>NC_088391.1:54965000-57816250 GCF_037993035.2 Macaca fascicularis | reverse complement strand
GTCTGAAAAGCTACTGCAAATCTGCATCTTAATATGCTTAGTGTTCCATTATTGGAATGCCACTTAACTCACCAATGGAACATAATAAAAATATTTTTCTTTTCAAATTCTTGTTCCTTGAATTTTTCTAGGTAACATATGTGAATTTCATGCAAAAATTCAAAACATTGCAACCTCAGGCATAAATAGGTTAAATCTTATTTTCTAATCATTGACACAGTGTTATTTTTCCAAATTTTCATAAATAACTATTTTAAAACATAACAGTGATCTTTCATTATAAAAGTAAAAAATGTCAGCATTGCTTAAACACCATTGGTCCTTCACCTTAAACATCATTCATCATATCTCACTTGGTTTTTTGGTTTTGACTTAAAAAAAAAGTGTCTAATATACAAAAGTGTTGTAATTAAACTGACTGTCTTTATTCACATTTTTCTGAGGTACTCTGCCTTAACCATATCTCAAAGACCCAAGAGAAACATAATAAAAATAGCAGCTGAGATATTTGTAGTTACAGATAAATTTGGAGTCATAGTTTGAAGTTATAGATTCAAAAGAAAAGACAGGAAGCAGACTGTAAATGCAGGAACTTGAAAGAGAGCCAGTTCATAGCAGACTTTTTCAAAAATATATTTACCTACACTACCCCAAATTCCACTTCACATGCTTAATTTTGTGTTTTTTTGTTTTTTGTTTTTTTTTTTTTTTCCTTAATAGTTAGGAGTCCAGGGTTGGACGTGGTAGAAATAGATTTGATTCCTGACAGTTGCTTACTTTCTAGTTTGGGGCAAAACTTTAGGCTCTCTGCTCCTTAGTTTTTGCAGTGTTTGGTGGTGAAGTTCAAAAGTACTTAAAGTGCCAGGCATAAAATGATAGCAATTATTATGATTATCTTATTATCATTGATAATGGTTATAGTAATAGTAACAGTCATAGAAATCCTTACAATCTATAGATTAATTAATTATAATTTATTCCTCCCAACACCTAGCTAAGAAAACTGCACTGAGAAAATAGGGCCATTCTTGTTCATTTTCCTTTTTCAGGAGATTGAAAAGACAGTAATTTTAGAATTTAGATCCTTCCTACATTGATCCTTCCAACATTCCATGGAAATTAGGAATAGTATTGAGGAGTTTGTGGCATAATGAGAACACTTGAGGACAGGCAGAGTGGCACGTAAAGGAAGAGGGTACCCCAGAATAAATTTTATCCATCTCATAATTTTTCCAGGAAGAATTAGTAAACACTATTCTACTTCCTTCAGCCAATGGCTTCTTAGTCTAGGTGGTAACAATTTACTGTCAGTGTAAATTTTTCAACAGAGATCAGTTGATTTAATCAGTACAGATTTATATTGCATCCTGAGTGGGAAGAAAAGTGACTTACAGTTTTCAGAAAAGTGACTTAATCTGACCTATGATTTCCTTTTTTTTTTTTTTTTTAATTTTTAGAGAACATTTTGATTACTATGTGTGGAACTGATTTTCGTGAGGAAAGAGTGAAACAACAGTACATATAATGATAGTTTGGACTAAGATATAGCTAAAAGGTGGTAAAGAATGGTGAGATTTTGGATATGTACTGCATACGTATTACAGCCCATATGGCCTGTTCACAGATTAGACGTTGAGGTATGAAGGAAAGAGAAGATTTGTGTCTAACCTCTCAACTCCATGTTTTTTCACTTTAATGACAGGGGAAATAGGGAAATTTAGGTCTGGAATATATTCAGGTGAAAAACTGACGGTCGTGTTTTAGGTAGAATGATTAAAATGCCTACTAGACACCTAAATAGAAATCTTGTGAAGGTAGTTTAATTTATGAGTCCTGAGAAGGAGTTTGTATCAGGACATACATGTTTGAGAGCCATCACTGTGTTGTTTAAATGCCCTGAAACATGAAACTGATGTTGGTAGCAAGTGAAAGAAGAGATCCAGGGGCAGAGCCTTGAGCCATACCCACATTCACAGGCAAGAGGAGAGGAACTACCAAAGTACACAAAGGACTGGTCAATCAGGCAAAGGCCAAACTGGGGGGACTGTAGTGTCCTAGAAATTAAGTGAAGAAAATGTTGATGAAAAGAAGGTGATTTGCTATTTAAATGCTGCTGAGGAGGCACGAGGGTGTTAGAAGACAGAGAATAAACCATTGGAAGATAGGTAATGCTTGTATCTTGAGAAGAATGATTGTAGAAACAACTTATTTTGTAGTGGGGTTTTTTTATGGCCTAATTTTTAGTCACTTTTGTGTCCCTTTGGTAATTTTTAAATAAACAGCTCTATTACATTGTGCCTCCTTCTTTCCAAGATTCACTCACTTTGCTTTGATTTCATATCCACTTATAGAGCTGGCATCCACTGTAATTCTCTCCCTATTTAGGATATGTGCACAGAACTTTATGCCACCTCCATTACACTGTACCTACAAAGCATTATTATGCCATACCATCTTAGCAAGTTCGAAAATAATGTAACCTTCCATGCTTTCTAGTTGTCTTGATATTCATTTCACAAACATATTTTGAAAATGGTCTATGTGATTTTTCTACCCATTCCTCTCTCCTCTCTCTCCTAAACCTCCTGAGGAATGAATTTCCTATGCAGCTTATAAAATCGCTCTGCTTAATGACACCAATGATTTCCTAAACACTAAAACCGATAGCTTCTTATGATTATTCTCCCTATGCAGCTGCTTTAAGTAGAAAGTTGAAAAAAATTATTTGCACTATATGCAAGTTTGATTTACCATGACTTAAATTTCAATAATAAATCCCCAGGAACTCCTCTTTTGACTTAAGCTTTTCATAGACACTAGTTTGAAAGTCAGTGATCTAGAAAACCAGCATTATGTTAATGTCTTTTATAGAGGACCTCACCTAAGGTAAAGGCCAAGCTGATTGTCTCTGGGTTCCTACATATCTCCCACTGTTAAATTTCACATTAATTTGAAATTGATTTTTAGTAATTAAAATCACAGTTATATTAGCCTCTTGACACAGATTTAAAATGAAGAGCTTTAACTTTATAAACGATAATGCTTATTGCAGTTGATAGTGCTAAAAGGTAACAATACGACTCTGTAAATACATTTGGAGTTGCTATCCCTGAACATGAGCCAGCATCATAATCTGCTTATCAGTGAGAAATGTTCAGGGAGTGTGAAATTCAACAAGACAAGCCAAAGAAAATTAATTCAGACTTGCCTTAGAAATGCCAATTGACCTAATCTTCCCAATCTATTAATTCTGAAGGTAGAAGGAGCAATAGATAGAAAAGCCTAAGGGGTAATCACAACGACACAAGACTTAGGAGCAGCTCACAAAGTTGGCTCTGCTCATGAAGACCAACCAGGGAATTTTGAATAGTCATTTTAAATGGACATAGGCCATGCAGAGTCTTATAGGTCAAAAGCAAAATCCAAAAATCAATAACAAGAAGTGAATTAGGGAACTTGAAGACATAAATAATGTGATGTTTGATTTAATACAAGTGACTCCTGGAGTGGGAGGCATCCTATAATAACAGCAGAACCATGTCTTTCAGTGAGCCATACAGGAGCCCAACAGTGAGCTTCACTGGCAGATCTGGAGATAATAAAAGCTTTGATTCATAACACTTATAAAATGGTGTAACTATAAAAAAAAATTCCTTAAAATTGGCGCTAGCGACATACCCTACAGATTCCACTTGTGAGTTAAAACTTGTAGGCTTCGAGCTCTGCAGCCACTCCATTCTTTCATTTTCCATTAGATACAATAAAGCAGAAAGTATCCATAACTAAGGAGATAAAACTGATCTTCTAGGAAATATTACAGATTGTTGAAAACCATCTCGGTATATCACACTTAAATAAAACAGTCATTAGTTCTTTCATCTACCTTCCAAGGCAATCAAATTTTGTAGAAAAAATTATAAGAGATAATTTCTACTGGTCATATGGTGATTTAAAAGTTCTAATCTAGATGACTACAAATATATGCAAAAGTGCATAAACTTTAGTTTGGAGTTACCTTGGGTACCTGAAATACAGATCATAGATTTCTTAGTCAACTATAGTTTTGTGTCTATATTTCAATCAATATTTGCCTTTCGATTCTACTTCTCTTTTCCCTCACCCTTAACCTTGACTTTGAAATAGTTTTAAAGATGAAATTCCCAAGAGAAGTAATGCTAACACATCCAAGAAACTGAACAGAAAAATGGGTAGCCTGAGTGATTTTTTAAATAATTTCTCTCCAAAATAACAATCCTTGTTTACAAATAATCTGTACAATATTTACTTCATAAATGATGACCTTATGAAGGCTTCCCTTATTGCTAGCTTCGATTCTAATAGAGCATGACAGGCATAAAAACTAGATTTAATGCCAGCAATTATTATAAATTAAATAAAAAGTGGTTAACACTAGAAATCTGTTTTTTCTTAACCTGGTTTGCTAGGATATAGTCCCTGTAGTCTTGATTTGACCTATAAGCTAGTTACTCTAACAATGCACTTCATAGTCATTGAGCAATTGTGTACAGAATATGAACTGGCTGATGGCCTGTGAAGACATTGCTATAGATCAGTCACAGCCACTGACTCTGTGACAAGCACCTTTAACTACTTAAGCCTGAATGATCCCATCACAAGGATTAGTTGTGCAGATGTTTAAATTAAAAAGAATACAATTTCTACATGGAACGTTGGGTCTAACAAGTCTGAAAATGAGCACTGGCTCTGACAACTACTATGGGCATTGAACAACAACTAGGTGACCTCTCTAAACCTCAGTTTCCACCTCTGTAACCCAGAAATTTTACTATCTAACTCCGAGTGGCTAAAAAAATGCCAACTCAACACAGTGCCTGGGGCATAGTAATATAATCAACTATGTAGCCACACTCTTCAAATGTTGTTTGAGCAATTATTATGTCCCGCAACTGTGTTTAATTGGGGGATATAAGCATAAATACACAAGTTTATATTTAATGTTTTTGTCCTCATGGACTTTATAGTAGAACTGGAAGGAAAATTAAGCAAGCTTTTGCATTGTTTTATTTTTGGTAAGTATAGAGTATCAAGAGTTTTACAGCCAGCATATTGATTTGTCACTCTGTTTGAGCTCAGGAAAGTCTTTCTCCCGGATGAGGTGGTTTTGAGGAATTTAAAAATGAAATTATTTCTGTAAATCTTTACTCGGTGTTTGGCACAAAATCCTCATACAGCAAATGTTATTACCTAGCATTAACATGTTTAAGATGAGATCTAAAATTTCTAAATCCAGTAGAACTTAAATGACAAAGAAACAGGGAAAGGTGATTCAGGAAAATACAACAGCATATGAAGAGACCTGGGGTGAATGAGAGTGGCACTTAAGAGGAGTTTAAAACATTAGATGTGGCTGCTACTACATACACAGACAAAAAGGAACACAGTACTCAAGGCTCAAGTTACAAAGAGGTAAATTATAAGTTAAGAAAATGTAGACATTTTTCTAAGTTGCAGTGGGAACACATCAACATTATTATTGTAAACAGTTGACATAATCAAATGCAGAAATCACAATAATAAGAAATAGTTTTTGGATGTTAGAATAAACAGTTATTGTGTGCTAAGTATCTCATTTATTTTTTCCAATATATTATTGACCCTCATTTTATAGTTGAAAGACGTGAGACATAAAGAAGTAAGTGATTTGCCAAAGATCCTACAATTGCAGGGTGAAAATGGAATTCTAACGTATTTTGGTTTGACCTTTAACTTTCATAGTATCTTTTTCCCCATCTTAGTGATCTTAGCAAGATCTCTCTTGGTATACAGATAGGTAAGGTAGGAGAGTAGAGCAGTAAGAATTCAAGACATAATATCATCTGCACTAAGTGAGGTAGAGCAAAAAAGACAACCTTGAGTAGTAAAGTCAATAGCTTTTAGTTCCTGTTTGTATATTGTGTTAGAGTGAGATAGATGTTTCAAAGATGTTTTCCATGCCAGGCTTGGGCAATTGGGCAGGTATTGCTTTCCCTTATTGAGAAGGACAACATATGCAGAAGATTGATTTTAGGAGTGGAGGTTAGAAATCATGGGTTCAATTTTGGACATTTTGAAAAAAATTGTGTAGTCATCAGCCTTCGAATGTTTATTGAACAATTATTATATGCAGTGGGCTCAATTTAGGACATGTTGAGATTGAAGCAACTGGCATATATCCAAGTTGAAAGGTCCAGTGTTAGAGCAAAGTAGTATGTTTTACTGTCTGAAAATAGAGATTTCAGGACCATTAGTGATAACTGGTAATGAATAGTATTTGAATGCTTGCCTGCAAGAGATTATGAAAGGACAATGGAGAGAGACACCAACATAAGGGAATCAACACCAATATTCAAGGATTATGCACAGAAGTAAGATTGTAAGGTTGTATTTTCAGAGATGGACAGAGGAATGGGATGGGGAGTGAAATGGAGAGACAGTGTTATCAAAGAGAAAGGAAAGAGGGTCAAAGTGTCAAAAGCTGTCAAGATACAGGTAAAGTGAAGGCTGAGAAATTAACTTGATTTGGTAAAGAGACTCTTGTGAGATAAATTTCAGCAAAGTGGCAAAACCAAGCTGGCATACAGCCAATTGAACAGAAAGTTGGGGTGAAAGAAATGGAGAAGGAACAAAGAGTTTTTTCAAGAAAATCAATTCTGAAAGGGCTGAGAAGATATGGAAGCTTGGAGGAATGAAAGGTGGCAGGGGGTTTTATTTAAAGAAAGAAACTGTGAATTATTTAATAACAAGAAGTGATAGGTATTTTCAATTTAATTTTTACTAAAGTGAATCCAAATCCTGAAAGTGGTAGATCAATATTAGAAATCTTCTATTGTTTCTAAGTAGTCATAGAAATAATTAAGGTATTGTATTGAATACTTACCATGGGCTGCACCCAGTGTTCCTTATTCACAATAAATAGATACTTTAATTTTCATAACAGCCAATGTAGCAATGCTTATTGCTTCCATTGTTTGAAAAGAAGAAATTATGACTATGAGAGATCACACATTTAGTACCAAAGGCAATATAACTATTGTACTGTCTTTCTTACCCAACAGCAAGTCGCTATAGCATATATTCTTAATTATTTTGTAATACGATCACAGGCATACTACCTTTATTGCATTAGATAAATGAAAGTGGATATATTTTTAAAGTGAGGGTTGATAAAAGTATCCTCACATGACTTAAAAAAAGAGAATGCCTATGTCTGTGGAAAAAAAAAAAAAGTCCCATAAAAGAGCCAGATGGGTACTGGGATGAGTACAATCATATAAAAGCGGGGAGATAATGCATTCTTACTTGATGTTCTATTATAGATAATATATATTCATTTTCACTTTGTCTAAAAATATTAGTACTACAGGAAAAGTGAAGCTATGTAGGACATTAGTTGAAGCATTTCTAAATATGTTTCTTTGTCCTAATGGAGACTGTTTGTTTTTCTTCTTTGTTTGTTTGTATTTTTGAAAACCATTCAAAGGGTGCTTTAATAAGTGTTTTTGTAGTAGAATGATTTTAGCCAGAAACCTTAACACTGAATGGAAAGAATCTTTTAGTTCAAGAGGAAATAAATGAAGAGAGTGGGGTAAAATGCATGTGCACAGATCCAGGTAGATCATCTGGTTAAGCATGGGGGATTGAACCTGAAAAGATTTATGGGACCCTGAGCAATTTGCTTTATGCTGGTAATAATTGCAACACCACTTATTCTCTACTTCCCTTATTAACTTTCTCTGCATCACCGCTCTTTTTGAGTTCATCTATCTTAATGAAATATCCATCTTCTGTCTTTCTTTCTTGCTTTACATTTTAGGCCTTGAAACTAGTTTTCCCAGTTGGACACATTCACTAGCCAGAGGCCAACTTTGCTTCCAAGTTAGACTCAATGCAATTTTCCCCATTAGGCATTTGTTTCATTGCCTACATGAGAGTAATAAAACTTATCAGCTAGTTCAATCAAACACATCAGCTGGAAACATCTTCTTGCTGTGAATGAACAGACCAGTTTCTTTTTTAAAAAATGTTTTACTTGGATTGTGTTGTTACAACAGTCTGTATCTGTTATTTGAACATTAGGCACATTCTCTATGTCTGAATTTTTGTGCATCTCTAAAATCTAAAGAGTGCTGCATTTTATACAAGTAAGTAGATCATAATTCTCTTTAGAACTAGTTAAGGGAGATAGAATTGGAAGTATGAGTTTTAGGTGAGTTTAGACAATTATAGAAATAAGTATATTCTATCTGTAACCAATTTGAACCGTGATTTAGTTTTCATTCTCTTTCTCATCCTAAGAGAAAATGTATTCATGAAGTCTTTTTCATTCATCTAAAATGCTCTCCAAATCCTGAATGGGAAGGATTAATGTATGGGTAGTACAGTGAGCAAGTGTGAGGTGGAAATAGGTGAGGAAGTAGGAAGCCAGATCTTACCCAACACAAACATCCCTGTATGTATACATGGATATACTGCTGTTTATTTGAACTTTTTGACATTGTATAGCTCCTGTTTGTTCCAGGCCCTGCATATAGTGTTTGTGTAGGTAGCTAAGGTGGTTTATATGAGAGAAGATTAGTTGAGGAAGAAGTTTATAATTACTTTCACATAAGATGCTTTATTTGTTATAATTTTTAGATTGTGATGGGTAGAAACCAACTGAGATTCCTTTATTTCTGGGATTACAAAAATTACTTTCCTATGACAGTAACTGCTTTTAGTCACTAGAAAGCTACTTTCTCTGAAGAATATCATAGGAATAAATATATATTGTCCAGAGCTTGGAGGGTCCTTAAAAACATTTTTTGTTTCATTTTTTTAGAGACAGGATCTCTTTCTGTCACCCAGGCTGGAGTGTGGTGGCGTGATTTGGATTCACTGCATGCTCAACCTTCCGGGCTCAAGCAATCCTCCCATCTCAGCCTCCCAAGTAGCTGGGACTACAGGCTTGCACCATCACTCTGGGCTACATTTTTTTTTTTTTTCCGGAAGGATGAGGTCTCACAACATGGCCCAATCTCAAACTCTGGGTTCAAGCAATCCTCCAGCCTCAGCCTCCCAAAGTGGTGAGATTTAAAGACATATTGAATTTAATTTAACAAAGAAAGTTTGCTTCTGTCCATATCTAGATATATAATGCAAAAGTGCTCAAAAGCAAATTTATCTGCAACCTTTCAATTTGATAAAGAAATGACACTTTATGAAAGAACATTTAGCATTGTTTCGATCAAAGTCTTTTTCCTGACACAAAAGAGACTTTGGTTCTTAATAAATTTATAATGACTCATCAAATGTCAATTTGACATTAAAACAAAATAAGTAAATTGAAAGCTAGTTTAAGAAGAATTTAAGAAACCAGGATAGATGCATCAGCCTTGTGTTTAATGCTATGGGAGCTCCCACACATAATCTTATCTCACCTCACTCGTGCTTACCTGATGAAAGCAGCTTTAGCTCTCAGTTCAATGAACAGATAAATTTGCTATAAACAGTGTTTATAATCAACACTGTTTATAATCTATAATAAAAGCAGCACAGACTTCTTAGCTGAGCTTTCTGTAAACAGAAGCATTTTAATAAGCAATAAATTTTTCTTCCCTTCCTTCCTCTATACATGTCTATCCATCCATCCATCTATCTATCTATCTATCTATCTATCTATCTATCTATCTATCTGTCATCTGCCTATCTGCTATAAATAATATATTTCAAAATTAGTATTTTAAACAGAAATACTAAGGACACATTGTATGTATATGTGGAATGTAGGAGTACTTAAGAAGGATTTTTAATTTCCCCACAAATAATCTTGTTAATTCAATCAATGTTTTATCATGCCAACCATATTGTCTATGAAAAAGTAAAGATGCTTTAAAATTTTTATAACATCTAGAAAATGAAATAATAATATGAGTAGATTAATTATAAACTTTAATATCATATGGATTGGTATGTTTTTTGACCCCTTTTCTTGGATATTTTCATTTGAGAAGCAAAACCTGTCCCTAAGTTGTTGGAAAGAGTTAGCTTTTGATTTTGTGCAAAATGATCTTTTTAAAACACAAATAATTAATGCGTGCAACTCTATAGATTAAGTCTCTTGAGGGAGGTTTACAGTTTGATAAGAGGGTGGTGGGATTCTGTTTTATTTTTGTCTTTTAGCTGGAGGCATAAAACAGCATTTTCTGCCTGTAAAGAATACTTCGAATTCAAAATTCAAAACATGTCGAGGCACACACTTCCTGCTGCCTTGCTAACCTATTTTCCAGGGTCATTTTCTTTCAAGTGCAGTTAAAATTCTTCTCTGTCGAACTGAAGTGTGTACCAGAGGCTCTTGGGATTTGAGTTCACCATTCTAGACTTTTATCTAGAGCAGGTAGCCTAAGTGAATTTTCCATCTTGTGAAACTCCTGCAGTGAGGCCACAGAGGGGAAAATGGAGCTAAGTACTGACAGATGAGCCACAAGTCCCTATATTGTGAATCAGGGTTGTAGTTGGAAAAATATATATATAATTTGCTGATCTTAAAGGATATGTCTTTCAAGGGGCTAAGTTATTCACCCCTACATTTTCTGATTTAATACTCCTCACAGGAAGGAGGATTAAATACCTTTACCTCTCAGGTGAGATGACAGAGTTCCCCCACCCCTTCTCCGACTTCCAGTTACTTGATGTAACAAATGTCAAATTCTATTTATTCGAGATTACTACAGGGAAAAATATCCTAATGTGGATAACCTTCAATCCTCCCTCCTCTTGCTTTACTTTTGTTGTTGTTTATTTCTGTAAGGTAATGAAGATTGTCTAAATTTACCTGCCTTTGATTTATGCTTAAACAAAGTTTTTTGTTTTTATTTTAATCGTTATTTTGAGTTTCTGGAACTGTAAGAAATAGAGTTCAAGAGAGTTGCGTGACTCCCTGGTTTCTAGACTTTAGCTCTTTGGGGTTGCAAAGTTGTGTTTCTGCGTTGTTTTAATTAGTCCTGCAATATTTAAGAATTAAAAAAAAATGTTAACTTCTCTGAATGTTTGGATAAATTGCCAATACCATCCATTCTTTTTTTTTTTTTTTTTTTTTTTGAGATGGAGTCTTGCTCTGTCACCCAGGCTAGAGTGCAGTGGCACGATCACGGCTCACCGCAACCTCCACCTCCCGGGCTCAAGCAATTCTCCTGTCTCAGTCTCTCGAGTAGCTGGGATTACAGGCGCGTGCCACCACGCCCAGCTAATTTTTGTATTTTTAGCAGAGATGGGGTTTCCCCTTTTTGGCCAGGCTGGTGTCGAACTCCTGACCTCAGATGATCCGCCCACCTCGGTCTCCCAAAGTGCTGGGATTACAGGCGTGAGCCACCTCGCCCAGCCAACACCATCCATTCTTGAATGGCCACACAAGCCCTCTGAAGTTGAGCCCCTGTTATCACTTTAATTCTCAGGCTCCCTCAAATTTGAATTGTTCCAACAGCTTCCTGTCATCTCATTATTTGAAGCCAACTCTCTGTTACCGTTCTTCGTCTTACTCCCTGTTTAGTTATAATTATATACTTTAACTGCCTGTACACTGAAGTCATTTAAGTTTGCTTATCTTTCTATTGGAAGGGTATAGACATTACAAGTTTTCTGAAACTCTTATTAGTATGTGCTACCTGGAAAGGTATGTTTAGAATGATGCCAGGGCTCTGCCTTGGCTCAGCAGAAAAATGTGCCTTCCAACGTTCTACTGTCTCCCAGGGGATGCTGTGAGAATAATCATGCTAGATATAGTTAACATATACTTGAGATTTGAAGGACAGTAAGGGTGCCTGAAATAGTACCATGACAGCAATTGGAAAAAGAAGCTGATGTTTACTGAGCTTTTGGTCAGACATTAACATACATTCGTGGGTTTAGGCTGCATAAGGTTCAAAAGTTTCATCCAATGAGATAAAACTAGTAAGTGGTGGTCTTAAATTGTGACTGTACAGCTCTATTATATTGTGCTCTCTTAATTTTTTGAATACTTTCACATCTTTAAGAGCAGGCAATGTAAGGCAGATACCTCTAGCGATAAGGCCCTTTAGGGAAACAAATGACACTGCTCTCATTTACTGAGGGCTTACAGTGTGCTTGCCATGCTGTTAGGAACTTAACATAGGTCATTTCCTTTACTGCTACAGTTTACCACTTTGTAGGAAAGTATCATAATCACTACTTTATAGGAGAGAAAACTCAGGTTCAATAGTCTCAAATAGGTATCCAAGGTCACAGAACCAGTAAGTCACTGAGGCAGAATTCAAACCCTGGGGGATGATTTCTTAAATTTGGAGTTTGTATGTACTGCACCATTAAAGGTGTTGATAGAAATGCATAATCAAAATAAAGATATAACATAACCAGAGATAAATGGCTACAGTCACAATTTTGCCTGAGTCTAGTTCTCAAGAGTTTTAATGAAATCATAGTTAGCTCAATGGCTTGGTTCAAGGCTTCCAATTTTAATTCTGACACATATGGAAGAAGTATACCAACTTGCAGCAATATTGAGTGAATGTGATCCTCCCAGAGAGTGAGGGTTAATGATTGATGACAATCTAGTCCTCCAAAAACATCTGCTGTTAATGAGGTTAGACCTCCAATGCTACCCTGAACTGGAAAAGTCAACTGTTACCCTAATTTTTAAATTCTACCCCAACTCATATATATTTATGATTGCTTTTACTTACTGTAGATACCCTATTTTCAACTTTTTCTTTTAAATATTGTTTGGTTTAGAGTGCATATAATTAATAAGAAAAAATATTCCCTGTGGGAAAATGTACTTGGAAAAATAAAGTTAAAATGACAGAAATCTCTCAATAAGAATATGGCACCAGCCCATGGTAAATGGATTTTGGTATGCTGTGTTCATCTAGGAGAGAGGTTCTTTCGGCCAGGAGTTGCCAAACTTTATGACGTCACCCTTTGACAGCTCCAGGGATAGGATGACCGTATTTTTCCCTGAGTTATGATTCCATGCAACTTTTAAATTCTCTCCATGGTTCTCACTTTTTTGTTTGTTTGTTTTTGTTTTTGAGACAGAGTCTTGCTCTGTTACCCAGGTTGGAGTGCAGTGGCGTGATCTTGGCTCACAGCAACCTCCACCTCCCAGGTTCAAGTGATTCTTGTGCCTCAGCCTCCCGAGTAGCTGGGATTCCAAGAGTGCACCACCATGCCTGGCTAAATTTCTTTTTAACATTTTGTAGAAATGGGGTCTCACCATGTTGCCCAGGCTGGCGTTGAACTCCTGGGCTCAAGCAATTCTACACCTCAACCTTCCAGAATGTTGGGATTACAAGTGTGAGCTGCTGTGCGTGGCTTGACTTTTCTTACCACTTTTTAAGGTCACTGATATTCTTGGTAATATTCCTAATATAGAACTATTTCACTCTCCATATTTCTTCTTTCCCCATGGTTATGAACATTCTGTATCAGCGTTCAGAATCAATGTTCCTGAACTACAGCAATATAAGATGGTGATATGGTGCTGAGGCTTAGTAGAGGGATTATATGTTGAAATCATTTTAAAATCAGATATCTTACATTAGAAGAAGGGTGCAAAAATAAAGGTTTTGTCACAACTTGTCATAAATGTGAATATGGATTTTCCCTTGCTTTTGGATAACAAGTGATTTTCTGGAGAAGTTTTCTACAAAGTGATTACCTTTATCAGTATGTTTTCTTCTCTCCCAGGATTGTGTTTGTCATTTTTAATATGAGCTTTTGCTATCTATTGCTGTAAAGCAAATCATTTGTTTCTTTATGAAATAGTGGGTGTGTGTCCTCAAGCTCCTGGAAACAGTTCTGTTTCCTTTTCCCTTGTTCCTGGGGTATATAGGGAAACATGGTTTCTGATTATTGCAGATAACTCTAAATCCCTGTATGCATTAGTCTTAATGCTATTGCTAACATATTGGGTTATGAGTATAACTCCAGACAGCTGATCTGTTTTAAATTTGATCACAGGACAATAATTACAACAAAGGTAGAATCATAAATAAAAACGAAAAACAGGATATTTAGATAAAATGGAGTTTAGAACTTCAGCATGTTTAAAGGGCTAATGAAAGTAAATTCAAACTGCATAGATGCTGACACTGGGCCTCAGTCCATTATTTAAAGCAAGCGACTCAAAATGTTGATTTTCCTGCCACAAGGGAATGTCAACTCTGTAAAGAAGAAGATATTGACTTAAAGCAAATGAGTTAAAAGGCTACATCAAAAGCCTTTCTATGGTTAAGGAAAAGTTTGATGAAAAGTGGCTTCATCAAACTTTTCTCCTAATAAAAGAGTAATTTGAATTTATGTACTAGAGAGTTATACAGTCCTTAACAAAGTCAGATACTATCCTTATAGATTTTTATATTAGTGTCTTGAGTCTGCACAATCATACTGTGAAATAGATATCATTATTATCCTCCTCATTTTAAATTAGGGGAAACAGAACCCTAAAGAACTTAAGTAATTTGCTGAGAGGCATGCAATTATTAAGTAGCAGATGCAGATGAAAGCCTATATAGCCTGACCTCATATTCTGTCTGCTCTTAACCACTTCATCATGCGCTTAACCATTTCACCATGCTCTTAACCATTTCACTAAACACATACATAGCCTTTTAAAAAATCAAAAATGTAGCATGAATATTTAATACTTAAGTTGGGTCAATGACTTAAAAAATCATAATGAATTCTTATAAATATACTATTGTAAGATATAACAAGGAAGGTTATTGTTGTAGGACAAGAAGTTGGATCTAAATTATGTAATTACTAATGGCACAGTGTAAAGAACACTTGCTTTTTAGTGTTCTTTCTGAACTGCGGTGACTATTAATGTCATGAAAATTCCCTTTCCACAGTTAGTTTACCAACGAAAAAAATATTTCCACATAGTAAAAAAAGTGATAAATAAGCGATGGTCTTTTATCCAGACAAATGTAGGCACAGTGCCTGTAGCCATGGTAGCCACACACTCATGGTAGCCATTTTAGTACAACATTATACGTTTTGCTATAGAAAGAACTTTATTTCTCTTATTACCACTGTAATAATATAGCACAGAATAAAAAAGGTGCAACAAAGCAATCAAAAACTCAAAAATTTTTACTTATCAAGCCTTATAAATGAGTACAGTAAAATAACCGGACACTTTCATTTGACAGAAAATATTAATTATGTTGTGTCACCAAACTGAAACAGTTACCAAATTGAAACTAACCATGTAATTTATAAAAGCTCATTAAAATGTCATAGTTAAGGTCCATTCTCAAATATCCTCATATTGTTTAATCTGAAACTGAATATTCAAGGAGGTTAAGTGACTTGTTCAAGGTTGTATCATGTAGTGAAATCAGGCTTCCAATCAAAAGGATTTTATGAATTCATTTTGTTCATAGTTATCTATTAGATGCCTGCTCTAGCTTACACACCACATCAGAGGTTGAGAAAAACAGCAATATGCAAAGTAAAGATTTCCTTCATGTCACTTATCCATATCTAATTGAAAAGAAAGACAAGTAACAATATATTGTATCTAAGTGTTCATAATTGTATCAAAGGAGAATAAAACAGGATAAGAAGCCAGGGAGTTATAGTGGATGTGAAAGTTATTTTACATGGAGTGTTCAGCAGAGGCCATGCTGATAGGAAAATTCAAAGGAATCCATTGCAAAGCATGATCCTAACCATTCAGGCAAATTGGCTCCACACCATGACTTTTTTAGCTCAAGAGAAAAAAAGATTTAGAAAGCCTAATTAGTCATGTTGTTTTGAATGTGGTTAACTCATTACTTGTAATAGACATCTAAGTCTGTAAAATGGGTAGTTATGTAGTTTCTAATTTACAGAGCATGAGAGGCTGTTAAGAAGTAATCATACATCAATAAACTAGTCATTCAAATAAGATTTGTTACACAAATAAAAAAAGGCAAATGACCATGCATCTTAAAATCTTTTTCAAATTCACAAGGAAAGAAACTTGTATTTTAAAAATAAGATAATTAATGCCTATACAGCTGTCAAACATTTTTTTAAAAGATAATGTGTTTAAAATTGACTTAGGTTCCAAAACCAGATATTCTCATAAAGAGCTGCTAGCAATATAAAGTAGAATAACTTTTTTTTTTTTTTTTTTCCCTGGAGGGGATAAATAGATAGATAGATAATAGATAGAATTAAAATGTTCTCTTTGTTATGGGTTCAATCTCATTTCTGCCATGTAAGCCCAGGACAGTCTTGACCACTGATAAATTGAAGCAATATCAGAGTTAGTGGGAATATAAATGAGGTAAGTATTGGAATATTTTAATCACAGAACATAGAAGAGTATGCACCCATAAAATATTCACTATTATTATTGTTGAAATGTATGATATACTCTGCAGTCATCAAATTCAGTTTAAAATTAAATGGCATGCTGAATTTTTTATTAATATATGGATAAATGTTTAAAATCAGATAACAACAATTATAGTATGATCTCATTTTGTACAAGTAATCATGTATGTTTAACGTAGAATCACATTGTAATTTAGGATTTAGCTCAAACTTTTTATTCATCAGCACAATTCACTAATAAAAAAGTAAAGCAAAAGAAGTAAATAATATCAAATAAATTAGCAGTTTTAATTTCTGAATGGTAGAAATAGATGGAATTTTAAATTTTTAATTAATTTAATCCTTTATATATTATTTTTAAACACACTTTATCAAGTACCTACACTTTTTTTGTGGCCCTGTTTCAGATGCTGGGGATGCTACGGTCAATAAGATGGCTAAGTTCTCTCTCCTGCTGGGGCTTTCATGGAGGTATATAGTCAACAGGTTAATGAATTAATGTGGAAGATCATTTCTGTAGGACTAGTGCTATAGAAACACAAACAGAATAATGACATACGAAGTGATTGGGCAGGGGCAAGAGGAGGGATGCAGAAGTTCCTGTATATGAAGATGATCAGGGAAGATCTTAGGAGCTAATAAATAAACCAAAATCAGGATGATGTCACCAAAACAAACCTGTGAAGAGCAATCTACTCAAAGGCCTGAGATGAAAACCGGCTCTATTCATCTAACAATGGAAAGGTGACCTGAGCAGAGTGCAGGCACCTGGAAGGGTAGGGAGAGTTTGCGACAGCACATCACAAGGCTGGAGTCGAATGTTACAGTCTCTTTTTTAATTTTTTTTAATTTTTTAATTTTTTTTGGAAGTGGAGTCTCGCTTTGTCACCCAGGCTGGAGTGCAGTGGTGCGATCTCAGCTCTGCCTCCCCAGTTCAAGCAATTCTCTGCTTCAGCTTCCCAAGCAGCTGGGATTATAGGCACCTGCCACCACACCCGGCTAATTTTTGTATTTTTATTGGAGACAGGGTTTCACCATCTTGGCCAGGCTGGTCTTGAACTCCTGACCTTGTGGTCCATCTGCCTCGTCCTCCCAAAGTGCTGGTATTACAGAAATGGGTCACCGTGTCCGACATGTTCTTCTTAATACTTCCGCTAATTTTTGAATTTTCCTATACTAGATATAATATGTATTTTCAAATATTTAACTGAAATATGTATCTGTTTTATTTTAAGAAGGAAGAAAAGCTGAAAATAAAAATGTTTGTGGATGAAATTAGAACAACAGAAAACTTGAAGATGCATTATAATTGCATTATGTGCAGGTGCACGTGCATTTAGTAATAACTAGAAGATGTCAAAACAATTATGTTACAGTGGATTGGTAACTTTTTAAGAACTAAATCCTTTAAACTTTTAACTAATTAATTTTTACAATAAAATAAACTCATGTCATTATACTCTTTCTATTGTAATGGCTTGGTTTCAGATCACTAATAAACAATCTGAATTACATTTATTGACAGTTAGTTTTCTTGATCATGTATAAGAAAAAAATTAACCATTTGAGTTACTGATTATTCCTTAAAGAACTGTACATTTTAGAAGCGTCAATGTAAGTTATAAGTGATTGCATATCTTTGCAAACATTACACAGTGTTTAAATTCAGTTACTTGATGCAGCAAATTCTGGGATTAAAAACAAACTTTTCTCATGGTCTGCTCTGGCATACGAATTAACTAAAACCAGAAATTGTAATTACTGTCTGAATGCCTTCCCACAAGATAAAATGAGATGTTAAAATGATTTGAAGTTACAGAGTTTAATGTTTTTATGTGACCTTGTTACAGCAAATGCGCTCTGAAATTTTAAATTGTTAGAATATAATGATAGAGAACCAAACTTAAGATAGTAAAGTTAGAGCATATATATTTATATATGACAATTTTAATAACTTTGTTTGACAAATGAGGTTAAAACACCTGATCTATCTTCTCAAATAACTGTTCAAGATCCTGTATATTATTTCAGATACAGGTTTATAGATACTTTCTTTAATACATATTATACCTGAGAGCAGCTTGGTTCATCTCCACTAAGTGATAAAGCTTTGTGTGCAATTTTAATTGGAAACAATAGTTTTTACTTACACATTTTTATTTTTGGGGGCTGGGTGGGATCTGTGTGTGTTTCTTTATATTTGATTCCTTTTGATTCTCATTCATGCACATGGAGTTTCTACAGTAACCGAATATGTGAAAGCCTGGAGTTGGCCACTTATCTGATTTTATAAGCCAAACTTCAAAGTGTTACTATCTATATATGGTAGTTAATTGATTGTTCTTGCTACTTTACATCATGATCTAAATGTGGAAGAACTGGATCGCAAATAAAGAGCTGCAATAAAGATCGCAAATAAAGTACATACATGATTTTCACCATATTTTCATGTTAACTTTTCTAAATTTTACCACTAAATATAATGACATACTTAAGAAATATTTTCTGTTTTAGTACTTCAAACCAACGTGCTATTTCTTTCAGTTCAGAGCAGTGCAGGCAGTTGTATATTCAACAGTTATCTTTTTTTCTGAATACATTATTACTGAAATAGTAATGTCTAGGGGGTACTCGATCTGTTTTCCTTTCTCTCTGATGTGGAAAAAGATGTTAAAGACTCTGAGACACCTTATCTTCCTTCTCTACTCACTCGGGAGTTTTAGAAGAGGGCATTGAAGTATGGCCAATTTTCTTTTCTGATGCAGACTCCTGCAGGCCAGGAGCTAGGTCAAAAACTGCTGACCTTCAGTGAAGAATTTCTTCTGGTGATCAGATAGGAAAGGCTTTTGATGGTTGTTCTGTGAGTTAGGACTCCTGCAAGTGAAAGTTCACACTGCTTGTGGTGTTTGGTATGTAGCATAAAAGATGAACTTTAATAAAACTATTTTATCTCAAAATTCCCAAGAGAAAATATCCAGTCCACCTTAATCAACTGAAATTTTGAAGCTAAAATTCTAGAGATACACTTTCCAAGAGTCAGATTTTTTTGAAAGTTGACATGTATTTTGAAATACTTATATATCAGGAGAACTATAACTATAATTCAAGAAGGAGATTGACATATCTTTTGATCTTGTCAAATGTTATAATCTACAAATATTAGTTTTGTGAACATGCATGTTATTTAGGATGGCTATTTAGGCCAGTAAATATTAATAAATGGAAGCAATAAAGCCAAGGAAAATTTAGCCTGAGTATGAAAAATTAATAACACTAAAAATCATTGACTTTTTAATTGCTTCGCAAAAGATACAGCAAAAAACTCTACTTCTAAGGTCGTTTAGGAAGGCCAACTTGAACAAAACTCTTAAACTGTGGATTAGGCTAGCTAATAAGTTTTGGCCTTCTCCAATTCCCAAGCACTATTTATTGCCCACAGAATATCACAGTTATCACTTTAGAAAGTCAGGAGAAGGATGAAACTCTATATTCCTTGGAGGAACTGTGTCATTGCTACTGTTATAATATCTGTAGTTGGGAGACTACAGAAGTAAGAGACACAGATTATAGTCATTTTGCAAGAGGAAACAGTTTCCTTTTCTATTATTCTCCCTTACTAACTACTAATTTCCCTCTCCCTGCTCACATTAACCCTGCCTGACAGTCCCTGGAAATTAAAGTGTTTATTAGGCCCTGTCTTCTGTACACTGTGAGTGGTACATTCTACAGTCAACAGTTCCCTGCCACAAAAAATAGATCTGCATGTGAGTCTATGACCTGCAGAAACTTACTCCTCTTGGAGTTCAGTGGCTCTCTTTGGAGCTTACCCTCAGGTAAGGGCTCCATGGATAAATTGTGTTTAGAACAAGAGGGAAGAAAGAGATTTAGCTATTCAAGGGCAGCTGAAATCAGAGGTGCTAAGCCAGGTGTTTCTGTCACTGAGAAGCTTTATGCATGGATGTAGCTGAACAGCAGCAAAGCAGGCCTCCTGAATAATTCATCACTGCCCGACACTCTTCTGAGGCTGTACTCTTATTTATGAACATAGATTATACTGTTATTGATTGCAATCCTCACGGAGGCATTTCATTAACTGAGAGGTTTGTCTGTTTGCATATGCTTTGTTTCCCTGAGACTTTCCTTGTATTTGAACAGAAATTTATATCTGAAGTAAAATTAAAGAGAATTGTCTAACAATTTTGACTCATTCTGCAATTGAGAAGGGGATTGGAAATGTTTTCCTCCAGATACCCAGATTGTTAAATCATTTCATTCTATTAATTGTACTGTAATGTGGAAGTGTGATGAAAAACACCCTAGAAAGATACTCTTCCTGAGAACCGCTCTAGCAACTGCGTTTATCACTGTTGTTCCAGATAGATTATCTGAAATTTCAAATAAATTTTCCCATGGTACTTGGATTTCAGAAATGCTTAAAATATCTAAGCGACCAGGAAGGTTGT
The DNA here is from genome assembly GCF_037993035.2 of Macaca fascicularis. Taxonomy (NCBI): domain Eukaryota; kingdom Metazoa; phylum Chordata; class Mammalia; order Primates; family Cercopithecidae; genus Macaca; species Macaca fascicularis. The sequence continues at coordinate 57,795,422 of NC_088391.1, read as the reverse complement.
TTAACTATTCCACAACCTGGCTCCTAACCACATTAATTCAAAAGGTGTGAGAATTCAATTGTACTCAGTGCTACTCGGATGTTCGGAAGGGAATACAGAATCTGCCTCCATAGGACAAATGGTTCTCTTAGGCTCCTGTGAGTGTAAGTAACTTTTCTTAAGAGGGATGAGAAATGATACTGAGCCACAAGCATCTGATTGTAGCTGATTCAAATAAAATGCTAGTTTATATCTGATAAAAACACAATGGTGTGAAGAGTATTTCAACCTACATGTTGTCTTGAATCATGGTATTTAAATCATAAACCCTAAAATAAAAAAATAGCCTTTGAGTATATCAGTTATTTATTTATTTATTTATTTATTTGTTTATTTATTTATTTATTTATTTTTTGAGATGGTGTCTCGCTCTGTTGCCCAGGTTGGAATGCAGTGGCACCATCTCAGCTCACTGCAAGCTCCACCTCCCGGGTTCACTCCATTCTCCTGCCTCAGCCTCCCAAGCAGCTGGGACTACAGGAGCCCCCCACCACGCCTGGCTAATTTATTTTTATATTTTAAGTAGAGATGGAGTTTCACTGTGTTAGCTAGGATGGTCTCGATCTCCTGACCTTGTGATCTGCCCGCCTCAGCCTCTCAAAGTGCTGGGATTACAGGCGTGAGCCACCACGCCCGGCCAGGTTGTGTTTTTAATCAAAATGGAACTATGAAAATAATTTTCTATTGCAGGAAAGAAAACTTACAAAACTTTTGGAGTATTTGCTGTTGTTGCATTTTGCTGTTGTTGTAGATGATGATTTGTTAGTTTGAAATCTACAAGACTGAAGAGAAATGAATCACAAAAATTCAGAGGAGTCAGAATTTCCCAGATGGCAGAGATGCTCATCTGAGGAGGCTCTTCAGAATGTCGCTGAGCTGGAGTTCTTTGACAATGGAAGAAGTAGGAAACAAGTTCATATCAGGAGTTTCTTCATTTGCATAGTTGCAAAGAAGCCCTTAAAATCTCAGCGACTATGCAAAAAAATAATAGAAAGAAAAAAGAAACCAGCAAAGGCCCATTTCTTACAAAACTATGTATGTTGACTAAATAGTTTAGTTGCTTCTTTATTACAGTATCTATTTTCTTTGCACTAATTGCTACATTGTTTTCAACGTCAGGTTCCTTTTGTTCTTTTCCCTGAATGAATTTGTTTTTCAGTCAATTACTGAATAAATCTATCTCTAAAAAAGTATGTTATTATTTTTCAGGCCAAAAAAATGTTCACTACCTGCCCCTTTAGTAATTTCTCCAGTTATCTTAAAGGTTTTAATGAGAATGTTTAAATAAACTGCAAATCTCAAGTAACATTTTCTTTTTCAAAATGTTTTACTCTCCCTTCTGGCGCCCAGTCTGGTTTCTCTGACCTCCATTATTTCCTACTCAGTGTCTAAGAACTCACTCTATGCTTTTCTTTTTGTAAATTCCATTCCATTTCAAGAAGGGTTGTGAAGGGCCAAGTGTGCCAATAGTATGCCAGATGTGACACAATACGATGGCTTCAAGTTATGTCATTCTTTGCTCACCATATTCAGCAGTAAACCTTTTCCCTTAGAATCAATTCTAACCTCCTCACTGTGGTTTCTATGTTTCTACACAGGGTGCCCACTCTCCTGGGTTGCCTATGACTGTCCTTGTTTTCCCGAACGCGTGAGTCTCAGGAGCCCTCTAATCCCAGTCAAATCCAGGCTGTCACCTTATAGGGCCACCATCTTGCCTGGAGTTCCTCCCACTCAAATCTCTCCCTTCTTGCCAACAATATCCAGTTGTAGGATCTCAAGGAAATCGTCTAATTTTGCTGATCTGCAGTTTCTTTACTCATAAAATGAGAATGCTAATAGCATCTCCTTTTATGATTCTTTTGAAGATTAGAGATAGTGACACTGGGCCAGTGTCTGGCTAATTGTCTGTGGATAGGGTGATACCCTTCTTCATTTGGAGTTTGATATTGCTTTAGTCTACAGGGAGACTTATTTCGTCTTTCCAATGAGAAATAAACTAGTGTAATTTTAGCATGGTGGCTTATGCATCCTTTGCTTGAGTCATTCAGTGTTCATAAAATTAGATAGTTGTGGTAGAAAATATCATTGACAGCAAGTCCAACCGACTATATCTCATAAAGAGTGGAGCTGTAACAAAACCAATTTATTTGGTATCCATCTTAGTCAGTTTGGGCTGCCATAACAGAACATCAAAGAGTGGGTGGCTTAAACAACAAATTTATTTCTCACAGTTCTGGAGTCTGGACAGTCCAAGATCAAGATGCTGGCAGGTCTGATGTCTGGTGAAAGCACTTTTCCTGGTTTGGAGACAGCCACTTTTTAATTGAATAGCAGACAGGGGGAGAGATTCTCCTATTTTTTCATATAAGGACACTAACCCACTCATGAGGGCCCTGCCCTCATGACCAAATTACTTCTCAAAGGTTCCACTGCCAAATACTATCACATTGAGGATTTAGGCTTCAACAAACAAATTCTGGGAAAACACGTTCAGTCCATAGCAGTATTCATGCTTTAGGGCCTTTCGTTCATTGGCATTAAAAACTCTGAAGGTATAAGTTTGCACTTTTAATTTCTGATCTCAGTTTGCAAGCTACATAGATATTCAAGCAATGGATATATGAAATCAAATAGGTGTTTGTTCTATTAGCTTACATTGTGTGAAGCAAAATGAGAATGCATATGTTTACTTTCTTTGGGCCTAAAATAAGCACTAATATCTCTATACCTTTATAATATCTCTCAGGAATATTAGACAGTCTAGTGATACTAATTATGTATCACGAAAGCTTGCATATGATGTACTAAAGAAAAGCATTTTAATTATCTTCTTTTTAAAAATGTAAGATTCTGACATTCAGTTACCTTTGTAAGAAGTTTACTTTTAAACTCGCTCCATCTCATTTGGCATCTAAACTCACCACAGATGCTTTATGATTTTCTGTTTTTAATTAATGTCAACCCCCAGGTTGCAGTGAGAGTTGTCTTATTTCTCTGCCAGAGCCCAGACTGAGAGAATTATGCTGGCAGTGAAGAAAAGATGATGCCCATTAAGGTTTCAAACTCAACTTTCAAACTTCCCCCAAAAATCTGTCTGTGTGCTACACTTAAGGCAGCCTTCTTCTAAAGGCCCTTCTGATCACAGGAAAAGTATATTTAATAAGTATTTTGGCTAAAAAATGACCATCACTCATAATTATATTTATATTTTATTTACTCACATGTGTTTTTTTCATTAATTCTCATGGCAAGTTTTACTTTCTGTCCGTTTCCTATCCAATTAAAGAAATCATTCAGTTACAGACATTTAGTTTTACATGATGTTACATGGTTGTGAGAGTCAGTAGAGTTCACCCACTGCGCAGGCCAATGCTATCATCATATATATGCCTTCTCATAGAATTTTAGAAAATGAAATGTTTTTAAGCTTCTGGGTAAAAAGGATATAATAATTCTTAAACTTGCCCTTAGTATAATTTAGATCCATTCATTTAAATAATATTATTTGAGCAGTTAGTATAGGTATGTCTTAAAGGCATGCAAATTTTAACAAATGAATATAAGAAAATCCAGTTGCCAAGAAATTTGCAATTTAATAGAGGAGATTTTTAAATTACATAAATCCCAATAGTGATAAGTGACCTAGGTGAAATATATTCAAACTGTTGAGGCAAGGAAGAATGTGAAAAAAAAGGTATGTGGTACAGTTAAGATATATTCATACTCAGGAAGCAGTGTGTTTATCCATTTATTTCATCAATTAATATTTATTCAATATATGTTAGGCATTGATCGAAGCACCAGGGATACAGGGGATCACAGAAAAGATAAGCAATTTATTTTATAAAGCAAAAGAAATAAAGAGATAAAATATAATACAAGTATTTAACACATGATGTTGAATACTCTGAGGAAATGTGTTAGAGCAATAGGCCAGAGGGTTATATTGTATATGCTAGTGAAACGGGAAAGGTTCAGTAATTCCCCCTCGCAGGGCATGCGATGTGGGTGTGGCTTGCTTCTTCAGTGCCCCACTGCTCAGACCTCTAGATGAGCATACAGACAGGCAGGCTGTGGGGCTCCCACCCACGGCAGTGTCTAGGTGTGAATGTTTACAGCTGAAGCCCCAGTGGGCGATTGTTAGAGCGTGCTCTCTTAGTTTGCCATTTATAGACTTGTGTTAACCAGCTCAATTAGATGCTCTTCGTTGCTGCAAGGACAGAGTGCTTTCTGTATCCCGGGTTTCTCGCCTTGGTGTACCGAAAGAAAAGGATCCATATGGTCTTGGAGAATGAGTGCAAGGTTTTATTGGGTGGAAGTAGCTCTCAGCAGATGGGGGAGTGAGAAGGAAGATGGTTTTCCCCTGGAGTTGGGGCACTCCATGGCCAGGGTTCTCCTCCCACTGCCCCAGCCAAACTCCGCCTCTTCCCACTCCCGCCTCGTCCCACTCCCACCGGTGGACAGTGCCGGTGTGTGTCCTGTCGGTGTGCTCTTCTGCTGGCATGCTTCCCTCGACATCCCCTCGCCATCCAGATGCTTGTGTCTTCTTTAGTTGATGTGCTCCTCTCTTGGTTCGACGGCCTGTGTGTTCCCACGCCGATATGCTCCATTTGACATCCCCCTGCCTCTGTGTTCTTCTGTCAATCCACTCCTCTACACGTCCAGTCGTTTCTGTCTCTGCCTTGCTAGGGTCTCAGGTTTTTATAGCACAGGATGGGGCCGTGGTGGGCCAGGATGGTTTTGGGAAATGCAACATTTGGGTGTGCAGGCAGAAGTGCTGGTCCTCATCTAGGTCGGTGGGGGTGGAGCCCTAGCCAGGGACCACACTCTTCTTCTACCCAGCACTCCCGCATCATTTAAAGGGACCGTGGTCTTCCCTTCCCAGCACTCCTGTATCTCTGGCGTCCTTAAAGATACTATATTTGAGCTGAGACCTGAAGGATGAAATTGACCAGCCATGTGAGAATCAGGGAGGTGAACGTTCCAGGCAGGAGGAAGAGCAAGCCAAAAATTCTGTAGCAGGCATAGGTTTTGATATTGTGTTAATATCTGAGTTGGGTTCTAAGGTATGAATAGAATTTAGACAAGTAAGCAAAAGCCAGATGAGATTGCCACTACTTTTACTAATATTATTATTATTCCCACGAAACAGCTCCCTTTTGTTGGTTATTTCAGAGTGAGTCAAATGTTTTACCCCTCTTTGTACAATTCTTAGTGTTCTCTATATTTCCTTTAGGGTATCTAGATTCTGTCAGCATTGCTAATTCCTTAGAAACACAGAGGGAAAAGAAGGCTGTCCTTGAGACTTGAAGAGAGGATAACTCTTAAAAAAATCACGTTATGAAACAAATCAAGCATCTATCATATGCTCACTTGTAATTTAAAAAAATGCAAGACTACTTATTTTTCATAAGTTTGATAATTACAATTTAAGGTTATGATCCAATTTCAACATAAATCAGTTTTGTTTTCTACACCTCTTTTCCATTGGAAATCTTCCCATGCTTATGGAACATTCTAACCTCTGATACAGCAATATCAACTGATCACTAAACCTTATAACAAATTTCAGAACCTTATAACAAATTTCAAAATATTAGAAAAGCCTGAAGCACTGAACTATCTCTGAAAATCCTGAAAGATCTGGAAATGATACTGGAATTACTTGAGCCTGCTGGCCTTTTGCATTCAGTTCCAGACAGTTTTAGTTTGCTTCTGAAAAATAACTGATAAAAGTTTAAAAGGGCAAGTTGGTGAGAAATTGTGAAATATTTGGTAAGTTGGGATGGGATGACAAAATATCATTTGGCAATTTTCAAAATTGAAAACCATCTGTACAGAAAGTAAAACATCTTTGACAAAAAATACACAGTAGTAAGAAAATGTCACAAAATTGGATAAAAAGAAGTGATTATAGGCTGGGCGTGGTGGCTCATGCCAGTATTCCCAGCACTCTGGGAGGTGGGTAGATCATCTGAGGTCAGGAGTTCGAGACCAGCCTGGCCAACATGGCAAAACCCTGTCTCTTTTGCATTACTAAAAATACAGAAAATTAGCTGGGTGTGGTGGCACGCACTTGTAGTACCAGCTACTTGGGAGGCTGAGGCAGGAGAATTGTTTGGACCTAGAGGCGGAGGTTGCAGTGAGCCAAGATCATGCCACTATATTCCAGACTGGGTGACAGAGTGAGACTCTGTCTCAAACAAGAAAAATGATTACAGATCAAAATTACTTAACACAAGTTATCAAAACAAGAGAGTATCTTGTATGTGTGTGTGTGTATATATGTGTATATGTGTATCGTGTGTGTGTGTATACATAATACACACACACACACATATATGTATATTTTTTTGAGACAGGGTCTCCCTCTGTCTCCCCGTCTGGAGTGTAGTGGCACAATTGTGGCTCACTGTAGCCTCATCTCCCAGGCTCGAATGATCCTCCTGCCTCAGCCTCCCCAAGAGCTGGGACTATAGGCACTTACTGCCATGCCCAGCTAATTTTTGTATTTTCATAGAGACGAGGTTTTGCCATGTTGCCCAGGCTGGTCTCAAACTCCTGGGCTCAAGGGATCCACCTGCTTCAGCCCCTCAAAGTGCTGGGATTATAGGCGTCAGCTACCACACCTGGCTATTGAATCTTTTCTTACTTGTTCTAAACCAGTGCTTAATTATCTTATATACATGTATTGTTGTTTGTCTTATAGGAGGAAGAGTTTCTGCCATTTTAAATTTGTGTTTATTTTTATTCTTTTTCCTTTACATTTGTTTTCAATTCAATCCACCAATTCTCCTTAAATTAGTTGCATAAAACAATATATGCCTCAAGCAAGGTGCCAAAGTATATGTGTGTATTCATTTTGTGTCTTTTTAATTCTAAGGTCACAAGCCCAGATGAGACTGATATTGTTTTTGTCATTCATACAACATGATTTCCTTTGGCAATTCGGTTGTTTCAGAGTAAACTACATTTTTCATCAGTGCCTATTAGACTGTAAATGTATTATTTCAGCAAATGGTAAACCTCCTGTAACTGTGGATAAAAGCATCACAGTGGAAACCTCTAAGTTACCAAAAAGGGTAGATACTAAAGGGTTTTAAATTGTATCTAGTTTTTAGAAACTTGCTTAATTATATAACCTTCATCAACACATATGGAATGCCCTTAAGGTGTAAGGCATTTCACGTAATACAAAGATGAAAACGACATCCACAGGTGTTATGAAACAGACATTTCTAGGTGAGAGGCTCATAATCTGAAAAACAGAAAATACGTTTAAACAAGTTAAGTGTATTGTGAAAAGTGCTATAAGATACTTGTTTTAAAAATGTTGTGGACTGGGAGTGGTGGCCGATTCCTATAATCCCCAAAGTTCAGAAGTCAAGGTGGGAGGATCACTTGAGCCCTGAGTTCAAGACTAGCTGGGGCAACATAGGGAGACCACCATATATGCAAAAAAAAAAAAAAAAAATAAGCAAATCAGCCAAGTGCAGTAGTAGCACTTGCCTGTAGTTCCAGCTACTGAGGAGGCTGAGGCAGAAGGATTGCTTGGACCCGGGAGTTTGAGGCTGTGAGCCGTGATCACACCATTGCACTCTAGCCTGCAGGACGGAGAGAGACTCTGTCTTAAAAAAAAAAAAAAAAAAAAAAAAAAAAACTGTGAAAGGGAAAACTAATTTAGTCAGAGAGGAGTTACAAAGAGGCTGCCTAGACTGGGTCATAATGCCATCCAAGTATCCAAGGGCAAGCAGGAAAGAGGGAGAGGTGAGCATGTCCATAAACCCAGAAGTGAGAATGAGTGCATGTCCAGGTGGGAGTGATTAGCGGGGCTAGTTGGAGAAGTGTCTGGAATTCTTCACTGGGGCAGGGGATACATAAGAAAGGTCATTACCCTCTATGCATTTTAGAAAGAAAACATTGCTTCCTTGAGGCTTAAGCCTCATTCCTCTAATTACCGTTTTAGATTTATTCTTCCTAGGTATTAAAAACATAAAACCTTCTCATCTTCCTCATTCCTACTCCTTGAGTGTGATTTTGAAAGAGGTTCCCCCAAAGAAAGTGAGTTTTAGTAGCAGTAATGATGATTCTTTCTTCACATGGATTGAGAGGCTTTACTCTTTTTCCCTCGCTTGGAAAAAAAACGGGGACGGTGGCTATTTTGTTTAAAGAATATAAGGATGAGACAACGTGTCTTTGAACAAGGTTGATATTCCTTCCTTTCCACAAGGGCATCAGTCATTATGAGGCTGTAGACATTTTCTTGAGATGTGTAGGTCAGCTGTGTCTAAGGGGATTCAATTTAATGAGAGATTGAGAAATATTCTGTTATCTACCAAAGATATGCTTATTTTAACTGATTTACTGTTGTTGCAAAATTGAAGAAATGTTCAGAGATTTAGGTTGAAAAATCCGTTGTTTGTAAATTTTTCTGTATCAATAAGGTAAAATCTGGAGTCTAGCAATGTCATGCTTTTTACTCTGAGATGTACAGAGAGGCCTTAGGCACAAGTGTATTTCTGGAACCAGTAAATTTCATAAATTTGAACTAAATTGTATCAGGCATGGAGTGCTGCCAAATTCTAATTCATTAGTTCACTGCTTGGCAGAGTTCCGTTTCCTATCAACAGTAAAACATACAGGTTTCTTCTGGGGGTATGGAATGTTCTCACTTCCAAAAGGCAGATTATGCTTTTATTGCATGTAAAATTTACAGTTCCTGGAACAAACAGGACACAAAAAGTCTTGTAAGTTCTTCAGCTATAAGAAGATACAATTTGGAGGAATTTGTAAAATACTATTTGAGTTTCTCTCATGTAACTTGGGATGAGAGTTTTATGAGGTGAGAAAGTATCCTTAAGGCTTTTAGTTCACTCATATAGTCCTGCAACAAGAACATTATCTCTCTTTAGGCAAAATGATGATGCAAGACCCCTGAGTGCATTTGAGCCTTGGTGCCTTAAAAATGAGTGTGGCCTAGAATTGGGTGGAAATGTTCCCTGCAGCTATACAAGGACTGATACTTCCTGAGTCCTTTATGAGGCCTCAAAAGCATAAAGTCCCTGAGCATAATGATAAGTTTCTCCTCTCGATTATTATGTGCCTCAGTCTTGATAGATTGAAAAGATGAATTTTTTTTCTTCCTCTAAGTATAGAGCAAAAGCTTTGCCAGCTTTTAGAAGGGATATATTCCCCATCCTTAGTCACTGTATGAAATTAGGTGCTTGAATTATATAGGATCTTCTAACTCTAACAGTGTTGGATTTGGGAATGAAGCACTACTCTTAGGTACCCTACCTAAATCAAAACTATGCCTATTTTTTTCAGGCAAACAATCAAAGAAGTAGCAGCTCTGAGATTACCAGTAGAACCCAATTCTGCTTTTTGCATCTCAGACACAGACACCCACAACCAGAAACCCATGAAGAGACGTGCAAAGGCTGTAGGAGATAAGGGCATGTTCTTTCATTGCATTAAACATTAATATCCCTAAAGAGGAACAAATGGGGGGATAGAAAAGTGAAGAAACAATTCCATCCCTACTTATCAGTTTGGCTTTGGTAACAGAAAAATCATAATAAATGGCCCTATTTCAAGATAGTACAGAGATAAAACACATGAATGTGATTTTTTTTTTAAAGGGGCTATTGGTACTCATCAAATGGTGGGTTTTGAATAAAATGGCCAAAGAGACCCTCAAGAAGAGGATGACCCTTCTACTGCACTTTGAAAAAGATGGAGAATTTTTCTGGATTAAAATAAGTAAGGACAGAGGGAACAGTAGCACAAAGTATAATTCGTATATGGTGCAGGTTGAATCTAGTCTTATGATTAAGAATAAACTAAGATTTATTTAGACAGTGAATGGTGGGAAGAAATTGGAAGGCCTTGAGCAGCGAGACTTACAAAGTTGGTTAAACAGGTTAAACAAGAAAGCTAATCTTGTTGTATATGTAGGTTGGATTAAAAGGGATTAAAGACTAACTGTGCTTGCCAATAGTAGTGCAGTGGAAAGATACAGTCTTTCTGGAGTTCTATTAGATTAGGGAACACCACTAATACCTGTGTTTACAAAGGGTGAGTACAAATTATTTTATTTGCCAGTGGTTTTATTGGTAAATTTTTTTTTTTTTTTTTTTTTTTTTTTTGAGACGGAGTCTTGCTCTGTCACCCAGGCTGGAGTGCAGTGGCATGATCTTGGCTCACTGCAAGTTCTGCCTCCCAGGTTCAGGCCATTCTCCTGCCTCAGCCTCCCGAGTAGCTGGGACTACAGGCGCCTGCCACCATGCCCGGCTAATTTTTTTTTTTTTTTTTTTTTTGTATTTTTAGTAGAGACAGAGTTTCACTGTGTTAGCCAGGATGATCTTGATCTCCTGACCTTGTGATCTGCCCACTTTGGCCTCCCGAAGTGATGGGATTACTGGCGTGAGCCACTGCGTCCAGCCTATTGGTAAATTTAAAACAAATGTGTGTTAATTGCAAATGATTCTCTAGTTATTTACAAATTATTGTTCTCACTTCTGGATATAATTATTGGCACATGTTTTGTATGTATTGTGTTTAAGAATCACATGATTTAAAATACTTATTATTAGGACAAAACCAAGGGATTGAATGGGGGAACACCCTGGGGCCATTGAAATGAATATGAAAGCTAATGATTATATTTGTGATTAACATTTGTTTAAGATATCTTAGTTTCCCATCCTTTTTACCTACCAATGCAGTCAAAGTGTGGCTTAATACAATTAATACTCTCTATTAATACTGATTTTTTTCTGACTTGTATGGAAACCAACACTTTGGGCTTTTCATATTGATTAAAACTCAAACTATGGGCCAGGTACGGTGGCTTATGCCTGTAATCCCAGCACTTTGGGAAGCCGAGGCAGGTAGATCATTTGAGATCGAGAGTTCGAGGCCAGCCTGGTCACCATGGTGAAGCCCTGTCTCTACTAAAAATATTTTAAAAATTAGCTGGACATGGTGGCACATACCTGTTATCCCAGCTACTTGGGAAGCTGAGGCAGGAGAATCACTTGAACCTGGGAGGCAGAGGTTGCAGGGAGCACTGCACTCCAGCCTGAGTGACAGAGTGAGACTCCATATCAAAAAAATAAAAATAAAATAAATACAACTCAAATTATGTTATATTATTTATCAAAAAAATAAAAATAAAATAAATACAACTCAAATTATGTTATATTATTAAAAAAAAAACTGCAAATATTCTTGCCCACATATTACTTGAAAAGACTTTTATTTTTGAAATTTTGGATTCAAAAGTGAATATCAATACCACCAAGAAGTACTGTAACCTTGGGTCTTAGTTTTTTATTTGCAAAATGGGGATTAAAAATACCATATAGGGTGTTCATAACGATTAAACTTGCTAATTTGCATGAAAGTGTTCAGTTAAAAGCACAGTTTTTAGAACTCAAATGCCATACAAATGTATTTTTATTACTACTACCATTATTTAGCTTTAAAGTTAATAATCTTAGGGTTTTTTAATAGAAAGGAAAAACTTTTAACGTAATTTTTCTTCATGGAAGTTGAAATTGTAATTCCTTTGTGATCTTAGGATAACTAGTAATCATAAAAAAAGAATAAAAATTCATGACCATTAGTAGTATTTACAGTTTTATTTTCCCTTTAATGTTACTTTCTTTGTATGAAAGTTGATGTTTTGTTCAGATTTATTTCCTTTCCTATAAATACAATGATAATGATAATCACAATAATGAATATGTATCAGGGCCTAACAATGTCCTGGTTACTGCTTAAAATATCTTATTGAATTCTCATCACACCTGTAAAGTAGGTACTATGACTATAAAGAATTCATAAAGAAAATGAGACTTAGAAATATTTAAATTGTCATATCCAACATGACATGCATAGGAAGTAAAACAGAATTCCAGCTCAGGCACTCAACAACAGGAGACCATGTCTTTGTTACATTATGCTACCTGTTTTCATACTGATAGGAAAATTTTCAAGATTCACAAATTCTAGCAGGCCAAGTTTCTATCATTTTTCAATGTAATTATTCATCTTAATATTTATTCAAGAGACCTATGATATCATTGGCACGTGGTCAGTCTGTAAGGGCTATGGTGCTATGTAGTAGGTTAGAGCAGGAATCTAAAGGTAAAGTAAAAACCTTCGTAAATTTTGCTCTATAGGTGCCTTACTGTAGTTGCAGCCTTGTAGTAAAAGTTTGTTCATTGGATGATTCCATTCCTAACTAGAACTGACAAAATCATATAATAGTTTTCCATCATAGGAATCAAAAACTTAACATAATACCTCTTTTAAAGATCAAATTCATGTCTATTTGTTAAATTCATCCTGGGACAGTTGTCAGTGGCTATATTTTCGCCATTTAACATGTAGACAGAAACCTTTAAGAACACGAAACATTTAAACCTCAGTCAACTTTTTCTCAGGCTTTTAATAGTGAATAAAATTGTTTTTATGACATGTGTAAAGAACATAGAGAAGGACTTCAAAGGACATCGAAGAAAAACATGACTGAAGTAAATATGCTAAGTTTTAAATTTAAATGAACATGTTGATTGATTCAGAAAAGTGGTAATTAAAAAAAAAATGTTGCCTTCTTTTGCCTTCATCTTCTCATTTAAAATTAAAACTTGCACGGGTGTTCTAACCAAATGCTGGTTATTGCATATAACAAGAAACAACATAATTACTTTTTGCTGTTTTTTTCTTTCCTGTGACTCATTGCACATGTGCATGTTACTGTTACCTCGGAGAGGAACCAGTGTATATCAGCTGTAAAAATCCAAAGAATATAAGTTTTCCTATAATTGGTCCCTAACTGTCTGGGGAAAGCTGCTTCACACAAAGAAATGGTCTTGAAGAAATCTTATTCAGTAGTATATTTCCCTCAAATCAGAGGGGAAGAAAAATACAAATTCCAATTAATGTAATTTTGCAGGATGAAAAAAAAAAAAAAAAGACATGGAGGTAGCCTTAACATCCTAGATATGCTTACAAATTGTGAAAGTCACTGAGACTTAGTGAATTCTGAGGACTTAAAGTATGTTAAAAAGATAGACCTGCATTTAAATGCTGATCTCAACTTTTCACTGGGGACCGCTAAAAAGCCTTTCAGAAGAAAAGACCGGGATCAGCAAAACATGAAATCGTTATAGCAGCCGACTTTCTGGGTCTGCTTTATATTATACTTTTGAAAAGGACATTTGTTTAAGGATATGATAGTTTTATCCTGCATGTAATGCATACTCATTTACTGGGATCGGGAGTGGGAAGAGAGGAAGGATGGAATGCTTTGACAGTGACGTCACAGATCAAAAACAAGAGAACTGGCCCATACCCAAGCTATTTCTTAGCAATTTATCTGCAAAGCCATTCTTCTAATACTTATTGAGGGAATGTATGAACAGTGGACATTATAAATGTGTCCATGAAATATAAAGCAACAATTTTGGCTATGGAAAAGGTAGTAATTATAGGACAGTCCCCAGATTTCCTGCCTTTATTCCAAATGTACTCAGTCTCAGTTATTATTTCTTCTGGTTTTTCAAAAAATACAACTGGATAGGGCACCTTTTTCAAGCTTATTAACACAGCTGTGAACATGAGTCAAAGAGGTCACTGTAACGTAAGGCAAGCATAGACTCTCTCCAGGGCCACTGCAGGCTGCCTGACAGGAGAGCTGAAGCCTGGGCCCCAACTGTTTAGACTGTAACCAAACAGCATGTTGTTGCTATTCTCATAGATACACATTCCCAGCTTTATATCTGTGGTGTGTACTTCCTCTCACATTTCCTCCTGCCCCAGTCTCACCTCTCCTATTAAAAATATCCTACCTAAGTAGATACGAATAATTGCAAAGATAAAACCATTTTATTTTTCTGAAAATTATCTCTCATTCAAAAAATGAAGGTCTGATAGAAAGTTTAAGCATCCTAGCATCCTATTTTCAGCTGCCGATAAGAAATTGAATAAAAAAGAAAGTTAAGCCTGAAAACGATGATTTTGGAGGTCTTTTCAGATGAACTGTCATACTTGCAGAATAAAAAAAATGCTGTAGGCTACATGAGGGGAGCAGGGAAATGGTCCATTAGAGCATCTTTCCTACACTGTTTATCTACTTTGTATGTATAAAAATGCTTCCACTTGCCTCTGGGCACCTATATAACAAAACTCAGAACCATGAATGAATAACTAAACCTAAAAAAAGGAAGCCAGAATCACAGTTGTCTCCTGACAAACTAGAATCTCATTTCCTATCAGAAAAGAGAGAAAAGGAGGAAGAAAAGCTTCAATATTTACTTTACAAAAATGTTCAGAAAAAAAGAAAACCATTCTTAAGTGGAAATGTGTTTTGACTGAAGTAGGCTTTTCTGGCAGAGTACTTTTAATAAAAGAGAAAGAAGTTGCCAGTTATCCACAAGCATTGAAAGCATTTCAGAATTGGAACTCCTTCATAACTCCTTAATGTAACCACTGCCGCTTCTAAATGTGAACAGTCTCAAAGATTCCTGGAAGGATCTATTTTGGATAGGGTCATTTGCTGGTTTCCAATGTTCCGTGCATATTTTTGTGCACCTTACAAAATTTACTGAGCAGATAATTGTTCAGGATTTTCATTGACACAAATAATGGCAGAAAGCCTGAATCAAAATGTCCATCAGAGCAAACCAAGGACAATCATCCTGTTGTGTTTTTTGTTTGGTTTGGTTTATATTTTAGAAGTTTGGCTTCAAAATTATAGCAATACATCTCACTTGGAGGAAATGATATATATGTGATATTCTTCATTGTACAAATCATCACATTTTCACATATTTTTATATGTGTTTTATGTATGCTTAGCTATTAAGTATAAGATATTGTTAAGTATCTTAATTTGTAGTAAGTTATCCTGAGCATGCAGCTTCATTATCTAAATTCTTAGCAAGGACTTTATTAAATACAGGGATTTCTGTTCTTATTCAATGTCAAATGTAACAGATAGACTGTTTAGCATGAATTTCCTGGAAACATTTGAAGACATTTCAATGTCATTTTATGTTGACTGAAACGAAACGTGGACTATTTCCTCAATTACCTGCCTAAAACATTCAGCAAAAAGAGACCTATTAAATCTGAAGATTAAAGGCAAGCCAACTTTACAGCAGACGGAATTAATTCTTAAACTTATTGCCTTGCAAGTTGAGAAAAGGACTTTCTGATTATAGATATTAAGACCCTATAATGTCATCTTTCAAAAGCAAGTGTTAATATAAAATCTTTATAAAATATGATTTTGGTGTCATTTTATTGACAGATATATCATCTCTTCTGAAATTTGAAGAAAGTCATTGAAGTGACTTTCTAAACACTTTAGGAAGACTTTTCATTCATTATACTAGTATATTTTATATCCTATAAAAAATAGTACAGTAACCATCCAGGAGTAATTTGCCTTTTGAGACGAATGGTTTGCATTAATGCCTCTCTTAGTCTTTATCCCTAAAAGATTTCTGTTACTTATTTCTGGATTTGAAGCCATACATCTGAATGTATGGCTGAAACTTCAAAAGATGTTTTTTTGTATAGTCTATCATTTTATACTATAAGACCTATAGAATATAATGTGGATTATAATAATTTAATATGGTAAGATTTTTTTCCTATTAAGCATGAATAGTCTCTTCTTGTTATTGAGAAATCATACTTTGTCTTAATTAAGACTCTTGAGCTTCTGTGGTACTAAATGAGGTACGTAAAATCCCTCAACATTCCCATCATGTATGAGAAAGAAAGAACAAAAAAATTTGACAAGGTAAAATAATTAATTCGGAACACTTGAAAGAAACCTAAGCATCTTAATAGAGAGACACTTCATTTACAAGCATCTTGTTCAGACTAAATCATTAGTTCTTGAAAACTTCCTCTTTGATAGTAATATTTAGACAGTCATACAAAGACAGCTTCGGACTCTCATCATGAAATACGTGTTGAGATCGATGTTTTTAAACTGTCATCATTGCATTGTATTACGGTGTGTAATAGATTTGTCCCTTTAAAAGCAGTTAGGAAGAAAAAGAAAGGACTTTCATTCCCCTGTTACTCTATGTCAAATACTAATGATGATAGGGAATCTGAAAATCTGTGAACATCCCCACCTTCCCACGCAGTCCTCAGAGGTACTTGTAAAATAGAACAATTTGAGTGGTTCAATGTATATGGGAAATTATTGTAGGAATTAAGGGGGTTAACGTGACAGGTGGGATTTAAATCACTGACAAACATGAGAGGTTTTTAATTCAGAAGAATGTGACTGCAGAGACAGCATTTCCCATTTTGTCTTGTTTTTTTTTGTATGAAGAAAGTACTTAGTGAGTTCCAGAACATTCGTATGTCCTCTTTGCCTGTTTTTCTCCTTAATGTATACCATACTCACCTTTCTTCCATAGCTTGAAAACATAAGTAGAATAAATTATTAAGAACATTGGATCTGATATACAAAGGTATTCTTTGGACACTCTATTAGCATTCTTTACTAGTGAATGAAAAAATATCCTTCATACAGGGATTTAGGATCCTTGACATTTTTACTCTTTCAATGTCAATTTTGTGGTTAGCAAGTATCTAATGTTTTACACATTTAATTCATGTACTTGTTCCCAGAACGATAGCTATTTCTCAGTGTGAATATTTTATAAAATATATGAATTTTTCACTAATTGACTGAGATGGTTCAGAATTAATAGACACTGGACTTTAGGTTATTTAGTAACAGTTCCAACAACAGGATATTTTGTACAGCAAGCGTCTTCTTACATGATCACTATTAATTAGGATGAAAAGCAAAGATGGAAAACAAGAGTATTGTTCCTAGGAGATAGTTATTACAAATTTTACAAAGTTGTAGCACCTTCTTCCTCTTTCATTTTAAAACCTTTCCTTCCTTAAATTGTTCCCTGACAAATAAACCCACCATCATTAAAACAAATTAAAATCCTCTTTTGGAGATTATGTGGCAACACCAGGAAAGGGAATTGTTGTTCTAGAGTTCTAAAGATAGTCCTATTTGCATTTCCTCTTTACACAATTTGATATTAGAAAGCTCTCCAAATATACCTTTTTGCCTTTCTTGGACTAAAAGGAATTTCTCTGAGATAGTTTTGCCCTTTAGGGAGATATTGGACCTGATTTGTCCAGGGAGGAGATGGAAAGTGTGCTTCCTGGCAATGTTTATTCTCCCAAAACGTACAAATGCATAATGCTTATGACTCACCTTATTATCTGTAGGGATGCTCTCTTCAATTTCCCTTTCATCGTTTACCTAAAGAATGTAACTACTGCTAACACTTTAAATGAGACGGAATTGAACATAGAGTTTCAGATGGAGTCCTCTGTCATGAGGAGACTATAGGTATATAGACTTTCTCTCCCTTCTTCTTTTCTTCTTCAGGGTCTGGTCTATTGTTTGGCCAGCAGAGTGTCCCCTTCCTTTCTTACTAGATTTTTTGTGACTTTCCTATAGCTGTAAGCCCAGCAGAGAAGAAACATCTTAGAAAGCTCTCCTACTTTTTTCAATATAAATACTACAGAGTTTTATGTTGTTATTGTAATTATTATTATTATTATTATTTGGCTAGACCACTTTGAAGGAAATTGTCTGAAATGGCTGAATGTTGCTATTCAGCTTATGAATAAAAGTGAACAAGGGGAGAAATGAATGACCTGGTACTTGATCCGTATTACTTTATGCTCATCTGCATTTTGAAGTCAGTGTGACCAGAACCATTTTTCCAATAACTAGCAGAGGGAATATTACACAAAACCCCCAAACCTGGAACACACCAAACTTAACTACAAGGTTTGTGAATTATTAGTTCCTTAATATGAAATCCTCCAACTCACAGGATTATTGTAAAGCTCACTTTGGGGCATTTATAAGGAAGTGTGAAGAGTAAATTTTTGTAAAAATGAGTTATTAAAACGATAATCAACAGATCCTATTGTTGTCCAAGATGCTAATAATGTATTTGATGAAACAATCTTATTTAGATATAGTTAATATACATTAGGAGAAAGAAGTGTAATTTTTTAAAGCCTGTTTTCTCATTTCATTTTGCTCTCATAACATTTATCAGTTTATTTTTAAGTTTTTGTTTTTTCTTTCTTTCTTCTTTCTTTTTCTTTCTTTTTTTTCTTTTCTTTTTTTTTTTTTTTTTTTTTTTTTTTTTGATACATAGTCTAGCTCTGTTGCCCAGGCTGGAGTGCAGTGGCACGATCTCGGCTCACTGCAACCTCTGCCTCCCCGGTTCAAGCAATTCTCCTGCCTAAGCATCCCGAGTAGCTGGGATTACAGGTGCCTGCCACAATGCCTAGCTAATTTTTTTTTCTTTTTTTTGTATTTTTAGTAGAGACAGGGTTTCACTATGTTGGCCAGGCTGGTCTCAAACTCCTGACCTCATGGTCCGCCCGTCTCGGCCTCCCAAAGTGCTGAGATTACATGCGTGAGCGCCTGGCGTATTTTTACATTTTACAAGGGTTTCTATTTCAGAAATCCAACCGTAATTTTCCTGGCATTTATTTGGATTCATTTATTCTTTCAGTATTTTAATTTTACTCTTTTTTAATACCACTATACACTCTGAAAGCTTGTCTTTGCTCGTTCTCTCACATTCTGTTGAGCACATACTACATGCCAAACACTTTTAGTTACCAGGAGGAGAGTAGTGAACTAAGCTGTCACCTTTATTTTCATTTAAAATTCAAACATCAGGTATGAACCATTAAAACTATTGCTGATTTTAAAACCACAAAATCAAAATAAATTATAATTCCTAATTGGTAAAATACCTTGTTTTTATATAGAGTTAGTTTGAGCCCTTTGTCCTAGGTATTTTATGTACAGCAATTTTATTTCCACACTGAATCAATGTAAGATCTTCACTAAGGCAATTAATATTGATACATGAAGCCAGATAAAAGTGTATTAAAATTTATAAATTTACTAAACTATACAAAATTTTAATTGTTTGATTTTTTAAAAACTTAGGGTAGCAGAGCAATGGGATGAAAAGGGTTTGTCCACATTCTTAATCTAAATGAGCATATTCTGATATTTCCATGTTTCCTCAGATTCTCATATCAGGAAAATTATTTTTTCTTTTGATGGTAACATAAAATAGCAATCACCACCACCACAATATTTTCTAACCCAACATGTATTTAGGTAGTCATCTATAATTTTATATAAAATTTCAAATTCCATGTTTATAAATGGTGTAGAAGCGACTCTTACAGACAATGAAAATGCAGATACTTTATAAAGTTATTGATGCAGAATGGATGCCATATCATGTTGCCTAAAAATCAGGAATGATAAAGGAGGTGCAATCTCTTGAGACTATAGATTATGGTTACCCTGTATAATACAATACTGATACATCACTCTGTTTCCCAACCTTTTTTTTTTAATTTTATTTTTATTTTTATTTTTTAAGAGAGAAGGTCTTGGCTGGGCGCAGGAGCTCTCACACATAATCTCAGCACTTTGGGAGGCTGAGGTGGGTGGATCATGAGGTCAGGAGTTTGAGACCAGCCGGGCCAACACAGTGAAACCCTGTCTCTACTGAAAATACAAAAATTAGCTGAGTGTGGTGGCAGGCACCTGTAATCCCAGCTACTCAGGAGGCTGAGGCAGGAGAATCACTTGAACCTGGGTGGCAGAGGTTGCACTGAGCTGACATTGCGCCACTGCACTCCAGCCTGGGCAAGAGAGCTAGACTCCATCTAAAAAAAAAAAAAAAAGAGAGAGAGAGATCGAGAGAGAAGTTCTCACTACATTGCCCAGGCTGGTCTTGAAATCCTGGGGTCAAGTGATCCTCCTGCCTCAGCCTCCCAAAATGCTGGGATTATAGGCATGAGTCACCACACTCAGCCCCATTTCCCTTTCTTTCTTCTTCCCACTGCTAGTCTTTCACGCCTTCAGCGTTTCAACTCTCATTTCACTTTTTCCACTTATTCATAACACTTAGCCCACTGTATTGTGTATGTGCTCTTCTCTCTTTTTATTTGTGTCTACCTTAAGGCTTTTTGGAATTCCAAACAAAATGATAAATCCATTCTAAACTCTTTTCTTTAGGATGCTAATTACCGTTAATCACATATTTTCATTTTCTTTTCTACATTTTTAGGGGTCTAGTTCCTTACCTCTTTTGATGGCCCAAGTTGTGCTGAAAACATAGCTTCCAATAATACATGCAATAGCAAGAGAGTAAATATTACCAAAAAGATGAAGGAGAAAAAACAAAAGAGAAAAATTAGGATCATAAAACTGATGGAGGAAAGAATATATTCACTGAAGGACCACGCAGACACACAGTGTTCACTTTATAATTGACTTTAAACTTTCTAATAGCCAAGATGATGAGAGAAATGTGCTGCACGTGGCTCAGAATGGCCAGGGCATGCCTTTATTACAATAAGAACAAACTGTTTGTTATCCTAAAAAAAGAGAAACATGTCTCCTGAGGGTACAAATAAAGAGATCAGTAGAGTGGAGGAGGCGCATTGGAATTAGCTGGGTTTTTTAAAGAAATACCAGGTATAGGTTCCATCCCAGATCAATTAAATCAGGATCTTTGTGGGTGGACATCTAGAATTATTATTTTCTATAAAGCACTGAAGGTAATTATTAAGGGCCCTGAGGTTTGAGAACACCTGACCTGCTCCATACCTCTAAAAAGGGGACTGGTTTCTAGACTTGAAGCAGCTAAATGCCATTTGTATGTGCTTGTCATTATCATTCTCTTGGGTTTTCTGATTTCTAAATCACAGCACTTGAATTAGTTACTTTAAAGGGTCTTTCAAATTTTGCAATATTTTCCTCTTTATTTTTCCACTGGTAAACGTACCTTACCTTAGCTCTAATAGGTTCTGTGCTGTAAATTTTCCAGAAGAAGCTAAGATATGCATGGACTGTTACCTGTAGCCATCATAATTAATGGTCAATTCTGCCAATGTGAGCCAGACACTTTGTATGACTAAATTCTGGACCCCAGGAGGTACATTTAGTCTTTCAGACAATAATTGACTAAAAGTGTTCTTGTCATAAATCAGTAGCCGCTGATGCTAGCAAGCATGCTCTTTTCTGATTTAACCCTTCCTTAAACTCCAAGAATAGTGTTGTTTTAAAAAATAACACAATGGGGGGTGATCAGAAAATCACATTTTCAGTAGCAGAAGGAAATGCAACTGATGGAATTATCCTATGAAAGAAAACTATCCTATCCTCTCACAAAAATAATTGCAAGCATCAAAAAAAGAGGACTTGAAAATATTTCAGTTGGCTTAATTATTAACTGTTTATCATTTGTGACCAAGTATCAGCTGATGGGAATTGCTTTGGATTTAATGAAAACATAATGACTTTATTTCCAGGGTTCATATGCAGAGTCAGATTGGGTACTGCAGAGCAGATGTCGTGCTATGGTGCAACCTGAACCTATTACGATTGCCTCTTAACTGGATTGCGTAACCAGATGTACAAGTCGTGCACTTTGAAAAGCAAAACTGCTTATTATCAGGACACTTCTAATTGTAAAGCAGTATATTCAGTATAAGAGTAGTATATTTGAGATATGTTCGAAATCTTACCAGAGGGCATTTCAGTAGCCACTACAAACTCAAGAAATCGCAGATTACAAGTTCCTAAATGGTTTCATTTTAGTCACAGAGAACTGAGAGAAAAAGAGATGAAGTCAGATAAGTTTGTATTATCACTCTGTTAGTTTCATTGGTAACTTCTGTGCTGGAATCAAATGGGGAATTTGCTCTGATTGCAATATCCAACTGTGCTGAATCTCTGAGCGATTAAGACTTGGTAACAGCGGTTAAGAGTCAATAAGGCTGCTCACAGATTCAAATGGCAATGTTGAGCAGTCAGAACAAAAACCAAATTATTTTAATGAAGCAAATTTGATTCACACATAGTGTGACAGCTGATGTCATAAGAAAGTCTTCAGTTAATGTTTCAGATGGTTATGTTATTACTTGGGTGATTTGACAGAATTCACCGTGGCTTATGCAAAATAAGACATGGCAGATGTCAGGGCAGAAGAAGGTGCACATGTGATAGGATTGACTAGGGTTTTGCCCTTGAGAATTGAAGGGAGTGGCATTTCCTTCCTGATACAGGTATTATCTTACTGCTCTGGATCCTTACTAAACAAGATTCATTTTCTCAGTCACACAGCCATACATACTGTTGATATTATTTTACATTATTTTACCTTAAATCATAACTGTTCCACTTTGTTTCCTTGGAGAATTTTGTGTGGCTTGATCAAAGTATTTAGTTGCTCTGATATGTATCGGCTAGTTTCAATAATATATTAACATATTAGCAATAAGTTCAGTAGTTCTGTTAACAGTGGAGGGTATCCAGGTTCTTGGTGCCTTGAACAAAAAGTTGGACAAAATGCACAAACAAAGCGAGGACAATGGGATTTACTGAAAATGAAAATACCCTGCACAGTGCAGGAGCAGGCCTGAGCAGAGGAGCTCAAAAGACCCCATTACAGAATTCTGGGCAGTTTAAATACCCCCAGAGGATTCCATTGGTGACTTGGGGTATGCCCTGTGTAAATGAAGAGGATGAAGTAAAGTTGCAAAGTCATTTACTTGGCCTATGCCCTCTGGAGCAGATATTTCCTGTCATAGCTGAAGTGTGAATGAGCCTTATGTTCCCTGCCTCCAGAACCTATTTTCCTGCTTCAGTTCAGATCAACAGGTGGAACAAACTGTAAATAAAGCATAAACAAACAAAACCCGTTATAATAATATCTAGAATATTTCCTGTAATTTACGTAAGTCACACGAATAATGGGCAACCTGTATTGTGTGCGTATAGTGTGCTACACAATGTTCTAAACAGGCCAAATATTTCAGCCCATTTGGTTCCCGCAACACTTCGATGAAATGGCGATGTATTCTTTTTGCCATTTTATATAGGGGGACATTGAGGATCAATGAGTCAGAGTACTTTGCTGAGAAAATTTCAAATAAATAGTAAAGATAGAATTCAAAACCACTTCATAATATATAGAAGTCGGTGATTTATTTTTTAATTTAGCTGAAATGGACTTCTTCCCAGTCTGCTAAAATTTCTTATAAATACCACTGTAGGTAAAAAATCTCTCTTTCTCTTTGTGTCATAGAACATGATTTATGCATGACTACTGAAAATAAGACTGGAATCAGATTGTTTATGGGCATCCCTTTCAGCTTCAAAAATTTTTAGAAATTTTTGACATAGAATTGAACGTATTTCCTCTCCTTTTTTGGACATTTTTGAGATGTGCTTTTTTGTGTGTAAAAGCCAAGTAATCAATTATGGACAAAGCAAATCAAATAATCCCAGAGGCTGATGACATTTTTAGGCCAAGCAACTTTTTTAGTAGCTGAAAGAGACCACCAGAGAAGGAAGAATTTCCTTTTATTTCTGTATATAAATAGCACATAAGTTGCTTTAGCAGACTCTGTAACAATAGACTACCTCTCACTATTGCAGACAGAGCTGAAAAAAATGTGGAGAGGTTAAATGTTCTAAAATGTATTATAAAATTACATGTCTCAGACGCTGAAAGCCAATTTCCATTACAACATAGCTCTACTGTGTGTAGAAGTTGAGTCATCTCTATTTTGGTAAGTGTTCTTTATCACCAAAGATAATTCATGCTATATTTTCATCTTTATGATGGAGGCACGAGAATCACCCCAAAGTTTTTACCTACAAAATTGCACTTGACAAAGCAGACTGAGGAAATAGTGACAGATACTCTGGTGCATTCTGTTGAGCTTACAGTTTGAAGTTTCGGTACAAACGATTTGATTTAAATAGATTACCACCCAGTTCTCTTCCTTATATTACTACCTGAATATGACCTGGCTTACCCATATCAGACCCAGGCTCTTCACAGGCAATGATAAAATATTTACTGAATAAAATGATTAAATTAGAAGTTCTAGCTTCTCACATTGCTTCACAGTACTGCAAGATAAATAAATATAGATAATTTTCATAAATCATTTTATAGAACCTTTTATTCATAAACACGTTGTGTAAAATGCAGACACAGAGAAACTATAGCCACAGATATTTCGATGTCTATTACTGTAACTATTATCATAAACTAACTTTTGTAAACTATCAAATTAAGGTACAAGTGATTGACTCAGACTGGAATTTAAGTCTCCATTTCATATATAATGTAACTGTTATTATTAACTAATATTTGTAAAATTTGGAAAATATAAAATTATTTACATTTGTAAAATATAAAATTAAAATCCAAGTGATTGATTCAGACTGCAATTTCAGTCTCCATTTCAAAGAGATTAAATCATAATATCTGTCTGAACTACACCATTTATGTAGAGTTTAGCTAGCCTATATTTCCAGTGAGTACAATTTAATATAGCGTATTGAATTCTCAAAGTATAAACTCTCCCGAATTTTCTTACTCTACCATTATATGATGCAACAAACTCAAAGGACCACCTGCAGGTCCAGACTATAATGTCATGTAGAACACAGGCACACATGAAGAGAAACAGGGACTGCAGAGAAGGGTTGATTCTTCCCCACCTTATCACTTACACAGTCACGCGTCACCTGACAATAGGATAGGTTCTGAGAAATGTGTTGTTAGGCAATTTTATCACTGTGTTAACATCGTAGAGTGCACTTACACAACCCTAGATGGCACAGCCTATTACACACCTAGGCTATGTGGTACAGCCTGTTGCTCCTAGGCTACAGACTTCTACAGCATGTTACTGTATTGAATTCTATGGGCAATTATAATGCAATGGGAGGTACTTGTGTATCTAAACCCATCTAAACATAGAAAGGGTAAAATAAAAATACAGTATTCTAATCTTATGAGACCATTGTTAGAGAGCAGCCACTGTCAGATATGCAGTTTATCCTTGACTGGAACATCGCTATGTAGCACATGGCTGTACTTAAGATTTTAAGCATATTCAGTATGGATGGGGAGGAAGTAATAGTAGTTGAGGAGGCACCATAGCAGAGATACCAGAGAGACCCTTTCTTGCTTTCTAGGAACAGGATATGTTATTGTAAATGAAGGTAGCAAAGAATCCCCTCAGTCAACACCACCAGGTCTCTAGATCTCCCACTGTTTAAGAAGGCATTATATGAGAGAAAAAATCTGAAAGAAAAACATGCCAACACCTCTCTTCACTTTGCAAATGTACTACAATTTCTCCTACTTCTATTATTCCGCAAGTGCTTTTTGTTTTTCATTGACTCCTTGTAAATTTACTGCATGCATTTTCAGATTCTACTTGTCCATTCTTGTTGACATCTCCTTAGAACTCTGCTATTTATAAACCACTAATTGTTGGGATCTCATAAACACTGCCCACCAATGTTCTTACTGTGAAATTACCTTGTCTAGTAAAGTACTGGCATTTGGTTAGATGTTCTACTTCATAATTTTGGAAAACCTTTTTTATGTGAATCAAAATGAGGAATATTAAAAAGTGGAAAAAAGAAAAGGAATGCTCCTTATAAAATGAGATCTATGGGGTAAAAATGAAGAGAGATGTAGAAAATATAAATTGGATACACATAGCTAGAGTTTAGAATTCTTTTTCCAAGCTATGCTTTGAGGCCAAGTGTCAAGTTTGAGCTGACTATGACATCCCCCCAGGGCCTTCACCACCCCCTAAATGGCAGAATTATTAAACAGTAAAACATTAAAACTAGAAAATATTGTTAATAATATATTTTAACAATTCACAACATACATTTTGGTGTTTCTGAAAGTATGCTGTATCTTGCCATCAATTGCATCTTAAAACTTAATTGACAAAATTTTTTAATGGCAGAAAATCTTAGTAAATTGTATAAATAATGGTAACATAAAATCAAAGAAATGCATTATTATTAGCAATAGTAGATAATGTTCATCTTTCTTATACAGAAATAATTTGCATAATCCTAAGCATATTATACAAGGGACTGGAAAGTTTTCACTTGTCATTGCTACCCTTTAACTACATACAGCTTCTTCACAGTTTCTATGGTACAAAAATCAACCAACACAGCGTGACTTTTTAAATATTTTTAAATAACCAGTTGTTTGAGAGAGTTTTCAACATAAATTTGGATGGTGAGTCAAGGAGTTTAAACTGCTGTCTTACTCATGCCAGATGCCACTTTTACATTGTTTTAAAAGCTTCTGGAGTGTGTTTATAGATGGCTTGTTTGCTCTCAAGCATGTTTCTGAGTGTGTGTTTGCTGCTGTTTGGCAGTATTTTCAAATGTACTGCAGCAGAAAGCCACGCCACAACTCAGCCTTATATTCCTGAAAACAAATGTGCTTTTATATTTAAAAATAAAGACAGAAAGGAAGAAAAACAAGCTTTTAAATGAAGAAGAATGCATATGGATAGAGAAAAAGGCATCAGGGGAGAACTGGCTGTGGGTCCAAAATGTCATTGACTCTGATTCTCTAGGGTCTTCTCAATGCTGGGTGAACGGCAGGGCTAGTCATTCTAGGTCCCTTTGGGGTGACCATATACAGGATCCATGGTGAATTAGAGTGCCAAAAATAACAGCTTATTCTGGATTATTAAAACAGCTAATTCTGTGATAAAGGGTGATTTATATCACTTATTAGAAGTTTGTGTTTTTACCTAAATGAAACGACCTATATCTAAAAACCTCAGGGAGTGTTTTGAATTTTAAATTGTCCTGAGTCCTGATCTTTACTATATTGAACATGGGAAAAGAACAGGATACAACCATTAGAGCTTTAGGTTTTTTTTTTATTTAATTGGATATTTTGTCAATGCTGACTTGCATAGTGATATCAAAGACACCTGGAGGCAATCTTAGAGGATTTTACTTTAAAAAGTCACTTTATAAGAAGTTAAGTTGTTCAATATCAATTATTGGATATACAGAATTTTAAAATCATCAAAATGCTATTGATTTTGAGTGGAATTAAGAATGAGAGTCATCAAGACCTGTTTTAATAAATTTTCAGTTCTATGTTGTTAATGAAATTTGACTATGAACATCTGTAGGTATCTTTAGGTAGAAGTTTTCTGATTTCCAGACTC
The DNA here is from genome assembly GCF_037993035.2 of Macaca fascicularis. Classification (NCBI taxonomy): domain Eukaryota; kingdom Metazoa; phylum Chordata; class Mammalia; order Primates; family Cercopithecidae; genus Macaca; species Macaca fascicularis. The sequence continues at coordinate 57,768,227 of NC_088391.1, read as the reverse complement.
ACTGTGGATTTCTTATGTGAATCTAATCTAAATTAGTGCATGAAACAGTAGCTCATTCTAACATTGCTTTTGATTAATTTATTGCATGAAAAGTCAAACCTTAACTATTAAGATATTTTCTGAGTCTTTTTATAACCTTTCATTTCTAGATGAGCAACACAAGAAAAGGCAATGCAGTCACTTAGATAAAACACAAACTGCCTGCCAGGGATCCTGGATTTGTTCCAATTCTCCTCTTAGGCAAATCTTTTATCTCCCTTTGATATAGACCAGGGTTCTATAGTGCACTAAACTAATGAAAAGAGGTTGTCTTTTTCTCAAATGTTATGACATAGAATTTAGATTTGAAATTATAGAATTACAGACGGTAAAGCGTCCTATGTTATGTAATCCAACTTTGTAAGCAAAGAAAGAATTCCAATTCAGAATTCCTTTCTGTCTCATTCAGCCTCTATGCAGATGCATCCAGACATATGAAATTCTTTTTTTTTTTTTTTTTTTTTTTTGAGACGGAGTCTTGCTCTGTCACCCAGGCTGGAGTGCAGTGGCCGGATCTCAGCTCACTGCAAGCTCCGCCTCCCGGGTTTACGCCATTCTCCTGCCTCAGCCTCCCGAGTATCTGGGACTACAGGCGCCCGCCACCTCGCCCGGCTATTTTTTTGTATTTTTTAGTAGAGACGGGGTTTCACCGTGTTAGCCGGGATCGTCTCTCGATCTCCTGACCTCGTGATCCGCCCATCTCGGCCTCCCAAAGTGCTGGGATTACAGGCTTGAGCCACCGCGCCCGGCCCAGACATATGAAATTCATAATTTTTAAAGGAAGCATGTTTTATTATGGGACCTCAGTTATAAATAAAGCTAAAATCTTCTCTGTTATTTTTATCAGTTGTTCCTATTTCTATCCTGTTAAACAAAAGTGGATAGAACAATTTCTCTCCAGTTTAGGGCCCATCAAAATTATGAAGTGGCTTATGATGCCCTTGTTTGTCATAGATATCTCCAGAAGTCACATGTCAAATTTATTTTATATTTTATGTTTTGAAATTTTGCCTTTCTTCTTCAAAAACCGATACATAGATTGTATGAGCACAGGAAGGCCCATAGACAGTCTAGGAGTGCCAAAGTGCTGTTTAAAGTCTTGCTTCTCATGATTTGGGTGCCCAATCTTTTTGAATTTATCTTTTGAGGAGCATCAGTGTAATACTGTACAAAAAGATGCCATTTAAAGCTCTGGTACATAAAGTGAGTATTTCAGGAATTCAGAAAACATACAGAGTAGTCAGGATAGGCTTTCTGGATATAATTGGATATGAGCAGGGCCTGGAGGAATGCAAGAGTTTTAGCTAGAAGTAAGGAAGGGAAGCATATTTATTCTGTATGACATAACACTTTGTATTGAATTCTTAAATTTTATTGACCGCCTATACATTAAGAACCCCAATATTTTTGACATATACTTTGTCAATCATATCTGTAGTCATATAAAGTTCTTTTTTTAAATACTATGTTCTGTACTTGTCATAAATTACTATTAATTTCCATCTTGTTGATTTTGACCCATTCTTACAGTCTCTTAGAATTATTTTGAATTTTTGGTGTCATCTGCCATTATTGCTATGAACTATATGTTTTCACCTATTTGACACACATGCCTTCTAATTCTTAATGTATTGATTTAAACATGGTGAAAATGGAAGATCTTTGGATTGCACTTTCGGTTGGCAAATATACTAGAGAGTAAACTTTATAGTGAACTCACCTAAGAAATTTCTAGCTGGAGAAACCATGAGCAACTTCTTGCAAGATACAGCCTTTTAATTGTGGACTGGAAGATGAACAGGCATGGGGGAAGATGCAGGTGGGTTGAGGGGTATATTTCTGGTGACCCAAGAACAGGTACGTTCTTGGAGGCGGGAAGGTATGGTAATGTAGTTAAATGGGAAGACTAGTTGCTAATCGGGAAGAAATGAAAATTGAAACTGAAGTAGTAGTCATTCTTTTCTTGTTTTTATAGACAAGAAAATCAACTAACTCTCTGACTCCACATAGTTTCCTAAAACTTACCACTAGAAACTTCAGTCGTATCAAAGTCAACTTGCTAGATAATTAAACAGGACTAGACACTTGAGTTTTTAATTCTCGTGAATGGAAACCATTTGCTTCCTGATAACAACAGCAGAAATTCTACTTAGTCATTTGACTGGCTTGGCGAAGGTTCACACAGCCAAATGTGCTGATGGATGGATAGGCAGGCATTGAGTTCTTATTGAAAAATGGTCTTCTATGATCAGGACAAGGATGGGATATGCAGGGCATGACAACATCTGTTAGATCTTAAATCGTATACATAAATCCATCATCTCTGTCTCAACGGCACTTGTTTCAGGTAGCAGCCTAAAGTCCATGATGTGCTGCCAATTGTAATTGAAGGTAACTGTTGAAGTGGAAACTAAAAATTGTGTGAAAATAAGATAAAAAGATAAAGACATGTACTTAGTTTCTTTGATATGTTATTTCTTTCCTAAACATTCTCTGAATTTTTCTTTTTTTTTTTTTTGCTACACTCCCCCATAATTGTTATTAATGCATATTGAAAAATAGCATGTCACCATGCTGATTGTGCTATTTTTAAACCTGGTTTAATTTTAGAAGCAACAAATTGTAAGGTTAGAAATCAAGATGTCAAAAGTTCAGAAATGCATGTATTAAAACTTAGAAGAATTTCTTATATTAAATAACATGTTAATCTTTTAAGTTTAGGAAAGATGTTGGTTAACAGTGCCTTATTTTCCTTTTACATCAATTCTGTTCTTTTTCTGGAGCAAGAAAACAGTCACAGAGAGGTAAAATATCTTCCTGGATCAGTGGAGATGACATTGATTCACATCCATTTCAAAGGAGATGGGACTCTCTAATATAGCCATTTCTTTCACCTCTTCTACAATCCTCACATTATAATAAATAATAACTCATTGGAGACTAAAGGTCCAATTATAGTTTAAAATAGGAGTCTAAATGTTCTATTTACTTAGAAAATATATAATCTGGCCCAAACTATAAGTAAAGTAAATATGCACCAATTTGAGTTAAACGTGTAAATATCTGATCTTTCTTTTCTCTGTTCTCATTTGTCATTTGTGTATTTTAATCTGACATCACATTTTTCTTCTAATTCATATCTTCAGTTTTCTCACTGAAATGGGCATTAAAGTATGTAAAAACTATTGTAATATTCTTTAAGCAGTATACCTGTTAGGTTTTGAAGGGAAGGTGAGGGTTAAAGAAAGACACACACACAGAAAGAGGGGGGCTTAACAGCAAATGCAAGCTTTATGTCCAGCATAAAACCTACGGAAGTGGGGGACCAGCCTAATGCCAGGGCCCACCAGTGCATACAAGCTGGGGATACTTATAGGTATGGGTGGGAGGGGTCTGGGCAATAAGGTTTACTGCCTGGCAGGATATTGATAAGGTGTTCCCATGATGAGGCAGTTCTGGCTCTTGTTCCGGTGGGATGTCATCATGGTGTTCCTTGGACCTTTGTCCAGCAAGATATAATAGGGATGCTTCTCTATTTGGGCCTTTGTCTGCCTTGTAGTCAGGTGGTTAGGCAGGATGTTTCTCATGGTCCGAACCCCCGTGCAATGTTTCACTTTGACCACGGTCTGCAAAACAGTGAGGAGCTTACAAAATGATGCAGTTTGTACTAACAATACCTTTTTTTGATTTTAGATCTATTAAGTTTGGATAATTCATATGTTAAAAAAAAAAAAAAAAAAAAAAAAAACCACTGAAGAACGATTTTATTTACACCCTTTACAATTAAGGATGTATGTTATATATGAAAGACATCTTAAAGTTTTGGATTTTTGTTTTGATTTTAAATATTCATCTTCAATGTGTTTTGTTTCTAGTAGCAAGATGGTATCAGAAATACTTTGAAATAATCCCTTTACTGAAGAGCTAAGTGACTGCATCTGTCTCCTGTTTCTTTGTGTGTGCAGAAAGTGAAAATGCTCATTCATAATACGAAAATGTAAGTCTGGTAGGCACCAAGGTTTTAATATTTAATTTTCTACATTATAAAGCAGACTCTTCTCTGCCTTCCCATAAATGCAGAAATGGATAAGATTAATTAAACATTAAACCATTATTCTTCCTAAAAGAAAAGTCTATTGCTATCATGTTTGATATACTCTCTTTCCAAGGTGATCTTTCCCAACTCTAACTCTCATGCTTTTTAAAAATTTTAAAATAATTAATAATAAGGAATATGGTCTTTTTAACTCTCATTTTTCACTTTAATTTTTTTCTCTGCTTTTATTGCAAAAGGCTTTAATAGGAATTGTGAATTGAATCCAGAATAGATAATTTATTTGATATTGTCAGACCTGGTAGTTATTCACTTATTTTTGTAGTAGTGTCTTGTAGTGTCTGGAAAGATAGAAAAACAAATTTCGTTGCTGGCTCCTTTAGCTATAGAGAGAATATACACATATAAAATCTCTCTATGTAGAATATATGATTACCTCTAGCTAAAATACATACATATACATATATACATATGTTTCTAGAGAAGAGTATATGATTGTGCCCTTAGCAGCCAAGCTTGCTAGGGTTCATGGTTATATTATTTTAACCAGTGACTCATTCTTATAGACTAATAAATTCACATGGTACAAAAAGGCCCAACAATCCTGGACTCAAAATATGGAGTTGAAATAAAGCCAGATTATTAGTTTGAAACACACACACACACACACATTTTATGCGTATGTCCATCATGCATTATTACTAACATGTATAAACATAACTCATAATTGCTTACACTTTTTAAACCATAGGCATAACTACCATGAATATAATTATAGCAATTGCCAGATTCTGTTCATCACAAAGAGTTGGTATTGTTTTGTTTTGTTTTTCCCTTCTTTCTCTCTCCTTCTTTTATTAGGCAAGGTCATTAGCTATTCTGTCAGATGATATACCTTCTGTACTTTACAATGATATGGAAGAAAACTCACAGACATATTCAGCATAAAACATAAATATAACAATAATGCTGATAAATAGTAATATTACAACAAATTGTTCTCAGAGGATTGACTTCTGTCCCAAGGTGGTGTTAAGTTAAAAAAAAAAAAAATTAAAAAACAGTTTCCAGTAGGCAGGTGGTTATCACCAGGCAGGAGAATATGTCTGCCTTTGGGGAGTGACAAAATAATTAAATAGACCCAGCTCAAAGGGGATACCTCTGCTATCCCCTTTCTGACCATTTTTGAGAGTAGATGGGTTTTAGTAAATCATTAAACTCATGTACCACTGAAAATTATCTGAATAGGATTATAGACTTGCTGCTCCATCCTCTCCCAGGAGGCACCCCATCTTGAAACACAACAGTGGAAGCTCAACATCTTCTAGAGGAATTCAATCAATGGAAATAGATGTAACACCATCGTTTATCCAGAAGCCTCAGTGGTAACAGAGGCTCTACTTCCTACCTTCCACACTTTAACCAAAGCAAAAGTTTACAATAAATAGTACAAATGGTGGGTGAAATGACAGAGGGAGAGAGCAGAAGGGTGATAATAACCCCACTGAGTGATATGAATTAAATTAAATAAGACTTAAAGAAGGTCTTTGTGGTACCCAACTGCCATAACGTTGATTAACCCTGCTGTGTTTCAGCACCAGGTCATGCAAACCCTTTGATACCATTTCTTTGAGATGTCAGTCACATTTCAATAACTTTTCAGCATGGGCTTGTAAGTCTTGTCTCTTCATTGACTTTGAATGGGGCAAGTTGCTTATGAATGCAGCCTAAAGTGTCACTCAGAGATACTTGCATTGCATTATCTTTGATTGGCATGTCTGGGGGTTGTGGAAAAATTTCAGCATATCCAAATGTGCTTCTCTAAGCACTGTCTTTACATGAGCATTTTCTCCAGGAGAATCGGCTCATGCCCTTATGATGATGACCTATTATTGCAGTGTTCACTCTCACTGTAGGCGAGGTACATGGTAGGTTCATGGGACTTGGGAACTCAGACTGCGTTTGCAATTCTGATTCCCATAAGCCTTTGGGGCTACAATTTAATTAATGTATCACATTACCTGCCACCTGCAGAGCTTATCTAACAAGCTAATTACTTTGATGAGAATACCTCTGTAATATCCTCCAAAATGGCAAAATCAAGTAGTACCAACGAGATCCCAAAACATCTAGTTCATCTGGAAAGAAAAATAATAGAAGCATTCCATTTATTAACAAAATGACAGACATATAAACACCAGATTTGCAAATTAACTTTATGGACAAAAAAGTGTTCCCGTCTCCAATACTGACTCCCTTGCAACAGGTGACATGAGTTGCCGGTATCCACACTAGTGCAATTAGAAAAGGTATGGCTTGATATGAAGAAAGAAAAAAAAAAATGTGTGTGTGTGTGTGTATATATATATATATATATATATATAAAATCAGATACAAAACGTCTTGAAATGAATAGGAGAGCTGACTTAAGGCCAGAGTAACTTGGCATGCTCCAAAATGCCCCCAAAAAGGATACACACACATGCACACACACTAGCACCCTGCAGAGTGCTGGGTTAGCAGGGAAAGAATCACTACCAAGCTCCACCAAGCTCCTTCGTCTCATAGAGATGAATACTTAGGCTGGACACAGCAAGACCAGTCACAACAGGAAAACCACTCCACGAGCAGATCCCCATCCCTGCAATGTAATTAGAGGTTAAACGACAGAGGTGTCTGGACCGCTATGTACAGATAAAATTTCAGGTTCACAAAGTGGATGAGGATGGCTTGGATGAGGATGGCTTCACAGAACACCCAGTCCACCTGTTTTTCCATTGAGTTCATCGGGTCAGCTGAGTCAGCCTCTTAGAGAAGAAAACATGCCTCCAGGGCTGTTTGAATTTGTCTCTCTTCATTTATGGACCAAATTCTATTAATTTACTATTTATCTTTGTAAGGAAAATCTTTTTATAATGCGAAAAAATACCTCTGGGACCATCATGGGGCAACCATAATTTATATATTATGATTTGCTTACTTCCATTGTTTCCCACCTAACACATAGCAAAGATCAATTGACTTAAGGGAATAGAAATCTTGATTGCCATGAAAATGAAATATTATAGTCTAAAATAGCTGGAAGACACTAAGGATATTTGGAAAGTGCCAATGTCAGATTTTAACTATTTTAAAATTTTGCCTAGAGTCATCCCTATTTATTTTATTTTATTTTGAGATGGAATCTCACTCTGTTGCCAGGCTGGAGTGCAGTGGCGCGATCTCCACTCACCACAACCTCTGACTCCCTGGTCCAAGTGATTCTCCTGCCTCAGCCTCCCGAGTAGCCGAGATTACAGGCATGTGCCACCACACCCAGCTATTTTTTTTGTATTTTTAGTAGAGATGGGGTTTCACCATGTTGGCCAGGCTGGTCTCAAACTCCTGACTTCATGATCCACCCGCCTTGGACTCCCTAAGTGCTGGGATTACAGGTGTGAGCCACCGTGCCCAGCCCCTATTTCTTTTCAAAATAAGGAGGAAACTTGTCTATTCTTTTCTTGGCCAAACTTGCCTCCCTGCTGCCAGGATACAGGAACATGAATGCCTTAATTAATAATGAGTCCATGTATAATGTGTTAAACAGACCTTTGTGAAGTATTCTTGCTATCTAACCACAATGTAATGCTTTGCTTTCATATTTAAACAACTGATCTACAAATTCAATCTTTAAAAAACCATAGGTTTTTAAATTGATATTTTGGCTACTCTGATCTGGTGAGGGCTTATTTTAAAGAGAGAAAGTTTCACTCTATTTACGAGAATACTGAAATTTATGAAAAAACAGTGCTATGGGTTGATTAAGATAGTTAAATTAAAATGAAATAGCTTCTGCATAGTAATCAGCCTACCACAGTGTAAGGTCTGAAAGCCCATATGGTCTCAATTTGAATTATGACCACTACTTACTAAATATATGATGTTACTTGTTTATTTTTAACCTTTTTCACCTTCAATTTCTCATCAGAAAAATGGGGTTACTGATAGACTGCTAGGAATATTAAATGAGTTAGCACAAGTAATACAATTAAAACAGTGAAGGATACATATATATACACACACCCACACATACACATATATACAAATATATAAATATATATATATACATATATATACACACACACATTTTAAAAATTAATTATATTGGCCAAAGGTAGGAAAATGCAAGATGCTGTGACAATGTTAAAGACAAATTAATACAAAATGAGTAAGAATATGGGAAAGAAGTACAATGGAATATGTGAGAGGTGGTGATGGAGAACCTATTCTACTTTTTCTTGAGTTCAAAACTAAGAAATAAATTTCAGTTGCAGCTTAGACTGGATGCTGGTGATATTTATTGATAACAGAGATTAGTGACATAAATTCCAAAATCCCTAGTTCTTAGTCACCTCTCTTTTTGCATGTACACCATGTTCACAATTATGCTGTGATTTTCTGTAGCTTAATATTTCTGTAACAAGGGGAACAGAAGAGATTCTTCTCTCCTGCTGTATTTTTATTTCCTCCTATCCTAGGCCAAATAAAGTTACAGAGTTCTTGATTTAAGCCATGCCCTACACACCCATACACAGAGTGGATCTGGGGGTTTTGTTTCTTAATAATATTTATTATCTTTTCACTGGCAACAGTAATACACATGATGTGTGATCAGGCTGCCATGTCACAACAGAGATACAACATATGACACCACAGGTCAAAATTCACATCCTTCTGAGGTCTTAAGAAGGAAAAATGGATGAATATTTTATGAGTGTCTTCTCTGTGTCAGACAGAAGCACTTTACATCTATTATTGCATGAAATTCTCATACATCTCTGAACATTCCCAATTTTATATGCAAGGAAAGTGAGGCTCAAAGACTTGCCCGAAGTCAGAAGTTTCATGAGTTGAAGAACCAGACTTTTTCTCTCTGCACTGACTCCAAGCCCAACATCTTCCTACTCCTTGTGCACAACCTGGGTTCTAGTACCAGATTTGTCACAGGCTATGATAACTTAAAAAGTCACTCTCCTAATGAGTTAATTTAGAAAGGTTTTTGAGAATCTACTCTAGACAGCAGTAACCATGAGTAAGTGTTAGGGAGGGATGTAAAATCAAAGACAATCCAAAATCTCCTTCTGTTCTCACTCCTGATTCATTGTATATTTCAAAACAAGAAACGTTTTGTTTTCCTGTCTCCTCTTCCTCCAAAACTTTAGTCAAGACAACTGAGAATTGAATTATTGTCTTGTGAGGTCAATGATCTACATCAACAATGCCACAAGAAGAAGGTAGGATGATATGCTAATAGGTGTTAGGTTATGAAATTTAATAAAGAATAATGTTGCTTGAAAAGTGCTTTGAGTCTATCATAAATTATTACTGGGCAGCCAACAATATATTTATTGTTTTATAGCAAGGAACTGATTAAGCAGCCCCAAAAGACCTTCTACCTTGTTACAAAATTAATTTTTAGCATGCATTTTTACTCCACAAGATTGTAAGATGCTTGAGGAAAGAGAACAGTTATTTATTTTCTTTTATTTTTTATTACACATATAATATTCCTGCATACATATTGGGTATTCACTAAGTGTATATTAAATTCTTCAAATAAATATATATGCCTACTACATACTACATTCAAGACAGTCTCACTAATAATTTTTCCAGTTGAGCATAGCATTTTCATCTTTTTATTTACTTTTTGTGAATAGCAAAGACCTGAGTGATCATGCTTAAAACTTAAAAAGTTTGGTCTTTCTTATCCCCAGTTGATAGCAATATAGCATGCTACCTATGATACTCCTTTGACAATGTTTAGTAGTTAAAGAGTGCATGCGTTTTACTTTTTTGAAACCATGGATTCCTTATGATTTATTATTTTAAAACAAACAAAAATTTATGATTCAAAATAATTGTATAAATTACAGCTAATGATTCATATTCAATCATGGCTAGGCATAATAGCAAGCATTTTTGTTATTTTTTCTTTAACTCTTCAGATGAAGCATATTTTGTGAATGAAGATACTGTTTGGGAAGATTCTTTAGTACTGAGTCTCTCGTCTCACTAATCTGAAATAATTTATATATTAATGTATAATATACATGCAAATAAAAGATTTTCTATAATCTGCTGTGACAAGGTGTTTTACAAAGGGAAAATACAGAAACTAACATTTTTTCATTATTTCTTGGAAACTTTTAATTTCTTTGTAATATTCAGAACCAATTTGTTCTTTAATATTTTATATCTTGTTTAGATTAAATAAGAATGAAATGGCAAAATTATGAATGTTTAATTGTAGGTACAAATGAAATAGCAAATTCATTTTAGTTTTAGGCACAAATTCTCTTCTAATCCTACTTTCATTGTTTAATAATGAAACGAATCAATAATGATTATTATAACATTACTATAGTAAGACACATATCTGAGTAAGCAAATCAAGCGAAGGCTTTAGCTAGTGTTTAAAATGAAGGAGATAAAAACATAAGCAACAGAAGCTTTTCTTTCCAATCAGGTGTTTGTTTATAAAGGAGGGAGAGTATCTTTCTTTGCCTTAATCTTGTGAATAGAGTTGTCGTGCTGGAGCACGACCACGTCTTGATTCTCACTAACTGGAGGTAGGCCAGTGCAGGAAAGGAAGGAGCTCTAGGTGTTTACATCTCTCAGCATTTCTTATAGAAAATATGCTGCCATATAAGTAAACTTGAAAGCAGCAAACCTTGACAGTCTTTATTTGATTTCTCCCCCTGGAAACTTACCTTTTGTGAATCAGTTAATAACATAAAGATGGGTAGAAAAAGAGTCTTTGCTATAACATGCCTAGAAAGGTTAGTAGATTTTTGTTTTTCCATGTTTTAAGGGAAAAATTGAGCAAATTTAAAAATGATTATGTTAACTTAACAATTAAGGAATGAAGGAATGAATGCCTAAAACAAACAGGAAATCTTCACATTAATTTTGATTAGCTCTATAGTGTGACTATTTTCAATGTTTGTGTCACTAACAAAAATAATGATAGAATTGTTTCTCCAAAAAATAAAATAAAATAAATACCATGGTAAACTAATCTACTAATTTAAAGCAATATTATTTGTCTGATTTCCCTGGAAAACTGTTTGGTATGATAAAGTTACATTGAGGCATTGAGCTAAAAAGGATTATTTGCTTTTTTTTTTTTTTTTTTTTTGAGACATAGTCTTGCTCTGTCACCAGGCTGGAGTACAGTGGCGTGATCTCAGCTCCCTGCAACCTCCGCCTCCTGAGTTCAAGCGATTCCCCTGCCTCAGCATCCCAACTAGCTGGGATTACAGGCACGCATCACTACACCCGGCTAATTTGTTGTATTTTAGTAGAGATGGGGTTTTACCATATCGGCCAAGATGGTCTCCATCTCCTGACCTCGTCATCCGCCTACCTCGGCCTCCCAAAGTGCTGGGAATACAGGCATGAGCCACCGCGCCTGGCTGGATTATTTACTTTTTATATGTTAGTTCACACTGAGCTTCAACTTTCTCATCTGTAAAATGAAGATAATGCATGCTTCATGAGGTTTTTGAACTAGAAAATATGTATAACATGCCAAAAAAGAGCATGTTACATTCTTTTTAAACGATGGATTCCTTATTATTTGGTATTTAAAAACTAAAAGTTATGATTCAAAATAACTTTGTAAAATTACAATGTGTAATTACACATTGTAGTCATGTAAATTACAATGAAAGATTTATATTTAATAATGGCTAGGCATAGGCATTCAAAAGATATTGTTCCCTTTCTGGGGTGTCTCTACCATGTAAGGAGAATGCTTAGAACTTACAATTAAGTGCCGTATTTTATTTGTGTAGACACTAATTTCCTTTATTCTAGTTGGAATTGTCACATCTGTAATTCAGTTATTCATAAATAATGAAAGAAGAACAAAGAAAACATCGCAATCTGGATCTATTAACAGGATTTGGGGAAAGGACTAGTCATATACTTAACTTGGCCACTTTAAAATAGGTATGTGTACAGCTTTAAAACAATGTGTTTAGAGTGTAGTCATCATAATCAAGGATGCCATTTTAAAAAAACAACAAAACAAACAAAAATCTAGAGCTAGCTGAAGAAATGGAGGCACAGGATAGTTACATGACTTCTATATGATTATATACACTTAATTAATAACAAAACTCAGAGAGTGCCCAATCTTTTTTTACTACCAAATGCAGACCACTTTCTAAACTTTAAAACAAAGATTTTTCTTATAGACATAGCCATTGTCATATGATTTTTGCATCAAGAAAATTCTGTTCATTGCTTTTATAGAAGTACTATTTCTAGCCAGAAATTCTGAAAGGGCATACCTTTAAGCAGCCCTCTCTTGAGATTCCTGATAATATGTAAAAAAGATTGTTAAGTATGATACAAAGTAATGTGGAAAGGGCAAGGACAAACACTAATTATTCTCTATGATGGGAGGAAAAATAGCCACAGATACCACAACAAAGACATTAAAAGTTAACATTGCTGCAGGCAGCAATATGTTGTAATTCTCTGGCAGAACACGGAGCAGATTTCCCCAATCCCAGCACAGTAATTCACAAGGCCTGCAGGTTCAATACATTTTAAAATGATAGCTCATACTCACTGTTTGCTTGTGGGGCAAATAGTTGGATCTTCCAGGAACAAGGATAGGAGCTTTAGTGTCCCAGATGACACTGATGGTCAAAATAAACCATATTTGCAAAATTTATAATGCACATCAACTCTTACAATTCCAAAATTTTTTAAAGTAAATATTTATATCAAGAAACATTCAGAAAAATATGAAGATTATCTTACTAGCTCTTTGTGTATATGTCTGTCCCGCTTCTCTATGCTGAGTCATTTGAGTGACTAACTTTGTCATTAATTTGTGTCTTCAGAATCTAGTATATGGTAGGAAATTAGTAGTTGTTAAACAGATTAATAAGTAGATACAATATGTTAACAATGGAATGTTTCTTCTCAATAGAATAATGTTTTTAGTTTTTTTTTTTTTCCCTCCCCCCCGCCTCTGTGGTGGCCCAAGTGATTTCCTCAAAGCAAGATATTTTTCTGATGTTTAAAAACATATTCTGGCTCCTTATTGCAAAATCAACATGTTTTGCATCATGATATATGAGAAAGTCATTTTAAAATGGTGCATAAATGAGAAAGAGTGTATCAAATAAATCATCAATTTATTTCAGCAAGTATTTAAAGAGGACCTAATATTCGACATTGCAGATTCAAATATTAATAAAACCTACTTTTTGTCATATTGGATGAAGTTTTTCTGTGACTAAACAACTGATAGAATGTGACTGAAGTATGAGTAAAGTGTATGTAAGCAATGATAAGAAAGCAATTGATTTGTTGTGAAGAGGAAGAGTTAGGGGTAATTATAGAAAATGTAGTACTTTAAACTGGATCTATAAAATTGGGTAGCACAAAAAGGAGAAAAAAAGAAGCAAAGGAGCAAGAGCTGGGTACGTAAAGCAAAGTTGTTGGTGGCAGAAAAGGGAATTACACACTGATTTCTAACCCCTAATTCCAGGGGCTGGCCATGAGGACTAGTGAAGATTCACATTCATCATAATGATCAGTACTTGCATCCACAGACGTGGCCTGCACATATAGAACATTTGATTATAAATTACATGTAGACCCAGAGAAGAACAATAATGCAGATCTAAATGACTTTTCTGGGTGTATCAGCCTTTTTCAGGATATCAATACAGATCCTTATTATTATTATTATTTTTTAATGCATGAGCATTGTGTGCAGCAGAATTTAAAAGGCTTGCTTTTAATTCACACACTATAAACATATGTAGGCTTGGGAAACAACAGAAAGTCTTAAACTCTTGAGAAATTTCATATATTTTCTGTTAGGGACAGTAACAGATGATTAAAGAAATGGTATATTAAGTTATAAAATTAGTGTAAGACGATTATCTTTGTTTTCTTCATATTTTTATGTATTTTCTGTAAAAAACCAATTATGGAAAATTTGATAATGTTAAACAAAAGCCACTAAGTGCTTAAAACCCAGAAACCCAGTGTTACCAGCCTAGCCTACTCATAACCACCTGGCCCAGAATTTTTCTAAACATTCTTGCACAATTCTTTAAAGCCCTAAGGATGTCTGTCTGACTCACCCCACCATAGCATGTCCTAGTTGTTTAATAAAGACAACAAATAAGTGCTTAAGCAATTCTAAAATATGTGGGTTCCATTTCTCAGGGTAGATTACATCATCCGGCCAATCAATACCTATGTCTAAGGGCTACTCCTGAATCCCAAAAATAAACCTGTGTAAGTCACTCATACTTCCTGATTGAACAGCTTTTCCGTCTCTACTTGGCTCTAATTTTTTTTTCATGACACTTGTCTATGCTAATTTATTACTGAGTAGCAAATTCTACACTTATTTGCCCTATGTTAGACAACGTCTAAGAAATCTGTTTGAAAGTTATTTTTAATAGTTCTATTTAATTTTAAAAAGAAAGTAAAATTGAAATGAAAATAAATAATCTCAGCTTACTTACCTTTTTTTTTTTTTTTTTTTGAGATGGAGTCTCGTCACTCTGTCATCCAGGCTGGAGTGCAGTGGCATGATCTTGGCTCACTGCAACCTCTGCCTCCCAGGTTCACGCTATTCTCCTGCCTCAGCCTCCCAAGTAGCTGGGACTACAGGAGCCTGCCACCACGCCCAGCTGATTTTGTTTTTGTATTTTTAGTAGAGACGGGGTTTCACCGTGTTAGCCAGGATGGTCTCAATCTTCTGACCTCGTGATCTGCCCGCCTCGGCCTCCGAAAGTGCTGGGATTACAGGCGTGAGCCACCGCGCCCGGCTTCAGCGTACTTACTAATGCAGTGGTAGTTTTCATGATGAAGAGGAGGGGGATGTGTTGATCCGAACAGTTATAATCTCTCATAGATGACTGCTTATAGAAAAGACATATATCATATATTTAAATCCCCGTTAAGATCTAAACACACCTGATTAAATAATGTTGACAATAACAACAATATCTTCAACAACAATAAAATCAAGAAACAAACCCCAAAAAGAAAAAACCTTCTAAACATTGTAAGGCTTTAGGCCCATAATAGATTTTAGGATCGAAATCTTTTATTTTCCATCCATTATGGCCTGGCTGAAAGGACATTCTGTTTCTTACTTGATATATTCTAAACATGATCTTACACAGTTTGCACTTTAATTCACTGTTATAAACCACCTGCTACTGCAAAGAAGTTGTTTTAAATCTCAAGCAAAACTAAATTAATACTCATATGATGCATGCCAGGTTGTATAGCTTTTTTCTGACCAAATAAACTAATTTAAATGAGTTACTTGTTCTACATTTGGATGCTGACCCTGGTAAATTGTGGTGACATCCAGAAAATTACTTGTTAGGAAAAGGTATTTAGGATAAATAGGTTGTAGTGTGAAGGTGCTGCGGTGTCATAGATATAGATATTTAGAATCTTGATTAAATTTTTATCTTGAGTTCAGGCCAATCTTTCATTGAATACTATCATACTTTCTGGCTCCTTGCTTTGCAAAAAACTATGACCACTTGGAAAGTTAATTTAAAGGTGTATGTGTATGTTTTACCTTGCTTGTCTTGCAGGAAGTCACGTTTATAATAGATCTTCCATAGGCAAAGGAGAAATTCTGGGAGCTTACTTTAATGAAGCACAGATAAACAAACAAAATCTATTATGCCATATGGGAATTATGCCATACGATTGAATTTATTACCAAATAAAACTGTTGGCTTATGCATTTCACAGTTTTTACTATACACGTCCACTGTTTTAGAGGTTTTCTGTAGGGTTACTTGCCCAGGCTGCTACCAAAAAAATATCCCAAAACAAAAACAAACAAAATACAATTTATTCTTACTGCAGGAAGTATAAGAAAATGAAATCAAACTAGAACAGTGAATAAAAGTATTCACTAGTTGTATCCCAGTCCTGCTAATAGTACCAAGAAACTAGGACATCTACTCTAATGAAGATAACATTCTCTCTGTTGGGTTTGGATGAGTGTATCCTTGTGTCAAGTATCCACAGCAGAATTTTCTGCAGCATGCAACATTTGTTCCTAAAAAGAAATTAGATATTTTCTTACCTTGAAGTGACTTAACATTGCTCACATGAACTCATAACTGTAAGTTAGATTGCTAAATTTTACTGAGTTCAGACAAACTCAGTGTTGAAACTTTAAAATCATTTTTTATTTATGGAGTGGTGTTACACTATTTTGAAAATTTTATAAAATTTTCCCCTTATTATTTAGTCAACTTGCCCATATTTCTCATGGAAATTATGCTAACATGTCCTTTTGGGGAGGCAGTCACTGAGTAGTTCCTGTATTTTGTGTGGGATATCTTCAAATCCTCAAATTAGTTATATTTGAGATACGACATTTTTATAACTCAAAATCCTTTTTATTTTATACCCTTAATTAGGCCACATTAAGGAAAGTGATCTTTAAAAAATCCCGTCCATACATTTATCTGTGAAAGTGGACATTTATATTATTACTTCAGATAAGATTGCTTTCTGTGATTCAGAGCCCCAATGGATTTAACAAGTATAATTTCATAGCATCGGAATATAGACATTATAAATAGCATTTGGTGTAACTTATTCAGGCTACAAATTTATACTTTACTCTCTTTCCTTTCTCACTCTTACTTCTGTGTTTCTCATTTTTCATTAAGCCACTTTCAACATAAAATGTGATGCTCAGTGATGTTTATGTTTAGAACTCATCACAACTGCCTCCCCCAAGAACAAAGCTGGATGTGAACTTCCCTTACTTCCATTTGGATATGCAGTTTGACTTTCTCAATGAAGTTGGCAGAGATCCTTAAGGCTGAAAGGGAATTCTTGAAGAAGGACAATAGTGCTTTTCTTTGGCAGTAGGAAAAGATGCAAGAGAACACAATTAGTTCCCTACTCTCGCCTTCAATGGCTCAATTCAGCTGGGCCGGTTTACCAGCATCTTCAGTGATTGGCATGGAAAGGAATACAGAAAAGTGGATCTACAGAATAGCTCCTCAACAGAAACAACTCACTTATCTATAACCTGTCAAATTTGCCACCAGTTAGTGTCAGTATCATAAATTCTTTACAAATTTGCCAAGACACTTTTTTCCTGTTTTTTTTTTTTTTTTTTCTTTGATTGGTTCTATTCTAAGAGTATATCCTTAAAGCTCATCTTTCTCCACTCTGTCAGTTTCTTTCTTTTTATTAATGGATAATATAAAAGTTTGATTATATAAAGTCGTGAATAAAATTTAGCCCAGATCCTGTGGAAATGGAAATTCGCTGAGAGACAGCATTAATAATGGGTGGACAATATATGTTTGCCAGAATGGGTTTGACACCTTGATTGCATTTGTAAGGTTGCTTACAACCTTGTTGTTGCTTTGGGGAAAGTATGTATATTGGGCTCGAAAGAACATGGAATTTTGAATTAACAACTTATCTTCTTCACCTTGAACATAATGATTTTTATAGTATCTTGTGTATATTGAGGGTGGATGGAACAAAGGAGTAATAGGTTTGGTTTTATCAATATTGCAAGCCTTATTTCACTTAGTTGAGCTTAGAATGGGAAAATATTAGTTGCTACTCACCCATGTGTTTTGTAGGTAGCTTGAATAAGCTTCAACAATAATTTTTTTTAATCGAGTTGAATTCAGTAATAATTTATCTTACTCAGGTTCTACGAGTGAAAATAATTAGTACTTAAGTTAGCAGATATTTCAACTTACTCTCCTAAACTTTTTCCTCCTGCTGCTACCTGACTGGATAAACATTCTGAAGATGTGGGGAAAATCATCAGTTGATTTTCAGCAGTTATATCAAATTTTGTCGGGATCTCCTTTCTAAATCTTATTTCTAAAATAGGATTTCTTAAATAGAAAGATATAAATTGAGGTAATTTATAGGAATGAAGATAATATAATGCTTTCATTGAATTTTCCCTGATTCTGTGTGGCCGTATTTCCAGCATTCTCTGGTTGATATTGTGATAATGTTAACATACCCAGCTAGCTGTTTGCTTGTACTTTCTCATTTACTCATCTCAAAGTCATATGAGATAGGAGCTGTTAATATTCCCATTTTGTTGACAGAAATCAAAGACATACTGTTTTTAAAATATAAGGAAGTCATGTTATATAATCCTTTTTTCAGCTGATGAAATGGGTACTTAGAGGATTTAAGTAACTTAGTCAAGGGCACACAGCTGGCGGCATCTGGATTCAAAACTGGGCAATCTGACTAGTGCCTTTGGTCCTTAGAAGTAAGTCGTGAATTTGCAAATGGATAAAAAACTGGCAAAACTGGTCAATATTCAGAGGGGGATAATCAATCAATTGTATTTCAGTGGAGACATTTGCGTTTTTATGAAGAGAAATTATTTGCATTAGTAACTATATTAATCACATATTAATCACTGGAAGTGTTCCACTACTGGAAAGTTTACAAGGGTCACTTTGTTCTCGTGGGACACCTTTATTTCAGGAAAAGAAATAGAAAAGCAGCGGCAAAAGAAGGATTTGCATTGAAAAGCGTCCAGAGGCAGAAAGCTCTTTCATCCTTCTGCTCCTGAATGGGTTGCACAGAACATGCATTGTCTTCAACCACCACCAGCATACATGCAAAGCATCCCTATATCAGGAAGCCCAAAGTTGCCTCAAGGTGCAAGGCCTGCTGTTCACAAAGGTATGTGACCAGCATTAGCCTTGAAACCCCACCCAGACTTCACCAAAACCAGATGCAAATTATAAATCCAATTATTATTACTAAACAATACTGACAACCTGATACATCCTACTCCATGACTTATGATTACAGATTATCATTTATCTATGGTTAATGGATTCTATAGCATTGGGAGATTAGCATGTGGTCAATCCAAATTAGTTGAAATTAACCCCTGCCATGTACTATTATTTTTCTCTAGTTTAAATTCTATCTGTACAAAACAAAGCACACAATAAAAAATATTGACAAAGACAATGAGATAACAATGAATAGGAGCTGACACAGATGGATGAGTGTAAGGACACCAAATATACGCAAAACTAAAGCAATTCCTGCATAATGCCAGTCTAACAGATAAAAAGTAAAAAAAGATACAGGCAATATTCTCCTTTTGTCTTTATCTAGCACCAAATTTTCTGATACAGGGACACATTTCTTGTGTACTTTATACATTTATCTCCTCTCATCTTTTCCAGATTTTAGTTTACAAAGTTAGACTGCATGGAAAGGACTGTTACATAGAGGACTGTTGCACAGTTCTGGAGTTGATGTAAAACTCTTTATTTGTAAACATCGTTGAAATTTTACATACATCAGTACTTTGCCTTATAGAGTATGCAGTATGTTGCTGTAAAAGTGTTTAGAAAAAAAATGTTTATCTGCTCTGCTTCATTTGTCTCATTCCATTTATTTAAAATTATTTCTGTAACAAAAACTGTAAGAGTACATTAAACTATATAAACTGGCAGATGCCTCATTGAAAGTAAGTGGAAATGTTTTTTTCTACAATTTGAAACTTTGAGCTTTGTCTATTTCATATAGTCTCAGTGGAGATATATAAACCCCAAAGAGGCTAACATTGATTCCTGGGGGAGATTAAAATATTCTTATTATTTCCATGTATAAAGCACAGATTTACATATATTATATAAACAGATAGACACTTTATCTGTGGTATTAATGCATTTCACAATTAAGAAAAAATGTCTTAAAAGGCTTCTTAGAAGAGACACTTAAAAAAAGGTTGAAAAACAGAGCTCCAGTCCAGGGAATCATAAATTACAATATAATCAATTCATGGTTTTGTCTGCCTTTTTAAAATATAGAATTAACCAGTTGTTATGATTTAAACAGAATGAACTCAGATTTTTCTGCTGAGTTATAATGAAGCTATGCTATGCCCTCTAATTTGAGTCAAAAAAGTAAGTAAATAAGACTTGGCATGTATTGTAGGCAGCATTATTATCTGTGATGCACCAAAGTGAACACCTTGACTTTTAGTTAGCTCTAGCCGGTAAAAGAAGTACATTTTATTGCCCGCCTCAGTGATTGCATTTCTCAGTGTAATCCAAATGTTTGATGGGCAAAGTTTTGGTGTTTCCTATATCAGAAAACAAAACAAACAACAACAACAAAAAAAACCATGATTTGGCAATGAATAAACTAATGTAAGTTGTTTTTTTTTTCTGTTACCATATGGGGAAAAAAGTAATTATTAATGACGAGAGGAACAGTCATTATATTACTTGCAATTTAGGGGGGAATATTTCTTACAGCTGACAATGTTGTAGTTGATGTTAGAAGACATGGACCACTGGAAATCACCTGCATTGTGAATGTATTAAATATTTTTCTTTGCCCTTTTCTAGGGACAAATGCAGAAGATACATAGTCAGAAATATTTTGTGTGGGTTTTTGTTTTGAGTAGAGTTATATGTATATAATTAAGATTAGAGGTCTATTTAATCTACTCTCCCACTATACTTTTTAACTCAGTACTGTATTATACTGTGAATTTGAAATTAAATCCAATAAAGTTTCAACCTAAAGGCAGAATATTAATAAGGAATTCAAGTTTAAAAGTAGGAAATAAGATTCCACCAAGGTCAGTGATATGATTTTAACTGAAAAGTCAAATATGATACTGAGATTGGGCTAAAGTTACAAGGAAAAGGAGGCCCAAATAGATACATGACATTATCTTGCAAAAGTCTTAGACATTTTTGCATTTTAATCAAGTGATAAAAAAAAATGATACCAGCCTGGGCAACATGGAGAAACTCCATCTCAACAAAAAATAACAAAAAATTAGCCAGGTGTGGTAACACATACCTGTAGTCCCAGCTACTTGGGAAGCTCAGTTGTGAGGATTACTGGAGCCTGGGGAGGTCGAGGCTTCAGTGAACCATGATTGTTCAACTGTACTCCAGTCTGGGTGACAGAGTGAGACCCTGTCCAGAAAGGAAAGGAGGAAAGAAGGAAGTCAGGGAAGGAGGGAGGGAGGGAAGGAGGGAGGGAAAAAAGAGAGAAAGAGAGAAAGGAAGAAAGGAAGAAAGAAAATGATATCCATTATTTTTTAAGTTTGAAAATGTGTAGCTTCACATATTCTTTTAATTCTTTGATAGCGCCTTAATTAGTTAATATGTTCTATTAGGCACAGAAGACCCAGTGCAAATGAGAATTTCTTCCATGCAAGATTAACGATGCACAGAGTGAAAGAGAATAATGCACAGGGAGAGTTATAGTGGAATGTATCTCTTCAGGTTAAGAGTTCTGCTGCTCATCATAGGCACCACACAGTACCAATGTTTCCTTGGACAAATGTGTTTCTTCACATATTAAGTGGCAATCTAATAATTGTGTCATAAATCTACTTCTTTGAAGGCAAATACATATAACGTATCAAATGCCCTGCCTAGCGAGAATAAATGTTCAGAGTCAGTTTAATAATAGAGATAAAGAAAATAATGATGATGGAAATGGTATTAATAACAGTAATTGTAAACATGGCATTGTAAGGAGTATTGAGCAGAAGCACATGTGAAAGTTGGAGCCTGGCTCTAATCAAAGTCAGTCAGAACTCAAGTGCAGAAAATGACACAGGTATACTCTAACTGGCATTATTCTGATAACAAATTGCACTGTTAAAAATGCATATAAAGCTAATGTGCTTATTGATAAGGTGAGGATAGTGACATGACATAACTAATGACTGGATAAATAAAATAGATTTAAACTTTTGTGTGAATTTTCTAAAATTAGTTCCAGGCCAGGGTAATAGCACTATTAATTATATGAAATGAATAACTTTATTAAAATAAATGAAAATGTTGGCATAGGAGGCTTAATTAGCCTAAAGAAGTGAAAGTTACATAATAATCTCACTTTTTTGTAGCTATTAATTACATTTACATTTTGTCTTCGGTTCCACTGTTCTTATCAAAGCCACTCAAAAATAAGACTTGACTTGCTAATTTCCAGTAACTATTCCACTTCCACTTAAGTAACTAAGAAAATATGTCTTTAGAAGAATGAGTGGCAAAAGAAAATTGACAATTTTACAATGGTTAATTAAAAATAAGTAATATAACAGTGAATTTGAAATTTCTCTAATATTCCCTTTATAACTTTGGTAATAAGGTTAGGAACATAATAACTATGTTTATGATGAATCATTACTTGTCTGGTGTTTATTTTTTAGACCTAGTATAGACTAGTACATAGTACAACCTAAGAACGACCCCTTTGGCCTCATGCTCACCTATGCTGAAAACAAGTATGTTTGTTTGTGTGTTCGTGTAAAATTTTACATAGCTTGAGGGATCACTTGTCTAAAAGAATAAGATAGAAAATGTGCATGGGTTAATATCTCAGAATGATAATGACTATATCTTAATTGTACATTTTGTTGGACTCATTACTTGTCTCATTTTGTGTACTAGGTTTAAGTACTTAATTTGATCTGTTACGCTTATTTAACAAAAAGTGATTAGAAAATATTTTAATAAACATATATATGCACATAGAATTAGAATCTT
Organism: Macaca fascicularis; assembly: GCF_037993035.2. NCBI lineage: Eukaryota > Metazoa > Chordata > Mammalia > Primates > Cercopithecidae > Macaca > Macaca fascicularis. Next base: position 57,745,523 of record NC_088391.1, on the reverse strand, counting down.
AACTCATTTTGGTTAAAGAAATATTTTTTCAAGAACCCATCTGAAACAACTACATGCCATGTAAGGAAAGAGGCATGAGATTCTATTAGATCAAGCTGTTTTTTTATTCAGTCAGTCATATGCATTGAGTAGTCACTATGTTCTAAATGCTAGGAGTACAGAAGGCATTGGCCTCATGGAATTTGCATTCTAATGGATAAGCCTATAATCCTGTGAACAATTAATTTGTATAATTTCAGATAGTGACCATTATAGTATGAAACAGGGTAATAGGATAAAATGGACTGCATTGGGTGAGAAAGTTTTATGGGTAGATGGTATAAAAACAAAACATTAGCCTAGAGTCAGAGAGATAAACAGACATATATAAATCAAGGCTTGGCCATTTCCTCAGTGAATTATGTTACCTAGATTCAAGGAATTTCTGTTTCCTTATCTGAGAAAGAAGGATCACACCAACCTTGTAAAACTGCTGTGAGATTATAAATATTATGTGTATAATGCTTGATGCATAGGAAGTCTTTGATAATCATCCATCATTAAGAATCACACAATAAAAGTCACACAGATCCCTCATGTAGTTATGTCTTTTCTGTAATGTCCCTTCTATTTTATTTTTATTTTTTGAGATGGAGTGGAGTTTCTGTCGCCCAGGCTGGAGTGTAGTGGCACGATCTTAGCTCACTGCAACCTCTGCCTACCGGGTTCAAGCAACTCTCCTGCCTCAACCTCCCAAGTAGCTGGGACTACGGCTCATGCTGCCACGCCCGGCTAATTTTTTATATTTTAGTAGAGATGGGGTTTCACCGTGTTGACCAGGCTGGTCTTGAACTCCTGACTTCATGATCCACCTGCTACGGCCTCCCAAAGTGCTGGGATTACAGGCGTGAGCCACTGTGCCCGGCCGTATCTCTTTTTTTAAATTTTTTTTTTAATTTTATGTATATGAACTCTTTTGCATAGCAGTTTTCCATATGATGAGCTTAAACCTAGATTATGAGGACTTTTAAAAAATGTAAGCTTGCTTAGATGTTGCTTTGTTAGTCTATTGATTATTAAATTATTCCATTTGCATGTGCAAAGGCTCCGCAATCAAATTATCAAGCCCTTGAAACCAAGAATCCATGTATTTCTCTAAAATATTACAGAAATTTAGTACACAAAGTAAGTGTTATGTACATAGTAAGTGGTCACTCGTTATGGTTAAAAATAACAATATTATATAATGCACTTCAAGAGGCATATTATCCTTTGCCCAGAGATTCATCATATATGTTGTGATTTTTCATCTCATAAATTAAAAAAAAAACAAAGCTTCAAGATGAAAAATAGCTTGTCCTAAAATTAAAAAGAGAATAAATATAACAAATATTTGACCCAGCTTTTAAAAATTAACCCAAATAAATATTTTGATTGAAAATAAAATATTTTACTATTTCTAAAATAGCTTGAAAATCAATTTAGTCTTACTGGAGATAACGTTTTTGAAATAATTCTCATGTCATTATAATGCTAAATACTAAACTTTTATAGAGATTTTCATTCAAATAGTTAGCATAAATATTGATTACAGGTTAGGAAGCATTAAACACAATTTTAGAGAAACCTTTTTAAAAATCGTAAGTGAGGGTTTATTTGTGCTTATGAATAGGGAAGATGTTTGGATTTGGACTGATTCTATGAGCAAACCAATTGAAGACAGATACATTTAAAGAATGAACTATGCCAAACTACGTGATTAGGCTACATTATTCACTGACTTAGGGAAATGAATTTAATCATTTTCATAGTCATTGGCACAATAGAATTTCAAAATAAATCAAGATCCTAACTGGTAAAAACAATGTTAGGGTCTGAACATAAAGTAGGGAGAGGGTGAGGAAGGGTAGAGGAAGGTGAAAAAGTGGCAAAGGTGGAGAACCCAGTTTCAACAAGCTAAAGATCACCTTTTCTTTTTTCCTTATGATACATGAGTAATCTCCATTACCTCTTTAAAAATTTCAAATTTGTGAGTGTCTAAAGTGGGTTAGGTGTCACTGAAAGAAAATTTATAAAATATGTACATTTATATTTTAGTTTACACATCTGTTTTCCAGATACTGTGTTGAGACTACTTATATCACTTCAAGTAGTCCGCATGATTTTGACCAAAAATTGACTGAATATGACATGGTAATCAGGGTATTGAGCCAAACTGTTAAAATCATGCTAAAATATTTTGGTGGCCTAATCAATAGTTGTTGCTCTATGGGTCCATATTACAATGTCATTCTAACATTATTAAAATGGAAAACTGCATATTCCCTCAAATATGCATTCATTGCAGTATAATTAATGTATGCTTATTAAAATTTATTAAAATGTTCAACTTACCCTCACCCTAGTTATTAAATGTAGTACCCACTGTAATTAAAATTGTAGAATTATTTGATTAAAAATGGTGATTTTTACATTCATGTGTGTGAATTTAATTAGTCTCTGCTATATTTTTGTGGATTAATCTTTATTCCTGTAATAAGTGTTTGGATCAGGCTATATGCCATGCAATACTAATGATACAAATGGAAATTAGTTTTTCCTCTAAACATTGATATTATTATTGACCTTAGATGCTATTTTCTACCTTGAAATGGATCAAACAAATTGTTTATTGCTTTGTCATGAATTTTTGAATGTATCTACCTCATTCTCATTAACTGTCATAATTTAACACATTTTACGTTATTTAGTATATGCATAGTCTTCAGTTCTGTATCACTATGTTATCAGTTACTAGCAAACAATCTGCACGCACCATTTAGCTATCTTAATTATTCTTAAAAGATAAATATCCTGATTCAGGACTGCATTACCCATACTATACTGGCATGGGATCCTTGGCATATCAATTTGCCAGCCAAAAACCTCTGTGGCAGACCACACCTTCTGCCTAAGTATTGCTTATGCCTGCTGGGTTTGTTCCATTCGCTCGGCCTGGCAGGCTGTGCTTGGCTTGTGCTACCAGTCCAGATTCCACAGCTGCCAAGGGTGAGCCAGGCGTGGAGCAGTGAGGGGTGTGTGGGCAAGTGAGCACAGGGTCTGGTCACTGTGCATAGCCAGGCATTCTGGCTGCTGTGGCAGGACAGCAGCTCCAGGTGCTGGCACAGGTGCTGGCTCTGTGCAAGGCTGTCACTGGAGCAGATGTACTGCATGAAGCTACCACTGTGGGCACCCATGTCTGGACAAGGGGAATGCAGTGGCACCCAGAAGCTTGGAAACACCAGGAACCGCAGAGCCCCTAAGAGGGTGTCACAGCCCTGGCTTGGGAAGCCCCTAGATATAGGCCTCTCCAAGGGCTGTATCTCTTCTCTCCTTCTTGTTGCCTGCAACATGGTGATCATGGGGGCATTTCAGCCCTGTTTGTATTACAGCTCTTTCAGTCCCGCCACTTGGCAGGTCTCAGTTCAGGTCCTGAGTTCTGTCTCATGTCCAGGAAGAATGAGGTATGTGGACCACTGGAGGGTGAGCAAGGTGGAGAGGAGCTTCCCTGAGCAACAGAACAGCTCTCAGGAGACCCAAAGTGAGTAGCTCCTTTCTGCAGGCAGGTCCTTCCAATGAGTGTCCAGCTGTCAGCAGAGAGGAGACTTGCAGGGAGTAGTGCCTTTCCACAGGCAGATCGTTCTGATGTCCATAGCCCCCTCAGTGGAGAGGAGGCCCAGAGTGGTAGCTCCTATTTGCAGGGAGGTTGTCCTAATATCTCTGTGACTCTGGCTGAATTCTGGGTTTTTATGGACTTTAGAAGAGAGGATATGCATGTTGATTGGCCCATGGGTGGCCATGGGCAGGCCCATAAAAAGCACCATAAGATCTCACTTGGGGCCACCTACTCCACCTGGAAGTGACAGCCCAGCCCCTATGCTTCAGGCTGACATGGGCTTGAAGGAGCGGCTTCACTGGGGATCCGCCCCTTTCCACCAAGGAGCCTGTCTGCCACCATCAATCATGTCCATGGTGACCCGGCTGTTCATGCCAAGGAGCACCTGCAGACCACATGCAGACATCCTCAGCCCCACCTCGGCCTCCCTCCCATGCTCCTTGGCACCCAAATTCCACAGGGGGCCAAGGCCGCAGTGTGCTGGCATGTTAACACCATCGTGAGTGCCCACACACGGCTGGTTTGCAACAGCTCCGGAGCTCAGCCTCAATTTTGTTCCAAAATTGGAGAAGAGGCCAGGAGCAGGGAGAGGCCAGGGGGAGGCCGGGCAGCGGGAGCAGGCACTTCTGAGCCTACAGAGGCAGAGGGATTTCTCAGGCCCAGGAGCACAGGGATGCCCAATCAGCAGCCATGGCTGGGTGGCTGCAGCTGTGCCTGGGAGGGCGGTCTCCTGCCTGTTCCCAGTTCCCATTAGCTCCGTGGAGTGCAAAACCCTGGCCTCACCTCCTCCGCTGCAGCCAGCATATTCACAGTGGCTGCTCCAGATGGGCTGCTGCTGCTGTCATCAATACCATATTAAAATTAGAATTGTGGTAGGGCCAAATTAAGTTTCACCGTGAAATATGAAATCACAACTGATGATTAACCTGCTGCTTTTCACTTAAAGATGATATAATCCTTTGCTACATTAAATACAGAACAAGTCCAGAAATATAGTTAAGCTTAAGATAACATTGAATATCTTACATTTATCTTGAATTTTATATGGAACACTTAACTCTTTTAACATGGAATAGTTACATATATCTAGCACATAGTAAGTACTTAAAATGCCTAGGATGGATAAATGAATAAATTGGTAAATAGCAAACATAGATAGAGCAGAGCCCCAAGAGTTTTAAAGTTATCCAATTTAATCCTCACAATCACTCTGAAATAAGCAAGGATACCTTTTTTGACTCCCTTTTACATGGGAGACACTTTATATATTTAATGTCTCTTAATTCTAACATCAGTATTTTTATTTTACTAATGAATAGATTTGAAAAGTTGGATGACCCGTTCAATGGGTGTCCTCAACTTAGTGGCCGGCCATGTGAGTATTGACCAAATTTCTAGCTGACTCAGAGTCCCTTCAAAATTTCTTTCCTACACTATAAACTAATATATAGATATAGAGTTATAAACATATATGTATATTTCTTAGATATATTTCTCTATCCTATAATGTATAAAAACATATATGTATTCTTGAGATTACTAGCTTTACTTATGTAGATCATTAAATATTATGTATCTGATATATTTAAATACATTGATCTTTGCCTATTATTGTATTTGTACACATTTAAGCAATTATCAAAATTTAAGCTTTGGAATTTAGTAAATATTATTCTTCAGACATGTAGAAATTTAATGGCCAAGGAGAAAGTGAAAAGCAGCTTAGTCAAAAACACACACACACACGAAAGTGTTTCATAACAGTTTTAAAAAGATGCTGCATCATTTCTCCTCTCACTCATAAACATCATGTCTTTTTCCTAAATTGAATAAAGAAAAAAAGTATAAATTTATTTCACAAATAGGCAAGTTTTATAATAGTTAATACATATGCTCACTTCATCTCTGGGTACCCAGATAATTTATTTCAGGACTTTCCTATCAATAACCGCTTCTTTTCCAGTAATCTAGAGTGTGAGTCTCAAAACCAGTAGCCAAAGAATATGGTGTTTTATGGGCTAACATAAAATGTTCTGATCCTTATGTTTTTATTTCTAAAGTTGAGAGTTTCTTTGCTTCATAGCATTATTTTAGTTTACTAAATTACAGACAGAGTAAGAAAAGCTTTTCATGTTATCTGATTTTATTCTTAGAACAAAAATATTACAATCCTCTATATTTTTGTTCTTTTGCCAAAAAGTATAGGCAATTTTACATCATCTTTTTTCCCAATCAGTTCGTGATCCAACTATGAAAAAGAGACATAAAATACGGAATGAATGAAACAGAAACTCCAAGGCCAAGAAGTGTCCATCTTGAAAGAGTGTTAGTGACACGATATGTGACTGCAGACTAGATGTAGCAGTGTTAGCCAAGGGAGAAGATTTGAGTTCCAGAGTGTGATGATCCTGTAAAGGCAATATACCAAAAAACATTTTAGGGAACAGGAAATGGTTTTTATTTCAGTGATGTGGAACTGATTTACAAGTGAGATAAAGGATTATCTTATAGAAAGAGGGGGATCCTACAGGTTAAAACCATTTTATTGACCTGGCGCTGTGGCTCACGCCTGTAATCCCAGCACTTTGGGAGGCCTAGGAGATGGAGACCATCCTGGCTAACACGGTGAAACCCCGTCTCTACTAAAAAAAAAAAAAACACAAAAAACTAGCCGGGCGAGGTGGCGGGCGCCTGTAGTCCCAGCTACTCGGGAGACTAAGGCAGGAGAATGGCGTGAACCCGGGAGGCGGAGCTTGCAGTGAGCCGAGATCGCACCACTGCGCTCCAGCCTGGGCGACAGAGCGAGACTCCATCTCAAAAAACCAACCAAACAAACAAACAATAATGTTTGTTATTGTATTGTACTGTTACAAATTATTGTATAACAAGATATGATTTATATGTTTAGTCATCTAGGGAGAGCATTTGTAAACGGTTGCATTAGGCAAGTTTGAAATTGGTTTATAGCCACACGTTGAAACCTATGTTGTAATTGGGAAGGAAAATAACTCCAAAGACTTGGGTGGACGGGCGCAGAAATGCCATGACACCCCCTATCATTGATATAGCTAACCTGAGAATGCTCTACATGTCTAAGAGCCCTTTAAAAATCCATGTGAATTTATTATTTTGCCATATATTTCTGAAATATTTGAGTTTCCAACAGTGCAATGCATAGACCAGCTAGTTAGAAGTAACAGAGATACTCACGTTTCTTATTATCCTCACAGTTAAATCTAGCCTAAAAGCAACACGATATGCTTAGAACTCCAGGACCCAGATTGTGGATGTGGTGCTGTCAGTTGGTTCTTCATATGAATCTCATGAACTCCATGCCTGTTCTTTTCAAGATATCACTGAGAAAGGAATACAAAGCTTAGAATATTGCTGCATCTTATGGCAGTTGACAGCAAGGCCTTACTTTTAATATGTAATATAAGAGCTACTTATTAAGTGTATCTGATTATCTTGAAATTCCTGATGTTACATTCTGAAGGTCCCTGAACTCTCACAATTGGGCTCTTCGTAACTAGATTCAACGTCGTTCACTTAGCCATGTACACAACTGCCAAAATGACTCTGTGAATTCCATGCTCAAAGATTTTCGACGGTTCCCCACTGCCTACTCAATGATGTAGAAATTCCCTAGTCAGGCATTCAAGTCCCCATGCAAACCTCGACTCTCCTGTGTATTCTATGAGTACAAGCTAAGTTACTGTTTCTTGTCTGTCATCCACCACTTCTGTTTAACATAAGTTACAACCATTTCCCTTACTGTATAAGTAGTATAGGTTTACAATAGGTTAGTAAAATATGGAAAAGAAAAAAAAAAAAAGAAAAAACTATTTGCTTTTCTGCCATTTGAAGAACATCAGTATTAATTGCTAACATTGTTAGCAGGTTTGAAATTATATTGGATTTAGAGGTTTATAATCTCCTAATGCTGCATATTTAAGTTGTCACCATTTTAAGATATTATGCAATGAATACATTCTATGGGCATCTCTGATTATTACGTGTAAACAAATATTTGAAAGTGGAATTGCTGACTTACAAAGCAGGAAGATTTTAAAGCCTTTCGGTTTGTATCAACACATTCACCTGTAGACCATCACATTGATTAACCTCCAAACAGAAATAAAGAGGTATCCATTTCCCCAATTATTTTCACATATGTTAGCATGTTAGTATTTGATATTTTAACTTTAAGAATATTTTATTCATGATTTGTGTTATTTCGCTTGTAGTATTTTTAGATTTTTACTGAATTGTAACCATCTCAATATATATAGCACCTAGTCATATATTGTGATATTTTCTGAAGTTTTGTACCTACATTTTGTTACCTTTTTAAAAACATTTAAAAACTTGTGTGTAGTAGAGCTATCTTACTTCCTTTATTGTTGTTTCTTTTGCCATAATACCTAGAAAAATATATTAGGTAATTATTTACCTATTTTTTCTGTATATTTTAATGTGTTATTGACCTATTGTATAGAAAGTGTATTTTTATATGTGAGGAGAGGTAGAAATATAACTATGTTGTCTCTCAAGCAGATTTTTCATTAGCAAATTGATGATTTTCTTGTCACGTTAATCACATGAACTAAATTCAGGTACATACTAGTCTCTCTGTTATTTTTGTTTTATCAGTAGTATCTGTAACATATTCTTTCGGAAGTATAGTAGATTTATAAGATGTTTTATATCCAACAGTTCAGGTCTAATCATTCTCTCTCTTTTACAGAATGTTTCAGTCATTCCTGATTATTTAAACTTTTAGATTAGATTATCTCTGTCATGTATCCTCTTCACACTCAGAGGGAAAATAAACAACTGAATGTGTGTTTTACTTTGAGAAGTATGTAGAATAAACAAAGATGGTAACTGGGCATTTAACATTTTTTTTTCTATTTGAAAGTATTTTCTTTCATCATTTAGAGCTCCTTTTGACTTTTGTTATTTTGTATTAAAAACAAATATTAGAGTTCTGTGTCAGCAACATTAATATATCTGGATGTCAGTGTTTTATATTTGAGTGTCATTCTGTGTTTAGAATACTCTCGGATTGCAGGTTTAGAATACTCTCAGATTGCCTGTTTTCCAGAAGAGACCATGGAGGCTGAGAAAGATCTCAAGATTGCAAGACCATAAACGTAGAAATGAAGGGGCCCTTGTTCTGCTTGAGTACAAGCCTATGATTATTTTGTCCAGAAACTGTTAAGAATCAAGGGATAGCAGTTTCACTATTGTACTGTGCAAAGTTCCTTCTGTCCTTCACCTTTGATCCATTTTAACTGAAGCACTAAAAGACTAGGAATTTTCTGATATTTTAATGTAGGAGAACATTTTAATATAGGACTTTTGAAAAGGGATCTCTTTGCCTCTTTATGATAGAGAAGGCTTATTGAAACTCCTGTAAATACTAGGACTACAAAGAAAGGAAGCATTTTCACAAGGACTCGGTAGTGGGACTGGTATACTGGGGAGATTTAGAAATTTTCAATTACTCAACGGTATTGGTATTCCACAGAGGCATAATGCCATTCCGTTCCATACCATAACAGCCTTAGTATTCCATTTAACACTATTAGTTATCCATTGTTTGTTTTAATTTCTTTCTTACTCTTTCTTGCCTCTTCTCAATGTCACAAAAGAGAATTTGTTTCATAATTGAAGATACTAAAACAAACCTAGAGTTAAAAAATCAGTAGATTATTCACTCTGAGGTTAAAATACTCATTGAGTGATACATACAGAAATATTATTTGTAGTGTGTAACACCAACATACAAATTGAACAAAAACTCTTACCATATTTTAGAGTTACACTACTTTACACTGGTTTACATTTTGAGTTCTGTTGATACACACATAGATATGTGTGTATACAAAGATACACACACACGTAACAAACCCACATTATGTTAAAGGTTCTAAATGGGTAAGGGAAATTTATATCCTACTTCATTGGCAACTAAGCAACCTACTTTTGAATTTTCAAAATTCCTATTAATCACCCTGTTACTTTGGATCTCAGGAGAAAAGCTGAAATATAAAATACTAATGAGTTTGCTATTCACACATGAAATATACTCCCTTAACTTTTTTTTCCAGCTGTACAGAAACTCATTCAGTGAATGATGTTTCAGTGGCAGTACACATCACAATACATCACAAATACAGTTTTAAAATAATAGGTACTTATAATCAGATTGCATCTAAAGTCTTTTCTCTCTGAAAGCATCAATAGCTATGGGAGAATCAGTGTTTACTATATTGTTTTATCTGAGAAATCTCCACTGCTGATGGCAGCGGCAGAGGGTAAGGGTGAGGAGCTGCATGGCTCTGGGGGGCTCAAAAGATGCTTGCTATCAATGGGTCTGCCTTCTGCTGAAGCCAGTGCTTCTCCAGAATAGTGGTCATGGTTATGCAGGTGCAGACCCCTTTCAGAGGGTAAATCAGGCATTCCATTTGTGAGTCACTTTGCATTCTAGAGGAACATACCCATTTTTTTGAGTGATTGCATATCTTTCCCAGTAGTTTTTATTCTCTGCACTACTTCTTTAGAGGCCCCTTTCATAGATATTTCGTCAGCAGCCTGAAATACAGATGTTCAACCTCCACTAAACTGGTTGAAAAGGAATGAATAGCTTAGAGCAATTTGCAAGCAACCAAGCAATGAAATTCTCAAAGTGTTTCCTGATATTAGAAGATGATGAGCCAAAGAAGGAGAAAAGAAAAGACTGCAAACATATCTGAGGAAGAGAAAAGCAATGGAAGATTTTTTTGGGAGAATTTTTGGTAAAGCTTAGGTATGATAGAAACTGCAGTAATCAATTTTTTGTGCTTATTTCTTCAGTTTCTTAGTATTAATTCTTTTGTTAACTGAATAGCATTCCTTAAGTATATACATGCAATTATGATAGAAACATTTCTGCATTTTAGTAGGCTTTACATTTTAAAAGTTAGTATGATTCAAGATATAAATAATTTCTATGTGTCAGTAGGCTGCACTTTACACATATGTTTAAGGATTTGGTATTTTGTGCTCTTCAAGTGGTTTTTCTTTTTAAGAAAAAAAAATCTAGATAATTCCTATGAGACCATTGCACAGTCCCCAGTACATATTGAGCACTCAGTAAATTACCTCTTTATTATTTTTATTGTCATTATGTTTACTATTATTTCTTAACCAATAATGTAATGAGGATTTAAAAAAGCTATTGGAGTATAATCTAATTAGTTAATGTGTTATGGGTCAGCTGGTCTAAAATGCATTAATAGCTGAAGTAATGTCAGGTTCCTTAGCGACTGGGGAGGAGTATTTAATGAAGATGTCAGCCACTTCAGAGGCAAGTACAAAAACCCGTAGACTTAGTGACATGTCTACTCTAATGTTTTCTTTTATTTTCTTTTAAATATAGTTCAGTGATTTAACATCACTAGGAAGAGTGTGTTTGAACTTCGAGAGATGTGTAATAGATGTTATACGGTGCCATGGAGCATGGGGACCCATTATTATATTTCATTGTCTCTTTTATTACCTGAGGGTAAGTGCAGGCAATAGAACAAGGTGTCAAACTTACATTTAACCTTTGCTAGAGGAAGAAGCTAGATGAAGGGTTGAAAGGTATTTCGAAGTTATTATCCTGAGAGACTTCTCACTCGCTGTTTCTTTGCAGCGACCGAGCGTGAATGTTACCTGGGCTGGAGTGTCAGCCTCTCATATCAAGTTCTGCTAGGTCCTGTTGTGTTCTCCATGGGGCCCTTCACCTGAGAGCCTCTGTTTTATCTAATGCATTGTAGATAAGTTAGCTTTCCCCACTGTGCGGTCTAGTCAGATGAATTGTGCTTAAAAACACAATATTCTCCATTTCTGAATATTAAGGAAAAGTTACTTCTTTACATGATTTCATTTAGGATATGCTAGATGAGACGCCAAATTTATTGACTGTAGTAAACTCCCTTAAGTTAGATTTATAGGGCCCAATAATAAGAAGTTAATATTGGAAGTCATTGAAATTTACCTCATTAATTTGCGTATTTACAAATTGAATGGCAGATTGCAAAATCCATTGATTTTGACTTGAATTCTTGGTTTTATACAAGCCACGTTAGTTATTTGACAAAGAGCATACGTAAAAGGATGTGGAGAATGGTCATTTAGATCTGTCAAACCAGACCTAGTTACACGTTCTCTAATATTTTTTTCTATGATAAAAGAGAACAACTGGAACATAAAGATAACATCCAAAAAGTCTGACTCACAGCAATACAGTATTCACAGTGTCTCTACGTTCATGTAAATTGACTCTACTCTTTGGTGACTTTGGTGTTGTTTAGTTGACTAGAATGATTGCATGACAGAATCACGACAATATGAATCCACCGACTTTAATGCAAAATTCTGATTCAGAGGGTTCAACATGAGATCATTCTTTACAAAAGATGACCTGAGATGACATTTCTTTATTGCAAATACTTTGTAATTTATTAAGTATCTATATCATTTCTAGAAAACTGAACAATCCACCGCCATCTGCATTTTAATCAGGAATCAATTATTTTGTTATTTCACTGTTTTGTTTTTTGCTATTTTACTATATCATTTTTACCGGTTTCTTTTCTTCATTATTTCTTTTCTGCATTATTATTTCTTGTCTGTATTATTCTGCATTAGTTAGTGTCTTGTATGCATTATTTTGCATTATTCTTTATTTGTATTTCCTAGCAATGATATTTTTAACCACACTTTCCAATTACTAAACATTAATTAATCTACTTCATCAAGGAAGAACAGATTGTGGGAATAAAAATTTTCTCCATCTCATTCTTACCTTTGTTTGGTTTTGAAAAATTTTAGGTTGAATAAATATAACCAGAAGCAGGATTTAGCAAAAGAACTTAAAAATAATTGTGGCAATAAACTACCTTATTATACTCAGAAGATAGAAAAGTGACACGATTTCAGAGACTTTGAACAAATCATAAATAAATAATTTATTACTATTGGAGCCTACACTAAAGGAAACTTATGGTGGGAAAAAGCATTTATAAGTTTAATAAATAATTTATTGATTTTTAAAACTATGCTTAATGTTAAAAGGCACTTCTCTAAAGCGTATATTCATTTTTAAGAATTATATTATTTAATTTTAGATGTATAACAACAGAGCTAGGCAATGCTTCCAAGATCTCTTAGTTCCATTACTTAACAGATGCCAATGCTTAGAGAATGTCATGATTCAGAGATTTCATAAGTACTTTGACATTTTGCAAATTAATATTTATTTATTGCCTACTATTCTGTCACACTATTTGATTTTTCTTAGAGTCATTTTTTCCTCCTGTGTCTTTTGTTGTTGTTCCTGCTGCTTGTTTGTTTCTTTTGAATCTTGGTAATGAAACTATTTTGAGTGTCCCAATGATATACTTCAGGGTCAGAAATTGTTTGTGTAAGTGTTTTTGGCGTCCATTTGATTGCATGTATATGTGTGTTTAACCAAATCTGTAAGAATGGTCTTTGAAGAACGGCTTTAGTTCTGCAATATTAATTTTATAACTTTTTATTTATGAATGTGGATAGCTCATATCAGCTTCATGAGGATGTTGTTTGGCATTAGCTGATTAAAAACACTTAGCATATTTATATAGCACTCTGAAGTCTTTATCTTATAATATACCCCGTAACAGTAGGCGTCTTGGCTCTTTATTGGTTTTTCTCGTTTTCATCATTTCGAGGTATGTAGTTTTTCTTTATATGAAAAACTTATAAATGCTTTTTCGTACCACAAATTTCATTTAGTGTAGGCTCCAGAATGTTAAAATGAAAATTAAATTTTCTTTTCTTTTCTTTTTTTTTTTTTTTTTACCGAAATGAGTAATTACATGTCAAATGATTGTGAGAGCAGAAAATTCACTGAGTGGTACTTGTAAAGACGTTTTGTGCAACACTATCATAAAAAGCTCAGTTACTATTACAGAAATACTTTTCCCCTTGTTTCTAATGATAAACAGCTTAACAATTAATAAAGCATTTTTTTCCTAGTGAAAAAAATATCATATTGCTATACTTTGTCTTTCATTTGATTTTTTTTTTCAAATTGGTTGCTCACTACAAACATATGTCATTTATGTTATTTACTTTGTAATGCAGATAAAATTCTTAAATTGCCCATAACTTTCACAACACTAAATGAGAAGAGAAATTAACAGGATAGCTTTTAGTTAAACTTACATTTATATTTTAAAATTATTTCAATTTTGAATTTTTTGCTTTTGTTTGAAACATGGCCTCACTCTATTGCCCAGGCTGGAGTGTAGTGGCACAGTCATGGCTCACTATAGTCTTAACCTCCCTGGGCACAGGTGATCCTCCCACTTCAGTCTCCCAAGTAGCTGGGACTTCATGCGCCACCTTGCCCAGCTATTTTTTTTTTTTTTTTTTTTTTTTTTGGTATAGATAGGGTTTCACCATTGTGCAAGCTGGTCTCAAACTCCTGGGCTCAAGTGATCCACCCACCTCAGCCTCCCAAAGCACTGGGATTACAGGTGTGAGCCACTGTGCCCGGCCTTAAAATTCTTAAAATATTTTAAAAACTGTGCCAGTCAAACAAAGTACGGGAAAATGATGTTTTCATTTTTACATAATTTTTTATTTAATAAACTTTTTTTTTTTTTTTTTTTTTTTTTTTTGAGACGGAGTCTCGCTCTGCCGCCCAGGCTGGAGTGCAATGGCCAGATCTCAGCTCACTGCAAGCTCCGCCTCCCGGGTTCACGCCATTCTCCTGCCTCAGCCTCCCGAGTAGTTGGGACTACAGGCGCCCGCCACCGCGCCCGGCTAGTTTTTTGTATTTTTTAGTAGAGACGGGGTTTCATCGTGTTAGCCAGGATGGTCTTGATCTCCTGACCTCGTGATCCGCCCGTCTCGGCCTCCCAAAGTGCTGGGATTACAGGCTCGAGCCACCGCCCCCGGCCTAAACTTTATTTTTTAGAGCAATTTTAAAGAAAAATTAGAAGTACAAATAATTCCCATGTATCTCGCCCCAACACATGCAATTTCCCCCCATCACCATCCTCCACCAGAGTTTTACAGACTTTTACATTTACTATGAAAAGAGAAAGAAACCAGAGAAATAATACAGTAACACAAAATCTGCAGCCCTGCCATCTCTCTTACAGTATACAGTAGTTATCCTTAGTCAGCAGTGTAAGTGAGAAACTCTGATAACAGCAGTTGAAGAGATGTGAACAACATCTAAAAGTTGTCCTTCCACCAACCTGATGTAATTAATCAGGATCCTCTTCCTTGAGATGCTGAAGATTTTTGTTGTGTTGCTGAGAACTTTATCCATCTATGGGGAGATTATCTGGAGGAAGTTAAAGTAAGTATTTTCTTCTCTTTCTTCTCTTGAGAATATATCCTAGAGACATGGGATTGAAATAAAAATAATATTTTTAGTAAATTCTGAATTCAAGTCTTCTGAGTCTAGAAAATAGAATGCATTTCAAATTAACTAGTGGCATTTTATGGTTTGTGGCTTTGGTGTGTAGCTGTATGAAAATTTAGTTAAAATAATGACAGCAATACTGCAAATTGATAAGGAAAGTGCACTCTGTGAAACACTAGCCCCAATACATACACACAATTTATCTTGTATTATTTCTTTATTCCCAGCTGGGCTAACCTATGTAGATATTAAGTAAATGTTTTCCCCAAAATATGGTAAGTTCTCTATTTGAGTATCTTAAGAAAAATCTATTTTCTACAAGATATTAACTATGTTTTGGCAAAAAGAAAATGTCGACTCTTACATATGTGCTTGTCTTTATTACTATAATGTGTATAATTATACAAGTTACCATTCTGTTCCTTTCTAGTCTTGAGTAACTACAGCCTCAGCCTTGGCATGGGGAAATCAGATTGGCCTTTTAGGAAAAGGAATTTAGTTTCTATTTAATTGTGTTTCTTTTGAGAGAATCAAAATTCTAACTGTAGTTATTTGACCTTGTGTTGTTAAGTAACAAAGTCAACAGTATGTGATAAAGAAGATATTGTCTGAGACCTTGTTTTGTATTTATGTATTTGGGGAAACAAACTAGTCATTTCTTTGGTGACAGACTCAGAAGGTGACAAGTATTATGGTAGGCGTTTTATAGACATTATCTCATTGAATCCTTGCAACAGGAATTCCATTAGAGGAAACTGAACAGCAGAAAGCTAATAATACATCCAAAGTCACACTGATACAAGTGCAGAGGTGGAATTTAGTAAGCTGTAATTCCTCAATTATTATTTAGATATTTTCATACCTGTCAAACATGTGTCCCTCTTCCATATTAAATGAGAAGATGTCATCATGGGCAGTTTTATCTGACATTGTTGGACTATTGTTTAATTTTACCCACATAAACATATGAACTGACCCTGATAATCTTAAATATGTTACTTTTTAAAAATAATAACTTAAAATATTTTCATTTCCTAATTTTTTTAGGTATTGTATGACTTTAAATGTAATAACCTAGAGTTCAGATCCAAACTGTAATAGTTAACATACAATCTAAATAAATTCAATTGTGATGTATAAAGTTGTTAGGAAACTCTGAAATACTCCTTGGATACAGCTGTATCCTATGCTGGCTGAGTAATTGGAATGCAAGTAACAGTTGGTTGAATCACACACAATTGAAAGACTAATGCCTACCTCTGTGCTATTCATGCTTCAGTGAAGGTAGTAAAAATGAACAAAACAATTTGAAAGAATATTTGTCTTTTTGAAAAAAAAAACCTCTCATGCTTTTAAATCAAAATATATATGTCATAAGGAGAGCCAAATGTTTCACAGTTTCCCCATCAGCTGAGGGATACAACTTGATTTTCAAATATAGGTTCTTTTTCAGCTCTTAAAATATTATTGTTTCTTGATTTCTATTGGAGATTTTTGCCAGATTCTGGGGCTAAGACGAAAAATTGATAAATCCACTGTAAGGAACAAACCCCTTTTTGATCTAAAGGCAGTGACAATAACATGGTTAGATTTCCCAAGAATGGAATTCAGAAAATTCACAAGATTTGGAAATTGGATGGAAAGTTCATTATTCAAAGAACTGGCTTGACATTATACTTTTTTTAAAGCCTATTTTATTAAATGTGTTTATGAAGACAAAAAGAAAAAAAGAAGCTGGGAATGTCTGAAGTCCTTCTTGGTAGGAGCCCAACAGTGCTGGGCATGGATTTATATCATGATATTCTTACGCCAGCTCTGTCACCTTGGGCATGTTACTTAACCTTTTTACCAACGTTTGAGAAGTAAAGATGCAAATACATGTTTCTAAGGGTAGGAGTCAGTGTTAAATACTACAAAATATTGACAGCAGAGAATATATTCCATGAAAGTCAGCTACATTCTTTACTCCCCTTTTTAACCCATGACATTAGCTTTCTTTACAGAGCTACCTACATCGTGTTAAGCTATATCTGGCCAGGAGGGTAAAAATGATAACATCAGCAAGAAAGGTTTTGTTGAAAATTCTTTTAAGTTACAGGAATGTGAAATTGAAATATGGTAAATGAATAGTAGAATGATTAGAGTACTTTTCCACCAAGTATCCTCACTAATTCATGATTTGAATTCATGCCCATGATTGCTACAGACACCACTTAAGAATGTTCTGTTTTGCCCCTGACTATCCAGAACTTCTGACTCCTTGTTTGGGAGTATTTATACAATACATTTCCAATTTCCTATGACTTAATATGCTAGCCACAGGTTAGAGGGGTATAAAGTTTTTTTTTTTTTTTTTTTTTTTTTTTGTTTGTTTGTTTGTTAAATCAGCATATGTATTCTTCAGGGACAATAGGAGTACATGGAAAAAGAAGAGTAGAAAATTCTGACTCTACTTTCTATTTTATATCAAACTTATTCACTTTATATCTTGTACCTTTTCTACCATCTCATCTTCTTAATTCACTAAAACTAGAAAGTAAATTTACCAAGAAAAATTGATAAATAATATTGGAACTAGTTGGTAATAATGATTTGGATTAAATCATAGACCCCAGGTTGTACCACCATTCCTGTAACACTACACTCTCAAGGTCTCTCCCAAATGGTCTAAATGACTGACAACCCCAGTCATGGTCCGCACTGTCTGTAACTAGGTAGCCACTTTGCAGGCAGGTATTGACTATAGTAGTCAGAATCCCTTCAAATCTACTGTATTTAACTAGGTGTATTGGTCTCCTAATGAGAAACATGTGTATAATATACTAATTTTCAAGGAAATAATTAGACTATTTTTATCTAAAATCTGTTACTCCAAGATATTTTTGCTTGGTTTAGAGCTCTGAGAGTATAGCTGACAATCTTAATTTTGCTCATTTATTTATTTCCTTATTATTATTATATTTTTTTTGAGACAGAGTCTCGCTCTTGTCACCCAGGCTGGAGTACAGTGGTGCAATCTCAGCTGACTGCAACCTCTGCCTCCCGGGTTCAAGAGATTCTCCTGCATCAGTCTCCAGGTAGCTGGGATAAAGGAGCGCACTACCATGCCCAGTTAATTTTTGTATTTTTAGTAGAGACAGGGTTTTACCATGTTGACCAGGTTGGTCTTGAACTCCTGATCTCAGATGATCCTTCCACCTTGGCTTCCCAAAGTGCTGGGATTACAGGCATGAGTCATGGCACCTGGCCTATTTTGCTCTTTTAAAGACAAACTAATCAAATTTTATTTTTCATTAACTAATACAATTAAACTTCCTTTGTAGCTATGTCCTTTGAGTTTCAGATGGCAACAAGTGGTATTTCTCTTTTGGAGGTCAAAATATTCTTAGTTCACATCCTATCAGGATGATAACTGATACTGCATAGCTACTTAGTTTAGAAGTTACTAGTTTTTTGTTTGTTTTTTTTTCCTCCCCTTCTTTACATTGTGGCCTAGTGGTCTACACCACTAAAAGCTGAAATTCCAGTTTGTAAGTGAATCTGATGGCTGGTTGAGCCTCTCGGAAATGCGTAAGCCAACATGAGAAACTGATTCATATCTCGCACATTATTATTTTTCTGTAAGAAACCTAACGATGTTATAAAACTCAACATTAGAGTTGGAAAGTAAAATCTCTGGCTCCTAGGATATTTCTCATTGTGCATTTTATGGGAAATAAAATGAAATAACATAGGGGAGAAATCATGCGGTTTAGTACCATTGAGATGACAACTTTAGCAAACAAGGTATGCTACTATCAAGGAAGGCTGGAGCAGCATTAGGCATTGAAACTGTCTCCTCATTCCAGGGGAATAAAGTATAGGGGAAGAGTTATGAGAGTGGCAGTAGTTCAAATCTCAATGGGCCCTTGAAAATGAGACTTTTGCTTTGCTCTCTTAGGTTTTTGCCTGAATTCTAATGGCTATACATATATCCAGGTACATGGTTATTGAGTACTTTTCTTTGCAATCCAACATAGGTTTAACAAGGAAATTGAAAAAAAAAAAAAGGTTATTGAAGTTTTGGCTTTGCTACAAATTGAGCGCTATTAATTTACAGAATCAAAAGCAAAATACTGAAAATTATTTTTTAAAAATCTGCCAAGGATAGGAGATTGAAATTGCTTTACATGCATGTATTGTATGTATCATAAGCCAGAAACACAATAAATCCTCAATATAGATATAAAGAAATTTAAAATTCCATTTAAAAAAGCTAAGAACAACCCAAGTAAATGAACAAAATCAATTATTTCACCTTAAAGGTAAACTCAAAATGAAAATACGTTAATTTAAAACTCAAATATTAGCATAGACTAGCAAGTCAAATCATTACAGAAACTAGATTAGAATATATCCAATATCTTAAATATTATTTCTGTATTTTAGGAATAAGTATAACACATTCCCTTTAGAAGATTATCTTAAAACCTACACACCTGATAATTATAAAACAATGTGAAAAAGCATGAACCTTAGTAAATAATAAATAATCCTTAAAACAAAGACATTTTATTCATTGGGGATAAAATTACATGATTATTTCTTAGCAGTCACTTGTGGATTGACACTATAAATAATATTGAAAAATTATAAGTGTCTATGATATGACCGAAGAACTATTAACAGTAAATTGCTCTCATGACTTGAGCCACACCAGAATTTTAATCTGCTGATTTTTACATACATTTTATAAGTCTAAGGATTGTATTGGTATTAATATTTTCATTATGCAAATTAAGCCACTAATAAGAGATAAAACAGGATCAGCTATATGAGACTTCAAAGCCAATGATCTCATAGCGATGATACATATGGCCTTGAAGGAAATGCTGAGCAAATTCAAAGGCTGTGGCTGCCATCTCAGATTGTTGGGCATATAAGCTAAAATCTGCATGTAACAGTAAGAGAACAACGTTGGCAGCAAGTCCTTCAAATGACGGTAATTGACATATTCAGTGAAACATGACAATATTTGTAGTTGGAGCTTTAGAAACCTTAGCTTTTGTAATTTATGACAGAGTAGATTTAAATTAGAAAAATATTCACTGGATTGGCTTCACCTCTTGCATTTTTCATGAAGTATTTTGTGTAGATAAAACATAGATTTTATTTTGAATTTCACTTTTATGTACATTTATAATATTTTTAAGTCATTTAAATAAAGAACATATGTGATTTTAAATTCCATTGCTCCAAAGGAATGTAGAACTCATTTAAATTAATACTTGAGTTCAAACATGTTATGAATTTACAAAGTCACTGGAGGAGAAATGAAGTGAAACATTTTAGGAAGCACTGAAGGGGGAAAGAAGTTGAAACTGAGTCATTTCATAACCACGGCCAGATCTAACATGAAAAGTACAGTGAAGTTCTAAAAATAATAACACACTTTGAGATCTATAGTCTCTCTAATGTTAAACAAAAATAATTTCAGTTAAGGCTCAGCAATAAGATGTAAAATGAATACTGGTTCTGCTAGTTCCTCATTGTGAGAACCCAGATGAAGTCATTTAAATGGCAACCTACAGCACTGTTTCTTCATCTACAAAATAACGTCTATATCTGTATTAGATTATTTACATACATTTAAAAACGTGAACATCTAAAATGTGGTTGATTCAAGCCTTTTGGTGATTTAATATACCCTCAGAATCTCATACCTTCCTTTTTTCATATTTTCTGAGATGCTTAATGCTTTTTTCATTTTTATTCTTTAACATTTCAAAACTTCATTGTAATTTTACACAATCCTTTTGCTTGTAGTTGGTAATTGTTAGTTCAGTCACTACTATTTTTTTTCCTTTTGATGTTTAACAATATTCTTTATTCACTCCAATTTCTAAGCTATAACAGTGTTTGCCATAGAGTAAGCTAAAAGTAAGCACTAAATGAAGAAAAAAACACCATCTTTATTTTTAGGTACAATGCAGGATTATGCCTCCTAATAGATTTTTAACCCAAAAATGTTTATGGCCTGAAAACATGTATTCAGTAATAAAGTTTTACACTAATATCCAAAAGCCATGCTATTCAAAGTGTCATCTAAGGACTAGCAACATTACTATCACTTTGAAGCTTGTTAGAAATGCCAAGTATGAAGTCCTACCCCAGATACAATGAATGAGAATATGCATTTTCACAAGTTCCCTCGCAGATGTTTCATATATATATTAATATTTGAGAAAGACTGCACTAAAACATTTTTGTTCAAATGTAGTCTTCATTAGTAATCATTTAGTCCATTCATTCAACAGATATTTATTAAATATTTATTTTGTTTTCCTGAAATTCTTCCATTCTAATAGTTTGAGATTATGGTCAATGCAAAGGGGCTAAGTTTGATTTTGAATGACAAGTCTCGATAGACATGAGCTCTTTAGTGTGGGCTTGTGGAAAACTTGCAAAACCAATTAAGAAAAATTAAAATGGCTAATCTTGTGCATTTGGGGTACTATTAATGTTACATAGCAAGTATGAATCATTGTAGTTACATGTACAGGCATTGGCTCCAGAAACAAGAAGGGTAAAGAAATGACACAACATATAAAATCTCTATTTTTCATCTAGGGATATCTCTATGAACATCTGAAAAGGAACAAAAATATATGTTGAAATGCAGGTGAATGTAAGTGAAAATTTTCATGTTCTAGAGGATTGACTATTTGACCAAAGAGGTCTTTTAAAGCATTGTTTCCCTTGTGTTTTTAAAATAATTTTATATATAAGATATAGCTGAATACTTGTGTTTATGGAGCTCATTTTTTGTCCAACTATGATCAATTTTTATTAAAAAAATGCAAAATATTCACAACACTCTGCATTGCTTGATGGCAGAGTCCAAATATGTTTATTCTGCTTGTATTCATGGCCTAATGCAATATATGGGTATGGTATATGTAAAAAAAAAAGTATATGTACAACAAGAATGTATGAATGAAACTTGTCTGTAGCCTTTGGATCCATTCACTGGAGTCACACTTCTTCAGGTGAATCACTGCTATGCTATCTCATCAATGAGAGAAGGACCAAAGACATTATATTTCTTGGGTTTTATTAATAAGCAGGTAGCTTATTAAAAAGCCAAATAAAATACAATTTTGTATAAATGGACAATTCTATTTCTGCACTTGTATATAATAAAAGTGAAAATGTGATATTTGAATCTCTAATCAAACATCCCCTATACACTATTTCTTTTTATTATTAATGATATTCTGCCTCTCAGTGTGGAACTGGATTTAGAAAATGATGCAGACATTATTAATGATCTTTACCTTTCCTAATTTTGGCATATGTAGTCTGAAATAACCTTAAAACTTCACTGGGTGAAAAAATTTTGAATGAAGGCAATGCATATACAAGGGAAATATGTAAAAAGATAGATTATGCTTTTTTATATGCTTTCAAATTCTGTCATCTTTCTAGTTGTGTTTTCTGATCATATAGATATTGCTCTTACTCTTCTTTCATGCCACAAATTAGATATAGTCCTATCAATTCAACTGTCAGAGACTCGAACTGCAATCATTGTCTTCCTTGTAGTGTTCTTTGAAATAAAAGTAGAATTGCATAGTTAAACTGCTCAGCAGTATTTTACGACACGTGTTTGATAAAGCAAAAGATGTTACAGAACTTAGGGCACCTAGTTCTTAACTCAGGTACTCTGGACCCTGATGTTTATATTATGCTTCAATCCATTAAACACATGTTTTCCCTGGTCAATATAATTATTATACTATTTGCCCAATTCTTCCTAAGACTTTCTAAAGAAAGGTCATAACTCTCCCTCTTTAGGGGAAAACAAGTTGGCCAGTCTGTCAGATGTTTAAACTTGTTAGATGAGATACTTCACTCACGATTAGGGTTTTCTTATGACTTTTGGTAAAAATCTAAATTATTTTATATCAACCTTATAAGAAAAATCCTGGGTGATGGTCTGTGAAGGAAAAACCTGTTTTGTCCCTAATTAATTATCCATGCAAGATGTTTCACTGACACATAGTAGATGCTTGATAAAATTTGGTGAATGAATGTATGGCCTGCGATCTAGTCTTGACTTAAAATATTATCTGAACTTGTTTTCATCCTAACTAAAGATGCTGGGTAAAACTAAATCACAATCTAAAATGATTTCAGATCCAAGAGGCATGGGTTAATATAATGCATTAAACAACAACATGACCTCATTCGCAAAACTAGAGATAAATGTCACATCCAGCCATCCAAGCAGAAATTCTTGTTCTTTAGGCAGTAACTCTCAGGGAATTAAAAAAAAAATTCTATGAAATAGACCAAATTCCCTATCTTTCACATTGCAGAGTAGCTGAATTCCTAATAGTGAGGCTCAGCAGCTTTTGGGCTGATCAGGCTATTTTGGTGCTATATCAAGAGAGAATTTTGACAGTCTTGGCTTGCAATTTAACCTCCTTCAGAACTGTTACAATCTGGTGGGGGAATATCCACAGAATACTAAACATCTATCTTGTTTTAAAAGCAGTCATTCTCTCATAAATAATAGCTGTATTTCATGCATGATCCTCTTTTTGTTCTGTTGCTACAGAAGCAGCCAACTAGGCAACAGAGGAAGCAAAAGTAAACTCACATATTCCCAGTTCTCTTGGCATCACTGATGAAAATGTCGATAATGCTTATGGTGATCCAAAAGAAATCAGAAGAAAAAAACACGTTGGCCTGTGTTGTATAAGTAAAGTGTGTGTAACAGGAGGATGGGGCATGTACAGCTAATGTTTGCCAATGGAGAGGAACAAAGCTTGGAGGGAGGATATTTTACAGCTCCAAAATGTGCTGCTGTTCATGGAGGCTAAGAGATGAGCATTTAAAATATTTTTAACTCTCAGAACTTGCTTTTACTATTTATCTGTGAGTAATGGTTGAATTACTTACTATATTAAAATTTATTTCTTAAGGAAGATTAGAAAGTATAAACCTTTCTGTAGATTAGAGTAAAATGGGGTTTGCGACATATTTGTAAAACTGGTACTAAGAAGATTTATTCTTGTATCCTTTAATCTTTGCTCTCATGGAGCATATCAAATGCTTTTCTAAGGCCTAAAACTCAGAAGACTAGTGAGGGTTTTTAGCACACATGTCTTCTTGAGGGAACAGTTAAGCCCCTTCTTTGAAATACAGGCTGTCCAGGTGTTATACAGTAGTAAAGGACCTTAAAAATGACTCTGCGAGCTGAAACCATGCAAAGAGATCTTAATAATCAATGGGAAAAATTTCAGCTGTTCTGTGACCTTTAATTTTTTTTTAACAAAACATCAAAACTCTCTTCTTGATGGTTACAAATGTACAGGGAAATGAACAAACTGTAAAACTAACGTTTTTAGCGCTGTAGTTTACAACCTCAGAAACGCTGAGGATTAAAGTTTTATTCTCTGCAAAAAAATCTTGTCAAGAATAGTTTAAACAGTGCTTGCCTTATTCTTCCCATTGAATAACTTAATATAGAACCTGCATCTTTTATATGCTTTGGTAAATTGTCATATTCCTTTCTAAGTTTGTATCAACTTGCAACATTTTATCATTTGCAGTTTTAATGTTTTGAAGAGTTTCCTTATTGTAAAGATTTAGCCAGTGTCACTTCCTCTGGGACATCCTTATCTTTTCCTTTACAGCCATTTTCCTCTTTTACATTGATAACTTTGCCTTCACTAAGTTCACCTGGCTACAGATCTAGTCTCTTGAACAACAGTAGCATCAACACCCCTATGCTCAGCTATTTCTTCCCTAACTCTGTTACATTCCATCCAAATTTTACTTCTGATGTTATCACTTCTTTTCCTGCTTGGACTTTCATCTTTGTTGGCCAGTTACCTCTTTCAATTATTTAATTTTGTAAAACAGCATGTGAGTTTATCACTGGGAGACAGAGGCAGCAGAACTATGTGCTTGGCTGTCTGTGCACTTTGAAAGAAGTGCCAAGTTTGGTCACTGATATTTACATAGTTATTTCTGAATTGCATGGCTAACAGCAAAGTTTGTGCTGTGTAACTGTACAAACTATATATCACCCACTGTTAATACACTGTGGTAACTGAAATTTGAACCATGTTGTTGGAAGACTGATGTTATATAACAAAACCATGGTGACTAAAATTGATATATATTGGAAATGTGCAAATGAGGCCTGATATATAGACAATTTGTTATTGAGTTATATAATTTAAGATGCTTTATACTTAAAGAATAAAATATTTTTAGATTATTTATCTAAAGGCAAACCATTGGGGATCCGTAGGGGATACATGCTTCGTTTTCACCCATAGTTATGTCTGTATAGAATTTGCCTGAAAAGAGTATTAATATTTTCCTTAGTTATAAACATGATTAGGGAGAAAACTACAGGCTATATAAAGTTTAGTTTCACAGGATTTTCTGAGGCATCCTTTTGGATCAATATTTTTTTTTTCACTTCACAGATTCTGAAACTGAACATTACCTATTCACATGTATAAATGATGAGGCTGTAGGGAATTCATTCTTGTTAACTAGGCTAATAAGAAAATGCTAATTTATATTGAAAGGTCTACTTGCCTTCCACTGGTCATTTGAACAAACTTCGTCCTTGTCCAAAGTCAAGTTTGTTCAGTCAAGGGATGAAATTGTTTATTGGAATATTGCTTGTTAGCCACAGAAACAACAAAGTAGGTCTCAAATTATTTTCTGTTTGACCAAATAAGCACATTCAATAACTTGTCTCTCTCTGTTTGAGAAATCTTGCCCTTTAGATCACGGGTGCCAGTTATTCCAATCAGAGTACCTTACCTTCTAGTTGGTGTGAAATGAATATTGACAAAATTAAATTTCCAATGCTTATTTGTCAACATTACTTATAAGTGATGAAAATTAATTCATTTTATAACACTTCCCTTGTAAATACTTGCACTTCACAGTTCACATGGAAATATTCCTACATATATTTGAAGATAGCTAGCACATAGTAGGTGAATGTTAAATATTTCTTTATCTTTCATTTTCTTCCCATTAGTTATTTTTGTTATTGTTTTGTAATCTTTCTTTAAGGACATACAATATTGCTTCCTGCAGAGATTATAAAAATCCTTAGGATTCCCTAGGGCAATATTCACAGATCTCCATCTTGATTGTTTTTGCAATGGGATTTCCACCAGAAAGCCTCTTTAAATTATTGATGTGAAGATTCATTCATAGAATAAATTTTTGACTTAAAGGAAAACAGAGAGAATGAAATTTTCCAATATTTGACCCCTAACAGTTAGGGTATATGTTACCAAGACTTATAGCTTCTATTTTTTTTTTTTTTTTTTTTTTTTTTTGAGACGGAGTCTTGCTCTGTAGCCCGGGCTGGAGTGCAGTGGCCGGATCTCAGCTCACTGCAAGCTCCGCCTCCCGGGTTTACGCCATTCTCCTGCCTCAGCCTCCCGAGTAGCCGGGACCACAGGCGCCCGCCACTTCGCCCGGCTAGTTTTTTTTTTGTATTTTTTTTTAGTAGAGATAGGGTTTCACCGTGTTAGCCAGGATGGTCTCGATCTCCTGACCTCGTGATCCGCCCGTCTCGGCCTCCCAAAGTGCTGGGATTACAGGCTTGAGCCACCGCGCCCGGCCGACTTATAGCTTCTAATCAACAAATATACTTCCATTATAAGATTAAATGGCAACATATGCTATTGAACCAATTTGGGGTCCTCTTGCCTGATGCAGTAATATTGGATATCCACACTGAGGTTTGCAGCTGGAAAAAGGAAGGCTTTTATTTGCAGGTCACCAAGCAAGGAAGTCCAGGCAACCTAATGCTTAAGTCCTGACCTCCCCAGTGACTTGCAGGTAAGGGTTTTTAAAGGCAGGAGTATAGCTTTGTCCTAAAAGAGCAAGCTATCTTGAAGCGGGGGCTTACAGGTCACAGGTAGATTCAAGGAGTTTCTGATTTGCAGTTGGTTAAGGAAGAAAAACTTTATTTAACAATTTGGGATCAGCAGAAGAGAGTGTTAGCTCCGGCTCATGAGTGTGACTTTCTCCAGGCTCCCTAGAAAGAATTTAGAACGAATAATGGGGGTCAGAGTTCAGTCTTCAGTTCTCCCTTATTTGAGTTCTGTGTGCCCGTGAATCCATTTGGTAGAGTTTCTGAAAAACAATTCAGAGACACATGTTAAGATGTTGCTTTTAGTTTCTGTAGAGGAACTATCCTGTGGTTCTAGCTTATTTGGCTATTGTTTTAAGCTTCTATTACCTTCTTGCTTCTTATGGTGCATGTTCACTTCTCAGGGCAAGCTAATGACTGAAATTTCCCTTGAAGAAACTCAAGGTTTTCCTTTGTTTCCTTGTTTGGGAGTCCCACAATCCCCTAAGAGGTGTGATCTCTGCTCTGTTTGGCATATACTAGAAACTAGTGGGATAAATGGTGTATCCATGAACTTTTAATCCATGTCCTACATTTAGAGGAATTTTCATGGGCTGGAAAATTAAAACACACTGAAAATCCTTTATACTGAATTGTTAACCCATTTCAAAATGAGTGTTCCCAGGACATGCTAATAAATTCATTATGTCATGTTTATGTTTGGAATCTCATAAAGGCAGTTTCTAGAGCAGCCCTCTCTGGTGTTTCATAGATGCAGCACTCAGGATACCTTGCACTAACATAATGTATACTCTGACATGTTCCATTTAAAGAGGCCTTGAGACTCTGAGTTCGTTTATCTGTTGACCATTTTCACGTCAATTTTTTTACTACTAGGTAAAAAGCACCCTCCATAGAAAAATTAAAAATAAAAGAAAATACTTGGCTCGTGAGATTTTATAAGGATACTTAGTAAAGTCCCAGAGCTGATTGTTTTTCTGTAATTCTCTGTTTATACATTGAAGAGTCATATTTCCTTTTCCTGGTTGAAAGTTGACTTTTTAAATTGATATATAGACACTCTCTTCTTAATACCAGTGACATATTTTTTGTTGTGCTCTCTAATTGCTTATGTAAGACTGATACAAGAATGATTCCCACTAAACATCACCAAATGTATCTAACCCAGTTATGTTTTCAAGCCGACTTTTGTTATTGTAACACGATTAAAATACCACATTAATTATGCAAAACCCTATAAAATTGAATTCAGAGAAAATAAATGCATATTAATAATACATATGTTATTTATATATATTTTTGTTGAATGAGATGCAGAATATATCATCAATTCACAGAGATTGCCTGTACTTTTTGTATGGTTATTTTCTTTAATCTTATCCAGTTAGAAGAAGAAAACATTTTTCAGGGTGAACCAGGACTTTGTAGCCTTTCCATTAATTTTATTTTAGCTTCATAATCTAATTTGAATACTTATGTGATCTATTGAAAATTTCCAGAGATATTCTAGTATTTTTTGTATACTTGAGTTTTCAATTAAATAGAAGAAATAGAATCAATGTCAGAAAAGATAAAGTTTCAGAAGTTTGATATTATTTTTATTTAAACATAGTAACAGAAAAATTATTTGGTCTATCATTTAGAAATTTGTATATGTTTACAGTTCTGAGCACAAATATTTTTGGAGCAAGGTACAGACATGGAAGTGGTAAGACGTACCATTGGTGTATAAGGATTGGTAATTGAATTTCTTTCTCAAAAATTTTTTTAAGAAATAAATTGGATATGTAGAATAAGGGATAACCTAATATAAAGAGATAAAACAATTTGTGCAATTTTGATTTAAAATGTAACCACAATTAAGAGACATATTAAGCAAAGGAAGTGAGTGTATAAGACCTAAATTATGTCTTATCAGAGGTCAAATAAGATCACTTATAAAAGAAATGTAATTATTCACAATAGCCAGTTATTCACATGGAAGCAACCAGAATGTTCATACATGGAGGAATAGAGAAAATGTGCCATTTACATACAATGGCATATTATTCAGCCTTGAAAAGAAAGGAAATCTTGCCATTTGTTACAGCCTTTAATCTGGAAGATATTATGCTAAGTGAAATAAGCCAAACCACAGGGAGACGGATACTGCTTGCTTTCATTCACATGTGGAATCCAAGAGTGGAATTCATAAAAGCAGAGGGTCAAATGGTGGTTTCAAGGGGCTGGGAGCAGGAGGAAGTAGGGAAGTGTTGATCAAAGGATACAAAGTTTCAGTTTCAGTTATGCAATATGACTAAACCCTAGAGATTTACTGTATTGCCTATAGCTAACAATACTGTATTGTTTACTTAAAAATTTGCTAAGATGGTAGAACTTAAATGTTCTTATCACATGCAAATAATAATAGTAACAATAATAAATAAAGGAAGGGATGGAAAGTTTCGGAAGGCATGGCAATGCTTATGGCATAGATTTTGACGATGATTTTACAAGTCTACATTCATCTCCGAGCTCATTAAGTTGTATGCATTGAATGTACAGCTTTCTTATGCCAATCAGGCCCCAATAAAGTGGTTTAAAAATTAACTAATTAAATTAAATTAAAAATTTTAGGAAAGAAGAAACATTGAATAAAGGAAAATAGTTAAACTCCTGACTTTTGCCAGTTAATCTCTCGGAAATATTTGAAAGTAGGAAAGGAATGTTACATTTCAGATATTAATAATAATGGTAATACTAAAGGTAGGACAGGATTTTACCATTTTAGAACAGAAGATTTGCAGTACATAGTAGTGAATGTAGATAACACTTTTACGGTTTCAACATACCTCAAAATTAACCATATAAATTAACATCCTGTTCTATGAGATGGTCATTAAGCTCAGATTATGTTTTGTTACCTGTTTTTTGTTTTGTTTTGTTTTCTTGAGATGGAGTTTTGCTCTAGTTGCCCCGGCTGGAGTGCAGTGGCACTATCTTGGCTCATTTCAACCTCTGCCTCCCAGGTTCAAGCAATTCTCCTGCCTCAGCCTCCCAAATAGCTGGGATTACAGGTGCAGCCATCACACTTGACTAATTTTGTACTTTTAGTAGAGATGGGGTTTCACCATGTTGGTCAGGCTGGTCTCGAGCTCTTGACCTCAGGTGATCTGCCTGCCTTGGCCTCACAAAGAGCTGGGATTACAGGTGTGAGCCACTGCGCCCAGCCTTACTAACTGTTTCACAAAAGAAAACAAGCCAAAATAACTGCAATGCTCAAAATACTACCACTACGAATAACCATTTATGACATGTGATTACCATTATCCTCTATATCCTTGTCTTATCTCTGAGTCAGTTCCTCTTCCTACTACCAGTGTAATAAATTGAACAACATTGAATCTATAAGACAATACATATGGATATGTCTTTTTTTCAGAATTATATTGGAAAGTTCTTATACCATCACTAATGCCTTAATATAAGAACACCTCACATTAAGTTTGATAAGCAAAAGTTTGATAGTTTGCTAATCCAAAAGTTACTACACTTTTTGCAAAATAATGAAAGGTATTCCTTTGAATTTCACAACAAGTTCACTCAAATAATTTCATGAGTGTGTTTTTTATTATGTAACAATACATGTTATCATAGGTAATACATGTATACTTCATAAAGTGGTTAACTCACAGGTTGTTTGTTCTGTCGACACTTCTGTTATCCGCTCAGAGCATTGGCTGTATTTGTTTGCTGCCATCTTAATAGGCTGCTAATATAGGACAATTAATTTTAAGGGAGTTTGCCTAAATACAAAGAATGTGCTTTAATTTTATCTATTCTGAAATCTCAAATTGTTTTATTGATTTTGATTTGCTAATACCCTTTAATGCACAAAGCAGTCATAGTTACCTGTAAACAGCATCACATTGAACCTTAACAGCTCACAGAAATATAGTTTAATAAATGACTAATCCGAGTGGTACCTAAAAGAGTGTCCTTTGGACATTGGTTGTCAGGCCAAAACTGTTGCTATTGTAGAATGTATCCTTCAGAATAGTATTTTTGAAAATTTTGATTCAACTAGCCTTTTTACACATTTCTCATTAAATCTCCAAAGTTGGTGTTCTGAAATCTAGGTGAAAAACATGGATAGGAATCAAAAATTATCACAGTTTATTGGGTAATTTGTTAATGAAGTTTTAGAGTTTTAACATAATTAAGGAATGATAAAATTATGTTTTAAATTATTATAAATTTTATTAATTTACTAAAATATTGTTTATCTTCCATACATGAAAATACATTCGATAATAGAAAAATCCAAATTCTGCCAAAATATGTTTAAAGAGGTGAATTCTGAGTCAATATGAGTGACCACGGCCTGGGTCACACAATCTCAAGAAGTCCCGATAAAATGTGCCTGAGGCAGCCAGATTGCAGCTTGATTTTATAAATTTCAGGGAGACAGGAATTGCAAGAAAATCATAAATCATTATGAGGAAGGTGTATATTGGTTTGGTCTTAAAAAGGCCAGACATCTCGGCCGGGTGCGTTGGCTCAAGCCTGTAATCCCAGCATTTTTGGAGGCCGAGGCGGGTGGATCACGAGGTCAGGAGATCGAGACCATCCTGACTAACATGGTGAAACCCTGTCTCTACTAAAAATACAAAAAAAAAAAAAAAAAAAAAAAAAAAAAAATTGCTGGGCACTGTGGCGGACGCTTGTAGTCCCAGCTACTCTACTCGGGAGGCTGAGACAGGAGAATGGCATGAAGCCAGGAGGCGGAGCTTGCAGTGAGCAGAGATCGTGCCACTGCACTCCAGCCTGGGCAACTATGGCTGGAGTCGTCTCAAAAAAAAAAAAAAAAGAAAGAAAGAAAGAAGAAAGAAAGAAAAAAAGGCCAGCTATCTAAAAGCAGAGGGCTGGGGAGATCATAGGTGGGTTTTAGGGATTCTTTAGTTGACAATTGGTTGGGAGAGTTAAGCTAATGTCTAAAACTTGAAATCAGTAGAAAGGAATGTTTCAGTTAAGATAGGGGGTTGTGGAGACCAAGGTTCTTAGTATGTAAATGAAGCCTCGTAGGTGGCAGCCCTCAGAGAATAGATGGAAAATGTCTCTTTCCAGACTTCAAAGGTGTCAGGCTCTCAGTTCATCTCTCCAGATCTGAAAAAGTCTAGAAAGGGAGAGGTCTGGCTACATTAATAGAACGTTAATCTGATGCAAATTTTTCCACAAAAGACAGCTTTGCAGGGTCATTTTATTCTGATGATCCTGTGGCAGCCATTTCAAAATATGTTAAAGAAATATATTTTGGGATAAAATCTTTTTCACTTCCTTCAGCATCTGCTATCTGCCCTGTTATACTGTTTACCAGAGTCAGGTTGGAAAGTAAGCTACATTATACAGGGTTCATAAAACCTGTCTGATGAGATTTTACGGTTTGTAGGGCATGACCCCCCTTAGATAGGAATTTGGGCAAGAGAAAAAGAAGGTCATAGTCCTCACATTTAAAAACTATTATTTTATGTAGTTTTATATTATTTCACACAGCTTATTATATTTGTAAGTGGTAGATAATTATAGATTTCTGACTGTTATAATATTTTATTGTACCTTTTCTTTTTTTATGTGCTGAAATGTATCCTGAATGGCATACTTTTTGTACTCTACAAAAATCCTCCGTTCTATTACTCGTTATTCTTTAGTGTATTTAGTATATTTCAGGTTATAGTAATTATACTACACACTACTACCATGTTGTTCAGGCTAGTCTCAAACTCCTGACCTTGTGATCCGCCTGCCTTGGCCTCCCAAAGTGCTGAGATTACAGGAATGAGCCACCGTGTCTGGCCTTAGCTGTGAACTTCTTTAACCACCCATGACTCTCAGGTTGTGTTCATGACTATAAACTGCCATTTTCTTAGTTTCTTATTTGTTGACCAGATCCAGACTGGCCACTGCAGGACTGTAACAGAGATTTGCTTTCTGATTTATTGCAATGTTGTGAGAGATTTAGATATAAATGTAAAGAGGGGCTCTAGATCACAAATGTTACTTTATTTAATGAATTTAATATATTAAATAGGTGCTGAACTTCTAGAAGTTCCAAGTTGCTGTGTTTCTTCCTTACAAAGATAGTAAGGCACGGTTCATACCATCAAGGCACTTAAAGTCCAGTGGGGGCATGGAATATTGTTTAGGAAGAGCTATAAGTAAAGAACTTTTTATAAAAGTTCACAAGTTGGAAAGATTACAGAAGGGGTATATAATGAGGCACATTTGGGATTTGAGTTTGCCATTTTATGTCCATGTAAGGTTTAGAAAGGTAGAAAGAGAAGGAGGGTATTGTAGGAAGAGCAAAGACAGAGTGGAAAAACATGAAACTTTTTTGAGGAACTGTGTGTCAGTTTGCATCCTTCAACAGAAGCAGACACTAAGATGGTAAAAGGCCTACAAGGCATTCATTGAAGAATAAAGGGGAAAGAGCTGAAGGAGACAGGGTGAGTCTTGAGATTAGTGCAGGTTTCATGCTTATAAAAGAAGAGGTCGGCAAGGAAGGATTGGATAGAAAGAGGCTCAGGACTAAGTGCAGGTCTAATAAAAATTTGACCAACTGATTGTGCAGCTGGGAGTCAAGGTACCAGTACGAATCCCCTGGTCACTCAGCCTTTAGTGGGAAGCAGCTCAGGTGAAGCATGGCTTCGGTATTGATGGGTGGCCACTGAAGACGATGGCCAGCTATGACTCCTGCAACAGGTTTGAAGGATATTTGAGTGGTGGATACCCATGGACACCTCAACCATCTGCAGGAATGCCAGGTAGTTTCTTTTGGCTGGAACATGTAGAATATAACGGAGGGAAGAAGTTGGAACCACAACATGAGAGGCCAGAAATGGCATGATTAGGAATGTGTACTTTATCAAATGGAAAGATGGAAAAGTTTTAGATTTGTATGTAGAAATATCATTTAGAAAGAATTATCATTTAGGACTATATCTAAATCCATATACATATGATTTTTTTTTTTTAAGGTGGGCATGTTGGCTGCATAAACCCATGTAGTATCTACTGTAGTAATTCAACTGAAAAATAATGACCCAAATGTTAGTGGTAGTGGTTGAAATGCAATGTCGGGGAAACAGATTGACAACAGAACCATATATTGGGGTGAGATAATAAGGAAATTGAAAGAGTGGGAAGAGAAGTGATTCCCAAGTTTAAGTCTAGATTTCTTAAACAATGTTGATGTCATCTGTTTATTCATATATTCAACGAATACATATTCTATTATGTGCCAAATACTATTTTAAACATCAGTGATACAAAGAGACAAAAATGGAATTTACATTAGAATATAGAGATTATCAACATCAAGTGGTGATATTTGTAAGAAAAGAAAGCGGAAGGTGTAGAGGAACAAGGAGTGCCAGAGAGGTGAGAAGACTGATTGTTTTTTAATTAGAGTGATAAGGGACACCTCAGCAAAATGATGGTTGAAAAACAAATAGTTGGACAAGCAGGCCAGTGACTATCTGAGGCAAAATAACAAAGGAACCAATAAAGGCAAAGGCCCTATAAAAGCATGCCTGACATGCTCAGCAGACAGTAAGGGGCCAGAGAGTTGAAGAAAAGAGAGTGATAGGGAGGATAGCAGAAAACAATTCCAGAGACTAATGGGCAATGTTGATTAGGGAGTGAGAGCTTTGATTAGGGAGTGGTATCTTTTAAGACAGTACATAAAATTAAAGGTCATTTTTTGAACAGAAGAATGCTGTGATCTGTCTTCAATCTTCACTCTGCTTACTCTCGAGAAGAGACCATAGGTGAGCAAGTTCAGAAACAGGGCAACCTTATGCAAAATTATTTCAATACCAGGCAGAAGATATTAGATTTTGTATATATTAATCAGACATAATCAGATGTTAAAAACTGCTTCCCTGTCATTACTAGCCATATTTACTTCTCAAAGTTTGGAGCAATGGTAATAACCATATGTGTTATGTTACTTTAAATAGGAAAATTAAACTATATTGTGCATTCCATTGAGTGAGGCTGGTGATCTGTTTGGAATAAATAAAATATTTCATTCTTCTTCCAGTAGTCTTCAGAAAAATAGCTTTGTTTCACAAAATTTTATTATAACTTCTATTAGTGGTTTTCATAGAAATTAAAGAAGACTTTGCAGATGCTGATTCATTTGTCGAAAATGTGATTTCCCTTCCTCATGGTTTAGCTCTTGATTTAAGTAATGCTTCAGTGGAGAAGTCTTTCCTGACAGAGAGCCCACATCACAGATTTCCATATTACCACTTTGTCCTCCCACGGCCCTCCTTATGTTACCTGCTGTGACACTTATTTTTTGAAAATCTGGTGATTTAAACTTCTCTCTTCTCTTTAGCTGAGTAGCCCTTTCTACTGAATGAAACTTCTTCTTCAGCTTTATTATACAGCTATTTGATTTATCAATTAATAATGCATGTTTATAGTTATTCACATATTGAAAAGGCATAGATAGCTTCTCATAAATTTACTAAACCTCATCCATTCTCACAAATTCAAATGCTCTACTATGCTAAATCTCCATATAGGAACTCACTCCCAAGTGGAGATTTACATTTATTACTGTCTTTAAGATCTGTAACTGAAATAATAACAGTAAAATATTTAGGGCAGTGTCTGGCACATAGAAAGTGCTCAACATGCCTTTCACCTCCACTCCCGTACTATTGTTTAGTGACCATACTAATCATTTATATTTTGAAATGGATGAAAGGATAGATGTTATAAGTGGAGTGCTTGCTTTAAACTATAAACATTTGTTTATTTTAATTTTGATTAAAGCTTTGGTATGAAAATTAAATCTAATAATGTATTCATATCACTGCATTGCAATATTTTTGCCAATTTTTTCCCAAATTTTTCCAATTTCTAAATTGATACAATTGCATAATGGGGCTACCAAATGTTCCATAAGTTAGTAATAGTCTTACAGTTTTGACAGATTATGGTATACCAGTATAATTATTATTATTGTCATTCATTATTTTCTTAATTATTGAATAAAGTACATTTGAACAATTATAATTAGAATAAGGAAATGGAGTGTTTTACCCTGGTTAACAAGAAAAACACTAGATCTTGTGGCAGTTTTCATCTAAAGTGGGGAATGTATTCAGTTATGTGTAAAAGTATAGAATGAAGGACATAGAAATAAGATGTCATGGAATTTTAACTTGATGTGAAAAGAGATAGTAGAATTTTAAGAAACTTTCTAAAAAGTGCCCATCATAATTAAGAAAAAGAACCATCATGATTCCTCCGACCCTCCAGGAAGAATGAATTATTGCCAGGGAGGGGTCGTAGCAGGGAATGGTAAAGAAAGTTTGAAATCCTAGGTTCTCCATTCTCCACTCTTACGAGATAAAGATTTTTAAAATTACATTATTCTTTGAAACAATTAATTGAATTAACTCAAATATTATATTATGTAAGTAGAAAGTTAAACGTATGACGGGAGTATAAAGGAATGTCCTAGAATTCTCTTGTACTACATTTGTCAGTTTCTTTCACTTTATGTTTATGTCAAATCAGAATATTCTCAGTTTGTTTCCTTTTTTTTTATTTATCCAATATAACCTTCCCTTTTATGCACCTTCGATAAGAACAATAATTCTGTTCCTCAAAATATATGTATTGGATTTATGTGGGCTATGTTTAGAGCAAAACAATTCCAAAAGAAAGAAACATTGAAAATGATAGATGTAGGTGGATTATATTCCTTGGTGTCCTGAAATGGTTTTTATCATTTGGATATCTGCTTCTAAGCATTTTATTTTAAACAAGAAATTGCATTGTTTTTTGTCATTATCACACTAATGTACTGAGGGGCTGCAAACAGAAGTACACATGACAATTGATCCATATTCCGTTGGGACAACAGATGGCACGTAAAAAAAAATGTCTAAACTTAGGAAGAGCAAATCTTATTTTCAGATCAGGTTTACAGAGTGCTTGATAGGGTACCAGGCAATTATATTCTCAAGTGTAAGAATAAACTAATATATATTGAGAACCTTAAATCTATTTAACAATTTCTTTTTTTGTGTGAGTTTTTAACTTTTTTGCTTATTAATACTAATAATTCTATATGCTTATATAATTCCTGTTTGGTTAGAGATTATAAATCATACATTAAAACATATTAGGCAACAATATGTCCTCCAAAGTTTTTTCTTAGTTTTACTTGACTTTTATATTTTTACACTTGTGTGAAACCAGTTATGGTCTTGAGTTTTCTTTCCCTAGATAACATTATACATGAAACAACTTCTTGAGTGGTACTTCAGGAAATAAATATCCTCTTGGATTGGTTTCAGGACAAAACTATTTTGTATTGAATTTTACTCTGTAGCCTTTGCTATTATGGGGAGGTAGATAGGTACATAAACAGTGTCTTAGTCCATCCCAGATGCTATAACAAAAATACCATAGAGCAGATAACTTAACAACAAAAATTTATTTATCACAGTTCTTGAGGCTGAGAACTCCAAGATCAACATGCTGAGAGACTCAGTGTCTGGTGAAGACTCTGTTTTCTGGTTCATAGATATCTTTTGCATCCTTATCTAGGGAAGGAGCAAGGGAGTGCTCCCTCTTCACATTTACAAAGGCACTAATCCCATTGACGAGGGCAGCCTTGTGACCCAGTCCCCTACAAAAGCCCCACCTCCTAATACTATTACCTTAGGGAAGGATTTTAACATATGAATTTTGAGAGAACACATTCAGTCTATAGCAGTAAGATAGATAGATAGATAGATAGATAGATAGATAGATAGATAGATAGATAGAGAGATAGATAGAGAGATAGATAGATACATACATACATACATACATACATACATACATACATACATAGAATTTCATCTCAATGAGATTCAAAAAGGATATGGACCTAGTCTTGCTTCTATAGTGCAAAACGGCAGTGAAATCCAGAAGGTAAAGGCCCCAAGCATTACCACTAAAAAGTAAAACCTCCTAAAGCAATTTAAGAGGTAGACATTTAGTAGAAGTACCTCATTTTATTAGAAATAAAAGTATTTTTTTATGTTGAAAACCAGGGTGTTTATTAGTTATTAAAAATAGAAGTAATAGACATCTAGTTGGCATTCAAGAAAAGTATCATAAAAAGTGAAAGTTACCAAACATGGAAACTTCTTTGATGTAAAGCTGTATAAGTAATGCTATCAATTAAAACTGGAATGTATACATACCAGGAGAACTTCAAAAAATCCTCAAAAGTTTTAGATCTTCAAAATTTTGAGATTTTGAATCTCAAAACTATGTACATTTAGAAAATACATTTTATTGCACATAGTTATATAAGAGATTGGTTAAAGCAAATAAATTATAAAGGTTTAGGATGTGAGCAAATGATTCACAATGTTTTTTTTTTTTTTTTTTGGTGAAAAAGTTCTATTTTTTATTTGCCACAATTCAATTGGTCAACTTTAAGCAGCCTCATGTAAAAATAAGTTACTTTGATTACTTTCAGGTATGTCTTAAACTCTCCCTTTATGTTGAATTTTGGAATGTTTTGATTCTTGATATATAAAGTTTCATTATAATATTATTGAAGATTTATTATATTTGTAGTAGAAGGGTCAGTAACACTTCTTGGGACAATTTTCCAGACCCATTCACTTTAGTTTTGTTCTGGGTTACCATTTCTCAAACTGTAATTCTCAGACTATTTGCATAAGAATGACAATGGATACTTTATACAAATTCAGGTCTTTAGGCTCCGCCCAAGACTATTTGGACATATATACCATGCAAGCTGCAATTTTAACTAGCTCCTTGTGTGATTATAGGGTGTATAAAGCCTAAGAAGAAATGAAATTCAGGGAATCAATTGAACATCTTTAAATGTGCTTGTATAGCACCAAACTGTTTTCTTCTCAAAAATATACAATTCATTCTTGCATGTGGTCAACCATTATTTCAAAAGTTTTCTTTTGTTGGAAGAACAAAAATAAAGTTGTTAGTCTACGAGAATCATCTTGTATACAGTTTTTGAAACTTTCCAGCAGTAACAGATATTTCAAATGTAATACATATATCTGAGATTTATTTTTAATTTTAGTGTTTACTCATACATTATTATATAACAGAACACATGGTGCTTGTAGAAATTTTGAAATCTTTACCATAATGCCTCTACTATTTTTTTTAAGTATATTACATAAGAAATTCCTTCTCTGCTTCTTGGGTTTCAGCATTCAGAACTTCACCTTCCACTGTCAATAATTTGGGATTAATATCTTCATATAGATTAAGTGTAGGAAAGAAAATGCAGTAACTCTTTCTCACCCATCAGAAGGTTCATGACTGGCATCCCTATAAAAAAGAAAGATTAACAAGAGAAAATCATAACGAATATATGTAACCAAAATATTTGATGACATGGAAGTCTTTGGAAATAAAGACCCAAAGGCCCAGGGAAAACTGTTTTTAAGGACAGTCATACAGAAGTGTGATTGGCAGTCAAGAGGGTACGATCCAATGGGAAAAATGCAGGGACCTCAGTAAAGGCTGTTCTAACTTTTCTGAGTTTGGGTGTCTCATCCCTTTCCTCTGGGCATACGGTAAAACTCTTCTAGAACGGGGGTTTTATGACCTACTTTCAGGGGAAGTAGAACAGAAAATTATTTTTGTGGCCTCAGGGGGAAATGGTGATAGATGGTCAGAGAGTGACCTTTCTGCTTCTGTGGTTTTCTCAATTTCCTTCAGTGTAAAATACTCAGTGCAGAGGTGCCATATTTTGGGGCATTGTGTTCTGAGTTTCTGTGTTCTGTAATACCTACAGACAGATCAGTATTCACTCCTAGTCTGCTCAGAATTATATCACTTAATGTTTAAAAATAAGCCTTATGCAAAACTCTATGGCTTTCAGTTATCAAACATTCAATTGCAGAAACCACATTGTAACTTTGTTTTTTTTTTTTTTTTTTTTTTCTGAGATTTATGAGGTAACAGATTATGGAACCATTTCATTTAAAGAATTCTCTCTTTTTTTTTTTTTTTTTTGAGACAAAATCTCCCTCTGTTGCCCAGGCTGGAGTGCAATGGTGCAATCTCGGCTCACTGCGAACTCTGCCTTCCAGGTTCAAGTGGTTCTCCTGCCTCAGCCTCCAGAGTAGCTGAGATTACAGGTGCCCGCCACCACTCCCAGCTAATTTTTTAATTTTTAGTAGAGACAGGGTTTCACCACGTTGACCATGGTGGTTTCAAACTCCTGACCTCAGGTGATCTACCTGCCTCGGCCTCTCACATTGCTGGGATTACAGGTGTAAGTCACTGTGCCCAGCCTAAAGCATTCTCTTAGTATTTAATTATTTCTCTGTATTTTTTTATTGATACACTTTCAATAAACTTGTGTTCTATTTACATAGAAAAAATTGTTAAAAGTAAGCTCGCTAGACAAATATTATGGTAACTTTAGTTTTGATAGATACTACTAAATTACTTTCACTATTGCATACATTTATAACCCTACCAAGGTTTTGCCAAGGGTAGAAATTACCAGTTTACAAATTTTAAAATTTTGCCAATTTCAGAGTCAAAAATTACATTATATAGTGATATCCATTGACTTTTTATAATATTTAATGAGTTTAGCCTTTTATGTTTCTTCTTTTGTGATTTAAATGGTGGTGAACATTTATTTGGTTTAATAAAATATTGCTTCCAGTGGCTAAGCATGAAAGAAAAAAAGGGGTCACTAAACTATTACATTTGATTATTCTATTGTCATAAAATAATTTGTCTCTCTTTGTTTTTTTCTGTTATGACTGGGGGTTAAGGGGTTGCGCAGGGGAGGGAGAGTTGATTTTCCTTAGAGGAAAATCTCTGAAGAGATAGTGCCTCTTGTTTGGGAAGTTAGTGAGAATGAATATGTAAATCTGAGTATTCAGA
This sequence comes from Macaca fascicularis, assembly GCF_037993035.2. NCBI lineage: Eukaryota > Metazoa > Chordata > Mammalia > Primates > Cercopithecidae > Macaca > Macaca fascicularis. Next base: position 57,704,573 of record NC_088391.1, on the reverse strand, counting down.
TTATTGCCTCAATTTGCTAGAATGGCATTTTGTCAAAATATATGCCAGACTACTTAGAGTTCAGGAGCTTGATAAAAATACAGACAACTGCTCCACACTTACTGAGTTAGAATTCTAGAAGGTGGGGCAAGAATCTGCATCTTGATATTGCCTAAATATAAACTTTGAGTACCAACGTTTTCAGGAAAAAAAAAAAGAATCAACTTACATAATTATTAGATTTTACATTCAAGAACTAAATTGAACCAATAATTAGAAATACCTACTACAGATCCCAGTGATTTTTTTGTGAAAAGGAGAGCTATTAAGATGCATAATTTACAGAGGAAATATACATTAAGACTGAATTTAATGATTCTAGATGTCCTCTGTATAATTTAATTTGTGCGAATTGCAATGCTTAGATGAAACAGGAAAGGCTCAACATAAAATAGTTGTTTTGCTTGTTCTCTGTAATCGTTATAAACAAACACAGCAGGTAGATTACTGAAACAATTGTGAGTCTGAAGAGGAAAAGTTTAAAAGTAATAAAGGCCACTTTCATGCCAACTGTAAGATGTTAATACCTCTCACACTTAACAGTGAAAGGCTGTCTACTTCTCTTTACATTTACTGTACTGATTTCAGAAACCTCTTAATAGCTGTTGACAGGTTTAAATGAACTTTCTTTTTTGAACCTGTGCAGGTGAAATGAGCCTCTCTTTTTCTTTACAGTAGTTATGCTCGGCAACAATTAACATCAGGTGGAGGTTAAATTTTATGATTGGTGTCTTTAGCTTTTTTTGGTAGGAACACACAATGGAGGAGGTAAATCTTAATTCAGTCCATAATAAAACAAAGTAGCTATATGTAGGCATTTAAAAAAACTCTAAATGTAAAATAACTCTATTTTATTTAAAATATATTTTTGTATTAATAATGTAATACATTAACCTGCATGTCCTAGTAGCAGGGTTGATAAAAATCAATAACCTTTCAATTAATTTTGAAACACTCTATATGAAAAGATAGAGGGAAGATTAATGAATTGTATAAAAAAAAAGTTCTTAGTTTTTCTTTGATGTGACACAAAGGATGAATGATATTCGCTTGTCCAACGTAATCCTAGGAATATACCCAACATTTGACAATCCCAAGACTTTTATGAGAAGCAGAGCTATTAGTACCAAAAATTCTTTATCAATTAATCTGCTTAAATCTGTTCCCATTAGCACTGTTTATTCAACAATTTAATTAGAGCAAATTTCCTCACAGTAAATAAATGTAATGATTTCTTTACCATAAAGAAGTTCTGTGGTCTGCAAAAAGCAAATTCAGAAAGAAAGGAGATGGTCTATTATAGAGTGTGAAAAGCACTAGCGTGAGATCAAGCTGCTCATTCTCAGCATGGACTGGGAAGCAAGAGGGAATTAAGCAGGCTTGTAACTGGTCTGATGCTTTTGAGACTGACATAATCCTATTACCCTATGGTTTTGATGTAAAGGATTTTTTAAAATTTTGTTTGTTAGTAGATTATTAAATTAAAAACATTTGAGTTGATTTTTTAAAATAATTGTACAGGTGAATAGAATTTCAAATTTATTTTCTTTTGAGTATTATTTTCTCCAACACCTAACACCAATGCAGAAAATAACGGCTGACCCTACATTCAACTCTACTCTGTTTATTTGGGGTTTCAGAGGAATTCAGAGGTTGCAGAACAATACTGTTATCATTTATGATGTTCCTTTCCTTAATAACAATTCTTTTTGAAAAAGCATATTTATAGTCATTCTAGAAAATTATTAGAAAATGAGTTTTAATATGATAAAGTTTTATGAAAATGTAAGTTAAATGCATTTTATTATATGCCTTAAAAAGTGAGAATTACATCTGAAGCAAGTGGTTTTATTTAGTGTTCCTTTCAATATAAATGTTACAGTAAAAGCATTCCCAATCTTAAAATGTCAGGGAAGTTTTTAAAAATGTCAGGAAGACTCAAGTTTTATGTGCAACTGATTTTTGTTTAGAGACCTTTCTAATGAGATAGGATGACAGTTTTTAATTCAAAGACTTACTATTTTGTATTTAATAACTTGGATGACAAGAAAGTAACATGTGAGCACATTCTGTTAGGATTAGTCCTTGTTCCTTATATTTTCACATAACAGGATAATTTTAGGATTCAAAGTTGTTGTATTCATTATTTTTACCTAAATAGTTCATGAGTTAAATGTGTCACTTTGGCAAATGTTTGAAAAAGGGTCCTGTTGGCTTTATTTTTTCTGCTTTAAGTTTTGTGCTACAGGATTTTCAACTGCAAGCAACAGGCAGTTCAGAAATGAGTTTGGTATTTGGGATCAAACACACCTGCTCTAATATTGACTGCCATTTACCTGTTGAAACAGAAACAGGCTATGTAATATTTCTGACTTTCAGTTTCCTCACATGAAAAATGTAGATATCAATATTCACTCTTAAAGGTATTATGATTAAATATAATAACTATGTAGCTCCTAATTTTCTAAACAGACTAAATATTGGTTCTCTTTCCTCCTATTTCTCTTCCTTGAGGATAGAAACCACATTTCTGGCACCTTTACATATCCAGATTATAATAATGCATATCCCATGTAGCATGGAAAGCTAACTTTTGTTGATCATTGCTTTTTGATAAAAACTTTTAATAAAAAAACTTTTAATAAAATAAACTTTTAATAAAAATAATTTATTAAATAAACAAACTTTTAATAAATAGAAACCATATTTTATAAACTCCATTTACCTAACACTGAGATATTTTAAAAGAACTTTTAAATGTGATACTATTTTGATATATACTGATCTTATTAATACTATTGCTTGTGATTGTACCCTGTATAGTTAGAAAGCATTTAGCATTGCCTTATATTTATTGTACTTGTTTTACACTGCTTTCTGAAGTTATTTTATTGTAAAATAAAAATGTGTATGTTTAGAGAAATTTGACTAGAAGCTATCAAAACTATGTGCTATCATCACAACTGGTTCTAACCAAATGCAAATGATAAAGAACTATGAACTTTGAGTGACCTAAGATGCCAGACCTTTACCGGATCTAATTGAAGGCTTTTCTGACCAAGAACACTTACATATACCTGATCCTATCCACCAAACTAGTTATCAATTTTTAATATTTTAGTACATCTTGGATGAAACTGCCCCCACCCCCATCACTATTCCCCACGATGATCAACATTTAAACCCCCCAAATTCTTTACCTATATCAATGACTTACAAAGACCGCTTCGCTGCTGTTAGGCTTTCTGTTAATATACTCAGATTTTTGTTTTACTGTTGTTTTGTTTTATTAGCTTTGGTAATTAAAAAAAATTAAGTGTTTAAAAAATAAAATCACATGGTTACATAGTGTCTACTTTGGGAAGACAGATGATTTTTTCACACTAATAAAGTATGTGCTATCCAATAGGGTAGCTGTGAGCCACAGGTGGCAACTAAGCATTGAAATTTGACTAGTCCAAATTGAGATGTTCTCTAAGTAATCAAGAGACGGTACACAAAAATGGAAATATCTCATTCATAGTATGTTATATGGATTACATGTCAAAATGATACAATTTTTGATACATAGGGTAAAATATGTTATTAGAATTTATTTTGCCTATTTCTTGTGACTTTTAAATTATTAGTTAGTATTTACAATTATCTATGTGGCATACATACTTCTTACTGAGTGGTTCCAGTGTCGAACTTGCCAATTGTGTTCTTTGCTCATTAACACAGACACCTTCTCCCACAATTGAATTGAAGGAAAATGTAGAATGTAGTAGGATGGCTAGAAATAGGAATGAAAAAGTCTCAGCTAAAATTCTTGGTTTAAAAGAGAATAGGAAAAGCATCAAATAACCACAGCAAGCCTGACAACCCTAGGTTGTTTCCAGGCCTGAGTCATTTATCACTCTTAGAAGCAGAGTTCAACACCGTTAATAGGCAACAATGCTATTGAGGATATAGATTCGTGCATTTCATATGGATATGTTGTGTCTGTTCTGAATATAATATTAAGGGAAAATTGTAAGTGCATATGCTTATAATCTGATTAGGGAAATATATGAACTGAACAAGTTGCAACCAAATTGGACATACTGGAATTGGTTATATAGGGAAAAATTATTAGATGTTTGCTAATGTAGAAAAATAAGAAGTGACTTATTAAATTTCATGTCAACTATATCTGCTATTCCTGCAGTAAGAAAAACACTGATAAAATCCCTAGAATTTTAAACTAATATAATAAAAAATATTTCTGTATGAAAGGCCTCATTAAAAATTAAGCATTTATTTTAGTCATATATTTTTTAAAAAAAGAAGGTTTCTACATATCCGGCTTAAATCAAACCACGCATTTTCTACTCTCTTTGAGTATTAAAACTGACTAACCCAGGCCAGGCTCGGTGGCTCACGTCTATAATCCCAGCACTTTGGGAGGCTGAGGCAGGCGAATCACCTGAGTTCAGGAGTTTGAGACCAGCTTGGTTAACGTGGTGAAACCCCGTCTCTACTAAAAATACAAAAATTAGCTGGGTGTGGTGGCTGGCACCTGTAATCTCAGCTACTCAGGAGGCTGTGGTAGGAGAATTGCTTGAACCCGGGAGACAGAGGTTGCAGTGAGCCGAGATCGCGCCATTGCACTCCAGTCTGGGCAGCAAGAGTGAAACTCCGTCTAAAAAAAAAAAAAAAAAAACTGACTGACCCAAATTTATGGTCTGCTGTTTAATGACTGTTAAGTATTCCACTGAGCTGATAGGCTAAACATGCACAAATATATCATTTCCATTTGAAAAATGCTATGAGAAACAACCCTGAACTCTCACATCATCAAGCACACATATTATATCATTTTTGAAAACTAAATTTCTTAAGGCAGGGGTGTTTAGTGAAGGAAACACATATTGTAGCATGTGATTCTTAAAGCCGTATTATCCAGAAAGTTCGAGTCAGCTTTTACTTTTACCAGCACTATAGGAGACTGACTCTTTTTGAATCATATCTTTTAATCTTAGTCTTTCAAAACATGTACCGATTTTTCTTTCCCACCGTGATTGCTAAATATTCTAATTAGCATGTGCTTCTTAAGCATAGTCTTAACTTTCTTAGATATAAAATCAAAGTGCCACCAAAGGTGTAACAATAGCAAAATTCTTATATTTCATTTCAAGTGAAAGACTACTGGCCTTGAAGTAAAACCTGTTCTACCCCTACTAACCATAAGGCTTTATAATTTTCCTGCTAATTATTTGATTCACAGTTTCCTCATTTCAGAACCGGTGCTAGTGGCAGATAGTATTTACCAGCAGAATTTTTGAAGCTCAAAATTAAAATTAACCCAAGTTGTACAAGTATCCTCTCAACTATACTATTTTGGTGTGCTTAGTAGAATTTTTAGCCTTTACAGGTTTCTAACATGTATGATCATGATATGATTCATCAGCTTCCAGGTTCAGTTCTATCTCACTGGGTTTTATTGGAGTTGAAGTTTAATTGATATCTAAAACTAGAATGTAATTTTAGAGAATTGAAAAAAAATTGGGAAAGAATAATTGCACCTTTAAGTAGAAGATAAGCAAGTATTTGTTTTCATGTATTCTATTAAAATTAGACTAATAAAATAACACTTTTTTTTTTTGTCAAATGACCAAAACTAAACTCTTAAAGTGTGCTCTTAAAAAAATGCTCAGCCATGGCAGAGAACAGGCTCGTTTTTCTTTTCAGTTTGATTTGTCACCATTTAGTGGGCTTGTGATAAAAGAATGATGGAATGCATGATTAACATCATGTAAGCATGCTTCACTCTAGTTTTCTGACAAGATACCAAATCCTCTGAGTTTTATGTGAGAAGTAATCCTAAGATCCAATGTCACCATAATTCCCCCAAGACAGCTTAAATATTTAGCATTCTCTCTTAAATCAAATAATCCCTTAGGTTCATTCAGGTTCCATATATATATATGGAACCTGATATATATATATATATATCTGTCTACCTCTCTGTCTACTATCTATCTATCTATCTATCTATCTATCTATCTATCTATCTATCTATCTATCATCTCCACACAGGCAGATACACAGACATACACAGATACAAAAATACATATACTTTACCCCTTTGAAGGCCCTAAGGGATTGTTGAAATGTGTCATTTGCTTCTTTTCATAGTACTCTAATAAAATACATTAAAAACATGTTCAATGTCAACAAATTCTATCCTTTGGGAATGTCCACAACTGCAGAAGAAATATGAAGAGGAGAGACATTTATTGTGATTACTAGACTGGAGTCTCAGTAGGCTGGGATTAAGTAAGCAAAATTGATTTTGTCCACGATTTGATTTTAATCTAGCTTAGCAGAATCATATTCTACATGGAACAGATATTTAATTTAGTACATTATGATGAAAAGACTTCAGTTCAGAGAAGTTTAATGCATTTGATATGATAAAAGCACTGATTATTAGGTTTTTAAAAATAGTTATTTCTTATTATTTTATTACCATTTAAATAATTTCCTCTGTAATGTTTATATTAAATCTAGAAAATATTTTAGGCTCTTGTACAGGTACGCAGGCTGATTGTCTCTATAAAACGCAGTGATTTCGGAAGGAATAGATAGGATTTAAAATTTGCTGCACAGGTTGATTTTTCTGATCTAGAGATTTTTCTGAGAAACCACTTGCCATAGAATGAGTTGGAGCTGTCTAGTTACAAGCTACAGTTGTAAACAAGGGTCTATGGAAACCAATCTCCTGTAATTTTCCAGTCTACTGTTTTCTAATATCAGGGAGTTAGAACACTTGGCAATTTTGAAGATGCTGCTCAACAGAGGTCTCCAGCACTTTAACAGTTGGGACCAGATGGGACAATTTTCTGAGGTTAACAATGAGGCCAGGAGAACTATCCAAGCAAAGAAAAGAAGCAAAAAGGGGATTCATAGAGTATCCTATTTCTTTTTTCTGTTAAATAATTTATGCAAAATGTTCTTGCTCTCTCTACAATTTTCATATAGGCTGGACTCTTGAACTATATAAATATCATATCAATTCCTCATAGTACCTGTCACTCTGCAACCTATTCGTTGTATATTTTTGTGTTGTAAGAAATAGAAACAATATCTACTTTGAGCACATTTGTGTTAAGGCTGCTCATTCCTTTTCTATAAATAAGCTATTAAAACCATGTCTTAGCTCTATGTCATTAATTTGCTTCACAGACATTTTGTTATATAAAGTTATAAAATCAAACCCAAATGGCTCTATGCATGAAACAGGCATTTTGCTATTGTTTTTAAAGTAATGAATTAAAAAGCATGTGAGACTTCGTTGGCAAATTGGCAGTATGGTATAGAGGAAAGGAGGGTGACCATTATCAGAATCAGAATGTGGTAGCTTTTTTTTTTTTTCTTTTTTTGCTTTGGAAAGCTTCTTAAATTCTATGAGCCGCAGATTCATTTAGTAAGCTAAATGGAATTTTAATAATATTTACCTGCAAGAGTTTTTGTAAGTATTAAAATTATGCAAAGTAGTTAAAGCACCTCCCCAAGCTTAGCATGTAGTTGGCCCTTAATAAATGGTAGCTGTTGCTTCTGGTATTTCTGCTTCCTGGCTTTTTTGTGGTAGATGGTCCCTTGTGAATGGTACACAGTGAATTGTGAGCTGGTATGAGGTTTATCCCTGCTGGGCTGAAGCATGTAATTGCTTATGGGAGATTGTCCAGAACTCTCTACCTCCCTCTGCCATAGCAACCAGCAATGTTGCAGGTAGTACTTGCTCCATCAGCTAAGACCACAAAGTGAGTACAACTCACAATAGAGCCTCCCGCTGACCTGAGATGGACTTGTAGTATGAGTAAGAAATACACCTTGTTTGCTTTAAACCATTAAGAATCTGGGGCTATTTTCTTCAGCACAATCTAGCCTGTTCTGATTTGCATAAGCTTTAAGTAAGTATAGTGTACTAATACCATCATAATTTCACCTCTTAGGCTCTACTTAGCACTTTTTAACAATTAAAGCTGATCTTGATTAGGAAGCTTTAATGCATGTTTTCTGGATTGCTTCTCTTCCCTCTTAAAAGAAAGAAAATGATTATATCCTATTTTTCTGAAACATATTAGAAAGGACCAAATCTACATCATCCTACTTCATAGGACACAAATTCACTCCCAGATCTTCTCACTTCAGAATACTTTTTATAATTCCATAGATTGCTGTATGAAATATATCTGTATACAATTTTGCAAGTTCAAGGACAAAGGAATAGTTCTTTAAGACCAGTATTCCAGAGGTTGTACAGAACACACAATTGTTCACAGTTCCTGATTATTCTCTTTTTCTTCCTTTTCAACATACATCAGTCTCTGCAAATGTGAGCTAACAATATACAATATGCAATATGCAGTCATACAGTGAAATACCAGGAGATGTGCTTGCCTTTTATGTTATCTGAGATGGTTAACATTGTGAAAGAAATCTTGCATCCTCTGCAGATTTCTCCCTTACCATACTTGGGAACTGCAGAGACGGCTTTTCTTTTGTCAGATGACTCCGTAGCATGCTTGTGCCCATTCAGATAAATACTGGAATTTTTCCTGTAATATGTTGAGGGATTTGGGACACAGGTCACAAGCTTAAATGTGTTGTATTTTTTCATTTTTTAATCTATCTAATCTCTCCTATTTCTTGCCTGTGTTTCACTATCTGAACAAATAAGATTGATAGTGGTACCTTGGTTTGCTGTCACGTGGGATCAGGTGAAAGTGTAAGACACATCGCCCAAGCTGACTCAAGGGAGCACTTCTTCGGCCCATGCCTTATCAGTAATCTTTGACTTCCACCAGCTGAAACTGCTAGAGTGCTTTACTCTTTTTCCTTCCTCCTCAAAATTCAGGCGTAATGAGAATTCCCTGCCGTTACCGCCTACTAGCCCTGTACTGAGATTACATCAGTTCATTTAGCTGGAGCTTTTCAGGCACTCCTTGGCAGGAATTGATTTCCTTATTTTAGTCCTTTTGCCTTTGGATTCTGCCCAAAAGAAGATTCAAGAAAGTGAATTCTGCTCTTACAAGGTCTGTTTCAGATAATTACCTGAAAATGTTTGAGAATGTAAGGCAGTAGGAAGGTTGTTTTTCTTTATCTGTAAACCCACTAAGAACAAGTGTATAATGCACTTTTTAAAAGGCACCTTTCTTTTTGAGAGTTTGTTGAGGGGTAAGAGACATGAAGAGGAATGAGAAAGTTAATTCATTTGGGTTTCAAATAGCTTTATTATAAATATTCTAAAGACAAAAGGTCCAGGAATGACACCACTATATGAAGTAAAATTTTTGAAAAGGACATGTATTTTTAAACCAATCCTTTTTTCATAAGTCATGATGTCATTTCAAATGTGCTTCTTGCCAGTTTTCAAACCACAGCTTCTGTGCACTTGAATATAGCAATTATATTGTAACTGTGCTGGATACACACACACACACACATACACACACACACACACACACACATATGTAGAGAGAGAGAGAGAGAGAGAGAAAGAGAGAGGCAGAAAGATATGGTTGAAATATTGTTCTTACTTTCAAACACCTAGCAGTTCAGTTGAGGCAGTCAAATAAACAGAAAAAAAATAAAGCCTGTTGATAACTTCTGTGATTGAAAGAAACCCAAGGTATGATCTCCAGATCTATCTCTCAACTGCTTAAATTAGGGTAATGGAAACAGTGGGAGATTTGGAATGGGGGGAAATGTTACTTATTTGAAAGAAAAGGTTTAAGTTTTTGTTTTTACTGCTACTAAACAACACATATTATCTTTTCTTCATATTTCTTGTGACATGATCTAACTTCATATGAGTACAAAAGCAGTAATTAAAATTTTAAAAGTCACTTAACTCGTCAGCTATTGAAAATGTAGCTTTATTTGGTTCTTTAATCATGATTTTTAAAAATAGGACAATCACAATTTATTTGTCAAATAAAGTACTCTTACTTCCTTCACAAAGATGTTATGCATACAAGTTCTAGCTTAAATGATCTTAAAGGAAGCCTTTAAAGAGAATACAGCACGGAAGCTTCATAGATTCCTAGTCATGAGGAATTGTGGAGGGAAATATCCAGTTCACATCACCTAGGAAAGGATGGAGTAGATGAACTAGGTCTTTATTAATTTGATGCCCTACTTAGGTCTAAATCAGTGACTATTGCTCTGAGATTGATTTAAGGAAACTAATTTGGGGAAGGTAGAGGAAATGAGAGCTAAGAGGCTGATTTAAAATGCCATCATATTTCTATTATATGGTGATAATTGTCAGAATTGTGGTGCTGGCAGTGAGAATGGAAAAGAAGGGATTAATAAAAGAGTCATTTTAAAAAAGTGAAAACAATACTTAGGTCTTAGAGAGTGATTAGGTATGACAGACAGGTGAAAAAAAAGACTAGTTATCATTTATTTTTGACGTGACATTGCAGATTATAAAAACAAAAATAGGAAACAAACAAACACAGCCAGATGTTTGTGGTTGAAGAAATCCTAGAGTTGAAACTTAACACTCCACTTCCAAGATGTGAGAGTGTGGGGAAAATTACCTCACTTTTCAGAACTTCCATTTCCTCCTGGGTAAAATGGGAGTAATAATGCATAGAGCATAGGGTGGCTGTAAAAATGATATAGAATAAAGTGTGGGAAGTACTCACCATGGATGATCTCTTTTGTTCCTATTGAGTGCCAAGCCAGGCTCAGACACTTTATCTGCCTGACCTGATGACATTCTTCCAGCAATATGTTATTTGCTCTCCTTTGTGAATTGTGATAGTGAAGATCAAATGATGTTAGTAACCTGCCCAGAGTCACACAGATAGTGATAGTACAACTAGAATTCTTATCCAAGTCTCTCTGAATTCAGAGCCACACCCCTTCATACTCATACCCCATACACAGCTCATATTCAATAAAGAGCATTTCTTCATTTTGCAAATAGTGTTTGCTAAACTTTTTGAGCATCTAGTGAAGTGGTGGGCTCTCATGCAGAAAACAAAACAAAGCAAAAAACAACAGAAATGCATAGATACAAAATGTTGTTGTTATGGATACCATTAAGGCAGTAAACACCTCTGAGAAACTGATAGCCTCAAAGTTAATTTCTGTAAATTTTTTTTTAAAATTAGAAAATTAGTGTCACCATAGAAATAAAAACATCTCTTCATTCAAGACGGTTTGCTCTGTTAAGCTTCCTGTGTTACCCCATATGATTAGGCACGTGTTTAGTAGCTTCATTAGTGTCTTGAAAGGAGACTTGGGCCCTATGTGCCTGGACTGTCTTCCCAAGACAGCCGCATGACTATACTCCTTGTATAATCCCGGTCACTGCCCTCTTTGACCACTTCATTTGCAATCACCCTCCACAACATGTTGCATTCCATACTTTGCTGTATTTTTCTTTATAACAATTATAATTATTTGACAGCATATATATATATATATATATATATATATATACGCATATATATATATTTGAAATTTGTTTTTTTTTTTTTTTTTACTCCTATCTCCCCATTGAAATGTCAGATTCACGAGATCAGAGATCATGAACTTTGTGCTTTGTCCTCAGCACCTAGAATAATACTAGCATGCAGTAGGGAGCCAATGTCTATTGCATAAAAGAATGAAAGTTTCGGCCGGGCGCGGTGGCTCAACCCTGTAATCCCAGCACTTTGGGAGGCCGAGACGGGCGGATCACGAGGTCAGGAGATCGAGACCATCCTGGCTAACACAGTGAAACCCCGTCTCTACTAAAAAATACAAAAAACTAGCCGAGCGAGGTGGTGGGCGCCTGTAGTCCCAGCTACTCGGGAGGCTGAGGCAGGAGAATGGCGTAAACCCGGGAGGCGGAGCTTGCAGTGAGCTGAGATCCGGCCACTGCACTCCATCCAGCCTGGGCGACAGAGCGAGACTCCGTCTCAAAAAAAAAAAAAAAAAAAAAAAAAAAAGAATAAAAGTTTCTAGGTAGCAAGAAGTTGTATGGGAACAACCGTGGAAATGTGCTTGCTGTTTTAGATAAAAGGAGAAAGAATAGGAAGGAGAGGACGAAGTTAAGCCTGAAATTTTGGTTCAGGATACTTGAGTGGTCCGATGAGAGCTCAGACTCTCCCAGGGAATAGCTGTGTAAGAAGAGGAAGAAGAGGGCAGCATGAAGTCAGGTGCAGTTGGAATGCCCTAACTTATGCTGTGGTTATCTACTAAAATGCCCCTTAAGCAGTCTTTATTCAATAGACATTGAAAGACCTTTCTTTTCAAAAAATACACCTAAAAACAAGGAGAGTACATGTGTTTACAATTACTAGAAGGCATATATTTGAAGTGTAGCTGTATTTGATTAATGTCAGGATACGGACTTCCCTGAGCCAGGTGATCTCCATCTCCATCTAAAAAGTGCTTTTCAAAGATGTGCTAACATGTGAGTACAATTACTTGTACCTGTTTGAGAGTCAGATGTGAGGCAGTTACACAGTGTTTCTATTTGACATTGATCACGGGCATGCTGTTATTGCTATTTAAGATTACCCACCTTCTTCAAAGCATGAAAGTCTATTCGCTCTCATTTATAGGAATACTTTTGTGGTGGGAGGAAAAGTATGTGTAGTTATAAGTTCAATTACAGCTCCTGGTTTATCAGTGGCAGTGTCCTAGACTAGACCATGGCCCTGACGAGGGCAATGCAGTGAAAAATGAGGATCATGCTGAGTACAATAGAAACTTAAAATGAGATTGGGTTTAAATTCACAGCTGGGACTTGCACACTTGGCACAGGAGAACACAGGGTCACTGTAGTAAGATAAGGAGTGTTCAATCATATCCTGCAGAGAAGCTAAGACACTGGTTTTGTAGCTCTTGTTTAAAAGCCTAGAACTTCTTGGATGATGTATATGTTCACATGTGAGTGTGTATGTACGTATACACATAGACACAAAGATATATGTGTATATTGAAGAAATAAACTTTATTTACATACTGAGATAAAATTTCTGAAGTCATGAAAATTCCTTTTCTAATGACATAGCAAACATTCTTTTACAATGCTTTAATAAAAACAGAAACTATCAGATAATATAACATATAAGAACTCTGACATAATGCCTTCTTGTAAATTTAAAACTATTGTTTAGGCACGCTGCTATTCAAATTGGATACAAATTGGGAACATGCAAGAAAAATTTAATTTTTGGATTTTTAATTGCACATTTATAATTACAGAGTTTCAGAGAATAACACCGTGCGTCAGAAAAAAAATCAACAACAATATAAAATTGCAAGGAAGCAAAAGGAAAGGAAGACCACCACACTTTACTAGTTGGCTTATGATGGATGGTCAGGTGTATTGATTGACCTGGGTTTTTCTGATGGTCATAGTATTTATTCTCAGAGCAAATTTAAAAGCTAAGTATCATGTCTATTTTAGAGGAAAAAGAAACCAGAATTTCTGAGTCATTCAGTAATTTGGTCACAGCCAAATTAATTGTCATTTGTAGAACCAGGATTCAGACCTAGATCTTTCTGAATTCAAAGTCAATCTTTATTATGTCTGATCTTACCTGATTTTCACTCTCACTCCCCAATTAGTTTGTGACATATAGGTGATTTTCTATGTGTGTTAGGTAATACTGTAGCTATTGTTTTGTGTTTAAAGCCTATGATCTGTTTGCCATGCCTCCCCAGGAAAAAAAGTTGCCGTATAGTATATCAATGATATTGAATTCTGGGAAATCCGAGGTGCGTTATCCTTCCACTCACTAAGTAACCATGCCAGTGAGATGGACAATCACTGAGACTAAAGGTCATGCTTCTCTTTGGTGTGAAGTCAGCTTCAGCACCTCTTTCCCAAGCTCATGTCAATCAGATTAAGGCCCAGTTAGTTCCGTTCCTCAACCAAGCAGCCACTACTCTAAGGAAAGTATGTTTTGTATCATGCATTTCAATCTGGAGATTGAAATCAGAACTCATAGGGTAACTTTGTTAAGCTATGTGTATTCCTAACCCCTAGGAGGCTCTTCAAAGTAATGTGTTCTGAGCTGAGCATACTTGTTTTTCAAATAAGCCAATCTTTAACTAGAAATGATAAAAAGACAAGAATACTCAATTCATAGTTATAATCTATATACTTAAAATTAAGTCTCTGTATGGTCATGAATCTGAGACTGTATGACAGATATGGCAGTAATATAGACACAGGATAAAAAATTGTTCATCTTTGTATCCAAAATTCTTTGCAAAGTTTATATAAAATTGTACATATATTATCAGTACTGTCTTAAAAGTTTGAGTTGAAGCTATCCTTCCTGTCTTCATGATGGTGTGGTAGATGATGATGATGATGATGATGATGATCATGATGATGATAAAGCATCCACTGACACTCACTAAGTACCAGGCATTATACTAAGTGCTTTACATATATTATCCCATATTATTGTCATAATACATCATAACCAAGCTACCATTTTTATCCTCACTTTGCAGAGAAGGAAATACATGAATGGAGAGGTTAATTAGTCAAGGTTTATATATTATTATAGAGCCATGATTTGAACAAAGGGTTTACGACTTCAGAACATGTTCCCCTCAGTTTACATTTTGTTGTCTCTCAGGAAAAGCAAGTAACTGTAAGGAATTACTTACATCCTGGGATCATCCCTAAATTATTCCCCTGAGACAGACTTCTATCAAGAAAGTTTCTTTATCATCTGTAATATTGAACCTCTGTCCTCTCTTTTGGTGAATATAATTAATAATTGACTATGCATCTTATTGGCAGCAGGAAATTAAAACAAACACAGAGATACAAAAATAGACATACAGATACATAGATAGATAGTATCAGGTCAGCTAGCTAAATAGAATAGATGGAATGATCAGATCCAGAAATAATCACATTTTTGTTAATTAGGCCTTCAGTGCTGTTTTTTTAAGTGCCAAACATTCTTCTACACAAATAAGCACTTGACTCTTAAATAAGTAAATTGTAACCCTGGCCTCATTTAGTACATTAACCACCTTATGATAATTGATAAGACCTCTTAAAATAGCTTAATATATGAAACTTCACCTTTTAAAATAACAGCACTCATTTTTGAATATTTCATTTTAGTAAATCTGTACATTTTTGCATGTTGTCTTCTAAAATATTCTATTTATTTATTTTATTTTGTTTTTAATTCATCGAGATGGGATTTTACTATGTTGCCCAGGCTGGTCTTCAGCTCCTGGCCTCAAGTGATCCTTCCTCCTCAGACTCCCAAAGTGCTGGTATCATAGGCTTAAGCCACCATCCCTGGCCCTCTGTATTCTGTAATTATTGCACTGTTTGTATTCGGACAATGTTTTTATTAGTGTTTTTAAGGTTTTTTATTGTTTTTGGGTTTTTTTTTTTGATACAAAGTATCACTCTATCATCCAGACTATACAATGGTGTGATTATAGCTCACTGTAACCTGTTATTCCTGGGCTCATTGCATCCTGCCACCTCAGCTCCTGAGTAGCTGGGACTGCAGATACACACCATCATGCCCAGATACATACATTTTTTTTGAGATGCAGTCTTGCTATGTTGCCCAGGCTAGTCTAGTCTTTCTTGAACACCTGGCCTCAACTGATCCTTCTGCCTCAGCCTCCCAAAGAGCTGGGATTACAGGTGTGAGCCACTGCACACAGCCTGTTTGTCTTAGGATATAAATCCACCCTCCAAGGGAGGTCTAGGATACATAATTCTATTTGAATCAAACCAAAAATCTTAAGGGGAGTACTGTCCGCTTAAAGATGCTCAGTGAATGTGAATTGTATGACTACTGATTCTGCTTACAATACCTGTTCAAATATACATATAACTATCTTAAAATCTTAACAACTGTACCAGAATTTTAGAAAAATAACCTCACATTTATAAGCTGGAGCCTGTCAGAGTTCACTTTGACCAATGTGTCCTATAGGATCTATTACTCTCATATTTAATGTTTTGACAAATGTACTATAATAATATCAAAACCTACTTAGCAAATAAGAATAATTTTTTAGTATGTGTAATATTTTCCCCAAAGGGGAAAAACTCAGATAGAATGAAAAAGTTCAGTGACTTTTAAGTGCAAATAGTAAAATATAATCCATAAAATAGAAATTGAGTTTCATAAAAGAACCAACACAATAGTGAGAACTTTAGCAGGAATTTTAGTAAGAATTTAGACCCTCAATATAAATTTAAAATCATATGGTTTTCTAACGTTCTAAGCAAGTAGAGTTGTGCTTATTCTATATTTGCCCAGCCCAACACATTCTCTCATTTCCCCATTGAGATAAGTATATTTGGACCATCCGTTGCCTACAAGTCAAGAGTGCTGGATAGTATGACAGATGCAGGGACATAAATGTTTCTGATTAAGGATCGTGATTTCTCTCAGGTTGATTTTGGCCCTGTTATTTCTATGTTTAACTCTTTAAGCTGCTTTGATTATAACAAATTTCTCAACGTTGATTATAACAGATTATAATCAATCTCAACAGAGATGATAACGTTCTCAACAAATTTCTCAACAATTTTAAACATTGCAATATATTTCTTTTCTGAGATGTTGAATGTTAATATAATAACTGTCAAAAACTTGCATATATCCATTATATGTGCATTAGAAAAAGAAAGACAGAAAAACTCTGAAGCTTTACCAATACTAATTTATCTAATTTTGAGGCTGCTCGTTAGGGCTTTTATGGCTCTTCAATAAATTATTTTCAAACAAAAGCAAAATATGTAGGAGATCAACTATAATGAATCCAACATCTTCTGAGCCACTGTGTACAAAAGTTCACACATTCCAAGATAAAATAACAAAAGGTTTTTGTCTGCTTGTCTGTGGGTGTGTGTATATAGGTAAATAATAAAACACATTTAGATCTTTACTTGCAAATTAAAAACACGAAAACAAAAATAATACAATTTCAAAATAGCAGATGTTTAAATTAACTCTTCTGTTAACTAAGTTAGTGTCCTTAGTATGAACTATTATTCATAATTTGAAGAGATTTTCAAAATTATTCTAAATGCATGGTCAGAATTTTTTTTGCAGTGTAATGGTTTGTCCCTTCATTTTTTTGCTGGTTATTTCACCCATCTGTTCTACTGGGTTGTTGGTTTTCCCAACTTGGGGATGTGGTGAGGGAGGAGGGCAGAAATTGGCAGTGTGTGTCCTTACACTGGTGACTGAGAGCTTCCATAATTGTAGAGCATTTCATAATTGAGAACTCACTTTCACTGAAAAGAGTGTGATAATAATATCTAGCTTATATTGATTTTTTGAGGATTTTATGAGTTAATTGTTGTAAATTGTTTAGAACAATATCTGATATATAGTAAATGCTCATTAAATGTTAGGTATTATTCAAGTAATCATGAGATTTTTGCTTCCAACATGGGCCTGGATAAATACTGAAATTATAAACTTAAATTGTGTCATCTGTGTTGTTAATATGCCTAATGTAAATGCCAGCTTGTCTTACAAGGCAAATCATACAACGTATTCTACCAGTGAATCACTGAGGTAATTCGTATTGCTTAGATTGTTCGAGTGCACAAATATGGAAGGAGATTAAATCAGCCTAAAGTCACTCCTTTTGAGATAGCTTGTGATCTGGAGAATAAAGAGGCTCTCTCTCTCTCCTGATGTCTTCTTTGCATATTTTGAGTACCCTAATGTCTTCTATGTTTATTTTAGTC
Source organism: Macaca fascicularis (assembly GCF_037993035.2). Lineage (NCBI taxonomy): Eukaryota > Metazoa > Chordata > Mammalia > Primates > Cercopithecidae > Macaca > Macaca fascicularis. The sequence goes on along the minus strand of NC_088391.1, from coordinate 57,686,791 downwards.
TATACTCCCCTTCCAGCATCCTTTGTGTTTTTTATACTGTTTACTGGAATTTCCCAATCAACCGTGCCATACTTTATTTTCTTTATTCTCTAACATTTTGCTGTTTCTTGTCCTATGTCCTCTTTCCTCTGTGCTATTTGTGGCTTTCTTATCCTTATGCTTCTCTCTTCCATTCTGCAGTTCCTGGAGGATAGAGCAAAAGTAAAGTTCTAAACATATGTGTGGCACTTATTTGGCATTTATTTTTGGACAAAGCTCTGCCACAAATTCCTTTTTTTTTTTCCATTAAAAAAAATGGGTTGGATAACCTAGATGGAAATTAAAATTCCCATTTTTTTTGTTTTTCGCTTGTAGCTTGTGCTCAATGTAAGTTCCACTGTTTTGATCTTTATTTCATCCACCTTGGGCTATCTCCTGCTCCCAATGGCTTCTCCGAAACAAGGCATTCCATAGCGCAAAACCTCTCCACCCTGTCTCAGGCTGTGTGCTGCGTCTCTAGACCATTAACTTACTTCCAAGCTCTGATGGAACGGCTTCCTTGTCATGTCCATATGGGCAGCACCATATGGATATCTGCAGCACATCTAATTCATTCTTTCTAAAATGGGACAATCTACTGCTCTGCCTGTGTAGCTTATCTTAGTAGATAGCATTAACCACCTCCTCCAACTAGAAACCTTGAATCATCCTTTGATCCCCCACCTTCCGCCTCCACCGTCAAATAAATCGCTTCTTTCTGCCTAATATATATCTCATGAATTTATATACTTATATATAATCTATATAAAATTCTCACTTCTCAAAGTCAACCCACATTTACTCCCCACCTCTACCAGGGCGTTTCATTTGAATGGCTGCACCTCCCTCCTACCTTCTTGTGTGCACCTGGGTTTTTATGCGCTCTAATGCAACCTACAATTGTGCTTTTTTTTTTTTTTTTTTTTTTTTGATTCAGCTGCTGCTAGAATGATCTTCTATAATGCAAATAGGATCCTTCCAAGTAAAAGTTCTCGTGGATTTTTCACTTATCCTTCAGATAACCTCCCAAGTCCTTAACTAAGCTTACAAGGTGATCTGAGAGCTGACCCCTGCAGACCTCACCTTTTTCAAGTTCCTGGAGCCCATTAACCTCTTATTTCTTTCTTAGCCTGGGGGCACACATTTCCCCTGCCTGAAATCATCTTCCCTTTCCTCTCCCTAACCCCTTATTAAAGGGCTAACTTATACTCTCACCTCAATGCCACTTTCAGGATGTCCCCAATGACCCCTTCTTACTGAGCCCCTGGCTATATAGGCTCTACTCCCTGCTTGCTTGCCCTTATCATTCATGTTGCTTATTGATATCTCCCAGAGTTTAACAGCACCAAATAATTATTTTAGAAATAGGATTTGGATGCAGAAACACAAGCGCCTAATTCCAACTGTATCACTTATAGCAGAGTGACTTTGAGGATGCCACTTAATTTCTCTGAGTTTTATTTCTTCCACCTATAAAATGTGGACAATAATGTCAGTTTTGCATGGCTGCGGTAAGTTTTAATAATATCATATAATAGCTAACACTGCTGGGAACACTTAAAACATAGCATAAATTGTGATTATTATTATCCGAATATTTCTCAACATAAAAGTTTTTCAACTTTCCAATTAGTTGTATAATCTATTCGTTACATCTTCCAAAGATGTAACTTAGCAAATCATGAGATAGCTTAATATATGTAAGGAAGAAGAGAGAGAAACTGAAATTAAGGATGGTTTCTGGTTGCCAAAATTTTGAAGAATGACCAGCTTCTTTTAAGTCTTTTCTTATTAGCCCTTCACTGTTTGTTAAAAATTTCTTCTCAAGCCTATAATTCCAGCACTTTGGAAAGCTGAAGTGGGCGGAGTTCGAGACCAGCCTGACCAACATGGTGAAACCCCGTCTCTACTAAACATACAAAAAATTAGCCGGGCATGGTGGCACGCACCTGTAATCCTAGCTACTCGGGAGGCTGAGGCAGGAGAATCACTTGAACCCAGGAGGCAGAGGTTGCAGTGAGCCAAGATCACACCACTGCACTCTAGCCTGGGCAACAGAGTGAGACTCTGTCTCAGAAAAAAAAAAAAAAGTCTTGTGTTGTTTTTTCCTTTTCCTGGTACTTCTGCTTTTTTGAATTCTTACTTCAGATTGTGCAAACCCACCTCCCAAAAAGATGACATCAAGAATCAATGCTGATTTCAAACTAGCTTCATGATTTCTTCCCTTTCATTAGTGTGTTTGTATTTCACAAGCATCTTCTGGAGTAAAACATGGCTTAACCCAAATGTTACTGTAATAGGTGTTTTCACTGCTGAGGGCAGTCTGGTGGGTAAATATTATGGAGTGGGTTATGTTTATGGAATTTCTAAACATTAGCTGAACAGAGTCTAATCCCTTGTGCTACTGCGTCTTCATTTGTGGCCATTAATACAATTCAAAACCCAGGTGAAAGAATAAGATTTCGAAACCCCCAAAGATCTATATCTATTTCTTGTTGAGCTTTTAGTCGTATTTTTTATTACTAACTCTTGACATGTTTGTATATGCTGAAGATTTCAGTTAAAATAGACAGCAGGGTGATATTGAATCAATACGTGTTGTTTTGTATCTAGGGAAGAAGAAGCAATATGAAATATGGAAATCTGAGAGAATGTAAATGCTCTAGGATCTGCTGTGAGACATACACTCCTGCTTGTCAGACAGACATGATTTTTAGAGCAGAGAATTTGCTGGCTTAAAGACAACTTGCCAGTTTCATTAGTTTTGTATCTTACGCTAGACAGAGTCACTGTTCCAATCATTAAAGTACGCATCCTAAGCTTCCATTAAGTTTGAGCCAAATGACAACATATTTTAGAAGTGCTTTGTACAATGACAATATGTAGCTGCCTACTGCTTATAGATGAGTAAGCTTGTGATAACTTTACTACACAATGGGTTCCACTCTTTTTCATTCTTGCTTAGGTTTAATTTTCATGAGCATGCCAAGAACACAATTATTAGTGCTTCTTATAAATACCTGGTGGAGATCACATTAAATAAGAGTCATTCTTAGAATAGATAAAAATTTGCAAATATAAACTAAAATACCAATATGGTAGGAACTGAGTAGGTGGGATCACCAGTTTTCATTATGGTAAAACTGCATTTTTTCCCCTACCTGCTCAGGAGTGTTTGGAGAGTTCAGACATATTAGAGGAAACAGCAATGAACCGCTTAGACATATTTAAGGAACCCTTCATAATAAATGCTATCAGATCCTGGATATCTCTGGCAACCAAACTTAGGATGGAAGACATGCCTACAAAGAGCAAATTTCTAGTGAAGAAAATGATACATTTTTATTTTTAAAACCAAAGGATTTCAGTTTGTTGTGTCATACTGTGCACCCCACACAGTATCAGCCTGGGATTCAGGAGAACCTGCAGGAAATCTTGTGAGAAACATTTAAGGTCAACTAGATAAGATTTTCATTCTCTATGATTCCCTCCGAATTTACTATTGTTCATTCTGAAGTCATTGTTCTCAGAAGGCAAGAAACAGAACAAACACTAACTGTTGGATATCTCGTCTTGTTGTCTATCTGCAGAAATATTTGGCTGCATGCAGTTCTACAGAACATGGTGGAAAAAAGTATTTATGTTTATAAATTTTGTGTTTTTTCCTGAACATATTATTTTCCTACAGACTGTTTAGATTTCTTAAACTGCTGAGGTACAAGAGTTTCCCAAATTGGCAGTTACTGCTTAGACTGGCAAGGTAAATGTCTCCTTTTTTTGAAAAGTTAACTCTGAAGAAGATATGGACATATTCAGAAAGCTACCAGTAAGCGCTTGGTGCCTTGTTTAAAAGCACCTGGCTCCTTTATTGCCATCCTCGGGCACAGATTCTTACAAAAGGTGCTAATAAGTTCTTGATATATACACATACGCCTCCTGGGCTTATGCTCCACCAACAATGAGGCGAGAACTAGAATAATCTGCCCCTTGAGAAAACTGTTCATTGCTGGGAAGAAGAATCTGATTACCTTTCCACAATGATTGGAATAGGTTTTATCCCTATTGTTACAGATGTCCAAGTGGGAAATATTATATAGCAGATGATTTGTTAATTTTTCACAGTTTACACATTCCTGCTGTTAGAAACATCATCCTTAATACATCCTCATAAAACATTAATCAGAACTGTATAAACGATATGCTCAAGATTATTTTTAAAACAAAGTACTGGGCCCGTGAACTAATTAGTCCTATGCTGTTCAATTTTTTTTCCTAGATTTATGCACATGTTTTAAAAAGCACAGAAAGGATGGTATTAACAAAAGGCACTTTTCATTAAAACAAGAAGTACTGATTAAGGAAGGCTAAATGTTAAAGAGAGCAAACCTTTTTAAATTTTAGCTTATTAGAAATATCTAATTACAATGCAATCATATCTACAAAGTAATTTACTTTTCAAGGGTGACTCAGATTTTTGGTCTCCCAAGGCTTTCAGCACATGGCAACACCATAAACCCTGCAGTATTTCAGTGTTGTAATGTCTTCCAGCAGTTTTACTTTTAACTCAAGCTGTCCTGGGCCTTCATGTTTGCCTGCCAGTATAACAGAAGTATCCCGGCAGTAGATTTAATTCTAGAGACATGATATGAACACCTACTGTGTGCAAAACTGTGTGAGTCATTGAGCAGGAAACACCTGTGAGTAAGGCAGAGCCCCTGCTTGTAAGCTGCCCACAATCTAGTGGGAAAGGTACAGGTTTCACTGAGCTTTTAATTAAAGCCAAATAGCTTCAGAGGTAGCAGGCCCAGCAAAACGCCATTTAGTTCACATTTGTTCTATTCCCCACCCACGCATTTACTGTTATCTTTTGTTTTCCCATGCAGTCTGATTTCTTTCTTTTGGCCTCTTTCCTCCGAGGCTGAGAATATACATCTGTGTGGGAGGAAATGCCCTGAGTTACTGTACAACCACATGAAAAACAAACAGAAGGGACAGGCAGCCTGCTCTGCGTTCAGCAGCATGGCCTTATTCCCCTTCACTCTTGACAGCATCACTTTAGGCCCTGAGCATATGGGCCAGGGCTTGTCTTCAGAGCCACTTATGGCACATATATAAAATTTACTGTACTTTCCTGGAAAAATGCAGTGTTTGCAAAACACTTGGGAGAGGGATGGATTTATGGATGGGGAAAAATACACCCAGTCAAGCTATTAAACACTGGTTTCCATGCCATTTTCAGCCACTAGGATATGAATGAGGGGCTCCCATGTTAGGCTCTAAGACGAGCAAGTCTTTGGATCCTTTTTGAAATAAATTACCTGCCAAGATCTCCTTTAGGGATAAAGCTATTTCACTATTCACAGTTTAGAGTCCTAGGTTTTTGAGGTGGATGGTCAGGGATCAGTCAGTGGGCAACACATGTAATGGCAGACATAGCAGGAACATTCTTTTTCCATTACTGAAAAGAAACACAATATCAGAAACAGCCTTTGCTTAAGTAATTAATCCCCCTAAATTGATTTTTCGAGGAAATTTGGTTCATAAATTGCACCGTACTTTTGTTGGTAGATAAACTGGTAACATAGAGTGCTTCTGGTTGAATGATCTTAAAATATTCATGTAGGTCCTTAAATCAACCTCCAATTTGGCATTAGCATTCCCATTTCACTATGCAAGATATTTTTAAAATCAAGAGAGTTGGCTTTTGGTGTAAGTAAGCATGTATTAGAATACAAGAACTTGGAGGCATGCTGTTAGACCTTGTTTCACTTGGAATGATAAAGTACATTTTAACTAATATGTTTAATTTTACTAAAAGGTGTTACATTAACTCCTCCCTGAATTTATCTATGAAACTGTATCAAGAATGTCTCATGATGAAACTGCAAACCCAAATTCATAGGCATTCATGGGGGAAAGAAATAAAACACTCACAGAGAGGATCTTCGGGATGTCAACTGCCAATGAACAGAAGGAGGGAGAGTCCTTTGTATGTAACTATATAGTTTGCATTACTTAACCTTTAAAGTGTTGTGTGACTTATTTATATATGAGAAATATAAATGCCACTGTTGTCTATTGCAGATGTCATCCTAGTTAAAGCTATTATTAGAAAAACATAACTTTAGTATTTAAAACTGTTTTCTTTTTACTTGGGTGGGGTTCAAGGAGGGGAAAGAATGGCAAATGCATTTTAGCATGTGCTGCTTACTATTTAACTCCAAGATTTCATCACAGTGGAGCTTGTGAGCACCATGCCCTTTTGGAAAAAGGCATTAGAGTAGATGTTCAGAAATCTGAATTTTAGCTGTTTTTGGCACTAGTTGTGTAACTGAGAGAACATCATTATCCTGGGCTAAGTGCTTCTCCCTCTTTTCCCATTAGCACTTTAATATGTAATATATGTATTATAGCTCACACATATCTTGTTCTAACTATGCAGGCATAATGGTAAGTTATTTATATGCATTTCTCTATTTGAAATGTTCTGTCAGAATGTTGATTGGATTATACTGAAATTATCAGTTCATGAATCTAACTCTCATATGTGACAGAGATTGTCTTATTGACATATTAGGTGCTTAGAAAAATTTGTTAAGCTGAGCTGACCTTCTGTACCCTTCTCAGTTGTTTGTGTTTTTATTCTGTCAGATAAAAAATAAAATCGTATTTTCTCCTCATCAGGATGAGGAGGATTTTCTTAGTGTGTTTTTTTCTATCATTGTTAGAATATATTATACATAGTAGTTTTTGGTATACATTTCTTCTATCACAGACCATTGACATTCCAATTTTATATTTATAGCTTAAATGACTCACTCAGACAGTGAACTAAATACATTCCCTCAATAGATTGTCCATAGTGATAAAATAAATGAAAAAAGAATCCTAGATCCTCAGTTCCATGCTACACTAAAATATATAGCAAAGATGCTGTGTTTGCCAAAATAGTAATCTTTACATTGATCATTGTGAACCTGACTTTAAGTCTCTTTAAAAACCTATACCTTTTTATGTTTTTATATTTTCATTTGTGATTCAACTATTAAGATGTTACTCAGCTTTATCAATTTTATCAAACAGAAGACAGTTTGTGTGATTGACTAAGATCTGCTAGTCTGTCCCAATCCAATCTAAAAACATATTTTAAGAGTTATTTTCTAAAAGAGTCTTAGGCTGTATCATTTAAAGCTGAGTGTAAAATCCATTAGCAGCCCACACTAGGGGCTAATTGCTAGAGTATAATTTTGGCAACATTTTTATAACTGCTGGAGAAGCCCACATAGCTAGCAGGGTACCTTAATTTATAATAATTATATTCTCAAGGAATTTTGTTTTTAACATATTATAATAGTTTGAATAATAGCATGGGCCACTGGCCAATTGTGGAATTACAATCTGTTGAGATGAAGATTATCTATTAGCATAAACTTTGTTTTCATTTTATATTTGGGGTGAGTGAGAGGAGTTAGGGTTAAACACTCTTCCTTTTATTTCTCACTGATTATTAAAATGCTCAAGTATCATTCAGGAGGAAGAGAAAGGGATAAAGAGAAAAATAAGAATAAGGATTAAAAAGAACATAAAAGTAAACACAAACAAGTATAAAAAATAATCAAGGAACAAAAATTACCAAAGTTTGATGGAAGGTTGTTGTGGAGTGCCAAAATGAGGCTAAAGTTAATTGCTTTTGAAAGTAATTCGAAGCCTCACATCACATTCAGTTACATTTTATTACTAGACATGATAACAGCATTGAAAACTTGTACTTATTGATGCTACACTGTGACAGAGTTTCCAATTTCATGACTAAATAGCATATTTTAAAATCCAGAGTTTAGTGACCTTTGAGGTAATTTGAAACCTTAGTTTTAGTCACAGAATAGCCTTTTCTGTTTTTGTTTGTTAGTTTGTTTGTTTTGTTGTTATTTTTTCTGGGTAATACCTCTGCATTATCAAGCAAGAAACCAAGTGATCTAAAGTGGAAATGAGAGGTGGAGAGAGAAACAAAGTTGTTGAGTGACTCCAAGGGCCAGGTATAATTGGCTAGACAAGGTGGAGACGGAAAGAGATACTCAAAGTAACACAGACTGTGATGGAAAAGGGAAAGGCCTGAAAGGAAATGGTACAATATATTAAACTATCTAGGTTAGCTGGAACACAGAATTTATGTAAGGGATGGTAAAGAATAAAATAGGAAAGGAAATTTGAGTCATGCTGTAGAATGACTCAAATACTCAGCTGAGAACATTGATCACATCAGGCCTTATAGTTGGTGATCAGATCATGACATAAGGATGCTGGGTAAAGGATTGTGTTCCTAATGTAATTTCACCCAGATCTCTGCTAAGCCTGCCTCCCGGAGATCTGAATAAACCTGTCCTGTCCCCCTAATTCTCTATATTCTGTGAATGTCTCAATCTTTCTCCAACAATTTGTGAATTTCCAAAACCTTTCATTTCCATTTCTTTGCTCCATTTCTGTCTTCTATGTTTGTGCAATCTCTGCTTCACCTTATATCTGGAAGTATATCAGATTCATCTTCTTAATTTTTCCACTAGATAATCTACAACACATCTTTTATATTTTTAGTAACTGCAGATTTAACAGGCCATGTTCTGTGTTTCTTCTTCTCTACTCCTTCCCATTTCATTCATTTTCTCTCCCCTGCTAAAATCCTGATGCAAACTGACATTTTTGCCCTTAAGGGACTCCCTCACTACCTTCATGAATTTGCTCATATTTTTGAATAATTAATGTTCAGTAAGATTTGGTCACAGCTTTTTCCTATCTGTGAAACTTTAGTGTAAAGTCAGCAGCCTTTGGAAGATCCCAGGATACTCTTTAACATCTGCCATTTCATTTATGGTACTCAATTGAAAGAATTAGACTTGTTTTTAAAGGGATGGCCTGGAGCAAGCTTAGGGCATAATTCTCTTGGGGCTAAAGAAATAAGTCAGATATTTCACTTTGTACATGTGTGTGCATACATTGTGGACAAACACATTTTCATATGTGTAGGAAATGCAATGAATACTTTTGAGAAGTACTAAGGATGCCATGTGGAATTGGCGTTTGGGGTATCATTTTGATAGCCATACAAAATGTGATGTGAATTTTTGTCTCTTCTTTCTAGCCTCACTAGTAATAAGATGTTGTAAAGTTATGTTTCGTACTATTTTCTGAAGCAAAGAGTATTTTAACCTTTCTTTTTGAAATATTCTTGCTTTTTTCCATTTTTCTCTCTATTGAACAAAGGTTCAGGATAAGGAAGTTTGAAAAATAAGCCCAATTTATTTCTTTAGCCTTGACAACATTTTTGGTTTTCTGCCTAGTATGTGACTCCACTCACTATTCTCAGTAAGAACCCTTATTGTGCTTGGGTGTCTTCCAAGACAACCCCCATTCCAGGGATGGAATGTTGTTAAAATGAGTTAATCTTATTAATCCTATTCCTCTTTCCTTGAACTAGGAATTGGCGGACCTAAACCAATTTGAGCTAATTTGAAGAGTGGTCTGCAATGGCCAGGTTTGAAGTTTCCATGCATTTAAAAGAGTATATACCATGGATGTTTAGGGAGAATAAAATAAATAAATAAAACAGAGCATAGAAAATCAGCACTACTCTCCTACAGGGCATAAACAAAGCTATGTATATATAATCATGATTATTATACTGCAAGCCATCTTATGGCCACAAAACTTAGCAAGTTTCTGATGAAGCCACTGCAGAGCTTAACTGGTCATTTTAAACCACCAGATAATCCAGCCCTAATTTGCTCTAACTATGGATTCTTGTTAAATGATCCAATATTTTTCCATACACTCTAAGCCATTCATCTCCTCTTTTTAAATCAGCCTAGATGTTTGTCTATTATTTTAATCTATAATTTCAGCTATTGCTTATTTTTATCTCATTGGCCCATAGACCCTATAATTTTATCACATTATTTCCAATGTTCTACTTCCTATATATTTTATCCCTGTATTTGGCATCACCATCCACTTTGTCACAGAGAAAGAAATCTTTGATTTTCTCCTTCCTCTTCCCCTTTCCTTTTCACATCCCATTGATCACTACCTCTTACTTATCAAACTTCTATATATCACTTAAATTTATACAATCCTCCTATATCGACTTCAACTGGCTTGCTTCATGCCACAATCATTCTTTACATGGATTGTTACAATAGATGCCAATCACTCAGCCTTTCATCTCTTCCCCAGCAATACAATCTTTAAGCTGATTCCAAGAGGAACTTTCTAAAATAAAATATTGGCATGTGATGTTCCTGGTTAAAATTTGTAAGCAATTTCTTATCCCTTGAGGATAAAGTTCCAAGTCTTTTGCATGACATCTAAGACATTTTTTCTTTTATTTCGTATGTGTTGCCTATGTTATTGCTGTATGAATCTCATGTCCCAATTATACTAAACTTGTAAAAATTCTTTAAATATGACATTTACTCACAACTTGTAGACTTTACAAATTCACCTCTTTCTATGCAATCCCTCTAATTTGTAGTTTTGTATGGCAAACTTTTTGTTTTAATCCTCCAAAACTGTCAGGGATTATCTTTTATGTAATTTCTAACCTAACATTTCTTAGAAAGCATTAGTCCTTTCTCTACAGGGTTCTCATAGTGTCATTCCATGTTTATGTTAGAACATCTAACAAGACAAATTCTAGTAGTTTCTTGTCTGTTTTTCTACCACACTCTGAACACTTGGAGCTAAGCACCATTTGTCATTGTATTTCTGTTATTCCCATTGTGCCTGGTACATAATAGACAAGCGATATTTATTTTCGAATGAATGGTAAGAAAGACAATTGCCAATGTAAAGAGTAGAAGCTATCTGTACATGACATCAACTCAACTTGTTAAAAAAGAAAATTTCAGAGAATTAACTGCTTTTGTTTGCAATTGTCCTTGTGATAACCCATGGCCAGTTTTGTGTTTGTTTTTTGTTTGTTTGTTTTGTTTGTTTGTTTTAAATTAGATACTTGAGATCTTCATTTCTAGTTTTATATTCTTTTCTCCTTTGGCATGTATACAGTAATAAAAAATATTAAGCTGGATTTGTCTTAAACAAGAATTTAAGTCACAATCAGGAAAACACTACTGAAATAACTTACTATTATTATTATTTTTTGAGATGAAGTCTGGCTCTGTCGCCTACGCTGGAGTGCAATGATGCAGTCTCAGCTCACTGCAGCCTCCGCTTCCCAGGTTCAAGTGATTCTCCTGCCTCAGCCTCCTGAGTAGCTGGGATTATAGGCACCCGCCATCACACCCAGACAATTTTTGTACTTTTAGTAGAGATGGGGTTTCACCAGGTTGGCCATGCTGGTCTCGAACTCCTGACCTCAGGTGATCCACCCATCTCAGCCTCCCAAAGTGCTGGGATTACAGGCATGAGGCACTGCGCCTGGCTGAAATAACATTTTTATCGAAAATTACATATTATCTGATATTAAGTGAATCCATATTATATTTGATTTAAGGGAAGACTATAAAATGAAGAGATATACTGAAATTAGATGATCTTCTATAGTTTATTTTTGGCAGATAAGGTGTTGCAATTATCAGGACAGGCTAGGACATAGAATAACAAAACACACACATTGATATGGTTAGGATTTGTGTCACCACCTAAATCTCATTTTGAATTGTAATCTCCATAATCTCCATGTGTCAAGGGAGAGACCAGGTGGAGGTAGTTGAAACATGGGAGTGGTTTCCCCCATGTTGTCTTCATGATAGTAAGCGACTTCTCACAAGATCTGATGTTTTCACAAGGGGCTCTTCGCCCTTTGCTAGGCACTTCTCCTTCCTGCTGCCTTGGGAAGACGGTGCTTTGCTTCTCCTTTGCCTTGCTCCGTGATTGTAAGTTTCCTAAGGCCCCCCCAGCCATGTTGCATTGTGAGTAGTCAATTAAACCTCTTTCCTTTATAGATAACCGAGTCTCGGGCAGTTCTTTATGGCAGTATGAAAATGGACTAACACATACACATACACACAATCCCCCAAATCTCAGAAGACTGACACTATAAAACTGTACTTCTCTTTGGCGCTACAAGCCCCATGCTTGTGGAATAACTCCATCCCACACAGTCGGCCAGTCAGGGATCCAGACTTATGAAACACCCCCATCCTGGAGATGCATTGCCAGAAACATGGGCTTTGGTAAGAGCAACAACATGGAAAGAGAGAATGGAGAATTGTACAAATGTTTTTTATAGCCTCAACCAGAAATGACATACTTCATTTTGACCACAATTCAGTGACCAGAACTAGTTACATGGTCTTGCCTAACTGGCAAAGGGGCTGAACACATGAGGGAATACATGGAATAGTCAGTATTTTATTTTATTTATTTATTTATTTATTTGAGACGGAATCTCCCTCTGTCGCCCAGACTGGAGTGCAGTGGCACGATCTCGGCTCACTGCAAGCTCCACTTCCTGGGTTGGCGCCATTCTCCTGCCTCAGCCTCCCAAGTAGCTGGGACCACAGGCGCCTTCCACCATGCCCTGCTAATTTTTTGTATTTTTAGTAGAGATGGAGTTTCACCGTGTTAGCCAGGATGGTCTCAATCTCCTGACCTCGTGATCTGCCCGCCTTGGCCTCCCAAAGTGCTGGGATTACAGGCTTGAGCCTCTGCTCCCGGCCATAGTCAGTATTTCTTTATGCCACAGTCTTAGGATACCTGTTTCATAGATGAACTATAGCAATCCAGTCTTGGAAAAGTTAGTAAAATTTTTACAGCATCAGGGAGACAAAGTAAAGACCTGTTATGTATTTCTTTCCAGTAAGTAATACTGTTTTTCTTTTGAAACTTAAGTTTTACAGTTTCATTACTTATGGTTTCTCCTTATCCATGGTTTCACTTTCTGTGATTTCAGCTACTTGCGGTGAACCATGGTCTGAAAATATTTATGGAAAATTCCAGAAATAAACAATTCATAGTTTTAAATTGTGCACCAATCTGAGTAGCATATGAAATCTCTTACTATCCCACCCCATTTTTCCTGGGATGCAAATCATCTCTTTGTCCAGCAGATCCACATTCTGAAATAAAATACCCTATGCTTTGGAAAAATAGTAAGGAAAAGAACTTTTAACAACATTCTATTACTAGTAAAAAGAGTATATCTAATCTTTTTTTTTTTTTTTTTTTTTTTTTTTTTAATGTTCTTGCCTCTTCTATTCTTGCTTTTTTCTCCCCATTGAGCAAAGATTCAGGATGAAGAAGTTTCAAAAATTATCTCAATTTCTTTCTTCAGCCATGCGAATATTTTTAGTTTTTTTTCCTAGCATCTGTGACTTCACTTCTCATTCTCAATAGAACCCTGATTGTGTTTGTTCCATTCAAAATGAAAATAAATATTTTTATAATTTTTAATATTTAATCAAACTGCAACTTGATATATTGTTATAAGCTATACTTTATATTTTTCTAAACTGACAAAAAATTTTACCAGTAAAATTTATTAAATATTTCTTTGTTTCTAACATCCCTGACCTCCACTCCCGCACCACATTCTGTATTTCAATATTTAACCTAAATGTCATATTCAGTTTGGGCTACTGTAACAAAATACTATAAAGTTGGTGGCTTATAAGCAACAGAAATTTATTTCTCAGAGTTCTGGAGGCCACAAGTCTGGGAGGATGGTGTCAGCATGGTTGGGTTCTGATGAGGGCCTCCTTGCAGGTTTTAGACTACTAACTTCTCTTTGTACATGTGCTCACATGGCAGAAAGAGATCAAGAGAGCTCTCTGATGTCTTATTTTTTTCTAGAGTCTGGATCTTGCTATGCTGCCCAGGTCGATGTTGGACTCCTGGGCTCACACAGTCTTTCTGCCTCAGCATCCTGAGTAGCTGGGACAAGCAGGTGTTTATCACCATGAACAGTTTCACTGTCTCTTTTATAAAGGCAGTAATCCCACACATGAGGGATTCACCCTCAGAATGAATCACCTCCCAAAGACCCCACCTCCGAATAATGTCACATTGGGGGCTAAGTTTCAATGTATAACATCTGGGGGAACATAAACATTCCATCCAAAATACTGATTAAAGGGGCCACTGATTATGAAATAGCCCAATTCCATTTTTAATATGACCTGTATGTTTATATTTGTAAACCAGTCACATTAATGTGATTGCTATTGTGTAAGTGCTTTAGTATTACGGACTGTTTATGTAACATTTCTGACAACAAATGCTTGTTTTTTGTTTGTTTGTTTTGTTTTGTTTTTCTTTTTTCCACACCAACCAATTCTCAACTTTGTAAACAAATACCAACTAGGTGACCTACAATTCAATGTGATTTTTATAGTACGAGGAGTTAGCACAGACCCCACAAATGAAGTTCTTAGTCTCACAAGACTGCACCCATTTCAGATGCCAATCAAAGTTATTCAGGGCTTAGGGTACTCACACTTTTGTTCAACTTCGCTACAAAGTCAGAGTTTGCCAAAGCTCCCTTGTCAGGTTTGAAAATTTGCTAGAACAACTCATAAAACTCAGGGCAACATTTCACTTATTACTGATTCATTATAAAAATATTATAAAAATACAAATATACAGCCAGGTTGAAGAGGTATATAGTGCAAATTCTGTCACTAAAGAAAACTGATCCATTTGCCCACACACAATGGAAAGCTGAACACCAAAGCACTGGGTTTTTGTAGTGAGAAAGGTTTATTGTGAGTCAACTGATAAGAAGAGGAGGAAACACTCAGATCTGTCTCCCCAAGCTGGGGTCTGGGCCAGGTTTTATAGGCATAGGGCATGAGGTGTGGTCTGATTAGATCTTGCAGTGAAATGATGCTGGAAGCCAGGGTCTGACTGGATCATGCCGTGTGGTAACACCGGGGCTTGATCTGATTGGATTCTACATCTTGCCATTCTGTATCTGCCTCTTAATACAGTCCTTGCTCCTTGGTCCAGTACTTAGGTTCTGCCCGTGGTTGCATTTTGGGTTCATCTGGGCATACTCACGTGATGGGACCTTCAATCCCCAGATTGAAGGGTCCACGGAAACTGAAAAACAACTCAACTCACAACTTTGTTACATAAAAGTTGAATCAGACTGGTCTGATGCAGTTCCAGTTCCAGAAGAATCTCCACCATAAGATTCCCCTTGGATTTGGAGACAGATGGATGCATTTTCTAATGCAGAAGTTCCGTGAATCCCATCATCTGGAGACTTTTATGAAAGCTTCATCACATAGCCATAATATATAATTAATTCAATCTCCTGACCCCCTCTCCTCCCTGGTGTTTGGGGGTCGGGTCAAAAGTTCCAAGCTTCTAATCAAGGTTTAGTCTTTTTGGCGACCAAGACTGGTGAAGCCAGAGTACAGGACTAAGATTTGCCTCCTAACAAAAAACTCTTCTATTACTCACAAAATTCCAAGAAATGTAGGAACTCTGTGTCAGGAGCCAGGGCAAAGACCCAATACTATAACAAAAGATGCTCCTACCACCATGATCACTCCAGATATTACAAGGATTTTGGGAACTCTGTGCTAGAAACTAGGGACAAAGATCAAACTATATTACTCATTATAGCATAATATCACACTAGTATGAAGAAGATGGATTATTTGGCTAGGTGTTTTTTAGTATTAGATTTGTAATTTCATCGCGAAAGTGGATCTAATTTTGGTTCAAACCTAATTAAATTAGATTTAGGGTATGTGCGTCTTTCTTTAGGCAACTTGCTATAGTATCACATTATGAGCAATTACATTAAAAATTAATACTGTAAAGATCATACCGGATTACACTTTCCTAAAATCCTAAATATATATACATATTTATATAGTTTATTTATATGGGATTTATGTTTATCATCACTTTATTCTTATTCTCTCAAGCCTATAGTGATCTTAAAATATCTTTTAAAAAAGTTGGAAATATGTGGCTTTTTTGTGTGTGATCAAATTTCATTCATTTTATATTCTAAAGTTCCAAAATGATTTCTTATACTGGGAGCCAATGTTAAAGGCTATTTCCTTGGATTTTGGGTAAGTTCTTGATTCCAAGTGGAGTTTTGTGCAACTTGTTTTAAAGTATTTGTGATTTCTGTCTCTAGTTGAACAGCTGTTTTCATCTTTTACTTATGAGCTGTTATTTACATCATAATGTCAGACTTCTGGCAATTATTTTCTTTACTGGACAATCTAACAACCATATTCTAATAGTTATAGTCTTCCTCCGCTTCACGCCCCTCATCTTTCCATTTCCATTTCAATGCTCTTTTCACTATTTTTATTACCAAAAAATGTTTTATACGTCAGTATTCTTATATTTTTATTGCTCAGGAAAACATTTCTTCACTGGTAATTAATCCAGGTTCTTATAGAGTAAATAAATGACTCCTCCACATTTTCAACTTTCTTCTTTACCAGACAGTCCAGTTGATTTCACATTGCTGAGATACGGAAGTATAGCAGTCATATATTTTCATTTATGAAATGGAACAATCCTGAACCATCACCCATCTGAGTTTCCATGTTTCATTCCTCCGCTCTCGGTCAGTACTCTTGGTGCCAGAAAAGAACTTTCAAAAGATATCTGCCACATGAAAGCCACACTACAGTTCTCACTGAAAGAGCTATCCTAGTATCAGTCAAATTTTCACAATGTAACAAGAATAACAGTGTATACTCAACATAAACCTGAAAATTCTTGAAAGATAGTACTTGTAGATCAAGAATAAAACCTTAATAATTTTTTACTTATATTCTGTCAATTTGGGTCATGATAATTCACAAAGATAGCCAGAGTCACAAACAAAAATACAAACAAACAAAACATCCTTTAAAATAACATTTTTGGAGTTGAAAAGTTATGCTGGATTTTTGTATTTGTTTATAGAATGCATATAGTAAAGCTGCAGAAAGTATAAATATCCCCAGACTCAGCTCTGAGGGTATATATGTAAGTCAAGAAGCCAAGATCATAAACCATTTCATTGCAAGTCAAGCAAGTAACATAACTGCATGACTTAACATTGATAAAGTCCAGTTCCAACACTACTTAGCCCAGAATTGAAAAGGAGTTAAACAAAAATCCAAAACCTCTCCTGAATAGATTTAGACACCCTCAGCCCCTATGCATCTGCAACAAGAAAACAGTGTAGGATTTCGTGGAAAGTTGAGGGGATGTAATCAGGGATTGAGGGGCACTCTAAAGCTGCTTTTAACTAAGTCTGTGGGGTAATCTGAAAACTAGATTCTCCAGCCTAGTGCTGGGTATACGTTAAACCCCAGTTTTAATTTACAACCCATAGCATAGTTTTCTTTGGCAGTGATTCATAAATCTCCATTTCATCCACACGACTGCTGCATGATAATGGCACTTTCTCCAGAGCAGCTTCTATCTCCACTAAGCCTGCTTCTCGGACCACGAAGCCTTCCGCTTAGAGAATACCACCCAATGCCAGTCTTAACAAATGCATAGCCTTATTGAAAGTGTGCTGGTGCCTCACATTGTTATGCAGGTCCATGGTCATTAAAATTTTATCAAATAAACCCTGCTGTCTGCACAGAAGAGGAATTCAAAATGTTGGCAAGGGATGATCATATATTTTATCAGAATCTCCTGAAAGGGAAAGCCAACATGTTTAGAGCAGGAAGGAACCAAAATAACATTGCCTTTAATTTAAATATAACAACATGTCAAAAAATCTGAAGTTGACATTTATCCACTACAGTTCATTTCATATTTTCCTTGAACATCTCAGTTTTCTGAAGTTGCATGGCAGTTTGATCCAGTTGCACATGATATGATTTTTATGTTTCTCCTGGAAAGCTGATATTAATCAAAGAATGCCACTGAGACCTGAAGCTGAAGACAGCAAGCTATTGATTGCAGTGTTGACTTATCAAAGACCTGAGAGATTAGTGGGTTTAGAGCTTTATGTAGGAACAGAGATTTGAATGGCTGGAACCTGAATTGAGGAATGTACTTTAGCTTATGCAAGTAGATAAACTATGAAACAGTGGTGACAAAAACCAATGTCACTGTACCTAAAACATTTTCTTCAAATGCCCATGCTGTCCTCCAACAAAAAAATCTGTTCCTACAATTGTATCTGAATATATTTTGTTTATTGTGAGATGTGGTGCTTTATGTTTTTTGTTTGTTTGTTTTTTAAGATTTAGAACAGACTGTGACTCTACTAGAATGCTGATATGCTGTTCCAATTTTGGTCACTGACATGAGTAATCATTTTGAAAAAAAAGTTTATTAGAGTTTTGAAAATATATCGTTGTTCTTCCTTATTACCCTGAAACATTTTATTGTTTGGAACAGCTTGAATGATCTACTTTTGTAAGTTTTCAAGGTTAAAATTGGGGTGTGGCCAGATGAAAACTATTTAGGGTATGAGAAGATCAGTCAAGGACAAATATTGGATTTGAGGCTAAGTTTTAAATATTTGTATTATTCTTTGTAAAGATGAATTCTCATCATTGGTAAGCAAGCTGAGAATCTTTTGAAGATGGTGAAAAATTTTCTTATATTTATCTTTTCCTTTTCAACTTTTTGAATTGTTGTGGAGTTTGCTGGGGAAAGACTTGATCCCAAGAAAAGTTCATTTATGTTCACATTTACCTTAGGTGCCGAATTATTACTACCCATTTTTTTCTTAACAAGTCAAAATTTAGTATGTAATTTTAATTATATAATTATACAAAATCATTTAAATTTAATTATATATTTATTTCTTTAAGCAGTATTTGTTTTCATAGAAGTCTAATTTCTGAGTTTAATTTTAAAAGGCTCACAAAGAAAGAGAAACATTAGGTTATGATGAACAATTGTACGTGTTCACTTAAGAAATTGAAAACTGTATGTCAACTTTATGAACATAATTCAGCCACATGGGAATTCTGAGTAAAATACCATAGAAAAAAATTGAAGTTGTGATTATATATATGTATGTGCATGTGTGATTTATATGCATATAAAAGTTATATGCACCACACACAAATAAGAATAAACCTTGATATGAACTTTTGGCAAGAGACGCATGCCCTCTATCTGACTTGCAAACTTTGGACGTATTTGCTTGTCTTTCACTGTATTCTGTGGCGTACGCTTTGTCAAAAGATCTATTTATAATATGACTGTGCAATTTCTTCAGCTTGGAACTTCATATACACCATGAAGTTGATAGTCATTTGATAACAGTTGAACCCTCTTTCTTTTTCTTTAAGCATTATAAAACACAGATGTGCATATATGCATGTGTATATATGTATACATGCTACCATATTTCCAAACAACTGCCATATTTCGGGACCATTATAATCATAAAGCAATCGCATGCTATTTTTTCATAGGAATGATGTATCATTCTTGGCTTGTCTTGAAGAGTTGTGCAAATTGTCTAAACTTTCAGCAGTGATATGTCACTGAACTTATAGGCATTAAGTGATAATTCAAATAGTTAAAACAGTTTTTGAACAGACTAAATTTTAAGAAATGGGTGATGAAATAATATGTACACCAAACTCTCGTGACACACACAATTTATTTAAAGAACAAACCTGCACATATACCTCTGAAACTAAAAGTTAAAAAAGAAAAAAAAAAAGAAAGAAAAGAAATGGAAGGACTTTCTAGCATAAAAGCATAGACCAAAATATGGCCATGGTATATGGGCACATTTTTCCTTCAGAGTTGGTCCTATCACGTGTGGCCCAGAGTGCAGTGGGTAAAATATAGACCCGTATTATACAATATACATTGGTTTGTGTTTTTATTTATTTATCATTAGCTGAATGTGCAGGAAGATTGTCAGGTATATATTTCAACTCTAAGAGGTCTTTAGTATGAATGGCATAGGCATGATCAGTATGGTAAAAATGGAAAGAATTGGTCCTAGATCATTACATATATATGCTATTGTTTAAACATTAAATTATGTATAATACATACTTAAGATGATATCACTGTCCTTTTTATTTGTAAATATTAAAACACAATCCTGGCTGGGCACAGTGGCTCATACCTGTAATCCCAGAAATTTGGGAGGCTGAGGTGGACGGATAACAAACTCAGGAGTTCGAGATCAGCCTGACCAACATGGTGAAACCCCATCTGTACTAAAAATACAAAAATTAGCCATGTGTGGTGGTGGGTGCCTGTAATCCCAGCTACTCAGGAGGCTGAGGCAGGAGAATCGCTTGAACCCAGAAGGTGGAGGTTGCAGTGAGCCGAGATCGCGCCACTGCACTCCAGCCTGAGTGACAGAGCAAGACTGTCTCAAAAAACAAAAACAAACAAAAAACCACAATCCTTTGGAAGTTTGTAAATTTCATTGGTGATTTTCTTATAAAATAATTTCAGAGTCTGAATTTCTTCCTAATCGTTGCTGTCTTCAGTGAATAAATGTTTGTTTTTTTACCATTGCTAACTTGAAGTGAGCACCAACTCTTAAAAAATATTGAATATCTTGCTTCTTGAGAGAGTCTCAGGAAGATTAATGGTATACAAAATACTCAACCAACTCTTCTTAAGCAATAAAGACACGTAATAAGCTCATATTGCAGAAAGCAGAGTGATTGGCAGTTCTGGAGTCAGTGGCTTAGTGGTATGAGTATAGCATTTGTGAGGAATAGCATTTTGCAAATTCTCTTGGTCTCCCCTCAAGTTTACAAGATGCCTGCCACAGCACCCATCATCATGAACTGACTCTGTCATTCCTGGCAGAATGACACTTAAAGCAACATAACCTGATTAGCAAAAGTTATACAACCCCAACATTTATTTGCTCACAGATTGAATAACAGAACATTCCGTTAGGTACAGAAAGAAAAAAGAGGAAAGAAAGAAAACTTTCCTTTTGTGTTTTTCTACCTTACCTATGACACATGATCTCAGCTTCTCTTTCACTTTGCGAAAACACTTCCTGATCAATGAGTAAATGTTCTTTTTCTCCTTCATTTTTACCTTTTCCTTGCTTGCCTGGAGCTATCATTTATTTGAAAATCAACTACTCTCTGCAGTGACCCAGAGCACTAATTATGAAAAATATGTCAGTATCCTGTTTCAATATTCAATAAAAAGAGAAATACCGATTGGTAGCATGTAATCACAGCAAAGAGAGAAATATCTTAATTTTCATTGTTTGAGGGTGACTGTTTATGGTCTCATTGTCTGTGCCTCGATGTAGAAGGAAGGAATAGCAGAGACGGTAGATAGAAAGTCAGGGAAGTGACTCCAGCTTGTATTCCAAGGATTTCCTCAAGCCTATTTTTTTTCAATTATGCATCACAGAAGTAAAAAAAAAAAAAAAAAAAAAAAAAAAAAAATGAACAAATTAGAAGAAAATTTAACAAGCAGACTAAAAACATAGGCCAGTATTAGAAATCAGTATCTTAGATTTTGCAAACTGTGAAAACCATACTGGTAGAACTGCAAATAATAACTGACTCTGAATGCTTCAAAACACTGCAGTTGCTGTGCTTAGGAGGCAAGCTCTTCAAATTGTTACTCAGTAACTTGCCTGTAACAGCATCAATTTTATGATATATCAGGAACTATCTTCTTCAATTCTGTGCTATGAATATAGTAAAACTAAAGATACAAATGCTTCATGGTTATAATTCAAAATAAAAAGCGTGGACATTTGTCCAAATGGTCTCATAATGAGTCTCTGTCAATATTGTGCTAATAACACATAAATACACCCTGGTTTTGCATGTGCATCTTATAACAAGGGAGGTAATTTTTTTTTTTTTTTTTTTTTTTTTTTTTTGAGACGGAGTCTAGCAGCCCAGGCTGGAGTGCAATGGCCGGATCTCAGCTCACTGCAAGCCCCGCCTCCCGGGTTCCCGCCATTCTCCTGCCTCAGCCTCCCGAGTAGCTGGGAGTACAGGCGCCCGCCACCTCGCCCGGCTAATTTTTTTTTGTATTTTAGTAGAGACGGGGTTTCACCGTGTTAGCCAGGATGGTCTCGATCTCCTGAACTCGTGATCCGCCCGTCTCGGCCTCCCAAAGTGCTGGGATTACAGGCTTGAGCCACCGCGCCCGGCCAGGGAGGTAATTTTCTTAATGTTCATGAAAATGTTTACATAAATGCAAACAATTCTACGCTGCTCTTAAGCTGGAATTACTTGTTTAATAAATCGTTCTTATGAAGAGTGATGTTGACCGGGCACTGTGGCTTATGCCTGTAATCCCAGCGCTTTGGGAGGCCTAGGCTGGCAAATGGTTTGAGTTTATGTTTGAGACCATCCTGGGCAACATGGTGAAACCCCATCTCTACAAAAAATGCAAAAAAAAAAAAAAAAAAAAAAAAAAAAAAAAAAAAAAGCAAAGAAAAAGATAGTTGTGTGTATGGGCATGCACCTGTAGTCCCAGATACTGGAGAGGTTGAGGTGGGAAGACGGGTTGAGCCCAGGAAGTCTAGGCTACAGTGAGCCATGATTGTGCCACTGCACCCCAGCCTGGGTGACAGAGCAAGTCCCGGTCCCCCGCCTCCCCTCCCCCTGAATAAAAAAGTGGTATTTAAACTTTAAAAGTCATTTAGAATTTGAGTTTATATCTATAATCTATGATTGCTGGCTTTTCCACTGGAAGCTCAGTAGCTAATTACAAAATTTCTGTTGGTGCAAGTGTACCTGTGCTCTCCATAGAATGCCTCCTGTTATTGAGACTCATTTGAACGTTTTTTCAAAATGATTATTTTTTTCTTAATTTACCACTGGCAAGTTGCTACATCAATGAGGTCTAAATAAAAGACCAGAAGGGCTGTGTATCTTTGACAGGCATAGTTTCAAAAGCAACTTCTCTTGACAATTAAACAATGAATCTGCTACAATATAAACATTTCTAATGCTCCAATAAAAGTGTGCTAAAAAGGCAAATGTTTCAGATATGAATAATGGAAAAATAAATCAAAATATCCTAACAATAAAAATCTAATATTTTTTTACAATTATGTTATTATTATTTTTATTGTTTGAGATGGAGTCTCACTCTGTCACCTAGGCCTAGAGTGCAGTGGCATAATCTCAGCTCACTGCAACCTCCACCTCCCAAGTTCAAGCAGTTCTCCTGCCTCATCCTCCCTAGTAGCTGGGAATACAGGTGTGTGCCACCATCTCTGGCTAATTTTTGTATTTTTAGTAGAGATAGGGTTTCACCACTCCAGATCTCAAGTGACCTGCCTGCTTCTGTCTACCAAAGTGCTGGGATTACAGGCATGAACCACCTCACCCAGCCTGTATAATTATATTATAAACATAGACTAATAAGCATTTTGGAAAGACATAGGTGTTATCTGAATTGCATTTTACAGGTAGGAAAATAATTAAGGATTCTGGGAGAAATTCTTATGGTAAATTGTAGAAAATGTGGATAATTTTTTACTTCACTATATAATTTAATTTTAGAAATAACTGCTGATTACAAAAATTATGAGTGTTTTCAACTTCAGATTATACTGTAGTTTCATTATTGGTTCTTTACTAAACATCTGCTTTCAACGTCGTTTATGACTGGAAAAGAAATTAGGCAGCTAACTCAAATTAGTTACAACTAACTCATTAGTTAGTTACAGCTAACTCAAAGCTTCTACAAATGGTTCAATTTTTCACTCACTTATGCTTTGAATACAAAGTCAGTAGGAAGTAGTAACTCCTTTTCTTTATTTTATTCTCAACACATCATATTTGAAACCATAGCATATAGTTATAGGGCTAGTTAGTCTAAGCTTCCTATATCAGTGTCACTAAGAGTATGAATAGATTACTGTGAATGAATAGTTTAAAATACTAAATAAACAAACTGACTTTGGGAGTTGGAGTGCTTTAGATCTTCTCATACCTACTGCTTTTTACTTTATAGTCAAAAATGAAAAATCTAACTTTTTAAGTCATAGGGTAACACCTTTATTCAACAAATGGGAGAAGGATGAAGGTGAACTTTAAATACACGGAATGACACCCTCAGCGTTCATGATAAAGGTGCTAAGGAGATGTGGAAAGCAAATCTCTTTTATTAATACATAATATCTGTACATATTTATGGGGTACATGTGATATTTTGATGCATGTATGTAAGGTGTAATGATCAAATCGGGGTATTTAGGATATCCATTACCTAGAAAATTTGGTGTTACAAAGGTAGAGAGTGGAATGATGGTTAGCAGAGGCTGGGAAAGGTGTGTGTGTTGGTGGGGTTCGTGGTGGGGTGATGAAGAGAGGTTGGTTAATGGGTACAAATATACAGTTAGGTAGAAGGAATAAGTGAGTGTTTGATAGCATAGGAGGGTGACTATAAACTTTTTTTGATGAAAAGCAGGACAGAGGGGACCTTTGGTAGAAGTTTCTTCTTAGCCTCAGTTGAAGCAACCTACTCTAGAATGGACTGCTGTGCCTTAAAAATCCTTCTAAGAATTCTGG
Source organism: Macaca fascicularis (assembly GCF_037993035.2). Lineage (NCBI taxonomy): Eukaryota > Metazoa > Chordata > Mammalia > Primates > Cercopithecidae > Macaca > Macaca fascicularis. Next base: position 57,662,336 of record NC_088391.1, on the reverse strand, counting down.
ATTGCTAGAACAGTTATTGTCTTTGACCCATGCCCATTTGTGTGTATTGAAAATAATTCATTATTGGTCTAAAGCTATAGCTCCAGAGCTTGAACCCGGGAGGTGGTGGTGGCAGTGAACTGATATATTGCCACTGCACTCTAGCCTGGGCGACAGAGCGAGACTCCATCTCATAAATAAATAAATAAAGCTATAGCTCCAGAGAAGGATATGCATGAGACATATCTTCATCTACTCCTGCAAGATAAAATGTAGTCTCTTTCTGATAATGGGGTCACACAACCAGCAAAAGAAGCCACTGACTCAAATATTGCAATAATGTGGGTGTTTCAAGCCTTCTGCTAATTTTTATTAATACAATAGCTTTGACAGGAAGATAAAGTGTTTTGGCTTGTTTCAAAAAATACTTATTAAATTGAAAAATTTACCTGGAAAATATGAAAACATAATAATAGAAAAACTAAAAATATTTGAGTGTGGAAGTAGAAAAATGGAGAGTAATGAGAAGTTGCATTAGGTGAGTATTATTATTTATGTTTAAATGTTCCCATCAGAATTTTGGTATGTTTTCCTGATTGGAAAAAATGATGAGTAAGCTTAGTTCCGTAATGCATATTGATCATTCAAAAGCATAGTGCAAACTAAAAGGCAAAACATCTTAGTCAAGGCTCTTAAAACACATTCAGGGAATTATGCCAGTAAAGGAAGCTGCTTTCTAGGGAACATGGGGATATATGAGCTTTTGAATGAAGAGATTAACCACTGAAGAGCTCTTTTTAGAAGAGATGGAAGGAAAAATAAAAACATAGGAGATATCAAAAAAGATAGATAATTCCTTAAGATTGAGGACAGAGCCTACATAAGAGTATATATAGAATATTTTACAGAACTAGAAAATTAGAAAGAGCAAGAACTTGCAAAGACTGCATTAAGATTCCTTTTAAGTAGCCATTATATTTTTCTCATACTTCTTAGTTTTCACAGCTTTTCACACGTAAATCTCATGTAAGGACAAATGGCAGTAGGATACCACCATCCCCCTTTCTGCTCTTTCTTTGTGATGAGAAAAAAATTTCCAAAGTTCTTTAAGTATGTTATCAAAATTGCTTTTTAATCTTTCTTGGCCTGCTTATGAGTTGCTTGACACCAGATCATATTTTTCCTTATTCATTTTTTTTTTGCATAACCAGTGTTTAAGTTACTGACTAAATTAATAAAGTTAGGGAAATACATTAAGAATTTATTTAAAATTGCAGAGTTTGTATAGGCTATTTTTAGAAGCTAACTTCATGACAGAACAACATGATTTTGCCAGAATTCTTTTTTGATATAATTCAACTCTGGTAGTCTACATTAGATTAAGAAAGAATAAAGCTCTTTGAGGATGCCAAAACATCTAGCTCTCCTGCTTAAATTTATAGATTATTCATTAAAATTGAGGTGTCATTTACTCTAAAGTGTCAGTATGTGTATTATAAATAGAGATTTAAACATTTTTGAAGTGAGAAGAAATATATATTAGTAATTTATTTGGAAGAAAAATATGTTTAGGATGAAAGGAAAAGAAAGAAAAGTTTACAAATTAAGTCATAGAGCCTTGGGTTAACTAACTTTCAATAGTTAAACGTCTTTATTTTTTATTTTCTTGATGTGTATTCTTTAAAAATGAATTCATTAGATGTAGTTTTTGTTTGTCTTCTTGAAAATGTAAAATATCTATATATCATAAAGGATAATGTGTTTGTTATTTTTTAGAAGAACATAACCACCAAAGAGCTTAAGAGTAGGCCCCAAATCAGCTACACTGTGATAACCCTAATCTAATTATACATATATGTTTATATCCATAAATGATATATGTGTGTGTATAATATATATATATGTATAGATATTTTCGTGTATATATAGTCTGTGTATGTGTGTGTGTATATATATCTATGCTTTAACTTACCCTTCTTCATTTTAGGAACTTTTAAAACAGATTTATTAAGGTACAATTGACATTGAATGAAGTGCATATGTTTAAAGTGCGGTTTGATACGTTTGACATGTGGATATACCTGTGATATCATCACTACTTTCAAGGTAGTAGTAGACATACCCAACACTGGCAAAAATTTAGTGAAGTCTTTTTCAAATCTCCCTCCCCTTCCTCCCAGTAATTTTTAATATACTATTTTTGAAATGTAATAAGTTTTAACTTAGCACACAGTGGATATTCAACAAATGCAAGTTATGTAAATCGTTATTAAATTCATACTCCAAAGCCATTCTTTTCAGAGACGATGATTTAGTTAATTTCTGATACCAATGACCTGGTCATAATTACATATTTTTAAAATTGCTCCTGCAGTTTGGAGAGAAAAGAAACATTAAAAAAAAGAAGAGTTTCTCAATTGCATTAGGGATTTGTAAACACTTCATGAAGAAAAAGGAAACACATTCATATTTATTTTTCTGGAACATTCACAAATTACATTTGAAATGACTTGTTGTTTGATGTTTCATTATATTTGTCCAGGATTCTAATAAGGAAGTGTACCACATGGCCTGGCTTTTCACAGAAGAGTTAAGAGAAAATATACCAAACCATCTCACCTATGTATTTAGAAAACATAAAAAAAATTAGAATATAGCGCCACAAGTAAATAATAACTACTTCTTCCCCAGTGTTTGTACATGCACACACATATTTATTATACATTTGACTGACACAAAGAATGTGTAGCTCTCAATTTATAAATAATAATATATACTTCATGGTAAACTCCATGTAACTAATTGGTTTTTAGAAAATACTTTTTTAATTAGTTTCAAATGACAAACGAATATACTTGTGACATACATATTGGTTAATATTTTCATTTATATAAGTAGATGAAACAACTAAAACAATGAAGACTTAGTTCAGAACGTCATTATTTCATCAATTATGTGAGTACCTCTTTGTTAAATCAGAAAATGTTATTTTTAAATATGGAAAGAGTATTTCATAATTTTTTCTACTATTTGCAATATAATAGCAACAGATACGATACATATTAAGTTTATTCTGCATTATTAATATTTCGTTCTTCACTGTCTTAAGTCTAGGTAATCAATAACACCATAAATAAAGCCCTGGTAAGTATAGTTTGACAGGTTTTACAGCGTAAGGACTTCACCATGGCCAATTTCAAGCTACTGATGTCATATCACTGAGTGTGTTCAGAAGGGATGCACATAGCTTACCAATATATGCTATTTCCACCATACAGATACAACAGGTAGAAAAAAATCTCAACAGCATAAATTATAGTAAAGGAAGTAAAGTTATTTTAATATAATTTATTACATTATAAGTTTATATACATTAATTTTTAATAATAGCTAAACATAATAACTGGCTCACAAAATTTCTTAAAACATAAAAGGTATTAACAGCTCCAGTACATCATTGTCCATAGAGTGCTGCACACCTCAACTTAGACACGATGACCCATGTCCATTGAGCATTACCATAGTTACCCAACTCTGATACAAATGTTTGCTTTTTAGTAATCACCAAGTTTTGGTCAACTTTTGCTAATATCAACTTCAGTCTTCAGCTGAATGTAAATTTCTACACCTCTTGATCTAAATGACCAAGTGTTTTCCCATTGTCTCTTTAAATTATTATCCAGTAATTGAAGGTAAAAGTCCCAAATCAGCTTCTGGTGGCTTCCTCATAGAGTTTAGATTAATACATGAGCTAATAGTTGCCTGCAGGTTTTACTTTTCTGAAGTGCTAAGGCACAGAAAACAACTATGGCAACCAGAGCTACTGCTGTTACTACTATTTCCCTTCTTCTTCTTCCTCTTGTTTTTTTTTTTTTTTTTTTTTTCTTCCATCTTTTTTCTCCTCTGAATGAACACCTTATAATATGGAACATCTTTAATGTACAGTTTGGTTCGTTATTGATATAATTTAATGAGTTTTGTTTATATTCTTTCTGATAGACTTTTCACTTAAAATTTGCATTTAAGTTTTATTCTTTTCAGTCCACCTTGCTTTATTTTAAGTGTTTCCCAACTGCTTTTTCTTTTTTTCTCTCCTTTTGGCTGCTTGTAGTCATGGCAACAACCTATGGTCTGTGGTTAGCCATTGTGAGCCTCTCCATTAAGGAGCTTCGGGAAGGCTGATCAAGTGCCAGGAATATGAGTTGATTCCAAACTTCAAGAGTGTTCATTTATTTATCCAGTCTTTGATACAAATTGAGAGTTCTTTGCTCTGTTTGCTTTCCCTCAGGCAAACTCTTTCATTTCATTCTTCCATGCCAGTGTTTCAAATTCTTGGCTATTAGGTGTCGTTTCAAGTATCTGTTAAAATAAAAAGATCCACTTCAAAAATGTCTTTATTTTATGAGCTTTCCTAGTTCCTGGAAGTTGATTATGTTGCCATATATAAGACAGAATTTTACTACAGAATTTCTGGTATGTCTTTGAAGTCCTGAAATTGTGTTACAAAGAATGCTAATGTGATTGCTTTTTTATGGGTAAAGGAAGGCAAATGACAGTTGGTGGTGAAGAGAAAAAGGAGTGTGGGGACTGAAGTACTAATTTGGAACAGGTGTTGATCATTTTTGCCTAGAATAAGTAGTGTAACTGTAAACAAATGGACGTCTAAAAGAACGGCTCAAAGCTAAAAAGGGTAACAAAATAAGGATTTTCATGATAACTTTCCTAAACCCCTTTGCTGAAAAAGAAATGTTACTGTAAAACAGAAGTTTAAAAGTGGTTAAAAGTGGTTGGTTGGAAATAAGAGCTGAAAGAGAAAACTGCATTGAAGTGATTGGTTTGATTTGGTGAATAAATTGCTACTTTCAGATTCAATTTGTATCAATAGGCAAAGACCTGTACACCTGCAGAACCTGTCACACTCAGTATCCAGGGCACTGAAGCAGCTAGTCTTCAACAATAGGTTTACTTCACTCTTGTTGCCCAGGCTGAGTGACAATAATTGCTACCCATTCCTGAAGCCTCAACATAGGAGAGGAGTCTTTGATGTCTGATCGTTAAGCAATACTCTTTTTCACCTCTAATGGAGAGAACACCACGATTTATAAACTTAGAGAATATCACACAAAATTCTGCCTCCTTGTTTTTAAAATAGCTGAGGGTGTTGAACTGCTAGAAAGAATCGTCTTTATTAAATGTGACTGAACACTGGAAGTGCAAGATACTGTTTCCTTAAAGAAAGTAAAGAAATCATGTTTTGGTTATTTACGATGGCCAGCGTAGCAGGCTGAGGTAAACAGGTTCTTGTGAAAGTATTGAATAGTTCCTAGGTAAAAGGAAGAGTAGCAAAGTAATTTAACACACTTTTCACATTTCAAGGTGAGGAGTGTGCTGTGATAACATAATCTTCTGTGGTTTTGATTAAATATTCAAGTCTCTAATTAAAGACCATCACCTGGCTAGGTGCAGTGGCTCACGCCTATAATCCCAGCACTTTGGGAGGACAAGGTGGGCGGATCACCTGAGGTCAGGAGTTCGAGACCAGCCTGACCAACATGGAGAAACCCCATCTCCACTAAAAATACAAAATTAGCTGGGTGTGGTGGCACATGCCTGTAACCACAGCTACTCGGGAGGTTGAGGCAGGAGAACCGCTTGAACCTGGGAGGCGGAGGTTGTAGTGAGCTGAGATCATGCCACTGCACTCCAGCCTGGGCAACAAAAGTGAAACTCTGTCTCAAAAAAAAAAAAAAAAAAAAAAAAGAACATTACCTTGTTCACCCTTTCACTTAGGAGCTGGAACATTCTTATGAAATAAAGAAAGCTCCTATTTTAGGCCCTAATTCACACAAATTAATCACATCATACATATTTTTTCTAACTGCCCACTTGGTGAATACTTTAAAAATCCAAGTGGTATATTATACACATACCTATATATACACCTACATGCATATATACACACATATATTGGGGTGGAGAAAAAACAAAAATAATTTACATTTAAAAACTACACTATCGCCAGGCATGGTGGCTCATGCCTATATTTCTAGCACTTTGGGAGGCTGATTTACGTGAATTACCTAAGGCCTGGAGTTGCAGACCAGCCTGGCCAACATGGTGAAACCCTGTCTCCACTAAAAATAGAAAAATTAGCCAGGCATGGTGGTGTGCAACTGTAATCCCAGCTACTCGGGAGACTGAGGCAGGAGATTTGCTTTAACCCGGGAGGTGGAGGTTGCAGTGAGCCTAGATCGCGCCACTGCACTCCAGCCTGGGTAACAGAGTGAGACTGTCTCCAAAAAAAAAAAAAAAAAAAAAAATCATTAGAATAAAAATCCACCTTCATGAGTCTGAGCACATTCATAGTGGCATATAAACTTTTAAACCCAGAGGTACAAGAGAAAAACTATGTAATTTCTTTCAATGATACTTTTCTAGTATCAAAAACTTTTATGGGTACTTGAATAAAATAAAGCTATAATACTTGTCATATAAGTATTCATTCAAGTATTTAATGATTCCTTTTTTCCTGTTACATTCATTTATTAAGTATTTACTGAGTACTCGGTGCTCAGGCGATGTTCTGTATGCAACTATGAGTGGTTCTTGCAGAATTCCACTTAATCTCTTCAACAGGGCTTACAGGTAGTGCAAAGTATTCTTTCTTTGCTGTACTTGTATAGTACAGCAATATAACATAAGCAGTTGTCACTTTGCTTTGTGAGTTGGAAGCTTGATGAGGTCTGTATTGGGTAACTTAGGGATGAGTTGTACACTGAATGGCAAGAAATGTAAAGGAAGACTGAAACTCTTAAAAAGAAATATGTTTCTTTTATTTCTCATAAAGAAAGGAAAAAAGATGATAGAAATGCCAAATTATAATATGTATGTATTTACATAATGAAAACATTTACATTTAATCATATATTTTGTTTGAATGGTCTTGTTTAACCTCAGTTTTCTCATACATATTTTCACTGGTATTCTAATAACTACCAATAGAAATCTCATATATTCAGATTTGTAGGCTCAAAGTACTGGATAAAAATATACCATAGTCCCATAGGATTCAGAATTAACAAATGACAGATATATAATCCAGTTAAAACTAGACACATCATTACTGGTGTTATGATGATGATTCTCTTCCCATGACTCCACATATGATATATTTTAACTGGCTAGATTGACTTATTTAACCTCTTTTCAGATATTTGTTTGTTGACTGAAATCTACATGGAATTTTTTCCCTGCAGGGATTTGGCTAGTAACATGCCAGCTATATGTTTTACAATTTTGACTTTTCCAGCTGCTTTCTTGATGGATAGTCATTTCTTGATGTTTTTTCCCTTTGCAATAAGTTTGGGAATAAAGGAATATCTTCATTTTGTCTTCTAATGTGGGGATTCTTCTTCAGGAGTTCAGTTCTACCTGGCCCATATTTTGCTTGTTTAGCAATTCAGACCCATAAATATTGCTTGGATTGCTGTGGATCTGATAAAGCTTTACTTGAACAGTGAATTCAATAATAATTTTGACTCTTCATGTACTGCAGCTTCTATTTAATGGCAGCTTGTCAATAGTAGGAAGGGACAGATGGTTGGATGTGTTGGCATAAGTCATACATAATATAGCATAATCTAACTCAGATAGGTATCACACAAACTAATAAAAGCTTTCGTTGCTGTGTTGTTTATTTTGTTTCTTTTTTCACAGATAGATTCTGTTTGTAAGCAGTTTTTGCAGGCAAAATAGAAACATACTACAGACACAGACTCAAAAGAAAAATATAATGTAACTTGATACATGCTCATTCTGAAATGTAAAATATAATGGAAATTCAAAGGTTTACTTGCAGGAAATGTACAAAATTTATTAAGTCCATCAAACATAAAACAATTTTATAGCTAGAGAATTCTTAGTTTTGTGAATGAATGAGTGTATTCAATACAGCAAATTATTAGATAGAAATTGCTTTATCCAGATTCATCCAGACAGTACTCTCTCCCAGTTAACTGCAATACAGCCAAAAGAGTTTGCTCATTGTCTCTGGAGTGTGCCTGGTATTCACCTCTGCTGCCGTTGAAGTTTTATTCTAGCCTTTCCGGGAATCTCTTGCAGCTTCTTTTCTGCCACCCAGGTAACCCCCATCCCTGTCAGCCCTCAAGTTGCCCTAGTCTATCATAGATTGAGGTTACCCCTTATCTCCTTAAGCATTTGCTGAGCACTTACTAAGGACAAGGAAATGGTCAGGACCTAACCACACATCAAGGAAAGACTACAGTGCCTTCGCTCATTAGCCCTACAGTCTTGTGGGAGATGCATAAAAAGCAAATATTAGATTGAAATATGTAGGATATGTAGATTTTTGTTTGTTTGTTTGTTTAAGAGCAACTGCCTGAAGGTGTTAAGGAGGGTCTCCTGGGCGACTATTTAAACTGACATTTTAAGAAGGAAGGGTAGATTCTCATGAGAACTTTGTGAGGGAGGACATTTCAAGCAGTGGAAGAAGAAAACTTGTGAGAAAATAATAACATGAATCAAAAAAGTACTGTTCAAGGACCTGCAATTGTCTTAGTTCTGCTTGAGAGGACAGTGAGAAACAAGTAGGGCAGGTGGTGATAGTGGTTACAAGATTGGGTATTTGTGAAATCACGAGATCAGAAATAGTCTTATTTGTCAAATAAGTTAAGCTAGAATTGTATCACGGTTTTGAGTTGCAAAGGTGACATGATCATATTTAAATTTCAGAAAGAAAATATAATCATCAGTATGCGAGGATGCATTATTGAGAATAGAGGCAGAGAGACTAGAACAGGGGCATTCCAGTGAAATTGATATTCAGATGACCCACAATTTTTTGTTTCTTTCTTTCTGGGAGCCTCATCAGAGAATTTGTTTAATTTATAACTCATTATTAGCTATCCCTTGTTTTGTATCTTTTTTTTTTTTTTTTTTTCTTTTGGAGACAGGGTCTTGCTCTGTCGCCAGGCTGGCATGCAGTGGCGTGATCTCGGCTCACTGCAACCTTCACCTTCTGGGTTCAAGTGATTCTCCTGCCTCAGCCTCCCGAGTAGCTGGGACTACAGGCGGGCACCACCATGTCCAGCTAATTTTTGTATTTTTAGCAGACACAGGGTTTCACCATGTTGGCCAGGATGGTCTCGATCTCTTGACCTTGTGATTCACCCGCCTCGGCCTCCCAAAGTGCTGGGATTACAGTCATGAGCCACTATGCCTGGCCGTATCTTAGGTCATATATTTTATTTATTTACATTTCTTTTGAAATGCAATATTAATCAATTAATTTACCCATTTATGACTCTTTTGCTAACTAAATTGCAAGTTCATTTACAATTCTGATGTTATTTACTTCAGATAGCTTTTCATGTCTCCAATATAATTTGCACGTAATTAGCTATTAATATTCATTGAATGAATTTGTGACCCATTTCAGCTATTCCAAGATAGTGTCCAAGAATGGTAACATGGGAAAAATATATTGCATGTTACTGATAGGTGAATTGCTTCTAATCAAACGAAAATTTGTAAAATCAAAAAAATTAACAGAACGACAAGAAAGACATGTGTCTGTGTCCAAATATTTGTTCTTAAGTCCAGCTGAGTCGTATAGCTCTGGGTCTTTAATAATGTTATTTTCTTCACTATACTGTTGGTTCTAAATTAATGTGTACTTTATGGAGTACTTCCCTGAGATTATTGGATGTGTAATTTTTCTCTGTGTACAGCAAAAATGTTTAAAATTTTTGTCCCGATTTACCGTATTGATAAATTTATGTGCACTATTTTAATTACCCATAGACTGTTAATTGCAATGATTTTTTAAAATTCCTGGAGATTTTGTTCCTCTTGTTTTGGAGGAAGTTGTTATTAACAGTAACATTTGCATATTACATTTGGGATATAATTAAGTTCTAAAAATACTAAAATAGTAAAAGTGTTTAAAATATCATTTATCTAATTTCTCTTTCATATATGAGACAAAAACTTAAAAATAGAACCATCTACCCAGTAAACCTGGGATCATGGGCACACAAACAGTAACAGGTTGGTACCACTCCCTTTCCCCTCATGGTGCCCATCTGCTGGTACCCATCTGCTTTATTCTGGTAAACAGGGGTATTTTAAACTGTTAGGGAATATCGATGCCTGTAAATTGCTTAGAGAGTGAGATTTATTTAGATTCCCAAAAGTGATGGTATAATTCACTTAAAGTGAAACTTCATTTATAGTAAAACCGAATGAACGTTCAGAAATCTGAAATGTATTGTGTTGTTTAAATTGCATTTTTGGTTTATACATAGAGAGCCACATTTCTTGGAGCAGAGTTTACTTATACAATCAAATTGAATTCTACTCTATTTCTGTTCAACTTCTGCCCTAAATGAAATCATTCTATTTTTCTAAACAGTGTAAGACAGGACATGACCAGCTTTGTCTGATACACATTTGCTCGATGTATCAGCAACTTCTTTTCCATACACTATGGCTATTTCAATAGCATCCACCTTGTTAAGTTCAGAACTATTGGAGGTTGCACACTGATTGTATTGCCCTTCTGAGAGTGCTAGAAATGCTCTCAGAGGAAAAAAAGTGAGTAGTAGAAAATATCATTGAGTACTTAATGGGTGCCCTTGGGTCCTATGTAGTAGGTGCTATTATTGAAAAAGACTGCAGTGTGATAAGCACACTCTTGAAGGCTTACATGGTGAATTCTTAAGTAGAACCTACACATAAGTATAAGAATACAAAAGAGCAAATGCTTTTTATATCAAATCATTATATGAGACTATTGCTAAAATATTAGCTGTGAAACAAGTCAAATATGCTTGTATTCTGATTTTGATTAAGTAGTAGCTTTGGTGATGTAATGGGTCAGTGAACTATTGGAGAGAATATGGGGAAATTACAAATAAAATTTACTGGATTGAGACCAAAACTCATTTTCAAGAAGTTCATTTGCTGAGCTTTATAGGAGATTTGTAGGATTGCAAGGCTTGAGGTAAACTGGCAAGATGATTGAGAAAATGACACAATAACTTCCTCTCTATAATGGCGTTGAGCCAATCCACTTATTTGTGAATCCAATTTATCAAATTCATCTCTTAAATGATATAGCATGCTTTTCTTGAGTAGCTCAAATTGTTCTACAGACATTATCTCATTTGTCCTCATAAAAAGATGGGAAGTTTCTATTGAATGAATGCTTCATGGAGTGAATACGTTAATGAATGGGAATTCAAAGTAAGTGTTTTTAATCTCTACTGTATCACTCACTGGCTTTGTGACAATGATAAGTAAGTTAATTTCTATTAGTCTTATTTTCTTTATGCTATGAAGAAATATTCATACTTTTCACTTAGTATCATGGGGATTAGTGTAAGGAGTCATGCCAATAGTTACAAAAATTCCTGAAGTTCTTCCAAAGCTAAGGCAGTCTCTAACTTTTAATAAACCTAAAGCTACGCTAAAGTATGTTTTGGTATTGAATTAACGTCATCAAAAATCAGGTTATACTTGTGGTATATCAGAATGATTTTAATTATTGAAATTCACTATTAAAATATACTTTGAGCTCCAAATATTTACTAGGAATTGTACTGGTGTGGGAATTGAGTTGAATATTATGGCCACTACCAATCAGGAACTTATAATTTCACTGGAGGGATAGCCATGAAAATAATTTCATAAAACAGAAGTAGTTGAGAGCTATAACTACTGACAGGAACAATGAGCCATAGGAACATAGATGAGAGAGAGATTACTTTTCCTTAAGTAGAGTGAAGAGAACAATTATGCAAGAACAGAGATTAGAAATCGAGGTTGGGACTAACATGTAAAACAATTGAATAGTAGGTGGATGTTGAATGCTGCTGAGAGAATCATCAAAGTTTTTAAGCCTTTTGAATCTATTCAATGTATGTCCCATTCTAGGTATTTGAAAGGTAATTGCGATGGTGGTAAGCAAAGTAGATTAGAAGTCAGTCATTGAGAGAGACGGCAACAAAGAAGGGCAAGTCTGATGATTTACAAATGATAAAGATGATTTATCAAATAAACTTTGATGATTTCAAAGTTGAGCGACTGGCTAAGTGGTGATACCATTGAAATACCAGGAGTAGAGAGGAGAAGCAAAGCTCAATGGAGAGAAGCGATAACTAACAAAGTTTGATTTTTGTAAATTAAGCTTCATTATCTTCTGTATCACACATTCCAAATCTCACTTAAAATTCAGGCCATGTTTTTCACATTTGCCCACACATCTTCAGATTTGATACTTACCTGCTTATCGAGCCACAGAAGCCAGTGAGCCTGTCCAGGGTCTGTGTGCAGACCCATAACACAAGAGAGTGAGGCCCAGGTTCAATCAGCAATTAAAGGGGTGTCTTCAAAAGAGTTGCCCATGTAGATATCAGGAAAAGGTGGTAAATGAAGAGCCAGGAGTCAATAATCTCCATGTATGTTTCAGAAGAAAATCGTTACAAATATGGGGTATCCTCTTGTTATGTGTTTGTGAAGTCAAGGAAACTTGATTAGGACCAAAACTCATTTTGGAATTGATCTTTGGAATTGACAATAATGAATTCACTGTGAAATGGGAGGCAGTGGTTATTTTAGAGTTAAAAAAAGGTAGACAATTAATTCAAGAAATTTGGTAGCTAAGAAAAGGAGTGATGGGGCAGCTTCTTGCAGAGGAGCAAGGCTCAAAAGAGGTTTTTGAACATTGAGGATATTTTAACTCATTTACAAGCACAAAAATGGTAGATGGAGGCAATGGAAGTTCAGAGGGAAGAATAAGATCGTAGGAGGGGTAGGAGATCAAAAACATAATTCAAAACTAGTTGGGCCACTTCTTCCCAAGAAACTATAAAGAAGTCAGTTAATAGTGGTACAGAAATAGGTCACCTGCTGAAGGATTGGCTATGTGTGTGTGGGGTAGGGTGGAATTTTGAGTAGAGTGAGTGTGGCTCAGAACCTTGTTAAAGAAAATAAGAAAGTCAAGTAGATATCATTAAGTGTGCTTGGTAGAACTGAGATAAAAGCAATGATATTATCAACAGAAAATCATACCTCAGGTAAGTAGCGTAATAGAGGGAACATTCTGGGGAAAGATTGATGACTTCAATTTTTTTCTTACAAGTGAACAAAAGTTCTAGAAGATACCATCAACTTAAAAGGATATTACGCAAGGAAAGCAATATGAGAGCATCTAGTATAGGACTGTGCCTGTGCTACCTGTGGCAGTGTCTACCTCTACATATTGCTAGTTCTTTGTTTCTACAGAGGGCGTCAATATAAGAAAATCTTACTTATTAGCCAGACTCAGAACAGCTGTCTGGGGACAGTATTTTAGTAAAAAGTGTATATTGTAAGCTAGTATTACTATCACTTTACAGAAAGTAATTCTTCTTTTAGTGGGGACAAATACATTTCCTAGATTTTATGAAAGTAAAAGAGTTCTGACTAGTTTCATATTTGAACAGGAAAATATATGTTTTGATCTCTGTTTTTAAACACCTTGAATATGAAGGAAACAAAACTGTTTCTGAAGAACAAGTAAACAGAGTTTGAAATAGGCTGATGGCCAGAGTGTTGGGTTACACTGAGAATTAGAACAAGAGCATGGGACACAGGTGATGCTTATCGCGTGATGATAACGATTGTTCTGATACTGTCTGTCATCTCCTCTCATGGCCTTTCCTCTCTTGTCTGTTTTTTTTTTTTCATAGTTAAGATCAATAGTCTTATGTTAAACCTGTTTTTCTCAAATCTAGAATTGTTTTTAACCTTTGATTTTTTTTTTTCTTATCCATCAACAATATCCAAGGACAACCAATTAAAGATGAATGAGGCTATCATCTGAGGAAGATAAGTGAGCTGTTTCAGTCTATGTACAAATAATAGGTTATGTGGTCATGAAGCATGAGTTTCAATGATATATTTAAATAAAGCATTGTGTTATAATTACAGTGTATAAAAATCAAAAACTTGATAGACATCCAGGTGCTTATATCATTGAAAATAATCAGAGATATGGAGAAAAAATATGCATGCAACTGTTTACCACAGATAGGTGGTTAAATAATCTACATCCAGAAGATGAAATCATGATTTTTTAAAATTTAACATTCAATGATATGGGATAAAATGTTTATGTCATAAAGTTAACTAACAAAAATAGAATATGAAAGTATGATCCATATTTCAGGAAGGGGAAATATGTGTGGGACTGTGTGTGTGTGTGTGTGTGTGTGTGTGTGTGTATGTGTGTGTTACATTAAAAACAAGCATATGTTTAGGATATGGCCTTGAAAAACTGTAATAGGATTTTAGCACTGGTTATTTCTGAGTGGTGATTTCATGGGTGATTTATGTTTTTCCAATACATTCACGTAGATACTCTAAAATTTTTACAGTGACCATGTTATCACTTTTCTAATCACAGAAATGTTATTAATAAAAAAGACTACTATGTGATCACAGCTATAATTTTGTTATGCCCCAGTTTTTATGGAACACCCACACAAATGCACACATTGACACATTGTCTGAGTCTTCAATGAGTACAGTGACTTCACCTAGTAATTGGGCCTAATTATCTCCACAAGGTCTGAGAGAAGAGTGCTCTTTTCTCCAGGATGTCTAATGCCAGCCAATTTACACTTAGGCCCGCTACAGTTGATCTTCTGGGCCTTTTATGATATGGTAACACTTCAGAATTTTCTCTACAGTGTGACTCTTTAATTGTTTTACGTAAAAAACGGAAATATTTGTCTATTTTGAGTGTTTTAGCATTAACTGTTTGATTTCGTTGGAGGAGAGGAGTGCAGGAACCATCCCAATTATGGGGGCAGAAGCTGGATGAGTCAGAGGCTGTCTCTTATGTTCATGAAATGCAAAAAAAAGTGACTCACTAACCATTCAACATATTTGTAGTCTTGCTGTTCATTAGTCCATTAATAGTATTAACTGGCTGGAAAAATGATTCAGAATTTTCTTATCAGCGTTCATTCATCAGGAGAAATCTTGAAGTCCCACCATTTATTTTGTTTTTGTTGTTTTATCTTTCTTTCTTGCATCAGTGAAAAATCAGACAAAGTAATTAAATGTTGTTGGCAATAACTTACTTGTTGTGCCTTGAAAAAGAATGTAAATCACTAGAGAAAACATGATGGCCAGGCTTACTCTCACTTTTTCTCTCTCTTTCACACATACACACACACACGTACATTATTAAAATAATAAATATAGGCCGGGCGCGGTGGCTCAAGCCT
Source organism: Macaca fascicularis (assembly GCF_037993035.2). Taxonomy (NCBI): domain Eukaryota; kingdom Metazoa; phylum Chordata; class Mammalia; order Primates; family Cercopithecidae; genus Macaca; species Macaca fascicularis. Next base: position 57,647,061 of record NC_088391.1, on the reverse strand, counting down.
GTAATCCCAGCACTTTGGGAGGCCGAGACGGGCGGATCACGAGGTCAGGAGATCGAGACCATCCTGGCTAACACAGTGAAACCCCGTCTCTACTAAAAATACAAAAAATTAGCCGGGCGTGGTGGCGGCGCCTGTAGTGCCAGCTACACGGGAGGCTGAGGCAGGAGAATGGCGGGAACCCGGGAGGCGGAGCTTGCAGTGAGCTGAGATCCGGCCACTGCACTCCAGCCTGGGCGACAGAGCAAGACTCCGCCTCAAAAAAAAAAAAATAAAAAATAAAAAAAATAAAATAATAAATATATTTCATAATTTTTATAATTTATACAGTTAAATTTATTTAATTTCTAATAATTTAATATTCTATTCAACAAGCAACAATAGACTCACCATTTAAAAACCTTTTAAAATCAATTCTTTCAAATTTGGTTCTTTGAATGAAACACTACAGAAACCATAGAATGATTTCAGATTTGCCAAAGAAAGAAAGAAAAAGGAAGAAAGGAGGGAAGGCAGGAAGCAAGTGAAGAAAAAGAAACAAGTTACTGCTCTACATAGGACACTGTATTCAAGGCAAGGTCATGTATTTATCCTTAGTTTCATGATTTAACTGATAATTGAAATGAAATTTCTCTTTATAAAGCTATAAAGAAGAGTACTGTTTTTGCTGAGTAAAAGAAATATGGATTTCAAAATAGGTACTTCATTATTTGGGAGTACAGGTTTGCTGATATTAGTAGCCACCTTGTCATATTTTCAAGGAACAAGTGATCTAAATATGAACATCCCTATCAAGAGCAAAACATTTTTGCAGGATAATTTTAAGAAGAGTAGTCTACAATATTCAGCTCTCCAACCATCAAGCATGACTCACTCCAAATAGGTTATTTAGTCTGTTAGTACTGTTATGTTTAATTTGATTAGTCTTTCTGACATTTCTCTAATTAAAAATGAAATGCCTCAGGTCCTATTACAATGTTCTAGTGATGTTTCATATGGGACACAGTTTCTTGCACGACTGTGATGAGTAGGTGCTGTACAGAAGATATTTCATTTTAGGCATATGAATAATACTTCTCAGTAGTAGAGTGACTGCTAAAATATTAATTTAACAGATATCTAATGAAAAGCATTCTGGCAAATTTTCCATCTCCCAAGATTAAAATAAAATAGTTTTGTTTTAGAAAAGTGGTAATTATTTTAGTTCATCTTTTTTATATACAGTTAGTAAAATGCATTTAATAAATGATAAATTTGTAATCTACTATTGGAATAATGTTTTTGTTCTATTAGAATTTAGACTACAAATGCAGGATATAGATACATATTTTTCTGTTTCCTCATGTTTACATTGAATGTAATGTGTGCCTAATAAGTACTGGGGGGTGACAGTTCTGTAAGTAAATATTTGACATTACTTTATCATAGAGTAATAACATCATGATTAAAAGGGGCAATACAAATGATATATGAAGAAAAAATGTGGCACTATATTAAATAGAGTCAGAAATTGTAAATTATTGCCAGCATGTCATACATATGTCTTCATTTCCTTTTTCTGTAGTTTTACATTGATGTAGGAAATTATATTACTCACTTTTAAGTCATACGAATATAGTGATAAATATCACAATGTGAAATTCTTTTGAATCCATAGAAGGTTAACTGCAGAGAAATAGAACTAAATATCTAATCTTTCTACTTTGGAAAAATGGAATTCAAATAATCTCACATTTTACTTTACCCACTAGTTTCTACCTCCCATCAATGGTGACTGATCTGAGTTTGAATTACTTTTCTTTCAATTATTAATAGTAAAGGTTCAGTTGTAATGTAAATATGTCCTGAGGTGTATTTTTGTCATTAAGGACAAAAAATCACTGCAGGAGTCCAGAACTGTCATGAATTGGGCAATGCATACACAACTAAGGAAAAGAATATTGCAAATAGAACAGGATAAACTGGTAATAGAAGATTCTAGGACTAATAGGACATTCATCAAATAATAGCCATCATCAAAATCTGTTAGCTGGTATTTATCAGTCTGAAAGCTATAAAAATGACATTGGAAATCTCTTGATTTCCAAATATACCTGTTTGTGCTGTTGTGCTATAGCTAAGTGAAGTTATAGCTAAGTGAAGTTATAGCTAAGTGAAGTTATAGCTAAGTGAAGTTAGCTTCCTGCCTAACAGGCTTTTATAGGCAATAGAGAGAAGGAAAATGATTGAAAGGATTTCCCCACTGTGAGGCACCCACTGTGTCTCAATGTAATGGATTACAGCTGCTAATTTACCTGATTAGGTAAATTAAAGTTAAGGCTTTGGAGTCCTGTAGTTGGGGGTTTGAATCCATATTCTATACTAGCTGGGGGACTTTGAGGAACTTATTAACCTGTCTAGGTTCGGTTTTATCTTAAAATAACAACCACTGCAACAATAATAGTAGTTAATTTTAAGGAAAAATTGAGGTTAGATCATATTAATATGTGTAAACCTCTTAGCACAGTGCCTGCCCATTAGACAGTCTTCAATAAATATCAGCTTTTATTTTTATAGTTATTTTAATTAACTTGATTAACTTGCTCTTCACATTTCCTGAACATCAATTAGTTAATTAGCGGATATGTAGTTTGGTAAAGTGGCATCCAAAAGGATTTTATATTTTGACTCTTTTTTTTTTTTTTTTTTTGAGATGGTGTCTTGCTCTGTTGCCCAGTCTGGAGTGCAGTAGCGCAACCTCAGCTCACTGCATGCTCTGCCTCCCGGGTTCATGCCATTCTCCCGCCTCAGCCTCCCAAGTAACTGGGACTACAGGCGTCTGCCGTTGCGCCTGGCTAATCATTTTTTGTATTTTTAGTAGAGACGGGGTTTCACCATGGTGTCGATCTCCTGACCTTGTGATCCACCCGCCTTGGCCTCTCAAAGTGCTGGGATTACAGGCATGAGTCACCGCACCTGGTCTATATTTGGACTCTTTAAAGACAGTCACATGCTCCTTACATTTTAAGGCTGGTAGGACATCTCTTTTTTAAATAGAAACTTTCCAATGTATAGTGTTTACTATGTGATCTGTTGCATGTCTTTGTTTTATTGATAATAACTATATTGTATTTAATACATTCAACACTGAAAAAAAAAAGTGACCTGAATACCAAGTATTTTTTTTAAAAGAGAACTAGTAGCAATCCAAGGCAGTTAACCATCAATAAAAAAAAAAGAGTTTGATCCGTTTAGTAAATAAATAAATGGTCTTGAGAGTCACCGATGGGTGGAATCTGCTGTGGGAGAGAAACAAATGCAGAGTGAGGGCTAAATCTCCTGACTAAATAAGGAGTACAGATAAGACAAGGCACAGAAATGAAAAGGAATTTAATGTATTCGGAGTCAATAAAAAATCCTAGATGCTTGATTCAGGGGAGGATCTAGGCTTTTTGTGACTTGAGGCTTATATATTTGTAGAGCTCTCTTTAAATAAAAGAAAACAAATTATAAGGACTTTGAAGAGGCCTGTACAAGTGAGGAGACTTGCAACTTTTGTGTCAATTTCCCAATAAATCCACATCTATCTAGCAGAGAAGTTTGCACTAAGTACAATGAGATAAGTAGGGTGAAATTATGAACAGCTCTGAAATCTGGAAGAGATGTTTACACTATGTGTTAGAATTGTGCTCCTCAACGTACAGTCCTAGCATCAGACTCATATACAAGCTTGTTGGAAAGGCAAATTCTAGAGCCCAACACTAAATTTTCTGATTCAGAAACTCTGAGACCAGTAGCCTGTGTTTAAATGAGGCCCTCAGTTGATTGAGATGAACACTAAGGTTTGATAATCACTGTGTAGAAGGTTAGGCTCTGAGCTGCTATAATGAAGATGAGATTGGTAATAAATAAAAAATAAAAATAAAATAGTTTTATTTTAGAAAAGTGGTAATTATTTTATTCATCTTTATTACATACAATTGATAGAATGCATTTAATAAGTGATAAACTTGTGATTCAATATTTTAATGTTCTTATTCTATTAGAATTTAGACTATAAGTGAAGGATATACTCCATGAATGAAAGGAGTTTAGGTGCACCATGGGTATTCAGAATTGGCTAGATTAGAAGCAAATAGGCAAGTGATGATTCTCTTACACTGATAGGTATACAATGGATATAAGAAAATATGTAAGTAGAAAGGAATTGACCAGATATAATTGCTACATGTTGGGTAGAAGGAGAGGGTTTATTTAAGATGAGTCTAGGCTTCAGACTTCTTTTTAGACAGCAGAAGAGAAAGTAAGAAGAGGTGATTTGATGCAGAGTAAAGATAATATTGGTGGGTGGAGAAAGTATAGAAAATTCTGTTTTGAATATGCTGACTCTTACTTATCACTGAGGGATATCTATGTAAAAACTATATAGTAGCCAATGGGGTAAAGAGCACTGGAATTTGTTGCCAGGACTGAAAATATAGAGTTAGCCTATTTCCTGAATAACAATAAAACAAAACAATATATAATTACACATAGTCCTCACCTCACAAAAAATAAACCAACAATTTTATAGATTGTGTACTAGCTGATTTCTCTTTGCCTAAATTGTTTACACAGAAAAGAAATGTGATACAGTTCTTTTCCCAGTGGGTAGCTAGTACTTAAAAGAAATTCCACTCTTAGTTATAGTGCTTTATACTCTCCAGTAACTTTGAATAGGCTCTAGCAATTTTAGCTGCTAAAAATAATGTAAACAGTAACAAAGGATTTGTTGAGAACCTTTCATTATTTTGTTCCATATTATTATGTTTTGTTTTATTCCCTTATTCCAAATCTATGCAACTGTAGGCGACACTGATGAGAAATTATTCTAAGTTTAATAAAATGTATGTATGCTTTTGCAGCATATATGTAATAAATATGTGTGTTTAATGAAGGATGCTAATATGAACGATGAAATGAGTTTCAATTTGAAGCCTTCCCATTGGGTACAATCACAGAGGACCAGAAGCATTTTCCATGTACCAGTTGTTCTAAAAGCAGTGAGATATTTTCATTTTATGTTTTTCATGAGGTCAAGTTGATATATTCACAAATACCCCCACCATTCTCAAATTCAGGAAAGACACTTGGAGAAAATTGTTAACCATATGCACAAGGACTCAGAGATGCATCAGTCCTGGGATTTGTTCACACAAATTGTTGATCAGCACTTGTCAAAATGAGGAACATAGAAACAAAAGTGGACATTACGTGCATGCACATGAGGATTCTTATTCAAATTCCAATATATACATAGCCTGAATATACTGTATGGTTCACAACTTTTTGCTGAATGAGTGAATTTAAGTTATTTCTTACTCCTCTATATCCCATGCTCCCATAATGTTTTCAATTATACCACAAATAACTGATGCAGAAGAATTTTTAAGCCAAATTAATACTATTTTACTAATATTTTTACATTTTATTATTAAATTTATCTTTTAAAATTAAATATTAAAAACCCCTCTGAAACCCACTGTCTTAATATGTTTTAATTCTTCCTTTCAGTCTTTATACTCATACATAAATGTATTAACAGATTTACTAGCTTCCTATATGGAACCTATTTGTATTTTTTTACTCAAAATTTTATCTTTTCATATTTATAATTATGTCTTACATTTTTACAATTATTTTGGTACAATATTCAATGCCATAACAATGAACCAATGTTCTAAAATATTTTTAGCTATTTCAACCCTTAAGTACTGCTGTTTGGGAAGTTTTGGAGAATAGATCTTTCTACTGTTGTATACATAGGACAATTTTCCAGAAAAAAAATCCAGAATAAGTTTTGATACTCTCTGGAGTTTTTCAAGGCAATATGTTCACACACTGGTACTAATGGTGAAGCATTAGTATATGCAAATACTTTGGATGTTGACGTTGGATGACAAATTAGGCTTAGATCAATTTTTGTTCTTTAAAAAAGTATTTTCCCTTTGAAATTATATCATTTCCCTTTAAAATGGAATTCTATGTTTGCAAAAATATTTGAAGTTATATTTTCCTTTCAATGTATAAATAAGTTATGAAATTGTAATTAAGGGATTTGTATAAATAAGTCACTTATATCTCATTGAAATATATACTATATAGCAATATATTAGATACAATCAAATATGATATTAAATGTAGTAATGCTCACTACATAATAGGAACTAAACAAATAAAAATTACATCCAAATAAGTACTCATAAGAGACACTTTTTAGAATAAATGACCTTAATTCAACTTAAAAAGCCAAAACATCTCTGTGTTTTTAAATATATTCCGTCACCGATCTGCCTTCTTCTTCTGGGTCACTGAGTTCTAAGTTATGGTCCAACGACCTGTGTGAAAGGGACTGCAGAAAATCGCCAGAGATATGACTACAAATACTTATTTCCAGATCTAACCAACCAAATTGGATTGAGACTTGGGAATCAGTATTTTTGATACCTTATTCGGGTAATTCTGACAATTGCAGCCAAGATTCAGAACCAATGACCTAGATTACCAGAGAAGCCTCTTCCATTTCTATTCCGGTTTTGTATTTTATAAGATCCTTTTTTTTTTTTTTTTTTTTTTGAGACAGAGTCTTGCTCTGGACTGTACTGTAGTGGCGCGATCTCGGCTCACTGCAAAATCTGCCTCCTGGGTTCACGCCATTCTCCTGCCTCAACCTCCCGAGTAGCTGGGACTACAGGCGCCCGCCACCACGCCCGGCTAATTTTTTTGTATTTTTAGTGGAGATGGGGTTTCATCGTGTTAGCCAGGATGGTGTCAGTCTCCTGACCTCGTAATCCACCCACCTCGGCCTCCCAAAGTGCTGGGATTACAGGCGTGAGCCACCATACCCGGCCTAAAAGATCCAATTTTTATACTGTTATGTAATGATGCCTACTACTGCTTTTTACATTAATCATCTAAAAAGGCCATTCTGTCTAAGGTCATTCTGGCTATAGGGCAGGACTAAATACCTATGAAATAAGCAGAATTATGTTATTAAAAGAATATCAAAACACCTTACTCATACTTTGCTCTCACTGAGAGAATGCAGTCACCATCTATTACCTAGCTAAATGCATTTCTTTACTTTGGAAATTAGAAATAAGCATATTATTTGTGAAAGATATGTAAAATGTGTGCATTGCCATTATTATGGTTTAATTTAGTATAATTGCCACTGTAGGAGGCACAAGGACCTTAAGATCAGTTTACTGGCAAGGACATGGGATGTCAAACATAGGGAGCATACATGGAATGTTTGGGGAAAGTGAAAGGTATTCCTAAAGTTTTAAAGTGTAAGTGTGTGTGCATTTTTGTGTTTCTGTGTGTCTGTGTGAGGGGAATGAGTTCTAATGACAAAGTAATATGTATTACCTGAAATTGTTGCATAGAAAATCCTACTTAGCTCTGTTTTTATATAGTAAGTTGCTAGCCCAGCAAACTTACCTAAATCTTCAAAATGAATGGCCAATGATTTAAAGCGAACTAAAATAATAAAAGAAAATCCCCTGACTTCACCAAACAACTTATCTTCCCTACTCCTCTTCCTACAACTTTTTTTTTTTTTTTTAAGAGATCAGAGTTTTGGGAATGGAAATCTTCTATTTTTGAGATGCTTTAATTTTTGAGCATTCCTCTCCTCTCTTGATAGTTTTTAATAGAAAACACTTGGAACACAGTATCTGTTCTCTTTCTCCTATGTTCTCCTCTTTACAAAGGGGACTTCACTTTTATATAAGCTAAATTACAGAGAGGAGGAGAAAGATCACAAAAATAATTTGGAAAGGAATATTTATTGCTAGGTAGACCACTTCAAAATAGTCACCTTTGTCCTTTAAAGTTAGAGAAAAATCCAAAGATTGGTTGGACAATGCTGATAATAGTAGCTAAAGCATTTATTTATTATTATTTGTCAGGAATAACAAGAGGCTTAAATAAAATATCTCATTTAATCATTCCCCAAATCCCATAAATTTGAAACTGTTTCTTTATCTACTTTCTGCTAAGAAAATTGAAGCACAATTCAAGAAACATTTCCAAACTCACACATTTTCCCAAGTGAAAAAAGCTGGATTCCAACCTGGACTCCATGGAAGCCCATACTGTATTGCTTACTGCCAACATTTTAAAACATATTTATTTTGAAATATGTTACAACAAAAATGCATGCTATAAATTTCTTCTCTCTCTCTCTCTCTCTCTCTCTCTCTCTCTCTCTCTGTCTCTCTCTCTTTCTTTTTTGAGATGGAGTCTCTGTCACCGAGGCTGAAGTCCAATGGCACAATCTCAGCTCACTGCAACTTCTGTCTCCCAGGTTCAAGTGATTCTCCTGCCTCAGCCTCCTGAGTAGCTGGGATTACAGGCACCTGCCACTATGCCCGGCTAATTTTTGGATTTTAATGGAGACAGGGTTTCGCCTTGTTGGCCAGGCTGATCTCGAACTCCTGACCTCATGTGATCCGCCCTCCTGGGCCTCCCAAAGTGTTGGGATTACAGATACAAGCCACCACAACCGTCCTATAAATTTCATTTTTTAAAAAATTTAAGAAGCCAATATTTTGTGTGAATATTTTAAAGGAATCTGATAATGTATTATATTGTGAAAAGTCTTTCCATCTATACCTAGGCTTTTAACCATATGTTTGCACTAAGCAAATGTATATAACAAACAAAAACTAAATTACTTTTTACCTCTGTGACCGAATCCCTTCTAGTAAATAAATCAGGGTCCTGATAACACCACACTACAGAATAGGGACGTTTTTCACAGGCATTTTACTCTTCTCAGTTTCTCAAAGAACTTCATCAAAACTAACGGGACTATAGAGAAGATTTATCAGAGGCTCGGTCAGGTCTGTTACATTTCCCCTGCACACGGGAATGGGCACATCCATCTGCCTTCCCTAGAGACTAGCAGGATAGAGAACTCGTGACAGATATACCTTTTAAAGAGACTATTTTTTAAAATAAAGACTCTTACTTCCTGTGCTATCTATAATAATGAGGAGCAATCACTAAAAGAGTTCCTGTAAAGTGTTATTTAATTTTGTAGTTATAATGAATAGACTAGAGAGTAAAACATCTTGAGTGTATCACGAATAATTTTGCAACGGGACAGGCTCCTTGGCAGTGCATGAAGTAATAAAAGTTCCTGCTTCATACTATGTTGGTTCTCTTTTCATCTTCATTTAAGTTGTTGGATGTGATGTTGCCAGGTACATTCAAAGTCCGGAAATGCTATATCTATCTAATAATATGTGTATCCATCAAGGGCTGATTAATATTAAGAAACATATCTTGTGTAGATATCCTCACATAGAATAAAAAAGTGAAATGTGAAAGTAAACTTGTGTCATTATAATTCCTTAAAACAATGTGATAACAATACATGTTAATAATAAGCATACTATGGAATAAGGAGATGAATTTTTTTTTTCTTTTTACCATTACTTACAGTTGCTCAAAGCCCAATGTAAAGGGCCAGAATGTATTTTTTTATATATAAAATGGCTTTTTGGTAATCAGATAAGAGCTTGTTGCAAGGTAGTTATTTGTAAATTCGATTTTGATATATAACTTAATACTTTAATTAGTATGTTTGCTCTGTACAATGAATTTCTAAATCATATACACTTACCATGTATGTGTATGTGTATGTGTATGTGTATGTGTATGCATATGTGTATGTGTATACACTTAAAATTGTGAGAAAGCTCCTTAAATAAACCAGGTCAATCAGTTTGGGAGACTGAGGAAATTGGGTCTGGTAAAGGTCAAGGTGGTTTCATAAACTGATTAGTGGCTCCATTAAAATCATCTCTGTCTCAATCTGATTTCTACATTTAACATTAAAAACAAACAAACAAACAAACAAAAAAGCCTCTATGTACACACAGGGAGTACAGAAAGGCCCAAAACATAGATGGCTGGAAAAACAAAAAAAACAAAAAAAAACTAGTAATTGATATTAAAGAACTAGAAAATGAAAGAACTAGATCAGATAGCTTGATAATTAATGGATGGATCAATAGCATTTTGAACACAATTTATTATATTTTAAATTAGAGACAAAAATACCAAAATAAAACTGTTAATTAAAAGTAGAGTTGGATGGCAAATACACACAAAAAAGAAGAAGTCCATAGAAGATTAAATTCTCAGGAAGAATAACTTTATTTTGGTGAAAGCGAAGTTCTGAAAAATTAGATTTAGCACATCACTAGTCCCGTCTGGAAACAAAACAGTGATCATTGTTGATCTCTAAAAATTGGTGAGGGTTTTTCTATCTTCTTAAAAAAGAGAAACGAGAAATGCAAAGATTTAATTCTTAGACTCTTGATTAATTGTAAAATTAATTTTAAAACAGAATAATGACTTTTAGGACAGACTTAATAAATTTAAAAATTCAGACTTGAACACATTTGATTACCATTCTAACAGTATAAAATACAATATCATGTGTATGTCTAGATTATAAGCATAAGCATTTTAATATAAATTTTGAGAACATCATTGTATCTATTTTTAAATTTGAGTTTAATTAGGAAGTTATTGACTAGCTTATGATTTTATATAAGAAGCTTTAATATCCTTAGTAAATATCTGTTTAATAGCGAGGTTATTGACATAAAAAATTAAAATTTTAGTAAAATATTTTTCTTAATAATTACTCTGCTTTCTATGTTTTAACAATTAATGGTGTGGCTTTACATAAAACCAAACATTTTAAGTCTTTTAAATTTTTCACCCCAAGGAAAATCTGAAGATAAAGACATTCCACAAGAGAATCTAACTAGCTTACTTGTTATATAACTAGTGTGGCTGTAACTCTTTCTGAAAACAAGGAGCACATTTCTTGGTATTATTTCACATAATAAATATTTATTTAACAAATGACTCAGTACAGCAGAAACCTACATTTTTGGACAGGAACTGTGAGGAACCATCAATAAGCTGAAAATCTTCCTGAGCAAGACTAAATTCTTACAAGTTTTCTGCCGTGTAGTTATCTGTACTGGTAGAAATTAAAACAAGGCAAGAAAGAAGTAAAAGCTAAAGAAGCCTAATAGAGCTAATATATCCAAGTTTGGGAGTGACAAAGATGGCCTCCTCAAGGTTCTGCTCTTAAGCAGGGTACCTGGGATTCACTGTTACCTCGGGGGACTCTGCCGTCCTCTCTGCCCCACTAAGCATACACAGCCCCGTCTGTTCCTGTTGTCTCTTAGCTCCCATGTTGTCCTCTCTCTAGCTTTCAGTCACAGCCAAACAACACTGGTCCTAATTAAACCAAGGGGATTGACATTCTCTCCTAGGTACTTAGAATGCTGTACCAAGAGCATTCTCAGACCATGCCAGCCAGGGAACAAGCCAGTACTTTTCCCTTATTGGGATTTCTCTCTACCCTTGTTTTGTAAGTAGTGAGAAAGTAACAAACTAAAACTTGGGATTCCCTGCAGCATGGCATAGCTCCCTATTATTGCCCCTTTACAACTGGTGACATCATTTTCGAGGACATAATTCTTAAAACTTTCAAGACACAATTTTTAAGTGTTGAATTCAGTTTTAAAATTAGTTTGCTGTTTTATATTAAACACTAATGTTGTCAATAGAAGCACAGTAACTATTTGAATCTTAAACATCAAATCTCCGCTTTTATTTATGTAAGTTGTTATAAAATTAAGCTTATGGGCTCTCTAGTTGGAAAATAAACATTTGAATCAGACACACTTATTTGTGTGTTGAATTTATTAGCTACGTCACTTTGGCAAGATAGTTTGGCTTTCTAAGTATTGGTTTACTCTTTTATGAAATGTGGGTAGTTGTAATTGCTATTCCTCATCTACCATTTCGTAAATAAATACTTATAAATCTGATAGACCCAAGTATTTGATACATGCAAGTCAAAAAATACCAATAAATATTTTCCATAAATGACTTTAGCACTTTGAAAGGATCAGGAGAGACATATTTTAAAACAGAAGAAAATATTTTGGTATTTGTTTCTTAGCTTTACACTATTTTAAAGTACTGTGAATATAATCACTTGGTCATGAATTAATCTGGAAATCCCCTTTTTGGCATGGATAGAAGTTAAGAATGGTATTAGTTTCTTGCTGCACAAAGAAACATTGATTCTATTATTTGTGAAATGTATTTTCCCAGAAACATGAATAGGAATGATGTCAAGTTACCTATTCCTTTAACAATTAAATATATTTAACTGTATAAAAATTTATTCCTTAAACAGTTAAATATATTTAGTTTATCAGTATGAAACCTAATATTTAGTTTAAAAGTTCAGAGAATGTAGAACCTTGAAGTATACTCCTTAGAACTATAATTGAGTTTGCTCCTCTTCGCCTCTTTAAGGGATCTTCCTTTTCTACTGTCATCTATTATCAATATTTCTATTTGCTGCTGACTGAAACCTGTACCTCGACTTTGCCTGACATTTCAGACCGAATTAATTGAATTTAGAGATTAAATGGCATTTTAACCTGGCCTTGAAGCAGAAGTATGTGTTTGTGAGACTGAGCACAAATGAATAAAATATACAATCTGAGCACAGGCAGAGAGGTAGGCAAGAACCCAATCTGCTTGGGAAGCAAGATGTTCTAAAGCATTGGCTAGGGAAATAACTATTATTACAGCATGGACAGAAAGCTGATTTTGATGGCAAAGGACTCCAGGCACTTCAAAGGAGTTGGTGGTTTATCTTGGATTACATTTATAGTTAACAGTTGACTTAAGCAACAATTGACTTGTTGCTCTTTAATTTTGTTTAATTGAGCCTTAATAATATTGTCACAGTTGGTGGATTCTTGGTCTCACTGACTTCAAAAATGAAGCCTTGGACCCTCACGGTATTACAGTTTTTAAAGATGGTGTGTCCAGAGTTTGTTCCTTCAGACATTCAGATGGGTCTGGAGCGTCTTCCTTCTGGTGGGTTAGCGGTCTCCCTGACAAGAGTGTAGCTGCAGACCTTTGAGAAGAGCGTTAAGCTCTTAAAAGCAGCGTGTCTGCATTTGTTCTTTCTTCCCGGTCGGTTCGTGGTCTCACTGGCTTCAGCAGTGAAGCTGCAAACCTTCCCGGTCAGTGTTACAGCTTTTATAAGCAGTGTGGACCCAAAGTGTGAGCATCGCCAAAATTTATTGTAAAGACTGAAATAGTACCACTTCCACATAACACAATGGGACTGCAGCGCGTTACTGCTGGCTAGGTGGGGCAGTCTGCTTTTATTCCTTTATCTGGCCCCACCCACATCCTGCTGATTGGTCCATTTCACAGAAAGCTGATTGGTCTATTTTACAGAGAGCTGATTGTTCCGTTTTACAGAGAGCTGATTAGTCTGTTTTACAGAGAGTTGATTGGTGTATTTACAATCCCTTAGCTAGACATAAAAGTTTTCCAAGTCCCCACTAGACTCAGGAGCCCAGGTGGTTTCACCCAGTGCATACTGCACCGGGGCCATGGTCAGAGCTGCCTGCTAGTACTGCTCCGTGCCCCCATACTCCTCAGCCCAAGCAGTGGGGAGGCTCGGCGGAGAGAGAGCCCACCGTGGGGAGGGGCGAGAGGGAGGGGTTGGGGTTGGGGCATGGCCAGGCTGCAGGTCCGGAGCCCTGTTCTGCGGGGAGGCAGCTGAGGCCCTGTGAGAACTCTGGTGCAGCACAGGTGGGCCAGTACTGCTGGGGGACCTGGCATACCCGCCACAACTGCTGGCCCTGGTGCTGATCCCCTCGCTGCCCTGGGCCAGGGGCACCCGCTGTCTGCTCTGAGTGCGGTGCCCACCAGAACTCACGCTGGACTGTGAGCGTGGTGGCAGCCCCAGTTTCTGCCCACGCCTCTCCCTCCACACCACCCCGCAAGCAGAGGGAGCCAGCTCCGGCCTCGGCCAGCCCAGAGAGGAGCTCCCACAGTGCCATGAAGGACTGAAGGACTCCTCAAGTGCCACCAGAGTGGACACGGAGGTTGAGGAGGCACTGAGAGTGAGGGCTGCTAGCACATTATCACCTTTCAATATGACATTTTGTGACTCTTTCATTGTGTAGAGACTGCATGGGGAGCAGTAGAAAGAATGAATTGAACAACAAGGAATAAAGGAAAGAAGAATAATTAGAATTTAATTACAACAGTCTGAGTGGAAGATTGATGGGAAACTAAACTGATAATTGAGTATAAGGGCTGGTTATAAGAGATATTGCAGAGACCACTGGCAGGAATGTGTGAGTAGAAGTGGACCTGGCTAACTATGAGGAAGAGGGAGAAGTCAACCATGCTTGAATTATGTTGTCTTTTATTTTGGCAACTGCTGAGATTAAAACTTGGTTTCTTTCACCAACTAAGTAAAAAGGGGAAAAGGAAGTTTAAGGAAGTAGGGGAGATGTATAGGTTTAATTTGGGAATATATTGATCTGAATGACATATATATACACACACACACAGGTTGGAATCACAATAGGCAGTAGGATTGTGAGAGTACAGAACTCAGAAGAGTGAGCAGAGCTATAGATAGATATTTTAAAACTACTAGTTATTGGCATGTGTGGTAGTTGAAGAACCATTTATGGAGTTTCGCAAAAAACAATTCTATTGGTTGACACATTGCTGTTAATTTTCTTCAATTCCAAGAACTCCTTAAACCAACAATCTCCAGATTATCATCTCCTTGCTATTCCTGCCCTCTTCTAAGCTCCTTTATTTGTCCCTCGGACCCTGGCACATTCTCTTCTCACTTGACACTATTGCCACTCTCTAAACTGGATTAATCATTATTTACCCTGAAGGCCCAAATGGGTGTCCAACTTAGGCAATTTTTCATATAAAAATTTCTCATATCACTTTGCACACTCATTGTATAATATCAACAATCACAGTCTGCACCTATATGTCTTTATGATTGCATTGTGAGTGCTATGAGAATTAAACAAACACAAACTGACAGGTTTCATCCTTACTCTATTCTAGTGTTGCATGTAACTGGGCCCAGAATTTTTATTTTTTCTTTCTTTTCATCCTGATATGGTTTGGTAGTTTTGTTCCCTCTAAATCTCATGTTGAAATATGGCCTCCAGGCCAGGAGCGATGGCTGACACCTGTAATCCCAGCTCTTTGGGAGACCAAGGCAGGTGGATCATGATATCAAAAGATCAAGACCAGCCTGACCAACATGGTGAAACCCTGTCTCTACTAAAAATACAAAAATTAGCTAAGCATAGGTGACATCTGCCTGTAGTCCCAGCTACTTGGGAGGCTGAGGCAGGAGAATTGCTTGAAGCCGGGAGGTGGAGGTTGCAGTGAGCTGAGATTGCACCACTGCACTCCAGCCTGGGCAACAGAGTGAGACTCTGTCTCAAAACAAACAAACAGAAAGAAAGATGCCCTCCAGTGTTGGTGGTGAGCCTAATGGGAGGTGTCTGAGTCTTAGGAGTGCATCCCTCATGAATGGCTTGGTGCTGTCCTCCTGGTAATGACTTCTCCCTCTCTGAATTCACACAGGATTTGGTTGCTTAAAAGAGCCTGGCACCTTATCCCTCCCTTTCTTGCTCCTGCTCTTGCCATGTGATATGCTGGCTTCCCACCACCTTCTGCTATAATTGTAAGTTTCCTGAGGCCCTCACCAGAGGTAGATGCCAGACCATGCTGCTTGTCCAGTCTGTAGAACCATGAGCCAGATAAACCTCTTTTCGTTATGAATTACCCAGCCTCAGGTATTCCTTTATAGCAATGCGAATGAATGAACACACTTCCTAGATAAAAGATTCAGTGAATGAATGGATAAGTTTATTTTGGATATAGCCCAGTTTTCAAGTTCCAATATAATAATCCTACCTTAAGTCTGTGTTATCTCTTGAAAGGAATATTTAGGAGTCTAATAATCACCTCCCACATTTCCAGTGTCTTTCATATCTAATCAAACTTAACCACTACTTCAAAGCACAATGCTATTCCTGTCAACTTTTTCTCTGTTCTTTTCTTCCTTGATGCTGAACACTTAGTTTTCAATTCTATACTGAATTTTCTATAAAATCCTTTAACTTTCCATTTGGAATAAGGTCTTGACCTAACTCGTTAGCTTTTCCTTTCATGATTCTTCAAGAAACCAGACACTTGCTAGCCAAATAGGACTATTCACATTTGGTCACATTCATTCGGGGATTTCATAATACTATCAGTTTATTTGTACATTTATTCAGTAAACATTTCTGTGTGCTTACTCTATATCAGTTTGGTACTAGGCTCTGAGCATAAACATAAACTTAATTTATAATGTTGATGCTATTTCCTTTCTTAAAACACTCTCACACTAGCAATGCTTATTAAAATTCTTCACATATCAAGTTACTTATTCCTTTAACAGTTAAATTTATTTAGTTTAAAAGTTGAAAGAATGTAGTAGAATCTTTTTTCAAATATCTCTTTCTCAGTGAGGCCCATCTCATCCACCCTAATTAAAACTATAATCACTTATTCCCAGCATGAAGAACTCAGAATCCCAACTATCCTGTGTTTTCTCTCTTTTTTTTAACACTAATGTTCTGATATGTCATATAACATATTTATTACTGTGTATTGAATATTATTTGCCTATACTCACTAGAATACAAGCTTCACAAGATCAGAGAGTGGTAACTATTCACCAATGTACTCCAACTACCTCAAAAAATAGTAACATTCAGTAAAATGTCCTGCTGGTAAGATACTCTCTTAATGAAACCTCCTCTGAGAACCCAAGCTTCAGTTTACATAGCACTTTCCTTGTGTCTCTTGGATAAGACAGAACATTTTCCTTTATTGTATTTTCCCATTAAATACAAAGCTATGCAAGACTAGACAGTGTTGTTCACATATTTGTATCTTCCGGAGAGTTTAGCCCATCAGCCCAGTTAATTGCAAATAATTATTGAAAAAAAAATAAATAAAGTGAATACGCTAACACATAATATACAGTGAAAATAATTTGTATCATTTTTCA
Source organism: Macaca fascicularis (assembly GCF_037993035.2). Classification (NCBI taxonomy): domain Eukaryota; kingdom Metazoa; phylum Chordata; class Mammalia; order Primates; family Cercopithecidae; genus Macaca; species Macaca fascicularis. The sequence goes on along the minus strand of NC_088391.1, from coordinate 57,630,077 downwards.
AATATTGTGACCCAGTTGGGTCTAAGTAAATTATTGTTTTCTTCATTTAGGTTCTTTTAATTTGAATTTAGTATATCAGAGGATTTTTAGACAGCAGTAATGCAGATGATATGTTCTCTCTGAACTGTTTGAGTATATTTGATATACATAATTTTTCAATCATTTTATAGAGTGAGATTGAGCTTTGCCTGAAAGAAGAAAAACTCAAGAAGCAGTAGTCTTTGCTACAGGAAGACACACTATAACAGATGTTCTTTTCTTTTTTTATAGTCACAGAAAACCATCTTAACTTTGTGAAAGTAAAGGGTAGAACTGACACAAACATGGAACAATTCTAACTTCCTAACCCAACCTCAAAACTTAGGGTTTGAAAATTGGTTACAGCTCTTCCTTTCTGTTTCTTAGGGTTTTGTTGTTGTTACTTGTTGTTTTTTTCTCCTTAGTGGTGGACACTTTTATGTACCAGCACTCAAGCAGAGTCTCTCACTGCAGGTGCATTTACCAATTTGGGGACCGTGCTGCCCTTGTTTTGTTAGCCTCAGCATTTTCAAAAACCTCACTTTGCCCATGGTGCTTGTGAATATATCACTGTCCACCTCTTTTGCCTTTTGTATTTACCGTGTCTTACGCTTCAGCGTTTCCGATACCCTTGAGAAGCCATAACCATGCTTTACATTTGAAAGAGTGCCAGCTCATTTAATCAGGCTGAGTTTGAGAGGCATGGATGGATTTATTCTATCTAACATTTAATAAAAAATAATTTAAAAATGTGACTTATGCCATGACATGCTTAACATTACCCTTCCGGGTTTAAATTTGAGAGTTGTCAGCACCCTCCGTGGTCTGGAAACTGACATGTTATCAATCAAGTGCGTGGGTGACAAGGCTGCTGATGTCCTCCCAAAGCTCTTGTTTAATAATTAATTTTTCATTGCAGGCATGTTCAGTAAATGGATTACAAAACTTAAGCCCGTTTAAAAGGTTTCAGAAATTCATTATTAGTTTTAAAAGATGAATGCACAAATTAACTATCCATGATAGATGAGGCATACCAAATATAGCCGGGTCCTATGTGGTTTTGGCTTATATTTATATATAGCATTGAGTAGGGTAAAAAGTCAGTATAGTTTTATAGACAATGTCACTGAATCACCGAGGAAGTGATTCTTTTCAAAGGAGACTCAAAAAAGGAGATCTGATGACAAAATTGTGCTTTGAACATTTTCATCTTTTCTGTTGCTTCCAGAAGTCCCCAACCATCTAGTTTCTGGGCAGGCTCAGCGCTATTTCTGGAGTCAGTACCTTAGCTTGTTTTTTCCACAGAATAATATTCTGATTTAGAATGAAAGAATTCTTATCAGTTATCACATCTTAATTTCCTTAATTAAACGTCAGTGTCAGTTTTTAAGCTGTTACCTTTCAGCTCCAAACCCACCAGCTTTGTGATTCCCGGTCTAGTCTCAGCACTCTGCATATCCGCTTTGCCATCTGGCTTCTTACTAAGTTTGGCCAGTAGGGCACGCTAGAGGGAGACCGAATGGCTGGGGAGAGGGGAGCTACTGCGTCCGGCTTTGCAAGCCATTCCTTTCAGGGTTGCCGCAGCAATGGCACTTCATCCTGGCAGCAGCCATTTTCTGGTTGCAGTGTCAGTTTCTTGGTTTCTTTTTTGCATTCCTGGAATTAGTCTCATCACTACCCCTTGGAGTTACCAAGAGTGGCCAGTCAGTTTCCTCTCTGCAGAAGGCTGAGTCCTAATTCCATAGGGCTCTCTGCCAGACTTTTAGTTTCTGATAACCCCGAATCCTTTCCTTTTGTTTCCTAAGCTATACAGGTATTCTAGTTTTTCTCGCAATTTTTCATTGCTAGGCTACATCAGTGTCCTTTTACTTTCTTTACTTTTCTCACTTTTTATTTGTACCCTTACTCCTCCATCAATTAACAATTCCCCATGCTAAATTCTCTCTGTTTAAACAACTAACGTGCTCTCTATATTCCCAACTAGATCTCGGCTGATGCAAATGCCATACACAATCAATCAATCAGTCAATCAGCAAATCCAATTTCCCTCTAGCTACTAAAGGGACTTAATATAATTGAATGATTATGGAATTCTGATCCCATTTATCTCAAGTCATTGAAACTATTTTACATATCTTATTATAAAATACATAATTTCAAAAAAAATGATTTTCTAAATCAGGATTCCTACCAGATTATTTCACAGCTTATTCACTCATTGATTGCTTTGCTCCCACCCTTGTTAGCTTTCGTGTGCCTGTCCTGGATTTTAAACCAAAGTGTGAGGAGGATGAAGTAAATAGTAAATAGTAAGATAGTGGCCAAAACTTTGAATCTTTTTCTCTATTTATCATCCTTGTGCAAATTGGTAGGAAGGTCCACTAATTCAGCCTCCCCACTCCCTGTTCCTTCGAAGTAAATGAGAAGCCTCAGGTAAAAAGCAGAGAAGCTACCCAAGTTCTTTTCATTTATTTTATCATCATACTAATAATTTTGCTTTCTGAAATGTTTACTCTTACAAGCAGCAAATATTTTTTAGGAAGTTAGAATTATTGATGTCACGTTTTCATATTCAGTATCCCAAGTAAGCATAAGGTAAATTCAGGAAAATAAATACAACCATTTTCTTGGTTAATTATTTTTAAATTTAATGTGTTCATTTGTTCTTTAAAATATATATTTCATAAATGGTGAGTATGTATTCCATGACATAAAAACTAAGTGTTTCTGTGTAATCACTCAAATGATAACTAGTGTTAGCAATACTTCTGTTTCATCAGACGAGTCATTTCATGAAGATTGCAAATTATTTGTTGTCCCCTCTAGAGTTCATTTCATGGGAAATTTACACTTTATTGTCTTAACTTTAATGTTAAACATTTCCTTCATTTATGCTATGGCCAGACATATTTTCTTCTTTGCTGCTATTTTACATTTCAGATGTAGTCTATTCAGGATCATTTATTTTTTTTAAGGAGGATCTTTTTTTTTTTTTTTTTTTTTTTTTTTTTTTTTTAGGAGTCAGAGCTTAAAGTGATGAAACACTTTCATTCTTTATCTCTGAATTACATGCTAATAAATACAACTGATAGACAATAATATGATATACTCTGGCCCTAGAAGATCCTTAATGAGGAAATTCTGTGGCCTGTTTTCTCTTCTGTGCTATTTTTTGTCTTCTAAGGCAGGCATTTTTATCAGTTCAGTTTGTTGGTGTGACTAGTTCAAACTTGTTCAGAGTTTTATATCTGAAATAAGTAATCAATTAGCCTATATATATATATTTCTTTTTTTTACCAACCATTATAATTATCTAAGAATGTCAGGGAATTGTGAAGTGGAAACAAATTAAAAAGAGCTCCAAAATTAAAAGAGCTCCTGTTCCAACAGAAGTGTGTTGACATATATTAAAGAATAAATGAATTAATATCACAAAAGAGGAACAGGAGTTAAAGAGAAGACCATTGTTTAGATGGAGTCAGGCTGGTCCACTGCCAAGGAAAGCAAACAGGTTTTCTGAAGACTTGGTACGAATTTCAAGTTGCATCATTCTGCTGGAGTGGGTGGTTTCCCCAGTATGTTAGATCCATAGCCGGTTCTTGACAGAGTGGCAGTACCTTTCCTCCACTGTACTCTCACCGCTAGCATAGATGTAAAACACAGTAAGTACTCAGAAAATATTTGAAGAGTGCATCTATCAGTAGAGATGATCGAAACATTTGTTTTTCTAAGGGAATATTTTCTGCCTTTCTTCTGCCAGAATCCTCTGGTTATAATCTTCTCACTGCTAGGTCAACAGTCAGAAAACATTATGTAGAGGTTACTGGTCATTATCCTAATATATTTATCAAAAAATCTGGACTATATGAAACTGCCTTTCATTGCAGCATTAGACAAAACACCGTTTATCAAATACAAACTTAAAACTACCACCAAATTGGAAGAATATGATCTTAAATTAAAAATATATATATACTTAAACATGATAATCTATCTTTATCTACCTTCCTAAATATTAATGCATGAGACTTCTCTTAATATCTTCAATATGTACTATGATTTTTATATTACCTCTTTTTCTTGTTTCCATTTATATTTATGCTACTGAAATTTATTAGTATCTTTCATTGAAACACTATTATTTTCCCTGGAGTAAAATATTTTATTTCCTTTATGAAAAGCATGCTTTACTTCTGAAATACAGAATTCATTTTGCTTCGGGTTCTGTTTGTTTGTTTTCACATCAACTTCATTCTAAATTTTCATTCAAAATTATTTTTCAGGCTTGAGTTCAGGTGAAAATGTTAATGGAATTAAAAAGTAATCAAATGAAATTGCAATGTATAAGTCAAATTTGAAGAAAACTGAATTAATAAAGGATTCTGTATATAAAGAAATCAAAATTATGCTTTCAAAAATATTATGTAACTGGAGAAAGTAATTTTATTTTGAGGTCTCTCATGATTCTTTAATATGTATTTTTTCTTATTTTGTAACCTTTTGGTAACATATATAGGAGACAGTTAATTTTGGTAAGGCTATATAATTCATATATTCTTGGTCTTGACATACATGATCAATTACTTTATAATGTCTCCTAGCCTTGCTCTTGTCCACTGGACAATGGAAAAAAAATGTGTCTCATCTACTCTTCTCTATTTATAGTTTTTAGATAGTATTGGATTGATCTAACAAAATTGAGCTTACACCTGCTGATGTCTTGGAGCTCCCTCTTAATTCTGTTATATATAGAGATAAGTTATGGACTGTTGACAGATTCAGGACACTGTCTCACAGAAAAATAACAAGAAAATATATTACCAACTCTGGTCCAGATGAGATGTATAACTGGCAAGCTGGAGTCAAGGAGGTCCTTTAAAGAAAAAACCCTAATATTAAAAATATATTCAGATGAGCCTTCTGGAAAAGAAAATTAACATTAAACAGTAACAAGGAAACCAAACTTGATGGAGAGATAATGCTCAGGTCCTATTTTCATGGATATTTTATGTAGTAAGCATATTGTTGACTAGACAAACTTATGTGTTATAAACAACATGGAACATTTTTGTCAAAAATTTGGATAAGTAGGAGCTGGAAGATGGAAATATATTGATTATCTGCTGGATGATGATTACATCAAATTAAGTAAACATAAATCTTAGTATTACTAGAAATTCTGTGTGGCAACATCTACTTTACCCTCTTCAGAGATGTGCATCTGTGAAGTGAGAAATTGCTATCAATTTTGTTTGTCACTGAATTTTATATATATGTATATTTATGTATATGCTTATATATGTGTATATATGTATATATTTTATATATTATATGTCTTTTATATATAAAAAGATATATATATTCTGTATATATGAGTATATACAATAATATGATTTAATGATTTATTTTATATATAAAAAAGGATCTGTTATATTAAGCAAATGTAAGAACCTAACCTATATGTATATGTATATGTAGGTTCTTATATTTGCTTAATATATTCTTTTAGAATATGAAAAATGTTATATCATTTTGAGAGAAAGAAAGAGAGAGAGATGATGAACTGCATTAACAATTACTGTCACTCAAGTTTTCACCAATCCAGGCATAGCTAATGCTTGGAGTTTGTTGCTTGTGATTGTTTAAAATATTCCAAGTTGTAGAACTTTATTTTGTTTACCACTCAAGATATAAAGACATACAAGATGGTTATTTAGGCTTCATCCAGTTTAGCCTTTAGATTAATGGGGTCATTCACTGGACTATTATTAAAATTTGCTAAGCCTTTAAAAATTTTGCAGATAATTACAGAAAAACAAAACAAAGAAACCCAAAACACTTTTTCTTGCATCTTAAATATCTTTATTAGTTACAAAAAGTTAATGATACATTTATTATACTGCTATGGCCTGAAAATTTTATTACCTGTCTTTGAAATGCGCTATTACAGAGTGCTTATTTGTTTCTTCTAAGAAAATGGCCTAGGCATTTAGCAGATTAGTAATTCTTAATTGTTCTACAGTGCAGGTAAAAATGCTGTTAATCTGAGGAAATATCCCTTTTTGTTGAATTTTTTGTTCCCGTTTTGCTAATACCTCACTCTGTTCTTTAATATTCTCTGAGAGTCTGAGGAAGTGGCTGCTATACCAAGTGCCTATTCAATTAGACATTCTGTCACATAAAGTGAGAATGTAAATTTTAACAATAATTTAGATATCTAAAATAATTCACAAGTACACAGGATCATTAGTTCATTATTCATGAATAAAGTGATTTAGAGCTGAAGCTGAGATGAGAGTCTTCCTGGTAAAGAGGTTGAGTGAAAAAAAGACTTGAGATCATGGAGTAATTTCATAAAGTGCTATTTCTACAATCAAGAAGTGACATTCATTACTTGACAAAATTAGATAAGGAATACATTTTATTCTGTTTCTCAAATAATTGTATTTGTATGAGCATAGGAAGCAAACCATTGGAAAGATAAAATTAAATTTTAATACATTTAATGGCTACAATCTCTGCGTGAAGGAACTTTTCTATTCCTAATAGTGATGTGACTTTCTAACTTCATAAGTTTGGGGATTTTGGTGGGCCAGATGTGGAAAATATTTCTAGCTAATTTAACGAGTGATAATCATAAACTCATCTATAAAATGACTTTTAAAATATTCCACATCCCAGCTGCTCCACATTATATTAATTGAAATCACAATGAATTCATGATTTGTAACATATATAATATTTATTCCAATACTTATTCACCACGATTGGGAATGGAGTGTAAATCTTTAATGGAGTGTAAATCTTTAATTCCTGCCCCCAAAATCCCTCCTCTAAGACTCCATTAAGACTCACCTCTAAGACTCACCCCTAACACTCACCCTCCTCTAAGACTCTGTTAGTTCCAGTTGTCGCTTAATGCATATGTTGTGCTCCAAACACGTCTGCTGCATGTGAATATCTCTAACATGAATATCTCTAATATGAAATTTCTAGCATATGAAAGAAATTACATCTCTTTCATGTGTTAGCAACTTTGCACATCGTCTGATTGTCTTCATTGGCTTTCCACAGTCTTCTGTAATTGCAATCAGTAATAACGCCCTGGATAAAGAGCAGCAAGACCTCTTAGTTTCACATCACCATTGCACTAACTATGAATTCTGAAGCTGTGAACAAGTCATCTAATTGTTCTAGACGTCCATTTCTTCATCAGTAAAAATAAATATATGACTGTCCCTATTGCATCAAACTCTGAAATTCTAATTTCCACTAATTATTTCCTCATTCTTTCATTTGCATGCTTTCCAGGTTCTTTCATTTACATTCCATCTGGGAAACACTTTGCGTGTCCACTTTCTAAACCATTTAAGCAATCACAACCTTATATGGCAATACTCTCCAATGATGAAAACTCAATAAATATCCCAAAGTCTGTGCCATCCTTTCTGCTATGGAATGTAACACCTTGTCCAACTTCTCTTAGAATGTAAAATTCACAAACATGCTATTTTGTGCTTATGAGGATAAATAGCATTAAGGAGCTGTTGTTTTCATTTTCCTCAGAGTTTTGAGAGTAGAAAAGGAAGGGAAACTGGAAAACATGCCAAAAGCGATATTTTATTATGTAAACATCAGACTATGTGTTAAAAGATTACCTGTAAAATACAAGATTTAGTTTTCATATTGCAATCCTAACCAAATTTCTATGGCCTCAATTAACTAAGAAACATTTCCCAGTCAACTTTCATTTCTTAGGAAGCAAAGATTTTACTTGGGTTTTGCAAATAAAAGTTCCCAAGGTGCAAGTATCACTTGAACCCAGGAGTTTCGGAACAGCCTGGGCAATATAGTCAGACCCTGTCTCTACAATAAGTAAACAAATGTTGGCTGACCATAGCACCACACACTTTAGTCCGATCTACTAGGGAAGCTGAGGCAGGAGGGTCACTTGAGCCCAAGAGCTTATTGAGCCCAATAAGCTATAATTCTAGCACTGCACTCCAGCCTGGGAAACAGACCAAGACCCTGTCTCAAAAAATAAAAACAAAAACTAAACTAAATTATTAAAATTTCCACTTAAAATATTATTTTGAACAGTTATTTATGGTGTCAAGGAGCACATTCTGAATCCATTTGTCATTTTCAAATAAGACATCTGTATGAAGTTAAGAGCCATTTCCCTTGCTTCAAACCGTGAGAATACTGCCCATCCTTTTCATCTGGTAATTATTATTTAAAAGAAAATTACAAAAATTTGAAATATCTTTTCTAATCATGAAGCTGTACCATAGAGTCTACCTAACAATGACTTAGTTGATTTAAAAAAATGAGGTGCTTATCAGCTCTCTTTTTTCATTTTATAAATTTATTAGTATAATACATATTACATAAGTTGTTGAATGTGGCAATTCACTCAGAAAGTGCAAAACAAGGTCAAACTGGAATGCAGATGAGGTCATAAACTTTTTAAATAGTCAATAAAGCAATTAATGTATCAACAGCATGTGTTATTAAGCAGTAATGTAATGATGCCACTGATCACACCAGGGTCCTCTGAGTGTTTATAAACAAGCAGGGAAGCTGAGCTCTATAGATGTTTCACATGTATGCTGAAGAAAAATAACAGCATTTATTTAGCCTTGAAATTGTTAAAATAACTCTATTTTGAATGCTTCCAAGAAGCTCAAAATATACATATTACAAAGCATACATTGAATAAATAAAATGGAAACATCTAAAATATAAATCAGAGCCATTTTTATTTACTTTTAAATTATAAAAACATACACATTCATTGTAGTAAATTTAAGTAAAACTAACATTTGAAAATTAAAAATCAAATATCTGCCCTCTCAAATGCCATTTTTGTAAGTAGTCTCAACAGTTTAGTTTGAATTATTTCCTCAATATTTCTATCTGGGATATACGTAATATATCATAAACATCATCTGGAATGTGTATGATATATGCCTATCTATTATATATGCATAGATATTATAATAATGGAATCACACTATATCTATTCTGCATGTTTATTTTTTTCCATTTTACTCAGTCATGTGTTTGTTTTCATGTTTAAACATTTTAAAAATTATTGAAAATGAAACAAATCATCTTGTGTTGCAGTATATAGGTTAATATACAGTGGGATTGAAAATATTTTGCTACCTATTTTTAAACATCTCAAATCATCATGGTTTCAGTACCCTAAAATCTATTGGAAAATTACTACTGAAAGTCTGCTATAGAAATATTAATAAGATGTTTAGTTAATTTATATTCCTAAATAAAATTAGTAGCTATATCTATGTAATTCTTCTTCTCTTCAGTTGTGCAAATGGACTATCTAATATTTGGACTTTGCTTATTTCTAATACCACAGTTTAAAGGGAACTTCAGGTTATACTGAATTCCATATCCCAGTGAAAAACAGATTATTCAGTTGTGTTTGCTTTGTCATGATCATTAATTCATAAGGGTGCCAAGAAGATGCAGGACATGCTTCAGTTTCTATTTTGGTTGATGTGATGCAGAGACTTTATGATATGGTTTGGGTCTGTCCCCACCCAAATCTCATCTTGAGTTGTAGTTCTCATTATCCCCAAGTGTCATGCGAGGGACATGGTGGGAGGTAATTGAATCATGAAGCCAGTTACTCCCATGCTGTTCTCATGATAGTGAGTAAAATCTCATGAGATCCGATGATTTTATAAGGGTCTTTTCTCCCTTTGATCAGCACTTTTCCTTATTGCTGCCATGTGAAGAAGGACATGTTTGCTTCCCCTTCCACCACAAGTGTAAGTTTCCTGAGGCCGCCACAGCCATGCAGAACTATGAGTCAATTAAACCTTTTTTAAAATTAATTACCCAGTCTCTGGCAGTTCTTTACAGTAGTGTGAGAACAGACTAATACACCTCACTACTAAATATAGACAATATATTCATTGATAAAGTTTTATGTCATAGTCATGGCTAAGAGAATGGATATAATGACTATTGATTCATGCCTAAGATGGACTGTCATTTTCTGCACATTTTTTCTCCAGATTGTATAAAGAGAGTGCCGCATTGCATTGAAATTGAAGAGCATAATCCATCCCAAATCCAACATGCAAGCACACACATACACAACTAAACATTTATTTTACTAATTTACATGCTTTTGTAGTTGACAGAAGATTCGTTATCGTTAGTCAGTCACCCTGCAGTTATTATTACAGAGATTGAACAGTACAGCAGCTGGGCATCATTCATTGAATAAGTAAATTTTATACCAGTCATGCAAATGAGCTATGCTGATGCCTGGCAGAAACCAAAAGACAATTGTAGCCCATAAACTTTGATACAGTCCATAGTTGAAGAAAAAGACAATTCCAAACTTGTTACCATCTGAAAATTCAAATAACCTTTAAGAGAAAAAAAGAATGTGTGTAACCATTTAACTGTATATACAATGTACTATACTAGGAATAGTTACTTATTCATGGGTCAAATTATGGAAACAATTTAAATATGTAATGTAATCATAACTGCTTAAGTTTGAATACATTTTAAATTGATATTTTAATAATAATGTAGCTTATAGGCTACACATGGCCAAAGGTACTTTCCGATTCATTCAACAAAGATAGGATTTATTGCCAGGGATTGATCTTGGCACTGTAGTAAAGAAGACAGAAAGAATATATATTCTTGTCAAGGTTGAGTAAGTAAATACATAAAGGAATTTTATCTTGGAATAGGAACCATGGAAAAGATAAATACTGAGGAATAATAGTATAGACTATAACAGACAATGATGGCTAGACTAACTAATGAGGTACAATTTAATGAAAGGATGAGAGCTGAACTGTGTTCCAAATGATGCAGGCAAGCAATAATTAGTAGGAGGAGTTTATTAGGCAGATATAACAGCAAGTGCAAGTAACCTAAGGCAAGGATTCTCATGGATTTTGGAAGAATTGAGAGACAGCCAATGCAATGGGAACAGGGAGATTGAGATGGAAGGTCCACATATATAAACAAAGTTTTAAAATTGCCCTTAGAAAACCATATGGGAAATTATTAAAAACCCAGTTATCCCTAAAAACAGAAAGAAAATATACACATCTTCTCCTTCATAAATGTTTTTGTAAATTATTTTGCTAAAAGAGAAAGTGATAGTCAAAGTCATTTAATGGAATCATGTTGACAGTAAATTTAAATTATAGTTAAATTATTCCTTTTGCAATTTCTCATATGTAGATAGATTTTCTTTCTGTTATTTACTTTGTTGGGACTAACCAATGTGTAAGATTCCATTTTAGCATTAGAGTCTTAAAAAAATTCTTTGCATTCATCAGATCCAAATATTTCCCTCTACTCTTTTAAAAATGAGGAAGCCAAAGACCAGATGGTTCCAGTGATTTGTCCTAGGTCAAAACAAGCTATACCAAGAAAGGTTCTAGAAGTAACATCATCAGAGCACTCAGACAGTATGTGTTTTTCTGTTGCAACACATGCAAATCTGTTATGGAAACACTCAGGAGGTGGAAAAATGAAGTTGGTTTGGAAATGTAGATTATAGCTATCTTAAAAGCATCTGACAATTTTCATCAGTACATAAATGTCTGATTTAAGTAATTGTTAAAGAAACCCTAGTAGATGGCAAATGTTATTCCAGCCATTTTTAAAGAAATATATGGTGAGCAATTTCCCTGTTTTGTGTTACAGTAAGTGGAATCTGACATAGTAAAGAGGTTTCCTCCATCCTAGTCTAATATTTGATAAAGTTACAATTTCATTTACATCTGTTTTCATAAAATTCTGAATGTTATAATTTGGTATGAATATTTATATAATATGAATAAAAGATATATAAATTATAGAAGAAAGTCTATAATTATGAGCATTTCTTTCTTGTATGTTTAGTTGTTTATTAGAATATAATGCTCAGGATGAGAACTTTTACAAAAAGTAGCTTTTCAATAGAATAAAATATGTTTCATTGGATTATCTCAGTGAAAATAAGGGTGAGTTTGTGACACTGGGGCTTTCCTGAGGGTGGAGGGTGGAAGAAGGAAGAGGAGAAAAAAAAAAAAAAAACGACTGGGTACTAGGCTTAGCACCTCGGTCACGAAATAATCAGTATAACAAACCCCTGTGCCATGAGTTTACCTGTATAAGAAACCTACACATGTACCCCTGAACCTAAAATAAAAGTTTTTTTTTAAGTGAGTTTATGAAGTAAAGTTTTATGATTTCTGTTGCCAGAACACACACATACTTGTCTTTTAATTTGAGAATATTTTTAAAGCCATCTGCAGCATCTCTAGTAATTCTGAGAATGTAATCAGTTCCCAATTACCTTCTCAAAAGGATAAAATAAAGCAGTGAATAATCCAAAGGCTATTTATATTTGGCTAATTATATTTCTGTTTTCTCTTTCTTTTTTTTGTTTTACACTCACTCACTTTTTCATGAATTGGAAATGAAAACTTTTTTTTTTTTTTTTTTTTTTTTAGTGACCCAATTCTAATGGATAGTAAAGGGGAACAAAGCATTCTTTCATTGTAAGTGACTAGCAAATTTCATTCTACAAAGTTACTTTTTATTTTGTTTAATTTTTAATTTTTTTATGTGCCAGACGCCTGAACTCATTTATTATTTTTATTCATTTTTATTCTTTAACTTCTATTTTGTGTTAAGCTCTGGGGTACATGTGCAGGATGTGCAGGTTTTTTTAACATAGGTAAACGTGTGCCATGATGATTTGCTGCACAGATCAACTTACCACGTAAGTATTAAGCTTAGCATCCATTAGCTATTCTTCCTGATGCTCTCCTTCCCCCTTCTCCCTGACAGGCTCCAGTGTGTGTTGTTCCTCACCATGTGTCCATGTATTCTCATCATTCAGTTCCCACTTATAAGTGAGAACATGTGGTGTTTGTTTTTCTGTTCCTGCATTAGTTTGCTGAGGATAATGGCTTCCAGTTCCATCCATGTCTCTGCAAAGGACATGATCTCATTTCTTTTTTGGCTGCATAGTATTCCATGGTATATATATATATATATGTGTGTGTGTGTGTGTGTATATATATATATATATATATACACACCACATTTTATTTATCCAGTCTATAATTGATAGGCATTTGGGTTGATTTCATGTCTTTGCTATTGTGAATAGTGCTGCAGTGAACATATGGGTGCATGTGTCTTTATAATAAAATGATGTATATTCCTTTGGGTATATACCCAGTAATGGGATTGCTGGGTCAAATCATACTTCTGCTTCTAGATTTTTGAGGAATCACCGCACTGTCTTCCACATGGTTGAACTAATTTACATTCCCACCAACAGTGTAAAAGTGTTCCTTTTTCTCCACAACTTTACCAGCATCTGGCTTATCTCTTGACTTTTTAATAATCGCCATTCTGACTGGCATGATTTGATATCTCATGTGATTTGATTTGCATTTCTCTAATGATCATAATGTTAAGCTTTTTTTTAAATGTTTGTTGCCTGCATGAATGTCTTCTTTAGAAAAGTGTCTGCTTATGCAAAGTGACTTTTTAAATATTGATAACTTGTTCTTTTAAAGGTAATGACAACTCTGAGCAGAATCAGTAGCACTTAAGGAAAGAAAATAATAATCTCATAAGAATCAGAAAATACTCCATTAAAAACAATGGGGCATCTTTTCTCCTTCAGTTACTTAAAATGTAATTTTAGTGTAAATATATATGTATGACGAAACAGGTATATGCTACTTTAGCTATATCTCTGTCTGTTGCAGGATTGCATTATTAAGTCTGACAGGATTGCCATTCATGTTAATCTGCAGTTCTGTGTCAATTTTGAAATTTGCGTATGTGTGAAAACTCACAGAAAGTTACAGAAATATGGTAGATACTTGACTGATAACAACAAAAATCCCACCTCAAAGTGTCCTAAACAAACAAACAAAACACAAAACCTGAAAATATGTAGGTTCACATACTGGAAAGGCCATGACATAGAGGCTTCAGTCATAACTTCATCAGAGATTCTGCTCCATTTCTCTGCCATTTTCTGAGTTCTTCTTTGCTTTGTCTTAAGATGTATCATCTGGCTAGCTTCCTCATAGTAGTGCATGCAAGTGTTACAAAAGTTCTTGAGCTCACATGCTCACATAGCTACCCAGACCATCAAGCCCAAGTCCTAGGCTTCCCTCTAATTGGACCAATTTGTTCATTGACTCACTCCGAAATAATCCCTGATGTCTAAGGAATACCATGTCCAGATCGGCTTAAATTGGGTTATATACCTGTCCTCAGACCAACCATTGTACAAGGAGTATTATTATTGGATTGGTAAAGCATCCAGGGGCCCTCTTTGGAGACAAGGGTGGAGCGGTCTTTTCTAAACTCTGAGAATTTGTGATGTACAAAAATACCAAATTCTACAATGTGTATCTTGTTAAAAAAAAAAAAAAAAGAAACAAACAGAAGTACATTTATAATAAGAATGAATGTAGGGAATTTTTAAAAATTTTGATTAAAATGTGATATAATTTGCATCATGGATATATACATTATATATTTTAAAATGTTTCAATTACTATCAAGACTATATTATGCTAATTTCATCATGAAATTAAAATGATTGTACAAATTATCATATTCTCTTATTACTCAATACTTTTTATAAATAAAATTTTTAATAATTGCAATTTTTCACATTTTTCATGAATAACAACATTCATGGAAAGTTTAACATTATTAAATTTAATATAGAATATAATTATTCTACATCATATTTATTATTCATACTATAGAATGCTTGATACAAGATTATTAAAAGTGTGCTTTTTATATAAATTCTCCAAATTAAAACAGGATAATCATTATATTTTACTTAATAAATCTTCAAGATTCTGTTTGGGGCCTGTTTAATTGATGGAAATAGGATTTCCGAAAGGTTTGTTAATTAAGCCAGGTAATATTTATTGAACTCACCATATGCAACTTATCATCCAAAAGCATTGTGAACTAACAGAAAAAAAAAAAGCTCTATCCATTCACTTCCCTTTCTAGTGGAGAGGGAGAAACAATAAGCAAATAAGTAAATAATTAGCATGTCAACCATTTCTTAAGTTCTATGAAATTATAAATAAATAAAATAAAGTAAGTGGATACCAGTCAGTGTTGTGGGTACAAATGTGGATTAGGTAGGTAACATACACAATGGGGTGCTATGCAGTCATGAAAAAGAATGAGATCATGTCCTTTGCAGCAACATGTATGTAACTGGATGCAATTATATTCCTAAGCAAACTAACATAGGAACAGAAAACCAAACACTGCACATTCTCACTTATAAGTGGGAGTAGAGCTTAACATATGGAGATAAAGAAGGGAACATCAGACACTGGGGCCTACTTGAAGGTGGATGGTTGGAGGAGGAGGATTGAAAAATTTCCTAATGTGTCCTGTGTTTATTACCTGAGTGATAAAATGATCTGTACACCAAACCTTTACTACACACAATTTACGTGTATAACAAACTCGCACATGTAACCTTGAACCTAAAATAAGAGTTAAAAAAAAAAAAGGACTTTCTTATAAAATGAAATTTGAACAGAGACCAAAAATGAGGAAGAAGCAGGCCAAGAAAATCCTCAGCTTTTGTGGAAAGGTGGTTGGAAGCACTGGTAGAAATGATCAAGGTTCAGAGCAGAACATAAATGTAATGGCCCAAATCAGGTGCTTCTTGGTTTCTTTCAGAAACAAAGACAGAATTAGGGAAGAATGTAAGAGTTGAGATGAGAGTAAGCAGGGACTGGATCATGGACGACTTTGTATGAGGTACACAGGCAGACTTTAGACTTTAATCTCAAAAGGGAAGATACTGCAGAATATTGAGCATAAAGATGCCATTGTCTGACATATTTTGGAAGGACTATCTGGGCTTCTGGTTTGAGAATAGGCTATGGGTTGGGAGAGTGCTTTATGTGCTCATAGTCTTGGCTTTCAGTGTGGCAGTCACTATTTTAGCAATTACCTGAACTACCTCATTCAATTCTGCCATCAATCCTATGTAGTAAATACTGTTTTTTGCCCCCAATTTACACATCAGTCAATGAGGCTGAGAGTAAATCTGGTGCTAAAGTAGTAGAGCCAGGGGTGACAACTACAATGCGCTTGTTGGGGACTATAGCTCGTGAACGTGCAGCCTTGGTCTGACCTTTTCTCGTGTCCCACTCAGCCTCTCCTACACAGCTAATTAGGACCTGGTTAAAAGCATATTGGACAAAGGTAGTGCACATTTAATTAACCAACAAAGATGACCATATTATTTAAATAAATAATTATTTTTTGAAAAATATTTTTAAAAATAAAACAAATCAGAAGAACCTATACAGGACAAGCATTGTTTTATCAATTATGATTGCTTACATTAGTTTAAGACTGTTTTTGTTCTTAGAACAGTAAATGTGGGAAAATGGAAAACTTTTAAATTAGGAAACAAACTCTGTTTACCTGTAGTCAAATAACATAAAGCTAAACATAAATATATAACTATGCAGCTACAACCAACATAGATAATATATGGCTATGGCATCGAGATCATGATGAATAGAAAAAGTAAGATAAATAGAGAAAGCTAATAAAATATTTTATCTACATTTTCCTAAATATAAATACAAATGCAATTGTTGGACTGTGTTATTTAAGCATATGAATATAGTCTATGGTCTAATTTATTTTGAATAATTTATTCTTTGTAACAAAGGCATGAAGAGAAAATCACCGTGATGCTCATGCCTGCCCAGCCCTCATTCAATGATGTAATGAATACTTTTTTTGTCTCACTTCAGGGTTGCAATTTCAAACATGTAATTAATGGTGGAAGAGTTGGGAGATATATACACAGATGGATACTCTCCCCCATGATTTATAAATGTACACACACATATGTGAATGATTATATATGTATATATAATATATGTGTGTGTTTGTCCTATGTGTAGTGTAGTGTAAAACAGGTTGGCTATTTTGCTAAAAAAATCTCTTACTGAATATAAAATGTTTTTTTTAAATCAGAGAAATTTTCGACGTGAATTCTTTTAAGTTGAAGAACACATATATGCTCTTGCTTTGAAAAACTATATTGCCTGTCTTCAGAAATGTGGGTACATGCCCAGATACCCTACTTATAATTGAAATGCCAATAGTGTCTAAGGTGTTTAGTTTGTGAATAATTTTATGTGGTCTTTATTTTCTTCCTTTCTGTTGACTCTCACAGACGTTGGGTGGCATTTTTTAGGGTCATTGCTAATGTTTAGAATAAGACTAATTATCTACCTACACACACACACACACACACACACACACACACACACACACACAAACATATACCCCCATATACTGGATATAAATGTGTCTAAAAGCATCCTTTTCGGAAGACATTTTTAAAATACAAATAAAGAAATTGAAATGGACTAGATGTGAATGGATTTTACATTCTTCTACTTAAATATTTAGACAATTTATACTTGTAAAAAAACTAAAAGCAAGGAAGAGATATAGCATAAGGACCAGTACACAGTAACACTGAATAAATAGACCAATAATTTTTGAGTGCTTCTAAGATCTCATTCAAACCTTTCAGCCATCTTTAAGTTCAGCATTATTATTTTTATTTTAAAAAATGAGAAAAATGGTTAATTTGCCCAAAGGATTTTGAAACTAAATCTTTCTGATCTCAAATTTATGGCCTTCAAACCAAATAATTAAATGTAATTATGTTAAGAATGGAAGCACATTTTTAGGAGAATTAAAGAGTTGTACAGAGATGCTAGTTGACTTGTCATATACAAGAAAGTACAGTAATGAAGTTAACTTTCCTGAGAAAGAATGGTAGAAAATAGCAAAATCATTTGATTCTTAACTACGAGCTTCTACACTGAGTGGGACTCCCCTATAGGTGAACTACCCCGTTTCTCAGAACTTTTATAAACATTTTACGTGACAAACATAAATAAACTTTGTCTTTTTCCATTAAGCTACATTTTTTTCTCTAATAAAGTCTTCAAATTTAAAGGCCTAATGAAAACTTCACTCTTGAAGTCATAAAACAGAGTAAATTTAAATGTAAGTCAAGACCAAGAATAAACATTATTATTTTGAAAAATACATTTATAAAATTATTCTGTTTGAAATTAAGAAATACATGTTGCCAGGGAGATTGAAGAATCCAGGTGTTGTTTTCTCTTTTTCCAGAATTTCTGATTAAAGAATGTGGAGTCGGCCGGGCGCGGTGGCTCACGCCTGTAATCCCAGCACTTTGGGAGGCCGAGGCGGGCGGATCACAAGGTCAGGAGATCGAGACCACGGTGAAACCCCGTCTCTACTAAAAAAATACAAAAAATTAGCCGGGCGCGGTTGTGGGCGCCTGTAGTCCCAGCTACTGGGGAGGCTGAGGCAGGAGAATGGCGTGAACCCGGGAGGCGGAGCTTGCAGTGAGCCGAGATCGCGCCACTGCACTCCAGCCTGGGCGACAGAGCCAGACTCCGTCTCAAAAAAAAAAAAAAAAAAAAAAAAGGAATGGAGTCACTGTTTGTTTACAAGGTAGGGTTTCAGGGGAGTGGTACCCTGAGCAAGTTAGTTTTGACAGAGGTGCCAGAAATTATCTAACACATTTTTGAGAGGAAGAGTTGGTAGATGGGATGAGTAGGTGGAGTGAACCTCATTCCAGGAGAATCCGTAGTAGGTAGGGCTTGAAGACAGCTTTCACATATTTAACAAATTTAACCACAGCAGAGAAGGCTCTTTTTAGTCCTACCTTTATAACCAGATATTGAATTATAATGTGGCTCTTATATTCAAATACATGCCTATGCCTACTTTTACACACTTGGTGTAGTTATGACTTTTTAGTGTTTCTTGGAAGTGCATTCTATAGGAAAACATATATATTATAGTAGCTGATAGAAGGGATTGGTTATTTTATCAGGCCATTTATGCATTGCTATAAAGAAATACCTGAGACTGGGTAATTTATAAAGGTTTAACTGGTTCAAGCACTCACTGCTGGCTATACAAGCATGGGGCTACATCACACGGTTTCTAGGGAGACCTCAGATAACTTTCACACAGGGTGGAAGGTGAAGCCAGAGTAGGCGCTTAACATGGTGAAAGTAGGAACAAGACAAGAGAGAGAGTGAGTGGGGCAGGGGTGCCACATGCCTTTAAAAGAGCAGATCTCAGGAGAACTCACTGTCATGAAGGCAGCATCAGGCCATGAGGGATCTGCCCCCATGATCCAAACACCTCCCACCAGACCCTACCTCCAGCATTGATGATTACAATTCAACAGATTTGGGTGGGGGATAAATATCCAAACAATATCAATTATTCAATTTTATATTTGTGTTACTGGTAAATAAGTTACTGTTGGAGTAATTTTCTGTTATAAATTTTACCGAAGTGATAAATTTTAGGGATATGTTAATTTTCAACTTTTGCTCTTCAGTATTTAATAATATTTTATGTATTTTATAACATTTTTAATAAGCATTATTTTAAGTATTTAATAATGTTTGCAATTGACGTTATGAGAAATCAGGAAAGTATATAAACATAGGTTGCATTCAATAAGTAAAGAGCTTTATAGAATAGCAAGAATTTGATTAATTAATCAAATTTTTTTCTTTTTGCTAGAAATTGTAGAATAGGATCTAATAAGATGTAATAATTCAATAAGTTGAAATTGAATCAAATTTCAGATAAGCAATTATAGTAATGAAGAAAAACTAAATCCTGCTCAAGTATTTTTTTTTTAGTAAAAATGAATTACCTTTTACTTTTTTTTTTTTTTTTTTTTTTTTTTTTTTTGAGACGGAGTCTAGCTCTGTCGCCCAGGCTGGAGTGCAGTGGCGGGATCTCGGCTCACTGCAAGCTCAGCCTTCTGGGTTCACACCATTCTCATGCCTCAGCCTCCCGAGTAGCTGGGACTACAGGCGCCTGCCACCTCGCCCGGCTAATTTTTTGTATTTTTAGTAGAGACGGAGTTTCACCGTGTTAGCCAGGAATGTCTCACATCCGGACCTCGTGATCCGCCCACCTCCGCCTTCCAAAGTGCTGGGATTACAGGCTTGAGCCACCGCGACCAGCCTACCTTTTACTTTTTTATGCTTAGTCTTATTTTATCATATTCTCTAAGTGTCTCTATGGGCAGTATATATTCTATTTATTTGTGTATTCTGTTAATAGATATAACATGTAGAATATAGTACACGTTTAAAATAGATTTTATGAAAAACACATGGCGCTTACTTTAATAAGCATTGCACAAAGGCTGTGATAAAATAAATATAGCATATAAAACAACTTGGAATCAGCATGCATGTTTTTATGTATATTTTATTTATTTCATTGTAGATTTATACTAAAGTTCACCCTAATGGTCTTTACTACTTAAAAGGTTTAGCTAGAAGATTTATTTGACAAATATTTATAAACTCCTACAGGGTGCCAATTACTAAGCAAGGAGTAGGATATAAAATAGTAAAAACAAAACAAAACAAAACAAAATTTTTATGAATCTTAAAAACTAGCAATTGATAAAATTTTAAATAAGTGAGCATTTCTTTATGCATTGCTATAAAGAAATACCTGAGACTGAGTAATTTATAAAGGTTTAACTGGGTCAAGCACTCACTGCTGGCTGTACAAGCATGGGCCAACATCACTTGGTTTCTAGGGAGACCTCAGATAACTTTCACACATGGTGTAAGGTGAAGCCAGAGCAGGGGCTTCACATAGTGAAAGTAGGAGCAAGACAAGAGAGTGAGTGGGGCAGGGGTGCCACATGCCTTTAAAGGAGCAGATCTCCTTTAAAGTGAGCATGCAAAGGAAGATATGATTATAAATTGTGATAAGGATTGTAATGGAAAAGTAAAAACATAGGAGAAAGGGTAAAAGGACCAACTTTATGTCAAATCAAGAAGTATCTTGTAGGAAGTAATATTCAAATTGTGATCTGAAGGATAGATAAAAACTTCTAGAACACAGGGCAGAGACTCAATTGGTTAGTTATTGGCCAAGATAATAAATGTTTATCTGATTTTAGATGAAAAATCATTTTAGGTAGAGGAGTGCATAATCCCATTATACTTTTACAAGATTACCTTGTCTGCCTTGTGGGAAATGGACTTAGACTTGGATGGAGTCATTTGTGTGTATGTGTGTGTGTGTGATGAAGACCATCTCTGGATGGATTGAATGGGGGTGGTGAGGGAGATAGAGGCTTTAAGAATGTCCCCTAGTTTGGGAACATGAGTAAATGAAAACGAATTTTGCCTTCATTGAGATCAAAAAGTGAAATAAGGAACAAGGTGATGGAAGGATCAGAAGTGACAGGTAGGTAGGTAGGTAGCTAGGTAGGTAGAGAGAGAGAGAGAGAGACAGATAGATAGATAGATAGGTAGATAGAGATAGATGGATAATTTAAGTTAGTGTCATTGCTACATAAATGGTATTTGAAACAATAGGAATAAAATATATCATCTTGAGAACAGAAAAGTATTGAGCGCTGAGCTATGAGAAATTTCATCAGTCAGTAGTTAAATAGAGAATTAGGAAAGAAAGAGAAAAAAGGTGGAGGGATAGGAGAAGATAAACAGCAGATGGTGGAGTGGGCAAAGCTAGAGAGAAAAAAGAGGAATAGGCAAGATACAAAAAAAAGAAGGAGATTCAAATATAACATAGACAAATCGTGTAAAATGAGCACAGAAAAGTGTTTGTGATTTGACAGACGCAGAGGTTATTGGTGGTCTTAGAAACTGTAGCTTTTGGAGATGTAAGGGGGGATAAGAATTTTGGACATGAATGAGAGAATAGAAAGTAGATATCTTGAAGGAGATGTGTATTTGGCTGTTTTATCTTAAAATGAGAGTCACTGTAGGATATTTGCATGTTGTAATATTCTATTAGAGAAGAATGCTGAAGATTCAGGAGAAAGAAGCCTTTGAGAAAACATAAGGTAGAAGGAAGGGAATGGGCTCCAGAACACAGATGGTTATATGGACTTTTAATAGGAAGAGAGAGATCTTCACTGTTTATAATGAATAAGATAATAGAAACAATAGTTTCAGAACCATGTAGATTTACAGACTTTGGATAAAATATGAAGGAGTTTCAAATGTCTTTTATTTTCTCAATGAAATGTGATGCAAGGTTTCATTGGAATTTATACAAGGGCATTCAGTTACTAAAGTAATGGAAAAACATAATTATGAGAAAGTTTGCCCAGGGTCCATCTTGCATGCATTCCAAGTCAGTAACACTCACAGAAGTGAAAACTCCAGGGTTTTTGTTTCATTTTGTCTTGGATTTAACCTCTTTACTCAGATACTGATATTTTATTTAAACTCAATACTTATAACTTGTCAAAACAAAACAAAACAAACATCATGTCTTTCTTTGCCACCCAAATTTGGATATTCAGCACTAGAATAAAAGATAATTTTGTGTTGTTCCTTATAAATAAAATGTATATTCTTTATAAATACAAATGTATATGATTTTTTGCCTTCATAACTTTATGTATGTATATACCTATGTAACTGTATATAAATATATATGTGATTTTTGGCCTTAACTCAATGCATTTGCATATATAAATATACATATATTCATATATACATATATACATACATTTATGTACATATATATGAAGTTAAGGCCAAAAATCATATACATTTACATATAGTTACATATGTATATTATATGTATTCTTATGAAATTACATATTATACAATTATATATAATATACATATTCTTATAGAACATAAGTAGCATAAACTAAGAAAAGAAGCGATCCATATATAAATCCATATATAAATCTATGATCTATAATTCACATACTTCTACAAAAGAAGTCTGAATAATTGTATTTGGTAGCCTATGTAGAAGAACTGAAATAGGAACATATGTGAATCTCTCATAATAAATTTTACATTTTAAACACATATATCTGCACAATAGGTACCTTTAAGAAACTTGTAAAATAGCACACTAATGAATAGTATCTATTTTTCTTGCAGTCATGCAGAAATTGCAATTGCTTTTATTTTGCAGATGGGTAATAGTAAGCAAGGAGAAAAAGCAGTGTTTTTTTTTTTTTTTTCAATTTTAGTTTGCAGAGTTACTTCACCCTAAATACCTTACAAGATCTATCTGAAAATTATCATTTAAATTGGCTCCTGAATTTCAGCATCTGAACATAATTCTCCTATTTTCTTACGGTCAGTGACAGCAACAATAACAGCAACAACAAAACTCCAAACTAACAAAAATTATAATTAAAGATGATAACAAACTATCAATAACCTGAAACTATACATTGAAAACATAATTTCTATTATCTGGTAAATTAATCTTTACCATGTCTAATTAAACAGTTGAAAATTTTAGTGTTTCTTTTCACTTATGAAAGGCTTTAAAGTATTTTAAAGGATATAAAACAGGTAAGAAAAACTATTTAGCAAATTTTCAGTTAACATTATTAACATCCGTCTGCACTATGTACTTCCTCTAAATACTACATTTTTGCCTTTAAAATCAGCATTCTTTTAATTGCCTCATAGCTGTTTTCCATACGAAATCTGGTGGGATAGAGCAATTCCAGTGAGGAGATCAGATTTTACCAGAAGCACCATTTCCCAGCACTCTTTTCTGGTAGAAGCTGGGTTCCTGGTGGAAATGATGCTGCTATTAGAATGATCTGAAGTACTCTGGAGAGAGACCTTCTGCTCAGTTACCATTCAAGCTGGAACCTGCTATGACAGTTGTCAACAGTGCCCTTTCTGATGTCTCCCAGTTGTGTTCCATTTAGAATAAGTACTTAAAGAGACACCTGCTAGGAAAGCCAGAATAGAGAAGCTGCATGATTCTGGCAAACATATGTAGACAATAATATCCCTTTCCTACCTTGGGCAATAACTTAATAAAGCCTTTAAGACAACAGAATCTTAAGTAGTCATCCTTTTTGTTGTTGATGAGAAGGAGGGATATGGATACCAGCATCAAAACTTTCTTTGTGTGCCTACAGCTGTGATCTGGGCACTACCACGTTATCCTGCTGCTATGACTCTCCAGCCATATGCTGCCGTTTATAGTACAGCCTATGATTCAGGCTGCAATGCTTGTGAAATTGGCATAAAGTCTGTCATCACTGTACTCTAAACACCCTGCAAGCCAGATTTTTCTTCTTCCTATGAAAATTAGACAAGATCCCCCAAATGTCAAGCATATAGATGGTATATATTCTAAATATATAAAGGTGTACCATTCAAGAAGAGCAAAATATTATTTATTAATATCACCAAGGAAGAACTATAAAGATAATGCATTAAGAGAATGAGAAATAAAATGACCCAACCCAAACCTGTTAAAGGTTTCTGGTAAATAAGGAAAATCATTTAAAGATGATGGACTAAGTGTTTGGATCACTGGGATGTGGAGCAGTGGTCTGCTTTTCAACATTAGTGTTTAAATGGAAAACAAAAAATGTAAAATTAGTTTCAATTCCAGAAGCCTGATTTTATTATTTTGTCTTTATCCTCAGGAATTAAACAATGAAAACATGATAATAAAGATGGTCCTATGGATAAAAACAAAGGTAAAATAAACTCTCTGCACTTTCCCAAACATCAGATTTATCATTTTTTTTTTCTTACTTGATTACAGATAAAGTGTAATATCCTGAACTAGATACAGGTCATACAAATGACAAATTACAGTTTGTATCTGTTTTTCCCATCTACCCTGACTTCCAGCTAAAGGTACTTGTTCTGATCCTAGCACTACCTGCCTTGCCTAAATATTGATTCTGTTGTTCATATTGGTCTTGAGCCTTGTTAGGTTTATGGAACTGCTACTTCCAGTAAGATATTGTAAGTATGGTAATAAGGTATCTGTCTTATGGAGGGTGATCTACAGTTTATTTATGAAAAGTAATTTGAAACTCAAAGCTCAGATAATCCTCAAACCATACCCATATGAAAGGTGCCCAGTATAACTTTAAATACATCTCCAGTTTGTGTGTTCTTTAGATTGACTACGTTACATAGACTACTACCATATCTTCTATACATTTCTATTAATTATTTAAAATGAATAATAAATATTTTTCCTCCAATATTTAAAACTAAAATAAATAATTGCATGCAACTGAAAAATAATTTGCCAATGAGGGGATTTTAGAATTGAAGAATATCAGTTAGATGGATTGCAGGAGAAAGTAGGCAGCAGACACTTTGTGTAATTTTTTCCTCAAAGGACAGAGGGACTGTCTCCTGTCTTTGTACATGCCCTATCTTTCAACAGAAATATTTTCTTGAAGGCCCTATTTTTCTCTACCAATTTCACCTTCTTATCCTTTCTTTAAAAATGTAGCAAAATTCACCTCTTATAGACTGTTTTCTGTTATTAACTGTATCTCACTGATTACTGAATTGCTCTTCCACAGTTTTATTTAGAAGTGTGTTACTTTCCATTCATTGTAAAGTTCCTCTTGGAGGGGGATAATATTATAGCAGTTAGTGTATACATATATTGCCTGTTACCATATTTTATGGCAATTATTTCTATTTCTTCTATGATGCGGAGACCTTCCCAAGGTCAAGTACATTACTTTTGTATTTCTGGCACCGAGTTATCTGGTTCCTGGCACACAGTGGGTACTTAATAAAGTTTTGCTGAATGAGAGCATTAATGATACAATAATGACTGTTGAAGGATTCTTCCATCTCCTTGTCCCCTGTTCCACCTTCTCTTTGCTCTAAAAAATGTTTAGCATTGACTCGATGTTTTGAATTTCTCAGAAATGATTTTCAGCTTCCTGAACAGCAGATATCCTACATCAGCAAAGTGTTTAAAATCATGCTTTGTTAATAGTGTTTTGTTTCACTAGCTGGGTGCACTTGGCGAATTACTTAACATGTCTGTGCTTTTCTCTTCCTCACTATCAAATGGAAACAATAATACTTATCTACCTAGTGGGATGGTTTTTAGTTTAAATACCCTCATAAGCATAAGGCATTTATGACAATGTCTAACACAGAGTAAATGTTGAAGCCACTATTAGTCCTTATCCTAACAAAAAATCCATTGAGATAATTTGTCATTAGAATGGATTGTATCT
This sequence comes from Macaca fascicularis, assembly GCF_037993035.2. Taxonomy (NCBI): domain Eukaryota; kingdom Metazoa; phylum Chordata; class Mammalia; order Primates; family Cercopithecidae; genus Macaca; species Macaca fascicularis. Next base: position 57,603,883 of record NC_088391.1, on the reverse strand, counting down.
TCCTTCCCAAATAATTCATATTTTATTGATATCTCTCCAAACAGCATTAAAAGTAATTCTGATTGTTATAATTCACTAATTTGAGGTCCTTTATATTTCTGCTTTCTATGACATGGCCTATCTGTGTCTCTTCTGTTCACGATAAATCCCACTAGGATAGACAGAGATGCTTTCTAGGCATTTATCATGCTAGTTCATGGTGAAGATAAGGACTTTTTAATGGAAGCTTTAAACCCACAATTTTCTTTTATTAGTTTAGTACAATGATTAATATTCTCAAAATAAACAAAGGAGTAAAAGCCTAAGCATCTCTAACATAGACAGGCTTTTATTAGTGCCATATCAAAAGTCATTTAACTACTATGTGGTTAAAACTGTCTTATTTAAACCAGGTTATGTCATAACACTGTTGCAGAAAAGGCGAATAGTTCATATCGTACTGCATGTTCCGTCACTCACAATTAAACTCCACAATATAAAATTTCACTGTAAAGCTGTTTTCAACTCTCAGCTGGCCTAAGAACTGAAGTTCTGTATATGTGCAACTTGTCATTTATGAATGGGATTTGTTTCTAAAATGTGTAATTAAGCTCAATTGTTTGAAACTAGAAAGATGCTTTAATGTGCTTTAAGGAGTTAGGCGCATAGACTGGGTCACAAACAATTTGCCCATAAATTACCTCAAGAAACAATTCTATAGAATATTACTAATACATAACTGTAGTATGGGAAAATGCTTTCAGAAGTTAAAAATGAGATGCCAGGACGGTCTCACCCTCAACTCTGGACTATAATCTCCCCACTTCACTACTTCTTTTCCAGTCCAACTTCTGTACAGATGGAGGCAATCCTTCCTCATTCCAAGACTATAGTTGAAAGCTGAAACTTGAACCAGGTAGGCTTTAGAGTGACTCTGAAAAGGGGTTGTAACTTGAGAGGCAGGGAGAAAATGGGGTTAGCTCAGGGAAAACAGAGCTGAAATTTTCTTCTCTACAATACTTCGCAACTACTCCATTACCTCAGGAGCTTCCAAAGTTGGGGGCACACTCCCTGAGAGGTAGTTGAGGTGATGCATTGTAGTGTGTGGAATATATTAGACTCTCATATCATTTTGTTCTTGGAGATAAGAAATAAATGTAACCTTTTCGTATTTAAAATACAGACAGACTCACCCCCATCACGAAGGTCACTGTGGTCACGTGCAGCTTTGTAAGGTATGCTGAGGGAAGGGTAGGTGAGCTCTAACATGGAATATAGTGGATCCTTTATCACACATTTGCTTTCACTGTAATGTATCATGTTCCAGCTTCCAGTTTCCATACTCCTGTTAAGCAAGATAGCAATCCTATTATTCCATTGTAACTAAACAAATTCTCAGCAAGTGGAGATGTGTTTGTTTTCAAATGGACAGTGTGCAAAAGTAAACATAATATAAGCAAATGCTAACAAACCTTGGGAAAAATGACTCCTCTAGTTTTAGAATAAGTTTTAGAATAGGTTTTATTATACCTTTTAAAAACTAACATGATCTGATCCAATAAGAAGTCATACAAAAAAATTGAAAATGTAAAAGTTATTTGAAATCAGATATTTAAACTGTCCATCTGTTATGAATGATGACTTTCACCCGAGGTTTGTATCATGCCTTGATAGGTTAGCTAACAATGAAAGTACATGGATATAATTAAAAATGAATAGATAATTAGCAGGTTTATCTTCACATTTTATTTTTTAAACCGATTCACGTACATGATCAAAGTATTTTGAAACTCTGGCCTAGACTTTCTGTCACCTCTTCCTTTTTCTTTAAGGACTTCCATTATTGGCCTTTTCCTCCTCCTTTCCTAGCTGTCTGTGGAGTTCTATCTAGTCTCATGAGCATTCTTTTAATTAAATAGCCATGTTTGGGCATCTTGTTTTTAACAGTTTGCTTTTGTTCTTGCTTGTATCAACTTATATTACTACAAGGGATTAAAAAAATAAAAGTGAGCCTTTAGATTTCTGAAGGACTAAAGCATTATTTCAAAAGGCGTGGTAGTGTTTAGTATATGGCTGGTACGAATTAGGAGAAAAGGTGATTGCTGAGAATTTGGATCCAAGGACTATGTTGTAGGGAAGCCACAAGAAGAACAAAATGTGGAGCTCTTCAAAGAGCTAATTCTCCCAGTGATAATACAATTCAGTGAAGTAGGACCTGAATTCAAAGGAAGCCAGGTAGCAGTTTCAGAGTATGGTTATATCCAGTTATATTTTACAGAGTGCTGACTGGAAGGAAGATGGATATACTAAATGGAAAACAGGGAAGGAAAGAAAGTCTCTAAAGCAACTTTGCTGTTTATCTGATACCAGATGAATTTGTGTTTGCCCATATAATGCATGGGCAAAGAAAATAAAGTGACTGGTCATCTAACTTAGTTTATGTCTTTATCTTATTTCATTGTTTTAAAGGCAGGACAAGTACAAATGTGAGTCATAGAGTTAAAATTTCAATAAGAATTAGCAGTGACTGAAGTTTCCAAAACCAGTTTCAGAGTTGCTGTATCAATGTAATGGAGATGAGAGCTATGTCAGAACATCCTTGTGAAAAAATAAATGTGATAGCAAAGCAGGATTTCAGATGGATATTTGTGGAAACTGCCATAGATGTCAATAGCTTGGCCACAAATTAGTTATTTCAGGACTTATTGTGAACTATGCTCTAGTGGTTTGAGAAAAATGAATTTAAAAATATCACGGATATGCTTGGTGAGGAGAGTAGCAAAAGTCATTTATTAAGCAGAGGAATGACTGAAAACACATAATTTGCATGACTTAAGCCATGTTCTTCTTCAGAACATAATAGTAGGTTATAATGCAAGGTAAGAAAAGGCCCATCAAAAAATAGGGTGGTAAGCAGAAAATATAATTTTAAGAGAAAGTTATTAATTTTTTTCTCGGTTTTATGATAATTATCTCATCCTCTTCTTCTACTACTATTTGTGTCTGTAATTATTCTTGTATATTTGGTAGAAAAACACAATTAATTATTCTGTTTAACATAGAAGATAATGTAGCTATGAGTATCTTTCAGTAATTCTATTTCTAAAAACTAGAAAAATTACCTTGTGTAAGTAATTTGATTTCTTGTGTTGCAGTATGAATCTGTGTGTATGTGTGTGTGTATTAGCAATACATTCAGGTGGAGCTTTCTAGAATCAGTGTGCAACAGTATATGTAAGATTCAGATGCAAACAGTTATCATGGCCCAACTTAATTTTCTTCCATGGTGTTAAGAATGTTTATATTCGATGGAGGCTATATACTAAACCAACATTTATAATAACATTAATCATAGTAAGATCATATTTAATGATCTAATATTATTATCTTTCCATATGGTACACCATTGTTTAACAATAGCTCGAAGACTTAACTGTAATGTAATTAGACTAATTCCTTACAAAAATGTGAAACAGCAAGAACTAATTTATTTTTATTTCTTTAACTAAAATATCTTTTGGGCTTCTAAGTTCTTTCGGATATATTATTTGACAAGACTTTCTTTCATTTCATTATTCTTGTTTTGTTTCTGCTCTTCATCAGGACAAACACATGTTCAAGGACACCTCTGAAGGATGGAATTTATGGGCTGCCTGTTCCAGTGTGCATTAGATTTGCAGTCATTGAATAGATCAGTTTAAGCAATTAAAAGAGACACCATATAAACCTTACACAAGCATATAATGATGCCAGGAGGCAGTAATGGCCTTGGGAGAATATAAATCAAATAATCAGAATAAGATTATATTGTGGTTCCTTTTCAAAAATGCAAAGGAGAAAATATAAACTTTTTCATGCATTCATCCTTGATGTTATTTAATGTTTTCGAGAAGACAGGAAAATGTGATTTTGAAAAAAGAGATTTTTAAGGATACATCAGTAAACATTATTCTGGAGGTTTGTGTTTGGTTTTGTTTATATTCATTTGCATATTATGGACTGCTGTTTGCATAATAAGACCACCGTTATTTCTAGTTAGTCCATGGGTGATTACACATGTGAATAACACAATCGTGTATCCTTTGTGATATACATTATTGTAATCTATGAAAATATCCTGACTGTTCTCAGCACTGAAGACGAGTGAACCATGGTACAGAGTGTTAGATGACAATTCCACAGTATTATACTGCCATTTAAAAGGCAGAAGAGTCTAAAAACACACAATTTGTCCAAACAGACTTCAAATATGCAGAACTGTGGTTAGAAAACTGAGCTCATGCATGGCCACAGATCTGCACAACTTGGCCCCCTTTAATCAATATCTAGGACTGACACAATTGCACAGTGATCTGCATAGATAAGATGGTCAAATAATTAGACTGAATAGGCGGCAATTCTGACACTGATCATTATAGGCTAGACAAAAGAATTCAATACAGGTTAGCCCTTTGTTAAATAAATAAATAAATAAACAGATGCCCTCAGTGACTTGTATGTATAATGGAAATGGGGAGTGGATTGGGGAATAACAGATTTCACTGCCAGAAACACTCCTACTGCCCTCTAAAAATCTTAGGATCAGTCTCAAAATCGAGAAGGGATCCAGAGTGAGAACTAAGGAGAAAAATCCTGGGTATGTGTGAGAATGGGGGGGGCTAAGCCTTTTTTTTTTTTTCCTTTTTTGCCTTTTTGTCTTTTTTTAGAGAGGATCTCACTCCTAGTCTTGAGTGCAGTGGCATGAATCCTGGATTCAAGCAATCCTTTCATCTCAGCTTCCCCAGTAGTCAGGATACATGCATGCATCACTATACTTGACTGATTTTTATTATTTATTATTTTTTGTAGAGATGGGGATCTCGCTATGTTACCTATGCTAGTCTTGAACTCCTGGCCTCAAGTGATCCACCCTCCTTGGTCCCCCAAAATTCTGGGATTAGCAGCCTGAGTCACCCCACCCAGACCTTTAACTCTAATTTTTTCTTAAGGGCTGCCAAAGCAATAACTTGTTATTCTCAGTATATATGAAGACCCACATAATACTACATATTTCAACAAATTATTTTTTAGGTTCTTCTGCAGTGAAAATTATGTGAAAGTAATAATCATCACACTATCTCTAGTTGTAATGCCACTAGATTTTCTGAAATTCTAATCAGTTTCAATAAGCATCAACCTGGAACAACCTGCCTACGTGTGAGATGATCTAGTTTTCCTTTTCAAGAATGTCTAAGGCATGTTTGTTTTTCCATTTCTTCTTTGAGAGTGTATTTACAATTGCATAAAAAGGGACAATTGTAACTAGATAATATCTTAAAATGCACATACATGCACATACTTTGGATACAGAACCAAGACCTAAAATGTAGTTGTTATTAATATGATTAAGACTTGTGATTTTTCCAGAAAGCACTTTTGCTTTCAACTTTCCCTCTCCAAAATAAAAACCAGCTAATTATGCTTTGAGAGTGTACACATGTCACACTTCAGATTTATATATCAAGAAAATCTCATAACTGATATTAAGAAAACATTTAGGTTCTATAATTGATTCTGTGTATATCTGTGAAAATGGAATTTTGATAAAAAAATCCCATTTTAAATGCTTTAGGTTGAAGCACAAACGTTACTGAGATTTTGAGTAACAAATGCTATAAAGTGAATCAATCACTGTTTGTTATTGAAAAAAATGGTTTGAAAGAGAGGTATTTAATTGGTGCACATAATCCTGTTTCATGCAGAAAGTGCTGGGCAAGAAAGTCAAATTGAGATTTCTCAATCGTACTACTGAAATTCAAGAATACTGAAACTTTCTTTCACCTGACAGGATTATGCTATCAACATAATTGTAGGCTCTAGACTGTAGTGATTTCAATTTATTATTAGTATATAAGCTGCTGAATGTAACAATGGGCAATATTGAAATGGAAAATGTCCACATATAACATTCACTTTTTGAGGCTCTGAATTCCAAAAAGACTTAAATGATGAATTCTAAGAAATAAAAATCAGTGGACTTAACACTGATTCATAACAAAGTATGGGTTGAAAATTAGGTGTGTTGCAAACGTTAAAAAAAATCAAATCACTAAGAGGTATTCACAGTAGCAAGAGTACCAAATAAAATTCATTTTTAACTTTGAAAAAATGAATTGACAACTTACTGAAATGCTAAGAAATAAATTAGCAATGCCAGTATGGCTTTTGACAGTCTTTCTTCTATTTCAGGGAAACAAATAGATGAATATGCTCGACATGTTACAGCTAAAGGGTTCCAGTGACACTTAAAGGGAATCTTTGTGTTCTGTGGTAACTGGCAGGCTGTGGATTGAGAAGGTCCCCATTGAAATTCTAGCTCTACTTAAGTGGTATTAAGTCATTCATATTTTTACTTTCTTTTTCTAAAAAATGTGAATAGCACACTAAATGGTTGTTATAACAGTTAAAGATCATATATATGTGGCTCCTAAAACATAATAAATAATCAAACATGGTAATATGTGGGTATCATCTTAGAAGGAGGTTTCTGGTGTTGTGATATGGGTATTTGTACATGGACTATTTTTTAACAATGATTTTAATGTTTGATAGCTTACTCTTATCATATTTACATGCAACACACAGTTGAACTGATAGCAAATGTATTAGATGATTGACAGAATCAAAGTTTAGAAAATTTTAACTGATGGAAACAATATACCTGAGCCATCAGCATGAAATAAGGTCCTCCACTCTAATACAAGAAACCTACAAAAGAAGCAAGGTCGAAGGAGTCATCATTTGACAACAACTCATCTTAAAGACTTAGGTAGGAACTCCTAGTTGATTGTAAGTGGACTATGAGTCATGCTGTGATGAGAATGCCAAGACAAGCTAATGGAATCTTGGGCAACTTTAATAGAAGTATACTGCACGAAGCCATGGGGGGTAATTCCCATAGTTCTCTGCCCTGATCAGTGTAACTGGAAGATAATGTAATGTTTTGGACATTGCATTTTAAGAGACATTGCAAAATTAGAAGATGACAAAGAAGCGTCTGGAAATAAAGCCATGTAAGGATAGTTGGTGGGGAAAGTGTTATAGTCACCTGCAAGTATTTAAAAAGCTTTTACATGGAAAAAAATAAACTTCTTTTAAACTTTATCTGACAAAACATAAGATTAATGGAAGTTATATAAGCAGGTAAATTTGGATTTTCTGTAATGAAGTAACTTCTTTCTAACAGAACTGCTAAAAATGGAATGCTTTCCCTTATGAGGTGGTAAATCTCTTGCCAATGTAAGTGTTGAAGCAGATGCTGAATGATCTCCTGTTAGAACTGGATGAGAGACTCCCTTATTCCACAAACATGAACCAAATGCATGCTAGGTTCCAGGGCTTCAAAAATAATAAACAGAGACCAGTATATGACATAACTTGGGTAATAGCATCATTTTCTAGGATTCAATGAAGGACCATCTAAACCACCCCAAGTCTTCTAATTATCCTGTAAATGCAAATTCTATAGTAGAGTTTAACAGGTTAAAATACAATGATCAAATTAAACCTTGGATGTCAAAATATTTAGTCTGATTTAAAGACTTTTGCATAGCATTTATTAAGGAAAAAATATTGTATTTTTTTGTACTTGTATTATTTGTTGTTATTTTGCATTCAGTGTTATTATAGTCTTGTATTGGGCTTATCTATGGTTTTAGATAAACTTGTTACTTATTAAATATGCATGTATGTCTCAATATTAGGAAAAAATGTATTGCATTAAAACAGGACTCTCCTAAAGAACTTTCTGCAATGATGGAAATGTTCTATGTGTACGTTAGCCAGTGCAATCGCTGCAGGTAGTTTCTGAGTACTCTAAATGTGACTAGTGTGATTGAGGAACTAACTTTCAAATTTTATTTAATTTTTATTAGTTTAAATTTAAATAGCTACATGTGGTGAAGAGCAACAATGTTGGACAATGTGGCTTTAAACAACTGGATTAATTTGATATTACTACAAATAATTCCACCTGTCAATGAGCATGCATATATAAGACTAAAGGAACTATTTCTTCTCTTTGCCATTATGAGGATTTAGATACATTCTGCCATTTTAGGTGATTTTTTTCTCTAATATAACTTGGAATCTGTCTTATATTTGACAGAGTATAGTATCCTTGGTTCTTTAAACCTGACTTCACAATTTTCAAGTTGGGAGCTACCTTCGCATAGTCCTCCTTCCTTGTTCCTTTTCTTTTACATTGATCTGCAAGTTAAGCACTGAATTTTTCATTTGATATATTTATTTATTCATATATATGGGGGTAGGCTATGGTCTGCTTTTAGTTTACTCATTTGGCTTGATGCCATTCCATTCTGTTTGCTCACATATCCTGATTCAAAGTTACTAACAACTCCTGTAATGATTTTCCAATTTTCTTCTCTATTTCATATTCCTTGTCTCATTCTCCCACCTCTTCACTGTAGACTTCATTTTTAAATATTCTTTTGGATGAGCCACTGCAACCATGAACACTGTCATGCCCTCATGACCCTTCATCAAAAGAGCTCAGGCGCAAAAATTACTGTGAATAGTTTTTACTTTACTATGAAGGCAGCTAACAAAATGTCATCTTAAAATCATAGAATTATAGAAATTTGTAGCAAACATGAATTGAAGAAATGTTTCAACCTCTCTACTGCTTTTTGCTAAACCTGGTTTTCTTGTCACTTCTACCCTTTCAAGGAAATATATCTGAATATTTCCTAGTAAATGGTTCTATTTTCTTAAAATCATCCTCCTTATTGGCAGCCCTGACTGAGGGTCTATCATTACAGACACCATAGAGAGTAGTATGCTAAAGAATTTACATACACACCTTCATTTAGCTGGTTTAAAGTTTGGAATTGTTTTCGTCACCCACAGTTTCTACTGCATCACTTGTTTCTTATTCAGTTTGGTATCTTTTATAAACATGTTTTATGTTACCTCATTTGATACTTGAAACAACTCAAACGACAAGTTTGGTAGGTGGGGTAGTCAGTAGTGTCCCTATTTGGAAAAGGGAAATAGAAGCTCAGAAACCCAAGGGGCTTGCCCAAGAGTTTGTGTGTACTGAGTTGCTGAGGTGGGAGATGAACCAGGCCCTCTCTGGCTTGAAACACCTAATCTCCATGTCCAGAAATAAGAAGAGCCAAATAAATATATGATACATATTTCTTTAAAATATGGCATGCAAATTCATCTATTTCTTCATGTATGTCACAAATTAGTACTGAGAACAATTTCAAAAAGATTAAGGTGACCTAAATTCAATTCTTAAAAATATAAAGTATTCTTTGACCTTGAATTTCTGGCTTTTTTGCTTAATATATGGTTTGGTATTGATTTGCATGTTTTAAAGAAATACATATATAATATTTTACATAAGAATTTACATCTACTTTTACATATTTTATCTTCTGTTTAATGCAATTACTATAGCTGACATTAAAAATAATCAGAACTTATTCTATTAATATGGTAATAATGTTATCACCTTCACGATGTTATTAAGGCATAATGAGTTGCTGTGATTAAACATAATCGTTTATTCATAAGCAATACAATAAATAAATTATGGAAACTTCTGCAATCGATTAATAATAAACTTCTGGTCTAAGATGTGATGGCCCTGATGGAGGAAAAAAAAACAATTTAATATAAATAAAAGAAAAGGAGACTTGTAAACGGTCACATTTGGAATATTTGAGCTGGTTGTTTTTGGGGTATATAAAGGAAGCTGCAATAGCTTGATGAGTGTAATCTGGAAGACTTCCTAAGCATATGGAGTGGTGAGAAAAAGTGGCACAGAAATGCTAGCTAGGAAAGATGAAAATTGGATAAATTAAGGGAAAAGCCTGGGGGAAGGGAAATGCCTGGAGGAAGGAAACGAGAACAGATGTTGAAACGGCCACTGTGTCTTTTGACATCAGGAGATTAATTTGACTATGCTCTTTAAAAGAATAAGCTCCTATAATAGTTCAATAAAGGGCTACACTGGCTGAAATGGTTAAGGAAGATTTTACATAATGTAAGTTTCCAGTTTCCACATATTGATTAAAGTAGAACTTAGAATTAAGATTGTCCAGTAATGGGTAAGCTGGAGTTTTAAATTTTATTCATTGTATAACATAATTATTTTATTTTAAAATGTGTGTTATTTTTCTTCATGTAAGGATATTTTGCAGTGTCAAAATTTTTAAATACTTTATTCATTTCTAAAAAGAAATGTTTAAATTTTTTTTCTCCAAAATGTGCAAGAACTTGCTGGCTGTGATTATTTAATGCATTATCTCTAGTAAATGAATATATATATATATATTTAATAATTTTAGACTTTTAGTTGACAATTGTTAGGCAGATACAAAATGTGTAATTTGGTAATGCTCTTGGATTTTCATGTGCCCCAGATCTCTCAGTCAAAAAAAATTACAACATGAATTAGTCTTGAGCACACACATTCACTTTAAAAGAGTATTTATGTATAGGTGTTTGTTCTAGATAAGTGAAGGAATATTTCTAGAACAGCATCTTGTCTATCATTCTGACAGACATTTTGCCAAGAAAGGACTCAAGAGATTTTAAAAAAAATCCTTAATTGAAGGTTTGTTAGAATCCTGAATATATATATATTATATATATATGATATATATAATATGTATTACATTTTGCCCAGGAGAGCATTTCATAGATGATTTCTGCTCACAGATTGAGATATAAATAGATTGAGTCATAAAAGGCACACAGTAAGTCCATGTTACCTTAAAGCAATCATTGAAGTGAAAAAGCTAATGTAGAGAATTTGACAGTGACCTGGTAGATCAAAGCCAAGAAGGAATGCAATAGCTTTGGGTCATAGGGGTAGAGTTTCTTTCTCTCTCAGTGCTAAAGTGTACAATCACTACAATTCATTTCCCTAATGTTTTTTTTGTTGTTGTTTACTAGTACCATTAGATTTGTTTTGCCTGTCTTTATCTGGTTTGCTTAGCCTTGTCTTAGAGGAAGTAACAAATACAAGCACAGAGGGAGTACTCCATTTGAGCCTAATCTTTAAATGTATCAGACAGCATTTTGTTCTCCAAAAAGTTATAGAGAATAATATTTTGTTACATATCTATATAATGCTTACTCTGTTACCGATAAAGATATCCATGTTACACTTGGTTTTTTGAATATAGGTAACAGCTAAGTTTGCACTATTTATTTATGTTTTGCAGTTAGAGAACTCATAGATTATCCACATAGATCTAATTTATTATTTGTTTTATTATTAAGTCTGGAAACTACTCATAGTATTGCTAGTAGTTTTAATATGTATTACATTACAATTTTAATGTGTTACTTGACACATAAACTTACCCTAAGAGATCATCTAACATATTACACCAATTTCCACAAAAAATATAAAAAATTTGCATTATCAAAATTGTTGCTATACACAAGGTCAGAAACATACAAATTTCTCTGCTTTTAGATTGATAAACTCATATGTCCATTGTACATTGACTCATTAAATTTTGTTTTTTGTTATATCCCAAAAGAAGAATAATGAATATTTGGAGTGTTCACGTAAAGATGCTGGTCCTATCTTTGTCACTTTTGCCTAACACATGTATTTATAAGATTATTTGAATATTATATCACATATCTCTGCATTATTAGTGGAAAAGGGGACGAATTTTAAGAAGTGCTAACACCAATGATAAAAATCAAAGTCTATCAACGTGGTGCACTTAGTAAGGAAATCATTAACAATTTCAAAGTAGTGATTTTAAAAATTTAATTAGATTCCCATTGGAACCCAACTCCTAGATATTCAATTATGAAAAAGAAATAAACCAAAGAGCAAATATGAAATGCTAGAAAAGAGATTGTACTTAAGAGCCAAGGTGTAATTTGGGAATTTATACAATGTTTTGCTTCTCTCTTCATAGTACAATAATCTAATGTTTGATTTTGGCACTTTGCCTTTTCCTGTAATATTTCAGTGATATGTTATAGGAGTCTCCAACCCCGAGGCTATGAACTGGTACCAGTCTGTGGCCTACTGGGGGCCCAGGGTTGCACAGCAGGAGATGAGTGTTGGCGAGCAAAGCTTCATCTGTACTTATAGCTGCTCTCCATTGTTCACATTACTGTCTGAGCTCTGCCGCCTGTCAAATCAGCAGCAGAATTAGATTCTCATAGGAGTGCAAACCCTGTTGTGAACTGAGCATGTGAGGGTTCTAGGTTGTGTACTTATGAGAATCAAATGCCTGATGATCTGTCACTATCTCCATCACCTGCAGATAGGACCATCTAGTTGCAGGAAAACAAGTTCAGGGTTCCTACTGATTCCACGTTATGATGAGCTGTGTAATTATTTCACTATATATTACAACATAGTAATTGAAATAAAGTGCACAATAAATGTAATGTGCTTGAATCATCCTGAAACAATACCCCTGGCCCCCAACCCTGATCCATGGGAAATTCTCTACGAAAATGGTTCTTGGTGCCAAAAAGTTGGGAACCACTGATGCATTATAAATAAAAGGGAAGATCTCCTTATACAGCCAAGTGTGGCATAACAACATTTCAGTCAATGATGGACTGCATATACAAAGGTGGTTCCATAATATTATAATACAATATTTTCTATATTTAGATATGTTTAGATACACAAATGCATACCACTTTCTTATAATTGCCTCCAGTATTTACTACAGTAACACTAGTTTTTGTAGGCTAGAAGCGATAGGCTATACCATATAACCTAGGTATGTAGTAGGCTATCCCATCTAGCTTTGTGTCAGTGTGCTCTATGATGTTCTCACAATTACAAAATTACCCAATGACACATTTCTCAGTTCTAATCACCCTCATTAAGTGACATATAACTGTCATTGATGATGTTTTTCTTTGGAGGTGTCTTGAGAAGTACTTGAGAAGCTGTTCTAACTCATTCAGTTTTGCAGCTGTGCTGGAGTACCTGCAGTTACCTAAGGTCCCTAACTATCTTACTGTGGATCTAGGAGAGTGACATGTGTCTTCATTTAGAAGATTAAAATTCTTAGTCATGCCATCATCAAACTTTATTCATCAAAAATCCTTTTCCTTATCTCTCTCTCCAATGGAACCAATTTTATCAAATGAATTATTAAGAAATTGCTTGTTTTACAATTTTTATTAGCCAAAGACATCTATGTTTTTTTTTCTTAGATGGGGTCTCACTCTGTTGCCAGACTGGAGTGCCGTGGCAAAATCTCAGCTCACTGCAACCTCCGCCTCCTGGATTCAAGCAAAATTCTCCTGCCTCAGTCTCCCGAGTAGCTGAGATTACAGGTGCATGCCTCCATGCCCAGCTAATTTTTGTATTTTTAGTAGAGACAGGGTTTCACCATGTTGGTCAGGCTGGTCTCAAACTCCTGGTCTCGTTATCCACCCGCCTTGGCCTCCCAAAGTGCTGGGATTACAGGTGTGAGCCACTGCAACCGGCCATCTATGATTTATAATCAAAGTTTATCAACATAAAAAAATTAATGTGATTTTTTCTTAATCAATTTCATTCTAATGGAAAAATTGATACTTTTGGCTTTGCAGCCTTACATTGGGTTAACATTTAAGTTACATTAGTTTTTTGGAGATGGAGACTCACTATGTTGCCCAGGCTGGTCTCAAACTCCTGGGCTCAAGTAACACCCTCACCTCAGTCTTCCAAAGTGCTGAGATTATAGACCTGAGCCTCCATACCCAGCCTTTCATTGATTTAATTTAATTTCAGAGGCTTCTATTCCTTCCTTTGAGGTCCCACTTAAGGATTCCACTGATTTTGTTAGTTAAATCGATAATTTTTTTTTTAGCATCAGGAGATGGGTCTGGTATTGGGACACAATGCTGACACAAAAGTGACTTGTTTTTTTTTTGCCATTATTGTGCTCAAAGTCCAGCAGACCTTATTTCAGCAATATAATCCCCATGTCATATATAGGCATAGAAAAAACACTGAACTCTCTGATTGTTTCTATACCACCCCTTTTAAAATGAAACATCAGTAGAGTATTGGAGCACATACTTTAAATAGCATTACAGCGTTTGTTTTGGCTTTATTTTTAAGTTGTATATTTAAAATAAGTAGACATGGTAATTTTTTGTACCATAGTCATGTCAAAGTCAGTACAAATCAGTTGAAGACACAAATAGAAGATAGACAACGGTTTGAATATACAAAATAATGTATATATTTATTCATTAAAATTGATTTTTATAGTTACTAGTTTTCAGAGATGACCAATAAATCAATTGTGTAGTGTTTTGATTATTTTACCAATTGATACTCTAAAGAGGTTAACCCTCAATAGAAACAAAACTCAAGATGCTTAAATATATATGATTTTGAAAAACAAATAAACACTATTTTTACAATTTAGTAAGCTGATTGAATGTTACTAACATGAATTGTGTTAGTGATTCTGTACCTCTTTGAATATTTTCTTCATTCTATACAGTACACTGAGACTGTAATGAATGCTACTATTTTATGTTTTCTTAACTGCCCAGCTATAAATTTTATAAAAGTCATAATTATAACATCAATGGCTAAAATATTTACAGTTTGTAAATAAAAATTATTTGTATCTTTACTACTTCATGTAAAATTCAAAGAAAATGACGTGAGCGTGACCTTCATTATTTCTTGGGCAGAATTTAATTAACAGAAGAACAACTCCTTCCATCAACCCACTGTGACCCTTTGAAATTCTTTAGAGTGCTTGAGTTTCTATCATGAATTATTTATAGGGTTTTCAAAATTACTGAATGAAAGACAGTAGATGAAATAAATGTAGATTATAAGTTACATGGTAGTCAACAAAGCACTCTGATTCACATAGTGTCCAATGAAATGGCATTGCTTAGAAATATTTAATTGTATGTCACTTTAAAAAATTGAAGCCATTCTTTTGTGATTATTTTCTTTTCAACTGCTTCTGTAAGATGTTTATAGAACACTGACAACGAATTTTGGCTGACGATCAAAGCTCTGTTTGAAATTAAATATATTTGTAAGTGAATGTGAGGTCAGCAGGGGTGTTTTGATTTCAGTCCAGTTACAAAAATTTAAAAACTGATCTTTCTTGCATGTAAGTCAATTTGCAAACAAAGCTTTCAGATAATTCTGTGAGAACTTTGTCCTTTATTCTTCTTTGTGTCAGAATCTCTCCCTAATAAGTATTCTGATTTGTTAGATGCTGTTTTAGAATACTGAGTCACTAAGAAATGACAATGTGCTTAGTAAGTTAAATGGGTTCAGAAACCATGAAAAACTTTGACATAGAGAGTCTCAAGCATTTCATAAAATATGCTGATTTCTGGTTCATTGATTAAGGTTCGGTGACTTAATAAAAAAGGTAATCCATCTTCTTAGTTACAAAAGTATATTCTTCTCTTTTTATTTTTTTATTTTTATTTTTACTTTTGAAAGGTCTCACTCTCTTGCCCAGGGTGGAGTGCAGTGATGCAGTCATAATTTACTACAGCCTCAAACTCCTGAGCTCAAGTAATCCTCCTACTTCAGCCTCCCAAGTAGCTGGAACTACAAGTGTGTGCCACCACACCCAGCTAATTTTTTGTTTCTGCAGAGACAGGGTCCTGCCATGTTGCCCAGGCTGGTCTCATATTCCCAGCCTCAAGCAATCCTCCCACCTGGGCCTTCCAAGCCACTGAAATTACAAGCCTGAGCCACTGAATCAGGCCCCGGATGTGTTTTCTTAGGTAATTTCTTAATTGATCATTTCAATTATTAAGTTTACAATTGGCCAAATATTTTCAGAATTTCTTTCTTATTGAGATCATGCTATTCTTGGTAATTTACAAATGACAGATCCTCTTATAGAAAAAAAGTGATGTAGAATGTTGTTTGTTGTTTTTTTAAATTTTAAAGTCACACTTTCCTTATTGTACCTGCTATCAAATTCATTTAAGATTTTTGGAGGCTCTAAGTGACACCTCTTATATGTGTTTCATGTTATGTGAGAAATATTACCTTCAAATATGTGTTTTTATCATGCTCTTTAAAAGGTGACTAATTACTTAAATTTTTCTAAACTTAAGGATGTAAGTCTGTTATTTAAAATTGTATTAACCCGCATAGGCTCTTATTTTAATGTATGTAAGGTCTTCTCACAAACTGAAATATTTGTGATTTTTTAAAACTAAAGTACTAAAAGTGGAAGAAAAGCTAAAGGTTGAGTTTAGTACAGAAACAACAGCAAGTTTTCCAAGAAAAAATACAGTCAGACCAATAAGATGGGAAATTTAAATAGTTTCATTTCTGAGAAAAATGTCTAAGTATAAAACATGGCATGACGAATCTCTGTAGAGAGAACCACCTCCTCTCTAGCGTGGGTACTTAGCTGAGTGACACTTCAGTGGAAATGGGGAGAGCTCCTATTTATGTTTAACTTAGCTTAAAAACAGCAGCAAAGCTCTGTGCCTAATATAGAAATGCTCTCAGAAGATCTAGCCCATTTCATGAGAAAATAAAAGAACAAAAACTTAAAAAAAAATTACATCAATGAATAGCCTGTCCTAGTTGTACTTCTAAGAGAGAAAAATGAATGGAAGAATGTTTTTGTTAATGTCGTAATATGTGTGAAAAAAGTATCAGCCCTTCAATATTAACTGCTATACAGTGTGTGTTTATAAAATTAAAGCCACTTAAATCCATGTTACTGATTCCTCTTCTTTCTCTACTCTGTTTATTTCTAGCCTCATAAAATTTAAGGCATGTCATGAAAGAAAGTGAACAATGAATTATTCTATATCAATGCAACTCCCTGACTGTATTTTATCATCTGAAGCAATCTCTACGTCTTTAGATTTTATTATTTCCAGTCTGCAAAATTAGTCATAGAATTCCATGTTTTTCACCCAGCCCATCTCATACTTTGACTTTGTAAACACTGCTATTATAGTACTCAGTCTCCAGGATTACCCTCTTCATTATTAGCTTTCATTTCAAGGAGTTGCTCTGTTACAACCATATTGTACACTCCATCAAATTCACTTTTGTGTTTTCATTGATTTCATTTCTTCTGCCCTCAAATGGGGGGGGTCTCTTAATCTTGACCATACCTTTGTGTGTAATTCTTCCTCTTCTACATATCAATCATATCTCTCCTGGTTTTTGAAGCCGGAATTCTCCAGTTAGGTGAAATAAACCAAATATCTTCGTTATCTTTTCTTAAAATCTTATCATATTAATTCATCATAAAAAGTGTAATGTCACCTCTCAAATTTTACTAATAACTCGCTTTATACTTTACGTTGGTATTAGTTACCTCAAGATACTAAAACAAAATACCACAGACTGGGTGATTAAAACCACATAATTTATTTCTCAAATTTCTGGAAACTGGAAGTATGAAATCAGAGTACCAGCATTGTTGAGTTCTGCTGAGGACTGTCTTCCTAGCTTGCCTTCTTAGTGTGTCTCCACATGGCAGAGAGTGAAAGACAGTGAGTGTGTGTGTGAGAGAGAGAGGTGTCTCTGGTGTCTCTTCTCATAAGGACAGTATTCCATCATGAGGGCCCCATTTTCATGACCTCATCTAAACCTAATTATCTCTCAAAGGCCCCATCTCCAAATACCTCATGGAGGGATGGAGGGTTAGGGCTTTCATTTCAGTTCACAGCAACTTCTCTAAAATATTTAACATTGCTGACTGGCCTTTCTTTAGGAGAGAACCTGTTTTTCACTTCATGACATCCCACCAATGCATCTTCATTTACTTTCTCTATCAAAAACATCAGTGAGGTCACAGATTCCCAACAGGCATCACATTTGCAGATTATGCAAAACTTGGAGGGGTAGTACTCTGTTAGAAGGTTATCTTGTAAGCTGGACAAAAGTAAGTGTAAAAAAAAGAGTTCATTGCAGCTACCTGCACAAGTATGGTTGGAGGATTATGTGGCTTATCAGCACATGTCAGAAAGATGTTGGGATTTTAGTTTCAGGAAGCCTCAATATTAGTCAATAGTGTGATGTGACTGCCAAAGTGCAAATGCAATTTTAAGCTACTTTAGTCAGCAACAGCTTCCAAAGTAAGGGAGATAAAAACCTCACTCTACGCTGTATCTAACTACAAAGCATTGTTACATTAAATTGTGGGTGATACAATTCAGTGATAATATTAGGGTGAATCAAAACCAAGGCTTTAGCCCCTGTGAAAATATAGGAAATTCAGTCTGGAGATAAACCAACTTGGAAGCCAGGGTTTCAAATGTCTCATATATTGGAATAAAATACCAGTCCAAATTAAAAATAATTCCTGAGTATGCTTTGGTGGGGAGAGTAGGGAAGAAGTGGTTGGAGTGCAAAACAGCAACAATGGCCTATCCAAATATACAAACACTTAGGGATATGACACATAGTCAAATTTCTACTTTCTTTGTTTTTGAGACGGATTCTCACTCTGCCTCCCAGCGTGGAGTGCAGCGGTGCCATCTCTGCTCACTGCAACTGCCACCTCCTGGGTTCAAGCGATTCTCATACCTCAGTCTCCCGAGTACCTGGGACTACAGCTGTGTGCCACCACGGTCGGCTAATTTTTGTATTTTTGGTAGATAGGGGGTTTTACCATGTTGCCAGGCTGGTCTCAAACTCCTGACCTCAGGTGATCAGCCCGTCTCGGCCTCCCAAATTGCTGAGATTACAGGTGTGAGCCACCGCACCTGGACAAATTTCTACTGGTAATACTGAAATTACAGCTATGGTTTATTGATTATTACATAAGCTCACCTTTTTAAAAATACTTAATTTAAGCCTCATTATTCTCGGCGCTTCAGTCATTACCAAGGTCACCTTGGAGGCAATTTAATACATCATCTCCATTTACAAGTTACTTGAGAAACAGTACTTTTTGAACTTGATGTTCTTCCTAGAAACTTTTGTTTCAAGCCAAAATTAGCCATATGTTCATTCATTTTTTCAGTCAGCAGATGAGTTTTGAGCCCCTCCTAGCTGTCAGGTACTTTTGTAGATACAGGTAATGGGGTTGACTCAGTGAGAAAGGTAACAAAGCTCAGCCCTATGTTTTTTGTTTGTTTGTTTCTATTTTTTTGACATGGAGTTTCTGGGGTGCAATGGTGTAATATCAGCTCACTATAACCTCCGCCTCCTGGGTTCAAGCGATTCTCCTGCCTCAGCTTTCTGAGTAGCTGGGATTACAGGCACTGGCCACCACACCTTTTTTTTTTTTTTTTTTTTTTTTTTTTTGTATTTTTAGTAGAAACGGGGTTTCACCATGTTGGCCAGGTTGGTCTCGAACTCCTGACCTCAAGTGAGTCACCATGCCTGACCAACAGCCCTATGTTCTTATATTTGCATAACAAGAGAACAATTTATTTTTAGTTCATCCCTCACGTATCTACTTGTCATTGCCATAACAAATGCAATTTCTCCCTTGAATTTTTAAAGTGATCTTTAAAATGTATCTTATCTAAGTTATAGAATACTTGCAAATTTTAGTTCATCCCTCCTGACCAGTTATTAAAGTGTGTTTAAAGCACTTTGTCATCTTTTTTTAAATAGTTGACCTCTTTATGCATCCAAAATAAGAATTGATTCATGTTTGCAAAGGCTGATATGTTTTTTTCAAACAGGTTTCATAACATGAAAGCATCCTTAAAAGGCCCAACAGTGTGATCCCTTTTGTTCTGAGGCATAGTTTTCAGAAAAAAAAAAAAAATCACCTTATTTAAGCATTATATGGTGCTTGATAAATCTTTAAAAAGTGGAATGATGACTCTTCCTGGCTCCAAAGGACCAATTTTGGGGGACAGATCTCAACTGATTTTATTTATTTTCATAGTTAAAATTCTTCCTTAATGTTCTCATAATTTTAATGCTCTAATAAATAAGCTGATTAGGAGAGTAAGTTTACTGTCACTGAAACCCCTAACATAGAGCTGGATGACCAACATTTGATTGATTGATAGTGATTGAAGAGCTCTATCAGAGAATCTTTAATTCTCTCAGAATTCTGATCTTTCACATTATTTTAACCTGGCAAGAGGTTTTAAGTAATCAGATGGCGAATAGTCAATAACATGCTCTTGAGCAAGGGTAGGTGGTGATCAGGGTTGTGATTTAAAATGTTCTATCTCAGAAAGAGCAAGTTTAGGACGAGGGCTCCTATTCTTAGTCTGTGAGAGGGAGGGCGTGCTGTTTTGGTATTGTACTTTGTGCCCAGAGCATAGTTGGGTCCATGGACTGAGACCTGCGGTAGTCTACATCTCAGAGATTTCATCCAAGATACTATGGAAGAAACCCAAGTATCCTTTGCTGATACACCCAGCATCCTTGGTATATTTGATCATTCAAGATAGTGTTTCCCTTGCAATAACGCAGAAACAGCTCTCTCTGTCAGCTCCAGCTTATCCAATATTTAGGTTGAAAAATTGTAGGAGCCCATGCAGTAAGTGCAGAGCCATGGGCCCAGGTTAAATCTGAAATCACTAGGAGAGTGGTTTTGTGCCAAGGACTTAATCTCTCTGATTACCAGTTTTATGGATAAAATGAAGAAAATAGTTTTTATCTTGCAAGATTGTTGTGAGATTATATAAATATAATATGTACATATATAATTATGTATTTATACATATGGTACACACACACACATATATAAAGAGAGAATGTTATAAGTGTCATAGGATCATAAGACATGGGCTAGGAGCAGTTGGGGAACATTAAGAAAAGTAGATAATTGTGTTATTTCAAGGTGGCAACAGCTCCTGATACTTGGTAGATGTTATTGCTCAGCCGCACTGTTTTAGATGGGTGGCCCTTCCTAATCAGAGGCTTCTTCATTTGATATTTTGCCCTGGATACATTTAGCTACCTAGTGTGAAGCATCCTGGCTGTCACATGTCCCTGAAATTGTAGTTGTTTTCCTGAACTGCAAAACTACTATATACCAATTAGAAGCAAAGCGGAGGGGTGAAGAAAAGACGACTATTATGTCTTCCGGTATCTCTGTAGGAAAGAGAGTGTGTTTTTCTTGGTCTTCTGTGATGGTCCCTATTTAATGTAAGCTCACCCAGTAGAATTCTGAACCTGAGGAGAAAATATGTACACTTGATATACTAGGTACAATGACTGTGAAGCAAGCTATTTCACACATACACCACATGCTGGGTTTGTTGTTGAAGGGAATGAAGTGGTAAATGAGGACCTACAAAGACTTAACATAAAACCACCCACCATTATTAATGAGTGCAGGGGTAGGACAGACTTGTGATGAGGAAAGGGCAGGAAAACAGGAGAGAAGGGACAACGTTGATACAGTTATCAATCACTTGAATACTATATTGTAACAATAAGACTGTACACTAGAATACTTGCCTTTTTTGTAAGGAGTTTATGTATACATGTACACAAAATATAAAACAAATATTGCAATGACCAACCTTGTAGTTAAGAGAAGTGGAGTGCTCATCAATTATTCAGCAAGTGTATTTTGAACATGTACTGTGCTTCAGGTGTTATAGACACTGGGGATGTGGGGATGAACAAACACGGTTACGTAACTGACTCCAGATAAATATTTACAGTTCTCTGGCATGTAGCTTCAATGTTAGCATTTTTAGGTGGAAATGTCAAAAACTATATTGTCACATATGAATGATTATTCTTTACACGTGGAACGTTCTATGGACTAGTGCCTCTAATACGTGTTTATATATGTATGTTTGTGAATACATGTTCTGGCTTTATTTTTTTCTCAAAGGTCATATATCTAGTAACCTGTTTGGGTACTTTTTTTTTTTTTTTTTGACTATAGAAATATTTTAATTCATATGCTTTAATTAGATAATAATACTACAGTCCATTTTACAAGTTAAATGTATGAGAATGTATGAAATAGAAATGATAGGAAAAAAAAAAACTAAATATGGGTTAAGAACACAAATTTTTCTGAAACCAAGAGACAAAGAAAGATGTGTGGCCTCCAGGGCCCACACAAGAGATAAGAGGCAGGGAGGTTGACAGGTACAGTATCTGTCCTGGTATGTTTATTCCTCCCTTGTTTATACTAAGAACCTAAGACCTGTACCCCTGCTGTCTGGATGTGAGAGCTTAGTCTGGTCAATAGAAGATGGTGACTTGGGAAAAAGAGCCATCTTATTACCTACACAGAACTGGTGCCCTGGTGGCCACAGGTGGTTTCTGCCATTGAGAGAGTTAGAGGCAATGAATAGCATTGAGGAATGGGTAGCCAAGATGTAATGGAGGTTATAGCACCTAATTGATAACTCTTAAATCAGTGACCTTACATTTAATACTTTACAATTATCTGGCTTCATGCTACTCTTTACCCTCCAGGGTAAACTATTTCACTGTTTTGATGAGGAATTTATTTTGGATGGGAGGAATCAGAAAAAAATAGAATATAAAAATAAGAAACACTCATTTCTAGAGCACCGATGATATGCTAGGTACGTTCATGTATTTGAAATAAATTATTAACTTACACCAATTTTTAAGACATGTCTATGAAGCAGTCATATAGCACTACAGTATGGAATGTCAGCTTGAATAATTAGAACAGTAGTGGCTGTAGATGCAGGAGGTTGAACATCACTCAATAAATACAGGGAAACAGACTTGTATCAATTACTACCCAAGGAGCCTTCCACAATGCATTGTGCTTTTGCTGGAGAAGCGTATGTACCCGACAGTGTGCTGTCAGCATCCTGCTATTTTATGAAGGGGAAACTAGATTGTACATAACCCTATAAGATGTTCATATGAGGAATATAAATGTAGAAGATACAACAAAATTCAGAGAAACAACTTGTACAGTTACCAGGCCTTTGGGAAAGCCAGCTTGCTTACCTTACCACAGATGCTCACCCCTACTTTAGTTAAAATCATCTCTAGTAACAGATGAAAGAAATAATTACAACATACCCCATGTTTATTTTATAGGAAGGGGATTAACATACAAATTCACCTTCTCCTTTGAAATTTTCTTTTAACAGCTAGATCCCTGCAGGCACTTAGAAGATAGAAACTGTATCTACATACAAAAAGGAATGAGGAAATTAGGTTGTTATCAAGAAAGGAACATGTGACCTCCAAACTACCCTCTGTTCAAACGAATGCTCTAAAAATTTCAGTAAGAAAAATCTAGACAGCACCATCAAATCTGTCTATTTTTGTCGGGAGAACTAGCTTTGGTGTTTTGACATTTGCATCATAATGGATAGTGACTCTGTTAGAAGTGATGTGCCCTGGGAGAACATTTTGCTCAGATACTCCCATGTTTCCTCTCTTGTCTCTAGTTCTCTCCCCCAGCATTTAAAATAATAATTCCACCTATGAGAATAGGTTCTTTGATGACAATTTCATTTGTGACTGCTGCTTATTTCTTATTTGAAGTTATGAGCTCAATTATATCTGCATTCACTCTTTCTCATATGAAAAACAAAAAAGCAAGCAAACAAACAAACAAACAAAATAAACCCTTATGGATCAGAAAAATACATTCAATTTTCCTGATTTTCCAGAAACATCTTTCAATCCAGGCAGCTCTTGTAGACTTTCATTCACTCTGAGCGCTTGGATGTGTCTCTATGTATCTTCACCTCATTTATATAACTATTTACATCATTATAAGAAAATGGTATGTATTTCTTGTGCACTGAAAAGTGAAAAAAAGAGGAATAAATGAGTACTTAAACCCAAACCTTTCGTCATTATGAAGCAATTCTTGATAACCTATTTGTACGTGGCACTGTGTTAGAGGCCTTGCGGAGTAAGTGAGGTGCTCATTGCACCACATACTTTAGCTTTCCAGATAAGCAAGGATGAGGGTAGGATGGAAGATATTTCATCCAGTAAACATTGAGAAAAATAAATTAAATGACAAAATTCAATTTTTTTTGTTTTGTTTTTGCTTACAAGCCAAGGGTTAAGTGTATCTGATAGAAAATTCACATTCAACCAGCTGTCCTTAGTGATGAGAAAAAATAAATACACAATGGGAAAACCTGTCCCATGCCATATGACAGATGGATGGATAGATAGCTTGTGGAGGCAAAGCTGTTTTTGGTTAAGTAGACAATTTTAAGCTCTTCATATGGTTTTGATTGTTTCAAAGGTTCACATGATCACCTATTTGTCAAGGTCCTGGCAGTGCTGAGTTGATATTTTCCAGGAAGTTATTTTCTGTGTATAGATACCTATGGTCACCTGTTTTATTTTTCTTTAAATTCTGGCACTTATGATTATTAAACATTAAGAAGACAATCTCTTACTTACCAAATATATGCACTGGCCTAATACACAAAGAGAGAACAGTATTTTCCCAGAACAAAAGCTAACATTTTAACTTAACTAGGAATGTTAAAACTAAAAAAAAAAAAAAAAAAAAAAAAAAAAAAAAGCGTATATCCTTTATGAAGAACTTGCCACGTTTCCCAATCCTTGATATTTACATAAATTATCTCAAATGTTTAAAAGATTCCTGCATGGCATAGCATAACAATAGTGATTTTGTAGATGAGGAAATTAGCATTTCTAAAGGTTGAATAAACTTCACATCTGTAAATCTCACAGCTATTAAGTGGCAGAATCTGGATTCAAATATTCTTCTATCTGATTTTGCTCAATTGCTGTAGGATGGCACAGGAAGCAGAAACACCAACTTCTGAGGAATTTGGTGGATTAAATTGAAGCATATACAACCATTCTTAAACAGTAGCTGAATCTGATTTTGCTTTAATACAGTTATTCTTTTTTTGTTACTATATATCTCCTAATTTAATATTTATATAAATCATTTGATAAGCAGTATTATTTTTCATTTAATGTGATAATCTTGTTTCCAGAGATAATTAATCTTCTGGTCATCATCTGAAAGTAAACAAAATGAACATCGAACCTAGAAGACATGGTCTTCTAATCACTAGATTTTTCCACTAAATTAAAATTATTGTAAGTTGCTTGAATAGCAGTTTAATTTTCACCTTAAAAGCCTTTCTATGTCTGTTTTCTTTATTTTATATATTTACCCCATTTACTCAGAACTGGCATCAGGCAAATTGTAAAATATAGAAGTTTCTATTTCAGGGTCTTCTCTCTCTTGCCAGTATCCTTTCGCCTTTAACTTGTTTTTTTACTCATTTTTCCAAAGCTCCATTCTATTTCTTGTTTCATTCCAACTAGTCGACCGAGATGATCCTTGATAAAAGATTAAGGTTGTGCATCTCCCAGGAGTATTTACATTTTAATGGGGATCTCTTGCCAATCAAAAAAACCTCCAAGATGCAGAGGAATGAATTCTAAAGGTACAGGCATGAGAGATATTTTTAGATAGGAGCATCTGGCTTGCCCCTCTAATCACATCCCGTAAGCTGCCTTCTCCATTTATTTGTAAGACCTTGGCTTTGCTGTTTATAGTGAGAAGATTCCTGTAATTGCACATGATTTTTCCAAGGTTTGAACCCTGTCTTAGAGATGGTGTGATACTCGTTCCTCCATGTTTATTTTCTCTCCTCCACATTTTTGATGACTGGAACAAATTCCAAAAGGCTTTTTAACGATGATGTAAGGCCTTGAACAAAATGAAAATCTGTTGTTTTAGCATATTTGGAAGAGAATAATTCAGCTGTCACAGGATGAAAGACTTGTCTGGAAGTGCCATCTTTTCTTTGCCGTGCTATCATGCACACCTAAAAGGGAAATACCATTTTGGATAAATGCTAGAATCCTCTTAGATATAAAGAAAAGAATGCATAATAAAGCACCCAAAAAGCTTTTGTCGCTTCACCTGCAGAACTCTCTCTTTAAAGCATATTTAGCCAAGCTTGTACGCCTACTTGTTTTATCAAATGAAAGAACTGAAAAGATTAAGAGAATTTTTTTTTTCCTTTTAAGCACTGATTTAGCATGTATGCTAGATTAAATCGTGTGCTCTCACGTAGTAATTTTCTATGCAAAAATAGACACCCTACTGGGTAGTTTCAAACCTAAAATGCTGAATAATTTCCCCAAAGGTTCAGTAATTAAATGTGATGATAATGCGTTAAAAATGGAAAACAATTTAAGGAGGCTTTCAAATATATTCTTGTAATGAAGAAAGTTACAGAGACATCCTGAAAAACTTGGTCTTCATTTCGTCAATCAATTCATATCCTCATATTAGACTGCTGAGTTCAAGATTCCTTCTTGACAAAATGTTAACATTTGCCACTCATTTTGGTTTTTTATATGAAATTCTGTAGCTGTTTCCTGTTTTACAGCATTCATTGTTCCCTACATTCTGAGAATACTTTTGTATCATGGAGTTTACAATTAAAGATAAGCTTTTCAGTGCCATACTTATATATATATATATTTTTCTGTATCACTATACATATTCAAGAATGAAGCAAAAAATAATAATAATAAGCATGAAAATCTGAACCCTAAATACAAATTCTGCATTCCAACCAACTTCTCAAGAGTAAGCATGACTAATTTTGAGGAGTGAAAAGGGAAGACAAAACTGTAATAGCTCATTTAGCAAACTGAAGTTTTTAAGAAGTCCCTAACCTCTATTTTGGTTGACCAGTTAATCATTAGTCACAAGCTATCTATTCAATTCCTGCTATATTCTACAAACTATACTGGCATGAACTGCATCTGTTTCTGACGTCCAAATAAATATTACCATTTATACAGTTTGAAGTCTGTGAATAACCTTCTACTATTTCCAAATGAACATGATGAACAGACCATTCCTCCAGAGTCCTAACTGGTGTCAATATCAATACTACACTCTGAGGCATACAACTGCAGTTTATGAAAGTATCTTTGAAAACTGCATGAGCCTCCACACACCCACGTAAGTTGACAATGTCTTGTCAGTTTTACTTCCATAGCGTCTCTCAAATCATCCCCCCGTTGCCCTTTAAAAAATTCTTTCTACCACATTCTATTTTCCTCTAGGTTAGATAGTTCCAATAACTACCTGATATTTCTCCCTTCATCCAGTGCCTCCTCTTCAGTTCATCCAACTCACTGAAGACAGATTCACCTTGTTCAAAGAGATCTGACTGCTTCCCAGATAAAGCATAAACTTATTAGCCTGACCATGCATGATCCTGTACAATGTCACCCCCAACCTACCTTTCTTATCTTGTCCTGATTGTTTCCCTTAACATATCCAAGTTATTAGCAGAAATAAGTGATTTATTATTTCCTACAAAAATGATCTCATACTTCTCCAACGGTGGACAGGACAGGTGCTCATGCTGATTCAATGCCTTTGGTGTAGTCCTCTAATCTTTATTCACATCTGTCTCCATGAGGACTTTCCTACCCACACCCCCTTCTTCCACCAACAAACAGTAAAATAAGTTGTAGCAAGATGTCGCTCTTTGAATTCTTCAGGCTTTATCTTTACTTTTCCAGACAATAGTTTTCTGACTTGTATTGCAGTAATCTGTGTATTTGTCATAACCCTCATAATAAGGGGTATTTTTTGGAAAGAGAACATGATGATTATCAATTTATTTTTATAGAAAAGTTTATTTTTTACAGTAAAATTTACACTACAATCTTACTGTATCTGACATTTGGCTTCCTCAACTGTAAAAGAGGGGTAATAATTTGTTATTATATGGCTATTTTTAGTTAGATAACACTATGTGAAATTGCTTTAGCACAAATGTGTTTATTTTACCTCTCATTCTGGGGTGTCAGAGATAGAAATTGTATAGAATGAAAAGTTTCAAAGAATTGTCTGACCTTGTATATTCCAGCCATTGCAACCTGTCCTGCTGTTGTGCCAACCAGCTACACCTCAAAGAGATGCTTCATGGCACGACAAATTTGGAATTGAAAACACCTGAATCTTATGCACTAAAGTCAATCTAGTTTAATTGCCCGGTTAACATTTTTTTATCCTTGTGCTAAAATGGGACTTCTAAAGTAAGTTTCTCTGTGTTTTAAAGTTAAGGAGCCTATTTGTGTTAAGGAAGAAAGATTTATAATGCAAACATAGTACATTTATTCAACATACATTTTGTATAAGGCATATGTACATTCATTTTGCAGAAGAACATCATATTCTGTGGGCTATTCTTGAAAATACATATTAACTATATATTACACCTTTTGGGACTAAAATTCTATTAGAATTTTTTTGTTTGTTTGTTTCTAAAATATATACAATTCATGATATGGTCAGAAATAGGTGAAAAGATAGTTTTGCCAAAAAATCCATAAAGCCTTTTGGGCTTTGAGAAGCCTAACATTCTTGGGTTCTCTAATTTTCAAAAGCTGTTATAATTTAGTATTACATGTTAATGGCCCTTGCCATGTTTTCCTACTTTACCATGATTACTGCCAAATATTTAGTACCATAATATGTACCATTTTTGTATATACTAGAAAATCCTTTCTAAAACATTAGTGATGAGATCTCGCTGTGTTGCCCATTCTGGTCTTGTACTCTTGGACTCAAGTGAGCCTCCCTCCTTGGCCTTGCAAAGTGTTGTGATTACAGGCATAAGCCACCATGCCCAGCCTTGTAAAATATTTTTAAGTGTGCAACTTGGATGCTATATATGCTCATGAATGTAAAGGTATGATAGTTTTTGCATTTTATGTTTTCAATATTATGTAATTATACTAATGTTTAATGAGTATCTATTTGTTCTCAGCTACTCAACACACTAATCATATTCCCTTTTGTAAGATTTCATAACTTTTTATTGGTGTTTATTTTAAATATTTTAAACAATAAAAATAGGCTAATGGCAAGCTCAGGCATCTCACAAAAGAAAGAAATATATATATAGTCAACAAAAATAAGAAGAGAAGTCATTAGTGACCAGATGAATGCATATCAAGGCCACAATTTGATGCTATTTTCATCCATTCAATGAGGAAATGTTACAATACCTGAAAATACCAAGTGTTGGAAAACTCTAGAGTTTTTTATATATATTATCAGTAGAAATGTAAATTGGTACCATTACTTTGAAAAATTTGTTACATTTTGAAACTACAATTCACATATCTCAAAACCTACCTAAGATACATACCCATGAGTATTTCTTACACATGTACACTGTAAAACACATACAAGAATGCTGGTATCTGTACTGTTAACAGTAATATAAACCTGTAATATGGGAAGGGAAGAAAAAGTGTCCACCTCATAAGAGAGTAGTTGAAAATAACTGTGATATATTTAATGAATGAAATATTTCACAAGAGTCCAAATGCAACAGTACTCAAAAGCATGGCTGCATCTTAACAATATAATTTTCAGAGAAAAAATATATGTTTCAAGGGACTACATAGAACATGATTACATTTTTTTAAGTTAAAAGAAAAAAAATAACCATTAAAATGTATGAATACAAATAGATAAAACTACATGAAAAAGTAAGTAATGGTATTTTAGGAGAGGAAAAAAAAATGCCTCTCTTTTACCCTTCTAGGTTCTTTGGCTGAGCTATAAATCAAGTTGACATAAGACAGGCTAATGGGGGAAAACAATTTTAACTATGTATGTATGCACAGAAGTACCACAAGAATATGGCACTCAAAGAAGGGCCAGATGATCAAAACTTATATAGTATGCTGCACTACAGAAAGAACTAGTTGCTTGGGGCTGCTGGGGGAGTATGGGGGAGACAAATTATGGGAAGATGAGGGAAAGTAAGGAATTGTGAATAAATGTTGCCTTTTTAGGCAGATAAGTCTCAGATGGTAAAAGTTGGCTCAGAGCAACATAGATACCTTTACTAATAGAAATTTCCTTTATAAATGTAAATTTTTTTTATAAAAGGTAGCTTTCCAGAGCTACTTCTATGTCTGCAATTTCTCAAAATAATCAGCTAGAGATATTCAATATGCCAAAGAGGTTAATTTTGGAGTCCTGTATTCTGATATCCTGCAGTCAGGTTTTAGGGTAGTGTGTCCTGAGCCACAACAGAATAATCAAATCAGAATTTAGGTTGCTTATCTTAAATTGGAGTTTTGCTTATCTTAATTTGGAGTGTGGGAGGGATACAGTTAAATCACACACACACACACACACGATTAGAAGATGGGCCTTAAATGTGCACCAGAAATAGGTATCCCAACAATGAATGATAAACTTACATTTGCCCATTCTACCACAGGCAGAGATGTGTGCACAACCTCAAACCTCCCCAGGTAAGGTTGGTTATCCACCAAATGTAGAGCATGAAGAAGTAAGCACAGCATAAAGTGTGTTTTCCAGAGGCAGCTGGCTTAAGAAAAGAGGACAGAATAGGAGGGATCAAACTTTTTAAGAAAAGAGGACAAAATGGGAGGGATCAAACTTTTCATGACCACATCCCCTTCCGAACTCTACCCTCAGATAATTCTTAGCTCAGGTACGAGCTTAGGAAATTTTCTGGGCCACAGTTTCCAGTTAAAAACTGAATAAGGTAAAGTAGAAAATATAGTTGGCATAGTGCCTATTACAAATAATAATTCAATAGAAACCATTCAGTTGTTTTGTAGGAAGAACTAAGAAATGAGACAAGAAGCTGAAAATATTTACAAAAAATTGCATATTATACAAACTAGAGAACACTTTATCTCTTTATGCTAAATATGTTTTCTAAATTTTTCTTGTTTAAAGTTAAATAGATAGTTGCATGAAAGAAACAGAGATTTATTAGAAAAATATAGAACATTTATTGAAAATATATTTCGTACAAGAAATAAAGTGGGTCAGTTGTTAAAAAGCATTATGGTTTTGAACTATGCCTAAATTATTTACAATAATTACTATAACCTCTATATGCCTTGCACAAAACATGTTTGATAAATTGCTTAATGATTCTCAAAGTTATTTACTAATCATTATTTCATTTGATTCTCACAACAATGTTAAGTTATAGACATAGAATCATTATTATTCAAATCTGCCACTGAGAAAAATAAATTGCTACAATTTTAAGAGATATATCCAGGGTCGTGCAGTTTGTATTTAGGAAGGCAAGGATTCAAAAAGTCACTTCATTGGTCTCCAAATCATACTTTTATCTTGTTTCAAGCAAGCTTTCTGGCCCATATTGGTGGCATCCAAAGCAACATATATCTATAGTCTCATTTTCCTCCTCCCCATGTCCACACAGATGAATTGCTTGAGGTTTTCTCATATCCCTAGATTGACAGAAAAATTACACTAAGGGATATTCCTTTTTCTGAATGCAAAGCACAAATACACATATCCTTTGAGTACAGGGAACGGTATCAATCATCAGGAGTCTCCAGAGAAAAGCTGTAACTTCACAAGTCTATAGTCAATTTGAAAAAGGGGTTTTCAAAACCTAGAGTAATTTTGTTTCAGTCTAATGGAGATCATTTTCATGTAATTTCAAATTTTCTAAGTTCAGTAAACCAAAAGTTTTGAGGAATTAGAATTACCACTAGAAAAATTATTGGGGATAGTGAAGTACAGAAATGTCAGTCCTCTGTGATTTCCACAAATCTTGATTATCTATGTAGAAAACTGGGGTGAAAAGTCCAAAGAGATATAGTAATCTTTCATTGTCCTACTTGAAACAGACAACTGTGCCTAAAACTAAAATAGAGCCAGCAATTTATTCCATGAAGGCACATAGGGAAAGGTAGATAGAAAAATGATAGAATGAATTATTAGAAATGTAGGGAGAACACATTTTATATTATAAGCCATTGTCTTTATATTTAATGTACATTTTCTATAGACAGCATATTAGTTAGTTATTGCTTTTTATTCATTATGAATGTCTCTGCCTTTTTATAGGGTTGTTGAGACAATTTATGTAACTGCTATTCTTCACAGCATTAGCTGTAAATCTGTTATCTTGCTGTTATCTATTTGCCCCATTTGTTCATTTTTTTTGT
Organism: Macaca fascicularis; assembly: GCF_037993035.2. Taxonomy (NCBI): domain Eukaryota; kingdom Metazoa; phylum Chordata; class Mammalia; order Primates; family Cercopithecidae; genus Macaca; species Macaca fascicularis. Next base: position 57,571,974 of record NC_088391.1, on the reverse strand, counting down.
TTTTTTCAGACTTATTTTGGATTATTTTATAATATGTTTTTATATTTATTGTTGGACTATTACCATGTATTTCATTTTTTAAAATTTGTATTGGTTGCTTTAGGGTAGCTCTGTAACTTACTACATTCTATCTACCAGTAATACTATAGTACATCTGCAACTTACTACTTTCTACCTACCAGTAATACTATATCCATTTATATATAATACAGAAATTTCACTACATTATAGTGAAATCACTACATTATAGTGATAGAGTACACTTTTATATCATAAATACTGTAAGTTCTAATTTTATAATCAGGAGCTCTTAAAAGTAAAATTGTATTTTATTTGCATTTTGGTGTAGTGAATCCACTGGTAATTACAGTATGCCCTTTACATATTTTTCTACAAGTACATAAACCATGAAACTTCCCTTCAAGTATATATTATGAAAACAATATTTTTTCATAATTTGGACAGTTTGTTCATAAGCATCCTAAAGAGTAAAAGCAATGAATGTAGGAAAACACCTCCCCAGCAGCAGATAATATTTTTACCTTAAAATTATAACACAAGAAAAACAAGTAAGAGAAAAATGAATGACTCTGAAATTTTTTTCCTATAGTTTGCTATTTGTCCCCTTTTTTGACATTTTTTACTTATTTAAGCTATTTTTACTCTCACATAATGTACTATGGAATTTTTATTAATTGGTAATTATGACCAATCTGATTTACAAAAAAGTAAACTTATTTTGGATGTCTATAGAAAAATTTTGTTTCTCAGAGTTTAACATACTGATTTTCATTTTCTTTAATTACAGTTTTGATACTCTTTATTATTCAAAAGTTAAACATGAGATATAGATTATACAAATTCATTTGAACAACAACTTAATAGGGATTAATAAGGTACTAAGATAATCAGAAATTAGAAAAAAAACCTTTTTTCTATATGCTGTTTAATCATCACCTCAAATTGCTCTCTATAAACACAGAAAATACTTACTGGTTCTCTGAAAAAATTACTGACTCACAACATGTTTTTGAACAGCAACAACGACAACGACAGCAAGAAAGTATTACACTGCAGGGTGATTGTGAATAAGAACTCAGCTGACAAAATGACTCATTCGTCAGGACGTAATTTAGAACAAGGTGTTAGGAAACAGTTGTATAAGTGCCTTCAAATTGATCCAGTTTTCATTAGAATATGAAAGCCAATGAATTGAAAATGGGACTCGAATGGAAAGAAAATCGGAATTAAAGCTTTTACACCAAGCGTTTAAGTTTCACACCTACTAAAGCATAAGTCAAATGGTATTATTTCTTGCCCATTTTTACCTTCCTTACAAGCATTCTTATTCTCCACCTAGATCCAAATCTATATTATGCTGCATCAAAAAAACAAAATAATTTTTGAAATCCCAAACATGTAATGAACAGTCTTTTTACAGAATATCTGAAACATTGTTAAGGAATTATACATCAAATGGAAAAACTAAGTATTATAAAATAAAACACATAGACCTCTCTCATTCCCAAAGATGTTGATACACAGCTCTAGAAATAAATATTATCTGACAGCATACTAAATGCACCTGTACATTGAGCCTGTGTAGTCTTCCATCAGTTATTTTCATTCATAATTTTTAACTTGTGAGTTTTCCAGTTTTAATTTATTTAGATATATATACTTGAAGGCCGAGCATGGTGACTCACGCCTGTAATCCCATCACTTTGGGAGGCTGAGAGGGGTGGATCACTTGAGGTCAGGAGTTCAAGACCAGCCCTGTCTCTACTAAAAATACAAAACTTGGCAGTGTATGATGGAAGGCATCTGTAATCCCAGCTACCTGGGAGGCCGAGGCAGGAGAATCACTTCAACCTGGGAGGTGGACAGAGGTTGCAGTGAGCAGAGATCACACCATTGCACCCTGGGCAACAGAGTGAGACTCCGTCGCACACAGACACACACACACACACACACACACACACACACATATATATATTTTAAAGTAACCTCATTTTTCTTATAAATTTATTTAGTAAAAATTATCCTTTGGGATTCTTTCTTGTTTACATTAAGTAAACACGTTTGGAAAACATATACAGTTCAGAAAAACTATAATCTTTCATGGTTTTTAAATTGAACTTCATTTGATCCTAGAATCATGATTCTTCATTAATAAATACAACATATTTAAGGAAAAAATCATATTTAAGCAGTGTGTTTTTTAGTGATTGGCAGTGATATTTTGGTTTTACATGGAATCTTATACAGTATAGATTGCTCAAAGTATAGTTTTAATGACTCAACATTAAAATACAGAACAACCTGAAGAAAAAAAAAAAAAATTGGGCCCAAATACAAGCAAAATCCATTATCTTAGAGTAGTTAACTCATCAGATACTACTTGAATAAATAGATATGCCCTTTTAATATAAACATTCTAGTATTATATCTCAATACAAATAAATACACCGATAGACAATTCTGAAATTAAATTACATAATATAAACTAAATGCAATTTTTATAATTCTATTACAATAATTTTACTTGTGATATGTGTGCACATGTAAGTTCTTTTAAAATGATCTACATATATGAAGTTTGCCTGTAGACAGACAGACAAGCCAAAAATGTACACATATTACTCAAAAGCAAAACATGTTTCTATGAATTTAACAAAAACAATTCTCTGGCCTTCCCTCAGTCTTCCAGTGATGTTATGGTGATGGGCTTAAGATGAAAGAGTGGAGGGAAAAAGGTGAGAACTAAGAAGGAAATAAGTTTCCTTTTTCTTTGTCTATAACATCAATGGCAGTGGTTTCTGCATGAAGATAGGAATTACTGATGAGAACATTGCAAACTCTAAATAACCATCACATGTAATGATTGCTTTTTGATTTGTGTGTGCTGCAGTTGTATACAGAGTTTGCCACAGCTTATTTCTTTCACCTGAATCCAGTCCACATCCTCCATTCAAAGAGAACTGTGGTGCAAGCATCATAGAAGTCTATAACTGAAACACTACAGCTATGTAATTCTATGGCTCTATTTTTCAAATAGTAATGTTTTATTTATTCTGGTATGTAATGTAAAGGAAATTATTCTGTTAAACTCAACTTTGTAACTATGAATATTTTTGTTAAAGAAGCCCTGTTGACGCCTTCTTCTTTTAATTTATCCTAATGATAACCAATTATGTCATTGTAATTGAACTCTTGTTCACCCATCAGTTATCTGTGGAAGTTAAGGCCAAGGTTTCTTAGTTTGAAAGACTAAAATGTCTGCTACTTATAGAAGTTGCTAAAATCTATTCTGAACCATAGGGAATGAACTCTTCTTTTAGAGCACTGTGGTGTAATCCACACACAGTTCTGGCCCATGTAAATGATTATTATGTATTTATTCAAACTAGGCATTAGGCATGTTAAAAGTAAAACTTCAGCTGAGTTAAATTTAAAGGAGTTTTACTGAGCAATGAATGATTCGTGAATTGGGCAACCCCCAGAATCACAGCAGATTCACAGAGACTCCAGGGGTGCCTCGTGGTCAGAATAAGTTTATAGACCCCCCCCCAAAAAAAGGTAAAATGATGCACAGCAATTGGAAGTGAAGTACAGAAACAGTGAGATTGGTTAAAGCTCGGTGCTTGCCTATTTGAACGCAGTTTAAACATTCAGCAGTCTAGGAGTGGTTGAAGTATGACCACTGGAACTGGTCAATACTCAGCCATTGTTACAAGTGATATACTACTAAGTTAGGTTTTCGACTTTGTCTGACTATTAAGTTAGGTTACAATTCATCCACAAGGACTCAAATATGGAAGTAAGTATGGAGGCCTACTCAGGTCATACTTAGCTTGCTTAAACAGGCATAAAGTAGTGAACTCCCAATATAGATTCTGCCCTTGTGGAGCTTAGAAACAAATTGTGGAGACAGGCAGTAATAAGAATAAAGAAGAAATATATAATTTCAAATAGTGATACATACGATGCAGATAGAGAAATCTGATCCCAGTTTTCTATTCTCCATGTAACAACTTCAGATAACTAAGAACATGCTGTTTAGAATTTTGTCACCCAACATGATGGTATAATTGCATTAAATTTTTTCTTCCAGCAATTTGGTTAAATATGCCTTTAAAAGAATTAAAGCTTTCTAAAAATAGCTCTTAATTGTTCCTTGCAAAGATCTAGATCGAGTTTTTGGACTCAAATATTAATTGGAAAACAAAAAAATCTGAATCTCAGAAAAATACTACAAACTTTCAAATTAGAAAATGGTTACAATTGACAAGTATAGATCCCTGATGTTAAGCTGTAACTTGCATTATACTTAAAAAATACTCCAAATGAGATTGATTGAGTCTGCTAACACCTCAAAGCATAACCTGCATAAGATATTTAAGAGAAAATTGGTATTATTTTAGACCCAAAGAAATGCCTATCAATTTTAATTTTGCAAAATATATTTTATTTTGTTTGTTTTGTTTTTGAGACAGAGTCTCACTCTGTCACCAAGCTGAAGCACAGTAGTGCGATCTCAACTCACGGGAACCTCTGCCTCCCGGGTTCCAATGATCCTCCTCCCTCAGCCTCAGTAGCTGGAAATACAGACCCTCGCCACCATGTCCGGCTAATTTTTTATTTTTTATGTATTTTTTATTTTTTATCTTTAGTAGAGACGAGGTTTCACCATGTTGGTCAGGATGGTCTTGATCTCTTGACCTAGTGATCCGCCTGCCTCAGCCTTCCAAAGTACTGGGATTACAGGCATGAGCCATGGCGCCCAGCAGCAAAATATATTCTATAACAAATACTTAAAAGGGTTGTTCTGTAACTAACTTTGTGACTAGTAGAACTATTTAATGATAATTTAACATGTATTTTTGTTTCCTTTAGTTTGAGCTAAGTATTCTTACTGTTTTGTGATTTCTCTGTTAAGGTCTATATTGTAATAAAAACAATGAACTTCCACTTGAACAACTATTATGGAATAATTATACACAAATTTCCCTTTGTATTATTGCACTAGAATTAATAGTAACTGTTCACTTAGGGGGAGCTTATTTCTTCAATTTATTTGCACAATTTATCACTTTATTTCTATTTTTACAAGTTACACCTAGTACATTTCAGTAAAGATAGGGAAACACAGAGACCTTTGAGTTAAACTCAGTACCAACTTAAAATTTACTTTGCATACCTTAAGTGCTCAATTTTTCAAAGAATGAATGAGGCCAGGAATGGAAACTCATGCCTGTAATCCCAGCATTTTAAGGGGCTGAGGTGGGAGGATCCCTTGAGCCCAGGAATTCGAGACCTGCCTGGGCCAAACAGTGGGATCTCATCACTACAAAAATTAAGAAAATAGTCAGGCATGGTGGTGCATACTCAGGAGGCTGAGGCGAAAGGAATGCTTGAGCCCCGGATGTCGAGGCTGCAGTGAATCATGATGGCGCCACTGCACTTTAGCCTGGGAGAGAGTGAGACCCTGTCTCCAAAAAATATTAATAATTAATATTAAAATGAACGAATTCGTGAAGTGTAAAAATGCAAACACATGGAAATTGAATACAATGGGAGAAGGAAATGTTTTCTTCATAAAATATTCACTAAAATTTTCTCAGCATACAACTATTCTGCTTTTTGCTTTATCTGCTTTTTGTTCTTATGCTTCATGGTTTTTTTTTTTTTTTTTTTTTTTTTTGAGACGGAGTTTCACTCTTGTCACCCAGGCTGGAGTGCAATGGCGCTATCTTGGCTCACTGCAACCTCCAGTTCCCGGGTTCAAGTGATTCTCCTGTCTCAGCCTCCCAAGTAGCTGGGATTACAGGAGCCCGACACAACGCCTAGCTAATTTTTTGTGTTTTAACTAGAGACGGGGTTTCAGGGTTTCACCATGGTGGCCAGGCTGTTCTTGAACTCCTGACCTGAGGTGATCCGCCTGCCTCGACCTCCCAAAGTGCTGGGATTACAGATGTGAGTCACCACTCCTGGGCGAGGTTTTGCATTTTTCTTAGGTGGTAGAGATTGGTGAAGATGATTGAATAAGAATCAGCTTATTTAAATAACTACAATGCCATATTGTCAAGTCATTCTGCTGAGTCAACGCTGATTCACTGGGAAACATTTAGTGGGGGTCATTTGCTTGTCCAGTAGCAAGGCAGGCAGTAGGCAGATAGACTGCAGGTATGATGAGTGTATTTGTCAGCATGATTTGTGTTTATATAAATGCCGACATTGAAAAATTGATTAATTTTGTTCAGCATGATTACACGTAAGTAGAGCTTTGTCTTCTTTTAGTTGGAACTCAGTGTTTCTTGTGCCCCCCCGTACTTTTTTTTTTTTTTTGCATAGCTTATGTTTTTATAAAATTATTGGATTCTAAGTGTTTCATATAAAAACAAATGTCATGCTCTGAGCTGTTTAATTAGAGCTGAGGCAAATTAATACAAATTTTCTAACTAATATTTACAGAATACAAGACACTTCACAGAGTTCTAAGATTTGATTGATGACACTTTTCCTTGCCTTGTTTGCCTGACGTTGAAACTGCTGAAGATCTAAATAGGAGAACTGAACATTTTGTCTTGACAGAAAAAGCAACAACTAAAAATATCTCTTACCCTAAGTAGAGTAAAGTACTTTCATAAATCTAATCTATGAACCAACTAGAACATTCTTATTCCCAATTTAGATACTGGGGTCTAATAAATCCGCTTTGCTATTGTAGCAATACCAAGTTTGAAGTTTTTCCTAGTGGGTGCCAAATTTGGCTGTATTTTTTGGATTATGAAAGAATACCAACTACAACACGATAATATATACTGTTGACAAGTCGTCTTAATCTTTCCTATTGAATTTTACAAAACAGTTACTTACCTTGTTCAGCTGAGAAATTGAGAAATTTATTTCCTCTAAACTGATTCTTTAATCATCTTTGTTGACAATGCTGAAAATATACTGATGTCATAGGTAAAAGACATTGTAGTTCCTAGATTATTAAGAAGAAAGTTCTTTATTAAAATAAGGCATTTGTTTTCTGACAGACTCAAATAACAGTAAGAAATCACATGTTCAGGAAACAAAGGGTAGGACCTAAAAAGGCAAAAATATTGTGTTGGTTTCCTATAACACTGAGTAGTATTAATATTATGGTTCACAGGGTAACAAAATATAAAGAGTGTCCAACACTTCTAAAATTTTTACTCTATAATTTAAATATGGACCTTAAACAGCTCAAAGAATAAGATTATCAGAAACTGAGTACATTTAATTATCTTAACTATATATTAATATATTACATAATATATTTATAATTTATGTACAAAATGATGTTAATATTTTCTAAACAACTGGCTATTTTGTACATTTTTGGCACATTACTGAATATTCTAGAAGTATTTTAGTGAACATATTTTTACTCTCAATTATTCCACTGTGATTATACTGTATTCTGAATTTGTAATGTATAACTTAAAAGAGCTTCGCAAGTTCATTATATGATATACATACACATATAAATACATATGTATGTATGATATATACATATATACATATATATGAGGATTTACACATTTAAGCCTAGAAAAAAATAGTTTTTTTTTCCCCAAAACTTTCAAAAGTGAATGATTCAGCTTCTTTTCTCACAAGTGGGAATTAAATAGGATATTTAATTAGCATATGCTACCCTTTAAACAATTTCTCTGGAGAAGAAATATTTTCAGAGTTTCTTTCTCCTATTTAGTTTTATTTGATTTTGCTGATATGAATTTTGAATATTCATCTGATTTGATGGTTATAGCAGAAATATTTCAGAAATCGCTTTGGAATTAAAGAACTATGGAGGACTCCACGAGTTCATTTCTTCAAAGTGATTTATGGCTGAAAGACAACAGAAAGGATGCTCCTGGCTTAGGCTGTTATTTTATGGCAGAAAAAAACTGAGACACAGGAAACCTAAGTGAATATACTTTAATATTAAACACTTAGCAAGTGGCAGAGCCAAGATTTTTACTCAAGGCTTCTGAATCCTATGAATCAAAAGTGCCCTGGTACTCTTTCAAGTAAGCCGGATCATGAATTATTCTGTAAGGTATCCAGAAAGAGAGACTACACAATTTCCTTCCTGTTATGATCACAGGTACTAATGTTTGTATCCATTTGGCTACTGACTTTCCTCTCACTAATTTACCATATACTTCATTCATAATAATATAACTGTTTTATTCAAACACAAGGGAGAAAACACATACACCCCCACACACAAACATACATATATGCACTCTAGTACCTTATTTATTTCAGTCACTGTGAATATAAATTTTCTCAGCCACTCCATAGGACTTTGCAAGGTAAGTGTTTTGGGTGTCGGGGGTGCCGATTGGTAACCATATTGCCATTTCTGGAAAATCTTCACAAGCATTGAAATGATTAATAATACTAAACTAGAGTACACTTAGTTTAAGGGAATCAATGGCTGATGATATCGGGTGTTAAGGGCTTGACACAGGCAACCTACGGATAAACCTGTGGAACAGAAAAGTCATAAGAGCTGCTTGCTGCATCCTACTCTTGAGAACACTGGAACTACAATGCATTAGAAATTCTATGAGTGATAGCATTTGTATCTTTGACTTCCTTCCCCCCCACCATTTTCAAACATTATTCACTTCAGAATAAAATTAAACAAGTTACATTTCTTTCCTACATCAATCACATTAATTTACACTTTCCTGAGGATACAGCATAAATCTTCTGATTGGCCAAATAATTTATTTTTTTGGAGACTCCTCAACCATATATTTATAAATCACTGAGTAGGGTGAGTTGATTAGGGATGAATTCATTTTATTCTCATTCTTAATATATTGTTTGTAATGGAGATCCCATGTAGTCTGAGAATACTTTTACATTTTTAATTTTTTACTATAATATGGCTAGCTCATCTTTGAATGTTAAATGAACAAGGCAGAAAAAGGTGACATATATAAATGGAATTGAACTCATAAATAAAAATACATAACATTGTATTTATAAATAATGCAGATTTTACAAAGCTCTAAGCTGATTCCTTTTTTGAAGTAAGTAGGGTGGGGATAGTAGTTCAGTGAGCTGCAGTCAACAAAACAGAGTTGGAAAACATTAGTTGATGTGGACAGAAAAGATAGGTTTCCCTTTTGACAATTTAAAAACCCTGAGCACATTCAGTGTGTGCTGCCACTTAATGCATTGTTCAAGTATTTCCTGCACATCCAATTTTTATGAGAACCTTAAAAGGCTTCTGGTAGACAGTTTAATCACATTTCCTTTCACCACTTGTATGTTTGCTTCTTATATGGAGGTCATTGTCATAAAAAGGAAATTTGTTTGGTTTCCCAGTGTGCCTTCTCATTTTAATTTTTTTTTCAGTGGGGGCAGAGAATGTGGAGACCTACAAAAAATTACATTAAAAGAGGTAACATTGATGCCATTATGCTATTGCTTGTTTTTTTCCAGATGCAAGCTACCATTAATATGTGCAAAATACATTTTTGTATGTCTCTAGACTTGGTTCCACCTTCTTCCCTCCCCTCCAAAGGAATTAATCACCATGATCATTAATAGATGAATGGCAACAGGACAATTGTTCATAATCCCTACAATATATGTGTAGTCAGATGAAGTAATCTTATAAAAATGGTTTCATAAAATTTTCATGCTCATACTTCTTCAACGGTTTTTATACCAGATATCCTATATTTATAGATGAAAGGCAATATGTAATGCAAACAAAGCTCTGAAATGGAAAACCAAGCAGCATCCTCTCTAGCTTCCTTTTCCACCTGTAAATAATCTTTAGTTGAAGATTTCACCACTGCTGTCACTGACAGGGCATAGGAAAGTACTAGATCAAAATTACTCTTTTAGAGTATATTTTATAACAGGAACAATAGAGGAAATAAATTTTGGTCATTTTGTAAAAACTGCACAAAACGATCTTTAAGGTCACAATTGGTGTTACAGTTTTGAATGATTGTCATCTTTGAATGAAAACAGAATGATAAATAGAATTACCTTAATAAAATAAAAGTGCATAGAACATTGGTTTGAGGTAGTACTCTCAAAGTCTCTGCAGGGCTAGGTCCTATCATAGGAATATCTTTCAGACAAAAAGACCACATCTCCATTTTATGAGATGAATACTGGTTTCTTATTAACATAGATAATCAGAAGGCAGAGACAAAATTCTCTAACAGATAACTACCAATTAGTAGTATGAGAATACGAGCCTGACTTTGTCACTAGGACTAGATTATAGATCACTGGAGAGCTTGGAAGAGCTCAATATCTCTTTCAGTTTTCTATTTATTTTACTGCCAGGAATTACAAAGATCTTTGCATGGTACACTTTATATGAAAATTCAGTCTCACTGTGTCCTTCAGTATCTCCCAACATTTTCCTTATGAAGGCTAGATAAGATTTGTAAAATATGCAATGCAGTTACGGATGCATTCCAAAAAATACACCACTATCTTTTATCATGGGAATGAGTGTTTTTGTGTACAAATTATTATGGTAGAGAACACAATTTTTTAAAAATTTAGTAAGTCAGCCAGGTGCAGTAACTCACGCCTGTAATCCCAGCACTTTGGGAGACTGAGGCGGGTGGATCACCCGAGGTCTGGAGTTCAAGACCAGTCTGACCAACATGTTGAAACCCCATCTGTACTTAAAATACAAAAATTAGCTGGGTGTGGTGGCACATGCCTGTAATCCCAGCTACTCTGGAGGCTGAGGCAGGATAACTGCTAGAACCCAGGAGGTGGAGGTTGCATTGAACTGAGATCATGCCATTGCACTCAAGCCTGGGCAACAAGAGTGGAACTCCATCTCAAAAAAACATAAAAAATTAAAAATTAAAAAAATTGATAAGCTTCAAGTTATAAGGCCACCAAATATGAAAGAATATCATAATAAAATAAGAAATCTAGTAAAAAGGATTTTATAAGAGCATAAAAATTTATTCTGTGTAAATTGACTAAAATATTTTATAATTATAATTTTGATAGCATAAGTTTCTATGTTTTCGTGTATAATTTTAAAGAGGAAAAATGAAGACATGTTTCCATTTTGCTAAAAAGTTATCAATTTAAAGGTAAATACATTTAAAAGAACATATTTTTTTCCTGTAACATATGCATTCTGTATCAAAGTTATTCTCTGTCCAAAAAGCATTTTTCAGCATTGCAGATGGAGTCAAGAGATTTTTTAAATAACTGTACCAGTCATGACTATGAAAGTATAGTCCTACTTCACCTTGATATGGAAAGTTTATTAACTGGAAACATAAAGTCATTTTTTCCCTCGTTATGTCTGTCTTAGTCTGTTCAGACTGCTATAACAAACTACCTTAGATTGGGTAATTTATAAAAAAATAGAAATGTATTTCTCACAGTTGTGGAGGCTCGGAGGTTCAAATTTAAGACACTAGTAATATCTGGTTGAGGGCCTGCTTCCTAGATCAGACATGGTGACTTCTTGCTGGGTCCTTGCATGGTAGAGGGGCAAACATGCACCATTCAGCTCTTCTTTTATAAGGGCACTAATCCCATTCATAGGGGATCGGCCCTTATGACCTAATCACCTCCTAATGGGCTCCTCTCTTAATACTGCTGCACTGGGCCTTAGTTTTCAATGTATGAATTTGGGAGAACACAAACCTTCAGACTATAGTGATGTGTAATGTGGTTTTAGATGATTTCCTCGGTATTTCGAGCTTCCATTTTCACATCACAAAAGTGGGAATAATACTGTACACCTTGTGTATTGTTGTGAGACATGAAATTCCATATTAAGAGCCAGACAGAATAGAGTATCTGAACCTTGTGCTAAATAATGCTAGAAGTTAGTACCACCTTCATCATCATGACCCCACCCTGTTATTAAGATAGAAGCCAGTCAAGTCTCCTTTAACTTGGAGAAAAATCAGAATATTTCTCTTTTATATTTTATATTAAAAATAAGAAAATGGAGACCCTAGTAGCTGACCTTCTAAGCCAGGCAGCAAGTGTGTAGCAAACTGGGAAGGAACCCATAGCTCATGACACCCAGTGTAGTGTTCTTTCCACTTGATTACCTTCAGAGAGAAGAAATATGTTAAATGTGTCTTTCCTAAAATTTTCCACCCTCACTCTGGTTGTGGCAGGGATGCAGAGAGAGGGATATGAGTTCAAAAAGGACCTCAAATTAATTAGTTTTATTTGATCAATGGTGATTACTTTGTCTACTTATTTTCCAGCTCACAAATGTGTATTCAATTCAGTAGGGGTTATGGGCAGAATTGTGTTTCCCCAAAATTAATATGTCCAAGTTTTGACCCCAAGTACCTCAGAAGCTGATTGTATTTGGAGACAGGATCTTTAACAAGGAAAACGATAATGAGGTCACTGGAGTGGGGCCTAATCCAACATGACTGGTGTCCTTATAAGAAGAGATTAGTACACAGACACTCATGGAGGGAAGAACATGTAAAGAAAAAGAAAGAAGAGAGCTGGATCTATAAGCCAAGGAAAAAGAGGACTCAGAAGAATCCAGCCCTGTCTACACCTCATTCTCAGATTTCTAGCCTCTAGCATAGTGAGAAAATAAATTACCAGAGTTTTCTTTGTTTTTGTTTTTAACTTTAATTTTAAATTCAAGGGTTCATGTGCAGGTTTGTTACGTAAGTAAACTTGTGTCATGGGGTTTGTTGTGCAGATTTAATCACTCAGATATTAAACCTTGTACCCATTAGATATTTTTCACGAACGTCTCCCTCCTCCTCCTCCTATCCTCCACCCTCCAATAGGCCCCAGTGTGTGTTGTTCGCCTCTATGTGTCATCATTTTAACTCCCACTTACAAGTGAAAACATGTGGTATTTGGTTTTCTTTTCCTGTGTTAGTTTGTTAAGGATAAGGGCCTTCTGCTCCACCCATGTCCCTGCAAAGATCATGATCTTATTCATTTTTATTTGTTTTTGTTTTTGTTTTTGTTTTTTTTAAGCCACTGGTCTGTGGGACTTCATTATGGCAGCCCTAGCAAATGAATGTACTAGGCACTAGGCACTTGTCTGAAACTGTAAATTGTGTCATTCAGAGCTGAAATTTAAACCCGGTCATTCTAATTTTAGTGGAAACATAAATATAATTTCCCCAAATGAAGACTTTACTATTTTCCTTGGAATAATGACCATCTGAGAGTCAAAGAAAAATAGTGAGACCCGGAAATCTCTCATTAGAAGGCCATACTAATGTTATTCTAAGACTTCCCTAGTCTACTCCTCTAAAATCACCTTGTACTCTTGTATGCAGCTGTCTGTCTGATAAAACTCTTTATGTTATGCTTCACTGATTTTTTTGTGTATCTATCACCCCTAAAAGAATGAAAGCTCATGTAAAACAGGAACTCTACCAGCAAGCACTTAACACAAAAAATTGTAGTATGTAGCACATGTAAGTACATGAAAAATGCTTGTGGAATTAGACTGAAACCTCTTCAAAATGCTGATATGAGTACCTATGCTATGTAACTGACTGCCTTGGTGGTAAAACAGTTTTATAACATAATCTCTTAAATACTTCAATAATTAAATTTGTTTGGATAGTTTCCAGGAGAGATTGCTCATGCCCATGTTATTATAGTAAAATTCTAGAATGGAAATTTTGGTTCCTGGTTGTAGAGATCATCCTTGGTAACTAAGAGCTAATTAACATAACAATAGAAACGCTAATCCACAAAGCTTACAAGTGAAAAATCCAATTAGGGTGATGTGATATTAATTAGAAGGAAACAGAAAGTTTGGATTAGGAGCCTAGTGATAAAATATGAGCATCAATAGGGTGTGTGTATGAGTGGGTTGGGTAGCGAATAAGGTGCTGTCCACAAAGGGCTTTGCAGCTTTAAACAATTACTACAAGGTACTGCGAAGTACCCTGCAGGCATTGCAGCTTTAAACAATTACCATAAGGTACTGTTATTTTTTACAGTATTTCCAACATCAATTACTGAATCTAAAGAACAAAAGTACAACATAAAAAAGTGATATATTCATTTTTTTTCCAGGTACTATATAGTAGTTATGAAAGGGAACAGGAGAAGTTGTAATCAGGAGAAATTGTTTAAAAAATACACGCTCTGCCGTTGCTTAGACAACACAGGGGAGTCAAATGTAATGTGAAATATGTGAGGAAACTAGTTTTCTATTTAAACTCATAATTTGGTTAATAAAGATTATCTGGGAAAATATGGTTTAAGAAACAAAATAATCTCTGGAAATATAACATCATAATTTCAGTATTACTATTACCATTGCTATGTTATTCAGATGATTATGTGTACATAATAAATAAATAAAGCTCTGCAATGAATGATGATTAAATTATATCCAGAGGAAAAAATTAACTTTACAAAGTATCACAGAAAATTCTTAGGAAAGTATTTTATGATACTATCTACTTATTTTATTACGTATTATTATATTACAATATGTTTGTTTGTGTGAATGTTTTGATAAAGGGAATATACATTAAAAAGTGGCCAAATATGCTATTTAAAAACGGGCATTTAATATGCAATACAAATAAAGAGAGAATGTACAAATGTAGTTAAAAAGCTTAAATAGAGGATCAATAAATAACAAGTGAAGACTACATATGCCAACCTTGAACTAAGAAATGAACAGGAAATGAAACTAAGATAATGTGCAGAGAAAAACAAACTTTTATATTCTAGTGTCATTTAGTGAAATAAGATCTGTGAATTGTGGCTTCTCCCCATAGAACTACAAAAAAGAATACATATAAAATTCTTAAAATATTAAGTGAATTCATATGAGAAAAAATATTTTATAAGGTATATATTGTAAATACGGTAGAGCCAACAATGTAAATGTAGGCTTTTAGGATGCTGAACATGGGGAAGTAAATTATTTTCACTACTGAAAACCACCCGATTTAAAAAAAAAAAATGCTTGAACAAAGAATGTTTAGAAATCGTATTTTAAACTCTCTGAGTGAGCAATCATCTATCACTGGCATCACACTTCCCAGTCCATTTAAAAGTATTTAAGAATTAAATATTAGTAGTTGAATCAAATTGACAGTGAACAGATTTAAACTTTATTTTTAAGCCTTTTTTGCCTTTTAGTTTTGTAATTTGTATTCTTTCTATTTCCAATTTGACAGTTTCAGATGATTTGCTGAGATCTTTCATGTTTTTTATTAAAAAAATCATGTTTATATTTGTGCCATTCATTTATCCATTCATGGTACTTTGTCAGTATTGAAAAGTATTAAGGGCTTATATTCTGCCTTCCAGTGTTCCAGTTTGCCCTGTGGAATATTGCCTTCTACTAATCCAAATCCTTACAGACTGAAATAGTAATATAGCTACAGCAGCCAACTCAAAATTCTAAACATTCTAACTCTGAGCGGTGAAATTCCTTTAATATTGAGCAAACCTGCAGGTATTATGTTTTACATTTTTGTCATGAGTATATATTTGTTGTATGTATGTAGCTATGCTCATATATCTATACTTTTTATATAAGTATTAATAATATGCTCTTCAAAATATGTATGAGACTGATTATACAGATTTGCAGATTATATGTTTGTTTGATTTTTCATTAGTACATCAGGAAATTTCTTATATATGTTCTTTACATGAAGAGCTTCTCCAGTATATTTAACTACTGGTAGAATCTGATTTTAAGTAGTATTACTAAGAACATCAAATTTCTTACCTCCACTCAGACCTAATTTAAAAAGATGATTGAAAATATGTACAAAGTACAGATACTATATTTTTATGTAAAGCAGGTGCTTTACACTGCAATGTGTTTGAAAACAATAACATGGTAGGAAGAATACTTTAAAATAGGAATATTTTAAAATATTTTCAAAGCAGTATTACCTGAAAGGGTTAATGCTTTAAAACTTAATCCTGAGCTATCTGTATTTGAAGACTTTCTGAGATAAGAATAGATACGTTGTTGAATATAACACTAGCGATTTGATTTGATAAGGCTTTATAAGAGTGGTTTACAAATTACAGGAATAGTTTTTAAATGACGCACTATTTAGGTTACAGGTTTTGAGAAGAGGTGGTCTCTTTACTTGTATAATAGCATCATTTTCTTTTCTTGGCCCTCATGCTTCTTGCTTTACGTCTGTACCAACATGAGTGTGTGCTTTTGTAGTTGGCCCTAAGGTTCAAGTTCACTGCAGGGAATAAATGTGGCAGCAGGATTCTATATCTTTAAACCTTTTAAAAACATAAATATATTAAACCTCATTAGTATGATAAGTATTTTTTTTTTTTTTTTTTTTTTTGAGACAGAGTTTTGCTCTTGTTGTCCAGGCTGGAGTGCGATGGCGCGATCTCGGCTCACTACAACCTCCGACTCCCAGGTTCTCCTGCCTCAGCCTTCCCAAGTAGCTGGGATTACAGGCATGCACCACCAAACCCAGCTAATTTTGTATTTTTAGTAGAGATGGAGTTTCTCCATATGGGTCAGGCTGGTGTCAAACTCCCGACCTCAGGTGTCACCTCGGCCTCCCAAAGTGCTGGGATTACAGGCGTAAGCCACCATGCCCGGCCCATAAGTGCTGTATTTAAACAGCAAATTGACAACATTTTCATAAAATAGATTATAGTTAGTAAAATGGAAATAATTGTGGAGATGCATTCTTAAGTTTTTGCTGATTCTAGTAACCATGTCACCCTCTTTAATCAAGCAGTAATAGAAAAGTGCAATGGCAACACTTGGACCCTGTAAACCTGCCAGGGAATTCACATCTGGGCTTTTTAAACAATTGGCTTTGTGACATTAACCAAATTACTTAATCATTCTATGCTTCTGTTTCCTTATCTGTTAAAATTAAGATGTTGGTTGCATACATTGTATTGGGTAGTTATAAAAAACCAAAAGAAGACTATATCTGAGTTACCTATAGCTGTGTCTGGCATATAGTTATTAATGTTACCTATGATGATAGATTTTTTATTTTAAACTGAATATTTTAAAAGCCCCAATTATATAAATTAGATATGTTAATTGTCTTGCTTAAGATAAAGTCTTTATAATTCAGTTTACAAAATAAAAATGTTTGAATACAAAATTTTAGAAATAACTCTGTTATGAACCAGGGTTTACATATAATTATGTATACAACTAGAAGATGGTCTGTGTTTTTCTCATTTTACTTTTTCCATATAGTCGAGATTTGGTGCATATAATTAGCTATCAAATGTATGTCAATTATAGAACTGTTTGTGTGTACTAGCCAGGTGCAGCATAGTTTATAAATTAATTCTGTGAAAATTATTAAGTTATTAATTATCCAATTTGTCCTGATTCAAATGATGAGCCTACAATTATTTGATTATATTCTCACCAAGTATTTATTTTTTATCAAATTCTACATAGTTTTCAGTTATCTGAATCATGCTATGTTAACCATTTTTTATTGTGAGTTTTTGACTTAAGTGTAAATATTCTCATCTCTTTCAAACTCTCGTGATAAGATATAACTAAATATTTAATAAGATATTAATAAAAAGTGGAAAAACACACTTCTAAAATGTATTGGTTTCTAAAAAATTAATAATGAGTTTTTTTTTTAAAGAAGAAAAAAATGAATGAGTTGAAAAAAGTAACTAAACTTGGTAGCATTATGATTTTTCCAAGTTGTATAAAAGTTGCGATTGGCTTTACCATCTGAAGAAAAACTTTAAAACTGAAAAAGACTAAGCTCCTCATTTCTAATATAATAGCAGCAAATTAGAGTTATCTGCAGTAGTAGCAATAGGAGCAGATTGCATTATAAATCATCATATCATTGACAGACAATTACATTCAGAACTTTCCAAGCATGAGGCAGTAGCAATGTTTGTTCACCAACAAGGTTATTCAAGCCAAAAGCCGAGGGAAGCTATGAACATAAGGAAGTTACTTCTGGGTGAGTTGTTGAAATAAGTTTGTCCTATTACTTTCCTCCTACACATCTGTAGAATCATGACAATTAAAGATAGAAAATGTCTATTAGCATTCCTTGAGTTAGCTCTCCTGACCATTTGGAAGCAAAGTGTACTATAGTTCTCATTCTCAGGTTAGGAAGGGAAAGTCTACATAAAAAGAAAGCAGGGAAATTCTTCTCCTGGTTTTGAAGAAGAAATAGCTGATCAATTTTTTAAAATTCCAAATGGAACATGACATTTACAGCTAGATATATATTTTATATACTATCAAACATTTTTATAAAATATTAATAATTTTTGATTAAGTACATTTGTATCACACTTGTTTCTCACACAATTGTTTAATCAATTCACAATCACATTGACTACTAGTTTCAGTTAGAAGCATTTTCTGATACTTGAATATAGTAAATTGAAGACATAATCTGGTTTATCTTTATGAAAATAAATATTGACATTATTTACAAATAAGACAAGTTAACCTAAGTCGCAAGTCATCTTAGGGAACAGTTGACAAAGTTTACATAAACTTTTTTATTCTCTCAGCAGTGATACTGACCTTACATTGAACAGTAAATTGACCTTAATTGTTCTACAAATTAGCTATGTGAAATCGGCTACCAATGACTTGAATACATTTCAGGACAGTTTAAATGACTGTTGAAACTATTACTCTTAGAATTGTTTTGTATATTTCTCCAGAAGTTTTGTTAACCTCTCACCTCAGCCCCACTGTACTCAAAATAGGAAGCACTCAGATAACAATTCCCCTTTAATTAAATCACTTTTTGTACACGTGGTCTTCCCTTGAGGTCTGATATTCTGAGACATAAATACTGTGTATTAGTCTTTTTTATTCTCCCAGTGAGGTTTGAATATGTGCTTTTCTCCTGCTTTATGCAAAGCATACATTCATGACATATATGTGTGTGTATTCATGTGGCAAATTTTAGATCTGTCAGGACTTCCGCTGAAATTGGCTTTGACTTTATATATTCCTGGTAAAATAAAGATGGCTTATCAAAGGACCATATGCAAAAAATAACCCTTCACTCTAGTTTTGTCAACTGGATAAGGCAACAGAACATGCTCAAGATGACCGAGTTGCCTAACTTACACAGAGAGCTATACTAAATCTAACTTCGCTTTTTCGTTTTTTTAAAAATACCCTTTCTCTCACGTAAATACAATGTCTGCTTGCTTAGTTCCCATAATTGAAGGTAGTTAAATATATTGCAATTTAAAATGCTATTCAATATTTCTAATTTATTTACTTTGACAATATACCAATTATCTGAAGTCTTTCGTCTTCAATCTTCTGATTTACAAGGGGATTTAGTGACACGACTCAATTATCTGCTCTTAGATTCAGTCTTGTAGGTAGAGATTTTTGCAAGAGGGAAACATAACTTCTGTCAGGTTAAGTATATATTTTAGGATCTTTATGCATTATGAAATTCAGCATAAGCATTGATCTTCATTCAAAGAAGAAACCTTCATTCCTAAATTCTGAGATTCACTCTAAGATAGTTTTATGTAAATGGTAGTGTTGCAGATTTTAAGGATAAATATGTAATCTGGTTTTATAATAATTTCAGAATTATTCATAGGAAGAAGCATTTTTTAGAAGACAGATATGAAATATACAAACATTCAGGAAGTTATTGTTTTAGGATACCTTTGATTTTGGAAAGGAGTTTATATATATATATGTATTTATATATAGATACAGATATATCTTTTTCTCAGAAAATTATAGCTCACTGGAAACAGGAATTCACTCACTATAATTGATTTGAAGTATGAAATGCTACATAATTTTCAATATATCGATGTTACATAAATGCAGAAAACTGCATAATTTTACATTACATGGCTTGAGGAGTGGGGATTTGTGTTTGTTTTTGCCTCAACAATTGCCCGTGAAAAGATGATGAATTGTGAGGTGGTTACAGGCTTTAATTTTTTGATTGAATGGAGGAATTATATTTATAGAAGGTCATTCACTCTGGTGGGAAAGGTTATTAATATAAGAAATTATGTGCTGAGGTAAACCACCTCAGTCAGACAGTGAAATTCATCATTCAAGATTTGTTTAGGGACATGCAAAATACACTGTAAATTGAGTGTCTCCCTTTCAAGGGGATTAATGCTACAGCTCAGGAATTTTCAAAAAGTTGTGATAAGGGTCCTGAGCTTTAGTGACAGTCAGAATACAGTTAATATTTTCCTTTTTTACCTGGAAACCTATACTTTCTTTCATTCTTATTCTGCATATCTCCTTTAAAAATGCATGTGAAAAATCTGTCTAATCCTGTCATTTCCCAGCAAAAGTTAAAACTACATATCTTAAAATGTGTGGGTTTATTAAGTCATATCTCTTACATGTAAATGCAAACAGTGTTTAGATATCAAGTATCAGTTTGCCAATGCTTATTCTGAACAATAGTATGCCAATGCTTATTCTTGGAATAGTATCTGTATGGGGAACAGATAGCATCTTATTCAGGTTATTGTAGGGGTAAACTTGTTATTGGTTACATGGATATGTTTCAAGAATGTAAGGATGTTAAAAATACATTACCCTAATCTCCTATTTTGAAAAATGAACATCAAGATAGTTTTAAAACTTAATAAGAAATAGTGAGAATATATTATATATAATTTTAAATTTTAATATTAACAGAAACTGACTTTTTTTATTCCCTCATACTTTTCTAATTATTTCACATCTAATTATCTCATTTGAACTTCTTGTCTACCTTCCTTGACAGGCAGAAGAGGGGTTTTTATCCCCATAGGGAACTGAGGGCTAAGTGTTGTATCACTTGCTCATGGGTTTACACTGACTATAGTGCTCTTTTCCATTACAACACTCTGAGGACTATGCCTCCATGCAAACTCTCTGAACTAAACAATCTCAGATATTCAGTTTTTCCAATTAGCCATAGCAAATTTTTATAGCTCTATGAATGGCAATGTAATGTGTGGTTCCACAGCAGAATTTGAAATTGAAAATGTTGAGCTTATTTCAAAATCTTTTTAAGAATCTGTTACCTGCCAGACACTATGCACAGCACTGAAGACATCAAGGAAGAAACAGACAAAACATGCACACAATTAGCATACAGATGAACAAATGTTAAAGAAGCTGTATTTGCTTTGGATGCCAAAGGGAAAGAGGATTGAGTAAGGAAGGTATAAGCTTGAGTTTTGGACAAGTTTGTTTTAAGATGCCTGAAGAAATCTCAGCTGAAATATTTAGCAAAAAATATTTTGTTTGTTTGGCATGAAGCATAGAACAATTGGTCCTGAAGCAGTAACTTTGGATGTCATCACTTCGATATCTATATTGGAGGTAAATGAATGCACAAAATTGTATGAAGTTCTCCAGAGAAATACTAAATAGTGAGAAGATAAAATAACCAATAATACAGACTTGAGAAACACCAACATGAACGATGTTTCCAACGGGAAAGGAACAGTAAAGGATAGTGAAATGGACAGAGACGTACAGTAGGGGAGAGCTTAGCATTCTGGAAGAAAAAAGAATGATGACTTTCCAAGAGTAATTTTTGTCAAGTTTTAGCAAAGCTGAGGCATAACAGAATTAAGTAGGTTGAAAATAGATGGTGCAGAATACTCCTTCCAAAGTGCATGAAAGAAGTAAGTGGAAAACCTAAGGTTGAAAGCACAAATAAGAGTTCAATTAATTATAAGTAAATTTATTTTGCATGATCAAAAAATATCATAAATCTTTTACAAAAGAAGTAATAAAATTGTATTAATCCTTAGATTTAAATGCATTTGATATGTGGGGAGTACTTAGTAGCCTTATCATAATAATATAAAAATAGTGGGTCATCTATTTTATTTATGAGTACATACTCTACTTCCCTGCCTATTTTTTTACAACAGGAAAAAAATAGTAAAATTTACTGCTACCGTGATTATAAAAACTTGTAAGATGGTGAATTAGGATACAAATCATTTTTTTTTTTTTTTTTTTTTTTTTTTTTGCCTAAGTAATACTGCATTTGAAAGTTTGTTTCTCTTTTCTTGCTCTTACTATCAAAAACAGTAACAAAGTGCTAAGTCTCCTACCAGTTTAAAAAGATAGTCTTAATAATGTATAATGTTACAATTATAAAAGTTACTGTTGAACACACTTCTGGTTATAAGAAGCAAAAATTCACTTACACTAACTAAATTAAAACAGAGATCTCATGGAAACCAAGGAGAAAAAAATGAACACTAAAGTCTTTATCTAAAGTGGGGGGAAAATGATAAATAAGGCAGTTTCTCTCTGTGCCTCTCTCTCCTTCTCTTCCTCTCACCTCTCTCTTCCTTTCTAGTTTGTACTTGTACATTACTCAAAACATCTGTTTACTTTAGACTGTGTCTTCACAACTTGTACATGGCTGCAGTTGGATCCTTTTATACTCTAGCCCCTCAATTTCAATCTCAATCACCAACTGAGGCCTTCTTCTTTTCCTCTTCGCTTAAATGTTCACAAAATCACTGGGAAGGAGCCAATCATCCTTGAACACAGCCATACACAGTTCATGACACTGGTCAGTCAGCCCCACTTTTGCTTATCTGGACACCCAAGACACACCATTTTCCTAATGTACCTGTTCTGTAGACGGGAGGGAATGAGAGAGAGATGATCATATCCTGTATATAGGGAATGTCTCTTCAGGGATTTGGGTATAGCAGAGGGAGATGTCCTTAACAGTTTATCATATACATGATGTTAAAATGAAAGCATGACACCTGAAACCTGCAGAACAGTTTATATTAATAAGGAGCATTATTACTCTGAGACATTTAGTAAGGGAATATTCATGTATCTCTTTATCTTTTAGTAGATTTAAAAGAAAACTTATGGCAGATTCTGTCTTGCTTATGTTCTATTTGTATCGGATTCTCACACCAAGTATTTGTCACTTCTTTCCCACAAACTTATTTTACACTGAATCACTGAATAACTATCATAAAAACAAACAGCATATCAACACATTTATTCGACCAGAGCCCTCTTGAGATAATGTCTGCATTTTCATCAAGACTGTAGTGATTAGTGTTTCTGATTATGATAATCAAATAACTCATTAGTGGTTATATTTCAAAAAGGATTTGAAATATAAAATGTTTCTAGAATATGGTAAATCATTTGACTCAGGCTTCTCAAAGATGGTAAAAAATGGAAAGGACAATTTTAGCCCTTAATATACTGTATCAGTAAAATATATGTGAGGCAAGTGTGTACCAATTTTACAAGCAACATATTCTCAAAGGCCCAGTTTTGTGGCAGGCCATTTTAAAATGTATGCATGTATGCTTGTTTATACATGAAGAATAAATTGAGCAGAAGTTGTTGCTTTGTTTAACTTGACTCACTTGACATCAACATAAACCATCAAAAGAGTGGATAAAGGTTTCAACAAGTGAAGTGTGGTTTATTAGCTAGTGTTCAATTTATAAGGTAGGCAATTGAAATAAGGGAGTGTAGGAACAGACTTTATTTTTAAAGAAAACTTCATTCGCAAATAGTTTCAGTTTAATGAGCAGCAGAAAATAAGGTTTTGTTATCTTTCATATGTACTTTCTGTTGCTTGTTTAAAAGTTTGTAAATATTTGCTGAATGCACACTTTATTAGGTGTATGTGTGCGTATGGGTTTTCCTTCCTTAGCTAAGCTTCCCTTATCGTGTTTAGCTCTTTATTTTAATAAGATGGTAAGCAAATTTCTATTCTTTTCATGCTTTAGAGAGCTCACTAGGGAATAGGAATGGAAATAATATTCTGTAGTTTTGAAAAGATATGTGCAATGGCATCAGCTTAAAAACACAAAGTACAGGTTGGTAAAGTTCAGTCAAACCTTGATCACAATCAACCATGAACACAACAGGATCCAAGTTATATGAATAAATTGCATATACAGCTCTTACACTCAGAGCTATATTTTGATTGTATTCAGATACATTTTATCAGAGTATTTGGTTTTAAACTCATCAGATCCTCCTTTTTAGCTGATCTTTTAGAATATCCAATTGGCCCTTTTGATCTCACAGATTCTGAAGAGATATTTTGACTTAAATAAAAGGTGTGTTTTATGAATACATTTGAATATTGAGTTAAGCAGACAGTTTCTTCAGATTTGGTTAAAAGTGTCTCCAGGGGGAGTTTTCTTCCCCTATTAATGGCCATCTGAATTGAATGAGCTAGTGGTCTAAATCTAGTCTATGTTAGGTGTTTGTTATTAGCCTTTTGCATAGTAGTGATCTGGGTGACTCGTGAGAAACATTGATCAGAGTTAGAAGGTCCTTTTAAAAGGATGTCAACATATAATTTAAAGTATGGGATTGAGAATATATCTGCATTTGTCTTTGCTTCAATTATCATAAAGGGAATTCAGATAATTTTTACCCTAGGTCATCTAAATAAAATAAAATACATCATTCATTGATCTCTGAAAATTTCATCTCAGATAAGTTAGTCTCTATGCTTTCATTTCTTCATCTATAATAGAGGTGAGGAAAACAATCTGTAATGCCCCTTTCAACTCTAATATTCCATGAGTCTACCAGATATTGAAATCACCCAAAGGGAAAGGAATTGCTACAAATTCTTACTTAGAAGCACAATTTTCAAGCCCTGTTTCCAAGCTCAGAGTTCTGTGCCATGGAGAGGAGACAGAAAAAGACCTAATAGAACTTAAAAAGAGCTAGGGCTAAAAGAAGGGCAAAGAGGGATTCAGAGCTACTGAGCTCAGTGTCAGGAGGGTGAATCATATTTACACTGATTTCCTGTTTCTTTTCATGTTGAGTCTCCAAGGAAGCCAGCTACCTTATGATGCTGCTTTCTTCCACTTTGCTGCATGCACATAAACATCCCACAGATTCCTACCCATTATAAGGTGAATAAAGTTATGCATATATATTTTACATAATCTATAACTGTTTGGGTGATTGCAAAATATTCTGGATTGTAGGAGTACTTTAAACAACATCTTGCCATAATGATACAAGAACACCAACACAAATTAGTGTTGTGTTCATGGTCTCATTTTCTGTTTATCTTAGATCTCCTGGTAATCAAATGATAAGAAAAAAATACCTATGTGAGTTGTCTAGCAACATCTTTTATTTTAGTTCATTGAAAGGAAGTGAAAAAGTTCACTTGGTCTTGTTAGATCCTTATCATGTAAGGTTGAAGAAAAACTTTTATGAAAGAGCTTAGAATTGTAACAGAATGCTAATCCAAGATCACAAAAAGGCACGCTTCAATAAATATATATATAAATATTTATGTATTATAAATATTTATATATTTATTATATATACTTAATATATATATTTATATATTTATAAATATGTATATTTAATATATATATTTATATATTGCTTTTCCTAAAATTATTAGAATGTATATATTGCTCTTCCAAAATTATTTTCCTGAATTATTTATTATTTTCATTTCAAAGTGGATTGCTATTATCAGTATCATTAATATTAAAATAAATGTTTTATAAAATGTTCTCTATATATTGTTTAATCATGTTTAAATATTGCCCCCCACTTCCATGTCACAGAAAACTGCTATGAACTTAATAATCCTTACTTGAAGTAAATGTATTTATTTTAATATCATTTTAAAACAAAAACATGGTTGTTCTCTAACAAAGATATCCATTCTGTATTCTTTTGAAGAACACTGCAGGGAAAAAAAAAACACACACACACACACATTGTAGAAATAACACTATCTACTCTCTTGTTTTTGAATTTTATTCTTCTTTCACCATCATTTTAAATTTTCTAAAATGATATATATATTGCTGAATGTATCTGTGAGATGTAGAGAGTTGATCAAAATGAACTTTGATATACTGTCAACTCTTTGAAGACAAAATTATTTCTTATATGTATTTTTAATGAAGTTCAAAACTATTTGAATGAATGAATGCATGCATGCATTTATTTGAGAGAATCTTAATAAAAGTTACAGCATTCCATGTGCTTTTTGAGGAGAGTATAGAATCATATAGTATTTTATGATTTTCTTCTCTAAAAATGAAATGTGTTTCTTAGTTATGCTTCATATTTATTAATATACAGTTTCAAAGTAGGTTTTTGTATAGGTTTCTGTAATCTCTTTTGGTTTCTTTACATACCTCCTTTCATCAGGAAAACAATTTTATGAGGATAAATCAGAGAAGTGTTAGTATTCCAGAGAGTCTTCTAAGGGTTACAGTTCTGTGGCCTGAGGATTAAAAGATAAACAGGAAAGTAGTTTTGCTGAAGTTATATTAGTTTGAAGCTTGGAAACAAAGGGAGTAATTCAAAAGACAGACTCTATTAACAGTGACTACATCTACAGACATTTCCTTGTTTGTTAAAGTATATTCCTTCAGGGATTCTTTGCCCAGACCTATAAGAAGAAACATTTTTAAGACCTTGAAAATAAGCATGTTTCTCACATACTTTGATTTTGTTCCTTAAAATATATAGAACTTTCATTTTAAAAATAGATTTAAAAAAACATTCTGGCCTTTTAAACATTCACAGTTAGTTAGGTTTCAGGCTTGTTGAAGAGTTCCCATCCAACATTACTGTAATTAGTTTCTTTAATTTGGCCTGATTTATTCTAAACTATTCCAAAAGGTATTCGAAGCACCAATTCTTTTTCTGGGAAGAAAGTGGAGGTACAGTCAACAAACATCAGGCCTTTGATTGTGGTGTTTTTCGCTTTGTGAACTGAAAAACATATGTGGAAATGAGAGTTAAAAATCATAATTTAGTTTTAATAGAGTATCACATATTTTCAAAGATATCAGTGAGATAAGCAAATGTATAACTAAAGTTGTGGTAAAGTTTCATATTTCCTACAGCTAACAACTAATCATTTAGATCAACTAATTATTTATTTACATCATTTTATAAAAGTCTAAAGTTAGAGAATGATATTAAACAAACAAGCAAATAAAAATCTACCTTAAGTTTTGAGGTAACACATCTAATAATATCATACGTTTTTGACTTGGATAAGCAGAGGAGATCCTTTGGTCTAAACTTATACGGTATGGAGAAGGCCACCAAGTCTGTGAAACTAAGTCAGATGATGATGGAGCTGAGGTTCAAGCCCAATACCCCCTACATAGCTGGTGGCACATTTCCAGGGTATTCAGGAACATCCTTTTTACTCTAAATCAGTAATTAAAAAGTGAGACATTTTTACTCCTATTTAGATACTGTTCAAGTTGCATAAATGAATTTAAAATCAAAACATGAAACACTCCACTTGCAAAAACACAATTTGAAATGATATATTCAGAGTGTAGGGTTTGTTTGTTTCTTTTTACTGCACTATAAAAAAAAAGAAAGCTTGTGCACTCCCTTTCTTTCCCTCCCCCCTCACCGCATTCTCTCTTGATCTACCCTCTTACAAATATAAATTCAAGCTTCAGGGTTGATTTTATAAAGTGTTATACAGAAAGAGAAGCATAGTAAACCACTGAACTTTTTAAAGAATTTGCCTCAAAAAGACAATATTCAAATAATTGACACAGCCTTGAATTTTAAACTCACTTTAAAGCACGCCAGATTTGAATCTCCAAATTTATTACCTGATTTCATTGGCTGAAGGTTGATCTGCAGACTGTTTCTAAAGACTGGCATGCACATAGCCAAGGCTAATATTATGTTAAAGGTTTATGTTGGACAAAAAATTTTCATAATATAAATAAATATAACCATATTACTAGAAATTATATTCAATTTAGGATTTTAAAACTCCTCTCCTTACCACAGAAATTTCAAAAAGTATTTATAATTCTTAATGAGGATATCTTTTCAGAAATATTCTGCCCTAAAATCCAGGATGCATTTATGCTAAGTATTATGTAGATTAACTTAGTAAGGTATGTGGTTTATTTATAGCACTTTCACAAATTTATAAATAAATATTTGTATTAATATAATGTATAATTTTTAAAATATTTTAAAATGAAATATTTTATGCAGATACAGTGCTTGATTTTGCTTAATAAATATTCCATGAATACAAGTTTATGTGATCACTTACCTGAACAAGGTAATCACATACATAAAACATGTATTCATAAGCATGGTGTGTGTGTGTCCACACTTATGATTGTAATTCACAAATGGCCACCTTTGTATAGAAGATTATTTTCTGCCTGGAGAGCCCATTGCTACATACTTGGGCTCATCTCCATTTTAGGCTCATATATGCAGTTAATGAAACATGCTATAAACTAATACTGTTGTTTTCTAACAAGTTAGTTTCAGTATGTATCTGTCAGTATTTCAGAACTCCTTAGAAAGTTTAGAAAAGGGATTGACTTTCGTATTCTGAAATACTAATTACCTGGAGAGAAAATGAAACGCAACAGTGGAAATCAGTAAAGGCAATTGATGATTTTTCCATCCCTGAAGTCTTTCAGTTTAATCTGGAAATGTTCACCCTTAAATTCTTAGTGAACACTTTTAAAACAGGACCTCTCCCATTATATTTGAAATTTAATAAATGTTTAGTCAATCTACGTTTATCTGTGTTGCAGAAATTTCCATTTTAGTTTTTCTTCAAGGTATAAATATGGTTAAATGATAATCATATGGGGAAAATCCCAGGGATTTTATCACAGTAAATAATGAAATAAATTGAAATGAACTGCAAAACAATGGTCTTAAACATAATCCTGGTTAACTGTGGCACCCAAAATTGTCTGTTGTTGTATTCCTTGGAATACGTTTGAACAGAAGTATTTATTTTCATTTCTTTTCAAGGGTCTGGGAAGTTCCAAAGTCCTGCATTGCTTGCATCCACTTATTTAAAATACAGAATTAAGTTGCAATGTGCAAAGCTGACTAATAGAGCTTTGCTCAAGCAATATAACATGTAATCCTGTAATTTAAAGCCTTTCAATGCATTATTGCTCTTGTGAAATGGCTTTACAGTAAGGTAATAATACAAGGAGGGAACCAATGGGAAAATTGTAAAGTGTAGACCATTAGCGTTTGAAGTATACTTTCTAAGGAAATTTTATTTCAATGCATGCTCATAGCAACTGGGTTAAAAGAATTGCATAAAACTCATATAACATCCACGAACCATTTAAAGAAAAAGTGACATAATGTGCACAGAAGGAGCTACGATTTGTGATTCTCATAAAAGTGGTTTTGTTTTGTTCCTCCTTGGTTAGTAATGACTTGAAATTGCATCCAGTTTATCTCTATTAAGTTAGAGAGGTTAGAAGTATAGTAATTACTTATGAAGGAATTTACAGCCAGATGTCGGAAAATACATGGTCTTATTCCCATTATTTATTCACTTAGCAGAATTGTGTTCACACCCCCATGCCCAGCAACCTAGCACATCTGCCTTGAACACTCTGGCACATTTAATGGTCAGTTCTGTTACTGCACATTTAGAGGGAACCTGCTGAATAAGTTTGACATAGAGTTCTATTGCTTAATTCTTGATTACATTACCAAAAATTCTGTAAGAATACAAAAAAACTATGTTTGCCTTTCTCTCCACTTTCATTAAATTGTTTGCTGAGAAAAGGAGAATAAATTCAGCCTAGCAGAGCTTTCTCCAAAGCTAAATGATTATTTATTTTGGGAATATAACTCTATTGCTATCTCTATCTCTTTTATTTCTGCATTTGTCAAAAGTTTCTTAAGAAAAGCCTTGAAAGTCACACATAGACAGAAACTCAATGGAACACGCATTCTCAGGAAATGAACAATGCACAGAGTTGCTAAAACTTTATAGTAACCAAGATATTTATGGCAAAAGATTTCTCTGAAATACCACTTACACAATAAAATGCTAGGATAAAGCTATTTTTTGGTTACGGTACATGGCACCTAAACATTTTATTAAATTGTTAGAATTGTTTGAAAAATGTCAGCCAGCCTATGATAGAGACCATTAAATCTTGGAATAGCATATAAAAGGAGACTTTCTAAACAAAGAAAAAAAGTGTTTTATCTGGTACATAAGCTTAATCCACTTACTGAATTACTTCAGACTTCAACATCCTTAGCTTTTTTTCCCCAATCCTCTTTTTACTTAGATTTGTTAAGGTGTTTTTACACATAACGCACTCTTATATCTTAACTGTTTTGGAACATATTGGTTCCATTTATTGTACCATAAGGCAGCAAATTGAGGTAAATATTATACAAACACTTAACAAGTGGCCCACTTGCAACAACTAAGTACACAATAAGAAATATATCTTATCTATTAATTTCACTTGATCACGTGGAACTATAACTGAGGGAAGTCAACTGGTCTATTTAATGACCTGTTCCAGAAGACGATTTAAAATCAGCTTTTGTTTTCTTATAAATCCCATGTGCAACAGTCAGCTTCTCACTGTTCATTGAGCAGTAGTGACTACCTCCATCTGGCTAGACTCTGCAAACCTGGTTAAAAATGAAATGGCTTGTTAGAACAAAGGAGAGAGGAAGTGCTTTTGAGGGAGAAGAGAGGACTTTTCCCACCTTTAAGACATCAAGAAGGAAGGAAAAAGGGTGTCTCTCGGTGGAAAGATCTGGAATGGGAATTGTGAGGATAGAAGAGGACTTACATAAAGGAATTGATGAGCGTTATCTGTAGGGTCAAGAGAGTATTGAAGGGATGCCAGTCAACTTGCAGTGGGGTTGAAGGAGGTCTCCTGCCCCTAGAAGAACTGGAAAGGTGAACTTTGCAAAATCCACTGGGTAGGAACATGTGTCAGGCTCCTGAAGTTGAACATAAGCTTATTTATGCAGTGGATAAATTCAAGTTTACCTAGTTAGTTAATATATTACTGTGACAAAGTTACTGCTTGTCATGAACTGCCAAGGGTTCAGTTGGAGGAAGAAAGCATGATGACTAAGCCAAATGCTTTGTTTAATGTTCCTAATTTTAAATAATAATTTCTAGAAGGTAAAGCCAAAACCAACTAGGTAAATACAAATCACTGTACCCTCTTGAAATAAAAGAGGGAAAACTGTATTTAAATTAAGTAGAGAAA
This sequence comes from Macaca fascicularis, assembly GCF_037993035.2. NCBI lineage: Eukaryota > Metazoa > Chordata > Mammalia > Primates > Cercopithecidae > Macaca > Macaca fascicularis. The sequence goes on along the minus strand of NC_088391.1, from coordinate 57,540,918 downwards.
GACCTATAAGCTATAGTGCCATAGGAAAAGGAAAAGCTAGCATGTTCCTCACTGAACTTTGGAAAAACATTTCTTCCAAAAAGGAGAATGACTGAGACAAATCAGAAGAAACCTTACATGCATGTGGCATCTTTATTTCTGAAGATGCATAATTTCAACATTTACAGTTTATAAAGCACTTTCAAAACCATTAACCTTTTGAGCTGGATGAAGCAGATTTTTAACCAGATCTATCAATTTTGTTAAACTAACAAATTATTTTTGCGAATTGTTTTCCTATGTGTATTTGCATTGTCAGGTGTCTGGAAAACTTAGGAACAAAAAAGAGAAATAAGAAAATACCTGGCTGGGCGTGGTGTCTCACGCCATAATCCCAGCACTTTGGGAGGCCGAGGCGGGCAGATCACGAGGTCAGGAGATCGAGACCATCCTGGCTAACATGGTGAAACCCCGTCACACAAAAATACAAAAAATTAGCCGGGCGAGGTGGCGGGCGCCTGTAGTCCCAGCTATTCGGGAGGCTGAGGCAGGAGAATGGCGGGAACCCGGGAGGCGGAGCTTGTAGAGAGCTGAGATTGCGCCACTGCACTCCAGCCTGGGCGACAGAGCGAGACTCCGTTTCAAAAAAAAAAAAAAAAAAAAAAAAAAAAAGAAAGAAAAACAAAAAAGAAAATACCTATGTCCTCATCACCTAGAATTAAAATATGCTAACATTTTACGATATTTCTGTCTCCAGTTTTTTTTTTTTTTTTAAATGATAACCTTGTAGTATAATTTGAGGTCTAGTAATATGATGCCTCCAGCTTTTTCTTTCTTTCTTTTTTTTTTTTTTTTTTTGCTTGGGATTGCTTTGACTATTCAGGCTATTTTTGGTTCTATATGGATTTTCAACAGATGTCTTTTAAAAAGGATATGTTTTTTTTCGTACTTCTGTGAAAAGGGATGTTGGCATTTTGATAGGGATTGCACTGAATCCATAGATTGCTTTGGGCAGTATGGTCATTTTGACAATATTAATTCTTCCAATCTACGAACATGGGATGTTTTTCCATTTGTGCAATTTATGACTTTTTTAAAATCAGTGTTTGGTAGTTTTTCTTGTAAAGATCTTTCAACTCCTTGGTAAAATATATTCATAGGTCTTTTTTGTAGCTATTGTAAATGGGATTAACTTCTTGTTTTGGTGCTTGATTGAATATTTATTGTGTAGAAATGCTACTGATTTTTGTGTATTGATTTCTGTCTCAAAGTTTTAAAGAAAAAATGTTTTTTTAAAGAAAAAAGCCAAAAAAAATTAAAAAAAACAGACTCTCTGGATACTCTAGAGTTAACATTTCCTTCATATCCTTTTATGATCTGCCTATTTTTCTCATTTCACATAAGCAATCCCCATTTTGAAATTAATATGTATTATAGCCATCTACATTTCTATGATTTGATTAGGCATTTATATAACATTCGGTTTTAAAAATTTGTCATATGACATTTTCATTTTAAATCAAAATAGGTGTCACTGCAGCCGAACACTGATTTGTTCAATAATGTTTGATGAGCATTTTAGCTCAATTTTCTGGTTATGTTTAAAGATAACAAAAAATAAGCAAAAAAAGAAAGTACATAGAAAACATTAAAGAAAAGGCTGTGGGTATAGGCTCAAGATATCCTTATTTGGGCCAGAATAAATTTCAGGATACTAAATGATTAGAACAATTTTTCAGAAAGAATAAGAATCTGTACTGTGGGTCTCTTAAAATATAAATTTTATTAGTTTCTAGATATAAGTATAAAGATACGTGCTTTGATGAAAGAATGATTGGAGGTGTTCTAAGAGCTCTTTTCTTATCTTCTTATGGATAGAAGATTATTCCTGTGTCTGAGAAAATATTTTGGAATCAGAACCTGTTCAATATGGTTGTAATTGCTAAACTGACTCCACTGAGGAAAACACTTTCTGAGGAAGTACTCATTTCATCCTCTCTAGTCCTTTCAATTTTGACAACAGCACAAACAGTTGCATGATTCCAGAGAGAGAGCAGGAGAAGAAAGCCATGAGTGTATAGCGTCCTTGAAAGCCAATACATAAATGAAACAAGAGGTAGTACTCAGTTGTGTTGCATTAGATAAGAACTGAGAATTGCCATTTGAATTAGTAATGTGTAAATCATAGGTGATTGTAGTAGGGCCATTTCAGTGGAATGGGCGTGCTTGAAACCTAATACATGCGGATCTCTAAAAAAATGGATAGAGAGAAGTTGAAGGCACTAAGTTTAGACTATTATTTAAAGTAGATTCATTTCTGCAAATATGAATTTCTTTTGAATTATTAAACAAATGTTCTGTTTTAGAATTCTTCGTGAAAAGAATCTTTAGTTTATTAAAATAGGTAGGAATAACATTTTCAGTGGGAGTTTTTAAATAAGTGGAAGTGTTATTTAATGAAACCTATAGCACAAAAGCACAAAACTATTGCCTCTATAATGACTGCAAAACTTTTATGAAAGTGCTATTGATTTTTAGTAAAAAACTTTGATTTTGTAAGAAAGTAGGAGTAGTAATAGAATCATAAATAATATTAAACATTGCTACCGCATTACAGTTGAGTGGAAAATGTAAAGAACCCTCTTTTTAGCAAAGAAAACAGCTGTGTTTTTCATAAAAAGATCTTTCATAAAACTTTGTTGTTTTTACTACTGTTGATTATTTTTCTCTTAATATGGCTAGAAGTTCTTTTTTGAAAATTTGTATCAAAAATGAAAGAGTAAAAATACCTGATTATGTGAAAACTTTGAGCCAGTATTTCTATAGGTAGTGAATGGTAATTTTCCCAGGAACTACAATGGATGTTTTGGAGTGGCAAGATTTATCCACATATTACAATACAGACTTTCAATCATAGGTGATGAAAAATAAAGAACTGGTTTAAAGTATAAAACAAATGTATTTTCAGTTATTTTCATTGAATATGATTGTTATTATTGAACTTTAGACTTCTCAAGTTTGATTTACATATGTACCCCCCAATATAAATCTGATTTAGCAAATCCATCTTACCCATAATTCAATATGCAGTCATTTATATTAAATTTGGCAAACAGTAAAATTGTTGGGTTGGATGAAACTTGAGAGGTTTTTTTTTTTTTTTGGAGACAGAGTCTCATTCTGTCACCCAGTCTGGAGTGCGGTGGTGTAATCTCGGCTCACTGCAACCTCAACCTCCTGAGTTCAAGCTATTCTTGTGCCTCAGACTCCCAAGTAGCTGGGATTACAAGCATGCACCACCACACCCGGTTAATTTTTATATTTTCATTAGACGGGGTTTTGCCGTGTTGACCAGGCTGGTCTCAAACTCCTGACCACAGGTGATCCGCCCACTTCAACCTCCCAAAGTGCTGGGATTACAGGCGTGAGCCATTGCACCAAGCTGAGACTTCTAAAATAAATATTATTTTTAGAAAATGTTGCAACTCTTCCGGAAGTAGAAATTTGTTAGGAAGGATTCATAGTGATTAAATTTTTTCCCATAAGAATTTTTTTTCTTAAAAGTTTGGCTATTTATAATAGTTAATCTCAAAATATTGTTTACGGTGTTACTTTTTTCTTTTATTTTGCTCTGAGTTATATATTTATAATTTGCAGAGGAAATTTACCTCATAAGACTCAATTTTAAAAAATAAGGAAAGAACAGTAAGTTAAAAATTTTCCTTTGATGCCATTCACTGTTCCAAAAACAAGAGCTGCTCCAGAATGAAACCCAGGAGAGGCTTAGGGGTGAGATCTTTCAGGGATGGAAGGACTTAACTTGGCATCACAATGATATTGCAAATGCACTCATTTTGTTATGTTGCATATTTTCTTGGAAAAGTTGGAAGAAAAAGAATGACCTTTAAAGCTCACTCTTGGCACTGTTGGCCTTTATATGAAGTCCAATTCTACAACATCTTGTTATATGTTGTACTATTGAATTTAATGCACTGACAGGTTCTATTTCTTCTGAAATCAATCCTTACATTCTTCATGTTTGAACTACTATCAAATTACTCATGGCTCATGAGAATTCGTGTCTTCTGGCCTTTGCATATGCAGTTCCTTCTGTCACAAATGTGTGCTAACCATGATTCCCTCATCAGTCCATCTCTTGAGACTCTCTATTCATGTGTCTAACCTGGGAGTCTATGCATACTCTTCTCTGTCCCTTAGCAGTCTGCAGGTGGCATGTTCACGCATCATGGTGGTTATTTATTTTCATATTGTTTCAGGGCTAATGTGAGAGTATTACAGATATTAAACGCCATATCTTGATGATCCAGTACAATCTTGACACATAACATGCACTCAGTAAATGTCTGATTATCAAACAAACAAACAATAGAATGAGTGAATGAATGAGTAATAGATGAACCCATTAAGGGAGATATGGCACAGTAGAAATTGCCCAAAATAGAACGAAGTGAACACTTGTCCTGTTTTTACAGGGCAAATCCTTGAGCAAATGGCAATGAATATATCTGAACCTGTGTCTTCATAATCTTTTAAAGGATGGATTATATTTTCTACCAGTCTACAGAGGTTCCTTGTAGATAATACATAAGATTTTGTATTTAAAGCAAAAACTATTATACAAATATAGGATTTTTTTCAGACTCAGACACTTTTATGATATATCCATGGGGTGGGGGGAAACCCAATATATGATGGGTTAAATTTTAACAAGGAAGAAAAAATTCTGTGGAGGAAGATATCAGATTGAAATAGGAGTGAGGCCAAAATTTAATGTAGCTTCCTGAGTGCTAGACAAGGAAATTTTTACCTTAACCCAAGGATTCTAAACTCTGGCTACACATTAGAATTGCCTGAATATTTTAAAAATATTTGTATCTGAGCTTCAATTTAACTGATGTGAGGTGGGGCTCAGTCATTGACATTTTTAAAAATCTCCCCAGGTGATTCTAATATATAGTCAGAGTGAGACTCACTGCCGGGCCAGAGAAATTTAGGAAATGTTTCTTAGGAGAAAAACTGTATAATACATGAAATCTTTTAAAAAGATTAATCAGCATGAATAGATATGTGGAGAGGCTAGGGATAGGATTTGAATGATTAAAATGTCTATGGACATCACAGATGAAAATAACTGTTTTAAGGTGTATGCTCTTTTTTTTTTTTTTTTTTGTATGCCAAAAAAGCGGCTGTGGAGAGGAAAGGCCTTTGTTGCTAACAGTGAATTTGTTCAGACAAACTTAGGAACATTCAAATAATAAATATTGCAAGGGAACATTTTACAAATTACACATGAAAGTTACTTAAAAACAGGTTAAAATGGCAGTCAACATTTGTTGAATAACGCATGAAGAGAGTTGCTAGAGGAGGTAAGTTTTGAATAGGGTTAAAATTAAATTGTAAAGAGAGAACAGATACAAAATAATTTTTCATGCTAAAAGGCTTATAGTGATGGATATATGAATTTAAAGTTATGCCTTCTTCATTGCCACATAGCTGTTTATTTTAAACAAATAAAAATAAATGAGATAATTGATATCTTCAAAATGTAATGACAGTGCTTTAACATATACAAAATGATGATCTTGAAATGAAAATAGAGTGAACACAATATATTAAAATTCTAAAACACATTTGCTTTTTAAAATGTCTAACAGTAATTTTCTAACAGATTTTTCTTTGAGCTAGTAAAATTCTAAAACACATTTGCTTTTAAAAATGTCTAACAGTAATTTTCTAACAGATTTTTCTTTAAGCTAGTAAAGGTAGCATTTAATCAATGAATAGGAAACATGGCATACTAGCTTTGAAAAGAATAGTCTCTTTGCTCATAATGTCATGAAATCTATGCATATATTATAGTTTTATTTAAGAAGAAAGGTTATATATAATGATGAACCTCTTCTGGAGGCACAACAATATATTTTTATCAAAGTAGAAACCTTAAAACCTACAAAGTTATGTTTAATAAATGGTCAAACAGCAATACTTACAAATATTGCTTTCCTTGAGTCTAATTAAAGATATAGAAAAGAAGTAAGAAAACAGGAAGTGGAAAATGTCTTCTTTTCACATGAAAAACTTGTGTGAGGGATATGGAAAACTGTCATTTTAATATGTTCACAGAGAAAGGCCAAGCCATAATGTAATGTCTTATGTTCTATAATTCATATCAATTTCCAGGCAAATTATTTTAGATAACCTGTTTTTTAAAAGTGCTGTCTATTTAGTACAGAAATAAGTCAATTAGTGTTTTAAGACCCTAAACTTCTGCTTTTTCAGTTTTATCTATTTCAAATGTATCACTTAAAAGGCAGTTCATGTGGTAGATAAGGATATGGGGAATGGTTCCAGAAAGGCTAGGCAACAGCATAACTTTATGGGGGGAGGAATTATGCTTCAGTCTCCTCTTCTGTAAATGGAGGTAGTTAATAATATCTATGTCACAGGCCAATATGTGTGTAATATATATCAAACTCTTAAATAATATCTCACCCAAATAGCACCATATAAGCTTTAGCTACTGAAGTCATAAATGTAATAAATAAATATTGCCTAAAAAAAGTAAATGTAAAATTACTGAATCTTATATTTCTCTAGTTTTAGTAAAAACATTTTAACAATTTGTTTATCCGGGGACAATTAAAAAATCTTTGTGGTAAAGACTCAATCTTAATGCATGTATCTCTTGGTGTGGACCCTTGTTAGCTCAAGTGGTATTCCATTATTAGGCTCATAGCAAACAGCCATGTCTCTCAATGGACACTCTAAATGTGGAGTAGTTTGTCACAATTATTTGGTAATCTCTTTCAGTGTAACTCACACAGCAAAAGTGACAATATTCCTGTCACTCCTCAGAAATGTCCCAGCTCCGCGGGTTTCCACATTCAGGAGAATGAAGAAAGCCATTACGAGGTATGCCATATATCTATAGAGACCATGTTAGTACTGATAAATTTTCATTGTCTTCATAATTTTAAATACTCTATCTTAACTAGTATTATTTTCTCTGCCCACTTCTTCTGTGGTCACATTTTTATACTAATGCTTTTGAAAATAATTTTAAGTAAATAATTTTAGAACAAAAATCCAGGAATATATATATATATTTATTAAATATATATATATATATATAATTTTTCTGTTGAGTAAAGGTCCAACTCTTAAACATAATGTTAGTAACATGGAATGAAAAGTACTGATTTTTACCTATTAAAGAAAGTAATGAGCAACTTTCTTTCAAAGCTAGATGTTCGGGATTGATTCGTATTTATTAATTGAACTGAAAGAAAAGCACACCTATTTTGAAAGATTGATTCGATTCATCTCCCATACTCAGGAAAATGAGAAAGACATTGCTGCTTAATATGACTGGTTAAATTTGAATTTTAATGAAGCTTTTCCTTTTTTTTTTTTTTTTTACTACTTTTTATCAGTTTGATCTTTTATTTCCCTGTGTTTTTGAACTTAAAAGCCATTACTTTCTTTTTTAAAAAAAGTTAGTTCATCCACGTTAAAAGGTAGAAGATCCATAGTTTTTTTAATCTTTTTCTTTTATGTTGGAAGTGCATTTCTAGTGCCAATTGTTCCACTATGGCTGGGTATAGAAATCTATTATCTTTCATGTATTTTTTTTTCAAGTCGTGGTAAAAAACACATGACATAGAATTTACTATCTGAACTATTTTTAAGTGTAGAGTTCAGTCGCATTAACTATTTTTGCATTGTTGTGAAATGGAAGAAGAGTCCCATTTTTAAAGAATTATGTTTTAATAGTTAACGAGTATTAAAACATACGTACTGTTTCACATATTTTTTTTTCAGCTGTAACATGTAGATTGTAGAAAGAGAGGTAATATATGTGTGTGCGTGTGTGTGTGTGTGCCTGTGTGTGCGTATGTGTGTGTGCCTGTGTGTGTATTCTCTTTTCTTACAGAACGTAGGTCCCCTCTATTCCCTTAAAACCTTTTCTTAATCATTTTAGTAAAAAAAAAAAATTGTAATAATTATTGCTTTTACCATCTAAACGAATCTATTATTTTCAAAAATCCCACTGGTAATGTATATTGAAGAAACTGCTTTGATTAACAGAGACTTAATATAGAAAGCAACTTCTTTTTGGATAAAACATTAGTGGAGGTTGAAAGAGGATTGAATAATATTTTGAACAACTCTATCCCCTAATTTTCCTTCGCATATTTTTATTCTATTTATTTTACTTTGTGTGGGTCTGAATACTTAGAAATGTGTTTCTAAACTTCAGTATATATACTTTTTAATATTTTTCTTTCTTTTTTTATCCAAAACCTAAATCACTTGAACATTGAGCGAAGAACCATAGTTGTTAAGCCTTTGATTTTTTCCTCTTCACTGTGTACATTTTAACTATCTAAGACAATAAAATTGTTCCCATTAATTACCAACAATAACACAATAGTTCTAATTGGATGGCAGAGAAATTTCTTTTTTCATAAGTGAAGATTAAAATAAATAGTACAAAACCCTCCCAGGATGTTGTGAAAGTCATTAAGATCCAAGTAGATCTCAGATTTCTAAGAATTATATTTATTTTTATAACATTTTATGTTTGTGTTTATTGACTTAACCATACTCCTCAGAAACCATCTTCCTCAGAAAATCCCCTTGATTACCAAAAGTGGTGAGATGATTTATTGAAGATTTCATTATTTTTTGTAGAGAATTTAAATGAGATATAATTCAAATAATTTTCTATAAATCATACTTTTTTCTCCCTTAGATATTTTATAAGGTCCAAAGCACAAGAAGACAGTTTGTACAGGGTTTGACTAAAAGTCTAGAGAATTTGAAGAAAAAAAATGGCATCTAGAATTATGATGTTTATTTATATTATTAGACCATTTGTCAAAGAACCATGAAAATAAATCTACTATGGTTTATTTATAAACAAAGAAGGCAAAATATTTCTATAAATCTTTCATTGCATAAATTCTCACTTAACCATCTTGCTCCAGGCCCATTTTCTCTGAATGGTTTTGAACTATGTTGTCTGGAAGGCCCTACCCATCCCTGATGATCTGTGATACTAAATAATGATGATGATATTGACAACTTATACTTACTCAACAGCATAGTTTTCTACAGTTAAATATCTTTCTGTGTTAAATAGTACCTTGTACTCTGTGCTAGGGACTGTTTCAAGAAGTTTATTTGTATATTCTCCCATCATTCACATTTTATCCTTGGTTAGTTTAAACTGTTTATCATAATACATTTAATTTCTTTAACATGCATTTTTTATTAAATTCAGAGAGACAATATCTGAAATTTCTTATAAAATAAAACTTGAAGAAAAGAGATAAGTGATGTCATCTTTCAAGTTTTTTAAAAAACATTCTAAGATACAAGGTTTCTGTATATATGCTTAATATCTGTAGACCAATAATAAAATGGGTAGTTTTAGTAACCACTTTTTTAAAGGTTATTAATCTAGTGTTAATTATTCTTGAGAATTAACAATGGAAGGTGATTATAACCTACAAAATTGGCATCTGCAATGTTATTTTTCATTATATTCAATTCTGTACCAAGCCTGGTGTTCCCTAATTTTTATTTTTTCACAATGTATATTTCCCCTCCCTTTTAATCACTTTAATATAGTAAAAAGAAAGATGATTGTTCTGTTTAACACACAAGTACACAAATATTTAACTGTAGAAAACTATACTGTTAAATAGAGTCATATTCAATGTCAACGAATGCTGACTAATCTGGATGAAATTCTTAATTTTATGCTATGACACTAGATACGTAATAAAACCGAGAATGATGTGACCAGCAAGTTTTTAATTATTATTAGCTTATTATTAACCTATCACTCCTAACTTAGATATAAGAAGTATTGCTTACTTATAGAGAAATGTTATATCAGCTATTGAGAAAAATTTGTGCCAGACACTATTCTAAGCACGTCATATGCATTACAATAATTCTTCTAATCTACCACTAGAGTATAAACATGCTACAATTTTATGAACTGCTAGGGTAAAATGCTGCCAATTTAACTCTGACAAATGCTTATTTTTGATTTCTTTAACATTTGTCCTGTTTTAATATGTGCAAAAATAAGGGATTTTTTAAATATTAGAATTGTTGAAATATAGCTTATTTAATTCTGACAGCAATCCCACTAGGTAGGTATGATTATTATTCTTATTCTACAGATGGGAAAAGGACACGCTGAGAGGTGATATAATTTGCTCAAATGCACACAGACAGGAATGAGTGGGCTGGAAGATAGCCACAGCCACATGGCTTCAGAAACTGCAAAGATAACTATGCCATGATATTATCTAAGTAACAACAAACAAGCAAAAAACCTCACAGGCTATTTGATTGTCAGGGACCAGAGATTACCGATACATATTACTGAAACATAAAGTGAAGACAAGAGCCATTGAGTAGCTTGCCCTACCTCTCAGAGCTAGCTAGTGATAGCACTAGAATTAGATCTTAGAATTACTGATCCCAGAGTAATCTAAAGACTTTACCTTCAAACATAAAGTTTCCAAGCAAATGTTAAATAAAATAGTTTACACTTGAATTTCTTTCTTAAACTAGGTTTTAAAAATGGTGTGGAATTTAAACTGTCATGTTTAAGTTTTCTCTCCCTGACATACCTTTTGTCATTGGATACACAAAGCATTGCAATGATTAAAATCGAAGCACCACCATAAAAAAGTGCACATTGTTTTTATGCCATAAATGCCTATCGCCTTTAATAAGCATCTTTGATCCATATTTCATTGTCACTTCTTTTCTATTATATTTCATTCACTTTTCCCATGAAACAGTATATAATGCAAGCAGAGCTTTCAGTGTCTATATTCTGCAATCTGTAGGAAAATGTCTCATAGTTACTGGAATTCACACAAGACTGCATCTCAGTATGAGTAGCTGTTCCCTGTCACTGTTTTTGATGCTTGAGCTAAATAATATTTTACAAAATGGTTTAGCGTTCAGTGTATGAATTTTTGAGATAAGACTTCTCCCTTGTAGGGGTGAAATCCGAAAATCAATGTCAGATGGAAATCTTAGCTCTAAGAGTTAGGGAGATTGGTGGAAGGGTTTTAAAATAAGTGTGAATTTTAGCCTCTAGGCTTTGGAAATGTGGGAGTTATCGTGAGTATGAAATTCATGGGTGCAGATGGTTGATTAAGATATCCCAGGATGGGCCACTGCTATAAATCTCCACAGAAAAATTGAGAAAACCATTTTGATAAGGAACATATTTTTGACCTTTTATGTAAATTCATAACACAAGTTTTGTTGGATTCATTAAATGAGTAGAAGTTAAATTACCATGAGTTTCATGAAATTGCCAATTGTGTCATGTGACAGAAATATTTAATAAAATTAAAATATGTCAAATGGTGAGTAAGAGGTGTGTGTGAGAGGAGAACTACAATGTATTAAACTATTTTTATGTGATACCTAATTCAAGACAATTGTCTTCAAGGTAAGTCTAATTTTCCTTCCCATTAAGATAAAATTATAGGTGCCTAGGTGATCTTGAGCCTAGATCACCAACCAAGGACACACTGATAGCTAGAGGACAATGGGGCTCAGTTTGTTACACAGTCTAGAACGTTATTGTTTAAATAATACCAAATGGAGCAGGAGCAACATGGTAACATTATCTGCTACTTTTAAATATTAAAATATGAAAGATATAAAGCCAAAACACTTTTGCTTTTGTCTTACTTGGTCTTTTATTTTCTTTTTAAAAAAATATTCATACATTAAATCTGATTTAGTGTATGAAGATTATACAACACACCTATATTTTCCTGTTATTGCTGTATTATGAATATTATACCACATACCTGTATTTTCCTGTTCTTCATGATTATGTAGTCATATTACCCAAGTACATTTACATAATTATGTACAAGTACACAAATAAATATGTTCAGTCCTTAGAATAGGTGTTGCTGTTGATATCAGCTTTAAAATTAAAATAATTAGGTAAATCATTTTGCAATAATTCTCTGAAGATTTTTACATTATATTTTAGAGTAATAAAGTTATTTACAATTAATAGCTATTTGCTAATAACACAAAATTAATTCACAAGCTAGTTTTTTCTTTCTTCATAAGGACAGCTTTTTGGAAAACCCCAGGGTAGTAAATGATACATATACCCACACGTACATGTTATTTACATACTTACATACATGCATATTTGGGGAATAACTCCTAACATGTTAAAATATTTAAATTTTTAGTAACATCACTCTCCAAAGTACAATAAATTAAGAAAAATGATAAGCAATATTTTACATCTCAGTCACTGTGAAACATTGCATATATGACAAGTTTTAGAGAAAGCATGTTGGGTTGTCAGTCTGGCTCACTCACTAGATAAAGAAGTTTTTCACCCTTTTACCATGAAGGTTCCAAAACTGCCCTTCAGAAAAATGACAAATAAAATACATATTGGATTGGAGAATTGTTAGAGTTAAGCCCTGACATGCCCAACTGGGAATAGTCAAAGATCTTATGCCATTTTAGGTAAGATTGACCTGGAAAATAGTTTCTAACAAATCACAGGACAATTTCTGGCTACAATTCCAAATAGCATTTAGGAATCTTTGAACTTAATATAGATCTGTTATGTAAAATTTGTGTTATATAGAGATATATTTTCAAAAAATTCCTTAAAATATTTGACAGGATCCTATTGCTTGCGAAATAAGCATATGTGAATTTGTAACAAATTACCAAGAATTTAAAGAACTTATACTACAGTAGTATAGAAACACTACATACACTAATGCCTATGTATAATACAGTTTTCTAGAAACATGATTGTTGGTTTATTTCAGACTATTGAACTTATGCTTGAGAAAATTTTGTGTTAATTTTAAGAGGGATGTAAGCAAATATAAAAACAGACATATTTGGTCAGCTCTATACTACATATCTCTGCTTTCTGATGTGAATTGATTTCATTTTGTAAACGGGGCCGTCAGTATGTTCCTTAAATCAAGTAAACATGGATAGGGTACTAGACATCCCTTCCTCTGTTTTTGCTCACAAACACAAAGTTGAGACTTCTTTGGAGGGGAAACAAATTATCCAACCTCTCTTTTTTCATAATTATGCTGAACCCAGTCTATGAGTCATGTATTAATCTGTCTCTCCTTTTTTCTGTCCCGCTCTTCCTTTCTTCCCTCCCTCCCTTCCTTTCTTCCTTCCATAAATATTTATCCAGCAAGTATACCAGAGGCAATGCTACACATGCCAAGTACATCACTTGTATATACAAACATGATTCTTTGTGTTTCAGATATTACAGTCCAAGGGAGTACACTCATATCAACGTGTTACCATAAAGTGTAAGCAGTGCTAAAATAAGAGATATTCAAGATGCAGGAAGAACACATCATAAGAGCAATTTAACATAGCACAGGAAAAGTATATTGTTAAAATAAGACTTGATAGAGTTTACAAGGTGAATGTTCAGGAGTGATGTGTTGGTGTGTGTTGGTAGAAAAATGATAATTTTACTTAAATCTTGTGTGAAGGCCAGGTGCAGGAGAGGACATACAAATTTTAAGGAAAGTTCCACTGGCTCTTTGTCTCCTCAATGCAGACCTTTTTCCTGGCTCCGATCTAAGACGTGGTTCAAAATGTAAAACTGCAGTGACTATTAAACTTTGCATTCTTACTTGGTATAGTAGCTAAACACATTTTTAGTTGTTAAGAACAGTGACTATATAATGTTTTGCAATGTGTGTTCAACAGTCAGCTTTGAAACTTTTAAACAATTTTAAATGCAGATATGCATATTTACAGATACATTCCTACAAATAGATTTTGATTTTTATAGAAATTATTATACATAACAATTTTACAATTATGTAAATCTGGTATATGGTTGCACATGTATGTAAATGTTAATATCCAATTTTACATATGATCATAGCTTCTTATTTTTTAAATTATACTTTAAGTTCGGGAGTACATGTGCAGGACATGCAGGTTTGTTATAACTATTATTTTTGTAAGTCACTTTATTATTAAAAACAGCATACATTTGTGGTGTTTTCCTGAGGCTAAACAAATGTACTTGAGCAATGTGAGTGGCCTTATGAATTGCTTCCTTGTAAATTCATGGAGACATTTTTAGTTGAATTCCCGTGTATAAATCAGTTATCAAATTTTCCACCAGTTCAGTATTTTTTCAATTACTTAACACTCTATAAAGATTGATCATCACCTTCTTTAACTTTTTATTAAACACATTCTGCCAATTCTTTCATCACCACAAAACAAGTGGGCTTGGTTTTATTCACAGGAAGAGCCGCATTTGACAGATTTGCTGATGGTGTCAGCATTGGTCACAGGCTTGATGGACAGCACCAAACCTCGCTGTGGCCCAGCTCCTGCTAATTAGTTGTTTGAAGCCACTCTGTGTGCCACAGGCATAGGCTTATCAGCCAAAGACATCTTTACCATTCAGCATGACAGCTGTGATGCAGCTGTTCGTGGAGAGAATGGAGCACAAAGAGAGGGGGGAATGAGCCTTTCAGATAAATGACAACCGTAGTATCTTTCACTGAAGGATCCTAAAGATATAACAAAACAACTAAAATGTAGAGTACAAAAAAGGTGTAAATCAATATCTGTTGGATGAATGTGGAACCCACACATGAAATGATGATAAATAATATCAGACTGTGAGAGTGACAGGAAAATACAGCTGCCTTGGAAGTTCTTTTAAAATCCATGGAAGTTGCATGTGCTTGTAATTAATGCTGCTCAAGCATTTGCTAATGAAATTAATGTAAACATGTGGAGTTTTCAGAAGTTTCTACACATGTGCATAGATACTAATGTGAAAGCTGGCCGGAAAGCCTTGTATTTGAACTATTGTAGAGAACATGGTCATGAATAATATTGGGATGCTAAAAATCTCAGGATATTGGAGACATCGGAGAGGAGTAAAAGTCATCCACATATATGTGAGAAGGGTGTAGACATGGGAAAACTAAAAATATAAAGTTACTATTCCTTTTTAGAAAAGTGTGCTTATATTGATGTAATAATGAATGAATTTTTTTTCAGTCATTGATGATTGAAAACTGTGAGATCCCATTTTACCTACTATCCACATAAACTAGAAATCTAATGAAAAGTACCTATGGTTAGAAGTACACATTGACAAATCAAATTAAATAAATATTTTCACATAAACATTTCATATTATAAAATACCCATTCTAATTTCAAAATACTGACTGTAAATAATCTTTTAATACAAGATATCTAATACTGGCCAAGCATGGCGGCTCACGCCTGTAATCTCAGCACTTTGGGAGGCCAAGGCGGGCAGATCACTTGAGGTCAGGAGTTCGAGACCAGCCTGGCCAACATGGTGAAACCCTGTCTCTACTAAAAAAAAGAAAAATTTGTCAGGCATGGTAGCACATGCTTTTAATCCCAGCTACTTGGGAGGCTGAGGCTGAGGTACAAGAATCACTTGAACCCGGGAGTCAGAGGTTGTAGTGAGCTGAGATTGTGCCACTGCACTCCAGCCTGGGCAACAGGGCAAGACCTTGCAAAAATAAAAAAAATAAAAAAAATAAAAAAAAAAAAACTTCATATTTTATGATACAATTTTAATTGTATGTATATATTAGATGTTTTACAAATCCTAATAATGAGTGATATTTTAAACTTAAAATAGACTTTTGGATGTTTGCAATGGATATTTATTGGTTTATAAAATATAAGTAATATTATCATACTCTATAGTCACATGTAATAATAACATCAGAGGCTCTGAGATATTGTTTGGTGTCTCACCAAATTCTGGGAGAAATGGAGGTTCAGTTATAGCTATTCTTATCATTGGCTCTGTTGTATCTAAAAGTCTGGATATAGCAGAAGAATGTTATATCTGTTTAAATTGCCTGATACACTTATTTATGACCATGAAATTAAAAAAAAAAATGCAGCTCACATAAGCTATATAATCTCAGGGTTGACTAGATTTTAGCTTATACTTCAATTTTATATAATTTTGAGTTGAAAAATGTTAAAAGCTTATTTACAAATAGGAAGCATAATGTAATCATTCTAATTGTTAAGGAAAATTATTTGAATTTAATTTTTTTGTTTAGATAATTCAGACAGTGTATTTATGTCAGAATGTAGGTGTATGGTGCATATATTAAATACAGATTAAATCGTTAAAAAGAATAAAGTAAGCAATGAGCTTCTCCTTATTTTATTTTATTTATTTTTTATTTTTTTATTGAGACAGAGTCTCACTCTGTCGCCCAAGCTGGAGTGCAGTGGCGTGATCTGGACCCACTGCAAGCTCCGCCTCCCGGGTTCACGCCATTCTCCTGCCTCAGCCTCCCGAGTAGCTGGGACAACAGGCACCCACCACCACTCCCGGCTAATTTTTTTGTATTTTTAGTAGAGACGGGGTTTCACCGTGTCAGCTAGGATGGTCTCGATCTCCTGACCTCGTGATCCGCCCGCCTGGGCCTCTCAAAGCGCTGCGATTACAGGCATAAGCCACCGCGCCCGGCCGAGCTTCTCTTTAAATGTCATTTATTTCTTCAATTTTGGAATTAGAATAAACCTAGATTATTTGATGTCTACAGAAACTTATGCATGAGAGAGACAGAGAGATTCTGGGGCCAAAACTACCAGGAGATCCACATTCCACAGGTCAGAGATGGAGTTTGAAATTGAATATTAGAATTGTGTTTTTACATTTTTTGAAATAGCTAATGGATTTTATGAGACAATTGAACAGAAGGACTAAAGATAGAATTTAAATGATGTTCAGCAGGTCATACAGTGAAATTAGTCTTGAAACCTGAGGATGAGGACAATTTTTAATGGAATGCAAGAAAGTAGAATAGAATAGATTGTATAGAATAGAAAAAAATAGGTTAGAATGGAATAGCATGTGGAAACAATGGGAACATGTGAAAAATTAGAAGAGAATAAAAAATATTAGGTTATACTAGACTGCATGTCATATAGCATAGCAAAGTATTATTTCAGTTAAACTTTTATTTTAGTTGTATATATCATTGTGTGCATGTGTGTTTTTACTGCATCTCAGTGTGGGTTGATTATTGTAAGTCCAAGTCCAAAGTTTGAAAACCACTGACAAAAAAATAGCTCATAATTACCTACCACTTCTTATTTATCACATATTTCTTTAAAACACTTGATTGTATTAATTAAATTAAAGGTAAAATCTCCTATGGCTTCTTATTTACAGTTGAATAAGTGAAGGCATCAAGAGATGACCTGCACAGTCATTTAGCAGATAAAGGGCTATGCTGGATTAAACCCCAGAGAAGCTGTGCTCTTTGCCACTAATCTAAGGCTTCTGACAAAAATGGCAGCAGACCCAGGATTGGAGACCAGCCCTCTGACTCACAGTGTAATATAATACTGTTTTACTTCATCAGTTACCTCTTCTGTTTGACCAAATTCCAATCCTAAATCAGAATTTATTGACATATGTTTCATGGATTATTTGTCTAAATGAAGTTGAGAAGGTTCATCCTCAATGGATTCAACTGGTGATTCACAATCAGATTTACATAAACATGCATTTAATAAACTTAAAGTAAATTAATCTATTTACATTTGTTTAACCCACTCACTTGTAAAATTATTTGATTATAAATGATATTCAAAGAACACATATTCCATACAACTTATTTTGGAGAATGCTGGCATAGGTCATAAATGATCCTATATGATTAAACAGATTTTCTAATATTATAATCAAGACTCTTAAAATTTAAGTACAGTTAATCCTCCATTTTTAAACAACATGCAAATCAGAAATTTAAAAAGACATGAATATATGATATCAAAGATGTGCTTGTATATATGTGTACATATTATCTGCACACTTATGAAATAGGTAAAAGTATTTTTTAAAGTCCCCACTTCTACGTTGTATTTTAGATATAATCTTCAATAATATATGTCCAGCATATTATTTTCAAATGTATATTCATTCAAACAGCAGAAGCCCGAAGACTTTCTTACACAGTCTAAAGCCTTCCTGGTTTTGATATTGTTTCCATTTATAAAATATCTTTTTTTTTAAAGGACTTACATGTCTTATCATTTTTTTTCCATTTATGCCAATATTTAAAAAATAAGATAAACATAATTTTTCTGGTTTCTAAACACTTTACAATGTAGTAAAGCCCAAATGCTGTGATATGTTGAAATGATTGTACAAATACTGCTCTATAGTGAAGAATGACACACATGTAGCTAAATTTTCGATGTCAGGCCACTCCAGCTTCATTGTTAGGTAATGTATAAAAGCTTGAATTTTTCATAAAATGGACATCTTATTATGGACATTCTATTAATTGTAACATCATAAAAGTACATTTTATATGGTTTAAAGTATATTTTGTAAAGGTAAACTACTTATATATGTAAATATCTACTTACATTATGTGTGTGTGTATATATATACACACACACATAATAAGGAGTATACACACACACACACGTAATGTAAGTAGATTCACAGTGGCCACTTTTATTAAAAACTAGCTAATTAGATTCATAGGGTATTAAGAGAGGTAAGGAAAAATATTCTTTAATTGATACTTTATTATAATATCTCAAGTTTTAATATGCCACATCATTTATTTCCATCTTCAAATTGGAATAAAAGTGAGAGGAATGCCGGCACAAACTGTTTTAGATTCTGTTTTCTAGTTGCAGAAGGTGCAGGGCCCTGATATCCAGGACTCACATTTTCTCAAATAATTCCATTCAGTGCTGAGGTCTAAAGATGAGACAAAAACCAAAACAAAACATAAAACAAACAAACAAACAAAATATAATATATGTAGAGTATATAGTGAATTACAAAATAAGGAAGTTCACTCATTTAAAATATACGTAATATATGAATTTAGCCCACATGCAGAAATGCTGTTTTTTAAAAAGCATATGTTAGGAAAGATGTTTATACTTTTTGAAACTGATCTCATACTCTAATACTCTTCTATTGCTGTATAATTATTTCCATATTTATCCCTGGAAGCCAAGCTACTTTTAAGTGCACTTTCTGGCTAAATTATCTCAGTTTTGACTCAGTAGGTATTTAGGACATAACATCTATCTAAAACAAACAGCTAGGATAAAATTTCAGCAAATCTTATATTACTGTTTAGTTTTAAGCAATTTGTAGACGTGTATTTTTTCCAAAATTTCACAGGAGGTTTAGTAATTTTTCTAAAGTGGTGGTTGGTTTGTTCATGCATTTATCTGCCTAGTTATATAAGAAGCCTTTCAGCTGAGGCCATGGAAAGGAAAAAGAAAGAACCATTTTGGTGAGTCCAGTCTTGATTAAGAATGTATTTAGAAAACACAGTATGATAAGTAATATCTTAAATAAGACAAGTATTGATACAATAAAGATAGCCAAATTTATATTCAAGATATGGATTGGAAAAATAGATAAACAAATGGTGGTAGTATACAATATAATACTATGCAGCAGTAAAAAGAAACCACTGACACAGGCAATAACATGGATGAACCTCAACACTATTGTGCTAAGTAAAAAAAAAACAAAAACAAAAACAAACAAACAAAAAAAACAGACACAGAAGGCTACATGCTGCATGATTTTATTTCTTTGACATTCTGTAAAAGGCAAAGTGATAGGGACAGAAATCAGATAGGTGGTTGCCAGGAACTGGGGACTGAAGGAAGGCATTAAATACAAAGGGGCACAGAGAAAGTTTTTGAAGCAATACAAATGTTCTATTACTTGATTGTAGTGGTGGTCTGTGAAAGAAAAATTACACTGACAGAGTTAAACAGACAAGGGAGATTTTATTCCAGGCTACTGCATTAGGTGAGAGAGGTGGAACTGAGATCAGTAGAAACAAAAGGCAGGAGAGTTTTTAAGCTCTTAAACTAGTGGAAAAATGTTGGAGGCTATTAGGTGAGAGATTGGTCAATGTGATTAGGCCATCTGAGTTTGCTAATTGCCTTTTTATCAAAGTTCGGCTCTTGCCTTCCCACTAAGACTAGGAGATAGGGGTGCTATCTTTCTTGATGAGTTCATTTCAAAGGGATGGCTTCCAGGTCCTTGAGAAAGACCATCCTAGTTTGTAAAACTGACAATCAGCAACCTCTCAAAAGAGCAGAGAAAGAATTTACAATTGCAAGTTTTCCAGAGTAAATGCCTTAACCAAAAAATAAATAAATAAATAAATAAAATACAGAAGTCTACAGTTAGGAAGAAGTCTGTCTAAAGTTTAGTCAAGCTGAGCAGAAGGTTAAGAGTGTCTTAGTCAGGTTCCATGACTGCATGTGTTTTTCAGAACTCATAGAATTACTCCTAAAAGGTTGAATTTTACTATATGCAAATCATAACCCAATAAACCTGACATTTTAAAAAGTGTAGCTAGGTAAGATGTCATTACTGGCAGAGAACAAGAGCAATAGAATAATGATGCTATGCAGGAAGAGAAAAGTAAGATTATAACCCTAGAGAATGAGTTTTTTCTTTTCCATATAGAGAACATCTAACATCTTTCATTAGTGACATGATAATTTACAAACCTAATATATTCCCAGATACCCAGGCTCTGCTAAGAAATACAAAACAGAGACCATCGTAGCTATAGATAACAAAATGTGTTTGCTTGCATATCTTTTTGTTTACTGAATTGTTAAGAAGAGCAAGAAGCTGTTACCCAGAGAAATGTATTTGATTTAAATCAATATATCAATATATCCAAATGCTATCTCCAAACTCAGCATCCACATGGCTTCACAGAATTGAGGCAATTGTCCTATTTTTTCACCAACAAGCGATGTACATAGTCAGGTAAAAAGCATCTCAGTAGGAGTGAACTTTGCTTTATTGAATTGTGCCTCTTTCTCAAAATGCAATAGTACAGTGGCAGAAAGAGAAAAGAGAGGTTCTGTATTTTGACTCTATACTGCAGAATGTTTCATTTTAATTCTACAACCAGAGAATGTTTACTCTCCTGGTAGTAGCAATCGGAGGGCAAAGTTCTCATTTTCACCATGGAATAAGTGACAAGGAGCTTGGGATGCAGGGAACCAAGATCTCTGGGGAACAGTGTGCTTTATGTATCTTATTAACATAAATCACAAGTGTTTCTACTCCACTTGAGTCACTTCACTGAAAATACAAAAAGCTCATTTACCAGCACCTATAGGCATAAGAACCATAGAAGCAATCAATTAGCACATATACTTGCCCTCTGATGCTTGCTCGTGACCTTGAGATATGTGATGAATGACTTAAAGAATGAAACAGACAGAAGTTTTGTGATAAACATGATGAAGAGAAATAAAATGGAGAAAGCTACATATATGTTTAGTTTAAATAAGACCCAATAAATTCTATAACTGCTTTCTGCGGCCTTGGCCTCGGATCAGAGGTACTCAGTCTGCACAGTAATCAGGACTTTCTCAATAAACCTCAGCCTGTTATGGTTCTTACTACATTTACTTTCTCAATACGATAGTACTTTACAGCTATCTACTCGATTATGGCCAGAGTTCCTAGCAGTTATTGATAACCATACCCTAGACTTTATATATCAACCAGCACAGGCAGGAGGAAGGCAATCAGCACAGTGAATTTCCTAACCTGGATATATCTTCCTCAAAGTTGAAGATGATGACTCAGTTCTACAATTGAGCTTGTGATTCTCACTGTGGCAAAACTTCTTATGTCATTTTTATTTTTAGCTCTTTGGCACAAGTATAGAAAATTATTGTAGGAAAATCACAGCTTCTGTAAAGAGGAGCCCTGACTGCTTTTAAGAGTTTCTGAATGTTGGGAAAGCTCACAAGCTCTGTGCAGTGCATTTCTTGGTAGAGAAAGGCAGATAAAAATTTGTTTACTAAAAGAAAGAAGTAAAATTGCAAGACACTTTCAGATTGTCTTTCCTGTTCTCTGCCTCCTTTTTCTGAACCCTGCCTTTTCTGCCCTTTGCCTCAGCAGATATTAAATATGCCAACTCTTCTAAGGCCCATCTTTCTCTTCAAAAATCCCTTTTCTGTGATTTACCTTCCCATTTTCTTTCCTCTTTTTTAATATCTTCTTATTTTTTCTTTTCTTTTCTTTTTCTTTCTTTTTTTTTTTTTTTTTGGAGACAGGCTGATTTTTTTTTTTTTTTTTTAATTTATATTTTATTTTCTTCTGTCGCCCAGGCTAGAGTGCAGTGACGTGATCATGGCTCATTGTAGCCTTGACTTCCTAGGCTCAGGCTCAAGCAATCCTCCCAACTCAGCTTCCCAAGTAGCTGGGACTACAAGTTTTTGCCACCACACCCAGCTATTTTTTGTTTCTAATATTTTTTGTAGAGATGAAGCCTCACTAAGTTTCCCAGGCTGGTCTTGAATTTCTGGGTTCGAGTGATCCTCCCAGCTCGGCCTCTCAAAGAGCTGTTATCGTAGGCATGAGCCACTGGACCTGGCCGGTGGTCCGTTTTCTGAGTGTGCAGCAGAGCTAAGTTTGGGGAACATGTAGTTGATGAGAATGACAATTTTGAGAAGCCAATTTCCCATTTCACTCTCACTGAGATGCAAGTGAGTAAAATGAATTAGCATAATAGCCAGAGGTGTTTGCAAGCTGAGTTCAGTAAAACCATGTCACAGTAATTTGATATATCATAGAGTGACTTTTCAAAAACTGCAAACTATAGGGATAAAATTTCAGAAAACTACCTGTATAACAATGTACCTTTATCATCCACATTATACATATGATCATCCCTTGATTTAAAAGCAATATTATTACTTTTAGGTTTGTAACAATAGACTTTTTTCGATATCCTTGTTATGTGGAAAAATGACATTAACATTTTGCAATCAGGTTTTTTTAAGTAACTTTAGCCATATGAGTATTCTTTAACTTCTAAATTACTGTCTAGTTTATTTACAATACCAGAGATGATGTGAAATAAAGATATGAATGGAAGATCTCCGTAATATTCTATAACATAATTCTTACATAATACTCACTTCTGGATGTATATTAGTAGTGTATTAATACTAACATAACTAGTGCTTAGGTATAGCAGCAGCTAGTACTGATAATACTTTCATGATTTCATATTGTTATAAGCGCATGCTATTTCTATAGTTGCAAATTAGTTCATTCTATGAAAATTTCAAAATGCCTTTACTAACATCTCCACATTATACAAATATACTTGTGTTTCCTTTCCTACTTTGTTAAAAAAAAATCTCTGCTGTAGAAAGTAGAATGTAGCATTTTTTTTTTCTAGGGCAGAATGCATGTCTCCGTTTTTAATGCATAAGCAGGCGTTTTGGTTCATTAAGCTCAGTGGCACTGATAGTAAACTAAAGAGGAATGAAAGGAAGAGGAACTGAAATACCATCATCCCACTAATGATACTGAAGCTGCTCAGCTTTATTGGGAGACTGCCCAGACATTCACTAATAGAAGGCATGGTCCAGGATGTGAACTTGGTGATGCGGTGCCAAAATTGCAAATCCAGAAAAAAAAAAGGCATTGCTAGAAGATTTTCTGGAATAATTTAATGAATTGTCTAGAAATACACGGGGTGTGTGTGTGTGTGTGTGTGTGTGTGTGTGTGTGTGTGTTATTATATTTGTTGGTGGGTTATTAGACAGAGAGCGCGAGCACAATAGAATAGAGAAAGGTTAAAAGAAATAATGAGATTGGGGAGTATTCAGTTACCTCAAGACTGTGTTAAATAAACATGGCAATTCTATCATAAAGGTATATGTATCTCAGAGTGCATGAATTGTAGAATATTCAGATAGTTTGGTGTCACTTTATAATTTGAAGAATTTAGCTCCTGAATGTTAAATAATTTTGAAAAATATCTTTCTTTTAAAGAAGGGGCTAGAATGCCTGCTTCTTCAGATACCCACACACGTCCATATCACACTGCTACTTAGCTGTTTACTGACACCTGGTTATAATAATTAGCATTATGATTTCTTTCATAGATGAACATTATTGTTCCCAGTTCACCCCTGCAAATGAGGGTGCATACAGAAATGTACCCTTTCAAACTGGAAGGAAGAAAACAGATTCTCTGTTCAAATTGGGCATAAACCCAATTTGAACAGAGAATCACTCAGCTGTGGATGGCAGCTTTCGTGGCCTCTGGCTAACACAAACTCCTCAGTGGCTTTTCAAAGCCACTTAGAATCAAGTTCCAGCAAGCTCACAGTAGAAGCTGCAGCTGCAGACACTGAGGAACACCTATGTAGCCTAGACTCATGTTCACAGCCTCCTTTCTGATTTTAACTCTGCTTGTTTTGTGCGGGAGATTGGAAGGTAAATAGAGAAGGGGCGTTTCTTTCACCCAATTTTCTCTTCCTTTTTTGCAACCCCTCAGGGTGAGCTAACCCTTTTGGAAACTGGTCAGTTATACTCTGAAAAACACAGATTAGAGATTGAGCTTAGTGACCTCTTTGCCCTATGAAAAACAGAGCTAAACAGAGAATTTCCTTTTATAGGTTTAATGGCCTAACAAAGGCAAATGAGTTAACAGAACAAAAACAGTAAGAAGGTCAGGTGTGGTTACTGTACCTGAGTTCATGTTCTCCATTGAAACATGGTGTGAAAATTGATCCATGGTTAAAGCTTTTCCTGCTGAAGATACTTCACTAGTGAGAAAAGATATGATATTTTATTAAAATACCAGAGGATCCTATGGGGTAGAGCATGAAACATATGCAAAAAATAGAGGAGAAGTCTAACAGAGACATCCTTAAATACAAGTTAGTTTTTGGATAAAGAAGACAGTTTCATGAGAAGAAGTATATGCTCTTTCTGGGTCTGAGGTATTTGGAGCACAGCAGATATCTCCATTTACTATCAGTGGTATTACAATTCTTCCATTCTATTTCAAATTTTATTCTTATAAGTTTCAAAATAAATATAGAGGAGAAATTAAGTTTTACCAAGTAGGAGACTAAAAGGCCTTTATTAAACTAAAAGCCTCTTAGAATTCAGTAACATCAGCTAGTGAATTGGAACATTAGCTGGTTTGGCAATATAAATGCATAATCCCAATTGTTACTTCAACTCTTTCTCTCTTTCTCATAAAGAATTCAAAATCTTAAAAATATTATATAATATAAATTGTTGTTTTATATCAACATTGCTCAAAACTAAGTATATTTAATACAGAATAGCCCAGCTATTTAAGTATATTCTTTTATTCTTCAATTTAACATACATGTACTAGCATATTGCTTATGTACTGCTACACATAGATATTTTCCTAGGCATTTTAGAGATACGTATTTATTGAATTCCTAACTCCTACACTCATGTTTCCTAGAGCTTGAGACAGATCCTACACATACATTTTCATTGCATGCTGCAACAGGGCAAAAAGTTGGAAGAAGAGTAGAAGTTGAGATAGAAATAGGCTGATATATCAAGGAGTGTCTCATGGAAGTTGTGTGATTTGAGCAGAACATCAGAGAATACTAGGAGAGCTAATCAGAAGATTGGAGCTTAATCAGGAAAAAAAGATATCATAGTACCATCTAGGCAAATGAGATAGAAAAAGTGAGGGGCAGAGGATAGAAAAATTCAGGGTATATTGTGGTACAGGAAGTATACTATCAGGAGAGAGAAATTGTAATCAATTTTATTGCTGATATGAATTTGTAAATCAGAAATAATATTCAGGTAGTAAAGACTTACTGAGATAGGCAGTAATAAAATATAAGAATATAAATGCTTAAAAATATTTTTGAGAGGCACAGTATGTAACTTGTCATTTTTTTGTAGTTCCCTAAATTTATCATAAAGAAAATTTCTCTTTCATGCAGTAATGTTTTGATAGATGAAAAAGAAGATGAAACTTAAATCAATTACATTCATTTGGTGTATCTCCTTTCTTTCCTTTTCTTCTTCTTCAAAGGTATGTCTTCTATTTGAATACCTTAAAATGCTGTAAACTTGGTCAGTCCACAGAATCATTTATGGTCTGGCCAACTCTCAGTATGTTAGCTAATAAAAATATTATAGTGTAGGAAAGCCCATCTTGCTTTGGAATCCTTTTCTTATGCTATTTTTCCATTTACCTTCTACTCCTTCAAAATGAACATCACCCCCACCAACTCAGTTTCCCAACACACATCCACAGAAAATCATCCTAACTCACAAGATTCTTTCAATGCTGCAAAGACTTTGGATGGCTTGGAGAGTGCAGGACATTACACTCACACAAATTAAGAATCAGAGACAAAGTTAAAATTTCTAACAGCAATGTGCTACTTACTATATTACAGATGCTATGGGAATACACAGAAACAATTGGATTCTGAGAGAGGCCAAGTTGAAGAATCAGTAGTGGATGAATTTTAAGAACGATCTTAAATAATGACCAGAAATTCAGTAGGTAGGAAATTAAGAGCAAGAATGCTTAAAGTGGCCGGGCATGGTGGCTCATGCCTATAATCCCAGCACTTTGGGAGACGGAGGCAGGCGGATCACATGAGGTCATGAGTTCAAGACCAGCCTGGCCAACATAGTGAAACCCCATCTCCACTAAAAATACAAAAATTAACTGGGCGGGGTGTGTGCCTGTAGTCCCAGCTACTCAGGAGGCTAAGGCAGGAGAATCGTTTGAACCTAGGAGGCAGAGGTTTCAGTGAGCCAAGATCGTGCTGCTGCACTCAAGCCTGGGCAACAGAGTGAGACTTGGACTCAAGAAAAAAAAACAAAAACAAAACAAAACAACAACAAAAAACGCTCAAGGTGAAGGGAACAACAGGTTAGAAATGAAGGAACTAAGGTGTAAGCATGCATTTGTGTGCAGGAGAGAAGTGAGCATTTCTCAGACAATGTCCAATGAGAAGGCGTTCTGTGGAAAAGCAGCTGCAACAAACAAGCAACCACAAAATCCTAACACAGTGACCACATCATAGTGTAACAAAGGCAAATATTAAAAACCCCAGGTTTCTTTCTCGAAGGCCTTTTGTTTTACTCCTTTAATAAACTAATGTATATTATTACTCTCTCATAAAAGGAGCATTCCCTCATTAAATAAATGGTTGTGCTTAGAACCATTATTTCAAGGGGTGTTTAATGGATAGTCCACGGAACACAATGTGGGAAAGGCTGAGTTAGAATATCTTCAGTCAGCAAGTAAAATATGGCTGTTTTGTTAGAGGAAGGGACACCGAGGTATTCTAGATTCATCGGATACCTGAAACGGGGACACATTCTTTCAAATAAACAAATGCGCGCACACACACACACACGCACACACATGCATACACACACACACACACACACACATTAGTCCTGATTATACCTCTGGCAACACACCTATGACACTGTAAGCATAATAAAAAATGAGTTAAAACCCAGCCTTAGTCTCTATGTAACTTACAGCTGTGTTCAAGGTTTACAAAGGAGTTAAATTATTATTTTCACCTCTAGAAATAATTGAAACATTCATAGAGCAGGTGGCATTTGATCAGAGCCTTAGAGGTGATGTAGATATATATAAAGGGATTTCTAGGCAGAGGAAAAAGCATAAATCAAAGTCTGTCCAGGGCTTCAGGGGGTGGTGAAGAACCCTGGTTGGACTGAATGTGTGCAGCATGTGTTGAAAATAAAAGATGAGAAAAATGAGAAAAAGTATTTAATTTTATCTAGACACTGAAGGGCATTGAATATCATGATAAGGACTTTGAAAGTCATTCTCTAGATAGTGTGAAGTTGTGAGTTTGTGAATTGTGACATCATAAAATGGAAGAAACGTGGAGGACTTCGTGAGGTCAGTATTATTTATCTTCAACTAAGATAATGTGGACTGATAGACCTTATGCACTGAGGTATTTTGTGCATATTTATTTAGAAAGATATTTAGAAAGATATTCTAAACAAAACCAAACCAAAACAACAACAAAAAACGCTCAAGGTGAAGGGAACAACAGGTTAGAAATGAAGGAACTAAGGTGTAAGCATGCATTTGTGTGCAGGAGAGAAGTGAGCACTTCTCAAACAATGTCCAATGAGAAGGTGTTCTGTGGAAAAGCAGCTGCAACAAACAAGCAACCACAAAATCCTAACACAGTGACCACATCTATTGTGATGTGTATAGTGACCAGGACTAATGTGTGTGTGTGTGTGCATGTGTGTGCGTGTGTGTGCGTGTGTGTGTGTGTGTGCATTTGTTTATTTGAAAGAATGTGTCCCAGTTTCAGGTATCCAATGAACCTAGAATACCTCGGTGTCTCTTCCTCTAACAAAACAGCCGTATTGCCGACTGAAGATATTCTAAACTAAATATTCTAAACAAAACTGAAGATGACAGTTTTGTTTCACGAGATTTATATATTTTTAAACATCCTCTTATAAAGGGGCTTCTTTCCCATTAACTTGTGTCATAGTAAAAACGTAGTTGCTGATAACCTTGGATTTAAACCAGCGAACACATTGCCATTGAGTGACTGCTTTGTGAGTATGTTTTGATGACATACAAAATTAAATTTGTATTAAATTTATCAAAGTGATAGTTTGATTGGGGGTAAGTTATACTTACATATATGACATTTTGAGGGCAACTATATGCTATATTGAATGGAATTAAAGTATAAATACAATCAATTTAGAGTACAGGAACAAGAAGTCAACAAAATAAAAAAGAATGGAAAAACAGAGCCAAGTTTTGATGGAGGAAGAAAATTTGGAAAGGTAGAGAGGGACAATTAAGTTAAGCTGGAAGGAGAAAGCAGGAGCAAAACTGTGGCATAAAGTTTTGTTGCATCATTTGCCTGGTGTTGGAGAGGAAGAGGCACCATTCTGACATCACAAATAAATATTATTTATGGAGGAGAAGTTCATTAAGGACATAAAAGGCACATTATGACAATCAAGCATTTCAATTTAGACAAGAGGAGAATATTTTTAGGTTTTTGAGAATGTTAACCAGAGTTTCTCCATGGCACATGAGATAAATGTTAGTTTCAGAAATGATGACATTACCACAAAGACAACTTCTGAGACACCAGTGTTCCACGAAAATAGAACATGACTTGTTTTTGAATTTGGCAGCTTGGCTCTCTAGCCCAAGTATTCAATACAATAGTAAGTTACATTTGCATAAGCATAAATTTACTTTAAAGAAAGGATTGTGTTACACTCAGATTTAATATTTTATACATAAAATAGTGTCACTACTAAATTAAGAACAGGTCATGTATTTGTAAAGCGTTGCTTAAGGTTATCTTCGACAAACCTTTAAAGTTCTCCTGTTCTACCTCCCTATAACACTTGAGATATTTCCTTCCCCAAATTCCATATACCCACTTATTTTATTTCTTTTGCCCCATTTCTATGACTATGAATTCAAGAATGTACACAAATTAGATATTTATAGAAGGCATTGGAAATAATTCTGGAGTTTCAGAAATACAATTCTAGAAAACTTACATTATTTTCCCACACCTTGTACAATAACCCATTTTAAATGATTTTGTAATTGTAGTTTGTGAAATATCTTCAAGTAATATGCTTCAGAATCATATATTATTATATATTCCTTATTGAATGATACGGTTTGGTTCGGTGTCCCCAACCAAATCTCATCTTGTAGCTCCCACAATTCCCACGTGTTGTTGGGGGAGATTATTGAATTGTGAGGGCGAGTTTTTCCTGTGCTGTTCTCTTGGTAATGAATGGGTCTCACAAGATCTGATGGTTTTAAAAAGTGGGAGTTGCCCTACACAAGCTCTCTCTTTGCCTGCCGCTATCCATGTAAGATGTGACTGACTCCTCCTTGCCTTCTGCCACGATTATGAGACCTCCCCAGCCACATGAAGCTGTGAGTCCAGTTATACCTCTTTCTTTTGTAAATTGCCCAGTCTTGGGTATGTTTTTATTAGCAGCATGAAAATGGATTAACACACTAATATAAAACCACCTTCCCTAAATCATAAATCAAAACTGCAAGTTATAATATTTGACTAATAGTTCAGTTAACTGCATTTATTAGATCACTATTATATAGATGACTGTCTAACTACTACTAGTTGACAACCTATTATTGTCAGGTATATCTGAAATGCTTTGCATGAATTATTGAATTATCTCATTGAAAACTCAAAATGTATCACCACCTTTCATTTTTTACACAGGAGATTACTGAGGTATAAAGGGTGTAGTAATTTGTCCAAGGTCATACAACAGGATTGGTGTTGGGATTTGAATTGTGACTATAGAATCTACAATTGTTACAACAACATCATACTCAATATCATCAGAAATTTTCAAGCAATAAGCAATTGCTCTCTGGTTAATTTTTTGAATTATTATGACAAGTTAAAGGAAATAACCTAATATGTTCCTTGATCCTAGTGCCCATTCTATGCCTTAATTTATATCATGTCAATGAAATACACTGTGAGTTAATTCTTCTCATGTTGCAGCTAAGAATCCCTTTTTCATGCATAGACCTAGAAGGGGGTCAGACCTTGAGATAGTTTAAGTCAATTAAGATTATTCATATTGAGACTAGAAAATATTAATTGATAGAGGTTGGGAAAGATACTTGAATAAAATTAGATTTTTTTTCTTTATATTTAAGCTGATTTTCCTATCCGGAAATGTAATTATTTGTTTTTCTACTATTTTTCTGTAAACCAATGAAGTTTCAGAATCTTTCTGCTAATGATTGCCTGTTTTCAATTACTAAGAATAGACTATCTCATTTGAAAGGCACTTGTCTCATCCGTCATCAATTCTCATCTATTTTGAAGTTGTTGCTGTTCACAAATGATGATGTCTTATGCTTGAACTTCATAGGATGATTGTACCCAGGGGCTTTTTAGGCAGCTGTGTTTAGTGTCTCATGGACATTAAAAGTGATGCCCTCACCATAGCTTCCTAACAAAGTACTAGTTATATAGTAAGTACTATGAATCCAACCAGTGTTTTATCATTATTCTACTTACTTTGATTTATTCTTTTGTACTTCAATAGCACAATGCAGTCAGCCTCTGGTTTGTTCTATTCACTGCAGCTATGCATTGAGTTGAATGCTTTGCAGCTATTCTTCCTTCCATAAAAACATCTTCTTTCTTGTCCTGTACCCTGGAGCATTTTTTGGATTTGCTTATATTCCTTCTGTTTGTGTTTTGGTTCCAGGATTTGTTTGCATTCATTTGTAATAAACTGCTTTTTTTTTTCTTTTTGTCTTCAAGCCAAGCAACTTAAATTATTTAAATATGTCAGTAATGTCTAAAGGAGGTCTTATTTCATTTCCTGTTCTTTTTAATTTTATAGTGTTAGGAATTGTTCAACCTATTGTAAATTTAATTTTAATGATTTTTCATTCAATTAGACATTTGTTGTGTTGTCTTACAAAAGGGTTTTTGAGATTTCCTTTCATTTTTTTTTTTCTCCCTATCTCTAGGTCTGGACAAAATGAGTAGAGCCATTTTTTGGCTCTAAAAGATATCTTTTAGTTGAGGTTATTTTTAACATGAACAAGGTGAGGAAATGTACTTCTTTCATATTTGTGCTATTTACACATAATTAATTCTAAATTGCTATTTGATATTTGGAAGTGCATTAGTTTCTTTTCCAAAGCTATCATGTCATCTGTAGTGATGTGTATGTATGTATGTATAGCTCACAGAAGAAAAAAAATGACAGCCAACCACGGGGGACTACAAGGAAAGCAATCGTATTTATTCTGCTAGGCTCCCTCATTCTAGGCATATTGTTTTCCTTAACCATCTATTTTCAATATAAGAATACATTTTAGAGTAGAGACTGGTCTATGACTGTTGCCAAAGCAATTATGTAGCCAGTTGTAAAATTAGCTTAAGATTTGTATTTGTTTGTTTCTCTGCCACCCTAGAGAATGCTTCCGCTAGTGTTTGGAAAGTGGGAATTCCTACTATTCTACATGACAAAATTCAAAATAAAAGAAATATAATTAATAATTGTGCATATGTATAGATTTTTTTATTTGACTCAAGAATAAGGCACGACTCTCTACTCTTTTTAAATGAGCGCTAAGTGTTTTTCCAAAATGACTGTCTACTCCATAGAAGAAGCATACCTTTCACACATAAGAGCTTTACTGTTTCTATAGTGATACCTCCTCCTTGTTATGCTGATGACAGTGTATCATAATCGTAGGTTAGTCACATTGATGCATGCATTTCTTTAATTGTTTACTGTGGTCATGATGCACTGCCCAGTTAGTGGCCACCCATTAGAAAAGAACCCTTACAAAACACTTGAAGCTGTCTTTCTGGTGTTCTTGCTTGTCCTATGCCACATCCTTTACCTTCTGATCTCTGCTTTTTTATACTTTAAGCCCACCAAGATTCCTCCTTAATCTCAAATTCGCAATGATTTTCCTTTGCAGATACCTTTGTTTATAAATAGAGTTATCTTACACTTTGTCTATTTTAAGTGTATGTTGCACCTATTTCACAGTCCACTTTCAAGTCCAAAGATGCTACAACTTAGGTGTTCATTTTCTGTCTCCATGATGGTACCCAACATCATTCTCCATTAAAGATAAAATCAGGTGTTCAAGGCCCAAATATAAGATTTTCTTTTCTTTTTTAAAAAATTAGTCCCGGCCAGGCACTGTGCCTCATGCCTGTAATCCCAGCACTGTGGGAGTCCAAGGCGGGCTGAACACCTGAGGTCAGGAGTTCCAGGCTACCCTGGCCAACGAAGTGAAACCTTGTCTCCACTAGAAATACAAAAATTAGCCTGGTGTGGTGGCGGGCGTCTGTAATCCCAGCTGCTCAGGAGGCTGAGGCAGGAGAATCGCTGGAACCAGGGAGCAGAGGTTGCAGTGAGCCGAGATCACGCCACTACACTCCAGCCTGAGCAACAGAGTGAGACTCCATCTCAAAAAAAAAAAAAAAAAAAGTAAATAAAATAAAATAATAATAATAATAATAATAATAATAATAATAATATTAGTCCCACGGCCCTTACATTTAGCTTCTTCATAAATTGGATTGCCTTTACTCATCTCACTGTTTCATGCTTTGCATCTTCTTTTTTCTTCCTTAGAACTCAGTCATTATTTTTGTATCTTTCACTATCTGTGAAGACATTCATGAAGGTTTTAAAAACCTCTTAGATTGAAGACTGGTGTCAAATGCTGATCAAGGAAAAGAGAGTATTAGATGAAAAGTTTTGTCTTCTCTAATTTTTGTTCTGTGTTTAGCAAGCTAAAAGTTAATTTAAGCACACAGTAAGGTGAAAGGGCTGGTGGGAGTCATTGAAGTGAGGAAGTGTTCCCTATTTTTTACTGAGTTCAAAAGAATACAGTGCCACATAAGGTATTTTAACTCGCAGGAGCCACCCACCAGAGAAAAGAAAAAAAAAAAGTAGGTTCTAAGGAGTTGAAGAATATTTTTTCCCTCTATGAACATCAAACATTGTGTACTTGAAAGGTACAGTCCAACGAAGATGTTGTTCCTTGACTGAGGTGTTGGTTTAAACATAAAACTAACCATAAGATGCCTAGAGGGAAAAACTGTAGTAAAAATTATCTGATTGCTTTCACAAATCTCTGAATCTCAGAATGGGCAGAATGCCGGCACATTTTCCCAGAGGAAACTCCTAAAAGCCTGTTTAACTGAAGCTGGTGACTCCAAGGCTTATGTAAGCTCATATTCTCTTGTTCTTTGGCCACTTATGACTCAGCATTCTCCTTGAATTTAAAAGTACTTTGGGAAGCTTTGAAAGTTCGAGGCTTAAAAAATAATAGCAATAAAACCCACTAAAGCTTCTAGGAGAGAAAGTAATCCAATGGTAGTCACATCATATATATATATATATATATATATATATATATATATATAAATTTTGCTTTATTATTTCTAATACTATTTCTAGTAATTTCTCTGATACAATAATATATTTTCTCATGATTTACTTTTAGTTTTGACTACTAATTAGGCTACAGACGCTGTCCTTGACCTAAAATTGTTCATGAAGACCATGTGTAGTATTAGAAATAATAGAAAGCTAAATTTTCAAAAATAGCATACAGTGGTCTCTTTTATTATTTTAAAGATAAATATATTTTTTGATGGTTAAAAGACTGACTTTTCTGTCTTTCAGTTAATGCATTTTTTTTTTTTTCAATTTGGTTAAGATTAATTGAACATCAAACCTTGTCAGGAGCTTTCATATACACTGTCATATTTAATCTACTCAGTTAAATCTATGAGATAGGTATTATTTTCATAGTAGGATTGTAAAACCCTTACCATATGTGAGAGGGATCAAATATCAAGTGGTGAGAGTTGTCTGAATTCCTGGACAATATTCCAAAGATATATGTAACTTTAGGACATTGAAAAATATCACCATATTAATAAAATAGTATTTGTGAATCTATCACATTTTCTTTACTGTAAGGTTGTATTTTGCCTGCTGATGTTTAAAGCATTTTAAACTCTAGAAGTCTCTTTTCTCTACTGATTTCAAAAATAATTTCTCTGACATAATAATGTATTTTTTCATGATTCACTTTTGGTTTTGACTATGAATTAAGCTACAGACACTGTACTTAACCTAAACTTGCCCATGAAGATCATGTCTACAAAGCAAAAACAAAAATCAAATGATATCTAATATTGGATAAACAGACATGTCCTCAAATTCATTCTACTAAAACGTAAGTTCCATTGGTCTTTTGGACATGTTGAAGAGCAGAGATATGTATTTTAATTTAGAGTTAATAAATCGGATTTGAATTAACAATGTGAAACATGATGCTTTGTAATTTTTTTTTTACCTTACTCCTTTTATGGCAAGATTATTTGTTATGCCATACTTTCATTCTTAATCAGCAGTAACTGAATATCCGATCTGTAGTTATGATCTTATGTTTATGCCAAGAAAGACAGATACACAGTAATTGAGTAATTTTTTTTTTTTTTTTACTTTTTTACTCTCTTATTATTGATGGATATTATTCACTGTAATTTATAGTACTAAGTGTAATCCACTCTGGCCATTGGTTTTAGTAAGTTATGATGATATTTTAATGAATAACTTTATCAACTACTAAATATTGTGATAATTCACACTAGACACTTATCAATGCATTTATCATTCATATGATGGCACAATGGATAGCCAAGTTTGCAATGAAGATATTTAATGTCTTGATGAGTTGTTTTGTTGGTCAGCAGTGTCTAAATTTAAAGTCCAAACTCAACGTTTTATAAAACATAGGCATTTAGAATTGGCCATCTTTCAAGAGAAGGGTAGGACTTCAGGACCTGGCATGCTGCCTGACACATAACATGTGTTTACAGTATTTAGGGAAAAAGGCAAATATATATTCCAGTTCCCAAAGTGCCAAATTTAATAATCTATACATTCCAGTATGAATAGATGTTCGGGGTCTCTTCACCCTTTAGCATTTGTAAACAACTGTAAATTGTTAGCAGTAAGCTGTAAAACTAGAGAAAGATTACTTTTTAGAATCTAGATGACAAACATATGGGATTATATAGAAAAGTCAGGGTAAAACGTGATTCTTATGGTAAGTGGGAATTTTTCCTTGGTTGACATTTAAAAATACATAGTGCAGTTCTTTTCACTGAAATAGACATTGGAATGGAAACTGCCCAAACTCTCTCGTGTAAAAAAGAAGAAAAATGTTTAAAGCAGCCCTTTACCCCTGTGCTTTGTATGCTTTGTGTGTCTGGCATCATGTGCACTCAATGAGTATCCACACATGTTGATGTTTACCTAACAGCAGGATGCACAGTTTCCTACCACAGTGCATCAGAAGACAAGCATAACATATGCTTGAATATTCCAAATAATTTGTTAGAAGACACATGTGGATCTATATCTAATATGAAATTAATTTTTCACACACACATAGTTCTGTAACCAGATTTTTACACAGTGGGTTGTGGTATTGTAATCCCTCATTCATGAGCCATGTGTTTGAATTATGCTACTTGAAATATCAAAGTCATCTTGCTGTTTGAATGCCGCTGGCATCATATTTGAAAAAATTTCATAATCAAGTCTAGCTCCTTTAGGGGAGATGTTGATACTGACCCTGTAGGTGGTACAATAGATGTTAGCTAGTGGCTTGAAGCTATTTTTTTTTTATTTCATGTATTTATGAAGTGTCAATTCCCCTAAGATACCAAAATTCTGATAACTTCTCATTATCTCCTCCTCCTTCCCCCTCCTACATCTCTTTCTCTTTCTCTCTCTCTCTCTCTCTTTCACACACACATGCACACACTGCTGCTTTTGTACACACAATATATTATCTGCCTCCTTACCTCAAAAACTCTGATGGAGAAAAAAATTAATGGAATTTTAAGTCTGAAACAGTTTAACAATTTCACAGAAGATTTGATATTTACAGAAGCCTTCAAGCCTTCAGATAGCCAGCTGAAATGCATCTTATCTCTTTAAATGAGAATTATGTATTGTTTTAGGCCCAAAATAATGATGCTAAGTATATTTTCTGAGCACCTATCTTATGCCAAATGTTTCCCTGTGTATCCTCATTCACCTCCTTTACTTCTCATAGTTTTCTAATGTAATCTTTACAGTGGGATAGCTATGTAAAGAGAAAGGAGTTCTAAATTTTACTAGGGGGCACAGTGCTGCCCTGCCTTTAGTATAGCCTGGCCTTATTTTAATTACTGACTGACTTTGGTAAAGATCCATAAAGTATGTTTATCATATCTACACATAGTATAAAGTAAAATCTACAAGGCAGATGACAGAATCAGGGTAAAAATATCTTTAAGTGACTACAATAAAAATACAAAAAATAGCAGTCTTATATGTGATGTTCAATATGAGTTAGAGCGAAAGGAAAATGTGAATACAAAATGCCTTTGACCTAGCTTTTCAGTAAATACGATGTTAAGATTTGCAGGGCTGAGTTTGTCATAATCTATTACAATCCAGCAAGTTTAGATTGTTACTGAAAATGATAATATTCTCTTACATCAGGTTAGGAAATGCCCAGAATCTATATTAAGAAGTTTAATGGAGAAATACTGTCCCTACTAAAAATACAAAAATCAGCTGGGCCTGGTGGCACACACCTGTAGTCACAGCTACTTGGGAGGTAAAAGTGGGAGGATCACTTGAGCTCAGGAGACACAGACTTCAGTGAGTCATACCTGTGCCACTTCCCTCTAGCCTGGCTAAAAGAGTGAGATGCTATATCAAACAAACAACAACAAAAAAAAAAAAAAAAAAAAAGAAAAGAAAAGATGAAATTTAATGATGTGATTGACCTTAAATTAGGTTGGCCAGATCATATATAAAGATTTATATTCAATTCTGGGCACCAAGTTTTCAATGATGCATATCTAGAGTGTAGTGTGTACAAAGGAGGAAAACTTGGAGCAAAGCAATCTGTACCCCATTTCCTGTGGCAACCAGGAATGTGGTATATCTGGAAAACGGGAAGGCTTGGGAAGCTGGGGAGTGGAGTGGGAGTGTGGGAGGAGCTATGTTTTGTCTATGTATCATTCAATATTAAAAAAATCATCTTGAGGAAGTGTAGTAAACACATTTATAACATTAAATAGAACCTGTACAGGGAGATTAGGAGAAAAACCTGACACATTGAAAGACAAATCTTTTTTTTTTTTTAATTTATTTATTATTATTATACTTTAAGTTCTAGGGTACATGTGCATAATGTGCAGGTTTGTTACATATGTATACTTGTGCCATGTTGGTGTGCTGCACCCATCAACTCGGAAAGACAAATCTTTCAAATAGGGAGAACCACAATAGAATATCAAGCCCACAATGGAACAGGTTGACTTGGTAAGTAAAGAGTTTCTTGTCCTTGGAAATGCATTTCTCGTGTTTAAAAATAAATTGAACTGTTTGACATTCACTATTACTTCTCCTATGTATGCTTAAGATTTTATACTTTAAATGTAGGATGAAGTAGAGAGAAAATAGCTTATGCATATTTTAAATATATAAAAATGTCATTCCCCCTATAATTTAATTTTTATTTTAAATGTTTTTATAGATATTGGGTGACATTTCATAGCAGGCAATTATAACATAAAATAACAAAGTAGACTGACGCATGAATATTGCTAGCAAAAATAAGATCTTATTCAGACACGGCTTAGGTTGACTATTTTTTTTCTTGCCAAAGTAATGTATTTCAGGATAAATGGGAGAAAAGGAATGCTTCATAATATTTAAAGGTAACTTTTAAAAATGCATCTATATACACATTAAGAAGTTAGATATTAGAACTCAAGTTTTAGACTTATAAATTAAAAATGAGAAGCTATCTTCTTCCTATCATCATTCATAGCTAAATGGTGTGAGCTATCTTATATTTGATTAGTGTGTGTATTGCCATCATCCTTTCAGACACTTCAATCCAAGTTTACAGGTATTGTTTCTCAAAAATGTTTCTGATTCCAGAAGAGCACAATCTTTGAGTATATATATAATTAGAGGGAGAAGTAGAGGAGATGCAATTAGCCAATATATTTGAGCACATTTATTTAATTTCAAAGAGTTGAAAGTTGAATCCCACAGAATTTGATCTATGGGATATCTGTGTTAAAATATCACATTGATTTTTTAGTTTTGCATTCAGTTGTCCTCACTGAAGAATATAATATGAAAAATATGAAATAATGTTTTAAGAGAATAAATACAGGAAGCTATTTATTGTTAAAAAAAGCCTTTATTAAATTTTAATAAAATTTCTTCATGCTGTTTTTAAACTTTTTAACTTATTATGCTCTTTTTCCCAGGACTGTATGATTTTGTAAAGAATTACTGTATGCTTAATGCTTCTCCAAACATTGTATCCTTGCTATATGTGTGCCAAAGACATGGGCACAGCCAGATATAGTAAAATTATTTCAACTTTATCCATCAAAATTAGAATTGAAAAGGGCATGTGAAAATTCTTGAGGGGAAAAAAAAGGAGAATCTTATGTTGCCCTATGAATTGACTCACTAACTCAATGAAAATAAATTACTTTTACTAATACTCATCCAAATCTGGCAATAACATTGTTGCAGCACATAATGAAAGCTATATTTCACCATATTGAAATCAAAGATCTACAATATATCAGCAACATCATTAATTTTGACACTGTCCTCAGATTTGGCATATACTTTCATAATTTAATCATATGTCCTTTATGGAGACTCTTCAGTCTCTCGTGCTGTTTCAAACAATTCTGTAAGAGCTCAAAGTCTTACAGTAGTAATAAGACAGGTCTACTACTACTTAGTAGTAGACAGGTATGTTAAGATAATCAAAATGCAGTTTTACAAATATTCCAGAGGAATGTGTGAAAGGAACTGTGGCTCATTCTAACTGTGGGGCTTGGAGAAGGTATTCCATAGAGATAAATTTCAGCCTATGCCTGGAAGGTTGAGTTTGTTATGCAGTGAAATTAGGGGAGTATGTTTCAGACAAAGGGAATAAGAATTGTTGTCGGGGGAAATGAAATTGGCTAGAAAATACATTTGACTTTGTCTGCATGCCAGGAAATAGGTCTGAAAATTTGCACAAGGGTAGATCAAGATATTTCTCATATAACAAATATAAATAATGTAAACATTAAGCTGTTAGTGGCAGTACCATACATATATGGTAGAAGACCACTCTGGCTGCATGTGGACAGAGGGATTAAAGTATGTCTTATCCTGATTCAGAAGGATGAATTAGAAAACCATCACAAAAAGTGATAAGTAACAAACAATAAGTAACAGAAGGACTAACTACGGTATACCATCATGATCATCTTATTATTCTTTTTCTTTATGCTCAATTTCTCCTCTGCATGAAGAGGAATTTAAGAGTATCATGTGTGAACTGGACTTTGATTGCTCTCTATGGACCCATTCTCACCTTCACTTCTCTTCTTTCCTTCCATCCCAAAATATTTTTGATTCTCTAGTCTAAGCCCACTCTTTTAGCTACTAAGGAAATAGTAGTGTACAAAGTAAGAAAAGGGTGACAGGGAATGTGTATATGTTTGTGTGCTGGGGGTTGGCGTGGTGGTGGTGATGCGGTTTCTCAAATTCAAGTGGAATGAACACATACTTGACCAGCAAAAAAACATCAGTCTAATTTTTAACAGTTCTTTTATAACAATTAAACATACAGATACGCAGAATAAGTCCTCAGGTTTTTGCATCAATATTATCATTGTTCAAAATATTTCTATTAGAGAACAGCATGTGGGCAAAAAGTAAAGATGGGAAACCATACAATTTAAAAAGGGAACTTCCAGTCCTTATAATCCAAGAAATCGATGTTTAAATCCCAATTCTCTTGCTTCTGATGTAAAACCTTAGGAAATTTATTTGACTAACCTCTCTTTAAAGAGAAGAGAAAAAGGTGCTTCAGTTTTCTTCCCTAGAAGGGTTGCAAAAATAAAATAAATAATGCAAGTAGTATTTAGCCTATGGTAAGCCTTCAAGCAATGCCAGTTTTGACAATGATGATGGTGATGAAGTTTCTTTTAATCCAAGGACACTATTAAAACTCTTCATTGTTACCACTGTTACTTGTTAAACTCAGCTTTAATTTTGTCACCTTTCAATCACCTCTTCAAGTGTCCCACAGTGAGGGACCAGGAACTGTGATGAAGGACATCTTACTATAGGCAGTCTTGAACCATGACTGACAATTACAGGTCAGACTGAGAAAAGATACAGAATGTATAGTTATTTTCTTTGAGTAAACTCATAACTGAAAATATTGTGTGGTTTAATGTAATCTGAATTTCATTGTAGAGTCAGTTGAGCCAAACCTATGAATTAATAAATTTTTTTCCCACAGCATAACACATTTGCTTATATTACTTTATTATATACAGTCCTTAAGTGTATATTTATCATGCTAGTCTATAAGTTACTCAAAGATAATCATATTTTTCTCATGTTTTCAAACTACAATTCCTAGCAGAGTGTCTGGCAAATGGTAAGCATGCAATAAATATCTGTTCACTAAGTCTGATATACAACTAATTTTTCCCAACTTCGCCTTCAAGTGAACAGAATTTAGCAACTAGGATTCAATCTACTCTTTCCATACTTTTATGTCATATGTCTCTTAATCATTGTGCTTTACTGCAAATTTATTTCACTGGCAAATTTCACAGGTAAAATATTTATCTTTGGTTTTTATTTACTGTGGACTCATGTCTGTGATGTTCTTTCTTTCCATGATGACAGATAAATAGTATGAACACATTCCACAGAACACCCAGCACATTTTTGTTCTCACAGTTCTTAATATTTTTCTTGCATATGGTTGATGTTCCTCAAATATTTATTAAAAATATGTAACAGTACATTGGTAAATTTGTGTAAATATATCTATGAGAATATGAAAACCACCACCAATGATTATGATTCTAGTATTTCATTATAATTGTATATTATCTTCTATAAAAAATGTGATGATGACTTAAAAACGAGTTAGTCAATGTTATCGAAATTCACCATGTAAATAAATGTGATTATAAAACTAATTATAGTATTTTGTCACGGTAAAATTACCTAATTTGCCCAGTTGTACTGTTATCTTCATAGACTAGTATTGAATTTAGCCATGCTAAATTTATACTGTATATTACATTTTAGCAGCAGTTTCACGAACCCAGTATTAACTGTCAGATGTCATTTTATATCAGTGAAATTTGAATCACTCATTACATTTCATCATTTATATTATGGCAGTAAATCAGTCTAGGAAACCTATTTAGAGACATTTTAATTTTAGCTAATTTATTATTTAAATAATATATATTTCAGCAATCTGCCAATTATATTTATATGAATACATACTATAAAGTATGCTTTTAATTAATCAGAATGAAATTAATTGAAATCCACATTAATTTGCCCATCAACTTACAAAAAGAACAGGAGGCTTTTTATGCTTCATTTTAAGAGGAAAATGAAAAACAATGAAAGAAGGATAAAAACTGGATTTTTTTCAAAAAGTTCATAACACTTGTAGGATCAGATTCTATACTTGACCCCAACAAAATTATTTACGTCATAAATTTACATTATGTGCGTTATAAATGGTATTTGAAAG
Source organism: Macaca fascicularis (assembly GCF_037993035.2). Classification (NCBI taxonomy): domain Eukaryota; kingdom Metazoa; phylum Chordata; class Mammalia; order Primates; family Cercopithecidae; genus Macaca; species Macaca fascicularis. The sequence goes on along the minus strand of NC_088391.1, from coordinate 57,498,743 downwards.
GATTACTCTTTGGTAATAGCAAAACCTAAGTTGTCAAAGAAAGATGATAGGTTAATATACATCCCTTGATAATACATTTTAGCTATATTTTTCATTAGCATGGATTAATAAATTATTTTTCATTCCACTGTCAATTATTCAGCACATTCTATATTTTTAAGTTTTTTTCAAAGGTATTCTCATCAAACATACATACCTCTGCTTTATCTTTTGCATTTGATTGTTCATATGAAAATATTAAATTATGTAATTTTCAGTAGCTCAACATCACACTCTGCAGCCTCCCTAAAGGGAGGATATATTACTTAGAGATAAGCAATTAGGTATTTTAAATATTTAGATACCCAAATATCATTCTACAGTCTTAGTCTCTCTTATTGAGACAAATTGTTCCCTGTTTCTGCATCCATAAACATCACCAGAGAGAACATTAATAATCATTAGATATGTGCCTCAGTAGAAACTGGGAAATAGTTTAATGGGATTTTAACTTAAATGAAGACCAACCGTGAGTAACACTTACTTTGCAATGGATCCTTAGGGTATACAACCACTAACAAGAAAATGATCATTTATCTTTTAGTTTGCTCTTTCTGTGTGAGTTCAAGAATAAAAAGCTCAAAATACATAACTGAAAGAGCAATCCAGCCCTCAGTGCTATTAATTGTTAAATGCAAAAAAAAAACCAAAAAAACAAAAAAACAAAAACACAAAACACCACGTCACAAGAAACTGATTTGGTCATTAACATAAACAATTTGAAAACCATCCACAGTTAGTGTTTGGTTTTCCAGTAATAATATGCCACTGTCTTAGAAGAATTGTGTTTTCTTATGAGACTTACTGGATTTCAGAAATGTCAGAAATATATCTCTCTACTGTGAAATGATGGTATCCACATACATGTGAGCAAGTTTTGTTTTATTTTATTATTTTATTTTATTGAGATAGAATCTCCCTCTGTCTCTCAGGCTACAGTGCAGTGGCACAATTTGGCCTCACTGCAACCTCCGTAGCCTGGCTTCAAGTGATTCTCCTGCCTCAGTTTCCTGAGTAGCTGGGACTACAGGAGCCTGCCACACGGCCGGCTAATTTTTGTATTTTTAGTGAAGATGGGGTTTCACCATTGTGACCAGGCTGGTCTTGAACTCCTGACCTCAAGTGATCCCCCTGCCTCAGCCTCCCAAAGTGCTGGGGTTACCGGCGTGAACCACTATGCCCAGTCATGAGCAAGTGTTTTTTTTTTTTTTTTTTTTTTTTTGAGTCTTGCCCTGTCCCCCAGGCTGGAGTGCAGTGGCGCGATCTTGGCTCACTGCAAGCTCCACTTCCCGAGTTCACGCCATTCTCCTGCCTCAGCCTTCCAAGTAGCTGGGGATACAGAGGTGCCCGCCACCATTCCTGGCTAATTTTTTGTATTTTTAGTAGAGACGGGATTTCACCGTGTTAGTCAGGATGGTCTCGATATCCTGACCTCGTGATCTGCCAGCCTCAGCCTTCCAAAGTGCTGGGATTACAGGCGTGAGTCACCGCGCACAGCAGAGCAAGTTTTACATTTTTGTCTCCAACATCATATATTGCCCCCACAGAGTGATGAACAGGTTTAAAGTGATTCTCAGTCGACAAATATTGTGTGCACATATATATTCCCGCCTTTTCTTCTCTCATGTTCTTGTTTCACTTTTCTCCCACCACAGCAAAGCAATCTGCCACACAACTTCTATTCACAATTTATTCTTGGATAGAAATGGAAAAGTTTAATAAAAATACAAATGTGTGGTAAACTAATGAATTTGATACAACGAACTTTAGGATAGCCTTGAATTCTACACAGACCATATACATTTCTCATTCAAATTACTTGTAAAGACAGAAAAGGGTGCATTTTCAAAAAACTTGACAGCTTAATGTTACTACATATAAATTCTGTTACAGCTGCCATAATTTAAGAGTTTACTTTGAAAGTAACTTGAAAGAAGTATAAAATTAAAGTGATCTCTACCACACTTTAATGAGGCTTTACCACAGCACACTGTGTAGGAGAAGTGGACAGTTCCAACATATCCCACATCCGTCCCTGTAACGTTCATCAGGCATACCTATGCCAGAGGGAAGATACGTTTTGTGATGTGTCTTGGCAGAGACCCACAGGAAATTGTCAAATCTCTATTACCTAATACTTTTGACCAATGGAAAAATCAAAAAATTAAAGCTGCATCTGTAAAAGAAAAGCTGAAAAGGATCAAAAGATAAATTTGTTCGTAAGTTCTACTTACTCAAATAAAATTATTTAGTCATTTTAGTAAAGCAACATTCAATTTATAATGACAGCATGGAAATAAATGTTTAAAATTGTAAAGAACAATTTGACTATATACAAAAAACAAAACAAAACAAAACAAAAAACGAAATACCACATTCTGGAATTGAATGGCCTGTTGGTACATTATTAGTATTCTCTTGTGAGACAAGTGTGTCCATATACCTGAAGTGTCCATGAATGCCCATAATGAGTACAATGGATTTTAATATGCCAGTAGTGTACTTAAGGGTCAAATATTTTAACCATGTCTAAAAATTCATTTTAAAATTTTTGGCCATGTTTCCAAACTCTTTAGACAGTATCTTTTGGAAAAGAATAAAATTTTATTTTATGAAGCAAAAACTTCATAAAAGTATGAAGATTCTGTTTTAGGGAAATACACTTTTAATTTTTAATATATTTGCAAAACTTAATAGGAAGAATTTGATTTAAAGATCTTGGCATAATTCTTTATCTTGTATTTGTCCTCCTTCTGTATTTCTCATCTTTCCTCCAGCTTCTCACCATGACAAAGTGATTGAGAACATGTGTTAGGTTTTCTTTCTTAGCACCTTTGTTCAACAACTGTTCATTTTTGCTGCTTTCCAAGCAATTGGTCAGCTTTAAAGTTTATTTGCATTTTTAAAACGATGCACAAAATAAAACACCCTCAGATCTGATTAATGCTTCCTAGTTTCACTTCTAAAACACAAACAAACAAGCAGTGCAGTCTAGCCACCTGCAAAACACCAAATTAGCCTTGTGATTAGTAGGAAAGAGACAATTGCATGAGAAATTTTGGGGGCAGGAAAAAAGTGGGTAGAGTTTGACTATGGAGAAAATTAGTTTGCTCATGCATTTTGGATAAAGTGAAATATAACAGAAACATTCTAAGTGTCCAAATATATTTTGAAATGTGTTTTGATAGTGATGTAATGAGCTATTGAGAGTAAATCATCCACAATCACATATCTTATTAAATAACTTCAAGGATAACACAACAACCAAAAAGAAGCCTATGAAGATTTTAGAGTAAAGTTGGTCTTGTTTCAAAACATCTGATATTTGCTTTTGTCTTTTCACACCCATCCCCCCATTTTGAGGAGAGGGAGGTGTCTGGCGTGAACCTCAGGAACTGAATGGGCCAAGGACAGAAGAACCTCAGAAATATTGCCATTGTGACCAAGAAAATGAGAAGTGCCATGCAGAGTGTTTTCACTATGACTTCTCATAATCCTGTGAACTACCTTTATATTATAATGTCCCATAATGTCTGATATGCTCTGGCTGTTTCCCCACCCAAATCTCATCTTAAATTGTAGTTACCATAATTCCCGTGTGTTGTGGGAGGATAATTGAATTATGGGGGCAGTTACCTCCGTGATAGGTAATGAATTCTCACCAGATCTAATGGTTTTATAAGGGGCTTTTCCCCCTTCTACTCGGCATTTGTCCTTGCTGCCACTGTGTGAAGAAGAACCTGTTTGCTTCCCATTTCACCATAATAGTAAGTTTCCTGAGCCTTCCCAAGCCATGCTGAACTGTGAGTCAATTAAACCTCTTTCCTTTATAAATTACCCTGTCTCCGGTATGTCTTTATTAGCAGCAGGAGAATGGACTAATACAATGTCTTATAGTACCATAATTTCCCTAGAAATTTTGCGAGTCACAGTTCATAAAGTGGCATTAAAAAAAAAAAAAAAAAATTGGTATTCACTTTGGGAGGCCGAGGTGAGCAAATCACGAGGTCAGGAGATCGAGACCATTCTGGCTAACACGGTGAAACCCTGTCTCTACTAAAAACACACACAAAAATTAGCCAGGCGTGGTGGTGGGTGTCTGTAGTCCCAGCTACTCGGGAAGCTGAGGCAGGAGAACGGCGTGAACCTGGGAGGCGGAGCTTGCAGTGAGCCAAGATCAGGCCACTGCACTCCAGCCTGGGGGACAGAGCCAGACTCCGTCTCAACAAAACAAAACAAAACAAAACAAAACAAACAAATAAAAATTGGTATTATACCAATTCAGTTGCAAAATGTACTTAATCATATGTTTTACTTAAACAACTGAAACTTAGAAATTGACTTTCTGGGATTTGCTTAATGATCATTTGTTATTTGCTAGGCAGTATACTAAGTGCATTTTTTCATGCATTATCTCAATTAATCCTCAAAATCAAATTTTGAGGTAGTTACTATTATTTCCATTGTTTTACAGATGAGAAAACTGAAGTCCAGAAAGATTAGGCAACTTTCTAAAAGTTTCATTACCAGAGAGGACAGATCCAGAATTAAAATCTAAGCAGTTTTTATTTATATCTTGCTTTTGTTTGTTTATTAACACTACTGCAGCACTATGGTACATTTAAATTAGCCTCTAAGTACAAATATTTACATATTTAAAAGGTATCAACTTTTTTAAAGAAATAGAATGCTACGTATTTGAAAATGTGACTTTCAAACATTCCACTGTTAAGACAAATGCAATATTGTACAGATAAGAATTTCTTACCTGTGATGGACTGCTAAAAATAAACACAAATTTTTATTTTCCCAAATATCCAGAAAAAAATGGAATACATTTTTCAATATTTAGTTTTTCTTTTGTTATTTTAAAAATTGTTCTACCTTATAACTATTATTTCTACTGGGGTGTTTATTAAAATGAAAATATACAGAATAAGTGGCACATACATATTAATTGAGAATGACAGACACAGCAATGATGAGTCATGGGTCATTCTTTTTGAGAAGGGGACCCTCAACTGAAATTCAGTATATTAGGAAAAAAGGGACTTCATTTTCTTAGCAGTTTACATTTCAGATAGTTTAAAAACAGTTAATAAAGAATAAACAACTAATTTTCATTGCACTACTATAAAACTACCAAAAGTAAAATGCATCTATCCATATCAAATTAAAGTAAGAGTTTTAAATTTAACAGGCATTTGGGTGCAGGCTGTCTACACAGCAGAAAAATATGGGAGTCCGTGATAAGCAATGATGCGGGGAATGTAATTCTTTTTGTTCCTCTATAACAGGGAAATATGTTCTCAATTAACAAAACAGTATTTTTCTCAATTTCTCAATTCTGAAAATTGCTAGACATATTATGCTTTACAACCCTACACCCACACACTATAGACATATGCCACGAGTAGATGCTTTGCTGACTTGAAGGTTTCTGCAGTGATTTTTCTTGCATGCGCTTCCTTTTGTGCTAATAGAACACCCACAAGATAAGAAAAAGAAATGCTTAGACATGCACCATCCCTTTCTCCAAAGATTGTTAGGTACTAGTATTTGAAGTTTGAGAAAATATTATTTAAATGACTACAAAGCTAATGTAAAGATAACAGAGCCATGCTGCTGATATTATTTAGAATAATATTGCTATGACTAATGATGGTATATTGCTGTAAGTTGAATGTGACACAAACAACAAATGAGACTGTTAAAGTCCACAATTGGGTTATGGAATTCTCATTTTGTTCTCCCTTTTGCAGCAGTCCTTCTTTTATAAAATGGGTATTGCAAGAGAAAAGAGAGGAGATAAAAATTTATAACAATATTTTTTTTTCCACAAGAGTTTGAAATCGTCCACTTCAATACAGATGTGAATTTATGTCTTTGTCCTGTGATTTTGTTAATGGTAGTGTATGAAGTATAATGCCAATGCTATTTCATTTCTTTGAAAGCAGTGCCATTTTATTTATTTATAGACACGTAAAGCTCTGGAAATATTAAAATATTTTTCTGAGAGTTAAAAATAATGGGTAAGTTGTATGTAATGGAAGCAACATAGCCCATTGGAGGCATTTACTGTCCAGAATGGAATAGCCTTTGACTGATTAAGTGGACAGACTTTATTGACTACATTATTAAATATGAAATCTATTAAACTTAAGTACAACATTTCCCCCCTTCAAATGTTAACATCAGTGCCAGTGGGAGAGTAAAACTCGTGACATTTAGAAAGGAGAGAGAATCAGATGAGATTTACCAGAAAGAGGATATATAAATAATTGAATAGGAATGTCTGTAACAATGCAGCTCTTTTAGATAATGTGTGACAAAATATTTCTCTGTTTTCTGATGGGGAAAAGTTTCTAATACAGGGCTCAATCAGTTGTTCCTTAGGAACTGCAATCAGGGTAATTTTGGAGGCTTCCTTCCAAGTTCTGATTTATCACCCCAGTATCCCAAGGGCCCTCCATGTGATTGCCTTGGCACTGGTATTTATGCTGGATGAATTGAAAGTGCCGCACTTAACTCGATATTATCCTTCCTTGGGTCACAAGAGCACTATCTTTCAAGTACATTTGGGTGATTTTCACACCACCCCATATCTCACCAATACTAGAGGTACCTCTTCTTTGCAACTTAGAAGAAGCCACTAGATCTGTAAATACAATTCAGCAAGTCTCAGTAAACATTTCTTTTCCCAGCTGGGATGCCAGTTCACAGAAGAGGAAAGTCAATGCACTCAAGTGGGATAAATTAGTGCATTGGCTCATAGTACCAGCTTCACAGCTGTGTCATGATTTCCTTTAGGGGTCTAGGAAAATATAGCTTTTCATGCCTGATATTCTTTCTATTATTGTTGTCTATCCTCTTCAGAGGTGTAAAGAAATGACCTTTCCCCTGGAAATGCCAAACTGCTTCTTTCAGAGAGACTGCTGTTGCTTCTAAAGAGTCAGACCTCTGTTTCACTCTTTTGAAGAATCTGCCATTGCAATCACAGGTAAAGTACTTAGCAGGAAGAAGATAGTGCCATGAGTCTCTAAGGTAGGCTCAGTCTCACAACAGGGCGCTGGGGTTTGCCACTGCCTCAGCGTGTTCAAGCTGCCAGAGCACTTCTTGCATGCTGATATCTTTAGATAGCAAGACCTTCACTGTCCTTGTTTACATTCTTAAAGTGAGGCTTTTCTCTTTGCTGAAAGTTTGCAAGCTGACAGCTTTGGAATTTGAATTTTTCCATGTCTTTACAGATCAAGTGCGGTGGCACTGACAGGAGCCTCCCATGATGCCTCCTTATATTAGTTTCCTATAAAATTGGGGCCAGAAACTGGTGCCAGCTATGCTCACCAGCAAGCTGAACCTTGGGAGAAAGGTAGTAGCTCCCCTGATGCCACCCCTCCCCTCCCCCAGCCAATAAAGCAGAGAAGTGGCATCTTTCCAGAAGCTGCTGCAAATGCTTATATAGCTTTAGGTAGAGCGAGGTCTTATGGACTGTGGGTTCATTCACATAGCTGGAGGTTAGGAGTGAGAAGATTCTCCTTTTTATCCCTAGCCAAAAACAGATGCCACTCACGACAGGCTTTGTTAGACTGCAGTAGACATTGGCATTGTTTGGAAATATAATTTATTTGCTCTGGGATCCTTGAGTGTATTACCCTCATTTCATTTACATAACATTGAATGATTGGCCTACTGCATAATTCCCTATATACTTCTTTGTAACTCAGTCTACCTTGTACTGCAAAAGACTAATAAAGACCTAAAAATACAGCAGGTCATAATAAATCTAGGGCGAAGATGTTTGTAAACTTTTAAAATTTGAAAATCCATTTCATTACAATGGCTTGTGCTTTCTTAGGTTACAAACAAGTTAACTTTTGTATTAGTAGGGGTGCATTTCCTTAAAGGGTTACAAAGCAATCAATAATTATGTGACACCAGCATGGATTCTCCGCATGTACCTTCTTCAGGGATTATATAGTTGATCTTATACTGTATTTTCTCAAAATAATTTTAAAATTTGCACTTATAAATGCCTTCACACTCAGGTTAATATTGATAAAGGAAGAAATTACTTCATTAAACTTTGGTTACTTTATATTACTTTACTTGAAACAGTATTATACACTGGTTTAATCACAAAATTTCTTCACTAAAGTTGCACTCAAATGATTTTTGTGCTTGAAAACACATGCAGACTCCCTTTTCCTGTGAGCATTTAAATAGTGACTGTAAAACCCGAAGATAGTTTTTATAAGATTTTGCATAAATACAATTAATCAACTTAACCTAAATTTTACCCTTGAACTGTATGTAAGCTGAAGTGTTGGTTAAGTGTTGGCATTTCAAACGCACTTCTTGTTCAAATACAAACACTAATAGAAATTAATATGAGGAAATGACAGTCAAAGGAATGATGAATCATACTGCCTATTACTACACCAAAAAGAAAATGTTAACAATGGTGGAGTAGAGTCCCGAGTGTCCTGCAAATAGAAAGGTCTGATTCGTGATTCGGAGAAGAAAGAGTTTTACTTGTATTTTCTACTTTCAAATGTACAAACTAACATGACAGCCATTTGTTGTTCTTTATAAAAATAATGACTTATCAAGTCTACATGTTCAGGAAGGTGACATGGACAGAGATGTAAATGAATGTCTTTGTTTCGAGATATTTTCAAGCAGCTCATATTCAGGGCACTGAACATCTCAAAACATTTATACCAATAATTACTGTAAAATATTAAATAAAACGATGTAGTGATTTTGTAGACATCATAAAATTGATATCAGAGGAAGTCAGAGAGAGAACAGAAGGGGCTTTATGAGGCTTTAAGTGTCTGTTGTCAGCCAGACATTCTTCTAAGCCCTGTGAAACAAATATCAATAGACGTATGAGGAGTTGTTACTTAATCAAGGAGGCAGACATGTAAACAAATAATTACAACTTGTGGGAATTATTACAATTACATTTTTATTAGATTCATATTAATAAAATAGAGATTTCTGGGAATATTCAGAAATACTTAGCAAACTCTGTCTCACGGCCGCCATGACATGAAGGTGGCAGGGCAGAGATGGCTTCAAAGATATGTTAAAATTTGAACTGATTCTTAAGATATAGAAGAGCATTCAGGGAAAAAAAGGGGAGGAAGAAGGAGAAGCTAGGAAATGACAGAGAGAAATTATGTGCAATGCGTGTAGGCTTAACGTAACGTAAGTAATCAAAGTGGCTGGCCCAATGGTGTTAGGTGCGGACATGGCACAAGATAGATTTGAAAAGACAGGAATACAGGCCACTTGTAACCTTGTATGTCATCTAATGAATTTGGACATTTCATCTGTACCACAGGAAGAACAATGACATATTTTAAGCAAAGTTTATAAGGATCAAAACTAATTTCTAGATAAAATAAACAAAATGAAAACTCCAGTAAGTTTTTGAAAATAACTATCCTATTGTTTTATCAGGTTTATGGAGCTTGTTATTTAAGGGCATACTCTCCACAGTGTAATCTCTAGGAACCAAAAGAGAAAAAACAAATCAAATAAAAGTGGAATAAATTTACAATGTTTAAACTTTGGGAAGAGGCAGAGGTGACTTTAGTAATTTAATTGTGTTATTTATTTTAGTAAGGATGCTATTTTAAAGGCACATTAACTAATTTGATGAAAGGAAGATTCCACAGAGTCTAGTCACCCCAGCACATTGATAGTGGGATACTTCCTGGGTTATTAGGCGCAAGGTAGAAGATACGCAGCTCAATGATTGAGGGCTTGTTTTTTGTTTTGTCCCTGACTTTGAGGCTTTGGGGATACTGCTGTGATAAAGCAGATGGTATCAGTATGTCTATGAGTTGGGAGGAAAAGGTGCTGTACTTTCAGTGTGTGGATCATGTTTCCAAAGAAATAATTATAGGACAAAATGATCAATGAAGCTTTTATGTGTACTACATTTCATTTCCCTGTCAAATAATACTAACCAATCTGAAATCACTCATCTAGGCAGAATGGGAGGATTATACATAGAAAAAAAAAATAAATGAATATACAGTACCAAAATAAAGAATGAGTTTGTTTAAACTTCTGATGCAAAATATGTACTTTATTTATTTAATGGGTATCAATAGGTCAATATGAATAAAGTTCTGTATTTGTTTAGACACTGTTGCTTTTAGCAGTCCAATTTTCTGCAATGTACAAGTAGAGAAGCTGCATTTTCATAGACTGCTTTCTTGTTTCTTAAGATTCTTTTTTCTTACCCCCTCCACTCTCACTCCTTTGCACACTTATTGCTAATCAGTAAGATGAAAAAAATTATTGACTGCTCATTTGTTTTCTAAGGAATTTCAGTAAACCAAATGTACCAATAGAATAATGCTTATTTGCTCCAAGGCAAATGAGTCCTTTGAACTTCAAACGTGAAACACACATTGTGAACTTATAATAAAGCACACCTCTCTCAATAGCCTCTGACCTCTTCAAAGACATTGCTGTAAAATATTGTTAACATTCAGGGACCTTAGAATTTAAGACAGATGCAGAGAATTTAGCATCATGGCTGGAGAAATTTAATTGGAATGATTAAATTCTTGAAAAATAGAAAGTTAAAGAAAAAAAAAGACTAAAAAATACAGAATTATTTTAAAGTGAAGAGATTGATGGGTTAAGATGTCGAATATTATATAGGGAAAGACAGATTCCTTATACTCAATTATGTGTTTTTTTAAGAGACTTTATTTTTATATGAAAAAAAATTTAATAGTGTATGCCCCTCCTACAAGGTAAATCCATTCCTTTTCAAGGTAAAAAGACTTGTACCTGGTTATTAGGGTATATGATGGTAGAAACACTATTTTGGTGAAAGCATGTAAGTATAGATGAGATTAAGTAATGAATATCATACCTCTGGCATAAGATACCATTAATATCAATGCTAAGACAGTTACTGAAAATCCGTATTTACAATAAAAGTTTTATTTTTATAATGCCATGGCAGGCTTACATCACCTGCTAATTTGTAGGCCTCTGGCAATAGTGCTAATCAAAGGGACAGGGTGGATAAACCTTTTATAAAAAAATTTAATGGGAACTCATGATTTTTCAGAGGAAGGATAATAAGGAAACACACATATCCTGTGTCTAAAAAAACTCTGGGAGAAAATGAACTTCCTGTTATTGTTGCTACAGGTTTCAAAAAGATACTTTCAAGGCATAAACTATTTTTTTCAAAATAAGTTATTTATTGTGGTTGATAACCTATTTTCAAGTGATCAGAGAAAGTAATTATTACTTTGTTTCATATTTATTCTGTAAGGCTCAGTGTCTTACATGCATTTGAACTCCCATTGCTTTCATAAGTTGAAAAGAGATTACTTGCAACTTTCTCATATCCCCTTGATGTGTAGTGTATTTTACTCTTCTTTTACAGTCTCTAAGATGGTAATAAAACCTTTAGTTTAAACTAATGTATTATCTGTCAAACATGCTTCAATGTGTGAGAAATTATCAAAACACTATCATTTTTTAAGGTTTCTATTTATATTCGTTATTGAAGTTAGTAAATTATTTATTATTGTGGAAAGTAAAAGGACTGAAGAAAATCTGAAAGTAAAGCAGTATTTATTAAAGTAAAAACCTACACCTATAATGTATTCAAGTAATCCACCTTTCTCTATTTGCCTCTCTACAAAAAAACTTAGTAAACTATGTTCATCATTTTTTTGAGATTCATGATTTCATGTCTTTTAATTTTGAAGTCATTTATAGAATTTCTAAGGTTTTATCCTTTCAATAGATCTTTTCCAAGATAAAAATGTCTCATTTTTAACAAGAAGATAATATATGAGCTTTTATGTTTATGCATATATAAATACCAACAAATTGTCATTCCCTGTGAAAAGAACAGAAAGCACAGTAGACCAGTACAGTATCCAAGGGTTTGGCTTCCCAGCTTTATCAATCATTCACTTAGTAAACTGTGTTCATCATTTTTTTGAGATTCATGATTTCATGTCTTTTTATTTTGAAGTTATTTATAGAATTTCTAAGGTTTTATCCTTTCAATAGATCTTTTCCATGATAAAAATGTCTCATTTTTAACAAGAAGATAATATATGAGCTTTTATGTTTATGCATATATAAATACCAACAAATTGTCATTCCCTGTGAAAAGAACAGAAAGCACAGTAGACCAGTACAGTATCTAAGGGTTTGACTTCCCAGCTTTATCAATCATTCACTTTACACAAATTCCTTAACTCACAATAAGTTGGGATAATAAGGACAATAATAACACATAATTAATAGATTTGCTATGAGAATATTTGCACATATACATATGTGTATATATATATACTCCTTAACATAGTGTCTAGAATAATAGCTCAATAAATGTTCACTATATATTTCAGTACTTTGTCAGTTAGAGAACTGTTTATATTTCTTCAAGAAAAGTACAGCAAAATCAGAATATGAATGAAGGCTCCAAAAGCATAATTGTACTCTTTAATAACAGTGGTCCCGTCACAGCAGATTGGGAGATTTGCACTTTGTCAGCACTCAGCACACATTAAGGAAACAATCAATCAAGACATTATTGCAACACAGCAATCCGTAATCCATTATTCATTTCTGAAATACTAGTTGTAAGGCAAAGGTTGGAGCTGATTTCTCATCTTATGCTATCATTTCGTAGTGAATGAGAGAAATGGCATCTTTCTCCTGGACCAAATTCACATTATTGTTAAATACAATAGAATCAGAAGGACATGATCCAAGGGCACAGACTAGTCATCTTCCAATTAGCATTGGTAGCATAATGCCAAACCCACTTTTACACCTTTTATAATTTCCTCATACTTCATTACTTATGAAGTACAAGAAAGAGGAATTTAGTGTTACCTAAATTTTCAAACTCTTTGTTTATATTTCCATTTAGAAAGGAATGCATTCAGGTCTTGTTATACGCAGTAGTTATGTTCTATAAAGTCACCTCAAACTCTGTATTTGTGAATTCTGAAGCGTTGCTCCTAGAGGAAATAAAGGGTTAGGTTCCTGGAAAACTCTGATTACATTTCCATATATCAATCAATACATAACTTTGTTTTATATGTGTTTCTGTTTAAAGACACCTTATTTCACACATGCTGTTGATTCATTAACATTGAACTCCTGGCCAACAACATTATAACTCGTGCCTGAACAAAGCTTATCTAACACATTTCCTCTGTAAGGCATATCACAGAGTTTTTGTGCTTAGGAACATTAAACAGCACTTCAGCACCATGTTTGGGGTCTATTTCAAATGGCAAAATCACCAACAAAAGCAACACCATGCAAAAAAAAAAAAAAAAAAAAAAAAAGTGGCACTAAATAGACGTTAAAAAAGACACTTGTTTACAATATGAGAGCTGAAACAGCATTGCCTTGTTCAGCCTCAGCTGGGAACATGTGCATCCGTGATTCAACTTTTTCAGAGCTCTACATGTCTGTGAATAACTGCCAAAACGTTATGAATATTGATTTGGGCATTACAAATTTTAGCAAGTATATACATTCACGAATATGGAATCCATGAACAATGAAGATTCTTTTTTTTTTTTTTTGAGACGGAGTCTCGCTTTGCGCCCAGGCTGGAGTGCAGTGGCCGGATCTCAGCTCACTGCAAGCTCCGCCTCCCAGGTTTACGCCATTCTCCTGCCTCAGCCTCCCGAGTAGCTGGGACTACAGGCGCCCGCCACCTCGCCCGGCTAGTTTTTTGTATTTTTAGTAGAGATGGGGTTTCACCGTGTTAGCCAGGATGGTCTCGATCTCCTGACCTCATGATCCGCCCGTCTCGGCCTCCCAAAGTGCTGGGATTACAGGCTTGAGCCACCGCGCCCGGCCCACAATGAAGATTCTTTATTCAGAACCATTTAGGAGAACAATGGAACAGAGATGATTTTATAATAAAATATTATAGTGAAAGTATTTATTGAGTAAATGGCAGATCAGGGACTTTATATCCATTTAACAACCATGACTTTACTGCTCTTTTATAGACAAAGTAAAGTAAAGGCTTAAAGAAATAAAACTAAGGTCACACAACTAGAAGTGGACTAGCCAGGATTCGAACTAATGTCTGTTAAAGTTCAAAGCTCCAACCACTATGCTATACTTCTCATTATAAGCAGTACAATACTCATTTACTCACAATAGAGCAATGTTAGAGGCTAAAAGAACAGCATTTTACATTTTAGTGCTGCTTTGATTTTTGAATCTCATGTTCAAAGTTTTACCTCACATCTTTTTTTTTTTTTTTTTTGAGACAGAGTCTTGCTCTGTCGCCCAGGCTGGGGTGCAGTGGCCGGATCTCAGCTCACTGCAAGCTCCGCCTCTCGGGTTTAGACCATTCTCCTGCCTCAGCCTCCCGAGTAGCTGGGACTACAGGCGCCCGCCACCTCGCCCGGCTAGTTTTTTGTATTTTTTAGTAGAGATGGGGTTTCACCGTGTTAGCCAGGATGGTCTCGATCTCCTGACCTCGTGATCCGCCCGTCTCGGCCTCCCAAAGTGCTGGGATTACAGGCTTGAGCCACCGCGCCCGGCCTACCTCACATCTTTGAATATGCTATTGAAATGTAAAATAATATTTTCCTCTTTGTATATTTTGTGAGGTTATATTTTTCTCCAATTTACATCATTTAAATAGTTTCATAGTTTTCTCAATGTATATTTGCATTAAAAATGATTCATAGCTGGGTGTAGTGGCATGTGCCTATAGTCCCAGCTAGTCAGTATGCTGAGGCAGGATGATTGCTTCAGCTCAGGAGTTCAAGTCCAGTCTGAGTGACATAGCAAGACCCTATCTCCTGAAAAGAAAAAAAGGAAATGATTTATGAATCGGTCATTATCCCAAGGTTTATTTGTAAGCGAGTCTTTTTGAAATTTTCTATATAAACACATCAGGTCGTGTCCTAAACTATCCCCTCTAAGCCCATTTATCTCATAGTGAAACTGCACTGGAAAAAGAACACCAATAGCACTTTTGGAACCACCTTCTACAACAATGTTTCCTTGAGAAAACACAGTTCCTAGTTGAAATGCTAAAAATATATATCCCTAGTGCAATTGATTAGGAACTCACATTCACTTGACAAACAGCAGGTATGGAGAGTCCTCCAGATCAAAGGCATTGCTGGAGGTCTGAGAAAGGAAATGGATGGGACTCCAGAAACTTTGGGGCAGGAGAAGGTGAAAAGAAGGAAACATTGAGATCTGAAATTTGGAAAGAGTGAAGTAGCCGAGAATAAGGAATGGAGACCAGAAAGATTCCTAGTGATTTTAGCACTCTTTAGATCCTCTTAGAATCAGATACTACCTAACTAGTATCTTTTATTATTATTATTATTGCTACTGACTTCAGATTTTGACTGGTAAACTCACTTTTTAAATAACCACCATTTGTTGTTTTTGACCATTTCTGTACTGTTTTGGAGAAAATAATTCTACAGATTTTAAAGTTATAATTTATATTCTTATCTCTAATGTTCAGATTGCATCAATAATTAGAGTATTTAGTGTTGTTAATGAAAAGAAACAAGTTTCTCAAATTTCTTACTATTTCTGTTCTTCTCTTTTCCTCTTTTTTCCTTCTGCTTTTGCTGTGTCTCAAATTTTAGTGTAAATAAAAATCACCTAAGGATACTATTGTTTAAAAAATGTATAGATATGTGGACATCACCTCCTGATAGTCTGATCAAGTAGATTTGCTATGGAGTTCAGGAATCTGTGTTTGTAATCTGTATCCCAGGTAGTTGTCATAGAGATGATATGGTACACCCTCTACTTGAGTCATGTGACTTACAGCATAAAAGAAAATGAAGTTTATACATGAATGTTACCAAATAAACTTTACTTACAAATACACCTAAGTGAATGCAATCAACATTTCAGAGAGGTCAGAAACAAGTTCTATAAAATATTTGATCGCACCATTAGGAAGAGGAAGTTGGTAAGAAGGGTGCCATTTTGGGGGAAGGGGTCTTGTGAATTTGGCCTTGGAGAACTTACTCCTCTCAGCCCCAGTTCTCAGGAGGAAAATGAGAGATTATACATATGTTTCTTTCTTGTTCACACCTTCTTTTTCTCTTTTAACTGATAATTTGGTCATTAAATGCTTTACCTTTATGGGATTTAAGTAGAACCGGAAGAGAGAAACTAAGATCAGAGGAGGATGATTGATAATACTTGCATCAACAGACTGGGAGGGAAAATAGTAAGTCATTGTCTAACAGATAACATAACTGAATGACACTTTCTGGGAAGATGTCCCTCTGTTAGTGAGTAAGCAACATTATCATTATCATCATTGTCATCATCATCATCAATATTATAATAGTTGTCAACATATAGAGCTACTATTGCTTGAAGATTAAGGACTACTATTACTACATTGTAGAAAGATGTGTTGAAGCCTTGACCCCCAGTGTGACTATTTGGAGATAGAGCCTTTTTGGCAGTAATTAAGGTTAAATGAGGTTATACGGGTAGAGCCATGAACTGATATAATTAAAGTCCTTATAAGAAGAAGAAGAAGAGAGACCAGAGCTCTCTCTTCATATCCACAATCAGAGGAAAGGCCATATGAAAACTCAGGGAAAAAGCAGCTGTATCTGCAAGGTAGGAAGAGAACCTTTACCAGAAACCAGATTGGCTGACACCTTGATATTGGACTTCCCCACCTCTAGAGCTGTAAGAATTAAATTTCTGTTTTTTTTAAGCCACCTAGTTTACAGTATTTTGTCATGTTTCTTAGCAGATCAAGAAAAGAACTTTAATATATTCTCATTTTGTTGTGCTACAAATTCTAAGACAAATTAGTATAAGCCATTGGTTGTCAAAAAACCCAAGTATAAAGTAACTTATTAAAAGTAATGGCAAAAACCACAATAACTTTTGCACCAACCTAATAACTTGTTCAAGGTCAATAAAATGTGTGCGTGTGAGGGTGGTGGGGGTGGGTGTTAAATATGACTCAGGCGGTTTAACTTCAGAATCTAAACTCCTAGTGATGAACCAATACATAGTTCCTATAGATGTGTGTAATTTAACTCTTAAATTTTTAGTGTGGACATACAATTTAAAGATTTTACTTTTTAAAATCACTGTTCATTTTAAGTAATTTATGTTTTGAGAAGTTTTGCAATTCATCATTGTATAAACCTACTGTTACATGTTGAATAGGCCCTTTATCGATAAATTTATTCATATTTCTGTTTTAAAGAGCTTGTGAGCCTTTATAATACAGACAAGAATTTTGCAATTCATTCAGAGGAGTTTTTTTTTTTTTTTTCTCTAATAGGTTGAAATATTTCTAGATACTAACGCTTTTGTTACAGAATTCAAAGGAAAGTTGTCTAAGGGCAGCATGTATTTTAGAAGAGTTTCTCAAATGCTTTCCTGTCTTTTGTTATACTTTATATTTTCAAGTTCTTTGAAAGTAGGTACATTGCCTCATATTCAAAAGATGTTAGAAGAACCTAAACTAGATTTCTATTGGTTTAATTCAACATTTCTTTGAAAATATGTAAGTTGGCAGAGGCAGAATTTCCTCAAGGAGGTCCAAAATTTCAGTTCAGAAAAGACTAGCTTGTCCATAAGTACACTGTTTCAAAGCATTTAACACTGTGATATAACTTGAGAAGAACACGAGACTCCACGTAAGATATCTGAAAGATCAGCTGGGTGTATTTTCAAACAGAAATATTTCCTATAAAGATTGATTCCTTTGTTTGAACTAAAACTTCTTTAATGCTTTAGCTCAATGTACAATCATATCAAAATTTGCAGTCATTGCAAATGAAAAATAGCAAATACGAAGGGGCTAATCACTGGAATATATTTTCACATCAAGGGAAGAAATCATTTTTGCTATCGTCTTTAGGTGAAGCTTCAATAGATTTTAAATTTATCAGATAACCTTCTGAACAAAGGAAATGATAATCGTGCCTTGTTGTTTAATGTCTTTTCTTATTATGTTGCTAATTTAACTTACTTTTTTTTTTTTTTTTTTTTGAGACAAAGTTTCACTCTTGTTGCCCAAGCTGGAGTGCAATGGCACGATCTCAGCTCACTGCAACCTCTGCCCCCCGGGTTCAAGCTATTCTCCTGCCTCAGCCTCCTGAGTAGCTGGGAATACAGGTGCCTGCCACCACACCCAGCTAGTTTCTGCATTTTTAGTAGAGACGGAGCTTCGCCACACATATTGGCCAGGCTGGTCTTGAACTCCTGACCTCAGGTGATCCGCTTGCCTTGGTCTCCCAAAATGCTGGCATTACAGGCATGAGTCACCATGCCTGGTCAATTGAACTTACTTTCTGATAGTTGCACCTTACCGTCAAAATAATATGTTTATCTAGTGCTGTCACTCTAGTGTTCTTGAGCAATCAGTCAAGATTTCTGCACCTCCTTTTTAGTAGCACAAAATTATTGTTGTAATATTATAACACAACAATAATTTTATTATTACAACAATAATTTTGTGCCACTAAAAAGAAAATTGGCAAGTGGAAAATTGCAAGAACAGCTATCTAGTTCTCTCCCAGGATATTAAGTGGCCATTAGGGACTGCCCTTTCCTTCCCTGAAGAGTGATGCATGCTGAAGAACAGTTGTGCCCAGGCATCTATGCAGCCTGACCTGACATTCCCTGTATGCTAATGTGCCAGCACCAAGGTTAGTCATCATTCTCAGCAATGTCTGTTTCCGGTAGCTCTTCTTGAAGACTTACGGGTACTAAAAGCAGCATCTCTTGGTAGCTCCTTTCATTACCAGAGACTTCTTCCAATCTCATTTCTCATTGGCACTGAGTCCGAGTCATAATTACACACTTCTGATTTCTGCTTCTTTGCCTTCTTCACATGACTTAATCACACATTCTTCCCTGAGGCTAGATGTTACATTTACTGATTCTCCTAGATTTGATTACCTTAAAGCGGCACAGTTCTCCCATCCCACTCATGCCTTAAAGGCATTCCCAGGTAAGACTTGCAATCTCTATCTATCTATCTATCTATCTATCTATCTATCTATCTATCTATCTACCTACCTACCTACCTGATTGTCATAGAGGTCATATATTGTCATATATATAGTCATATATATTGTCATATATTTTCATATGATATCATCCCTAAATGTCTTATCACATGGGGTCCCATAGAACATCTGTGTAGATGCAAACCCGATAATTCATCAAATTCATTGTACCTTGAAGAAGAATGTCTTGCAACCTATAATTTAACAAAACCACATGCATTCGAAATTAAGTATTCTTTCTAGTTTAACAGAACAGATGAATGTCACTGCATTTTGTACTTAGTAGTAGTAGTTATAGTAATATTGGTCAAATGACCATATATCATCAATATATTACCATGGAAGAAAAATTAAGCAATAAAAATCTTTGTATATTCAATTATTATGACTTGAACAGATGATAAAAGTTGCAACAAAGGAATCATATACTAAAACGTTAATGTATTAGAACTTATAACTTAAAGGAGACCACACAGAATATTTGGTAGTGAAGTCACTGTAAGCTCTTTATAACCAATGAAAAAATATTTTGGCTCCTCTTTTTTTTGTTTTTGTTTTTTTGAGACAGAGTCTCGCTCTGTCGCCCCGGCTGGAGTGCAGTGGCGCCATCTCGGCTCACTGCACGCTCTGCCTCCCGGGTTCACGCCATTCTCTCGCCTCAGCCTCCCAAGTAGCTGGGACTACAGGCTCCCGCCACCTCGCCCGACTAATGTAGAGACGGCATTTCACCGTGGTAGCCAGGATAGTCTCGCTCTCCTGACCTCGTGATCCGCCCGCATCAGCCTCCCAAAGTAGTGGAATTACAGGCATGAGCCACCGCACCCGGCCTATTTTGGCTCCTCTTATACATTCTAGAAATCATGTTCTCAGAGTATGTGATGTTATCTAAACTGCATACTGATGACAAGATTTGGGTTATAGAGTGCTATTTATAATTTAGCCATTAGTGACACAGTGTAGATTTTTATTAATACTCCCACATTCAACTAATTAAATTATACTACTTGGGATCTGCTGTTATTGCTTTTTAAGTGTAAATGTTTGATTGATCAGGTTCTAACAAACAATTAAAATGACAGTTTTTTTTCTTTTGGTAATGTAAGGAAACAATAAAATGTGAATGGCCACTTGAAGATAATCTCATCTGGTTTTAGCAATAGCAGAGGTGAAAAATGTAATTGCAGAATTTAAAAAATATGTTAGCTATTTCTAAATTGTAAATGTCCCATAATTATAAATATAGCTTATTTTTATTTAGCTTAATACTTTTAATATTCTCTTCTAATATAGCAAAATAGAAGGGGAAAATCATTATTTTAAACTTTTATTCAAATATTACTTGTCTTTTAGGCACTGAATATAGGAGATATGCTGAAATACAGGAGATCTGTGTTTCTTATAAGCCATGGGTAATAAGAAATCAGAGATGCTGGAACAATCAAACTAAAAACATAAACACACATCAGCACAGTTATAAACACACACACACAAATACACAAATAGTCATAGTGGCTCCTCTTACGAAAGATTTCCCTTTCTGCAGATTCAGTTACCGATGGTCAACCACCATTTGAATATATTATATGGAAAATTTTGGAAATAAACAATAACTTTTACATTGCGGCCTCTAAGTGACGTGATGAAGTCTCACACTGTCCTGGTCCATCCCAGGTGGCATGTGCATCTTCTGTCTCTGGGCTTTATATGCCGCCTACTCGTTTGTCACTTAGTAGCAGATTGACTTGCAGTATTGCAATGATTGTGTTCAAGTAACTTTTATTTTACTTAATAATGGCCCCCAAAGCTCAAGAGTAGTGATACTGGCACTTCAGATATGTCAAAAAGACGTCATAAAATACTTCCTTTTAAGTAAATAGGTGAAAGCTCTGGAATTAATAAGGAAAAAAAATAGTATGTTGAGATTGCTAAGATCTACTGTAAGAATGAATCTTCTTTTGTGAAATTGTTGAACTGTATGTTGTTAGAATTTTCTATTTTATTATTAGCTACTGTGATTAATCTCTTACTGTGCCTAACGTATAAACTTTATGTATGTACGTACAGGAAATTAAGTATAGGAATAATATGTGCATACATATTGTGTATGTGTGTATGTACAGGAAAAAAAATCTGCAGTTTCAGGCACCTACTAGGAGTCTTAGAACACATCCCCCTCATAAGGGGGGAGATGTAGTTTAAATACATATGAATAGAAATGTATTTTATAAAAACTTGTTGGAGTCAAATAGCAAATTTCTTACTTTAAAATGGCTTATAATCATAGTAAAAAGGAAAACAAACTATTATGGACTAAATTTTATTAAAAAAACAACTTGAATGCTTTACATTAATATTTAGATGTAGGAAAATAATTTTAAATCCATCTTTTGGTGACAACATTAATGCAAATCTTTTCTAAAAGAGATGTTACTTAATATGTTTAGTGTATTAAACTTATAAAATGTGCTATTTAGATATTTTTATTTCATGTGTATAGTTTCTAATATTTATTTATTTACCTGATCAAAAAAATGAGGGAACTCATTCATTTGAATTTTGAAGTCAGCTTTTAATAAGTTATCTTATTTATCAGGAAAAACTGGATTTAGTGATATACTCTGTGTGTGTTTGTGTGTGTGTGTGTGTGTGTATTATGAGAAAGGGAGAGAAATTGATAGAATGCCCAGAGGAAGATTTTGTTCTTTTTCATAGCAAGTTTAACTATTACAGCCTTTACACAGAAAATCAAGAAGAAGTAAGTATTCTTTAAAAATTGTTGACAATTTTGCTTAGTGTTTAAAAACTTTGTACTTTCTTAGTCATAGGCATATGTTTTTCATAGATGGATATTCATCTGATATAAAGAGACTCTAGCTTAATATAGTGAATAATAATTTTATTTCTGACAAGAAGTGGAAGAGAAGGAAAGCAAAGATAAAATATAAAACAAGAGAAAAATAAAGAAAAAGGAATGTAATAACTCTCACGAGACAAACAATACGAATCATATTCCTAAAAATATTTTTTTTAAATATGAAGGAAATATCTACAGGATTTTAGGTGACTTAATTGTTTTCCACTTCTAGTATTTTAGGTGGCTTAAAAAATGTCTGGTTCAACATGTTGGTAGTGAAAAAAGGCATTCATATATTCTATCAGTCAGCAAGATTGAAATATGCTTATTAACAAAATGTGTTAACTAACTTTTATTGAGATTTGAGATTTCCTTTTATATTTAGACAAAACAAAATTAGGTTTTGCTATTGAAAAGGTATTACGTGTTTAGTAATTTTTTTCCAAGTTCTTTACAAATCATTTTCTAAATACATACGAGTATCCTGTATTTAGCTCCCAGAAAGTTTTAATTCACTGCTTGTATATAAGCTGGGTTTTTTTTTTTGTTTATTTGTTTTTTTGTTTTTGTCTTTTTTCCCTCCTGCATTATCTATGTGTGTTTACATCCTGGATTGTAATGGCCCCAGTCGAAGTATTATGGCCCATCTTGTTGATAATCCATATTTGAAACTCTGTAAATACATGGATGACATTATCAGCTATCATTGTACTGATCCCCACTTGAAGTGTGTAAATACATATTTACCAGCTTAATCTGTGTCTTGAAAGGCCCATACATGTGTGTTTATATGATAAAGTGTATTTATGCATGTTATAACTATTTATTAGTAGTAGTAGTAGTAGTAAAATAATACACAAAGCTGTAAGGTACATTTAACTATAAGCAACACATTGAGTTTGAGAACTTAACATTTTCCTTTTGGAGGAATTGTTCCACAACCTGTGGCAAAAGTATTGATGGCAGTGGCAGCCCATATGGAGCGGCCACTGCTGTGATTCCAGCTGCAGTGGGGGAGGTGCAGTTGGCAGTGTGTCCTCCACAGAGCAAGCAGGAGCACGGCCCTCCTAGGTACAGCTGCTGCTGCCCAAGCTAGGGTTGTGGATCCAGGTATCCCTGTGCACTTGGGGCCCGGGAGCAGGCAAGCTCCCTAACTTCCCAGTCGCTGCTACAGCCACCCAACGCATGGCTGTGGACCCAGGCATCTCTTCACTCTTGGGGACCCAGGAAGCCTCCCTGCCCCCACAGACTCAGAATGCCTGGTCCTGCTACTTAGCCTCTCCCTGATTCCCTCGCCAGATCTCAGAGCAAAGGTGAGGCTGATCCAGGGCGCTGTCACAACCTGGCCATGTGAGCACACACTCAGGGCAGCGCTGAAATGCCAGCTCCCTGCTGCCTCAGCCCCCTCTGGACTTTGGGTACCGATGAGCATGGGATGGAGGCTGAGGGAGAGCTGAGGGCAGCTTGTCACTGGCCTGCAGGTGCCCCGTAGCGTAAGCCTGGGCACTATGAACAGCTGCTGGACGCAGACAGGTTCCTGGGCAGAAAAAGGGAGGTCCCTGGTAAAGCCCCACCTTCAAGCCAGGGCAGCTTGAAACCTGGAGGCCTGGCTGCAGACTGGAGTGAGAACTTATGGCTCTTTTTCCAGGCCCACTTATGGCTGCCTATGGACCAATCAGCATGCACTTTTCCCCTCTGAAACCCATAAAAAACCCAAACTCATCCAGACGGGACAACCAGCTGTAGAGAGGGGATACCCACCGTGTATTCTCTTCTCTGATGAAAACTGAGGGACCAATGGAACAACTAGCTGTGGAGACGAGCCACCCACCCCAGGGGCTCCTCTCTGCTGAGAGGTGAACACTCGTTGGGACACCCTGGCTGCAGAGAGGAACTACCTACTGCGAGTCTCCTGTGGGTTGTTCTATCACTCAATAAAGCTCCTCTTCACCTTGCTTACCCTCCATTTGTCGCATAAATCCTTCTTCCTTGGTGCAGGACAATAACTCGGGACCCGCCAAATGGCAGGACTGAAAGAGCTGTAACACCAACAGGGCTGAAACGTGCCCCTTGCTCACCATGTTGTGGGCGACAAGAAGGAGAGAGGAGCTGTGGCCCCTTGGGGAGCCCAAACCAAGGAGCTTCCTGAGGCAGGGCTGGGACATAATGGGGCTCTGCAGTTCTTGGTGTCTCCAGGCTTCTGGGCACCACTGCATTCCTTCGTGCCAATCACTGAAGCTGCTTGTGGTACACCTGGTCCAGTCACAGCCTTGCAGGGAACCAATGCCCATGCGAGCTTCTGGAGATAGCCACCCTGCCGCAGACAGCATGCCTAGCTGTGCATAGTGGCTGGAACCCAGGCTTGCTTGCTCACATACCCTTCACTGCTCCACTTGCCCTTGGCAGGCATGAGATCCAGGTTGGTAGCGTGAGCCAAGTGCAACCTGCCAGGCTGAGTGGGCCCAGTGGGTCCAAGCAAAACTCAGGCAAAGGCACCACTGGCCATAGATTTTTCTGGCTGGTGAAGCAACACCCCAAGTTTCCCATAACAATATGCTCACGTCTTTTGGGCTTTCTCTTAATGTTTTATTTTCTTTGTCCTGGAAAGTATGAACGTACTACCTAAGATTCGATAAGAATATGAGAAGTGCTTTTTGGATTTTATTTTTCTTTTTTTGGACTAAATTACTTCAAAAGCATGGACACATGGCAGGATGAGGTAACTGTTCTCTAATAAAAACAACCATTGCATGAAATATGATTTTTAGACATTCTCTATTTTACAAAGAATTCTTACAGGCTGGATACTCATGGTTACCATGCTACTTAGGTTATGTCAATTTTAGGGACTTTTTTTTTGAGAGAGAGTCTTTCCCTGTCACCCAGGCTAGAGTGCAGTGTTACGATCTCTGCTCACTGCAACCTCTGCCTCCCAGGTTCAAACAATTCTCCTGCCTCAGCCTCCTGAGTAGTTGGGATTATAGGTGTCCCCCACCATGCCCAGCTATATTTTGTATTTTTAGTAGAGATAGGGTCTCACCATGTTGGCCAGGCTTGTCTTGAACTCCTGACCTCATTATCCGCCCGCCTCGGCCTCCCAAAGTGCTGGGATTACAGGAGTGAGCCACCATGCCCAACCAATTTTGGGAACTTTTATGCCATTTGTAGTGTTTGGAGTATATTCTTCTTATTTCTCTGAAGTTTTATCCACTGATTCAATCTAGAAACTAATCTTTTGTATGGTGTTGAATATGAAGAATTTGAAAAATAAAATCAAATACAGGATTAAATCATAATTTGAACATTTGTAGGGTTTCCTCTCTAAATTAACTAGATTGAGAACTAAACTCAATCACAGAATTTCACATACTACTCAATTCCCATTTTTCATTTTGTCAGTAGTTTCTCAGATATTCTGGAAAAAATGTTTTAGAAAGTGAAGTATGGTTACATTTTAGAGTCAGGTCTATTAGTTCCATCATGCATTGGACACCACAGAAGTAAGTTTGGTAATTTAAGCCACAAATGCAGTAACATACATGATATCACCCCAAAAGGCCATTTATAAGGACATTTGTGGACTTGCAGTTTGATTGTACATTCATTTCAGAGCCAAACAGTGTCACCACCAGGTACCATCTCTTAACCTCATTCCTCTGGGTTGTTCCTTTGAAAGACTTTGCTATGGCGCCCCAGAAGTAGGCCCAGTTCATATGTTCTCAGCATGCAGTCTTGTCCAGAATACACACACAGAATATAAGCTGTGATAGTCACCCCATCTCCCTATGAAAATGAGCCACAAGGCCATCCCTGAACAAATATTAGTGTCTATGAGGACAGAAGGTGCTGTTTCTAATGGGCCCTGCTTGCCCTTGGCCTCAGATTCAGAGACTGAAAGTGAAGATGTCTTCCAATTTGAGAATACTTCCAATTTGAGAATAAAATGACAAAATAACATCAATTTTGTATACATCAGTGTTTTTGTAATGACATTAACTGTTAATCCTAAGATTTCAAAAATAAGAATAAAATATTATCTCCTGTTTTGGGTAATGGGAATTCAATATTATAAAACTATTCCAAGCACTAATGAAGAGGGAAAGTAATGAATCTATCCAGAGCAAATTTGGACACTGTTACTAAAATAAATAAAGTGGATTCTACTCAGAAGGCAACAGAAAATATTCAATGCATGTGGCCTTTGAATTTTAGTTTTAATAAGCTTAGATGGTATTCACCAGAGCATTTTATAATGTGTGTATAATTGCATGTATATGTGTGTGCGTGTGTGTGTATGTGCACGTGTGTAGCTGAATACTACTTTAATAGGCCTAGTCTTCTAGAAAAGTTTTAACTAGTAAAGGCAGATATTTTTGTTGGTGATGTTGGGAGGTTTACAATATTTGGGTTTCTCCATCTGTCTCTGTCTACATGTAAAATACCATCACTTTAAATCTCAAAGCAGGGAATACAGTAGCACTACTTCTTAATGAATGTTCAGTCAGAATTATCTTTGCTGAGAGTGCACACCTGTGTGAAACTGGCATTTCAAACCTGGGTCTACCTGAAGTTCACTGCCAATAGTAATTGATTTTCTTCCTTCAGTCAGCTTAACATAGATCAAGAATGAAGTGGCACTTGGCTACACACACAATCTCAACAGCTGCAGTTTTGCTGTTGCCTGTCATACCGAGCCCTTCTTTCGTCGTTTCCATAGAGGCTGGGTATGTTTCTGAATTTAATTTTGAAATACTGCCTGATTCCTTCCTATACGTCTGAGTTAGAGAGACATCTCACACTACCAGATCTGAAAAGAAAATCACTCCCTTCACCCTCATCCAATTCATTACTTTCCCTCTTCATTAGCGCTTTGAATAGTTTTATAATATTGAATTCCCATTACCCAAAACAGGATATAATATTTTACTCTTATTTTTGAAATCTTGGGATTAACAGTTAACGTCATTACAAAAACACTGATGTATACAAAATTGATGCTATTTTGTTGTTTTTTTCTCAAATTGGAAGTAATTTTATGCTATTCTAAGTTCAGAAAAGAGATGAAATGTCCTTATTTCTATAATATGAGGAAAATAATACAGAATTTTGGGGGCTAAAAGAGGGCAAATCGTCAACAGGAGCCATGCTGGGCTTTTTTGGAAGTCTCATACAAAGCCTACAAATGTTTCAAAAGAAAAGGGCAGAGAGAGAAAGAGGGGCCAAGAATTGCACTTTTCTTTTCAGTGCAAGTAACTTTCAGGAATGGGATTTAAACTACATTAGAATTAATTTACTATGTATACATCTGGAGAGCAAGTAAGGGAGATGCATTTTCTTTTTCAGTATAATGTTTAAATAAGACTTGGGTCATAGATAAATTATTTTGTAGCAGATGTTGCCCTCAGACATAAAGGTGACCATATGAGGATTTATTGGATTTCAAAAATGACCATACCATGTAGAAGAAAAAATAAGGAAAAACATAATTTTAAATTATGAAGTTAAATGAAGCTACATTTGACATTAGTAAAATATCATATTGTGTGCCTAGAGAAGTCCATGCTAATATTCCTATCAAATTGTTTTTCTCTCCTACCTTTTCTGCTCCTAATTTCCCAAGCTAAGAATCCTGGAGTTATGCTAGGTTCTCCCTCCCCTCATCCTCACCTCCAACTATTCTCTAACATCTGTAATTTCTCCTTTTGGAATGTCATAGTTTTTCTCACATTGTCTTAACTGACCCCATAATCACTTTTACCCGAACTAATGCCGTGATTTCGTATTTTCCCAAACACTTTTCTAGTAGGAAAAATAAAGCAACAGAGTCATTGTGGGAGGACTCCAGATAAAACTTCACATTTATGTTAAACCCTCCATATTTCATCGCAGCCATTTTTGAGCTATACAGTAAACATTAGAGTGTTTCCATTAACACTTGTCAAAATAATATTTTTTATTATATTTGATATTGTTATTATGTAAGATATTCACATAGCTCAACAAAAGTGAATCTCCAACAAAAGTGGATGGAATGGATTATAGATCAGGCTTTTCAAATATGGCATATTTTTAAAATTATTATTATTGTTTTCTTTATTGTTATGAAATATGTTGAGTATGAAAACAAAAGAGAAAATTTGCTGTTTAAATTGCCTAACATTTTATAACCTATAGCTAATTTCTAATTATGTTTCTAGATCTTAGCTGTGTATGAAAAGAATTTATTTTCAATAGCATATTATGCTGTTTTAATTTGCACTGCTTCTAGTTCACTTAGTTAAACATGAAAAACAAGCGTGGGGGGAAATCACATAATTTTCATGCAGTACATATAGCAGTAGAATGATCCCTGATTTTTTTTCATACATATGTTTGTCAAGAAGACTTTTATATGTGCCTATATTTATGCATTCCTTATTTAGGTGGCTGCAGGCTGCTGTAAAACTCATTATTGTCATTTTCTCCATTTTTAAATTTTGCTACCTTTTAAAGATATCTGTCTTTTAATAAATTTGGATATTACAGAAATGCCTAGATTTAATCACATTTATTTTTTGAAAAATAAATTATTTAAAAAAAAAAACCCATAGCTTCATACTAGAGTTTTTATTTAAGCTGCTCGAGAGGCAACAATTACATGAGAATTGAGAGAGACAAGCCACCGAGGTACCGTTTTCAGTACCCAAATGGCTTCTACAAAACAAAGCATCCAGGGGTATATTTTCTTTTAACTTGACTTCATCTCTCTCTAATTAGTAGTGTGCAATGTACCATTATGATGCCTGCTTCACCCCCTTGGTTCTTGCACCTCCCTTTGGGGATTTCCCAGCTGTTTTGCTCTCCTGTTGTAATTGAAATCTTACTTGTTCCAGCCTATAATTGATAGTGAACCCAACCATTTTATGTTTGTCATGCAACAGATGTACAAACAGAAACACTCAACGTGGCATATGGAAAAACTGCCCTACTAGAGTGAAATCAGAGCCATTCCTATAGCACAGTTCCCATTCTCTCAACAGTTTAGGTTTTTGCCTCCTTGCAAGTACTTTGTTGCTGCACAAGTCAATATAAAATTCTAGTAATTTAATATAGAATGCTTCTTCTTTAACTTTTTTATGTGATTCTATATAGTAAGGGTTATACAGAATAAGATAGATACATTAAATAAGACAGGGTTCTCTGTATACTTCTCTTGTCAAATTATTTTACCTTATTTTGATTAAATAATTAACCTTACATAAACATATCAATGCCCATGAATAAATTAAGATGTATTTGAATATTTAACTATATTTTTATTTTCGAAATACTTGCAAATGCAAAAGGAAACTCCAGGTCATCTAATTCTAATTACAACTCTATTCAAGAGGCAGAGTTTTTGCTTTGAAAAGAAATACTCCCTTTCTGATGTAATACAAAGGATCTTTGAGTAATTGATTCCATATTAGACGACATATTCAGTATTCAGAAAATGGTGCTAGGTCTTTTTTAACATTGCTTGACAGACTTTTGTATGGGTATATTGGGTCCACAGTGGCTTGACTATTGTGGGAAGAGACGGTGTGAAGAGAGCACCACAAGGACTAGGGGAATTGACCACATCCTAGGAATGGCCAACAACCTGTCCAGGTGGGGTGAGATGCCCAAATGTAGTGTCCATGGCACTAAGATTTTTAGGCAAAAATCTCATGAAGTCAGATCAAGAAGGCAAAATATGAAAGAAAAATATTTGAATAGCTGTGAATCAGAAAATACAATGAATGGCTGCTTCATAGTTCCAACTTTTCCTTTCAGTTTTTTTCAGAACCCCAGGCAATCCCTGAGACTGTGAGGACTAGGGTGGCAGCGAAAAATAATTGACAAGTGTTTGGAAGTGTGATAGAACACCAGTCAAGGGCTTTAGGATGCACATCAGAACTCTAAGCCCTGGTGGAGACATGAAGGGCTAATTAGCTAACTTGGGCAGATGACTGAATGACTGATGGTATCATAGAGGTATTTTTGAAAAATGATTGATGATATGATAGTGAGTACATCTGAAGATGCAGAAGTGGAGACAGGGAGATGAAGATAAAGCTTGTTAAAATATGCAGGTAAGATACCTGAACTGAAGAAGAAAATGGCAAAGGCCGCTGCAAGTACCCATCGCACAGGAAGACATTTCAGAGGCGTAACTGGTGTGACTGGCTGCCACGCTCTGTGAAGTATGAAGCAAAAACTAGAATATGACCTAGGTATCTGTAGCCTGACTGACTAGAAATGCTTTGCCATTAGTAAAAGAGGAAAGACACAAGAGAAAAGAAAACAATAGATTTGAGGGAAACATTTTTAAAAATTGGGACATCATATCTTGGAAATGCTGTTGAAATATCTAGAGACGACGTAAGGTAATTTTTCAGAAGCAAGAAACTGGAGTCCGACAAAGAGAGATGTCTAGTTGGACATAAAAAATACAACGTGATTGTTGCACATTAATAAGTTACATAATATTATATATATATATATATCTCAGAATATTCTATAAGATGATATTTTTGAACATCAGTATGTTGAATTTTTATAATATTATTTTTAAAGTTTTTTTTAATACTCTGTCTTTTGGAATAAATAATGTTTATACAAAATGTATTAGGAAACTGATTAAAATTTCATTAATATGTTTTTCAGTTTACAAAAGCACAGATTGGATAATCATTTGAGGGAGTTAGTTTCTTTGCACTAGTTCAAAATATATTTGCAGTGCCTTTTTTTTGGTTCTGAATTATTTAAATAAGTGACATTATTTTTAAAGTGATCATTTCTCCCTTTTGAATAAAAAGTCTGTTACTAGAGATTAGTGCATCATACATTATAAGCAGAAGAGAGAAATGAGTTGCTCTAAATAATTCTAGTACATCATGTTTTCCTTTTAAATGAAAAAAAGAATAAAATCACAGCACTTATATTTAACTGTGTTTGTAATAAAACATGGCTATAAACTCATACATTTTATTTCAATTGTATTATTAAAATGCAAACATTCACATGGGTTTTTATGTACTGGAGTTTTTCATGCTAGCATGAAAAATTGTGTTAATATTGGTTTAATTTTAATGAAGTAGAACAAAAGGTTGTAACATATATCAAACACATTTTAGCTATTAATATCAGAGCAGGTTCTCTTTTGAAAACCTGGCTAAATTTAACTTTATTCTTAGTGGGTATATGAATGTGTACAAAGTATTTATTTTATTTATAAAAATTCAGAACTTACTTTTTTCCAAATAACTGCACTGACAATGAATTTTATTAAAAAAGGAATTGAATATTTTTAAAGATTAAGGGAAATAAAAATACTCCTACAAATATAAAGTGTAATGTGCATGGTACTACTCCATTGATTTTGCTGGTCTACATTTCTCAAATGTCTGCAGTGTATCCAAAGAGAACTTTCAAGAAGAGAATGGAAATAGCTTTCCAGTTAGACTGTAATGAGTTGTTCAGATTTACAGAAGAATTAAAGGGGAGAAAAAAATATTATGGAATGAAATATATGTTCTGTAACATGAATACATATTTAGAAACCTGGAAGTCGTGGTAAAAAGTACAAAACTGGAAAATTTGGCATAGTGGATTAATTTCATTTTAAATGTTTTATGCTTTAATTTTAATTTTTGATGTTTAATTTTTTTCTTTACATTTCAGTGAAAATTTAGTATTCAATACCATTTACATCATCTTATTACCGTTGCGTTTCCTGGCACTCTTTGATTAAAATGGGGGAGGAAGAAACCCTGCGTTCATTCCCCTGGGTGTGTGTTTGGCAGTTGTGTCCTGAAACTCTATTGCCTGGGGAGTGCTTTTATCTCCTTGAGTCTATTTGATGAAAATATTACCAAGACCTCATAGTTACACAAAGATGACTGGAAAGGTTATTTTTTAAAGAGAAAGTCATTTGGGCATAAAGAATTGAAATATTTTGCACTTGTTCTTAGTAGGCATCAGAGCAGAGCAACATTGGAAATAAGAACAGAAAGAAAGGGAAGTTTTCTGTCCCCTACACAGTGTTGTTCTCCTCCTTGCCTTCCTCGTTACTTGAGTTGGAGAAGGGAAGTAGAAAGGGACAAGGAAAAGAGAGCAAAGAAAAGGAGGGCAGTAAAGGCTTAAAAAAGGCAGAACAACTCAGAGTGGCACAGAGGAATGCGGCGGTCGTGAGCAGGGTCTTTGGAGTCAGACTGTTCCGGCTCCACCATATGTTTTTGCCTCATTGTGGGCAGGTCAGTTAACTTCTTCATTCCTCACTTTTCCCCACCGTAAAACGAAGCCACTAATAGTACCTTATTTCATGAAGACCAAGGGAATTAACACTTGTAGAACATTCAGAAAAGGACCTGGGAAATTTGAAGTGCTCTGTATTTATGAAGTACAAAATAAAGAGAAACTCAAACGAGAACTCATTTTGGGGAGATTTTGGAATTAGGAAGAAAAATTTTAAAATAAAAAGCATCAGTTAACATTATACCTCAAAAGTGCAAGCTGAAGCAGTTGACCTTCAGAAATTCAGCATGTTCTATAACTTAGCAATTCCACCCATGCAATGAGAACATACACCAAGGAAATCCTCATTGTTTCCACACAGGTGGTCTCTTATGTTGATGCTGACAAGAGGTGATGGGGAGGGTACTGATTTTTAGCTTGTACTTGGGTACATTTTAAATACTGGAGCTTTTTCAAGCAAATTTTGTACTTGAGCACTGTTATTCCTCTGGTGAACTACATGAGGTAGACTATTTTATAGGAAAGTTTTGAAGCTCAAAAAAGTCACTTATTCCAGATGGTACATCAGAGATCTGGAATTCAAGAAAAGAAAATCTGACCGAGGATTTTACTTTTACCCACCAATTGTAGCAAATGGAAAGTCAGAAACAAGGCAAGTCCATGATGGATTTGTTAGGAAACATTACTCAAATTCCACAAAGGGCTAGAAATTCTTCTAGACAACAATGTAGCAACAGTTGGGGAAAATGGCATTTCTGGTTTCAAACAGCTCAGTTTCTGTTGGATAACACAGATTGAAAGTAAAAATTACCACTTAGTGAAATCAGGGCTGATACAGGTGCACAGAGAATAGATTTAACTTCTGCTCCTGTTAAGTGTAGGATTCAGGTGAAAATATAACAAAGAAAGGAAATTGAATGGAATTATTAAGAGGGTCAAGTTTGGTAGGGAGATAAGACTAAGTATCAGCAAGACATTTCAAACAAAAGGAACATTATGTAATTTTTTTAAAAATACATGAAAATAATATTTAAATGAGAAAGGAATATGATAAAAGAAGGATAATTTGTAAAATTTGGATAACATAAAGATTATTGAATCTCTAGTCCTCAAATTTATCCTAAACTATTGGGGAGAGGTCTCATGTCAGATTTTGATTGTCAAGAAAGAGGGGTCAAGAGTATAAGAGAAATCGAAATCACTTTTCGTTTTGAACTTCAGTGTCCACAATATATGATATTGTGGATAATATCAAATTCAAACAAATACACACTTTATTTCAACTTTGTTTCCCCATGTGACTAAAGGTTTTCTCATTTTTATTTCTGTCTATTCTGTGTATAGCTGCTGCTTTCTTTGTTTCTAATGTTTCTACTCACTTAATATTACTTTAATGTTCAAACTTTGGTATTTCTCACACCTGGGAAAAGATATGCTGGTTCTTTTACATTTTAAAATGATATGCTTTTGATTTTTAACTTTTATCTCAAATTAATTGTCTAGGGTGATATTTAAGCTTTTTTCATCCTTGCTTTTTATAATTAAGGTAAATAACATTTTTTTGCCCTTGACAATCTTCTTTAATAAGTATGTATTAAACGGATCGGGGAGAGGATAGTCAAATGAAAAGCAGTCCTATCTTTCAATAATATAATATATATAACAGTTTTCTAATATTTTTGTGCCAAAGAAATAAAGTCCATTGGTTGCAAATGTATTAATTCAGATATTTATAGACATTCTAGCATTTAAAAAAAAAAATGTTGGATGGTTAGCAGGAGGACAGGTTTTGTAGCACCACAACAAATCCCCAAAGAAAAGTTAACCCGGCATATAACACAGATTCAGTGGGCAAAAATAGAACTGCAGATCGTTCATCACTTTTGTGTCGTGACCTCTGCTAAATCTACTAACAAATTCTGTGTTATTTAATCACAATGACAGACCCAAATACAAATGTCGTGACTTTGCTGTGTTCCCTGGGTCTTGCCATATCACCATCACCATTTTATATTCCCTTCCTGGGGACACTCTGGAAGATTTAGAGGCTTTCAGCCTAATCTGACTGGCTCCACACAAACAGCTGGAGCTTTGCCAAGAGCCGAGCTCGATTATGTCAACAAGACAGCCTCATCCACAGGGGAGCTCCAGCCGGGTGTGCGGGAGTTCTGGGAACCGCCATGAATTAGCTTTATATGCTCCAAGAGGCAATTTCCTACAAAAACAGACTTTAAAAGCTGCCAGAGGAAATTGTTTCCCATTGGAACCAGGCCTGGCTGACGACTGTCTTTAGTGACTATGTCAATTTGGTAGTCAGTCCTCAGGACATACCAGGCCTTGTCCTTGGATTCTGTCTCTCCATAGAACGAAGCCCAGTAAAGCCCGCGTATGTAAATACACTTCTGTAATGATGGTGGATCTGTCCCAATTATTTAGGTTATTGTTTTTAAGTTTAAAAGTTAGCTAACTAGACAGATATTTTCTGACCTCAACTTAAACAGTATTCCTGCTTTAACTTAAAAGAGAGCATTCTCGGCCGGGCGCGGTGGCTCAAGCCTGTAATCCCAGCACTTTGGGAGGCCGAGGCGGGCGGATCACAAGGACAGGAGATCGAGACCACAGTGAAACCCCGTCTCTACTAAAAATACAAAAAATTAGCCGGGCGCGGTGGCGGGCGCCTGTAGTCCTAGCTACTCAGGAGGCTGAGGCAGGAGAATGGCGGGAACCCGGGAGGCGGAGCTTGCAGTGAGCCGAGATCGCGCCACTGCACTCCAGCCTGGGCAACAGCGTGAGACTCCGTCTCCAAAAAAAAAAAAAAAAAAAAAAGAGAGAGAGCATTCTCTTAAACATAGCATCCAGTTTAGGAAGAGAAACAAAGCGTTCTGTGGTTCATTAGCCTGTTGCTGAAGTGTTAAGTGGATCAGTAGGAAGCTTCACTTACAGATGTATTTAAATATTAGTGGCATTTGAGTAAATGTTATGCATTTTGATTCTTTGCTATATTTCTTTTCATAGAGTGTTCTAGCTGAAACACAAGGAGAAAGGTTAATTTTTAGATTCCCCAATGTGCAATGAATTAGCATCTTACAGTTAGTGTATAATAGCTACATATATGAACAATACAGTATACTACATTGTACTTCTTTCTTTCTTTTTTTTTTTTTTTTTTTTTTTTTTTTTTGAGACGGAGTCTTGCTCTGTCGCCCAGGCGGGAGTGCAGTGGCCGGATCTCAGCTCACTGCAAGCTCCGCCTCGGGTTCACGCCATTCTCCTGCCTCAGCCTCCGGAGTAGCTGGGACTACAGGCGCCCGCCACCTCGCCCGGCTAGTTTTTTGTATTTTTTTTTTTAGTAGAGACGGGGTTTCACCGTGTTAGCCAGGATGGTCTCGATCTCCTGACCTCGTGATCCGCCCGTCTCGGCCTCCCAAAGTGCTGGGATTACAGGCTTGAGCCACCGCGCCCGGCCTCATTGTACTTCTTTCAAAGCAAATGTCCAAGGGTTCAAGAGCATTCTAGTGTTTTTGTGAGATTCTACAACATTTAAGATATCTATAAATTGTAATTTGGAGTACAACTGTATAAAATGCATTCCTCGAAAAGTTCGTAAACCAAAAGACCATCAGGGGCCAGGGGTGGTGGCTCATGCCTGTAATCCCAGCACTTTGGGAGATCAAGGCAGGTGGATCTCCTGAAGTCAGCAGTTCAAGACCAGCCTGGCTAACATGGTGAAACCTTGTCTCTACTAAAAATACAAAAATTAACTGGGTGTGGTGGTGGGCCTCTGTAATCCCAGCTACTCAGGAGGCTGAAGCATGAGAACTGCTTGAGCTCGGGGGACAGAGGTTGCAGTGAGCCGAGATGGCACCACTGCCCTCCAGCCTTGGCAACAGAGTGAGACTCTGCCTCAAAAAAAAAAAAAAAAAAAAAAAAAAAGGACCATGGGTATATAAAATTAGATTCAGGATAACAAATAACAAATTGTCAAACAAATGTTGAGGGGACATCAAAGTATAAAGATTAGGTATATATAAAGTGTTTCATATTGCAAAAAATTGATTTATAAAATTTGATTTTTTTCATTCTACAAAAGTTTTTTCTCCCCATAGAAACAGATATTTTGGTAGCAGTTTCAATGAACTTCAGTATTTGTCAGCTCATTATCAGTTATTTAACCAGCACAGGTCATAGACAAGTCATTTCTGTCACTGATTGGCTGCTATCCATATTTTCCTAAATAGCATGAGAAATAATTTGTTTAAATTACAAATTTATAAAACTGGTTTCTTCGTCCTCTTCAAGGTTTAAATATGGAAACTAATGATCATATACTCATAAAGGCCTATTCTGCAAACATTTGATCTTTTTTTCTATATGAAGTTCTTAACTTAAACTCAAACTATAGGAAGAAATAGGGAGAAATGTAAAAATTACTATATTTAAATCATTCACCTATTAAAAATTAGGTGTCTATCACATGCCCTTGTAAATATAATCTTTTAGACATTGTGAAGACTACAAAGATGAGAAATTGTGCCCAATTCCAATGTGATTCCACTCCCTAAATAAGAAGGACAGTTACACTGCCAGTATAGAAAACATAGAATGTTATGCTGGTCACCAGAGAGGTACAGAGTGAGTGAGGAAGACAATATTAGGGTACCCTCTACCTTGGAGTGGAAAGAGGATCAGATGAAATGTTATGGAGGAGTTGGCATGTCTGACTGAAAACAAGCTGAATTTACATGCATAGAAATACAAATAAAGGACCGAGAGAAGTCAAAGGTATCAGTGTGAACAAAACAAGATATGGAATCCAATAAAGAGATTCAGTTCCATTTTGTTAGAAAGAAGAAAGAAAGGAAATAAATTTGGGCATATTGTGTAATGTTACTCTGAGAAATCAGTAACAACATTAGAGTAGCAAGGTTGGAGCAGCATAGCTCTCCTCAAGGTACATGTACCTGGCAGTAATGGGCAGGATTGTTAGGAAGGGGAAATATTTGTTGGCTGTGAGACCACATGGTATAATATACAATCTAAAATAGGGACAATTAGAATGAAAAGAAAGGAAAACTTTGAGATAGAAATAGAGTTGACAGCTGATTCTGTCATGATGTGAAGAGGTGGGACACTAAGATTCAGAGCCAGAGCAATTTGGGGCATGTTGGTTGCATCAACAAGTATAGGTAGTAGAGGAGGAATACAAGAGGTAGTAGAATTAAGTTCAGAGCTATTTATGATTAGTATATAACTGATATCATATCATAGTGACTTGAGATCTTGGGAGTGCATAGGATCAGAGAAACGTTTGTTAATCATCTGATTTAAGCTAATGGTTAAACATCTCTGAATTGACATTAACAGCTATTTTATAAGATTCCGATCATGGAAAAAAATATACATTTTAAATTTTGTTTTATTGAATATTTGGGAAAGGCATTTAAGCATTATAACCTAAACTTATCCAAATGGTATCATCCCATATGGAGGAAAATATATAATGAGGTTGTAAATGGATAACTGTTACTCATTCTTAATACACTTATTCGTGCATATCTGTGCATGTGTATACTAAATATACACATATATAGATGTGTTTGAAAAATATTTCTATAAAATATTCATATTTCATAAAGATTTGATTTTGTATAAATATCTATAAAGTATTAATAATTATTATAATTTATCATTATTCAAGATAAGATTTAGGGAAAAACATATGATATTTTAGATACAGTGTCTAAATTTTTGTAATGTGTTTTAGATACCTCATTAAATGTAAGAATATTCTAATTCTGTTTCAGTTATTAATCATCTTTAAACAGAGTAAACTCAACTCTGTATAAAACTTGCATATGGTATTCATTTATTGTAAATTTCAGTTCTGTTGAAAACAAACAATATAATTTTTATTTAAAATCATTAAATTTTTAAATCTTGAATTGAATTTTGTTCCTCTCAGCTAGCAATGTTCCCTGGTTGTACTGTTATTATGTTAAAGAAACGTTTTTTTAGGCAGTTGATTAGTTACTGTCATCCTTAAACTCTGAAAACTGTAGTGGCCTCCTCTGTTTTGATCTGTACCCAATACAGGCACACAGCTATATGAAAAGACAAGAAATGTATTTGAAATCATTTCCCAATGTCATATTCCCTAAAAAAAATGATATATAACGAATTATGCAGATATTTTGGCACTTTTTTTTCCACTGAAGTTTTTGTTACACTAATGACTTGTAATTCTATAAGCAGTGTTGTCCCAGATGCTCAGTGTCATGTTCTTATACAAGGGTAAAATCCATACTTAAATGCTCCCCCACTAATTTTAACCCCAATATAGTAACCTGGTGACTCACATTGTAAATCTGAGCTTGAAAACCAGCAACTCATCATGACAACAATTGATTTGGACACATCTTAATATACAGGCTCATTTCTCAGTCTCAGTTTTAATTTGGTGCTTGAGATGAAATTCTATTTGTGAAAATTAAATAGAGGTTAGCTGAAGATTAGGCTGTTCTGCTTTTTAAATGTTCTCGGCTTTAATATGACACCATGATACATCCAGGTTTTATTTCTGTTTGTGTTGGTGTCATCTTCCTGACTCACTTCCTCAAACCAACTAATAAACAAATGGTGAACACAAATTTATATGCTTGTCACAGCTGCTATCATTCTGGGATTCCCTTGTAAAAATTCAAAATACGAAAGATAAGTAAAACAATGCCTGCTTACTGCAGTTTAATCTCCAGGAAAGATTGCTGTCTAGAAGCTACATCTCATGCAGTACTCTGTCGATGTTAAAGAGCTTTTTAGCTAGAAACAAAAAAGAGGTTGTAGATGCATTTTCAAAACGCAAAATTCTGCACACAAGCCAATAGAAATAATAGTAATACACTTTGAGTCAACAACCTAGTATGCACCAAAGATCAGTATGACAGAAAGAGACACCACTGCCCAAGAATTAATTTTAATCTTATCTGTAGATGCATCTGTCCATGGAGAGCTTGATTCTCTATAACTCATATTTCCCTTAAGCCTCCTAGCGTCCGTGTGTAACAGGCTATGATATAAACTCATGTCTGTGTATTGACCTACCCTAAGGGATCTTTTTAATAACTGCAGCTGTTCACATTTTATGTGTTTTCTATTAGGGTTTTCAGTATGGCACTTGTGCCCCAGGTACAAAATTTGTGTAATATAAAATTAAAACAGTTAAAATTTAGCATAAATGTTACCTAGATCTAATTTACATATATACTAATCAACTTTAATTCATTCTTTCCTTCTCTTTCTAGACCCCCTTGGAATTTTTTTGTTTATGCAATTGTGAAAAATAAACAACCATGTAACTGTTTATTTAAAATATCTTGAGTTGATTTACGTATTTGTTGGCCATGGTTAAATTGAAATAGCTAAAATTAATGCATTTTGAATTTAATAGAACTGACTTAAGAATTTTACTATATGGACAGCTACAATTAGGTAACAGGCCTTAATTTAAATCCCCACTGACTCATAACTCATTACTTAATTTCTTGATCTTTTCTCATAGTGTAAATATAAATACTTTTAGTTATATGTGCCCAATATGTACGCATATGTATATATTAATGTTGCATCTTTAGTTTCCGTTATATTTAATTAGAATATATTTATTAACGTTGAGAATTCTGAGATGTTGTTTATTTATGAAAACAAATTTAGTGTGACCTGCTTCTTTTTGGAGCAGTCAGTAATGAAGTAGGGTTAATGACCTCTGACAAACCAGCCAAAGTGCCTCAAATGAAGTAGCCTCTAGACTTTTCGAAAGCCAAGTCAGAGGTTGAGCAGTCATGTGGGTGTGAGCCACCTGTCTAATCAGCCAGTGTTCATTTCACTTCACAGTATATTGAAGAGAATATAATGTGAAGTAATATAATATATTCCTACTTTTATTACTAAAATTATATTTTATGAGAATGCTGCTAACCACTGAGAAACGAAGTTCATGTTGCATATTTTCTTTCTAGCTGCAAATGTTTGTACTGGCTTTATCTACATTAGGTTTTATTGATGTATTTGTAATGTGCATCACTTGGCTAGACATTGTTGTTGTTTTATTTTGCTTACCTCAACAAATTCAAAACTATAGAAAAAAAGTTGGAAAAATTTTCTGTTCTTTTATATAATTTTTACATGTGTTAGCCTTAGGGTCGAATGTAAATGAGCTATTTTTGAATCTAAACTCTGGATTTCTGAAGAAAGAATTGGTAAGTTAAAAATAGGCTAAAAACTTGAATTTTGAAATAAATTATAGAACCCCAGATTTCTAGAACAAATCTATAGTTTTTCAATATTCTAAAGGAGATTTATATTTATTTCACTTTTCTTAAAGTCAGTTTAGTTGAGAAATAATTTGCATACAGTAAAATTCACCCTTTTTAGTATTTAATGTGTTTGACAAATATATACAGTTATGTAACTATCAGCACATCACTCCAATAATTTTCTCCATTTCCTCTGTAGCCAATCCCTCCCCCAATCCCAGTTCAGCCCATGTACACTAGTTTTTTGTCCCCATATTTTTGCCTTTTCCAATTATATATTTCTTGTCATAAATATAATTTTATAGTTTGTAATCTTTTGATTCTGCCTTTTAAAAAGATTCCTGATTATAAATCATGCTGCTATAAAGACACATGCACACGTATGTTCATTGTGGCACTATTCACAATAGCAAAGACTTGGAATCAACCCAAATGTCCATCAGTGACAGACTGGATTAAGAAAATGTGGCACATATACACCATGGAATACTATGCATCCATCAAAAAGGATGAGTTTGTGTTCTTTGTTGGGACATGGATGCAGCTGGAAACCATCATTCTCAGCAAACTATCGCAAGAACAGAAAACCAAACACCGCATGTTCTCACTCATAGGTGGGAACTGAACAATGAGATCACTTGGACTGGGGAAGGGGAACATCACACACCGGGGCCTATCATGGGGAGGGGGGAGGGGGGAGGGATTGCACTGGGAGTTATACCTGATCCAAATGACCAGTTGATGGGTGCTGACGAGTTGATGGATGCAGCACACCAACGTGGCACAAGTATACATATGTAACAAACCTGCACGTTGTGCACATGTACCCTAGAACTTAAAGTATGATAATAAAAAAAAAGAAAAAAAATTCTAACAATTAAAAAAAATTAAAAATAAAAAATAAAATAAAACAAAAAGATTCCTGGATGGGCGCAGTACCTCACGACTGTAATCCCAACACTTGGGGAGGCTGAGGTGGGTGGATCACCTGAGGTTGGGAGTTCAAGACTAGCCTGGCCAACATGGAGAAACTCCATCTCTACTAAAAATACAAAATTAGCCTGGCGTGGTGGCGCATGCCTGTAGTCCCAGCTATTCGAGAAGCTGAGGCAGGAGAATCGCCTGAACCAGGGAGGCGGAGGTTACAGTGAGCCGAGATCGCACCATTGCACTCCAGCCTGAGCAACAAGGGTGAAACTCCGTCTCAGAAAAAAAAAAAAAAAAAAAAAAAAATCCCATATAATCTTTCATTTTTAATAATACCATTATCAATGCCGTTATATGGTTGTATATAACACCTAATAGAGATAAATATCCTTACTGAATCTGAGTGTGGCAGAAGGTATACTTTTAATGCTGCTCATATATATTTATATATATGTATGTATGTTACCATTTTTTCTTCCCCACATTGTTATTATCATTATTACTATTATTTTACGTATGGCTTACAACAAAATTTGAGCAGCAATCATTATAATTCTCCGAATTATGTTTAATAAGTTATTCAGTGTATTTTTGAAATGTTTTCATTGTTCTGTGTTTCTCCCTCTCTCTGTCTCTTTTTCTTAATATATTGTATTAATATTTACTAAGACAAGACAGTGATTTATGGACATTTAAATTAGTTTAGCTTTGTTCTGCTGTTCTAAAACATTGTGTACTATCTGATAGACTTTAAGAAAACAGTGCTTTTCCAGGATGATTTATGATAGGCAGTATTGTTTATAGATGTCCATGGCTTAACCTTGAAAAGTCAATTAAGTGACACAAGAGAGATATGAATAGTGGTAGAAAAAGCATGTACTCTTGATAAGTGGGGGTAAACCTAGTATTTGTTATTCCTGTTGGTAATATTGTCATTAGTATGTTTTAGAAGTTTCATTTTTATGGTTATAAATTCATATCACTCTTCTGCAATGGTTACGTCAGTGGAATGCGGAAATTATCATGCTTTGGGGATTAAAATTAGCTATCACATAGAACTTCTGAAGTTCTAAATAGTGCCTTGATTTACCTTCTTATTCTGTGAGGTTACTGATTTTCACTTACACTTTCACTGATGCTCAGCCCTATAGTTATTAGTACTTTCTCGTTTTAAACTTAGTATTCTGTATTTTTCTTTTATTTTGTCTGCCAGTATTTTTCTTAGATGTTACTTCACATGTCAGTTTGAATTTAATTTCTCAGTGGCTATGTTTGTGATTTTATCTGTAAAGAAACTGGACATAGAGAAAATGAGATCTATTTTTATATTTTTTATCAAAATAAAAAAATAGGTAACTTTTTAAAAAAAATACGTTTTAAGAAAATATGTAAACCCTGGGGTAGGTTTCTTATCTTTTGTCCTTTCTGGTGTATCACTAAGTATCCCATAGGGATTGGGAATGTAAAAGAATATCATCCTCATTGTCCCTGG
This sequence comes from Macaca fascicularis, assembly GCF_037993035.2. Taxonomy (NCBI): domain Eukaryota; kingdom Metazoa; phylum Chordata; class Mammalia; order Primates; family Cercopithecidae; genus Macaca; species Macaca fascicularis. The sequence goes on along the minus strand of NC_088391.1, from coordinate 57,455,792 downwards.
TCATCCTCTAGGTGAGTCTTCTCTACCCATCTGTTAACATTTAAAGTGACTTCACTGCTTACAGTTGAACATGGGCAAAATATGAACTCTGATTTTCTTTCCGGCAGCTGTCAAAATCTTTGTGTAAGTTGAACCATCTCTCATGAATGATGCAAAGTTACCTGGTTGCTCTAGGTGTTTGGAAGGCTCTCTTCTTCACTCCATACATCCTAACCATCAACAAGTCCTGCCAACTCCACCTTCAAAATTTAGCAGGTGCCTGAAACTTTCCCTCACTTCAGCCACCATCACCACCACCACCCACGTCCAGCTCATCACCATCTGCTGCTTGGAGTATTAGTAGAAGCCTCTGAGAGCCTTTATTTTTCTCTTTGTCATTCATCTTCTATAGTGCCTCAAGTGATCCGGTAACTGCTACCTATCTAAGCTTTCTTTTTCTTTTTGCCATTTTCCTCTGCATTAGTATCCTATTAGCACTGTAACAAATTGCCACAAACTTAATGGCTTAAAACAATACAAAGTTATCTTACAGTGAGGAAAGTCAGAAGCCCAGAATCAGTTTCACTGAGCTAAGATCAAGGTATCAGCAGGGCTTAGCCCTTCTGGGTGTTATGGGGAGAATCTAATTACTTGCCTTTTCTTGCTTCCCACATCCTTAGCTGTTGACTCCTTATTTACATCACTCCAACCTCTTGCTTCATATCTCCTACCACTCTTCTATAGTCAAATCTTCCTCTGCTTCCATGCTATAAAGATATATATGATTACAAGTATATTCCACCCTTACAATCCAGAATAATTCCCTCATCTCAAGATTCTTAATCATATCTACAAAGTTCCTTTTGTCATATAAAGTAGCATTTACAAGTTGTAGGGATGAGGAGTCATTATTTAATTTAACACATCCTCTGAACTGCTCTGCTGAAACCAAAGCTAGTTTCTTTAGCAAATTGAGGTTTTACAGCCTCCAAGTTGTTCTATTTGTTGTTTTTTTTCTGTCCAGAATATGATTAGTCTCATCCTTTAAGTCTCTGCTTAAAGCCACTTCCTCAAAAAGATTTTCTCTGACTATATGTTTTAAAAATCTTCCTTTCTTCCCACTCTTTAGTTTTGTATTATTTTCTTCATAGTTCATATAACACTAATATTTTCTTTTTTTACTATCTTATTGCCTTCACCACCCTAAGGTCATAGCATTTGTCCTGTTCATTGAATCATTTCCTGGATTCACAGTACTGGCAGGGACACAGTAATCTCATAAATATATATTGAGTAAAATAATATGCTATTCCAATTATACAGGTAAGTAAACTACCTAACAGGTGTTAATGAAATTATTTAACGTCACGGAACCATTAGTGGCAGAACTGAGATTTTGTCTCAGACATGTCTGACCTCAAAAACCTACATTCTTTTTATTATCTCTTTTATTAATGGACTCTAACTTTATCCATGGCCTTTATAATGTATCAACATAAGCCACAAGAAGAAAGAACTAAAACAAACAAAAAAGATCATTTTTTGATGTGTTTTTGAAACACATCTTTTCGGGAATCCTGGCAAATGATATTTTTGATAAGCAGTCTTGGAAACCCTTTTTGTTTCTTTTCTGACATTGTGCCATTTTGGAATCCATTCCATGACTCTGAGGTGGATACAGGCACAGGAAGTGACTTCTGTAAGTTTTTGAATATGTTATACAATATGTCCTTAATATCCAAGCTATCTTCAGATCACCCTACAAATGATTATGGAATGTTAAATATATTCATTCTTTGGGTAGTTTTTCACTGAAATCTTTAGTAAGTCTTTAGGTTTTAATTCAGTACTGAAAATATAAATTTATACATAAAATTGTTACTTTTTATTTATTATTTCTTTAAAGATAAGCATTAATGACCTTATTCTATAATGCCATGTAGTTTGTGAGTTGTTTCGGCACCATTTATTGCATCAAGCTGTTTGTCTATCAGCCATATTCTTGAATCACTGCATTCATGTAGAGTAGTTGTTGGATGTATGAGAAACTAGCATTTTATCATGTTGATTTTGTTTTGAAACATGCCTACTTTTTTCATTTCCTTTGTAATTTTTATTAGCTAAACTGATAATTTCATAAATTTATATTATGGTTTTTAAAAGCTTTTATAACACTGTGCTATTAGTGTTAATTACAGTCCATACAATAAGGTTTATAATGAGTTCTTAATATTATCCCAATATGGTAAGAAAAACATACCTGTTCGAAGGAAGAAAAAATATATATATATATATTTTTTCTGACCCCCCCCCCCCCCGGTCATTCAGTGGCAGACCAAATACAATGAGAACATTCCAGAACCACTTTTCTGTTTCACATTCTTAAAAATGCTAATATATTTAGAATCAATTTAAAATAAAATTTTTAAATGACATGCTATTTCTCTTAACAATATGGACATCTTAAACCTTTCAAAATATTTTATTCTAGTATAGTTTAACCCTGATTCACAATTTATAACCTATGCTGATAAGAGAAGTACCCTGCAGCTTGAGATACCTGGCACTGGGACACAAAAACAGCTGTAAAATCTCTCCTGTTATGAGGATAGAATCTTTTAGACAGATTTAAGACTTTCACTGGGGACATTTCTGGAATATGCCCCATTGTCTCACCTTGATCGTTTTGCTGAGTTGAAAATTGAATTTTAATATTTTAATATTCTACATCTGATAATTTGACTATATAGACACACACACATGTGTGTGTGTGTGTGTGTGTGTGTGTGTGTGTGTGTATGTGTGTATATATATGACGGAGTTTCACTCTTGTCGCCCAGGTTGGAGTGCAATGGCAGGATCTGGGCTGACTGCAACCTCTGCCTCCTGGGTTCAAGCAATTCTCCTGCCTCAGCCTACCAGGTAGTTGGGATTACAGGTGCCCGCCACCATGCCTGGCTAATTTTTGTATTTTTAGTAGAGATGGGGTTTCATCACATTGGCCAGGCTGGTCTCAAACTCCTGACTTCAAGTGATCCACCTACCCTGGACTCCCAAAGTGCTGGGATTACAGGCATGAGCCACCATGCCTGGCCTTAATATATATATATTTTTTAACATTTAACTCTCTCTATATATATATATTATTTCAAAAAAAATGAGGGCAAAATTTTAAAATGAGCTCTAACTATCTTTGACAAGTCAATAAGGATAAATTTATAAATTATTTTGAAAATATATTAGTTGAAGCAAGTATTTCTAAAATAGATTTAAATTATTTAAGTGGATTTAATATGCTTAAAGGAGATTCCATTTTTCTATTAAGAATAAAAACTTTTTAAAATGCTCTTTATTGAGATTATTAATTTTCACTGTACAATAAGTTATGAAAGAATTTTTTGATACCAAACAAGTAGGGCCCTATAAAACAAGTTTAGATTTCATTCAGTTTTGGAATCCATATAGTGCTTGCCTAAGTAGAATGCTTTATAAATATTAGCTGTTTTATAAGTTTAGGTTGAATGGATGAACACATTTGATGTGACAACTACATAGAAAAGGAAATAAAAAACCTGACATTTTTGCTAACTAATATAGGGTCAAAAAATCAGTTTTGTTGACTAGAACAAGCCTTTTTATGGTCTGAAAATAAAATATACAATAAACATTGTGGACAATTGTATGAATTCTGTATTGAATTATTTAGAATATTTCATTTATAGCACCAATGCTGAGATGAACCAAATATACATTTTGAGGACAGGACAAGTTTTTAGCTGTATCTCAAAAACCAGTAAATTTTCCTGAAAAATCCATACATTATAATTTCGCAGTTAAACTCACATAAAGACGTCCTATGGGAACCATCTGCAAATCATCATCTTCATCCTATACTGTGAAATGTCTGCTTTTAAAAATCTGTCCATTTTTGCCTGCATGTTCATGGTACATATTAGTGTATGCATATACAATTCAATATTTTGAAGGAATTATCTTTATGTATTATATTTTATACTGTTAGTGTAGTTCAGTACATGTATATTCCCTGTTTCTCTCTTTCGTAAAAAAATTGCACATGACTCAACATGCTGCCTTTATTAGATACATTATATGAAAACAGTGTGATCATCAGAAAAGCAATTCTTACACTTTAATATTTATGGAGAACTAAAAATGTATAAATATATATTTATAAAAAAGTAGAACGGCTTTTTTTCTGTTTGGCCTCTAAAAATAAATTCTCTAATATGTACAACCTTGGTACTGTTAAATTTATAACCTAATGGAGAATATGAGATAGACCACATTTGTATTTCTCAATAATTTTACATAAATTGAAAGTTTTCACTTATTTTTCTAAATATATGTATAATTATGTATTACAGTATCTAAAAAATACATAAAATATTTGTATATATTAAAATACACGTACAAGTTAACATTTTAAAATAGTTTCAAACACAAATATATTAGTAATTCCTATATAGTGTATATGTGATACCACATATTTATTCAGAATTCAGAAAATTCACTTGTTTTTATTTAATATATATCCCTTTAATATAATAAGAGTGTAAGTATGTTAATTATTTTAAACATTCAGAATATCATCCGGGTGCAGTGGCTCACACCTGTAATCCCAGCCCTTTGGGAGATGGAGGCGGGCGGATCACTTGAGGTCAGGGGCCAACATGGGGAAACCTCATCTCTAATAAAAATACAAAAATTAGCCAGGCATAGTGGTGCATGCTTATAATCCCAGCTACTTGGGAGGCTGAGGCCAGATAATCGCTTGAACCCAGAAGGAGAGGCTGCAGTGAGCCAAGATAGCACCACTGCACTCCAGCCTAGGTGACAGGGCAAGACTTTGTCTCAAAAAACAAACAAACAAACAAAAAAATTCAGAGTATCACAAATTCAAACGAGTCTATTGTTTAGTATAGCTCTAGCACTACATCATGGAAACTTCTGTTTATAATTATGACTTTGAACATGTCACAAACTGAAAGTATTTTCTTGATACTTTGGTATCAATATTGGTAATCCGTAAAATATGTTCATTTAACTCTCATTTAACTTAATGAGAGATGTCTGATTTACTAGCAATTATAAATAAATGTGAGAGCATGGTAAACATTGAAATCTACATGCCAAGAAAAAATAAATACATGAAACAATTAAATCTTATATGAATGTATATATAAGAGGAAATTTCTTAATAGTTATGTGTATATATGAGTGTGTGTGTGTAATGGGCCAACCTTATTATATAGTTGTAACTCTTGAAGAATGGAAAGCCAAGGAACTACTGAGCTGAATCATGCTGATCTGTACCAATGTATTAAAAACGCTGATATAGGCTGAGGCATCAAATTCAATAATAAAAGAAACAGCTCTCAACATTTTATAAAAGCGATGTTCATATAGACAGCTATTTTACAGAGTAGTCAGTTGACATAAAAATCACATTGACAAACTCAGTAAGAGATTTGTGAAAATGAACGTGCAGCATAAAAGAACTGTCTTCAGGCAAAATTAACATGTTTCTTAGCTAAATCTTCCAGACATGTTGCTAATTATTTCCAGTTATGGTATGAAGGCACATGGGGAATTGAATGAACCATGAGAATCCTTGCATAATAATAATAATAATAATTTCATATGAAAATAATTAATATACATTTTTATTCTTAAGTTGGGGATTCTGGACATATAATTTGTAGAATTACTTTGAAATTAGAATGACTTAATAAAAAATAAAAGTTCCTGCATCATTTACCACTCCAAATTTATTTCTTTCAAAAAATAAATGGTCTGGCTTACTCTCTTAAGGATGCCATTTAAAATACTGACTTTTTCTATGAATACTTACTAAGTACTTGGTAGGAGATATGTTGTACCATTGCTAGTGAAGTATGACTCTTATGAGTTTGGCTTCCCAGAATGTCTCAGAGGAATATAAAATGGTCCATTTAGCTTATGTTTATATAAACCCTATTACTCTGTAAGGTTCAAAAAGAAATAGCTACTATATTTCCATGATTCAATTTTCCTCTTGTTGCCTATTTCTTTCTGATCCTCTGAAGTATCTTCATTTTTTTCCTGACCCACAGGTCTAAGAAAGATCTGAGTGAGAAAACATAATTGTACTTATTTATCCAGTGCAAAATACTGCTTTCAGCTGAACATAAAAATGGAGATCAACATTTCCACCTTTAACTTATGACTGTATAATAGAGAATTCAAAGTCACTAGTGATATAAAACATTTACAAAATGTAAATAACTAGAAACATGGTGCAATATGAATCTGCTCTATAATCAGAAGTTGGTATTTGAAGCTTAGGAATAGAATAATTTTGTCAAATGAGGGAATCTGTTTATTTATTTATTTTTTAAATTTTAAGTTCAGGGAAACATGAGCAGGTTTGTTACAGAGGTAAACATTGTGTCATGGGGGTTCATTGTACAGATTATTTCATCACCTAGGTATTAAGCCTAGTATCTATTAGTTATTTTTCCTAATCATTTTCCTCGTCCCACCCACCACCCTCAAATAGGCCCTAGTGTGTTGCTCCCCTCTCTGTGTCCATGTGTTCTCATAATTTAGCTCGCATTTATATGTGAGAACATGCAGTATTTAGTTTTCTGTTCCTCTGATAGTTTGCTAAGGATAATGGCCTCCGGCTCCATCCATGTCCCTATAAAGGACGTGATTCCATTCTTTCTAATGGCTGCATAGTATTCCATGGTGTATATGTACCACATTTTCTTTATCTAGTCTATCATTGATGGGCATTTAGGTTGATTCCATCTCTTTGCTATTGTGAATAGTGCTACAACATGCATGTGCCTTTATAATAGAATGATTTATATTCCATTGGATATATACTCAATAATAAGATTGCTGGGTCGAATGGCATTTCTGTCTTTAGGATTCTGAGCAATTACCACACTATCTTCCACAATGGTTGAACTAATTTATATTCCCAACAGTGTATAAGCGTTACTTTTTCTAGGAGGAAACCTTTTAATACTCAATGAGTTAATCAGAAGATAGAAATCTAGGAGTATTGACTAAAAATGTCCTTCTAGGAGTAAAGAAATAATAAGTTAAACCAAAACCTGCTTTTTATCTTGCAGTAGTATTTAATATAGTACATAGTGTATAATATGGCTTATGTATGTTATTTTTTTGATGACTAAATTTGTCATTGAAAAGTCAGATAAGCATTTTAACCTAAATATTTACAAAATAGCTTATTGGAACAAGTTCAATATAAAAATGTATTGATTATTCATTATGTCATACTTATCTTAAAAACTACTTCTGATGAAGAGAAACAGGTAAGCATTCTTTTTGTTTACTTTAAAGCATCCATAATTATCTTTTCTATTGAACATCTTGGTTACCCTTTCTAATAAATTAGACTAAAGAGATTATTGTAAAACTTATTTATTTATTTTTAATTTATTTTTGAAAGAGAGTCTTGCTCTGTCTCCTAGGCTGGAGTGCAGTGGCATGATCACTGCTCACTGTAGCCTCGACTCAAGTCATCCTCCCACCTCTGGGACCAGAGGCAGGTGCCACCATGCACTGCTAATTTTTTTAATTTTTGTTTTTGTAAAGATGGGGTCTCACTATGTTACCCAGACTGATGTCTAACTCCTGACCTCCAGCAGTCCTCTCGCCTAAGCTTCCCCAAGAGTTGAGATTACAGGAATGAGCCACTGTGCCTGTTCAAAAGTGTATTTTAAACGTTACAACAGATACTCTCCCTAATTAACTATTTTTAAGGGACTCCCTGAAAGTCCAGTGGGAATTGTCGTCCTTTCATTGAATCATTTCCAATAATAAAGATATCATATTTTTTTATAATAGTAAAAGTCATTATCCCCAACTCATCTGGACTGCAGATGAGGAGGTAATCAAATCCCCAGCCCTTTTCTAAGGTCCTTCCAAGGTTAATCATTTTAGTAAAGAAAGAGTCAAGCAAAAATACCTTTTGAAAGGTTGTTTTTTTCCCCCCATCAATTACTTTGGGAGGAAGCAAGTGGAAAGTATTACAATGGGGTACATAAGTAAATAATAAAGTTTGAATGGGCACCCTGTTAAAATTTAGGCACCTGATTAAATTTGGCAAACCAGTGGTTCTGGTGGCTTTCTCTTTTATGTATTTAGAATATGATTTCCCCAGTCAAGCATTTTATCTTTCCTATGCTCAGTTGGAGGACCTGATGAGCTGGAAATACACCTGTTGGCTTTGGCTATCCTCATGAACCCCTTCTTTATAAGGTATTTTGTTGTCATCATGCATATTGACACCCATTTTAAATTTAAATTAAACCCTTTGGATTTTCATTCGAAATAAATCACCACACCTTTTTGACAGAAAACACTGATTTGTCTTATATTTCTGGCTTGACCAGGATTTACAATACGGAAGGAGACTACAGTAAGTTATTAGTCTATTGATTTTATATATTCTTGAGTTTAATTTTTTTCATGTTCTCTCCTGCAGATACTGTGCCATAGCATATGAGTTTAAGATGTCATTTTCTGTGTTTATTCTGTATAAACACTTTTTCTAAAAACAAAAAATTAAATACTAATTAAATTTGGATTTGAAGTAAATCCTTCTCTCCTGAAAAACCTTATCAAAATGTTTTGAATTGAAAAAGCAAACAGAATAACTTAAACACCACTTAAAAACAGTAATACAAATATAAAATGGAATTTTTAGTCCTGCTTATTTTTTCACACATTTTAATTAAAATATATGTTTTCTCATTTGCCCAAGCTAGTGAATCCGCCCATGGCTAGGAGAAAGGGACATAATTATACACTTAAATTTAATCAATATGCTGAAACCAGTCAAGAATTCAAACCTTGATAAAAAATTTATTCTAAAATGAAAATGTTATTAATGAAGAAAGCAAATTAAAACTGTCCATTGAGGGGAAAGACTGTATAGTTTAGAATCAGGAGCAATGATTTATTTGGATATACTTATTTTGGTCCCCAGTGTGATAGTTCTTTAGAATCTTAAAAATAATTCTTGGAATCAAATATTTATCTATATAAAATTAAAAATCAGACCAGGTGTGGTGGCTCAATCCTGTAATCCCAGCACTTTGGAAGGCAAAGGCCAGCAAATCATTTGAGCTCATCAGTTCAAGGCCAGCCTGGGCAACATGATGAAACCCTCTCTCTACAAAAACTTAGCTGGGAGTTGTAGCGTGCACCTGTGGTGCCACTTGTTAATGCTTAGAGGGCTGAGGCAGGAAAATTGCTTGAGCCCAGGAGGTCAAGGTTGCAGTGAGCTGACATCATGCCATTGCGTTCCAGCCTAGGTGACAAAGCAAGACTCTGCCTCAAAAAGTAAATAAATAAGTAAATAAAAATAAATAAAAATAAATTTAAGTGCATAATATCATTGGTATGAAATTACCAAGGTAATTTTGCTAAGAAAGTCTAAGTAGTAAATATTACAGTGATATTTTATAAAAATTGTCATCAAAAATAGAAAATACTAAGGTATTTATATGCTCATGTAGCTTCCATCTATGAGTATTGTAATACATGATGTAGAATATTGTGAAGGGTTCATTAGAGAAACAAGTTCAGTAATATGTATCAAACAGAAAGAGAATGAGAGGGAACACATTTTATACAAATTAACATTTCTAAATAAAATAGTATCCTTTACAGTATGTCTTCTGCACACTGCCTTCTCTTAAAGGAGTTAATAAAATTCCAAAATTTTGTGACCTCATTAATATGCTATGCAGCCCTCGTGGAATTGCGTCCAGGACCCCAGGCAATACCAAAATCTGAGGATTCTCAAGGCCCTTATATAAAATAGCATAGTATTTGCATGTAACTCTTACACATCTTCCCATATAAGTTGTCATCTCTATTTTAGTTATAATACCTAATACAATGTACCTGCTATGCAAATAGTTGTTTGCTGCATTGCTTTTTAAATTTGTATTTTTTTATTGTTGTATTGTTATTTTTTGTTTTTGTTTTATTTTGTTTTGTTTTGACTATTTTCGATCTACAGTAGGTTGAATCCGAGGATGCAGAACCCTCTCATGGATAAGGAGGGCTGACTTACAGTCAGCTCACTTTATCCTTTACACATAAAATGCCATCAACACACCAACACTTACCAAAAACAAAACAAAACAAAACAAAACAAAAACCTTGTTTTGCAAAGACTTGTGTCTTTTAACATAATTTCAACCCATGGGGATTTAAAATATTGTGTGTGCCACCACGCCACGCCACACTAATTTTTGTATTTTTAGTAGAGACAGGGTTTCACCGTGTTGTCAGACTGGTCCCGAACTCCTGACCTAGTGATCCGCCCACCTCGGCCTCCCAAAGTGCTGGAATTAGAGGCGTGAGGCACCACACCCGACCCAAAATATTTGTTATATTACACCTAATTTTTGAAATACCCAAAGAGGAATTTATCCTCCTGCTCTCTTCAGGATGTGCATAAGTATCTCCAGGCCTGGAGAGGGTAGGAAGAGAACATTAATGCTAATTTAAATTGAAAAAAGGAATACATTTAAAATACTGTGACTGTGAATGGTGAGTGTGAGTGTGTGTGTTGGGGGGCAGGTGGAGAGAGAGAAAAAAAAACCCACTTGTGTGCATACCCATATTCATGCACGGGTTCTACCTGGACTATATTATTGCTTGATCATAGTCCTACTGATCTAGGACAGGTTTAGCTTTAGCGTGTTTGTTTCATAGACACCTGTGCCTTCTAATCTAGGGCCAGATCACAGTGTCCTGGAAATAGTGTGCAGTCTCTCCCAGATGTTTATGTTCCATTCTGCACACCTAACATTTATATGTATTTGAAATAGTTAATTTCTTCACACCTCAATTTTCCACTTTGTGAGATGGAATTATAATTGCTTAGAATTGCTTTGTTTACATAAATTATTTATGTAAAGCACCTGTCGTAATGCCTAGTGGCACTCAATGAACTTTTTCCTAAACTTTGAAATAATGTCATGGAAAGTAACTGCATTTGTATTAGAGAGAGTTGTGTTATATCATTAGGAGGACAAGCCCAATGTAGTATTTGTTCTTAATCTAAGAGTTCAATTTATAGATCTAGTGCATTTGAAGCTGGTTATATTTTTTTAACTTTCATGTTAGGTTCGGGTGCATGTACAGGTTTGTTATATGGGTAAACTACATATCATGGAGTTTGGTGTACAGATTATTTCACCACCCACATAATAAGCATAGTACTTGATAGGTAGTTTTTTCAATCCTCACCCTCCTCTGTCCCTCCGTCCTCAAGTAGGCCCTGATGTCTGTTTTTCTCTTCTTTGTGACCATATGTAGTCCATGTTTAGCTCCCACTTATAAGTGAGAACATGTGGTATTTGGTTTTCTGTAACTGTGTTAGTTCACTTAGGATGCTGGCCTACAGTTCCACTCATGTTGCTGCAAAGGACACGGTCTTGTTCTTTTTATGGCTGTGTAGTATTACATGGTGTATATATACCACATTTTCTTTACTCAGTGTACTCTTGATGAGCATTTAGGCTGACTCCATGTCTTCACTATTGTGAATAGTTCTGCGATGAACCTACCTGTGCGTGTGTCTTTGTGGGAGGTCAGTTCATATTCCTTTGGGTGTATACCCAATAACGGGATTGTTGGGTTGAATAATGGGATTGCTTGAATTCTTTGAGAAACTGCTGAACTGCTTTCTACAATGGTTGAACTAATTTACATTTCCACCAGCAGTGTATAGTGTTCTCTTTTCTTCACAAACTTGCCAGCATCTGTTATTTTTTTGACTTTTTAATAACAGTCATTCTGACTGGAGCGAGATGGTATCTCATTGTGGTTTTGATTTGTATTTTTCTATTGATTAGTGATGTTGAGCATGTTTTTTCTCGTATGCTTGTTGGCTGTGTGTATCTCTTCTTTTGAAAATTGTCTGTTTAGGTCCTTTGCCCACTTTTGAATGAGATTATTTGTGTTTTTGTTTGTTTTACTTGTTGATTTGTTTAAGTTCCTTATAGATTCTGAATATTACACCTTTGTGGGATGCGTAGATTGCAAATATTTTCTCTCATATTGTAGGTTGTCTGTCTACTCTGTTGATAGTTTCTTCTGCTGTGTAAAATCTCTTTAGTTTAATTTGTTTTCATTTGTTAATTTTTGTTTTTGTTTTAATTGCTTGTGGTGTCCATGTCATGAATTCTCTGCCAAGTCCTATGTCCAGAATGGTATTTCCTAGATTATCTTCCAAGAGTTTTCTAGTTTCAGGTTTTACATTTAAGTCTTTAATATACCTTGAGTTGATTTTACAATGTGGTATAAGGAAGAAGTCCAGTTTTCAATCTTTGCATATGGCTACCCAGCACCATTTATCAAATGAGAAGTCCTTTCCTCATTGGAAGCCGGGTATTTTATTAGGAGCCCAATAATGGACATTTGGAGTATTGTAACCAGAGACATAAATATTAAGTTTTTTTGTGTGTGTGCATCAAACCAAGATGTTCCAGTTATGGTTGAATAAAAGGCTTCTATTATTATACTAATTTGATATGTATTTATTTTGATAAAATTATAACCCTTTACAATAATGGCATAGACATTTAATAGCTTTTACATTAATATCTAAGGATATTTCAGAATATAGCATTAGATACTGTACATTTTTCTTATAAACTTCAGCATTAATTAATAATAGCCTACTAAATTTCTGCTAAAGAAAATTATAAGGGGAAAATATAAAGTTAAGCTGCAGTTGCTGGAGCTTAAAGTTCCATGGTGATTATTTGTAATTACTCTGAGAGAAGTTATTGAATCCATTCTGAACAGGCCCATTTATTTGGAGGGCACTACTTTCTTAAATCTCATCTTTTAAACTTTTTTGTTAACTAAAAAGAGCATTAAGTACCTCCATAAAATATTATGTGTTGACTTTTCAGATGCTAATAGCCTTGGTGTCTACTTTTTCCTGTCCCCAGTGGATAAGCTAAAAAGCAGTAGCATTGGTACGTTTTACTTCAGTGCTACATTTACACATTAATGTGACTGTTTTACTAATTAGGACTAAGCTGCTGGTAGTTTGTGTGTCACTTGCTGTACTCTTTCCTGCTGGTATTTTAAAGCCTGTGCTTTGGTAGTCACCTTTACTATTTTTCAACTTGACTTCCGATATTTTTATTTAGACCAACTCTCTAAAAAGTCTAGGTTATTTTTGAACCTGAATTTTACTATATTGTGCATAATAACACACTAATCCTTGTTCTTTTATAAGAACACTCGAAGGACCATTTGTCATATAGTATATAGTACACCATGGTTGACAACAATGGTTAACCTCTTATATTTGATAAAGAATAGAATAACAGGCAAATTATACTAAGTAATACCTAAATAAGCACCATAAAATAATACATTATCAAATGATATCTTTTTCCTTTCAGATTTTTATTTATATGTACAATAAAATCCAGATAAATACTGTTTATGTTTATCTTGATACCTGTTTCCTTCCTTCCTTTCTTCCTTCCTTCTTTCCTTCCTTCCTTCCTCCTTTCTTCCCTTCCTTCTTCCCTTCCTCCCTCCCACCCTTTCTCCCTTCCTTCCTTCCTTTCATCTCCTTCATTTACACATTCAACATATATCTGAGTATCAACTGTACACTAGGGATTACACAGTGATAATCTCTATTATTAATATTTTGGTAAAATAATAGGATACATCCACTTTTCTTCATGCTTCCCTTGCTTATGGTTACATTTGATACAATTTTTATTGCTGTCGGAATTACTTTAGGCATTCCGAGAGTTATAATGCCTTGAGTGACTGTCTCTGTTCCATTACATCATATGAATCAGCCAATGGTAGTGATCTCTCTTACCGACCAGTGAAAAGAGTTGGCACTGGTGAAAAATCAGTCCCCACAATCATCACTGATTCAATTCCTCATGCTCCTGTCAGGAAATAGGAAAATGAACTGTTCCAGATGAACAATCTGCACTTACAAGTGTGAGGAACTACACGGATTGTCTGATGGAGGGAGAGGGGTTTGCTCTTTTGGAGATCTATCCCCATTTTGGATGCTACAGAGTGACAAGCCTGAAAATGATTAGCCATGGATTTAGGATGGCGTTGGGACAAGCTGGTGCCTGTGATTGTTGCCATCAGAGTCATAAATGTCAGGGAATGATGTTACCACTTGGCTTTTATAGGACAAATAAAGTTTAATCCAAAGAGCAACGATGGAACTAAATAAACCTATTCCTAATTATTCCCTAAACTTTATTTTCTCTTCTGTAACAACTACACTGTAGTCACTTGGTCATAAGATAAGTCCTTTTTATGTATGTTACTGCTCATGGAAATAACATTCCATAACTAGATGTAGTACTCTGCCTTGTTCTATTTTATGGTATTTAGTTGTTCTGTTTCTTGCACATACTTTTTTAATCCCTGCAGGCTCCAGCAGTGCCCTAGGCAGTGAAATCAGAATAGAAAATGAGTTGCTTCTAGACAAATCAGGTACATTTTTGTGTGAATAATTTATTCCTTAGTATCATCAGAGTACATTAATTTGTGCACTTGACACAGTGATTTATCAGTGTCTATTCTTTGCCATTTAAATATTAGAATCCTACTGACCCAATAAGATTTGGTTGGAATGGTGGCTAGTCCTTCTAGTATCTTTTTCTTTGTTCTGTTTTTCCTTAGATGTCTAGTTTAGTACTATCCGATTCTCATACAATTTATTGTATAGTAATGTTAGGGATTTTTATTCCCATGTTTTATAGGTTGTCACATTATATATTTTGGCACTGCCTTTTCTTCCATTAAAATCTTTCATAGTTATTATGCTTATCCTGAAAGTTCTGCACATAAGAAAATATTGAAAGAAGAGGCTCAATCCATAAGCAATTTTAGAGGCATGAGAATGATACAATGGACTTTAGGGACTTAGGGGGAAGAGTGGGAGAGGGTGAGGTATAAAAGACTACAAATTTGGTGCACTGCTTACTGTTTGAGTGATGGGTACAGCAAAATCTCACAAATCACCACTAAAGAACTTCCTCATGTAAACAAATACCGTGTATAACCCAGTAACTAATAGGAAAACAAAAAACTTAAAATATATTTAATTATCCTTTACTACTTACTCTAGCTAGGCTTGTGAAGATATTTTGGGTCACAAACTTTGTAACCAAAGAAGAGGAAGGAAGGAAGGAAGGAAGGAAGGAAGGAAGGAAGGAAGGAGGAAGGTGGAAGGAGGAAGGAAGGAAGTGAGCAAAACTTAAAAAAGAGGAAGAAAGGAAGTGAGCAAAACTTTTTCCAAGTAGCAACTATTAGAATTTGGCGTAACATTTTAAATATAGGAAAAATAGCATTATTATGGAAGCTGAATGGGAGTATTACGTAAAATATTTTTACTACTTATTCCCTTCATGATTACAAAATCTTTCACAATCATACACCTGGTGCACAGGAGGGTGTTTAATATAGGATCACAAGGGCTTTAATAGCAGAATTGTTAATCCACTGGTTTGGGGCCATGTGTCAATTAGAATTTCCTTTCAAAATAGCAAGAATATCTCTTTCCACTTGTTTTTCCCTTTGGTCAATACAAGACTCAAAATGCTGTAAATTAATAATTGAAATCAGCATGCTTAATATCTTGGTATTTACAGTTTCAACAATTTTTTTTACTGAATTAAAATTATATTTGTAAATAAATTTGAAGAAAAATTTTTAATAGGCATGATTTCTTTTTGACCCAAGTATGTCTATGTTAAAATAATGTTCAATGAAACTACAATAAATTTTCAAACTTTAAAAAGAAAAGATTCAATATAATTATCAGTGTTAAGACAATTACGAATGATGAATATCATGAAATAATAATATTAATATTAGATAAAAGGAATTTTGTATTTCTTCAGTTTCTTCATCTACAAAAGAAGATAGCAACATATATCTTGTGTTAAAACACTGTATATATATACACATTCAGCTTCTGTAATTAATACCTCTTTTTCTTAAGCTTGAAATATTTCACCAAAATTATAGTTGCTACTTGAAAATATTTTGCTCTCTAGTAGTCAGTTATAAGATTCTTTACATCTCTGGTGTATTTTAGATAGAAACTTTACAGCATAATATAAGCTCTCTTTAAGAAGAGTGATAGAAATGATAGAAATAAAGAATACGAGGGGCGGAGCAAGATGGACGAATAGGAACAGCTCCAGTCTCCAACTCCCAGTGCAAGCGACACAGAAGACCGGTGATTTCTGCATTTTCAACTGAGGTACTGGGTTCATCTCACTAGGGAGTGCCGGACAATCGGTGCTGGTCAGCTGCTGCAGCCCGAACAGCAAGAGCTGAAGCAGGGTTAGGCATCGCCTCACCTGGGAAGTGCAAGGGGGAAGGGAATCCCTTTTCCTAGCCAGGGGAACTGAGACACACAACACCTGGAAAATCGGGTAACTCCCACCCCAATACTGCGCTTTAAGCAAACGGGCACACCTGGAGATTATATCCCACACCTGGCTGGGAGGGTCCCACGCCCACGGAGCCTTCCTCATTGCTAGCACAGCAGTCTGCGATCTAACCGCAAGGCAGCAGCGAGGCTGGGGGAGGGGTGCCCGCCATTGCTGAGGCTTAAGTAGGTAAACAAAGCCGCTGGGAAGCTCGAACTAGGTGGAGCTCACAGCAGCTCAAGGAAACCTGCCTGTCTCTGTAGACTCCACCTCTGGGGACAGGACACAGTAAACAACAACAAAAGCAGCAGAAACCTCTGCAGTTGCAAACGACTCTGTCTGACAGCTTTGAAGAGAGCAGTGGATCTCCCAACACGGAGGCTGAGATCTGAGAAGGGACAGACTGCCTGCTCAAGTGGGTCCCTGACCCCTGAGTAGCCTAACTGGGAGACATCCCCCACTAGGGGCAGTCTGACACCCCACACCTCACAGGGTGGAGTACACCCCTTAGAGGGAGCTACCAAAGCAAGAATCAGACAGGTACACTCGCTGTTCAGAAATATTCTATCTTCTGCAGCCTCTGCTGCTGATACCCAGGCAAACAGGGTCTGGAGTGGACCTCAAGCAATCTCCAACAGACCTACAGCTGAGGGTCCTGACTGTTAGAAGGAAAACTATCAAACAGGAAGGACACCTACACCAAAACCTCATCAGTACGTCACCATCATCAAAGACCAGAGGCAGATAAAACCACAAAGATGGGGAAAAAGCAGGGCAGAAAAGCTGGAAATTCAAAAAATAAGAGCGCATCTCCCCTGGCAAAGGAGCGCAGCTCATCGCCAGCAACGGATCAAAGCTGGACGGAGAATGACTTTGATGAGATGAGAGAAGAAGGCTTCAGTCTATCAAACTTCTCAGAGCTAAAGGAGGAATTACATACCCAGTGCAAAGAAACTAAAAATCTTGAAAAAAAAGTGGAAGAATTGATAGCTAGAGTAATTAATGCAGAGAAGGTCATAAACGAAATGAAAGAGATGAAAACCATGACACCAGAAATACGTGACAAATACACAAGCTTCAGTAACTGACTCGATCAACTGGAAGAAAGAGTATCTGCGATTGAGGATCAAATGAATAAAATGAAGCGAGAAGAGAAACCAAAAGAAAAAAGAACAAAAAGAAATGAACAAAGCCTGCAAGAAGTATGGGATTATGTAAAAAGACCAAATCTACGTCTGATTGGGGTGCCTGAAAGTGAGGGGGAAAATGGAACCAAGTTGGAAAACACTCTTCAGGATATCATCCAGGAGAACTTCCCCAACCTAGTAGGGCAGGCCAACATTCAAATCCAGGAAATACAGAGAACGCCACAAAGATACTCCTCGAGAAGAGCAACTCCAAGACACATAATTGCCAGATTCACCAAAGTTGAAATGAAGGAAAAAATCTTAAGGGCAGCCAGAGAGAAAGGTCGGGTTACCACAAAGGGAAGCCCATCAGACTAACAGCAGATCTCTCGGCAGAAACTCTACAAGCCAGAAGAGAGTGGGGGCCAATATTCAACATTCTTAAAGAAAAGAATTTTAAACCCAGAATTTCATATAGCCAAGCTAAGTTTCATAAGTGAAGGAGAAATAAAATCCTTTACAGATAAGCAAATGCTTAGAGATTTTGTCACCACTAGACCTGCCTTACAAGAGACCCTGAAGGAAGCACTGAACATGGAAAGGAACAACCGGTACCAGCCATTGCAAAAACATGCCAAAATATAAAGACCATCGAGGCTAGGAAGAAACTACATCAACTAACGAGCAAAATAACCAGTTAATATCATAATGGCAGGATCAAGTTCACACATAACAATCTTAACCTTAAATGTAAATGGACTAAATGCTCCAATTAAAAGACACAGACTGGCAAACTGGATAAAGAGTCAAGACCCATCAGTCTGCTGTATTCAGGAGACCCATCTCACACGCAGAGACATACATAGGCTCAAAATAAAGGGATGGAGGAAGATCTACCAAGCAAATGGAGAACAAAAAAAAGCAGGGGTTGCAATACTAGTCTCTGATAAAACAGACTTTAAACCATCAAAGATCAAAAGAGACAAAGAAGGCCATTACATAATGGTAAAGGGATCAATTCAACAGGAAGAGCTAACTATCCTAAATATATATGCACCCAATAGAGGAGCACCCAGATTCATAAAGCAAGTCCTTAGCGACTTATAAAGAGACTTAGACTCCCATACATTAATAATGGGAGACTTCAACACTCCACTGTCAACATTAGACAGATCAACGAGACAGAAAGTTAACAAGGATATCCAGGAATTGTACTCATCTCTGCAGCAAGCAGACCTAATAGACATCTATAGAACTCTCCACCCCAAATCAACAGAATATACATTCTTCTCAGCACCACATCGCACTTACTCCAAAATTGACCACATAATTGGAAGTAAAGCACTCCTCAGCAAATGTACAAGAACAGAAATTATAACAAACTGTCTCTCAGACCACAGTGCAATCAAACTAGAACTCAGGACTAAGAAACTCAATCCAAACCACTCAACTACATGGAAACTGAACAACCTGCTCCTGAATGACTACTGGGTACATAACGAAATGAAGGCAGAAATAAAGATGTTCTTTGAAACCAATGAGAACAAAGATACAACATACCAGACTCTGGGACACATTTAAAGCAGTGTGTAGAGGGAAATTTATAGCACTAAATGCCCCCACAAGAGAAAGCAGGAAAGATCTAAAATTGACACTCTAATATCACAATTAAAAGAACTAGAGAAGCAAGAGCAAACACATTCGAAAGCTAGCAGAAGGCAAGAAATAACTAAGATCAGAGCAGAACTGAAGGAGATAGAGACACAAAAACCCCTCCAAAAAATCAATGAATCCAGGAGTTGGTTTTTTGAAAAGATCAACAAAATTGACAGACCGCTAGCAAGACTAATAAAGAAGAAAAGAGAGAAGAATCAAATAGATGCAATAAAAAATGATAAAGGGGATATCACCACCGACCCCACAGAAATACAAACTACCATCAGAGAATACTATAAACACTTCTACGCAAATAAACTAGAAAATCTAGAAGAAGTGGATAATTTCCTGGACACTTACACTCTTCCAAGACTAAACCAGGAAGAAGTTGAATCCCTGAATAGACCAATATCAGGCTCTGAAATTGAGGCAATAATTAATAGCCTACCAACCAAAAAAAGTCCAGGACCAGATGGATTCACAGCTGAATTCTACCAGAGGTACAAGGAGGAGCTGGTACCATTCCTTCTGAAACTATTCCAATCAATAGAAAAAGAGGGAATCCTCCCTAACTCATTTTATGAGGCCAACATCATGCTGATACCAAAGCCTGGCAGAGACACAACAAAAAAAGAGAATTTTAGACCAATATCCCTGATGAACATCGATGCAAAAATCCTCAATAAAATACTGGCAAACCGGATTCAGCAGCACATCAAAAAGCTTATCCACCATGATCAAGTGGGCTTCATCTCTGGGATGCAAGGCTGGTTCAACATACGCAAATCAATAAACATAATCCAGCATATAAACAGAACCAAAGACAAGAACCACATGATTATCTCAATAGATGCAGAAAAGGCTTTTGACAAAATTCAACAGCCCTTCATGCTAAAAACGCTCAATAAATTCGGTATTGATGGAACATACCTCAAAATCATAAGAGCTATTTATGACAAACCCACAGCCAATATCATACTGAATGGGCAAAAACTGGAAAAATTCCCTTTGAAAACTGGCACAAGACAGGGATGCCCTCTCTCACCACTCCTATTCAACATAGTGTCGGAAGTTCTGGCTAGGGCAATCAGGCAAGAGAAAGAAATCAAGGGTATTCAGTTAGGAAAAGAAGAAGTCAAATTGTCCCTCTTTGCAGATGACATGATTGTATATTTAGAAAATCCCATTGTCTCAGCCCCAAATCTCCTTAAGCTGATAAGCAACTTCAGCAAAGTATCAGGATAGAAAATTAATGTGCAAAAATCACAAGCATTCTTATACACCAGTAACAGACTAACAGAGAGCCAAATCATGAATGAACTTCCATTCACATTTGCTTGAAAGAGAATAAAGTACCTAGGAATCCAACTTACAAGGGATGTAAAGGACCTCTTCAAGGAGAACTACAAACCACTGCTCAGTGAAATCAAAGAGGACACAAACAAATGGAAGAACATACCATGCTCATGGATAGGAAGAATCAATATCGTGAAAATGGCCATACTGCCCAAGGTAATTTATAGATTCAATGCCATCCCCATCAAGCTACCAATGAGTTTCTTCAAAGAATTGGAAAAAACTGCTTTAAAGTTCATATGGAACCAAAAAAGAGCCCGTATTGCCAAGACAATCCTAAGTCAAAAGAACAAAGCTGGAGGCATCACGCTACCTGACTTCAAACTATACTACAAGGCTACAGTAACCAAAACAGCATGGTACTGGTACCAAAACAGAGATATAGACCGATGGAACAGAACAGAGTCCTCAGAAATAATACCACACATCTACAGCCATCTGATCTTTGACAAACCTGAGAGAAACAAGAAATGCGGAAAGGATTCCCTATTTAATAAATGGTGCTGGGAAAATTGGCTAGCCATAAGTAGAAAGCTAAAACTGGATCCTTTCCTTACTCCTTATATGAAAATTAATTCAAGATGGATTAGAGACTTAAATGTTAGACCTAATACCATAAAAACCCTAGAGGAAAACCTAGGTAGTACCATTTAGGACATAGGCATGGGCAAAGACTTCATGTCTAAAACACCAAAAGCAATGGCAGCAAAAGCCAAAATTGACAAATGGGATCTCATTAAACTAAAGAGCTTCTGCACAGCAAAAGAAACTACCATCAGAGTGAACAGGCAACCTACAGAATGGGAGAAAATTTTTGCAATCTACTCATCTGACAAAGGGCTAATATCCAGAACCTACAAAGAACTCAAACAAATGTACAAGAAAAAAACAAACAACCCCATCAAAAAGTGGGCAAAGGATATGAACAGACATTTCTCAAAAGAAGACATTCATACAGCCAACAGACACATGAAAAAATGCTCATCATCACTGGCCATCAATGAAATGCGAATCAAAACCACAATGAGATACCATCTCATACCAGTTAGAATGGCAATCATTAAAAAGTCAGGAAACAACAGGTGCTGGAGAGGATGTGGAGAAATAGGAACACTTTTACACTGTTGGTGGGATTGTAAACTAGTTCAACCATTATGGAAAACAGTATGGCGATTCCTCAAGGATCTAGAACTACATGTACCATATGACCCAGCCATCCCATTACTGGGTATATACCCAAAGGATTATAAATCATGCTGCTATAAAGACACATGCACACATATGTTTATTGCGGCACTATTCACAATAGCAAGACTTGGAATCAACACAAATGTCCATCAGTGACAGACTGGATTAAGAAAATGTGGCACATATACATCATGGAATACTATGCAGCCATCAAAAAGGATGAGTTTGTGTCCTTTGTAGGGACATGGATGCAGCTGGAAACCATCATTCTTAGCAAACTATCGCAAGAACAGAAAACCAAACACTGCATGTTCTCACTCATAGGTGGGAACTGAACAATGACATCACTTGGACTCAGGAAGGGGAACATCACACACCGGGGCCTATCATGAGGAGGGGGGAGGGGGGAGGGGGTAGGGATTGCATTGGGAGTTATACCTGATGTAAATGACAAGTTGTTGGGTGCTGACGAGTTGATGGGTGCAGCACAGCAACATGGCACAAGTATACATATGTAACAAACCTGCACGTTATGCACATGTATCCTAGAACTTAAAGTATAATAATAATAGAAAAATAAAAAATAAAAAAATAAAAAAGATAAAAAAAATACATCCCTTCATCCTCCCAAAAAAAAAACAAAAACAAAAATTTGCAAGAAAAAAGAAAACTCCCATCCAAAAGTGGGCAAAGGACATGAATAGACAATTCTCAAAAAAAAAAAAAAAAAAAAAAAAAAAAAAAAAAAAAGATATACAATCAGCCAACAAACATTATGAAAATAAATGCTCACCATCACTAATTATCAGGGAAATGCTCATTAAAACCACGATGAGATACCACCTTACTCCTGCAAGAATGACCATAATTAAAAAGTCAAAAAATAATAGATGTTGGAGTGGATGTGGTGAAAAGGGAACACTTTTACACTGTCGGTGGGAATGCAAACTAGTACAACCATTCTGGAAAATGGTATGGAGATTCCTTAGAGAACTAAAAGTAAAACTACCTTCGATCCAGCAATCCTACTACTGGGTATCTACCCAAAAGAAATCAAGTCATTATATGAAAAAAGACTCCAGCACATGCACGTTTACAGCAGCATATTTCACAACTGCAAAAATATGGAAACAACGTTATTGCCCATCAATCAACAAGTGGATAAAGAAGATATGGCATATATACACCACAGAACACTACTCAGCCATAAAGCGGAATGAAATAATGGCCTCTGCAGCAACCTGGATGGAGTTGGAAGCCATTATTGTAAGTGAAGTAACTCAGGAATGGAAATCCTAATATCGTATGTTCTCACTTGTAAGTGGGAGCTAACCCATGAGGGTGCAAAGGCATAGGAATGACATGATGGACTTCGGGGACTAGGAGGGAAATGTGGAAGGAGGGTGAAGGATAAAAGAAGACTATACATTGGGTACAGTGTACACTGCTCAGGTTATGGGTGCACCAGAATCTCAGGAATCACCACTAAAGAACTTATCCACCTAACCAAAATCCACCTGTATGCCCCCAAACTATTGAAGTTTTTAAAAATACTAGAACAATTATGAGAGTGACTAAGTTTATGTCCTCTGAGCTGGAAAGACTTTTTCGCAAAAGTAACCACAACCCATGAACACAGGACGTCTTTCCATTATTTATGTCTTCTTTAATTTCTTCAAGCAAAGTGTTGTAGTGCTCAGGGTAAATGCTGATTACGTCTACTCCTGAGTATTCTATTCTTTTCGTGCTACTGTAAATGTAATTATTTTCTTAATTATTTTTGGACTGTTGATTGTCAACGTACACAAATGCAACTGGTTATGGTGTATTCATTTTCGATCTTGCAACTTTGACAAATTAATTTATTAGCTCTAAATAAAAAGAATACTAGTGATAGAAGTTTAATGTAAGAATGTTTCATCATATACTTAGGTGCTCACTGTTTTATATATAGAGTAGCATAAACAATATTAATAGCTGATATTGAGGAGGTACATGCACCCAGTACTTTACATTTATTATATTCCCAAGAATATTATCAGCTCTATATTTTTATCTAATTTTCAACAGATGAGGAAACTGGGAATCTGAGAAGTTAAATGACATATCCATTGGCTCATAACTAGGAAATGAGATGGCTGAATTTAAACTTGAGTCAATCTTTTGAACTGTAAGACTCCTAAATCTTCCATACTGATTGCTTTTGATTAACCACTTATTAAAAATATCACATAGAAGCCACCTAAAATAAAAAAAATTATGTATTTATACTAACACTCTGCTTTCAAAAAGGATATTGAGTTCATAAAAAAGGATTCTAAGCCCTATGCTTAAAACTATTTTTAAGTTAACAGAAAAAAAGTCTAATATAAAATGGTTATAAAATATGTATGCTCAATGGATTATGCCCACATGGTTTTATGATAGTAAGAAACATAGCAAATAAAATATAATTTCACAAACATGCAGTCATTTCGGTGAACATTTTCCACATATGTTCTCTTCTATGTTTAATTTTCTTTCTCTGAGCATTTCATGTATCTGTTTTATTGTTGTGTCTTGTGTGTTTTTCCATACTGGACTTATTATTATTTTTAAATGTTACTTTCTTTGCCCACTAAGGACAAGGACAATATATGGAATATTCTTATAAAAAAATTTAAAAAGGCCTTTGATCCTATGTTGATCACTTTGTTAAATGTATTTTCAGTTACTTTCAATAAATATTCGTTAAGCACCCTCTTTTTTTTTTTTTTTTTTTTTTTTTGCCAAGGACTAAAGCTATTGCTGGAATTATAAAAGCTAATAAAACACAGTCCCTGCTTTCAAGAGTTTGTAAATAGAGCAAGACATTAAACAAAGAAATGCACTGAAATTAGAAACCAGTGACCTGAAAGTCTCTACATGTAGATACTAAACTGTTATAATCAAGCACCATTGCTGGATACACACACACAAAAGTAGTCTTGATGATTCCAAGCAGCAATTTATCCAAGCCATAGAGAGAGAAAGCCCTGCTACCATATTTAGTTCATCTCTAGAATGTATTGATTTTTTCCTACTTTGACTACAGATTTGGTAATAATTTAAGCAATGTTATATATTGCAGAGTAGATTTTTTTAAAAATGGATTCACAAACTCCATGGAGATTGTGTGATCTTTGTCATTTTGCCTGTTTTGTCATATTAATTTAAACCAAATTTTCTATAAAAGGTAAGACATATTCAATATATTGTATACACAGCAATTTTTATACCTAGACTCAAGGTACTCTTCTATTAAAAATATATTTAAAAATTTTAGGCGCCTGTAGTCCCAGCTACTCGGGAGGCTGAGGCGGGAGAATGGCGTAAACCCGGGAGGCGGAGCTTGCAGTGAGCGGAAATCCGGCCACTGCACTCCAGCCTGGGCGACAGAGCGAGACTCCCTCTCAAAAAAAAAAAAAAAAAAAAAAATTTAAATCATAAAAATACCTTTAGTGGGACTTCCCAAAATATACTATACATACACATCTCCTGGGAATCTTGTTAAGATGCAAATCTGCTTTTAGTAATCTTGGGCAAGGCCTGAAATACTGCATTACTCATAAGCTTCCGGGGTCTGATGAGGCAACTGGGTTAGGGTCTGCACATTAAGTAACAAGGACCAAGAGTATTAATGAATAAACTGCAATTTATAAATATGCATTCTCTAGCATATTTCACTACTGTGGTCAATTAGCCTACTAGTGCTTTACAGGGAAGCAGGAATATAAATATTTTCAACAAAATTGAATGCAATCATCTGGGACTTGAAGGACTTATCAGGCAACTATGAAGAACTGGTTTACATGTCCTCAAATCTGTTAACGATTTGCTAATTCTGTTTTTATTTCTTTTTTTTTTTTTTTTTTTTTTTTTTTTTTTTTACTTTAGCAGTATATAATTTGGGAACAAGTTGCCCTATTACTATGTAATTGTTTTTAAAGATATTATTGTAAATGTAAAAAAATATGTCTTATATTTGTTACAAATAGTAAACTCATATTGCCTATATGTTTTTTAGGGACCATAATCTTTATAGACCTTTTATCTGGTCTACGTTGCTTTATAGTTTATTGAGGATATACCATCAAACTAAGAAAATAATTAAAATTAAATTTCAGCAGCCCTGCTTTCCTTCAATAACAGAAAGAAATCAAAATACTGAAATACAATTCTTTCCTCATAACTGCAGAGATTTACTTTGCTCCGTAAAATGGACTCATGGACTATGATTGTTCTACCTATTTTTTGTTATTAGATAGTAACGTCGAATGTCTAGGTGTTTCTTCAGACATGGCCACTTGCCTAAGTTCAGATGTAAATTGAAGGGGAAACTACCTCCAAACACTCGTAGGCACAGACAACCTGTCCCCTGGTCTGCTTTGTTAGAGCAATGACTGCTAAACTCTCCCCCATCTACCCCTGTAACACTCACACCCAGACCTCCCAGGATGCATTGAGAAAACAGACAATAGTGAAATGCTGTATATCAGACTTCTTTAGATTTTACCATCAATGAGTTCATGAAAGTTCATAAACTTTTTATAATTATGAACACCTCTGCAAAGTAAAGAAAAATTGGTAAGTTTAACATTTATCAATTAAGACATTATACTTTATATAACAAAAAGGATTAAAAATTCTAGGCCTGAAATATATTATTAACAGAAACATAATGCATTCCTTTGCCTAATATTTTATACTTTTGAAAACATTCAAAAATTATATCAATAAAATAACAAACACTTAGAGTTTTTTATGCTGTGCATTGTGTAAACATTTTTCTATAAATTATCTCATTTAAAGCTCATGAAAACAGTACTTATTCCCATTTCAGAGTAGGAAACTGAAGCCAGAGAAGTTAAGGAACTTATACATCTTTTGAAGAACAAAAAATGGGCTAGAAACTTTTCTGATCCCAGCTGCAAGTTCTTATATACCACCCCATAATATTTGTTTTTATTTAAACAATGAGATGGACCAGAGCTAGATTATTTCAAATTTTTCAGTTTGAAGAATTTGAAAAATAGTATGTTTAATAGTGTTGCACAAATCCAGCTATTTGGTAATCCTTTAATCTTTCCAGCATTATGATAATATATATTTGGGAATCTGTAGGCTGGAATGATGTATGTTTTAGGTGAAGGAAAGGAGTGGTGGTGGAGTGTCAAAACTGTAGCTTTTAAGCTTATAATATTAAATAATCCTGTAAGTTACAGTATATTTGTATTTGTATTTCTCATAGGAGTAAGATGGTTGAAGATTGTCTAATTTCATACTGTAAAAAACACTATAAATCTGGGATTCAATTATGAATGAAACTTGAGTTTTGAGAATGTTAGTGGAGCTTATATCTACATTTTTAAGGAAAAAGCAGCAGTAAAGTGCCTGCTATGATCATTCCCAAATTCAGTTATTTATATAATAGGGGTAGAAGGGGAAGTGTGATGAGAGACAGAATTAAAAACAATTCTTTATCATAAGTGGATACAAATGGCCCTGTTTTCTGTTTGAAAAGTGCAAAACAATTGCTACTATTTATTATGCATATACAAGTTGCCAATATTTGAAAATTAAATTAATTGGTTGAAGAATGCTTGCCTGCAGGTGCTGTGCTAAGCACCATACTTCCTTGTCTTATTAACTACAGCACAGTAGGGGAAATATTATTATCCCAGTTTTATATACAGAACTTAGAGAGATAAAGTGCTTCACTTAAAGTAAGCAAGAATTTGTACACGGCAGATCCAAACTACAAACCCAGAAACAATGCTGCTAATCGTTATACTAGCTCCTTAATTATGTTAGCGAGTATGTGTGGGCTGTAGAAACTGTTGAGTTGGTGTCTAGCTCTTTGCTTCCATAACAACAATGGCAAAGGTAATCATACATAGCCAAGACTATACTGGGCACAAATGTTCAGCAGATGGGCCTGTTCCAACATAGTAACCAACAGTCTATTTCACATTGGATACTGGCTTGGAAACCTAACTCTGCAGCAATAGATGGTTATATATATTCAAATATCTTCCAATCCATGAATTAGTCAACATTTGATTATAACGCCTGGGGCTATTCTGTATTTATTACCAGAGCTCCAAATTGTTGGTTTTCTGGTAACACTGAACCACTCCCAATGTCAAGTCTCAAAAAGGAAAAAATTAAATCAAATTTTAAACATATTTGGGATTTAAAATAAGTTTTAACATATTTTTAGATGGAAGGTTTACACATTCATAAACACGTATTTATGTGTATGTACAGAGAGATGTAGATCTATTCACACAAACGCATATATACATAAGATTTCTAAAATATGATATTCCCCCCTGAATTAGAACTATTAAAAACATATTTTGTGTGCATAAAAGGCATGTTGTTCATAGCTAGAGTGACATTGGCAACCCATAGAAGAAGTCATGTTTTTTTTTTCTAGAGTTGATTGATGGTTTACTGAGTAAAAGCACAGAGGATTTTGGGGAAAAAAAAAGTCATAAAAAAGAAAATAAATATGAACTACTGTGTTATTTGGCAACCTTTTATCAACTCTGCTAAGCCAAAAGGGCAGTCTGCCAAACCTCAAATGTGATTGCATTGTATCCAGAGTGGATGAAAATACTGTAGCAAAATAAATAAGAAAGAAATAGTATCATCTTGATCTGAGGACATAGGAAGGAACTGGAGTATTTCTATGTTCTATATCAACAATACTATTTTTTTTTTCTTTCATAAGATATGAAATGGAGGCACGGTTGTGTTACAGGTCCAGTGGACAAGTACCTGGTGGGGTGTTTTGAGTCTGTTATTTAATGTCAGTGAACCTGATGTCCATCCTGTGTAAATAAGGGGATTAAAGTACATCACCATTCACCTCCTCCCAGTGAGAAAATCCATATTTCTAATTTTGTAGATTAACATGCAATTTTATTTTTACCTATTTTAGTTTTCAAGTTGCATCTTTATTGAAAGACTATGTGGATACATTGTTGTCACTTCTGGATTCTTTAAAAATGTGCCCCATCCCTGAATTATTGCATTAGGACCTGTGCTACTAAGTATACTGAATACATTTGACTGCAGAATTAATTCCCTTGTTTGACAATTAAGACTTAACAATATCTCTAGAGATCTATGCTACATGTCCTGTAGGATTTCTGTTGTATCCATACTTTAGGAAACACTGCAAAATTGAATTTTTCAAACTATTTACTTTATGTAACATTGAACAAAGTTGGCTCTTTACGGTATCATGGAATGAAGCATTTGAAAGTCCTAAGGAACGTAAGTAAATAATGGATGAAACATATTTATTACCTGTCTGTCAAGATAAGGAGGTGGTAGAATAGGATACATTCTTATGTTCCTACCAAAGTATGCCTTCCATGGATCTCCTGTGATTAGTAAGTTTAGCCAGTGTCCTTAGAACCTTGAGAAACATTGCCTGGTTGACTATATATTCCTAATTTGTCCAGAACTGTATTGATTGTCTTCATGTAATTATGAATAATACTTCCTTTCACTCTCAAAAGTGTTTGAAATTAAACAATTATATGTAGTCACCCTTCCTACAAGAAGTATAAAAAAACCCCACAAACTGTCTAGCCTTGAAATTGCTCTTCTTACTCTTCTGGGAAACGTTGGGATGTGTCATTTATATTCCAAATTTGCAGAAAATGAAATAAGTAATTTTCACACAGGAAAAGTATAAGAGCTATGATGAGAACTAACTTAACTCTTCCAGGACTAATTCCAATTAGTTAACAACAAATCCTTTGAACAGTAATTGGGCAAAAGAGGCTTGCTGTTTATTTATTTTTACCTATTAATTTGTTTGTTTATTGACACTGCTTATCTTGCAATTCTGCAATCTCTTATAGTGCTTGTGAAACCATGTTCCCTTTACAATCTTCCTCTCTACCCTAACCAAGAAACTGTTAAAATAATTTAAAATTTGTCCTTAAAAGTTAAGCAATTTAGGAGCCATGCAAAGTGTCTTGAAATGTATTATTTTCTCATTGTTTATTCCAAATGACCAGTCTCCTCTTCTCCTCACATGTGTGTGACTGTAGAAATATACTCTTATGATCTAATTATTGGTGATTCAGTAAACAAAACCCTGGAAAGGCTGCTAACCCAGGGATCAGTTTACAGCTGAATTATTTGAGAGTGTTTGTCCAAAATACAATGTAGTAAACTGTGCCATCCTGCTAGGGGAAGAGAAAGAGAGAATTTGATGCGTATGAGTAAATTAAATAGTAAGACTTCTCAATGAAAACAGTAGAGTCACATATCCAAATGCTGCTATTACAGCAGGATTTTATTGATTTTAACCAGGCAAATGGCTGCTTGTAGCAAAATCATGTGTGGTCACTCAGCAGTCCCTGTCAAGCTCAAGGCTGAGTTGTTCTAGTAGCCCCTGGCACCCAGTGAGCCAGGGACAACTGGTTATTACACCAAGCAAATCACACAGATCACTTAACAGCATGTCTGTCTCAGTCAGTTGGAAAGCACCTTCATATTCTGTGGATTATTCCATAAGCCAGAATAGTTATGGTACACATTTTTAGATACTGTTTAAAATAGTTTACTAAGCAAAGGAATATAGATGGCAGTTCCTTCTCATGGGTCAAATTTTCTGTAACATTATCCATCCATTTCTGCACTGAGCAGTCTCTAAACCTTTTTGCAATATGCATATGAAATGATTCATTATTATAATGAAATTCAAAACACCCTAGAGTAATGGAGAGGAAAGGGAAAATAAAACCAAACCTGCTGCCCTGGTGCTGAAGACAGCCAAAAGAAGGGGAGTGCTTCAGTGAACAAGTGGTTTTGTGATTTCATAGTGTTGCTGCAGGAGCTCTGCTGGGGCAGTTGGTGGAGTTAGGTGGTCTCTACTGGATGCTCAGGAGTGGTATTAAGTGCCTTGTGAGGAGCGTTAAGGCTTTGGTGTCCAGAATAGTACATAATTGTATTTGAAATTAGAGGGAGTTGAAAGGGATGATTGGTTTAATTTAGCTCTTAAATGTTATCTTTTGACCTGGTGGTGACTTTACTGGCTGTCTCAGTAGCAATGCACATGCCATCCCTGCATGTGATAGATTTAATCAGACCATTTACTGTATTGGGAATTTCATGTTTATAGAAAGCAGATAAAAGAAAAAGAATACTTGTTTTATGGCCTGGGGCTGCAAATAGCACACATTAGTTGTATACCTCTAGGGACAGGATGCCCCCTCTAGAGAGGCTGACATCATAATTAATTACACCCATTTTTTTCATAGGAATGAAATTCAACCTTGACACTGCTGTGTGGTCAGAGTTGATTCTATTTGTAAATTGATAAACTTCACTTTAATAACTCAAATTCTAGAAGTATGGAATTAAATTAGTAATGTCTTCTGTGCTTTATTACTTGACTGCTAAATTAGAGATGATTCTGTTAGAGTACCTAAATACCTGGTTCAATCTGGGAGAAAAATGTTCCCTTAAAATAATATGTTAATAGTGTTAGAGTGCTGCTGACCCCACTGTCACCCTATTTAACTAGCAAAATACCTCTTGCTCTGAAATAATTGAGAAAATAATAAAATAAAGAGAAAACTGTAAGAAATTATTATATTCTAAGATTTTTTTGTTATTCTCAGTTGTTCTGCAATGCTATAGAAAAAAAATTTAATAAATCACATATTAAGAGTTTTTTAATTACTTGAGTATAATTTTAAAAGTTTAATGACTCTTGTGAGAGAAATATTAACTACTTTTAAACTTTACAACACCCTATTGAAGTGTACATTTTTAATATAAGATTAAATAACCAATGAAAGGGATAGTACCTGCCACATTTTTCATTTGAATAAGATTCTCCATTGTCTTTAAGAAATATGCAGTACAAGGTGTCATTATAATAATATTTGTTACATCTGTGTTTCTTAAAATCCCTAAGGTAAAATAGGTGAATAATCTCAATTTCTATTTTTATGAAAAAATGCGCATAGTGTTTATTAATGAAATTGTTCGTTCTTTTAACTATCCTATATGAATCAACAGCCTTATATGTGCCTGACTGTTCACAACATATTATACTGCAGGGGCAGTATGTTCAAAAGGAATTCATTATTTTGAGAAGTTTTGTCTCTGTGATCTTTTCATGTTCAAGTCACTTATTAGAACTGTATTGATGAAACTTTGATTCATATTAACTAGAATTATTTTTTAAGGGCAGACTAAAACAAATAATAAACAGCTCTAAGAGAAAAAAAAAACATCTGATTAATAAATTCTATGCACAGTTGACCTGTTTTATTTAGTTATATTTCCCCCAACACTTAAAGATACTTTAGTTTAAAACAAACAAACAAACAAACAGAAAAACATCTGGTCTACATACAATGAAAATTAGAAATTCAACATATATATACATTTCTTACCATGATTTGGAATTTGTTGAGTGTGCGGTTTAAACTACTTCTAGAATGATTATAGTGATTTTACATTATTTGTAGAAAGACATGCTGTATAGATTTTTTTAATGTTCTAAAGATTTTCAAAAAGCCACAAGATTACTCTCCACTTGCTTAATAATATATCTTAACCATTCTACAATTTGAAGAACATACATTGATTAATATTTTTATAACCAAAAACTGATAGTTAATCCTGAACATTCAGAAATTATATTTTATTTATTGAATTCACATATTAGTTTATATAGAGTTCTGCTTGATTTTGAAAGCAGTTTTTCCCCTTAATCCTCAACCAAATAAAATGATAAATTCTGACACTCTGGTAATTTGCATAACAATTGGCTACAAAGAATAATCATTAATATTCAATGAAGTTCTAATTTGCACAATGCCTGCAGCAATATGTAAACTTCATTTTGCTTTAAGATGGAAATTTGTTACAGTGTAAATATCAGTAAGTATAATTTTATTAATCAGTCTCAATGAGCATTTGATTCTCTGACCTTGGCAATGTCTATACTTCTGTCCTAGAACACACAGGAAAAAGAAACTTAAGGTCACCTTGTTTTCTATTGGTCACTACTTACATTTTACATGTAGTTCTAGGTATTCCAACAAAGTATAGTGAAAGGAGCGTTCATTATTCAAAATAAAGCTAATGTTATTGCTTACCCTTCACTAGAAAAAATCAAGCTTATTTTCAATTATGTTCATTAATTTAGTTGACTGGCATTTGTTGAATATCTACTGTTTTTCAAGCAATGTGTGAGGTTCTGAGGATATATACAGACCTACATCCCCCTCCTCGAGCTTTCAGCCTACACATTTTTAGTTAAGAATAATACATTTGCTGTGGCAAAAAACAAAGAAAATGCTCCAAATGCATTTTGGTTTGAACTGAACTAAATAGCAATAGTAATAATAAGAAGTAACATTTATTGAATAGTTAGGATGTGCCAGGCATTTTTCTAACTGCTTGACATGTACTAGCTGGTTTGATCTTCACAAAAACCCTAAAATATATGTAGCATTATTATCCCAATTTTAAGTGAGGGAAATTAGGAATAATGAGATTGTTAAATATGTTTGTAAAAAGAACAATTTGACCTATATTGTGACTGAAAAATCAAAGATTGATTTTCACCAAGATTTTCTGGCTAGATTTAAATGTACTAAGGCAGTCAACCAAAATCAGTATGCATGTGATGCATCTTACTGACTGCAATCCTAACCTACACATTTTCAGATTAGCAAAGTACTTTTTATTTATCCATTTGGCATATGAGGATATGCTTGAGCATCTACAATGAGGCTGTTCTAGGCACTGAAGATTTCAATGGTCAGTAAGACAGACAAAGCCTTGCAGTCTTGGTGCTTACATGAGGGTGCTGGAAACAAATGATAAACAACTAAAGACATACATATATAATATTTTCAGGTAGTGATTAAAAAAAAGAATGAAGTGCAAAGTGATTGCCAGTGGGGGTAGGGCAAGGTTCAATTTCAGTTTGAGTAGCTAGGAATTGTTTTGTTGAAGAGTTGAACGAAGACTTGAATGAAATGAGGAGTGATTCTTTCAACAACATGAGACAAAGTG
The DNA here is from genome assembly GCF_037993035.2 of Macaca fascicularis. Classification (NCBI taxonomy): domain Eukaryota; kingdom Metazoa; phylum Chordata; class Mammalia; order Primates; family Cercopithecidae; genus Macaca; species Macaca fascicularis. Next base: position 57,421,894 of record NC_088391.1, on the reverse strand, counting down.
CTTCAGAAAGAAGAAATAGACCCCAGGCTAGGGGTGGGAGGGCAGGGTTTATATTACAGGGAAATAGATAGAAGGGTGGAGTTGAGAGCGTTATGTGGCTAGAGGGATTGGAACATCTGGAAAATAGTGTAAACTTTGGTGACCATGAAAAATAGTTTGGATTTTATTCTAAATATCATGTGAAACCAATGGAGAATTTTGAAGAAGGAAGTTGGGGGCTATGGGTTATAATTGTAAAAGATGGCTCTGGCTTCTGTGTAGAAAACATACTCTAAGGCAGCAAGAAGGGAAGCAGGAAGACAAGCTAGCAAGTTCCTGTCACCATCCAGTTGACCAGGGCCAGGATGGTATGATGGATGTAGTGGAATACAGTCAGACCAGTCAGACTCAGGAAATGGTTAAACGATTTGACCAACAAAACTCTCTGATGGTTGGAGTTTTAAAGATGTCACTGGATTGCTAAAATACCGAATTTTAAGCAGGTTCATAAAACTTTTTGACCTGGTTTCTGATATTGTAAATTGACATTTAACAGGTGAGGTTTTGACAAAAGTTAAGAGAAATAATTTAAAATCACTGATTGTTCCTTATTACAAATCAGTCATTGAATGTTTTAATTTAAATGTAAGTTGTGTTAAAGGGCAACTCGAAACAGACAATATATAGACATTTCTTATTCTATGAGAATAAATTATGAGTGAAATTAATACTGGTCCTTATATTTCTTAGCAGATAATTACTGAATATTGCTATCTATTAGAGGAACACAAGTTTATTCCATATTGGACACCTTGCTAGTAAAGTAGATCATATGCTTATGAAGTGACTCATCAGGGAGATAAATTATCGGTGACAGTCTTTCAATGCAGAAAGATTTTATTAAGTGATACCAATTGTGCCCAGTCTCCATTTTGCCCGCCATCTGTCATTGGCATGATGCGTGTGACAGGCTTCTCACAACAGGCTGACTACTTTCCCTTCTTCCATCAATTTGCTTACCTTCCTGACCATTTGACTGCATAGACTATTTCCAGTGCTTTCCAAGTTAGGGAAAAGCAGTATGTGGACATAAATCACAGAGCTTCTAGAGAAGAAGAGAGTTTAAAGTCATGAAATGTATAAAAGAAAGCATAGTAAAATAGTATCTTAATAAAGAGTAACAGGCCAGGTGTGGTGGCTCATGCCTGTAATACCTGTAAGCACTTTGGGAAGTCGAAGAGGGTGAATCACTTGAGGTCAAGAGTTTGAGACCAGTCTGGCTAAGGTGATGAAACCCCGTCTCTACTAAAAATACAAAAAATTAGCTGGGCCTGGTGGCATGTGCCTATAATCTCAGCTACTCAGGAGGTTGAGGAGTGAGAATCCTTGAACCCAGGAGGCAAATGTTGCAGTAAGCAGAGATCACACCACTGCACTCCAGCGTGGGCTGCAGAGTGAGACTGTATCTCAAAAAGAAATCAAACAAACAAAAAAGAACAAAAACAAAAACGAGGAGCAGGAATAAACATCATATAGTCAAATAATTCTAATAATTCAGAGCCATTTTCTTTCTGTGCCTATGCTCTACCAGGCATTTCAGATTAAAAGCACCTTCTTTGGGTAGAAAATATTGTGGGTCTAAGATGAAGGTGTTTGATATTGGGAAGGTGATGAAGATTAAGCAAATTGAATGAAGCAGCCCTGAGGTCAGTTGCGCAGGGTAGATTTCCATTAGGCAAAACTCTCCTCCAGGATAACTCTTCTGTTGCTAAGAGATCATTTCAAATATGCCTACCTATTATGCAAATGAATGGGGAGCTGCTTTTTCTTTTTCTAATTTTCATGGAAAGGTGAGACACTTATCTCTGGGACATCAGTCTTTTGTCTGGATTCAGTGTCTGTGCACACCTATGCCTGGGAACAGTAATGCATATACTCCAGAGGAGAAAGGAAGACCAAAGGAAGAGAAGATAGGATTAGTGACTGTCTTAAAGCAGCATTTGGATCAAGAAAGTCAGTGGCCATAAAAAGATGCAATTTTTAAATCAAATTCTTTAGCGCATTTAATGTTCAAAAATTATTAGAACGTTGTGGTTAAATTATATTTAGAACTAATGGTTTTGCAGAGAAAGCCATACATTTTGTAGGATTGTATTGGTGTTGGTTAAGAGTGTAGTAAATATCTAATTTAATGCCCATATTTGGAAAAACAGGAAAAAAAGACTGACTTTGTTGAACTCCCAAGGATGGCTTTCTTCTCTCTTTTTATCCTCTATCATTTTCTTCCCCCTCTTTCTTTTTCTCTCTCTTACTCTCTTCCTCCTTTCCCTATTTTTTCTTATTTTTTCTTCCTTCCCTTTCTTACACACACACACACACACCCCAAAAAACAAAAACAGAACACATTGTTTAATGCCTTCTGTGTGTATGACCTGAGGACACCATGTTTTAGTCAGGTAAGATTGGTAGATCTTGCTTTAAAGACCCAGCTGAAAGTCACAATTTTCTGTTCTTTTCTATAAATAGTGATGCCCCATATTTAAAAAAGAATCAATATGTTTGTTTATTTAAATGCACATACTCTATAAATGCAAACATATTAATATGGGAGATTATATTATGTACAAATGAAAGACATGTCTTCATATGGTAGAGGTTTAATGTTGAGTTATTTTGAAGAAAGTATCACATGTGTTTTATTCACCATAGCATACATATGATTGTACTTAGTGATTTATCTCCACTTACAATTTATGTAAAATTGTTTTAAAATTTACATTGATGGTTTACTTAGAAAGTGTATTATTATAGGGTTAGGACTTTATGTTCTATAAGAAATTTATTCTCTAATAAACTTAAAACAGACAAAGATTAGCAACTCAAAGAACTATGTCCCTATGGTAAAGTGCTGGACTCTAATTGGAATCCTACATATATTTAGATTATGGGATATAAATTACTTTTAAATAACCATAAATCATTATTATCTTGCATTTTAATTACCCCCATACCCCAGTTTCCCCATGAAATCTATATATGGGTAGGTTTAATAAGTCTTTAGAGCAATGCCTAACTAATGGTCTAGAATACTAAAAAAAAAAAAAAAAAATGTGAGCAACACATATTTTAAAATATAACTCCCAGTGAAAAGATATCTGTAACCTAAGAGATACAGTATTAATTATTTTGCATGGTGTGGAACTATCCCCTTAATTATTTCTTTTTCCACTTCCCTAACTCTTTCTCCTTATCTCAACCTATGAACTAGCTCTACTGAAGTTCTCAAAATTCCTCTAATAAACTATATTATTGCACTACTTTATGTTTTCTCACCTCTTACATTCCTTGCACAGAATTGTTTTCCTCAGTGCTCACCCACCTTTTAAAGTCTTCATCTGCCACAGAAATCAAAATTTACTTCCTGTTTATATTCTTGCCTAGCATTTCCCCACTTCTCCTAATGTGCTAATTACTTTTTTCTTCAACCGCTAATACACTTTCATCAATTTTATTATATTAATAACACACATCTAATATAACGATGTATTTATATGTCTATGTCTCCTAGGCTTTGTCCTTCTTGAAGGCAAGAAATATTTTATTCACCATTTTCACAGTGTGTGGTAGAAACTCAACAAGTATTTGTTGAAAGGATTAATTCTCTATGGTGAACCTATATTCTGCATATTACTAAAAATCTCTGTTCAGTTTATTACTTATGCACCCATCAAATGAGAAACATTGCCTTATGTTTGCTTTTTCTCAGTATCATCTCAAACAAAAACATAGTTGCACTTACTTAATTTTTCAAACCAGAGAAGCCAACTAGTTTGAGGAAGCTGTCATTATCAGCAGAAAACTGGGGTACTGCTTAAATGACTGGTCCTAATTGAAGAAAAGAGACTAGTTAGTTATAAGCAACGCCACTGCATTCATGAGAACATCCCCTTGACATGTTCCATGGTAGGCTTCCATGTTTTACAGACAAGGGGCTGCAACATTGCTTTTTCCCCAGCCTCTGTACACATGACAAAAATGCCACAATGCTGTATATAAATGGAGCTGGCTGAATAAATAAGCTTTCTTCACACACATTCAAATGGATCAGGAGTGGGTATGACACGTAAGTGCCAGCTAACTGCAGATGAAAGCCACAAGTGCCCCCTAAGCCAAGGACTAGTGAAAACTGGTAGAAAATGCTTCCAAAGACCATGCTAAGTTTTATGGAAATATCATCCTTAAGCAAAATCCTAAACTATCTATTTTGTTGAAAATCATGGGTTAACTTGCTAACGTTGCCTATGAAATGGAGGAGGCAGTGTGCAGGCAGCCATCCTAGAACATTACCAGGCAGCAGTTACTGCTTCCCAGAGGAGAGAGGAAATGAATCCTTCCAAAAGCCATGAGCGAGTGAGCACACAAACAAATCAGTGGGGAAAGCAAAAGGATTCAGCAGAATTCAGTGTTTGTAGTAACAAAGAGATGCTGTTTTATAGCCACAGTGAAAGTTCAGTTGTAGAACAAAATGAGTGCAAACATTCCATCTGTAGTGAGCTGCTTTAAATTGACAGCATTATCTTGTTTTACCATCTTTGCAAAACATTTTTATTAGTTTGATTGCCAAGGAGTAAACAGAACACACTCCCTTTTCTCTTTCATTTGAATGTGGCAGAATATCTTATATAAGAAGAATAAAAGCCACAAAAGTAAACAGGCATAAAAATACTACTCCTAATCAGGAAGCATCATATCAACAATAAAGAGAGAAAGTAAATTAATAAAATAATGAGAATATGGTGCACTGTGATATTTTCCCCCAGTCATATATTGACTGGAATTAATTGATTAAAGCTATTTGTAAATTATTTGTCAGGTAGTACCTTTCATAAAGGTGTTAGCAATAAGTATTTGTTAATCAATTTGTCGTATATTTACACATAGTATTATAGATTGAGCATTCCAAATCCTAAAACTGGAAATTTGAAATGCTCCAAAATTGGAAACGTTCTTAAGCATTGACATGATTCTCAAAGAATGCTCAAAGCATTTTAGATTTCGAATTGTTGGATTAGGGATGCTGATCCAGTCAGTATATAATGCAAATATTTCAAAATCTAAACAAATTCCAAATACACAACTCTTCTGGTCCCAAGCATGTTAGAGAAGAGATAATAAACTGTATTCTTTTTATACTAAAAAGAAAAATAAGTGAAATTATAGTAAATGCATTCTTAAGAAACTTTATTACCCTGTCTTGGCTGGCATTTAACACAATACCCTCCTTTTCATTCTTATTTCAATGTGTGTGTGTGTGTGTGTGTATGCCTGTGTGTGTGTTTGGGTTAGTTTCATTTGTGAAACTGTCTGATTAGTGACATCAGAACTGAAATCTAATTAGGATTCATTCACTTTGAATTTATTTATTAAAGATACTATAGATGTAGTCATGAGTGTTTTAGTGAACTGAAAGTGAAAAGGGACCAAAAATGGTAATAACAGCGCAAAAGATGTTATATTGTTTCACTGCTACATCAAGAACTTTATAGGGCAATATACACATAGGATGAAAAAGAGAGTTAACAGGCTGCAATACAGTATTGACAGCAGGAGAGTTAAGGTCAAGCAAAGTTGAACAGCAGCATTACTGCCAGCCATTCTTCCTTGTAGATCTGAACTTTAATCCACAAAGATTGTTAAAGCCTTAGGTGGAGGTTGGGTGATAATGGTAGCTGTTATCCTAAGGAACAGATGGTAGAGAGAGTGACACCTATAAATGTGCAGGCTGTGTTGCTTCAGTGACAAGATGCTAAACCCTTCTGGCACTGAAGTAAAAAGACAGGTGTCTTGACACAAAAAGAAGTATTGAAAGTTTGCCTCTAACCATGTATGACGGTGGAGCTAATTCTTCAAACCTAAGTAACTGAAAATCTAAATTGGTGTGTATTAGTTGGAAAGATTACTCTAGGATCTTTCCCATCCATGTTTCTTCCCTTGCTCTATCCCTCCCTCTCTTTTCTTCTTTCCTTCCTTTTCTCTTTCTTGCCTTTCTCCCTTCCTTCCTTCTTCTTCCTAATTAGACCAGATGCCTATCATCTCATAGTAAATTAACATTACAGTCTATGTTTTTTATTTTAATGGGCTCATAAATTTATGTGAAAAAAATCTCTTTCTTATTTCTAAGACAAATAAAATAGCAAATAGAATTATTTTTTCACAGAATTATACATGACAGTGGAGTTCTTCAGTTACCTTTATGTCTGCTTTAAGTGTAGTGTGAAGTTAATCACATATACATGTACTGTGTATGATCATTGTAATTAGCAATGTTGGGTTTAGAGATTCATGTGGCCAACAGGGAAAACACAATAGTGTAAAACAAATTTAACAAATGTACTTACTTTGAATTCCATTATCATTTCAACAGATTACTTGTTTTAAAAGGTATTAAAGCTAATAACATTTAATCTACTTGCTTGAATGTAACAGCATTATTTTAGAAGCCAATGAAAATAAAGCTCCAATAATCAAGCACAACAGCTGTTAAAGTTTTCAGCACAGTTCTTTCGAAAAGAAATTAAGTTCTACTAGTCAACTCTTTATAGCCTTTTTTCTTTCCTTTTGATTTTAAACAATATCGTCATATTTGTTTTTTTCTAGAAAGAGCAAAAAAGGTGATGGACCAATAAACCATATTATAATACTTCAATTAACTGTTCTGGCACTAGTTACAAATAAATACATTATAAATGTTGAAAGACAATGTGAAAGTTGTTTAGATACATATCAGTGAAGTGGTAATGTAAGTGAGTGGTACCACTAAAGCCAATATAATGTTATTTAGGATTAATTTATACCTTGGGTCTTGTTTCACTTTACCTATAAAATCACTGACTCATCCTAAAGTAATACTAAGTTATTTTCTATCTCTTTTATTCTAGACTCCATCTTCTTACCAGAAAACATCTTTCTATCTATACATAGCAAAAGGTATTTGTTGAATAAATACACTAGCCTTGGGCATGCAAACAATCAAAGTTAATTAACACGAAGAGTCCAAGTTCTCTCCAGATGAGTGCTTAGTGAGTGGTCAATGTTTGAAGACTAACTGTAGGCTCAGGTTTTACATCTAATGACCATCATATGACAATGCATTATATATTTATATATATCTTTATATATATATATGCATATATTACATGTGCAGTATTATGAAATTTTAAAATTGGCAGCAAATGTAAGTTTTAATTTCTGTTTGTTCTGGTTCACAAGGAATCTTACCATGATGTAATCCAATCAACTAAGGTGAAAATATTCTTCAGTCCTTGATTCATTGCTGAAAATAAGCTATTTCTAAATTATTTTTGTGATTATATTTAACCTATTCTCTACCAATGCACTATAGTAACTACTCAGGTTACTTGAATTTAGTATCGAATCTGTTTTGGCACACTACCCTTAAGTGCAACACCTACATATATATATATATATATGTGTGTGTGTGTGTGTGTGTATGTATATTTATTAGGCATTCACATGTATGGTCAATTAAATGATCAGATTTTTTCAAAGGTAACCTGTAGTAATATAGCAAATTACCACAGGTTTGGTTGGGTTTTGTTTGTTTGTTTGTTTTTGTTGTTGTTGTTTTGAGATGGAGTTTAACTCTTGTCACCCAGGCTGGAGTGCAATGGCACCATCTCGGCTCACTGCAACCTCCACCACCTGGGTTCAGGTGATTCTCCTGCATCAGCCTCACGAGTAGCTGGGATTACAGGCATGCGCCACCACACCCAGCTAATTTTGTATTTTTAGTAGAGACGGGGTTTCACCATGTTGGTCAGGGTGGTCTCGAACTCCTGACCTCAGGTGATCTGCCCACCTCAGTCTCCCAAAGTGCTGGGATTATAGGTGTGAGCCACCATGCCTGACCCAGGTTTGGGTTTTATAACAAGCTGCATATATATGGTCTGTGTTCTCCTAACTCTGTAGGAGTACAATGTATACATATATTCTATGTTTAATAAAATATATATGCACAACTTTTTTTTTTTTTTTTTTTTTTTTTTTTTTTTTTTTTGATACGGAGTCTTGCTCTGTCAACCAGGCTGGAATGCAGTGGTGCGATCTCGGCTCACTGCAAGCTCTGCCTCCCAGATTCACGCCATTCTCCTGCCTCAGCCTCCTGAGTATCTGGGACTACATCACAACATTTTAAATGGCATGTCCTTGGAATAATTTATCCAGTTGTATATGTTAATACGGATAGTTTTCTACTATTGTGGAATTCTTCAGGTGATTCTGAAGTAAATACTGAAGGTGATAGATTGACCAACAACAAAAATATTGTCAATTACTGACTTACATGTAATTACTGACTTATATAAAACCACACAAATATACCTTAATATACCCTTGGAGTTTCTTGAATTGAAATTTACAGAGCACTTTGATAGAGCAAAGTAAGCTTTCAAAATAGGATAATATTGATTTTTATCATAAAATTCATAACCCAAGTGTTTAAGAGTCTTGGAATAACTATCTATTGACTTTGGGTCAGTAAAACAAATATTTTTTGTGTGCGTAATGCAGTGTATTTATGGGTGGTATGCAGAGTGTGTATCTGTTACACTATATTATTTATATTGTAGAAAAGTCCATATGATAGAAAAAAGAGTTACAGAGTGTGGTTTATATATGTTTAGAAAACAATCACAACAAATGTTATTAGATTAATCCAAAAGTAATTGCGATTTTTGCCACTGAAAGTAATGGCAAATGATACCATTTAAAAATTATACCATTTACATAATACATACATAAGCATGTACAAATTATACCATCACTACATTATTTACATGTATGTAATATCATTATTATACATTATTTACATGCATGTAAATATATAAGTATTTACAAATTATACCATTACTTTCATTGGCAAAAACCACAATCACTTTTTATATTTGAAAGTAATGGCAAAAACCACAATTACTTTTGCACCAACTTAATATATGTGTGTATATAATCACAGAATCTTTATAGTCCTGCAGTTTGTCATTCATACGTTGTCAAGGGACTAAAATTATTTTACTGAAATGTTTACCAGCATAGCATAGTAATGAATTCCCTTTTTTAACATGTATTCAATTTAAAAAAACAAAGAAAAAAAAAAAAACACTGCTCGAGTTATAATATATTGAAAATTTCATTATAAGTTCAAATATCTAATAATTGTCAAACATTGTATCCTGTGTTTTATGACTCACCTACCTTGATTTTGCTGTACTTATTTATAATGTATTAATTTCTCCATGTGTTTATGTGCAAAGGATCACTCTTGCATTATTGCAGATGAACAGAGCTACAATAGAAAATGAAGTTACTCCACCTCCTCTAGCAATAAATTCAGTGCGTGGTGTAGGATGATAGCTAACCTCACACAATAGCTTCTGCTTCACTAAAGGCTTACAGCTAGAGAATTTGTGTAGTAATGGTAAATCGCCTGTTTAGAAATTGTCTTGCCTTTGAGTATTAACTTTTCTACATTATGTTTGATTGATTATTTATTGAACTGTAACTCCCACAGAGAGCCAACATTGGCTGGCTAAGATTAAATACAATTTTAAAAACAGTATAGGTGATTAGTCTTCTACATGACATGAGATTTCCTTTTTAATCCTGTATAAAGTTTCATAGATTAATAATATGGCTAAGGATTTCCAACCATAGGTAGGAACATTATTTGGAATTATATGTGAGATTGGGCACTTGAAAAATAAATAGGGATACTTGATATATGAGAAGTGGCAATTTATATCATGGGTAAAAGTATAAAATTTACTCTATTGATGAAAAAGGTGATTATTCATTTTACTAAAAACATTAAATAGGGCCCTGCCTCACACCGTACACAAAATCGATTATAGATGAATTAAAGAACCAAATATATAATGCAAAACAAATAGACTTTAAGAAGACAGTATAGAAATATATCTTCATAGACAGGAAATTTTATAAAGCAGACACAATTATAAATTATGCAGAAAAGGTTAATACATTCAACTACAAAAAATTAGAACCTCTCTTTTCGAGAGGTGATTGAAAAATGAGTAAAAAGTCAAACTAGAAGATATTTGCAACTTATTTAACTCATGAATCATTACTACCCAAAGCATATTATGAATTGTTAGGAATCAATAAGAAGAAAATAAAATATTTTGGGGAAAAAATTGCCAAAAAATGTTTACAAAGGAGAAAGCATAAAGGTTTATAACTATATAAAATACTGTCCCACCTTATTATTTATTACAGAAATGTCAAGTAATACCACAGTGAAATACCATTTTACATTTACTCGATTGACCAAAAAAAAAAAAAAAGTATATATATATATATGTCTGACATTGTTAAGTGGTCTGCATGTGGCTTCAGTAAATTTCTTATTAATTGTGGAAACAAAAATTGGTAAAGCCATCTTAAAAAAGTTTAGCATTACCTCGTAACTACCCTGCAACCCAGATATTGCATTAGAAGATAGATGCCCTAGAAATAATCTTGGTTGACAACAATATTGATAACTAGCCTTTAGCCTTACTCAAATAGACAGATTTTTTTTGCTGAAGAATAGCACAGTTTGTACACTGTTCACTTATTTGTTAGACACCAAGTATATGCCAGAAAGAGTTCTAGATGCAAGAATATATCAGCAAACACTGACAAAAATTCTATTCTTATGGAGCTTATCTTTTGTGATGCCAGATATTGTACAAAAGAAATAAGTTAATTATATGGTCTACAGAAATTGATAAATGTTAGTAAGACCAATAGAGCATAAAGCAGTGATACATAGTGCTGAGAGGAAGTTGTAATCTTAAATTTTGCTTTACTAATGGAGAATATATTCAGGGTCAGAAAATATATATCATCTATTTTGGAGATTTAAAGTAGTTTTGATTGCTCTTAAGTAAAAGCTAGATTCTGAGCAAAAAACTGCTTAGCTGCGATAAAAATAAAAAAATAAACCCACCTTGGATAGATTTGTGCCGTATTGTATACAGATTCTTTTGATAAGCTGGAGGTAAACTTTTAAGTTTGCCCAGTAGCCAAGGAAAGAATGGTCTCAATATGCACTAAAACAGCAGAAACTGATTGAAATAGAAGTTCTTGCAATGTTAGTGGCCTGGTTAATAGAAACTGTTAGCCATGGAGGAGACTGCCTTGAAGTGAAAGGGTGCTGGTTAAGAGCCTAGGCTACGAAGTCAAACACTGATTCACATCTCAATTTTGTCAGATTTCACCCTGCTGAATTTGAGCCAGTTACTGAGGGGCTGAATTACCCATATAATCCATAGAGATTTTGTGAAGATTAAAGAAGACAGTATCTATAAACATCTTGGTTCGACATTGACACAGAGAAACGACTTGCAAGTGGGAGATGTTTGTTGCTGTAACTGTTGCGTGAGGGTTTAGGATTGCTGAGATTTCTGGTTGAGCTCCAGGAGAAAAAGAAGAACAGAGAGATTTTTAAAATCCAGTGGATTTTTAGAGAACCAGGACAATTCTACATGTGCTAGATTTTCTTAAATCAAGTGGATTTTTAGAAAATCAGGACAATTCTACATGTGCTAGTCAGACTGGAAGTCTTACTTGTAGGAAATTGTGCCAGAGTCCTGTGTTGCTGGGAAAGAGGAAAGAATAAATAGAAAAAACAACAGGGATGGACCATTGATTTTTACAATACTGCTGTGAGGATAGTAGTAGGATGAGTTAAGTTTGTTTGGATGGTTTTTGTTTTATTTTGTTTTGACTTTTCCCTTGAGCCTTTAAGATATTGACTTGGAGCCCAGAAAAAAAAAAAAGAATACTGTAATACTGTTTAGCTTTGTACCCTGGGAGATGATAGACTGAAGTTTCAACCTGAAATTCGGAGTGGAAGTCAGTGAGCTAGCATGCCAATTCCAAAACCTAATATTAGAACAATAGGAAGATACTGAACATACTAGACATCACGATAAATGCCTTTACAAATACTATTCAACTTAACCATCAATTATTATTACATGTATATTATTATTCTATATTATACATGAGGCAGGAGAAAGTCAAGTGAATCATATAACTTACCCAAGGTTAATGCTGTGGTTGGAATGTATCCGCTTCAAAATTCATGTGTTGAAAACTTAATCTGCAATGTAACAGAGTGGGGAGGCGAGGCCTTTTGAGAGGGATTTAGTTGATGAGGGCTCTGATGCCATAAATGGGTTAATGCCATTATAAAAAGGGATTATGGAAGACCTTGGCTCTCTCTTGTCCTACCACCATGTGAGGATGTAACAAGAAGGCCCTCATCAGATGCTGGTGCCTTGATCTTGGACTTCAAGACTGTGAAGAAATAAATTATGGTGTTTATAATTATCTAACCCAAGGTATTTGTTCTAGCAACACAAAACGGACTAAGACACTTGCTAAATATCAGTACAGTACAACAGAAATGTGCACAAACTCTAGGTATCCTGTGCCCACACTGTTCCCTGTTTCAAACATGAGCCCAAGTGAGGGTACAAAAAGGTTATATAATATCAACTTCTATACCTTTATCTTTAGAGAACTCTCCTCTTTTAATAAGTGGATTAATTACCTTGATATACTTTCATATTAAAAACTTTATTACTGTGTCATAGGTAAAATAGAAGGCCTATATTCCACATAAAAATAAGTAGTTATGGCACTGGGTCGCCAACTGGTTGAATGGAGGGGAAGAAAAATTCTCTCTAGGTTATTCAGAAGGTCAGCTACGTTTGGAAAGTGCTGGGTTATGATTCAAAAGTATCATTCAATAATTACTAAATTAAAGTAGCAAATACAGATTCAGTGTTGTCTTTTTATTTGTTTTCTTTTTCTTTTCTTTTTTTTTTTTGAGATGGAGTATTGCTCTGTCACCCATCCTAGAGTGTAGTGGTGTGATCTCAGCTCACTGCAACCTCCGTCCTCTGGGTTCAAGCGATTCTCTTGCCTCAGCCTTCCTAGTAGCTAGGATTAAAGGTACACCCTACCATGCCCGGCTAATTTTTGTATTTTTAGTAGATATGGGCTTTCGCTATCTTGGCCAGGCTGGTCTCGAACTGCTGACCTCAGGTGATCCACCTGCCTCAGCCTCCCAAAGTGCTGCGATTACAGGCATGAGCCACCGTGCCTGGCCCAGATTCAGTGTTGTCTTAACATATACTTTCTTGAAAAGTCTTCACTATGGAAAAATATTAACAATACAGGCTCACATATAAAAAGTCCTGTGTTCTTTACTGTGTACTGTCTTAAATTTGTGCATCAGAGGTAATGTCTAAAGAGACAAGAGTCGGGCAGATCACTAGGTCAGGAGATCGAGACCATCCTGGCTAACACGGTGAAACCCCGTCTCTACTAAAAAATACAAAAAACTAGCCGGGCGAGGTGGCGGGCGCCTGTAGTCCCAGCTACTCAGGAGGCTGAGACAGGAGAATGGCCCGAACCCGGGAGGCGGACCTTGCAGTGAGCTGAGATCCGGCCACTGCACTCCAGCCTGGGCGACAGAGCGAGACTCCGTCTCAAAAAAAAAAAAAAAAAGACAAGAGTCACACCAAGTTGTACTGCATGGAGTTGAGGGTTTTGTGATTAACTGCACACAAAAATAAGCGCAGACTAGGAATCCATAATTTATTCTACTTCCCACCTAAATTATTCAAGGTCAGGATTGCTTTTTGACTAAATTTTTGTCATTTAGAGAAGCTTAGTTAAGATGTTGGATACATATTATTTTGATTTGTTTTTGTGAATCTGTCACTATCATGTGTATTATCTTCTTTGTAGTTTTTAGTGCAATGCTTCGACATCTCTTGTGATTCATAATCAGTTGTGCTTTATTTTTTCTTCTCCTTAATATGCATGATGAGCATTTTTTTATCTCCTTTCTTTTCTTTGAAGTTTAATCAAGGTTAAATTTTCTCAAATACAAACGACTTTACTGTTTGTATAATGTCTGTCTTAATTGTCAGGGCTTCCAAGGTACTTGCTACCTTTAAACTATACAGTTACCCAAATGAGATATTTTCCAAAGAAAGCTAGTCCTGCCTTCTTGCAGGGTAGTGCAGTTGAAAGATAGGCCAGGGGTACAAATTGGATGATTTTGGCTACAAGTAATAGAAAATTTGAATTAAACTGCCTTTTTAAAAATAAGAAAATGTGTACTTCGCTTAAATATCTTGATGCAATCAGATCAATAGCTCAATAATATCACTGAGAAAATAGAACTTTCTTCTTCTATATTTTGCCATCCAGCATCAGTTTCATTCGAGATGAATGCAAGTGACAATTGGGACAGTTTTCTTGATGCATAGGAGTCTATAAAAGCAAGCTTTCCCTCCTAGCATAAGCCTTCTCCTTGGATTCTATTGGGTCAGCTTGCATAATGGACCTAATTCTTGACTGGAGGTGATCATCATGGCAATGCCACATGGCTGATTCTCATGAGAAATTGGTTTCTCAAGGGAACTGTGCCCAGCTTTCCTTGATGTATGTTGCTGTATGTAACATAGGTAAACAGCTCAAATAATACCAGGGTTACCAGGGTTCTATTAGGAAAGTGAGAGGAATGGATATTGCCCATTCAACCTATTTGCTATCGGTGCTAATTAGCCATGTAACCAGGGGAACGTTGATTAGGTTATCAGAACAGTATGAATATGAATATTCAAATTTTGCTCCATAAGGAACTAATAAATTAAATGAGATAATGGAACATAAAGTAATCATTTAATTGCTGGGCAGTGCTCTATGGGCAAAATTGTTACTCAGTTGTTTTATAGCAATATTATACTTCTATCAATATTATTTTTAAAACTCCAAAATGGATCACTGCTATCTCTTCCTAGTAGGATAAATAAGAGTCTCAAGCAGTAAATTCTTTTTTTTATTTTTGGAAAAACCCACAAAATCTTCACAATAATCAGTGTGTAAAAATCAAGATGTAGGGTGATCCATACATGCCCTACTCAGTGACGCTCCTCAATTGGGGAACGTGGTGGAAGAGTGAATTAATACTCACCTTTTTTGTCAACAACTTTCTGCTGGATTAACAAATAAAAGGAGGTACAGCCAAAAGATAGATATGCAGAAATGTCACCTTAATGTTGCTGATATCCTATGACTTATTCATAGAATGAAATTACCTGAAGTGGATTGAAAACCATGACACTTTTCTTGTTTTGATCAATATACATTCTCTGTGGTAAATGCTTCTAGGATATCTCTACTTCTCTTACATCAAAAAGTAAAGAGAAATCTATTAATCCACTAAACGTAAATTAAAACAAAATTATCATCAGTAAAATAAAAAGAAATTGTTAAGTGACCTGTTTGAGTAAAGGTACAGTGAAGAGGACTGTAAAATAATACACTCTTCCAACAGATCAACTTGAAAGTATTCATACTAAAAACACTCAAGTCTTCTAACTCAAAATTTCACTCATCAGTTTTCTAGAGGTATAGTAGATGATACAGACAAGGGTTTATTTACTTTTTATTATGGCTTATTTTAGTGAAACATTAGACAAACCTATAACATCCAATGGATATATAAAACATGGTTTAACTCTAGATGAAAAGTTATTTACTTCTGGAGAATAATGCCATGGCTAATGAAGTTGCTATCCTGTTAACTGAATAAAGTAGGTGTAAAAACTGTGATTAGCATCATCTGATTTTTAAAGAAAGAAATACAATATTAGAATTTTTACATGTGTTAAGTTTATAACTTTTAATAATAGTGAACTACTAATGAGAAATTTCCAAAATAAAAGGGAAAGATTGTATGCAGAAGAACCCTTTAAAGTTAAAAAAATACAGAAGTTTATTATTTAGAGTTTTTTGATAGTTTATAAAGTATGATCAGGGCAATTATATATGATTTCTCTCTTGGAAAGAGCAATGTAATTTATTTACCTCAGGACTATATGTTAACTGGGCTATTTATATAAAAATAATATTTACAATCTAAATTGTTTTGTATTGATAAGGTGTATGCCCAACCAAATATAAAATGTTGCTAGTTTGATTGTTTTAATACACATCTATGGAGACACTTATGGAAGGATTTTACATTTATAAGTCTTTGAGGAAATTGCATGAATTAAAATAAGAACATGGTTTTAACATTTGTAACACTCTGTCAACAGATTCAGCTGCATGTAATAGAAAAACTCAAAATAAGACTCACTTAAGATATATAGAGGGTTATTTACCTGAATGTAAATTAAGTCTGAAGATGTATGGTCCAGGGTTTCTGGATTGCTTCCCGGTGTGCCAGAGTACTGAGACAATGTCTTGGAACATGGCTTTCATTCTCAAATTCACCGCAGGTCCTAGGAGGATTTTTATAACTCTAGACTGCATTTCTTCAATCCAAGTAGGTAAAACACAAAGGAAAAAAAACAGGTAAAACTAACCTTTTCTAAAGAAAAATTTCAGATGTCTCATAAAATATTTCTGCTAATAGCCTATCGACCCAAATTTAGGCATCTGGTAATACCTAAATGTAAGGGATATTGGTAGGTGTAGTCTTTTACATCTGGTGGCAATGTACCTTGCTCAACATTATAGTACTATTACTAAGGGGGAAGACAAGAGCGGCTCTGGAGGTAGGTAAACAGCATCTTCAACATATGTGTGATAAACTATATGTATGATAAACTTCTACGGTACATAATTTTTATATGGCTATTCTTTCCTTAATCAAGTTTATGTATAATCTAACTTGTTTATGAAGGTTTTCTCAATTATTTAACCCCATTTTACCATTTTGAATTTTGAGATTTATTCTGTTATATTTCAGCCCTTAGGTAAAATTAAATCATGTTCAAGGATGTGGCAATCATTAAAATGAATTTAAAAGAAATAAATATGTGACTTTATATACGGTTTGATAATATTAAAGGTATTTTAATACTGCTGTGTTGTACCTAAAGGAAATCCTTAAATATATAAGAAATAGAGGATGCATAATGTTTAGAGAAAAGAATAGATAATGTCAAATACAAACATTATGCATTGCTAAGTATAACAGCAAGATCGTCTCATTCCTTTTGTTTGTTTATTTTGTAATATATATGGAGTGTTTTTGTGTGTTTGTTTTTTGTTTGTTTTGTAAATGAATTTGAATTACCCTAAAATAATAACCATTAAAATCTGTACATACTTTTTATAAATATCAGTTTCTGATTTTGGTAGGAGACACTATACATTGGTTTCAATTAGGTTGATTTAATTTCTTCTATTGTTCATGACATTGTTCACAATATACCTGCCTTCCTTTAAGAAGTACTATTCTGCTTATACTTTAGGTTACAGTATGATTGAGGTGTCTGTTAAGGTGACTTAGTCTCTCTTGGCTCCAGCATACAAAGCCTAGCCAGTCACCTTTCAGCTATGGAAGGATAGGACAAGATGAGCAAGGACCATCAGGTTTCCTCTCTATGGAATGCAAATTATGAAATAAAGAATTGGCTGAGAACACTGGGAACAAAAGCAATAAAGAAAAGAAATTCACATGCAGAGTCTGGAGAACAGCACTCTGGCGATGTAATGGCCAAAGCTGAGAGAAACAAGAACTAAAACAGTGAGGAGTCAAGAAGATATGTACTAGATAAAAAAGACGAAGTAGCATGCAGAGAGAAGTAGAAATCTGTGAGCAAGTAAGACCTTAAATGAGCTAAACGGCCTATGGAGCTGCTGTGATTCTAGTTGTAGACCTGCCTTGCTGTTTTACAAAAAGTTTGTTTTCTTGCAATGGGAAAAACAAAAATAAAACACATAAATGTGAAATTGTTTAGATTAATTTATGTTAAATGAGCCACAGCTGAATAGTGGGTCATTAATTTAGAAATATTAATAATATCCATTACCATATGACAGAAAAGCAAGCTTATTTATCTGAAGTTATGTATAATTGCCTCTTACAGGACACACTCCCGTACTTGAGATATTCTCTCTGAATGAACTCTAGACCAGTGGTGTAAAATAGAATTATAATTTGAGCCACAAATGTGAGTCACACTTGTAATTTTAATTTTTTTAGTAGCTATGTTCATAAAAGTAAAAGGAATGGGGAAAATGAAGTGTAATTAATTAATTGATTTTAATAATATTTTAATTTAATCCTATATGCCTACATCACTTCTGCAGGAAGTTGCTACGAAAATATCAATGACATTGTTGAATTTTTTTCTTTTGAAATATAATGTGTATTTTACATTTAGAGCACATATCTCAGTTTAGACTAGTCACATTTCTTTTTTTTTTTTTTTTTTTTTTTTTTTTTTTTTTTGAGACGGAGTCTCGCTCTGTCACCCCGGCTGGAGTGCAGTGGCCGGATCTCAGCTCACTGCAAGCTCCGCCTCCCGGGTTCCCGCCATTCTCCTGCCTCAGCCTCCCGAGTAGCTGGGACTACAGGCGCCCGCCACCTCGCCCGGCTAGTTTTTTGTATTTTTTAGTAGAGACGGGGTTTCACCGTATTAGCCAGGATGGTCTCGATCTCCTGACCTCGTGATCCACCCGTCTCGGCCTCCCAAAGTGCTGGGATTACAGGCTTGAGCCACCGCGCCCGGCCGACTAGTCACATTTCAAGTGGTCGTTAATCACGTGTTGTGACTACCACATTGGCCACCTAGTTCTAGAGATTACCGTGATTGATACCCCACTGAAAAAAATCAATCTGCCAGCTGACAGCCATCTCTCCTGCATTCTCTCTTGCTTTCTTAGTTCTTTTGTTAAACTAGGAAAAAGTTATGTTTAATAAACTATTTAATGTAAATTTAAAAATACATTAGGTATGCTTGTGCCATTAAAACTCTTCCAATTCCAAGTTTGTAGGAATTAAGGATTTTTTCATTTCATGAATAAAATCCTTGTAAATTCTTAACAATATCCGCAATTGGCAGAGGAGATAGAGTGGGGCTGGAAGGAAAGAGGGAAGGACTCACCAGGCAAGTTTTAATAGGTTCATGTTAGAAAAATTGGAGAGAATTGAAATACCAAATTCTGAACCTAAGAAGTTTGATATATTGAGATTTACTTGGACAAAATAATTAAAGCATCTTATCTCTTTAATAGTTGTTCTTTTTCACGAAGAAAATAAGCTCTTAATAAGGAACCACAGGTGTTTGGGGCAGATTTTCAGAGTGCCTAGAGGCTTTTGATTGTTTGAGCCCGAGATGCAGCCATTTCTTCCTGATTATTATGTGATAGATGTTATTGAAATGAATTACTATGTAACTAAAGTAAGTTCATTACTTATGTGCCAGTTTCATGATTGAAGTATTGCTTTTATCATTATATTTTAGATAGGATGACACTTAAAGCATCCAAATCTCAAAAATACCTTTTAAAATACATGAATTTATATATTTTTCTAGTTTATTATTTTATAGAAGTCACAAGGTCCTTACATGCCAAAAAAATAATTCATGTAAAAATGTAAGGTCATATAAGCCTAACGTGTACTTGTAAATTTTCTTCACAAAAATGTATTATTTTGGTGCCAAGGACAAAATATAAGTGCTAAGTTAATAAACTCTTCAGAGACCAAATCTCTACTAATTATAATTTCGTATGCTGATTTTTAATTCCTTTGTAATATCAGTAACTATTTTAACACCTTGTCAGGCATTCAGGAACTTCCATCTGTGCAGCATAGCGTATTTGTGAAATAAACCCATCTGTACAGCTGATTAAAAATTGGATTAAATCCATGTTTTGACTTTGCCCTGCAAGAGGTGAATCCTAGTACAGTTGTTGCCATTAAAGGCGGAATGTAGAATGACTTACACTCATTCAGCTAATACACTGAAAGTCATTTTCTGTTTGAGTATTTGTTAGTTAATTTTAATTCAATCCCCACCCCCATCCCACAGTCTTTAGTCTGATTTCAAACTCCACAATTACAGCTTCATGCAATTACTTCAGTTAAGGCTTTGTTACTGGTCTTCTAAACTGCAGGTTAATAAAAACACAATTTTCAAAATTTGCTCAGTCAAAAAAATATTTATTGAATATCTACCATGTACTAGGTACTGTCCTAGGCACTGGAGATAAAGCACTGAGCTAAATAAAAACAATTTGCTTTCCTAGGACTTATATTCTATTGTCGAGGAAACCTAAGAAATAAATGTATAAGATATATATATTGCACTGAAACTCATAAGTATCATGGAGAATTGTAAGGTAAGAATATTGACTAGGGAGTAAAGTGGGAAGGGGTCATTTTTAAATAGATGGTCTTGAAAGTCACTGAAAAAAATAGCTGTTGAGTGAATATCCCAAGGAAAGAGCAATCTGGCCACATGGGAATCTGAAAGAATGGCACTCTAATCAGAGAGAATGGACCTGTTTCTAAGACAGGTAGCATCTGGTTGCTTAAAGAATGGCAACAGCAGAGTCATGCAGTCAGGATTTGCACCTGGGTTGCTTGTGTTCTTTAATGCTCTGCACAGCCTCATATGACATGCTTTCCAAAGCAAGAAGCAGATGCTGCTCCTAATGAAATATAAAACCATGTCTTTGGAAATATGATTTAAAAAATAAAATTAGGCAAAAAAAATAGATTTGCTTCCATAAGCAAACTTTCCTTTTACTCTGTAATAAATTTGATTGTCTATAGTTAAGGTATATAGCTTAATGTTACGGTATGCATAAAGATAGTGAAGTGGTTACTATAATGAAGGAATCACACATATGCATCGTCTCACATAGGTACCCCTTTCTTGTGTGCCTAGAGCAGCTAAAACATAATTGTTTACAATGAATCTCATACACAGTACAATTTTATTACCTATAGTCGTCAGGTTATACATTAGATCTCTGGATTGATTGTTCTACATACCTCTACTTTATATCCTTTGACCTATAGCTCCCTATTTCTCCATCTTTACTCACACTTGGTAACCACTGTTTTGTTCTCTAGCTCTATATACTGGAGATATATATATATATATATATATATATATATATATATATATAGAGAGAGAGAGAGAGAGAGAGAGAGAGAGAGATGGAGTCTCGCTGTGTTGCCAGGCTGGAGTACAGTGGCACGATCTTGGCTCACGGCAACCACCACCTCCCAAGTTCAAGTGATTCTCCTGCCTCAGCCTCCCAAGTAGCTGAGACTACAGGAGCACGCCACCACGCCCAGCTAATTTCTGTATTTTTAGTAGAGACGGGGTTTCACATGTTGACTAGGATGGTCTCAATCTCTTGACCTTGTGATCTGCCTGCCTCCACCTCCCAAAGTGCTGGTATTACAGGTGTGAGCCACCGCACCAGCCATATTGGACATATTTTTAAATATTCCACATATAAGTGAGATCATGCAATATATATTTTTTGTCTGTCTGGCTTACTTCACTTAGCATAATGTCCTCCAGGCTTATCCAATGTGGCAGATGACAAGATTTCATTCTTTATTAGGTCCGAATAATATCCCATTGTATGCATGTACCACAGATTCGTTTATGCATTCATCTCTCAGTGGACACTTAGGTTGTTTCTATATCTTGGCTATTGCGAACAATACTGTAATAAACATGGGAATGCAAACATTTTTATGAGATGGTGATTTCATTTTCTTTGATTGGGTGATTTTTCAGAAATGAAATACTGCTCAAGGAGAATGGAAATGTTAAAAAAAACAAAAAACAAAAAACAAAAAACAAGTCATTGAACTGCAGAAATATGAACAATCTCGCTGAGAAAAAAGATACCAAAATAGTTACCAAAATCTAGGAGATTGCATAGGGAACTCTGAGAGATTAATATTTAAAAACATGAAATATTGATAGAATAAACTGGAAATAAACCTAAGATAAATAGAAAAGAGTAGCTGAATTTGTCAGAATAATGCTCAAATCCTGAATGAACATGAGAAAATGTGAAGGAAACTAAAATTGATTTACCTATGTTGTAAATAAAAGGATAAACAGAAAGTAGAGATCAACCACCCAGGGAAGATGTTTTATGTTATCAGAAGTGACTAGATGAAGCACCATGGGGCTGCTCGTCACATTATTGCACTAACAACATAAAAATCTGATAGGCTTGAGTTTGACTCCAGCTTGCCCAATTAGTACTTCTATGAATAAGGACATAGCAATGAATTTTCCTTATCTCAGCTTTATCATTGGCATGTCACATATGGGTAGTCTGGACTTATATGAAATAATATTTTAGAGCATTTATCAAAGTGCCAGGCACATAGAAAACAATATATTGGTTTAGTTATATAACCTCAATGTAATTCTTATGTAATTTCAAACTTTCTCCATTACTTCTTCACTATTTTTTTTTTAACTTAGTGAACAGGATGTTGAGGTACACTGTGACAGGTCACATGGTAAGTACAAACGTTGGAAGAGCCCTCATTCCTGCCATAATAGAGGAATGATATGCAAATAGTTAATACAACTTGAAGAAATATTCATGAGCTACAATGAGAGGCTAAAACTACAGTGCAAACCCAGGGGCCAAAAATATTATTTTTGTAAGTGTTACTGGTGATGATGTTGGGAAGAGAGGAATATTTCAGTAGAAGATTAAAGAGGGGAGAGTATTTTTGAAATGGAATTTGGTAATGACATTTTAAAGAATAGGGTAAACAGAGCGAGATCCTGAACAACAGCAACGTGTCAAAAGACCTGAGACAAAAACAGAAGCAGTTGCATGGGGCCTCCAACATGGTGGATGTAAGTTCCTTTATATTGATAATAGGTCCCCTTGTAACATAGGGGTGCTCAGGAAAGGCTTGGATCTATTCGCATTTGTCAGTCTCCATCTAAAGGGTCAACATAGTTGAAACTTGAATAACGTTGGAGTTAGGGGTGCCAACACTACACAGTTGAGAAGTCATGTATAACTTTTGGTTCCCCTCAAATTTCACTACTTATAGCCTACTGTTGACCTGAAGCCTTATCAATGACTTAAAAATTTAATTAACATATATTGTGTACGTTATATGTATTCCTACAACATAAAGTAAGCTAGATAAAAGTAAGTGTTAAGAAAACCATAAGGAAGAGTATATTTATTATCCATTAAGTGGAAGTGGGTCATCACAAAGCTCATCATCCTGATCATCTTCACACTGAGTAGGCTGAGGAGGAGAAGAAAAAGGAGGGGTTGGTCTTGCTGTCTCAGGGGTGGCAGAGGCAGAAGGAAATCCATGTACAAGTGGACCCATACAGCTCAAACCTGTGTTGTTTGAAAGTCAGATATATATCCAAGCATGCTTGAATCCAGGGTCATTCCGTCCTGATTTGCTGGTCCAGCTTAATTATTAACAAAGCCTTGTTTTGCTCTTGAAAAGGTCTTATTTGGGACAATAAATTATACGTACACTCCACACAAATCTGAAAGCAACATTAGGCATATGGAAAGCGTGAAGTAATTTAATTTTACTACATGCTTCCTGAGACACTAATAAATCTCTTTATCCCACTTTCTATTCTTCAAAAGTGATACTTTTTAAAAAGCAAACAAATGTTATGTCATTTTTAAAAGAAACACTGTGTTAGCTCATAATCCTTAAATCAAAGCAACTCAGGTGAAATGCACTTTCTTTTGTGAAACATTAGCAGTAATCAGCATAAAAAATGGGAACTTAATCATCATGCAGATAGATTCTGATAATTATAATAGATTTCAATGTCATATACTTAGAAAATAATATCCAAATTAAATCAAATGAAGAAAAGTAACAAGCTAGTTGATAAAATGGATGAAATTTCCAGGGAACCAAGTGCCAAAACTTGAATAGATATTAATAAAACAAAGCTGTCTGATTGAAGGTGAGCAAGTGTGCACACTGGCTGAAAGTTAGGAGGACAGGGATAATTGTAATTATACACAACAGAATTACTGCTCACTGAGTACTGATTTTACTTGAATGGAGGCAAATTTAATGCTTAGGTGATAATAACAATACGTCATTTGGGGTATTGTAAATCACCTTGAGGGATCGATATGAAAACTCTAGGGCTAACCAATGCCCAAATGTGGGTACCTTGATGAAGCACAATAAATACATGGGTTTCTTTTATAGAAAAAGTAGGACTAAAATATAAACACACTGCACAGCCACCTCAATCTGTTCATTTTCTATGCTTTGCTCATACGTTAAATAACTTTGAAAATTTGCTGATGAGTTCCCTCCAGTTTTTTTTTTTAAAAAGAAATCTAGTAGATGAGTAGGAGAAAGAAGTGACTCCATCATTTCCCCCCTCTTTCTTCTGCATGATGATAAACCATCTGTTTGGGAGCTGCTTTCTTCCTCTCAACACAGAAGCAGAAGATGATTCACATAGGGACACTGCAAGCATGTGAGGCTTGCAAGGTGGCTTTGGCTTTTTATTCCACCAGGTGAAGATTGGGTGAGTCAGATGTTGGCTCTCCTAATAGCAAGTCTGTGCCCTGTGGTCTTTAGTCCCTTATGAATATAACTAAAGAGACTCAGGAAGGGTTGTAGTCTGCAGGTTGAAGCAGGTTATTATGAATATGTTCCTGACATAATTGTCTTGTTTCTCAATGCAAATGTTAGTGTAAAAATTACAAGAATGGCTGGGTGCGGTGGTTCATGCCTGTAATCCCAGCACTTTGAGAGGCTGAGGCAGGTGGATAACCTGAGGTCGGAAGTTCGAGACGAGCCTGGCCAACGTGGTGAAACCCCATCTCTACTAAAAATACGAAAATTAGCTGGGCCTGGTGGCAGGTTCCTGTAATCCCAGCTACTCGGGAGGCTGAGGCAGGAGAATCTCTTGAACCTGGGAGGCAGAGGTTGCAGTGAGCCAAGATTGTGCCATTGCACTCCAGCCCAGGTGACAAGAGTGAAACTCCATCTAAAAAAAAAAAAAAAATTACAGAAATTGGTCCAGGGACAATTATGCAGACCATCTTCTGCTTTCTAATACAGTAACCACTAGTCACATGTTGTTCAGATTTATGTTTATTATAATTAAATTAAATTTTAAAGTTCAATTCTTAGTGAGATTTGGCACTTTTCAAATGCTCAATAGCCACATGTGGCTAAAAGCTACTGTATTGGACAGCACATATCTGGAACATTTCCAGCCATTGAACATTTCTTCCATTGAAGAAAATTCTATTGGAAAGCCCTGAGCATGTTATTTTCTTTTTCTTTTGTCTTTGATGTGATGGAGAGTTACACATGGAATACACACCTGCTGGCTGACTTAGGATCAGTCATGTAGTTGAATGGATACATACTATTATAAAAAGTAAAATTCCACCAGTTATACATTTAGCTTAATTTATTCAGGTTCACATCTAATCAAGCTTAACAGTGTCGCTGGTATCCTTTGTAATCAATGAAATTTAAATGACTGAAACTATACTTGTGAGACATTTTTTTTTTTCTGTTTTACTTTCCACCAAACAGTGTGGACCTGTATATAGATAATGGAGAAATTAAAATGACTCTAATATGCCAAATGTAAATATTGATAACCGCATGACACTGGTATGCTTTGTAATGCTTTGCTTAAAAAATTATATGTTTAATATTTGAGAATGAAAAATCAAAATATTTTCAACTTGTAAGATTTGCTTTGATATTTTCTTAGTTTTATTTTTTATTTTATTAAAATGTTACATTATATTTATTTTGAGCCCCTTAGTGACATTTAGAAATATTATTATTTCAACCAAGATTCATACCATGTTATGGGTATTATGTAGGAGTTTATGTGGTATAAAATATAGAAAATAAAAATACAAATAATGTGTGAGTTAATTTTCTCAGAGACATTTCAAGCAAACTTTTCAATAATAGACTCTATAATATGAAAGAACAACACACAGCTTTCATTTGCTTACAATTTACTAAACTGAAAAATAATCCAAAGATAATTTTATAAATGAGGAAAAAATGAGCTAGAAATTGAACACTTGCATGCAAACAAATTGTGGCAATGATAATGAGATGTGAGTTAACTTTGGATTGCAAATTAACATCAAATGATGCCACAAAAAATGGGAATTTTGAGAATGGATAGAACATGATTTCTTCTCCTACTGCAGGTGTCTTGAGGCACACAGGATGATTGCTAGAGCAAATCTGATCAGATTGATGCATGAAACATACTGTATTAATAAAGTTGTTTTATTGCATGTACCAGGTGGCTTCTTGTACATAAAGCTGTATTTCTGAAGCTGATATAATATTTTTTTCCAAATTCCTTATGCCAGAATGTTGGCTACCTTATGCCTTGTGTTTAGATCTCAATTGTTCCATGTTTTTGTGAAATTTTAATTATGGTTAATTTAAATTGTGATAGTCTGCTAAAAATAGAAAAGAAATAAATGGTTTATGTTTGAGCTTGTTGTTCTTTTTTCTAAAAATTATCACATAGTCCGAGATGTCTTTGCTTTTCTAAAAATACTACCATAATGTTAGCACAACATGTCTATCAGGGCCTCTTTTCAGTGATTTCTGTAACTTTTTCTCATTTAATATTGATGATAATTCCATGGGGAAAAATTTGTAAGTCTCATTTATAATTGGAAAACTGAGAATTGAGGAGATAAATCAATTTGCCTAATGTATATAGGCAGCAAAAGTTAGAGTCCAAAACTTGAATCTAATTCGAGTTGACTTCACAACTGATGTTCTTTATCAAAACTCTACACTGCCTCCTTACCTCACTGCAGGTCAATTTATTATCTGCCAGTTTCTGTTTTAGGCTCTGATGTTCATTCAAGGAAGATGGTATATGACTTTGAAACTTGTCCTCCTAGCACTTATCATGATTGTAATTGAATTACTACTATTGTACTTAATGGTTTAATATCTGCCTCTCTTGTCAAATGTAAAATCCAGAAAGGCAGGAACCATGGCAAACTATTTACAAAAAGAAGAACAGACTGAAGGGAAATAAAGACTAAATGACAATGACCTAAGATTAGAAGCAAGGAAGAAATGAAGGAGGGGATGAAGGGAGGAATGGAAGAAAGGAAAGAGGAAAAGAAACATATTCTCCTATAGATCAAAAGCTAATTAAACAAATTACTATATTACGATTCAAATGAGTCAAGTGCAATGGTGCACATCTATGGTCCCAGCTACTGAGGGGGCTGAGCTAGGGTGACCACTTGAGAACAGGGGTTCGAGGCTATAGTACATCATGATTGCATCTGTGAATAGCCACTGCATTCTAGACTGGGCAACTTAACAAGACCTCTTCTCTTAAAAAAAAATGAGTAAATAAAAATAAATTTCAGGTGAGTGCTATGAAGACATAGTGGAATACAATAGGCATACTGGAACATAGTAGATGTACCAAAATGTGACACTTAAGCTGAGTCCTGAGAGGTGTGTAGGAGGAGTGAACTCAGGTGGTCCTGGAGTGATGAGAAGCAGCCAGAATCTCCTGTAATTTTTAGCTTAGGTTAGAATTTAGGAGTTATCAGTGACCATATTCATATTTTTTGAAATGTTTCTCTGGCTTCAGTGTTCAAAATAGTATTGAAGAGTCAAAAATGTGGATTTTTAGCTCAAAAAGACAAAGAAGGAAGAGTTTGCCAGAATGGGAAAAAGAGCTGTTGCTATATGAGTAGAAGAGGCTGTCTGGCAGAAGCTATAGCTTTTGTTGGAGGGACAGATTGACTTCAAGAACAGTGCATCGATGACTTATCTTTAATTACTCCCACTTGTATTTCTGTCCACCACTGATGACTTGCTGATGACCCATTATCTGGATCCCCCACAAAAGTTGGAGGGCAGGAGGCTCCTATTGAAATTGTCTAAAATGGTTAGCCTACTAGGCATGAAGCAGGTGGAGAAAAGGAAATATCCAGTACATTTTCAGAGATCTGTCCTCTTAAGAGATAACAGTGGCTTGTCTAAGACTTTTGGGCATACTACTAAAACCTACAGATGCTAGAGGCTGCTAGTAAACCTATCCTGTTTTTTATTTTAGCAGTTTTTGGGGAACTGGTGGTTTTGGGTCACGTGGATACGTTCTTTAGTGGTAATTTATGAGATTTTGGCGAACCTATCACCAGATCAGTGTACACTGTACCCAGTGTGTAGTCTTTTATCCCTCACCCTCCTCCCTATTCTTTAAGCTAATCTATTTGCCTACTTAGAGTATATGAGTAGTATCTTTTCTATCTATAATAATAATTTAATATTGTTTCTGCCTTTATCCTAACAAAAGGAATATATCTTCACTATTAAAATATGCATCAACCCTATTTCCCAGGGCAAATAAGGTGACTCTCAATTTTCCACTTCCATACCTCCCTCAATAGAGATTTGTTTATAAAGTATTGCAGAAGCACAAGATTTTAAGATGCATGCAGATGGATGCTCCTTTTTCAGTCACTTATTTTCAAAAAGAAATTGCCCCCTCCTGTCTTGCCCCGATGAGCCCCTACATCTCCCAGCCCCTAATAAAAACCTAGCTTTTACCTAGAACTTTCAAGCTTTTGTCTTCATGTCAGATCCCACAACTGTAAAAATAGGAGGTTTGGACAGATAAATGATCAATGAGGTTTCCTTAGGCCCTACAATTCTGTGGTTCTATTTCCTGGAAAACCATGTGATTGAAAGCCAATGTTTGTTGCAATGAACATTTAAGGACATCATCTTTAAAAACAGCAGCCCATTTTAACTTCCATTGCAGAGGTGTGGTCTTGTTGAATTTCAAATTGCAAAGCCTCTACATGTGGTCTACAGGTCAACTTTTAATAGCATAAGTATATTTTGGTTGATAGTATTTTAACCACACTGTTATGAAAGTGGCTCCAAAAAACCTACAAAATTACATATCTGAAAAAAAAAATGTTGCTACTAACAATGCCAGAAAACTTCAGGAGATCGCTTTCCCAAATATTAATTTTTCTATATGATCCCTACTTTCATTGTACAGTTACACCCAATTAAAGCATCAAACATTTAACCTATACTTGAGAAAAAAGCAGTTTATGATGGGTGTAATCAAACTCCCATAGGTCCAATTATCTCAGTTGGCTCCCAATTAATCCATGGAGTTGTTAGGGCCTCCTCTTAATTAGGTCTCTTCCTCTCAAAGAACAATTTTTTTTTCATATTTTACTTTATTATTTCCTTTACTGGAACCCTGTAGGGTGGGAATACTATTTTAAAAATGTACTTGTTTGTTTGATGGCTGGTTGAGACTTAATAAAGATGATATTTCTAACCAGAGTCAGTGTCTGAGTAGAAATATAAAACAGTCCTTCTCCATGAAAATTAAATGCAAATATGTACAAAGTAAGATGATGCATACCTTGTATATTTTAAGTTTAACATTTTTCTCATTAAATCCCTTTGATCTTTTGCATAATCTCCCTGAATGTGAAAATCAGCATAGAGTTAACGGGTTTTTCTTTGTTTGTTTGTTTTGCACTATCTGATTTACCTGTTTGTTAACTTTATTACTTTTAAGGACATTAATTTATGTTATAAATTAAGATATAATAAAATGAGCTCTAGAAGGAAGACATTTGATCCACAGTGACATTTCGCCTGTTAAATCTCCTCTAGGACATAGATAAAATACCAAGGATAAAAGGTTGCTTTGTCAGCAAGGGGTTTCTTTCATATTTGCTTTCTGGTAGCTGGTACACTCTTGTATTCTCTTTAGAGTTCATCAGGAAAATGCTTTGAAATTATAGATTAAAATCTAAAATTGTATCACTCTTTCCAGCCAACTTTCTAAGCTGTTAAAAATATTATTTTATGTATGAGTAAAACTGTCTCATTAGATTCAGAATTTATACAACTTTATAGGAGGAGAATTTCCTTTGTCATATTCTTCATACCCTATTCAGTAGCATAAAGCATATTTCCCTGAAGAGAAAGGAAATAAACCATCTCATCCTTAAATTTATTGACATTATAGTAGTTTCGGAAATCAGGCTTCATGAGAACTGGATTACCTCAAAAGCTTTGTTATATATGCTTAGCCTTATATAAATAAGTATAAATTTCAATTTCTGGAAAACCTAGCTGACCACATGAGTTATAAATTTAGTTCATTTTCTTTCATTATTTATGCCTTTGATTTTATCTACTATTGCCATAGGGGGAACATCTACACATTTAACGGACAGATATATTTTCACAGGATGTCAACAAATAACAAAAGTCATAAATATACAAAAAACACATACAGATACCAAAAAATCAAATACAAGATTTGTACTAAAATGAGTCTTTTTTTGGCTGAGAGCATTTAGACTGATAAACTGGGACCTTGCTTGACTCTAGACCTTGCTCAATCTTCATCTTTTCCCCTGAAGAATTGATTTGTCAGCCTTATATATATTTTAACAATGTGTTACTATTTTTACTTTTCAAGTCTGTCCACTGTATTTGTCAAAGTAGACATAGAACTAAAACTTATGAGTCTCTGCAGTTTCAGCTCTTCTTATATTGCCTGGAATATTTACATGGTTTCAATAAATGTTTCTGGAAGAAAGAGGGAAGGGGAAAAAGGATTTTCTTAATATCTGTTTGGTGAAATTGCTCCATAGACAAGATTGACTGCTACAGATGTTCTTTTATTACTTCAGGAAAAAAAGGCATATTGAGCAGAGTTCAATAGAATTATCTTATCCTGATTTCCACACTCTAGTGTGTATTGTTAGAAAAAAGTTACAGAGAACCTTTTTACTGTCAAGCTGTTCCACATAACTCTTTCCTGAAAAGTACCTCCCATGTACTTTTAGAAGTTCGAAAGCATCGGTAGGTACAATGCTATTAATGTGGGTGTCAATTTTAGTCTCCAGCTGGCATAAACTAACAGAACTATATATAAACCAGAGTCCCAAGTTATTAATCTTAAGTGAAAAATACCTGAATAAACATTAAATCAGGCACCATTAAGATTGACTTGACTCACATTTGTTCTTGAATGCGATGTGGAATGAAAAGTAAATTGCCAGGATATTGCTTAGTGATCAAGCAATTCTAACGGTGGGATCTGTTTAGAAGAATTAGGCTGAGATTTTTACCTTAAACATAATGCATCTACACTCTCCAGATTAAACCTTCCCTTTGCTCTTTTTTTGTGAGACCATCTCCCCAGCACAGTTCTGGGAAGTCACTGTCATTGTGTGTTTCCGTAACTTCTTTTTCTTGACTCCTTTCTTTGTCATATCCTGTTCAGATTGACACAACGTTTCTTCACATAGATTTCTACTTCAATTATATTTTTACACTCTAGATCAGTCAGTTAATGTAAGGAGATTTTAAACATTATATATTTATCAATATATTAATTATATAGCTTAACTTGCTCTAAAGCAGTATTTTTGCACTTCTTTTGAATGTAGAACTCTACTATAGCTTCAAGTGACAAGTACATTAGATGTTCAAAAAACTTATTGAATGAAACCACTATGCGGTACTCTAACACAATGTTACCATAGCTGGTATCAGTTGTGAGAAATATTAAGAAAACTGAAGTCTCAATTTGTATTTGAGTTTGCTGTTTTATACAGTCAACTTCAAGCCATACAACATCACTAATGACTGATCCATCCCAATAACTGAAGTTTCCAAACACAGAGAAGTTAGAAAGTTAGAATATTTGACTGACTGAAGCTATATTTAGTACTCTGATCCCTCTCCTCCTTCCCTTTCCCCTTTCCTTTCCCAACTCTGCATTTTTCCCTCTCCGTCCCTTCCCCCTCCTTATTCTTATTCTTCTCTCTGAAATATAAAATATTTACCAAACTCAGATTTGTAGACTACTGCTGTGCTATCTACATTATAAGTATTAATATCTATATACTTGAAATTAAAAATACTTGTGAAGATAGGTTTTGATAGGTCTCAAGTGGGATCTTGTATTGTGTTATTTTTTCTTCTAATACTTTAGTTATGTTTGGGATTGATTAGATGTACCTTATATTTGTGTGCCTAAGGTTTCAGAAAGCTCTTAGACACTACCCTTTCCAAGGAACAGCCTCTTCTACCTTGGCAGTACTATGGCTTGGTGAGTCTATCTTCATCTCTGACTCTCCTAGAGCTGGTAGATTGACTACTGCTGTCTACCCTTGTCAAAATCTCCAGTATCCACACTCAGAGCTGCAGCTACTTGTATTTGGCTTATGACTTTCTTCATTCCTGTATATAGGTTACATATTCATGTATATATATCATCAAACACTTCCCCATGCTTTTATCAACTTTTTTTTTAATTAAATATCTCTTTGGAATAATTTAAAATAATTTTTCAGTGATAAAATTTGGCTTCATAAAATAGACTATATAAGAGATCCCCCTAGTGTAAAACTTATTTACAAACTTTTAAATAATAATACATATCATGTTTTTAGATTAAAAAAAATTAAGCAGCTAACAAAGATAGTGCACTGTGTCAAGGAATGTTCTTTCTCTGGTTCTGTATTCATAGTGTAGACACCTAGTCTTGGTCCTTTTTTGCCAGTATAGGCACTGAAACTGCACAATCCTTTGTAAGACAACTCCAGCTCCACCTATTTCTCTCTCCCACAGCTAAACACTAAACATACCTGAGTGAAAGTGAACAAGACCTCAGTGCTAGGTACCTACAAATCGGCTCCAGCATACTTTTGAAGTACAGGATTTGAAATTAAATTATTCCAAATCTACTATCCTTTAGTATTCCTAACAAATTATTATTTACAGACAGGAATTAAATTACTTTGGAAACCAGACTCTGTGAAATACTGGCTTAGAGCTGATTGCTGTGAATACTCATGAAGAACATCACATGCAAAACAAAAATTAACCTCAACCATGCATCTCATACTAGACATCTCTATTCATGAGAAAGCAAATTTTAGTGTGAGGTAGTCCCATTTTGTAGTCCATTCTAAAAAAAAAACCAGGCATGAATGAGTTCTCATACATTAAGAATACTCCCAAATATAATATATTAGAATGTGTTTATCAATTTGGGGTCCAGATAGAAAAATTAAAAATTTATTTTTATTTTTTGTTCAGGGTTAGATCTTTATTAATATGTAATATCTATGAGGTATCCAAGCCCAGAAATCAACTTGCCAGTTTTGTACAGGATTTTGTATGGAGATCAGATCTGGGATTTCTAAAATTAAGAATTCAGGCCTTGGTAATGGATTCTATTAGACCTGCCTCAGCTTACTTCAGAAAAAAAGAGAGGGAGGGAGAGAGTGAGACAGAGACAAGAGAGAGAGAAAGATACAGAGAGAGAGAGAGAGAGAGAGAGAGACAGAGACAAAGATACAGAAAGAGAAAGGGAGAGACAGAGAGAGAGACAGATGGACAGAGAAAGAGACTGACAGAGAGACAGCAAAAAATTATTTCTTAAACTATATGATGATAATGGTTTTGAATTTATTTTTTCCTATGAATTTCTGAAGAAATTGATATGATGTGTTTTTCTTTTATTGTATTTTTAGCACTACTTCAGAGTTCTGATAATAAATTATATATATGAAAAATGCCAATAACTCAGGGTTTTGTTAATCAAGGTGCATCTAATAATGAAGCAAAGTTGTAGAAGCATGTTTTGGCATTGGTGATCACTTCTTTGCTTGCTCAAAAATTACTTAATTTGTATAAAGCTGAAGAGCCTTGCCCATGACTTCAAACTCCATTCCATAGATCTGCTTTAGAGGATGTAGAATAATTTTTTCTTTACTTTTGTTCTTTTCTGTCTTAGAAACCAGAAAGTTTAAAGCTAAATTCTAAAATTACATTATGCTCTGAGAATTCCTGTCATTTTCTTCAAACTATTTAACTTTTACCTTGATAAAGGTGTAACTTAATGATCTATGCTTGTTTCGAGGTCTGGAACTGAAACACCTCATATAATCTATGTAGAAAGTTTTATATGCAAATGTTAATGACTGTAACCCAAAGAAATTGAAGTAAGTTGACTCCTGTCTAAGTCACAAGCTCTTTGTTGCCTCGGCCACATCTTTTAATTGGACTTTGTTTAACTCAAAGAAAATTTTCTCTAAAATAAAGACATAATGAGATTTAAAGTTTTCTATTTTTATTTTTTCAGTGCATACATGGAAATGTATGTGTTTGTGTGTGATCAATCATTCTATTTTTATCAATATATAAATCTTGTCCATATTCCACCTCTTAAGAAATATAATATGGAAGGCTCTACATATAATTGTCCAATTTTAACTTTTGAAGAAAGTAAATAGGCTGGGTGCAGTGGCTCACGCCTGAGATACCAGAACTTCGGGTGGCCGAGGCAAGTGAATCACCCGAGGTCAGGAGTTCAAAACCAGCCTGACCAACATGATGAAACCCTGTTTCTACTAAAAATACAAGAACTAGTAGAGTGTGGTGGTGGGCGCCTGTAATCCCAGCTACTTGGGAGGCTGAAGCACAAGAATTGCTTGAATCCAGGAGGCAGAGGTTGCATTGAGCTGAGATTGTGCCACTGCACTCCAGCCTGCTGGATGACAGAGCAAGACTCCATCAAAAAAGAAAAACAAACAAACAAACAACAACAACAAAAGAAACAACCAACAGAGAGATTAAGTTGCTGAGGTATGCTATTAAACAAAACTTGAGGTATAGGCAACCATGGTCAAAGAATCATTGGAAATATAAACTGAGTGTGCTGACTGTCTTCCACATGACTTCTACTCTGTAGTCAGCTTTAGCAGTATCTCCTCTCTCTACCAAATATTGCACTTTTTGTAAAGATGACTTCTCATTCCTCTCTACTTACTGTTACAAGATAATTTTTTCTTCCACTCTTTGGAATTCCTTTTGAACATCCATAGGAAAATGGGGTGGAGTAGTGGTTACAGGTATAAAATATTTGGCTGTATTGGGTACATTTTAAATATTGAATGAAATTTCTATTGGCCTTTGTGGAATCATCTTTATCTTAGTCTGACCTCGTTCTTATATCCCTTATGCTTCTATACTTTACATCCTAGCAACTAAATATTGCCTTTTATTTGGCTCTGACTTTATCTTTGAATATAACCATTACATAGTTAAATACAGCTTGCTCTTGTTTGAATGTTGCCTTGTCAAAATTGTATGTTTATTTTCCACTTTGATATGTATTTATCATGGCTTTCTTCACTCAGGTATATAGATTATATATAAAATATATGTCATTTAATAAAATTCACATTTATTTGTAAACACCTACACAAATATATACACAAAAAGTTTAAGTAGTCTTAGCTGGGAACCCGTAGTTCCAGCTACTTGGAAGACTGAAGCTGGAGAATTGCTTGAAACAAGGAGTTCAGGGTTGCAGTGCACTATCGTTGAACCTGTCGATAGCCATTGTATGCCAACCTAGGCAACATAATAAGACCTCATCTCAAAAAAAAAAGTCTTATTATTGTGAAAACTGATTTACCATACACTCGCTTTGAATCTCCTGAATTTAGATATGACCTGATTCATTGTGTATATAAATTAAATTTATTTTTTTCTCTGAGACTTGTATCTTAATGAATTTGGATATTCATATGATATCAGCTGACCCAATAACCTGGTTTAGTCTATGTTTCATAATACCAAATAATACATTTCAATATATACAACCTAGAAATGATCTGTTTAGGATTGAGTCGAGTTAGATGGCAGAATAGGGCCCTCCAGCGATTGCCATTCCCCCAACGGAAACATCAATTTGAACAACTATATGTGCACAAAACTACCTGAGAAGAGGTAAGGAAACCAGCTGGGATATTTCAGTACCTCGTTGTTGCATAATAACAGGAAAAAATGAACTGAAGAGGGTAGGAATTTTACATTACCTGTTTAATTCCTCCACCAACCCCAGGAAGTGCAATGCAAAGAAATATATCATGAGCTTGAAGAAAGATGGGAAGTGAGCACAGGATTTTGTCTTGGTCCTTAGTATTGGACCCACCACAGTAAAACCCAGCACCAGGAAGACACCTAAGGCCTCTGAATTCAGGCTGCTGTCCATGAATTTAGCCTCCTGGCCTGTCTCAGTGCCAGGAGGGAATGCATAATCCCTGCAAAATCTTTGGCCTGCATCATCACCAGCCAAGTACAGTCATCATAGCTTCTGCACAATCCTCAGCAACTGGCAGGCTTCAGCAGCCACGGGCTGCAGATATACCCTGGCACTGCACAAGCCTCAGCACCCACGGAATTCCAGTATGGTACTGCACCAACCATGGTGGTTCTGAGGGAAGGGCATCACCTAGCACTGAAAAGCCTACAGGAGTCATGGGCTTAAGGACCACAGCAAACGACCTGCCCAGAATCTCTGGAAAAGCTTACTGTTGGAAGGCATTTTCAGACAAATCCATACTGCAAAGACTGGAAAAAAATGTTTTTTCAATGTGTAGGGCATCAACACATGACCCAAAGGATCATGAATAATTAGGGGAAAATGACACTACCAAATGGACAAAATAAAGTATCAGTAACTGATTCTAAAGAGATGAAGATGTACAAAATGCCTGACAATAAATTCAAAATAATAATTTTTTAATGAAGCTCACCAATATTCAAAAAATACGAAGAAACAATAAACAAAATGAGAAAAACAATGTCATCAGAACTAGAAAGTTAGCAGAGCTTTTTATTTATTTAAAAATAAAACAGAAATCTTAGAGATGAAAAATAAAATGATGGGAATGAAAACTGCAGATACAATACTTGGAATGAAAACTGCAATAAGTATTATCAGCAGAATTGATAAAGTAGAAGAAAGAATTTTAAACTCAAAGGAAAGTTATTTAAACACATAGAGTGAGAGGAGGAAAAAAATAATGAAAAGAAATGAAGAAAGCTTGCAGAATTAATGGGACACCATCAGAAGAAAAAATTTTCAAGTGGTTGGCATTCAAGAGGGGGTGGAGAAAGATAAAGGGGGGTAGAAAGCTTTTTTTTAAAAAAAAAATAGATGTATCCAAACCCAGAGAAATATAAATATCCAGGTATAGAAATGTACAAAGACATCAAGTAGATTAAGTGAAAATGAAGCTAACTCAAGACACATTATAATCAAACTTTCAAAGATAAAAGACAAATATAGGGTCTTGAAGGCAACAAGAGAAAGAAGCAAGTAACATAAAAGGGAGTTTTAATATGTCCAGCAGAGGCCTTATCTACAGAAACATTACAGGCCAGAAGAGAATGGGATGATATATGCAGACTGCTGAAGGGGTAAAAAAATGACTGGCAACAAAAAATACTATATCCTGCAAAGCTATCTATCTGAAATGAAGGAGAGATAAATAATTTTGCAGAAAAACAAAAGCTTAAGAAGTTCATCACCACTAGATCTGTAAGAAATGCTAAAGGGAGTTATTTAATCTGAGAGAAAATTAAATGAATGAGTTTCACAAAAACATCTGAGCACAGAACACTTACTGCTATAATTAACTAGACAGTCAAATTTAGAATATTCTAATACTATAATGGTGATATGTAAATATCTAATATCTTTAGTATGAAGATTCAAAGATAAAAATAGTAAACATTTTAATAATCAGAATAACTTGTTAAAAGGCATGCATTTTAAAAATATGTAAAGTATAACATCAGAAATTCAAAACGAAGTGGAAGACTCAAGTAAAATTATAAAGATTTATTTTCCATCAAAGTTAACTTGCTACTAACTTAAGATAACCTGTTATAGCTATAAAAGGTTTTTATAAGCCTCATGGTAATTATGAAGCAAAACTCTAGAATATATACACAAAAAGTAAAAAGCAAGAAAGTACTATTACTAGAGGTATACAGAGAAACAAAATAAATGAGGAAGAAAGAAACATAGTAAGAGAGGAAGAAAGAAAAAAGATCTCTAAAATAACTAGAAAACAATTAACAAAATGGCAATAGTAAGTCCTTATTTACCAATAATTAGATTTAATGTAAACGGATTAAATTATTTAATCAAAAAACAAAGAGTGGATGAATGTATAAAATAAACAGGATTTGACTATATGCTGCCAAAAGGAGACTCACAGCACCTGTGAGGGTACACACACTGAAAGTCAAGGTATGGAAAAAGATACTACAAGCAAATAGCAACCAAAAGAGATTTGGAGTAGCTATACTTAATTAAATAAATTAGGCTTTAAGTAAAAAAAAAAAAAAAAAAAAAAAAAAAAAAAAAACCTGTAAAATGAAACAAAGATCATTATATAATTGTAAAGGGTCCAATTCAGCAAAAGAATGTAACAATTGTAAATACATATGTACCCAACTTCAGAGCAACTAAATATATAAAGTAAATATTGATAGCAGTAAGATCAGAGAAAAAAATAAAATAGAGATAAAAAAATAACAGATTAATGAAGCAAAGAGTTGGCTTTTTGAAGAGGTCAATTAAGTTGACAAATCTTTAACTACACTAAGAAAAAAAAGAGATGATTCATATACATAAAATCAGAGAAGGGAAGGGAGATATTATAATTAATGCCACAGAAATATACAAAGGTTTGTAAGTGATTATTATGAACAATTACATGCCAACAAATAGGATAAGCAAAAAGAAATGGATAAATTCTTGAACACATATAAGCTACCAAGATTGAGTTATGAAGAAATAGAAAATCTAAATAGATCAGTAAGGAGTAAGGCATTGAATCTGTAATAAAGTCTTCCATCAGAGAAAAGTTCAGAACTTGATTGCATCACTGCTGAATTCTACCAAACATTTAAAGAATAATTAATACCAATTATTCTCAAACTCTTTCATATAGTTGAAGAGAAAAAATTATTTCCAAATTAATTTTTTTAATATCAGCGTTACCCTAATACTAGAACCAGACAAAAACACAATCAATAAAGAAGACCACTTGTTAAAATTACAGATAGATAGAAGGAATAAATTCTCATGTTCTATTGAACACAAATGTTCCATTCATTACACAATGTATACATGTATTAAAACATCACATTGTACCTCACAAATATGCATTATTGTGTCAATTAAAAATAAAATAAAATAAAACTTAAAAAAATGTTAATCTCATAGAAAGAGAGTCAAATAGTATTTCCCAAGGCTGTGATGGTTAGGGAGAAGAAGGGTTGGGTAGATGTCAGTGAACGGATATATATTTATAGTTAGATAGGAGAAATGAGTTTAAGAGATCTATTGCACAGCATAGTGACTACAGTTGATGATATAAGGTATTACTGAAAAATGCAAAAGGAGGTAAGTTTTTTCATCACAAAAATAACTGCGTGAGGTAAAACATTTGTTAAATAGCTAGATTTAACCATTCCATGATGTATATACACTTCACAGCAACATGTTGTACTTGATAAATATATACAATTTTATTTCAGTTTTTAAAATAAAATAAAAATAAATAATATTTTGCATATAACTTATCTTTGTTATGCTTATGCCAACAACATATAATAATGTTGGATTATTTGTATACTAATTAGTGATATTAGTATTTAAGAAAAAATTATGGACATTTAAAATTTCTAATCCATTTGAGGATACATCAAGAAATTTAGACTAAGTTGCTGAACTATTTCAGTTTTTCAATAATAAAAAACTGGAAGATCTTGCTCTATTATTCATTTGCTCAGAAATTGGTAAATTTTCATATTCTGTGCTTTTAGATCAACATCAAGCTTTGATTTAATTGATAATGAGATGATTAATGCTATCTCATGCATATGAAGATACTGAATAATTACACTTGAACATTTTCTTTCTATAGTAGTCAGAAGTTTTCCCTTTTTTAAGGAGTGGAGTAATAATTTTCCTCATATGTTTTATATATGTTTGGCTCTATATTGTATATGACATGCTTGAATTCTAATCCTACATTCTGAAAAGCAGATTCTCTAGTCTGTTTTTTTACTATTTACATATTTCAGGAAGTTTTCAATTTTTAATGAGGACACATAGAATTTGATTGAATAAATAAATGAAAGAAACAACCCAATGATAGTAAATTAAGTAAACCTGGGCCTAAATTCTCAGAGCTATGTTACTGGTGGAATTAATTTAAACTAAGCCCTTAGCAAGATACCTAAAAATAATTTAGTCATCTAAATAATACAGTAAGATGAAAATAAAGTGAAACAAATAAATTTATTTTATAAAGTAATGGTCCAAATGAGCTATTCCAGTTAATGAATGGCTGTCATTCATGAAGTCATTCAGTCCAAGGGAAGGGCAGTTCTGCCATCTTCAACGAGAATTTTCAAAGTCACTCTAGAAGACAGACGGACAGAGCACTGAAGAACTCAAATGCAAGTTGGCTCAGAAATCAACCACATGAGGCTGGGGTGCAGTGGCTCATGCCTGTAATCTCAGCACTTTGGGAGGCTGAGGTGGGTGAATCACTTGAGGTCAGGAGTTCGAGACCAGCCTGGCCAACACAGTGAAACCCCATCTCTACTAAAAATACAAAAATTAGTAGATCATGATTGTGCACACCTGTAGTCCCAGCTACTTGGGAGGCTGAGACAGGAGACTCGCTTGAACCCGGGAGGTGGAGGTTGAAGTGAGCCAAGATTGCGGCCACTGCACTCCAGCCTGGGTGATGGAGCGAGGAATCTGTCTCAAAAAAGAAAAAATAATAATAATAAAATAAATCACATGACCACACATAACTACAGGGAGTACTGAAAAATATTGTCCTTAGATGGGCAGCAATCCCCAACTACAATTCCATTATAGTAAAATAATCAGAAAACAGAATTTGGTGTAAAATTAGCAGTATCAGTCACTGTCTCCTTGTCAATGACACAAGCATATATTTTGAAAAAAGTATAAGGCTCAGAAATGGGGCTACAGAAACGTGGAATGGGTCTGTTTGCAGCTCCCGTGGCATGCAGCTGTAGATTCAGATTACATCAAAGATTATCCTACAAAAGACTTTGTTGACCTCTCTGATACCAATATCAAAGTTATAGATCCATTTGCCAATATCTCCTTGCAGTCTTTAATTGTAAACAGTGGTGTGTCATCTATTTAAAGTCATTAAACTATTTACATTTTCAGACTTGATAGTCTTGTATGCTAATTTACTTAATAAATTAACTCAGTTTACAAAATACCAACTCATCCTAATATTTTATTTAAGATGATTGAATTTTAATTGTACTGACATGCTGGAATTTCTTTAACATGTTTGTATTTACCTTATATTCCTCATGATTTTAAAAATGTAATTCTGAATGTAAAAGCTATTTTTCCTTTGGCATTGAATTCACTGCTTTGCTCACAATAGGGACTTAATTACAAGTTTGTAGATCTAAATAGAATTTCAGACTATTTCAAACAGTATCCATATCTTCACTCTCTTCAGAAATGTGATTGTTTACTTGGGGCCTTCAGTGGGTCCTTGGTATTAATCAATATTTGACCACCATTACTGGGCAATCATTATTAATAAGGCACCATATTGAGAGCTCTAAGGGATGCAAATGATTTTGAAATGCACAGAAAGCCACTCAACTGCAGAGGCCTCCTGATCTGTCGCCATCTGGACATATGAGTCTGGGATTCAAGTGCGCCCTGGAGTATTTTTCTGCATGTGTCAATTTTTTATTCCTTGGATTTTTTTCTTTGTTCTATTCCACTGTTATGTTCATCCTTGTTTCCCTAGACAACATTTTTCAAATCCAGAGCTTATGCTCTTTATATCCTCAATTGATGGATTTTATGAGATTTCCCCACCCCATTTACTAACATCTTGGATCCTCAATTGTGGTCAGTGGTATGCTTTTTAAAAATGCAGTAATTATGCATTTGTGATGTCCCCCAACCCACACCTTTTTGGTTTACTTTAAAGAAAGCTAAGTAAGAGCAATCTTCAAGGTAGTAGACATCTATATTTGGGTGGGGGGAGGGAGCTTAGTCCTCGATTCAGTAGAGTGTTATACAATAGAGGGAAAGGTAATGAATTTAATGTCAGGGAATATTCAATTTAATTTGCAGCACCACTGCTTTATTTCAACTAAACAGACATATGCTGGGCACCTATGACATGTCAGTCACTCTCCAACTATGTCCTGAGGGTTCAGAAAAGCATAAGACAGTCCTAATTATCAAGAGTGTTTACAATACACTAACTGTGTGATGTAGTTAATATCCATACATGCCAGTTTCCTTCTCTGTAGAAAAGGAATAATATCTGCCTCATAAGAATATTGTGAGGATCAAATTACATTTATTCTGTTCCCATGATTATAATGAATATGATCTTTTATATTTCAGGTCTAGGCTCAGCAAAATTTTGGTTCTATGAACCAAAGTGATTTTAAAATTTTAACATTGCAGTTTTCAGGGTTATTTGAATATTGACTTTGGATAGAGGAAGCAAAAAGTAAATATCCCCAAAGTGCATTAGAAGCTGAGTAATGTCAGATGAGTAATTTATCACAAATTCATTCCACATTGATATAATTCATATAATTTGTTCCCCATTGATAAGAGATTTCTTCACACAAAATAAATTCTAGAGTTATATTAATTTCATATAAATTTCAACCTTAGAATATTAACATTATGTATGACACATAATGTTATTTATAAATATATAGTATGTATATAATATCTTGGTGTTATAAATACATAAGTATTTATAAATACATAGTATGCATGTAATATCTTGGTGAAGAGCTCTTACTTATGTATTTATAAATATATAGTATGCATGTCATATCTTGGTGAAGAGCTCTTACAAATAAGAAAAATAATTGGATACCATTATGATGTATTATTTTGATCTAAGAAAGACTAGAGTTTTCATTTTAGTTTCAATACAAATGCTAGCTGTATTTCTACTTATACCAGTTTAATCTGGTTGACGTATTTACTACACTGTTATGAAATTAGTCAATCAGCAACTGTGTTTCTCTATGGAATTCTCAAGAATTCAGAATTCCTACAGCGTCTATAGATTAGGTACATCTTGATGTGTTTTCTTAATCTCTTCATAAAATGTTTCTTCAAAGCTCTGGACTATACAATTTGCTTCAGAAATGGCTTTGCTTCTTCCCTGATCCTACAGTCTCTCTCTCTCTCTCTCTCTCCCTCTCTCTCTCTCTCTCTCTCACACACACACACACACCCCTCTTGTTTTTTTTTTCCTTTTTTATAAATAATATTTTATTTATTTTATTTTTTAAATTTTATTTTGTTATACTTTAAATTCTGGGATACACGTGCAGAATGTGCAGGTTTGTTACATAGGTATATACGTGCCATGGTGGTTTGTTGCACCCATCAACTCATCATCTACATTAGATATTTCTCCTAATACTATCCCTCCACTTGCCCCCCACCCCCCAACAGGTCCTGGTGCGTGATGTTCCCCTCCTGTGCCTATATGTTTTCATTGTTCAACTCTCATTTTTGAGTGAAAATATGTGGTGTTTGGTTTTCTGTTCCTGACACACACCTCTTAGAAAAACGAGAATAAAAGTCAAGAAGTAATTTAATGAAATTAAAAGAGAGGTTCAGAAAAAAATGGCTAACAATATGCTACCAGAAATTAGAAGAAAATGAATGATTAAGTTGACTTCATTGATAATCAATGCATTTCTAACTA
The DNA here is from genome assembly GCF_037993035.2 of Macaca fascicularis. Lineage (NCBI taxonomy): Eukaryota > Metazoa > Chordata > Mammalia > Primates > Cercopithecidae > Macaca > Macaca fascicularis. Next base: position 57,378,325 of record NC_088391.1, on the reverse strand, counting down.
ACAGAAGAATATGAAGGTTCAGTATTAATGTTATTACAACAAATTTTATGTTCACAATATTTATTCATCCCCATGTGTGTTTTTGTCGCTTGATTTGATTAGGTACCTTATGGTTAAATAAATCATGGCACATTTTCGTCTTATACCTAGTACTTAAAGAAGTATAGCATCATTTCTTTAGAATGATTTAGCAGTATTGAGGTTTGGATCAATGCATTGAAACATTTTTACATGTATGACTAAGATGAGAGTGGGAAGACAGATGATAATGAGAAATAGAGAACAGTGTGCTATAGAGAGCTTGCTCTGCTCACCTTATCCCTCCTGTCAGGAGCCTCTGAGTCAGTTTTCTTGATTGAATGACATTACCTCATTTGTATTTATTTTATGGATTTTTCCTGTAACATATTTTTTTGTTAAGATAAAATTTTACTGCTTTACATTAAAAAAAAATTTTAATTAACATACAAAAATTGTGCATATTTATGGGGTCCATAGTGATGTTTTGATACATAAATAATGATTAGATCAGGCATTTTCCTCATCTCAAACGTTATTTCTCTGTCTTGGGTTCATTTGATACTCCTAGCTATTTGAAATGATTTATTATATTATTATTAGCTGCAGACATTTTCAATGGGATAGAATACTAAAACGTATTCTTCCTATCTAGCTATAACATTGTATTATGTTGAGAATCAACTAAAAAATTTGGGGGCACACAAATATGAAAAAGTTTAAGACAAAAAGTTATAGTCCTTCTAAGTAAATGACAAATATTGACATAATATAAATTATTTCAATAGATTAGGATGCATTTCATACAAAATAAAGCTGTGAAGAATTTACCTAACTAAACCTAAAAATTTAAATCCTAATGAAAAACAAATCACTATCTCTGTTTAGAAGACTCCAAAATTTGTCTCTCAGGCTGAAACTCCACTCTCTGGCTCCAATTACCTACTTGAGAACTCCTTTTGAGTATTTCAATAACACATTAAAATTAATAAAATTAAATATGTGACTGAGGCCTGGCATTTGTTCTTCCCACAGCTTTCCCAGTCTCAGTGAGATTTGTTTACTCTCATGTTGAAAGGTTAACCCCTATTTCTGTTCGTAACACCAAATCTAATCTATACTGTGTGTTTGGACCTTAGATCCTTCTTTTCACTTCAGATGCTCCTACTGTATCAAATCAGACAACTGCAACATCCTTTTAAATTTTCTCCCCAGATTCCATTTTCACTCTCTCTGGTTAATTCTATATGAGGCAAATGAAAGTAAAAATTTAAATTCACAAATATAATAAGGTTTCTCTTCCATTAAAAATGCCGTAGTTGTGACCAGCCACCATGACTCATGCCTGTAATCCCAGCAATTTGGGGGGCCAAGGTAGTCAGATTGCTTCAGTTCAGGAGTTCTAGACCAGTCTAGGCAACATGGTGAAACCCTGTCTCTACAAAAAATACACACACACACACACAAATTAGCTGATCATGGTGGTATGTGCCTATAGTCTCAGCTACTTGGGAGGCTGAGACAGGAGGATTGCTTGAGCTCAGGAGGTCAAGGCTGCAGTGAGCCAAGATTGCATGACTGCATGTCTCAAAACAAATAAATAATAAATACATAAATAAAATAAAGTCATAGTTTTCATTTGCAATTTTAAAAAGATCAAAGACTTTTTATAAATTTGAAGATGGGACATATACTGGACACTGCTAATTCTTTCAACTTGACTTGTTCTTTTCTGTTTCCTACTTACACTATTCCAGCCACAAGTTTCTGTCAGTTCCATGAGAAAGCCAAGATGCTTTGGACTTAGCTTTGCTGACCTTAGCCACCAATGCCCTTTCCTTGAGCTATGTGATTGATTGAACACTTTCTATCATTCAGGTGTTAGCTCATACCCTCTATGTGGTCTTCCCTGTCTCCTTAATCATAGTAAATTAATCTCCTTTAAAAAAAAATGCTTTTCTACTCAGTTCACATTTTTGTTTATTCCTTTACATGTTTCTTGTTACCAGCACTAAACCATAAGTTTCATGAGTCTAAGACTGGTTTCACTTTTCACTGCACTCCTGTTTAGCAGATTGCCTGTTGTAGAAGCAAAATTGGAACTATGTTGTCTGGTATGGTAGCCAACAGTCATTGTAACTATTTACATTCAAATTAATTAGAAATTAACCAAAATTAGAAGTTTATTTCTTCCGTTATACTCACCACATTTGAACTGTTAAAAGGGGCACATAAGTGGCTACCTTATTAGTGCCGGGACCATGTCCATGATTGAAGTAAAGAGTCCTATTGAACTGTGCTGTTGGAATGAACATTTCAGTTGCTTGCTTTCATGAAATCTCTACATCACTCTATTGAGATATAATTGTTAACATGAAACAAAGTTGAACAAATTATATGTTTTGGGTACATGAACTTACTTAGTCAAATTCTATCTCTGGCAGTAGGACAAAGAGATTTTAATAGTAGGAGGGGCTTCTAAAATTGTTTTTGTTTTTGTTGGGCTTTTTGTTCATTTTTAAAAAGTGAATTATTGTTATTTTGTGCCTTGACATTAAAGAACTTAGATTTATACATTACCGACCTTGCTCAATTCTCCCAGAGAAAATTTCTCTTTGAAGTCATTGGGAGATCCAAAAAGAAATAGGAGATAGAAGAATTGAGCCAGGGGCAAAATGTTATTTCTTTTCTTGTATCTATAAAATGAAAAAAAAAAATATTTGATGAATTGCAGTCTATTTGCTCTGCTTCAGAACTTGCAAGGTACCTATGTTATTATGAAATATAGATGCTAAGGAAAACTAGAGTCCCTGAAGAGGGGGTGCGAGTTGTAGAAGGCAAAGGGGAGAACTTAATAAAGAGATTAAGTAAAAGCATGAGAATGTCGAAGTCAATTGTTAGATATTTGTTATAAGTTAGTGTTTAATACAAAATTAAAATGGCCTCTGTTTCTGATGTTTCATATCTTAATAATCCAACTTCATGAATGTGCTGTACTCATTAAGTCTTACAAAAATGCTATGTATTAGACTTATGAGTAAAACATGCCATCTAGCCTCAAAGGTTTAAATATTAGTTTGCTAGTAATATTTGCTTCCCTTTTGCTAATGTCTTATGGGTAGGGCTGTGCTCTTTTTATTTTTATATTTGTTATGAAATTTTATTTCTAAGCCTCTTTTTGTTTATTTTTTGGAAAACATTTTTAGATTAAAAAAAAATTCAACCCAGTACATGATTAAGGGGTTAATTTAAGCAGATTTGATTTTTCCTATTTTGTTACGCTAGTTAAATTTAGTCTTTCATTTGTCATTCTAATTTATGCTTTTATGTTTTTTCTTTTATTCTTTTTTGTTTTACAAAGATGGATTTTAGAGAGAGTGAGAGATTGGCTTTGTATTGTCACAAACACAAAGGCAGCTTCAGGGATAGCAGAGAGACCAGCAGAAATTTCACTTCACATTTTAGGCTTTCCTTACACAGCAAGGAGATGCCTTTACCACCCCTCCACACTTTCTATTAGCAGTGACAGGGAAAGAGCTCTCCATTGTTCCTCCAATCTCCTTTTGGGGAGTTACATGCCTATGTCAGGAAATGTCCACTTTGACTCCAACACCCTAGGTTCTATGTCCCATTGCCTCTCTTCCATCTTCCTGCATCTATGTAAATAAAGAGCTGGGGCTTATATTGAAGAAGTTGTCTCATTCTCCAAGTAAGCAACAGAGCCTCCCTTGGTTGAAGGTGTTTTGACTTTCTCATTGGACTCAGGAAAAGATATAGAAAGTGTTATGTCTTGGCACCTGGCTGGTAAATGTCACACTTATTTGCAAGGTGAAGAAAGCTTCCCCACCAGTCTTGCATCCACTCTGACAGACAAGTCAGCCCCAGTGAGAGAAAACAGACTAGATCATAATGGGAATGATTGCCTTCACCCTGGCCCCAGTAGACCATGAGTTGCCTTCACCTACCACCACTCCCACTTTTGCCCCCCACCCCAGGTATGTATCATAATTTTGGCAGTGTTGTCTGATCAAGGAGGAGTAAGACCTTAGCTCCCAAAGAAAAGAAAAGGTATTGGGAAATGCAGAGCTGAAGAAGAAAGCAAGACAGTAATATCCTCCACTCTCTTACACCCTTTCTGCCACACCTTCATCCCCTCCCTGTCACCATGTTTTCTGTTGCTAAGTCATTGAGCACAGATCTAAGTAACGCAATGAATTGGCAGGGCTTTTCTACTTTCCCACAGGACCAAAACCTGGGGTGGAAGTATGCTTGCTGCTCTTGGGCAAATGGCAAAGTTTGTCATGAAAGGCAGACCTAGCCCAAATGGGGACAAAAGATGAGATTCTCCTTTCATTGAACCTGTTTTTCTAATATGAAACTTATTTAAAATATTTCATGACCAATTTTTCCCAACTTCTTTATTTTGCTTCCTTGCTCCATCAAATTAGTAAACTATTCTCAGAATTAGCATCATGGACTTGTGGCCCATGTGGTTGCATAGGGTACCATGTGCAGAAGGGCTCTGCATTTATTTTAATGCTTTGCAGTTGCCATCTTGAAATTATTAATACTTTTGAACAAAGGGCCCCATATTTTCATTTTTCACTGGGCCCTACAAATTATGTAGTCATTCCTGATTAATTTTACCTATAGAAATATTTACCAGATTGGTCTTACAGGCATATCTTATTTCTCCCTTTTGCTTAATTTACACTCTCCATCAAGCATCTAGCTCTGTCTATTTACTTCTTAGATACCTCATAAATCTTTTCTCCATCCCTGATGTCACTACTTTATTTCAGGAAAACATTATCTTTCACCTGGACCATTGTAGGAGTCCCAAGGTTTTATTTGTTTTCTCTTTATAATTTAGCCTTCATAGTGCTATGAGAGTCATTGTTTTCAAACATAGACATAACCAAGATTGCCACTTATTTAAGTGGCTGTTATTACTCATGGAAAACTACTTTTTGAAAAATTATTTTTCTATATGTGTTTCCTGAGTGCACTTATTTCACATATTTAGTATTTTTATTGTTTGATAATTAACTCATTTTAAATATGAATCTCTTTCTTCTATTAGTGAATATTTGTCATTCTTCTTAAATAGTAATAATGCCCTTCCTCTTTATCTAAAATTGAATGATGCTCACTTTTTAAAGAAGAAATAAGATATCTCCTCATTTTTTATTGTGAGTGTGTGTGCATGCACGTGTGTGTGTGAGAGGTTGAAATGAGCCTTTCCCACTGTACCTAAACAGTTTTTGTGCTTATTCATGATCCTTTTTTCTTTTAGAGCATTTTACATCATTTTTTCTTTTTAAATATTTTTAAATGGACAGATCAAAATTATATGTATTTATCATATACAACATGATGTTTTAAAGTATGTATATGCACTGTGGAATATTTAAAGTATAATCTGGAGTTAGGGTGCAAGGGATGGACCAGTGTCAAGTCCTTGTAATTTTGTCTTAGTACTGTCTGAATTCTGTCACTAGTTCATCCTATTTCTAAAGGACAGCTTAAACTAGAGGGTTGTGTTGGAACCTACAGGTATATAAGTAGTAAGGGGTAGGTGCCCATCTTCTAGTACAGGCATTCACACCTGAATTTAGGCATTGAGCATTTTTGCTTTAAAATATGGTAGAGATTTTTTTCTAAATTCTGGTCTCAGCTGGTAGGAATGGGAAAGAAAATTTTCTATGGCAGTTAAGATAATTCATTTTGGAATTAAACTGAATTCCAGAACTGAATTCTTAATATGATTATGTCTCTTGGACTCTAAATCATAGTTTTCTCCTGTGCAAATTCAGCTTGTAGTGCTTAGGTCATAGAGTTGCTCTGAGGAAAAGAAGATAATTGCCTGGCACATGTTAAGCACTTCATAAATGATTGTTGATTTTGATGTAGTATTTGTTGTTATTCCTCCTGGGTGGGTGCAAGAGGGGCCAGATGGATTTTGATTTTTATATCATCATAGCTGATGATTGTCTAAAATATATGCAGAATTTTAAACAGGAAAGTCACTGTTGTATATGGCAGAGGTTGCTGAAGTCCTCCCTGCACCCACATCATCTGATTTGTTGATATTGAATTTTGAGAATGTATTAGTCTGTTCTTACGCTGCTATAAAGAACTGGCCAAGACTGGGTAATTTCTAAAGGAAAGAGGTTTGATTCACAGTTCCACATGGCTGGGGAGGCCTCTGGAAACTTACAATCATGGCAGAAGGGGAAGCAAACATATCCTTCTTCACATAATGGCAGGAAGAAGAAAAATGAGTGAAGGGGGAAGCCCCTTATAAAACCACATCAGATCTCACTATCATGAGAACAGCATAGGGTGGGGGGACTTCCCCCATGATTCAATTATCTCCACCTAGTCCTGCCCTTGATACATGGCAATTATTAACAATTCAAGGTGAGATTTGGGTGGGACCCAGAGCCAAACCATATTAGAGAAGTTGAAGCTCTTTGTGCTCCTAAAAGTCAATGATATAGCTGAGTGTCTTATGTATCTGTGTTTGTTTGTGTATTCTTAAGCAATATTATGCTGTGATAATGATGATTATCAACAAAGGCCCAGGATCTCACAAATAATTGCACAATTTATACTATTCGTTCTCTTTCCTAAGCTCTCACGAGCAACTTTCAATGAGTTGCACATGGAGTCTGTTTTGCTGACACACTACATCCCTTTGTGATCAAGTAGAGACAGAGTGACCAAAATTAAAATATAGCTATAGAAAATAATGAAATCAAAGCAAATGTAAAACTGCATTTGAGAATGCATGACCACTTCTAAAGAATTATCTTACATGTACTTGAATATTCTGAGTGTTTCAGGGTAGGAAAAAGTCCTAAACCTTCCTTTTTGATTTGATATGGTTTAACTACTGAACACTCATTTGCTTCAAGAATGAATCAGACTTTTGACAAATGCATAAAACAGCCAAGGTATACATGAAATAAAATTTATCTCATTAAAGTTATCCCAACAATAACAAAACAGATAATTCTAGAAGCATCCACTTTATATTCAACTATTGCTATTGATTTTGGTTTTTGATATTCCTAACAGTAGTTTAAATCACTTCTATAGTCTTGCCAAAGTAAAACCAGCAATCTAAGCTAAGCTTTCTTACCTCTTAAATTTACAATATGCTTTGAGATATATCAGCAATTCAAGTTTATGTGGTTGAATATACATATTCAGTACCACTGAACCCAAAATATGAAGGTCTAATGAATTGGTTTTAATGATTTCCTTACTTCCTTAAATGTTTTTGTTTTAATTGGCTATACCACACTATATCCTGAACTACATTGAAAAGTTCACAGAATTGATGCTAATGGTCTCTTTCTAATTATGACTTAACGAACAAAGTCTAACAGTGCAGTTTTAGAGGTTAGACACCACAATTAGTAATTATTGTCATATTTTTATGAAGCAGAAATCTTAAGGCTTCCATAATAATGTGGAGATTATATATACATATGTGTGCTTCAGTGAATTTATGTTTGTATATGTGTGTGTATTAATCTTAGATAAATGTCTGAAAAAATGTACATTTAGAATATTTTATTTTTTGATTATAAACATACATGTATATGCATATATATGCATATATGCATGCATTTATATTAAGACACACATTTTTGGAAGAAAAAAGCACCACCTAATAAGTAAATTCTTAATTTATTTTGCAGAAGTTGCATTTCAGGTATAATCTATCCTCTCCTAAGTATATTTAACACTTACGGATTCTTTATTTCTTTCTGGTCTGGAATTTGAACAAAATGTTCACATTGGTCACAATTAAACATTTTGATGAAAAAAGTTTGTGTCATGCCATGTACGTGTATATATATGTTTTTGTTTTTTGTTTTGTTTTGTTTTGAGATGGAGTCTCGCACTATTGTCTGGGCTGAAGTGCAGTCATGCCATGTCGGCCCACTGCAACCTCTGCCTCCAAGGTTCACGCTATTCTCCTGCCTCAGCTTCCCGAGTGGCTGGGATTACAGGTGCACATCACCACATCCGGCTAATTTTTTGTACTTTTAGCAGAGATGGGATTTCACTATATTGACCAGACTGGTCTTGAACTCCTGACCTCGTGATCCGCCCACCTCAGCCTCCCAAAGTGCTGGGATTACAGGCATGAGCCACCACGCCCAGCCGGGTCATGCCATGTATTAAACACAGTCGTATTTTATTCCATTATAGATAAAGTTTTTTGAATAAAATGTTTATAATGATGTGCTTACACTGATATTTAGGAAAAAATAGCAAGAAACTCACAAATCACAAAAGTTGGGGGATAAGGTTATTCATATTTAGTAGTCTCACACAATTGTTACATTCAAAGTACCAAACTTTATTATACTATTTGTAATATTGGTTCTCCAAAACATTAATTTCTTTTTCACCTACATGATTAAAAATATTTAATCTTGTTCTGGTTTTGCACATTTGACTTTCAGTGGTGAAAACATTTATTACTATTTATTCTTGAAGAAGTTTGATTTCAAATTTCCTATCAAAAGTGTAATAGATGACATTACACTTTTAGGAAAAAAGAGTCTAAATCTCTTTTATACAAATTAAATTGTATATACTTATTTTCACTTTTCTCAAAGTATTTAAGGCTGTCAACTGATTTTTTTTTTTTTGCTTACTTTTTTAGAGCTATTTTACTATTAATGACTTATTCCCCTTTGACTCCTGCTTTCTTTCTTTCTCTCTTTATTGTAGTTCTCTGGTTATCTGCCTTGAATAATTCAGTGTTTTCAGCAAAAGGACATATAATTTGATCAGGAATTGTATTTATCTGGCATCTTTATTCATGATTGTTTCAGGTATTTGCATACATCAACAATATTTAATTTAAAATGAAAGAAATATTGACAGTTTGTTTGTTTGTTTGTTTGTTTGTTTGTTTTTTGAGACGGAGTCTCGCTCTGTCGCCCAGGCTGGCGTGCAGTGGCCGGATCTCAGCTCACTGCAAGCTCCGCCTCCCGGGTTTACGCCATTCTCCTGCCTCAGCCTCCCGAGTAGCTGGGACTTCAGGTGCTCGCCACCTCGCCCGGCTAGTTTTTTGTATTTTTTTTAATAGAGACTAGGTTTCACCGATAATTGCTTTTATAAATCAAGTATTATTCCTAAAGTTAATCTCAGTTAAAACACACTTTCAGAGCTGAAGATTCTTTTTATTATTTTTATTAACATAGCATTGTTTTTAGATGGTATAAGTAAAATGCATTGAAAGGAAGCATTCTCATTACGTTGTTTGCAATCTAATGTTATCAAAAAATAGGTAAGTGAAAAGGGTATGATAACATACAGGTAATGCCAAGTGAATGGAGACAGAGTGAAATAAGGAAAAAAATGACTTAAATGAATATGTTTATGTGTTGGGGGAAAATGAGCTGAAATGAATGTTGGTAGTAGTATTTCTGAGAGGAGAAAAACTCAATACAGATGTTGGGGAAACATTTTAAACAGGAAGCAATAGGGAGCCAGAGAAAGGATCTAAGGGAGTAATAATGTGCTTGAGCAAAGTAAAAATGTTCTCCTTGTTGGCAAATTCTCATCATATCTTGCTGTGGTAATTAATCTGACAGCTAAACACTAGCCACTCACCTGCTTCAAAACATAAATTTTAGTTTATGTGCACAACAAATTACTCTTTCATGCACACATTAAAAATATATACAAATTCTCCATGGAATGGGGGAGATATTTGATAGCTGCCTTTGGTGGAAATAGTTATTATTAATTTAAGATTAGCATACTCTAGACAGACTGTTAGCATTTGTGTTTTATCTAAACACAGCCATGTGAGCGGCACAAGGCTGTCAGTGTGTTGGTGAAAGCTCTCCCACTGTTCCCAACAGCTGCTGAAATCACAAATATTTCAATCCTGTTAATTCAACATGAAAAAATCATTAGCATTGTACTGAGGTGTTTGAACCGACTCACTCCTGCTTGGTTGATCTCTCAAGTCAAATTAGGAAAATTCCTGCTCAGGTGCAATTTACCATTTGTTGAATCAGGCATATTATTCTGGTCACATTTTGAGATGGCACTCTTCTTGTCTTCCCTATGAGCAATGATGAATTTCACTCAAGAAAGAAATTGCGTATTAGGGTTTTGAAAGGAAGAACTTTTCTATCACTTATGAATTTCTACAGGTGTGAAACATAGATTAATAAAATATTCAAATGGGTAAGACATTATTCAGATCGTCATCAACAACAATACTCAGTAGTGATTTAATACTATTAAATGTCAGATATTTTTTCTAATTGCCAAAGATCCTTTCACCAACTGGTCTTCAAAACATCCTTATGAGCTGAGTGCTATTATTTCTGTTTTTCAGATGAGAAAACTGAGACACACACAAAAAGTAAATTGCTAAGGTTATATAGCTAAGTTATGGAGACTGAGTTTGAATCCAGGCAATATGATTCTGGATTAGGTGCTCATTTTATATAGGTGAATGTACAAATGTGAAATAAAATGAAAGAAATAGAGAAAAGAAATGTGAAATAAAATGAAAGAAATAGAGAAAAGAAACCAAAAATTTTCTGTCTGAGATATTTACAAGTAATCTTTGTTTTATTCCTGGAGATGAGGAAGTAATCAGTAAATGCCAGAACTAATATATATTTGAGATGTCAGATTGATGGAAGTCAATATGTCAGTGGGCCAGCTGGGACCAGAAGCCATATTTCCTTTCAGTCTAAAACTCTGTCCATGTTTACCTTGGAAGAATAACATACTGCATTTTTTATACCTGGATTTCTTTCTTGTGTTTATATTGAAAGTAATAGATAGAATGAGGAAATTTTATATATGTATATATGATATTCTGTTATTAGCATTTGATTAATATATACAGTAAAATGACATACAACTTTCTAGTAATTAAACAAGTACTGGGAATGTATTTTCTCGTGTGAACATATTCTGTGTGTGATAGATGCTGGAAGACTAACACAAACATGATATTTAGGACAAGAGATTGGTCATGTACCTTTCATTTAGTTTTGGGCTTTTCAAAATAAATAAATTAAAAACATTCACTAATAACACTGATAACCTTTACTTCAAGTCATGCTTTAGAGTCTTCCTGCATAGTTTTATGCATGTGATCCATGTATAGAGATGATTTATTGTTTTCATAAATAAAATAAGTATTTTGGCTCCGTCAGGCTTATTTAGCCTTCATCAGGTCATGAAGCATCTTTCTCCAAGGATATGTGAATTGATTAATACAAAATAATAAATACATGCCCCAGGAATTGTTGATCATTTAAAGAAGGGTTTACAGTTTTGGAAATGTGGAGACAGAATTCCATTACCTAGATGTGTGGGGCTCTCTAATTCCACTCACAACGATAGGAGAAGATTTTAAATAGCACATGAATAATACCAGTAACCTTGTTTGACACCTTCTGGCCATCTTTTTATGCACTTATGGCCTTTCTCATCTGCCCTTTCCCATTTACATTTTTTTTTTCAATTTGGTATGTGGGTGTGTGTAGACATGTCTGTTTTTCCCAGTAGACTTTAAGCCATTTTAAGAGCAGGCATTAGGTCTAATGCATCTTTAAGTTTTATCTCATAACCCTACTTGGGTTTTGTTTTCTTACAGAAGTTTTTAAAAGTTTATAAATGTTAAAATTATTTTTAATTTTTAACTTAGTTGTTTTTAATTTACAACTAAAATTGTATGTATTTATGGTATATAACATGGTGTTTTGGAATATGTATACTTTGGGGAATGGCTAGATCAAGCTATTTAACATATGTGTTACTCACATTTGTTTTTGTAGTGAGAACACTTAAAATCTACTCTCTTAGCAATTTTTGAGCATACAATATGTTGTTGTTAACTATATTCGCCATGTTATACCATAGATCTCTTGACCTTATTCCTCCTGTCTAATTAAAATTTTGTATCATTTGATTAACCTCTCCCCAATTTTAATTTATATTAATTCAACAAAAGTAAATAGACTGCCAACTCATGTGTGTATCCCACTTTTGGAGAGAACCACCAAAAACTTTTAATTAAGTTCTGAAAGAGATATTGAGAAAGAAAGTTTCAAGAACTAGTGGTCTATTATTAAGGCCTGAACAACTGCATGAGGACTAAATTTATCAACCTTGAATTACTATGCTAATGGCATGGTAGAAAACAGACAAAGGGAAAATGCAAGCAATCACGTGTTTTTATATGAAAAATAGAAATAAGGAGAGAACAAGTATATGTGTTAACTTAGTGCAATCTTTCTAAAACAAGTATTGTTTGATGAATAAATATAAAATAAAAATTATTACATCTTCTCACTTGCATTTTTTAGAAATTATTTATTAACTCCACATTATTTTTGTGCTATTTTATTCAAGGCACTACCCTGTGTTACATGGGAGATGGAAACAATACAGGCTACACTGGTTATTTCCCCTCAGAAACGTATATTTTATATGGTTTTATAAGTAAGACAAATGATCCTGAGAAGTTGCCTGATAAAGAAGGCAGCAGTTAAGGGTCGAATCGGGGAAAAGATCTCTGAAAGACAAGAGTTGTTAGGTATGTCTTTATGAAGAGAGCTAGTTTCTGCATGACAGATTGGATTCAGATAGGTGTAAAGGAAGTGTATTTTCAGAAATAGAAGAACACACATAGGAATGAGACTCTTCTAAGCATCTTCAAGATAAAAACAGACTTACCTATTCATATTATGAAATCCATGCTTGAGGACATTTAAAAATGTTGCAATGATCAGTTTTCAATTCCTGAACAAGCAATTGTACTGTCAATTAAGTATCACCCTGAAAAGTTTGCTTTTTATTAGAAGGCTATATTCATTTGCTAGGGCTGCCGTAATAAAATGCCAGAGTAACAAAATCTAAAATAAGACTGGGTGGCTTAATCAACAGAAATTTATTTTCTCACAGTTCTTGAGACTAGAAGTCCAATGTCGAGGTATGGGTATATTCGGTTTCTCCAGGCCTCTCTCCTTGGCTGGCCTATGGGCACCTTCTTTTCCCTATGTCCTCACATGCTCTTTCCTCTGTGAATGTGCATACCTGGTGTCCCTTTGGGTGACCAAGCTGGGTCTTTCTATAGACATCAGATTGGATTAGGACCTAGCCTTATAGCATCATCATAAGTTAATCACCTCTTTAAAGGCCCTGTAGCCAAAATTAGTCACACCTGAGCTATGGAGGGTTACAGCATCAACATATGAAATTGGGGAGATAGAATTCAGCCCATAACTAAGACCAAAGTTCAGGCATAAGAAAATAAGTATCATAGATATATTAACAATCATAGTATGCTGTATTTAATTAATAGATAATGAAACATACATGAATCAATATTTAATTATACTCAGTTAACTTTTATTGAATAAGTACAGTGTTCCAGCATATGAACTGAATATTTTCACATATATTATGTCTTCTTTAATCTTTATTTTTTATTATTTATTTATTTATTTATTTATTTATTTATTTATTTATTTTTTTTGAGAGGGAGTCTCGCTCTGTCATCCAGACTGGACTGCAGTGACACAATCTCAGCTCACTGCAACCTCCGCCTCCCGGATCCAAGCGATTCTTATGCCTCAGCCTCCTGAGTAGCTGGGATTACAGGCGTGCACCACCACACCCAGCTAATTTTTGTATTTTTAGTAGAGACAAGGTTTCACCATATTGGCCTGGCTGGTCTTCAACTCCCTACCTCAGGTGATCTGCCCACCTCAGTCTCCCAAAGTGCTGGGATTACAGGCATGAGCCACCATGCCCAGCCTAATCTTTAAAATTATTAATATTGCATACAAAGATAAGACCAAATTCACACAGTGACATATCTCAGATTCTGTTTCATGAAATTCTGACTCTAATTTTGTTGCTTTTTTAAAAACACAGTTCCTTCATACCTGGCATATTTTCTAAATGTGCCCATATTTAAGATTTATGAATCTATTAAATGTACTCTGCCTAAGCCTCACATGTTTCTATATACATAGGGTTATATATGCATCTGTCTGTGTAAATGTATGTGATATGGTATATCCTTCTGTTTGTGAACAAAGTGTACCCAATCTTTAGTTTATGAGATATATTCTGAGTCTCACAAATCTCTCTATTTCATTAATTTGAAACCTTTCCTTAACAGCATATGCTTTAGAAATACAAGATTTTCCAAGTGTTTGATAGTTAAACTTTACATTATACTTTGGAGCATCCAGGCAGCATATGTGTCAAAGGAAGGTAGTGGTATATGCAGAGATTTCTCAGCTGCCTCAATTAGCTGATACACTTTTGAAATTTTGAGAAGTCAATAGCACAATCTGTTGTAGATACAACTTTTCAGTGAACAACTATCTAATATTTTGAGGTTATGAATAGCGCCCAGTACTATATATATTCGTGTGACCGAACAAGCTATTCCTTGTATTTTAATAAATCATGTTATTCAACATGTCCATATTATTCTAGCCGTAAGATATTTCCACCTTAATCTACTCAGCCTCAAAATAGATTTGGGAGTTATGTTAACAAGGACAAGCTGCATTTGGTAGTAGTTTTGAGCATGGGATTCATAATGTAGTTGGTTTTGAATTTTGGCTTTAGTACATACTAAGTGCTGTATAAGTCATTTATTTCTCTTCCACTTGGAAAATACATATAACAATGTGTATTTCACTGCCTGATACGAGAAATGAGATACAGAATACATGGACAGTACCTAGCCTGTAATTGCTGCTACATGAATAGAGCTGCTATTTATTTAACCTCATACACATTTTGATTGTTCATCAAAAATTTGAAACTTAGCAGAAGTAGACATTGATTAATATTGGTGTCTAGTGTAGAAAATGAATGTGGTGGAAGCTTGACACTTAGTTGTTACCCAGAGTTAGCCAAACTGCAAAATCTGAGGACGCAGTCATTAAGAAGCCTTCATTTCTGACACCAATTGCAAATTTGCATGGTTCACAAGACCCCTCTCAGGTACAATAATTTACTAGAAGGACTTAAAGAACTCCATGAAGCTCACAATTACTGTTTACTACAGGGAAAGTATATGACTAAAAGATATGACTAAAATTAGTCAAAGGAAGAAATGCATAGGGCTGAATCTAGAAATGCTCCAAACTTAAAACTTCAATTATTGTTGTGATGTATTACCCTCCTGTCAACAAGGTATGACAATATGCAATGAGTACTGCCAACCAGGGAAGCTCACCCAAGCTTTGCTGTCCAGATATTTTATTGGGCTTTCATTATGTAGGCAAAACTGATTAATTGATTAAATGCCCACATGCTTAAACTCAGTTCCAAGTCAATTTACATCATGTGACCCAAAGCCCTACCCTAAAATCATATGGTTTGTTTTTCTGGTATGACTAGCCAATACCCAAAGACTGTTTAGTGTGGAAAATCTTACCATAAGATTCAGAGTGGCCAGCCCCTGACCTAAGCAAAAATACTCTATTGGGTATGCCATGAATTATATCCCTAAAGCCAAGGAAAAAGGACAGATCTCTCTAGGGGCAAGGCCAAATTACCTACTGCACAGATATATAGCCTGAATACAAATAGGTTGATGTGTTCTGTTTTTATTGCATTGTTATTTCATAAGAACTCAGTAAAGTGACCAACAAAGTAATACAAAATAAGAATGTGAATACAAAATATTGTTATTTTGGTGAAATTTTTCAGAGTACAGTCTTTAATAGTCAATATTATAAAGGCACCTGTAAGATAGACAGCTTTGTGACCTTCAAAGTGTTAATATTGTAAAAAACGAAACAAAACAAAACAAAACAAAAAACCACCTTTATACATTGTTCTATATATGAAAATGCCACTAATCTTAAAACTACTTTACCAATAAATGTTTGGATGCCACTTAACAGATTTTCCAGAGAAATTGAGATCTATATGGAAATTCAACTATCTACATGATTGTTAATTTGTAGCATATTAGCATATATTCTATAGCTTATACCTGCCAAATTAGGGAATGAATTCTTGTCATTGGTTTGTACTTTGTGTGTTTTTAGTTAAAATATTAATAAATTTATCCATCAAAAATAATTAGTGTGGAGGAAGGTGATCTAAATAATTAACTAAAGGTGATTTAGTAGCACTTTTTAAAATTTAAAAATGTGATAGGAATAATTTGCAGCTATACCTAATAAAACAGTAAGGAGGAGTTCTAAGTTTCTATCCTATTGATGTCATGGTTAAAGGGACATTTTGAGAGATGGAAGTATCCTGGAGGATAATTATGTAAATGAAAACACTCCCTGATGACTAAGTTTATAAAATTATATGCAGAGGATTTTCAAAGTTAAATTGAAAGCCACAGAGCCAGGTCTGAAATCTTTATAGGATAATGGTCTACCTCACAGTTTACAAGGCTTTATTTGTTTTCTCAATGGTGGACCCAACACCTGTTGCTGTTAAAATATGTAATTTAGTAAAATGTAAACATATATGCTTAAAACATGAATTTCCTTTTTATTATCAGAGATAGGGTCATACATGTGCATATTAATATACATCTGTGTGTAAGTATGTCCAAATTGGTGTAAAGGAAGCTCTAAGAACTAAGTAGGTAAAATATTAATAATTACTATCTGCCATAAAATATTTCTCACAGATCTCAGGTTGGGGAATATTTTGAAGTTTTGAGACAATTAAAAATCTTAATAGTCTAAGTTTTCATGTTTTTCTATCTGCAAAAAAAAATGGTAGTTTTAAATGAGGCTGTCTTACGTTCAGTGGCTCAATGAGTCTTACATGAACCTAATTTGGAGACATAGGCAAGTTAGCAGAAATAAAAAAAGGCAGCTCTTACACAGGTAAGAAAAGGAAACAAGGCAATGAAAGTACTCGGTAGATATTTAGGATTTGGAAATTTGGCTTTAATACTTTTGGGAAATAATTTTATTTTGTAAATTAGATTCTCTTTGGGCTAGTGATATTGTTTCTTTTAGTTCAAATATAAGCTAATAATTGAATTAATAATTTTCCAAGCTTGGCAAGGCCCTTATAAACACATATAAATATTATTTGAGTCAGATCAATATATGTGTTAAATTTTATATTATATCACAGATAACAGTAGTATGATGATTGTTAATAATAGTTTTCAACAGTACAGTAGGAAAGCTATAGTTAATAATTTACCGTATATTTCCAAATAGCTGGATTAGAAGATTTATAATGTTCCCATATAAAGACAATTATAAGAGGTAAAACCTATCTCATGACACATCTTATACAGGTATCAAAATATGACATGTATTCCAAGAATATGTGCAACTATTGTATATCAATGAAAAGTTTTTAAAAATAAAAATAAATTTAAAATACTATTGCCTAATAATAAAACCAAAGATTGCATTTTGCTGTGAAATCAAAAGCATATCTTGAATATGGAAGGAAAATGTATGTCAAAAATATTTTTAATGTATTTTTACTTTCAAAGCCAACATACTATTGCTTATAGTCTTCCACATATGATGAGGTTCTTATGGTCCACAAAAAATAAACAGTAGCATCGAAATTTTAAGAAATATAGCGGAGTCTATTTGTCATGATATAATATATCAATTTTCTTTAATACTGATACAAAATATTTTGAATTGTGTTTTAAAGACAGGCAATGGAAGGGAAATCTGGTGATAAATAGGATGTATAATTTAATATTCTGATGATGCTAGTTTTGGTTTGAGGTATGGTATTTATAATATATCACCTTTATTTTGGGTTTTATTGCTGTGAATTATTGAAAGTTGATTCACTTATGAGATATGTTTATCTCAATTCAGTTCAAAGTGAATTTTCTTTTTCTTTCCCTGCAAGAGCTAATATTGAATGTTCAGTGGGACTGCAATCCATCATGCTCTTGTTTCAGAAACATATTTGTAAACTTAATACTGTACAGATAATTTTCACTTTATTGCATAGGAAACACAAAGTGTGATTTTATTAGACTAATGATACAATATGGAGTATTATCTGAGCATGCAGTTCAAGAATGCTTTAATCACGAGTAAAATATATTTAGTTTAAAATCTAAAGGCTGAAGGTAAACCTAAAAAGCCATCTCTCTGTTTTCATTAGAACCATATTTGTACAAAAATTGTATACAAAACATCTGACTTTTTGACACCAATCCTCTATATAACCATGAGTTTGTATTGAAGAAATTCCATAAGCTTCCTTAGCGAGTTATTTTATTTTCTAAACCTTCTCACTGGAAATAAACTAAACCTCTAATCGAGATTTATGCCTCTGATTTTCATCATTTCCTCTTCCATAGACTTGAGAAATAACCCATCATTCTCTTCGAATGATTCTTTTCTAAATCTACAGATTGTAGGAAGTCACATTTAACCATTCCCCTGTGGAATTGTATTTATGTAGTCTTTATGAATAAAGAAATATATATTATACACCTGGTCCTGATAGCTCAGCCTGTTATCCCAGTGCTTTGGGAGGCCGAGACAGGAAGATAGCTTAAGGCCAGAAGTTTGAGACAGCCTGGGCAGCATAGTGAGACCTCTGTCTCTACAAAAACAAAACAAAACAAAACAAAACAAAAAACACAAAAAACAAAAACAAAAAAACAGCCAGGCATGATAGCAAGTTCCTGTAGCCTTACTTACTCAGGAGGCTGAGGCAGGAGTATCACTTGAGCTTGCAATGTCACGGATGCAGTGAGCTATGGTTGTGCCACTGCACTTCAGCCTGGGTGACAAAGCAAGACTCTGTCTCAAAAAAAAAAAAAAAAAAAAAAGGAAGTATGCATTGTATGTGCACCTATTATGTCAGTCAGTCACTATGTGAGGTACAGGATATAAAATGATGAGATGATGTATACATATGCTCCACCCTCATGGAATGCAAATGTTAGTGATTGTAAAGTATACAATTTTGACTGTGATGGCTGGTACATGGTGCCCTGGGAGCCTATATTAAAGGAATACAGATCAAAACAAAGGCAATGATATTTTCTAGAGGAAGAGATGTTAGAGCTGAGATCTGCAAACTGCGTGGTAGTAGTTCACTAGATTACAAGAAGAAGCAAAATGATTCTAAGATTGTTGACCACATTTCGTCACAGACACTATGCAGTAGAAGATTAAAATAACAATTGATTTTAATTATAAAATTTGGAAACATGCTATGAAAAAGTATGGATATCAAATATTTTTAAATGACAGGAAAGCTTGTCAATATCTTCAGTTTAAAAGAAAAGTAGAAATAAAAGAAGAAAAAGGAAGATTCCAGGATGTGAAAAAATGAATGCATATATAAAACTTGTCAGTAGAATTAATCAAATGATTGGAATTTTATTGAATATACAGAAAATCCTATCTCTACAGAAGTAGTATAATGGGGCTATAGGCCCACTGTGGATGGTTAAATATTTTTTAAAAGGAAATAAATACAAAATAAGTGTATCACAGTCATTCAGAAAAGTTTTGTTAAACATATATTATTCTACAGACTTTGTGGTTTTAGGGACAAAGATGGAATAAGATGTCAGGTTTTCTGCTCTCAAGTATTCTATAGTCTACAGTGAGAAGTCAGACATGTAACATGGTCTGACTTAGTGTGGAAATCTTGATTAGGATAGAGGATCATCAATGCATAAAAGGCAAGACATTTCAGGAAATGCCTCATGGAGGAGCTATTTCTGAGTTAACGTTGAAAAAGCAATAGGAATTAGCTAGGCAAAATTGGCCTGGTAGATGGTCAAACGAGTTTTCTCCCACAGAAGGAGCAACAATAGCAATGTAAGCTGCTAACTAGAATAAATAGTGCCTTGGTCAGTGTGACAGGAAGGAAAGTGTATAGAGGTTGGGGATGAGGGTAGACAGCTGAAAATAAAAAAAAATAATAACAATCATCAGAAACTTTGTAAAACATTTTGAGAAGTTTAGACTTCCTACTGAAGCTAAGAGGAAGGTATAAAGATTGTTAAATAGGGGAGTAAAACAAATCAATTTGAAATTTATGACCATGTCTCTGGAAGCAAAAAAAGTATGAATTTTTAAAACTACATGCATAGTAATATAGATGCACCTGACTAAAAGTCAGGAGGGCACTTGATTGTCTATTGTACTAACTGTAGTAAAATAATAAGAGCTTGATCCAAGGGGAATTTATGATTTGTGGGAAGCCATGATGAATTCCTCAAGGAAATGGAGGATTAAACATGCCTTAGCAGGGTTTTTAATTTGGGACTCACTTGACTGGGAAGGATGTGACACCATCATCTTTCACTCACTGAAGAAACACAAGAAGAGGAACAAATTTGGGGAGATAATGAGTCTGCTGTAGGCATGTTAGATATGAAATCTTTCTGGGACATCCAAGTTGACATTTCATAGATATGCATGTCTATGAAGCAGCAAATTTTATAGACTGAGAGCTCAGAAGAGGTATCTAAATTGATCATACAAATATATGTCATCAGGGAATAAATGATAATTTATGACAATTAAATGATTATTATAAGAAGAAAAAAACACAATGCACAGCAACTATGTGAAAGAATAAAAATGTGGCAAAAAAGCTAACATTTTGGAATCAGATAAAAGAAGCAGAACACATAAAGTGAATTAAAAATTGAAAACAAGAGCAGAAAACAGGTATAAGATGGTATCAAGCACCTTTGTCAAAAAGAATAGACTGCAAAGGAAAGAAAGATGTGATGGAGTCAAAGTCTAAATATGAAAATAATATTAGAGTAATAGATTACAACAGAAAGGTTTTGTTTCCAGAATCAGACAATTATATACTTGGTTATTTGAAGGCATTCTTAGTTTGGAAATAAGTAGGAGAGGAACCGAACTGAGAAATTAAAGTTAGGTGAATGTGCCCATTTGCATAAGGGTCAATAGCAGAAACAATAACTCAATGCCAAAAAATAGAGTCCTTGTGAATCCAGAATTTCATAACCACTTAGGAAAGAAAGATCACCTGGAGCCAGCCTGGGTTCACTAAAACTAGTGATTATGGTCAGCACTACTATGATTTTAGTAAACAACATTTGGAAACATACATTTTTTTTTTTTTTTAATTTCAGCAAATTCCCAACATGCTAACTCCTGGAATACCTTCTTAATTAGTCAAAAACTAGTTTAAAATGTATATGTTGAATGAGGAACAAAAATTGATTTTGAAACTCTGGTGTACAAAAGAAGTTTATTAATGCAGGATTGACAACCTAAGTTTAAAATAATGCTGCAAAACCAGGGCTATCAAAAGCATAACTGAAGTAGTGAATAGTATGTATACCATATAGTATAAAGGATAGTTAACATCATTGAGATGTCTTTAGAAAGACTATGGCAAATATCATTAAATATCTAAAGGCTTATGATGAAAAATAGAGATTATGTTTATTTTTTATTACGCTGGATGACCAAGTTGGAATTGAGAGGAGGCATATGTTAAATTAAGTGAACGTATGGAGAGATATATTTTGAAATAAAATAAATTTATAACACTTATATTTATCAGTAAATGCAATGGCTCTCTCTCAATATAATGAGCTATTTGCCACCACATCTTAGAAGTGAACTACTACTAGAGACTTTTGTAGTCTCTAAGTTTATGTATGCCTTAACATCATTTAATTTAGTTATAATGTTCTTCAATACTGAAACCCCATTGGAAAAAATGAAACATAGGCATTCTTTTTATTTTGTACCTAGTTCATATTAATTTCAATATCAAACATCATTTTTGGAAGAGAAAGGAAGAATGTAAGATGAGAGAGAGGAGAATGATTCAGTTTTACTTGCCATATATATGCCTCTGTGTCTATTTCTAGTCTATATCTAAGTCTATGCCTATATATATCTGCATATATATCCATAATACACACACTCACATAGTAGTATTTTGGCTACAAAAATATAATATATTTTTATTTAACTTTCCTTAGAATTCAATATTTTGTAGCACACTCTAGTGGCATTTCTCCCCACGAGCGTAATAATTTCCGTAAATCTCTTCTTTATCATTTTATTTTCTTGAAAATGAAAGCATAGACAGAAAGATAGGCAATGAATAATGGAGGCTTAAATTTCATTATTAAGCAAATTAATATAGCAAATTAAAAACATGAACACTCCTCTTATTTTTAGAAGAGAATATAAGTTTAATGTGTAAATTATGATCTTGTTAAGGGTTTTATATTTTTATTTTATTTTAATTTACCTTTTTTGAGACAGGAGCTTACTCTGTCATCCTGGCTGGAGTGCAGTGGCATCATCATAGTTCACTGCAGCCTTGGACTGGGCTCAGGGGATATTCTCAGTCTTCCAAGTAGCTAGGACTACAGGTGTGTGCTAACACAGCTGGCTAATTTTTTAAGTGTTTTATAGAGATGGGATCTAGCTATGTTGTCCAGGCTATGTTGCCCAGGCTGGTGAACTTCTGCCCTCAAGCAATCCTCCCAATTAAGCCTCCCAAAGCATCTGGATTATGCACATGAGCCACTGCCTGACTCTAGTTTTAGATTTTTAAAAACAATCCAAATACTTAGGAATTTGTCAGAAATAAGGCAAACCAGTAGGCCAATAAAGTGGGATGGAAGCTTCTTGTTATTAGTGAATATGAAAATATTTGAGATAATCAGCAGTCTTTAAAAGCCAGAATGGCTGAGAAAGTTGAATAAATCTATGAAAGTTAGTTTAGTTCTCCAAACATTCATTTAAAACATACTGCACTTCAAGAATTGTGCTAGACATCGGATACCAACACGAATGGTGCTTTATGTGGGGTCTTTGGTATGCAGGGAGGAAAAAACAACTTTTCATTCAAGCTACTTCAAGCATTGCAAGATTATTTGGAGGTAATTTGGGGAATAAGTGGAGCAGAAATCCCACCAAAGCCCTGAAACATCTGGGCCTCACAGAGATGAGAATTTATTTTCAGAGCCATGAGAGAGTCACAGTGACTTAGTGTACCTCTAGGGACTTGTGTAGAGTGCATTTTTGGATCTTCTGACTCTAATGTTATGCTTCAAACAGATTCACTTACTTTCCATTGTTATTACCCTATGAGTTTATATGCTTCTTTCACCATCTAATTGCATTTTTTTCTTTTATCTTTTGCTTTACATTGTGCAACTTGTCACTAACTTAAAAGTTTTTGTTTGTCAAGGCCACCCTTTGTCTTCAATGCTACTTCCTCCCTATTATAGCTCTGACTCTTTCTCCTAAATTCTTCCGTCCTTTCTCCTTCAGAACACTTCGGTGACTGTTCCATATTTCCTTTTTCAAATTTTAAAGAAAGATTATCCAGTTCCTTCCAATGTAGGAACACATATTTCTCCTCTTTCTCCCTCTCTCTCTCTCTCTTTCTCTCTCTGTCTCTTCCTTTTATCAGGAAAACTTGTAAAACATTTTTCAATCTGAAAAAAAAACAATTGAAATAGATTAGCAAGTATCCTATCTAGCTCACCTACCTGGAATATTATTCTCTGTCATTTTATATGTTGATGTAAAAGTAATTGCTGTTTTTGGCACTACTTTCAATGCAAAACCTAGTATTAGGCTATTTTACACCAACACCAACCTAATATTAGGCTATTTTACAACTCCACAGGTTGTAGAAAAGTTATAATAATGGAAATGATACTTATCCTTAGAGATATAAGTTAATTGTCCCTTGGAATGAAATTTATTATTGCCTTGTGGATAGTTCTGTTCCCCCTCTATTTGTAAATGTGTGTCAGAATTCTGTATTCTCTATACATGCCCCTGCTTTTTTTTTTATTATACTTTGAATCCCATTCATTACTGGTTCAACCATGAATTAATGATGTAAACAAATTATCTGACACATTTTGTTGTATACTTTTATTAAAGTTATGATTATACTCTCTTTTGAAGTGTATCCTTCAACACTTTAAAAAAAATCACACTCTATCCTAGAACATCCTCTAGCCATTGAAAAGTACCTATCACAGTCTAAACAATAGTCGCTGGGAGGTAACTAGGAGAAAGAGGGTGTTGGTGATGAAGTCATGTAGGATCATGGGAAAAAAATTAAAAGCTTGTCATTTGCTCTGTGCAAAAAGGGTAGAAAAGAAGTGCCAAACTGACTGACACTTTAAGAGGATCATTCTGGCTGTGGTTCTGATAGGCAACAGCAGGCTTAGGGTAGAAGCAGGGAAATCAATTAAAAGGCTATTACACTAATCCAGATGAAAGGTGATAATAGCTTGGACAATCAACCAAGTAGGTAATGGTAAAATAGTAGAATTAAATACAATTCTTGATATCTTATGAAAGTTGAGACAACAGAATTTTCTGTTGAATTAGATGCAGGGTATGTGAGAATGAGAGAAATCAACAATTATATAAAGCATTGGACTTAAGAAATTGGAGTGATGGAGCATTTAGGGAGTGTGGGGGTGTATTTTTGCCCATGTTAAGTTTAAGGAACCCATTAAATTTCTGAGTGTGAATTTTATGGAGGAAGCCAGTCATCTGGGAGAGAATTATGGGCTAGAGATACGATATTGGGAGTCATCGGCACTATGTAATTTTTAAATCTCAAGCATTGGTTGAACTTTGTAATGACTACCCAGATAAGAACAAAAAGAGGTCATTAATTCAGAGCTTACTATATCAAGGAAGTCAGCCACCATTACTTGTGCTTTGCAGACTTCAAGGCAGGTAGGGAAGTGGGCAAAATGTGGGGAAGACACGAGACACTAGACACTAGATATGCTCTGGAGGTTGTTAACATAGGGAGGCTGGAGATAGGCTAACTAGAAGTGTAGCATCTTATGTGATTGGTTTCAGGTTAGGTTATTTGGCTTTCTCTGTTTGGTCTGGAGTTGGAAAGGCGAGAGATGGGAGTAGGGTGCCAAAATAAGGAGGATTGATTGACAAAGTCCTGACCTTTATGGAAGAATGGCTGCAGAGATTGTGGTTTGGCTTCCGGGACATCATTTGTAGGTCAGAATCGTATTATCATACGTGGTCTGGACATAGAGACTTTGCACCTTCATTCTCTTGCAATAGATAAGATAGCCATGGGAGTAAACATAGGTGGAAAAGATAAGGAGAGAAATGTAAGGATTGATATCCACGTCAATGTGTATTGAATTATTTTGTTGCTCCCTTGGATGAAGCAGGGGTATGGTTTTCCTGACTGCTAGTGGCAATTTTTTAAAACCCTATGCTTTTGCATATTTTCCGTGGTACTTCTGATCCAAATTTTACTTGTCTCTTCAAGGACACAGCTCACTTAAATATTGTTTTTGGCTCATTTAAATAACACCTGAAGTGAACAACAATCAAATGAATTGTGTACAGACATTCAGTATTAGATTGTTATATAGTGATACCAAAGCATGCAGTCAAGGTCATTTGGAAAGAATCAGCAAATTTTCTGAAGGGAAAAAAGAAAAATTCCTGGTCACAGTCAACTTGATAACTGATTAATTTTGCCCTTATTGTCATTTTGCCCACTGGTGACTTTGATTTCTTTACTTCATTCACTGCATTCTGTTGTCACATTTTTCTTCTCTAAATTTTGTAGCTTTCTTTTAAAGAATAACTTCCAATTAAGGAAAGCCACGTACTTTACATTTTAAAGGACTATCCTTGGGACTGGAATTGCTACAAGCCTCTGGCACAATGCGACTTTTAAAAACTGTCCAACTGTTGTGTGGCCTTTTACCGTTGCTCCTTGGTTCTGGACTCTACAGTGCTACAGCTTTTCATTAGTATTCTGGTCATGTTACACTGTGCTGGCAACCCTCTCCTTCCCTTTATTACTGTGCCCTTCCTTTTACCTCCTTCTCTTTTGCTTCTTTTTGGATCTTTTGTTACCCAACTTCTTTTACCCTCTTTGACTTGCTTCCTTGTCCTCTTTGTCTTCTTCTGTTATGATTTATAGTTTTGCCCTACAGTTTCCTTCTTCAGGCCATCTGGTTCCAAGCGAAATCCTTACCTTAAACCACAGTCAATGTTTCACTTAGCTACTTGTCTTTATTTGCAATTGAATTTTTAAACAGAGCACTGAAATAACTCTCATTAATAGTTATATGAAACACTGACAAATCCTTTAGTATAACTTTCCAATATCACTTCTCTGAATTTGTAAAATCTAATGCTATGCCCTATTGAAAACTTTACTTTG
Source organism: Macaca fascicularis (assembly GCF_037993035.2). Classification (NCBI taxonomy): domain Eukaryota; kingdom Metazoa; phylum Chordata; class Mammalia; order Primates; family Cercopithecidae; genus Macaca; species Macaca fascicularis. Next base: position 57,352,090 of record NC_088391.1, on the reverse strand, counting down.
AAAATTTAAATTATAAACAATTACACATTTCTTGAGTGAAGATTTCTTTTCCATAAGATGTTATATATGGAAACCTCTTCTTTCAGAGATCTAGAGGGGCCTGTTAACTCCTTTTTTGTTTGTTTGTTTTGTTTTTGAATAAAAAGCTGAAGAAATAGATATGAAGAAAACACCATGTAATATAGGGCAAAGAAAGAATGAGGCACCCCTAGAATATTAATTAGAAAGTGTTTGATTGCATATAATAGAAAGCAATGCTAACTTACTCAAGCCAAAAAAAATTATGGGGGGATTTATTATATTATGAGAATGTATGAGTATGCCTTGAGACACAGGAGCAAAAATTAGGAATTTGCATGTCACAATTAAAAGTCTTTTCATTGTTTATCGTCGCTTTTTTTTTTTTTTTTTTTTTTTTGAGATGAAGTCTGGCTCTGATGCCCAGGCTGGAATACAGTGGCATGATCTCGGCTCACTGCAACCTCCGCCTCCTGGGTTCAAGTGATTCTCCTGCCTCAGCTTCCTGAGTAGCTAGGATTACAGGTACCCACCACCGTGCCAGGCTAATTTTTATATTTTTAGCAGAGACAGGGTTTTGCCACGTTGACCAGGCTGGTCTCAAACTCCTGACCTCAGGTGATCCGCCCGCCTCTGCATCCCAAAGTGCTGGGATTACAGGCGTGAGCCACCGCGCTCAGCACATACGTGTTTTATTTTTTCTTTTCTGTTTGTCTTTGTCCACAAAGAAGAAAATGGCTATCCCACTAATCACACATTCAAAATATCAGCAGACACTCACACAGGAATCTCTTTCACAGGAGAATTTCAGGGGAAGGAACTCTGCTTGGCCTACCTAAACCAATAGGGTACAATTAATAACCATTGTAGTGTAAGGAGTGACCCTGGATAGTCTACCATGGCTTCCGGGGAAGTCTGTATCTGTAGTACTTTCTAATTGCTTAACCTGAACAACAGGCTCAATCTCTTTGCGATTTGAGTTTTTGGAGTTACAATACATACCTCATTAAGTAAGATGACCATTATGTGGTAGGCATTATTATTGCCAAAAATAAAACACTGAGTGCAGTTATATTCTAACCATACAATTATTGTAGAAGACATTCTAATTTGGTATACACATATGCATGATATGTAGCCTCGGTTTTAAGAAAACAAATACTCAAAAGCCAAGCAGCACTTACCTCTTAATATTATGAGGCCATTCACACATGGATAACAGTACTGGCAGATGTCCATGATTATCTAGGTCACTCTAAGTACTGCAGAAGATAGGGAGGGTATTAAGTCTTCCTTGCAGCAAGTATATTTAGATAATGGTGGAAGATAAATGATACCCAAGAGGATGAAACAGACTAGGATGTCCCCTTGAGGTCTGTGTTCATAAATTTATTCCTGCAGAAAATGATTAGAAACCACAGTGAAGTTATAAATTGGACGCTCATGTCTTTGGAGGTTCTGGGAGATATGAGTAATTTCTAGTACTTGAGGCAGAATGAGAGCAGCACTACAACAGGAGACAGTGGAAGGGCAAAAGGAAAAATACAAGATTAAATGTGTTTACAAAGTTATTGGAGCATTTACTTACTGACTAGGTAAGTAAATGATATTGGCTATGAGAGGCCTAGCAGTGATGTCAAGTTTCTTGATTTCAGAATGGGAGTAGCTGCTAATACTTAACAGTATAGTGCCAGCTGAAATGCAGAGAGTTTTAAATGTATATATTGTTTTCTAAATTCCAGGTGTTTTTATCTGAGTCAAGATGTGGTTGTGGATGAACATGAGTTCTGTCATGCTATAATAAGAAAATGAAAGCACTAAAATATCCATGCTCTGACATAAATATACTCAGAAAGCTTTTATAATTTAGATTAGCACCTTTCAAAGCATATTGCACGTTCTGTAAATGTTAATAGGTGATATAAAACACACTAGATTAAACTAAGATAAACAGATATCTTTACTGCAGGACTTCAGAGAGACTGTAAAATGCCAATGTACATTATGAAGTCCATGCTGAGAATAGATAATATGGTGAATTTTTAAGATATATTTGACTTTGGTGCCCTTTCCACAGTCCACCTTGTGAGACTTGGTATTTGGAAGACCTCACTTCAGGAAACGGAAGTTCATTACATTGTTTTTCCTTATCACATTATAATTATTCCCAAATTAGTCAAATATCATCAGCACAACCTGTACAACAACAGCAGGACAGTTTCATACATACTTCATTAAAAGCACTTGAAACTCCTGTGCACAAATACTTTTTGTGTTAAATTAATGCTAATGGTTATAACCCATTACACTTGGAAGCTTTTTCATAAATTAATTATTTTTTACGTGTATAACAGTGATTGTAACATTGTGATACAGTCCTATTCAGTGTAGGCGCACAGACATAATGGACTAACTTACTGCTATTTCTCTCATTCCACCTTATGCTTTTTTTCCCCTGCATATACCCACGATTCCATTTGGATTTTTGGACACAGACTATACAATTATCAAGTTACTATTACATTCTTTAATTACTCTTATTATCACAATTTTTTCTCTTGGGTTTTATTGTGTGGCAGAATTTATTGCTATCCTAATTTTACTTAACACTTTGAGTTTGTTATTGCTTATGACTGGGAACTGAAAATTAAAAATCATTTCACAGAATATATTTGACATTTTAGTCTCTTGCCAGATTTGCCTCCTAAAATCTTAATTTTGCATTTTATAGCAGAAATTTATGTGGTATATATGATTTTTAATTAGGATTTTAGTGGTCTTAGAAGAAAAAAAGTGTCCATTTTTTTAAAAACTACCGGTACTGTATATAAAAATAAACATTGTCTTTATTTTTACAATGTCTACTAGATAAGCCTTTAAATGAAATCTAGGAAATGAGGCTGGGTGTGTTGGTTCATGCCTGTAATCCCAGCACTTTGGAAGGCTGAGGCAGGTGGGTCACCTGAGGTCAGGAGTTTGAGACCAGACAGGCCAACATGGTGAAACCCTGTCTCTACCAAAAGAAAAAAACAAAAAACAAAAAACAAAAATTAGCCAGGTATGGTGGCAAGGTGCCTGTAATCTCAGCTGCTCAGGAGGCTGAGACAGGGGAATCACTTGAACCTGGAGGTTGCAGTGAGCCGAGATAGCATCACTGTACTCCAACCTGGGTGACAGAGTGAGACCCTGTGTCAAAAAATAAAAATAAAAAAATAAAAAATAAAAAAAATAGATGAAATCTAGGAAATGGTCCTAAGTTAAATACAGTTAACAACATTTAATATTGATTCTTCCCAGTCATGCTTTAGTCATCCTAAGAGCTAAAACATGGTGGCTGGGTGATCAGCAGTTAATTTGAATGTTGTGGTAGTAGAAGGAATATTTAATTATGACATAAAGTCCACACATACTTCCTTCTTCTGTAGAACTGCCATGCTTGATTTTACTTAAACCACTGTATTTTCATCAATCTTTTTCCTCCCATTTGTTGTTAATTATATTACTGACTGAACAACTTCCCTATGGATACTTATAAAATGATCTGGATTATTTTCAAGTTAGTATGCTAAGACCATTTTAATGGTGAGCAACTTAACTGTAGTTGTTTAAAGAAAGGTCTAGAATATGTTTCAAATATTTTATTTAAACAAACTTGATACAAATGTTTACCTATCTCCTTCTTCATTACTATTATCACCATATATTGAGCAATTATCATGTTTGTTGTTCAAACTAGTCTTAGTCCAATCAGGCTACTATAACAAAATACTTTAGACTGGATAATGTATTTAAAACAACAACAACAACAACAACAACAAAAAACAGATATTTAGTTTTCACAGTTCTGCAGACACGAAGTCTAAGATCAAGGTACCGGCAGATTCAGTGTCCCATGAGAACTCGACCTCTGGTCCGTAGAGTATACCTTGTTACTGAGTCCTTACATGGTGGAGGGCCCAGGTAACGCTCCTCAAACTCTTTCATAATAACACTAATCTCACTCATGAGGGCAGAGACCTCATGACTAAATTACTTCCCCCATAATCCCCACCTCTTAATAACACCACAATGGGCACTAGGTTTCAACATGAATTTTGGAGGGATACCTTCAAATCACAGCAATCTTTAATCCATAATATTAGTATTTGAAAAAAATGAGGAATTGACCCATGGGGATATTAATGACCTGTCTAAGTCCATCTAGCTACAGAGTAGTTGAGTTAGGAACAAAGCCCATATGGCTATCTCCAGGACCAAATTGCAATCTATTAAACCACATCTTCGACTGCATCTTTGGGATTGATTATTAAGACATATGGGGTTCCTGTTTGAGGATAAGAAATACATAAGCTCATATTAACTAAGTTTTGTAAATTTAGTTTTGCAAATTTTCACAAATTTGTAAAAAACAAAACTTGTGCGTGTGAAATAACTCAACAATCTTCTTGATCACCCAACCTCAGTCTTGGAGTTTGTCTTAGTTCATATCTAGGCTGGCACTTGGAACAATCCCATGTCTGTGGTTCTGGAGTATCTGCTCCACGGTGCAAGTCAGGTACTACTAAGGCTTTGCAAAGAGAAAATTAATTTGCTCAAGAAAATATTAAAACTTTTCTTGCAGGCCAGACTTAAATTCAGACCTTCCATCACCACAGGAAATGCTTAACCCTGGTGTTTATTTTGGGGACCAACATATCTTTTGTTGCTTTTGTCTTATTGTAAAGTTTGAACCATTTTGATTGTTCCCTTGATAATTACTTATAATTCACATGGTAACTTAACCATATGCTTTCTAGGTATTATACTCTGCTGATAGCTTTTATGCCTTTTATTTTTTTGCGTTTTAGTACTTAGCTATTTTGAGACAGGTAACAATAGAAATATGTTTTGTCTTTTAGTTCTATTTGTCATAGATATACACATAATCTTTTTTTTTTTCAGCAGCATGGCATAGTGGATTATGAAATCAAAGTTGACTACCTCTGGAGCCCAAGATTGAAATCTCCCCTCAACAGGATAGTATACTATGAGCATTTTTAATTTATTTAACCCTCTGAACACCAATTTGTACACGAATAAAACCTGACGCAACAGGATTTTGTGGGGCTTGAGTAACACAACATATACAAAAACACCTTATAAAGTGTTATATATAGCAACTTCTCTCTCAGTTTGAATGAGTCTCAGGATAAATTAGCAAATATGAATTCTAGCCGTTGTACTTACTTTTTAATTCTGCTAAGTGTGTGAACCCCAATTTAGCAATTAAAATATTTATTTCCAGTGTTTTGACCCTGAGCATATTTTTAAAAAGAACAATAGTGAGAAACACTTTCTGTCCTTCCCTTTGCTTCCCATCATCAAAATAAAATCAAAGTACTCTTTTTCAACTGTTTTTTTAATATGAAAAACAATCTGTAGTTATTAAAGTTGTTAAGCTATGAATAGCAACAGTGTGCGTTAAATGATCCTAATTTATTCGATCACTATTGGGAATACCAAAATGATCTCTGTGTTGCTCTATTTGAGAAGTGTGGGTCTATGTAAATAAATGGATACATACTTATAAATTGTGTTGGACATACCAATATGTACATATGAGGCATTTAGGAAGTTCTGTTCTGATAATCAGATCTAAGAAGAGTTGACATTGTTAATACATAGATATCTGCACCTACTCTGAAAATATCACAATAGAGAACAATTAAGAGGTTTGAGATGGAAGACTGACTACAAGCTGATTGTACATTTTGCTGTGTTCTAAAGGCAGTGTTAAAGGTGGTCTGCAAAAATTAGGGCCATTTAAAGAGTGGATTATGTGTACACTGAGGTTGCTAAAACCCTTAATCAAAGTTGCAGTTGTATGTGAGACATATATTGCACTAAGGTTTGTAGCATATATATATATATATATATATATATATATATATATATATATATATTTTTTTTTTTTTGGAGACAGAGTCTTGCTCTGTCACCCAGGCTGGAGTTTAGTGGTGTGATCTTGGCTCACTACAATCTCTGCCTCCCGAGTTCAAGCAATTCTCCTAGCTCAGCCTCCTGAGTAGCTGGGATTACAGGCGCTAGCCACCACACCTGACTAATTTTTGTATTTTTAGTAGAGACAGCGTTTCACCATTTTGGCTAGGCTGGTCTTGAACTCCTGACCTCAGGTGATCCACCTGTCTCAGCCTCCCAAAGTGCTGCAGTTACAGGTGTGAGCCACCGTGCCCGGCCAGCTTCATTGTATTTTTATAGTTGCCATATGGTGTAAGAAACTGGGAAACACCTTGGAGTCCTCTAAGAAGTTAACAAAATAAAGAAAAATAGATAACTTCATAAAAATTAAGCTCTAATATCAGAATGTACTCATGAAAAATCACTGTGATTTGAAAAATAGCTCCCAGGCTAGGATCACTATATTTAACCAAACTAGGAAAGATCTGGGTTGTCTGAGGCCTGAAGTATATACAATTTGAAAGACCTTCTTTCAGAAATAAATGTTAGTTTTGAAAATCTCATAAAAATATATTACCATGTGGACACTTTGTTCTGGCTTCTCCCCAGGCTTTGAAGAGGCCTGTTCGAGTGAGAAGCTTAAGCTTCTTAGCTTCAGGGTAATTCTACCACTGAGTACAGCTGATTGAATGTATGAGCATATCTGAAAGAAGAACATGTCAATAAGAAAAAAGTAGGTCAGCCAAGAAATTTTATAATCAGGAGAGTCCCTGAGATAAATATTGACATTACCCATCCAAGCAATGCCAGGGAGAAGAATCATAGCTAATAGAGTTGAGGATTTGAGTTTTGTCAGCAAAACTGCCTATAATGTGAGATGAATCCAACTGCCTATTGTAGAATCTTACCGGGATCTGACTCCTTATTTACAAAGCTAACATTAGATTAATACCCACCCAAGTCCTCTCACTCTTCTACTCTCCCAAGCCCCAAACCCCCATTTTCTGTTTACAGGAAGAGAATGATCAGGCAAAATAAGTCAGGACCCTCTGGTCTCCTCTACACTTCTTATTGCAAATTAGTAAACAGGCCAACAAATTACACACATTAATTTGTCTAAGCCTAAGCATTGCTTAATTATCTCTCTAAATGAGAGAGAGATAATTCCATACAGCGCCAACTCCATACAGCTATTTTTCTGTAGCACTCTTTATATTAGCTGATGTTTTACTAATCTTCCAGACAAAAACAAATGCTTTCTCAAAATAAATTGAGATTATTGTTTGAAATTTTTAAAACAATCAGAAATCAGGGATATAAACCTATTCTGAATATTTTACAGCTACTCTCTTAATTTCCTCTGATAGTATTAAGCATGTTTTATTAATTCTGTTTCATACAATTTATAGTGGCTCTAATTCTTGGAGTGGTTTCCGTAACTACTTCAGATGGAGATAATATACTACCACTCTACTACCTCTATTTTGGTTTATGAAATGTTTTAAAGATTCCAAAGTCCTCTTCTTACCAGTACATCTGTGAAAGCAAATGTTGAAATAGTGAAGAGGGCAAAACATGAATGTGAAATTGAGCTTTTCTTTAAGTTAAACCACCTCTGAAATGCAGACACTAATGCACATCCACATTGATCTATTGGTTTTTGTTATCTGGATATTGTTGCATTTATTTGTCTGTGCATTATTTATTGGCACCTTTTACTCAGTGGAATCAGATAAAGAATAGACATTTTATTATGGGGAAGTAGATCATTGTGGAAGCAGATAGCACATTGCACACAAAGATGTGCACAATGATGAATTATACATGCATATCATCTGTACTATAACCTCTTACAATGCCATGTAAATTATGGAGTTAATAATAGAGTTGAATCCCAATTATAAATTGTATATGGCTCAAGCATACTGTAAATACAACATATTGACTACTGAATTATTGATATTTTATTTTCAAGTAAACAAATATCTCATTATTGCATGATCTTCTTATTAATTGCATCATTTTTAAGTCATATATTTTTGAAATCCTCATAATTAGCATTACTGAAACACAAACAAAACATGATTTGGGGAAGATATTGTCACTTTAATGAAGTAGATTAACATTTAGGATTAGAAAGAAAAGTATACCCTTTATGGCAGAAATTATACATCGTAGATGCTGTGTAGTAGAAAATAATTTGGAATTGTGGCCAAGTAAATATTACAAAGATTGAAGTTGAAGGGATCTCTGTCAGTCTAAAGAAACAGAAAGATGCCCAGTGACTGATGATTTGGGACAAAATGTGCTAGATATGGCAGGTACAATCTATACATGTGTTCATTATTCTCTGCTCAAAAATACTAATTTTTTATCCTAACATCTCAGTGATCCTATAAGACTGTTAACATTTTCTTATTCATGCTCTCTCCAATAGAGGCAGTATGATAAATGTTTTTGATGAACTAAGAGACAATTCCTGGTGTTTGACCTACTTTTCTGGCCATTCCCTCTCAGTTATTATTCTGAGCTTGGGTAGAGGTAATAACAATGAGTTATTAGAATTAAAATTATTTAAAATTTTTGAATATCTGCTGCTTTCATGGTTCTTAATGCTATTTAAGTTTCAAGAAAATCTCACATAGAAGTAAAGTGGTAATCTTTTATGTGATAGCGACTCCTTAATAACCTAACTCAACCCACATAAAATGGTAAATTCATACTTTTATTACAACATTCAGTGAATATTTGTTAATATAATCTCAACTGATAATTTAATAAAAGATTAATAGGGTACATGAACACCTAAGTAAGCCAGATTAGATAGACAGACCATTAATATACCATTAATTTATTACTAATATTAATATTTTCATAGTCATTACTTATTTATTGAACCTTAAAACTGCTCTTCATTCCTATAAAATCAATGTAACTTTTTTATTTTTATTTTTAAATTTTTTTTGAAACCGAGTGTCGCTGTGTCACCCAGGCTGGAGTGCAGTGGCGCGATCTTGGCTCACTGCAAGCTCGGCCTCCTGGGTTCACGCTGTTCTCCTGCCTCAGCCTCCTGAGTAGCTGGGACTACAGGCGCCCACCACCACGCCTGGCTAATTTTTCGTATTTTTAGTGGAGATGGTGTTTCACCGTGTTAGCCAGCATGGTCTCGATCTCCTGACCTCCTGATCCGTCCTCCTTGGCCTCCCAAAGTGCTGGGATTACAGGCGTGAGCCACTGCGCCGGGCCAACATTTTCTTTAAAACAATATTGAAAAGCAAAATTCTTTTCTTTATATGCAACAGCTGTAACCTAATATACAGTTATAATTTTATTTCATTAGCAGTTAGCCGTTACCTAGGATCCTGCAATAGCCTTCAAAAGTATATTAATTGTATTACATTAAGAATGAATTATAGGATGAAGACACAATAGACCAATCTGTCAATCACAAGAAATAGGTAGGGCTCAAATCATCAGTTACAAAAAGAATATTCAGCAGAAGTCACTTTCTATGTCTTTGCATTTCACAGAGATGTGGTGGGATATGAGGACTTCAATATAGTACATAGACTGCTTGCCTCATGCGGATTTAATAGATTTAAAGGTGTTCATCTTCATTTTCTTCATGTTGAGTAAGCTGAAGAGGAATAAAAGGAAGACGGGTTGGTCTTACTATACTAGAGGTGGTGGAGGGGTAAGAAGATATGTCTGTTTGACCTATGCAATTCAAACCTGTGTTGTTCAAGGGTCAACCGTGTGTGTGTGTGTATATGCATGTATGTGTGTGTGTGTGTGTATATAAAGTGTATATGTGTGTGTTTATATACATATATATTTATACACTTTATATTATACACTATATATATATATGTGTAATTAGGCTTTGCAGAGATGATCTGAAAGAACAATCTAAAATGTTGCAATATTGAAATTTACATGCGATTTAATGTAGTAATACATGTGGTATTAATGTAGTTTGTTAGGAGAGAGAGTGAAACTTTGAAGTAGAGAATGGAGAAGAAGAATAAAAGAAAAATTCAAGAGGGACAGCGAGGATAATGCTATGTCTGGCCACTACTTTGAATTTTTTTTTTTCCAAAGAGAACAATCATTTTAACATTTTTATTTAAAAATAATAAGGCAGCGATATGAAACATAAACATTGTGCACAACACAAAACATTTATTACAAGGTATATAATTTAAAGAATAAACAAGACAGGTGTTTATTTTAAAACCTCTTGGTAAGATCACTCTCTTTAATGTCTGTACTCGCCTTTCTGAAAGCACAGAAACTCATTCCATGCTCAGCTTGTTCAGGGGTGACCAGGCAGTTTTTAAGGAAACAAAAACAACTACGTAATGTTGCCTAAAAATTAATGTGCCATTTGAAAACATACGAATGTTGGATGACTAACACGTTCACTGGAAGCATTGATAAACAATAAAGACATTAGAAGATTTATTGCAAACAAAATTTAAGCTCAAGTTGCTGGATGATCTAAAAATATATTTTAATTGTCTTCTTACATCTTTGCAAGCACTTTCTCTTTTAAACCATTTAATTATTTAGGATTGTCACTGAGGGCTGAATTTGGCCATTTGCTCTATGCATACATTTAATATAATATATGCTTTTCTAGTTTATGCAGGAAAAGTCAAGCTAAAGGGTAGAATATCGTTATAATATACTAGCAAATATACAATGTATGTGCAACATCAATAGTTCCACAACTCTACATTTAGAACTAGCAACAATAGAAAATAAAAATGTGAAACAGCTGGAAAAGTTATCCAAAGGACTTCTTTGAAGCTTGGCATTGCCTAATTTCCTTTCAAAAAAAAAAAAAAAAAACTTTAGTTTAAAGTTGTAATAAAAAAGTGTTGTATTTACATGTTTAAGTTTTTTTTTTTTAATTTTCTCATGCCTATATAAGAGTTGTTTTTGTATTTAAAGGAATGACAATTCTTCTATTTGTATATAAGTTATTTTATGGAAAATAAATACTCTAACTCAGGCTTGAATTTTAACAACTATCAAAATTAACACTATCATATTTAAGCTGAGTAGCAAATAAATAAGTGCTGTCTTTTTTATTTCATTTCCCTTGAATATCAGTTTTATGAAATAATAACCATATTTTCATTCAATGTAAGCTGACAAATGTACTATGTCATATACATTTGACTATGTGCATGATACCTGTAATAAAACTCAAAGGAAATATTTTTAGAAATCCTAAAATATGCAAAGGACTATCGTGACATGTTAAAATGTGTTCAGAAGTTCAACAAACAAATTAAATATTATTCCACATCTGATTGTTCCAATAACTATCTATATAACTGTTAAAAATTCAGATTCACAAGTAAGGGCTTTAGCAGTGCTCTTACTCTATAACCCATGAAGGAGGACCGTAATGAAAGAGAGAAAAAGAACTTCATGAGCTGGAATGGGATCATGCAATGTCATAAACCTGGGAACTGGAAAACAGAGACATAAAGTAAAGCTAAAGATGCTGTTGGTGAGTTTGAATCGAATCTCAGCAATGTGCTGCTGTCTAGAGTAGAAGACAACAAGGGCTAAAAAATCAAGTAAAACTATCGTAGCAGATGTTCTTTAAAATGCTGAGCATACAGCAGACTCCAAAGAGCTCATGGCTAAGATTGTAAAAGACTCAATTAATGTGATCATCGATGATAAAAAGGATAAGTAATTTGTCCTAAAAAATGAGCATATTTCAAAAGTAACATTAACTGAAATTTTCATTATTTCCAAAATTACTGAGATAACCCAATGTCTACCAGTCTTGGGTCTTATGATCTTTTATGTGTAAAACATGAACATGAAATAACATTTTAATTTAAGGAAAAGATGACTGATTTTTTTCTTTATTTTTGGCACTTAGTGATAGTGATATGCAATAATAAGACTGAAAATACACTCTCAACATCACAGACTCCATTTGACCTGTTATGAACCTAAGCTGCAATACTTTGGTGGTTGTATGTCAGGTAATTTTTTTTTTTTTTTTTTGCAATTTTCTTCTTCATCAGTACATATAGATCCTTTCTTATAAGAAGTTAGTATACAAACTTGGAACCAAACATAGACCTGAATTCACAGACCCAATGGTCGTAACAAATACACTTTAGAAATCCTGTGTTTTGTATTTAAGATTTTGTAATCATATTTCTATGTCATTATATATGGAAGTGCCTTGTCATTTGTAGCAAGTGCATAATGTTGCATTGCACTCATGTATCAAAATTTCCTGTCAATGTTCTATTGATGGGTAGTTTCCAGTGTACTGTGGGGAAGAAATAATACTCTATAATTTTGTTTGGCTGGTAGACAAATAATATTCCCTATCCTCAAAACCACATGTCCTAATCTCAAGGATCTGTGAATATATCATTTTACATGGGAAATGGACTATGAGATGTGAATAAGTAAGAAATGTGAGATGAGGAGGTTAGCTTGGACTACCAGGATATGATCCATGTAATCAGGAGAGCCTTAAAAGTGAAGAAAGAGGCAGAATAAGAGAGAAGGGAATGTGGCTATGAATGAATGGTTAGAGAGCTGCGACCTTGCTGGATTTGAAGGTGGAGGGAAAGACTCATGAGCCAATGAATGTAGGCAGGCTCTAAAAAATGGAAAAGGCAAAGAAATGGATTCTCCCTGAGAACCTCAAGAGGAAGGGAGCCCTAAAATCAATAACACCTGGAAAGTAGCCCAGTAAGACCTGTGTCCAACTTCTGACCTATGAAAATGTAAGGTTATACATCTGAGTGTTACAAGTTACAAGTTTGTAGTGATGTTTAGCAGCAGAATAAAAAACAGAGTACCTTATGTTTGCAATAACAGTTCTGTTGATACCCATTTCTAGATGTAGAGTTACTACAATACAGAACAGAATATGCTTTAGGTGTTTCAAGAGGGATATAAAGGCTTCCCAGTTGGAAAACATATCTTTCGTAGTAAAAGCAAATTTCACACATAGCAAAGAGCATTTGTGTCCTGTCATCTTGTATACTTTTCTTTTAAAAGTTTAAAGGTTAGGTGTTATTGTTAATGGTGCCAGAATAGAGCAAGACATTCTGTTTCCTTCTAGAATTCGAAATTAAAATCAAATCAAGTCAGTTGCATCATCATATTTATAATTAATAGAGGTACAAATGTACTAAAAAACTATATATTAATTTTCAGTAAGAAAAATAAAACTTATTCTAGCTCTAGTTGTATGTTAAATGAGTCAGATTTCACTCCATAAGTCTCACATCACACTGTGTAGTGAATGTGTATAATGTCAAGTAAAGTGATGATTATTCCTTTTTGTAAACTTCTCTTAATAGCTGACATAGGACATTGGGTAATTTTTAACACTCAACTGTCTAAAAACAGAAAAATCCATTGATATTTAAAAATTACTATGATAAATGTTATTTCTATTAAAGGAGAAGATATTTCTTTTGCTGACAGTCTAGACCTTGTCTAGTTCATCCTTCTCCTAAAATGGATATTTTTCTTAAACGATGGGAGATCTCAAATTTGAATCCTCTCTGACTCTGTTAAGTATATACTCTCTTACATTTTTTCTACTATTCCATTAAACCTGCCTGTTCTGTATCACATCCCTAGAGGTTTTTGCTGGAAGACAAATTCAATTATTCATTGCCAATGATTTTTAGCATATGATTCCCATGTTGCAAACATATTTATTTTAAAATTATTGCTCAAAGGCTATTTTCTTGACTCAAAATAGTTTGGCAGTGACATTTTCAGGCACCAGAAGACAGATTTGTTGTTTGCTTATTTGTTGGGAAAGCATCCTATTGGTAACTCACTAATCAAGTCATATTTCTGTTTTTTAAGATCTGTTAATTCATGTACTTACCTTCTAGGTAACGAGGCTTGAAATGAAGTTTGGCTTTAGAAATTGGGACAGCATGATTGCATAGTGTACCACATTGCTTTTCCTAGATTGAATGAAACTGGGAACAGAAGCAAATACCGGTTTCAATTCAGAATTCCTAAATGATGATTTTCTATGATACAACTGTATTTAGCTATTGTTGAGACTAGGAAAGATATTTTAAAATAGCAATGTAAAATATAGTTGTGAATGTAATTTATTTTTAGAGTAACCAGTTTAACTGTGTATTCTCTTACTGTCCTTCATAGTGCCATGGTTCCCTAAGTCTGTAAATGTTAATAATAGCAGTGTAGGAAATATTATGTTGTTTTTCCAGTGAATTGGAAAAACCTCCTTCTAGGAAGTTGTACAGTAAATCAATTGTCAAGTCGTGTTTTCTACCAGCACATCTCACAATATATTACAAATGAAAAAGCCTGAAGACTATCTTATGGCTAAAGCTTTCAATCTCAATTCTGATCTTGTCCCTGAACTGAGGGCTTACTTGGAAATGGTATGTTTCCCAAAGATATATCAGAGAGCACCATAACTACTATGACACTTGATGGGTGGTATAATCATCTCCCTAAACCAGACCTCTGAAGATTTGGTTGGGGGCAGAATGAATGATCTCTATTAAAACAGCAGCTGAATGTCATGGATTTTGCTCTTGGGTGTTAGTTTTGAAGTCAGGGATTGTTTTGTCAACACTCCACTTTTGAGCTACAGGGGCTGTGATTTAATTGCAAATTTGATTCTCCTATCACTGAAAACAGTGTCTGTTATTTGAGTCACATACTTAGACTGAGGAAGCCATGTATCTTCCACATTTCTACGTGTTTCTGATATGGAAAATTACCCACTGATAGTGCATATTTATGGCTCTTTTTTAAATACCCAAACTGTAATACTGACCTTATTTTCATTAAAGGATATCTGCCTATCCATCAGTAATTTCCTGTGTCTTTACATTTTCCTTAATATAAGACTATGCCTGTGAAAATAGTGTCTAAAGGAGTATCTCCTGGAATTTCAGTTGTTACCTAGCTATTTCAAACTAGACCGAAGAAAGAAAGAAAAAAAACTAAATCACAAAGTATACTTTAAAGTTTAAAATAATAATTAATATAAAGTGTTATCTGTGTTCAATTTAAAGATTTTCTTCAAAATAAGAAAATGGAATAAAAAAGGCAAAGAGAATTCTACTGATCATTGATATGAAAATTGGTGTTAAGAAATTGGTGGGAAGATAAATAGACAAAATAATTATCTAAGATGAACAAAAAGTGCTTATCCTGGCCTATCAAGGAGAGCATGTTAAACTATGTAAATATTTTGAATATTACATTGGTTGGCAATTCAATTCAGTGTGATATAGTCAGGAAGCACTCAATACATGTTAAATAACGGCTGTCTGATAAAATCCTGCCAAATATTCTCCTTGAACAGCAAAGATAAGTGAGTGACCTGAGTAGAGAGAACAGCATGTTTCTTTTCCAATTTCTGCTAATTTGTCATCTTTACAATCTTGATAATCTCTATGGGTTATTTCCATTGATTAGTTAATTAATTAATGTTTATTATCCCAGTTTAGCAGAAGAGCCTATGTAATCTCATTCATTGCTATGTTGATCGGCATGAACATCTAAAAGTGATGAGCATTTCTCTGTAAGTGCAGAGTGAATTAACTCCTGCCTAAGATAAGACAAGTTCCTTTTAAATTGCCAGCACTTGAGGGTAACTGTAACTTAATAACTGGCAATATGTGCTACCTTTTTGTATTTGTCACTTGTTTTTTTTCTAAGTGCATAGTGTCTCTTTCAATATGGTAATCTAAGTCAATAGCACAAATATTTAGATTTTGAAAACCTAGTTAAAATTATTCTGTAGGGTTCAAGATGACAAAAAATTAAAATTACTGTACCTATGTTAAATGTCAACTGCTTAGGTTCCTAGACCATGTTATTGCTACATGTTATGGTTAAGGACAAAGTATTACTATGCTAGGTTCACCTCTTTCACATGAATAGTTTATTCCCTGATGTTTGGTGGGTGGAAGAGGGGCTAAAATGAAAATATTTGTTGGTAGAAAAAATTTTAAAGAAGCCTCAGCTCATATTAATTGGGAAGATTATTTATTCTGATTTATTCTTCTTTACCTTTGGCTCAAAGCTTTGGCCCCAGCCCTGTGCCCCACATCTGTATTCCTAAAGGCCTAGGACCCAACATCTGTGGCCTGATGCCCACTAAGCATGGAAATATGGGAGTCTCCATGACTGAGTGAGATGCCCAGTGACCCAAACTCTTGGCTTCAGGAGCAGCACCATGAACATTTGATAACTGACTCCTTTTACTTCTTGCCCTGACAAATAATTATGTTGCTTCTTAACTCTTCCTGTCTTCATGTTGCTTTCCACATTTTCACTGGGCAAAGCATAAAACCAAGGCTGGCCTCTTGTCTTTCATAGCCTTCCACTCTTAGCTTCTCAGTCACAATTTCTGATCTGTTTCTACTCTCTGAAACATCATTTGTCACTTGGCATTTGTCTTAGGTTGTGACTTTGTAGAGTTTTAATAATAACTGGTAAATATTACTGCTACTACCACTACTGCAGCTACTAGCAGTTAATGTCAGTTAAGCTTGTAATATTTACCAGGTATACTTGTCTAATCACTTCACATACCTCAGTTGATGAGATCCTAACAAAAACACTATGGTCTAAGTGTGCTTTTACTCTGCTATGTTGAAGAAAAAGTGTTTCAGACAGGCTAAGGAACTTGTCCAAATTTGCACAGCTGGTAACTGGCAGCACATGAATTTGAACCAAGGTCAGGCTGACTGAATTTTGAAAACATCGTTTATGAATCTAGCCTAGTGTCTTTGTATTCCTGTCATCCAACATAACCCATTATGTGGAAGTGTTCTTGAAGCTGACAATAATGATGCCACTAAGTTTTATGGCCTTGGTTTTACTCCCTGTTTTCTAAGCAATTCTAAGTTAAATTATTTCTTTGTAAGAGTATTTCTCCCATTCAAATACATACTCTAATCTTCATGCATTGGCTGAGTTATAATTAACGACTCCTCGTTTACATAGTGTTAGCTGTCTTTTGGCCCCAAGTGTGCTTTCTATACTCCCGCAATCAAAGTATTTCATTAAAGCCACTTGAGTTGTGATCAATAGCTGATGAATAACTTCAGAGGAAATTGTCTAAAATCAGATGCCTACAGAGCTAAGAAAAAGTAGCCATGAAATAAAGGACTTTTTCCTTTCAGTAATGAATAATTGAATATATTTATGATATGTAAAATTAAGTTTCCTGTAGTTCTTATATGTTTATAATTATTTATATGGTTTATTGAATTAAATCCCTAGTAAAGTTTTGACTTGTCGTTCAGTTATTTTTGTGATACATTTTCTTCATCATAAGCATATATAATTCTCTTGTAATTCTATATTCTGTATGTGGGAGAGAGGAGCGAAAACTGCATTTTAGATTTTATTACTTTATGTGACATTTTCACAAACAAAAAGAGGTTTCTTTGCTTGCAAAATTTTAAGATATATGTGAAACATAAATTTATTTATGGAAAATGCCATACATTATACCAGATCTCAGGCACTTTCAAACTTGTCTTACTAAAATAGATGAGGTGAACTTTATTTAGATGTGATGGGGGATTGGACGATTTGTTGTTTTCCTCTAGTAAACTGTGTAATTTAGGAGGAAGTCAACATAAGCGACGAACATGTTGAATCAACATATAGTTAAGCGTGGAAAAATGTGTTAGCATCCAAATTTGATTAATGCCAGCATAAAGAAAAATCCTTCCCATGTCACCTATAAACATTATTACAATAGCAGCAGTTTATATGCTACACATTTTCCTTTGTTCTTCATTTTAGAAAATGATGTCTTGGCATGCACATGTGCCATTTATAATATTTCTATAATGTAAAAATATTCTAAGAAACCTTATTTATTTTCAGGAGTAGAAGGAACTGAGTTGTCTCTTCCATAAACACACTACGGTATAAACCATCACTATACATCTAACCCTTTGTCACCATTTCAAGAAAAACTGCTTACTCGATTGAGAAAAGGTATATATTTTACAGCCCTAAATTTTATGGAACAGTAAAATTCAAAAAAATAAAAATTTGCCAATTTAACTTTTTTTAATACTTAAGCATTGATGAAAACAAATTGCTATGAACAATAAAATAATAAAGGGTTTAGCATTAGAAATATGTTTTGGTATGTGAATATTTTAATCCCAATGTATTTTTTAGCCAAATGAAGAAAAATGTATTTTAAGAGACTCTAAATGGAATAAAAGTGAGCAAATTAAGTGCCTTATGCCACTTGCATTTTCCAAATCAGCATCTAGAGAATTGTTTCTCTAGAACACATTTCTAATCAGTCTACTATAATGAAAATATGAGTTTCCTTCACTTTGAAAAAATTACGCTTTCTCTTTTTCTTTCCTAACACCATTTCCATTGTCATCATTCTGTCTTGCGATATTATAATAATTTCCTACAATTTGTAAATGAATTGGAAATCTTCCTCTCCCTTCTTCTTCACCACCTTTTAAATTTAGTTTTCTCAAGTGTCAGAGACTTCCCTTGTTGTCATTTTTTTTTTTTCATTTTAAGTTTAGGAATGAATAAATCCAACTAAAGTTGCTTTTATTTAGACTCTTAATAAAACATGAATTATCTATGTAAGGCAAAAATGTTACAGAAAGAAAACAGCCCTAAGAAATGTCTAGTCTTGTGGCTCATATCAGCTTAGCCTTGGGCAACTAAACTGTCTATCACACGTATCACATCAGTTTCTGCTTTAACTGAAGTGAAAGCATGTTACAAAATTGAAGCTATAATTTTTAAATGTATTATGAGTTTACTTCATTCATAATTGAACATATCAAATTTTATTTTGTGAACCAGCTTGTTTTAATCAAGATTATGTATCTATCCACAATGTTAGTTTCTATAGGAGAGCTACATATCTGAGTACACAAAAGCAAATATTTTGCAAAGTTCTTTTTTTTTAACTCTGAATCATAATATTCTAAAAGTAATAAAGCACTGTTAGTATTGATAAAGGAAAGAATGATCCACACAGCATGTATAATCTGATCACTTTTTATTCTTTATGAACTGCATTAAAATTAATGAAAGTGAATGTATGGCCAGAAAGATTTTACCAAATAGAAATGTTTTCCTATTTTTTTTATTTTTATTTTTAATTGAGACAGGGTTTGGCTCTGTTGCCCAGACTGGAGTGCAGTGGCTCAGTCATGGTTCACTGCAACTTCTACCTCCCAGGCTCAATCAATCGATCTGCCCACTTCAGCCTCCTGAGTAGCTTGGGACTACAGGCACTCACCACCATGCCCAGCTAATTTTTTTGTGTGTGTTTTTCTTAGAGATGGGTTCTCACCAGGTTGCCCACGCTGATTCTTTGTCCCTGGGCTCAAGCCATCCTCACACCTTGACCTCCCAAAATTACAGACATGAGCCACCATGCCCTGCCAGTAATGTTTTCTTAATTTCAATTAATCTATCTGTCCATTAAATCTGTATAGACAAATCTGAGAAAACAAATATCCTCAATCTCACGTACTCCTCTGGATCTGGAGGTAAGCAACATAAAGAATTGAATATGATTGTTTGAGGGCTGTAACACAAAGCTTGATCTATTATAGCATTAACTAAAGTTCATTAGGTCAATTATTAAAATTCTGGCACTCTGCACTATTAATTACATAAACAAAGTGGATATAATCCATTACACAAATTCAGAATAAAAGACAGAAGTTATTTGTGGTATTGCTCGTATGAGCTAGTGAGAGGGAAAGACAATTCTTGGAAGAAAGTATTTGGCTCAAGTGTAGGTGTTGACTAGCATTATGGATAAATATTTAAAGATAAACAGCAGTGATAATACAATACATTGCACGATAGTAATAAACTAAAATATTAAAATTCTGGGTAATGTATGCTGCTATTCATTTTAAAACTTTTCAGTAGCCATAAGAACTCAGTTGTTTTCATTTGTATTCAATTTGTAATTTTATTGTTTATTACAGATTTATCCTGGAAAATACACACACACACAGACACATTTACACACACACACACACACACATATATGTGTACAGATTAATATATTTTTTTGGCATTTTGTTTTCCAATCTGATTTATTTCTATCACTAGAAGTCTCGTTCCATTATAGTGGTGACATTGGAGATGGAAACTTTCATATAAAACTTCCATGCTGTATATTTCAAATTTTTGTTCTCGCTTAAAATACTGCAACCCTTATTAACATCAGATTTTAATGTCTTCATCCAGGTTTCCTTTATTCATAGTACATTGATATACTTTTCCAACTTTAGTGATATATACTTGACAAAGATTGTATATATTTAAGGTGTACGACATGATGTTTTGATGTGCATATACATTATGAAGATTACCACAGTTAAGCTAATTAACTTATCCATGACCTCACATAGCTACCTTTGTATATCTGTGGGGGGCAGGGGTTTGGTGTGTGACGAGAACACTTAAGGCTAACGCTCTTAGCAAATTTTCAGTGTGAAATACAGTATTATTAACTATAGTCTCCATGTTACACATTAGATCTTTAGAAGTTGTTAATCCCACATAACTGATCATTTGTATCTTTTGACCAATATCTCCCCATTTCCCCCCTCCCCCAGTACCTGACAACTATCATTATGCTCTCTGCTTTTGTGCATTAATTTTCGTTTGATTTCATGTGTACATAGATCTATTTTCTAGATTGAAAACCCTGTATTCTGGAAGGCTTATTTTGTAGATTTCCTTTTAAATATATTTAGTGATGGCAATTTTTGTGTTAAAATTTAAATTCTTTATACTTTCTATATTCCCCTTTGCAACATTTTAAAAAATAAAACAGGAACCTATTTCATAAAGGAAGTACTTATTTTATCAAATTGTGACAATTTAACTTTCTTGAAGTTATTAAACTTTGCAAGTATGTATTGCCTATTTTGCTATTTAAAAATGAACATAATAAATATTAAAGGGAGTATAATTGAAAATACTGTCTAGGCAGCTTAGCTTTCCAACAAAGGGCATGTTCTTCACAGTCAGATCTGGGTACTTGCACATTTCCCAGCTTTCTGTCTCTGGGCAAGGGACTCATTTTGTTAGACTTCACTTTTCCACCTGAACAAAGAGAATAACAATCCCTGCATCACAAGAAGAAATATTATCAGGATTAAGTGAGAATAATGTACACGGTGTTGAGCACATAGTTACCAGCATTAAATGAAAATTGTTGCTGATTTTTAACCACATGATTAATCACTACTATGCTTCACACAGAATATTAAAGAAATAAAATTCAACTTACAGAAATCTATGAAATTATCTTGTTACTGAAAAGAAAAATACAAACAAAGCCAAACAATAGCAATAACAACAAACACCAGCAAATTCAGTTGTTGATTAAGCCTTGTGAACTTGAGTTTAAAAGAATACAGTTTTATTCTGAGGATAAATAAAAAGCTAGGCCAAACAAAAAGATAATCCTGTTAATTAAAAATTTAATGTTTCTTTAACTTCTTCTGAATTACTCTCAAGTATTGAGTGGCCTGAGCATTGATAAAATGTATATATGTGTGTACATATATGTGTATATGAATGTACATATACATATATGCACATGCATATATACACACATATATGTCTATATATATTTAAACACACACTGGTATATTTACATATGCATATATGTACACCAGTGTGTATATTTACATACTCAGACACCCACACACGTGTGTGTGTGTGTGTTTGTGTGTGTGTGTGTGTGTGTGTGTATATATATATATACACGAACAGTTGTTGTTCACAGTAGCCATGATGCAAAAATCTGGGCAAAATGAGAGCATCATGGACAATTCAATCCATAGGAGCCTCACTGTAAAGTCTAATGCTTTTCCTCATATAAATGGTCATTTTGACGCAGTTTATGAAATGCAAATATCTCAAATTTTTATTTCTCATTAAGTTTATATTTGTTTGTTCCAGAGAAAACCTAACTTAAAAACAGAATTCTGTGAAAACTTTAAAATATATAAGTAGAGAGAAAAAGTCCTCTAAATTAATGCCCTATACTTATGAAAAAGTACAGACATATATATATACACACACACATATACTTTCATATATGTATATAATAGACATTCAGAAAGAGGATTTCAAAGCATAAAAAAGGAAAGAAAATAGCTTCTGGAGGTATGAGAATTATTTTCATTTTATATGTTTTTTGAAAGTCTGCATGAGAACCCTGCAGTATATAAGAAAAGATCTTCACTGTGGAAGTAGAGCAGCAGATTTTGCCAGTTCAGCAAGTCAGACAGAACAAATAAGTTTGCTTTTGAAAGTCTCGTCCTGATTTATAAAGAACACCTAATTTATTTCCTTCTGTTGAACTTCAGATTAATCAATCCAGTATTTTCAAGCTAGCCTTCCTATGTTCTTCTGTTTTTTCCCTCAATTGTAATTATTCACAGGGAATTCTTGTGGTCTTTTGAGAGCTTGCAGTAAAACAATACAGAAGTTGTAATGGGCTCAGACTGCTGCTGCATTTCAGGTCATCCTTTCCATAACCTTTGAAAGGCTTAGAATTCCATGTTTTATCAATGGCTCATATTAGTTTTAATCACAATTATGTCCTAAGAAACCTGTAAAATTAAAGAAAGAAGGGAACGGAATGACACTGTTTTTTTTCTGCAGGACCTCTTGTCGGCTTCTGTCTCATTATGTTAACAATCTGCCAAGAGAATGGAGTCAGATCTGGAGAGCAGACTAGATTGATTTACTTTACAAGCCTTTCTACCCAGCCTAATTATTGCATTACAAATAGCGATTCTCTCACCCCATGAAGGAGCACTTTGATTAGTGTTGGCAATACAGGTGCCGGGGTTTGCTACAGTAGGTGCATGTTAACTAGCTCCTTGCATCACAACCAAAGGCCTTAGCAACACTGGAACAGGGACAGATGTCTTGTACATATTTCTGAGGTCTCTAAATTAATATGTTTAAAACAGTTACAGGCAATATTGTGTGATTTTTTATAGGTAACAATAAAAGGTAATAATAGAAACACTACATAGTATGGTTCCTTAAAAAAAAAAAAAAAATCAGCCTAACACAGTCTCTCACTGTCAACCTTATGTTTCAGATACAGTTAAATATTTTATATTAATATCTTACTTTGGAGAAGAGTCAGCATAGCATTTCATATTGAAACTTGTAGTTGCCTTTTGTAGTAAAGTTTTGCGGCTGCCATAGCAAATTACCACCAACTGGGTATCTCATAAAATAGAAATTTATTATCTAGCAATTCTAGGCTGAAAGTCCAAAAATCAAGGGGTCTGCAATATTTTACTTCCTCAGGAGTCTCTAGGCAGAGAATCCCTTTCATGTTTCTCTCCCAGCCTCTGGTGGCTGTGGCCACCCATGGCGTTTCTTGGATTGTGGTGGCATCACTCTAATCTCTGCCTCCATCTGCACACTTCCCTTTTCTCTCTGTGTCTCCTCTATGTGTGTCTGATACGGACACTTGTCATTGAATTGAGGGTCCACCTGGATAATCCTGGATGATTTTATCTGAAAATATTTGACTCAGTTACATATGCGATGATGCTTTTTTCTATATAACATTGCATTCACAGGCTCTCGGAATTAGGAGGCCGAGGTATGCTTTGGGGAACCGCCATTTTATCTGCTAGATCCCAGACATGCGGGGTGTTAGTGTGTTTAGGGATTTGTCACATGATTTCTAGTTTCAAACATTTATTTCCTGTTGTGCTAATTAAAAACTCATTTTAAAATGGGAATTGGGGCCAGGCGCGGTGGTTCACACCTGTAATCCGAGCACTTTGGGAGGCCAACGAGGGAGAATCACTTAAGGTCAGGAGTTCAAAATCACCTTGGCCAACATGGTAAAATCTCATTGCTACAAAAATACAAAAATTAGCCGGACTTGATGGTGGGCGCCTGTAATCCCAGATACTCGTGAGGCTGAGGTGGAAGAATTACTTGAATCTGGGAGGTGGAGGTTGCAGTGAGCTGAGATTTCACCATTGCACTCCAGTCTCGGTGACCCAGCGAGACTCCATCTCAATGACAATAACAACAACAACAACAACAACAACAAAGGAATTGAGCCTGGCGAGGTGTCTCACCTCTGTAATCTCAACACTTAGGGAAGTCACGGTGAGTGGATCATTTGAGTACAGGAGTTTGAGACCAGCCTCACCAGGAGAGATTGTGAGATCCTCATCTCTATAAAAAAATTAATGTAAACATAAACCAGGTGTGGTGGCCTACACCTGTAGTCCCACCTACTTGAGAGCTGAGGTGGGAGGATTGATTGAGCCCAGGAGTTCCAGGCTGTAGTGAGCTATGATCACACCACTGCACTCCAGCTTGGGTGACAGAGCAAGACCCTGTCTCGAATTAATAAAATAAAATAGGAATTCTTTCCCATCTAAAAGGGATTTGTGAGAAAGGTAGCACTAATTAGTTAAAATAGGAGACAATGTTTTCCTTTATGAGGGAAAAGTTTGAAATATGAAACAAATAGTAGTAGCACTATGTGAAATAAAAGGAATGGGCTGTTTAAAATTAAAGAGAATTCAAATACAAACCATATTTTAGAGCACCCACCCACAGGGGACATTTAGCAATATTCAGAGATATTTTTTATTGTGGTACAATACACTTAACATGGATTTACTATTTTAGCCATTTTCAATACAGTTTGATGGCATTAAGTAGATTCACATTGTTGTACAACCATCACCACCATCCATCTCGGAACTTTTCCATTACTCAAACTGGAACTCTCTACCCGTTAAACAATAACTTCCCATTTCTACTGCCCCACAGACCCTGTCAATCACCATTCTATTTTCTAACTCTATGAATTTGACAACCCTAGATACTGATATTAGTAGAATTACACAGCATTTATCGTTTCATGTCTAGCTTGTTTCACTTAGCATAATATTTTTTATGTTCGTCCATATAACAGCATGCATCAGAATTTCAGTCTTTTTAAAGATGGAATTATGTTACATTTTGATGTATATATAACATTTGTTTACCATTCATCCATAGACAGAAATTTAGGTTGTTTGTAGCTTTTGGCTATTATAAATAATGCTGCTATGAACATTAGTATACAAATAGCTATTCAAATTCTAGCTTTCATTTCTTTTGGGTAAATACTCAGAGGTGGAATTGCTGGATCATATGATCATTCCATGTTTAGTCTTTTGAAGAACCATCTTACTATAGAGGCAATTTCATTACTGTGACTGGGCGTGATGGTGCTGTTGGCATCTAGTGGGTGGAAGCCAGGGATGCAACTAAACATTTTATATAATATAATACAGCACTGTCCCCCATAAGCAAAATATTTTCTGGTGCAAAATGTCAATAATGCTTCTATTGAAAAATCTTGCTTTAAATAAGTCTTAAATTAAGAATGGTCTTGGTGCAATTACTTTAATTCTTTCAAATATCCCCAGGGAAATATAGCATATGGCATTATAAAATTTTATAAGTAGTGCCCCAGCCATTAGACATTATATAGTACAATTTATCTTTACATATGTGAGAGCCTGTCACATTTCTCTTCTGTTGTTCTATTCTATAATTTTGATATGAGAGGTGGACAGTGAAGAAAATTGTTTCTCAACTGCAATATTTTTCTCAGGGTTTGTTGTGGGGGAAGAAATAAATTTTAGAAAATGATTTATGATATCATGCATGAGGACTGCTAATATTAATGTCTTAATATTATTAAGTTGTGATTTCCAAGACCATAGCTTAAAAACATTCTTAAAAGATAAGCACATTGGGGCCTTTTAAAATATTTTTGTTATTATTGTTAATTTTTATTTAAAAATTATTTTGGAGGTAGGGTTTTGCTCAGTTGCCTAGTCTAGAGTGCAGTGGTGTGATCATGGCTCGCTGCAGCCACAAGCTCCTAGGTTCAAGCAATCCTCCCTCCTCAGCCTCCTGAGTATCTGGGACTACAGGTACATACCACCATGCCTGGATTATATATACATATATATATGTACATATATATATATAGTATATATATAGTAGAGATGTAGGTCTCACTATGTTGCCCAGGCTGATCTTGAACTCCTGGACTCAAGCACCTCCCATCTTGGCCTCTCAAAGTGCTGGGATTACACATATGAGCCACTGCACCTGGTCCCCTTTAAAATCTCCAAAAAAAAAGTTTGCCTGAACAACCAGCAAGGTTTCTCTTTCAATGTTGGAAATGCCAGCTCCCATTAGATCATCTGGTGTACAAATTAGAGGTAAGATGTTGTGACTACAAACATTTGAGTGCACAAAGTAGTGTTGCGTAGCGTATTATTAACCAAAACATCTTCTCAGAGGAATCCAGTTTTGCTGTTAGAAAGTCAATTATATTACCCAGCAAGAGTGATGGTTTGTGCGGACATAAACTGAGATATATCGTGTAGAAGACCCAGTGAAATGAACAAGGCATACCGCTGCTTCTTTATGGAAAGTTTAGAGAAGATTTATTTTGCCTGACATTGCTATAAATATGGAAATTATTTTAAGAAGGTTGCCTTATGTTCTTTCTTAAATAGATGCAGAAATAAAAAGCACAGATTAATATTTTAGTTATCCCTCTTATAACATTGATTGAATAATTATTAGAAAAGTACATCAATGATAACGGAATACTGAGTTGGTGTAACATAAATGAAGTTTCAGTGATCTTTAATTTAGTGAAACTGAAAATTATTTCTTCTTTTTTTAGTGTGATATAGCCTAAGAAAGTGATTTTTAAAAAAATTCATCATATTCATTCATCACTTGTAGTATAATTCTAATTACCATGAAGTTTAATCAGTGAATAATATTCTGCTTTTAAGTAGCCAAACGTAATTCATGTAATTCATGCATTAAATAATTTTCAATGTAAGAAAGATTTTTTAAAATCCAAAATACATAACTAACTAAATTTTTTGTGGTTCTTCGCCATGTTCATATTTTCTGAGTCATGATAAATGAAATGATTGCATGATAATACAAAAGAAATAATGTTCTAATTGCTTTTAATATTTATTCTCAGAATATAAACCATAACATTGATTTTTAACCACTTAAAAATATTAAAATAGCCATACTAATATAGGACAAAATCTAATCCCCTTAAAATTAAACTAATATTATGTGAACTACATTTAATCTCACATTGAAGTTCAGGCTCATTAAAACTGACATGTGTATTTTTGTGTTTACAGTGCAATCGATCAATTAAAAATATTTTTATAGAGCTAAAATGTTAAAATAAAATAAGGACCTGAGTTTTTCAGGATCCAGTTAGGAAAAGAGAAACTATATTGGTTATTTTATTTTATTTTTTTTATTTTTATTTTTTATTTTTTTTTGCTGTCATAAATGATATTTATTTTTAAAAATATGTATTTTTCAAAACTTTGAGAAGGTTGCCGTTGGTTTGATATCATTTTAACATTTATGTTTTTTTTTAATTTATTTATTATTATTATACTTTAAGTTGTAGGGTACATGTGCATAACGTGCAGGTTTGTTACATATGTATACTTGTGCCATGTTGGTGTGCTGCGCCCATCAACTCGTCATTTACATCAGGTATAACTCCCAATGCAATCCCTCCCCCCCCCCCCCATGATAGGCCCCGGTGTGTGATGTTCCCCTTCCTGAGTCCAAGTGATCTCATTGTTCAGTTCCCACCTATGAGTGAGAACATGCGGTGTTTGGTTTTCTGTTCTTGTGATAGTTTGCTAAGAATGATGGTTTCCAGCTGCATCCATGTCCCTACAAAGGACACAAACTCATCCTTTTTGATGGCTGCATATATTGGTTATTTTAACAGAGAGCTTTTAAGATAGGGATAGCACAGTATCTAAACTGGTTTCAAAGCCTCTCTTACGATGTAATTATGGTATAATATATGTGACATTTACTTCTAGCATAGAAAATCGCTATCAACTTACTAATGTACCTAAAGTAAATTAGTGAAGAAAAAAGCCTGATTATGTTATACGTGCTCAAGATGCAGTCACATCATGTAAGTCATAATTATTGAGACTTATTTTAAATATCCCAGTCTTGGGGATATGGTAGCTAGACAATAGACCCAGGTTTCATTGAAGCTGTTACTGAAAGAAACTGGATTGAAAATAGACTGTATTATAGTCCTTAATTCTCAGATTTAGTAAACTAGAGCTAATATATTTTGACTTCCATATTTAAACTGGTTTCAGTTTATACATTAGTAATTTAAAGCATGTATATAGCCGGGTGCGGTGGCTTATGCCTGTAATCACAGCACTTTGGGAGGCCAAGGCAGATGGATCATGAGGTCAGGAGATCAAGACCATCCTGGCTGACATGGTGAAACTCCGTTTCTACCAAAAATACAAAAAATTAGCCGCATATGGTGGCAGGTGCCTGTACTCCCAGCTACTCAGGAGGCTGAAGCAGGAGAATGGCATAAACCCAGGAGGCAGAGCTTGCAGTGAGCCAAGACTGTGCCACTGCACTCCAGCCTGGATGACAGAGCGAGACTCTGACTCAAAAAAAAAAGTATGTAAATGATGAATATACATTATTTAAGAAATGCTCATATATTTAATTCAGCAAATACTTGTTGAGGACCTGAAATGTACTTGGATATGCCCATAAAGTTTCTGGATATGCAAACATGAATAAGAAACAATTTTAAATATAAATATATATAGTGTGTATAGTCACATACACATTTGTATATATACACATATATATGGTATCATACTATTTTGTTATTTTAATATTTTTTATATTTTATAAAAAATGTTTTCATATATTTTTATTTTATATAGATATTCCTTTTGACTATTTAACTTTCACTCAATTATCTGCTAAAATCTTTGTTTAAAATCAGTGATTAACATGTAGCAATCACAAATTTTTATAATGATGTTATTTCCTACATGGGTCATATTTTTTAACCTACTAGTATGTTTGTGTGAGAGTAGCCACAAGTTAATGCCTGACATCAACTAAGCGTGTCCCTGATGCGATCAGTATAAGCCAAAATACTCTCTTGAGAAGTAAATGCAACTTTAGTTGTGTGATAATGTTTTTTCCTTAACTGACCTTATAAATTAACCTGCCTGCAGCCCACATAGCGGTGTTCTGATATTTTAGTTTATGTTGATCATCTGACAGCCCCTTAGACCAATGCTGTGCACAGCCACTATTAACAAGGTGTTTATGCTTTTGCTAATGCATTTCTTCAAATCACATTACATACAAGATTTTATTACAGACACCCATCATAGGAATTCAGATGAAATTCTTTCAGCTTTGAGTTGCAATGTCACCCATAGTTGACTTTTCACATTTATAGAATATTTTCAACTGATGGTATGAAAGCATTTTTGAAAACAGCAGGGCATTAACTAGCTTTCTTAGCTGGAATATCCCTATGGGAGTATCCTATATGCTAACCAGCGGGACTGCTAAATGCCCTGCACATTTCACCTTCATTTCTTTTTAAATTTTTTGTGTATTTCAACCTTATAGTTGTGAGATAATGTGTAGCTGAAGACTTGTCAATATATTCTACTCTCTCTTCTAAAACTGTTAACTGGAACACTGACATTTGGCATGCAAAAGAGTCTTACAGATGGAAGCTCAATTTCCTAACCACCACTTCCATTTTGTGTTACTGATATTAAGACTAATTAACTGGACCCACCTAATAATATATTTGTCTTTATCATGTGTATCATTGCATGCTTCTATTTCGGAAGATACAATTTGACCCATTCTGTATACAATTGGGAAAATATAAAGTCCGCTAAAACAATTTTTATTTGCTATTGGGAAAACAGCTGACAAAATTCTAGGGAACCTGGATATGTAAACAATTGACAAATTGTCCATAGAGAGCACTGTCAGCAAATGTCTGGGCATTTTAATTTTTAAAACTAATGTATTTAATAAAATCATGAATTATGATCATTTACTAATTTTATCACCAAATGTTTATTGGTAATTATTATATTCAAGTCACAATGATGTATAGCGTCTTAAAAACACTTTTATTTTCTGTTTGTCTGTGGGTTCTGTAAAAATCTTAGATGAAAGTGTTTTTTCTTAGTATAATATAAAATGCTTACTGGAACAGATAATAAAATCTGAAAAATGATTTATAATCAATATATTTGAAAAATAGTCAAAGTTTATGAAAAGAATTATAATATCACAGTTCTGTGATATAAGCAGAAAAATGTTGCCATTCCAATTGTGGACGAAGAATTAATATTCATAAAGAGTAATGCATTTTGACAAGATGACAAGGTTAGGGTACAACGTGGAATAAAATATATGCCTCTTGCTATCTTGATAAGTGCACTTTATAATATACTACCATGAATCTTCTCCAAACCTTAAGTAGGTCCACCAAAAAGAGTTTGATTTCTTTTGAGTTTTGATAATAGATATTGCTGTTACCACATATATTGTACCCATTGTTTCTTATTTTGTTCCTTGTATCATAGGCTTGCTTGCGCATTTTTCCTCAAATAGTTCATTCCTTGTTTATATCATTAACTGTGCCCAGGAGTGTACAGTGTCATGCTGTTAACTGTCTGGTGATAGATTCATATATGCCATTCTTTTTTATTAGAGATTGTATATAGTTGTTTTTTCAGTTCGTCTCTAAATAGTAGTACCATGATTGGAATATTTTAGAACAAAATTAAAAGTAATTCTAAATATAATTGTAATACCTATAATATTTAAGTTATGTTGTTATACCATAATTAAGAGTATTTGTGTAAAATATTATATAGTATCTTAAGTAGAAGCAGTTTAAGTGAATTCAGTTAAATGAGTGGTTATGTCATAATATGGGTTTGTTTTTTTTTTTTTTTTTTTTTTTTTTTTTTTGAGACTGAGTCTTGCTCTGTCACCCAGGCTGGAGTGCAGTGGCCGGATCTCAGCTCACTGCAAGCTCCGCCTCCCGGGTTTACGCCGTTCTCCTGCCTCAGCCTCCCGAGTAGCTGGGACTACAGGCGCCCGCCACCTCGCCCGGCTAGTTTTTTTGTATTTTTGTTTTAGTAGAGACGGGGTTTCACCGTGTTAGCCGGGATCGTCTCTCGATCTCCTGGCCTCGTGATCCGCCCGTCTCGGCCTCCCAAAGTGCTGGGATTACAGGCTTGAGCCACCGCGCCCGGCCATAATATGGGTTTGTATTTATCTTTTCAAATCCATTGGCTCCACTGGAATTGTAATTAAATATCTTAAGAACAAAAATAATATTTCAGAATTTTTTAAATTCATTCCTACCATGTGAACTTTAATCGACAGCTGTAGAGTGAACATAATTATATTATTTCATCTCAGGACTTCCTTTAGAGTGTCTTCTTATAGATGAAGAACACTAAATTATGCAAAGGTCTTCAAAACCAAATATGATGCTTCAGTCCAACAGAATTAAGAAATGCTTTTTTAATTTTAATAATGTATATATTGTGATCATGGAAATGTTTGCCCTCTAATATTTCAACATTACATACATTGATGATAAAGCTATAGATTTTAATTTTATTCCAGGTTAACAGATGTCCCTTTCAAATTCATAATATGGAGGTAAATTGAAGACTGACAAAATTGCTTCATGCTATATAGAAGCTAATATCAAATAAGCTTTGTTATAGCATGTTCCTCATCTAGTCTATTTGCAGCTGATTTATACACCAATGTGTAAAGTTGTAAATAGGATACAGAAGCACAGTGCCTCATGGCTCAAAATGACCTAGCCAGAGATTTGGATGAATAATGGTGGATTTCTAAAAATTTATTTTCCATGTGCAACAGATATCGCTCAGGCTTATGTAGGTGGTAATATTTTCACAGGACTCCAATATATAATAAGCATGTCTTTGGAGATAAGAAATACAGGCACTGACCATGATTTCAAATATTATGACTATAATATGAAATTTGTAAACACAGTATAACATTTTTGGTATTCAATACAGTTTTACAAATATAAGACATGTATTCTTATCTTGTTTTCTTCTAAAGAGCTCCAATTTCAATGAGTAAAAATATGTGGGTTCATTTTCTCAGTGGTGATTATAATGATTATTTTTCTTCTGTGATATCAGAACAGGTATTATAATAATTTTCAGATGCAAAGGCATCTATGTTTAATTTTTTTCTATTGCTTATCACATTAAAAGTTAAAATAATAGTAAAAAAAATAAAGTATCTTTTAATTTAATTGTGTCCAATCTTACATCAATGAAACAAAAGACAGTAGATATTTTGACAATACATTGGACTAGATGTTACTTATTAGCATACTTTAAGTGCTTCATAATAAAAGAAATTCAGTATTCTGCTATTCTAACTATGTCAATAAAAATATATAGCACTTTAAAATGATTTATGTTTATGTTGGCCATGTGCGGTGGCTCATGCCTGTAATCCCAGCACTTTGAGAGTTCAAGGCGGGAGGATAACTTGAGGTCAGGATTTTGAGACCAGCCTGACCAACATGGTGAAACACCATTTCTACTAAAAATACAAAAATGAGCTAGGCATGGTGGCAGGAGCCTGTAATTCCAGCTGCTCGGGAGGCTGAGTGGGAGGATCGCTTGCGGGAGGCAGAGGTTTCAGTGAGTCACGATTGTGCCACTGCACTCTGGACTGGGCTACAGGTTGAGACTCCATCTCACAATAAATAAATATTTTAGAAAATAAAATGATTTATGTTTAGGTAAAATATATTTTTTAAAACTTAAGGGAATATTAAAATAATGTAAAACCTTACTGCAGTATGTCTCAGGCTTCAATTGATGACACTGCTGGTATAGTTCATGAGATGTGGTAGAGGACAGAGGTCTTGCTTGCGTTCTAGCATTTACTTAGATTATTCACAGGGACTCTTTAATTCCATTCTCAGTAGAGACTAATATATATTTCACCTAGGAATATGTTTTGCTGTGGACAGAATTCAGGGAAAAAAATCAGGAAAGCTCATTTCTGACCCTGATTTTGACATCTATCCTCTGGACTACTTTGCCAACTCAGTTTCCACTTCTGTAAAATGATTTCCTTTGGTGACTTTAAAACTTCAGTTTAAGTGACTTTTTAAATTGCCTTTTCTGACATACCACCTGTACTATGATTAGAGCCTTTCCCTCTGTTTTCATAGCCTTTTAAAATTCTGTACTAAACCCTGTGGTGTGTCTGTTACACACCTTCACTGTAAGCTTCTTGAGAGCAGAAGATGGCTTATGATTCTTCAACCCAAATATCAAGTAAATGTAACCTTTTGTATAGGTTACATTTGTATTTCTTTGAAGAGCAATTGAATCATCATTGAAGTCTTCAGACTAAAAAATCTGTCAATCCTTGTCAGGATTACCTTGAAGTTTTCTTCTAACTTTAAAATTAGACAATTCTATATTTGCCTACATCATACTTAGATTTTCTTAAGGAACTTATGTCACCTACCTACTATATTGTGATGATGAACTATTTAAATGCAAAAAGAAAACTGCATTTTTCCATCAAAAAAGTATTGTTTAAATACTAGAAGTTAAATAGTTTAGTGCACCATGTTTATTTAGAAGAGAATAATACAGAATGTTTATTTCTGTGCAGTTGTTTCTTATTGCATGATTTATTTATGTGCATGAACCACTTTTACTGGCATACATCTCTGCTTTTATTTATGTAGGTTTAATGTGGTCCAGTTCTGTAACTAAGATAGATAATGCTCATCAAATTTAGTAGCTGTATTTAATTTTCAAAGGATGGATTTCTTTTCATTGAAAAGATAATACTTAGGATATATCTTGAGGCACAGTCTTTAAAAAATAAAAAAAGAAGCAAGAAACATTCAATAAAACTCAAGTCTGTGCCCTATTTTTTCTCAAGTGGATAGTACTGTTTTGTCAACAGCTCCATCTGCAGACCAGGGACAGCTCGTGAATCTTGCTTAGTGATCAGATTATAAAGAATGAGCCCTCAGCCTGCAGTTGTCCATTAAAATTTGATGTGAAAGGCAACACCCGAAGATACCTTTTGGAGGTTAATTTTTTAGCAATGTCAGGTTTTATATGATTTCTGAGAGGATCGCTGTAGGCTCTGTCAATGGAAATTCATTGGGAGAGAGGGAGGGAAGGAAAAGAAGGCAATAACTATTGCTGAAGGCCTACAATCAAGCATAATAAACTCTTCAGTCAGTTGTTTAAATAAGAACACAGTAAATTAATTCTTTTCCTGAAAAAAATTGATTTATCTGAACATTTCCCCCATGAAGGCAGTTTCTAAGCTGTCATGTACTCCACGCTTTTTCCCTAGTGATGTGAATGAGAACAGTTCCGTTTCCACGGCCAACACTGTAATTTTAGTAGTTTAAATAATACGGGCTCCTAGCAGTAGTATTGTCAGCAGTGATTCCACATTAAAGGAGGTGAATGGGGGACGATTTTAGCCATGCCTGAATGTATTCTGTATTGGGGGTCTCTAACTTTGGAACACTAGAGGGCTGTATAAGTCTTTTTTAAATAACCTATAATGGTGCTAGATTCCCTGAGAAATGGGGTTCATGTTATAAATTAAAATTAAGCCTCAATATTTGAAAATGAAAGCAGAATTTATAAGGATAGCATATATAAGTGGCTAGATACACACATTTGTGTTTCCTTAATATGGTATATATCACTGCATAATTTTTGTACTTGAGAACACCTGTGTATTGAATCTATTGGTCTTCATTGAAACATGACCTTATTTTTAAAATGACCATAGATTTTTCCTACACAGCTACCATAGGTAATATATTTTCCTACATAGTTAGTATGTTTCTAATAGCACATTAATGATTTCATATAAAAAATTTGCATGTAGTTATAATGAATGTATTGCTATTTGTGCCATATATATAACAACAGGGGTGTTAGGAAGGGAAATGAGGAAATAGCTCAAAAAGATGCTTTGAAAATATGCAAGTGCTACATAAATGTAAGGTGGCTATAATTATTGTTATTAACCAGTAAGTTTCTATAATTTGATTACTTTCAGACAGTGGTTTCTGTAATAATAGCAAACTGAATTAGATTAGATAAATTTGCACTTATTGGTGAAGCATTTGAAATAAAACCACATCACAAAGAAAGATAACTCTCCCATACTCTTTTTGGCTTCAATACTTACATCTGTTAATATCAACTTTTAGTTATAAGCTAACATGAGCTTTCCACTTCTACTTTCAGGCATAATAGATATTAACACTTTGTGCATATCTCTCTTTAATTAAATTTTCTTTAAAAATTAGAAAAACACTTTTCTGTAAGTTGCCTAATCACATATCCCTTCAGTAGTTTCTATTCATCAGGAAGACCTGAAGAATACTGAGACATCTCAGTCTGCATAAACAAAAAATAAATAGGGCACATGTTCTAAATAGTTTGTGTAATTATTACAAAGCTAGGAGTACATCAATTAAGAGGATCAAAGGTATAGGGATGAAGGCAGTAGCTTAAGGCGTTTATGACAGAAGATGATTAGATGAAATCCACTGAGTCAATGGTATAAAGGAAGTATACACACAGTTGTAAAAGAAGACAGAATAAAAGTGTCTTAAATGAAAGAAACATTAAATGAAGAAAATAGTGTATAGAAGAGGAAGTGTTAGTAAAGCCCGCCCAAGCAAGATGGGCTTTGGGAGAGGCTTGGGATTTGGGTAATACTGAAAAGTACAGACAAAAAGCCATTAAGGAGAAAGGAAAGCATGGGGAAAGTTTCCCAGGCAGAAAAGAAAAATACTCAATTTCACAACATAAACTTTGAAGTCAAAAGAAAAACTTTTGAACTTCATGCTCTAAGAACTGTCATAGAAGTAATGAGCAACAGGAACATCAAGATCTCTTGAAGAGAGTAATCTTACAGTACAAAATGAAAGGTACAAAAAGGGAGCAGTCGAGGACACTTTGCAACCTCATTTACTGATTATTTTTGGAAGTGGTGGTGTCAGTAGAAATGGATGGGAATTAAGTGGCCAAAATTAGGGCATAAGGGGTAAAATGTGTCTTACTTTACTTGGGTTTGCATATCTACTCATTCATCCAAAGCATATTTATTTTGCAAATAGCAGACACTAAAGTTTTAGAAGCCAAAAGAATACATAGTTATGGATGTCCAATGAGTAATTGGAAATTTAAGTATAGAACATGGAAAATAAGTCAAAACTTGATGTATAAAGCTGGGAGAGATCTACATAGAGTGATGACTGAGCCTAATTAAAGGAGATGCAAATTCTGAGAACATACAAAGTCATGATGAAAGTCAAATGAAATGTATTTTGGCAGTATCTGCAAGAAAAAAATACCGTGACACAAACTGAATCAAAGAAGGAGAAAGCAAATAAAATTGAAAAGGTATTGAACCAGTAGACATTGATGAAGCAGAAGTTTAAAGAGTTACTACCTAACTTTTTCAAGTGTTGGAGAATAGAGAAAAATCTTGTCACAAAAACTCTGAAGATGACTCACGCATGTTATTGTCTATTCCTTTCCTAGTATTTCTGAGCTTGAATAAAGTACATTCCTCAGTTTGGACATAAACACAAAACTTGGTTTACTGGAGCTTGTGATTATCACACAGGAATAACTTATGCTTAATAACCCTCATCTCATAATATTCCTGTTTTATGAGTCACGTGTAGTTTACTTTGCAGTTCCCAAAACTATATCTGATCCTACTTTATAAGGTAAATCAAAATGTATTTTGGGGGGCACAATTAGAACCAGGGCTTTTCTTCTGAGTAGTCTTTGATAAAAGTTCCATTTCTCTGTATTCAGTCTCCTTCTCTGATTAAAGTTTAAAGGTTATAATTTAAATTTTAACAGTATGTTTTTTTGATAATTTTTCTAAGCCCCATGTGTTCATTTTTCTAGTCCTGTGCCCTGTCCAGAATGTTGCTTTTGAAAGAAACAATGAAGGCTTGAGAGTAAGAGAGGCCTCTGTTCAAATCCTGGGTCCAGTGTTTATTAGAAAATTATTTACTTAGCAAACTACACACTGATTAGCAAATGTGGTAAAGTCGTAGGAAGTAAAAAATGGTTAGACTAATATAAACTCTTATTCACATAGACATAGTAGATAAGAGCAATGTATACATTGTGAACAGTGCCGAAAATTTGTTCTATAATATTATTGCAGCATATAGATAAATTGGTATTACTTTAATTACAAATATCGTATTGAAGCTACAATTTGAGTATGTTAGATGATGTATTAGTTCATTCTCATGTTGCTATAAATAACTGTCCGTGACTGGGTAATTTATAATGGAAAGAGATTTAATTGAGTCAAAGTTCTGCATGGTTGGGGAGGCCTCAGGAAACTTACAATTATGGCTGAAGGGGAAGCAAATACATCTTTCTTCAATGATGGCAGGAAGGAGAAGTGACAAGCAAAAGGGGAAAAGCCCCTTATAAAACCATCAGAAATGATTTTCTTGTGAGAACTAACTATCACAGGAACAGCATGGATGTAACCAACTCCGTTATTAAATTACCTACCACTAGGTCCCTCTCATGACATGTGGGGATTATGGGAACTACAATTCAAGGTAAGATTTGGGTAGGGACACAGCCAAACCATATCATTCTGCTCCTGGCCCCTCCCAAATCTCATGACCTCACATTTCAAAACACAGTCATGCCTTTCCAACAATTCCCCAAAGTCTTAGCTCATTCCACCATTAACCCAAAAGTCCAAGTCCAGGATCTCATCTGAGACAAGGCAAGTCCCTTCCACCTATGAGCCTGTAAATCTGAAAGCAAGTTAGTTACTTCCTAGATACAATGAGGGCACAGGCATTGGGTATACCCCTTCCACATGGGATAAACTGGCCAAAACAAAGGGGCTATAGGCCCCATGCAAGTCCAAAATGCAATAAGGCAGTCATTAAATATTAAAGTTCCAAAATGATCTCCTTAGACTCTATGTCTCACATACAGGTCATGTTGATGCAAAAGATGGGCTTCCATGGCCTTCGGCAGCTCCAACTATATGATTTTGTAGGGTGTAGCCCTCCTTCATTTATAGGCTTGCATTGAGTGCCTACAGTTTTTCCAGGCACATAATGCAAGCTGTTGGTGGATCTACCATTCTGGGGTCTGGAGGATAGGGCCCTCTTCTCACAGCTCCACTAGGGAGTACCCCAGTGGGGACTCTGTATGGAGCCTCCAACCCCACATTTTCCTTCTGCTCTGCCCTAGTAGAGGTTCTCCATGAGGGCTCCACCCTTGCAGCAAACTTCTACCTGAACATCTCGGCATTTCCATACATCCTCTGAGATAGAGGTGGAGGTTCTCAAACCTCAATATTTGACTTTTGTGCCCTTGCAGGCCCAACACCATGTGGAAGCCACCAAGGCTTGGGGCTTGCACCCTCTGAAGCAATGACCTGAGCTGCACTTTGGCCCATTTTGGCCACAGCTAGGATGCAGGACAAATAGTCTCAAGACTGAAAAAAGCAGCAAGGTCCTGAGCCTGACCCACAACACCATTTTTTCCTCCTAGGCCCCTGAGTGTGTGATGGGAGAGGCTGCCATGAAGACCTCTGACATGCCCTGGAGACGTTTTCCCATTGTCGTGGTGATTAACATTTGGCACCTTGTTACTTATGCAAATTTCTGCAGCTGTCTTGAATTTCTCCTCAGAAAATGTTTTTTTTTTTTTTTTTTTTCTTTTCTATTGCATTGTCAGGTTGCAAATTTTCCAAACGTTGTGAATATATAAAACTGACTGCTTTTAACATCACCTACACCTCGACTTCTTTGTCTATGTCATTATCAGCATTTTGCATTCAACAAGTCTCTAGGAAGTTCCAAACTTTTTCACATCTTCCTATCTTCTTCTGAGCCCTGCAAACTGTTTCATCCTCTTCCTGTAACCCAGTTCCAAAATCACTTCCACATTTTCAAGCATCTTTAGAGCTGCGCCTCACTACCCTGTACCATTTTACTGTATTAGTCAATTTTTATGTTGCTATAAAGAAATGCCAAGACTGGATAATTTATAAAGGAAAGAGCTTTAATTGACTCACAGTTCTGCATGGCTTGAGAGGCCTCAGAAAACTTACAATCATGGCTGAAGGGAAAGCAAACACATCCTACTTCATGTGAAGGCAGGAAGGAGAAGTGCCAAGCAAAAGGGGAAAAGCCCCTTATAAAACCATCAGGAATTGTTTTCTTTTGAGAACTCACTCACTATCAAGGAGCATAGAGGTAACTGCCCCCATGATTCAGTTTCTTCCCACTGGGTTCTTCCTATGATACATAGGGATTATGGGAATTACAAGATGAGATTTGGGTGGGGACACAGCCAAACCACATCAGATGATTCTCCAAGTAACTTAAAATACTACTGAATTGATGGCGTGCCTCTAAAGTATTAATAAATAAGATTATAGCAATCAGAGTAGGTTAAATCAGCAAAATGATTTATTTTCCAGGACAACCAAGAAGCCCAATTGTAGTTAAATACAGTTCTCTTAATTGGCTAACCTTTAGTAGTCGAGTATAAAACTAGACTAAACTGTCATTTATTTTCTTGGAGTGTGTAATAACTCCAGACATTTCCCAGCTATCACCAAATCAAAGGATTTTTTTAAACGTATTATATCAAACTATGTGTGAGGCATTGTACTGTTCATTATTAAAAGGTAGTACAACTGTAAGAAACATCCCTCTCCCTATAAGTGTATGCTCTATTTAAAGGCAATAAGGCATAGAATCTTGAAAAGTTAAATAGTACTATACAGAACAATATTGATGTCATTTTACAAATAAATTATATGAGGGAGTACACTGGATATATCACTATGAACTACATTCCTTTAGGGAGACTGTGTGAAAAAAGGGGCTTAACTTTGGTTACAATTTGGGTATGTGTCAATAAGGTGGAGACGGAATTGGCTTAGCCTTAGAATATTAAGCAAGGAGATGCAGTTTAGAGTAGAGATTAAGCTGACTGGCTCTGTATGCATACAATTTAAAAACCTGTGACCTACAGTTTCCTGCCTTTTTAACTTCACGCAAAACCCTGTATTTTTACCTTAGCCTGTTTCCTCATTTGTAAAATCACAGAATGATATTAATACATATATCATGTCATTGATGTGAGTATAAATGTAGTGAAGCACTTAAACAGGGTGCCCACCAACATAGTGAGTGCTAGCTGTTGCTGTCAAGATATGGGTTGTGAATGCATCCCTTGGACCAGAGCAGAGGCTTCCTGCAGTAGCTAAATAAGATAGCATCATCCCTGTGGCTGAGTGTTTAGTGTGGGGGAGGGAAAGTGGGAACATTTGAACATTTCTCTCAATGTTGCTGTAACTAATGCCTGTTTGGTATTGAAAGCAATGTGGTATTAGATGTCTCCATTGAGGGCAATAACTAATGAATGGTGCCAAGCATGACTTGTCAGTTAAACCATGTAAATTGACAGTATATCTGGACTAAACTGATGCTAGACAGGTAGTTTATGAGTGCCTGCTGGGAAAAAGGGAGAAAAAAAAGATGAATGGGAAGAGTCTTTTAACTTTACATCACCATTGAAGCCTCCTTGATTGTGGGCTTTATAAGCCACTCACCTTGGGTGTCATAACAGGTTGTGACATTGTATTTAAATGACAACTGCCACTGCAAATAGACTTAACAAGTCAATGGTCCCTAGAGGCACTATAAAATGTTCCCAGCAAACCTCTGCCATTTGTTTCTAACCATTCTGTGAACTAATAAAAGCCAGAGTAAGCAAGAAATAGGGCTGCAATCCCATTCTCTCTGCAGCTACTCATGTAAGACCATGGTTTTCCCTGCACCTGAGATGTTTGCCCATACAGAGCTATTTTTCAAGTTGCCTGCGAAAACTGAATGGATCTTAATGCCACCAATAGCTTTCAAAGCTTCAACTCTGATAAAGCTTTGAAAGTAATTAGATAAAGAAAATTAATTCCAGTTGGGAACACATAAAACATTTCATTTGGAAACTGACATGAATAAAATTATAACTATGGTAAATATAAAATATGAAATTCTAAAAATTACAATACACTCTGACTATAATATTTCCATACAAATTAATGCTTTGTTAACTCTCAGTAAAGTACTCAATAGCCAGGAGACCAACACAACAATCAGAAAGAAAGATGCTCTTTTTTGTGCAAAGCCTTTGGGTGGACTCAACTCCGAAACTGAGCTGGAAACAGGAAAAAATTCTGCAATGAACAGCAGAAACAATACATAAAAGAGTACTCAATTAGGCATTCTCTCTCTCTTTCTTCTCACTAAATAAAATGATGATGATGATAATAGATAGATAGATAGATAGATAGATAGATAGATAGATAGATAATAGATAATAAACACAGCTACAGGCATAGTGGTAGGTCATGCATTCATAAAGGAGGCAATATTGCCTGAAGTGACACAAAAATTGTATGTGTTATAATGATGATGGACCCTCTAAAGGTCCACAGTACATAAACAGCTATTCACTACATATGAGGTCTTAAAATTTCATGGAGCAGGGATGATTGGGGAAAAACAATCTCTAAAAAGATTCAGTAGTGATATAATGAGAAAAATGAATCTGTGGAAAAATGATACAGGTATGCAGGCTTTGAGTCATACGTAGGTAACTATTTTTTAGGTCCTCTAACTGCACAGGGATAAGTGTGTCAGACACAACAGCAGCATGAAAACTAAAACCCAAACAAAACAAAAACCAAAATCTCTCAAATATATATACATTTATATATATAGATATTTACCCAGATGTATCCTACTAAACATATCTTTAACTTCAACACAACTCCACATTTATTTATGAAATGTCTAGTCTATGCCTGGCATTGTACTTCCTCTGGAATAGAACAGTAAATGTGATCTCATAAAGAACAGAAGCTAGATGGAAACAGACATCAAACTATTACCAGCAGAGATGATGTTGGAAGGGAAAAGTACAATGCTGGGAGAGCATATAGCAGAAAAACCCTTGGAAGGTGACTTTTAATGAGACTTGGATGATAAAAGAAAGCAGTCAGGCAAATAACTGGCATGTTCAAAAGCCCAGAAGTCAGGCAGTGTCACATGTTCAAATAAACAAATGGGATCCAGTAGCGCCTAGAGAAAAAGAAGAGGCCAGTGGAAGATGGGGAGACTGCGGAGATTATAGCTCAGACAATACAGACGGAGGCTGCATAAGTCCTGTTAGCATTTTGGAGTATTTCCCAAAGGAAAAGAGAAACCATTCTGTAATTTTAAAAAGGAGAGAGATTCATTTCATTAGGGTTGTGTGACTAAAATACTGAATTAGGTCAAGTTAGTTTTTCAATGTAATGGAAACAAAACTACTCTAAATGTCTAGAAACAGATTTTCTTCTATGAACTAATGAATACTTTAGAACCATATAATGCACTTGTTTAAAATGAAGACTGGAAGCTAGTGTGTTTGGCAATATGCTGCCTGGAAATGGGAGTAAAGGAAAAAAATAATGCAATGGTTTCTTTAATCAAACATACAAATAGTATATCGTGTGGAATAAAGTGATTGTGACAGGTTTTTACAGGGCATGTGGGATGTTTCGATTAAGTTGTCTGTGACTTCTGCCTTACATTTCTGGAGTGAATGCACTAGTTTATGATGATGGAATAACTAGACACAGAATTTGAATAAAGGTAGTTATGTCTGAATATAATTGAGCTGGTTTCCCAGGACCTATATGACTTCAGTTTATTTACAACAGCTTTTATTCTTGTATCAATGCATAGTTACTATGTATGTATGTATAATATTTATTTTTGATATGTTAATATTAATGCTATTTTCTCTTTTTGTTGGAATATATTGACTGCAGGAATATTTATAAAACATTACATTTATATTAATCACATTTCCTTGAATCAGGTTACTTTTGTGGCTCTCTTTTGAGTTTGAGTTTGGGAAAGTTTAATTTTTTACTGTATATTGTGTTCTATTGCTCATTGGTTGTGGCCCCTGGGTTCATTTATAAAGCTACAGAACTATTGAAATGTCATTAATCAAAACGGGAAATTATAATTGACAGCACAATTTTACTTTATAGCAGTAATGTGGATAAAAGTTTGACCTAAAAAAATTGTTAGCTTGTTGAAAAACACTTTGTAAAATAGCAAACTACTAGAAAAAAAGAAAATTACAGAGTCAATGGATACAATGTTGTCTTTAAATTTATAATACTAAAAGAATTAAATATACTAATTCGAATAAAACTATCCATGTTAACTAGAGAATAAACTCTGTGTTAAGTATCACAGGTTGCAGAATTAGTTGATTGATTGATTTCATTCTACCTTGGAAAGATGCCATTAATCTCTGTCTTTCTTCAATGAAAGGAAACTTTCTAAATTACCTATAAATAGAATGGTTGTTAATTACAAAGTGAGGAAACACTAAATCAGCATCAAAATATTTGTGTATTGTTTCAGTTGCTTTCTGACTTAGATTAATTTCACAGAAGTCCAAGATAGATACAATATAAAACTGAAATGCTCTTTGATGACAGCATGTATGTGACAACTTCCAAAATGCCTTGGACATAGTCAATCCCCCATAAATATTGCCAAAGCAATCCAGAAGTTGAAATTGGGAATCTGAACTCTTAAATACATGTGCGTATTCTTACCAGATAACAAGTAAGAAAACATTTATGAAAACCGTAGTGAGGTTATCAGAATTTTTTAGTAGTATTAAAACAGATGTTTAAAAAAGTAATTTAATTTGATTATTTCTCCCATGAATCATCTGCCATTATTTAAATTGAATTTTCAAAAGATTATCTAATTAGATGTATTCAAGACACTGCCATATATCAGGTGAGCTAATTTTCAAAAGCATTTGCATATAAAAATTATAGAAATTGTTCTTTTCAACACTGGAAAGAAAGGCTATGCATATTATATTACTAAAAGCAATTATGTCTCTATATTCCTAGATAACACATTTAAATAATCTATTGAGGATTTGCTTTTCAAATTAAATTACTGTAACATTAACATTGCTATATTCATACAAAAAGGTTTCAGATACATTAATTCTAATCTAAACCTTTTATTCTCTTCATCTTTCAGAGAAAATGCAATAATAATTTGGAGCAAAAAAAAATTAAACACACACGAGAAAGTTATATTGAGTTGCAAAGACAGTGTAATCTTTAGCTTAAAAGATTCAAAAAGCTATTGGATCCAGTGCTCTGCTTGTATGTTTTTGTGCCCATGGGTCTGTGCGCTATTACAATGTGCAAAATGCAACTGAGCTCTAACTTTTTAAGATTTTAGTTCCACTGAGGTGATATTACAATAATGTAGGTATTTGTTTTATGACAGAATGACCATTAGGATATAATCATCTTGTAAATGTCAATAATTAATAAGGAATTATAAAAAGACCATAGCTAAACCTTTTTAAATATTAAATTTTTTTCAGAATATAATTGTATGTACAGTATGATCAAGAGTTTGACAAGAAAGGCATTTAAATGATTGAGAAAATACTGAAAAAGCTCAATTAATTTAAAATGAACAGGTGTGTATAGGTGTGTATTATGTATTATTTATATAATATAAGCACTCATTCAAATATTAATGGTGGGTAGGTTAAATATAATGCATATGTGCTTTCAAATTTTTATTTTCCCTTGGATGTGTGTGTAATATGCATCCAGTCACCTAACTTTTGATGCCAGGCCAAGGTTTTCTTTTGAGTGTTCACTAGAGCTCTGCCCCTTCTTTCTTGCAAAAGAACAACTAAAAGAGTGTACTAAATGTGAATTCTAGTTTTGTTTTCTTTTTTCAGA
The DNA here is from genome assembly GCF_037993035.2 of Macaca fascicularis. Lineage (NCBI taxonomy): Eukaryota > Metazoa > Chordata > Mammalia > Primates > Cercopithecidae > Macaca > Macaca fascicularis. Next base: position 57,307,171 of record NC_088391.1, on the reverse strand, counting down.
AGTCTGAACAGGGAATTCTTTGAGATTTTTTGAATATTTCTCGATTTTTCTACAATTGCTTATGCCAATCTCAACAGAATTTTTTAGCAAGTTTTCCAAGTTTTTCTTGTTATTTTGTATTTGGCTTTACACATCAATAGGTTTTTAAGTATATTAAGCATGTAAGACATGTTTAGAACAGTGCCTGGCCCCCAAAATTTATTATGTAAGTATCAACCATTATTTATTTACTCAGTCACCCTGAAACTTGGCTTCCAATTCTGTAAAATAGGTATTTTACAAGATAATATACCCTGTGAATCTCAATGGCTCTGTTCTATAATACATCAAAAATTTTTTGTTCAATTTTGCTTCATGCATTTTAAATTAGTACTACATTTGGAAGTTTTCCAGTCTTAGAATATTGAAGATAAGATCTAAATTCTATACTTCTATATGTTTCTGAAACTCATTTCATTAATTGCATTAATTTATATACGCACTTAAAATCACATGATTTACCATGACAGTTGTTGACTATAATATTTATTACAATTTTCCATGAACTTTCAAAATGAAACTAACGAAAAGAATGAAAAGATAAAGGAAACCAAGAGAAAGCTAAGGTCAACGTTTAAACAGTAACATCAGGAATAGGTGGAAGGAAAATGAGAACTATAGCATAGCTTTATGAAATAATTGTGAATTTTCAAAATTTTAGAAATAACTTACAATAATATTTCAATGTCTCTTTAGAAGATTCTGTTCATGATTGTTGAATTACAATTTAAAAAGGAAAATTACTCTTGCTGATTTTTAAGTAATGCTGAATTTGTTTTTTATAACAAGCAGTTATGTGCAAAGCAAGTATTTTGAAGGGAAACCAACTATCACTGAAGCAGAATATTAACGAGTACATACTTTAAAATATTTATTCAATATTGTATGTGCTTCTGTATTAGGCCATTCTTGTATTGCTATAAAGAAATATCTGAGACTGGGTAATTTATAAAGAGAAGAGGTAGAATTGGCTCACAATTCTGTAGGTTTTTGAGGAATCATGGTGCTGGCATCTGTTTGGCTTTTAGTGAAGCCTCTGGGAACTTTTAATCAAGGCAGAAGGTGAGGGGAGAAGAGGCACATCGCATGATGAAAGCAGGAGCATATGGGGGGCAGGTAGAGAGAGAGCACAGAGAAGGAAGTGCCACACACTTTTAAATGATCAGATCTTGCATGAACTCACTATCACAAAGACACTCCAAGCCATGCGGGATCCATTCCCATGATCTAAATACCTCCCAATGGGCTCCACCTTGAGCCCTGGGGAATTAAAATTAAACATGAGATTTGGGTGGGGACAAATATCCAACTATATCAGCTGCCTGTTTACTTCAAAAAAACGTTTAAACGTTTTTATATACATTTTAAACAAGTTTACTTACTATCCTAGATGTTGAAAGAGCAGAGGTTTTATTTATATAACTTAAAAAAAATAATAAAAACATTGTTGACAAGTGGCTTTTTATAAGTTAACCTAGACATGCATTTCTTCTCATTTTAAAGTACCTAAAATGAAATTTCCCATTGATTAGATAGCATTTATAAAAATTCTATTATCTTAAAATTGCTGTCTGAGCATTTGTGTTTATGGTTTTCTAAATTGCTTCATAAAGAAGTTAAGATGACAGGTACTCTGATGGCTACACACCCTTTAATGATTTTATAACCATGGTCAATCCATTAATCTTCATGACATTCCTGTATCACTATCTGTATCTTCTTCAGTTTAATCTAAAAGAACTTTTAATCCACATACTTACTTTGAGTAGTTGGAAACTGAGTCAATATTGACATGTAAATAGATATTTAAAATTGCATAATATAAAGGGAAACAAACATAAATTATTTTGTGTTTGCTAATTGCAATACATATTTTACAGAAAATTATGCTACTCTATATCTGAGGTCCTATAGTTTATGACTAATAGGAGACACATGATCTGCACTCTGAAACATGCATGACAAACAGTTATAGAATGAGAACCTCTTGTGTACATTTAGATACACAATTGAATGTCTTCCCCTTAGTTGGATATAAAATTGGTCGATTGATAGGTAGTAATTATGTTTCATGAATCCTGAATTTCAGTAAGTTATTTTTAAAGAGAAATGATGATATATGAAAAGAGACATGTTTGGGGGGTAACAGGAGTAGGTGAAAATTCCAGCTTCACTGATATCCTGTCATGGATATTAAGCAAATTTGTAACCTCTCTACAACTTTCCAAGTTTAAAGCATATATCTTAAGTCATGTAAGAATTACAGGCAGTATTATTGGCTAGGTGTATTTAACTTTTCCTAATGTCTTTGCAGTTTTTCAAAGAATTCTTTGATACTGATTAAAAATAAGTAATGTATAAGTTCAGTTCCATGGAATAGAATTTTGTTACTAAATTCCTGTGATATTTACTTTGAAGTGTAATAACAATTACAATTATCTCTTTTGTAGAAGATGGGTTATTCAATAAGTCACTTTAAAATGAGGCAAATACTTTTTCACTATTTTTCAAGTTGCAATGCTAAGGTGAGAGTTTACTTGGAGCTGCCACAGTAACCAACATGAAATGAAAGTTATTGAATTTGTGAATCTTCATGCTGTGAAGATTGATACAAAATATGTAAAATAAATAACACAGAGACTGACAAATGATAGATGCCCCTTAACAAAATCCAGAGTTACAGAACAGCACTTATTTGCGGATGTTAAAATTGTCTAGATGCAGTTCTAAGTTGTTACACGATGTTGGGGAGAAATTTAACAATCTGCCAGTTTCAAATTACTTTGTGTAATGCATGAATATAGGCCAGAATAATAAAAGTAGAGACAATAATTATGGGAAAGAGATCTAAGAAGACAATGCCATACTTCTGCAAACAAAAAGCTGGCAGAGTACTTAACTGACTTACACAAGAGAAAGATTTCTTGTCAACAGAGCTACAAAGTCCAAGGATTCTGACACCAATTCTTACCATTCTGAAGAAAGATGAAGGACAGGTTAAGGATGAAAAGTAATATTGGCTAAGTGTCTATTGGTGATTCTGTACTAGACGCTTTAACACTACTTACTCATCCTACAGAGCAGACATCATTATGATTGTTTTAGGGAAAAGGCACCTGAAGCTCAATTTGGTTAAGATGTTGATTCCTTTGACACCTGAGTTACTACTCAAAATTCATGAATGGAAGATTTTATCCTGGATCTAAATCTTGAATGTAGACCCTGATCTAAAAGAAATACGTTTGACCACTCTAGTTTGCAGGAGACAGCAGTGTCTATAACCAGAAACATGCAATAATTCACAAAACAATTATCAACACAATTTTATGCAGACTCTACTAAGTTTGCAACTTTGAGGGCCAGACATACACGCATATATTTTGCTTATTTAATATTATTGTACATTGCATGACAGTGATATTTGCGATTAAAATACTCTTTTGAATAAAAATCAAACCATGGACAAAGGCACAAGAAACTGTCTTCTGAAAGGAACACACAGCTCTTTGTCACTTGTGTTTAGTGACTTTGTTCTTTAGCTTAGAGAATTGAAACTCAAAAATATTTACAAAATGCAAATATAGGCTTTTATCTTAAAATCTTCACTGTATTTTACAGATAAGGAATCTGAGGCATCAAAATTTAAAATTTCTTATTCTCACAAATCCCTATCTAGTTTTCGAGTAAGACTAAGCAAACTCCACAAACATAAGATTGGACTCATAAATAAAAACACAAATCATGAAACAAGTTAAATTAAAAGATTATCAGGACTGATTTAAAATGAAATATACTCAGATATGTTTCTAGAAAAGTAATTTAATGGTAGTTTTCTTTATTCCATCAGAAGCATAAATTAACCATACTTTGACATCTAAACTCAATCTGGATTTTCATATATACATAGTAGGAAACCTGTTTATGGAGTTTTGTTCTGTAATGTTTAGAGTATCCTAGAGAAATCAAATGAATACTAATTAAATGAAACTGAATTACATTAAAGACATGCATTTATTCTAACAGATCATTGAGTTAAACTTAAATATCAATAATTGCCATAGAGTAGATAAGAAAAATATTTCTCTTTGTTCTGATTCTTATGGGATTTATATTGCTTTGATGGACCTCCCTTTTAGTGAAAAGTTCTTATTTCAATTTCATGATATGTAGAAAGAAAACTACAAATGGAACGTTTTTCTGTAGGCTATGTAATTCCAGAATACAGCACAAGTTAAGATAATAGTTTCATCACAGAGGTCATTTACAGTAGTTTTAAATTCTCCTATTTGTTTTTCATGTAAAGTCAATTTTTTTAACACAATACAATATAAAGTAGAAATTATTTCTATGTGCATAAATGCTATCAATACAAATTATTCTTTTCAGTTTATACTATGAAGAGTCAAAACAGAATGTGTTTTTAAGCTTAAAGCAAAATAACAGTGGTAATACCTTTCATACTTTAATCAGACAATGTTTATTTAAAATATTCACTTATGAATATAAGAACAGATTGGTAAATCACTCATAAAATCAACTCCATTGAGTTTTATAATGTTATATTATCTGTATTATTTTTACTAAACATCTGGTTTGATGGTGGGAAAATCTGTTATCTGATATTTGAAGGGGATTCAAAAATTATGTTAACTCCTCACTTTATGTGAATAAATGTATTAATATTAAATTTTATAAGATCTGTGGATAAAATTAAAAATAATATTTGCAAATTTTAGGCCCTATTATAATTTCCTAAATGTGTTGGTGGTAATAGAATGATATCATAAACTAATTTTGTACCAAGAGATTGAATGATACAAGGAAGACAAATTGATTGCAACCATATAATTAGTTAACTGGATAATTGAATTAAGTGTTATTAAATAATGTTAATTATTTAACAGAATGCTGTGGAATATAAGTCACTTAATTTTGCCAATATCTAGATATTGGGCCTATGTAGTGATTTCAGTCTTTGAAATTGAGAACGAATCGTATGTTTCTTTGCCAGAAATACCATAACAAAGTATGAAGTTTGGGCATCTTAAACAACAAAAATGTATTGTTTCATAGTTCTGGAGCTACACGTCAGAAATCAATGTGTCCACAGAGTTTCTGCCTTCTGATGTCTTTGAGGGAGAATCTGTTCCCTGGCTCTGTGCCAGCTTCTGATAGCCGCAGACATTCCCTGGCTTGTAGATAGCATTCTTTCTATGCACTCACATCATCTTCCTTCTGTGCATATCTCTGTGTGTCTGTCTCTGTGTCCCAATGTATTAGTCCATTTTCATACTGCTATGAAGAAATATCCAAGACTGGGTAACTTATAAAGAAAAAGAGGGTTAATCAACTCTCAATTCCACATGGCTGGGGAAGCCTCACAATCATGGAAGAAGGTGAAGGAGGAGCGATGGAGGAGCAAAGGCATGTCTTACATGGCAGCAAGCAAGAGAGCATGTGCAGGGGCACTGCCCTTTATAAAACCATCAGTTCTCATGAGACTTATTTACTGTCACAAGAACAGCATGGGAAAACCCACCCCCATGATTCAATTACCTTCCACCAGGTCCCTCTCACGATACGTGGGGATTATGGGAGCTACAATTCAAGATGAGATTTGGGTGGAGACACAGCAGAACCATATCATTTCACCCTGACCCCTTCCAAATCTCATGTCCTTACACTTCAAAAGCAATCATGCCTTCCCAACAGCCCCTCAAAGTCTTAACTCATTTCAGCATTAACTCAAAAGTCCACAGTTCAAAGTCTCATTTGAGACAAGGCAAGTCCTTTCCACCTATGAGCCTGTAAAATCAAAGAAAGTTAGTAATACTTCCTAGATACAATAAGAATACAGGCAATGGGTAAATACACCTCTTCCAAATGGGAGAAATTGGCCAAAATGAAGGGGTTACAGGACCCAGACAAGTCCAAAATCCAGCAGGGCAGTCAAATCTAAAAGCTCCGAAATGATCTCCTTTGACTGCATGTCTCACATCCAGGTCATGCTGATGCAAGAGGTGGGTTCCCATGGTCTTGAGCAGCTCTGGCCTTGTGGCTTTGCAGAGTACAACCCACCTCCCAACTGCTTTCGCAGGCTGATGTTGAGTCTGTGCAGCTTTTCCAGGCACACGGTGCAAGCTCTCAGTGTATCTACCATTCTGGGGTCTGGAGGACTGTGGCCCTCTTCTCACCGCTCCATTAGACAGTGACCCAGTGGGGACTCTGTGTGGGGGCTCCCACCTCACATTTCCCTCCTGCACTGCCCTAGCAGAGGTTCTCCATGAGGGCTCTTCCCCTATAGTACACCTCTGCCTGGCCATCGAGGCATTTCCATGCATCCTCTGAAATCTAGATGGAGATTCCCAAACCTCAATTTTTGATTTCTGTGCACCCACAGGCCCAATGCCACGTGTAAGCTTTGCTTTGAGGGACCTCCCATTTAGTGAAAAGTTCTTATTTCAATTTTACAATACGTAACAAGAAAACTACAAATGGAATGTTTGTCTGTAGGCTATATAATTCCAGAATACAGAACAAGTTATGATAATAATTTCCTTACAGTTAGGGGCTTGCACCCTCTAAAGCAACAACCTGAGCTGTATGTTGACCTCTTTTAGCCATGGCTGGGACAGAGGGCACCAGGTCCAAAGACTGCACAAGACCTTGGACCCAGCTCATGAAACCGTTCTTTTTTCCTCCCAGGCCTCCAGGCCTATGATGGGACACTTTGGCTGCTGTGAAGACCTCTGACATGCTCTGGAATTATTTTCCCCATTGTTTTGGTGACTAGCATTTGGATCCTCATTATGTATGTAAATTTCTGCAGCCAGCTTGAATTTCTGCTCAGAAAATGTTTTTTTTTTTTTTTCTTCTTTTCTATTGCATTGTCAGGCTGCAAATTTTCCAAACTTTTATGCTCTGCTTCTCTTTTAAACATAAGTTCAAATCCAAAGTTCCATGTATTTTTGAATACATAAAACTGAATGTTTTTAAGAGCACCAAAGTCACCTCTTGAATGCTTTACTACTTAGAAATTTGTTCTGCCAGATACCCTAAATCAACTCTCAAGTTCAAAGTTCCACAGATTTCTAGGGCAGGGGCAGAAAAGCCACCAGTCTCTTTGCTAAAACAGGGCAAGAGTCACCTTTATTCCAGTTCCCAAGAAGTTCCTCATCTCCATCTGAGACCACCTCAGCCTGGACTTCATTATCTGTGTCACTGTCAGCATTTTGGTCAAAGCCATTCAATAAGTCTCTAGGAAGTTCCAAACTTTTCTACATCTTCTTTTCTTCTGAGCCCTCCAAGTCACTAGGAAGTTCCAAATTTTCCCACATTTTCCTGTCTTCTTCTGATCTTTCCAAAGTGTTCCAACCTCTGCCTGTCACCCAGTTCCAACACTGCTTCCACATTTCAGGTATCCTCATAGAAATGCCCCTCTCTACTGGCACCAATTTACTGTATGATTCCATTTTCATACTGCTATTAAGAAATACCCAAGACTGGGTAATTTATAAAGAAAAAGAGGTTTAATGGACTCACAGTTCCACATGGCTGGAAAGCCTCACTGTCATGGCAGAAGGTGAATGAGGAGCAAAGTCACATTTTACATGGCAGCTGGCAAGAGAGCATGTGCAGGGGAACTGCTCTTTATAAAGCCATCAAATCTCTTGAGACTTATTCACTATCATGAGAACAGAATGGGAAAAACACACCCCATGATTCAATTACCTCCCACCAGGTCCCTCCCATGGCATGTGGAGCTACAAATCAAAATGAGATTTGGGTGAGCACACAGCCAAACCATATTACTCAACTTCCCTTTATACATATACATTGGCTCCATTTTCTGTCAAGCTAGCACAATTCACACATCTTCAATTTACTTCATTATTTATTGTTTTGTAGAACAGTGACAGAATACTTGGCTCTGTTCATATATATATATATATATATATATATATACACACACACACACACACACACACATATGAACACAGTCATGTTAGATAAGGGTCTACCCTAATGATCTCATCTTTACTTCATCATCTTCGAAGTCCCTATTTCCAACTAAGTTCACATTTCACAGATAATGGGGGTTAGGACTGGGGGAACACAATTCAATCCATAACATATGGACATCATACAAATATATTTTTCCAGATATATAATCAGTACCTGTGAATGTGTGAAAACAGGCAAAATTAGGTAGAATATGCTTTTCTGTTTTAGTTAGTGTTCTACAATTTTCATCTTTCCTTACACTTCCCTTCCTCTTCTCATTTAACTGAGTACCAATCATCTGCTGTAAGATATAAATACATAGAGATACATACTTTTTAAAAACTGCATGCCACCAAGTTGCAGAAGTTTCTGTATTTCAAAAGATGCATCTTTAAATTTTAGGATCATAATTTATAATTAAGATGATGATGTTCATACAGCTTTTATCTCAATTCTCAATTCTCAATTCTTTTTTTCTTTCATCATATATTGACTAAATACTCTGTGCCATATTTTCTATTAGGGCTATCTCATTGATGTGATATTACTGACATGCTATTAGGGTTACCAAAGTATTGATTACTTAGACAACTTAGGTTATTTTAAGGCTGCATGTCTTTTACTTTTCTGCAAATATTGACTGAAACCTATTATGTTGCAGAATTCTATTAGGTGCTAGTGGAACAATACGGAGACATTTCCCTCACAGAAATGTATATGCTCATAATATAATATAATTAAAAAAAACTGAATGCCTAATTTCAGATGTGGTGAATTTGATAAGGAAAATAACACAGAATAGAGGAAGAGTGACTTTTGGGGGAGGAGTTAGAGGATCAGAGTTAGTTTATATATGGTATTCAAGTAAGTCCTCTCTTAGAGGTACCTTTATGTGAAGTACACAAAGCTCTTTATGCCTCGTTTACAAGAAAAACCAAGTAAGAACTTTTGAACAAATATTATCATCTATTTTTAGTTTTATTAAATACACTAGTTTTTATTAATACACATTTGTTAAAACACATTTGGTTTTATTAACACATTTTATATATAAAGTAAAATTTGGAGAAAGGGTTTGTTTTTCCCAACGTGGAATGAAAGAGAATGATGTTTATACAATAAGCCTGATGGTTACAAGATCCATCATTTCCTTTGTTCCTTTAGTATAGGTATATCAGCTCAAGTAACTACAAGTTAATCCCAAATAAATATTCCCTTTGTCTTTACTTCCACTTTCTTATCCTGCATTCCTGTTTGGTTTTCTGAGATGCTAGAGAGAGGCTCTGGCTGCTCATTAGGAAATACTGCTGTAATACCTCCAAGAACATCGGCTCCATTTTCTGTCAAGCTGGCACAATTCATACATCTTCAATTTACTTCATTATTTATTGTTTTGTAGAACAGTGACAGAATACTTGGCTCTGTTAAAACAACAACAACAAAAAGATAGAAGACTGTTCTCTGCCCCAAGGACACGCAATTTAAGTTAGACAATTCCGACATAAAACACAATGGCTGGAAACTGGTTCATTTTCAGAGTGAAAACAACCTGAGTTTTCATACTTGTTTGCTGAGGTTGAAAAGTTACTGTGAGATATTTTTTTAAAGAAAAAAATAGATATGGAGAGATATAAATTAAGAGATAAGCAGTGTTAGCTTTACATTTTTATTCTTTGTGTCTCAGACCAATTAGGAACTAAATTTTCTCTCTCTAAGTGAAATGCTGGAATCAAAATTAATGATGTAGCCTTAGATGCACAAGGGCACATGTAGACATTCCATTTGCTTACAGGAAGATGTAAAACAATTAAAATAGATTCAATGAGGTCAAGCCAAATTTAAAGCCAAATGTAACATGAGATTAAATAAATCTCATATTTAGGTGAAATATTTTCCTAGAGGATGAAAATTCTATGTCTATCAAATTAGTTATTCTAAAGCAGTGGAGTAGACATTATTAAAAATAAACCTGAGACCATAATACTACTATGAAAGAATCAAATCTGTTAAAGACTCTAGATTTAAAAATAATTAGGGCTAACAATACAAATACCTCTGCATTATAATGAACTGACGTATGCATACTAAACCCTCAACATATATCTTTGCAAAGAAGTAAGAGAGAGATTCTTCAGAGAAGGAATGATTTTCAATAGTAAGTTGCTCCCCAAATGTTCACTAATGAAAGCCAGATTCTCTGGAAATTTTTAGAGGACTCTCTCCATCACCACTGCATATTATTACCATCTATATTTTGCCAAGAAATTCACTTCTTACTACGAATTGCTTAAACAAACAATGAGGACATTTAGATTACTTAGTTTTTGAGTGAATGAATGAAGAATGAGGGAATTCTCTTATGAATGAAGTTTGGAGGACAGTAATGAAAGAATTACCAGGATTTCAGGCTTCAGGGTCCTTCAGTGGAGAGCAGTTTTTAGGTGCCATCAAAGCTGTGGCATTGATGAGCAAAATACAATCTTGTGGCATTTGGGCTCCTACAGAGTAGGAGAGATGAATGACAAAGAAAGGTTAGAAAAACCCTCAGAAGAAAAGTGACTGAATATGAATTTTGTTGACAAAAATCATATATGCTACTAAAAATGCCATGCCTTTATAAGAAAGGTTTGCCAATATTTTGGTTATATACTTGTCACTCACCTTTTCAAACTGTCCTAAACGAAGAGACAGAAAAATAATCACATGAATCTGCCTTACTCAGTTTGGGCCACTAGGAATTAAAACTGTAGAATCTACAGAGACAGAGAAACAAATAAGTAATTTAATTCGCAAGCTCCCGAAGCTCTTATTGTTTCAAGCCATTCAGTGGATTTTATTCATTATGTTTATTCCACTGTAAAATTAGATGTACAAAGAAATACATAATTCCTTTTACTTGCTATTGGTCATAAATCTTTAGAACAAGCTTAAATTACAGTTATTTAAATCTATGCTTCATGAACACATTTGCAGGGCTTTTTTCCCCAATACTTAGTTAATATTACTTAGACAAATACTTATTAAGATTGATTTAGTTGCGAAGCTAAGTATAGGTTGCCTTCAAATTATATCAGCGAGGTGTAATAATATATAACACAATATTGTGCATAATACTAGATGTGTATTTTAGATGTCAGGAATAAATTATGTATTTAGGGGAGTAAAATGGTGGTGGTCCTCTATGGCAAAAAGATCAAGTTCAAATATGCCCATTTTTATGTGCAGACAGAGCCTACCATGATTTCATTATTAAAAAGGAGTTATAAAAGCTACTAAGTTATAAAACATGATAAATTTGGAGTTCTTAACCTAGGACCCATCAGCTCCACTAGGTCCATGAACCTAGGTACAGTACTTGCAGGTTTCTGTGCTCATTTGCATTTTGCTGGAGGGATTTCGATAGGTTCTCAAAAGGCACTGAGAGAAAAAAATAAGGACATAAAATTTTAAGATTGTGTAAACATCCATTCTGTAGAATTTTATTTCAGCATATTTATATTTCCATTGCTATGGATGTTTTATAAAATATCCAAATGTTTAGAAATAACGAGACTCTCATAAATAATAAACCACCACATCTGTGACTGCAAAGAGCTTTCACAGGGATGACACATTCTCAACCAACTTCCTTTCTCTCCATCCCTCTCTCCTTCCAGTCTTTTCTTTGCTTTCTTTTTCCACCATCCTCAAACCAGGGACTATCAGGAATAGCTATATTTTATCCACTGTTAGATCCATTTCACCAGATTTTTTTCTCTCCCTTTCTTTTCTCAACATACTCTGTTCATATTTTTTAGATTAAATGTGCTGACAGTGACCCTACAAGTTCTAAAATTTGATGTCCCTAAATAAATTATTTCTATTTCAGATCTAAGGCTGGCATTACAGATTCCTTATTTATATCTTAACTCCACATTTATTTGGTCCACAAGTGTATCTAGGTTTTATTTTTCTTAAATATAAAAGAGGAGGAGAGTAATAGAAATAACCTACTTCAGAGAGTTGGTAAGACAAATATAACTGTTAATATATTTCATATATTCAACTCTTTTTACCTCATACCTCAAATACAGCAAGTCAAAGCAGTATCAGGAAGTGTCAGCCATTATAAAGAAGGAATTAATGGAATGTGAAAATCTCTGATTCTCACAACAGTCTATTTAGCCTATTTTGAATCAGTATTAATAACTATACAGTATTTTTGACACATTGTAGAACAATTATTCTGGAAACTTATTCTGGAATTGCCCAGGATAGTGCAACAAAATTCTTGGACTTTTGTTAGGGTACAGAAACATTTATTGTCTCCTTCTAGGTAGTTTAAAGAGAAAAACCTAACTTTTAACTTACCTCTGGCATTTCTATAAGTAGGATCACCCTACAGAGCTTCTGGCAAAATAGCTTCATGAGGCTGCTTTGAGAACATCCGAAATATGGAGGGGAAAAAAAAAATAGAACATCAGAAGCCAGGTAGAGGAATCTGTGGCATGAGGAGTAAATGGGACCTTGAGCCAGCTGGAATCGCGACCAGACATCCAGCAGAATGCCATCTGGCCTGGACAACAGGACTTCCCTTGCTGCCTGTGCACCATGGAGTGTCCCAGGGCCTCCACTTAGTCTGGTCTTCTGGCGTCACCTCTCTACTCCAGCCAAAAGCCCGTTGCATGTTTGACCTGCTCTGTTTTCCAGCTCTGACTTCTGGATGTGCCCCTGTTGCCATGGCTACCAGTCCTTGGTTTTTGACTAAGCCTGGCTTCTGGTCGCAGCTCCTGCACTCACACACAGTGGCATGCTCAGTTCTTGGCCTTGAATTCATTTGCAACAGTACCTGTGCACTTGCTTCAGGCCTCTAATTCAGCTGTAACCTCCTGAGTTTCACCCAAGGTCTCAAAAATGAGCCTGAAGGATAAATCTTTGGCTTGATTATTTGAGGCTATTTGAATCCTCTCTATGTCCCTCTTTAGTGGATGGTTTTGGAAAATCATTTCATTATTTACCCTTAGTGGGGAATAATTTCCTCCCCTAATCTAGTATCTCTCAAAACCATAAGTAAACCAATCTTTCCAGCATGTATTTACTCTTCCGTGAAGGACGCAAATGTTAGTCTAAAAAAAACTCAATAATTAAATTTAAAAATTATATTGAGCTCATACAATTGGAAAGCATGTGCAGAGGACAGCACAGGACATAAGATGACCACATTAAAAAACAGACTACATCAGGTGCCCCAGAGGTATATTACAAAATAACAACAGAGACAAAGCAAAGCAAGTTAATAAGTCACAGAAACAATGTATATTGGAGGCATCAAGGAAGTGTTCCTTGTCCAGGAAGAATTTGATATGACCCTTAATGAACTACCAGGATTTGGGCAGAAAGTTGGGAAATATGTCTACCAAATAGGGTAAGGAAACAATAAGGGAAACGCATAGGATTGGTTAAATATGGAATGTCATTAGAAAAGTCCTTAGCTTTCTGATCGGGCGCAGTAGCTCACACCTGTAATCCCAGCATTTTGGGAGGCCAAGACAGGTGGATCACCCAAAGTCAGGAGTCTGAGACCAACTTGGCCAACATAATGAGACCCTCTCTCTATTAAAAATACAAAAATTATATGGATGTGGTGGCGGGCACCTGTCAACCCAGCTACTCAGGAGGTTGAGGCAGGAAAATCACTTGAACTTGGGAGGTGGAGGTTGCAGTGAGCTGAGGTCTCACCATTGCCCTCCAGCCTGGGTGACAAGAACAGAACTCTGTCCAAAAAAAAAAAAAAAAAAAAAAAAAAAAAAAAAAAAAAAAAAAGAGAGAGAGAGAGAGAAAAGAAAGAAAGAAAGAAAGTCCTTAGCCTTCTATTTTGGCAAAGGGATATTATGGGTATAGCAAATTAATAGAAGAACAGTGTTGACTATTAAGCCAGGTTTTTCCACCAGGGCCTTCAAAGTTTGTGTAAGGAGACTGCATTTTATTATACAGGGAATGGCAGGACAGGGTCTGTTTTATCCATGCCTTAGGAAGGTTATTTTTTAAATTGCAGTGAAGGAAGACTGGAAGTAGGGTAGCATGGGATGAAGGGATGGGATGAAGCCTTAGAAACATTCCAGGTAGGAGAGTATAAGTGCCTAAACAAAAGGTAAAGTAGAGAATATAGAGGAAATGATGGATGGGGAGACAGTGCATAGAGTGACACATACAGGCTAAAAATGTTTAAACTATGCCTGTCTCTTTAAGGATTTTATTGTCCATGGAAAATGTATATCATAGTTTAAAGGAGAAATAAGTCACATTTTCTTTTTTTAGAAAATAAACTTTAAACATGAATTCTTTCTTGAATTCATCTAAGTTTCTAGGAGTCATACTGTTGTCCACTACAGTGCTTCCTAAACCTGATTATGTATCCGAATCATGTGAACAATTCCTTAATTCTTACTCATATTTAGTAGCATTGGGTGAGGTGTTTGAATCATTGTTAAAAAAAAAAAAGGACATTGCTGTTTGGGAAGGGATGTGAAAATTGCTGATTATGATACAAGAGTGTCCATGTTCAACCTCCAGCTTTCCTGCTATTAATGCTCTCTTAACCTGATGACATTGCTATAAGCTATTTTAAGGAGAACTAATAAAGTGAATGTCTTATTTGTACATATCCCAAGACGGATAAAATTATGCAGACTATAAATAGCATAATTACGTAAGCAGGCAAATTTTTCAGAAGAGAATTTCAATAAAATAAATCTTGGATATGATTGGAAATACTTTTCTTATTTGTTTGATGGAAATTACTGTAGGCCAATTAGTATATATCACACTTTGTATGTGGCTAAAGGGCTAGGAAACTTATCCCACAGTGGTCCGCCTGACTGGTTTCAGTGAGTCCTGCTAGCAGAATTCTAGTTGAAAGTCTGTAGTTCCTTTTTTATCTTGCTCCAAGCTCCATGATGCTCAGCCAAGCAAGAAGCTCCAATTGCCTTCAAAGATGACTCCTCACTTGAATGAGCACTGTGGGGTACAGAGGAAGATGAGAGCCTGGCCTTGTGTTAGAAGATTTAACATATGCCTCCTTTTAGATCAGGCTCTATCTGGAAAGGGTTCCATGGAAGCTTCAAGGCATGTACACATCTATAATTCACAAGAGGAAATTATGAATTACAGAGTAAATCTGAGTGAATCTTATATTTGAAAGAGACTTAGGATATTTAGATTTTTATAAAGTAAACCTAACTAATTTTTATATTGAGAATCTCTCCATGCATCTAGTTCATGTGTCAGGAGATACAGTAGTAATTTACAGGTCATTAGTGTCAAGGTATATACAGATAAACACACATAGACATCCATCTGTTTGAAGATATAATTAGCAATATTTTAGAACATAGGTCACTTTTCTATGTTACAACATATATTTATTGCATAGTCATGAAAACCCTCATGCTCACGTTTATTTTTCAAATCTCTTTTTGTCATTGACTCCAAAGATAATATATGTCTAGTCCCTAAGGCCTTCTCAGAAAGTGCTAATTCAGCTGCATTTTTCTCTTATGCTGTCAGGTTCTGCCCAGATTTTTTTGCTCTGATATTTGGAAGAATCCTGCTGCATTTAAGCTACAGGATAAATATTAATGGTGAAAAGGACTTATTTTATTTTGCTTTGGATAAATATACATTTTTTATATTAAGTATCCAGGATATCAATCTCATAAATAGAATAAATGAGAAATCTTCCCAAAAACACTTGTGAAATATCATAAGCCAATATCATTAAGTCCACAACCTAAACAGGAACATGACAATTTACTTGTATTTTTGTTCATCTCTCTTCACATCATTTAGGCTGTAGTGTTAAGATTCTCATAGACAGATTGTTTTTCCATACTGCTAACTAGGAAAAAGAAATAAAACAATTGAGTTGTGTCATTTAGAATCATATATACACTGTTACTTCTTTTTAAATCTATAAGGGAACTCTTGATATTGCATAGTTATAGAAAATAATACATGCCACTAGAAATCTATGATAGAAGTGTTTCAATTCAAAAATAATATGTCTTATCTACTCATTCACTTTCTTACAGTTTTACTTACTAATTATCTTATAACATGCCATGTTTTAAAATTGAAATATTTAGGCCTTACTTTCTTGTCTTCTCTTATTTGCCCTTGAACGGGCATTATTAACTATGAATAAAACAGACCAGAGCCCTACACCACCAACTCCTTATGTCACCCACTGTTTCTTCATTCGCCCATCCATTCTTTCCCCACATAACTCCTCAGACATGTATGACAGTTTGCTCCATGCTAGTCCTTATGTTGGATACTGGATATTCAATGTCTTGGACAATTCTTGTAAATCAGTAGAATTGTTTATTTGTTTGATATTTAAGTCTTATTTTCCTTAATGATTTTGAATCATTTATGTGACTTTTTTTTTTTTTTTTTTTTTTTTTTTTTTTTTTTTTTGAGATGGAGTTTCACTCTTGTTGCCCAGGCTGGAATGCAATGGCACAATCTCAGCTCACAGCAACCTCTGCCTCCCACGTTCAAGCAATTCTCCTGCCTCAGTCTCCCAAGTAGCTGGGATTACAGGCATGCGCCACCACGCCACCGCGGAAGGCTAATTTTGTATTTTTAGTAGAGACAGGATTCCTCCATGTTGGTCAGGCTGGTCTCGAACTCCTGACCTCAGGTGATCCGCCCGCCTCGGCCTCCCAAAGTACCAGAAATACAGGGGTGAGCCACCATGCCTGGCCTTATGTGACATTCTTTAGGTTCTCATCTTTGATATACTTGATAGTTTATTTCAATGTTGCTAGCTACACTGAAGCAATCAAAGTTATTGAGGCTTTCTTATCCCCACTTCCTAACACACACACACACACACACACACAGGTACTCACAAACGATAATTTTTCATCATGTCACAGCTTTAAACAAATGTAACACTGAGAACCTGAGGATGTCACAATATTAACCTAGGAAAGTCAGCCTAAGTTATTTTATTGGTTTACTTGAGTGATGATTTCGTAAAGCGTGGATGTGTTAATTAAGGCCCAAAGGCTATGATATTATAAATACCTCCAGAACTTTTAGATTATAAATACAAATTAACTAGAAAATGCAGTTTCTTTAAAGTGCACTTTTCCCCCTTTATTAGTAGCATATTTAAAAGTTAGTCATATAGTTCCATTGCTCCACATTTAAGCTTTGTGGATATCTGTGTTTGTGTTTATTTGATTTATGATGAACCTAATTGTACATGTGTGCCGATAAAATTGTGTGAATTTTATCAATTTATTATTTCCAACTTTTCATTTGGATTAGCAGAAAATTATGGTCTATGATTTCATGGTCTAATCCAGATAAACAAGGGCATACCTCAGGGGGCCTCTCAGTGGTAAAGCAATTTTAATTAGTAAATGATCCTGAAGCTGCACATTGAAAACAAACTATTACTCAGCAAACAATATTGGTGATGCCAGTCAGAGTTCTCATTCACAGCTTGTGAAAAGGCAGGATGCTTTGGGGAAGAGCTAGTGAGGGGTAATGAGAAGTGTCACTTAAAGTTAGCCAAGATCAAAGTGAAGGACACTCATCCTCCTAGCACTAGAACTCATATCAAAGTGTCAGGTTTCTGAGTTATCTCAATTCTTCAGTCCCAGAAAGGGAAAGGAAAATACTCAGCTAACTTTCTGTAAGAAATAAGGTTCTTCATCTTAAAATTCTTAAGTTAATAAAGGACACAGGAAATGGCAGCATAATTATGGCTGTTACTAGACCAGCATGTCACCAAATCAAAATTCTTAAAAAGAAAATAAAATATAAAAAGAAATTAAAATGAGATTGATTATTTTAACAATTTTGTTTCCAAATATCAAATTGTTAAATTATGATATTTAAACCGATATCCTCCCTTCTATTTTCTTTCTATACTCCTTATGAATTATGTTTTAGATTTCAGTTATTTATAATGTACTACTAATAGTATATTGTAAATACCAAGTTGCTAGATGGATTTCCAGAAGTATCACTAAAATATCTGTATTGTGCAACCTTAAAACTACTGCTCCACTTAGAATTTTAAAACTAAAGAAAAAACATCAACCAAAGAAGTTCGATTTTTACTGCAAATAAGTTTTAATAAGATTATTAACATTGCATTGAGCATTTGAAATCAGATATATGAGTAGACTGGTCACTATAATCAGGTGGGTAAGTCAGTGAGCAGTTGCTGAACCTACCTCTTCCTTCATATTCTCAGGGGACCTTATCTACTGCAGTCTTTTTACTCAGAGAGTGCAGTGATTCATTATAAGGTCAATGATGACATAAAAGGAAACTCACAGGAAAAAATGGTGAAGAAATAAAGACCTCAACACCATATACTGTGAGTAGTCAGAACAGCTCTTGCTTCTGCAGGTGAATGAGAGCTGTTGCTGAGGCATTTAGTAAAACATAAATGGCCTCACATTTCCACGGACATTTCACCAGGCTGGAAGACACCTTTTGCTCAGGTGTTCATCTTCCATACCTCAAGCCCCAGCAGGTTATGATTCACTTGACTGTGTGGTGGTGTGTTATCACTTTCAACTCAGAGAAAAGCTGGAGAGAAAAATAGAAAGATTTTAGGCATTTGTTTAACTCCAAATATTGGAAAGACTTAAATCCTTACCACTTTCAGGTAGTGTAGCTTAGAATTCACCAGCAGTTAATAAGCTTATTTCAGTGCCATTCAAAGCAATGGCACCTTAAATGGTGTCATCCTTGACTCTGCTGTTACTTGTTATACTTCACTCATTTTGGTCACTTGTACTTGTACTAGTCCTAGCTAAAAATAAACTAAAACACACATGTACAGGCGCACACCCCAAATCAGCTCACCTTTGTGACAAAAGTCACACCACATTTTGATGGAGTTAAGTTGAGAACAGAAGGTATAGAGAATTAAGATATTGGGGAAGGAGGCTGAGCTGGCAGAAGCAGTAACAGAACAAAAAAATGTTTAAAACGTCTTTCAGGGAAGATACAGCAGGATTCATGTGCCGCAAAACTGGAGAAGAAAATTAAAACCTGTAAAGACTAAGCAAACCTCTTCTTTGCTTGTTCTACCAAACACACACCACACACACACACACACAAACACACACAAACATAACCTAAATGGAGGAATAAACCACATTAAACTGTACCTGGTTTCAAATGTTCCAAGGTCTATTTTAGCAGTTGTTTTTCCATAAGTCATTCTGACTCGGAGCAGTGGTCCTCCCCAAGGATGTAAAATGTAGTGAGACTTATTATCAAGTCTGATGCATCTAATGGTGTTTTACCTCTTTTTGGATGACTAGTGCATGCACAAAATAAGCCTTTGAGACAAATTCTATGATTTAGTCAATACTTATTGAGCACTGTTCTAAGGCTAGGGATACATTTATATATTTGACAGTGAAACAAACATGACCTTGTCTATATGGTGCTTATAAGCTAGTGGAAGAGTACTTGATTTTTCCATTGCATTGGCCATTTAATATATTTTTGTTATTATTATTATTTATTTAGTTTTGGTTAATTTTCTCATCATCTGTGATAATTTAGGCTTTGCTTTTTGTTGTTGTTGTGTTTTGTTGTTTTGTTTTTTGCAAATGGAGAAAGTACATGCAAATAAGAAAGGGATTTGATCCTGATAATTGCAGTTAAAAAAAATATGACTTAGAGTAGGCTAGTTTTTATATGCCTTGAAGTCTACTTTATCCTTTGCAAAAAGAAGACACCAATTCTTAAGTCATAATTTGATGAATATGATAGAAAACGTAAAACTCCTAATGTAGTCACCAGAAAACAATAAATGCTTTAAAAATGTTCATTCTGATCTTTTCCTCCTCTTGGATATCAACACAGTATTTCAACGATAGGAAAAGCCATAGATTGCAAAGTACAAAGTACCATCATTTTATATACCATTAAGAAAATAATACTAACAATTAAATTACAACATCATACTTACTTAGCACATTGATTATGTAGCATGTCCTCAACCTAGAATGTATGGATACATGTTTAAGAAAACCTTGTGAATAAACAAATGAGTGTTTAAAATTGTGTTTGTAAAATATAATGATTTTGGCATTTTAAATTTGAAGATAACTCATGTTAATGCGATAGACAAAAGATAAAATTGATTGCTATATGTATATACATTCATGAAAGTGTTGAGGAAGTACATAAAAATAAAAAGTAAATTAACCAATAAATGATCACGACTAAACATTACCCTTAAGAATTGTTTATTCTATAGTTTGAGCAATAGCCTGGAACAGAAACATAAATAATCTTTAAAAGCTAAAGGTACCTCTTAATCTAAAATAAATGTGTTTTTATTTCAGCTTGAGACATTAGAAGAGATATAAGAACTACTTACAAATTTAACATATCTCAAAGTAATAGTGTTTCTGATTATTATATTCATTATTTCCACTCAACACAAAAAATTCAAACAACAAAAATCTAACAAAAGCAAGGTTTTACTAATACAATGGGGGGATTAGTTTCAGGACTGCAGAAGATACCAAAATCTTCAGATGTTTTAGTGCCTGGTAGAAAATGGCATTGTTCTTGAATATAACCTAGGCACATCCTCCCATATTTTAAAAATCATCTCTAGATTTCCTATATCCAATAAAATGTAAATGCTATGTAAATAGTTGTTACACTGTATTTTTCTCTTTAATGCCGTTTTTTAAAAAGCATTTTTATTTCGTGAATTTTGAACCTGCAGCCTGTTGAGTCTGAGGATGCAGAACCCTGGAACACAGAGGGCCGACTGGACTATAGATTTCTTTGATGTTCAGGCTCTGAAAGAGTAAGCCTTAGGCTAATAATGCACATCATAATAGATAGGTAATCCTTGTAAGTGGTGATGCTTTACACCCACAAATATGCCCAGGAGTGTAGGATGTTGTTCCCTGCTCCATTGGCAGGAGGAGATATTATGACATCTATTTCCATGAGTTCTTAGAAGATAATTCACATATATGCATACACTGACACCCATCATTCAGATCTGCTGGATTCCAAAGAATTGCTTCAATACTGGATTTCCAATTGCTGTAAAATACTGCACAGAGAATGAGAATTTTTGTTTAAAGTCACATTCGGAGTCAGAAAAAGCATAGATGTTAATCTGGCAAAAACTATGCTTGTGACGTAATCCAGGCCACCAAGGAGCTCTTTGCCTGCCTGTCTCTTTGTTCTCCATTTGGCATTCTTCCTGAAATGCTTGAGATCATAGCAATGAAGAGACTCCCATATGATTAAGTGACTTTGTGTGTAGGTGGCCAGATGCCAGGCACCTCCCTTTTATCTGTATTAACCCTTCACCTAGAAACAACAGATGCTGTGGTGACTCAGGGAGAAATATTTACAGTAGGAGAGACTAAGAGATAGCTTCCTGGAGGCTAAAGTGATGCCACACATAGGAGCTGAGACTTCCGTAACGTGTCTGGAACTGGAGTAGAAACTCATGTAGTTGGTTATAACATCTTATATCCACTGATTTCTATATAACTTATTCTGGACCCTGAGCCACACTAACGAAATTCTAACAGATTGCCTGGTGGCCTAGGCAAATCGGTGTAATTAAAATGTACATAGGCTTTTGTCTGAGGAAGCTCATTTCTGTTGTTTTCTTTTCCTTGTTCCTCTTGCTCTGACTTGCTCTTCTGCTGCAAGAGCTATTTCTGCTTTATACTCCTTTTTAAAAGTTCAAATGCTCTCATTTCCTTCTGGGGATTTAAGAAAGAAATAGCAAGCATCTTGGAATTCACCAGGTAAATACCCAAATCTTTCCTTTGGTTTCCTCTTTCTGTATAAAGAGAGATCAACAGTGTACCTAACTCATATCATAAAAAAAAAAAAAAATTCAAACTTGGAATTTTATAAATATCCCCCTACTTGTCAGAATATTCTCTAGTGAATATGAGGCACTTTCACAGGAGCATTAAATCTTAGCGGCTCCTTTTTCAAGAAACTACAGAAGAGGACATTTTAAACGCTCCCCACCCCCATCCCCCCAGTGCTCTTGAGCAACATGTGTACCTTTAAATGTGTGCAACATGCCTAGAAAACATCAGTTTCACAGCTGGAGAATGACACTTATTAAAGAAAGAAAAAGAAAGGAAATAATTAGCTTTCAGAGGAAAACTGCAGATTTTTTTTTTTCCTTTATGAGAGAACAAATTTGTTTTCAAAGAGTAACCTGAATGAGAAGAAAAGGAAACTTTTCTAATTAGAATGTAATTCCAGAAACCTCTGATGGCGTCTTAACTCTACTGAATATGGAAATTGCAAACCTTCTCTGTTAATTAACTCAATTCACTAACATTGGGATGGACAGGGCTCCTCGATGCTAAGCTTTAGTGCGCCACTTTGAAAGCTGTAGTAGGTCAGTGGGGCTTCCACCACAGTGCTTGTGCACATACTGGCTTTGTTCAGT
The DNA here is from genome assembly GCF_037993035.2 of Macaca fascicularis. Classification (NCBI taxonomy): domain Eukaryota; kingdom Metazoa; phylum Chordata; class Mammalia; order Primates; family Cercopithecidae; genus Macaca; species Macaca fascicularis. The sequence continues at coordinate 57,284,646 of NC_088391.1, read as the reverse complement.
AACAGGCTCAGCAAGAAAATGGCCTGCTGACAAGCACTTCGCTTTGTTGTTTTTTTTTTTTTTCTTTTCCTTTTAAAATATTTCATTTGTTTTGCCAACATGCCTGCTTTCCTGGCACACCTGCTTTCTTCTTCAGATAGTGTTAGTTCTCTCAGAATCAATTGCGAGCAGCTTGCAACCAAATGCCTGATTAAAAAGTTAGCAGACCTTGAGTGCAATTACTTCAGCTCTATAGCATTCAGGCATTAAACCCTGTGTTAATTGTTTTCCATTTTTGTAACAATCCTTATAATAGGATAAAAACAGAAGAGATCATTTCTTGTAGTTAAAACAGCAGAAAATAAAGACATTCAGTCTGATTAGTCACTGTAATATGAAATTAAACACAATTAGGAGTAAATACATTTTAGGATGTTTTTTGATTTAAGCAAAAGACATCATTCTTGCTGTGTCAAAATGTACCTACAAATTACCATAGCAACAAATTATTCATCGACAAAAAGCTTAAGAAATAACTTGTACAATGATAATTTTTAGGATTTTAATATTGCTGAGCCTTATTTGTCTTAACACATTTTGTAACTATATATTCCCTTGATAAATCATTTTACAGTCAGATTACATTAAATTCATACATTATAATTTAAAAAATATATTTAAACTAAATATTTTAAAGGATTGACTTTATATTAAAAAGATTACATGGAAAAATATTCTAGCCCAAATTGCCTTATTTCAGCATTTCATTGTATTGAATAGTCTTTAACGTTAAGAAGTTTTTTAAACAATAAAATTCTCAATATTTAAATATTTTCCTCATGTGAGAATAAAACAATGTTGGAAAGCACTTTCCTCCTTTCTAGTCCTCATTCTGCACAGATCTTTTGGGCCTTATTTTATTTTCCCCATGATCAGAAAGAGAGTTTTACCACTTGTCACACAGTACTCACTCACTCTTAACTACTGTTTTTCATTGTTGAAATTCAGGCTGTGATTCTTTATTTTCTTTTCCATTTTTTTTTTCTTCTGTAGTTCCCAGAAAAGAAGACATTCTGAACAGAAATGAAACTTGTTGAAAGGCCTTCAGGAAAAATCCTTTGAGACAATCAACACTTACACAGAATCATTTTTTAATTTTTTTTTTTAAATGCCTCAGAGTGTGGTGGCTCACCCCTATAATCCTAGCACTTTAGTAGGCCAAGGTGGGTGGATTGCTTGAGCTCAGGAGTTAGGGACCAGCCCAGGCAACATGGCAAAACCCAGTCTCTACCAAAAAAAAAAAAAAAAAAAAAAATTACCTGGGCATAGTGGCATACCCCTATAGTCCCAACTACTTGGGAAGCTAAGGTGGGAGGATTGCTTGAGCTCAGGAGGTCAAAGGCTGCAGTGAACTGAGGTCGTCATGCCACTGCATTCCAGCTTGGGTGATAGTGAAAGACTGTCTCAAAACAAACAAACAAGCAAAAAACAAAACAAACAAACAAAAAAAACAAACATATCTGTCTTTTTTTCTATATGTCAACTCAAATGAATTTTCAGTATTTTTTAATTTTTGTGGGTATGTAGTAGGTGTACATAGTTATAGGGTACATAAAATTTTGATACAGGTATACAATGCATAATAATCACATCAGGATAAATAGGTATGCCTCAACTCAAGTGTTTATCCTTTATTTGTGTTGCAAATGACCCAATTATACTCTTACAGTAATTCTAAAATATACAATAAATTATTATTGACTGTAATTGCCCTGTTGTGCTATGAAATACTAGATTATATTCATTCTTTCTAACTATATTTTTGTACCCAGTAACCATTCCCATGTCTCCAACTCCACCACTACCCTTCCCAGTCCCTGGTAACCATTCTTCTACTCTCTATCTCCATGAGTTCTGTTGTTTTGATTTTTAGCTCCCACAGATAAGTGAGAACATTTGAAGTTTGTCTTTCTGTGCCTGGCTTATTTCAACTTAACATAATAACCTCCAGTTCCATCCATGTTGTTGCAAGTGATGGGATCTCATTCTTTTTTATCTGCATAATACTCCATTGTGTATATGGACCACATTTTCTTTATCTATTTGTGTGCTGATGGACACTTAAGGTTGATCCTGGATCCTAGCAATTGTGAATAGTGCTGCAATAAACATGGGAGTGCAGCTATCTCTTTGACATACTGATTTTCTTTCTTTTGGGTATATACCTCACAGAGGGATGGCTGGATCATACGGTAGCTCTATTTTTACTTTTTTTGAGGGACCTCCAAACTGTTCTCCATAGTGATTGTACTAATTTACATTCCCACCAACAGTGTACCAGGCTTCCCTACTCTCCACAACCTCGCCAGCATTTGTTATAACCTGTCTTTTGGAAAAATGCCATTTTAACTGGGGTGAGATGATATCTCATTGTAGTTTTGATGTACATTTCTCTGATGATCAATGATGTTGAGCACCTTTTCATTTACCTGTTTGCCATATGTATGTCTTCTTTTGAGAAATGTCTATTCAGATCTTTTGACCATTTTACAATCAGATTAATAGGGTTTTTTTTTTCCTATTGACTTATTTGAGCTCCTTATGTAGTCTGGTTATTAGTACCTTGTCAGATGGATAGTTTGCCAATATTTTCTCTCATTCAGTGGACTGTCTCTTCACTTTGTTAGACAACAGACATTCCTTTGCTGTGAAGAAGCTTTTTAACTTGATGTGATCTCATTTGTCTATTTTGCTTTGATTGTCTGTACTTATAGGGTATTATTAAGAAATCTTTGCCCATACCACTGTCCAGGAGAGTTTCCCCAGTGTTTTCTTTAATAGTTTCATGGTTTGGGGTCTTAGATTTAAGTCTTTAATCCATTTTATTTGATGTTTGTATATGGCAAGAGATAGAAATCTAGTTTCATTCGTCTGCATGTGGATATGCAGTTTTCATGGCATCTTTTATTGAAGACACTATCCTTTCCCTCAATGTATGTTCTTGATACCTTTGTCAAAAATGAGTTAACTGTGGATGTACAGATTTGTGTCTCTATTTTGCTTCTCCATTTGTTCTCTATTCTGTTCCATTGGTAAATACGTCTTTTTCATGCCAATACCATGCTATTTTGGATTCTATAGATTTGTAGTACAATTTGAAGTCAGATAATGTGATTCCTCCAGTTTGGTTGTTTTTGGTCAGGATTGTTTTGGGTAATTTGTGGTTCCATATAAATTTTAGGACTTTTTAAAAATAGTAATTTGTGAAGAATATCATTACATTTTTTTGTTTACAGATTGAACTGACTCTGTATATTACTTTAGGTAATATGCACATTTTAACAATATTGATTCTTCCAATTCATGAACATAGATACCTTTCCTTTTTTGTGTGTCCTCTTTAATTTTTTTTATCAATGTTTTACAATTTTCATTGAAGATATCTTTCAATTCTTTGGTTAAGTTAAATCCTAGGTATTTTATTTTATGTGTGACTATCGTAAATGGGATTATTTTCTTGATTTCTTTTTCAGATTGTTCGCTGTTGGCATAAATAAATGCTACTGATTTCTATATGTCAATTTTGTATCCTGTAGCTTTACTGAATTTGTTTATCAGTTCTAATCATGTTTTGATTGAGTCTTTAGGTTCTTTATCTGCAAACAGGGATAACTGGCTTCTTCTTTTCCAGTGTGGATTCCCTTTATTTCTTTCTCTTGTGTAATTGTTCTAGCTAGGACTTCCAGAAATATGTTGAATAACAGTGATGAAGATGGGCATCCTTCTTCCAAATCTTACAGGAAAGGTTTTCAGTTTTCTCCATTAAGTATGATACTAGCTCTGGGTCTGTCATATATGGTTTTATTGTATTGAGGTATGTTATTTCTCTACCCAGTTTTTTGAGTGTTTTTATCATAAAGGGTATTGAACTTTATCAAAAGCTTTTTCAGCACCAGCTGAAAGGATCATACGGTTTTGCTCTTCATTCTCTTGAGATGATGTATCACATTGAGAAATTTGCATATATTGAACCATTATTACATCCCTAAGATAAATCACACAGGATCATAATGAGTTACCTTTAATGTGTTGTTGAACTTGATTTGCTAGAATTTTGTTGAGGATATTTGCATCAATGTTCATCAGGGATATTGGTTTATATTTTTCTGTTTTTAATGTGTTTTTGTCAGGTTTTGGTATCAGTGTAAAACGGGCCTTGTCGAATGAGTTTGGGAGCATTCCTTCCTCATCTATTTTTTGGAATAGTTTTAGTAGGATTGGTATTAGTTCTTTAAATAAATGTTTAGTAAAATCTAACGGTGAAATCATTGGGTCTTAGGCTTTAGTTTGCTGGCATGCTTTTTATTACTTTATTACAGCTTTGATCTCATTACTTGTTATTGGTATGTTCAGGTTTTGGATTTCTTCATAGTTCAATCTTTGTAGGTTGTATGTGTCTGGGAATTTATTCATTTCCTATAGGTATTCCAATTTATTAGCACATAGTTGCTCATATTTGCCTGTAGCCTCTAGTTCTTTGATTCTGCCGTATCAGTGGCAATGTCTCTGTTTTCATCTCTAATTTGTTTATTTGGGTCTTCTCTCTTTTCTTTTTGGTCTGGCTAAAGGTTTGTGGATTTTATTTATAAAAAACTTTTTTTTGTTTCATTGATCAATTGTACTTTTTTTGTTTCATTTATTTCTCCCTTGATCTTTATTATTACTTTTTTCTTCTACTAACTTGGGTTCGCTTTGGTCTTTCTTTTCTAGTTCTCTAAGATGCATTGTTAGGTTGTTTACTTGAAGTTTCTCTGCTTTTTTGATGTAGGCACTTATACCTATAAACTTTACTTTTAGTGTTGTTTTTGCTGTATCCCATACGTTTTGGTATGTTGTGTTTCCATAATTATGTGTTTCAAAACTTAAAAAATTTCCTTCTTAATTTCTTCACTCACCTTCTGGTCATTCAGGCATGTATTATTTAATTTTCATGTATTTGTATAGTTTCCAAAATTCTTCATGTTATTGATCTCTAGTTTTATGCTACTGTGATCAGAGAAGATACTTGATATAATTTCAATTTTTTTAAACTTTCGAGACTTGTCTTGTGGCCTGACATATGGTCTACCCTTGAGAATGATTCATGTGCTGTGGAGAACAATGTGTATTTTGTAGCTGTTGGATGAAATATTATATAATATCTATTAGGCCCTTTTGCTCTATAGTGCACAATAAATTCAATTGTCTATAGTGTACATTAAGTCCAATTGGTCTATAGGGAATATTAAGTCCACTGTAAAGGGGACTTTGCAAGACAACATCCCTTTGCTCTTCGTTGATTTTCTGTGTGGTTGATCTTTTTAACGTTGAAAGTGGGGTGCTATTATATATATAATAAGAGCTATTATTGTATTGAGGTCTATCTCTTTCTTTAGTTATAATAACATTTGTTTTATAAATCTGGGTGCTCCATTGCTAAGTACATATAAATTTACAATTGTTATATATTCTTGCTGAATTGACCCCTTTATCATTATATAATGGCCTTCTGTATCTCTTTTAGAGTTTTCTTCTTGAAATCTATTTTGTTTGTTATAAATATTGCTACTCTGTTCTCTTTTGGTTTCCATTTGCATAGAATGTCTTTTCCTATCCCTTTATTTTCAAGCTAGGTGTGTCTTTATAGGTAAAGTGTGTTTATTGCAGGCAACAGATCATTGGCTCTTATTTTTTCATTCAGCTACTCTATTTCTTTTAATTGGACAGTTTAGTTCATTTATAGTCAATGTTATTGGTAAGTAAAGATTTACTCCTACCGTTTGTTGTATTCTGGTTGTTTTGTGGCCTACTCTTCTTTCTTTTCTTCCTGTCTTCCTTTTACTGAAGGTGATTTTATATGGTGGTGTGTTTGAATTCCTGGCTTTTTATTTTTTTTGTATCTGTTGTGTGTGTGTGTGTGTTTTAATTTGAGGTTACTATGAGGCTTCTAAATAATATCTTATAATGCATTATTGTAAAATAATGATAACTAACACGGATTGCCTAAGCAAACAAACAAGTGAGTGAAGAGGAAACTAATAAAGACTCTGAACTTTAACTTTGCCCCCCTGCTTTTTACCTTTTTGTTGTTTCTATTTATATCTTTTTGTACCATTGATGTGGTGAAATGTGAATTTGAAGTTAGTTATTATTTTTGATCAATGCATCTTCTAGTCTTTCTACTCAGGAAATGAGTAGTTTAAACACCACAAAAACAGTGTTATAAAATTCTGTGTTTTTCTGTTTACTTACTATTACCAGTGAGTTGTACCTTCAGATGATTTCTTATTGTTCATTAACACCATTTTCTTTCTGACTGAAGAATTCGCTTTAGCATTTATTTTAGGGCAAGTCTGGTGTTGACGAAATCCCTTAACTTTTGTTTTTCTGGGAAACTCTTTATTTGTCCTTCATGTTTGAAAGATATTTTGTTTGATATACTATTCTAAGATAAAAGGTTTTCTTTCTTTTTCTTTTTCACTTCAAATATGTCATGCCACTCTCTCCTGGCCCATAGGGTTTCCACTGAAGAGTCTGCTGCCAGACGTTTTGGAGCTCCATTGTATCATATATTTATTTGCTCTTGCTGCTTTTAGACCCTTTCTTTATCCTTGGCCTTTGATAATTTGATTATTAAATGTCTTGAAGTAGTCTTATTTGAGTTAAATCTGATTGGTGTTCTGATATAACCTATTGTACTTGAATTTTGATATGTTCTCTATGTTAGGGAAGTTTACAGTAATTATACCTTTGAATAATCTTCTCCCCCCACCCCTACCTCCTCTTTAAGACCAATCAATCTTAGATGTGCCCTTTTTAGGCCATTTTCTAGATCTTGTAGGAAGACTTCAATCTTTTTTATTCATTCTTTTTTTGTCTCTTCTGACAGTGTAGTTTTAAGTAGCCTGTCTTCACGCTCACTAATTCTTCTGCTTGATCAATTCTACAGTTAACAGACTCTGACAAATTCTTTAGTATGTCTAGCATTCTGCTTGGTTTGTTAAAATTTTTTCAGACTTTCTGTTAAATATGTCTGGTAGGATTCTGAGTTTCTTCTCTGTGTCATTTTGAATTTCATTGACTTTCCTAAAAATAGCTATTTTGAATCTCTGTCTTGAAGGTCAAATATCTCTATCTCTCCAGGATTGATCCCTGATGCCTTCTTGATTTTTTTTTGGTGAGGTCAGATTTTCTTGGATGCTCTTGATACTTGTGAATGTTTGTTGGTGTCTGGGCATTGAAAAGTTGGGTATTTATTGTAGTCTTCACAGTCTGGGCTTTTGTTTTGTTATATCCATCCTTGTTGGAAAGGGTTTCCAGGTATTCAAAGGGACTTGGGTGTTGTGACCTAAGTTTTTGATCATTGGAGCTGTATCTGTATTAGGGGGCACCCCAATGTCAATAACACTGTGACTCTTGCTGACTTTTGAAGGTACCACCTTGGTGGTCTTGGGTAAAGCCCAGAAGAATTCTCTGGATTACCAGGCAGAAAATCTTGTTCTGTTCCCTTACTTTCTCCTGAACAAATGGAGTCTCTCTCTCTGTGCTGAGCTACCTGGAGCTGGAGGAGGGGTGACTCAAGCACTCCTGTGGCCACCCCACCACTGTGACTGTGCTCGTTCAGACCTGAAGCCAGCACAGCACTGGGTCTCACCCTTAGTCTGCGGTAACCACTGCTTGGGTACCACCTATGTCTGACCAAGGCCCTAGCACTGTACAGTCAGCAGGTGGCAAAGCCAACTAGGTTGTGTCCTTCTCTTCAGAGCGGTGAATTTATCCTGGCTCCAGGCAGATTCAGGGATGCTGTCTGGAAGCCAGAGCCTGGAATTGGAAACCTTAGGAATCTATCTGGTGCACTATTTTACTGTGGTTGAGCTGGCACCCAAGCCAAAAGACAAGTTTTTCCCACTGTTCCTTCTTCTTTGCACAAGCAGTTGAATTTCTTCCCCCCGCCATCACTTTGCCAGGCCCACAGCTAGTACTGCCTGCCTACCACTGATGTTCACTCAAGACCCAAAGTCTCTTCAGTCAGCTTCTGGTGAATAGTCTTGGGTATGGGACACTCCCTTCAAGGCAATGGGCTCCTCTCCAGCCCAGGGCAGGTAGAGAAATGCTATCTAACAGCCAATGCCTGAAATCAGAGAATTCAAGAACCCACTTGATGTTTTATCCTCCTGTGGTTGAGGTGGTACCTAAGCTGCAAGACAAAGCCCCCTTTACTCTTCTCTCTCACCTTCTCAAGCAGAAAGATTTTTCTCTCCCATAACCACCACAGCTGGGAACGTTCTGGGTCACAGCTGAAGCCATCACATCTCTGAGTTTCACACAAGGGCTATGGCAAGTACTACCTGGCTACCGCTGCTGATTTTTCAGGACCCAAGGGCTCTTTAGTCAGCAGGTGATTAATCTTGCCAGGAATACGTCCTTCCCTTCAAGGCAGCAGTTTTCCTTTTGGCCCAGGGAGTATCTAGAAATGTCCTCTGGGAGCTAGGGCCTGGATTGGGGGCCTCAAGACTCTGCCTGGTGATCTATCCTACTATGGTTGAGCTTGTAAGCAAGTTGCAAGACAAAGTCCTCTTTACTCTTCCCTCTTCTCACCTCAAATAAAGGAGGAAGTCTCCCCTGGAGTCACAAGCTATACTGCCTGGGGTTGGGTGAGGATAGTGCAAGCACTCCTTTGGAAACCCTGGCTGGTGTCTCACTAAGTCACATGCTCCCCAAGTCCACTGGCTTTAAGCCCAGAATAGCATCAGAATTTGCAGTCCTTGTGCCCTAGACTGCCTTTGAAGTTTATTTAGCACTCCAGAGCACTTTAGGTCTTGGTGGCAAAGCTTACTGGAACTCACTCCTGACCACTGAGATGGGTGATTCTCCTCTGGCTAGGGCTGGTCTAAATGTTCTCTCCATGGGCACTGGCTGAGTCCTGCCCAGTGTTGCTTTCCACTGTGACAGGGCAGCACCGAGTTCCAATGCAAAGTCTCACGATCACTGCGCTCTCCCTCCCTTAAGTGTACAGATTCTGTCTCCGCACCACAAGGTCACTGCTGGGGCATGGAAGAGGGGTGGTGTTGGCAATTCAAGACTTTCTTTTCTACCCCTCTTCAATGCCTCTTTCAATGATATAAAGTTAAAACCAGGTATTGTGATCATTCATTTGACTTTTGGTTTTTATGAAGGTGCTTTTTTGTGTGGATAGTTATTCAATTTGGTGTTCTGTGTAGAATATGATTGATGAAGGCTTCTATTCAGCCATCTTGCTCCATCTTTTCAGTATTTTTTTCTGAGCTGATAAGTAACATGTTTTTCATGTTTAAAAAAAGAAGTCAAGTCAGTTATTTCATTTCACTGTCATTAAGGAAAAAATAGTTTTTGATTATGTACATGGTTGTATATTTTCATTCAACACGTATTTCAAGTGCCTGTCATGTGCTAAGCATGATGTGAAGTGCGAGATATATCAATTCAAATAAGACATGGTCCATGCCTTTTAGAAATTTCTATTTCTAGCTATAGCTGGTCATAATTTTCTTAATGTATGATTTTGATGATAATTTCAGAAAATACAGTGAAAATCTCAGCTATCCTAAGAAATCTTGAAAGGAACAATAGAGAGTATAACAGGATAGAATTATTAAGCACCCAGCATTATTGCAACTTAATAATTCAATCCTGAAAAGGTAAACATCACTACATCTATGTTGATGTTAATGTATTTAGGTGGACAGAGTAAAAATCAAGAGAACTTTGGGAGCTTTGGGAAACGTTTCAGTAACATCTAGAATCTTTCTTATTAGTTTTATTTCAGGTATACAGAGTTTGTGTTCCACACAGGAATGCAAACAAAGCTGACAAGAGGCTGCTTTTGTAGAATTATTATTTCATTGTTTTGCATAGAATTATAAGCTAGTGGGACTATGAATTGTAGCCTCTCAGTGTAAGCCAAGTGGCCCTTCATGTCCTGCTATATCCCTTATTGGAAGCCTTCCCTGTATAGATTGGATCTTTCTATTACTTATTTCTATTGTACCCTGAATTTCTTCTTCATAATACCTGTTTCATTTGTAGTTACTAGTTCTAGTCTATTTCATTTACTACTTTATAAACATTATGAATGGAGGGACTATACCATTCTTGATTGACAAAAATTTCAGTATCTAACAGGGTCTCTGATAGAAGTAGGTGATCAACAGTTTTTGTTGAATAGCTGACTAAAAAGCTGTAGGGAGTCTCAACTGTTCTTAAACTTTTCTATCCTAGAATATGGTTCTCCACATTTACAAGTATATCTTATATCCTTCTATTTTAGCAGGCATTTTCCATGTTTTCAAATTCTTTGTATGTTTTAGTTTTAAAAATATCAGTTTTGTAAGGACTCATAATTTAGCTACTTTCTCTTGTACTCTATTTTTTAAATATGAATGTCTGTTGCATGAATTTTGGAAAATAGTAATGAAATTAGTAAGGAGAATAGATTGGAAGTTTTAAAACAATGTTGCTAAAATATATTTATATCTCAAATCATTCATTTTCAACTTCTTCTTTTACCAGAAACACTGTGATTGTACTTTTTTCTTCTAACAGTTTTGCCCTACAAACATTATGGGTGATTATATATATGGGGTGATGGGGAGGAGGAAGGGGTCATAAGATCATACTCTTGCACTAAAATAACTTTTTTCTATCAGAGTTTCTTAGTAACTAATATTGCTGAACTGCTGTGTTTGATTGGTTATCACCCAAACTGCAAGTCTGATGAAACTCTTCTAGATTTTTGTACCTATGAAAAGTCAGTGATAAAACAAGATGTCTGAACTGCATTCTCTGTGTGCTTTATCAGCTGGTGAAGCCTCAGATAAGATGCCTTCTACAGACAGCTCTATGATGTATTCCAGGAAAGGTGATTTCTTAATTCTCAAAGTGCCATCATCTGTCTTCTTCCATCTGTCAGACCAGGACATGAACTAGATCAGAATTATTTTCTGATATGAGGAGCATTTCATTTCATCTTCATGAAGTTAACTCTCTGAAATATGTCTCTTGGATAATAAATATTTCTTTAAATCATTATAAAATATTTTTAAATGTCTATTTAATGTAGAAACTTTAAAGTCTATACTGTTTAAAAAATTAAAAAATAGAAGCCAAGGACTATTGAGGACCGCAATTACAAATTTGTGGAAGCAGAAGTACTTTTTTTGAAATACATGTAATTATATGAATATAGAGCCTTGATGACTGATGTAAAATGGCTCATTCAGGGCTAAATATAAGAATGATGATACATAATTATCTATATCACTAACACACATACATGCTCTCATGCACACAGGCTCAATAGAAATAAGTTTCAACATAATATAGAACAGTGCTATCATTTAAATTATTTGAAGATTGCCCAAAATCTCTTATTTTTACTACAAAAGTTTGTCTACTTTCTCTTTCTAATCTTTTTTTTTAAGACTATTTTTAGGGCAGTTTTAGGCTGACAGAAAAATCGTGCCGAAAGTACAAAGAATTCTTATATACACTGTCTTATTGAACACAGTTTTCCCTACGATTAACATTTTGCATGAGTGTGACATCTATTACATAGGATGAACCAGTATTGATGCATTTTTATTAATACAATCTATAGTTATGTTAGTGTTAACTCATTGTGTTTTACGGGTTTTTTTAAAACCTAGATAATAAAATTTTTCTTTTATTTGTTTTTATTTCTCCTCCATTTTGTTTCAATACACATTTTTAAGCAACCGTTGACTATAATAATTTCATTGAAAAAGTTATATCAGACTAGCAATTTGTTCATCATCTTTAACATTATATACATACAATAATGTATTTCTGATATTTGTGAGCCTATGTATAAATTTTAGAAAAATTAATGTTTTTTTCTAATTGCAGGCTGTTTTATTGTTCTTGAATTTTAACGTATAGGCCAAATGTATTAGACAGTAAGATCCCCCAGGTGTGGGAAATTTTGCACACACTTTATTTTGAAACTATCTTTCCCTCTCTGCCCTAGACAAAAATGAGAAGGCAATTCTGTGTACATTGTTTAGATCTTAGAGTCAAGAGAACTTACTAGTGTTTATATTTTTATCTTCAAAAAACATATTGCTACTATTTTAGGATGTTTACCTTCTAGATTGCTCTATCCACATTTAGAACATAATGCTTGAGAATGTCATGCCTTCTAAAGTAACTACATTTTTTGGTACAATTCAGTATTTTACAGAAGCTACCTAAACTTACAGAAGCTTTTGACATATAGAAGTTCTTGACATATGTTTGAATTTAATATTTGTATCCAGAGGAAACAAATTATCCCTAGTACACAAATAACTGAGATAGGTGACTCGGTAATGTTTTCAAAGGACAAACTAACTGAAAATCCATAGGGCGAGTAGCAGTTATAGCTGAAATGTAGGAGTGATTTTTGTTTCAAATATCAGACTCAAAGTCACAGTGGCTGTCTGAAATAATAGGTGGGTTAAAAAAAAATGAAGTCCAGCTACTTCGACTGTTCAGAGCAAAGACTCTTCTCCCCAGCAGAAAAGAGATATAAAATCTTATTCATGTTTATTCCAACTGGGTTAGTTTCTGTTTCCTTAAGATCATTGTAAGGACACTGATTCTAGCAGAGTAGAGTAGTAGTTACATACTACATTTTTCAAAGCGAGAGAGGCTTAAAACATATTTTCCTCCAGCTTATCAAGACGTCCGTGTTTTTCCATCTACTGATTAATGCTTATTAAAACTTCCCAAAATATCTTGATATTATTTCCATATCTGTTACTTTTCAATATGTATGTTGAAAACTTGTTTCATAAACTTTTTCTCAGATTTCTATGATTCAAAACCCCTTATGAAGTCCACTATTCATCACATTATCTCATACCATACTGCCTTTACTATTATTACTAAATTTATAATCCAAAAAGAACATTTCTGCATGTAAGTTGAGAATAAAATTGAGACTGATCTTTATTTAAAGAACAGAAATTATGCATGTAAATGACTGTTGTCCTTCAAATTTGTCCTCATTCATAGCTACACTTAATATTGTGATTTCTCAAAATATTTTGGAATTCCACTTTTGTAAAGGTCCTCAAATATAATTGTTAAGCTACTGAAGAAAATGTGCCATTTTTACTTTATAATTTCTTTTTTAAAAAGTACTGTTCACTACTACTAATGTATTTTAGCTGTTTCAAAAAAATAAAATAAAATCAGGTCATGAAAGGCAAAGTGTTGACCCCTTGAGGCTGTGTCCTATAATATGCAAGGTCTCAAAACAATTCAAAACTACAAATTTGAAAACTTTAAAGAATCTAGTGGTATTACTGCCATAACATATTAATCATTAAGTACCTAACAAAGAATAGAATAGATACTTTATAAGATTTCTGTTAATTCGGGATGTGTTTTTCTCATCTTATAACCACAATTGCATATGATAAATTCTACACTCAATGAAATATTTCTAAACAAGTAATTTTTTGTTACCTGGTCAGGCTATATGTTGCCTGGCACCGAACATAGCCGAAAAGGGCTTTTTTGGACTATAACATGTATCAGAATTTATCTTCATTAATTTAGGCTTTTTGAGATTCAGTTAATAAAGTTTAGATTTTATTTTCAACATTAATAAGTAAAGATCTCAGATATGTTTGACAATTTTACTGTCTAAAAATATAAAGTCTGCATTTTAAGACACAAATAGTACGTTTGTATTGGTATTTGTACATCAGTTTTGTTACATAAATATATAGAGACCTATACATGTGTTCACAAATGTATATATACATTTTATCTACATCCTAAACGTATCTTTATTTTGTTCTTCACTTACACAACTGGAAGTAAAGAAATAGTGCTTGAATATTGTACATTTCTAATCAAAATATTTCAACTGCAAACATTTTTATTGACACCCTTTGAGAAAATTAAAAGAAGTCCAGTTGGAATATGCTTGCACTTCACAATACAAACATTTTTCACAATACCATTACTAAGAATAAATAAATGAATTTTTCATAACTTTCTTTTTTTATTTGGTAATTAACTACAGACACAGCTTTGCATTGGATAGTCAATCCATATGGATATTTCTATTTATTTAACTACCTATATCTCTCTGTCCATCCATCATCTATCTGTCCCTTCATATCATTTATTAATAAGTCTAAGATTTAAGATGAAATTCAAAGGATGCTTTTTTGTGTCCTTTATATGGCTAGAGACAGTCCTTTCCAAATCTATTGGTTCCCCTCTGTCCTCCATTCTGGAAAACATTTCTCAAATACATGTCATGCTTTTCGTAGAGTCTGGAGGAGAGAATGTGGTAATTTGTCAATAGTGTCATTGTCATGTTCTGTTCTTGCATGCACATATTTCCATAGCCTGCAGTGTAATTAGGATCTTTACCTACATTTTGTAGACTATGCACGACCATGCACTTTCTCCATACAAATTAATCCTCTCATTAACCTACTGAAGAGGATCAAGTTCTTTAATGTGACTGCTTGTTCTTGTGAATCCTATGCTAATTAATAGTTATATGACTGTCTCCTTGAATCATAGACTAGAAAGCTATGCTACAGGAACACATCATTCCCATTGACGTTTTTCTTTTTTTGCTGAAAAAGATGTGACTGATGGCTCAGACTTAATCATAATCCATGATCTGTCAGTGCTATATATCCATTATATATCCAGTGCTATATATATCTAGGACTATTGCAAAGAGCTTCTTACTCCTTCACTATTTTTGAGGTCAGGAGTTAGAGACCAGCCTGGCCAACATGGTGAAACCCCATCTCTTTTAAAAATACAAAAATTAGCTGGACGCAATGGAAAGTGCCTGTGATCCCAGCTACTCAGGATGCTGAGGCCAGAGAATTGCTTGAACCCAGGAGGTGGAGGTTGTAGTGAGCCAAGATTGTGCCATTACACTCCAGCCTGGGAGACAGAGCGAGACGCCAGAAAAAAACAAAACAAAACCAAAAAATCCAAAAGTTAAATAAATGAAATAAAACTGAATTGTGTGATATAAGATCAGTTGAAACAGATTATGCTACATTATAGGTGCAAATTAACAATCCTTCATGAGCATTTTTTAAACAACCTTATTGTGCAGTAATAATACTTCTCAGAGTGCAGCACACCACCATGGCACAAGTATACATATGTAACAAACCTGCACGTTATGCACATGTACCCTACAACTTAAAGTATAATAATAATAAATAAATTAAAAAAAAATACTTCTCAGAGACTTTCTTCAGAGATCACTTCTTCAACCTCTCTATTCGTGTTTCATTCTCTAACTTGGAATAACATTATCTGTCCTTTAAAGGCTTGAATTACTAGTTTCCATTCTTACTAGGTAATTACAATCTTTTCCTTTTTCTGTAATACATGAGGAAAGTTTAAAGCATGTTTAGATGTGTGTGTGAGTGTGTGTGTGTGTGTGTGTGTGTGTGTGTCTTTGCGTGGATTTGTGCCTGTTTAAACTTTTTTCCCAGTCAAGTGGCCATAGTCTGAGGTTAATTATTGTATGAAATTGGGGCTATGTCCTAAAAGTTGCAACTTACTTTGAAAACGTGGCCTACTTTGGTTTTACAAGTCTTATTTTGTATAGAGAATTATTAACAAGGGGAATGCTAGGGGGATTCCCATTACTTCTTTTGTAAAATCTGCTACAGGGAACTGAGACAAATTCTTGAATAGTAGACACTGAATCAGATTCCATTTTTGTCATAAACGTTGACAAGAGGTTTATCCCACACTTTGTAGTGATACATTGTTATCCAAAGTAAAGCCTCCTTTTTCTAAGACCATATGTTGTATCTCTGACATCTATATATTTACCTAATAATAGTGATAATTTAATGTAATTTATAATTAAATTGCTACAACCATCACACATGCTGATTTTGTAAATATGGTAGGGGTAACTTACTTTGTCAGTTGGATTTGTTTTTTCTATAAAACTAAATTGGAAAGGACTCTTGCTGGGTTTTTTCCTCCATATTTCTGTACATATCATTTATAGATGCAAAATTCTGCTTGCAGATTCAGGAACAGCTGCTCCTGTTTAATGTAGTCATTTTATATTTTGTATGCTCAGATAAAGTACCGCATTCCTACTGGGCAATGAGAAATAGGTTGAGGACGTTTCTGATAGCAGGAACTAATAAATAAGAATGTAAGAAGCAAATCAACAACAATGCGGACAATTTTTAATCATCTCTGTTTGCTTTGAACCCCTGAGGAGGCTTATAAGGGTAGGGCGATGTCCCCAAACCATAAAGGGAAGTTGATTCAGAACCTTTTTTTCTTTTTTTTTTTTTTCTCTCTAATATCCCACAGGGGAAAAAGATGTAGAGGAGAGTTTTTTTTTGTTTTGTTTTGTTTTATGTTTGTTTCAAATGTTTAAATTGAAGCACCAAGACTGCACCCAAAAGGAGTACACAGTATATTTTTCTGTCAAGTTTCTTAAATCTACCAATTGTTTTTTCACATGATAAAATGCTACTTAACTGAAATCATAAGAAATAAATATCAAATTACAGTATACTACTTATCACCATATGACATTAATATGAGTCCTCTACCACAGGTAGTCCTAAGAGATATTTGATGCACTTTACAAATCCCAGACAAAATGCAGATCCTTAGTTTGAGGAACTCATGTCACAAAAAGACATTTACAAATCAAACAGGCCAAGTTTAAGTCCATGTGAGTTTTCCACACACATGAAAACAAGTCTCCACAACTAAGCATGCAGTTGAGTAGTAAGTTAGAACAAAAGCTGACAGCTCTATCCTCAAACGAAGCAGTTGCTTAGCAGCAGACAGCAAACTGGTGAAAAGAGCAGTAAGTATAGTGCAGACAAACTCCTCCACTTCCTCTGAAAACACTGCTTGACTTCAAATGGCCAGTTATCATCTGCGCCCAATTTCTACTTTATATAACATGCATAACACTAGGAATCAAAAAATTATTTTTAAAATTGCTGACACCTTCACGTTTATCAAATAGGATCAGTGAAGTTGTTGCATATTTTTCTCAAACACAAACTGAACCTTCCCATTTGTCTCCAAATATTCCAAAATGTAAAAATTCAAAGAGGAAAGGAGGAAAGGCTGACAGCTAGTGGAATGTTATCATGTTTCACTTTGGAACTTCTAAAACAGGGCAGGGTTCTTAAAAGTTATTGTAGAGGAGACAGGGGACTTTTCCCGTGAGAAATCACACTGAAGGATGGACAATAATATTTCATTTCTCCTCTGTCCCGTTTAGATTTCCTACGTCAATTCCGGTGAACTCATCTTCATTCAGTAAATAAATATTTATTGTAAGTTCATAACATGTCATGTGTATATGTTCCTCGTAAAAATTTGCTACTTTTGATTTCATCAATCATTATTTCATTATTTGAGGTTGTTAATACTTTTGTAACTACCTAGATGAAAAAAAATTGCTGATTAAGACATGCAAAATTCACATGTATTCTGTTTTTGAGTCCAGAATTACTCTAGCAGTCTTTGATATTTTTATATTCCTTTTATTTGTTATGTTCACAAATTGGTAGTGAATGTTAATTTATGGCTGGAAACAGATTTTTTTGCAGGTTTTTTTTGGCATAAACTCAGATACAGTCCCCTCGCCTTTTTTTCCTACCTAGATTTCTGCTGATTAATACAATGAAAGTATCCCATTCACGCACTGACCTTGCCTAAGTCTGCATAGTTTGCAAAATTTAGAAGAGAATGACATTATGAAAAGGTGACACAGCTGCTAGTCAAAACAGTCGTCAGGACTGATGGCGAGGAGCTTAATGAAATTCTACTTTTTAGAATATGATCTTATTTAGGAAGTTGTGGAATATAATATTTGTCTTGTTGACCATTGTAGTATTAGCAGCTAGAATAGTGTCTAGCATATAATTGGTACTCAATAATTATTTAAGTGAAGAGATGAATGAGCAGTACTAATACCTTTATATTGGAAATCAGAGATTGTAGTTTTTAGTTTTGTTCTCTCATTGAAACCTATATAGACAAGTCACTTTACCTTATTTCCTTGTCTAAAAAAAATGTAACAGACAAAAATAGAAAATTAAAAATTAAATTTCTTTTTTTTTTTTTTTTGAGACGGAGTCTCACTCTGTTGCCCAGGCTGGAGTGCGGTGGCGCAACCTTGGCTCACTGCAAGCTCCACCTTCTGGATTTATGCCATTCTGTCCCCTCAGTCTCCCGAGTAGCTGGAACCACAGGTGCCCGCCACCACAGCAGGGTAGTTTTTTGTATTTTTAGTAGAGACAGGGTTTCACCGTATTACCCAGGATGCTCTCGATCTCCTGACCTTGTGATCCTCCCGCCTCGGCCTCCCAAAGTGCTGGGAATACAGGCATGAGCCACCACGCCCCACCAGAAAATTAAATTTCTAAACAATTTCCCACTCAAAAAAGGATGCAATTTCTACATTAGTGGAGCCATTTTAACGTTAAGTACTTCCAATAAACAGCATAGAAAATTAAGTCAATTTTCGAGCTACAAATGATAAAATGACTCATAAAAAAATTCTCAGCTCATAAAATATTTTATTTATCATCACTAGAAAAGTGTTTGTGATTTTATCCTTCAAGACTATTTATTATCCTTGATAATGAACACACATAGGTACTAGTAATTTCCATAAATCATAAATTCAGAAACCTTTTCTTAAGGTTTGATTATCATCTTTCAAACATGAATGAAGTACATGTGTGTATTAATATTTGTTTCCCTTAAGTGGAGTCTGCACATATTCAGAGTAATAGCAAATTAGGCCATAACCATAGATCGCTTTTTGGGTCCGATTTACTTTACTTTCTAAACCAGAATGAGTTTTGGATTTTATTAAGAGGAAATGTGTGCATGTATTGATTTTAGATGGTAAGAAGCTATTGAGGAACTTACCATAGACTATCCTTATGACAGTTACTTATAAATCACAATTAAATTGTGTTCTTATAAAAAATAAGGAAGTTCAAAATATTTTTAGTGAATATTATAAGAAATATGCATGTTAAAATGCAGTTTCTGGTCTCTATATTTCTTAAGCCTCTTTGGAATGATTTCCTTTGCTACTTCGGAAGAGATATATATGAAAATATTTCAAATAAAGAAAAATCAAATCTTTATTGGATTTATGCAGAGATAAAGCAAAAACATGTTTGAATATAAAATTTTACCATGGTTTTATATTTTACTTCATCATGAGTACTTTCTGGATGGCGTGTGTGTATTTGTGTGTGTGTGTGTGTGTATTTATTTAGCAATAGACAGATACATAGATATGTAGTTAGAATGATAGATAAATAAATGACATATTATTTCTTAAGCTTGGCAAGGGAATTAAATCAAAATTAGGTATATTTCCATGAGAAGATATTTAAAGATTCTCTCTATATAAAATCATATTTAAACAATTACAAATAACTGTTTTTTTCTATTTTCATAATATAAATGTATAACATTCCATTGGACAATAATTATTTTAAATGTCAGTCATTATTAGATAATTGGTTTATTTAGTTGGTAATAATTGGCTTAGTTCTAGACTCATGTTGTTATCATGTTACCTGAGAAGTCAAGGATCTTTAACTGCAATGATTAAAAAACTCGGTAAAGAAAGTGAAGAATGGAAGTGAGAATAACAGAGAAGGGATCAAAAGATGGTTTGGCATTCCTTAGCTCAAGGGAAAACCCATATGCCATATATCAAATGTTTCTGTTCTTTTGGATTAAACTCTAATTTTCTATAAGTGATGAAGATAAACAATTAAAAATTGGGATATGTTTTATTATTACAAAGATAATGTGTGGAAATTTTAGTGTGGTCAAAATAATAACGTTTTTGAATACCATCATCACATGACCAAACAATACTACTTTAAACACTTGGTATATGCATGGTTAGAAATTAGCTTATGCAGATTCACACATGAATACACATGAACAAAAACAAAATTCAATTTATCAAAATATTTATTAACCTGGTTTTTATCTTTAACAATAGATTATAAATATTTTCTATGCCAATACATATTAATTAACATAACTGTTAGTATTGTCAATACTTAACACAACTGTATGGTGTAATCTTTACACAATATTACATAACTTATTAATCATCTATTAGACATTTTACCGTTTTCTTACCTTTAGACTATTTTATGCAGAAAACAATGAAATTTACCCCCAAATCCTTGCACATAGGAATGTCTCTGAATTCATAAGACTGAAATAGTAGGCTTGAATGTGACTCATTCATTTGTGCATGCTATTCTATACCGTTAAGAAATACATAAGAGAAACATTCAAGCAATGATTGGGATTTCTCAGGTGACTCACTCTTTCAGCGACTCTTGAAGAACAATGCTCAGTGCCGGACATGCATATCTTCTTTAGGCATCTTGAATGTTCCTTCTTTTGCTTTTGTTCTAAGCTGCAAAAAGAAAAAAGTATTGTAGAGGTTCTTGGTGGTGTTTCTCAAACCCAACCATTGTGTCACCTTCTGACTTTCAGGACCGTGTACACACCCATGTGTGAACACATGGCACTATTAATTGTGTAGAGTAGAACTTCTGATACAAACGTTGCCTAATCAGGATTCATAGCGGCAGTCCTGACAGAACATAAAGTGTGGAAGCCTTAGTAGTTAGTTCTTTCATGTTATTCTTTCTCAAGCCAGCCCAGAATCTGGATATAACCTGTCTATGATAAATCAGGTAAACAAATGTGACAGGCAAACAATTAACCAGACAGAAGGAGTAATAATAAAAATATTTCCCACAGGAGAAAATTGAATGGGCAAGAAATAGACTTAGGAAAACAAAATGTAACTGCCCAGCTCTGGAGAGGCTGAAGGAGTCTTATTGTAATATGTGGCGTCCCTCTTCAGCTAGTCAGGATTTGACTGCATTTATAACCCAGACTGAGCTTATTTCCATAAAGATGAAACAAGATGCAAAATTTTTGGAGGCAGTAAGTAAATTATTTTTCCTCTGAATATGCCTTTATAGATGTACTGGAAGGATAATGAACAAGTCTTCACTTTCTCCATGGAGAAAACATGTATTCCCGGTTTTCAGTCTTTCCCACCCCACACTAAGAGCTGTGTCACCTCAGAGAAGGCCCTGAGTTGACAGGATCAATAGGGCGCATGGTGAGGCATGCCAAATTCTGTGGATCACATATTTCTCTTGTGAACGAGGGGGGAATGAGGGAATCACATATTTTAAACCAGCCAAACATAGATAGACCATAAGCTTTAAAAATGTAGTTTTCAATTTCAATAATTACAGCTACTTGTTATTGACTATCTCCTATGTGTCAAGTATTGCATAGCGGGAGCACTGTCTACTATGTGTCATGTATTGCATACCAGGAACACTATTTTTAGCCTTTCAACACTTCCACAGGCAAGGTGTTATTTTCTATTTCTCAAAGCCAGGAACTCATTCAACAGCCATGAGGTCTGGTTCCGGCTTCTTTTTAAATTGGTGCTCTGCAGTTCAACCAGAGCAAGTACTACTGAGCCCTTAAACACACCAAAAATCCTTGTTTCCTACACCCTATTGGTCTTTGTTTCTCTGCATGTCAGTTTACTCAGTTCGTCTCCTTACATCTGCCTTGATAATTTAGATATTCTTTTGCTTGCATCAATCATTATGATGATAAATTAAAGATGGGTTTGTTTCATCAATTTGCTTCATACCATAATATCCATGTACTGATTTTTAATCCATACACATCACCACTCTCCCTCCCATCAGACTGATAAATTGTGCACAAATCTGCCAATTAAGACTTAAATGTCTCTGAGTCAAATTAATTCAGAAAGATTTTTATAAGCCTCCATTGTTTAAACATTATAGCACTCCAATTTACAGTGTATCATTTCAAATAATTTATAGTAAACTTACATTTTTCTTATTCTCACTTATAAAATGTTAAAGAAAAATAGTGTAGTGTATGTGAAACGTACTGTAATAAGCTATATTTGAAATAATTTTGGAAAACAATGTTTTACTTTTGCTTTTCAGTGTAATCTTTGTACCAGGTATATAGTAGATGCTCAATAAAAAATTGTTCCATGGACAACCTGCAAGAACTGTAGGATTAAGGTATAACTAGTGGTGCATATTTAAACATTCATTATGAGGAAGAAATACTGTCATTAAAACAGTATTAACTATGTTTAAAAATATCACAGATGTATTTTTTTTTTCTTTTTTACTTCTGTCTATGAAACATAAACTTCTTAATGGCTTAAGGCACTTCCAGAAATGCTTTACAAAGATTCAAGAATCATTTGTTTCATTGCTTTTCTCTTAAGTCTTGACTTTTTTTTTAGTCACCAGAGTTAAGAGGTATTCCTCAAGAGATAATACCAAAGATACATTAAAATCTATGAGTGTTTAGTAGATCAGTCACTGTAAAAGCTATGTTTGATAGTCGTCCATAGTTAACAGTGTGTTTTCTAGTATAGTCTTTATCACAAAAGGATATTGATAGGTTGAGGGCATATTGATACATAAATAGCAAATATTTGTATTATTGACTTTCCCTGAAGAGTTAAATATATATAAGAGAGTAAACACTACAATAAATACTCATGTAGCATCATCTTTCTTATCCAGGAAGAAATACATATCAGATATTAATATTCAGGCTTAGTTTGCCTTCTCTATAGCACTCACCTAGGCACGTTTCAAAACCTTTGAGAAGGGAATGATATTCTTGAGATAAATGTGCATGAAGGTGAAATGTGTTACAATAGAGGCAATTAGTACTATTTATGATTATAGTTTATATGATGTTGGCATCAGTTCATTAAAAATGTACTGAACTATCAACTCATTTCACACAGATCATTGAGCAGCAGTAAAGTGATATCATTTCTTCTCCATTATGACTCTGAGCTGGATTCAAACCAGTGACTCACAGGATATAGGCTCTCTTCGGTTGTCAGTCTATAAGTATGCATTCATAGAGTTTCAGTATACCTATCTATACCATTTTGTTTCTAACTGCAATCCTTTTTCTTTGAAATGGATACAATCTATAAATTGTCTCTTGAAAAGCACAAATTTTAGGTACTAGAAAATGATTACATTATACATTATATACTTGTATATTATATATTTTTTGATATATACATTTATCATTTTATTAATTCTGAATTTAAGTGGTCATATGTGGCATGATATTGAAAGGTCTTTTGGCTGCTAAGCAGAAAGAAAACTGGGTTTATTCAAATAACACAAATGTACTGCTCGCATACAATTCTCTAAGGCCTAAATCTCCACCTCACATAATTATAGATAGTTTCAGGGATCATAGCAGCTAAAAGAGCATTTTCCAAGAGAACTAAACTTATCTGTGCTGAGGAAACATTAAAATTTATTCATTATTTTTTATAAAATAACTTTTTGTGTAAACATTACAGTTTATTGAAGTTACCATGTATACACTTTAGGTCATATCTGAGAGTGACATTGTGCAAACAGATACCAAAGTGATATTCCAAATACCTTTCAACTAGGATATTCTATTCTACTACCAGTGTAGCCAAAGACTAGACTCATATCTGGGTCAATGGGCAAGAATAATTTCTAATTTAATCTCTTTTAAAATATAGTCTTCTTTTTATATATATCAATGGCAATTGCATAGAACTTGGTTATTTAAAATAATAATTTTAGCACAGCTAGCTCAGTCAGTAGAACCCGAGACTCTTCAAATAATAATTTTCATTAATTATTCCAGTATTCCTTTAGGGACACTCACATGGATACGGTGTCCTTTAAAAATAGCAGGTAGGCTGGGCATGGTGGATCATGCCTGTAATCCCAGCACTTTGGGAAGCTGAGGCGGGCAGATCACCTGAGGTCAGGAGTTCAAGATCAGCCTGGCCAACATGGTGAAACCTCGTCTCTACTAAAAATACAAAAAAATTAGCCTGGCATGGCCAGGCGCAGTGGCTCACGCCTGTAATCCTAGCACTTTGGGAGGCCGAGGTGGGTGGATCACGAGGTCAGGAGATCGAGACCATTCTGGCTAACACGGTGAAACTCCGTCTCAAATAAAAATACAAAAAATTAGCCAGGAGTGGTGGTGGGCGCCCGTAGTCCCAGCTGCTTGGGAGGCTGAGGCAGGAGAATGGCGTGAACCTGAGAGGCAGAGCTTGCAGTGAGCTGAGATCGCGCCACTGCACTCCAGTCTGGGCCACAGAGCGAGACTCCATCTCAAAAAAACAACAAACAAACAAACAACAACAACAAAAAATTAGCCAGGCATGGTGGTATGTGCCTGAAATCCCAGCTACTTGGGAGGCTGAGGCAAGAGAATCACTTGAACCCGGGAGGCGGAGGTTGCAGTGAGACAAGATCGCGCCATTGCACTCCAGCCTGGGCAACAAGAGCAAAACTCCGTCTCAAAAAAAAAAAAAAAAAAAAAAAAAAAAAAAATAGAAGACAGGCGGTACTGTAGGAAATATATTGACTACAAATGTTATGCTAAAAACATCAAGTAAGTGCAGTGTCTGGCCATTCAAAAGAAATGAAATGTTGCATTTTCTAAGTATTTATTTAGATTTATCAAAAGCATATTTGCATATTTCATCTTATTTAAATTTTTTTCTGTAATTTTGTCGACTAGTATGAGTTTTGTTTAGTTTTGTTTTGCCTCTCTTGTTACACTTTTCAAAGCCCCAACTTTAGTTTTAAGGTCGTGAATTATACAAGATTGAAATTCTTTTTGGTATTTTGCTGGTTGGCCATTACATAGTAAATGGCATATAATTAATACTTGTTCTTAGCTTTGTTCCTAGTTTGGTTTATTTTGCTTTTACATTGTGTCACTTGTTGAAAGTGTTTTGATTTTGTGTTCCACTAGGTCTGTTTTATTTGAGAGGAGTGTTAATCAGCATGTCCTGTGGTCTTCTTTGTAGTCGCAGCGCCGTGTTACGTTTCACCTCCCTGATGGCTCCCAGGAAAGCTGCAGTGACAGTGGTCTAGGAGACCACGAGCCGGTGGGTAGTGGAACCCTGATCTCACACCCTCTTCCTCTGGTTCAGCCACAGGACGAATTCTATGACCAGGCCTCTCCGGACAAGAGGACCGAAGCAGATGGCAACTCTGATCCCAACTCTGGTGAGTCCCCTTCAAAATTTTGATTGCTTGGAGTTGTTCTGGTTTTGTTGTGCACTTGAGCTTTCAACAGTAATTGTAGGGTGCAAGGATGAACATCTCATTGTTTTCTTGCTGGCTTTATAGTTGTTGTATTCTTTGAGGTACACATTTAATATGTTTGATATGATTTTGGCTGTTAAATTGTATGATATGTCTTCATTTTATGAACCATTAAAAAAGAAAAAAAACATGCTATAAATATAACTGAAAGAAGCCATTTGTTGCAAGATATTCTGATGTCAGAGATCTTACAAAATTTGAACACGTTTTAGAACTGCAAAAATAGTTAAGTAGAATAGTCAATAAAAAAAAGAAATATCTATTTGTGTATAGAAGTGTCGTATGAAATTTGATTTTCCAGCGAACACTTTACAAAAACAAATAAAGAATATTAGAGTTAAAGGTATTTTAGAATTTGTCTGTCAGATTTTCTGGGTTTTACCAGAAAATTTAAAAAAAAAGGATTAAATCGTGATTAAAACAAGTGTAAAGAGGGGAGATAACAATTTAGGGGTTGTATTTCCTTTATCGTCTACTTGAATTCTTGGATAATTTGTTATTTTACTGATATGTTGAGGAAGATATATTTGGCCAAAACTTTTATTCTTCACAGACCCATACCCCACTCCAGAAATCATTGCCCACTCCAAATAAACATTGTTGGGGGGCGTGTTTTCCTTGGCCTTTGGAGGAAATCTTGGGCAAGTGCTAATGATTTTGCTAATAAAACAAACTGACTAGCTTATTTTTATTAAATAAATAAAAGACCATTTCATCAATTATTATCCCCAGTCTAATGACCGTAATTTCTATTTTACTTAAATTCAAATTATTTTCTGGTGGGGTATGTTCATGGTGGGGAAAGCTATGCATGTGTGGGAGCAAGAGATATATAAGAAATTTCTGTACATTTATCTCAATTTTGCTGTGATCCTAAAATTGCTCTAAGAAGTAAATAATACAAATAGTAATTTTAAAAATGCATCTAAACTAATCAGAGCAAAAAAAAAAAAATGTTTTTGCTTGTTTTTGTTTGTTTAACTCGTCTTGAGCATGCTCCAAACTGGTTGCATGAAGTGGGAAATTGAAGTATGATGACTTTTTCTTAATTTTATGCCTATTTTGCTTCTTATTTTTTCGAACATGAAAATATCTCTGGCATTTCTATGGTGGAAGTAGGAATACCAAGAGGAGGTAAAACGTACAAAAAGGCTTTCTTAACCAGTTCTGTGATAGTAATACAGCATTGGTGTTCTCTGACTTCCAGAATTTTAAACTGCTTCTTTTTGTCCAAAGAAAGAGAGAGTTCTTTCTTAGGTATGCCTCCTCCCAATCCCCAGCATGTCCCCATTTTTGGAAATCTCTTCTCATTGGCAAATACAAGACAGGCAAAGTTACATTTTATCTTCTCTCTACCAACAATTTTCTCTACTCAAGGAACTCTTTCAGGAGGATCTAAGTAAACTCCCTGCCACCTCTGGCTTTTGCTATTTCATGTCCTATACCTTGGTCACATAAAGAAAACATAAGTGCATCTTTTGATTTCACACATAGAGGAGAACAGGACATACCCAAAGAAGCAACCTCTTATTATTACACTGAATTTGGGAGAACGAGAACTATCCTCTTTCAATTTCAAGGTTTTGACCAGTGTAAGCACCACTGAATCTAAGTGGTTTCATTGAATCAACCTTCTCTAGACTTCTGTGAAGAGGTTTGTGTAGGTGGAATTCACACAGCTCTTTCAAAACTGTTTTCCTAGTCTCTGACTTTGCCCTATCCAACTTTAAAACATCTCTTGTTGGAGTAAAGCTAAGAGTTTCACAGCTGGTTCCTGACCACGTTTTCTCTAAGTGTGTGTGAGTGGTTGACTCCTCTTGTCTATGGACCTCAGACAAAACCAAACAAGAAAGAGTCCCATTTCAAAAACAGTTGCACAAATTGTTTTAGGACATGTCTATAGAGTTTACCAAAGTTAATTTACAAAGATATCTTCAAAGTATTTGCAGCATGTGCAATTCTAGGTAGAATATTTATAATGAATAAGATTAAGACAATATTTCATGATTTTTTTAGCTAGAATAATGAAATATTTTAGATGCATATGCAAGAATATCTGGGTACAGTAAATTTAATCAATGGGTTGCAGAAACCAATGAACATCTGGGTAATTTTCTAGTTAACTAATTGAATTAGAGATTTAAAAATTTATTTCAACTAGAAAGCAAAGGCAGCTTTTCAAATTTAATAGCTATAGGGATAAAATGAGAGTTATATATTTTATTTGCCATAGAATGTTTTTGTCTGTCAGCCAGGGCCAACAGAGAAGTATCTGAGTAAAGAAAAAAAATTGCAAAATTATGTTATCTATACCTTCACTATCATAGCAGCAATATATATGCACAAAAATGAAAACTGTGTTGACTCATAAGAAATAGTGCCTTACTGAAAATATATTTGGAGAAAAGTAAAATTTAGGCTTATGTGCAAAGGCTCACTTAAATATGTATTATAGCCTGGCATGGCAGCACGTGCTTGTAGTCCCAGATGCTAGGGAGGCTAAGCCAAGAGGTTCACTTGAGGCCAGGAGTCTGGGGCAGCAGTGAGCTATAATCACACAACTGCACTCCAGCCTGGGAAACAGAGCAAGACCACCTTTTCCTCAAGTGTGGGAGTGTTTCAAAACATAGGTATTATAATAAAAAATTTGGTTTATGTTTTATAGCTTAGTTTTCAGAAATAGTAAATTCTAAATTAAAGGCAAATGTATAAAGTTATTATGATAAATATATTGCTAAAAAGAATCATGTGGTAATATTTCATTTTATTTTTTGTTTGTTTGTTTGTCAAGAGATTCAGGGATACTTTGAATACTTTAATCAGAGTCTAACACAGTCTAAGAGTCTGAAGTCTCTAAGAGAAATATATTTTCAAGAAAGAAAAAAAAAACATGAATGAGAAAAAAGTAGCAGGTTTTTGATGGTTGGTAAGTTCATCTAGACCAAATATCTAGACCAAATGGACAGACAAGTTTTGTTTTGTATTTGTCTTTGATTTTTAGGCTAGAAATGATTTTTACCAATATAGCTCTGCTTTCTCCTAAGCTCACACTTAAGAGAGCCCATGTTTGAGTTTTCCAATCATAGAAAAGGGAAAAGAAAAAAAAATATTTTTCCTAGCTTTTAAAGTATGTTTAAACTAAGCTCCCTAGGCCAAAATATTATCCAATACATATAACAATTTACCCAATGATTTTGACCTAGGCAGTGGCAATGGGCCAGGTGCCAGATGGAAAAAGATAGCCGAGGTTCGAAACCAGGAAAAAAAAGCAAACAATCAAAAACCTTTAAAACTAGCTTCAAGAAATCTCTAGACATTTTATCAACCTAGTCACATGGAAAAAGAGACCCAATGGACAGCACAACCTTGGGCAGTCCAACATTCACCCAACACAGTGACATCACTCACAAGCATAATGATCAATAAAATGTCTTTAAACAGGAAAGAACAGGGCTCTTAGGTTGTAACAGTGCCTTGTTCATCACTGGGAAGGGGAGAAAAGAGAAAGTGGAGAAGCGAGAGACCCTGAGAGCCCCTAGAGGCTAGCAGTTCTCTTGACATTTAATGGGACATAAAATTTAAACCTCCTTTGTAAATGTCTAGAGCAGAATTAATTAGAATGGCCTAGAAATATTAAGATAGTCAAACTGAATGTTCATTCATATTAGGATAGAATTATTACATATTATCTTTAAATTTTGCAGTCACATTTTTGGTAATTAGCTATGAGAAATTTGTGAAGTGAGGTACAGTGATATTGATGCAGTAATCATCTCTAGCAATAATCTTGCTATTTAGTTCTCTATTGTCCCCTTTGAATTCAGTGGAATTTTTTGACTGGGCTTTGATAGTTCCTGAAGAGTTGTGATTTTATAGCACGTAAAATAGGTTTCTATTGGATGTCAGTATTATCTGTAGAAGTACTAAGTAATTTTGATTATACTTATCTATATTTCTATTTTTTCAAATATAGTTCATATAAAGAAAGTCATTGAGAGCTAGTACTAATTTCTATAGTAACTATTTCCAGTAGGTATTTTTTTCAAAGAAATTAATACAAATGGTAATAACATGTGGAGACATTTTTGTAAACTTCAAGCTTCAATATAGGTTATTGCTTCTAAACACACACACACACACACACACACACACACACACACACAGAGTGGCATTTGATCTAATAATACTGATCTACAATATTCTTCTTTATTCCCAATTTTATGCATTTGGATTATTAGCATTATCGATTTTATATTATATCTAACTCAATTAAAACAATAAGTAAATGATGAAAGTCTTTACCTGCATTGCCAAAAACAAATTGTTTGCAAATTAAGCAATAATTGATAGGTTTTGTAAGAATGATGTTGATGTAAATCTAAAGCAGTCTCTACTACATAAAGTATGACTCATATGTCACTAATTTTTGTGTGCTGGAAATAGAGTTTTCATTTTTTTCCTTCCATTTTTTAAAAATATCGAATCCCCATTGCATTGGTATGACAGAAACTTCAGTTCTTTTTTATCTCAATTCCAGGGGATCGTCATCATCAAAAGGAAGTGCAATATTCTCAACCTTGGGTCATTGATCCGCTTTTATGTCCATTGCCTCATCTGCCCAGAGGGATCTCAAATGAGACTGCCTTCATTCCAGTCCTCCTGGACTCTGGGAAATTGCTGATACCTCATGCCATAGGGATAGTAAATAGGTTTTCAGTGAGTTTATCTTTGGACTCCCATGTCTAGATGGACAGCATGTATCACTACTCTTGGGGATCTTCCTGACTCCCTGGACTCTACTATGTAATCTAGCCTCAAGGACTTTCTAATCTTTATCCTCTAGGTTTCTCTGAGTTCTGCTCAACAAACATGATACAGAATCTGTCCTCTTTATATTCCCTCCCCTTTCACTTCTCTTTCTTCTTCCCAATCGGGTTGAGTGAATGTATTTAACATCTAGGATCAGAGACTCCCACTGATTTTCTTGATATTTTTTCATCAAAAGCACAACTCTTCTATTTTCTTTTTGCCTCAGCAACAAGAAAAAAAAAAAATCTCATGATAGGTTTACAGCTTTGCAAATTAACTGCTTTCCTACTGTTCTCCATCCTGTCTCATCCTCATCTAATCAATGATTATAAAGTCAACATCTAGGCCAGGTGCCATGGCTCACATCTTTAATCCCAGCACTTTGGGAGACTGAGGAGGGCAGATCATTTGAGGTCAGAAGTTCGAGACCAGCCTGGCCAACATGGTGAAACCCCGTTTCTACTAAAAATACAAAAAAAAATGAGCCAGGTGTGGTGACACGTGCCTGTAATCCCAGCTACTCAGGAGGCTGAAGCAACAGAATCACTTGAACCCAGGAGGCAGAAATTGCAGTGAGCCGAGATGACAGACACCACAACACTACAGCATGGGTGACAGAGTGAGACCCTGTCTCAAAAAAAAAAAAGAGCCAATATATGTTGGCCAAAAGTGGAGTAGGCAAAGGAATACATATATGTACGTATGAAAAAAATAAACTCAACATATATTAGCATTTCAAAATTATTATCAAAAATAATTGTGTAAAATTATATTTGTTTATTGATAAAATGATTATATCAGCATTCAGTTTAAATGTACAGTGGATAGATATGAAAATGATATACAAAAGGGATTATTTCTCTTTTGCCAAGTGGCTTTAAAGAACATATGTGAAGAACTTCCCTCCTTTAATTATTGAGTAGCCTGAAATACAGTTCTTACAGGAAATGCAATATACATACTTGATTTGAATATCAATTTACAGAATGAGCTGGTGTCCTAAAAAACTCTAATGGCGACCTAAAATTTTGTTGGTTTCTTCCTTTCTTCAATATGATAAAAAGACACTAAAATTTTGAGATAATTGTAGACGTAAGAGTGTGGGCTGGCTTTTAAATGATATTTTAAAATTATTTGCTAGAAGTAATAATAGAATTGTGTTTTGTTAGGAGAAATTTATCATTGATAGTGATCGATTATGAAGAGTATAAAAGAAACAATATAATGTCTGGGAATTTGCCTTAATATTACTCTATCAAAATAATAACAATAATAATAATGGTGGGAATACATTAAACAATAAAATATTAGTATCTGTTGAGATTGGGTGATGGCTATATGGGTAGTTATTACATTAGGCTCACTATTTTTTCACATGTTGTAAATTTTCCAAAATACAAGTGGCAGACTGGTATAAAGCTCAGAATCAATATGTAAGATACTTGAGCTCACATTTTATTTCCTCTTTCTTTCTCTATTGTTTTGATTCAAAAATAAGGTTTACTGTATACTGTACACAAGTATGGGTGGATATTTTTGTATATAGCAAGCATATTTCATACATTTAAGTATGTTTCTAATGACGTTGCAATTAAGCAGAGATTTTCAGCAATTACTTGTGTATTTGTAAGACTAGAACATAAACTGATAACTGCTCCCATTAAAGACCTTTTAAGTAAAATAAAGTCTTTAAAAACTTCCCTCTGGAACTTAGCAATAAAACTGTTAACCACAAATGTCTGTCTGTAGGGTGCCCAAGAGAAGTTGAAGGTAGGGCCTAACTTGTATCCTTCTGGTAACCAAATAGATAGGGTCTCTGGGTTCTAGGAATATCCAAGTCCTACAGCGCACTTAATCAACTGCCCTACAAATGATGCACACATGTGCAGTATTTATTGCACTGAATTTTGTTACCTTTTACTGTAGGTAAAGATTTATTCCATTCCCAAGTAGCAGTAAATCATATTTACTTAAGAAGTTAACTCATTGACATGATCATAAACTATGTAAAATTCAATGAAACCATTAATTCTAAGAAAATGGTAAAATGATTTTCAATTGAGGATTCTTATTTTTTAAACAAATATAACTAGGATGATGAAAGAATTTCACTAATTCAAGAGCAGACAAAAACAATTATGTGTTCAGATCAGGAACAGTTTATTACCACTAATTCAAAATTAAGTCTTAATCTTGTCCCATTGAGAATCATGAATAGAGTTATTTCTGTATCCAATATTTCTTTAAATGTTATTTTAAAGGATTTTCTGCTGTTTAATCATGTACAAAATTACAAGTTAGATTTCCTTTGAAAAGCCTGCCTGTCATGTGCCTCTGACTTTATCTAGACTATGTTATGAATCGGTTGATGAATTTCTCAGAGTATAGTTTTAATACCTGACATTTATGGTTAATATTTAATAAGTCCTATTTATGACCCAGGAATTCTAGTAAATATTTTGATACATTGTATATGATCCCACACTATTACTGTAAATTAGATAGTATTATAAGTAAACTTAAATTCAGAAATTTTAAGTTAATTGTCTAAAACTGCTGAGTGTGACCTGGGTGCAGTGGCTCATGCCTATAATTCTAGCAATTTGGGACGCTCAGGCAGGAGAATAACTTGAAGCCAGGAGTTGGAGACCAGCCTGAAGAACATAACAAGACCGTGTCTTTACAGAAAATTTTAAAAATTAGTCAAGTGAAGTGGTGTGTGCCTGTAGTCCTAGCTACTAAGGAGGCTGAGGTGGGAGGATTGCCTGAGCCTTGGAGTTTGAGCTTGAAGTAATCTATGATCATGCCCAGGCACTCCAGCCCTGGTGACATGATAAGATTCTGTCTCTTAAAAAAGAAAAAGGGGGGGGGAAGCCTGCTTGCCAGTAAGTGAGCCCCAGAATATGAACTCAGGAGTGTCTGACTCCACAGCTTTTGCTATTCAGAGAGACGTCCTTCAGTGAATACATGGTTTAACACAGTACATGACTCAACGCAATCACTACTGGGGATGCATTTTTTAATTATAGGACAGTAATCTTATTTTTAAGAAGAAGTTTGAGAAATTAAATGTTAACACAATGCGTTGGTCAAATAGTCTGCTGATAGGATAAATAACTTGTGAGAGAACTACTTCTGCAGTTTTTAGTGTTTTTGTTTTGTTTTGTTTTTTGTTTGTTTTTGATATTAGATCAATAAAAATTTAGATCTTAGGACCCTACAGCTCATCTGGTATAACAGTGTTTTATACAGAGGCATAAAAAGAAAAGTGCTTTGCCTGAAGTCACATAGTTTATGAGTCTACAATAAAACTCATAGACGCCGACTCCTCTATAAGTGCTCTTTTCACTGGAACAATACTTTCTTATTATGAACCTTATACCTTTACCTCAAAGAAAATAGGTACGATTATTTGATTAGCAATTGTCTCCTCATTAAGCTCTAAGGACTATTTGCTCACTTTTCTATTCTCCATGCCTGTCAGCTGGGGATTGCCTTCAGCTCTTAGAGGCCACACTCAGCTGCTAGCCATGTAGACCTGTTAACATTACTACTTAGTTCTTCAAGGCCAGCTAGACAGACAAGGTCTCTATAGTATGTCTGTATCAAGATAGAGTCTTATATAACTTAACATAACCATCAGAGTGATTTCCCATCATCTTTGCTTTATTTTGCTGATTAGAAGCAAGCCTCAGGTCTCGTCTACACTCAAGGTGACAAATGGTCATAAACATCAGGAGATGGGCATCATGAGGGATCACCCTAGAGTTTGTTTGCCACAGTCTATATTAAACTTTTAGAAACTCGTATTAAACTTATATAAATATTACCTTGACATACCTTAGTATACATTATTCATTTGAGCTTTACATGATTCACCAATTTTTAAATTCACTTATCTATTCATTCTGCAAACATTCATGTTAAGTCAATTACGTACTAGGTACTATGTTAGGTTTGGGTGAAAGACATTAAAAACAAGACTCAGTAAGCTTAAACAACTTCTAATTTAGTGCAAGAGTTCGTAGCCTGTATTACTTGGTCCAAGAGGACCACAGGTAGATTTTTAGGAATATGTGAGGTTCCTGAAATTGTTTTGCAATTTTGTTCTATGAACTATGAAGCTGTGATGCTATGAAGATGTTATAAACCATAAAAAAGACAAATAAAGGAACACTGATTTTTGTTGGAGAGAAAGTACTAGATACCAATAAAATTAGTGTGTTAGAATAAATACTAGTAAATATACAAAAAAGTGGGTTTTAGCATAGAATAAGCCTTGGATAAAGAATCAATAAAGAATCTGTAGATAAAGTGATGCTTTAAACAAGTGACATGGGATGAATAGATCTTACTGAAGTAAAGTCTGTGTGTGTATGTGTGTGTGCGTTTGTATGCAGTGTAGCCTTCTTTGGCCTATAAAAGGTCATGGCCAGTAGGGCATAGAAGTTAAAATCTCAGTTTGTTTAAAGCATATCCATGTAAAATTAGTGTCAACATGGTCTTTAAGTCTCAGATACTTAACCACCAGAATGAGCCTGGTATTATCTGAGAATATTTTTATAAAAATTAAAAGGCCTGAAACACAGTAGATGCTCAATAAGTGATTAACTGTTCAAGTAAGTGACAGTAAACAAATTGTCACTTACTTGAACAGAATAAATGGATTGAGACATAGGTTGGGACCAGATTTTGAATTTTGGAAAGTCTAGGATAGATTTCATTTGGATATAGGAGATAAAAGGAAAAATTGAGAATATTTCTTTGATTTGCAAGATTTATTGGAAAATTGCATAATTAAAAAAGAGAATATAAAATAAAATCAGATTAGGAATTAACTCTTTTAATTTTAAAGTCTAAGCTGCTGTGCAAGATTATTTGGAACTAGAAATGTGATTGAAAATTGGAAATTGAAAACTTACAACACAGAAAGTGAATAAAATTCTAAGTATGATAATTAGAGGAGACAGAAGAAGTTTAAGACAGAAATCACTGCAACCTTATATTTAGGCCAAGCAGAGGTAGGGGCAGGATGGGAGCAAAGATCAAAAAATTAAGAATGTACAGCCAGAAAATTATTTGAAAGCTTCAGGGATATTTGAGCTCTACACATAGCTAATGGTGGATATTTGGAAGTAATGTAAAATTGCGATTAAGAACACAGATGGTGGGGTCAGACTAACCTAGATCCTAACTCGGAGCCACAGGGTTGCTGGCATATAATGCAAGCTTAACTTAGAAAATTACTACATTTAATTATCATTATTCTTATCAATAGATACTGAAAAGGTATAGAAGCAGCAAAACATGTATCTTAGTTATTTAGCAAAGTTTCAAGCTTAAAAAATTACCATGGTGAATTCTGAACTGTAAAATCACTGTTACACACTTAACAAATAAATAAAATTCTAGAAAATCGTTAGTTTCAAATTCTAAAAGTTTTATTTTAAAAATTATTTTTGGGTAACTTTTTATTTGTATTTACCACGCCTGATGGAGACTCCAAAACACCCATTTTCTAAAGACTAATAAAATACATAGTAAAACATTTTTTTTCTACAGTGTGTTCATTGTTTTTCTTAAAGGCAGTTATTCTCACTTTATGATTTTGAAGAATTTCTTAAATATTAACTTTTCACAGTACACTTTAATGTTTTACTACCGTTTTATTTTAAAAGGGGGTACCACAGGATAATTTTCTATAATATTACTTAATGTAGTTAAGCTATTGATATAAAATAAGCAAGGACACAGTTTTGTCTGCTAGAAGTTGTCAATCTCAAATATGACTTTATTTCTTACAAAAGAATTATCTTTGAATACTGTTTACTATAAAAATTTTAAAGCTAGTAATATTTTATCATGTTTAAGCTTCTTTAAGAGGTCGTAAATATAGTATGTTTAGTATGGTGGAAAAGTCTATAGTAACAATATGCCTCCTAGTGTAAAGTAAGGGTAATGTCAACTTTCCCTGGTGTACTGCATGGAATCTCATTTCCATAGCTGCTGTCATGTGATCCATTCTTCTAAGAAATAACAAAGAGAAATGGCATTTACTTAACCCTGGATATGTAATCTTCCCGATGGGAGAAAATTATTATTTGTCAATCCGTGTTTATAGTAATTTGAGAGTGGTAAAAATGAGAGATAAATAGATATGCAAATCAGTATCTATATCTAAAAATAAAGAAACTTGCTGATATCAGTAACTCTTAGAAGTATAAAATTAACTTTTTAAATACCTCAAAATAAAGTTATATTACGGAAAATAACATTACTAATTATAAATAATATATTCTCATAATATCAAATTAATATATTTATCTTTAGATACATATAAACATACATATGCACCTTAATAGAGACATACAATTATCTAGAGTTACAAAACAATTTGAAATTTTTAAAGAAACCATAGTAATTTGTCCAAACTCCCCCAAATTTACCTTAATGCTATTTTAACATGTATTTCTGCCAGTGATTGAGAATTACGCAGATTAGTGTGGCTGACAAATACATGAGTGCCTGGATTTTAATAATACTAAAGGACAGTTTCCAGATGAAATACAGAATGTCCATTTATTGCAGGACTTTTCCTTAGTTCAGCTAAAGGTGAGGTTCTTTGTCTCATGGCCACAAAAATTCAGGCTCACAGACAATTTGAATGGTGAGTCAGACAGGGTTTTATTGGGTGAAAAGGAAAATAAAGGGGGGAAACAGGGACTCTCACTAGGCCAGAGTCCCTTGCTGGAGTGTTTCCCACCCATCTGTTCCAATCCCAGGTTCCACCCAGGAAGAGGAGGGGCCAGGCTCTTCTCCACTGCAAACATCATGAACTTCCTGAGGCTCCCCCTCAGCGCGCAGGTTGGCTGGAGGTTCTGCACGGACCCCCTCTCACCTGGCTGTCTCCTTCCCCCGTCTAAAGTGGTACATCTAACTGCAATTAAAGGACGAAGACCTGCTTCCTGCTGACAGGGGGCTCTGTGTTGTGTAAATGGCAGTCAGAGCTCCCTCAGCGACCTAAGGATTCCCAGTAGATGAGGCCATCATCAGAGGCTCTGATTGCATCACTGTTTGGAGTTTGATGGCCTGAAGGCAAGAGCAGACAAAACAGGTTATTATAAAACAAGTATCAAAATAAAGCCAGGGGAGCAGAAAGCACAGCTCAAAACTTCCTAGGCCTTTTACCAGTTTGCACAGGGAGAGGGAGACCAAAAGCCTGACAGTTTAAAAAAAACTTTACCCTTTTGCTGGCATGTTGGGCTTCTGGATTCCCTTCCTCTGAACCCAATCCTAAGTCAACAAGTTTAAAGTTTGGGAAATTAACTCTTTCCAGTTCAGAGGATGCATCTGAGGGGAGTGTCCTGTAATACAGAGACACAATTACCTATCAGTGAAGAGAGAACTGAGGAGAAGAAAGGAAAAAGTTAGCCTTTTTTAAAGAAGTCCCAAGGGGTTAGGATGCATTTGAAAGGGGTACGGACTGAAGATGAATGACAACCCATCTAGAAGGAGGGGAGCAGGCATCAGTGGTTCTCTTCTCTTCCTAGCAGATACCGGGGTATGTGAGGGAGACAGGGAAGAGTGCCCTCTTTCCGTCTTCCATCCTTGCATCCCCAAGTTCTGGCGAACTTGGCAGGTGCCACCATGAGTACAAAAGTGGCTTGCACCCATGAAGCAGGGGGCCCCTAGAGAAAAGGAATGGAATTATCTGCTCTGACCTATATCTCCTTCCCACCCACTTTCAGTAGCCTTGGAGTTCCCTAGACCTCATTTATGCCATGGATATTAACGTGGCCTTTATCCATGAAACAGGAAGGTTGGGCTTGGCTTAATCAGCAGGAATCAGTCACACTCACCTGTGCTGTGCCTTTTAAGCTCTGCTGCCATCTGACTCTGGATTCCTTAGATCCCGTTTTCCCTCCTAGGGCTTTGACCTGAAGCTTGGAATTGAGTCTGGGACAAAAAAAATGTGTCTTGGGGGATTATACGGACTCCTTATCATAAGCGGAATGCTAAGGTGAAACTGCCGAACTCAGTCCTCCTCAAACAAGGGAGAGGAAAGGATGACTTGTGACATTCAGATAATTAGTGGCTATAGTTATGCTTGGTAAGATTTTGGGGCATGGTGCTTGGCTTTGGTTAGCTCCCTTGGTCCTACTTTCCCAGAAAGGAAACCTCCAAGTGATAGGCATCCTATTAATTCCCATTACCTGGCAGGATTTGCAGGATAATTGCTCAGAACTAGAATATTAATCCAGATTTTTACATTACCCATCCCTCTTGTTCTTTCTGAGCTGAAGCCAGAGATTGCTGGTAGGTTCACAGGAAAAAACAGGGCTAGTCTAAAATGTAGGCAAAAATTAAAAAAAAAAAAAAAAAAAACTAATGAGTTTAGAATTTAATGACAAAATATTTGATAAGTTTTGAAACATGATTTATCTCTCTCCAGTCCTGTTTGTTAAAAACAACAACAAAAACAAACAAACAGACAAAAAGCTTCTGATAGGAATGAGTGATTTGCAAAATAGATGTTACACTTATACTTGACCTGATTATTTGCATAAAGTGCAGTGGAATAATTATTTTTCTACATAGGCCTTTTGGATTGGCTTTGATCAAGTCTGTTCCACAAGAATCTCAGATAAGACCATTTAAAGCAGAGCCCAAGCACAGGTTTATATCCTCAAACACCTGTGAGTTGGATGTTCCTCTCCTCTTAAGATCGCAAGATAAATTTGGAGCTCCTAGACTGTTAGAAAGTGACATCCTTTACTGACCACAGGTCAGGAACCCAGTACAGCGACTGCATAGACAAGGGTATGAGACTTGTTTCCCCATTGGACTTCTATCGACTCTGTAAGTCAAGCTTGAATCCTTAAAGGGCAGCATAGACTTCCAGTCAAAGTCTTGGTAAAATTACCGGTATTTCCAATTGTGTCCTGTTGCAAAAGAAAAATGGAACCTTATTGCACTGATGCCAACAACTATATTGCCATAAGAATACTCACAGATAGTTTCCAAGTTTTAGAGGAATCAGGCAGGGAGAAACAAACATGCTTCAAATTTTGTTGATAGGAATACACCTTATTTAATTATTAAAGTTCAAAATTAGTTCAAAGTAAGTTTCAAAATTAGTTTAAAATAAGTTTCCTTGACTCTGAAGAAGAAAGATCAGCAATATTCCAACCAAAGTCAACAAGGATCAGCAATATTCCAACCAAAAGTCAAAAAAGTTGCTTCAGCTTTCTGATTTGAGTCATTTAGTTAATGCTGGTGTTGTTTGATACTTGTGAACATTTCAGCTCTTCTTGATTTTTGTACGTTTTCCTTTACACCAATGTCACAATCTCCAAAGTTATCGGAAGCCTGTATTTGAGAGCACCTGCTAAAGTTTTATAGTTCATAATGAACCATCTTTGAAAAGGATTGAAACAAGATGACAATTGTCTATGAATAGCAAAATGTCGAGGGTAGTTATAGTTAGAAACACATTTGACAAAGAAGTTTGGTTATCTTCGTGGTTTACAATAACTTAAGATAACAACCTTAATTATGACTGATAGCTGATAGCTTATACTCAGATATAATTTTAGAAATCCCATACAATTTTGGAACAAATATTAGCATTATTCACAAAAATATAACCTAAAGAAGATTGAGCATCATTTTGGCAATCTAATATACCTAAGTGTAAAAAGTAAAGTGGAGGTTCCTCTTCAAAGACTTTCCTCCCCATCTAATTAGGAATAAATAGTAACTTCTCTTAGAAGAAAAATTTATTCAAAGACCTGTGTTGACATTCTTAAATATCTACTAACCATAATAAAGAAATCAAGGTACTTTATGTTCTTAGCTCCCACAATTTAGCCTAAATATGTGCCCTGGCATGCTTATACTGGTCCAAGCAAGCATTAGGTCATAGTTTGTTCCTCTTGCTTATTTGAAAGTGGTTTTACCTTTCTCAGAATTCTACAAGTTACTTCCTCCTTCCTTTGTTCTCCTCTGCCTTTGCCTCTTTTAAAAAGTTCTAAGTTGCTAGTTGATCAGGACAAATACAGAATTTGAGGTCCCATTCCAGCCAATGGAAGCCAGACATAGCCAGTAGGGTGGATGTGTCAGGTTATAAATGACCCTGCCTCCTTTGTTCAGTGTTCTCTCGTTCCAAAACTGCTGGCGAGTGTACCCTTTCTGCAGAAAGTAAAAATGGCCTTGCTGAGGAAATAAAATTTATGTTCAAGTGCTATTTCTTTACGGCACCAGGGAACAAGCATTTCTAATATAAGCATGTCAAATAATCCTGTTTACCTATCTTTTCTGGACACTTCAGGGACCCTCTGAAGTATTCGAAAAGCCTGCTTCCAAGGAAGACAATTTTAAAACTGAAGTTTGACTGTGACAAGGCTGTTAAATATTCGTGTTAAAACACTTGGTATTATGAAACAGAATTCCAGATTACCATAAGTTATTTATTTTGCCAAAATGACGACTCAGAAATTTTAAACAAGCAAAAACCTTTTATAATCCTTTACAAATTTTACCAAAGAGCAGATTAGTGCCTTAGGAAAACCTTGTTATGCTTTTATTTCAATGCTCAATTTACAGAAAAACCATATAATACCCTTTTTTGAATTTAGTCAATATGTTCACACAAAGAATCTCTTCTGCAAGATTAATTTCCACAATTCTTCCACCACTTCTTTGAACCTTCAGCTTTTTCCTAATTAACTCAAAAAACAATCCTTTAACCCTAGGCCAAAGTTTACATTTCCATGCCTTCTAATAACCTTTTACTAAAAAGCACATTGTACTCTTCTTACTCCCCTTGCATATAAATCTATTTCCAGTAGTTTCGATTAACTCCTAGCAATTTTTAACATTAAGGTAAAATTTGGTAGGTTGCTTTAGTTGTGTGCTAAGTGTAGCCAAGGTTGGCCTTCGTATGGTGTAGTGACTTCCAGACCTTACCAATTGTGAAGCCTGCAAGTCAAATAGTTCTCAAAACCCAAAAAGCAGTTTATAACCTCAAAATACTTAGCAAATACATCTGACCTGAATTTTACTAATAGTCTTTAGGACTGTTTTTATTTCTTAAATATTAAAGTCATGTGAACTGAAAGATACCATAGTTTTTACCTTCCCTTAAAAAAAAAAAAAAAAAAGGTATTTGATCCCCTTTCTTTAGGCCAAATTAATTAGAGCTCTTTTTACAGACATCACACACAGTACACACACAGACAGGCAGAAGAAAACCCAGTCGCTGGATGGAACCCATGCAGAGACAGGGCTAGGAGAACATGCAGATATCTAACCTAAGAGAGCTCATGCTCTAAGGCAGGATTGCTAAAAAAAAACCTTTCCAAGTGGTTACTGGCCATGGCGCCAGGATGTAAAGCAAGATGGAGGCTTGCCACACAAACCATACAGACATGCAAAGCACACCAGATTCGCCACAGACCAAGACAAGCCCCACAAATCCTTTCTCACAATTAAAGCTTTACAGAAAATATAAACAGTGATAGTTTAGGGGCCTAGCCTAATGAAGAGAAAAAGAGAACTTTAAAGGTTAACTGCTGACTGGAGTCCAGAAGAGGCAAGACAAAAGGTGTAAAAATGCCTGGGGAAGAACCTCTTATTCTCATGCAAGTGGTTCCTCCACCAGGGGCATAAGTTTAAGCTTATTTACTGTTTGACGGAGGGATGGGGAAGTCTGCAGCAGTGGCCAGTGGCAGGTTCCAGCCAGCCGGCTCTGCTGCACCCTTGGACCAAGTGTGGAGGCCTTGCAGGGAGTGGAAGTGGAGGGGAACCGCTGTTTTCAGGTCTCTCCCGAAAAAGAAAAGGTCATGAAAAGGCCCAGGAGTGACAGGGGTGGGGACATGGTTTCCCCCACCCTCAGAAGTCTATGGATGAAAAGGCTTAGAAGCAACAGTGAGAGGTTTTGAGTCCCCATTTCATTCACCACTTATTGAGCCCCCATATTGCACACCAAAAATGTTGCAGTACTTTTCCTTAGTTCAACTAAAGACTGTAATGTAAATGGGGAGACGAGCAAGAAGACACGAGGCAGATAAGAACAAAGGTAGCCTTTATTGGGCTCGCAGGCAAGGTTCACAGGTCCTCTAGGAGAAGGGCCGAGGAAGTCCCGCTGGGGGCGGGTATGGGGGGGCCTTTTATAGGGCGAGGTAGGCTGGGTTTGTAGGTTTCGGTTTTCCTGAGTTAGGTTTTGATTTCTGGGGAATGGCGTGTCCAGGAGCTTGCGCAGAGCAGGGGTTCTTTGGCCGGCAGGGGCTTTTTTCGCGGGCTGAGAGTCTTAGCAGGAAGTGAAGGGCGGGAAGTCCTAACAAAGGGCCTGCCATGCCGGGTGATACTGCCATGTTGGGTCTACATTCCTGCCTAACAAAGACCAGGTACTTTGTCCCAAGGCCATGAAAATTCAGGCTCACAGACAATTTGAATGCTGAGTAGCACAGGGTGTTATTTGGTGAAAAGGAAAATAAAAAAGCAGAAACATAGACTCTCACTAGGCCAGAGTCCCTGCTAGAGTGTTACCTGCCCAGCCATTCAAATCCTAGTTTCCACACAGGAAAAGGAGTGGCCAGACTCCTCCCTGCTGCAAACCTCATGAACTTCCCCAGGCTCCACTTCAGTGGGCAGGCTGGTTCAAGTTTCTTCAGGGATCCCCTCCAACCTGGCTGTTGTTTTATAACCTGGCTGTCTCTCACAGTTAAATTTGAATTTCAGATAAACAAATGTTTTAAGTCTAAGTATGCTCCAAATATTGCAATATTTTAATATCATTCATTGTTTCTCTGAAATTCAAATTTAACTTCTCTTACTGTATTTTACCTGGCAACTTTACAATTTATATTGTAGTTATTTGCAAGTCCAGGAAACAACATGATCACAACATCAGAATTTCAGTTTGCTTATATATTTAACACTATAAATGCATTGCTCTAGCATGGAATGTTGAGTTTGATCACCATTGGTCTTTCACTGGTTGTTTGTTGGTCTTTCACTGATTATTGCAAAAAGTTGGCTTTTCACTGGTTGTTGCAAATAGTTTGTGATTAAAATTTTTGATGCATTATTTGGTTTGTTGTTTAATGATCCTTATGGTACATCATATTTTAGATTCTTTATATATTCATTGACTTTCACGTATTTCTTTTGCTCTCATGATCTAACCTGTAGATTCAGTATTAAACCACTCCTTAAGGTCCTTTGTTAACATTGAATGAGGTTAGGAGAGGGAGATATTGAGACTAAATTTGTTTCTAAAACTTACGTTAAATATCCCAGCAAATATATCCATGGAGAATCCATAAAATATATTTTTAACACATCTCAAGTAAGAGACTGAGGAAAAGTGTATGTAGTGGTTAACTGCTGTAGAGAGTACAAATAATGTGTCTTCTATTTGCCAGCTACATAACCTTAGGCAGGTAACTCTGACTTGTCATACAGATTGCAATGGGTTAACACGTGTAACCCACTTAGAATAGTCCTGGGTTAATAATAAGTCTTCAATTATGTTAGCTGTTATTATGAAAATTAAAGTCAAATGACAATTAGCTAAGTGCACTCTTTGGCTTCAATTCTGTCCTCACAACAAAGAAAGAAAGAAATATTGGGCCAGTGTTCCCTATATTCAAATTTCTTGTTAACTAGTTGAAGAAAGATAAGTATTCCTTTAGTGTATCTTGAGTCATCAAGATAATCTTAGCTCTGCATTTCATTTTAATTATAGTCAATTTTTTTTCTAAAAAATCACGTGATTTAGCACCAGTTGTTTGTAGAGTGACACAGATTTAGCTGAAAAACAGTTTTGAATAATGACATGGAGGGATTTGGGTATTTCTGTAGGATCAACCTAATCATCTCAAATAGGTTGAGTGGTGAGCTTTGGGTTACATATAAGGAACATGAATAAAAATCCTATGATATTCCAGACTCCCAATCTCTATTTGATTTTTAGACCTTTACAAACTTATTTCTTCTAATTAGCCATAAACTTCTTTATTTCTTTGTAATTAGTCATAATTTGACTGCAAGTCAAGTCTGCAAAAATACATTATACTATTGGGTGAATTTGCCAGTTAGTCTCTGCAAATGAAATGTATGATTATAAATAAAATGATAATTTTTATTCAAGTGCTCAATGAAAGGAAAGAATTAAACTATGAAATTCCTAAAGTTCAGGCACTGGTTTCATTGATTTTTTTTTTTCATGTTTTTGTGTTCTAACATTAATGGGTATTTTACATGCCTGAACATTCTACTGAAAACATTTTTCACATTAAGAATAA
Source organism: Macaca fascicularis (assembly GCF_037993035.2). Classification (NCBI taxonomy): domain Eukaryota; kingdom Metazoa; phylum Chordata; class Mammalia; order Primates; family Cercopithecidae; genus Macaca; species Macaca fascicularis. The sequence goes on along the minus strand of NC_088391.1, from coordinate 57,240,197 downwards.
TGTAAGAAAATTTGAACTAGCTTTTAAAATTTTCCATGAATCAAAAAGGAAACTACTTCAGTCAAGAAAGGGAGTACATTATCTTTTATGTTTTGTAAGATGGAGTCTTAGACTATGCACAGTCTGACAGTTGTGAAATGATTCAGACCAAACACAAATGTAGAGGCCCCACAAAACAAGCACAGACTTAAAAAAGGTATCATCTTGTCACAGGAGGAGTGGTGCTTCATTAGAATGTTTTTCAAAGCCTCTCTTTATTATGAAAAAATATTTTTAAATAACATGAAAGAAGGTGCTTCATCCAGAAGAGGATGTTGTGTTCCGATTTAAGCTGCTTAAGAAATAGCTACAGAACACCTAACAGTAACTCTTCAGTAATCTCTCCTAAGTCATAATGATTGTGGAGTAGAAGATTATGATTTAAAATAAGAAGTACAGGTATTTTGAACCAGAAATACCAATACTCCACAGATAGTAAAATCTTGACATAAGCGACAAGCAGCATAATAAAGAGGAAAGAGAAATTGGCCTATATTCTATCAATTTTATATCTTGCTAGCACAATCAGAAGGCTTTTTGCTGCTTTAGTTCATTTATTGTTCACAAAGGGTATAAAGTATGAAGGTATTTTATGATCTGCAAGGTCCTAGGAACACAAGCTTCAGAATCAAGCAAATTGAAGTTGACACTGGCCCTGTACTTTCAAGTTAGGTTGTGAAGTCTAAATGCTCATTCTCACTCTCACTCGTTCTCTCCTTTGCTCTCTTGCTTTCTCTCTCTTTTGTCCCCCTTACCCCTGTTCTCTATCTCTGTAAGATAATAATACAAATATCTTACAGTGTGGATATTTGATTCATTAGTAATAATATAAGCAAGGTGTGATGAATAAAATCTGGGAGATAACAAGAGCTGAAAAATGCCGGTACTATTGTTATTAAATATAGAGGAAATGCTATTTCTCCTTACTGGTATCAGTGTTCTCAGACCTAGTCCTTCTAACATGATGCTTCTAATCAATTTTGATAAGCTGAAGAGAAAATTTGGATACAGACCTGTGTATATTTTTATGAATGAAGTACAAGCATTTATATTTTATGAATATTTTATGAATATATGAATGTTTGATTGTTCAGATATTTGATTTGCTTTTTTGTTCTCAAAATTAAATACCTTTAATATTTTTTTTAATTATTAAAATATAAAATCAGAAAAAAAGCCATGTGCAGAATTAAGGCATTTTAGGTGGTATTGAATAAAGAGTGTTAAAATTCTGAAAACGGTCAGCTATTCAAAAAAATCTGCTTTATATATGTCAAATGCATATATAAAGTATAAATTTTCATAAAGAGTTTTCAAAACTAAAATCCTCCCTCTGTTTTCTGTTATATTTATCTTCACAAAATAGATATTCACAGATTACTAATTTAAGTTATAGTAATAGACATTTGAGTTATAATAGTGGTAACCCGTAGTAAAATAAAAGTTCTATGAAGAGATAACCATGAAATAAAACATTGATTTTTGTTACAAAACATTTTAAGTTAACAAAAAGAAATATATTTATATTAACTTATTTTATATTGTATTAAAATGCTGTTGATACGTAAATCAATTTTCTATTTTGTTTGGAGCATATTTTTTATTTTCTATATGTCATTTTTGTCTTTCAAATTAACTGCAGGCAGATAGACATTCCTGGCATTAAGAGAAAGCTTATTATGTGGCACTTACTTCTTCTTTTTCACTGGATTATATAAACAGCTAGTTTATATAGCTATTGAGTGTTTCCTTTCTCCATGTATAACATTACATGCTACAATATGATTATCTTCTAAAGTTTGTACTCAACAGCATTCCTGACACCCACTTGAAGATCTCATTTAATACATGCCAAGTTGGGGTCTCCCTAGAATGAAAATGAGACAGTAAAGGAGAGTGTGAGGTCCCTTAGCTAAAGTATTTGCTGCAATTCAAGGCTGTATTAGATAAATATCATCTTCTCTCTGTTTTCTGCACTAACAAATACATTTTTCTTATTACAATTCAAAATGCTAATTTTGATGCAAAACATTTAAAATATATTTTCCAGCTATATTAAGAACTTTTGCTTTCTCTTTTTTACTTTTTATTCTTTTGTGCTGTGGTGATATGGAGGTCTTTTTGCCTAAAGAGCACGTAGGTTTGAATTTGGGGTTGAGTGTTGCTCAGGGTGTCTCCTGCCTGGAGGAGTTTGACAGAGCCATCTTCTATTAGCCTTTAGGGTGAGGTTCAAACTCTGTCTATTCCCTTTGCCTCTTTCCTAGCACTATTAGTTTGGGGAATTGGAGGTTTGAGTGAATGATGTGATTTATCCTCTTATTCCAAGCATCTGGAACAAAATGTCAACTATAATGCTGCCTCTTTGTACCAATATAAAACCAAACTAAAACACCTTCTTAATAATAAAATTGTTTTCACCTTCCAATGGTTTATTTACAAGAAATGTGTGTGAACATAAGTATGTGAAACTTTGTAATTATTTTAAAAACTCAGTACAATCTCCTTGAAGTTTTAGACTTTAGAATGTTTATTCTAAGCAATCGGACCAGCTTATAGAAATTACACAATCAATTGAAAGTATAATCTTAAATCTGTGATACTGTGTACATTCTTTATAATCAGCTATCAAAGACCTGTAACTTAGAGTTATACTGAACTATTTTATTAGTTTATATATATAGGGGTGTGTGCATGTGTGTGTTGGTGTATATATGTATACCTACATACACACACACACATATATTTCTTGTGTATTAAAAGACAAGTATTCCACAAAATACAGTTGTAAAATACCTTCTGATCCTGATTTTTTCCATAGAAGAATATTCCTTTTTTATTCACTTCATTTATTAATTGATGAGTACATTTTTCCATTTATTTACTATCAGTGGAAACCCAGCCCCCAATATTTCAACATAGGTTCTTTCTATTTTTCCTAAGTGTCAGCCAGTTTGAGAAATAAAGAGAAAGAGTACAAGAGAGGAAATTTAGAGCTGGGCCTCCAGGGGTAACATCACATATCGGTAGGTCCATGATGTTCCCTGAGCTGCAAAACCAGCAAGTTTTTATTAGGGATTTTAAAAGGGGAGGGGGTGTATGAACAGGGATTAGGTCACAAGGACCACATACTTCAAAGGGCAATAAAGATCACAAGGCAAAGGCAAAATTAGAATTACTGATGAGAGTCTATGTCCCGCTGTGCATGTATTGTCTCAATAAACATCTTAACGGAAAACAGGGTTCGAGAGCAGAGAACCGGTCTGACCAAAATTTACCCTGTTGGAATTTCCCAGTCCCAGTAAGCCTGAGGGTACTGCAGGAGACCAGGGCATATTTCAGTCCTTATCTCAACTGCATAAGACAGACACTCCCAAAGCAGCAGTTTATAGACCTCCCCCAAGGAATGCATTCCTTCCCCAGGGTATTCCTTTTTGGGAAAAGAATTCAGTGATATCTCTCTTACTTGCACATCCATTTATAGCTTTCCTGCAAGAAGAAAAATCTGGCCGTATTCTGCCCGACCCCGCATTCAGTCAGACCTTGTGGTTATCTTCCCTTGTTCCCTGAAAATCACATTATTCTGTTATTTTTCAAGGTGCACTGATGTCACATTGTTCAAACACACATGTTTTACAATCAATTTGTACAATACGGGTCCTGAGGTGACATATATTCTCAGCTTAGGAAGATAACTGGATTAAGAGATTAAACTAAAGACAGGCATAAGAAATTATAAGAGTGTTATTAGGGAAGTGATAAATGTCCATGAAATCTTCACAATTTATGCTGAGGGATTTCAGTAAAGACAGGAGTAAGAAATTATGAAAGTATTAATTTTGGGAACTGATAAATGTCCATGAAATCTTCAGAATTTATGTTCTTCTGCCACGGTTCCAGCTGGTCCCTCTGTTCAGGGTCCCTGACTTCCTGCAACAATTTACTCATACATTTGGCAAATTTTTACTCAATTGCTTCCCATGTTATAGTATGTTTGAAAAACTGTTTTTGTAATGTGCTATATTTCATTCACATCTCTTCACTCTTTTTTTTCTTTCTGTGGAAGAGATGATTATATATAAAATATGTAGTCACATAATAATTAGATAAATTATGAAATAGTCACAGAATGATTCATTTCTTTCCTTCCTTAGTTATTTTCATTATAATTTAAACGTGCACTCATTTGAAAAATGTACCACTTTACCGTAGCCAACAATCTGCACAGTGCTGTATTTAGCAGATGTTTAGATCTTGGATTTATTTTTCTGTAACCAATACAATCAAATAACATTTGAGAATAATTCATTGGTACTATGATAATACAGAAATATGGGTGTATAAGATGTTAATCAAATATATTGTATATTTATGTAGCATAACTAATTACAGAAGGACAGAAATTAATACTAACTTTGGGATATTGTAGTAATTTTTGCCTGAGAAGGCTTTATTTTGCCTTTACTATGAGTACTTCATATTGTAGGGGCTCCATATTGTTTTACTCAGAGGACTGTAATTACCACGACATGTTTAATGATAGAAAAGTAGAAGTCACTACATAATTTGTAAGAGTTTGGACGTTAATAATAATATTACCATTTATCAAGCACTTACAATCTTACAATGTACTAGGCAGTTTTGTATTTTTTTCTTTGCTAAAATCATTGCATTCTCATAACATGTACTTATCATTTTCATATTAAAAAAAAAACCTGAAGCTTAAATTTGAGAAGAATTGTTTCAAGGTCACAGTGCTGATGAGTGGAAGAAAGGGTCTTGAATTAGTTTTGAACAACTTAATTAACAGCCTTCACAAGTCACTGCCTTAATTAATGTTTTATTTTTAATCTTAATATTTTTATATTTAGAAAATAGTGTTTTAGTGAGAATTTTTTGTGTCTTAATAGAACCTCTGAAAGCCAGTCAATTTTGGACTATTTTGAATATGAGTAGAATCGGCAATCTCAGATTAGCCATTAATTAACTAACTTTATTTTTGAAATCACAAAACGCGGAAGGATTACTACAACCTAGTATTACAGATGACTTGAACATAAATGTGCAGGTGGTAACCCACAATAATACGGTGGCTCAGATTACCTTTTAACATTTGCTTAAGCAATGTTTACATGATTTTGATATTAATACTTAAGCTTCAAGTAAAAGAGAATTCCTGCTATTCAGTCTAGGAGGACTACCTGGGAAAAAAAACAAAAACAAAAACAAAACAAAAAAAACACCAGTTAGTTGAGATTGCCAGTTTTAGCAAATAAAAATTTAGGGCATCCAGTTATATTTGAATTTCAAACAATCAAATAATAATTTTTAACATGGAACATAAATGATTTAGGACAGACATACTAAAGCAATATTTATTGTTTATCTGAAATTCAAACTTAACTGGGCATTCTATTGTATCTGGCAACCATATGCCTAGTGGAAATTATTGATTGTGCTTTCCTATTATTACAGTGCTGGAATACTAGTACAATGAGACAAAAAAATAAGACCTATTATCATCCCAACTCCATGTAGAAGCATACAGCTTTACTCCAAAAATCTCAGTACTATTCCCTTCATCATATTTTCCAAAGCACTTATTGTTATCTAACATACTTATGAGCTTCTCCTATTGGAATGGAAGATTCATGAGAAACTTTGTTCAGTGTTGCATTCATGGTGCCAAGAATCATGGCTGCACACAGGAGGCATGATTGAAAGTACTTATTATAATGACATTAGAAATTCTAAATGTATTAAGGAGGGAGATGTGTGCATTTTTCTTAGCACGATAGAAGCACAAAAATTGTGACTTTCTGTGCCCAAGGCAGTGAACGAGCCATTTGTTCTCTCTGCCTGTCCTCATTCTGGTTTTGCATGGGGAAAAAAATTAAGTGAGTAGATGAGAACCTTCTACCCCTACAAACTTTAATCCTAAGGACCACTGATAGATCAAGGAGCTGCCTGCACGAATGCTGAGGTGAACCCCATGGAATGGTGAGGGGAGCCCCATGATTTCTATGTCACTACCCCAAATTGCATTTTAGATCCTGCAAATCTAGTAGACCTTCAAGGAGGCGAGTGTCCCTGTTCTCCAGAATAATGAATTGTACTTGAAAAAGTAAACTCGGCCAGTGTTACTGTTGGAGTCAGGGGGAAAAAAAAAATGTCCGTAACACATGGTGTATGAAGTCTTACTATCCGACACTAGGAATTATAGAAAAAAAAGAAAAAAGTACAATCATTTAAGCCACTCATGATATTGCATAATATTGTCTTTGCATCATCAAGTCTATTAAGATAATGTATGAAAAACATGTTGATTTGTCTGGCAAAACTGCTAAATAAATAAAACTGTTAAATAAATCATCAGAGTGCCAGTTCTGCTGAATAGTCTGCCATGTGGACACTTCATTTACTGTTTAGCTGAAGGCTGAACACAACAGAGAGCAGTAGCCAAGCAGACAATAACTTTTAAATATAGATGAGGCTTCATTATTAAGCCTACAGTTCAATATTTGTAAGTGCTGCTTGTAAAAATAATATGTTTGCCTTTGCTCTTTTCTCTTTTGTCCTTTTCTTCTGTGTCCTTTCTTTCAGAACTTTTATGCTTAACCTTGGTTGTCTGAAACTGTAACATATCATAGGAAACACATATGAGGAGTCCTCTGGATTCCACAGAGTTAATCAACGTATATTACTTGTTGATTTTCATTATTATCAGAATGTACCTTCTCTCCACAAATCGAATGAGTTTATCATAGGATTGCAACACTTGGGTCACTACTGGTACAAATATTATTTTTGCCAAGTATTTGCTCAAATATTTAGAAACTATTACAAAATAATCTACAAGCAGCTTCAGTTCATATATACCTGTACACACCAGTTGTGGTAAGTTTTGAGAGATGATATATTTGATATAGCATAAATATTCTAGTAATGAATGTTACTGTATTAAAATAAAAAAAATCAGAGATTACAGTATTTTAAAATATACTTTAGAGTTTCTCAATGATTCTGATGTCTTATTTTCTCCCAACATCCAAGAAACCTAATAAAAATCTCCATTTGATGAGTACATGACCACTTTATGTAGCTGGAATTTTGCAGCCTTACTTAAGATGCAAGAATTAAATCTGGAGAAAAAGATACTATGGAAAGTAATGTGGCTATTGTCCCCACCAGTAGAGATCTCGTTAGGTAAAGTTATACATAAAACGTATTTCAAAAAACAAATTGATAATGCATGATTTCTATTGAATGATGGGGTTGAAAAGATATTTATGATTTGTTCTATTTGTGTATATACTACATTCAGTTCTCATTAAATAAAAGAGCTCTTGTAAACAACTTTTTGAAGTTATTACATACTGAGTTAACAGTTTTAGTAATCACCTTAGAAAATCCATCACTCAAGTGGTCATTAGCACTTATTTAGATTCATATTACAAAGGAAAGATATACTAATTTTGGATGGAAATAAATTAATCATTAATAATATCTAATCACGTACCTGAAATCACAAACATAGGTTTAATTATACATTTATGTAGCAGAATTATTTAGTTTGAATAAAAGTAATTGTTTGCCCCATCCTCAGAATGAATTGATGAAAATAAATGTGCACACACACCACTATTTATTCATCCATTATACATTTAAATTATATGTATAATATTTTCATTCTACGAAGAATGCTTATAATATAAAAAATCATATATTCAGTCAGGTTCATTGGAAAAAAATAGATTTCCACCGGAAAAAGAACAACTCCCTTTGAAGCATGCAGAAGAAGAACTCAGAGCTACTGAGAGGGTTGCTGACCAAGTCAGAGAAAGCATAAGAGAATAAAGTGCGAGCAAGGGGAAATCTGCAAGTCAGGAGGAATGCCATGGTGAGGGCTCACTTTGAGAAACTGTATATTGGAATATAAATTTGGCAACCTAAATTATAAATATAACATAAAAAGCATATTTACTTTTATAAAGAGAAGTCAAAATAATCATCATAAATGAAAGGGGAGTTCATAGTTATAACCACATCTAATTTAAGAAAATATTACCAACGAAAATCAGAAGAAAAGATCACACCTAAAATTTCATTAAACAGGCATATTTATTATAATCTTATGTTCTAGTACTGATGATTTGTTTGCTTATAATAAATATTTCTCTGTTGATTTTAGACTGCTTATTACATAGCAAAGTCTTAATGGGAACAATTACACAGACAACTAAAATGTAAAACTCTTACATTAAGTAATTGTGAAGAAACTATTTGGGGCACCAAATACATGCCATACTTTAAAAAAAAATTCTTACATTTTTGAATAAGTGTCATATCTCCACATGACATACAAAAGTGGTAAATGAGGACCTGATTATAAACATGAAAATACATTAATTAAAGTTCAAATATTCCTTACTGCCCTATATATGAATGTCAGTGTATAACTTGTAAGTGTCTATTCAGTCATACATTCTATGAACGTTTTATGAGTTTATATTAAATGCATTGAACAATTTTCGAAGACTAATTATCACCATACTTCATACATGAAAGAAAACTATTTGGTAGAATATAAAAATATTTAGATTTTAGAAAGATGTTGCTAAATGTATCCAAGGTATTTTACTTTCTTAAATTCAAACTAATTTTAAATAAAAATGTTAAGACCTTTTTGGTGGTTATTGTAGCCACATTCTTTAAGTTAAAAAGCGGCTAATCTCTTTTCTAATTAACTAAGCTCTATTGGATGTATACATGTTACATGTGTGCATAGTCAGAACCAGCACTAAGACAATTATTAGTCACAAGAAATCTTTCAGACTCTAATTTCTTTTCAAACTCATAGGACTTATTTTCTTGAATATGCTCCAGAGTATAGTCAGGCATCACCTAACGATGGGGATGTGTTCTGAGAAACATATCCTTAGATGATTTTGGTCATGGCGTGAACATCAAAGAGGATACTTACACAAACCTAGATGGTATTGCCTACACACACCTAGTCTACATGGTACAACCTATTGCTCCTTGGCTACAAACCTGTACGGCATGGTACTATATTGAATACTGTAGGCAATTATAACACAATGTCTGTATATCTCATTATATCAAAACATTATAAAGGTACAGTAAACATACAGTATAAAAAATCAAGATGGTATACTTATATAGGTCATTCACCATGAATTTAAATTGCAGGACTGGAAGTTGCTCTGGGTGAGTCAGGGAGTGAGTGGTGAGTGAATGTGAAGGCCTAGGACATACTCTGCACTAATAGACTATATAAAGACTATACACTTAGGCCGCACTGAACTTATTTAAATTTTTTTCTTTCTTCAGTAATAAATTAAACTTAGCTTACTTTTAATTTTTAAAAACGTTTTGACTCTTGTAATAGCACTTAGCTTAAAACATAGATAAATTTTACAGCTTTACAAAAATATTTCTTTCTTTAGATCCTTATTCTATCATCCTTTTCTGTTTTTTCTTTTAATTTGTTTGTTAAAAACTAAGACACAAACACACACATTAATCTAGGCCTACACACAGTCAGGATCAATATCACTGCCTTCCACCTCTGCATCTTGTCCCACTGGAAGGTCTTCAGGGGCAATAACATGCATGGAGCTGTTATCTCCTATGATAACAATGATTTCTCTAGATCAAGCTTGTCCAACCCACAAGTCTGTGGGCCACATGCAGCCCAGGAGGCTTTGAATGTGGCCCAACACAAATTCATAAACTTTCTTAAAACATTATGAGATTTTGTGTGTGTGTGTGATTTATTTTAGCTTATCAGCTAACATTAGTGTTAGTGTATTTTCTGTGTGGCCCAAGACAATAATTCTTCCAGTGTGGCCCAGGGAAACCAAAAGGCTGAACACCCCGTTCTACACTAACACCTGGAGGACTAGGTCCTCCAAGCATTTTTTTCTTAAAGTAAAAGTAACTTATTTTTTTAATAAGTAGAAGGAGTATGTGCTAAAATAAAGAGTAAAATATAGTAAATACCTAAAGCTGTAACATAGCCATTTATTATCATTATCAAGTATTATGCACTGTATATAATTATATGTGCCATACTTTTATATGACTGGCAGCACAGTAGGTTTGTTTACACCAGCATCACCACAAACACATGAATAATGCCTTACACAACATTATGATGGACATGACATCACTAGGCAGCAATAGGAATTTTTCAGCTCCATTTTGATCTTTTGAGATCTCATCCTATACACAGGTCATCACTAACTGGAATATCCTTCCGCAGTGCATGGCTCGACTTCTATCTGCTAAAGCAGACTTCTGCAAAAATGTCAACACATATAACATGCTACATATTTTAAGATATTTGACTTAATTTAATGGTGATACTAACGATGACAGAGTCAAAAGAAAAAATTTACTAGTACAATGAAATTACTTACATTTCCAATAGGTGCATGGCCTGATTAGTTAGCTCTTCCTTCACTGATCAAAATAAAATCAATTTCATTTACTCAGTGAAACTTATATGTATTTTCATTGTCTCTATTAATAAAATTAATTAACAAACTAATTGCACTTGTACCATATATAAGTAGCCATTGTAATTCTCTAGCAAAAATTATCTGGAGTGGTGTGTGTGTTTGTATTTTAAGAAATAGATCAAAATACATTTTAAGAAGGTTCATAGAAGGCATTTTAAAAAGCTAAACACTAATTTTAAAGAGAAAAGGCAATGATATCTTTTTGCTAGAAATACCTTTCAAAATAATTTCTACAAGTTGTGGGGAAAAAAATTCTAGAAATCATTAGATCTAGCCCATAGCTATAGTCTAAGGAATAGGATCCTCTGTGAATTATATGCTGTATGAATAAAATAGTAACCTGAGTCATAAAGACATTTCAAATATAAATTGATGTTTTCTCATAGCCTGACTTCATCGACGTGTACAAATAAATCCCAGGTGTGCCCCTGGGAAATATTTATTTATGAAAACCAATGGAAATGAAATGATATATTCTCTCTCCCTCCTTGTAATTTTATAGTAATTAAGAATAAAAACATTAAAAAATTTAAGGTTAAGTGTTCTCAAGCAAATTAGAGTGTTCCCTGGGACTTGTGTGTAATTTGTCTTTATGCATAAATCTAGGGGAAAAAACAATTATTACATGATATAAAATTAACTCCCTCACACACACACAAACACACACACTCGTAATTAGTTCATCCAAAATGTTATTATACATTCATCTTTATGAGTACATAAGAAAGAGTTCAGGCATAAACTGTGATGTTGACATCCATACCAATATCCATAATTACTGTTAACAAAATATAAAGCACAAAACAGATATGACAATATAATACTTCACTTGTGCAGAATATGTAACAGACACAATTCCTAAGTGCTGGTACGAGGCAATTAAATTATGCCCTTACACAAAATGTTAGGGAAAAAAATTATAATTACAGAATTGCTTGATGTACTTTTAGTTTGTATTTATCTTTTGTCAGCTTATTAGAAACACAAGAAAACCAGTCACTGAAAATAATACTAGCAGAGTAAAATAGGATTTTTTGTTTTCTAGAAAAAATATAGTTGAGGCCGGGCGCGGTGGCTCAAGCCTGTAATCCCAGCACCTTGGGAGGCCGAGACGGGCGGATCACGAGGTCAGGAGATCGAGACCATCCTGGCTAACACGGTGAAACCCCGTCTCTACTAAAAAATACAAAAAACTAGCCGGGCGAGGTGGTGGGCGCCTGTAGTCCCGGCTACTCGGGAGGCTGAGGCAGGAGAATGGCGTAAAAACCCGGGAGGCGGAGCTTGCAGTGAGCTGAGATCCGGCCACTGCACTCCACCCTGGGTGACATAGCGAGACTCCGTCTCAAAAAAAAAAAAAAAAAAAGAAAAAAAAAAAAGAAAAAATATAGTTGAAAATCGGATAATATCAACTGTGAGACAATTGCTCAGTAGACTTCGTAGTTCTAAAATACATTGTTTTTGAATTGTCTTACAATGAATTCTACAGCTGTGATTCTGATCATGAATTTTCACACTTGATGTTGAATATTACAGAATTCAAATCACTTTGGAAGCCTACACAGTATTTTTAATAGTTAGGTCTTCGTCTGTTTATCAAATAAACTCATTAGAAGTAGATGCAGGGGGAGATATTTAATTCTACTTCCGGGATGCATATTCCATTCATTCATTTGTGCTTTTATTAATTCAAATTTTACTGCCAGCTTATATGTGACTGAGAAGGAAATATCAATGAAATATGGTCTCAAATTGACAAGTGCCATAATAAAGGTAATATGCCATTTCCAAGCATAATATCCTATCAGTCAAGAAGCTCATCATTATTAAACATCGAAAGTGAGACCCAATTCTGAAACCCCCTATAATAAAATTTTGAGAAAATTATCTTAGGGACAAAATCAATCTTAGAAAACTTTGAGGTTCTTAAAATTTTGTGTCTGGCATGACTTTTCTCTAGTAGATATAGTCTAAACTGATTTAAACAATTAAAAAGAGTACAATCTAAGCACTTTTTGAAGCTGAGGCAGGCAGTAGTCTCAACTACTTGGGAGGCTAAGGTGGGACAATCACCTGAGCCTGGGAGGTCGAGGTTGCAGTGAGTCGTGATTGTGCCACTGCACTGTAGCCTGGGTGACAGAATAAAACCCTCTCAAAAACAAAAAAAAAGTTAAAAAGATAGCACATGATTTAAATATTTGTTAATTGATGTGTAATGTAATTAAATAATTTTTAGAAAGTAAAAGCAGTTGCAAATGTAAACAAAACATTAACATTTCAGGTAACAACTTTTAATATTTGACAAATGCTCCACAAGTAACCTATGAAGTGATATCCTAAATCCTTAGGGATTTTAAATATTTCTCAATCAGGATTTTAAATATATCTGGTTTTTTAAATTTAAAATCTCTTCAATGAAAACAAATACATATTGCATTTCCACAGCAAAAAAAAACAGTATTTTTCTTTTTAAGGGATGCTCATACAATTGTATTTCACAACTACATGAAGTAGTAAAATATACAGCTCAATTTATATTATGAACAATTAGTAAAAATAACAATAAATGAAAATAAAATGCATATATATTCTGTATATTAACATAACTTTTGAAATAAAATGTTTCTAAATGTTCATAAAGGTTGCTTTACAAAAAATGAAATAACTAAATTTCCAATTAGATTAAAGAAAAAAATAAATTACTTGATTTTAAATTATTCACTAGAAGTAATTGTTACAAGGGCAGCTCTAAGGAAAGCTAGTAATCTCCTAATTATATGCTACTTTGATTATCACTGTGCTTTCTTTAGAGCAGTTTTATAGATACACTGTACTAATCAAAGCTATTTCAATTTAGCGATATAAGGTAAATAATTGCAAGGCCAAATATATGAGCTCATTCTCTCATGTTCCTGATGAGGTTCTTAGGAGGCATTTATACAAGATCTGTTAGTTTTCCCTTTTCCCTTAAAACACATTTTAAATTTATGAATACACCCCTAGTTGTTTAATCTCCATTAATGTGTCCTGTGCTAAACAAATTTAAGCAAGCACAAAATTTTGCATGTTTAGATTAATTAAATCATTAAGCCAGTAGTTGCTATGCTGCAAATATCCATTTGGCCCTGTTGAATTTATTATCTAATATCTGTGGGCACTGATTAGCAGTTTTGCTCATTATTAAACTAAACTTGTTGCATAAATCAAGGCCCTAAAACACTTATCATGGTTGTTCCCTGAGCCATTTTTAAGCTTTCTGACTCAAATACTTCATTTAGTTTAAAAAAGATAAACATGTATTAATTTCTTGAGTATAATCTTAAATATAAACTGTTACAATATTTGAACAATCCTCTATCAACTTGTCTTTTGTTTCTGTATATCCTGTACATTTACTTTTCCATTTAATGTAAAGGTAATGAAACAAAACAAAACAAAAAAATTAGGTTATCTTTAGAATAGCCATGTTCAGCTACAGCACAAGCTATAGCACAAACAACTCAAGCCATGTGTTTTTTTGTTTGTTTGTTTTTGTGTGTGTGTGTGTGTGTGTGTGTTATAAAAGAGGTTAATCGGGAAAAAATGAATGAAAAAAAATGTTCCAGTAAGGCAATGAATAATCACAAAGTATATATGAGAATTACATCATATAGACTTCAAATATTTCTGGAAATTTTTGATCATTTGACATATTATGGTTTAGCTAAAACAATGATCCAGTGATGGAGAACTTTCTTGTCATGTTCTCATATTTGATGCATCCATTTAATTATGTTGGTCACATGTAAAATTATAAAAAGAAAGATTTCAAATAGCAAATGTCCTGTAATATGTGTAACATATAGAAGAAATGAAAATATAATGCATCTGTTTGAAATTTACATATATATGGATGTATATATGTGTATGTATTCTTATACTTGTGTGAATATGCATATATATGCACAGAAGCTTACATGCAATCATCTTATTTTAATCTCTGTATTTTATTTTTTAAATGTGAAAATACTTCTGAAACAAATGGACGCTGTTCAATTTGATTATGTATTCACTAAAGAATCATTTGTTGGGAAATGAGACAGAGAACAGATAAGTTTAACGAAGGCATAGAATAACAATTTTTCTCTGTCTGGACAAGACAGTATGTAATATTAATCATTTTTTGTGCATGAAATAAAATAAATCCCGGCCGGGCGCGGTGGCTCACGCCTGTAATCCCAGCACTTTGGGAGGCCGAGGCGGGCAGATCACAAGGTCAGGAGATCGAGACCACGGTGAAACCCCGTCTCTACTAAAAAATACAAAAAATTAGCCGGGCGCGGTGGCGGGCGCCTGTAGTCCCAGCTACTCAGGAGGCTGAGGCAGGAGAATGGCGTAAACCCAGGAGGCGGAGCTTGCAGTGAGCCGAGATCGCGCCACTGCACTCCAGCCTGGGCGACAGAGCAAGACTCCGTCTCAAAAAAAATAAATAAATAAAATAAAATAAAATAAAATAAATAAATAAATCCCTACAGAACATGGAAGACAATTTTGCATTCCTTAGTTACCTTCGATATTGGATCAAAATGATGTGATTTTCTTTTGAATCATGGAATCCAATATATTCTGGTTTTATTTGTAATGATTTATCACAAATTATTGTTAAGTGATCTTATTGATTAAAAATGAATATTTCTTAATGTTTATTAATGCAGTCTTTGACCTTGGATGTTTCATATACAATTCTATGCATTTTTAACATCCTATTCTGCTAGAAGATTATGCTAAATTTTATGTTTATTTTGAAAGGTCACAGTCTTCTCTTTTCACTTACTTTATAGTGGTGTTTATATGCTAAGAATCTTACAATCTTTTCAGAGTTTGTGTTTATTCATTTTTATCCACAAAACAATAATTCCTATATGTTAATATATTGTATGCAGAATGTGATTACCAATGAGTATTCATAAGTTATTCTACTTTATTCCACTACTAATAAAAAACATATTTTTAAATTTATTTTATATTTAATGTATTTTTTCTTAGTGCAAATATCCTGAATTGTTCGTTTCTGTCTACTTTTGTCATTATTGAACAATTATAATTATAAACAATCTCCTAACAAATCAGAAATCCTCTTTACAAAGGCAATAGAGGAAGAAAACACCTATAATTGAATAAGCCTTAAATTAGAATGTGATATTCATGATAAGCAATCCACTAAGAGACTGCAAACACAAAAAGAAACCTCACCCCTTTATATAACCAAGCATATACAATGCATTATACCCATGTTTTCAAGATAAACCATAATTAGTCCTCAATTAAGAAAACTTGACAGGACCATTTGTCACACATAGTTCAACATAACTTTTCCTGGTAATTGGGGTGACCATGTGTGTTGGTTAATTGGATTGTGTCCAGAAGATAATTGCATTTCTCATGTCTTTATGACAGGAGGTAGGTTTGCAACATGGAGCAAGGTTCCCACAAAATTTAGGCTCCTACCTTCCCACAGAAAGTGGAAAATTTAAAAAAAAAAAAAAAATGCTTTCTCTCCTGATGATTTTTACTTTTCAAAGAGATGTTCCCAGGTTCTTGAGAAAGACATTCCTGAGCCATTAAACTGACATAAGGCCTATCTCAAGAGGTCTATCTAGTTTTCAGAAAAATATGTGTGTTTGTGTGTGTTTGTATTTATTTTAGAGAGGGAAAAGAAAAAGGGCTTACTATTTTAAGTATTTTTTTTTTAAGTTAGTGCTCTAAGAAAAAGAAGGGGAGGAGTAGCTCTCCCCTTACTTTCAATATTAAGCCTCTTATTTTTCATTTTAATTTGTCCTTAAACTATCGAAGCTGCAATCATTTATTTAATCAACACCAAGGAATACTATGCAGCCATAAAAAGGAACAAGATTATGTCCTTTGCAGGGACATGGATGAAGCTGGAAGCCATTATCCTTTGCAAACTAGTGCGGGAACAGAAAACCAAACACTACATGTTCTCACTTATAAGTGGGAGCTGAACAATGAGAACACATGAACACAGAGAGGGGAACAACACACACTGGGGCATGATGGAGGAGGATGGGGAGAGCATTAGGAAAAATAGCTAATGCATACTGGGCTTAATACCTAGGTGATGGGTTGACAGGTATAGCAAACCACCATGGCACATGTTTGCCTTTATAACAAACCTGCACATCCTGCACATGTAACCCATAACTTGAAATAAAATAAAATAAAACAAAATAAACAGAAAGCAACCTGATGCTACCTTAATCTTGGCTATCATAACCAATTATAATCTGGGCTCATCAATATTTTTATATTCAAGACCTGTTTATTTTCCTTAAAGTAAGACGTTGGAGTGGTAGTTGCACGTTTCTTTCACAGAAATTTTACATCTGGATGATTTTTCACAGGGCCATAGCTGGAGGTTTTCTTTGCTTTTTGCCTTTGATTTGAAAGGAGATGTTCAAATGCTGTGGTTGGCTAAGTAGAATACTGTTCTCCTGAAAATGCTTTGGATATTTTTCCTGTCTGTGCCCTCATATAACACATTTCTTAGTCATATTATTCTGACTTCAGAAAATATTCTGTCCTAATGCATCACTTCTAAATTAGCTTAACTTTAGCAAAGCCCTATTTCCAAATAGATATTTTGTGTAGTCCTGAAGTATGTTGCATTAAAAAACAATGACTGTGTCACTTATGCCATATCACGTGTTGTCCAAAACACCATTTTTCCTGAGAAAAACTAATGATTAAAAACTATAAAAATACTTTATATGTAATAATATTAATCTCTTCATGCTCCAAATTCTGATGAGTACTATGTACACATTCTACAGATGTGTAGAAGAATTTGGTATCATGTTGAAGAAAATTATTAGCAAAGTACAACAAATTCCAAATTTCATCCTTTGCAAAAAGTATGTATTCTCTTTGGTTTTCAAACACAAATCTATATTTAAAAATAAAACAAAAGCAAAGATTTTCCCCTTTCAACTTCAAAATGAATGTTTTCTGCGGATACTTGTAATTATACTACTAACTAATGCTTTGGAGGTATTGGAAAAATAGATTCTCTGGCTCCATGACCAGGGTCAAAAATGTTTCTCCTATAAGAAAAATCACCTTGTATTTTAATGTTTTCTCATTGTTATAAATGATTTTTATGTACAGAATAATATATACTCAGTCATAAAGCAACATCACTTACCAATATGGTGGCATCTTTATTCAGCTTTAGACTACTGTATCCACATGGAAACCACTTTCTAGGGGAAGAATATATAATCATAGAAAATCTATTCCATATCTGCTTTTCCTGAATTTATTTTTTAAAATTCATATATCAATTCATTGCATTCCATGTCTTCCAGCCATATCGTGATAATTCGTTTCTGATACAACAGTGAAAATCTAGCTCTGATTAATTCAACATCATTAAAATTGCCTTACAAAATGATAAGAAGAAATAGTCCTCGGAAGATTCTCTTCAATTAAGCATCTATATGTAAACACTGGGTGCGTAAAAGCAATACATTTAATCATATACCAAAAATGTACCATGAAATTTTATCAGCTCTTAACAAATATTTCCAAATTTACATAAGATTACAGAACCATTGATAGAGATTTGAGGATTCATTGTCCACCATATTCTTGAGATTGTATCTTTCGTTGTGCCTTTGTTGTTGCTGTCATCCTTAACCTTCAGGTGGAGTGGAAAGTAAATGTCCAAATAATGCTTATTTTGTATTTAAGATAATAGAAAATCAGCTACATGAAATTTTTTTTTCTATCTTTAGTTTTAAATTTTTCCTCTGACATTAAATTATCATATCTATTCTATACATTTCACTTCCTAAACATTTTCATGTAAAGTAGTCTTAACCCCTGAAGAAACAACTATTGTTATAACTTCTTTTATTCTGGTCATTTTCTCCTTGTTCTATTCTTTTGAACTTTTTGTTTGTTACTTTTCTACACTAATATTACAGAAAGTTAATCTGCATTTACCTTACAATAGACAGCATAGATAAAATGAGAAAAGGTTCAGACAAACCAGTTTTAGTAAAAAACACATGTATCTGGAATAAAACACTATAAAATTCTCAATTCATGGAATTTCTCTTCTACACTTGATATTTAGAAGAGAAAAATCACAGAAAATAAAGATAAACTGGATTGTTTTTGAGAAGCACTATAAGTTCCTGCTGTCAATGTAGATTGAGTTAATTTCTTTTGCTTTTAATGTCTTAAACCAAAGATATATCAAACTTCAGTAGTGCTGCACTCTGAAAAGTTCTGAACCATCAATTAACTTTAAATGTTGACACAGGAAAGCATTAAATAGAATATTTTAAACCCTTTCTTCCTTTATTCCCCCCCTCATTGGAAGCTTAATACTGATCTCTGAGTTAACAAGGGCAGGGCATTGATCATGTTTCATGCCCAGAACTCTAGTTTAACTGAAATTGTGTTCTATTTTGTTGTTGTTGTTTTTTTTAAAAAAACATAAAGCACTGCTTGGTTGATTGAACCTTGCCTTTTGTTAATGATGAATTTAGTCCAATCACTTTCAGGTTATAAAAAAAGGCCTCTATCTTATTGTATTTATTTGTACTTCATTTATTGATAAGTACTACTACAGAGAGGCTCACATCACATTTATACTCCCTGAAAGTCTCTCTGGGTGATGTAGAACTCATTAAATAGTTGACCTCACATAAGCAGCAGATGTGTTCAATTTTCTTTCTTTATTGTCATATTTTCAGTGGATATTTTCTATCAAGATTAATCATGAGAACACACTTTGTTTACTTTTAACATTATAATTTAATGTTTAAATTATGCAGGTAATTTAATTTTCTAAATTATTTTATCATCTTGTTTTCCTTGCAGTATGAGTACCCCCTCCCACCCTGCAACGCTTTATATTAAGATAACTAAATTATCATAATTTTATACTATTTCAATATTTTACATCCTGTAACCATTGCAGATCTTTTTTTACTGGCTTATTCAAAATTCATTGTTGTCAGATAATTACAAATTAAAATATGTTCTAGGCCAGTTGTTATTCTGTCTGAGTCAACTCATATCTCCTTGAAGCTTAAATCATAGCTGATCATTACTTGTTACATGCTAATTGATTTCTGTTTAATTTGGCTGCTTTCTGTATTGCAGTAGATCACACTACTTGACAAGACTCCTAAAGTGAGATTTCTGCTCTTAGGGTTTTTGTTTGTTTGTTTGTTTGTTTGTTTTAAGATAGTTACCATCTATGTGTAAATTTTGGTTTATATTGGCTTAATTTCCCATACTGCTATTACCTTTAATGTGATTTATCTTAAGATAAATGCAATATTAGAAAAATCTAGATTTAAACAAGAAATATATTTTATTAGATCATGTATTTACAAAATATTGGCATGAAAAGAGCTGCATAAAGTGTGTGAGATTTTGTGTAAACCAATATATCACTGGTTTATTATGTGCAAAACAATAAATTAGGTCTAATATCAAAATTATTCAAGACAAAAAATTGAATTATGGATTGATGCCTCCATAGGGATATTAATACAAAATTCCCATAGAATGTTTTAACTGAAACAAATATAGAAAACAAACTTCTGTTTGGTTATTATAGATTAACATTAACTTGAAACATTAAATAATAAAGAACAAGTGAAGAATAATAAAGAACAAGTGAAGTACATATTTTTAAACATCAAGTAAAGATTGTTTAGAGTCTTGGTGTAATTCTGTATCTCTTTTAAAATCATACTTTTACAGAACCACATGCTTTGGGTTTCTTTGGATACTGATATTTAAAAGAAAGAAAACTTTGTGCTAAATTATATGTTCTATTACGTTATATATTTAATGAAAGAAGAGAATAAATCCCTATGAGGAAATAAATGGAGAAATAGAGCTAGATGTAAAGAAAATACATTTTTTTTTTAAATCTAGGAAGTTAAAGACGTACACTTACTCTTCTATACTTAGTTTTAGGATTTCTGAGTGTAAGCTAGAAAAGTAAATTTTAAGAGACATTGTTTTCAACCTATACTATATCTGTGCAATAAATATCAAAAGCAAACACTGAGAACAAGTTTCAACAAATAGTTGTATGTTGCAATTAGTTTAACTTCCAGTCATTTTCTGAAACTGGTAAACGTAGATTAGATTTAGATTTCCTTGAAGGGACCCTCATTCTCTGCTAAATAGCATGTAGATTTTTTGTCCCAGAGAGTTATTATTTTATATTCAGAATCTAAGTTTCACTTGGTTGTGGAACAACCAATTCATAGTTTAACACGAACTTAGATAACTTTCAAAAAGACTTTGTTTCATGTTTATTATGTTTAATATCTTTAGAATATTAGTTGGAGTTATTAATCATGTTAAGAGCTTTTTATAGATTTAAGAATTTCTTATCAAAGCCTCAATATGACCATTATCTCATGGTACTTAAATTATCACTCTGGAATACAATTGCCATCAATTTTATTTGGTTGATTGGTTAGTTTAAATCATAGTAACCTATATAAATGTATAAAAATAGGAAACCTTAAAACAACATGAAACAAATTTACATGACATCTATGGAAACGGACAGAGAATTAATTTTGTTAGGGTTCTCCTTATTTTTCCCATTAGATGATGAAGCTTTGTGTGCACAAAAACCATAACACTCTGCTTTTAATTTGTCCAATAAGGCATGCCATTGGTTCATGACATGACATAATATATTGGATTGTGCCTTCTTATTAAATCATACTTTTTAAAAATTATACTTTTATAGAACCACATGGAATAATTTGAATATTAATATTTAAAGGAAAAATATTCTTCTTCCTAATAAATATCTGTGTGAAATTTCTGCAGTCACACAATCTTACCAGATGTAAAATTATTTCATTTAACTATAATATGTATACTCAAACTTTTTAATTTCTTAAATTAGAGAACTTTTCAATCAAGTGCAGTATTATTTGGAATATAAAACAGCTGTTGTAGTTGAATATAGGATAAGAGACCCAGAGTTCAGCCTGTTGCCCACCCCAGCAGGATTCATCCCAGCGCCCACATCACCAGCATCCCTACCTCTCCAAATAACCCCCAGGCACTTAGGAGCCTCTAGGGATCAATGGAACTCTGGTTTTCAAGTTATGGCATCATATATGACTATCCCATATAGCTATTTTGTAATTAATATTTTAATATTCATGAGATTCCACTCTATACTTTTTAATTACATTTTATTTTCTTTACTGATCCACAATAATTGTGCATATTTATGGGGTACAGAGCAATGTTTTGCTACATATAAAATATAGTGATCAGATCATGGTAATTAGCATATTCATCATCACAAATATTTAATTGAGTGCTGGAAACATTCAATATCCTCCTTCAAGCTATATTAAACTAAATGATGTATTTTTGTTACCTATGGTCATCCTACAGTGGTATCAAACGCTAGTACTAATTCCTCCTATCTAGCTGACAATTTTGTTGTAATTGAAGAGCTCTCAGAGTTGATTGCTTTCTTTCAAGTACACTGGCTCTTTCTAATCTGTAAGTATAAGTATGATGAAAAGTTATGTAGGTACAGGAATATTTTATTTATAAGGCAAACATACAGTACCTCTTCAGTTAGTTGGGTTTAAAGAATAGGACACATTTAATTTTCTTTTGAAACTAGGTGAGAGATAACCAACAACTAAAGCAACATTTTGGCTTAGGTAAAAGTGAACATTTTATATAACATGTACATCTGAAAAGAGCAAAAGTCAAATGGAAAATGGGAAATCCTTCAGAAATATTGATTACTAAGGAACTCAAAAGTCTACTTTTTTCTGTTCTTTTTTAATAAAACTATGAAATTTTTTTTAAATTCTCATAATAATGGAGTTGTAATTCCCCTGAAAAAATAGAATTTTTCTCTGTAGGTTTTTTGTTTTTTGCTTCAACACTCTGTCTGCATTAGAACCCCAAGCCATGCAATTACATGGCATATATCATACTGTCAGCTATATTGCATTTCATGAATTATCTTCAAGAAAATAACTTGTTTAATCAGCTTTAAACATAATCCTCAGGAATTTTATCCTGAATCTTTCTCCAGTGAACATAGAAATGAATGACAAGGTATAATAGATTGTAGGGCAACAAAATTATTTAGAAATTTCCTTGTGCACTGATTTTAATTTTATTTAATTTTTCAACAGTTTAAATAAACATATGATGTGTGCATATATATGTGTGTGTGTGTGTATATATATGTGTGTGTATATATGTATATACACACACACACACATATATATATATATGAGATTCTCTCCTCTGAGTGCAAAATAAAATAAAAAGTAATAACAGTAAAAAGCCGATGGGCAAAAATTGATTCATAAATGAGATGGTGGCATTCATCTCAACGTTCTTATTGGAAACCTAAATCTCAGTAAATTTGTAGCCTAAGGATACAATGGGCTTAAAGGATTTCTGTCTCTGAAGAAAAATTAGAAGGCCTTTGAGGTAAGGTAAATGGAAAAGGTTTTTTGGGCAAATCTGGAGCTCTAGCACTATTAAATGTTAAGCACCATCAAGGGGTATCTCCGTCATTAACAAGAGTGGCATGTGGGAGATTGTTTCAAGCAGGAGAAGAATTACAGATGTCTATGTGAAGGTGGCCCAATGCCATAGGGAAGCTCTGTCAAGCAAGAAATGATTTTTTCCAAAGTTATCGTAAAGAAAAAGTGAAGAGGTTATGGTCAGTTTTTCTCTTCCTTTGCCCAGTCTCCCAGAATATCAAAGAACAAGATAGCTGCAAGAGGGAGGGAGGAACAGAAATATCTTAGAGGTGAGCGACATTCATCCAAAAGCATGAGGTCCACTAAAGATGTGAAAGTTCATGAATTATTATCCTCTACCTGTTTAGCATTCTTGATTCTTTGGGCAATATTTTATTTGATTTGAAAGTTAGTTTCATGAATGATTTTATAACCTCCAAAACTTTCTTCTTATTTTTTTAATTATGCTGCAAGTTCACTTCTGCTGTATTGCTGAATCATTCATTCCCACGAAAAAAAGATGATTTAGGAAGTGATTCAGGAAGTCTACCTCTGACCATCTTAGAAACCTGAACCCCATATACACATAGAGTACTGTATTATTTTCACATAGCATTAGGCCATCCATCTGCCAATTCTGATAAATAACCTGAGGTTCACAGCTCAGAAAACAGACATTGATGTTCTCCCAGCTGGAAGCATGTAGTGATGACAGCAGCTAAGTAGACTTCGTGGTTACTGAGGGTGGTTTACCTTTAGAGTGCTAAAACAACATTGCCTTCAGATTTTCTTTATATAATTGCTCAGAAGATGGTAGCTAATGAAGATGAGATCTGAGATCTGAGATCTTTTTTTTCTATTTAATATGATGTTCTTTTTGTTTGTATGTTTGTGTTTTTTATTGTGTTCTAACTCCTTGATTTATACCGTAGTCTTTTTGTTTTGTTTTGTTTTGTTTGAGACAGGGTCTCACTCTGTTCCCCAGGCTGGACTACAGTGGTTCAATCATGTCTCACTGTAGCCTCAACCCTTTGGGCTCAAGGGATCCTCTTACTTCAAGCTCCTGAGTAGCTGAAACTAGAGTTTTGTGCCACCGTGCCCAGCTAATTTTCAAATATTTTTTGCAGAGACAAAGTCTCACGATGTTTCCCAGGCTAATCTGGAACTCCTGGGCTCGAGTGATCTTCTTGCCTTGGCCTCCCGTGCTGGGATTACTGTGCCCAGCTGATGGATGCCATACTCGCAGGAAAATTAATTTTATTTTCATTTTTCCTGCTAATAAGTTACATTCATATGGTCAAGGAATTAGTAGTGTTTCAGTCAATAAAATCTACTTACTTTTGCAACAACAAAGTGTTGATTCCATGATGATATGAGAGGTTGTTTAAAATCTATTTTTAGAAATAACAGATTATGTTACTACCAGGAACTTTGAATTTATTTCCACATTTGCCACCTAAAATTTTAAGTCATGAGTATATTGTATAATAATAGTATTACAGTAGGGTTTTTTGATGTGTCAATATTTTGCAACTCCTCTTGTCTAGTGGTGAAATATATTTCGCCACACAATCCATCTAGGAGTGTAATTTCCCTTCCTTGGGCCAATTATGTGTTAACAAATGTGGTGCCAGCAGAGACTTGAAAAGTGTTTTCACATTGGATTTTGCTCTGTTTATTGCTGTGAACCTTGATACGTCTGTACCAAGTAGCCTGGGCTAGCCTCCTGGAGGAAGAGAGCCCCAACCATTTGATGTTGCTGCAAAGGCAAACAGGTGCACACTTAGATCTTCTCTCAGGAATGCATATGATGTCACAGTGATTACTTTGTTCCAAAAAGCATTGCTTGGGTTGAAAACCAGACTCAATGAAAATGAACAATCTATAATTTAATTTCTAAATTTTAAATTTTAGTTAATGTATCTCTCTCTCTCTCTCTCTCTCTCTCTTTGTGTGTGTGTGTGTGTGTGTGTGTGTGTGTGTGTGTGTGTCCATTACATAGCATTACTTCGGATCACTGATATTTTTTCATTTTGCAAATATTGTATCATTAATCTGTCATTATGCTGATACTTTCCCTACTTTTAGTTTATTTATACTCATTTCTCCCTGTATCTATTGAATAATCTAAATAAAGCTATTAGCCATCATTTAGTTAACAAGGGTATCCTCTGACTCTTATTTGTGAATGCATTCCCTTGCTCCTGTCTCATAGCTAGAACTTTTCAATAAGGTCTTTGTTTGATGTGGGTTGAAATGGAGCAAGCTTATCTCACAGAGATATAATGTGCTAACCCAATAGTCTTGACCGAAGATAAATCACTCATTTAATGGGCTCTGCTTGAAATGCAGAGGGTTGACCACAAAAGACCACTTTTTGTCTCTTTGTCTTAGGTCCAAACCGAAACTGAATTTGTTGGTCATATATTCTTATTCTAAGATCATTTGTTCACCTCTGCACACTGCAATACAGTCTAATGTAATTGCTAGTCCTAGAAAAGAAAAGAAAAGAAAAAAGAAAAGAAAAGAAAAGAAAAGAAAAGAAAAAAGAAAAGAAAAGAAAAAAAGACCAGTGGCATCACAGGCCACTCCTGAGGTTCTCTGGCAGAATAAGTGAGGTTATCATCAAGTCTTCTGCCTAGTGTTAGTATCATTAGCTTTTCATTTTATGACAATGCAACTATTTTTAAGATAAAATAATGAATAGTGAGGAATGTGTTAAGGGATCTGATTTCTGAAATATTTTTTTAAGTTCTTAAATGAAGAGATAAAATATTTTTAAAGCAACATATTTTATTTTGAAAAATAGATTGATAAGGCAGGAAGGAAATTTGATTATTCTTATTTATTCAGGAAGTTTGCTCAGGAATGCAGCGATAAGAATCTGTTAAAAAATAAGGGGAGATATACATTTACATTAATTTTAGTTGCATCAGATTTTTTTTGAGGGATGGTAAAGGTCCCAGCTATATTGAAAAACTACCTAACTAGTTTCAATTTCTCACAGATAATCAAAATATTATATAGTACAAAGAGAATTTTCTATTTTTATGTGTCTCATACAGGAAATAAAAATTCTCTTCAGAAAAATAATGCATATATGCATTTAATAAAATAAATAAATGCATACACCACCTCCTTGATATTTTGGAGTTGTTGGGGCACTCTCTGAATATGAACCCCCATACCTTGGTCACTCAAATTTCTAATTCTACCCAACCCCCCTACCCCCAATCATATGCCTTTGTTTTCTAATGATATGCCTTTCTATAAACAATTTTCTCCAACTGGGATGACTATATCACTTTCGTTACATAACAGAATTTTATTTATCTACATTTTAAATACCACCTTGTTTTTGCAGTGTTCTTAGCTTATTGCTAGTTGCAATTAAACTCTTCACCTCATATTCTTAAGATAGGTGCTTCTTAGCACTTAAAAAACTGCCTCCCATTTCCATCGTGAGCCTCTGCAGGCCAATAACTGTATTTCATTCCTTCCTCTATCAACTACCATTCCTTGTGTATATTTGGAGTTAAATAAATGCTGTTTGAATTAGGAGTGATATATTTTGATAGTCTTTAATATGATGAAGACTATTATAAAAATTTAAATCATATTTTTCTAGAGTTAGAAATGATCTAGAAAAATATGAATTTGAGTTTAAATAAATGTTATAGCAGCATAATGAATCCATTGATCCTGAATGATAACTGAAACTTAAATGAATCACTTATTTAAGGATTGTGTGCTGACAGTATCTAATATTTATCAACTTTGTTCAATATTTTAGCAACTTTAGGAAACTTGTAAGCAAAATAAAATGCCTAGGTTGTTTTTAGCAGTAATATTTAGTATCAATCTTGGAATTGTTGCTTTTGTGGGAAATTCTGTACTGAATGATTAATTCTGTACTCCAAAATGATTCTGTTGAGTATATATTTTTTTTGGATTGCTTTGAGATATTGCACTGTGATTCAGTGTTCTATTAATATCATATAAAACTTGTAAGATATAGTTCATAAGGTGAAGGTATCCCTTTTCCTTAACCACAAGTTTCTACTCTATCTAATAACCAAATCACAATCCTTCGATAAATTAAAAAGTTAGCCAGATGCTTTTAGTTCCTCGCAAAGCCACTGACTCAAATCAAACACAACATACTACTTGACTGGGTTCTCCCAGACAATCAAAGTGTCTGCAATGGGTTTGGAAGTAATCTTACTTGTGAGGTGTAGGTTTTGGGCTTCTTACATGAAAGAAAATATACACAAAGGAGGAAAGGCCAAATTATAGTTTGACTATGTAAATGGTAACATCAGCTCACACCATCTGTATAACCTACATGTAGTGAGCTGTAGATTTAAAAAATGATGATAGTATTTCTATTGGCCATCATTTTAAACTCTTGGAACAGTTAGCAAGAAGTTATATTTCTCTGTTCCATAAAATGAAGAAACAAAAAACCTTCTTACAAAAATTATGTTTGTTTCACAGTGGAAGTAGCATTCTTAGGCTTTTCCTATCGAAACAGCTAATTTCTTGCTAAACAGAGAATATGATTAAATAGAGCAAGAAATGACAAACTATTTCAAAGAGTTTTATTCTATTTTTTTTTTTTTTTTTTGAGAGGGAGTCTCTCTTTGTCTCCCAGGCTGGAGTGCAGTGTTGCAATCTTGGCTCATTGTAACTTCCGCCCCCCTGGGTTCAAGTGACTCTCCTGCCTCAGCCTCCCGAGTAGCTGTCACTATCGGCGCGTCCCCCGACGCCCGGCCAATTTTTTGTATTTTTAGTAGAGACGGGGTTTCACTGTGTTAGGCAGGATGGTCTCAATCTCCTGACCTCGTGATCCACCTGCCTCGGCCTCCCAAAGCGCTGGGATTACAGGCGTGAGTCACAGCGCCCAGCCTAAGAGTTTCATTCTTAAACATTGAGTAGACAATCAAGTGGTAAGAAATTATAATCAAGTAAGTTAAAATGAACATGATGTTGTAGGTGGGTTTATGCATTTATTTATTTTATTAAATGTATATATGCATTTTTTCTGAAGAGGATATTCATTTCTTTAATCTCATTATGCAAATAGTTCATGACACCAAAATGAACCAATGCAAAAAATAAATAATAATAATTAAAAAAATAAATAAACTACATGCACACACAATTTCAAGAGCATTCTTATGCCCACGTATGGACCTTATTTAGCAGAGGACAAAATGTAAATGAAGTCTAAAAGACTAATAAACATGGTAGAGGGGTTCAAGTAAAAGGAGGAATCTAAACCAGATGAGAGGTAATCACGTGTTTGGGTGGAGAGTAAATAGAGGGTTTGTATTTACTATTTGAAATCTAGTTGTCTATTGTTTATCCCTCCATACTGTTTAGGTAGTGGTGACCAAAGTCATAGTTTGACAAGACACTGGACTTCATAGTACCTTCAGCATTGGAAATGTTTATGAAATATAACCTAAGGTAATTACACTGAATGTGGGAGTTCACACAAAGATATCTTTCATATAAAGAAATGGTAAAAGAACAAGGCTCTCTTGAAGTAGCAAATATCAGTCAACTTGTTAATATTTTATCTATTTATTTATTTATTTATTTATTTATTTTATTCATTTGTTTGAGACAGAGTCTCACTCTGTCACCCAGCTGGAGTGCAGTGGCATGATCTTGGCTCACTGCAACCTCCACCCCCCAGGCTCAGGAGATCCTCCTGCCTCAGCATCGCAAGTAGCTGGGTCTACAGGTGCACACCACCACATGAGGCTAATTGTTGTATTTTTACAAAATACACGCCACCACGCCCGGCATTATTTTGTCTTTAATGTGAAATGATTAGCTTTTTGAGATGAGTGAAATATCAGGATAATTACTTAAATGACTTCACAACATTTTACCTTATCCAGATTATTATTAGCATGATGCCATCTAGTAAAGATATAACCTATTCTTCTAATATGGAATGTAACAGTGTGAAATTCCAAAGGTAAGCCAAAATTATTATTTTTTAAGAGAACAGAATGCAATTTATGTCCTTTTTAATAAAAATAAGAGTACTTTTCTATCTCATTATGATAGGTTAGGTGTGTAATGATATATGCTTTGGTCTCAAGACATTACCCAGAGTGATTTCCTGAAGCATGGGATTCTCATTGGCTTTCCAGAGGAAGATTTAAGTTCTACACTGAAAAGGGACAATGACATGAAGAGAAATAGATTAGCTGATCCTCTGTTCCATATCCATATGAATAGTCATTATGCAGACTAGATGAGGTACATTTTTCAAGATCTAAATAGGATGACTGGTGGACGGTGTAAGTTTTGTATTATTATGTAGATCTCTGAGGCACAACTTCAAGTGGTAAGCAATTAAACCACAAAGAGACTGAAGAAAGAAATGGGGACTGCCATTAAGTTGCTCATTTTTACAGCAGCACCTGGCACACTTCATTTCTTGGGCACACATGGATATAATTCAATTTTGGGGGATGAAATTGAAATCCTTTCAGGAAATCTTAGAGTAATTAAATGATTCCGCTTCATGATGAAAACTTTTTGTTTTTAAGTTTGAAGTAACATACTTCCTTTTACCCATCTTTTATCTGAATTCTCCCTTCCAATGTAAGTTTGTTCTTGTGAGGAGAAGGAATAAATACTATAATTAAAAGCATCTCTGATAACATTGTACTTCAGGGAATTCACTTTTGCTGTGCATCTTCTCTGAGACAAAAAACGCACAACAGATGGTGTGTTTAATGTTAATCTCCTTATTATTCACTACCCAGTATTGCAAGAAACCTTCACATAGCAAAATATGATCTGGTTTAACAATTATGCTATCTTAATGCTTATTTTAGCTCATCCATAGAATGATACTGAGTTGCCAGTGACAATGAAGTTTCAAGGTTTTAAAACTTTCATTTGCTTTTTAAATTTTGTTGTAGTCAGCTAAACCATTTTCCAGACATAATCTATTTACAATGTTTTGCTGTCTGGAATTCAAAAATTACCATTTCATGGTTTCTATTTGTGATGAATGTGAGGCATTGCTTATTTTCTGGTAAAGTTTAGTAGCTCTCATAGCATTTTCAAAAATGGGTATAAAGATTTTAATGTAAGAATTACAGCTTCATAAATGAAAAGATATCAGTGGAAATAAAATTTGAAGAGGCTGTAGCCTATAGATCAGAGTTGCTGACCACCACTGTGGATAGAAATAACACCATGTTCAGCATTAAGAAGATACCCACCTCTGTAATCTTTCATAGTCACTTCTATCTTCTCCTGTTCAGATTGTTCTCAGTTATTTTTGACATCAGCTTGCATGGATAGGGGAAAAATCGTCAAAATTAATGTGGCAATTATTGAGCTTATTGTCTTTTTAACAATTTTGAGACATATTTGCTTATAGGATACACTCATTTAAAGTGTACATTTCTATGGCTTTATGAATGAAGTGCCTCATTGTTAAATGCTAAGCTGTACAGTGTGGGGTGGTGGTGGGAAGTATTTGTCAATGGTAAGGACATCTTTTTGGGGTGATAAAAATGTTCTAAAGTTGATAGTGTTAATGACTGTACAACATTTTTATCACCCCAGAAAGATGTCCATACCATTGACAAATACTTCCCACCACCACCCACTCTGTATTTCTGAGCATTTGACAATATTAGGCACTTCAATCAAGGTTTAATGACTTTTTCTATACATGCATTTATGCTAATAACAGACATATACTTATTTAACAAGCATTTATTGGCAATTTCCCAGGTGCCAGACAGAATGATAGGTATCGAGGATAGAAAACTGAATATAACACTAGATCCTAGGCCTCCAACAACCTAGTAAGAAAATAATCTCAAAATTAATAGTTGTATATGCCAATACTTCTTAGAAAAAAAGACAAATAATTTAACAAAGATGTTTTAAGTTGATACATAATTATAAGAGAATATTTCGTTAGATTTACATGAGGTAAAGAAAATACAAAGTTTATATACAGATACTATAGGAAATTATTAACTTTTAATTAAAATATTCATTTACTCTAACAATAACATATTTCTGTTAGACTTGAATCTATAATCTTTAGAGATGTATAGATCCTATTGCTCCTGAAAACTTAAGAGATAAAAGATATATAAAAGAAAGGTATTTGAACATCTTCAAAAATCTTTTTATGGTGTAGATCTAATTTTGACTCTGAAAATGTTACCTGGACTTTTGAAATTATCTCCAGTATCAGCTCACTTAATGTGCTCCAGTGAGGGGTCTTTGAAGATTACTTCTTTCTAACTTAATAGTTAAGAACACTAGTTTTGTCAAATAGATCTAAGATGAATCCTACCTTTATCATGTTTCCTTCCTTGCTACCTTTTATCCTTCTTTTTCTCCTCAAATATTTAAGAGCCTACTGTGTGCCAGATAATATTTTAGTGTACTCATTTAGACAATCAAGCCACTTCAAATCTTTTTATTGGATGAGTATACATAAATATGTCCAATCTAACTGACTTTACATGCCCATTTTTTGCTATAATTTTATTGCCACAATTATTACAATTGATAGTTTCCTTTTACCTCTTCTTTTCCCCATCACACCATGGTATCAGATGTCCAGGCTCACAGCAAAATTGTCAGCATAGAAAATCTATTTTTCTACCATTGGAATGTATTTCTCATAGCAGTCATTTTCCTATTCATGTTTTTGACCTTCAACAAATTAATATGGCACTATTTTGTTTGATAATAATTTAACATTGCTTGTCCCTGAAGCAATATTTTTCCAGTTTGAAGTTTAGCATTTTGGGCTGCTGATATACTTCAGTATATTTAAATGAAGCCGTTTTATGTAGTAGATTTTATTATCTCCATTATGGAACACTTATTTTGATTTATATATTTATATTTTAGTTGTGGCTAATGACTACTGCAAAATAAAACTAATGGGAACATCAATTTTAGGAGAAAGAGTTTCTTATTTATTATACATGCCAAAACTATAGACAAGGCAATTAAGGAACCATGTACCTGTGGAATAGAGGGGCTTCTATTACATATGCAATTTTTGTGGCCATTAAACAATGGAGAGAAAGTTTATTCTACAGGTCCCAGTCCTTACTGGTTGATTTATAGGTCTTCTTTATCTCCTACGGCAACAAAACAAAGGCCCACATTGCGTGTCTCCAATAGGGTCAATGATGGAATTGTAAGTTACCTTGCCTTGCAGAGACATTAAAGCATCACTCAGATGTGCAAAGATTTAAGAAGCATAGAGACTGACTGGAAATTCACAGGAAGAGGAAAGTGTGGCTAGTTGGCAGAGAGCAGGGTGAACTCAATTGGCTCCCAAAATGGCTACTGAATTGACTTTCTAAGCTCATATTATGTGTCATTATGTGACAATCATTGTTTTTAGCATTGTTTACACAGAAGAATAAATACAAGAAATTAGATGTTCAATGGACCATTCAAAGCCTGACTTTCTCTTTTTTCTACTTAACGCATGAACCATTGGAGACTTCAATATAGCTTCTAGTTCTGTACATTTGTTCTTTTCTTGTAAAATATGCTAGTCTGAAATGGAAGCATTTGAGATCACTGTTTTAGAGGTGCTATCAAAAGCAAAATTTCTAGTTGTTTCATTCCCATGAGTCAAACTACAACCACTCAACAAACACATAGAGTGCTTATCCAGGCCCTACAGCAGGCTGACTACAAGTATTTCATCCTCTCGGCCATCCATCCTGCAGGGTGGGTAGCTATTATCCTCACTCTAAAGATGAAAAACAATTGTAGCTCATGAAACCTAAATAATTTGTTTGAGGTCAGACAACGAATAATATTCAACTCAAAAGTCAGTTCTCACTGTTGAAACTCTCACTA
The DNA here is from genome assembly GCF_037993035.2 of Macaca fascicularis. Lineage (NCBI taxonomy): Eukaryota > Metazoa > Chordata > Mammalia > Primates > Cercopithecidae > Macaca > Macaca fascicularis. The sequence continues at coordinate 57,207,163 of NC_088391.1, read as the reverse complement.
CAGCTTCAGCCTCCCCTGAGTAGGTAAATACCACATTCAAATAGGAAGATCATATGAGGCTAGAAGGTATGACGTTTTCCTTGATGCTGAAGAATGTTTTAACAAATTATCTGAAAAAGTAAATTTTTCTACTTTACAAGTATCTTTGTAATATTACATTTTTTACTTGCTTCAAGTGTCTTTATGGAGCATATTGAATACGTTAGGGAAAATACATAAAATAAACTTTTAGATAATCTATACCTCTCTTGATAAATATACAGTATACCTTTTACATAGAGACAAATATTAATTTTGATTTCAGGCTAATCACTAGTTGTGATTAAGGGACCAGAAATTAGTTTGTGATTATAATTTTTCTACCTTTCTCTCAGAGTCCGCACTTTAAGAAATATTAAATCTCTGGCAGAAGTTTATCAGCTGAGCTTACAGTTATGTGTCCTATTTTTTCAACTTTTCATGCATCTGTCACTTTCTAGGTTTTAGCCAAGTTTGCCGAGCATCTGAATCCTGTCAACAAAGTGCTAAAATCCATAACTCTGAAAACCCTCTTTTAACCAATAACTAATGCTCTTCAACTCAAGTGGAACTGAAAAACTTAGGAAAATGTGAAAGCAATCTCCTATCAGTAAGCCAGGCTGTTTCTATTTCAATTTGTGTGTGTTAGCAGGGCGGGAGTGGAGTACAAAAGTAATAGAAATACAGATATGAACTATCTATCCTATGCAGTGTATTTCTGGGCTACTGAGTGATGAGGGACAATGACAAATCTCCAAAATAGGTGTCAGAGCATACCAAGCTTTCTTTCAATGTAAGTATTTTGTGCTTCAAATATAGAATTCATATAATATTGATAATACAGATATTATTTTTTAATGTCATTAATGAAACAAAATTTAAATTTTAAAAATGCTTTCATTATTCATTTTGGATTCTATTATTTACTTTATAATTCCTGTTTCTGAAGTCCAGGATAGAGTTTTGTTCCTGCAAGTAATAATTCTATGCTTAAGATGAATCAATTCTGGAAATAATATTTTTTATGTTAAAATCCATCTTAACTTATATATTATTGGCAAATAGTATATATGGTAATATTACTAATTTTAATTTCCTATATATTTATTTGTTAGTAGACTGGTTCACTGAAAAAATCAATAACAATAATTCTGATCTCATGTAACAGTAGCAAAGATTTTTTAAATGAATTTAAATTATATAATACCAGGTTATTTTTCAGTGAGATAATTGTGTCAATTACTTTTTCCATCAGGTTATGTGTTGTTTTTATTCAAGCAGTTATAATATCTTCATAATTATATGTATTTCATATATAGTTTGATATTATAGTTTTTTAGTGTAAATTTATATGAAAAATAAAAATAAATATATTGCACTGATAGAAATGTTTTCCTTTGAATACGTTCACTGATGAGTTGTACCTGTTTTCATTTTAATTACCCATAGAAGCTATTTCTCAATCTCCTGGCAATGTATTGCATCCAGTATTTTTATAGCTTCTTTTCTCCCAGGATTTCATTGCACACAAGAATGGAAAATTGAAAAGGAGTGAGATTGTGGCAAAATAATTGATGTCCCTTTAGGTTTTCCCCATGAGAATGCTCCCATAATGGCTTAAATTCCCCTAGTTAGGTCTCACAGTTTAACTTGTCAATATGTAATTATGATTCCAAAACAAAACAGATTACTTTGCAGTTATGGTGTGGATTCTGTCATGCTGAATAAAAAAGAAGCATTGGCTAGAGGAAGTGAATGTCTCCTTAGTAGTTTCTTATTTAATGATCTACCAAGGTTAGGACTCTAACTGTGAATGCTATCTTTAACAATCTTAAACAAGATCCCTCCAGAGGCCAGAGGCCCTGTAATAGCCACAAATATTTAAATCTATGACCTGAAATTTCATTGCTACTATTATGGACATTATAAATATATATATATGTACACATAGCTCTGTGTGTGTCTGTGTGTGTCTGTATAAAGAAATTGGAAGACCTAATCACAGAGCTACAATTCTCATTTATAATTAACATTTTTGGAATATATATTAATTTTGAAGTTTTAAAATAATAAAACTATCAAAGAAATAAAGTGTTTATAAATGAAGACTTGATTTGAATTTACAAAATAGTTTCTAACCTCATGTTGATTATGAAAGTAAAGGCTACCTGCTTTGTACAGTTGAATTTTGCCTTTACTTTTTTTTTTTTTCTTAAATCTGTGATGTTTTATGATAATTGATCTTTTTTATTTAGGTTAACAGTAATCCAAAGTGTCTAGCTTACATATTTTATTCTGGTGACTTTTTTTGTACTATGATTCTGTGCTAATTATAGTAGAAAAATATAAAATCAACATATTTAGTAAGCAGTTACTATCTATAAGATTGTGCTGAGTATCGGAGAGACATAGTTTCTTATCTCATAAGGCTTGCCTGATAAGGAAATCACATAGCATTAATTTATAAAAATCTCATTAAATTCAATCAGAAAAAAATTACAGTGTGTTTTGAGAGTGAATAAAAGAGAAACTTGATATAACTTGATATAGTTAGAGGGAGATGGTTTCAAAAATGTCTTTGAGGGAATATCTTAGCTAAAACCTAAAGGATGAAAAGGTATTGATGGATGAAGAGGATACCACACAGTGAGAAGAGGGAATTCTGAGGCCTAGAGGGATGTAAAAGCAAGACATATTTTAAAAACTAAACGAAGGCAATATGTTTGGAGCATACTCATTGAAGAGGAAAGTGGTAGGTATGGTGTGATCTTACAGGGTCATGTGGTCTTTCTAAGGCTTTTCAGCATTATTCCAAAGCCAGTTAAGAACCATTCCCAGATTTTTGAGTAAATCCTGATGGGACTGGATGTGAGGAGAATTCAGGGAACATACCAATAAAGACACCCAGATTTCTGACTTAAACAACTGGGCGGATTACGGTGCTATTTACTGAAGTAGGAACTCATAGAGGTATGATAGACACTTGTGAGAAATACTAACAGGTATGTCTGTGTCAGGAACCAGAAGCAAGCTAGGACTGAAAATGTAAATATAGTATTTTCCTAACAACTATCTACGTATTTTTTGAGATGGAGTTCCATTCTTGGCACCCTGGCTGGAGTGCAATGGTGAGATCTCAGCTCACCGCAACCTCTGCTTCCCAGGGTCAAACAATTCTCCTGCCTCTGCCTCCCGAGTAGCTGGAATTACACGCATGTGCCACCATGCCCAGGTAATTTTTGCATTTTTAGTAGAGTAGGGGTTTCACCATGTTGGCCAGGCTGGTCTCGAACTTCTGACCTTAAGTGATCTCCCATCTCAGCCTCTCACAGTGCCAGGGTTACAGGCATGAGCCACTGCACCTGGCCCAGAAAAATCTTTATTATTACTAGGTCATTCTGTGGAATTGGTGGGTTCTTGGTCTCCCTGCCTTTGAGAATAATGAAGCCGCACACCCTGGCGCTGAGTGTTAAATAGTTCTTAAAGATGGTGTGTCCAGAGTTTGTTCCTTCAGATGTTCGGATGTGTCCGCAGTTTCTTCCTTCGGGCGGGTTTGTGGTCTGGCTGACTTCAGGAGTGAAGCTGCAGACCCTGGAGGTGAGTGTATCAGCATCTGAAGTTGTTCATTCTTCCCAGTGGGTTTGTGGTCTCTCTGGCTTCAGAAGTGAAGCTACAGACCTTAGCGGTGAGTACTACAGCTCATAAAAGTGGCATGAACCACACAGCCACCAGCAGCAAGATTTATTATGAAGAGCAAAAGAACACACCCTCCCTAAGTGGTAGTCAACCCTTGCAGGTTGCTGCTGTTCGCGCAGGCAGCCTGCTTTTATTCCTTTATCTGACTCCACCCACATCCTGCTGATTGGTCCATTTTACAGAGAGTTGATTGGTCTAATTTACAGAGAGCTGATTGGTCCATTTTACAGAGAGCTGGTTGGTCCGTTTTGACAGAGTGCTGATTGGTGCATTTACAATCCTTTAGCTAGATACAGAGTGTTAGACATAAAAGTTCTCCAAGTCCCACTAGGCCCAGCTGGGTTCACCTAGTGGATCCCGCACTGGGGCTGCAAGCAGAGCTGCCCGCCAGTCCCCAGCCGAGCCTGTACTCCTCAGCCTTTGGGCGGTGGATGGGACCGGGCACCATGAAGCAGGGGGCGGTGCCTGTCCGGGAGGCTTGGGCCTAGCAGGAGCCCACCGCAGAGTAGGGGGCTGGGACATGGTGGGCTGCAGTTCCCGAGTCCTACCCTGAGGAGAGGCAGCTGAGTCCGGGTGAGAATTGGAGCGCAGTGCATGTGGGCCGGCAGTGCTGGGGGACCCGGTGCAACCTCTGCAGCTGCTGGCCCGGGTGCTGAGCCCCTCACTGCCCTGGGCCAGGGCGCAGGCTGGCGGCTCTGAGTGCGGGGCTTGCTGAGCCCGTCCCCGTGCCCGCTCTGGACTGTGAGCACCGCGCCCAGCCCTGGTTCCCACCAGTGGTTATCCTTCCACACCTACCCATAAGAAGAGGGAGCCAACTCCCGCCTCAGCCAGCCCATAGAGGGGCTCCCACAGTGCAGTGGTGGGCTGAAGGGCTGCTCAAGTGCTGCCAGAGTGGATGCCGGGGCCGACGAGGCGACAGTGAGGGCTGCTAGCACATTGCCACCTCTCAATTATTTATTTCCTGCATTGAGTTTTGTCACAGTGGAATTGTTTGTGGCTGAAGAAAGGCCAGCTTCTACGAAACAGTCAAGGGCAGAAGCCACATTCCAGTTTGTTGAAGGGTGAGAATGACTGGATAGAAATTGTGAGAAATATGTCTTTTACAGGAATTACAGATGGAAAGGGAGAACAGCTCAGTAGTAGATAGACACATTGGCTTAAATAAATTATTTCTGAGGACAAATATGATTTCACCTTTTTGAAAGATGTATTAAGTGTGGGAATTTGAAGACAGAAAATAGACTGAGCAGCAAAGTGTTTAGAAGACTGGAGGAATTGGGATACGGAAGACACAAGAGAATATTAAGGAGCATGCACTCCATTTTAAAGGAGCATATAAACGGAGGATGTGTGGGTAGCTTGTATATCATCAATTTAAGGTTATTTTCACCTGAAAAGTTCTACTTGTAAGTATTAGTAGACAAGATCATTTGCATGAGGTCTGGTTCAGTAAAGACATAGAGGAAGAGAAATGAGATTGTCGAATCAGGGAGACAAAACAGATTTGAGGAGACTGAGATTCAAATTAAGGCTCAGCAATATTGAGATTCAATGGCTCAACTAAGAATGTGTTGTTGAGATATTCTTGTTTTTCCCTGTGATTTTTCTTTGGTAATGGTTTACAGCTTTGGTGTAGGCAAGTAGGAAAGCAGAAAACTGAATTTATTGACAGGTGGTGTTTTCCTAGGTGATTTTGTCCAAAATGATAAGAGTATCTAAGCTATTGACTAGAGGCATTTTATGGATGTCCTATGGAATGTTAAAACTAGAAGTAGGGAAGAGAAATAAAGCTGCAAAATATTGGTAGAAAGGAAGAAAGTAGAGGAAAAAATTAACTGAACACTCCATCATGTAAAAGAACCTGATAGTGGGACGGTTCAGGATTCCTATGTCCACATACAAGTAATATTGACTGATCAGTTGCATTGCATTTCTGTTGATTTTGCACCAAAAAAAAAAAAAAATCCAGCTGCTCTCAACAAAATACCCTTAACTGACTGCAATTTGATTGCAATATAAAAAGATGTAAGTCTGTAAATTAGTTTTTAGTTTATAAAACATTGCAAATGGACTGTCTTACCCTAGCATCTCAACCTCTGCCAGATACTATGCTAGAATCTAATGATAAATTGATGAGCAAGACACAATCTTTTCTTTTAAGAAACTCAGACATGTGACAAGAAAATCTATCTAAGAGGGTCAGGCAAAATTAAGAATAGGAGAAGATAGCTGAATGGAGTTGTAATTGAGAACAAGGGATTCAGAAGGGGCTAATAGATTTACCCAAGTAACAAAAGAAACAATCCACAGATTAAAGAGACAACCTATAGAATGGTGGGAGAAAATATTTGCAGACTATCTATCCAACAAAGGATTGATAATCAGAATATATAAGAAATCCAAGCAACTCACTAGCAAAAAAAAAAAAAAAAGTTTAAAAAGTAGGCAAATGGTCCAGATAGACATTTCTCAAAAAGAGACTTACAAATAGCCAACAAGTATATGAAAAAAAAAAAAAAATGTTCAGTATCACTAATCATAAGAAAAATGCAAATCAAAACCATAATGGAATATCATCGACTTCAGGTAAAATGACTATCATCAAAAAGATAAAGACTGAATGCTGGTAAGGATGCGAAGAAAAAGGAACTCTAGTATACTGTTCTTGGTATTGTAAATTAGTACAGCCATTATGGAGAACAGTATGGAGGTTTCTCACAAAACTAAAAATAGAAATACTACCAGCCTGGGTAACATCCTGAGACCCCTCTACAAAAAAAAAAATAATAATAAAAAAAAGTTAGCCAGGTGCAGTGGTGCACAACTGTGGTCCCAACTCCTCGGGAGTCTGAGGGAGGAGTATCTCTTGAGTCTGGGAGGGTGAGGCTGCAGTAAGCTGTGATCATGCCACTGCACTCCAGCTTGAGTGCTACAGCAAGGCCCTGTCTCAAGAAAAAGAAAGAAAAAAGAATACTGTAGGTTCTAGCAATCCCACTGCTAGGTATATCTCCAAGAGAAAGGAGATCAGTGTGTAGAAGAGAGTTGCACTCCCATGTGTATTGCAGCACTATTCACAATAGCCAAGATACACAATCAACCTAAGTGGCTATCAGTGGATGAATGGATGAAAAAAAAATGTGGCAGATATACACAATGGAATATTATTCAGCCATAAAAGGAATATAATCCTGTCACTTGTAGCAATATGGCTGAGCATGGAGGACATTATATTAAGGGAAAGAAGCCAGGCCCAGAAAGACAAATATAACATGTTCTCACTTGTATGTGGGAACTAAAAAAATGTATCTCATGGAGGTAGAGAGTAGAATGGTGGTTACCAGAGGCTGGGAAGTGACCGAGGAGGGGAGGATAAAGAGGAGTCAGCTAATGGGTACAAATATACAGATATATAAGAAGAATGAGCTTGAGTGTTTGCTAGCACACACAGTAGGGTAAATATAGTAAACAATAATTTATTGTGTATTTTAAAATAGCTAAAAGATTTGGAATGTTCCCAAAAGAAATGATCAATGTTTGATAGTGATGGATGTCCTAATTACCCTGATTTGATTATTACACATTGTATGAATGTATCAAAATATCACATGTACCCTATAAATATGTACAATTATTATGTATCAACAAAAAAACTTATATGGTCAAAAAGAGTCAAAAGTTTAAGAGAATTCAAGAATTCTGAGTTGAAATTATATTCCTTTCTTTTTTTACCATTGTGACACAATGTCTACAAAAACATATATATTTAAAAGTTAATGTTACTACCAATTTTCTAGAACAACCGTAATAAATTATAGATTTTTATATGTAATCAAACATTCATATTAGTTTAGGCATACATGATGAAACATTTATATCCAAGACCCAGCCAAAATAATCAGGAACACAATGTTAGACTGAGACTGGAAAAAGAAAAATGTTAATTTTTGCCCAAACATTTGACTATTTTGTGACCTCAGAAGAATTATTTACCTATTCACTCTTGAGTTTCTCATTTATAATTGCATATACAATTGACTTACTGTCTCATAAGCTTTTATGCAAAATGGCTAATAAGAATAATTACAGAAAAACAGCAGTATTTTAGCCGTTGAACTATCAAGTGATAATGAGGATGGTAGCCTGGAGTACAACTGATATGTAGGGCAGAAGAGGACAATTATTTCTCATGGCAACAATGTTAAAAAAAAAAAAAAAAAAAAAGAACATTAGTGCTATTTAGTTGCTATTTTTAGTCTAAATATAGCTTGCTAAGTATTTGATAATGCCCTTATATTTTGTCATAACATTCATTCTATGGCTATTATAATTTTCCATGTACAGTTAGGTGAGCAAATCATAGGCCTGCAAATACCAAGGAAAGGGTCAACGTTTTCAAATTACAGATATTTTGTTACTCATAAAGAGGCTTCCAGATGAATTATGATATTGTTTGATATAAAGCCATAAAAATGTACAATAAATGTCTGGGAGGATCAAAATTAGATCAGAGTATCTGATATAATATGTGAGTGTGCTATTTGTGTAGGATAACTTACCATGTAACAATAAATACTCTCTCATAGGAAACAAAATTAAAATGTTATTAGGCTTCATCAAATATATTTTGACAAAGGAAAAATTCTTGTTACTTTTAACCAAGAGTAAGATTTTGTATCTATGATGCCTAGAATAGCAGGATAAAATATTAGGAAGGTTAATTCTAAAATAAAAATTATATATTTCTATTATTGAATAGTTCACTCAGGTATTTATGCATTCTGTTCTATCTCACCTCCCTCCTCCCTGTTATGCATATGCATTATTCCATTATATAAGCACTGAAACTTATAATGTACTAGACATTAATTTTTCTCAGATTTTGAAAGCCATTTATCTTAATGTGTCCTCTAATGACAAATGAAATACATACATTTTTTAAATATGTCTTACAAAAGTAACTGTCATATTTGTATTCTGTTGTAGTCAACCTCTACAATCCTGTATTGAGAATCTATTGCCTAAATCTAACTACTTTGTCAAGTTAATCAATTCCCTTTTCTTTTCTAAAATCTCAATTTTCCTTAGTTTGTGGTCACTATACATCTTCTATCAGTGATTTTTAACTGAAATGTTGATAGATATAATTGAAGATTGACATATACTTGGAAGAAATAAGGCAGAGAGGGCCCTAGTCCACTTTTCCTAGTTTACACAGTGGTAACATTTTGCAAAACTGTAGTACAATATCACTACCAGGATATTGACATTGATACAATTTTCCTATCTTATTCATAAGATTTCATTAGTTTTACTGGTATTCATTTGTGTGTGTCTGTGTTATATTTAGTTTTACGCAATTTTATCTCCCGTGTAGGTTCGTGTATCCACCAAAGTAGTCAAAATGCTCAGCAGTTCCAACAACACAGGAATCTCTCATGTTCTTTCATAATCACACACACCTGTTTCCCACTGCCCTCCACATTTCGCTCCTCATCCCTAATCCATGGTAACCATAATCTGTCCTTCATTTTTTTAATTGTGTCATTTCAACAATGTTGCATAAATGGAATCATACAGTATTTAACCTTTTTATGGGTTTTTTTCATTCAGTATAATTCCCTGGAGATTTGTCCAAATGGTTGAATGCATCAGTAGTTGATGCTTTTTAATTGGTGAGTAGAATTCCATGATAATAGCAGTTCTTTGAGTCATTCACTTGTTGAAAGATACTTGGACTGTTTCAAATTTTTGTGTATTAGGAATAAAGCTGCTATTTAATATTTGTGTTTACATTTTTATGTAAATCAAATAAATTTCTATTTCTTGGATAAATAACCAAGGGTGTGATTGTTGAATCATACGACAATTGCAGGTTTAATTTTGTAAGACTCTGAAACTAGTTTCCAGAGGCTGTGCCATTTTATATTCCCACTACAACAGATGAGTGATCCATCCTCTCTACCTCTTCACCAGCATTTGGTGTTGTCTTCCATTAATACTTAATCATCCCATCTCTTATATAATTAACCTATAAATGCTCTGAATATTCTTCATAAATAGAAATACCCTCAATCAATAAAAAACCAAAATGTTCATGAATGGTAATTTGACTATACAACTTTTTGAGTATCTATAGAATGGTTTGCATGGTATCCTAAAAATTATGTTGAGGAAAAATGGCATATAATGTCGTTTGTAATGACATTACTGTACAATGACATATAATGACACTGAAAAGTATTAATGATATATTCTTAAGTTGAAAAGACTTATATAATTGTATGTATTGTACACAATATATACCGAAGAAACAACAGAACTTTTATTGTGGTTAATTTTGAGTAGTGGCATTTTAGGTGAGTTTATAATTTATTTTTATTTATCTAGTCTTTCTAATTGTTTTAAAATGACATTTTTGGCTGGGTGTGGTGGTTCACGCCTGTAATCCCAGAAGTTTGGGAGGCCAAGGCACGTGGATCACTTGAGGTCAGGAGTTTGAGACAAGCCTGGCCAACATGGTGAAACCCCATCTCTACTAAAGAAAAAAAAAATTAGCTGGGCATGGCGGTGCATACTGTAGTCCCAGCTACTAGGGAGGCTGAGGCAAGATAATTGCTTGAACTCAAGAAGTGGAAGTTGCAGTGAGTTGAGATCTTGCCACTGCACTCTAGCCAGGGTGACCCTCTCTCAAAAATAAAACAAAAAGATAAAAAGGCATGTTTCAAGGAACAGAAGGTTAATAGAAACTCCAAATATACCAACCTTTCATACTACATATTACTTAGTGTTTGCATATCAGTAACTGTTTATCCTATATTCAACTAGTGTTTAGAAACCCACCCCTCCAGAATTTCCATACTTTTCACCTTCTCGTTCCCAAACTGTACCTCTTTTTTCTTTCCTTTTTTTCCTTTGAATGTTGCTCAAGATGTACCTATATTGAGTATATTTTGCTTTTGACTTCTTTGACTTACCTTGAGTGTTAAAGGGACACCTGAATTTCTCCCGCTCCCCTCTCCAACATACTTTACCTCCCTGCATATCATTTTTTTTTTTTTTTTTTTTTTTTGAGGCAGGATTTTGCCCTGCCATTCAGGCTAGATTGCAGTGGCATGATCATAGCTCACTGCAGCTTCAGCTTTCTGGGCTCAAGCTATCCTTCCACCTCAAACTCCTGAGTAGATGGTACCACATGTAGTTATTTTCTCTCTCCCTTTCTTTCTTTCTTTCTTTCTTTCTTTCTTTCTTTCTTTCTTTCTTTCTTTCTTTCTTTCTTTCTTTTTTTCTTTCTTTCTTTCTTTCTCTCTCTCTCTCTCTCTCTCTCTCTCTCTCTCTCTCTCTCTCTCTCTCTTCTTTCTTTCGTAGAGATAAGGTCTCACTATGTTGCTTAGGCTGGTGCAAATCATTTTGAGTGAGTATGTTAGTGTGTGTGTGTGTGTGCGCACGCGTGTGTGTATGTGTGTGAGACTAAATATTTCCATGTCTTAATTGTGCACTAATCTTAGTCTGCTGTAAAAAAAAATCTACCACATGACTACTGGATGACTTAGACAACATAAATTTTTTTTCTCGCAGTTTGGAAGTTTGGGAAATCCATCATCAAGGTGTCAACCAATTAAGTTCCCAGCAAGTGCCCTATTCCTGATTGACACATGGCTGTGTTCTTGCTGTGTCCTCACATGGTAGATGAAAAGAACTCAGCTATTTCTTCTTATTATGATTAGGAGAACCAGTCCTATCAGATTAGGGCCCCACCTTCATGATCTCATTTAACTTTTATCACCTCCTTACAGATCCTATCTCCAAACACAGTCATAGTGGGAGTTAGGCCTTCAAAATATGAATTTTGGGGGGGCACAGACATACGGTTAATAATAAACACACATTAAGTGTGTTTATTAAGCAATTATTTAGTCTTAGGATGCAAATCAACACCAGTGGAATATAAATAAGGAAAACATATGTCTTAACTAAAATGTAGTTCTAAATTAGGTGACTGTGGTTTATATAAGAAGTAAATTGTACATCAGAAACCTTATAAGCACTACAATTTTTCTGTGTTCCTGAAGAAAATTATGTATTCCTTGCATAATTTGATGGTAAAAAGGTAAAGTTACAGATTATAATGTCAATTGAATTTGGTTTGTACTTTAAAATGATACTTCTGACAATTTGAAAGAAAATTTTCTGTTGAATTGTTGATAATGGTAAGTTGTGTTTCACTAAATATTGCTCTAAACATGTCCTCTGGGTCCATTATGCAAAATAAAAAGTGTGGATGTTTAAGAGGTCTCTGTATTTCTTTGTTAGAATCATGCATTTGAATTGTAATATCATTTGTTGAGGTCAAGACTATTGATTTATTAGCAGACAGATGGATTTATTCAGTGTTGTAAATATGGAACACATTGAAGTAATAATCAAAGGTTGAAGATTGACATTCTGGTGTAATGAATGGGAAAGGGAGAAAGAAGACAAGTGTCTGAAGAAAAAGGAGCTAGCTACTCGGGAGGCTGAGGCAGGAGAATGGCGTGAACCCGGGGGAGCGGAGCTTGCAGTGAGCCGAGATCGCGCCACTGCACTCCAGCCTGGGGCACAGAGCAAGACTCCGTGTTAAAAAAAAAAAAAAAGAAAAGAAAAGGGAGCTAATTAAAAAACAATAGACAATAACCCTTTAAAAGCGCCATCCCCATACCACGCATTTTTTATTCAAATCCAGTCTGGTTCTGTCACATACACAAACTTTTCCTCCCTAATTAGAACATGAACTCCTCGGGGGAAAAAAGGAGGTAGGTAGATTCCATTATACCCCATGCAGCACCCAGCATGGAGCTCTTCACAGAAAAATACTTAATGCACCTTGAATGATATTGACTTAAACTGAATGGCACTGAATTTAATAAGATTTTTCCTCTAGGACTGCTAAAGTTCTAATAAGCAATTTGATTTTAAGGATTTCTTTTTAAATATAAGAATGGAGAACTTTCTCCTCACTATATTCTTTCATACATATATCATTTTTGTTTTGCCTATATTTCCACATGATCCTAGTGGATTTACTGTGATGTTATCATCTCCTTCCACAGCTTACTAATTGCAGTATGCTTATATGACTGTGCAATGTCAAAATTTTCTCCATTAACATTTAAAATGCTATCTTTTACTCTTGGTATATAATTAAATGAATGCATCAAAAATTTAAGCATTTTTTTATAAGACGCTGTCTAACAAAATTATAACTAGATGTTAAAATTATGAGCTAATTGACCATCAAGACTGGCCCTTGGTTTCTAAGATGTAAAAGACAATTTCACTTCAGAGCGACTAATAACAGGCCAAATCACTTTGACATATCAACTATTAAATTCCTGACAGGCAAAGTTAGTGTTGGTAAAAGAAATGCATGTAAAATATATAGTGATTTTAATATAATCATTTTACTTTTTTTGTTTGAGTTTTGTGTTATGAACCTTCTTACCTTTACACTGCCTAGCTGTTTTGTGTGAAGAAAGAGAAGTGATGTATTCAGACCTTATTGCTATTTCTTTATTGGGCAAGGCACATATATATAGAAAACAAATATATCTAAGGGCGACTTGCTTCTTTTATGGAGGTAAAATTGGATTAACATCCTTGGCTATCCTGTGGAAATCGAAAGCTCTCCTTATATTTTATGGGTATGTACAGTGGGCTTGCATTCTTATGGCTGGTCTGCTTCTAGGAGTCTCAAAGTCTACTGATGCAAAGTGAAACACATTAGTTCTGTCTTGTATAAAAACAAGCAGATTCCTACAAAGTATTTTCCAATATTCTAGAGTGAAGGAAAACTCTAAAAAGTACATCAAAAGTCAAATAGGTTCCAACTGAGCATTAAAATTTCATGGTTTTAAAAGTTCTTTTGGAGACTCTGCCACCTTGAATTTCTCTCAGCCCTAGCTTCACCCTGTGGCATGATCCTGGGATTCTTTTCTCTTCCCCAAATCTTCCCTTATCTGCTATCCTCACTCCCTCCTCCTTGCTGGAGAAAAACAAACACACAAACTAAGAATTTCTTGTCTCAGGAAGAGTAGAGTAGGGCTTCTCTTGTTTTATTTAGGCTCTTTCCGTCATTTTCTAAAGTCTTAGCTTCTCTCCCAAACAACTTTGCGTTTTTCCATAGGAGAAAATAGGAGAAGAGATGTTAAAACAATGAATAAAATGCCTTTATATTTGTATCCTAATAGACCAATGTAATTGAAGGAATGTATACAAATATAGAGGAATATGTCTGAATATCTGTAAATTTCCTTAAAGAATCTGAGTCTAGCCATAAGGTTTTATCCAGATATGTGTGTTCTTTCAGAAAATGACATTTTTAGCACACACACACAAAATCTTATGATTGAGTATGAAAATGTTGAATGATGGAATTGCCTAAAGATGAGATCACTAACTATATGAGAGGTCTACAGCGGAGTGTGAAATCTAAGATTGAGATAAATTTCAAGCTTTCTCTGTACTAGCATTAACAGCTGCTCTGTCAAAATCTGCCACTCTCTCTGGTTACTGTGATCCCACTACTGAGAAAGTTCATTCCAGGAATTTGTTTTACTGTACTTTCTAGGTTTCTCATACAGCTTTTCTTTATGATACCCTGTGAATCTTGAGGGTACATTATTCATGAAAATGGAAGAACAATGTTTATCAAAAAACCAGATAATTATTCTTCTGCACTTAAGTTGTTATCACCATTTATTTATTTGCATGTCGTTATGTTCTCAGCATAAGGGTGAAAACATTCCAGGAGTGTCAAAGTCTACTGATACAAAGTGAAACACATTAATTCTTTCTTGTATAAAAACAAGCACATTCCTTGTACAAGCACATAAGCATTAGTAATAGTGTTAGGTTGCAATTTCAATACACAGAAATTTAAGGCACAGAAATGATTTAGCAATTTAGGACTGAAAGTACAATTATTGCCCTGAAACAGTTAAAAGAATATGTACACATTTTATGATACTGCATTATATTTGTATAGTTTCCTGAGGGAAGAATATTCTCCCCATGATGTCTATCAGAGGGAAAAGAGGTTACATCCATGTGCATGAGTATAAGCCTTCCATTGATTTATGGACAAAGAAATCCTCAGGGTATCAAAAATTAAAAAAAAAAACAAAACCCTACATTATGTGCATAATGTTTCTGAGTGAGTTTAATTTTGTATTTGCATTTGTGAGATAGATAAAAGCTATAGAAAAATCACTTTTGGGAGATAACTCCCTATTGACTTTGCAGCAGGAAAAAAGTAAATTGTGTTAGAATTTCAGCAACAAGAAGGAATATTTTATGACGAATATACTCATTTTAGAGAGGAGAATTCAAATAACTAGAAGAAAGGGGAAAAATCGTGGTACTCTCTGTTTTTAAAATTGTCTTGTATTTTCAGAAGGCTGTTGATTTTAGTCTATGTCAGTGACATCATATGTATTAACACTCCCAATTCTCTGTTAACAACTGTCCTCCTATATTTTAAAAAACATGATTAAATTATTTACCAAGCCATTACTAAGAGCAAATCACTGACTAGTGTGGTGGATCACGCCTGTAATCCCAGCATTTTGAGAGGTCAAAGTGACAGAATCATTTGAGCCCAGGAGTTCAAGACCAGCCTGGGCAAAAAGGTAAGACCTCATCTCTATAAAAAATCTAAACGTTAGCTGTGCATGGTGGCGTGCACCTGTACTCCCAGCTACTTGAAAAGCTAAGGTGGGAGGATCCCTTGAGCACAGGAAATTGAGGTTCCAGTGACCTGTGATCATGCCACTGTACTCTAGCATGGGTGACAAAGCAACACTGTCTTAAAAAAAATCAAAATTTCCCATAAAATATTGAAACAAGTGGTCAATGTCATTGTTGCTTTTTGATTGCCAGCTTTTATTATTGTTGTATTCCCCTGGTTTATTTTAATAACAAAGCCCTTTCTTTTCTACCACAATTGTGCCTTAAGCTTGGATTATGTACCAAACATATTTTAGCCACTGGGGATACAAAGGGTAATGATAGACAATGTTTTGTCCAAAGGGCTGTGGTAAGGGAGAGTAGAACTAACAACAACAACAACAAAAAAAACTACATTAATAATAACAATATTTCAGTTACAAAAAGTGTCCTGATGAAAATAAAACTGGGTAATGTGATTCAAAAAAGAGGGGGTGGGCATTAGGCTGCCAATTTAGAATGGCTAGATAAGGAATCACTCTCTAAGATATAGCAGGTAAGCCAAAACTCAAAAACAGAAAAGTGTCAGGAATGGAGGAATGGTTTTGGCAAAGAGTATTCCCAAATAGAATCATGTGAATGTCTTGAGAATTGAATGGGCTTGAGGTATGAAGAAAATAAGGAAAACTACTGAGAATGAGGCACAATATGTGAGACCCAGCATGCTAAGTGGTGAGATCAGGGGACTACGGCAGATCATGCAGCATCTTGTTCTGGAAATAAGGAGATTAGGTTTTATTTTAAGCATAAGGAGAAGCCATTGTGAAGTTTAAAGCAGGGAAAAGACATGCTCTCATTTGTAATTGTAATAGATCATTGTGGCTAGAGTGTAGAGAGCGGATTTTTATGTAGCCCAGAGTAGAAGCAGGGAGAAAAGTTTAGAATATGCAGCAGCCACCCAGGCAGGAGATGGTGGTTTTGACTAAAGTAGTAGCAATCAAGTGAGAAGAGCCTAAGTGAATTTGCAGGGTCTATTTTGGAGGCAAAACCAACAGGACTTGCTGATAGATTCAATTTAACTGTTGGGAGCAAACGGAAAAGGACTCAAGGATGACTCAAGATTTTGGCCTCACAACTTGATAGACTATGATTTAGAGACCTGGAAAATGGAAACAGGGCAGGGACAGATTTATACAGAGAGTGGTGAGAAGAATCAACAAAAGTTCTGTTTTGGATAAGAAAAGGTAGAACATACAACGCAACAAAGTCAAGACAACATGGCAATCTCTGATTCCTCAGGAAGAATGGTGTCCAGCAAAACCCATGAATGTTAAATAAACTTCAAAAAGTCAATGAATTCCATAAGGAAAGAAAGCTTTTAAAGGGCATGTAAAACTGAATTTTCTTTAGGGTATTACTACATATACTATATGTATATTTATATGTATGTGTAGTACATTAACTTCAGAGACACAAATATACACACTACATATACCCCAGTTTTAATATGAATGAAGACTGTAAGCATAAACTGCTAGTTTTGTTTTATCTTTTCTCATATGAGATGGTTCTATGAGTTCTGTGACTCTGTTTCATAACTCTCCATCCACTTACTCAAGGGAGTCAGCTTTGCTCTGACCACTCAGGCATTGATAACATTTGACTGTGTCTCCACCCGAATCTCATCTTGAATTGTAGCTCCCGTAATCCCCATGTATCGTGGGAGGGACCTGGTGGGAGGTAATTGAATCATGAGGGTGGGTTTTCCTGTACTGTTCTTGTATTAGTGAATACGTCCCACAAGATCTGATGGTTTTATAAAGGGCAGTTCCCCTGCACATGCTTTCTTGCCTGCTACCATGTAAGATATGCCTTTGCTCCTCCTTTGCCTTCCACCATGATTGTGAGGCCTCCCCAGTCATGTGGAACTGTGAGTTCATTAAACCTCTTTTTCTTTATAAATTACTTAGTCTTGGGTATGTCTTTATTAGCAGCTTGAGAACAGACTAATACAGGCATATAGTACATCTGCTATACTGAGGTCTATTTGTCTAAAACTAGGAGCTCTAAAGGTTTAATGATGTGTAAAATACAGCAGCCTACATGCTGAGCTAAGAAAAGGTTTATATCAGGGTGATGATGTCATCAGTGGTAATTGATTTACATTTTATCATGAGTTTGATTTTTCCTTTGAAATATATTTTATGCTTAACTAGTACTTTATATGACTCACATGATTCTTGTAAAATTCCAGAGTTCTGGAATGATGTTGAATCACTTTACTACAGGTAGAATGCAGAGGTAACTGAGTGGAAGTTAGATAAGAAGACCTTAAATTAAAGAGGTATTTTAAGTTACAGCCCAGGGGCAAAGATGCCTTGAGTGAAATGTGCCTTTTCAATTCTCCAATCCAAGAGTATTTTGCAGTCAATGTTATTAGCTGATTATTTATTTGAATTCACAAAATTACCTACTAAGACAACACGGGCTAAGTATTTCATCATTCACTGGATGGCTGGGCTGTGCTGCCAAGGCTAGAAAACAGACAAGTGCCTTCCAGGGAAGAGAGCAATGCATGACCTGAGGTTGTGATACAGAAAACACACAGGCTGGACTCAAGCCATACAGTGTTTACTCACAGCAAGGGAGGAGCAAGAGTGCACAAGGTCCAGCCCTTTGCATTGTGTTGGTCCCTCAGGGTCAGTGGATCCACTTCACAGCTATGCTATGTGGGAGTTAGCTGCACACACCCCACTTTGTGCTGCGGTAGAGGGACCCTTCCGTCTTCCCATGCAGTTTGAAATACAGAAAGCTGGAGGTATGTCTGAGGGCCATTGACACATGAGCTTAAGCAGAATAAAGGAGTATACAGAGTCTGAAACAGGAAAAGATATTCCCATACCAGGCGATAAACCCGGCACATGCTGTGAAGGCTCTTTATCTGTTGGTAAGGAAGTGTTCGGGTTGAAGGCTCCTTCTTCTGTGGTCCAGTGGAGTCCACACCCAGGACTGAGTGCAGGAGACAGCCTTTCCCGACACAGAGAAACAACAATTATATTTTGGACGAAATAAACTCCATACTTTAAACTTTTAATTTCTGTTATTCTCCTAAGTGTGCAAACAAGATACTCTTTAGCTGTATATGTTTAAATAACTGAAAATGCAGTATGGTGAAGTGAAAAAGAGCCTTGTATCATGTTAATTTGAATTCTGATTCATATTTTTAAGTTACTTGTTATCAGATAGTTACTTAACTTCTATGAAGTCCAGTTTCATAATGTTAAAGCAAAGATCATGTCCTCCTAAAGAGATTTGTAGGATTATATAAGACAACATATAATAAAATCCTGGCTATAAAGCCAACACACAGTGGCCTCCAATACAACACCAAAGGCAATTTTTCCTTCTTTGTAAGCATGGGAAAGAAGGAGTTCAGGAAATATGAGCTCTTAGCTGATTTGTTTACACAATCCTTTACTACATCACCAAGATTACTAAGTATCAGTAAGTGAACATACGAGTAGTTTTGATAGGATATAAGTTAGTCACTAGAAGGTTTAGATCTTTCATTCTTTACTCCTGGCAATTCTCTTCTGGTTTCTATTGAAGGTAATTCTTGCTAAGGAAGTAACTAGATTGTAAATCACTGCACAAGAGAAATTAAGGGGAAAGTTTCCAGTCCTAGCCTTTTAATCATTCCTACTGATCCCACTTATCAAGACTTCAAAACTCTGTGCATGTCAGTTCTGTCATTGAAGCATAAATTAAGAACTCACCAGATAATTATGTCTCACTTCATAGATGAATTCTTCCATTTGGTTTACAGAATTTTAGTTCCTTTAATTACAACTACAAACAATCCTAGAAACTCCTAGGAACAACTTAAGGAATAAACCATTTGAACCTTTGCCCTAAGGAGTCTTGAGAACCAAATTTTAGCTTCTGACTGACTGCATCCAGAGTGGTCTGAAGGGAATCCAGCATTTTCCAGACTAAGCCCATACTTTGCATCACTGAGCTCTTTTACTGTTAGCGCCTGCCCTCTCTGCTTGAGGTGCTGACTTTGGCAGTTGCTCCAGAGGAACTGACTGTGCACTAGAGCACTTTCTGAAAGTTTCAGAGAGGAAGGAAAGGTTTTTTAAAAAAATTTCTGTCTGTACCAAAGAGGGTTTTGGAGGTATTTTCTTCCACAGCAACTCTTTAACTCTCCCCTTGTGAAATATTTTCCTGTGTGCTTTGCAGAGAATGGGGTCTCACCAGAGGCCCAGCAAAATGACTTCAGAAAAATATAGACAGGAGCCAAATGCAGTATGACGTCTCCTCCATCTCCTTACAAGACAGCACAGGACAGAACCCTTGACTTCTTTTATGACTATGCTAATTTTTTCATGTCATAAAAGGCTTTTTTAGGAAAAGCATAAATTTGTTTAATAGTTTATAAAATGATCTCTGAAAAGTCTTCAAATTTACTTTCTTTCAATGTACTAATGCATTTTAGTATTTAATGAAATGTAGTAATGAAAGGGAAAGAAATAGTGGCAGAGCTGGCTTTTGTTTGTTTGTTTTAGAGACAGGGTCTGGCTCTGTTGTCCCGGCTGGAGTGCAGTGGTGTAATCAAAGCTCACTGCAGTCTCAAACTCCTGGGTACAACCAATCCTTCTGCCTTAGGCTCCTGAGTAGCTGGAGCTACAACCACGCACCCCTATATCTGGTAATTTTTTAAGTATTTTTAAATACTTAAAAAATTAGAGATTGAGGTCTCCCCAGGTTGCCCACCCTGGTCTCCAAACTCCTGGCCTGAAGCAATCCTCCAGTCTTGGCATCTCAGAGTTTTGGGATTACAGGCATGAGCCACTGTTCCCAGCCCACTTCTGTTCTTTGTCTCTAATGCGATTATATATCTGATGTTAACCTTTGCATATAATCCTATTCCAGTCTTGACAAGTACTCCCCATCTACCTTTATATTTATCAGAATCCACTGTATCATTAGCACATCTTCTCCTTCAGATGTTGGTTGTATCCTTAAGTTTAACAGAACTCTAAATACTTATAACAGTTAATTTTCCTTTGAGTTTTCCCTTTACTTTTAAAAACGCCTGCTAAATTTATGGGAAAGTTCTATTATAACCAGTGCAGAGAGCAATCCTGGTTGCTGTTACAGCGAAGAGAAAGCAATATAAATCACTGTGTAATTACGTACACGATGATTTCTATATTTATGAGCAGATGAGAAGCATATGTTTCTCTGAAGTTTTCTAATGATCTGTGAAAGAAATATCCTAAATAAAAAGTAATACCAAAATATAAATTTGTAAAATAGACTACACTTACTGTTACACTTTAAAAGTCTCAGTGAATGTATTGTTTGTTATTGATAATTTATGTATTTAAAAAAATTCACAAAGTTCTCTATTTGGATTAATCAAGGAAATTTGTCTAAATTTCTCACCAAATCTAACTGATATATAATTACTAGCTACTGTTTCAATGTAATTATGTCAGTAAGTTTTTGAATGGTTTATGCACAAATTAAAAATACATTCATTTTCCATGTCTGCTGGCAGAATTATTTCCCCTTATATTCCCCTCGCATCCATTTGAACTTGAAAGGGTGGACTACTTCCTCAGCAGTATTTGGGTGTCTCTCCTTCATAATCTTATTGATGAGCTCCTTTGTAATTTGTAGAGCAAAATTAAAATCGACCTGTAATCTGTTAAAGCAGTGCTTAGCTCTCACATCAACCATTAGCTCTGATAACTCCTTTGTCTTTGTGAAGAAGGAAAGGCTCTTAAGTATTGATTTTAAAGAATAAAACATAGCTGCCAATCTAGTTGTACCTGTAACATACTTATATTCTTAGGTTTTGTTCTATCTACCTCCTTGTTGCCCTTATTGTTATGAAATAATGTACTCTTTTGTCTCAAAGAGGCGTTGTAGAATTGTTTGTTCTTTCTACCAAACAGCTGTAGCCTGAGTATTTGCCGCAATATAGTTTTAAGTAAAAATAATAATACTTTAGAATTTTATTCTCAGTTTTACTTGAAAATTTTTTATGATTAAATTATGCAGTTCATGCAAACATCACAGAAATAATTTACTAGTACAACATGGTCAGCATATTACAATACCATTTATAACATGTAAACTATTGGTTATTGAGATAGGGTCATTCTTACTAAAAATATCCTATTTGTCTTCCTGTATTTCCCAACTGCCTTGCAGTTAGGCAGGGTCATCTGACCTGTTCAGGGCAATGGAATGTGATATATCATTTTCAGGCTAATACAAATTCCAATTCTCCAGCCTGTCTCTTTTTTTCAGCTGAGGTGACCTAGAAGACTGTATGCTCCTAATGGAACAGCTACATGAGGATGGCAAACTATTAATTTTATTGTAGCCAATTTTTCTTAGTCCCCATATCTTACACTCATGCCCTGGGAGAAACAAACAGATTTTAAGATAGATATACATATATTTAGCTTATATATCTTCAAATATAGTTATAAAAAATATGAAGTCAAAAAATACAGTGCTACTGAAAAGATAACATTAAAATGTCAGACATTCAATACCAGGCACCCAAAAAAGCAGAAAAATGCAGCATATAATGAAGAGGATAATCAATAAATTAAAAATGATACAGAACAGACACGTATATTAATTATCATTAGCAAAAAATAGTATTAGAAAAGTTATCAGAACTGTATTCTCTTTCAGTAGAAATAAAGACACTTTTCAGCATATTTATTATATATATAATATATGTATATATATTATATATATAAAACTTCAGTAGTGACTATAGTCACAATAGTCACAATTATCTATAATATTTTAAAATTTCATGGTATATATTGGGACCATGCCCATTGTTAATTAAGTTGCTTTTGTAGAACACAGTGAGTAAATTTAAACTGGGTTTTATATTGCATTCAAAGCTTAGTAATAGCAGCTGATGCTGAAGATAAGAGTCTGAAAGTAATTTCATTCAACTCATATATTGTTTTAGATAGCAGAGGCTAAAAACTGAAAATGTCAAAAGCCCTGCCCTAAGTGATCTACCAGTTTTAATGGAGAACATTGATGTGTAAATGACAAGTTTGAATATAAGTTGATTATAATAGTACAACAAATTGAGAACTATAGTATGCAAATAAAACTTCAAATACTTTCAGGAGGGAGGTTAAAAGAATTAACACAAATCTGAAATAGGCCAGTAACAGTGGTAAGAAAGAGTAAAAAACATATATTGTTTTTTTTTTTTTTTTTTTCCAGAATATAGCCACTATTCGGATGATAAAAGGAACAAGGACATATGAAATTGCTATCTAGGTTTCTAATGTGGATGACTCAGTAGTTCCATTAGTTATATTAGAGAATCTATAAAAAGACACAAAACACTTGAAAGAAAGTATTATTGGTTTCTGTGAAATGACTCTTTTGTCTCCAATACAAATATATAGCCTAGTACAGAACTGAAATACAAGAAGCATTTATTTATTTATTTATTTATTTTTGAGAAACCTCCACAAAGCCATGTGAACTCTATGTAAATGGAATGAAATCATTATGGCACCTATCAATTATTATTTTTTGTATATAAAGCTACTTTACAAAACTAAGATTAAATAGTTCTTTGAGAATTATATTATGAAAATGGAAATAGAAATGGTTTCCAAATGTGTAAAAGTGGCAACATGGAGAAATTGCAGAGAAAATACAATGTCCATATTTTGTGCACACGTGTTTCTGCATGTATTATATTCAAGAGGTACTTGGCATTGGTAAGCAATATCTCTGGAGATTTCTGTAAATTTCCAAATAATTTAACACAAAATTGTGTACTCCCTGGCATTCACTCAAATCACATTTCTATTGAGGGCCAGGCTTATTTCCTGTGCATACCAATCTACGCAAATCATAGCCAACTCTTCAATTTCTAGTGGAGTATTCACTCCCTTTTTGGGCATTTGTGCCCTAATGAAAGTAGTTAATAAAGCCACTTTGCAAAACAACTTGACATACTACAATTTAGTACATACGGTATATATGTAAGTCACAGATCTGTCTCAGTAAGAATTTTACATAACCTCTTTAACTTATCCAACAGTTTAATATATTCTAAGAATATTTGTTAATTCAAGCAATCAATAATCCATTCCACAAGTACTTAGTAAATTTCAACTCTTCTCTAGACTATAAGCTATGTGCTGGAGATACAAGGATGCATAAGGAAGGTTTGCTGTCATGCTGGTTCTTTCTTCAGCCTTCATCCAAATAGTTCGTGGTTTTTTGTTTTGGAATCGGATGTTCTTTTTGACTGGTATAGTTTCCTGATATAGTCTGGCTACGTCCCCACCCAAATCTCATCTTGAATTGTAGTTTCCATAATATTAATGTGTTGTGGGAGGGTCCAGGTGGGAGGTAATTGAATCTTGGGAGTGGTTACCCTCATGCTGTTCTTGTGATAGTGAGTTCTCATGAGATCTGATGATTTTATAAGGGAATTTTCCCCCTTTGGCTTGGCACTTCTCTCTCCTGCCACCATGTGAAGAAGGACATGTTTGCTGCCCCTTCTGCCGTGATTGCAAGTTTCCTGAGAACTCCCCAGTCATGCTGAACTATGAGTCAATGAAACCTCTTTCCTTTATAAATTACCCAGTCTTAGGTATGTCTTTATTAGCAGCATGAGAACGAACTAATACATTCCCCATCTTTCTTCTTTTCACTACTGCAAAATATTAAATCTCCAGAACAATCATTGACATTATCAAACACATTATGTTGATTTTTACATGTGTGATTTTCCCCCAAAGGATTTAATCATTATCTTATTACTTTCATGTATCCAGTGCTTGGCATGTGGTAGGTTCTCAGTATAAGTTTATGGAACTAAACTGAAGGCAAGACTGACTACCTCAACAACACAAAGAACTCAGACAGGCGTCAGGCTCTGGCATTGATTCACTGAATAGTTCAGCAGTTATTGGAGTTATGTTCACATAACTTTAGAGGGAATCACATCATACAAATTTTGGTCTCCTATTAGGCATATCAGTATTGAGAGTCCAAGGCAATATACAATGGAGCTAGGAGGTAGACATCCAGACATGCAAATATTGCGCCTAGGAGACCCCAGAAAAATAGCCCAAAGGAATGCTGACTGTGGAATTCTCCACTGAACTAAACACTAAAGCAGCAAAGGTTGAGATAGGGGAATAATTTAGAACCCAGGAATCAATATCAGTAAATTTCAACCAAGATTACACGTTTGGGAGTGACATGGATAATATTGAGTCTCACTGTTTTGCCATAGACTATGTAAGAGTGGAGATCAGCGTGAACATCTGCCTCAAAACAGATTCAGGTAGAAAGTTGGTAGGACCAAATAAGGCATCTGTTGCCTCATCTTTGGTGGACTGGAGAGAGAACTTTATAGGGGATTGCCAACTATAAGACAAGCAATATTAATATTCTTTGTGTTCAGCCTGTTCACAAGTAGGTTCATTTAGCTTTTAATATTTAGTAATGAATAATACAAAAATCACATACTTCTTTCACTTAGGATACAATCTCCATATGAAATATACTTATTTCATTATTCAAAAAACCGAATAAGCAAATATAGGTTATTTGGACCCTGAAATTGCTGTCCTACATTATATATGCTTTTATTTCTTTTGAGGTAGAAAATTATTCTATGTGGTTTATAATGTAGAAGATGAAAAAATATAATTTACAAATGTACACTGATAGTTGACCATAGCCTTGAAGTTTAAATTAACCAAAGTTTGTTTCTGCTTCAGACTTGAAATCTACTAAAGGACTCCTTTTATGTCATTGGGACATCAATGTTTATGTTTACACTATCAATTAGATGTAGAGAATATGGAGAATTTAAAAAATTGATTAGCTGTCACCGTGAGTGTGACTTAAATTTGACATGGTTCTAGAACTCTTTCATATCCTGTCACCTCCTCATTCTCAGTTTTCCCATATGTTGCCACCTCCTTTGTAATTATTTTTAACAGAAGAGAGAAAACTGAGGAACAGCAGAAGGACATATGATTGCAGGTGCCCTTTCCTCACCTGATGAGCAGTGCCATGAATCATATTCTGTATCTATTCCACAGTGAAATGCATTGTGCTACAAGTCTGTCTCTATAAAAAATAACAATCTAGCTTCCCTTTGGCGGAGAGATCTTAAATTGGATATGGTCCTTGGGGATCTGAGTTCCAAGGTCGTTTTAGGGAGGTTACGCATCACATCAAAGTAAAGACACTCTTAGCCAACAGCAACAAAAAATATTTGTTAGTAGAAAAGCTCTGGTTCCCTTAGAAAATGAGAAATTAAAATAATAATAATAATAATTAACTATAGTCACTCTGAACTTGAAATCCCCAGCTGGAAAGCTTGTAAAAGTAGATTAGCCACATTTCTAAAAATGTCATGAATTACTTTTGCTTTCCCTCAATTGAGAGTAATGTCAAGGGGCTAATCAAACAAGTTGTAGCAGAGAAATCAGGGATATTAGTCTAGAGTATCATTTGTAATGTCATAAACATTCCGTTTACAATGTCTCTCTTGTGTGTTCATGAATCACTTAACAGGTAAAGAATGAGTGTTCGTTGATAAAGATGCCAGCCTATTTAGTCGGCATTATCTCTCTTCGTTCCCACAAATTCGTATTAGGTAAGAGGGGGTTTAGCTGCAGGTGACAGAAAACGCGAACGGCATGTGGCTTAAACAAGATGAAAGTTTGTTTTTCTCTCATGTAAAAGTTCAGAACTGATACGGGGCTCTGTGCTATCAAGGACACAGGCTTCTTTTTACTGTTTGCTCCACCATGCATTGCCTTTAACTTAAGGTTCAGGATGTTAGCTCCATTAACCTGGCAGAAAGATGGTGGAGGGAATGAAGAAGAGGCCAAACACATTGCAGGCAAAGCATTTACAATTCATTTAGCCTCCCAAGGCAGGTTGAAAAATATATCAGGTGTCCACATAACAACCATAACATATGTTTCTATGGGGTAATGTGGGAAGAGATGTTAGGGAAACACCGGAAGTCTCAATCTCATTTGTTTCTGAGAATTCTTTTAAAATATTAATATTCTTATACTACAGTTTTTGATATAATACTAAGTAGATTTTAATTTCTGTTTCATAATGAGGGTTTTATGAACTTTCTGTGATAGTCTATTACTGAAATTTATCCCTGAAGCTTAAATCATTTAACAATTATTAAAAAACACAAATCAACCAACATTAAACAAGAATATAGATGTTATAAACAATAAATTCAAATTAAAGAGTTAAAGTTATCTATATTGAATTAACTCTGTGCTCTTCACTAAAAACGTTTTTGAATTATAGACTTTCTTCCTTTAAAAATTCTTATTGCTTTTGTGCTAAATATAGAAGGTGAGTTTTTAGATGAGCTTTTATCTTGTTTTTTTTTCTTTCTTTTTTTTTTTTTTTTTTTTTTTGAGACGGAGTCTCGCTCTGTCGCCGGGGCTGGAGCGCAGTGGCCGGATCTCAGCTCACTGCAAGCTCCGCCTCCCGGGTTTACGCCATTCTCCTGCCTCAGCCTCCTGTGTAGCTGGGACTACAGGCGCCCGCCACCTCGCCCGGCTAGTTTTTTTGTATTTTTTAGTAGAGACGGGGTTTCACCGTGTTCGCCAGGATGGGTTGTTTTTTTTTTTTTCAATTAATTTGGTAAGAGTTTGTTTTCTATTCAAGAATCTTAAGAAAAAAATAGTATTATTTTGGCCATGAGTCCTAAGTGGCATTTCTTACAGACTCATCTATTAATTCTCTTTTTGTTTTAAATAGAGATATTTCACCATGTTGCCCAACCTGGCTGGAGCTCCTGGGCTCAAGCAATCCTCTGGCATTGGCCTCCCAAAGTCCTGGGATTACAGGCATGAGGCAACACACCCAGCCTTAATTATTTTGATTACTACCATATAACCAACACAATGATCTTTGTAGGTGCTCCCAAGATATACTCAATATTTAGATCAAATTTTTGATTCAAACTCTTAAAAAATTAATTTGATTTGACCTCTTTAGAGGTCAATTAAAGAAAAGAGATTTAACTGAGCAGCAGGGCCCTGGACCCAGTCCAATTTTTTTTTTTTTTAATAAGTGAACAGTTTATTAAGAATTAAATGAGGGTATGGAATGTGATACAGTACATGTAAGACACTGAAGATGAGTGTAATAGTACTACTGGCGCAAAAAGCTAAATTTCACTTCAAAAAAAAATCACAAACGAAAAGTAAAAGCAATTCCGCCATTATAAAGTAAGCTATTTCAGGCAAAGTACTAATCCTTCCCCCTCCGCTCAAACCCCAACTTCCTAACAAACAAAAAGCTATCTGAAAATACTGCCATGCTAACATATCCATATGGTTTATATATATTTCATTTATATATAGACTTGAGATATATATACACACATATATATTGTGTATGTATATATATTAAATACATATATCAAAAATTGTCAAAGCTACTTCGGAAACATATGTCAGAGGAAAAGAGTTTCTTGCAAATAGAATAAGAGAAATTGCAATGAGTTGAGAAGTTTAAGTCTTCTCTCACTTATGATGCTATGTTTTTCCTTGAATTAATTATCCAAATAAAAGAAACTTTAAAAACTTCCTTTTTAAAGAAATGTTAAAAATCAGAAATAAGCTTCTGATTTTTAATCATATAATATTTTAATAAAAACATTAAATTTTTAATCAAACTAAAACTTCAAGATTCTTTTCAAGTTTTGGTTACTCTGGAAGAGTGTTTCTTAAATATAAAAGGTAAGTATAAGCATTATTCATAAATGTCATGACTAATAATTATAATTAACTTTGAAAAGCTCAAATTTTTTTCATGAAAATGAAACACTATTTTGCTCAAATGTAGGCCTTTTAAAGTGGATATCACTATAGTTATTATGATCATAACAAATACAAATACAAAGGCAAGAGTTTCATAACTTACAGAAACTGTGTTTATTTTTTAAAATTTTTTAACGTTTAATTTTTATTTTTGAGATGGAGTCTCACTGTCACCCAGGCTGTAGTGCAGCAACATGATCTCAGCTCACTGCAACCTCCGTCTCTGGGGTTAAGAGATTCTCCCACCTCAGCCTCCCTAGTAGCTGAGATTACAGGCACATGCCACCAAGCTTGGCTAATTTTTGTATTTTCAGTGGATACGGAGTGTCACCATGTTGTCCAGGCTGGTCTTGAACTCCCGACTTCAGGAGATCCTCCCACCTTGGCCTCCCAAAGTGCTGGGATTACAGGTGTGAGCCACCGTGCCTAGCCTGATAACTTTTTTTTTTTTTAATTTTAAATAAGAAAAAAAAAATTACACTTAAAATTTTTACAGGAATAGACCTTTAATAAATGGAGTGACAATTTGAATTATGAGGCTCTAATATTGCAAAATTTAAACGGTCTATTCCAGGAAACTTCCGTGTTAAATTTTGGCATACCACAACTCATTACACGATGAAAGTATAAATTGTTCTTCTCAACAGTTAAAGTAATGAAAAGATGGGCATGAAAACACAAACACACATACATATATACATGCAAATATACATGCAAACAACAAAAAGCTTCTATACATCTTGCTGTTTTAAATTTACTATTTTATAATTAAATATTTATATATTAGTATGTAATAATATAATTAAATATTAATATATAATAATATAATTAAAAATTATTATGATGACTTAATTTATATATTGACATACCCATGTCAATCAAGATTACTTAAAAATGTGCATTTTATGTTACAAGCCTCATAGTCTTGCTCTATTATACAGAAGGGGAAATGGGCAAATCACTCTTTAAAATTAGAATACTCCCAAGAAAATTTCCTTTCACAAATTATTAAAGACTATCAACAACATGGCAATTATTTATGTTATTTTTGGGTAAAATTAGTGGAACTATCATGGCATGTTTAAATTGGATCAGAGTTGATGAGAAAGACTATATTTTAAAACAAGTACAGATGGGATGTAAGAATGTTCTTTCTAATACTGGAAGCAGTGCAGAACATAATCACCTTTGCACCCATTAGAAAAATCTACTGTATGGTTCTGTGGGAGAGTATGACAGTGATTACTAGAAAGTCAATTTAATTAACCTTAATCTCACAACAATTGCCTTACAGAATCTGTTGATTTGAACAAAGAAAAAAATGTTAACTATGAAGTGCAGAATATTAAGGATACTGTTTTGCTTTGTTTTGTTTTCCACTAGGGCATATAATACCTTCAGATTAAGAATAAATGCTCCTAAGGCACTCTTGGCTCTGCAAAGTGTCATACAAAGTATGTAAGCTTTATTGTGATCTCAAGGCAGCTACTGCTTGTTAGCAAATACTGCTGACATCGCAAATAAGAAGTGATTAATTTACAAATTTTAAATTGAATTTCATTTCTATAAAGTTTGGTAAGATGAATAACTAAGTGGAAGACTGAAGTAGTTACAGTATGTGTCCTTTAATGACAGAATACATTCTTAAAAATGTGTCCTTAGGTGATTTTATAGAACATCATAAAGTGTACTCGGACAAACCTAGATGGTTACAGATACCTAAGCCATATGGCATAGCCTAATTTGCTCCTAAGCTACGAACCTGTACAGCATGTTACTTTACTGAATACTAAGTGCAATTATAACATAATGACAAATGTTTGTGTAGCTGAACATATGGAAACATAGGAAAGATACAATAAAAATACAGTATAAAGGAGTAAAATATGTTACATTTATACAGAGCATTCACTACAAATGAAGCTGCAGGACTGGAAATAGCTCTGGGTGAGTCAGTGAGTGAGCAGTGAGTGGGAAAGCCCAGGTCATTACTGTACACTACTGTAAACTTTATAAACACTGAACATTTGAGCTAAATCAAATATGTTGTTTCTTTCTTTAGTAATAAATTAAACTTAGTTTACTGTAACAGTTTTACTTTATAAACTTTTAATCTTTTTTAACATTTTTACTCTTTGCTAATAACACTTAGCTTAAAACATGAACATATTTTATAACTGTACAACAATATTTTCTTTCTTTATATCCATATTCTATAAGGCCTTTTCTATTTTAAAATTTTTCTATTTATTATATATATATATTTTTTTAATTTTTGAACTGTTTGTTAAAAATGAAGATACAAACACACACATTAGCCTAGGCCTACAGGATCAGGATCATCTGTATCACTGTCTTCCACCTCCACATCTTGTCCCACTGGAAGGTCTTCAGAGGCAATAACGTTTGTGTGCTGTCATCGCCTATGATAACAATGCCTTCTTCTAGACTACTTTCTGGAAGGCCTACCTAAGACTGCTTTATAGTTAATTTTTTTTTTTAAATAAATAGAAGAAGTATAGTTTAAAAAATAAAGATAGCCGGGTGCGTGGCTCACGCCTGTAATCCCAGAACTTTGGGAGGCTGAGGCGGGCAGATCACGAGGTCAGGAGATCAAGACCACCCTGGCTAACACGGTGAAACCCCGTCCCTACTAAAAAAAAAAAAAAACAAAAAAATAGAAAAAATTAGCCAGGCATGGTGGTGCGCGCCTGTAGTCCCAGCTACTTGTGAGGCTGAGGCAGGAGAATGGGAGGTGGAGCTTGCAGTGAGCCCAGATGCGCCACTGCACTCCAGCCTGGGCAACAGAGGGAGACTCCATCTCAAAATAAATTAATTAATAAATAAAATAAAATAAAATAAAAAATAAAGATAAAAGGTATAGCATAGTGAATACATAAACCAATCACAAAGTAGATTATTATCATTATCAAGTACTACCTACTGTAAATAAGTGTATGTGCTATACTTTTAATAAACTGGTAGAGTTTTTTATGCCAACATCATCACAAACAGTTGAATAAGGCATTGAACTACAATGTTATCATGGTTAAAACATCACTAGGTGATAGGAATTTTCAAGTGCCATTGTAATGTTATGAGATCATAGTTATATATGTGGTCTGTCATTGACACATTACTGTGTATGACAATAAGTATATAATTTGTAAAAATGTAAAAGACAAATTTTATCAGATATGGAAGCAAAATTGACATGCCATAATATAATTAAAACAGCCTGATTTTTATTACATATCTTGAAATATTTTATTAACTCATTTGGTATGTTTCTATTTTGAATTTATTTAACAGAGAATAAAAACCTAGAGATAGGTTTATCAGTATCAGAATGTTTATTCTGGTTCACTTAGTGACCAATAAAACAAACTTAATGGGAATTAACATGCAAATCAAATAAAGGAAATTAAAAATACCTTGTTTTTCTTATTCAATGTAATCATATAGTCTTAGGGTACCAAAAATTTAAAGGACATCTACGTTTGCTTGAACCATTTTTATATCCGATCTGTATTTACACTAAACAGTCTGTTATTCAAACTGGCCAAGTAATATTAGATCAGCCTGAATAAAAATGAGTTTGCCCTTTTGAGGTAGGAGAACTGCAAGACTTGTCTTCTGTTCACAACCCTGCTGACTAAAACAAGATCTGGTCCAGGCAGGGTAAAATGAAGAAACTGGCTGAAACAACATGGAGAGGAAAGCAATCCCTAGCTGCTCTAATTGTTA
This sequence comes from Macaca fascicularis, assembly GCF_037993035.2. NCBI lineage: Eukaryota > Metazoa > Chordata > Mammalia > Primates > Cercopithecidae > Macaca > Macaca fascicularis. Next base: position 57,175,097 of record NC_088391.1, on the reverse strand, counting down.
ATTAGCATAAGACACACTGATGGGAGCATCAATCTCATGACAGTTTACAAATGCCATGGCAACAACCTGGAAATTACCTCTCCTTTCATAGAAAGTTCTAAATAAACTGTCCTTCAATTTACATTTAAACTGCTCCTTAATTTGTATATAATTGCAAGAGCCTGCAAATACAGTTGTCAACAGCCCACAGGTAGCCATCTCTGGGTGAACTGCCTATGAGGTAGCACTACTCTACTAGAAGCAATATCATTCAATAAAAGATTCCTAACACCACTGGCTCTTTCTTGAATTATTTCCTGGGCAAAAAACAAGAACCCTCTGCGGCTCACCTGCCTGGCCTGCATCACTTTCAGATATATGTGTCATATGAATGTGTGTGTTTGTGTAAAACCACCATTACTGAAGTTAATTGAGTATGTTTGGTAAGTTCTGAAGTTCATATAAGAATTAGGCATGTTCTTAGTCGACATTGTAAGTGTACCTTTTCATTCAATTTAGGAAATAGGTAAAAGTTCATTATGAAGTTTTTCCTGGTAATATAATCCTGGACTGAAAAAGAGTGATAGGAAGTAGGGAAACATTAGCAAAATAGAGAGATCCAGTCCCTGTAGTCATGGGAGCTTGTTGCTCTTTAAATAAGGCATCAAAAGTCCTGTATATTGTAAGTATAAAGTTTATCTATATCAGATAGGAAGAAAATTATTCAATTTTGGTACATTTCTAATTCTGTATCTGTAAACAATGGAGTCAAGGCATTACTGTCTGGAACTTACGTATATTCAACCACTGGGCAGTAAGGAGCTGTTCGGACTCAGTAGATGCCCCTCTAGAGGTGAGCACCAATTGCAGGTGTGATGGGAGTTGGCTGTGTCCCCATTATGTTCATTTCCAGAATGCCTCACAAAACGTGATCCAAGGGTAATTTCAGTCTCCATGATTTTTGCTTAGAGACAAAACTCTTGTAGCGCAGTACCACTATGTTTCATTTCTATAATTTCTTTTTCTTACTTATTTGTTTATACTGCATGGTGTTTGAAAGATTGGGTTTTTAAGAGGTGTCTTTTTAAATATGTTTATTTCAATTGACTTTTCTGTATTCCCTCTTTAATTTCCTTACAGTGGTGAATATTCACTTCTGAAACTGGAAAGAATTTTACTAATTGAACAGATTAAATTTTGTATTACTTAATCTTTTTTTTTTTTTTTTTTTTTTTTTGAGACAGAGTCTTACTCTGTTGCTCAGGCTGGAGTGCAGTGGCACAATCCCAACTCACTGTAACCTCAACCTCCTGGGTGCAAGCGATTCTCCTGTCTCAGCCTCCCAAGCAGCTGGGGTTACAGGAGTGTGCCACCACACCTAGCTAATTTTTGTGTATATTTAGTAGGAGGTTTCACCGTGTTAGCCAGGATGGTCTCGATCTCCTGGCCTCGTGATCCACCTGCCTCAGCCTCCCAAAGTGCTGGGATTGCAGGCGTGAGCCACCGTGCCCAGCCGTCATTTTACTCATATAACTATTTTCTCTAAATCTGGGGTGCAGGTTATACACATTGCTGATTATTTCATTCTACTAGTGATATGAAACAATAATGTGTCAGTGATTTTCATCTAATGTGCAACTGATTTGATATTATTTAATATCTCTTCCTCAAGAAGAGCATTATGTTAATGAGAATGTACAATGAAGTAAAAAGAAAAAAAAAACACAAAATTATTGAAAAGTAAAGATATTTTGATTAACACTCCATTATAATTATATTTGTGTATTTCTTCTAAGGAAAGTTGCATTTTATGACCATATGACTTTCTACACACATATATTAATTTGAAAGTTATAAATATTAAAAATTTCCTTTATTATGATGACTCTGTGGCTCACCTTTAAAAAAAAAAGTTTATTTCTCATTATGATGGATACATAATAGTTGTATAGGGTTCTCCACAGAATCAGAACCAATGGGAGAGAGATACATATAAAAATGTTACTTTAATATTTAAATACACACACACAGATATACATAAGGATATTTATTTTAAGGAATACGCTCACATGATTGTAGGAGCTGGCAAGTCCAAAGTGGATAGGGCAGGCCGGCAGCTGGAAACTCATGCAGTAGTTGCTGTCATAGCCTGAGAGTAGAATTTCTTCTTTCCCTGAAAATTTTAGTTTTTTGATTTTAAGACCCTCAACTGATTGGGCAAGGCCCACCCACATTAGTAAGGGCAACCTTCTTTACTTAAATTCAACAAATTATAGATATGAATGTCTATAAAACACCTTCACAACAACACCTAGATTGGAGTCTGATTACATAACTGGGTGCTATAGCCTCGTCAAGTCAATACATTAAAGTAACTATAACATACTTTATTGGTATATTCTACTGGTCAAACCTAATTTTGCAGTCTGGTGTCATTAGGTCACTAGTGGAAATGTTCTGTTGTATATTTCATAGAGCACTTTACATAATTAAGATAGAAATGGTATAATTTATGTTAAAAATGATTATTAGTCTAAACCCACCAAAAATATTCACATCGTCTCCTTTAAAGGCTTCTCATCTGCTGTTTTATACAGATCTCCCAAGGCTTTTCCTTAACTCATTTTATCTATATGTGCAAGCCTTTTAAATACAAACAAACATTGTAGGAACTAAAAATTGAAAGAGCCTCATTAATTTACAGAGGAGGAAAACTACTCACCAATTACAGATAAGGAAAATAGTAATCAATTTACAGATAAACAAAACTCCAAGGAACTTCTCTGATTCTCTGAGTAGATGCAGGAGTACATTTTCAGAATGCTTTCAGTGATTTGTCTATAACTGAGTATCTACTCTGTAGTGTCGAAGAGTTTCCACCCGAAATTCATGCCCATTTGGAACCTCAGAATGTGGCTCTGTTATTTGGAAACAGGATATTTGCGGAAGTAATTGGTTAAGATGAGGTTACACTGGGTTAGAGTGGTCCGTAAATCCAATGCCATACTCTTGGAAGAGTAGAGAGACAGAGTAGTACACTATATGAAGCCACAGAAACACACAGAGAAGATGGTCATGTAAAAACAGAGGCATAGATGGAAATTAGGCTGTCAGAAGCCAAGCAACACCAGAAACCACTGACAATTAGAAGAGGCAAGGAATATTTTTTTTCCTAGACCCTTTAGAGTGAGTATCTTCATGCTGACACCTTGATATTGTGCTTCTAACCCTCAGAAATTTGAAAGAATAAATTTATGTTGTTTTAAGCTTCCTCGTGTGTGGTAGTTTTGTATGACAACACTAATAAATGAATATACTCTCATTACTCTTAACAACTGGAGGTTTCTCTACCTTACATTATTTTAGAAAAGAACAATGGCACTTCCACAGAGAAACCTTAAATGATTTTTGTGCTATCTGAAAGAATGTTGGAACTTTGTCTGTATAAAGAGGGAGTGCCCCATTTTGCAACTTCCCTTCAGTCTTTTATAGCTATTAGAGAAATGGATAAGTGTAGTTTATAGTTAGAAGGAGAAAGGGATTCTTCAGAGGAATTTGTTTAATGTACATCATTAGTTGAATTAAATTGAATTCTACTAAATCTAGACAAAACTTGTAACAAAATCCAGTCTGCTTTCCTAAGATAATTCATTAACCTAATCTGGTGTGTGAAGTGCAATAAGTTAACTCCATTAGATTATGAATGAGCAGCTAAGGCTGTCAAAGATGTGGCCCTTCAAGGTGTGTTGCTCAATTTAGAGTCACACTGCAACCAAAGACTCATTAAATGGATCTAATTAAATAAAAACAAAAACCCAAATAATTAAGGACAAAGTCATGACCTTTAATGATCCCTTAGCTTATCACTGATACAAAATGAATTTTAATTACCACTAATGGTTTATTGTATATCTAAGGTATAATGCAGTTAAAATCTGCCCAAAGGGAGCCACCAGTTACTTTTGTACACTACATACCCTTCTGGGAATCTGTATTAATTACTCTTATACAGAAAGAAAAGTATGCAAAGTTCTCAAGGCATTTTCTGACAACTGTCAGCATAAGTGTACATAAAATTTTAATTGTGTCCTGGGTGGCATCTAATGTAAAATTATCCTTGAGAGCTTTTGAGAAACCTTTAAAATTTAGTTGCTATGTAAAACAAGCTTACTAACAAAATTTCTGCTTATGTTGTTCATGCAGCACAAGTTATCTTTAACTTACATGAACAGAACTGAAAGTTTGATTTGTGATTATGATAAAATTTAATTTCTTATTAAAATTACTGTTTACAAAAGCAGCACTACACCATTATATATTTATATGAGCCTTCAATTTGCTTTTCAGTAGTTCCTTCATGAATGTGTACATGTGTATAAATTGCCTCTTTTCCCCCCAAATTCAATGTATTATTGCTCAGTTTTATTTAGAAGATTATTTAGCAATCAGTCATTAACATTCTAAACTTTGGGCCAGGAACAGTGGCTCACGCTTGTAATCGCAGCACTTTGGCACCTGAGGCGGGAGGATTTCTTGAGCCCAGGAGTTCAAGAACAACCTGGGCAACATAGTGAAACCCTGTCTTTACAAAAAAGTAAAAATTAAAAAATAGCTTGGCATGGTGGTACAGGCCTGTAATCTCAGCTACTCAGGAGGCTGAGGTAGGAGCATGGCTTGAGCCCCAGAAGTCAAGGCTGCAGTGAGCTTGATTCCACTACTGCACTGCAGCCTGGGTGACACAGCAAGACCATGTCTTGAAAAAAAAAAAAAAAAATTGTAAATGTTAAGCTTTTTGTGTTTACAAAAATAACATAAGGATGTTTATCAGTTATGTATTACTGTGTAAAAACAGAACAAAATAAACAAACCAAAAACCCAATACTCCATGATTTAAAGCAATAACAATTTGTTTAGCTTCACATTCTGTGGATCAGCAACTTGGGCTGAGCTCAGCTCAGTGATTCTTCCAGCCATGTCTGAGCTCCCAGTATTATGGCGGATTGACTAGGGGATGGTTGCGTTAAGATAACCCTCACTCACATCTCTTGTTAGTTTTCTGTTGGCTGAGATGACAGAGCTACTAGGCCACATGTCTGTTATTATCTCATAGGCTGGTTTAGGCTTGCTCACATGGCAGCCCTTCCGGGTTTCTGGAGTCAGAGTGACAGTGGAAAAGGCCTCCTGAATCCTAGGCTCAGAACTGAAACAATTTTATTTTGCCTTCCACATTCTGTGGCTTCAAACCATGTCACAATCTTACCAGGTTACAACGTGTAAGTATACAGACTCTATGTTTTGATGGGAGAAGCTGCCCAGAAAAAATGCAAAAAATTAAAAAACTAAAAAAAAAAATGATTCTAGAGTAGGATGGGCAATTATGATTGTATTTGCAGTCTATCAAAGGATGCTTGTCTAAAAAGTATTTAAGGCTCCATGCAAAGATTCTGATTTAGTTGGTCTAGAAACCACTTCAGAAACATACATTTACCAAAACAGCCTATAATTGCACTCAAAATACCAATGCTTTTATAAAAGTCAGGGTAAATCACACTCTTGAGTATTAATTTCCCCAACAATAAAATTTTGAGTTACAGTTGATATTTCTAAGTGTCCAATCAATTCTGCAATTTTTGCCAGCTAACTTCAGTGACCTAAGAAAGTATTTCCAATTATTAAATACTGTATTATACACCAATTTTTAAAAGAATTTTCCAATTTACATAGAGTAATTTACATTTATTACAAAAATACCTTACTCATTATGGTAAATTATTATTTATTTTTATTTTTATTTATTTATTATTATTATTTTTTGAGATGGAATTTTGCACTTGTTGCCAAGGCTGGAGTGCAATGGTACGATCTTGACTCACCGCAGCCTCCGCCTCCCGGTTCAAGCGATTCTCCTGCCTCAGCCTCCTGAGTAGCTGGGATTACAGGCACATACCATCACGCCTGGCAAATTTTGTATTTTTAGTAGAGACAGAGTTTCTCCGTGTTGGTCAGGCTTCTCTTGAACTCCCAAGCTCAGGTGATCCACCTGCCTCAGCCTCCCAAACTGCTGGGATTACAGGTATGAGCCACCGTGCCTGGCCTATTTAATACTTACAAATCAATGGGTCAGTTTTAGAAAAATGGTATCTTTTTATATAAAATGTCAACGTAATAGGTCTTTTTAAATTATAAGGCTCTTATATTATCTAGATTAAAACACTTGTATGTAGTAAATATCTTTCTTTAGGCTTTTGTGCTTTGATATAGAGCTTATTTCAATGCCATACACTTTATATGGAGTGTTTTGTAATACAAAAAAGGGGACACGTTCCTGGTCGAGGTATGCCCTAATTTTTATTTATTTATTTTATTTCTTACAAAGCTAGGAAGAGACATATAACACACCTGAGATTGTGGCTATTTGGAAGGATGCCTAAGGAGGTTCCATACGAATTAAGTCTTACTGTTGAGGACAGTAGGACAGGCCAAAGGTTAGAGAGTGTGAAGCAAGTCACGAGATAGGAAAAAGAGAAATAACCCAATCTGCATGAAGATACAATGTAGTGATCAATGTGCCATGCAAATCAGAAAGGGGATAAAGCTAAGGCTCTGTACCAGAGGGTCTTGGACACCAGGCAAAAGGCTTGGATATTACTTTGTGAGATATCTGGGGATATTCAGAAGATGAAAAGTAATTTTTTTTACATAAATAGGAACCTTAAATCTTTCTATGTGAATAATACAGACTTTGGAATTTGTGTGGAGAGAGGAGAGAATCTGCAAAATCCTGGAATGATCAGAAAATAAAAAACCCATGAAGGAGATTAAGAAGATCATGGGCTTTGAGAAGATATGTTGAGTGGCAAGAAAAAGGAGTTTATAAAACAAAGAAGACTGAAAAGTGTTCATTAGTTATAAAGATGCGTGTTAGTTCATTCTTATGCTGCGAAACCTGAGATTAGGTAATTTATGTGTAATTGACACATAGTTCAGCATGGCTGGGGAAGCCTCTGGAAACTTACAAGCACAGCAGAAGGGGAAGCAAACATGTCCTTTTTCACATGGTGGCAGCAAAAAGTGCAAAGCAAAAGGGGGGAAAAGCCCTTATAAAACTATCAGATCTCATGAGACCTCATTCACTATCATGAGAACAGCAACATGGTGGTAACCACACCCATGATTCAATTACTTTCTTCTGAGTCCCTCCCATGACACATGGGGATTATGGGAAATACAATCCAAAATGAGATTTGGGTGGGGACACAGCCAAACCATATCAAGATGTAAATGGTAATTTCAATGAAGGTAGTTCCAGTAGATTGTAGTAAGATTTTGAGTGAATATTATTAAAGAGGTGAAGGCAGTGGATGTAACTATTTTTCTGAGAAGTTTGAATTAAGAGGGATAAAAATTTTAATTTTAAAATCTTCTATGACCATATTAGTTAAATATTGCAATATATAAATATATATGTAGATATATTTTGTTGTACATTTTTGCTTCTATTGTCTGTAATGGTTTTAGAATCATGAGAGACTATGTTAGAAATATAGATTAGTATAGACATGTGTATATATAATTTATTTTAAAGTTTTGTTTCTATTTTAATTGTTCTAGAATAAGACATCATATTTAAAATTACGCTTCTCACTGAAGAAAAATCTTCTGTCAAATATTTTACTGAGACTAGACTCTTAACACTCCCTAAGGAAAAACACATTCCATCCCAACCTATAATGGTCTTCATCCTATGTATGATAGTTACGTGTCAATTGGCTAGGCAAAGTACCCAGATATTTGATTAAACATTACTTAGATGCAATTAACATTTCAATTAGTAGATTTTAGGTAATGCAGATCACTCTCCATCATTTGAGTGAGCCTTATTCAATCAGTTGAAGATTTTAATAAAAAAAAAAAAAAAAAGATTGACCTCCAACAAGGAAGAGGGAATTCTGCCAACACACTTCCTTTGGACTCAAATTGCAGCCCTTCCCTGAGTCCCCAGCCTGCCAGCTTGCTGTGCAGATTTGGGACTTGTGAGCTTCCAATATGTATATATGTCCTGTTGGTTCTGTTTTTCTGGAGAATCCTGACCATCACATTGCATTACACCAGGAGATGTGAATATTGAAGAATAGGGAAATGTAATTCAGTAAAAGACACCATTCTAGTGAAATAATTTCCTTGAACTTTCCAGTTGTGGACAATGGTTATTGAACATTTGTCTATAAAAAGGTATTGAAAAGTATTAAATCATTGCCTTCCTGTGATATTTCTTTTTGTAGATGTTTCCCCAGTCTTAATTGCTTTCTGTATACATATTTTAATTGTTAGTCCATCACCTTTCTTTCTATTTCCATGAATAATATGCAGAAACCAAAAGTGCAAAGCAGTAATTAATGAAAATATAAGTGAAAGATTTGTATCATCTGAACATCACTAGCATGAAAGACTTTTTAAGAGTATCTTTGTCACTGAACTAGGCTACCAAGGTAACTCTAATGAGAAGGGCAAAGAAAAACATATTTTACCTTTTTGTTTTCCTGTAATGAATTTTTGGTTTTTCAGTGGCCTTAAAAACATAAAAAGATAAAAGGAAAAGTAAACTGACTTTTGCCTAGGAACAATTCACAATAAACAACTTTGAGGGTCCGTTTGGAGTTTAATGAAACTTTTACTAGTGGCTTTTAAGATGAACATGTAACAAAAATGCTTAACTCACTTTGGTCACTAAACTACCAAAGCTGGAAGACTTCCTATTTAGTGACTTACTCACTGATCAAATGTGTCCTGAATTAAATATTTATTTTAATTAAAATAACTGTTTGAATGACTTCTGTGTTAATCTTCACAGAGTAAACACTAAAGCCTTCTTAACAGTCTAGAAAGCTCTTTGTAATTTAGCCCCAGGTTCTTTCCTTGACCTCATCACCCCACATGTCTCCCACATTTCCCTCTGCTCCAGCACTACAGGCTTTCTTTTATTCTTCAAACTTGCAAAGCAAATTCTTTCTGAAATGCTCTTGGCTCAGTTATCTGCATATCAAACTCCTTTATTTTGTGTAGGATTTCTGTTTAGATGTTATCTTCTCTGTAGGCCTTTTATGCTACATAATATATCAACTGAGCCTATTTCTTTTACCTATTTATTATATACATCAAAATATGTATACCAATTATGTAAAATATATACTAATTAAATAGTTAATATGGACGATATAGATTTCGGGTTTACTTCAATCCAGATCTTACATCTAGAAAGAGTAACCCAGTGTTGAACACTCACTGAGCGTAATGCATCATTGGCTGACTAATGAGCCCTGAAGACTCGGGTGCTCATGATCAGTGTATACAATGCAACTAGCGGTTCGCATCAAGGCAGATAATTAGAAATACCTGAGCATGCTTCTGGCATTCCCACAAACACATACTTGATAGCTACGCATTCAGTTATCCTCATCCTTTCCAAAATTGAGGTCTATGTGTCAAAACAGCAGTGTTGAAAGATAAATAAGCAAATTCATGTACACTTAGAGTTTTAATAATGCCATGTTGTACCCCCAAGGGATTTCAAAAAATATTTTGGGAGCTTTTAGCTCCAAAATTCATTGACTGAGTCACTGGAAACTCATGAATTGAATGCAAATCTGCAATTTTTATTTTTTATTCTTCAACTTGTCTATTTATATATTGATAAAATTGGTGTCATATCTGCTTTTAAATGCCCACTCATTTCAACTTCTGCTTATAACTATTTGGGTACATATTCTGTGATGATATAAAAGTGTGGCTTCATAATTTGAAATCAGTACTGTATTCATTTAGCATATACATTTTCAAAATATTCCATTCATCCAATTTTCAGAAGCTATATCTATTCATTTGAAAATGTTTGCAGAATTCAGTTAACAATTTTCTAATTTCTCCAAGTTATTCTTGATCATTTGTATTTGTGTTATCTTGAAAATACAAAATATCAAGACTTTCTTCATTTGTACCTAGCAGAAAAAGCCACATTGAGTCATGTTTTCCTCACAGACATGTGACAATTGAATATTAAAATATATAGGAAACATTTAGAAGATATGAAATAAGAACACAACAAAAAATTTCTAAAAGTGCAACAAATTAAGTTTACTTTTAATGTTTAAAAGATGGTACCAAATGATTACTCCAATACCTGGTTATTTTGAATATTTTTGTTGTTGTTGTTATTATATTCACACCTGCATGGTATAAAAGGAAGAGCATTGGGCAAGGAATCAGAAGATCCACTTTTGAGCTTTAGCTGTGTACTCCCTGAGGTTTAAGACCTTAAATAACTCACCTTATAAACTCAAAGAACACATTATTTATAATATAGAAGTAATACTTTTCCTACAACCATATGAGGTGGTATAAATAATCAATTGAGATATTAATGGAAAAATTGCTTTTTAAACTTAACAGATAATCTGTAGGTGGTGGGGAAGAGGGGCAGAGAAGCAGACACACATGTGATCTTTAAGATAGCATTTGATAACTGATTTCCTCATTTTAATGGTATTACAAATATAGCAAGAGTCATTCAAAAACACTTTATAGTGGATATTTCTGGTTTAGTCTTCGAAACTTTCTTCTTTCTGGTGACTAGCATCATATTATTGGAGAGAAGTGCTCCATCAAACTCCTATTTCAACTCTGTAGTTATAGCGGGGACTGCCAATGATGATATCATGATTCTTGAAAAATTGGAGAGCATGTTACCTAAGCAGTGTCAACCAGAGCCCTTCCTGAGTAATGTTTTAATTAGATGAGCATAAAAGGAGAGGGATTTTTGAGCTTCAAGTCTCTTGAGTCTAGGATCCTCCAGGAAGCATAATAAGCATAATGTCTGCTTTCCAGCTGGTAAAGGGCACATTTTCATGTGTTACATTCATAATCAATCCAGTTTAGTAAGAAATTCTGGAACGTGGCAATTCAAAACAAAATGATACTTTATATATAAAGTGGTATAAATTGTTGTAGTTGGGATTATTCCTGCTATTGCTTTTCTCACACCTGGTATTTAGCGGCGGATTGAGTAGAATTAAGCACAGCTAGTAAATGTAGCCGACCTATTAGCTTGTAATTCTAAGAGACATTTAACAAGAATATTTGGTGCCATAGTAAGATATTTTAGACTTAAAGAAGTTGCAGTGATACTCAGTTCCTTTTTTTAAAAAAAATTCACATTGGTTAAAAGAGAACATTTTATTCCGTGTATAACTCCCGATCTATTGGTAAGTAGCTGCAAAAGAAATGGGAATACTCAGAAAATGTTTAGAAACATTTACTTAACATGTAATTTACTGTTTCATTTACTTTCCATTTTCTAATGTTTCATGTTATGAAGAATATAATTTAAATATTGTTCTGGTACATTATTATTATTATTATTATTATTTTTACTAATCAGAATGTCAAAATTTTAGTGGTTCACTGACTTAGTTTCTATTCATGCCACTTATACACGAACAATCAAGCAGGTTTGGATCAAAGGACTCAGTAACACTTCTTTATTACAGAGCCATTTAATACGTTGGGAGCCAGGTGTATTTTTACATAATAAATTGAGGAAAAAAGGTGAGTCACCATTTTATAATAAAATATGACTGCCAGGTATTAATAACTATAGCTTGTGTCACACTTGACAAGAGCTATTTTTGAATTTGTTATGAATTTCAGAATCTCTAACAACAGATTATGCGTCCCATATTCCTAAAGGTACTAATAAAGGTTGTCGGCCTTGATGTATACTACATTCATTAGACAGTTATTCTAAGTCACCAGTTCGCATAGTTCTTATAAGAATGTGTGTAACTACAGTCATAACTTAAAGAAAAATGTGTGTAGGAAAGAGAAAGAAAAAGAAACATACAATAAAAATTGAATTAAGCCATCTTCTATGAACTGAATGTTTGTGTCCTCCCAAATTTATGTGTTGAAACCCTAATCTCCAATGTGGTGGAATTAGGAGGTGGGATCTTCGAGAATTAATTATATCTTGAGGCGCCCTCATGAGTGGGATAAATATACTTATAGGAGGGACCCCTGAGAGCTGTCTTGCCCTCTTTCTGCCACATGAGGATACAAAGATAAGTCAGCATTCTGCAAACTAAAAGAACCCTCACCAGAACACGACTATACTGGCCCCTTGATCTCAGACTTTCAGCCTTCAGAACTGTGAGAAATAAATTTCAGTTGTTTATAAGCCACCTAGTCTACAGTACTTTGTTATAGCAGCCTGAACTAAGACAATAACTTTAAAAAGAAACAACTGAAAACAATCCATCTTTATAAAACTAGAGTTTTCACATTCTTCTGACTCTTTACAAAAAGTTTTCCTGACTTTTAGTCCTAGAGAACATCTGCTACCTTCTAAGTTACATTGTTATATCAGTGTGACATAGTAGAGCTGGGGCTAGCTACATTTTCAGTTGTGAATTTATTTGGTTTACTCTCTAAAGTTGAAATCTCGATATGCATTAATGAAAATACCACTTCTAAAAGCTATAGTAAGGAAGATAATGGAATAAAAACAAAGGAAGTATATATGCTGCCATGATGTTATTTCATAGTGTTATTTTCTATATCTAAAGACATAGAAAGAACAAAAAAGTCAACTCATTTTATTTCATCTAATCCAATTTCAATGTGATCAGCTGCCTTTGGGAGTTCAGTGTGGGCCATATGTTTATGGAGGTTGGAAGGACAGTTAGATGATTTGAAAATACAAGTGAAAATAAAAATGTTCTGTAACTGCCCTTTTCTCGGTAGTGTGCATCTTTAAGATTTTTAAATGAATAGATGTAGATATAAATATAAAAGAAATCAGCTTCAGCATACTGTTTGCAAGTATGTTTTCTTATTTAACAATGGTTTTTGTTTATTTCAGACAACTATTATATCAAGTCTATTTTGTAGACTTCAATCATTAATTTGAATGTCCTCAGGATTAACTGACTAATGTCTTAAGAGCTAGCTAAAAAAGAATCTTAGGATCCAAGGAACAATGATTTTTATTTTAAAATTTTCCTCTCAAAATAACTCATAGTTAAATACAAAAATAATTTGTTAATTTATGATGATCTACAAATAGTTTTGCCCTTTCCAGTTATTTTTATATATCCTTAATATTTAACTAAAATATATCGACCATGACATACAGAAAGGGGTGCAGTGGTTTAATATGAGAGAATAGAAAAGCAGACAATCTACCTTAAAATCTAATGAACTAACGCATTAGTACAATGTATGAACAGTATCTTAAAATGACTTTTCTTTAAAGTTTCTACAAAGGAATATATTAATAGTCTGGAACATACCCATGATTATCTGGAAACAGCTGGTTCCCTTTCACCATCATTTCAAGTGAAGCTCCAGTGTTATGCTTTTCTGCTGGAAATAACATCAGTCCAGAAGCCCTCAATCCCAACAGCACTGAACTGCCAGAGTTCCACCCAGTGTGAGCACATAAGTGGCTTCCTCAACCCACAGAAAGATGTGTTGCTAAGACCATAAGATGACCTTTTAACTTCTTCAGAGATAGTTTGAGTCATGCATATCTTTAAACTGCTACATCTTACCCTTGGTTAAGCCATTTTTTAGAAATTATGAGTTCTAATGTTGTCACTTAAAATACTATAATACTGTGCCAAAGTGCTACAACAGGCAGTCACTAATAACAGGTAGAAAGAAAAGACCAAGGAGAATGGCTACTAAGACATGGAAGTAAGTGATTAAAAAAAATAAAATTAATCTTGCGATCTGGCAGTCTTGGCCTCCCAAAGTGAAACCCCGTCTCTACTGAAAATGCAAAAATTAGCGAGGCATGTGCCGGTAGTCCCAGCTACTCGGGAAGCTGAGCAGGAGAATAGCTTGAAGCCAGGAGGCAGAGGTTGCAGTGAGCCGAGATCAGGTCTCTGCACTCCAGCCTAGTGACAGAGAAAGACTCCGTCACAAAACAAAACAAAACAAACAAACAGAAAGTAATCGAATATGTATTTTGACAATAAAATAGCATTTCAATTCATTGCCAAGAATTTTTGTTTAAATATTTAATTTTTGCTTCCCCATTTAGAGTTCATTTTTAGTGTCTTACATATTAAAACATTCTGATCTATTTGTAAATGTTTTCCAATCCTTATTTAGACAGATTCTATGCTGATTGACCCATGGGGAAAGTTTAAGCATAAAGATGTGGTTTAAGCATTTCCACCTTACAAAGTAAATGCAAGGCTCATGCCTGTAATCTTGATACTTTGGGAGGCCAAGGCAGGAGGATTGCTTCAGCCTAGAAGTTTGAGACCAGCTTGAGCAATCTAGTGAGACCCTGTCTCTAAAAAGAAAAAAATACTAAAAAAATAGCTGGACATGGTGATACCTGCCTGTAATTAGTCCCAGCTATTTAGGAGGCTAAGGTAGGAGGACCACTTGAGCCCTGGATTGAGGCTGCCATGAGCTGTGATTGTGCCATTGCATTCCAGCCTGGGCAAAAGAGCAAAACCCTGTCTCTCAAACAAAACCAAAACACAATCAGAACACAAATAACGTCTTAGAATGCAAATAACAAATAGAGATGTATAGATATTCTCCTCAACTTATAGGAGAGAAAATCGCAGCCAAGAGAATTTAAGTTAATGCAAGTATGTAGCATATGTCTAAATTCCATTTGTGCTACTGTTGATTAATAATCATTCAATGGAATTCTACCTTAAAATCTAATGCACAGATTTATTTTAATGCAGTAGTACAATGTATGAACAGTATCTTAAAATGACTTTTATTTAGAGCTTCAAATAAATGTTTTTCCCTGGTTTGTCCAGGCGCCCTCTTGCATTTTATGTATTTAGAGAATGGACCACCCCAAACAATTTAAAGCGTAGTTCAAAGCATAATCAATATTGCTTAGAAGAATCCTTAAAATTTAGTTGACGCTTTTCTTCCTTTAGATTAGATTTTTAATAGTAAAGAATCTCAAGTGAATGAAATTGGTGCATATCATAACAAGAAAATTGTTTCTCGAGACTTTTATAACATACTATCCATTTGTTTTAATATTCTGCCTTGATGTTCACAACAGTGCTTGCGATCTCCAGATTGAGAACAATGATTTTTAACCAGCTTTCCATATATAACTATTAATAAGTACACCGTGGCAATCCATTGTGATTAAGTGGGGATAAAGACAGTTGTTTTCTTGTACTTGATAGGAATAAAGCGATGCATCTTCCCAGTCTCAAAATAAATGCAAAAGTGGCGCTATCTATTATCAGAAAGTTCTCATTTGTCTTTTGTTCTTTAGACTAGCAGGTCTTATCGCAACCTGAGTCTGATAGAACCAATATTACCAAAGAAGCAGGAGACAAAAAGAATCAAAGGTACAGAAAATGTTTAAAACAAAAAATTATTATTTTTTTTACCTCCAACACTTTTTAATCATTTCAAGTTATTTCAAAAATCTTTTCTCTTAAGACACTGCAGCACTGTCATGATAATAAGTATGGGAAAAACACAATGGATGATTTAAAAAACAAAACACAGAATCCTTTTTTCACCCAGAATCATGGCCTGGCCTGAGGAAATAGGAGGAAATCAGTAGTAAAAGTCGGCGAGTTGCACACAAAGGTGTGCAAATGCTTCAGAATAGAAACAGATTTGTTGTATATTTCAGCAGTTAGTGTTCTCCCTAGACAAACTCCTCACAATTATAATGCAACCAACATCAGCAATGGATGTAGTCCTGCTATTCAACTGGGTAAAACATCTTCTTTTCTTACTATCATCTTACTTGCTGGTAAGAAAAGAGAAAAAAGCTATGTTGCTGATATTAATCATATGTTTATGTTTTCATTGGATCAACAGATACATGGACACAGGCATCACTAATGTATATTGAGGATTGTCCTAATTGTAAATAGCATTTGTTTAGACTTACTGTGATACTAGATTGATGAAGGATAGGAGACCTATTATCTTTTCCTATTTAATGTCATAGTTCTGTTAAGAATAAAAAAAGATAACATAAAGACACTTGATAGAGGACACGGAGATAAGAATCTCAAAATAAAGGTGTAACTACGGACGTAATTTAGCTCAATGAATAGATATCTAATACTCAAAGCACGGCAGTAAAAGGGAGGTAAAATGTTACCAAGTCAGCGTTAAGTTTTCATGTTTCAGGAGATAAGCCACACACTGTCTAAAAATAATGAAGTTTGAAAGGTTGGCCACTGGGAATCCTTGCCACAAACACATATCTTCTCCTGCTCTGACAGTATTTATAATTTCTTTCTGCAGACAAAAATACCTTCAGAACCCTAGGTCATATTAGAAAAAAGTAGGAGGAGCTTAAAAGGAAATTAAAACCTGCATTTTTGTTTAAAATTGGAAGTAGAGATATTATTTCTTAATAAACTCCAGTAATAGTGATTTATAATACAAAATATCAATATAACAACTATATATGCAGGGAGAGAGAGATGTATGCATGTGTGTGTTCATGATGCATGATGTAAATGTGTTGTATGTGTATTTATGATTTTAATTCATCATAAAAGTTGTGGATCATTAAATTCCTAGAAAAAAATAATTATTTTTTTTCTGCAACAAATTAAGGGTTTTTTTTTTACAGTGTAGTGATATAACTCCTTCTAGTACACAATACTATCTTGTGTTCAGGTGATATTGATCTGTATGAGGAACATTTTGCTTTATACCTTTATTCTGTAACTGTGGTATTTATCATCTTTTATGTCATAGATACATACTACCTGCCATATAAAAGAGATATAAGAAGGAAGAGGCAAAACAAATCAGTGCGAGCTATCAGATACTTTTGCAAACAGGAAAAAAAAAAACCAAAACTTTCAAATGGACTTCTTGTAATAAAAAGAGACTGCAGAATATTTAATTCCAATATGTTTTTATTCAACATTCTAGAGGCAATCAGATTTCATTACATCTAAACAAATAGTTTAGTTATTAGTTTTTGGAACAAATATGACTCTACCAACACACAAACAAAAGGAAAGAGACACAGACCCTTTTGCTGTTCAAAGACTTCATACAAATAGTAATAAAAGGCAGTTTCAGTTTTCCCTCCAAAATAGTTCACTTTAGTGCAATAGATTCTATTTTCTTAGTTGTTAGTACTATTATTGGCATAAAGAGGGTGCGTATAGCTAGAATTTTTCAATTCCCTTAAGTGGGGAATCAGTTCGTGTCTGAAGAGATGGCGCATTTCAAGTCCTTTTCAACCTGTCAGTATTTGAGAGTTATTAACTTCAACTTCCTTTCTGTCTTTTGAAATCTGACACTGATTTGTCCTATATTTCCCAGAGGCCTTTATGTGCAATTAGCCATTGGATTCACTGAGTAATTACTTCATTTTTCATGTAAAATGCATTTGATTTATTATATACTTGGAGAGGAATGGCAGAGATAGGTCAACAGCAGTTAGAGGAGATTAAAGGAGGTATACTGTGGAGCAATCAATCCCCATAAGACTTTGCTAGAGAAGAGTAGAGAAGGGTACCACTCAAAGTTTAAAAGTGGTTTCCTAGGTGAATTTTCTACTACTTTGATAATTAATTGAGTAATAAGAGGTTATTTTTTAAAAACACACATTCATTCTTACAAACCTATCCAAGTGAATAGTAGAGTGATGCATTCATTTGGACAAATTCAAGAGGAAAAAGAAGTTTATAACTCTCAGTAAGAGTTTTGCAGCTCTTATAAGCTTGTAAATCAGTGCGGTTCTACTGTTTAAAATAAAAAAGGAGGCATTGTCCTATTCTTCCTGCCTATCCTTTTAAGAGAATTTTGCTCGCAATTGCTGTGCTCAAGTAATACTTTCTAAATGGATTTTCCTTGTTCATGGATAGGTTACTCTGACTTAAATAAATGATATTTCACACAGTAATACAAAAGGTATGACTGGCTTAGAACGAAAAAAGATTGTTTCCTTTTGACTAGGCCCTCACATTTTATGTGTAGTTTAGTAGTTGATACTGTACGACTAAAATTACACTTCAGTTGCTTGGGAAAACACATTTTAGCAAGATGCCAGTACTTTGTTTCTGTTTGTACAATTGCACTATCACGGGGAGCTTCCTCAGTAGAGCAGTTTCCTTCTGTGGGGCTGGCATCTGAAGAGAGGATAATTGAGTGACCTTGTATTGCGGAGGAGGAATGCCAAGTCGGTAATGGAAGACTCCCCTGTGAAGCGAACTGCTGAGAGTTTTCATTGCCCAATATAACAGAGCGAGGGGGTGGATCTTTCGGAAATTATAAAGCTAGCTCCAAAGGGACCACACTTTCACTTCCTCTGCCATTTCTGTTTTTATATTTCTAATTCTAGTCATCTGAGAGATGCTGAAATTGCAGAAGGAAAATAAAAAGCTGTTTATTCAGGGTTGTCACCCTTTAACAATATATTATTTACTGTTTGTATAATTGAGTTTGTTTTCCTTCTAACAACATCTTCACCTCCTTCACTGTAAATACTATCCCACAATAAATCATCAGCACAACTACTTTAATTTGATTTCTATTAGTAGGTACTCAGGGACAAATATGGATGTTTATGTATACTTGATCAATGTATACATGATGATGTCTTTGATAATTTGTCTTTTTTTTGTTTTGTTTTGTTTTGAGACAGAGCCTTGCTCTGTCACCTGCCCAGGCTGGAGTGCAGTGGCGTGATCCTGATTCACTGCAACCTCTGCCTTCCGGGTTCAAGCAATTCTCCTGCCTCAGCATCCCAAGTAGCTGGAATTACAGACATATACCACCATGCCCAGCTAATTTTTGGATTTTTAGTAGAGACGGGATTTTGCCATGTTCCCCAGGCTGGTCTTGAACTCCTGACCTCAAGTGATCTGCCTGCCTCGGCCTCCCAGAGTGCTGAGATTACAGGCATGAGCCACTGTGCCCAACTGATAATTTATCTTTAGGTAGTGACCTGTCCCTTTATACTTTCTTTTTTTCTTTGACTTCCTTACACATTTTGGGCCACTGTGTCAAGTCATATTTAAACATTTTTAAAGGTAACAACTTTTCCTTACGTAGTTTCAGCCATACAGAACCTCTTTAGCACAAAATATATTAAGCAGTCCAAAAAACCCAAAAAAGTTCTTTAGAAGACTGCACTTTCTATTTTGATGCATCAGAAGTATGTTCACATAAGGACCTTAATAGTATTACCTGTTTTATACAAATTAAAAGGAAAAGGCAAAGATGAATACAGAGAAAGAAAACATTAATCACCTGTAGGTCAGAGTAGTAGGGAAGATTTATATCTACCACACAAAGTGATGAATTCAAAGAGAGATGAGATACTTCTATCTTTTAATTTAGGGAAAAATGATGTGACAACATTTTCTGGTCTGAAATTTTTCTTTTTTTTTTTTATTTTGACAACTTGAATTAAAAAAAAGGTGACCAGCTATATTTCACCCTGACACTTACTTACAGTAATTTGGGAATTATTATAACATAGAAAGATAGATAAAAGCTAAAACATAAGTTTTATATAATCAGGTATCTTCCCCGAGAAGTGTACAATAAGAATGATGGTTTTATGGAAAGCTTTTGCAGAGGTTAGGTGGTAGTTGGCTTTCATATCTCAACACAAAGGAGGCCCAGGACTGTAGAAATCACCAAAACATTACTATTCTAACCCCATAGCCACTTTGTGGCCTACCTGCTAACATTTAGCTCAACCAAGCATGGAATGGCTTTTTCTATCACTATGGTAGTAGTGCAAATCTAATGATACGCTCACAGTACTTTTATGCACTTTTGCTTGCATCAAATATATTGTGTAGGTTCATCATGTATAAGTAATTTAACATACAAGGTTCTCTTATTTACAGAGTTCTTATTTTTTTTTTTAAAGTTAAATTTAGGCCACTTTGAGATATTCTTGCTGGTAATATAGTAACTTCATAATGAATTTGAAATTGTTATGTTTCACATATTTTTTACTCTAGCAGGGCAAAACCAGGATATCAAAGTGTCTTGTATATTCACTCCCAATGCAGTGAGAATTAATCTCTTCCTAAGTACACATAAAAAGACAAATTATAGTTAACTGACAAATATTTGTGATCTAGAGGGAATTGTGAAGCTATGCACTCCAGAGAGAGAGAGAGAGAGAGATTTCAAAGCATTGTATAAGTAAAAATAAATACATGGATTTTAAGACTGCCATGATTTTCAAACATTTTAGTTGAGCAAAATTTCTGAACTTTGAGTTGAGACTTTCCTCTTCTGACAAAATGGTTAATCAAAATATTTGCCCATGACTCAATACTCTTATTCTCGTGTTTTATTAACACCACAAGATCACAGTCACTTTATACAGCATTTATAACTCAAACCTCAGGTGTTCTTCCTTTGTGCTCATTCAGCTCAAATTAAAATAAATAGCATTATTTCTTCTCTAAAGGGCTTGCAACAGAAAGACTCCTGTTTGTGGAAGCATTCTCCCCTTCTTGATAAAAATGGAAACTTGGTTTTACACACAAAACTAATATTTATTTTTATTGAGCATCAATCATGTCCAAACCTGGAACTCATCCCTAAGAATATAGCAAAGAATAAGATAGTCATGGTTCCTTCTATTGGGGGAATCAGATCAATGTCCACTGAAAAAGTGCAGTAAGTGTGTTGAAAAGGAACAGCTGTACAGCGTAGATGTAAATAAATGGAAGGATTTAAACACCATTTAAGAGCTATAATGTCAGGATTAAATTGCGTGAGCTAAGGAAAAGAATAAAGTCAAGAACTTATGTTGTCTTAGCTTAGACAACAAGGTGAAAGCTGGGGAATTTGAAAGAGACGACAAGCTTCATTTTGGGCACGCTGATTTTTAAGTATTCTTGGAAGATGCAAATAAAATGGCTGAAGTGCACTAGAATGTATGCTGTGGGAAGAAGCCACATTTTAACAGCTTGAAATTTTAATGAGACATACAAAGTTAGAGGCGTTCAATGTAGACAAATGTTTTCAAGAAATTTGGCATTTAAAAGCAAGAATAAGGAAGTGGGCTAAAAATAAAGGACTTTTGTTGTTTGTTTGTTTTGTTTTGTTTTCATTTTTGCTTTGTTTTGAGATGGAAAAAGATTTGGACAAGTGTAAATGCTGATGGAAGAGTTTCAGAAAAGAAGAAAACATTGAAGAGTGAATAAAGGAGATATAATTGAGTATTTAGTTCCTGGGAAGGGAAGAGGAAATTGGATGCTGAACACATGTGGAGGGGCTAGGACTGGCAGGAGACTGGCTAGTGCTAACTCTAAACACATGAAAGCAGAAAGAATAACTCAGGAATCCTGGAGGACTGTAAAGAGGTGGTAAACTGGGGGAATGCTTCACTGATGACATCTGCTTCCCAGAATTGACCTGACCTTTTAAGAGTTGGAGAGACACTGATGGAGATCAGGAGTTAAAGAGAGTGGAGAAGTTGTAAAATTGCCACTGTAGAGAAGGAAAATGAGAGTGACAAGGGAGAACTGAAAGTAGTGTCTGGCAATTCTGAGGAGTATTCAGCTGAGGTTAGAACCACAGATTAGTAGTGACACCAACCTGTGAGATTCTAAGATTTTTCTCCTGAGGCATACAAGCACATGTTCATGCGCGCTCTCTCTCTCTCTCTCTCTCACACACACACACACACACACACATGCACACACATCACTGAAGATTTTTAATAGACAATGATTTCATCAGAATATTGCAGAATATTGCAAGATATATTGAAATAGGAGCAAAGATGGCTATAATTTCAGGATAGCAGAGGTACCTACAAATGTTGGATTTAAAATGACACTCCCCATTTTATGAATGAAATGTCTCTACTTTTTGACTTCCCAAAATACATTATGATAAACGGCAACATATTGGCTTGTGTTTGCTTTGCTAGAAAGCTAATATAACTACCTTAGTCCTTTTTCTCAACAAATGCTGAATTATCATGTGTGGGAACGGGATGCACTAATATATTTTAATTCTGTTTTTCTTTCTTTGGGTTATCTTGCAATAGCTCTATATTTACAGATTTCTCCATGTAATTTTGTAAGTCCAAAGTATGTTATTATTAACACTCCCATTTAGCTGAAAAAAGTGAGAGTTTGAAACAGGTCTTGAAATTTGCCAGGTTTGTCAGTACCCTTTCCAGATTTCTTCAGCAGAAAGGATGCTGGTTACCTGTTCTGTAATTACACATTAAAATGTCAAGACACAATATTAACAAGAATAAAATTCCAGTCTTACACGGCAGAATAAAGATATAGGTACAACAAAAGAGCAAAGCAAAAATTCTGATACAAACAGAATACATATCAAAGGAAATTAATAGCCATTTCATATGATTATTAAGTTATAAAGAGTTTTCATACAGAAAATACTTTCAACTTTTTTATTACTTTCAATATATTTGATTTTAACTGAATAATTCCTGCAAATAGTTTGTGACAAATGAGTATGAAAGCTAATCGTGGCAAAAAGAAAAATTAATCATGAACTCATTAAAGCCCATTCCCACTATTTATTTATTTTATTTCCCTCACTTCTCCATCTGAGGGCTGAAGACCAAGCACTCTAAATATCATTTAGCACCACCTCATAATGAGTGATGATGACCTTGATTACCTCTGAATATTGATCAAGCCTTCACTGGTAGACACTGAACTTATGAAGTATATAACCTATTACAAAACTTTCTGTTATAGAAATTATTTTATGTTTAAGTATTTTTCAAAAGTTTAAATTTATAAAAATCATAACAAAATTATTTTCTATAATGCATAGTTTTTTCCCTCTGTGTCTGCATAGAAATTACTTGATCCAATTATCTTCTATGTGATAATGGTAATCATAATAATTTTAAAAATCATCCTTAATCTCTTCTCACCCCTCATTATGCTTTTTTCCTGATGCTACACTCCACCCTCCCCTGCCAACTCCTATAGAGCAGCCTGTATATGCATTCTTCCACTGAATCATTGTGCACATAGTAGTATCTGTATACATACGTGTGTGTGTGTGTGTGTGTGTGCATATATATATGTTAAATTCATCTGAATCTTCATTTGGTGAAGAAACTATGTTCAGAAGACACACGTTATATGCTATGTGAATGAATGAAATATTGTCATCATCTGTAACAATATTACCATTTGGTGGTTTATTTTTCTCATATTATCTTCCTTTCTTTACTTCAACTTTGAGCAAATTTCTCAAGCTCTGCTTTTCAGTTCCTCATCTGTAAAATGGTCATAATAGTGCCTATTCTGTAGGGTTGCTCCCATTATTAAATAAATATTCTCATATAGTATGCTGGAATAGTGGAAATTCTATGTAATTGTAATTGTATATTTTGATGGTGATAGTAATGAAGATTGAGGAGGAGGAGGAGGACACAGCATTTCACATAAAGGTAATGATTCAGGAAGAGCAAATGAGATGATTGAACTTTCAAGAATGCTGATGATTCTTTCTTGAACAAATTGCTATGAATTCACCTTGAACAAGACTTGCTTTAAAATCATTTTGAAGCAACACCCTGCAAGTAAAAGAAATGCAGTGTGCGCTCTTCAGAGACTGTAATTTCAATCCAGCAAACTATGCTAATGTTATGATACTATATTGTCTGCTAGCAGACAAATAAGAATAAGATACTGTGTCAGTTTCCTGTGACTGTAGCGTATTATCATAAGCATGGTGACATTAAAAAACAAAAACAACAACAAAAAACATACATTTTTTTTCTCTCCTACCTCTGGAGGCAAGAAATCTGAAATCGAGGGACCCCACTTCCTCCAAAGTTTTTAGGGGAGATTCCACTCTGTGTCTCTTGCAGATCTTCTTGGTTCCACATGCCCCTTGGCTTGTGGCTGCATCACTCTCTCTATCTCCATGGTCACAGAGCCTCATTATTTTCTGTGTGTCCTTTCCTAAGACACTTCCCATTGGACTTAGGGCTCTCTCAAATAAACCACCATGACCTCATCTCTTAAACCATATTTGCAAAGACTGTTCTTCCAGGTGAAGTCAAACTCACAAGTCCAAGAATTTGGACACAAACACATCTTTTGGGGGAACACCATTCAACCTCCTACTGATATGTATAAGTTATGTGACAGTTGTTTCAAAAAAATTGTTGTAATTGTCTTTCTTATTCAATTTTGAAATTACTTAATCTATTTTCTTCATACTGAAAGCTACACAATTCTTAACTTGAAGTCTTGGTCAAATCTTTCCAAGAGATCTTCCATTTACATCAGATTCCCCTTTTCCATATGAAAATGTAATGTCTTTTTGTCTTTGTCACTTATTTTGGTTCCTATTCATGTATTATTTTAAGATACAAGATTTTTTAAAACAAATGCCGTGCCTTGATTTTACCCCTTGATATTGTGATTTAATTGAGCTGTGGAAGGGTTTTCTATATTGGTATTTTTTAAAAAGTTCCTTAGGTAATTTTTAAAGTATAGTCAAAGGAGGAAAATTGACTACTTTATGTAATATATGTGTGTATATATTATGTATTATATATGTTACATATATTATATGTTACATATATTATATATTACATATATTATATATATTTTATATATACACGCTTTTTTTTGAGACAGGGTCTCACTTTGTCACTCAGGCTGGAGTATAGCAATGATTCTTTAAAGTGTGTTATCAAATTTCTCTTTCAGAATTTAATGAAAATATATTTCACGATAATGTATATATATGCACACACAAACAGAATCATGTATTAAAAATTAGGTGTGTACACAGTTCTTTCATAGATATACTAAGGTTAGAGAGACCCAGATTAAGGATCCCTAAATATTGTTTTTGTTTTGTGAATTGTTGTATCCTATATCAAATTTTTCTAAAGTAAGCCCTCTAACCAACTGAATTCCTCTTGAAACAGTTTTGCAGTTTGAGGATTGAATCACATGGTTTGTTAAACCAAGCCTCTCTGTGTATATAATATATCTCACCATAACACATACCACGGGTGTTATCAGTGTCCTGAGGCTTCAGCAATATAGCAGAATCTTCCATATTTTCACGCACTATAACAGTATCTGTGCTTCTACTGAAAGGTAGTTTCTTTTGACAGTTTTCATAAAATTGAAATTCTGTGTTAGCTACCTATGATAGGATCTGTGATGTTCATAAAAGCAGTTTTCTTATTCCATCTTCAAAGTGGTGACTGTTTTTTGAGTGACTGACAGAGAGCAAGATTCTGCATCATGTGGCAGGAACTACCGACCTCATCATGGCCCATTTCCTTTCAAATTGTGCAGGAAAATAAATGATGAAAAAATGTGAAGGAAATGTTTCAGAAACAATCTTTCATGTTTCTAACCACATTACACAACACATGGAAAGGCTAATACTGTATTTTATCTCAGTTAGTGTAACTCATAGCCATGCTTTCAACAGAGGGAAAAAAAGATTTAAATGCAGGTCTTGGCTTAATTTAGAACTGATTGCTCATTAATCTTTGGAATAGGTATGCAAGCTGTCTTCCAAATGAAGGGGAGGCTGTTGGCTGCCTACCCTAGACCCTACTGTGCTGTTTTCAATTTGTTTTTCCATATGATATTTAGTCTTTCATTCAGTGTTTAATACTAAGCATTAATGGGGAAAATATTGCCTAATGAGCTGTTGTCTTGGGCAGAATACAGTCAAACATGCCTCCTTTGCAAGAGCTCACCAGCTTCTGCCGGTATTTAGATAGTGTCATTAATCATGAAGCATTTCATTCTCCTCTGTCCTAGAAGACAAGGGTTTCCCGATGTCACAGAAACAGGCCCTTTTAAAATCGGGTATGAATTAAGACATAAGATACCTAAACACAAAGCATCATATGGTTCAATTACTGTGAAGCAAATACCCCATTTATGGTTCATAGTGCTTCTATTATGGACTTGATAAGCCCTGAGGCATACATAAAGTCCAGAGTTAAGAATTTATCCTGTGAATACACAGGATTTGAAGATTCCACCATTGGAAAGGATCAGCTAAATAATCAGATATTCAATAGATTAATTTTAAAGGCAACAAGCATTGAAATGAAGCATGTCTGTTCCCAGGGAAATGGCTTTGCATCACGGGTTTTCACGTGGCTTTGAACCTGCAAGTTGATCTGCAGAACTACTGCAGGAAATTGCAGTAATGCAGGAAAAAAGACAACTTCCCACCCAATCATATCTCCCTCACAGTATTATGAATAAAAGTAAATTCATTTAGTTCAAATTTGAATCACTGTTTTCTTCTATTACTAGAAAGGAAGACCTAAGGAATTACAGGACAATTGTGAATTCCAAAGCAAATGAAATAGGGGGGAAAAATCATTGTATGCACATTTAATACAAATTCAGGAAAGTCTGTTGACACCGACATTTTATTACCACACTACTATCAGTTTAAGAAGTTCGGAAGAAAAGATGCTAAAAATAATGATAGTATTGAAGGTAGGGAAAAGACGTAAAGGGCATTTAAGCCACAAAGAACCCTACAGCACTCGGAGAGCACTGAGGCACAGTGTTCCTTCTCATCATTGCTCACAGTCAGGAGAGGACAAGGGCTGCTCAGTTTTTTGTCCTAAACGTATTTGGATTGCTGCTTTGGCAGAAAAGAACAATCTGAGTAATAGAAAACACACGTCAGTCAAAAAGTTTATTTAGTGTAATCCCTTGTCAGTAAAATATGAAAGTGTAGATTCTGTTTTAATAGGACTGCCATCAACCAGTCGAGTAAGAAGAGAAGCTCAAAGTCTGTGGAGCTAGTCATCCTGGCTCACAATATTTGCCAGTGGCCGAGAGCTGCTTTGGTCTACAAAATCAGAAAAATGCTTTACAAAGCTTATATAATTGAGAATGTTACTGTGTCATGCAAATGTGGGTAAAAAAATTCTTTCATCATATCAGGATCATAACCTCTGGCAGGGAAGGGAACTGGCCTGTGTGTTGTCTGTGTCTCTCCTAGGGCCTAGCCAAGATCTGAATATATGACATGCACACTCTAAGACGAGTCATAGACTCATAAAATCTTAGGGCCACAATGACCTTAGGGATTCTCTAGACTAACTCATTTATTTTTCATATATGAAAGTTGAGACTCAGAAGCTCTAAGTGGTTTACCCAAGGGCATACTGCTAATTAGAAGCAGGCCTGGGGTTATAAAGAGTGCTCGTCTGCCTCTTTCCGTTGATGGTCAGTTTGATCATCATTAAACTTTTGCCCATTTCCTATTACCAGTTTGTGCATAACCTCATTAATGATGAATTTAACTCTTTCTCTCTCTCTCTCTCTCTCTCTCTCTCTCTATATATATATATATATATATATATCTGTACTGATTGGTTATAATAATAATAAACAATTTCTAATATAGGTCTTACTAGGTATCTTTTTTTTAAAGGATTTTTGTACATTAATTTATTTAATCCTTACAGAACCCTAAAGGAATGCTCTGTTATCACCACTGTTTTTCAGAATAGGATATCAAAGCACTGCCAGTGGAGATAACCAGCCTAACTTTATACAGCTCATGTGTTCAGTTAACTTTCCAAAATGCACTATTATTTCTGTGTGGCCACATCCACAGTAGTTCCCAGCCTCGAATATAAACTATATCAGAAACTAGTCTTTCTGCATGAATCCGGAGAAAATTGTATGTTGTATCTGGGACACCAGACTAGATTTTCTTTATTTAAAACAGTTTTAGTTCAGAGATCTTTTTGCACTATTATGCCCTTGGGCTTTTCTTGGAAACACTGTGTTCCAATACAGCAATTTGCCCTGGTGTTAATTCATGCATTTGGGTTTTGGTCCCTTTTACTCAAAAAGTTTTAAAATTCCTTGCCCATTGAATCCCCTTACTCCTCCCAACAACAGCACTGCAGTCCAGAGATTTTGGAGTATAGTAAGTCAAACTTATTACCACCACCCCACATATGTTTAAAGTAAATTTATATTACCCCTGAATATAACTTCAAAACCTCAGGCATTTTCTCATTGGTTTATCCCTAGAGGGTAAATAAACTAACAAAATATTTGAATCTTCCAAAGTATATCATTTTAATCCTTGCTTATCAGCCCTACCTTGCCCATAAAAAAAGTGTGCTTTCATAATATTCAAATCCAAATTTTATCGAGAAGGAGGAGTTTGCAACTTAGGGTAAAAAATCAGCTATTATTTCTAAATTTCACTTTTGAAACTTTTAGGAGTATTGTCTTATTGTGACTTTATTGATGGTTCAGGAAAATAGGGATTGGATATTTGTGCCTGTCCAAATCTCATGTTGAAATCTAACCCCCAGTATTGTAGGCGGGGCTTGGTGGGAGGTGTTCGAATCATAGGGGGTGGATCCCTCATGAATGGCTTGGCACCATCCTCCTGGTAGTAAGTAAGCTATTGCTCTGAATTCACATGGGATCTGGTTGTTTGAAAGTGTATGGCACCTCCCCTCCTCTCTCCCTCCTGTTTTTGCCATGTGACATGTAAGTTCTTGCTTTGCCTTCTGCCATGAGTAAAAGCTCCCCATAGCCTCCCCAGACTGAGCAGATGTTGGAGCCATGCCTCTTGTACAGCCTGCAGAACCATGAGCCAGTTGAACCACTTTTCTTTATGAATTACCCAATCTCAGGTATTTCTTTATAGCAATGAAGGAAAGAACTAACACAGGATGGATAGAACATATCCATTCATTTTGTTGAGAGTAATGGATGGCAGAATGTGGGGGCACATTTTTTCATTTATTCATTTATTAATTCATGCAAACATTCATTGTTTTTCTATCATGCCAATTTCAAAAATAAGTTTATTGTAGCACAAAATTTTAAAAGATGTAAAATCATTAAGAGGAAAAAAATCAAGAATTGTTTATTAAAAGTATGGAGTACATGACAGGAAAGGAAATTTAAGATTCGCTATTAAAGTAGAGCTTAAATCTTAGTTCTGGGTTTCCTGAAGGCCAAGTTTAGAAGGGAAAGGCAATGGATTGAGAAGTTTTCATTATCTTATAAAGAAAACCGTAATTCATTCCAAGACATGTTTTTTCTTGATTGCTGAATTGTGGTAGGAATTGCACATGAGCTTTTAAGAGGGTCTGTGAAGAACACAGTGTATATTGTCCCTGATAGCAAGTTTTGTTGTTGTTGTTGTTTTTAAATTGCAGAAATGTCTTAGAATGCCTGTTTGATTGGAAAAGCTAAAAGCTTAATTACTATCAAAAGTCCTCAAAGCTATCTTTAATCTCACAATTATGCAACCCAAATGTGTAGCGTTCTGGTGATCTCTTAAGCTAAAGTGATCAAGCTTAGAGGAGGTACAGTTTATATCATAAATGGATTTCTTGCTCTGCAATGACTTAATACATCGGTCAGTTACAAAGTGTCCAATATGTCCCTGGAACAATGACAAATACTTTGAGTTCGTGTGCAAAATATAAATTTTTAAAAATTATTCTTAAGTTTATATTGTATTTTACCTGAAAAAGTAACTTTACATAAAGATACTAGAAATATCCCATATATAGTTTGCCATATATGGGCAAATTTCTTGTCTTCTGGCCTAGATGTTTCAAGTCTTGCTGGCTTCCTAAGGTCTCTGGCAACTACTCAATCTTGCCATTGTAACAGGAAAGCAGTCACAGAAAATACTAAACAAATGGATGTTATTAGATCTGATTTTCAGTAGTTTGGGAACTCTTGTTATAGCAAATAGCATTTAAATTAATTATAAACCACGTGACACTCGCCATAGATGTATTAAAAAATTAACAGGAAAGATATTCTTAATTGAGATAGGCGCTAAAGGTTTTGATGAGGAGGACAAATTTGATTATATTCAGGAGAGATAAAATGACTCATGCAAGCACACACACACGTAGACACAGAGAGAAAGAGAGAGAGAGGGAGACAGAGAAAGATCTGGGATGGTTTTCTTTTTGGAGGGTGGCAGATTGTCAATTTTAGGCGTGTAGTCAAATGCTTAAAGACAAGATAGTGGATAGTCTAAACAATAATTGGATCCATTAGTCAAAATACTGAATTGATCACAAAGAATATATAGAAAAATGATAAACTGTGCTACACTGTCTTATTATTCTGTGTTCATCCTTTGCAAATATGTTTTATTTCAGAACTTTTCTAATTTGGCCTATATATAAAATTTTTTTAGATTTAGTTAATACATATTAGAGTGCAGATATCAAAGCCTTACAGTAACATTTTGGCTTTTCTGTGTTTACATAGCATGATAGAATAACATAAAAATGAAGGCCAAACTTCTAAGATTATTATTGATAGTATTAGCAATATTGAGTAATATTATAGCTTTACTAGAAAGATCCAGTAATAATCTCGAACTACTATATAAGTGATTGTCTTAATAAGTTTGCCAGTTGTATCTATCGGGTATCATAGGCATTCAGTAGACTCTTGACTTCTAAACCTAACATGTTTTATCTACTGAATAGTACTTCTGAGGAAAATGAAATTACATTGAATTATTACACAATTTCCATGTTGATGAGAATTAATAAAAAAAGTTAGATGAGACAATAATTTCTTTTCAAGTTGAAGTATTTCAAATGGTGTTAAGAAGAAACTCTGAAAATAAAATATTTCATTTTCAGTGACAGCAAGGCCAATGGGTGTGGGAGAAAGATGTTCTCTTGTAAACTTGTAAATGTGGTAAAGTCATCCACCTTTGTATAAAAACACAAAAAGAAATTCAGGTGGTGATCTCATATTCTCAAAAAACTTGTGTAGCTCACATACTTGAAATTCATTTGAGAAAGGTTTCTAAATTAGTTTTATTAAGAAGAAACAACAAATTTGCATCTGTACAAAACATGTTTACAATTCTTCTACATAATCATAATTTTTCTATAAATTTTACTAATTATTTACATTCTTGTTAAATTGTATGTTCTGTTTTTCCTTTTATAATTATGAAAGATTTCCAGTATGGAGAAAAATGAAATATCTATGTCCGTACTACATGGACCTAGCAGATATTAACATTTTACTGTATTTGCTTCTGGTTACTAATTTTTATACCAAATAAAAGCATTACTGCTGCTCAGGAGTATAATTTCTAAATATGTACGATGTTATGATTTTTTAAACAATATGAGATAATTGTTTTATTTTTAAAAATTTTACCAATATGATATCATGTTTTTATCGTTTGGAACTTCTTTTTGAAAATCAGATTATCTCAAGAATATTATAATAATAAATTTGATTAGTTGTACAAATAAGTTTAACTGATTCACATACAGTTACTAAACATTTAAGTAATGCTGTCTGATTGAATAATAAACTTGAATTTGTTCAAACACCCATTATATTTTTATTTTTCATTCAAATATAACAAGTGTTTGTGTGAACAAAGCAAGGTTAATGTGAGTAGCTTGATAACATATAGAAATCCTTTTGTTTAGGCAAAACTGGACATAATAAAGTATCTTGAGGAAAATTCCCCACAACTCCTTTCTGAACCTTTGTTCTTTATTTAGTCACTATGTTATTTATTTTAAAGTAGATGCTAAAGAACCAGAAATGAGACTGGTAGTGCTCTCACAGCACTTGCAGAATTCCAGGTATAATCAGGGAGCTAATATGATTTTATGATGATGAAAACACCACACTTATAAAACAGAATGGAAATAAGTAGATATGTGGGCCCTGAATTTAAACTGAGACAAATGTCTTTGTATGAAATGGACTATTACGGGTTTATCTTCAATTCAATTCAGAAATACACTACAGTAGACCAGTGGACCAGATAATCACATATAGTTGAAAGTGTGAACGATGCAGTGTAGCCATTCATTGCTTTTACATTATATAGCAGGCAGAAAATTGGTAAGAATTCAAAATGCCTGCAAATAGCAACCTCTTCTGAATAGAGGTATCCAGAATGCTTACTAAATAAGACAATGGGAGCTTTGCTAAAGCAAAAGGTTTTCTCATGTCAGCTGCAAAAGCACACCCAAAGAATAAACTCCTTTGGCGTTGAATTTCCAAATTCTTTATAATATACTTAAATTTTTTAACATAAATTGTTGCCTAAGGCATCTCCTACTTACACTCAGCAACCTATTTTGCATGTCTGTCTTTTTTTTTTTTAATTCACTCCATTTTCCCATTCATTAATTTTTAAACTCAAAATGATTTGTTATTTAGACACACTGCCATTCTCTGTCTACATATAAGGACATGAACCTGCACCATGTCTCAATACTACTGCTAAATGAATTTTATTTTATACAAACCAGGTCTATGTCTTTGCAACAAGGTGAATGTCCCAATATGTGTGGCTAATTCAAGTCCAAAAAATAGATTTTATTGGATTACATTAGTGACTTGGATAGATATGCCAGGCAGCGATGTCTTAGCAAAATCAATTTGGAAACTTTGATTAGGTATACAGTACTGTGTATGCCTAATCAAACCTTATTTTACTCAGACATATTTAACCAGGTTTGCAA
This sequence comes from Macaca fascicularis, assembly GCF_037993035.2. NCBI lineage: Eukaryota > Metazoa > Chordata > Mammalia > Primates > Cercopithecidae > Macaca > Macaca fascicularis. The sequence goes on along the minus strand of NC_088391.1, from coordinate 57,142,576 downwards.
ATATAGAGTTCATATTTTTAAAGAGATAAATCTCCATTCAGTCTGAATCTACCCAGTCATTACAAGCTACTTATTTTACTTCCTAATATGTGGATGTGGACTCGGGGTCACAAAACAGAATTCACCCAAGAATTGTTGATTCAGCTAAAACAAAAATGCCATGTCAAATCTCCTTTTGCAGTCAGTGTTAGTCACTGCCAGGAAATAGCTTTCTGCAACTGAGTTCTTAAATTTAATCTCCGCTTGATTGAATTAACCACACATATCTGAAAAGGGAGTAAGAGAGAGGAAAAAAAAAAAAAGTTATCTCATTGCCAAACTGTTAAAAAAGGAATGCTGGACCTTTTGAGGAAAAAATATCTTGACTTCAACTTATTTCAAGGGCACAGTCAGGATATAGTTCGGGCTTTTTTTTTTTCTTACTTAAGAAAGGTTACACATTTGTATTCTGACAGCCATTCTATTGTTTTATTAAAAACTGAAGAATGAAAGACCAAGAAGATATTCAGCTGCACCTGATAAGATTTTTTCTTTAAAGATGACCCCAACCTGTGGAAGATGATTTATGAAATCATGGTTTTCATTATTGGACTTGGTGCTGACTGTGTTGTTTTTGATTGATGGGCCTGTAGTTTTTGTCTTCTTTTGTCTTCAGTAGAGAGCAAGGGCATAAAAACACTGCTAGCAAATGAGATTATGTAAAACGTGGCAATTTTTAGGGACAGGTAGTTTGAAAGAAATGTAAAGTATTAAAGTATCTTAAACATATAATACAGCATGATTTTAAAATTATTTTTAAAGAAAGTTACATATACTATAGCAGACATTTTGTAGAAGTTTTCATTTGCTACTGAAAAAAAAATAATAAAAGGATACAAGAAAAAATGGCATTTTATTCACCCTGGCATATAAAGTGTTCTAACTGACATGAAAAAATATCTGTTATTTTATAGGCAAACAGAAATAGATTAGTCTGTTTATGTAATATATATAAGAATGTGTCCTGGTCTGGTACGGTGACTCACACTTGTAATCCCCACACTTTGGGGATCCAGGCAGGTGGATTCCTTGAGCCCTGGAGTTTGAGACCAGCTTGGACAACATGGCAAAACCCCATCTCTACAAAAAAATACAAAAACTATCTGCGTGTGCCTGCAGTCCCAGCTGTGTGGGAGGCTGAGCTGGGAGGATCACTTGAGCCAGGGAGGTGGAGGTTGCAGTGAGCTAAGATTGCACCATTCCACTCCAGCCTGAGCAACAGAGTGAGACTTTGTCTCAAACAAAAAAAAAAAAAAAAAGAAAGAAAGAAAAAATAATGAGTGCATTTGTCTTTTTGCTAGTTTTTTTTTTTACAAAATGGAGTAGATTTTTAAAATCATTTACAGTTTCAGTTTTACAGAATTTTCTATCACATTAACAATATACAATATGAAATAATTTTTTCTTTTGGTGATAAGTCTAAAATCTGTGTTTGTGTCTGTCTGTGTGTTTTACTTCAAAAAAAAATAGGCAAACCGACAAAGTAATGCGACTAGACATTCACAGCAAAGCTCTGACACACAGAATCTGGGAGTATTATGGAGATTCATTCAGGACTACAGAAAGCCAGAAACACCTTCATTTCCCTTCTTTGAAGTAGTTCTAGTAACTATTAGAATTTATCTTTATTGTAGTTTCCTCATTCTAATTTCTCAAAGGGAACATTAACTAATATTGTTTGAAAATCACATATTTTATAAAATACATTTATATATAATTGACAAAACCCATTTATCGATTGTTAATAGCTCGCTTCTCATGAATTCTTATTGTATATATATAATTCCTAAGGTATCTATATATATTTTGTTAGATATATTAATTGCTTTGTATAATATGTTTCTCTACAAGCTCTTTAGGAAAATAGGGATGAAGCCAACCTAAATGTGGTCAGTCTTGCAGGACTTTAAGAAAGAAATGTAAAAGTGTGAATACAAACATGATTTAAGGAAGTAAATATTAATTAGGATGAGGCCTGTAAAAGTGAAAATTCTTAAAAGTCAAGCTTCATTAACTTCATGATAAACTCATCTCTAATTTTTTTACAAAATAGAGTAGATTTTAAAAGTCATCAAACATAGGTAAAAGTCATAGGTTGAAAAAAAAATAGGTAAAAGGTAAATAGTTATTTTATTAGGCCGTTATTGCATTGCTGTCAAGAAATACCTGAGACTAGGTAATTTATAAATAAAAGAGGTTTAATTGGCTCATGGTTCTTCAAGCTGTACAGGAAGCATAGCAGCTTCTACTTCTGGTGTGTCCTCAGGAAGCTTCCAATCATGTCACAAGGCATAGGGAGAGCAGGTATATCACATGGGAAAAGCAGGAGCCTGAGAGAGTCGGGGGAGGTGCCACACACATTTACGGAATCAAATTTCATGAGAACTCATTCACTATCTTCAGGACAATCCCAAAGGTATGGTACTAAAATATTCATGAGAAATATACCTCCATGATCCAATCACTTCCCACCAAGCCCAGCTTTAACATTAAGGATTACATTTCAACATGAGATTTGAGTAGGAAAAACATCCACACTAGATTACTTATCATGACTTGATCAATTGATAGCACCACTACCATCATAATCATCGTCCTTTATTGGGCACCTTGCAACATTCCAGGCGCTATGTAAGTGCTTTGCATTAATAATCTCATTGAATTTTCTAACAACTCCATGAGGTATGTGTGATTTTTTAATCTACATTTTAGAGATGAAGCAATTAATATTCAGGGAGGTTAAATAACATGCCCCAGAACATGCAGACTAAAAAATGGAGGAGCAAGAATTCTAATCCAAGTATATGTGAATGTAAATTCAATAAATTAAATTTATTTTGAATTTTATTAATAACAACTACAATACAAAACAAATACAAAAATTTTTGTATTCATACAGGGAAATACTCAAATTTATGGTGATTGTGTGTTTCATAACTACTTCAGGGTTTTTAATGTGACAGTTTTAATGTAAGAATCTTTTTGGATATGAATGTTGAGAGGCACTGGAACATTCAAAACTCATCACAGTTTCAAGCCTCATTGACACCATTTGTCCCGTGTATTTGTGGAAAGAGTAGTTTTCTTTAGTGAGCAAAGGAAGCATTGCCACAACAAATTTCTTGGCTTCCAAACATTACCTAGTTGTTTACACCTAATTAAACTTTAACAGCACTTCAGTGAAAAATTTCAGGGGTCATCCAAAAGGTCTAGTGTTGCATATATATTCATAGCTACTCTGTAAGTAGAAGATGTAATGAAAAGATTTTTAAAATGTATATTTAAAAATGTATATTTAAAATGCTTTAGAAATTAAAAACAAAATTATTAGATTCTTGAGCAGTAGATAATTCATTCAGTTCTAAACCGAGGCACATTAAAATGCTAACCATGCAGTAGATTGGTTAAGCAAAAATGCTTTTATAGAAAATATAGAAATAATAATGTATATTCATAACTAATAATTCAGTGTAAGTGTTGAGTTGGCTTCACCACATATAAACCTGAAAGGAATTTTTTCTGCTGAATTATGCTCAGAAAAAAAGAATAAAAGCCAAAAATCACTGGGGTCCTGAAAAGTTAGACTAAATTTGTCAGCCATTATTTGGAAACATTTAAAATTTCTTTACCTTGAAAGTGCATGTGAAAATTGAATTTTATCCTATGATATATCCATCTTTGTTTTCATAGAAAAATGTTTTAAATGTCCAGTTAAGTTGTATTTTTCTTCTTAAATCTTCACATAAAATGAAATTTTAGGAAGATGTAATTTGGCTCTATGTGAATCGTCAAAGCAAAAATTTCACTGGAAAAAATTAGACAGCCAAGGAAGACTTTATTTAAGACTATTGCAGGCCAGGTGTGGTGGCTCATGATTGCAGTCCCAGTGCTTTGGGGCCAAGCTAGGAGGATTTCTTGAGCCCAGGCGTTTGAGACAAGCCTGAACAATATAATGAGACTTTGTCTCTACCAAAAAAGAAGAAGAAAAAAGACTATTGCAATAGAGTAGAGAGAAAGAAGTACCAAAACAAAAGGTGAAAGGATTTTTAATGATTGGGGTGAGGCTGTGGAAACATTCTGGAGGATGAGGATGTTACAAAAAGGAAGTTGATCAATGGGATGTGTCAAGCTCATTTAGTTATTTCTGAGTTTGCAAATGTTTTTATTCTTTGACTAGGCCATCTGTGTTTGCTAATTGCTACCCATCTAAGAAGTTAGGCTGATAACCTCCCGCAGAGACTGGGATCCTTCAATGTTTACATTCCAACAAGATGGTTCCCAGGTTCTTGAAGAAGACATTGTCTGGGTTGTAAAATTGGCAAGAGGCTGGGAAAAGATTTACCTACATTTTAAAGAGTAAGAGAAAGACTCCACAATTTCAAGTTTTCTAAAGTAAATGCTTTAATAAAAGAGAGGACAAGGCCTAGAATCAGGACAAAAATCTGTTTACAGTGTAGTTGGGCTGAGGCGGGAAGTTAGTCAGAGCTCAGTCACAGTGTATGCCTGTGAGAATCACAGCATTGTCTAATACAACATACAACATTATTGTATAATAAACTTTCTTCCACAGGAGCCTTTATAAATACTTATTAAATGCCAAGCAGAATTCAAAATTCATTACGTTTATTATTTTAGTCAGTCTTCACAACATCCTGAGAAGGCTTTCTCATGTTCACCAATTTATATATGAAGGAGGTGGGACTGTGTGTCTCATTCCTAGTAACAATCATACTCTACTACCTCCCCAAGAGTTTTCCAAAAGAAAGGAGCTTTCAAATTCTTCACTGAAAACCTAAACATATTTTCACAAAACAGATTGGATATCAGTATATCTATTATTCAGCTTGTCATACTGTGCAAGATAGTAGGAATGAATCATCCATTAAACTGATGTGATGTGTGGTACTGGGTAACTGTATTTGGTGTTTTTTTGTTTTTGTTTTTGTTTTTTTAATGAATATCCCTGAGGTATTAAGATTCCTTGTATAATGAAGGTCACAGCGCTTGTGAAAACTTGATTAAGCGACTACGAAGTTCTTGATGTGTTTTCGAATGTATTCAGCATCACCTGTGTTTCAAAGTAATGGTCCATTCTTTGGTATTATGATTACTGGTGAGCAACACAAGAGTGAAAAATTCAATGTCTGTTATCTGACTAGCACAATATTTTGTGGGTTACATACCTTCTCTATTGAAGCGAAATCCACATAACATAAAATTAATCATTTTAAAGTGAACAATTAGTGGTATTTAGTACATTAACAATGTTGTGCAACCACAATCTCCATCTAGTCCCAAAATATTTCTGTCACCCCAAATGAAATCCCACATCTATTAAACAGTTGATGAAATCCCACATCTATTAAACAGTTGCTCCCCATCCCCTCCTCCCCTAACCCCCACAAATATCAGGTCTCTTCCAAATGCAAATTGTTATTGGTATGAATGAGTAGAAATAACAGTTAATACTCATTTAGAGAAATAGTTATTTAGGGCGTAACATGTTTCAAGAACTGTTTTAAATGCTTTCTGTCAAATAACATGATCCTTATGACAACTCTGTGAACAAATGGAGGCAGAGAGGTCAAACAATTTGCAGAAGGACACAAAGAAAATACAAGATAGGGCTGGGTACGGTGGCTCATGCCTGTAATCCCAGCACTTTGGGAGGCCAAGGTGGGCGGATCACGATGTCAGGAGATTGAGACCATCCTGGCTAATACGGTGAAACCCTGTCTCTACTGAAAATACAAAAAATTATCTGGACCTGGGGGCACATGCCTATAGTTCCAGCTGCTTAGGAGGCTGAGGCAGGATAATTGCTTAAAGTCGGGAGTTGGAGGTTGCAGTGAGGCAATGTCGCACCACTGAATCCCAGCCTGAGTGCCAGAGCAAGACTCCATCTCAAAAAACAAACAAACAAACAAATGAAGAAACAAAAAAGAAAGGAAATGCAAAGTATGGGTATATTAAGAGGATTTGATCCCATTTTATACCGTTACCACTGGCAATCCTATATCTTCGTGGCAGACAGAGACACAACTGTATTTTCATTCAATACCTCGATGCTTTACAACTTGATTAATGCTAAAACATAACATACAAAAAAATCAAACAATAAACAACAGCTACAAACATACACATACAGTTTTCCTGACAAAGGAGATAAATGGGATAGGCCAGAAACAGCAGAGGGGTGGCAGAAAGAAAGAAAGAAAGCTTAACTCTTCTCCCTTGTAAAGTTCAAAATAAATTATTATTTTGTGATTTGTCCACCCGTGATAGCAATTCTGAATTTTTGCTACATAGAAATGAAGCAAAAATGTATTTCAACTTAAATACATCTTGCCTTAAGGAGCTTCAGACAGTTTGAACTTGAAATGCAGCCCGTGAATGAATATTTAATTTCACTTTCCGTATAAGAGAAGTTGAATCACTTTTGCAAGTCTGAGGGTGACAGTTTCAAATTTCAGCTCAGGCAGGCAATCAACAGAGAATAATATTACAGCAGGGGGAAAAGTTGGTGATTCAGTAATGACATTTTAATCTTACAGAACAGAGTATTGGTATAGAAATTTGCAATCCCTTGTGATAGCTTTCTGTTGACTTAACAATCAATACCATCATAACAATAAAAATATGCAAGTTTCTAGCTATAGGCAATGCCTAAGAATGAGAACTTGTCCATCATTTGTTACAACCTTCCAGGTTTTCCTGCACAACAAAGTATTTTCCATGCATTTAATCTGGTGTTATAAAGCAAGGCGTAGACATTTAAAGATATTGAAAAAGTATTTCTTCCTCGGCTATTATTTATTAAAGCAAAAGTGGTTTTACAAAACACTTTTTTTTTTATGTGAGCATCTAAAACTAATTTGCATTTTTATTTTAAATTCGAATAGCCTCAAATGCAATAGATAGTATCTTATCATCATTAAGCATTTATTAAGCTTTCTTAGTGTGTGGCGCCATAATGCCATAGTCAGGATTAGAAACAGACATGGTCTCTGTCCATTAGAACAGCATGACCTGTAACCTGCTCACTGACCGCAAAATGGACTCCAGCCCACTCAGTGTCTTTGCTTACTGAGTTTAAGAATAATGACTGTAACTATCTAATCTTTTCTATTAATGATGCTTATAAATAGATTTTTCTTATTATCCATGAGCATTTTCTCATTTCTGACATGTTTTTCTGTCTCTGGGGAACCTTATAATAAACTCTTATTACGTCCATCTTCCAGGGTAAGAGGGAAGAATGGGAAATACAGTAGCTTGCAGCTTTTTACATTTTCAGTTGTGAAAATACGATCACAGAAAACATTCAGGATTGCTGTGTATGGTAACTTAACTCTGTCTATAAGCAAAGCATGCATAAACTTGGAGGCCCACAAAAGATACTGTGAAAACTGGATGCTTCTCCCCTACCTACTTCTAGGCATTATTTATTTGCTTCACAAAGGTTTCTGGTGAGCATCTACTTGACAAGGATAAGGAAGGCAGTGAAGCAATGAAGCATGATGCCCTTCCTCTGGAATCACATCGTCTAAAGAGAGAAACATAAGCATTAACAATTCACTGTAAGAGCATGGTTAGGAAATTTACTCTACGTACATATAAGAATTACATGAGAGTACAGATTACCCTCCTGCCTTAGTAAATGTGTCTTATCAGAGATAAAAGAAGAATAGACTTTGAGCTGGGCATGGTGGCAGTGCACCTGTAGTCCCAGCTACTTGGGAGGCTGAAGAGGAGGATTACTTGAGCCAGGAGTTTGAGTCCAGCCTCGGCAGCACAACAATACCTTGTGATACGGCTTGGCTGTGTCCCCACCCAAATCTCATCTTGAACTGTAGCTCCCATAATTCCCACATGTTGTATGAGGGACCCAGTGGGAGGTAATTGAATCATGGGGGCAGGTCTTTTCTGTGATGTTCTCGTGATAGTGAATAAGTCTCATCAGATCTGATGATTTTATAAAGGGGAGTTCCCCTACACAAACTCGCTTGCCTGCCACCATGTAAGATGTGACTTTGCTCCTCCTTCACCTTCCGCCATGATTGTGAGACCTCCCCAACCATGTGGAAGTGTGAACCAATCAAATCTCTGATATGATTTGGCTCTGTGTACCAAACATCTCCTTGCAGTGTAATAATCCCCGCATGTCATGGGAGGGACCTGGTGGGAAGTAGTTGAATCATAAGGGCAGATCTTTCCTGTGCTGTTCTCGTGATAGTGAATAAGTCTCATGAGATCATTTCCCCCATACATGCCCTCTTGCCTGCTGCCATGTAAGATATGACTTTACTCCTCATTCACCTTCCATCATAATAATTGTGAGGCCTCCCCAGCCACGTGGAACTGTGAGTCTCTTAAACCTCTTCTATAAAGTACCCAGTTTCAGGTGTGTCTTTATTAACAGCATAAGAACAGACTAATACACATTGCCTCTTAAAATATTTTAAAAAATAAAGAAATAAATAGAAAGTAATAGGCCTTGAAGGACGAGTAATATCTAAGACTGAGAAACACAGAAAATGTGTTCTAGAGAAATTGAATAAATCAGCAAATATTTGTAAATCTCGAAGCACAATGTTTCTCAAAATTATACATAATTACAAATAATATGATATGGAAATGGTGTAGGATGTGTGATGTGTAGCAGTGAATTTCTGAAGATATACCTGGAAGCCAAGTTTTTGAAGAATCACATTTGCTCTGGTAAGGAGTTTGAATGTATGTGGTAGCAATTAGCAGCCACTGAGGAGAGAGATTTGTTAAGACTACTTGGGAAAAGATAACCATGGCAATGGATGTTCACTCAAGGAATGTTTCACCTCATCAGCATTACTTATCTAGCTTTCAGATCTCTCTGAAATGTCCTTGACACCTTTTCCCAGCAGGTAGCATTCATCAGTCCATGCTTTTATCCAGTCACCATTTCCCACATGTATTTACTGAGCATTCACTATGTGCCATAGTCCTCGGCTCCGCAGACAGAGGGATAACCAAAGTTGATATTCTCCATGCTCACACAAGTTCAGTCTATTGATGTATGAATTACCTCCTGATATGTAACAAACCACTCAGAACCTTAGCAGCTTAAGAAAATAACCATTTTCTTCCTCATGATTCTGTGGGTTGACTGTGCAATTTACCACTAGTCTTACCTGGGTTTTTACTCTTGTGCTGTGTTCAGCTGGAATCCACCTGAACCTTGGAGGCTATGATGACCTCACTAATATAATCAGCTCAGATTCAGGGGTCAAAGAAATAGGGTTCATCCTTTGAAGGGAGAAACTGAAAAGAAATATTGTCATCTGACCATAGGAGGATTGAATAAATAATTACAAGATTTACATTGATTACAATAATTATTAAGATTGAATAAATAATCACAAATATAAAACTGTGCTCTGAAGGAAACAGGCCTAATCCTAAGATTCACATAGGCTCAGTAGACCTTTTAAGAAAAAAGTTTCAGCCAAGGTCTTTCTAAGAAGGTGGTATTTACCAGCAACCTGAAAGACAAATGGCGCCAGTAAGTACAATGACTCAGCTGGGAATGTCAGGGAATAAAGGGTGGTTGTGTTTGTGAAGCAGAGATCAGGTCAGTGTGTCTGTCCTTAGCATATTGATGCTAAGAAGCAGTTGGCATGAAATGAAGTTGGGCATGTAGTTAGGACACAGCCTGACTTCTGGGTCTTGGGTCTGATACCAGACCCAAGATAAGAGAAAAAAGAAGTACCCACAAAAATGTAAAAATATTCAGATTTAAATCAGCCATTGAACTAAAAGTGTACTATACAAAGTTCTTTCAGTTTATTATCTTTTGGGTCTTACAGAGAGGTGGGATACATATTATTATCATCCTTTTTGCAGAAATAACGCAAATAAGTCACCGGCTCAATTCACCCAGACATTATTGGTATATACTTATTTTTATCCAAAACTCAGTATGTTTTACACTCTCTTTTTCAAAAACAAAAGAACATGTCATTAAAAGAAGAGAAAATAAACACTAGTAGTTTATTCAAATAGTATTTCTATAGTATCATTTAAAGTTACATAGAAGAGGTTACATGAATGAACTTTGTGTGATTGGTAAATGCAGATTCTAGTACCAAAATATACATCTACTAAATCAAACAGTCCCCCAGGGGAGTTTGGAAATATGTATTTTAAACAGGCCCTCTCATTCCCCAACACTGATTTATTTTGGCACACAATGCCTTAATGCTTCTTTCCAGGGTAAGGTCATGTATTCTGAAACTTCTAGCAAACAACTTACTCTATCGCTTAAGAATGATGTGATACTGGAGATTAAGCACATGCTTGTGAAGATAAATTAACAGTAAGAGTCAATGTAATTACACATTGTAGATAATAAGCATGTTTGAGGAAAGTGTTGACTGATTCTGTATTTTTTATTTAATTATATTTATGTTTCCCTCCCGCCCTGGCCCGGACTGCTCAGCAGAATGACTGATTCTTTAAGGAGTATTTACAAAGAATGTAGACAGGACCATGCCTATTATTTTTTTCCTCTGCAAAAGGAGCAACTAGCACAAGTACCCAGTATTCTTGGCAGACTTAAATTAGTTGTATTTTTCTCTTAAATTTCTCCTTGGTCTTGCAAATGTAGAAGCAAATCACATTCAACAAGCCATAAGAACAAAATTAAAATGAGATATTCACATCAGCAAATTCTGTGTAGTTTAGTATACTCCTAATTGGCCAAACAAATAAAACGTAAACAAATGAACTTAAAAAGCAACATTTTAGAGTGGAATTTTTACCCTATTAATATTTCCACCAATTGCCATGAGCACTTCTATTTTATTAAAGGTTTTGTTCTTCATTAAGTTAACTGTTATTTCACTATCTAGACATTCTTCAGTAGTATGTGCTTCTGTATCCTTCACATCCTTTTATAACACACAGGAAAATTGTTTAAAATCTTGGCAGGTAAAATTGCTCACTTCAGAAGATGACAAATTTTTTAGTAGTGTGTTTATATAGTTTTATTTGTTACAAAAGGAATATATCACTTGTGTGTTTCTTTAAATTTAATAAAACAAACTTTAAGAAAAAATATTTTGATCATAAAAGATAGACCATATTTTTATAAGTAGTCTATTATATGGAACAGCTCTGCCAATAGAAGTGAATTAAATATGAGTCAAAATTTAAAATTTTCTCACAGTCATGTATTAAAAATGTAAAAAGTACATGTGTACTACAACAACAATAACCTTATTCAATGTGATAGTTAATGTGAAATGAAGTTGTACTCAAAACAAGAATGTTTACTTGACAGAAAAAATACTTTAATTTGTTTTCATTTTTATATTTAAAATTTAATTCACCCAATGTAGCCACTGGGCATATTTCAAGTGTTGCATACCCACTTGTAAGTAACAGCTACCATAACAGGTAGCTCAGAGAGAATATCAAAACTGTCAATTGGCAAAATTGCAAAAATGCATCTGTTTCTCACCTTTGTTAAATAAGCCTTCATGTCACCTTCAGGATGCCTAATGCACTAACTCCAGACTAGAACAGCACTCTAAGTTTTATGAATTTTCTTATATACCCACCCTCTTTTCTGTTACATTACAGAGTTTTGTTAGGAAAACTATGACTCTAGTTTTTTAATCCTTCCCAAAAGGCTTAATGCTTCAGGTTAAGTAAAATTCACAAAGTACATTAAAAAGTGTCCCCAAAGGTGAAGGGAGGTGTTTTTTTTTTTTTCTTTTTGGTCAGTTTGATTTTTTTAGTCATTGAGAATGCATATTACTACAATGATGACTATTACTTGATATTCTCATTATCTTAATTTTTTAATATGCTTGTAGAATTTACTGGTACAACTACTGTTGCTATTGAGAAAGTGACTTTTTCATACTAGGTAAATTCTGCTTAAACAGATAAACCTGTAATTGTAATAGAACCATTTGGATGAGGCAGAGATCATTCATAGTTGCCAGGAGAAAATGGAATGGGAGATAAATAACAAAGTTCATAATGAACACAAGGGAAGATTTCCTAAAATTACTCTGTTCTTTCCCCCATGCTGTTTAATGAAATTCTTTATGACACAAGAGAATATTTGACATTTGAGAGTCAGCAAAATGTTTAATGATGATTCATAACATAATGAAATACTGTAGAGTCTAAGACTGCTTCATCCTTAATAGAGAAATGGTATGTAAAACACTGATGTTCATGAGTCTCACAATTAAGAAGCAGAAATTCCCCTCACAGGAAAGCAGTGCAAAAACTTGACAAGTATCAATTTCAAAAATTCCATTAATTTCAAATGACATACTCATAAGGATGTGCATTTATTATAAATTAAAAGACATTTTATTTTTAGCAGTTCTTAAGTTTGGCCTGCCTCTTGAGAATTCTTCTGCTTTGTGTTAAATTTAGAAGTTCTTGATGATTATTTTTCTATATAAATATTACCACTTATCAATTAATTCAGCTGTTTGAAATATAGTGAAACCTAATAAAGTTCTTGAATGTGTCAATCATTGTATTTCAGATCTGAGCTTTCCAAGGATTTTTTGTTTTGCTTAATCTCATCCAAATAAAAAACTGCTATGTGGATGTAGGGAAAAAGGGCAAGTAATTGCCCTAACATACAGAGAGTATATTTCATTTGTAATGGAAATGATGGCATTATAATATTAGAATATTAATGGTGATATTAGAATTTCAATGCAATGTAGAGGACAGAAATAAAATAGAAACAGTAGGAAACATATAGGAAAAGCTAAACAGCAAGACTATACTGTAGGCTTTGTTGTAAGTGAATTAATCCATTTTTGGAAACTGATAATAAAATAGGTTAAAGTTATAATTTTCAAAATATTAAAAAATCATTTCAGATTTTGGATAATACCAATAAAAATAACAATAATCACAGTTTTTTGAGCACTTCTTACCAGCTAGTTACCCTACTAAATGTTTTCCATGCTTACCCTATTTAAAAAAAAAAAAAAACTTACCCTGTTAAAAAAATTTACTTATCCTGTCTTATATATTTAGAAAAAAATGAAAACAAAAAGCAATTCCTTAATATTATGTCCCCTAGGTTCATCCATGTTGTCAAAAATGACAATATTTCATTCTTTTTTATGGCTATTGGGAATAATGCTGTGTTAAACATGGGAGCCCGGATAGCTCTTTGACATACTAATTTTATTTTCTTTAAATATTTACCCAGAAGTGAAATCGCAAGATCATGTGATAGAAATCCTGAGACATGCACAGGGATTACAATTAGAAATAACAATTATTGTAGCCATGTAATTACCCACTTTTGCATCATATGCTTAATAATTTATTAATGTCATATAATCTAATAGAAATAGAAAAGGAAAATATCTTAATGGTTGGATGTGTTAGTCCACTTGCATTGCTATAAAGAAATACCTGAGACTGGGTAATTTACAAATAAAAGAGATTTATTTGGTTCAGGTTCTGCAGGCTGTACAAGAAGCATGACACCAGCATCTGCTTCTGGTGATAGCCTTAGGAAGCTTTCAATCATGGTGGAAGGGAAAGGAGGGGCAGGCATGCCACATAATGAGAAAGGGAGGTAGAAAGATGCTAGGCTCTTTGAAACAACTAGCTCTCTTGTGAAATAATAGACTGAGAACTCACTCATTACCTATGAGATGGCACTAAGCCATTTAGGAGGGATCCATCCCCATGATCCAATGCCTCCTACTAGGTCCCGTCTGCAACACTGGGGATTACATTAACATGCTATTTTAAGGGTACAAACATTCAACCTATATCAGTTCATTAAACTTTATTTGTCATTACAATATTCATGTAAACAACATATTTTCATCATAGTAAATGATTAATAACTATTCTGAGCCACCACCTACTCCCATGGGCAGTGTAGTTTGGCATGGTCTGCTGAAGATTTTGATATATGCTTCCAACAACACTGTCTCCATACCACCATCTTGAGCATCATGAGTTTTAACCATCTCAAGAAGTGTGCAGGTCACGTAGCTGGTTAGTCAGAACAATGTTTTTTGTATCTTGCTACACTGTTTTAGACATAGTTTTAAAAATGAATTTATGTATACTGTATTTATTCATTCATTAATGTTCAAGTATGTATATCTTAGAAATTTGTTATATATATTGACCTTATTAAAATAAAAAAAGAAAAATCTGCTTTAAAGATTTAATATAAAGGAAAGAATACATAAAATATCATTTTAACATCACCTTTTCTTTTTTCTCATTCAAATATCGTCTATCTTTTAATTTCAATTTGCAGTAGTATTATGTTTTAAATGTAACACTAGTTCAAAATATATAGAGTATAAGGATTTTTCTGGTTCACAAACTCATAAGCTTTTATTTTTGTCTCTCTCATTCATATTTGCTTTTAGGCATTCGGGTCTGACATGTCTATCAGAATATAAGTAAACAATGATGGAAAGTAAAATGTTCCTTCAACACTTCATTCTGTTTGTTGTTCTTTAAGTGAACTATTGCCATGTGACATTTGAGAATGACATCCTAGATGTTTAAATCTGAAAATTGTTCTGGTCTTGTATTTCAATTCCATTGGTGAAAAACAACTTTTGTTATGGCTGCCAATGAACTTAAGAGACAAACTGAAGACAACTGTAAGAACTAATTTTTTCAAAGGCAAGGTGACAAATACTTCTCTGTCCTTTAGGTATTATGCACCTAATATGGGATACCGTGTCAACATTACATTAAAAAATTTTTTTTCAGGACCTTATAAAACATTTGTTTAATTTTGTGGCGATATCTATTTGATTAAATTATTTGAATGCTGTACTTGAAAAGTTGAACATTTGTGGGGTTGGGAATTATATACATCATTATAATATTATATGTAGGTGACAATTTCCAAAGTGTTATAAGTTTCTTTTCAGATCACAGGGATACTGGGGAAGTCAGTAGGTGAGTAGCCAATGCAAGGAGTTTTTCTCTATGTTCTTCGCTATATTCTTTCAACACTTCTTGCCAATGTTTTTTCAACTTGGGAAATAGGGCATTAGACTGGGAAAAGTTGGTAGCAATCAAGAGGCAAAAGAGTGTCAAAAATTAGTAAGAGTGCTCCTGACTAACATGGTGAAACCCCGTCTCTACTAAAAATACAAAAAATTAACCAGGCGTGGTGGTGGGCACCTGTATTCCCAGCTACTTGGGAGGCCGAGGCAGAAGAATGGCATGAACCTGGGAGGTGGAGCTTGCAGTGAGCCGAGATCGCGCCACTGCACTCCAGCCTGGGCGACAGAGAGAGACTTCATCTCAAAAAAAAAAAAAAAAAAAAAAAAATGTAGTAAGAGTGTAGGCCGGACATGGTGGCTCACGCCTATAATCCCATCACATTGGGAAGCCAAGGCAGGAGGCAGGAGGATCACTTGAGGTCAAGAGTTCCAGACCAGCCTGGCCAACATGGCAAAAACCCATATCTACTAAAAATACAATAATGAGTTGGGCATCGTGGTGGGTGCCTGCAATCCCAGCTACCTGGGGAGGCTGAGGCACGAGAATCACTTGAACCCGGTAGATGGAAGTTGTAGTGAGCCAAGATCACACCACTGTGCTCCAGCCTGGATGACAGAGTGAGAATCCATCTCAAAAAAAAAAAAAAAAAAAAAAAAAAAGGAAGAGTGTGTATAGCATTTTTTCTCAACTCTGTATATGTCCTTAGCTATTACAACTTCATGGGGAGCAAATTGCTGCTGTGTAAGGAACATCTGCTTACAAGTCTGAAATTGGGTTATCAAACCCTCTTAACCACCAAGTAATGCCAAAAATGTCTCCTAATATCTTTTGGTCTCAAATTTCTCATCATTAAAATGTAGCATTTGAAACATGATCTCTAATGTCCCCCTCAACTGTAAACCTGACAAGCTGAGAAAGAAAGGTGGAGAGATGGTTGATTTTTTAGCATGAATTCAGATTTATATTGACTGTGTGACTTTTGGGCAAATGAGAAATTCAACTGAAATTATATTCAACTAGGCTAATAAGTAGGACTTCACAAAATGCTAAACAAAGCATCACCTATGAAATATAGATAATTTGGAAGTGCCACTCAATTCTTGATATGAGTCTAACATATTTATTAAAAATAAGCAGAAAGTTTGGGAGGCTGAGGTGGGCCAATTGCTTGATCTCGAAAGTTTGAAACTAAACTGGGCAATATGGCAAAACCCCATTTCTACCAAAAATACAAAAAAATAGCCAGGTGTGGTGACACACGCTTGTGGTTGCAGCTATCTGGGAGGTTGAGGCAAAGAGGATCACTTGAGCTTGGGGACAGGAGGTTGCAGTGAGCTGAGATGCCACCATTGCACTCCAGCCTGGGCAACAGAGCAAGAACCCGTTTAAAAATAAAAAGAAAACAAAACTACAAAAGTAAGCAGAAACTTTAAAAAATCCATTGCAAAAATAAAACTGTTGTAACATGAAGCCAATATGGGGATTTTAGGGATTGGCAGGAAAATAAAAGATAATACACAAATCATGTGGCCTTGTGAAAGAGATAACCAATCATAGCCAGTTATGCATTGGATATAAGAGCCTTCAAAGAATATCATGGATACACAATCCCACATTGCCTTGGAATTTTAGTTTTAAAAAACCATTTTCTTTTTTGCCTTGCATTTGGTTTTGCCACTAATTGCACTATTGAGAACTTAATTGCTTGTGATATGAGGCCATGTTCACTATTAAATAAGGGACAAGTAGCTAATTGTTGGTACAAGTATGTGATTGTAACTCACTGAGGAATTATTGACATGTTCCATGTTGTTTCTGTAATAACTAACTTGTATAAACCTTTAAAGGCCATTACAGGACAGATGTTTATAACAAATAACTGACATATAAAATAATTATTTATTCTACCAGTATTATTATTTTTAAGTTCATAGCACTGAGAGGGCTATAAATACATGTCATGTTTGAAGTAATAACTTGTACTAGGGGCTTAGTGTCAACCTTGAGAGGAGGAAATGAATGTAGTAGTGCAAGAAAGATTTAAGGAATGGAAGGATGGAACTTTAGGACAATCAGTAGCTACATGAAAATGTGCTTGGAGCTTTGGGGGATCAAAAATGAAAACAGAACTGGAGGTATGTGATGTCTGACACATGAGGATAATTTGGATGTAGTGGACAAAGATTGAAACCAAGTTTTTACTTGGTTTACTGGACAAATGTTAATTTTTCAAAAACATGATTTTTGAGTAGGAGAAGAAGAGTTATAGTTTGAACAAGTTCAGCATGGGCCAACCAAGTTAATAATTTCCCTAGTCAGGGGAAAATGAATAAAGATAATGTAAGAGATGGATAGTTGAGTGTTAACAGCATGAGGGAAGCACAACAATAATGAATGTCAAATTTTTACAAGTATTGCTATGGGTTTTGTACAATCTTAAACAGTTTAAACAAGTAAAGTACATCTTGTCAGCAAATCAACATAGGTAGGTATCATTATTACCCCTGTTTCACAGAAGAGGAAACTGAGTTACAAAGAAGATGAGTAGAGTCATTTGCTCAGAAACACTCAATATGTGGCAGAGTCACGATTTGGTCATAAACAATGGGATTGTAGCATCTGTGCCCATGATTACTAGCAAGAATTAGTGTGCAGTGGCTCCTAAAGAGATCAAGGACTTAACCTTAAGTGGCATGCACAGTTTGGGGGTGACAGGCAGAAATGCAGCCTGTCAAATAGAGGTCAAAGAGTCATCAGTGTGGTCTCTATCCAGAACCAAATTAAACAACTCTGCCTTTTTAGAATGCTCTAGTTCAAGAAGTAAGGTTTTCGACTGATCATCCAGAGTTATGTATGTATATATGTATGTATGTATGTATGTATTTTGCAAGTAAACATAGAATGGATGTTCTCCATTTCCAAAGCACTATGTTGAATCAGAAGCATCATCTCAGTGTCCACCTTGACCGAGGATAACTTCTTCCCAATCCCCATCTGGCCTTGAAGGTGATACCATTGAATAAAATAAGAGCTGAATGTCCTTAGCTGGTTTCAATGTGTTATTTCAGATTATTTATTCCGGAGTCAGAAAATATAATTCTGTTTAGTGTTTTTCAACGTGTCATTGCTTAAAGCCTGCATGTAATGTACCTGAAGTGTTTTTTTAAATGCAGGTTCCTAGGCTCAAGCTAGAATTAGAAATCAGAATGCTAACAAAGACGATGTTGAAACATGCTAACAAAAATCTCTAATTGTTTGCCAGAATTTTTAATTTTCTTGTTGCACTTACTTTTAATTATGAAAATTTTTAGTCATAACCTTAGAGAGAATTGTTTAATGAAACGTCATATACCTATTGCTAAATTCAACAATTGTTTTAAAAATCTATTTTTTTTCATGTTTTTTAACTCCTTCCTTGTTCTTCTTTTCTTCCCTTCTTCCTTTATTCCTTCCTTCCATCCTCTCCTCGGTCTTACTAACCCATTGATATAATCACACTTGATAAAATTAGTAATTATTTACTGTCATTTATATTCAAATTGTGACAAATTTCTCAAGAACAATATTTGTACATTTGGTTTTTGTTTCAATTCAGGGACCAAAAAGAATTAAGACATTGCCTTCGCTTGTAACATATAATAAATCTGTTTAATCTAAAGCGTTCTCCCCTGCCCAACTCATTAAAAACAATTTTTAATGTAATGGATATTTTTATGAAACCAGGTCAGTTATCTTGCAAAATATCCCACAAACTGGATATGCTTTAAATTTTTAAAAATAACATAAAGATTTTTTAAATGCACATACCTTAAAGGGTGTGTACCCCAGAGTGTCTGGTTTCTGGTCCAATTGTTGGCAGTAGAATGGTGGGCTATGGAGAGAGTGAGAGACAGAGCCAGAGAGAGAGAGAGAGAGAGTCACAAGCACACACTTAAATTAGGTAAGTCTGATGTACACTCAGGATATATTTATCTCCTCAAACTCATGGCAAATTTCAGAAAGCTATTTCAATCATTTAATGACTTATTTACAAAATCAAAAGCTACCTCCATTAGATTTGCATTTCATTTTTTGTCAGGCTTGGTGGTTTGTTGTCCATGTAAACCTTGTCTATTCCTACTATTTTATGCTGTGGTAGAATGTTTCAGTACCTTGTCAATGATTAGCAGTTAATCCAATATCATGTCATATCAATATCAATATCATATCTGAGAGCTTACTGTTTTCTGAAGGTTTGCCATCTTAAAAGCATAGAAAATTCTTTTGATAGAAATTCTTTACATAGAAAATTCTTTTGATTAGTAACTTCGTTGAACTTATTCTTTAGCCAACTAGATTCCTTTTCTAGCCAGGTTCTACATCTCTGCATTCTCATAGAGCAAAAATTTATATTTTATTTTCTTTCAACTATTACAGTTTGTTTCCC
Organism: Macaca fascicularis; assembly: GCF_037993035.2. Lineage (NCBI taxonomy): Eukaryota > Metazoa > Chordata > Mammalia > Primates > Cercopithecidae > Macaca > Macaca fascicularis. The sequence goes on along the minus strand of NC_088391.1, from coordinate 57,123,090 downwards.
CATTGATAAATTAACATAAAGTTATTTTAAATTCATAAGTCTTAAAAATTTATTCAACATAATCATGGTTTATTATTGCTATTGTTATTATTAGTGAAACATCATATTGTCATAATTATTTCACTATTATGTTGAAAATGTTATTAAACCTTTTTAGTATTGCAATTGCAATCATTATTAAATATAAAATGTATGTGGCATCATAGTCATTGAGCATTGATTAAATGGTTTATTCACCCATAGCGTGACTCTATGAAAAACAAATGTATTGACGAAGTGAGCTGTTTCTATAAATCAGCTAATCTTTCAAACTTTGATTATGTCAGTGCCTAACAGAGAGTAAGAAATTAATTACTACTTGTTGAATGAATGAGTACATGGTTTCCATGATAACACAATGTTTTAAATGTATGATGTGGTAACTTCTTTGGTTATGGCAGCTCCTTGGTAACTACTTATGCTGTTCAGTTATTTGCATTTAGTCTGCTTTTTGTTGACCAATCTCATTTAACGGTTTTAAATAATTTTTATGGTAGCCAATTAAATTACCATGGTTGCATGAGATATAAGTGGATAATTTTGAAAATATGAACCCATTTGTATTATTATTTACTCAAGTATGTCAAATAACATATAGACATGTGGTAAGTTTACTAATACAACTGTTATTGTAATAAAATAATTGATTATTAAGAAGAGAACCTTGGGAACAATCTGCAGTTGCTTTGAAAGTTTAAGTTAGGAACGTAATTTGTTTCTTTGTCTCATAAAAGAAGACTTGCTGGCTAGTATCCAAATGCCACAAACATATATTTGCCACACTGACATAAAAGATAAATGAACTTTTCCTCCAAATAATAAATATGAGATTTACTTCAAGTCTGCAAAAAGATTTAAATGTAAAATCTCCTATTATCTGATTTTCTTCTGAGTATTTTGCATTCCTTTGGAATATGCTCTAATAAGCATATAGTCACATAGGAAACATGTTTATTATTTTATTTCTTTATTCTGTAGTATTCTAGTCTAGATCACAGTTTAGGATCTTCACATAGGTGGTGAGAACTCACTCTGGATATTTTTAATGAGACAGGATATCCACTTCATTAATAAAATATTCAGAAGGACAAAGTCCCAGGATCGCACTTAGCTCCAGCTTGCTCACCTTTTCTTTGTAACAATGTATCTAATTTGTTGTATTAATTTGTGTATATTTCATGTATTCGCCAGAGAAATTCATTTAATTTGATCCTGACCTTATTATTCAAAGCTTAAATGTGAAACATAACCTTTTCTCCTGAAGTGGTGTCACAAAAGGTTGCATCTTAGTCGTGCAGCTGATCAATGGCTGTCATGCAAAATGAGGCTCCCACCAGCTCTGAGTGGCACCTGGTGGTTATTTATAGCATGACCAGCAAAGCCATCTATCTTTTCTGACAGCTCACAGTGTTACTAACCCAGCATCATGTTTTTCTCTAATGCCACTTGCAAAACATCCACCCATGTATTCTTCATTCCTTTATTGAACCCATTTTAAAATGCATATATATCTATATCTATCTATCTATATATAATTTTATATATGTAACCTATTTAATGCTAAGGATAGAATGACCAACATTCAGAAAGCTTTTATATGTATTGATTGGAGAAAAAGTTGAATGATATTGAGATTTGTGTCTATGTAAGACAAGGCCGGTAGACTGAGGAACCTTATTATCTCATAAGGTAATACAACCGTGAAAGTAAATAACTACAAATCACAACAGCTATAAATATACATCATGAAAAAGTAATATCAGAACAAAAGACAAACAGCAAGTATCTTTTCTGTGATGTTTCTCTTTAAGATCTCTTTTAAAGGAGTTTATTTCTCAGAAACCCGAGCACAAATCTTCTCCCTCATTTCATTGACCCAAATTGAGTCATATATACCCATTTGAGAACCAAGCTTTGTGGCCAGGGGAATGCCATGCACCTATGGCTTAGGTCTGGGTGACCTGAATCAATTTCATTGATGCAAAGTTTAGAGAACAGGAGATGGGGCCTACCACTATCACAGTCTCGTGATGTGGAATCAGCTTAACCCAAAGTACCTGCACTAGGTGTGGCTAATAGAACATATGTCTAAAGGAAAGAGGAAGAGAGAAATGGAGCATGAGAAGTAATCAATGATTGTTTAATAAAAGCATACGTTAAAAACTTACCTTTCTATGAGAAAAACACATATGCTATGTTAAACTTAACTGGGAAAGTGATAATATAACAAAATGAATAAAGGAATTGCATTTACATGACACAGTGCATCAGTTAAACTCTCAAAATAGCTAAGTATTACCCAAACAATTCAAATCAATGGCAGACTTTGTGGAAAGTATACGAACAAAAGAGAAGATAATCAGCTTTCAAGAGTTGAACTTGGAAACCAACAAGTCACTTAATGCTCTAACGTGGGATATTTGCATTCCTCACTGATCACAGTACTGTAGTTCCTCACTACATATTCACTGAGCACAATCTCTCTCTCTCTCTCTCACACACACACACACACACACACACACACACACACGATATCCCCCATCCTCACCCAACACACACACCATTCCTTGGGCCAAAACCTGTTCCGTTCTAGGCAGCAAAATTTACCTGAGAATTTCAGTGAAAACCATTTAATAATTTATTATTATTTGAAAATAATTATTATTTGAAAATAATTTAATAATTATTAAATATTCCTATTGTGCTTTAAGCCAAGTGATCATTAACCACTGTTTAAAAAAGAACACCTATGGACTTATCAAACACAATCTACATATCTGAATCCTATCCAAGTGTGCTTTCATTTAAAGAGGGGAGGCAAAAGAACTGCCTGTTTTGTAAGAGGCAGTGAAAGAATTTACTGAAGTTTAGCATTAGTTTAAAATAGATGTCAGTAAATAATGTATGTACCAATGTGAGAGTATATCTCATTTCTATAAACTGAGGACTTAATTAGCCAAAAGAATTGGTAGACTAAAGACAAGCTGTCATTCTCAACAGCGTAGCCTGAAGCAGGGACAGATATGCTGGGCAAAGAAAAGTCACAAAAGGTTCTAACTAAGGAAATACATTTCTCCAGATTTAACTTTTACCTATGAGAAAAAAGGCTTATTTAGATCAGGTTCTGAGATTATAATTGTTTAGCTTTGCTCACAGATTTTGCATTAGGATTTTTTTTAATGAATTTTATGTGCCTTGATTCATCTATTAAAAATAGTTCAGGAAGCTATAGATTTACACAGTTGATAACTCTCTTCCCTAAAACACTCTATTAGACCACCACCTCACCTATTAAAAACAGTTGGACATTACGAGTTGATCTGAAAAAGACAAAAATAAAAAACAAAACCAGTAAAATAAAAGCCACACAAATTGAGGTGGTAGATGTAAAAAATAAATAAACCTTATGCTAAATATCAGGAACTACACCCATAAAAATTCCTCTCCTGTTCTTTCCACTTTAATTATCTGGTTTTAAAGTCCACAGATTTAAAAAGCAAATTAGAAGAGATGGATAGCAACAGGCTTTCCCATTGAGAGCAGCACCACATGAAGCCGGCCAGTATAACAGGGTTCAGGTCTTAGCAAATCTACAGAGAAAGCATTAATGGAAAAATTACCGTCTCAGAACTTTTGGCAAAAGTCAAAAACTCTAAAGAACTCAGGAGGCCTTAATGGCACTGATGGCCTTCAGCAAAGGACAGATGTTTCTAATTATGAACCTAGATCATCCCTTTTATACACCACATTCTCTTCAAGAAGTCAGAAAAGAGAATACAAGATTTAGAAATATTTCTACCCAGTGCTTGAATTTCTGTGTTTATGGAAATCAGGAGGAATCAGAATATCACTAGCTTGCTCAGTTACTAAGAGTTTTGCAATAGATATGGTTTATCCTGTTTGAGGACAATGAAGTCTGAACATTTTAAGACTGTAGCTAGCTCTCCATGTTCTTATCATAACAGAAACTGATTATACTTTAAGTTTTGCTAAGAATGTATGTGTGTAATTGATGAGGCTTCTTCACTTATTTTGTGGGAACAAGAAAATCATGCTACAAACTAGGCATATAAATATGGAAATTTCTTCATGGGATTTGCAGTGGAGAAAGTAGATTTATAAGGAGGCAGCAAACATGTAATTGCATACTAATAAAAAAATGTTGACTGGGTAAGGTGGCTCATGCCTATAATCCAAGCACTTTAAGAAGCTGAAGCAGGAGAATCCCTTGAGCCCAGGAGTTTGAGACAAGGTTGGGCAACATAGTGAGACCCTATTTGTACAAAAAAATAAAATAATTTGCTGGGTGTGGTGGTGCATGCCTGTAGTTCCAACTACTCAGGAGACTGAGGTGGGAGGATTGCTTGAGTCCGGGAGGTTGAGGCTACAGTGAGCTGTAATCTACCGCACTCCAGTATGGGTGATAGAGCAAGACCCTGTCTCAAAAAAAATTTGCTAGAGGACTTCTGGAGTAAGAACAAAGGGTAAAATTCCAAGTCTTGGAATGCTGGGTTGTTGAGTAGACAGATAATAATTTTTCAATGTGATTACCCAGTGATATGTGATATACAACATCACTATCAATCATGTCAAAACAGAAACATTATGGCTAATTCCAAAGAGCAAAAATAAAGTTAAAGACAATTTACATTTAGTTTGAAAAGTGTCTACCTATATATTAATTCTGTAGATTGAAAACTTTGCAAGTTGTTAAAATTATAACATCACTTAGCAAATAGCAAAGGATTTATAATGCACTTAAAATGCAACTATTTTTGTGTGTATACAAACACATATTTCAGTTCATTTATTTTATATTTTATATATTTTGGTGTACTCGCCTACGGGAACTAATTAATAAAACCATTTTTATAGGTTGGTTTGTTTTATTTAAGTGTTTAATCCATCTGAAATGCATTTTTATGTAATGCAATATAGAGATTCAATTTTATTTTCCTCAAGATGGATTACTAGTACTTTTTATACCAGCAACTTTTATTAAATAATTGATTCTTCTCACATAAAATTGAGCTATCACCAGTGTAATTATATTAATTCACACACATATAAAAATTTTCATCTATGTGGACCTGTATATATCTCTATTTTATTTATGTAAATTATTCCTCTACCAATACATATTATTTGATCACAATAGTTCTCATAGAATTTTCTTAGTTTTTTTTTTTTTTTTTTTACTCCATTATTAGCTGTCTTGGCTGTTTATTTTTCCACATAAATTGCTGAGTTTTTATACTTATGCCACATAATTACTCGTAAAAATCTCTTATCTTTGCTCCATGATTTATCACTTTTTAAAAATAATATGTTGTTGGGTTTTTTCCCCTGGGCTCTGTAATACCGATTGCATTTGATTTTCTAGGGCACTCATTTGGCCCTCAATTGGAACCATCCCTTTATTAACTGAATTTTTAAGTAGGAAATCATATTTGTTAGCAGTAGAATGCTCCATGGTATTGCATTTGAATCTCTAGAGGTCATCTCTCTTCTTAAGCAATTCTATGTCATTAGATCGTTTTGTATTTCTCTGAACCATCTCCCGCCAGATATCTGAACCAAATCAAGACACGTTGGCTTGATTTCAGCGTCAGCTCTTTCTAGCTCAGGAGTGGTTGTTGGAGTTGTATAGTGTAAACATAAATTGGTTGCAGCATAAAATTTCCCTAAAATCTCAGTAGTTTTAAAACAAATGTAAGTTCTCAACCATGAAAACATGTTGGATGCTGTGTATGGCTCTGCACCAGGAAAGCTGTGGTTCTACTCCATATGTCTCGTCCATTTGAGGACTCAGTGCTGATGGTGAACTCTGCAACACAGATTTCTGCAGTATCTTCCCAGAGTGAGATATCTTCTGGTTCTCATCCAAAGGTTCACTGATCCTGCTCTACAAGCTGACATAGTCAAATTCATTCCATAGATCCTTAGTCTTCATTGCATCTGGCTTGAATTATCCATCAGATTAACTCAGGAAAACTAAAAAGTGGAGTTGGTAATAGAGATGAGGGGAAACTTTCAGGTATGATTCTAAAATTCACCCAATAAAACCATACTTGATAGGGATTTGAAGTGGTAGCTCATTTTTCATAGGGATAGAACATTTTGATTATTCATACAAGTCATTTTACAACATTTAAAGATGTACATATAATATTGCAAATATTATATGGACATTGACAAAGTAAGTTTGGCAAGTGATGGAAGAGTTGTTACTATAGCAATACTATAAATATTCAGTGCTATATTAAATTTATAGAAACAATTACTATAACAAAAAATCCATATAAAGAAATTTAGTGATGGACATATATGTACTTCTAGTAAATTAACAGCTATAAATTAAGCCTCCCTAAAAAAGTGGGAATTGTTCTTTTATCCTAGATATGATGTGCACAGACTTAGATAATGCTTTGAGGAATTATTGCAAGTCACCTATATACTTTTGTACATTGCAATTTATGGAACAACATCAAACATATACTCAGTTGATATTGAGAGCCTGTATTATTTACCTATTCAAAGTACAGCTTGATCCACAATGGAAATCTATAGCACTGCATCCTGGCAAAACAAGAGAATCATTGTCAAAACACTTGCAAATGCATATATTTATTGTTATTTTGATATGTTACTATAAAAGAGAACATATGGTGATATGTTAAATGATCCTTTTAAAATCTATAATACAGACAAGTTAAATGTAATTAATTGTTAAACTCACTAGTCATGTGAAAAAAATTATGTATATGCACACCATCAATGGTTCCATAGAATTTTTTAATGAAGTACATTTAGTGGCAGGTATGCATTCTCTAGGTCACTTCTGAAATTGCACTACCCACTAAAATTCCAGTGATACACTACGAGCTTTTTCTGGCCACACGTATTGTCAGTACCAATCTCATATAATAGACATAAACCTTTAGCCAGATTGCCTCTTTATTATTTGGGACAACCAGTACAACATATAGTGTGGTTATCCTTAAATTAGAAGTATGAAAAATAAGCAAATTTTAATTTATGAGACCATGCGTATTACGTATCTAAACTTGAATAGTGAAACTCAAATAAAACTTTTTGTTGTTGTTGTTTGTTTTGTTTTTTTTTTTTTTGAGATAGCATCTCACTCTGTCCTCAATGGCACAATCATAGCTTACTGTAGCTTCAACCTTCTGGGCTCAAGTCATTTTCCCACCTCAGTCTCCCAAGTAGCTGGGACTACAGGCATATGCCACTATGCCTGGCTAATTTGTTTTATTTAATTTTTTTTGGCGGGGGAGAGGGTCTAGCTGTCACTGAGGCTGGAGTGCAGCAGCACAATCACAGCTCACTGAAGCCTTGACCTCCTAGGCTCAAGCAATCCTCCCACTTCAGCACCATCCCCAACTCCCAGGAGCTGGGAGTACAGCTGTGTGCTACTGTGCCTAGCTAATTGTTTTTCTTGTGGTTTTTTTTTTTTTTTTTTTTTTTGTAGAGATGGAGTCTCACCATGTTTCACCATGTTGCCTAGTCTGGTCTCAAACTGCTGGGTTCAAATGATCCTCTTGCCTTGGTCTCCCAAAATGTTGGGATTACAGGCATGAGCCATCGCACCTGGCCACAACTGAAACTCTTTAGTCCTCTCTAAAGTTGAGAAATTTTGATATTATTTAAAAACTAGACTTGACTTGTATCATGCATATTGTATATGATAACATCTTTTAATATGTTGTGTTAAAAATAAAAGATTTGTACCCGACACAGTGGCTCACACCTGTAATCCCAGCACTTAGAGAGGCCAAGGCGGGTGGATCACCTGAGGTAAGGAGTTTGAGACCAGCCTGGCCAACATGGTGAAACCCCGTCTCTAGTAAAAAAAAATATAAAAATTAGCTGGACGTAGTGGTGCATGTCTGTAATCCCAGCTATAGGAGAATCACTTGAACCTTGAACCCAGGAGGCCGAAGTTGCAATGAGCCGAGAACACTCCATTGCACTCCAGCCTGGGTGACAAGAGCGAAACTCAGTCTCAAAAAATAAATAAATAAAATGAAATAATAGAGTTGAAGAATACTTTATTAGTTAAAATAAATTTATAATAAATTATGTATTATCATAAGTCTCTATGTCTCTATATATGATTTTGTCATATGCATATATACACATACATGTATACCTTTCTGATGCGTTTCTTTTTTCTCCCTTGAATATATAAACTGAATGCAAGGACCAAGTCTTATTTAATATTGTTAAATCTGAATCCAGACCTCACTGACTGATGTAGATATATACACGAAATAATTCCTGTAAGAAATATTAATTTAAACAATCTAGCATATGATTTTATTAACTTAATGGTCAATAGTCTCAAAATAATTTATTCTTACATAGAATGCTTATAAATATCAAGAAATAATGTATAAACCTTTCAAGGTAAATTTTATAGCAATTAGTACATGAAAAAACTATGAAGGAAATTAGCCTTGATGAGGTTTTCCATCAGCCTTAGACACGTTTCCGTGGCATAAAATTCTATTCTTTAAAGAAACAAACAGAAAACGAAAGTGGTTTTAAATTTTCCCTAAGCTATGCTTCAAGTTTTCAAGAATACTGTTTAACTGTCACTACTGAACACCTTAGAATTTATCATCCACCTTTCTATTTCACTTGCTTGCAAAATGGAAAAAAAAGTGACAGATATCAGTGTTTTAAAATTGATTTTGTGAACACATAAATAACAAAAATTGCAGGTACATTTTATTTTTAATACTAGGGCGAACTTTAAAGGGTACATGTGTATATCTATACATCCTTTATTTCATAACAAATATTTGTAGAGTTTGCTTCACTTTACAAAGCATTCTTACATGTTTTATTTTATTTGATTTTTACAACAAGCCATAGAGGTATTCACATAATTATCTTTATTCTACAGATAGGGAAACAAAGTCTCAGAGGAGTTAAGTGATGTTCCCAGGGCAGAGTTTGAATCCAGTCACATAAGAATTCAGATAGCCCACTTTTCCCATGGCGTGAAGCTAGTGCTCTCTCATTATACGTACATATTTGTGTGATCATAAAATGCACCTGGCACTGAATAACCATCTCATACAGGGGTCTGTGTTAGAGTTTCTTTCTCAATATCAATGGCAGCTAGGAAACTGTAGTTTAATCATATAAACTGTTTAATACTGCTAGAAATATGCTATTCTAGAATCTACTCTTCCATCTCGAATTTAGGGTACTTTATGAAAGGTATACCAGGTAAAAATAATGAAATGGGAAAAGTTCTTTTATCCCCCTCACATGGTGTGTGATGTGGGTGGCTCACTTCTTCAGTGTCTGGCTGCTCAAACCTCTAGGGGAGCATACAGATGGGCAGGCTGTGGGGCTCTGACCCCACGGCAGTATGTATCTAGGGGTGTGTGTTTACAGTTCCTGAAACCCCAGTGGGCGTGTGTCTCAGGGTGTTCTCTTAGTTTGCCATCTATAGGCAGCTTGTGTTAACCAGCTCAATTAGACCTCCTTCCTTGCCACAAGGACAGAGGGCTTTCTGTATCCCAGGGTTTCTCGCCTTGGTATAGAGGAAGTATCCAATCACACATGGGCTTGGAGAATAAGTGCAAGGTTGTATTGAGTAGAAGTAGCTCTCAGCAGATGGCGGAGCCATAAAGGAGATGGGTTTCCCCTGGAGTTGGCTTCTTGGTGGTCAGGGCTCTCCTCCAAGTGCTCCCGCCAAACTCTGCCTTGTCCTGCCGGTTGATGGCTTTCAGGCATGTGGGGGTGCTCCCGTTGATGTCCTATTGCCTTACAACAGCTTGTCTCTTCTTCTACCCATCCGCTTCTCTTGATGCCCAGCCCTTTCTATGTCTGCCTGCTAGGGGTCTCCAGTTTTTGTAGGCCCAGGATGGGGGTGTGGCAGGCCAGGGTGGTCTTGGGAAATGCAACATTTGAGCAGGAAATACCTGTTCTCACCTAGGTCCGTGCGGTGGAGCCCTAGCCAGGGACCATGCCCTCCTCTACCCAGCACTTCTCTCCTCCACTTCGATATCATTTAAAGGGACCATGCTCTTCCCTTCCCAGCACTTCCCTATCAATAACATCCTGCTGCCATTTCCTGTTAGAAGCACAAATAGCAAAGGAATACCGAAAGAGTATTCCTTTTAACAAAATGAGTTTTATTTACTTTTCTATGTGTACACTCAAATAAGTAGACACTGATGGTGATAATTTTCCCATGTTTCACACTCACTTCATGTCTCCAAGTTGTTGTTGACATAATAGGAACTTCCTTCACCCTACATTTCAGGACATTGTTGTATTGGTGAAGGTGTGGTTGTGATAAATTTGACTCTAGTTTTCTCACCTCTATTGTCCGTTGAAATAAAGATACTGACACAAATATTCCCTTCTCTAGCCATAATATACAAATCCATAATTCCTGTGTCAGTATATGCTTGTTTCCTATAAAACAAAAAGTGCATATAATGCAGAAAGAGCCAATTCTGTGTAATTCCTCTAATCAGAGAAAGTAATAAACACTTTCAAGGCCAAACATACAGATATAACTGCTCATCTCTTCTGCGCAGTTCCGATGAATTAACAATTTCCAAAATAGATTGTAGACTTTTTAGAACATGAGTCACAAAGAATATTTTTTTCTAGCATCAATCATTTGGCATACATTCTTCCCAGTAGCAAAAACTCTCTGCGGTGTCCATGAATTCCAAAGCAAAGCACGGTGGGGCTTAGTATGTGTAGGAGGAAGTGGGCAGCAAAGGCCAGGAGAAATAGCCAGAGGCCCTTAGAAAAAGGTTACCACAGGACCATTTGTTCTGTTAAAATCATGAAACAAAGCTTCAAACTTATTTCACGTTGTTTATCCCAGTGGTGAAGGTTGGATTTCTAGATTGACGTTGTTACAAGTATGAATAATGTTTATATCACAGTATTGGAGAATGATTAGAATTAACCAAATATAGGGGAGATCAAAATAAAGAATACATAAAACTGAAGTAAATCATGTTATAGAAATTAAAAACACTGCTGATGCTGATGAAAGAACTACTTTTTGTAGATACAATACTTAGAGTTGTCCAACCAATAGCTCTCCCGGGATGTGCCTCCTTTCCTTGCTTTCAGAGACTGATTGTATTTGGGGTAGCAGTAAGTCTAGCATCATGTGATAAATGGTGTGTTGTTTAAACCCATCATGACAATTTGATTCTATTTTTTGAGGCACTTAATTTCTCAGCTTTCCTGCAGCTAAGGGTGGTAGAGTGACCCACTTCAGATTAGAGCAACATGAGAAGTCTCCTACAGAGGGGCCTGCGTGTCCTGAAAAGTGTGCTTTCTCCCTCATAGACAGCAGTGGCTAAGGCTGCTTTCAGATGTTATTCCTGGAGCGGCAGTAGCCACATTGGGAGACGGAAATGACAAATGTTAGATTAAAAGGCCAACTGCCAAAAATGGCAGAGTGAAAAGAAGAAAGCGACTGGCTCTTGAGGACATTTTTGAGACCCAGCTCCACCATTGTTTTTCCTATCTCCAGCTATGTGGGATATGAATGCCTTGATGGCTTCGGCTACAGTTACAATTCTATTGATACTGTTACATGTGCCTGAGACCATCCCACACTAATAAACTCCCTCTCCATCTGCAAAAATGAAAGGTGCCCAACAATAGAGTTTATGGTTTCTGGTCAACACACTGGGTTAAAGAACTTAGAATTTGTGTTTTATTTTTCACTGTTGATTGATTGAGTGTGTATTTTGTGTGTGTGTGTGTGTGTGTCAGGACTTATGATTTTTATTCAGTGTTTTCTGAAGTATTGTTGTTAATGATTTTGCTTTGGATATCTTTCAAACAAACCTCTTACAGATGTAGGAATTTTAGATTTTGCTTAATTTAAGAAATTGGGTAGCAAGAGGTAGATTATGATTGTCAATTATTTTCTCAAAGACAGAATATTTGTAATTAGATCTACAACTAACTGAATAAATTCAACATTGTGCTGTGCTGTTTACATGGTTTAATAACACAGATGTTTTAAATTACAATATATAGTTATCTGCATATCTTGGAGATTTTGCAGGTTTAGTTCCAGACTACTGCAATAAAGCAAATATCACAATAAAGCAAGTCATACTATTTTTTGGCTTCCCAGTGCATATATTATAAAAGTTATGTTTACATTAATTACACTGTAGTCTATGAAGTGTGCAACATTATGTCTCAAAATGTACATACCTTAATTTATGAATACTTTATTGCCAGAAAATGTTAAGAATCATCTGAACCTTTGGCAAGTTGTAATCTATTTTCTGTTAGAGGATATTGCCTCAATGTTGCTGGGCTGCTGACTCATCAGGGTGATGATTGCTGAAGGTTGAAGTGGCCATGGCAGTTTCTTTTTTTTTTTATTTTCTTTCCTTTTTTATACTTTAAGTTCTGGGGTACACGTAAAGAATGTGCAGGTTTGTTATATAGGTATATATATGTGCCATGGTGGTTTGCTGCACCCATCAACTCGTCATCTACATTAGGTATTTCTCCTAATGTTATCTCTCCCCTAACCGCCCCATCCCCCGACAGGCCCCAGTGTGTGATGTTCCCCTCTTTGTGTCCATGTGTTCTCATTGTTCGACTCCCACTTATGAGTGAGAACATGAGGTGTTTGGTTTCCTGTTCCTGTGTTAGTTTGCTGAGAATGATGATTTCCAGCTTCATCCATGTCCCTGCAAAGGACATGAACTCATCTTTTGTTATGGCTGCATAGTATTACATGTTGTATATGTGTCACATTTTCTTTATCCAGTCTATCATTGATGGGCATTTGGGTTGGTTTTGAGTCTTTGCTATTGTGAACAGTGCTGCAATAAACATGTGTGTGCATGTGTCCTTATAGTAAAATGGTTTATAATCCTTTGATTAGATACCCAGTAATGGGATTGCTCGGTCAAATGGTATTTTTTGGTTCTAGATCCTTGAGGAATCGCCACACTGTCTTCCACAATGGTTGAACTAATTTACACTCCCACCAACAGTGTAAAAGTGTTCCTATTTCTCCACATCTTCTCCAGCATCTGTTCTTTCCTGACTTTTTAATGATTGCCTTTCTAACTTGTGTGAGATGGTATCTCATTGTGGTTTTGATTTGCAAGCAATTACTTAAAATAAGACAACAAAGGTATTTGTTGCATTAACTGATTCTACCTTTCAAGAAAGATTTCTCTGTAGAATATGATGCTGTTTGACAGCAGTTTGCCAATAGTAGAACTTCTTTAAAAATTGAAATCAAACTTCTCAAAACCTGCCACTGTTATTTCAACAAAGTTTGTGTACTACTCTAGAATTTTCTTGTTATTTCAACAATGTTCTCAGTATTTTCACCAGGAGTAGATTCTATCTCAAGAAACCACCTTCTTTGTTCATTCATAAAAATCAATTTCTCATCTGTTTAAATTTTTATCATGAGACTGCAGCAGTTCAGTCACATCTTCAGGCTCCACTTCTAATTCTAGTTCTCTAGCTATTTCCACCACATCTGCAGTTCCTTCCTCCACTAAAATCTTGAACCTCTCAAAGTAATCTGTGAGAGCTGGAATCAACATTGTCCACACTTCTGTTACTGTTGGTATTGTGTTCAGAGTTTGTTCCTTCTGGTGGGTTCTTGGTCTCACTGACTTCAAGAATGAAGCCGCGGACCTTCGTGGCGACTGTTAGAGCTCTTAAAGGTGGTGCGGACCCAAAGAGTGAGCAGCAGCAGGATTTATTGTGAAGAGCAAAAGAACAAAGCTTCCATAGTGTGGAAGAGGACCTGAGCAAGTTGCCACTGCTGGCTAGGGTGGCCAGCTTTTGTTTCCTTATTTGTCCCTGCCCATGTCCTGCTGATTGGTCTTTTATAGAGTGCTGATTGGTCCATTTTACAGAGTGCTGATTGGTGCATTTTTACAGAGTGTTGATTAGTGCATTTACAATCCTTCAGCTAGACACGGAGCTCTGATTGGTGCATTTTTACAGAGTGCTGATTGGTGCATTTACAATCCTTTAGCTAGACACGGAGCTCTGATTGGTGCATTTACAATCCTCTAGCTAGACAGAAAAGTTCTCCAAGTCCCCACTTGATCCAGGAAGTCCAGCTGGCTTCAATTCTCAGTATTTTGACCTCCTCCCATGAGTCACAAATGATCTTAATGGCATCAATAATGGTGAATTCTTTCCAGAAGATTTTAATTTAGTGTTCACAGATCCATCACAGATCCATCAGACACTGTGTCTGGCAGATCTAGGTTTATGAAAAGTAATTCTTAAATAATAAGACCAGAAAGTCAAAATTTCTTCTTGATCCGTGAGCTGCAGAATGGATGTTGTGTTAACAGGCATGAAAACATTAATCTGCTTCTACATTTCAATCAGAGCTCTTGAATAATCACATACATTGTCAATAAGCAGTAATATGTAATATTTGGAAAGGAATGTTTTTTTCCTGAGCAGAGTCTCAATGGTGGGCTTGAAATATTCACTAAACCATGCTGTCAAAAGATATGCTCTCATTCAGGCTTTCTTGTTGCATTTCTAGAGCACAGGCAGAGTAGATTTAGCATAATTCTTACGGGCCATAGGATTTTTGGAATGTTAAGTGACCATTGGTTTAACAGAAAGTCACTAACTGTGCTCGCCCCTAGTAAGAGAGTTAACCTGTTATTTGATGCTTTGAACCCAGGCACTGACTTTTCCTTTCTAACTATACAAGTCCTAGATTGCATCTTCTTCCAACAGAGGCTGTTTTATCTACATTGAAAATTTGTTTTTTAATTTAGCCATTGTCATCAATTATCTTAGCTAGATCTTCTGGCTAACTTGTTGCAGCTTCCCCATCAGCACTTGCTGCTTCGCCTTGTACTTTTATGTTATAAAAACATCTTTCCCTGAATCTCATGAGCACATACTTGCTAGCTTCAAAATTTTCTTCTGCGGCTTATCACCTCTCTCAGTCTTCATAGAATTGAAGAGAATTAGGGCTTAACTCTGGATTAGGTTTTGGCTTAAAGAAAAGTTGTGGCCAGTTTGATCTTTTAACCAGACAACTAAAACCTTCTCCATATCAGCAATAGGCCTGTTTCAGTTTTTAAAATAAATTGTGTGTTCCCTGGAGTAACAATTTTAATTTCCTTCAATAACTTTCCCTTTGCATTCATAACTTGCTAATTATTTGGCACAAGAGGTCTAGCTTTTTACCGGCCTCAGCATTCAACATGCCTTCCTCAGTAAGCACAGTCATTTCTAGCTTTTGATTTAAAGTGAGAGGCTTGTGATTCCTCCTTTTATATGATCGCTTAAGGGCCATCGTAGACTTACTAATTGGCCTAATTTCAATATTGCTTTGTTTTGGAGAATAGGAGGGCCCAAAGAAATAAAGAAAGGCTGGGGAACGGCTGGTTGGTGGAGCAGTCAGAACCCACACAACATTTATTAAGTTCACTGTCTAATATGAGTGTGGCTTGTGGTCCTCCAAAATTCGGACAACAGTAACATCAAAGGTCACCAATCCCAGATCACCATAACAGAGATAATAATAATGCACCAAACATTTAAAATGTTGCAAGAATTAACAAAATGTGACATAGAGACAGAAGTAAGCACATCCTGCTGCAGAAATGGTGCTGATACACTTGCTCAATGCAGGCTTGCCACAGACTATCAATTTGTAAAAAAATGTAGCATCTGGGAAGCACAGTAAGGGAAAATACAATAAAAAGAGGCACGCCTGTACTCATAATCACACCTTGGTAGAGTATCATGATCATCTGAGATCATCCTGAAGAGAATTATGAGTTTATGCAAAGTAAGCCAAGTTTGTACAATTTCAGAGGATGAGGATAGATAAAGCATGATTTTTATCACCTTATCTTTTCTTGAAGCTAATCCCTGTGGGATGTGGATTCGACTATGATTTGCATATGATTTATATTGATAACAATAATCATCAACTTTTGTAGAAAACTTAATATGCCAGGCACTATAAGTGTCTTACATATTAATTATGTTAATCTTCACAAACACTCTCAGAGTTAGGTGTTATTATCTCTGCCTTTTTAACAAGAAAACAAAGACACAGAGAGGCAAAGCAATTTGCCTAATACCATACAGCCAGTAAGTTTGAAGTAATTCAAACCCAAAATGTCTGTTGGATTGCCGTCTTTTAATATCTATAACTTATCCACAGTTCATCTCAAATATCATATAATTTAGGTAAGCATAAATTCACATGAAAGACCATAATCATAGCCTACAATGAGGTTTACATTTATAATATACATGCCAAGTGCTTGAATGTGTATGATCCCATTTAGTCTTCACAATAATCCTATTAATTAGATATTATTATTCAGTTTTATAGGTGAGCAAACTGAGTTTCAGAAAATAAGTTGCCCAAGCCATATCACTAAATAAGTGGCCTCCAGACCCTTCAGGTATGTCTGACTCTAGAATACATGCTCTTAACACAACTTTCCTAATAAAATGTGTGGTCTTGTCATATTGTCTCATTAGGCATACACGCACATTGAATTGCTTAGTCTCTTAATGTCAACATTTCTACTCTGCATTCCGCCTAGTGACTAAAATAAGTAAAATAGCCTTATTAATTGTTTAAGTAAAATGACTATTGGATTAGTCACTCTATAACTCATATCATTGAATAAAAACTTAGAAGAGTTAACAAAAATGAATTATTCATAATGATAATTCACCTACATATTTAACTGAGTATGGCCTAAGGATCTTTACATCTTAAGAAGCAATGTTTCTACAGAGCTATTCATTTGACAAGCTGAGGGTTGAAGTAACATTAGTACCATCATGTTAACATTATACCTCCCTTCCTGACAATATTTTTGAATATTAGTCTCCTGATAACACTCCTGGTTTGTGATATTAAAACAATGTCACTTATACACGAGAAGATATTTCCCTTCTTAGATGACATGGAAGAGAGACAAGCATCCAGTTTGCTGGGCTTTAAAGTGTGGACATGTCAAAATTATACATTGTGTTCACTTTGTGACAGAAATATTATTGTAACCTTTTAAAACATTGGGAATATAACTCATCTCCACTATTGAGAATGTATACTCATCTTTCTCATTTACTTAAAATTATATTAATGTTTTTAATCTGATGATAATTTAATACAGTTACAGTTAATTAAGACTGCAAATCATCAAATGGGGTAACAAGATTGAAACATGTCATATATAAAAGTAATTCTACTAGCAATTCTCTTTATAAGAAAATAATCTTTTATCTATCTCTATGTAATGAAGTCTAATAATTTGTGTATTAGTAACATCATATAATATTTTAGTGTTTTTTTTTTAAATGTAATTTTCCTGTTGAGGGAGGAGCCTTCAGATAAGTGGTGGTGACACTTTGGATTTGTAACTAATAATGAACAATCACAAAACAAACTTCTAGGATACATCAGAAAAACTTGAACAATAAACAAACTTTTGGGTTTTATAAGGATATGGAGGTCTTATAAGTGAGGTCAGGTATGATTCTAGGGCATTTGTCTTAGAGAAGATTTAACAAGACCTTCAAAGAGAGAAAGAGAACCCAGTTCTCAGCAAGGAAGGGGCACAATGGTGAGGGCTGAAGGCTGAAAGAGTAAGAAACAACATTCAACCTAAAACCATGAAAAAACAGAGTTAACTCGAAGAACAACAAAAGATAAAGGCCAAGGGACAAATCAGAAGACAGAGCTAAGTTAAGGAAGAGACTTAGAGGTGAATTCTGGAGTCAGAATTTAGAGATAGGTAGAAGAGATACAGTGAAAGGCAATGTGGTTGTGAATGCTTTGTGGCAATATTCACATCAAACAATTGTTTGCAGTTTTTTTTTTAGAGAAAAGTAGGTCTTATATCTCCCTTTCTGGGCATGCAACTGTGTGTCTTCATTGGTGAGCTAAATATTATTCTCTCCTGACAGGAGACCATTTTGAGGGTGCATTACTAAATAGAATTCATATCAAATACATGTTTATTGCATTCTCTTTTCTCTACTTTGTGTGGGCATAGGAAAGATAAAGATAAGAAAATATTGTGAAAGGGAGAAGGGGGAAGACAAATGAGGAAAAGAATACATTTGTGAATGAAAAATTGGAAAGTTGCAAAAAATAGTATGTTAGTTCCAAATGGTTGGTCTCAGAATGGATAAGTTCTTACATATGAGAATATGGCACCTTACATACAAAAATATAGAAGTTTTAAGTTATTGTTTATGAATTCAATAGTATGTAGTAAAATATCATAATGAAAATCCTTATAAGGAAACATATTTTCTGCAAAGCTATCTTTAGGTCACAGTGACAGCAGGACTGTAAGAAGGTAATTAGCATACTTTGTGCATCTACTATGTGCCAGCAAGTGTGCTTCATACATATGGTCTCTTTTAGCAAAACTGGCAGATATTTGCTAATCTTGTATCTAGATAGTCTCTACAACCAACAACAAATGCTTTCCTCTATGCTGTGAGCATATAGCACTTGTATAATGAGAAAAGAGTGTCATTATATTCAGTGATTTCTTTTTCTTAGAAATTTTATATAACTAACCTCTTCTACCAATCTGGAAGTCCTTGTACATCATCCAATTGGATTGGTTATATATTTTTAACCTGTCTCTTGTGACAGAGTGTCCCAAGATAACATTAACCCATAGAGAAAATTGCAGCTGTAGACACACTGTCAATTATTCTTGGGACAATGAAACTCATTCAAGGAGACTCTAGGTAATGTCTTCTGCTCCACCTCAGAATTCATTAGCACTAAGGACGGAAACCTTAGCGACCAAAATTTAAGAACTCTGGAATTTCAAATTTGGAAGAAAAAGAGAGAGAATAGGTTATAGTGACTCCCAACCTAAGAAGCACTTGATGGCTCAGTGATAGTGGTAAGAGCCATGACATATCAACCATTTAAGTTTCAACTGTAGTCATTGAAATGATTTTATCAATATATTATGTACACCTATTAAACTGTAAGTTTATGTTTTATGTTTTAAAATTATAATAAACTATCAACATAAACCATTAATCATTATTAATGTTTATATTATGATATATTTCATATAATAGTTTAAATGATTTTTAGTTTACTTAATGTCTTGTAATAATAGCAAAGGCTTTTTTGTAATATTGACTACATATAACTTTCATAATTTTAATCTGACAGATATTTATTGGATAGCTACTATGCCATGTATTAGTCATAGCTCCATCTATTGTACCTTGCTTCAGATCAGTATATTAGATGGAAGAAGTGAATTTATCTGTTTTTCTATGGTTTCTTCATTTTATCCATTGAAATTCTGTCCTCAAAACAGATACCGGTATAAACCCAGAGAAATAAGAGCTGTTTTATTAATCGGAGACAATCTTTGTGTTCTTTGTGCCATGCAGTTGTGTTTTCTAATTCACACTGTGGCTTACCCATGCAGACAGGTAAGTCAAAATGAGACATGGATGTAAATGTGTGAGTTGACTAAATTTAGTCATGATGATGACAATATTCATAGGTTAGTTATGTCTAGGTTTATAATAGTATATTGAATGCATTTGTTTTCATAGTCAATTTCCTTAAATGTTGACATTAAACAAAGCTAAGTGAATGAAAACATTTTGATTTTGGAAATTTAAAATAGAAATTAAAAGTTTATTTTTGCTATATACATATCAAGATCAAAGAATTAAGGAGTTTTATATCTTTTATTAAGACAACTGTTCAAGGCACTGTTGTTTGATAATGTCAAACTTATACAAACATACAGAGACCTGCATATCCACAGGAGACAGAGAGCCAGATATGTTCCTTCAAAATTTGTTTTTTTCCTTGTAGCATTATGAAAGAAGCTTTACTAGTCCCCAAGGAGAAGACGAGATCTACATTTAAATAAAGATATTAATAACTTGAGCTTTAGCTCTCTTTAGAAAGCTGTTAAGTGGTTTAAGATATTTTGTATAGGTAAGAATGTGAAGTGAATTGCTAATGACATGTACAAAGTGATCCTGAAGGGCTCATCTTTTGTCATTTATCAGATTGTATGTAGTAAATTACTAGTTACATTGTATCATGAGTCCTAATAAATGCATTATTCGGTAGTTATTGATACAATTTTAATAGAGATATACATGTTAGGTTCCAGTATGCATCTACTAGTAGTATTTATTGTAAGAATTCTAGCATATGTTACTAAGTGGATTGTGTGCGAACATGCACAGAAGCATACACATACCAATGGAAATGAAGAAAAAGAACATATAGTTTTATTGTTATTAACTTATAATTCATATTTATACTAGAAAGGTTATTGAAAGTAAGCATAGCAAATATCGATAGATCAATTCCCATTCCCTGCTATTTTTTTCATTTTTTTCTGTGTTTGCTTTTGATTTTTATTAACATGATGACCGAGATCACCTTAAACATTGTCATATAGATAATAATCATAAAGTTTATTACTTCTTTTGTAAGATTTAGCATCACTGTGAAGTCTCCAAAAAAGTTTGAATAAACTGCCACTGCCAGTGTTTAATATCTTAAATTATATGTGAAACTCCAACTGTCAATTGAGATTCCTGGGATACCTATTGCAAATCAATCCATAAAAGATATAAAATTTATATAATGTAGTAAGAAGGTTTTACATGTTAGTTATCACACATTAGTTTTTAAATGGAATAAATATAACTACAAATCATAAAGTACCAAATATAATTAAAAAATGAACTTTCATCCTTTAGGAGAAGATTCAGTGTTTCATTGAATTAACAGCATATATATTACTTACTTTACAATATAGAATATATAAATGCTTGATGCTTATATTCTTTTCTTTCTTTCCGTGCTTTGTAAGTTTTAGAAGATTCTAAAATAAAGACAGGCTTGGATGCTTAAACCATAAAACTTGTATACAAAACTCTTAACTGGGAAAAAACGATTTTCAAAGATGAGAGATCTGGAATCACTTTCAATATTAATACATAGTCACCAACGTCAATAACTTCAAGTAAGACAATCCAAAGAACAAATTGTTATAATATGGATGAGTTTGGTGGTGGTTGTTGTTTTGAGATAGAGTCTCACTCTGTCACCCAGGCTGGGGTGCAGTGGCATGAACATGGCTCACTGCAACCTTGACTTTCCTTGCTCCAGTGATCCTCCCTCCTCAGCCTCTGAAGCTAGGACTACAAGTGGTGCGTGTCACCATGCTTGACTAATTTAAAAAAAAAAATGTAGAGAGGGGGTTTTGCCAGGTTGCCCAGGCTGGTCTCAAACTCCTCTGCTCAAGTGATCCACCTGCCTCAGCCTCCCAAAGTGCTGGGATTTGCAGGCATGAGCAATTACGCCTGACCTACGTTTTTCTTTCAGACAAATGTGAACCACATTTCTATTTCCTCTCTCTCTCTCTCTCTCTCTCTCTCTCTCTCTTAATTATACTTTAAGTTCTAGGGTACATGTGCACAACGTGCAGGTTTGTTACATATGTATACATGTGCCATGTTGGTGTGCTGTACCCGCTAACTCATTATTTACATTAGGTATATCTCCTAATGCTATCCCTCTCCATTCCCCACCCCCCGCTTTTTTTTTTTTAATTTTTATTTTTTAAATGGAGTCTCTCTCTGACATCCAGGCTGGAGTAGGGTGGCACGAACTCAGCTCACTGTCACGTCTGCCTGCCAGGTTCAAGAGATTCTTCTGCCTCAGCCTCCTAAGTAGCTGGGATTACAGGTGCCCACCACCACCCCCAGCTAATTTTTTGTATTTTTAGTAGAGACGGGGTTTCAGCATGATGACCAAACTTGTTTTGAACTCCTGACTTTAAGTGATTAAGGCCGAGACCCGCCTTGGCCTCCCAAAGTGCTAGAATTACAGGCATGAACTACTGCGCCCGGCCATATTTCTATTTTCAATGAATAAAAACGTTACATGAAAAAATGTAATTTGGGGAAACCACCAAATAACCCAGATCTTGGGAAATCACCAAATAACCCACACTTTCCCTTCTGTTCCTTTATACTTTTCTGATACTAGCAGAGTCATGAGACTCGAGAGCTAGACTACCAGAGTTCAAATTCTAACTCCATTCTTTAGTTGCTATGGAAATTTGAGCAAGCTACTTAGCCTCTGTTGCCTCAGTTTCCTCAAATGTGAAAAAGGTAATAATGGTATCTTCTTCAAAGTCTCATTATTAATGATTAAATGCATTAATCACAAGCTGTTTCACATAGTGTCTGACAAATGGAATATGATATATGTGTTAGGTATTATAATGTTAAGCTAAACATATGTCAATGTTTTGGTAATTTCAAAGAATTACACATACACAAGCTGAGAAAATTGAGATCCATTAAAGTGAAATTAACATTATGCTTAACTTTCATTTTTGCAGATTCCTTTAGTAAATCATTTTTGAAGAAAAAAGCTCCATAAGATCAATTAAATAGTATTGACTGTTTTTAGCAAAACTTACAGAAGCTAAGTAACTGCTAAGAATGTCTTTTTGCTTATTTCACTATTGGTTCTCTTTGTTGTCAAAGTAACAATTTAACAATCATCTCTTCTCATTGCATCCCTCCTCCCTGAAAAAAGTCATGTACAAACTGATCAGTCCTTTTAAAACTGTAGCTAAAAATATTAAGTAGAAAACACAGATTGATTTTATGTGCAAGTAGCAATTTTTTTTAAAGCTCTAGGCAAGCATTCTTTGGTGATCTGGCTTACACAACAAGGAATCCTTTCCCCCAGATGCTCAGTAGAAGTACTATACTTGCTTCTAATCAGATCTTAATAGTTAAACAGCATTAATAAAGGCTGCCTTTTATTGAGCACTTAATAATTTCCATCTAGTGTGCTTTGTGCACATCAATGCATTTATTTTTTTAAATTCTTCCAAATCACCGGCTGATCAGATCTTCTATATGCCTCTATTTCAGAACTGTAAAAGTTGAGATTCAGAGACATGAAACACTTGTCCAAGTTAGCTCAGCAAGAATAGGTAGAATTGATCCCAGTCATTTGTCTACACAGTCCTTAATGCTAATTCTTATATGAGCTTCCAAAAGTTTTTTTTGTTTTGTTTTTTAATTTCAGAGCTCGTGTCTGTTCTGTACAATGTTACATACATCCCCCTTGGCTTTTTCTCTAGTTATTTATAACATTTCACATTTTAGGGTTTTTTTTGTACCTCATGATAGAGAACAGAGAAGTGTTTGTATATGTCATTCAGTGGGGCCCTGCTTAGGTGAGCTTCTCTTCAAAGTTAAACTGACCCAGATTTTTATAAGTCACCAATACTCTTCAGCAACATTTCACTTTTCAAAGATGCATCAACACTTTCAGATTTCCAGAGTATTTTAGTGACTGGTACTAATGTACTTAGGGAATTGAGTTAGTACATCTTATAAAAGTGCCTACATTTTAGGGAGCAGGCACTGGATAAATACAACAAAGTATGTGTTCGGTGTGCATACATGCTAAAATTCAACAGAAGGGTATATATAATTCTAAATACAAAAGTGCTGTTAAGGTACACTGGGTTTTTAAATTTAATTTCTTGTTATCTTCTCTTTTTCATCTGTGTCTATATATACCTACAGATGTCACAATTCAAACTAGCAAGGAAGGTCATGTCATATTGTTTTAATTACGAAGGCAATTATACTAATATAGAAGTGGCATCAATCAGTGCTTTCCTTAGCACTTACCAAGAACAAAATCATTCCTGTGAAACAAAGCACAGAGAAGAAAAGGAGAGAAGTAGAGCTGGTTCTGTAGTTCAAGAATTCACCAGAGATCATGGTTAAAAGTGGAAAAAGTCTAGAAAGACAAGCAGACAGTATAATTCACAGTATCACCACTCTGCCATTAGCTTTGAAGGATGACTAAAGTGGCCCTGTCCATGAAATGTGGTGGCTTTCTTTATCAGTTACAGACTCAGCAGATAAAATGCCTGTGATAGAAGGATAAAAAAGAGAATGGGTGAAACTAAAGTAAGAGGGAGAGGGAAACCGTGAGTGATAGAGAAATCTGCAGAATGCAGAAATGCATAGCTCTATGTACAAATAAGAGGCGACCGGAGATACCAGAATTGACACATTTTCACGCACTGTAATCACACCTTGATGGACTATTTTATAATTTTAAAACTATAATATAATTAAAACACACTGTGGCATAGAAGAAATAATATCAATATCTACTGGGTCATGGATAGCTTGTAAGTTAATAGAGAAAATGAATCCAGTTTGTAGCATTTGTTACAATTTGAACAGTTATTCCCTCCCTCCCTTCCTTCCTCCCTCTTTCTGTTCCTTCCTTCCTTCCCTCCTCCATCCCTTCCTTTTGTCCTTTTTCATTCCTTTCTTCCTTTCTCTCTCCCTTCCATCCTTTCTTTTTTCCTTCTTTACTTCCTACAATAATTGCCTTCTGTGAATCAATATTGATATATTATACACTTTTAAAGTATCTTGAAGTTATCTGACAAGGTTGCATAATGTGGTTTTGTCATAGCAAAATGTTTCTTTTTGTGCAAACAGGTATGTTACCACCCTTATTAAAACAAATTAAACTGTCAACTCTAACTGCATATCTAATTATTTAATTTATAAGCAGCTCTGAAGGAGTATGATGAAAAATTTTAGCTGGATTTAAATACAATGGATACAGTTCAGTCTCAGAATGATAAATATATAAGAAATATATTAGCCTGGCAACAGAAATATTTTTAACTCAAATTCCAATTAGGTCCTACACACATACACAACTTATAAAAATCACACATATATGCAAATGCATAAATTAGCCCTTTAGAAAACACTTTTACTTACATTAGGCTTCCAGAATAGTACTTTTGAATATATTTTGGCCAAATTTATTTCCTAACCCCATTTTCTTGGGTGCAGCCTGACTATATCTTTGTGGACATGACTGTAACTTCAAGTATTTAAGCCTTGAGGGAGTATATAGAGGAACGCTTAGAAAGTTTTTCTATAAAATAGATATACTCACAGCATTGTTCAACTCATTACCAAAGTGATACTTGTAGATATGGACACCATATGTGTATCCTAATTGTTAATATGTATAAATTTGAGGTGCACAAGCAATTATGCAGAGGATTATGTTATCATCCAGGTTTTATGTAGGAATAAACTAGGATTCTAGTCAAAAATATACATGACTGGGAATGTGCTTTCTGAGAAACATTTAATAGCATCACTATCATCATTGTACTACAAGAAGAGTATGTATTGTCTTGAAGTGTAAGGCTTGACAAATCTGCTTCTCAAGACATCAGAGTACGAGAGTAGGTTAATAAAAATTGGACAATTCTAACAGTTTCATTACTAGGTGAGTCAGGGAAATGACAGTTATCTACCCTTTCTTTTAAAATTTCACTCTGGGTTCTGTATTGAGACTTGACAGTTCATTGAAGAAGGGTCTGAGATGATGGTAGATTTTACCACGGTGGTGACAGTAGAGATAGTGAGAATATACTGTTTTTCAATTGATTTTTAAGGTAGATGGGGTGTTGACAGATTGCAGGCAATGTGTGAGAAAAACAAGCAACACATTGAAGGTTTTTGGCCTTCACTTCAGAAACACCATAGTGGTGATATTTCCTGGGATGAGAGAGTGTAGGGTGGACAGGCTGGTGCTTGGGAAGAAAGGTAATTAGGACACTTTTGGGCATGTTAAATTTAAGAAAGCTTTTAGACATCCAGCTGGAGCAGGGAGGAGGGATATGGATCAACAAATCAGGAGACGATAGGGTAGCAATACAAATTTAGGAGACTTCAGGAAAAAAGGGAACAGATGACAAAGTGTTACTAGGTCTCTGAATTCGCTGTTGGATTTAGTAACAGGAAAATCATTATTGACATAGACAAGAGTGGTTTCAATGAGAAATGAGCAAGGAACCTCATTGGAGTGAGTTCATAAGTGAATAGAAAACAAAAAGGGAGAAACAAGTATCATACAATTTTGAAAATTTTTGCTATAAATAAGAGCAAAGAATGCAATAATCGGAGTAGGACTTAGGGTTAAAATAGATTTTTGATTTTTTAAAATTTGTTTTCTTTTTCTTTTTTCTGATATATAGGATCCATTCAAAAGAAATCATAGTTTGTACTGGACAGGGGGATAATTGCTGAAACAATGTTCTTAAGTTAGAGACTCAGGAAGGTATCTAGAGCATGCCCTTAGATAATGGGATAAGAGAATCGACAACTCAATCTTAGAAGGAAAGCTTGAGGATATGCACACTGATGTAAGCTGGCTGATAGATGTGGGTGCTTCTTTCTCAGGGTAGTTAGCAAAGTTGACATCTAAGGATAAAGTCGGGAAAGAAAGTATTAAAAGTTTGAGAAGAAAGGAGTAGACAATTTCTAGTGAGTAGACGTAGGTACCTGACTATGCATGGAGGCTTTCTCCAAGAATCCACAGGAAACCAGGAGCAGTCTTCTCTTTATGACAGAGGACCTGTATGGCTGAGGGTTGGCATGAGGAGAAACTGTTTTTTCATTCTGCTAAATGTAGTCTTTTCAGGCTGTTTCAATTGTTTTTTCCACATGTACATATTTAAATATATGCAAATATCTAAAAGCATTACTTCTATGGTGAAGTGATTTGCTGTATTCCTTAGGTGTAATGTACTTTTTTGGTGCTCTCTTAGATTATCACATTTTACACTAGTTACTTAAAGAAAAAGCTACTTCCCCATTGTATTAGGAATTCTTCCAGGTTAGGGGCATTTTTCGTCAAAATTTTTTGCCACCAGCCCCTCTGGAATGCCTGAAACAGAGTCAGTAAGTAGTGAGAGATTCTTTATGGAACCTGGTACTTCTTTAAGTCTTCTCAACATCATTTGAATTTAAACAAAATTGTCAAAACTGCAACACTATTATCCATATAGTGTACTTTTTGGTTTATAACTACTTTTCTAATGTGTGTTTCCCAATCACTTATATTTGAATCACCTGAGATATATGTTAAAACACAGTTTCTTCACACTCCAGGTATATTAAAACATGATCTTTTCAAACACTACAGTTTGAAAAACACATTTTTAGATAAAAGGTTGCCATTTTTAAAAAAGTAATGTGAGCAGATATCTTTTTAGAAAGTAGCAGGAAGAATAAATTAACGTGATGGGAGTGGGAATTTTCATGAGCAGCAATGCCTGCCTTAGTGTGGGGCCCTGAACCAAGACAAAGCACAGGAAAGTACACAGGAAATGCACATGAAAAAGTGCAAGTACTACCTGAGAAGTCCTCAGAAGGCTTAGACTCAGCATGCCATGGAGATGCAAAAAATCGTTGGAAGATGAGGGAATTTAAGACTTAAAAGTATCTGCCTATTCTCCCTATAGAGTGGCTTGAGGGAATACTGGCATCATAAATCAAGATAAGAGATTCATGACACAAAGTAGGTTATTGGTGAAATGGGAGAAGTGAGAGGTGTGAAGGAGATGAGAAGTCAAGAGTGGATTTGTTGAATTAAAATTCATAGTATATCAGTGGACAGTAAAAGGTATTTCCAACGTGAACTTTTTTTTCTTCTCACTTGTCCATGGTTGGGGAGGACTTACAGAGAATGAAGGGAGGAGAGGAGGGAGGGATAGAAAAATAGATAGAGAGAAGACATAGAGAAAAATTAATTTTATGGAATTGAACTGATTTTAAAACTATGTCATGGGATGTAGTTGTGTTTCTGTGAGAAATGAAGAATCTGACAATAAGTAAAAAAAGTAATTTCAGAACCAAGTTTCTATTATTTTTTATTGTGAGAATGTTTAGTTTATTTTAGTGAACTTGGTGGTTCTTGAAAAACATGTAGGGAATAGTAACATTGGACTTAAGGCAATCTTTCTTTACTTAGCAAATTTGAATGACATTACATAGCATCTAATAGTATTATTTCCCTTAGCTTCAATAAGAGCTTATTGAATTTTCCACAGTAATATATTTTGATAAAACATTTTATTGGCTAATACAGAAAAGATTCCAGTTAGAAATTTATGCATTTATTTTATTAAAATAAATCTTAGACATTTAATTTTTCTGGCATTATGTGGATAATGAAAGGAGATTTCATACTTTTAATAATAATTTCAAAAATGGGAAAACTGAGGCATAATGACATAAAACAATATTTATATTAGTAAAGTTAGTGGAAGAGCCTAGTTCATTGTTCATTCTTCTAAAATACCATGGTTAGTTTAAGCTAACCAAAGCATGAAAAATTTGATGTGAATAAAACTAGACGGTATACTGTCTACCTTAATAGTATAATTATTTTGAAGTATATGAATCATACTAATTGAGCTGTCACATATACTTACCTTTTACTGAAATTAATTTTATATGTGTTTAACTGGCAATTTAGTTGTAATCTTAAAGCTCAACTACTTCATCTGAATCATTATAAATACTGCTAGACTCAGGTTATGACAAGATTTAAATGATTTCTAATGCAGTTTTTCAACCCTCATAATTTCCATATTTAAATTTCTGGACTTGCTAAAAATATTTTGGTCCTCTACAAAATATTTCTCATATCTTGAATTCTGATTATATTAAGGTTTTATTAAGATCATTCAAGGTTATGATCCTAATACTTTTGATTTTCACAGGCTGTTGTTGTGTGGATGCTGCATTGTAAATCAGTGTTCCTTCTTGCTATTAAATCACTCAAGTCACATTTCCCCCAAGATGGTACAGATGTATAAATTGCTACTGCTGAAACTTCACTTTTCACCAGATGTTCAAGAAAGGCTAATATGCTTTCACCCTAAATATGGCTTGGTTGTTCCCTTTCTATAGAAAATATGCGTTTGGTATAGCAAGATGATATTCTTAATGAAGGTTAAGTTTGCTGAGGCCAAGGAGAAGAGAAGGAAAAATTAACTGCAATTATTAGATATATTCTTTTTAATTGTTTCACATGAAATAGAAGTTAGAATCATGAAACTCATAAATCAAATTTCCAAAGGACACCTCAACATTAAGATACGTATCTCTTTCTAAATTCTCCTTTTCATAAAAGTACTACCCAAATTTAGGAAGCTGTGTTAATGCACTTTCCTGCAAATAGTCCACTTGCAGTCCCCTCTCTGGAGCAAAAGGAAAAGTAACAGATTTGTTCCTTTAAGCATGGCCAAGCCTTTGATTACTTCTATTACTTCACAGTTCCTATATCTGGCTATTAAATTGTGCAATTTTCCTTCATCATAGAGTTGGGCTGCTTCAGGTTTAGCACACTGTACTCCGTCTTCTAATTCCAGTAAAGTCAATTATATGAACTCTTTTGCTTTTACAAAATGCTCTTTAGCACACTGGTTCTCTCATAGCAGGGAGAGCTAAGCAAAAGAGAATTGTGGAACCTTTTCAGGTATAGCTGTGTTCTGCTCAGCAGGTACATTTATTACTAATGGGTAAAATAGTCTCCTTTTTTTAGCTACATAATGCTTCTGAAGCCTTCCGTTTTCTGGTTTTGATAGACATTCTGGTTACACTGAGAGGGGAAGGTGAATGCCATTGATCACACCACGAAACTGCGGCAGGAGCACTCTTCTTTTTTTTTAATCATTCACTTTACTTCATAAAACAGTGACTGTGTTTGTCTTAATGGGCTGCTTTGCATCATATACTGGGTTAAACACTTGAATCTGCAAATACACATAATGAGAGGAGATTCCAATATTTTGATTTCATATTACAAAATAAATATTTCAGCAGAAAGGATGCCATTGGTCACTTTGGTAGTCCTAGTGTAAAAGAGAAATACTCTGTAATTCTAGCATCAGTTAAATTTAAATTTTTAATGCCAATGAATTGTTTTGTTCTTTTCCCTCCAGACATCTAATCATATGTTTATAAATCATACAGAATCATATGTAGATTCGTGGCTCACTCAAGCAAATGCCTGGTAAAACAACCTTTGTTAATAATGACTAATTGTACCTTTGAGGAAAATGTGATAATTTTCCTCATCTTTCCTGCTGTGTATATGCTATTTCTGTGTCTGAGCATGGTATTTCTATGTTGCCTATAAGGATATAAGGGAATGACTCCAATGAATCCAACAAACGTTTTCTTTCAGGTGTCCACCATCTTGCTCCTCAAAGTGTGGTCCATGAAAAAATAGACTACAAAGCATCCTCAGATTTGTAGTGAAATCTGGGATCTTGGTGAAAATGCAGGGATCTTGGTGAAAATGCAGAAACTCAGGCCACAATCCAGACCTATTGAATCAAAACCTGTGTTTTAAATGCACAATAAATACTTACAAATCCTGTTTGACAGACCTTGTTTCTGTTTTCTCTCTCTCCTCTCTTTCTCTCTCTCTCTTGCTGTCTTGTTATTTGATGTGCAGCACAAATATATATAATAAAGCACAACCAGAGAAGAAAAAACATCACTCAAATTTTATACAACGTGTTTTAAGTCATTCTGTTTTCTTGAATAACTTGGAATTCTACATGCTGTTTAGAAAAAAGAAAGGGAGACCTTTGACTCTATCTCAAGAGCATTCTTTGCTCTCTTGAATGCAAAGGGGAGAATCAAGCTGATTGTTTATAATCTCATTGAATTCTCCCAGTTGAAGAGCATATATATCCCTAAGGAGGTAGTTATCTTCCTTACGAAGAATCACTTAGGTGATTAAGGTACTTCTTTCACCAAAATTACAAACGTGAGTTTGCATCGTGTGTGTGTGTGTGTGTGTATATGGAGAGAGAGAGAATTATATTTGATGGGTTAGACACACATTATGAAATGCATAAAGCATTTTATTGGGCTAGCTTGTGCAAGGAGTGACATCACATTTCAGTTTGTACCAAGAACAATAAGTTTTTTTTTCCCTCACAATTTCCTATCAATTATTAAAATTATTTGTATAGTGGAAAGCAAGTGAATTTATTTGACTGAACTCCTCTTACATAATAGAAAATAGGACTGACTTTCTTCCTCAGCTCTAGGTAATGGCAAATAGTAAGCATGCTTTGGGGACTGACCTGCAGGCCCTAAAGCTTGTGATGTATCCATTTATCTTTTCATTTCCGGAATTTAGGTGTAAAAAGATTTAAAAGTGTTTAAATCATAGCCCAGTGTTTCCCAAGCTACTCTGCACATTAGAATTACCTGGGAATCTTTTTACTATTTCAAAGCCCAGGCCATATCTCAGACCAAGTAAGTCACAATCTCCAGGGCTAGGACAACAATAGTAATTTTTGCAGTTTCCCAGCTGATTCTAATGTGCAGATAATTTTAGAAACCATGCCTGTAGACAAAGATGTGATCATGGATAATTTGAACTCTGATATTTAACTCAGAGTTCTTGATCTTTCTACTGAATTCATTCTTAGGCAAATAACCCATGTTCCAACCAAACTTCCCCAATAGATGTCTCTTTCTGACTTCCTTATTTCTGATAATGGCACTTTTCATTCTTCAAACCATAAAGGTTTAAGCTTTCAAAATATGCGTTAACTCTACTTCTTTTCAGTTTTTAAGCTATTTTTATGTTTCCAATCCAATCCTTTCAAATAAGTATGTTAAGAACTGGGCTGGGTCTTAGTTATTCTTGTTTGCCACCTATAGCATTGTGTGCAGTTTATATATATATATATATATATATATATATATATATATATAATCACAGTAGTGTATTGGTAAAGGAGTTGGGGGAGCATGATTTGTAACACTGCCAATTTCCATAGTGTAAATATTCCTATCATGGCTGATTTCACACTAACAAAAACTTACAGTATTTGTAGATGTTAAACAATTGGCTCTTGCAAGCTGGTAGGAACTAGCACCAGTGCACTGCTGCAACAAGTACTGAATAAATGCAAGTCATTAAATAGAATCACTGGGCAAGAAACAGGGATGGTATGGTAAAGCCTCTGATTATTTAAGTATTTTGACATTAACATCTATTCACTTGTATAATAGATAAGTTGTTCAACTTTATAAACCAATATAGTCATTTTTAAATAACAAAAGAAAAATTATTATTTAGTACTATTCTATTTTTCTTCACAATTTACCTGGAAATTACATATTGTACAGTGCAATTGATATTGTGTCTAAAGTAGCTATTTGTTAATTCTCAAGGCATTGTTTGACAACATTTCTCAGAAAAACAAAAGGACTATACATGTACATAAAACAATGAACTTCTAAAATGGTAGACTTCCCATTTTGTGTATATTGCTTTAATGTCATGGTATCTCCTGCAAGCAATGCAAAATCATCATTTATGTAAGTCATGATTTTTTTTCTTGCAGAGTTGACTATATGGACACAGTTATTTTTTTAATGGATTAGAAGGTGTATGCATTAAAAAATATAAGTTAGTTAAACTAAACCCATTTTTAGCTAAGCGTTTGTTTTCAAGGTCAATATTACTTCTAATCACTTTTCTGCATTCAATACAAAACACTAATTTTAGTTCAGTGAAGTCTGAGAATAGAAATGTAAAGTGTCCCAGAGGAACTTGAGGATTAAGAATATTTTTTTTGGCTAAAGATGATTTACTTAGTTTTGATATAACTGAAACTATGCAAAGAGAATTTTCTAAAATGTAACAAATGTGATTTGTAGTCTCAAATTCCACATGAATGAATAACTAAAGATGTATATGAGTCAGGCATAATCTTTTAAGAAGGTTTAATATGCTAGTGATATTTCAGGAACTGACTCCCGATTAATTTATTTTAGCATTTTGAAGGCAGTCTCTTGAGGCTATACTTAGCACTGGGAGGGAGGAGGATATGGACAGTCTAAATTGTTGCCTACCATTAACCTTCCATATTTTAGTATCTAATAATTTGTTGGAACAGATATGAAAAACCCTTGGCCAATTTCTCTTGCAGTGCTCTTTTTCATAAATGCTAATAATTTTATCAGTATTATTATTTTTAAATGAAAAAGCAAGCAGCATGTAGGTAGAAGCTTCCAGTGTTGCCATGTCTGCTGAGATGCTAAAATGATTAGGATGGGATGTCACCAGTGAAGGGTTTACATGCTGGAGTAGTTTAGGCATTTCTGCGGGTGTGGAGAGAAAAGTCTATAGCTCTTCGTCTCTGTCACTCAGTAGCTATACTTGTCTGTCCCACTGACTCATCTATGTGACCTTGGAAAAAGTCACCTAAAATTCCAGGTATCTTTATTCTGATATCTTTAAAACAGGAAGATGGTTTATATTGAGCTCTCTTATAGTAGTATAGGTACAACCACCATTCAATGCTTTGAAGTCCCCAAGAGGAAAGGCTCAGGCTTTTTATAAATTGTACTTATCCGTTAGTTATGTTTCTACTTTAAAGTTTACATTTCACCTCACTTGGCCGAGTTTTCTGGATACCCACCATTTCACTTCACAATTATAGATTTCCTAATGTGACCCTGAAGGACATTCTTGTTAAGTAAGCAGGTACTGGGCAGGCGTGGAATTCATTCCTGCATGAGTTTCTATTTCTTGTTAAAGTTACTTCTGGCTGATAAAGCTCTTCAAATTAGAAAAAGTAGCAGTTCTGCATTTAGATATCTGTATTGTATTTATAAATAATAAACTGCTTTTCTCTATCTTCCTTATCTCTCCTATTGTATAATAGCATAGTTTTACTTGATAGTTCCATTGTTTATCTGTCATGCTAATTTCCATTGTGTATTTTAAACAATATGGGTAATGTTTATGTTTTACATCTCTACATAGAAGTCATTCCCTGTCAAAAAGTATGTAAAAATTAAGTGGTATAAAGTGATTAAAATGACACCACTGATTTTTTAAATGATACCATACAGATTTCATGTTAGTTTCTTGTTTTTGCTCCTCATTCTTTTTGTCTTGAAAACAGATCCTCTTTAAATAAATACATTGCACTATAAACTGAGGGTGGGACTTAGATAATGATATTTTACATGAGAATTACAGTCACACATCTCCTTATCACATTGTTATGAGCTATGTATGATTTACATAATCTGTGTAAACATTAAAGTATTCAAAACCAAGCCCAGAGCTAACTGTATTGAATCTAGAATCTGATATGAGATGCAGATATTTATTAGATGCTAAAACATCAAACATTAACGCATAGCTTAAAGCTTGCTAATACATTTTGTCTTCATGTTAATTAAGAAAGTGAAGTAAACTGCCGGGCGCAGTGGCTCAAGCCTGTAATCCCAGCACTTTGGGAGGCCGAGACGGGCAGATCACGAGGTCAGGAGATCGAGACCATCCTGGTTAACACAGTGAAACCCCATCTCTACTAAAAAAATACAAAAAACTAGCCGGGCGTGGTGGCGGGCGCCTGTAGTCCCAGCTACTCTGGAGGCTGAGGCAGGAGAATGGCGTAAACCCAGGAGGCGGAGCTTGCAGTGAGCTGAGATCCGGCCATTGCACTCCAGCCTGGGCGAAATAGCGAGACTCCGTCTCAAAAAAAAAAAAAAAAAAAAAAAAAAAACAAAAAACAAAGAAAGTGAAGTAAACTGGCCTCAAAGCAGCTGGATGCTGAAGTAGTAATCTTCAAACTGACTTTCTAGTATTCCTCTTAGAACAAGCTTTTTCCCCTGTTTTAAAATGTTTGTAGTTGTCATCTATTTTGTGGTTTTACATTTTTAAGCACTCCAGAAACTTACATCAATGAATATACCTCAATGAATACATTCTCAAACTAAAAAATTAAAAAAAAAACACAACTTTTTTAAAAAAATTCAAAAGTAAAAACCTCATGGCATTGCAATCACTGGCTTACCCTTGGAAGAAAGAAAGGAACACCTGTTTTTCACCCAGAGATCATACCCAATGTTATAAACGCTGACAATGCTACTTTCCTCTGCATTACTGCATTAAATGACAGGAATAGTTAGAAACTGGACCTCCCAACACTATAAACCTCCCTGAAGCAGAACCTGTGAATATACATGCTTCTGTGACTCTGCTCGTTGGATTTTTATCCTCTGGGTCAACCTCTCCACAGGCAAGTTTAATATCTTGCACCTGAAACATCAGGCCCCTGAAAGTATTTTTCCCTGTAGTTTCGACTGTAAACAGGCAGCAGTGGAACACGTTCTTATTTTCAAGACTCAAAAGCAGCATGTTTTGGTCCTTCTGGAGTTAAAGCACCCTCTGCTCCCCCTCCCCAGCCGAAAACACTTCAAAACATATTGCTTTCATTTCATTTAATAACCCTGATAGAGTCGTAACTCAGGCCCTAGCTTTAGATTTTTCCACTACATAAACATTACTACCTCCTGCAGAGTATCATCTTGGTGAGAAATTTAATACAGTAATGTATAGTTGGCATAACTTGAATTAGAGTTATTTAACTTAAGTGGTTAGGTCTACTTTATGACAATTTTATAGTGTGTTTTCTCATAGGAAAGGTTTGGTAAGGTCACAGCAAGTTTGGACTCTTCGAATGTCACCATTTGTCTTCTAGGTAGTAACACAAACTCTCTTGAATAAGATTTTTGGATAGAATCAATGCGATGTTTTATTGTACTGGTGATGTATGTAAACTGATTTCATTCCACTATACTTCCAATTAAAAGTAGGTATGGATAAGTTAAACACTTGCTACCTTTGGAAAGGATGGAGAGAGAAAGTAGGAAAGTGAAGAAAGCAGTAGAAATCAGCAACATGTAGAAAACAGAAAAGGTCATGTGTTCTCTTAATACTTTCCTTCTATTGGAGATGTGGCTTCCTAAGGTTGAATAAGAACTTAAGAACCCAATCCATAGATTTATTTGTACTGGAGATATTCACTGTTAAAAGAATAAAATATTCTTTTGAGAATAGATTGTTGGTTTTAAATCTAAATACTATGTAGTTTCCATTTCATTTAGATGTAATTATATTTAAATAAATAAGAATAAAATTGTGATCTAAAATAACCAGAAATCTACTTAGATCACTACATATAATACACAAGGTTCAACAAAAATAAAGTCTGGAGTAAAATAGCACAGGCATTATGTATGATTTAAGAGACTTTGACCAGATTTTAGGGAGTTAAAGTTTTTATTTCACATGAGGTATCATTAACAGA
This sequence comes from Macaca fascicularis, assembly GCF_037993035.2. NCBI lineage: Eukaryota > Metazoa > Chordata > Mammalia > Primates > Cercopithecidae > Macaca > Macaca fascicularis. The sequence goes on along the minus strand of NC_088391.1, from coordinate 57,086,935 downwards.
AAAAAGCAGGATTTGTCTCTCTGCATGTAACGGTTTGTTACGTAGTATATAGAGACAATTAACCAACCAGTTTCCACATCTTTGGAGCCTTGAAATATAGGATTGATAGCAGTATAAACATATATGCACACAAAACTTAAAAACAATAGACAGCAAACCTGAGAGCAGGATGAATGAAACAATTTAAGGGACTGGAGTAGGTTGTTTTACGATTAACATGTATCTAGATTTTAGGCCCCCATGTCCCACCCAAAAATCACCACCACTTTTTGAAGGAAAACTTTCTAGAGGAAGATGATGTGAGTTAAGTCAGTGTGCTTGCAGCTATAAGGGAGGTATTGAAATCCCAATAGTTTAAATAGAAAATGGCTCAACATAACTCAGTGGTTGCCAACTTTGCTGTAATTTGCAATCGCCTGGGGATCTTTTAAAAATACTAATGCCTAGCTCTCACTTCCAGACATTCTGACTTAATTATTATGGGGTGTGACCTAGGCATTGGGATTTTAAAAAGTCCTTAGGCTGTTTCATGTACAGCAATATTTGAGGATTATGGCATAAGTGTTACACTCTTAAAAATTATGTATATGAAGGAAGGTATTCCTTTTTTGATGAACAAACTTTCTCTTTGTAGGTTTCCTTGATTATAAACATCAACATGCTCTTTATTTTAAAACTGGAAATGCTCTATCTACTTGTATTCGAAAAGCAATGTGAATTATTTGGTTCATCAATTGGTGGTAGATGTGTTCAATGAAATTGTATGCAGTGTTAAAAATAAACATATTGAAGCCTCACATGTTATTGAGGATAAATAACCAAATAATAAGCTTTTTTAGTTTAGAAAAGCTGGAGATGCATTCATACAGTATGCCATCATTCATATAAAGTTTAAGGAGACATAAAATAATTGCTTTTGTTGTTGGCAATCACTGAGTTATGTTGAGCCACTTTTTATTTAAACTATTGAGATTGCAATACCTCCCTTATAGGCACAAGTACGCAGACTTAATTCACGTCATCTCCCTCTAGAAAATATGAAATTAAAAGCATGGAGGCATAATATTTACTAAATTCAGGATAGTGATTACTTTTGGGCACTTGCATAAGAACATGATTAGGAACGGGTACACAGTTACGTTTTATATCCTTAAATAATATCTCAATAAAATACAGCAAAATGGTAAGGTTTAACAAAGCCTATGGCAGTACACATGTGTTTGTTATATTATTCCTTTTTTTTTTTTTGGTCTGATTACCGTACTCCACAGAAAAATGAAAGATTCTTTCCAAATCTAGTATTCAAACTAACCAAGAAAGAATTATGCTGTGATACTTGGAAGAAAAAAAAAGGGGAAAAAATCAAACTGAATAGGCTATGACATTTTGAACAATTTAGCATGTTGAGAAAGCACAAGAATTGGAATGCTACAGTCTTATAATAGGGGAAATGAAATTCAGAGTTTTAATAAAGTAATATTGAACAGAGAGGGAACTCATAAAGAAAATTTGAAGGCTGAGCGTGGTGACTCAGGCCTGTAATCCCTGTGCTTTGGGGGTTGAAGTGGGAGGATTGTTTGAGGCCAGAAGTTTGATGCCAGCCTGGCGACATAATGAGAGCCCATCTCTATAAAAAATTTGAAAATTAGCTGGGTGTGGTGGTATACCTCTGTAGGCTTAGCTACTCAGGAGGCTGAGGCCAAAAGATCCCTTGAGGTTAGGAGTTTGAGGTTATAGTGAGCTGTGATTGCACTGCTGCACTCCAGCCTGGGATAACACAGCCAGGCCCCAGACCCTGTCTCTAAAAAGAAAAACCATAGACAATTCAAGTTCTAAATTTATCCAGTTCTTTATTAGCAGAATGTGGATTTTGAAATTTTTGGTTTGAATTATCCAGATAATTGTATTAACTTTTGTTTTTTAATGCATAACCATCAGACAAAAAGCCTTTAATTTTTAGTATTTTCAGATTATTCAGATATATTGGAATATGTTCATTTAGACACATTACATGATATTTTCAAATAGGTGTTCTAAACTCTTTTTAGAAGATCAATGGACCTTCAAATCAGATAAATTAATGTATATTCATGCAACATTGTTTATATAACTTCATAGCCAGTGCAGAATTCTTCTGAGGTTTCAACATGGCTTGTAGGCTAATGTTGAAGGCTAATCTCTTACCTTTAGACTAAAATATTGAACACAGTCTTTTTATTTTCTTTCCATTCTTTAGTATATAAACATTTACCATAAAGCACTATATTGGCTGGTTATTTTGTCTTACAATGAATAATAACAATTGAAAAGAAAAAAGATTACTTTCCAAGTTTGTGATACTCTATAGTAAAACAATATCAAAAGAAACTAAATATTATAAATGAAGAGAAATCATCTTTCAGCATCACATTCAGTTTTACTCTAAAAATATAGAACTGGTAAAAATGAATAGGCCCACTGCGCAATTTAGAATGGAAGGAGAAATCCAATTTGGAAGGATTATCCAACTGGAATTGACTAGAATTGTATTCATTTATTATTTTACGCTCTCAGTCTCAAAAAATTTATTGGGGTTCTAAAATGTTCCAAGAGGGATTGGGCCAAGAGTGAAACATAATAGTTTGTCATTGAATTCTGGTATAGGAACAGCAAAGAATGTTTTTAATAGAACTTCACATTTTTATTCTAAAAAGTGATTAAAAACTATTATGAGAATATTGTTAAAATTCTTTAGAAGATTCTTTGTTAAGGAGAAGAAGAATTTATTGAAAAGCACAATTCTACTTTTTTAATAACTTTTTAGGTTTTAATATGTATAACAAATATATATATATAAAGACAAGAAATATATAGTCAATATTAGTGTCAAATCAAGAATGATGCTGTAGGCTAAGATTAAGAGAACTGAAATGAATAAATATTAAAAAGTTTATATTGTTTTATGATTGAATTATTAAACTTACAATTGAATTGGCTAGGTGATGATTTTATCTAGACTTTTTTTTGGTATAACCACAGAAATATGTAAAAAGAAAACTGGCAAACATCTCTGAAAGATATAAGAAATAAAAGAAAATCAACTCAAATAATTGTTTTTTTAAAAAATGCTTTCCTAAATAGCAAGTGATTCTCACTGTTTTTAAAATGGATTCCCCCATAGTAAGATAGAAATTTGGTAATTTTTGCCAGGTGTGATGACTCACGCCTGTAATCCCAGCACTTTGGGATGCCAAAGTGGATAGATCACTTGAGGTCAGAAGTTCGAAATTTGGTAATTTTTTTTTTTTTTTTTTTTTTTTTTGAGACGGAGTCTCGCTCTGCCACCCAGGCTGGAGTGCAGTGGCCAGATCTCAGCTCACTGCAAGCTCCGCCTCCTGGGTTTACGCCATTCTCCTGCCTCAGCCTCCCAAGTAGCTGGGACTATAGGCGCCCGCCACGTCGCCCGGCTATTTTTTTTTTTTTTTTTGTATTTTTAGTAGAGACGGGGTTTCACCATGTTAGACAGGATGGTCTCGATCTCCTGACCTCGTGATCCGCCCGTCTCGGCCTCCCAAAGTGCTGGAATTACAGGCTTGAGCCACCGCGCCCGGCCCGAAATTTGGTAATTTTTTACAACTATACATTTAAAAGGATCAACTAAGAAACTTACAGGACTAATTTATACTCTTAAAATTTGCATTCCCTACGTTTTCTAGAAAATGATTTGCGATGATTATGTTTTTCACAAAGAAAGAAAATCTTGCCAGGAACTCCTGACGTTCACTTCATTACCCTCCTCCCAGGGGAGTGGATAGTCTGAGCCTCCTTCCATTCAAGTCCTCCATGAAGAGGTAATGAATGTTTAAGGAATAAAGAAAACAGCCTTTCATACATATCTTTTATACAGGACACCATTGGCTAGGAAAGAGAGGCTAGTTCTCTCCTCAGCACTGCTGCCTTTTGCATATTCCATATGGTTGGAGAGGTGAAATTTTATTTCTGTTTTAGATAGACAGAGAAGGAAGGTCCCTATGACCTTTCCTCTAATGTCATACAATTTGTGAGTCCAGTGCACTTGTCAATGTTCTTAAACATTATAGGTGCTAATTAAAAATGTGACAGTGGATAAATTCAAGTTTGCTATTTTATCTCCTTCGCTGTAGCTCATTATATTTCTTTGCTCAGATATAAATGTTATCTGACTATACAATAATGTTTTTTTTTTCTAACTATTCAAAAGCTGCAAATTAGTTTTAGAAAGAAAATGCATTTTTAAAAATAAAAAACAAGTCTTATTTGGAGACTATTGTTTTTCCTCCCATAGTGGATGTATTTTGGTTTGGAAAGAAATTATGTGACGATTCTTATCAGAAAGAACAACAAAAAGGAGATCTTGGGAGTTTTTTTAGTTCCCAAGGTATACATTCAAATGTAAAAATGGGTACTGATTATGTATTTAAAATAATTATTCCAAAGACAAATATCATATTTTCTTCTACGTGTTTTAAGTTTTATGAGTTCCTTGTATATTGGTTATTGATAAGAAAATGAACTTTAATAAAAATGTTTATTTTGTTCACTTTTATTCTTGGTTTACTGTTAATGACATATGCATATCTCATTAGTAATAGTTAAATAATAATTTTTGCAAAACAGCTTTGGCCAATGTAGAATCCCATTGACGTCCTATTTTCAGATCCTAGAAGGAATTTGATTAGTCCAGCTTGGGCCTTATACCACTGCCATGAGACCCCAAAATGACATTTGTATAGATGTCTCCATGGGTGTCCACAATGGTTAAAGGATTGCTGGGAAGAGAAGCTGATTTAATTAACTTCGAGAGTGTTTATGCTAGCACAGTTAAAGGTTATTCATTATAATAGGCACTTGGAGGAACAAAGAAGACGAACAAGTCTGCCTTTAAAGAAGGTAGTGATTTCCTGGGGATAGATTATAGTGCTGGGGACCTGCAAAAAGAAAATATGAGGGAACAATATCACATAGGCTATCACTATGTGAAAAAATACATTTGACCTCTAGTAGGAAGAATAGCTCTCTAGGTCATCTTACTTTACTGAGGACGGTTTTATGTAGGAAGTTAGATTTGAGATGATTTTTGAAAGAGTGGAGTCAGATTTTTAAGGCAGAATTTTAGATAGTTAGAGATCAAAGAAAAGGAAATTCTGAGATTTACCTTACATGTCACCTACTCCTTGGAGGCTGACTTAAAAGCCTTTTCAAATTCTCACATAACACCTGTCTTACCTGTAACGTACAGTGTCGTGTATTATAATTAGATAATTTCTGCCTAGCAACTTGTCTGGGAGCATCCTGAGGACAGAAAATTATTTTAGAATGTATTTTAAATGTCTTATCCTGTGCTGTGCACCTTTTCCTTACATGAGGGCTGGTAGGGTGGTTGGCTGGCTGAATGGACGGATGTGGGGATGGATGGATGGATGGATGGATGGATGGATGGATGGATGGATGGATGAGTGGATGGATGGGTGAATGGATGAGCATATTCTAACTGAAAAGATTATCTTGACTGAAGTCATGTAAGAAGGGATATTTATGAAAAGGGATAATAATCCTCAGGGTAATGTCTTGTCTAAAACAGTATATGTTTAGGTAAAGTGATACATTTGTCTGTATAGTCAAGACGAACCTATAGAGCTTCTCAGGGGCCACCAATATGATTGTGCACTTGACTTAAGAAGCTTTGGAAAAGTAATTGCAAACTGTTAAATGCAATTACTTTGAGAAAGTAGTTGCATTCTCTAATTCAGGAGAATGATGTCATAAAACTGGTAATCTCAGCAGATTGAGAAGACTAAAGGTCAGGAGTTTATTTCAGCGATCTGGGCATAGAGCAATGAGTTCATAAACCAAAGAAATGGTGTAAGAATGTGACAATTCAGGTAAGTTCTAAAGCACTCAAAAGAAAGAATCTTCAAGAAATACATATATATTATAAATGGGGATGAGGAAGAGGGAACAGTCAGAAACCCATCCCAAATTTTAAGTTTGGACTATGCGGAAAATGCTAAAATGTTGGCAGAGTTTAAAACTTGGCAAAATGGAGTTTGTTTGGAGGGGGATGTTTATTATGCTATGCTCTGGATCTATTGAGCATAATATGCAGTGCCCTTTACATAATCTAATTGAAGAGCAGTGAGGTTCTTTACAAAGACCAGTCATAGGTTATATTATTAGAATGGAAAAAATGTCCCATCCTCTCCTCAAAAAGCATTTTTATCTCTCAGTATTTACCTACATGCTTCTCTTTTGCAATCTTCTTATATATGCTATCAAGTAATTTTCTTTCAGATATTAGTTGATAAAGTTGTTATTGATTGCTGTGATATGTTCACATACTTCATAGTATTATCGAAGACACAACAGTCATCAAGACTTAAAAGAATATTTCAGAATTTAAGAGCCCTATCATAGTCTAGACATTTGCCCAAATTTAAAAACAAACAAGCAAAAATGCTGAAGGAAATATGGTTAACGTATCAAAAGTATTGAAAAAGATAGCTATTGCCATTATTATCTTTGAATTAATAGTAATAGTGTGCAAACACATTCTAAGCTGCTAAACAGTCTAGTGAAAAAGGAATATCACAGGATCTCCAATTTAAAAGTGTAGATTAATTTTCCATATGTTAATAGTATACATTAGATCTTTATGCTTTTTATTTTTCGATGCCAGATAGCTAGATAGCAAAACACTTGATTTTTAGTAATGCACGTCTCATTTGGTAGCTTTGTGACTTCTGGGAATTGATTTAGTCTTTCTGAACCTTAGATTCCTCATTTGTAAACAATTTTTGGAAGTGCTAGTGTTTTGAACATAAAATGTACTATGTGATTACAAATAATTGTGATAATTACTGAAAGGACTTATTTTATTGTTAAACTAATTCATAGTAGCTTTGAAAATGTTAAGTAAATAATAATTTAGAAGAGAAAGGTATACTGAAATTAATCAAAATTGTTGTAATGTTTAGGTTCATTTTAAAATATCCCCATAGCAGCTACTTTGGAAATTTCAACTTGAAATAATAGAGCCTACTTATTATTTTGCAATAATCATATTTGGTAAATTATATACCAAAACACATTCTGTGAAAGTAATTCTCTAAAATGTTAGTAAAATAGACAGTCGTCTAAATTAGATTCATATTTCCTGAATTGTGTTCTGTAAAGTAATTCCTTTCATTCATTTTTTGCAGCATAGACCTGGCATTGGAAATACTGTTTTTTGAGTGAATTTTAATACCCATTACTTTCCTAAGCTAACAAATTTTGGCATAAAAATTACATAAGATATAGATTACCACTTAATGACATTGGCACTGTCACAACTTCACTTGAAAATGCCATTGGTCACTACTTGTATTAGTCAAATGGTCTTGTATGTTCAAACTCTTGTTCATTCTTTCCTCCCCACTGCTCTCCACTCTCTTTGCATTGAAATAGTACAGATCCTTCTATGTTATTCTAAGTGCTTAAACTTCTTTCAAAGTCTCTGCGGAGCCCTCAAGTCAATAGGAAAGTGCTTTCACATTCCATTGTTCTTTAGTCATAGTTCTCTAGAAAATATCCTATCATTCATTACCGTTATTAGGCAATGCTTTCTCATGTCCATATGAAAGGTTCTTAATGGCTGAGACTCCTAATCATTTTTAAATCTTAGAGCATAGTGTATAATAGCATAGGTATAATATATGCTATTAAATTGAATATGTTTTGGTGCAAAATGGCAACAAATTTGTTTATTGTGGTATTAACTAATTGCACACCCTCTAGATTTTGTACAATATTGAAAGATCATAAAAAAAATAAACTGATGGCTACTGACATTTTCTAGTATAAGATGTGGCTATCTATATTTTTTCATTGTTTCTTTATACGTTGAAAAAATAAGCTATTTTGAAAAGAATGAATAGAAGTATTGGAAGCATTCTTCTGCGCCTTTCGTATTTTATAATGGCGTTTTCCAAAGCAACAGTCCTGTCTATTGTGTAAATGAGGTAACCCTCATAAATTATAATTGATAAAATATTTATCTGTCTTTTGATCTAGGAATTAAAAAGTCACTCACATACAGTTAATCTAATGAGTATATACAGAAAAACTTTTCTAACTCTTAAATAAAATTAATACAGATGCATAATATAATCTTTATTAAAGGAATATTATAATCAGTTTATACTACCGTACAATTGGGGTATAAAAGTTTAATAAAAATTTAGAGAGGCATTATGCATACATTTAAATGCATGATTTGACTATTTCAGTTATTTGAAAAATTCTGTCAGAGAGGTCTTGATCTTATGTATGTTTTTATGTATTTTAAAACCTTTTATTCAGCTTTACACTTTATTTGTGAGACAGGATTTTCTGAACACTCATGTGAGGTGGGCATAGCAGCGTTAATATCTCCATTATACCCATAACACAGTGGAAAATGATGGAAGTCAGGTGGCAAGCCCCTAGTCCTAAAGCTAAGAGTGGCAGAACAAAATATCAAGTCTAGATCATTGTTTGTTCTCAAAACCAATCCATATTCTTAACTAAACATAGTAGAAGAAAAAAGAGAAAAGAAAGCAGACAGGAAGACGTTATAATGAGAAATGAAAAAAAGACTAAGTAATCACTTTGAAGTTTTATCTTGTCATTGCACGGCAAATTTAATCATGAAATGATATTCAATTTCACTCTCGTTCATTTTCCTGTTTTTCTGAAACATTCTGAAGGCCTTCTTCTGGTTACATATTCAAATAGTAGTGGCTAATTGGGTATTTAATATAAAAGTACCTTCAGATACAGATTTTTTTTTTCTTTCTTTGGTTCCAGTCAGTGTTTTATAGAAGATTACATAAGCTCACTGGGAGGAGCAGATGATTTTATCCCCATGTCTCCTGCTGAGCTGCATTAGAAAGACTGTCTAAACTATTCAATTTCTTTATATTAAAGGCTTCTCACTTCTGCTGGGGGCTGAAGTGTTGATTGAAACTAAGGAGGAATTGGACTAGTAAGAGGACCAAAAATACCAAAATGTGGCTAAGTTTCCATGATCACCATTTGTTCAGCTTAGAATTATTGTATGCTTTCAAATAAATTCTTGCAACATAACTTATTAATTTCCTGAAACAAATCTACTAACTTGATTATATGACTGAAAAAACTTATTTGAAATTCAAAAATAGTACGCAGCAAATGTTTTAGTTATTTCTGCTACAAGCAAATAATTTTCCTCCCGCCTCCGTATCCAAGTGTTTTCCTTTCATTAGTGTGGTACTTTTAATATATGGTCTAATTTGCCTTTGTTAGCCCACAATTAAGTCTCTGTCCCAATTTCTTTGATGTGGTATTATCAAAACTGCATGTGATTTTATACATGTTATAAAGAAAGGTCTGTATACAGAATTTCAAACATTTCCATTTACACTAAGATTTTGACCTGTCCTCATAACCCAGTCTCTTTAATCCTAGGATTAACCTAGCTAAAATTCTACTAATCTTTTCTTTAAAATGTTGCAATGTCTTTTTGCTATGTAGTGAAAAGAACTAACACAGTACTCTAATTAGGGCTTGGCCCTTACAATATAAAACGTGTCATTCACTCAATTTACTGCACACATCCACGTGAACTTCACACATCCACTGTACGTAGCAAACGGCTATTTCTCTGGGGATGTATGTGGAGTACTGTGGTTCTGAGTCATCAAAAATACAAAATTTCCAACACTCTGTCATCAGAAAATACTACACGATGAGATGTTCACATCTCAAGCACACCATTTTCTTGGACTTGAATTTGTGTCTGTTTTGGACTGAGAAATTGCTTCCTAAAGAGCCAATAACTAAATTTCCCACCTGCAATTTTTTTTTTTATTTATTGGATAAAGATAAAAAAAAAAGTAACCTATTCAGCCAAATATTACCCAATTAGGAAGTAATTACAGCGTGATAACTAAATGATTAAGGCATAAATGACTATAGTGAGGCTCACACAATGAAAAAGAGGAAGGATTTTTTTTTTCTTGTTGTTCTCCAAACTGATAGAAACAACTCAGCTATAATGTCATTAACTTATATTTTTTCACTACTTGAAAATAAGTTAAGTAGGATTTGCAATCTGGCAAAGATACATTCAAGACAATAATCTAATTATGTTTTACTTTCTTTCCCCTTGCAACATTAAACTTAATTCGTTGAATACCCACCTTTTACAAATTACAAGACAACATTCATTCACTTTATTTCAATTATTATTTGTTCAAGTGTTTCTAATAAACAGATTAGCTTTATCCTAGCTAACCACGCTTTCAGTTTTTGTTATATTAAATATTGCAACCTTTATTTAAAACTAGCTACAATAAATGACAGACTGCTAAAACAGAGCCCAGCCCTAATTGTCATAGATAGATTTAACCATGCACACATATTAAAACATTATGTAGAAAATATTGCAAAATTAATTTTTTTATTTTGCAAAAAATTTAAAAAAGAGAGACACAAGTAAATTTCTTGCAAGAAGATGCATTAATATGGGCAGATTCCTTTGACATAGTATCATAATTTGTGGTAATTATTCCCAGTTATATTTTTTGAAGCATTAGCAGTATATTATGAACAGTGTAATTTATAAGCCTAATATTAGACTCAAATCTCTGAGGCTATTAGTTATGTTAACTCTTAATACACATGTTCAAGCAGAGTTGTGTTGAAAAATACCATAAAATGGATGCTTCAATTGATAAAGGAAATATATTTTGCAACTTAAAAATATATTAGAAGCTTTTCAATATTTTTTATCGGGCAGAAAAATAACACCATAAAAATTTACTAAATTTTTCTGACTATAAATAGATAAGTATGAATTTTGGATTCCTAATTTTTGTTTAAAAAACACTTTCTTCCAGAGAGTTAAGAAAACAATGTTTATTAATTAGTTGTATGATTATTGTCATACTCCTAAACTTGTGAACAAGCTAAATGGCTTAGAAAGGAAATGTTAAAGTCATTTTAAAGTCCATATCCTACTTAGATTTTTAGAAAATCTCGGTTATTGCTCTTGTTTTCCACAACTGGTTTATTTATAGAATGTGTTATTCATTTATAAGTGCATTCTATATGCTTATTTTTAAAAATTATGCCAGGAAGTTAGAATAAAAGTTAAGAAATTCTATTTTTTTACAGTCTACAGCTTCATTAGATAAAATGCTTCTAACATTTGACCAATGCTACAACTTTAAGATTTCTTGAATGTGATAGACAATATAAACATTCTTTCACATAATATGAACATATGATTTCTTCATCTCCAATTATTGTCCAAGGGAATTGAAATGAAATTCCATTCACCTGCCTCGCCTTAACTCTAGAGAGTGTGTTTTAATCCACAGCACAGAGAACTAGTAACATTTCTTTCATATGTAGTATGGATCTTTTAATATCCCTTGTAAATCATGACTTTTAGCCTTTTCATAATTCTAGTTTCTTCAAGGTGTACTTCATCTTGGGTCCTCTTTTTCCCACTCATCTTTCGGAAATTCCAGTAATAGTTATTTTTAATGGAATTGCTATACGTTGGCATAAACATGCAAATCCACAGTATTTAATTTATATCATAGTATCCAGCTGTCTTCCATTTTTTAAAACGTTTCTCAGTATGGATTTTGCCTTTAAAATAAGGATTAAGTGCTGAACTGGCAAGCTTGGCAAATGCTGGTTACTCTTTTTATTAGGGTAACCAGCTGGACACCGGAATAAAATTTTGCTAATGGACTTTCTGTTTCAAAAATTAAAAGGTTCAGATGTTTTTACCTGAAGCACATACACAGAAATACATACATACACACATCACATATAAACCCTGATTATTTCTCTTTTAATAGCTGTTAGTTTTGAATGTTATAATTCTTTCAATTTTGCACTGTTGGAGAAATGCTTTGTTTTTAAATACTTTGAAAGACAAGTTGGCAGGAAATTTCCAGATTATGTAATATCTGAGTTATGACATTCCATTTTGTGGAAGCTCATGCTTAGAAATTGGCATTGAAAGGCTTATCAAGCCTATGAAATAAACATGGAAAAGAAAGGAAAATATAGATATATTTTTTCTTCATGTATGTGTATGTTTGTGTGTGTGCATGTGTATATATATATATATACACACACATCTATATATATTAATTTACCTGTATAGTTAGATAAATATAGAACAGTGTGTATATGTGCATATGTAAATATACGTATAGCATTTAAAGTAACTTTCTGCAATGAACTAAATCTTTTCCTTGAAAAAATAGGAATCAGAAGAGGACAAAGAAGATACTCAGATTTTTTATTTTTAGTGAAATTATCTCCTCTTTCCAACTGCATTGAGATATAATTGGCAAAAATATTGTATATATTTGAAGTGTACTACATGATGATTTTATTTATATATATAGTGAAAAGATCACCACAATCATCGTGTGTTACAATTTTTTCTAATATGCTAATATTTTCCGAAGTCTTAGCTGTCTAGGAACCAAAATTTTTTTTGTTGTTGTTAGCACAATAATCTTTCAGTGAAATTCTCATTGATACTGCTCTTGGCTCCAGTTCTCATAAAAATACTTTCTAAGGCCGGGCGTGGTGGCTCATGCCTGTAATCCCAGCAGTTTGGGAGGCCGGGGAAGGCGGATCACCTGACAGTCAGGGGTTCCGGACCAGCCTGGCCAACATGCTGAAACCCCGTCTCTACTAAAAATACAAAAATTAGCCAGGCGTGGTGGCACATGCCTGTAGTCCCAGCTACTCGGGAGGCTGAGACCGGAGAGTCGCTTGAACCTAGGAGGCAGGGGTTGCAATGAGCCGACATTGCGCCACTGCACTTCTGCCTGGTCGACAGAGCAACAGAGTGAGACTCTGTCTCAAACGGAAAAACAAAACAAAACAAAACAAATTAAAATATCTCCTCTCCAATGCTTTTTGCAGGGAAAAAAAAAAGTCTTATTAGGAGAAAGCAAAATAATTTTTGTCCTCTTGGAAGCTTTCTAACAGTTGAAACGTATAAGTTCATTTCCTGTGCCTCTGAGCTACACTATGTAAAAGTCAGTCCTGGTAAGTTATAATTAGACATGTAGGATAATTCTAATGATGTCCTACAACTGATAAAATCAGTCTCAGCCCTGTCTACCACATGATTACCATGGAAACCATTGCTGGCCAACAGAGTAATTCTGATCAAAAGGAATTATTATTAATCCTCTCAGGATATGTTGGGTAGGGATTTGCACAGCTTTTGTTAAAGTTTCTTGTGGAAGCTTAAAGGTCCAGTAAGGGTAAATATTAATTCTTAATGTGCTGGAGAGTAAAAATGGCTTAGTCTCTGTGGGGCACAACTGGCTCTCAGTAAATCAGATATTAACAGATTATAGGATCAGTCTTGAACTAGCCAGGGATTAGAGATAAACAGGTGAATTTGTAGAGGGGGAAAATAATTTTGAAGCTGACTTCACCAAGTCATTGCCTTCTCAAATTGGAATTTAAACAGGGAAGAAAGAATGTATAAGAAATTTGAAATTTGTTAAACAACGCTCATGGTAATTTCCAAAAAATCAGATAATAATACTGAACGATTATTGTTCTGATTTGCATATGTATAACTATAATATATGGAGGGTAATGACCAACTATCTGTCATGAAAAGCGTAGCATTCTTTAAGGATTTTTCAATTTAGTTATCTATATCTACATATTTACTCAAGCTATTGCGTAAAATTCCAAAATAATAAATCAAATAACACAAATATTACCAAGAACTGAAGACAAGCTCTTAATTTAAAAACTCTTCATGTAGTCATTTCATGTAAAATTGTGACAAAACCATGTTTCCCAGAGTTTCAGCTTACATTTCAAGATTTGAAAAAAATACATGAAAAGCAGCATTGTTAGTTTTATTAGAATGTTGTCACTATTAATTATGAACATTTTAAAATTCATTTATGATGCTAGTTTATTGGTATATAATAAATATGTAGAAAATCACACAAGATTAACAGTAACATATAAATATTCAGAACAATAAAAACATAAAATCTCAAACATTGTTACACAGTTCCAAAAATTGTCAGAATTTAAAATGCTATACCATTTTTGACCATTAAAATCCATCATTTTGCTCCCTTCAGCAGCACATATATAAAGCCCATCATCAATACTAACTAAACATTTTTCAGCTTGTTGTCCCAGAGATGAATGAAAATTTGTTCTAAAGTGTTTGTTGAGTTTCTGGCTATGTCTTAAATCTGATTCTTTTATGAGAGATAATACAAAAACCAAGTCAATATTTCCTGACATTTCATGTTACTTAATATATTTTCTGTCTGTTTTAGTTTTCTGATGTATGCAGTTAGCCGCTTGCTTTGCTCTTGTTTTGGCATTCACAGAGGGTCCAGGCTTCTATTGGCACTTGTGCCATGTATTTTTGGCTTGCCCTGATGAAATGTGTTAGTTTTCGCAGCTGTGTAAACCGAAAAGGGAAATATCATGTAGAGATATGCCTGGAATTGGGAACTACCATTTACACATTTTGCTAACTTGAAAGTTAATCATGAAGGTAAATTAGATGTTTAAGTATTTTTTTTGTCAATGACTACATCTCAAAACCTGGAAAAATATTGTGATGCACAAATAAATGGCACTATGTGAGGAGAGTCCAAATGGTTTCATAACCAAATTCATCATTCATCACTAAATTCATATTCTGTCCCAGCAATATTTTCTCTAAAGTTCACACCAAAATAATTTAGATAAGACTAAAAAAACAACAAACTGGAGATGAACTTATTATTTTAGACAACTATTAGTTCCTACTTTGAGATCTAATACTTAGTTACTTGAATACTTAAAATATTATACATACATATATATATATGTAATCTCAGCAATCTCATTCTTTCGAAAAGAGATTTTTTATCATCATAGATTTATTCCATTGTATCATTTTTCTATGAAAAGAATGCTACTCCATGACTTAATGCGGAGAGGAAGAAATCATTTTTGCACATTTCTCCAACTAAGTAACCAAAGGCCTCACCTAGCCATAACCTTTGTTTAGAAACCTCTATGATTTTATATAAGGGGATAATATGCATTTTCTCTTTGAAAGATAAGAGTATGTGATTTCATCCCTGTTCTCTCATTCTTCCTTATGAGCACATCTATGTTTTGGATGTTCTCCAGGGACTTTTACAGTGATCTCTAAACTTTTATTTATTTATTTTCATGCCTCCTTTGTAAGATATTCACCAGAGATAGAAAGCCAATTGATGTATGTGGCAGTCAGTTTTTATACAGCCATGCTTTGCGCACTGGACAAGAACTCTTGTAAAAACAAGAGATAGAAGCCTCCCCCATCCCCTTAAGCAGTTGGAAATATTACCTGTAAACTTATGATGTGGATACAACCAGATATAGTTTTCCAAAAGTCATTCAGCTCAGATTAAAAACCCAAATAGATTATTCCTCTGGAATAATGGAATTCCAATTTGCTATTTGCATACATAACTTGGAAGCTGGATGTTATCTTAGCACATATAAAGAAATGGTTTTAAGATTTATAATGTAGAAACCCAGAAACTATATAGTAGTGAAGAAATTTACTAAGAAGTCATAAAAATGCACAATTTTTATTGTTTTTAAAACATCTTAGTTTTTCTTTATTAACCAATAATCATCCATTTCCTTCCTTAAATTATTAAAATAAAAGCTATAATAAATTTAATCATAATACAAAGTATTAAAATGTAAATACAAAAATACCAGCTTAATGATAGTTTTTGTCCTGAATGTTTTTATTGTAAAGATAACTCGTTAGCTTTGGAAACTCTGTCTTTTAATTTAGGAATTTCAAAATAAACCACTGAAGCTAAAACACTTCATGCATATATTGTTTGATACGTTTTACAATTATTTAAGAACAATCAATTCTGTTAGAATAAACAGAATTTATTTCATACTTATCTGGCTTTGCACACACATTCTAAAAATAAAAAAATTGTTTTCATATATTTTCAGGTGGTTTTCTAATGTTTTTTCTTCCCTCCTTCAAGACATAGAAAAATTACAAATTAAAACCAAGGATAGATCTCTTAAATTTTCATTGCTTTGAGGATACAAAATTTGTCTATAGCCTTGGTGGGTAATTTTTGGAAACACTGGTGATATTCAGACTTGTTAATGCAGCTTCTCGGCCCATGCCTGGAGAGAAAGTGTTTCATCCACCAGAGCTCTTACAGATGACACACTTCACTTGCTGGTGAAGCAACATCCAAAGAATGATTTTAATGTTCTAGAGATGTAAATGGAGTGTATGGCAGAATGGCAATAAAAAAGCAATTTCATTTAGGAAAACTCATTTCTTAGTGTATATTCTGTGAAGGGATATTGTTTGATTAAAATAAAAGACATTAAAATTCAATAAAGACAGAACGATCATGGTGAATGAAGTTGAGTCACTTTACAGTTAATTATGCTTGTGGTTGATCTTGTGGCTGTGTAGCTGATATATGCAATGCAGAATCTGTGTGTTTCCATGAAGCCATATTTTGAAAACAAGACAGGTACAGCGTCTATGTTGGATGCATTAGAAAGGCATGCTGGCAAGGAGAAAAACTAGAAGAATAAAGACAGAAAATAAGAATAAGAATATGAGGGTTCCTTAGAGCAAAAAAATAAAAATGCTGTTCTGTTGGAAATATTTATTGAAGAGTTTCATTAAAGAAAGAAGAAATGCAACAGGGTTTATGACTCAGGTTGTAGAAGACCCTGTCTGAGTCCCAACTCCTTCTATTCATTAGCTATTTGCCTTTAGACTTCACATGTTTCTGAACTTATTTTCTCATCATCTACAGATTAGAGTTAATGATACCTACTTTTTATAAATCATATTGCAGATCATAAAAATTATATTTATTATAAAATTAACATAGTTTCAACATTTTGTTATTAGTAGAGTATTTATAAATATAATAGTCATTACAGATTTTTTTACACACTTGAAATATTCAGCCAAAAATCTAAAAGACATTTCCAGACATCAAGCACAGGAAATGAATAATCAATTAAGCAATGGCCTAATTTCTTTTTGCAATGACTCAGGAATTTTCCCTTATAAACAAAAGTAGCAGTGATTTCAAAACTGGCCTGCATGGATCAAAAAGTTAAGTGTGTAAGGAAAATTATCTGAGACACTTCTTTATGATAAAAGTGCAAAATGTTTCTGCAGAATTGTTGCTACATTGCATATGAAAGCACATGCTTACACCAACAGTTTGATGAAAGAGTTCTCATTATGTAGACAGAAATTAGTTTTCATCTTTGTTTACTATAAAAAACCACTGATTGATTATGTCACGTTTAAGGATCTTTATTGTTGTTACTCTTGATATGACCTGTCATTTTACTTTGTGTGATGCATGTTTAGCTCAAGGTGAACTTTGAGTTGTTCAACAAAGGTGCACTTGAGAAATTAAGGGCACAGTATGGATTCCCATTAACTTACCTACAATCTAAAATGAATTGTGCAATTGGATGTCAAATTTGTAACCCTTTATTAATTCCTCTAACAGAATGGTGCTGTGGCAGCTAGTTTAGAACACAAAACCAATTTGAACCTCATGGAAACCATGGAAAACTCAAGAGTCGGTGGTGAGAAATTAAAAAGGATGTATGTACAACATTCTGTATAATTTATACATACCCTGAAGCCTAACACCATAAATAATTATGTGAAACAATAGCCCTAACAATAAGCTATTTGAAAGGATGAAATGTAATTAGGATCTGTCAATAATAAAAAAACTAACAAAACAAACTGTGGCAGATACCATTTATTGGATGCTCACCACACAACAAGCAGCATAATTTACAAGCATTTATTTATTTATTTATTTGTATGCATTTGTGTATATGACATATTGATATATGTATACAGAATGAATTGATTAATACAGTTAAGCCAATTAACATATCCACCATCTTGAATAGTAACCTATTTTATTTCTGTGGAGAGAATATCTGAAATCTACTCTTAGAAAATTTCCAGTACACAATACAGTATTATTAACCATTAAAGTCTTCATGATATACTTTATGTTTTTAACCCGCTAAAAAAATACCATTGTCTTGTTCACTGTATTTTGTAGATGAGATAACAAACGCCAAAATACATTAAATGTTCTTCTGAAGTTCACACAGATAGAAGTGGCCATCTCAGATAAAACTCAGCCAAATTAAAAGGAGTGAATTGAGGCATTTCTTGATTTGAAAACACAAGATTGGGTCAGAAACAGGCAATAGGAGTGTTAACAAAGATGAAGGGAAGCAATGTACTTAAAATCCAGGAGGAAACAGCCATTTTATCTCATTCTGAGTCACCATTTTTGTATGTAATTTTCTATATAAATACGTTTTTTCAGTATCTTGGAATTCCATTAGACCTACTTAAATTTGACTAAGCTCAGACTGCCCTTACTTTAAACCTATTTTGGAACAAAAGTTTCAGCATTGGGAAGAACTCCTATTATTTCCCATCCTCTTTGACTGCCTATAGCTACCCCTGCTTACTGAGTTGGCTTCACTGCAGTATTAAGATAGGCTTGCTGCTATGACAACCCTACATCTCAGTGGCTAAACACAATGCCATTTATTCCTTTTTGTGTCATTGTCCAGAATGGGTCAAAGGACAGAGTCTTGGCTGCAGCATCATTTTCTATATTTTAGACCACCTCCCACAATGTTTGAATTTTCAGACTAGGAGAAAGAGATAAGGAGTGTTATGTGGGCTTTTATGGGTTGGGCCTGCCAGTGATGAATAACACTCATGTGTGTGTTACAAGGGCCATAACAGTCACATACCTGCTATCCCCCAACAAGGGAGAACAGGAAATATTCTTTGGTGTATGCTCAGAAGAGAAAGGGAAATTGTTCTCTGAATAATTAACTAGTCTCTACCATTTTCCCTAGAATTGTTTAGTGATTCAAATACACATCAACAGTTATTTAGTTATCAGAAGTTATTTAGCATTCCTTGCCTTGCTAGTGCCTAAACATGTATGACTCAGCAAAAGAATGCCCAATATGTTCAGATAAAATAGTTCACCTTTGATGTCAAAAAGAAGCCAAGACACTCTTTTTACTAAATAAAAATAAAACTTTGTATTAAATAAAAAGAAAAATTGTATTGCATTGTAATATTATAATAGAGTTAAATTGAAGTATACGTATCCTAAGTACTTTTTTTTTTTGAGCAGGCGTCTCCCTCTGTCACTCAGGCTGAAGTGCAGTGGCATGATCTTGGCTTACAGAAACCTCTACCTGACGAGTTCAAACAATTCTCCTGCCTCAGCTTCCTGAGTATCTGGGATTACAGATGTATGCCACCATGCTCGGCTAATTTTTGTATTTTTAGTAGAGATGGGGTTTCACCATATTGACCAAACTTGTCTCGAACTCCTGACCTCAGGTGATCCACCCGCCTCAGCCCCCCAAACTGTTGGAATTACAGTCATGAGCCACTGCGCCCAGCCCTAAGTACCTTTATAAATTGAAAACAACCATAGAAACAGCACCCAGATCACGAAACAACATTGTCAATATCCCAGAATTCCCCCTAGGACTCTTCCAGCTTTCTTTTAGTACATATCTTTTAGTCAACATATGTATGAAATTATTTTAGGTATATACATAGCAGTGGAATTGCGGGGCATAAGACATGCATTTTTTTCAGCTTTAGCAGATGCTGCCAAGCCAAGCAGAATTCCAAAGTAGCTATGCCAATTTACTCCCACCACAGTGCATGAGACTTTCTGAGTGTGCCACATCCTCACCAATAGTATTTTCTTTTCGTTTCAGCCATACTGTTGGCATATAAACTATTTCATTGTAATTTTATTTATATTTCCTTGATGGCTAATTTTATTGAGCATCTTTTCAGCCACAGTTTTTTTGATTTATGTGATAAGAATCCTACTCCTCTTTGCTACCCTTTTTTGTTTATTTTCAAAGTATATCTTGACATTTCAGACACTACCTTTGTTTCTCTCCTTCTTTTTAACAAGGTAGAACTGTAGGGATTGTCCATAGTGGTGAGGTATGCATTCTAGATTCCTACTTTCTCATCACGGGATAGAGGCTGAATAGGAACTCTGATCTGCTAGATCATAATTCCTTTAACATACAACAAAGAGAATTACCTATGTCTACTCAGCTGAACTTGACATAAAAATATTTTATTATAACTTTTTTGCAGCTCACAAAATGTGTTGTTTTCTGAATAAATATTGATTATAAAGAAATCAATAAAAAAACTGGCACACTACTGAATAAAAATTGCTCATGAAGCTTTCTCATGTATAATTTTTCTTTGGCTTCAAAAAAGAACACATTTGTATGTTATATATAACTTTATACAATCTAAAGCGATGTAATTTAGGCCTGCACTATATTTATGTCAACAATTATGACAATTTAAATAATCAAAACTAAGGCACAGTCCAGGTTTCCAAAGTCAACTTAACAAACCACTTCAGAAGTAAAGTTGGAATACTATACTTTACTGCATTCAGAAAGAAAGTTGGGACACAAGAATAGGTAGAATTGAACAATCCAGAAGCAAAGCTGAGAAAATGGGTTATTTTTGTAAGTAAAAATAGATTAAAACCTTTAGGAATCTCCAATCCTATAAAGATTTTAGTAAGTGGATCCATCCATTTTGTGCTACTTTGACAGAATACCTGAGACTGGGGAATTTATAATGAATAGAAATTCATTTTCTCACAGTTTTGAAGGCTGGAAAGTCCAAGATCAAGGCACCATCATCTGGTGAGGTGTTTCTTGCTGTGGCGGAAGGTAGAATGGCAAAGAAGCAAAAGAGGGCAAGAAGAGGACTCACTTTTAAAACACATTATTCAAACCTATGAGTGTGAAGCCCTTATAACTTTATCACGTCCCAGATGTCCCACCTCCTAACAGTGCTGCAATGGCAATGGCAATGAACTTTCAATATGGGTTTTGAAGGGAACAAACATTTAAGCCACAGCAGTCACTCTCCTCATATTTAATTTAAATTTTAAAAAACTAAACCGTAAAGCAAAAATAAAGTCCAGCAAATTGAGATTTATTATGATTACTAGGCAACGATTTTTTTTTAAAGGGTATTTTGAAAAATAATGCTCTTTCCTTGCTCACATCCTAACATTGCAAAATATGTGAAACATCAGAATGAAGAGTGAAGAATCACTGATATCCAGAGTTTCAAGACAGAATTAATGTGAGAGCTCTAGAGAAAATAACTTTCTTCTCCAAGTCTCTGGCTCCCATTGTAATCTCCAAGCATGGGTGTGCCTGCAGCCATGAAATCTTAATAAAGATTTATTTTCTCAGCTGTTTAGTGTTTTGTGAATATCTATATATAATTAAAACAGAAGCATTTCGTAGTTCACCAATCAAGCCAACATTTCATTAGTCTCAGTCAATATATATAATATCTCTAGTTTCTCCTTTGTATTAATGAATTCAATTTTGATGGTTATTATGCAAAAGTTGCTTTGCCATATAATATTAAAGTCTTAGCATGTGAATGAAAATGAAATGAGTGAATCTTATGAAATTTATTAATACATCTTAAAGTATTATCACTTCTTCAACATATTAGTGACTTCGAAACTCCAAGTTGGCTCATGTGATAAGAAAGCAATCAGTGTGCTACCAATGCAAATGTTATGGTACTAGTTTTATACTGAATTACTAGCTTTGATAAAACCCTGGTAGTCTCCGTTTAATAACTGATTTATATGCTCTAGATAATGTCATAAAAACTCACAGTGGACATATCATTAAGGGAGTCATATATCCTATTTGCCTTTCTCAAAATGGATTTCTGCTTAAAAGAAACTAGATATAGACACAGTGCTTGTCAAAAACACAACAATTTATAGTCTCTCTTAATTCCTCAGTTTTAAATAATGAATAATTTTATCTACAACTCTTCCAGACATTGTTGCTATCATTCTCTCCACCATATCTTGGGTTACAGTTTATTAAAGAGTGCAGTTTCCTAAGCCATCTAATGAAGCCCTTTGCACCGTTATGATTTCCTTGGAATGCCTTCCTTGATTTTTGATATCCACTGTCTGATTTATCCTTCCAGTCTTAAGGCACACCTCACTTCTACTGCAGCCTGTACTAATTTTTAAGCAATTAAACATGGCCTTCTTTGGGCTCCTCTATTGTATTTTTTCCACACCCTATAACAGCATTTAAAAATATTGTTGAACTAGTTTATACATCACTTTTTCATTTCACAGACTCTGAGTTTGACTCATAGATCCTTAACTTTATGGCCAGCATATTATGGAAATTTTCACAATTTTTTTATGAATGAATGAATACATTTTTTTTTACTATTATTATACTTTAAGTTCTGGAGTACATGTGCATAACGTGCAGGTTTGTTGCATATGTATACTTGTGCCATGTTGGTGTGCTGCACCCATCATCTCATCAGCACCCATCAACTCATCATTTACATCAGGTATAACTCCCAATGCAACCCCTCCCCCCTCCCTCCTCCCCATAATAGGCCCTGGTGTGTGATGTTCCCCTTCCTGAGTCCAAGTGATCTCATTGTTCAGTTCCCACCTATGAGTGAGAACACGCGATATTTGGTTTTCTATTCTTGTGATAGTTTGCTGAGAATGATGGTTTCCAGCTGCATCCATGTCCCTACAAAGGACACAAACTCATCCTTTTTGATGGCTGCATAGTATTCCATGGTGTATATGTGCCACATTTTCTTAATCCAATCTGTCACTGATGGACATTTGGGTTGATTCCAAGTCTTTGCTATTGTGAATAGTGCCGCAATGAACATACGTGTGCATGTGTCTTTATAGCAGCATGATTTATAATCCTTTGGGTATATACCCCGTAATGGGATGGCTGGGTCATATGGTACTTCTAGTTCTAGATCCTTGAGGAATCGCCATACTGTTTTCCATAATGGTTGAACTAGTTTACAATCCCACCAACAGTGTAAAAGTGTTCCTATTTCTCTACATCCTCTCCAGCACCTGTTGTTTCCTGACTTTTTAATGATTGCCATTCTAACGAGAAAATTTTGGCAATCTACTCATCTGACAAAGGGCTAATATCCAGAACCTACAAAGAACTCAAACAAATTTACGAGAAAAAACAAACAACCCCATCAAAAAGTGGGCAAGGGATATGAACAGACATTTCTCAAAAGAAGACATGCATACAGCCAACAGACACATGAAAAAATGCTCATCATCACTGGCCATCAGAGAAATGCAAGTCAAAACCACAATGAATACATTTTTTATAGTTTGACATTGGGAAGTAGCTTACAAGTAAAGCTAGAGTGCTTGAACGTAATTTTCAGCTTAAATGCATGCTATTTACAAACGTACATATATTTTAAGTTCATGGGATTAAAAGTAATGTGATGACAATTCCAACTACTGTAATTCCATTTCCTTAGCTTTACTCATACTTCTATCTGTTCAGCAAGCATTGATCATCTGCTATGTGCCAAACACTGCATTCCACTAATGATGCAGCAGTGAACACAATAGGGATATCCTTCACTTTAATGTACCTTACTTTAGAGGCAGAATATAAACACATGAATATGTGATATGAAATATTAGCCCAAATGCACAGCTCTTTTGATTAAGTTTAATGGACAATTCATTTGAACTTACTTTCTATACACTGAAATTTACCAAAAGTAAAAACAAAAATTACCTGAAAAGTATTTTTTTCCCTACATAAAACCCAGGTCCTTATTGATGTTTAAATGTCCCTGGTTTTTGTTTGTCAGTTAAAGAATATTGAAAAGATTCATGTGAAATCATACCATAAAAATGAATTGGGATCAATTGTGGTCAAATATAACTTTCTTGCAGATTTTGATAAAATTCTCAAATTTCCAACAATTTTTTCACATAATAATATCTCGATAACCTTACATTGAATATATTTCTATTTTTATAGCCATTGTAAGTTAAAGGGACATTGGATACAACTCCATCAACATCACTGTATTTACGTCTAAGGTTTAGAAAATTAGTTATTGCCTCTTGACCAGGAATAATATCGCTCTGATTATTTTATTGGTTTCAAGCAAAATTATTCAAGCAAAAAAATCAGTCAGTGCCACTAAAATAAAGACTGACTCTTGAAAGTTTAATTAATACTCCTTCAATATTTACCAGGGAAAATGCTTATATGAACAATACTGTGATTTAATGTTATATTTATAAAAATATGTTCCTAATATGAGAGTATATGCAAACAACAAAATATATTTTCTCTAACTTAAGTAAGAGCAATCTTGAATAAGACCAATATTTAAACTCTGTT
Organism: Macaca fascicularis; assembly: GCF_037993035.2. NCBI lineage: Eukaryota > Metazoa > Chordata > Mammalia > Primates > Cercopithecidae > Macaca > Macaca fascicularis. Next base: position 57,062,503 of record NC_088391.1, on the reverse strand, counting down.
TTCAATACCTAGCATAGCAATGCATTGAGTGGGATACTTAACTTTAGGAAATAAGGATTATAATATTATAATACATTGCAGCTCAACTCTTCAACTACTATAAATCAATTAAAATATGCACTTTAATATGACAGCATACACATGCTTAAATGAATCGTAAGAATATACTCAGTTCCTGCAGGATCTGAATTGTTCATATTAGCATGCAGGCGTTATTCTTTGTTCTCCAGATTTGTTTATGAAATAGATAAATAGCTTGAAAAATAAGGAAGGTTTTCAGGTTTTCATTAGTTCTCAATTACATGTTAATTAAGATAATTTTTTGAGAGCAGTTTCTGTTTGATAAGGTTACTTAGATTTTTAATAAATGATGAAAGTATATGGAAAGATTAATTGGTTTATAATCCGAAATACACAATTTTGAAAAACTCCAAAGGCATTTAAATTAAACTAATAGTTAATGTTTATTCTTTTAATTAACATTTGGCAAACTTGCTATTGCAAGTTAGTCTGATATAATTTGGTTGATGAAAATTCTAATTGACATTTAATAAGTGTGTTGATTAAAATATATGTTGTTTTGTCTTCCATTTCAAATGATAATTACCTGCTTAAGCATCCCTTTCATTTCACAGATTAATAAGAACAATAGAATTTTAATATTCTTCTGCCCTAAGACTATCATTTATATGATTTATGCTATATAGGATTTTCCCAATTTAGAATTTACTTCTTTATAGCAAATTACATATATTCCTTAGGGCATCAAGCCATATTTTTCTGGTATGCACAGTCTCTGCCCTGGGATTAATTGAAGCACATTGGGAAGCCATGTGAACTCATACAAGCCAATAGGATGCTATTTGGTAAATAATGGCTTAGACTAAATGGTATTCACCATTTCTTCATGATTTTATGCATGTTATCATTTCTATTTCCTAATCATCATCCACAATTCTGTTTTCTTGCTTTCTCCCATGTCTTCAGTCCTATGTTCAATTGTGATGGGAAGAGGCAGTGGACCAGAGATTGTTAATAGTGAGAGGGTCCCAAAAGACAAGAAGAAGTTGTCCCATCACACTCAGTCATTGTTCGGTAGTCTTTGTTTTTCTTTCTGCTACAGACTGGTACGTAAATGGGTGCCTTTCCAACGTGCCTTTCATGATTAAACATTATTTTTTCTAATTTCACTAAATATTACATATTGTTATAAAAACTAAGTAGCTTAATACCTTTCAAGAAAAGAAATATTCAAGGCTATCAGGCATGTTGTCATAGTTATGATAAAAGTCATGAATAATTATTACTTTGAAAGTAATCATGCTCTGCTTTTCTTAAGTAAATTACCTCAAGGCTCAGACATCATGTTGCCACAAATTCCCAAAGTTATCTTTAAACAGGCTTCCTCTCTGATATTCTTCTATTGGGTCTGTTACATTCTTGTATTCATTGGATATTTTTGACCTTCCAAGTGCTATAATATTCCACTTGATTCAAGGGTTCTATGTGGCTGAAGTTTACTTAAACATTTGGATAATAAATATCTACTTTAGTTGCTAACATTTTCTTACAACAAATAAGTAAGAAGTACATGTTTAAATATACTCAGTTTAGCTTAAATGTAAAGGAAAGTGCACAAAAGAAAAATTTGTGGCTTCAAATCATGAAAAACACAAACAATAATAATAATAAAAAAACTTGCCATTGTAAGCACTTTTTGAGAAACTACTTAGAAATAGTAAATTGAATACTGTTGTTATTAATCAAAACCAACAATGTTAGAATCTGCTCATTGAATATTTTGTCTTGTCATTTCACTTGTCTTTTTTCAATAGTCTATGAGATCATATCAAAGAATATGATGAGATACAAACCCTAATGAATCTCGGACATCATTAAAATGTAATCATCTATGTTCTTGCAAAGCTTTATTTTTTAAAGCCTCTTTCTATATCGTCAATGCTTTTGAATGAATCATTTAATTTGTCTGTGGGTATCTTGGTTTCAAAATAAAAGACTTTCAAGTGAAAGCTTTTTAGGCCTACTAAAAAGTTTGACAGACATTGTGTCAATGTGTATTGTTAAACACATGTACGTTCATGTTATACTGGTATTTGGGTAGCAATATTGTAAAATCCTTAAAAATGATCTGCCAAATTAGATATGATGCATATCCCCTGTGGACTTACAATGCTATATAATACATTATTGATAAATCACCATAAACAGTTCACAGTTTGAATAAGATCATGGAGTAGAGTGGAATCAAAACAGATTCCTTTAGTTTCAGTCTCATATCTGCCATTTACTAGTTTGGGATCTTGATCAATTTGTTTAATCTGTTTGTGTGTCAGTTTCTTACTTAGTTAAATCAAGATATTAATACTTAACTTGTAGTATTGATGTACTAATTAATTGAGCTAATATGGAGTACTTTGTATTATTTCTTACACATAGAGGATGCAAAATACATTTTATATAGCTTTATTATTGAATGAAAAATAAACTCAAATTTTGTTCCTTTGAGTAGAATGTGTGGTAGTTGGAATTTATTAACTATTATAGACACAGACCTGCAGTGAATGGAAAATTACTCTTTCATTCCCTAGGACCTACATGCACATGGCTATAGTCAAATTTCTTGAAAAAGGGACTTTGGTAAGATATATAGACATCCCAGTTTTATTGAAACAGTGCTCAAAGAGATTTAATGCACTGATGAGTATCCAAAGTATGCCTCATAGCTAAACTGTAGATTTGAAAATTTATTTGTGAATATATGAATTGCTACATGTATTCTCCTTGTGACTTGGGAATTAACAATTCAAATTTCTCTCCAACTTTGGAAGAGAAGGTTCTTTTATACCCGCACCACAGACCCTTTGTGCCTCTACTGTACTTTGAGTCAGACCCCATTGCAGTTCTTCTCACACTACATTTCAAATAATTGTTTATATGTAAGTCTACCTTTAATTCGGCGCAATATGCCAAGACACTGTTAATGTGCTGGTGATAAAAATGAATAAAAGTTGTTTACTGTTATCCCAGAGTGAATAGCAGGTTAAGAAAGCAGGGTAAGGAAGCATCCTTGATGGGAGGACCCTCTCACCATGTGGGTGTCCCTCAGTTACTAACACAGGGCCAACACCTCGTTGCTACTTGGTACATGTTTGCTCAATGAATAAATGGATATACTATGTTATTGCTTCACTGGAAGGATTTAGCAACATCTTTAAAAATACATCTTTCACTCTCCCTTACAGACTACTCAGAGCCAAGATTTGCAGCTGTGAGGAAAATAGAAGAGCTAGTTTCTCTCAATCCTACTCTACTTTTAGCTTAGCCTATTCTTATCCCAAGCGGAATTTATTATATTTATTGATGTGGAAAATGTGCCCTTGATATATTAAATGAAAGAGTTAGGTTAAAATGCAATGTGTTGCATGATCTCATTTTTGGATAATGTATGAGTGTGTCTGTCATTAGTAAAAATATAGGTAAATACAAACCACAATGTTTATAGTAGCTTCTGCTGTGTGGTTGAATAAAGAGTTAGCTTTATTGCTCTGAAGGTTTTTAGTAAGCATGTATTACTTTTATAAATGGGGGAAAAAACATTCTAAAAACAGAGAAGAAACTTTGACTTGAAACAAAATGTGAAATGGCCACGGAATATGGATTTGAATCTATCTAGACACAAGAGAGCTCTTTTGGCTACTTCAAGTGTGGTTGATAGAAACTGACTCCCTGATCTATGTACGTATGGATAAAGAGGAGGATCGATGAAGGTATATTCTCACCAGCATTTGCATTGTGCTTCATAGGCCCTGTAATGCTAAGTATGATCAAGATCACCATTGGTGCTGACACCTTTAACAAACCGTCCTTGACTATCAACAGCAATCACTGCTGTGCCCTTGTCTGTTAGTGATTCAAACTAGTTGACCTCAGTCTTAAGAACTTTTAAAATAACCAGAAAAAAAGTTATTTTTTTTAAATTATCCTTCTTTAGCTGCAGGGCATTGTTCTGTGTCTACCTTCTGACATTATGAATGATGTCCTCCCCTTAGACTCACAGTTACCTTGAAGATATTTATAGACCAGGTTCTGATCCCTCTCAGGGAGCTCTTCCGTTTGGACTCTTCAAACTCAGTGTTTTGTATCCTCCAAACCTATTTCCTAACATATTTATTCTGGCAGAAATGTTCTGTATTAGAAAACATTTTTTGTGCAGTCTTTTTACCCACTGTGGGTGCAAAATATTTAAGAAAGAACAGAAAAAAATAACGAATCTAAAAAAGAAAAACATCAAATCAAACCAGAGATTTTTGTTGTTCCCATAGTCATCATTTACATAATTTTTCTCCTCCTAGTTATACTGCTTGTTCTTTAGGAAATGACATTAGCTTGTTTTTTTTTTTCTATGCACTGAATTCTTTTGGGTACATTCTTATTAATCTTTCTTGCTTTTCTCAGACATGTCATTCTTTAAATGCTTTATTTACCTACAGTCTGAAATACAGTCTCCTATTTTGCTAAATTGCAATAGTCAGTATCAGAGTGAATTTTACTGTATGAGCATATTTTGCCACAAAGCAAACAAGAAACAGTGTGTATTCTTTCTTATTTCAGGTCAGTAATGTAAAACTGCATGTGCTAGAACTAATTTAATCACATGCGTATTACAATGAAACTAAAATTCTCTTTCATCTTTTCAACTTTCTTTTAGACTAAGATCCTGTTATACACCACAAATATATGGCCATTATTACACTAAATGTGCAGCTATTTGATTACTTATAGATTTATATTTTTAAGCAATTTAACTTTTAATGTTGGGGCATATCATTTTTAAAAGGTTGAATATATACTTTAATATTAAGTTTGAGCTAATGCTCCATTTTTATTGATTTAAATAAGTGGGATACCAAGAGCTGAATTTAATAATCTAATTTATGGAAAGTAAGAAAGAATATCTGCAAATGATCCAAATCCATTTACCCTAAATATCCCATATATCCCATATAGTCAATCATTCCATATTTATTCAGTTTAGAAATATATATATATATTTATGTAGAAATATATATATACAATTCTTATACAAGCTTTATGGTAGATATTATTTTCCCTGATTTATAAATAAGGATGCTGAGGGTAAAAGATTAAGTAACTTGCTTGAAGTGGTAGCCCTTGACTGTCTTTTACATTTCACCATAGACTAAAAGTTGTCAATAAAAGGATGACAGCTCTCTGTCTTGAGGCATTTCAAAATGCTACAATTTTATATGTATTCTAACAATCCCTTGCTAAGACCTTCATCTAGTTCCAGTGGACTTTAAATTGAGTGGATAGTACATATTTTAGTAATATTTTATACAGAGTTACGGTAAGGACACATATTGGTTCTAGATGTTTATTAATAAACCCAACATAGTTTTTTCTTATCTGAGAGTTCTCCTGACATGTTGGATTCACTGATTGTGATGTTTGTTTCTATCTTTTATGCATTTGGTTATGTAGAACTAAGTCAGGTTTAAAAAAAAAAGATTTAGAGAAAACTGATTTGCCAACTAATCTGGACACTGGTGTGCAAAACTTATTTTGAACTTTTTCACAGTACTGCAGAACATAATATACACTGTTGCCTAAAATGCAACTCCTTACAGCCACACATCGTTTCTTTAAATAACATATTTTTCATCAAGAAGAGAAAAATAATCAAAGTTTTCATTTGCAAACTTAGTTAATATTTGATTACCTCCGAATATATAATGGTAATTATCTTGTTGTATTGCTTACTGTATTACTTAACAATTATCAGCGTTTTTATTTAGTTCCATTAATTTTCTTTTATCACTATGAAATATTTTCCTGGAGTTAAGAATGACTAACTGAATGCTTTACCGTGAGTCGTTATGACAGCTTACTGTGAATAAGTTGTGTAAGATAGAATACCTGAAACAAAGACACTAAAACTCAAATTGATGCAACTACTTGAGCATTCTTCGCAAGAATACTTTAGCCCACTTTCAATTATTGATGAACTACACTTGAGGAAAAAAAGAGATGGGAAGGGGCTAAAAGTTTTATATTTTCTGTTCTGAAAATCTGTACTAAAGAAAGGAAGCCATTCTATGAGGATGCAATTCAAATAGAAACGGGGCAGTTGGCCAGATTTTATTCCTAGGCTTTTGACTTCCAATTTATGACTGTGACAAGAGCAAACTTTCATATCTTGAACTAACACAAAACACATGTCTATGTATACCAGTGAACTCTTAGTTTCCCAAGCATAACATGTGGTCAAGTGAATTTGAACGGATATGCATTTATGCAAGAATAAATGCAAACAATGAAAGAAAATGGAGAGATTGCCTATCAATAACTCAAATAATTAAATACGTTTCTGCCTGTTCTGTCAATGAATGTGCAGCCAAGAGGTATTATAGATAATTGAGAATCATATAATTAACATTTAATCATTATGGTAGCAATTCAGCTTTGAAATCAGACGTATTTAGCAGATATATAAAACATTTATTCCTCACAGGTTATGATCTATATTAATATGACTATCTCTATTTTTATAACTTTTAGAAAAATAGTAGCTTGATATTTAATGTTGTTTTATTCATGTGGAAAATAATTTATTAGTCTTTTCAAAACAACTATAAATTGTCTGACATTGACACTGCAACTAAAACCTCCTCTCTTTTTTGTTTTGCTATGTGTTCGTATGCCATCAAAATCAAGGTATTTATCTTCCTGATTTCAAATTCAAAATATAAAATCAGAATTTATCACATACTAGGCAGTAATTGTACTTAATATAAAATACAATGACAAAATGTTCTAATTATAAAAAGTTTTCAAAATTGTTTTTAATGTTGAACTCTACTTGGGCATTTATTACACAAAAGAAAAATATCTATATCCATTGTAATAAATATTAAAGGAGTTATTAATAGTAAAGCATACATGATTCCTTTAAATGTGGTAAACCTTTATTAAGATGACAGTAAAAATGCATAAAATTACTTAGCAAGGTGTTGGCCTTTTGTAAATGCCAGATACTTTGAATTTAATTAATTGAAGGTCTTTTTTTTGTTGCTACCATGAGTTTTCAATTAATTTTTATAATTATATTAGTATCCACATATTTTATGTTAATAATAAGACTTTAACATATGAATTTCTAATATTACACAGCATATTTTGGCCTGTGCTTAGAAATAGAATCAAAGGAAACTTAATTTTGCATTTTTCAAAGGTCAAATAATAGTATGGGAAATAAAATGCTGTAACAAAATAGATACACCAATAAACAGAAGGATATTTAAGACCATTAACCACTTCACTGAAGGTTTCCTCTCTAGATGTGGCTTAAATTTAGGAAATATACTTTACTATATTCTTTGGTTGAAAAATGATAATTAAAATTATGGGGTCTACTGCTCTCATTAGGTTGTACTGCCATTCATTAGTTCTAATTCTCTACTTGTTATAGGGTTCTTTTTTCATTCATATGATGAGTTCAACAGAGAGAAAAAATAATTCTCCTGCCACCCACTGAATAGATTAGGGTATCCATTTGGCCGATTTGATAACTTTTTTCCATAATCAGTGTTTGGTACAAATGAAGAAACTATAATTCTACCTCTTTTTTCTTTCTGTCTTATCAGTACCTATCAGCTTTTACCACATAACGTGACATCATGATGAACATTGTTATAATTTATTAGACTACAATTTATCTTTCATTATGTTTTAGACGGATGTCTCCATCCATTTTTGCTGATGAGATTTGATGGAGATTAGAATTCGTAATGACCTCATGAGTCACCCTTCTCTCTTCAACAGATAGCACATTTACTAGACTTTTCTTAGGACAGTTTGTCCCCACTCTGGTAAACCATTGACAGATGTCCAAATTCATCCAATGTATGATGAGTATTAGTCATTCTAACCAGAATAATTCTGTATGAAAACTGTTTTTCCAAAGGTTTGTTGTTGTTTTATATTGTACCTAGACAATATAAAAGGCTATGATAGACAATCCTGATGATCTGAACATCTATTCATCTGGTTCCCTCCTTCATTCCTAGGATATAAATTATAACTTTGGAGGATTTCATAATAGAACTCTGTTAGGACAAAGACACAGCCAAAGGTATTTTTTTTTTCTCACTCTTTGAAAGTAGGGTAACTTCTGCAACAATTGGAATGAATTTTCTTTTCCAAAAAAGGTAAACATAAGAGTCTCTGATGAGATTGAAATATTTAAAGATATACCTACAGTTTATTGGCTATGTTTTGTTTGAATTATTGCTTTTATTATTGGCAAGCTGTGGAAAACTTAGTTATCTAGTCAGTGTGATAGGAGGTTACCGAGTCAGTCTAGATTGTATGTCTGCTGCTGGGTTAAATGTAATAACTTCAGAACACATTAAATTAAAAAGTTAACTGTGATCAAAGTTGTCAAAGCTTAACCGTCTTTACCCGTAATGTCTTTCACAAAGTTCTTTAGGTAGAGAGAGAGAGAGATCAAATGTTATTTGTTTGACAGTGGAATATTTTCAAAGAATATATATAGTGCAATACTCTTCATTCTTTTGTGTGCAACAGAAAGTGTCATAAAATGATGAACATAATAGCATTTTCCATTTCTCATTCAAGTTATGCAAAGTAGTTGATGTAAGTTGAAATATTAGCCTTCTCTTTGTTATGGTTTGACCACCCTGCATGTCATAATTTTCTTTTTTTTTTTTTTACACTTTTGTATGTTTTATTTGTCAGAGTAATGTGAAATATTGTTACATGTACATAATGCATACTGATTATGTCAGGATATTTATGGTGTCCATCACTTGAGTCCAGTATACTTTTGTTAAGTATAGTCACCCTTCTCTGCTATCAAACATTGAATTTATTCCTTCTATCTTACTGTATGTTTGTACCCTTTAAACCATTTCTCTTCATCCTCCTGCCTCCCTCCCTCGGTACCCTTCCTAGTCTCTGTCATCTGTCTTCCCACACTCTACCTTCATGTGTGAAAAGCATGTGATCTAATATTTAGCTCCCACATATAACTGAGAATATGCAATATTTGTCTTTTTGACCCTGGCTTATTTCACGTGAAATAAAGGCCTCCGGTTCCATCCGTATTGCTGCAAATGACATGTTTTCATTCTTCTCTATGGCCAAATAGTATTTCATTGTGTATATCCATTCATCTGTTGATTAACATTTAGGTTGATTCCATATCTTAGCTATTGTGAACAGTTCTGCAAAAAACATGAAAGTGCAGGTATCCCTTTGATATACTGATTTTTTTTTTTTTCTTTCAGTAGACAGCCAGTAGTAGGATTACGGGATCATATGATAATTTTATTTTTAGTTTTTTGAGAAATCTCCATACTGTTTTCCACAGTGGCTGTACTAGTTTACATTCCCACCAACAGTGTGTACACGTTCCCTTTTCTTCATATCCTCACCAACATCTCTTTGTTTGTTTGTTTTTTGTCTTTTGAATAATAACCACTGTGCCTGGGATAAGACAATATTTTATTGTGGTTTTGATTTTCATTTCTCTGGTGATAGCAATGTTGACATTTTTTCATATACATTTTCACATTTGCATGTCTTCTTCTTTTTTTCTTTTTCTTTTTTATTATACTTTAAGTTCTAGGGTACATGTGCACAATGTGCAGGTTTGTTACATATGTATGCATGTGCCATGTAGGTGTGCTGCACCCATCAACTTGTCAGCACCCATCAACTCGTCATTTACATCAGTTATAACTTCCAATACCATCCCTCCCTCCTTCCCTCTCCCTATAATAGGCACCAGTGTGTGATGTTCCCATTCCCATGTCCAAGTGATCTCATTGTTCAATTCCCACCTATGAGTGAGAATATGTGGTGTTTGGTTTTCTGTTCTTGTGATAGTTTGCTGAGAATGATGGTTTCCAGCTGCATCCATGTCCCTACAAAGGACACAAACTCATCCTTTTTTATGGCTCCAGAGTATTCCATGTTGTATATGTGCCACATTTTCTTAATTCAGTCTGTCACTGTTGGAAATTTGGGTTGATTCCAAGTCTTTGCTATTGTGAATAGTGCCGCAGTGAACATACGTGTGCATGTGTCTTTATAGCAGCATGATTTATAATCCTTTGGGTATATACCCAGTAATGGGATGGCTGGGTCATATGGTACTTCTAGTTCTAGATCCTTGAGGAATCCCCATACTGTTTTCCACAACCAGTTTACAATCCCACCAACAGTGTAAAAGTGTTCCTATTTCTCCACATCCTCTCCAGCACCTGTTGTTTCCTGACTTTTTAATGATTGCCATTCTAACTGGTGTGAGATGGTATCTCATTGTGGTTTTGATTTGCATTTCTCTGATGGCCAGTGATGACGAGCATTTTTTCATGTATCTGTCGACTGTATGCATGTCTTCTTTGGAGAAATGCCTGTTCATATCCTTTGCCCACTTTTTGATGGGGTTGTTTGTTTTTTTCTAGTAAATTTGTTTGAATTCTTTGTAGGTTCTGGATATTAGCCCTTTGTCAGAGGAGTAGATTGCAAAAATTTTCTCCCATTCTGTAGGTTGCCTGTTTACTCTGATGGTAATTTATTTTGCTGTGCAGAAGCTCTTTAGTTTAATTAGATCCCGTTTGTAAATTTTGTCTTTTATTGCCATTGCTTTTGGTGTTTTAGACATGAAGTCCTTGCCCATGCCTATGTCCTGAATGGTATTATCTAGGTTTTCTTCTAGGGTTTTTATGGTTTTAGGTCTACCATTTAAGTCTTTAATCCATCTTGAATTAATTTTCATATAAGAAGTAAGGAAAGGATCCAGTTTCAGCTTTCTACTTATGGCTAGCCAATTTTCCCAGCACCATTTATTAAATAGGGAATCCTTTCCCCATTTCTTGTTTCTCTCAGGTTTGTCAAAGATCAGATGGCTGTAGATATGTGGTACTATTTCTGAGGGCTCTGTTCTGTTCCATTAGTCTATATCTCTGTTTTTGTACCAGTACCATGCTGTTTTGGTTACTGTAGCCTTGTAGTATAGTTTGAAGTCAGGTAGTGTGATGCCTCCAGCTTTGTTCTTTTGACTTAGGATTATCTTGGAGATGCAGGCTCTTTTTTGGTTCCATATGAACTTTAAAGCAGTTTTTTCCAATTCTGTGAAGAAAGTCATTGGTAGCTTGATGGGAATGGCATTGAATCTATAAATTACCTTGGGCAGTATGGCCATTTTCACGATATTGATTCTTCCTATCCATGAGCATGGTATGTTCTTCCATTTGTTTGTGCCCTCTTTTATTTCACTGAGCAGTGGTTTGTAGTTCTCCTTGAAGAGGTCCTTTACATCCCTTGTAAGTTGGATTCCTAGGTATTTTATTCTCTTTGAAGCAATTGTGAATGGAAGTTCATTCATGATTTGGCTCTCTGTTTGTCTTATACTGGTGTATAAGAATGCTTGTGATTTTTGCACATTGATTTTCTATCCTGATACTTTGCTGAAGTTGCTTCTCAGCTTAAGGAGATTTTGGGCTGAGATGATGGGGTTTTCTAAATATACAATCATGTCATCTGCAAACAGGGACAATTTGACTTCTTTTTTTCCTAACTGAATACTCTTTATTTCTCTCTCTTGCCTGATTGCCCTAGCCAGAACTTCCAACACTATGTTGAATAGGAGTGGTGAGAGAGGGCATCCCTGTCTTGTGCCAGTTTTCAAAGGGAATGCTTCCAGTTTTGCCCGTTCACTATGATATTGGCTGTGGGTTTGTCATAAATAGCTCTTATTATTTTGAGATACGCTCCATCAATACCGAATTTGTTGAGAAATTTTAGCATGAAGGGCTGTTGAATTTTGTCAAAGGCCTTTTCTGCATCTATTTAGATAATCGTGTGGGTTTTGTCTTTGGTTCTGTTTATATGATGGATTACGTTTATTGATTTGTGTATGTTGAACCAGCCTTGCCTCCCAGGGATGAAGCCCACTTGATCATGGTGGATAAGCTTTTTGATGAGCTGCTGGATTTGGATTGCCAGTATTTTATTGAGGATTTTTGCATCAATGTTCATCAGGGATATTGGTCTAATATTCTCTTTTTTTGTTGTGTCTCTGCCAGGCTTTGGTATCAGGATGATGTTGACCTCATAAAATGAGTTAGGGAGGATTCCCTCTTTTTCTATTGATTGGAATAGTTTCAGAAGGAATGGTACCAGCTCCTCCTTCTACCTCCAGTAGAATTTGGCTGTGAATCCGTCTGGTCCTGGACTTTTTTTGGTTGGTAGGCTATTAATTATTGCCTCAATTTCAGAGCCTGCTATTGGTCTATTCAGGGATTTAACTTCTTCCTGGTTTAGTCCTGGGAGAGTGTAAGTGTCCAGGAAATTATCTATTTCATCTAGATTTTCTTGTTTATTTGTGTAGAGATGTTTATAGTATTCTCTGATGGTAGTTTGTATTTCTGTGGGCTCTGTGGTGATATCCCCTTTATCATTTTTTATTGCATCTATTTGATTCTTCTCTCTTTTCTTCTTTATCAGTCTTGCTAGCGGTCTATCAATTTTGTTGATCTTTTCAAAAAACCAGCTCCTGGATTCATTGATATTTTGGTGGGTTTTTTATGTCTCTGTCTCCTTCAGTTCTGCTCTGATCTAAGTTATTTCTTGCCTTCTGCTAGCTTTTGAATGTGTTTGCTCTTGCTTCTCTAGTTCTTTTAATCATGATATTAGGGTGTCAGTTTTCGATCTTTCCTGCTTTCTCTTGTGGGCATTTAGTACTATAAATTTCCCTCTACACATTGATTTAATTGTGTCCCAGAGATTCTGAGATTCTGGTATGTTGTATCTTTGTTCTCATTGGTTTCAGAGAACATCTTTATTTCTGCCTTCATTTCATTATGTACCCAGTAGTCATTCAGGAGCAGGTTGTTCAGTTTCCATGTAGTTGAGTGGTTTTGATTGATTTTCTTAGTCCTGATTTCTAGTTTGATTGCACTGTGGTCTGAGAGACAGTTTGTTATAATTTCTGTTCTTATACATTTGCTGAGGAGTGCTTTACTTCCAACTATGTGGTCAATTTTGGAATAAGTGCGATGTGGTGCTGAGAAGAATGTATATTCTGTTGATTTGGGGTGGAGAGTTCTGTAGATGTCTATTAGGTCCACTTGGTGCAGAATTGAGTTCAATTCGTGGATATCCTTGTTAACTTTCTGTCTCGTTGATGTGTCTAATGTTGACAGTGGAGTGTTGAAGTCTCCCATTATTATTGTATGGGAGTCTAAGTCTCTTTGTAAGTCTCTAAGGACTTGCTTGATGAATCTGGGTGCTCTTGTATTGGGTGCATATATATTTAGAGTAGTTAGCTCTTCCTGTTGAATTGATCCTTTTACCATTATGTAATCGCCTTCTTTGTCTCTTTTGATCTTTGATGGTTTAAAATCTGTTTTATCAGAGACTAGGATTGCAAGCCCTGCTTTGTTTTGTTTTCCATTTGCTTGGTAGATCTTCCTCCATCCCTTTATTTTGAGCCTGTGTGTGTCTCTGCATGTGAGATGGGTCTCCTGAATACAGCAGACTGATGGGTCTTGACTCTTTATCCAATTTTCCAGTCTGTGTCTTTTAATTGGACCATTTAGTCCATTTACATTTAAGGTTAATATTGTTATGTGTGAACTTGATTCTGTCATTGTGATATTAGCTGGTTATTTTGCTTGTTAGTTGATGCAGTTTCTTCCTAGCATCAGTGGTCTTTACATTTTGGCATGTTTTTGCAATGGCTTGTACTGGTTGTTCCTTTCCATGTTTAGTGCTTCCTTCAGGATCTCTTGTAGGGCAGGCCTGGTGATGACAAAATCTCTAAGCATTTGCTTGTCTGTAAAGGATTTTATTTCTCCTTCAGTGATGAAACTTAATTTGGCTGGATATGAAATTCTGGGTTTAAAATTCTTTTTTTTAAGAATGTTGAATATTGGCCCCCACTGTCTTCTGGCTTGTAGAGTTTCTGCTGAGAGATCTGCTGTTAGTCTGATGGGCTTCCCTTTGTGGGTAACCCGACCTTTCTCTCTGGCTGCCCTCATTTCAACTTTGTTGAATCTGACAATTATGTGTCTTGGAGTTGCTCTTCTGGAGGAGTATCCTTGTGGCATTCTCTGTATTTCCTGAATTTGAATGTTGACTTGCTTTGCTAGGTTGGGGAAGTTCTCCTGGATGATATCCTGAAGAGTGTTTTCCAACTTGATTCCATTTTCCCTCACACTTTCAGGCACACCAATCAGACATAGATTTGGTCTTTTCACAGCATCCCATATTTCTTGGAGGCTTTCTTCATTTATTTTTTCTTTTTTTTTCTCTAGACTTGACTTCTCACTTCATTTCATTCATTTGATCTTCAATCATTGATACTCTTTCTTCCAGTTGATCGAGTCGGTTACTGAAGCTTGTGCATTTTTCACGTATTTCTCGTGTCATGGTTTTTATCTCTGTCAGTTTGTTTATGGCCTTCTCTACATTGATTATTCTAGTTATCCATTCTTTCATTCTTTTTTCACGATTTTTAGTTTCTTTGTGCTGGGTATGTAGTTCTTCCTTTAGTTCTGAGAAGTTTGATCAACTGAAGCCTTCTCCTCTCAACTCGTCAAAGTCATTCTCCATCCAGCTTTGTTCCATTGCTGTTGATGAGCTGCGTTCCTTTGGAGGGGGAGATGTGCTCTGATTTTTTGAATTTCCAGCTTTTCTGCCCTGCTTTTTCCCCTTATTTGTGGTTTTATCTGCCTTTGGTCTTTGATGCTGGTGATGTACTGATGGGGTTTTGGTGTGGGTGTCCTTTCTGTTTGTTGGTTTTCCTTCTAACAGTCAGGCCCCTCAGCTGTAGGTCTGTTGGAGATTGCTTGAGGTCCACTCCAGATCCTGTTTGCCTGGGTATCAGCAGCAGAGGCTGCAGAAGATAGAATATTGCTGAACAGCGAGTGCTGCTGTCTGATTCTTGCTCTGGAAGCTTCGTCTCAAGGGTGTACCCTGCCATATGAGGTATGAGGTGTTGGTCTGCACCAAGTGGGGGATGTCTCCCAGGTAGGCTACTCAGGGGTCAGGTACATACTTGAACAGGCAGTCTGTCCGTTCTCAGATCTCAACCTCCATGCTGGGAGATCCACTACTCTCTTCCAAGGTTTCAGACAGCTGTCAGACTCCTCCCATAGGTGGAGTCTACAGAGACAGGCAGGCCTCCTTGAGCTGCGGTGGGCTTCACCCAGTTCGAGCTTCCTGGAGGCTTTGTTTACCTACTTAAGACTCAGCAATGGTGGGCGCCCCTCCCCCAGCCTTTCTGTTGCCTTGCAGTTAGATCTCAGACTGCTGTGCTAGCAATGAGGGAGGCTCCGTGGGCATGGGACCCTCCTGGCCAGGTGTGGGATATAATCTCCTGGTGTGCCGTTTGCAAAGACCCTTGGTAAAGTGCAATATTAGGGTGGGAGTTACCTGATTATCCAGGTGTTGTGTGTCTCAGTTTCCCTTGGCTAGGAAAAGGGTTTCCCTTCCCCCTTGCACTTCTCAGGTGAGGCAATGCCTCACCCTGCTTCAGCTCTCGCTGGTCGGGCTGCACCAGCTGACCAGCACTGATTGTCCGGCACTCCCCAGTGAGATGAGCCCGGTACCTCAGTTGAAAATGCAGAAATCACCTGTCTTCTGTGTCGCTGGCCCTGGGAGCTGGAGGCTGAAGCTGTTCCTATTAGGCCATCTTCCTCCCGACTTCATAATTTTCTTTAGCAAATAAACTGATTGGATGTGTTTTTTTAATTATAATTGCGGATATCACTGGTGAAGTTTCCAGTTAACTATTTCTTTAGTTTTCAATATAATATAAGAAATGAAAGACTGGCTGGTAAAATTCCTGTTAGCAAAATCATTCAAAAGATGATTTATAGACTTATCCCTGTGCCTCTTACCTGGAATCTCAGAGATATTTACACAAATAAAAATTATATAAATTTATAAATGTGATCATCTCAGATGAAATTTTTTCTTCACCTTTTTCTTCTGTTGATGTTTGATTTTGTTATGGTTATATAAATCTTTGGCCAGTGTACAAGGAATGCAGTAATGGAAACTTTTCAAGGATGATTAAGAAAACTTCTGGATAAATCAGGAAATATGCAGTGTTGTCATCAGGATACAGACTTTTACTTTATTTATCTTCAATTTAGACTTGGCAGTCTTTTGCCCATATAGATGTTGAAGTTTTAGGTTTAAAAAATGCCATCCATGCAGATCACTTGTTGCTTGTGTTCTTTCCATACTTCTCCCAAATGGTCCTCTATACCATGTTTGAATAACTCTAGGGAAAGGCATTTGCCCTTCCTGAAGAAATCTGTTATCCTTAGGCTTGCTCAATTTGAAAGTTTTCTTTCTACAAACCTGAATAAAAGTTTATTTATTATTATGTGAAGAAAGTCAATGGTAGCTTGATGCAAATAGCATCGAATCTATAAATTACTGTGGGCAGTATGGCCATTTTCACAATATTGATTCTTCCTATCCATGAGCATGGAATGTTTTTCCATTTTTTTTTATCCTCTCTTACTTCCTTTAGCAGTGGTTTGTAGATTTCGTTGAAGAGGTCCTTCACATCCCTTGCAAGTTGGATTCCTAGGTATTTTATTCTCTTTGTAGCAACTGTGAATGGGAATTGGCTCATGATTTTGCTGTTTGTCTATTTTTGGTGTATAGGAATGCTTGCAATTTTTGTACATTTATTTTGTATCCTGACACTTTGCTGAAGTTGCTTATCAGCTTAAGGAGATTTGGGGCTAAGACAATGGGGTTTTCTAAATATACAATCATGTCATCTGCAAACATAGACAGTTTGACTTCCTCTCTTCCTATCTGAATATACTTTATTTCTTTCTCTTGCCTGATTGCCCTGGCCAGAACTTACAATGCTATGTTGAATAGGAGTGCTGAGAGAGGGCATCCTTGTCTTGTGCTGATTTTCAAAGGGAATGCTTCCAGCTTTTGCCTATTCAGTATGATATTGGCTGTGGGTTTGTTATAAATAACTCTTATTGTTTTGAGATATGTTCCATCAATACACAGTTTATTGAGTGCTTTTTAGCATGAAGGCTGTTGCATTTTATCAATAGCCTTTTCTGCATCTATTGAGATAATCATGTGATTTTTGTCATTGGTTCTGTTTATGTGATGCATTGTGTTTATTGATTTGCATATGTTGACCAGCCTTGCATCCCAGGGATGAAGCTGACTTGATCGTGGTGGACAAGCTTTTTAAAATGCTGCTGGATTTGGTTTGCTAGTATTTTATTGAGGATTTTCACAATGATGTTCATCAGCAATATTGGCCTGAAATTTTCTTTCTTTTTTTTTTTTCTGTGTCTCCACCAGCTTTTGGTATCAGGATGATGCTGGCCTCATAAAATGAGTTAGGGAGGAGTCCCTCTTTTTCTATTGTTTGGAAAAGTTTCAGAAATGGCCCCAGCTCCTCTTTGTACCTTTGTTAGAAATTCTTTGGTAGAATTTGGCTGTGAATTCATCTGGTCTTGGGCTATTTTTGGTTGGTAGGCTGTTAGTTACTGCCTCAATTTCAGAACTTGTTATTGGTCTATTCAGGGATTTGACTTCTTCCTGGTTTATTCTTGGGAGGGTGTATGTGTCCAGTCATTTATCCACTTCTTCTAAATTTTCTAGTTTATTTCTGTAGAGGTGTTTATAGTATTCCCTGATGGTAGTTTATATTGCTGGGGATCAGTAGTGATCTCCCCTTTATCATGTTTTATTGTGTCTATTTGATTCTTCTCTCTTTTCTTCTTTATTAGTCTGGCTAGCAGTCTATCTATTTTGTTAATCTTTTCAAAAAACCACCTCCTGGATTCATTGATTTTTTGGAAGAGGTTTTTGTGTCTCTATTTCCTTCAGTTCTGCTCTGATGTTAGTTATTTCTTGTCTTCTGCTAGCTTTTGAATTTGTTTGCTCTTGCTTCTCTAGTTCTTTTAGTTGTGATGTTAGGGTGTTGATTTTAGATCTTTCCCACTTTCTCCTGTGGGCCTTTAGTGCCATAAATTTCCCTCTAAACACTGCTTTAGCTGTGTGCCAGAGATTCTGGTACACTGTGTCTTTGTTCTCACTGGTTTCAAAGAACTTAATTATTTCTGCATTAATTTTTTTATTTACCTAGCAGTCATTCAGGAGCAGCTTGTTCAGTTTCCATGTAGTTGTGCAGTTTTTAATGAGTTTCTTAATCCTGAGTTCCAATTTGATTTCACTGTGGTCTGAGAGACTGTTTGTTATGATTTCTGTTCTTTTGCATTTGCTGCGGAGTGTTTTACTTCCAATTACGTGGTCGATTGTAGAGTAAGTGTGATGTGGTGCTGAGAAGAATGTATATTCTGTTGATTTGGGGCAGAGAGTTCTGTAGATGTCTATTAGATCTGTTTGGTCCAGAGCTGAGTTGAAGTCCCAAATATCCTTGTTAATTTTCTATCTTGTTGATCTTTTTAATATTGACAGTGGGGTGTTAAAGTCTCCCACTACTATTGTGTGGGAATCTAAGTCTCTTTGTAGGTTTCTAAAAACTTGCTTTATGAATCTGGGTGCTCCTGTATTGGGTGCATTTATATTTAGGATAGTTAGCTCTTCTTGTTGCATTGATCCCTTTACTATTATGTAATGGCCTTCTTTGTCTCTTTTGATCCTTGTTGGTTTAAAGTCTCTTTTATCAGACCCTAGGATTGCAACCCCTGCTCTTTTTATTTGCTTTCCATTTTCTTGGTAAATCTTCCTCCATCCATTTATTTTGAGCCTATGTGTGTCTTTGCACATGAGATGGTTCTCCTGAATACAGCACACCAATGGGTCTTGACTATTTATCCAATTTGCCAGTCTGTGCCTTTTAACTGGGGCATTTAGCCTGTCTACATTTAAGTTTAATATTGTTGTGTGTGAATTTGATCCTGTCATTATGATGCTAGCTGGTTATTTTGCTCACCAGTTGGTGCAGTTTCTTCATAGTTTCAATGGTCTTTACATTTTATTTTGTTTTTGCAGTGACTGGTACCATGTTTTCCTTTCCATATTTAGTGCTTTCTTCAGGAGTTCTTTTAAAGCAGGCCTGGTGGTAACAAAATCCCTCAGCATTTGATTGTCTGTAAAAGATTTTATTTCTCCTTCACTTATGAAGCTTAGTTTGGCTGGATATGAAATTCTGGGTTGAAAATTATTTTCTTTAAGAATGTTGAATATTGGCCTCCCCTCTCTTCTGGCTTGTAGGGTTTCTGTTAGTCTGATGGGCTTCCCTTTGTGGGTAACCAGAACTTTCTCCCTAGCTACCTTTAACATTTTTTCCTCCATATCAACATTGGTTAATCTGACAATTATGTGTCTTACAGTTTCTCTACTCAAGGAGTATCTTTGTGGTGTTCTCTGTATTTCCTGAATTTCAATGTTGGCCTGTCTTGCTGTGTTGGGGAAGTTCTCCTGGATATCCTGAAGTGTGTTTTCCAACTTGGTTCCATTCTCCCCATCACTTCCAGGTACACCAATTAAACATAGGTTTGGTCTTTTCATATAGTACCATATGTCTTGCAGCCTTCGTTCATGTCTTTCCTTTTTTTTTTTTTTTTTTCCTCTAATCTTGTCTTCACACTTTATTTCATTAAGTTAATCTTCAATCTCTGGTATTTTTTCTTCTGCTTGATAGATTTGGCTATTGATACTTGTGTATGCTTCACGAAGTTCTCATGTTGTGCAGCACCATCAGGTTGTTTATGTTCTTCTCTATACTGGTTATTCTAGTTTGCAATTCCTCTAATCTTTTATCAAGGTTCTTAGCTTCCTTGCATGGATTAGCACATGCTCCTTTAGCTCAGAGGAGTTTGCTATTACCTACCTTCAGAAGCCTACTTCTGTCAATTAGTCAAACTCATTCTCCATCCAGTTTTATTTCCTTGCTGGTGAGGAGTGTGATCCTTTGGAGGAGAGGAGGCATTCTGGTGTTTGGAATTTTCAGCCTTTTGTGCTGGTTTTTCCTCATCTTCATGGATTTATCTACTTTTGGTCTGTGCTGTTTGGATGGAGATTTGCATGATGGTCCTTTTTGTTGATATTGATGCTATTGCTTTATGTTTGTTAGGTTTCCTTCTAACAGTCAGGCCTCTCTTATGCAGGTCTGCTGGAGTTAGCTGGGAGTCCACTCCATACCCTGTTTGCTTGGGTATCCCCGGCAGAGGCTGTAGAACAGCAAAGATTGCTGCCTGCTCCTTCCTCTAGAAGCTTCATCACAGAGGGCAACTCACAAGATGCCAGCTGGAGCTCTCCTGTATGAGATGTCTGTTGACCCCTGTTGGGAGGTGTCTTCTCGTCATGAGGCACAGGGGTCAGGGACCCACTTGAGGAGGCAGTCTGTCGCTTAGCAGAGCTCGAGTGCTATGTTGCGAGATCCACTGCTCTCCAGAGCTGGCAGGCAGGAACTTTTAAGTCTGATGAAGCTGCACCCGCACCTGCCAGTACCCCTGGTGCCTTTCTTTCAGAGATGCCCTGCCCAGAGAGGGGGAATCTAGAAAAGCAGTCTGCTTACAGTGGCTTTGTGGTACTGTGGTGAGTTCTGCACAGTCCACATTTCCCTGAGGCTTTGTTTACACTGTGAGGGGAAAAGTGCCTACTCAACCTTTAGTAATGGAGGACACCATTCCCCCACCAAGCTGGAGCATCCCACATAGACTTCAGACTGCTGTGCTGGCATGAGAATTTCAAGCCAGTGGATCTTAGCTTGCTAGGTTCCATGGGAGTGGGATCTGCTGAGCCAGACCACTTGGTTTGAAGCCAGACCCTCTTCAGCCCCCTTTCCAGGGGAGTGAACAGTTCTTTCTTGCTGGCGTTACAGTGCCACTGGGGGGGAAAAAAAATCTCCTGCAGCTAGCTCAGTGTCTGCCCAAATGGCTGCCCAGTTTTGTGCTCGAAATCCAGGACTCTGGTGTTGTAGGCACCCGAGGGAATCTCCTGGTCTATGAGTTGTAAAGACAGTGGGAAAAGCATAGCATCTGGGCTGGAAAGCACCGTTCCTCACCTCAGGGTCCCTCATGGCTTCCCTCAGCTAGTGGAGGGAGTTCCCCTACTCTTGTGTTTCTGGCGTGAGGCAACTCCCCACCCTTCTTCTGCTTGCCCTCCATGGGGTGTACCTACTGTCTAAGTAGTCCTAGTGAGATGAACCAGATACCTCAGTTGGAAATGCAGAAATCACCCACCTTCTGGGTTTGTCTCACTGTGAGTTGCAGACTGGAGCTGTTCCTATTCAGCCATCTTGCCCAGGAATCCTCCATTATTGGGAGAACCCGCTCCCAATAGTTAACGTGGGTTCTTTTCTATTTCCTAGGCATCTCGGATCTCGGCTGGTTTGAGAAATAAAGGGAAAGAGTACAAGAGAGAGAAATTTAAAGCTGGGTGTCTGGGGGAGACATCACACATTGGCAGGTTCTGTGATGCTCCCCAAGCCGTAAAACCAGCACGTTTCTGTTAGCGATTTTCAAAAGGGGAGGGAGAGCACAAATAGGGTGTGGGTCACAGATATCACAGACTTCACAAGGTAATAAAATATCACAAAGCAAGTGGAGGCAGGGCGAGATCACGGGACCACAGGATGGGGCAAAATTAAAATTGCTAATGAAGTTTCAGGCACTCATTGTCATTGATAACATCTTATCAGGAGACAGGGTTTGAGAGCAGACAACCTATCTGAACAAAATATATTAGGCGGGAATTTTCCTCGTGCTAATAAGCCTGGGAGCACTACAGGAGACCGGGTCTTATTTCATTCCTTCAGCTTTGACCATAAAAGGTGACCACCCTTAGGGGCCATTTATAGACCTATCCTCAGGGAACATTCTCTTTCTCAGGGATGTTCCTTGCTGAGAAAAAGAATTCAGTGATATTTCTCCTATTTGCATTTGAAAGAAGAGAAATATGGCTCTGTTCTGTCTGACTCACCATCACAGTCAGACACCAAGTCGTATCTCCCTTGTTCCCTGAAGATTGCTGTTATCCTGTTCTTTTTTCAATGTGCCCAGATTTCATATTGTTCAAACACACATGCTCTACAAACAATTTGTGTAGTTAACGCAATCATCACAGGATCCTGAGGTGACATTCGTCCTTCTCAGCTTACAAAGAAGATGACAGGATTAAGAGATTCAAGTAAAGACAGGCCTAGGAAATCACAAGGGTATTGATTAGGGAAGTGATAAGTGTCCATGAAATCTTCACAATTTATGTTCAGAGATTGCAGTAAAGACAAGCTTAAGAAATTATAAAAGTATTAATTTGTGGAACTAATAAATGTCCGTGAAAATCTTCACAATTTATGTTCTTCAGCCACAGCTTCAGCTGGTCCCTCGGTTCAGAGTCCCTGACTTCCCGCAACACTCCATGGATAACCTTTTTAATGTGCTGCTGGATTCAGTTTACCAGTATTTTATTGAGAATTTTCACATTGATGTTCATCAGGGATATTGGCCTGAAATTTTCTGTTTTTGTTGTGTCTTTGCCAGGTTTTGGTATCAGGATGATGCTGGCCTCATAAAATGAGTTAGAAAGGAGTCCCTCTTTTTCTATTGTTTGGGATAGTTTCAGAAGGAATAGTCACAGCTCCTCTTTGTACCTCTGGTAGAATTCAGCTGTAAATCCATCTGGTCCTGGACTTTTTTTTTTTTTTGGTAGGCTATTCATGACTGCCTCAATTTCAGAATGTATTATTGGTCTTTTCAGGGACTTGACTTCTTCTTGGTTTAATCTAGGGAGGGTGTATGTGTCCAGGAATGTATCCATTTCTTCTCGATTTTCTAGTTTATTTGCATAGAGGTATTTGTAGTATTCTCTGATGGTAGTTTGTATTTCTGTGGGATCAGTGTGATCTCCCCTTTATCATTTTTTACACATCTATTTGATTCTTCTCTCTTTACTTCTTTATTAGTCTGGCTAGTGGTCTATCTATTTTATTAATCTTTTCAGAAAACCAGCTCCTGGATTCACTGATTTTTTGAAGTTGTTTTTGTGTGTCTATCTCCTTCAGTTCCTCTCTGATCTTAGTTATTTCTTGTCTTCTGCTAGTTTTGAATGTGCTTGCTTTTGCTGCTCTTTCTTTTAATTGTGATTTAAGGGTATTGATTTTAGATCTTTCCCACTTTTTCCTGTGTGCATTTAATGTTACAAATTTCCCTCTAAACACTGACTTAGCTATGTCCCAGATATTCTGGTATGTTGTGTCTTTGTTCTCATTGGCTTCAAATAACTTATTTGTATCTGCTTTAATTTCATATGGTACCAAAAAGAGCCCATATATCCGAGACAATCCTAAGTAAAAGAATAAAGCTGGAGGCATCATGGTACCTGGTTTCAAACTGTACTACAAGGCTACAGTAACCAAACAGCATTGTACTGGTACCAAAAGAGATATGTAGACCAATGGAACAGAACAGAGGCCTCAGAAATAAATAACACACATCTACCACCATCTGATCTTTGACAAACCTGACCAAAACAAACAATGGGGAAATGATTCCCTATTTTATAAATGGTGTTGGGAAAACTGGCTAGCATAAGCAGAAAACTGAAACTGGATCATTTCCTTATACCTTATACAAAAATTAACTCAACATGGATTAAAAATTTAAATGTGAGACCTAAAACCATAGAAACCCTAGAGGAAAACGTAGGCAATACCATTCCGGACATAGGCATGGACAAAGACTTCATGAATAAAACACCAAAAGCAACTGCAACAATAGCCAAAATTGACAAGTGGGATCTAATTAAACAAAAGAGCTTCTGCACAGCAAAAGAAACTATCATCAGAGTGAACAGATAACCTACAAAGTGGGAGAAAATTTTTGTAATCCAATCATCTGACAAAGGTCTAATATGCAGAATCTACAAGGAAGGTAAACAGATTTATAAGAAAAAAAACAACTACATCAAAAAGTGGGCGAAGTATATGAACAGACACTTTTCAAAAGAAGACATTGATGAGGCCAACTAACATATGTATAAAAGCTCATCATCACTGGTCATTAGGGCAATGCAAATCAAAACCACAATGAGATACCATCTCACGCCAGTTAGAATGGCGATCATTAAAAAGTCAGGAAACAACTGATGCTGGAGAGGATGTGGAGAAATAGGAACACTTTTACACTATTGGTGGGAGTGTAAATTAGTTTAACCATTGTGGAAGATGGTGTGGTGACTCCTCAAGGACCTAAAACCAGAAATATCATTTCTTGGTATATACTCAAAGGTTTATAAATCATTGTATTATAAGGATACACGTACAGGTTATTGCAGCAGTATTCACAATAGCAAATACTTGGAGTCAACCCAAATCCCCATCAATGTTAGACTTGATAAAGAAAACGTGGCACATGTACACCATGGAATACTATGTAACCATAAAAAAGAATGAGTTCATGTCCTTTGCAGGGACGTGGATGAAGCTGGAAACCATCATTCTCAGCAAACTAACACAGGAACAGAAAACCAAACACCGCATATTCTCACTCATAAGTGGGAGTTGAACAATGAGAAAACAGGGGCACAGATAGGGGAAAGTCACACACTGGGGCCTGTTGGGGGTAGGGGGTAAGGGGAGGAATAGCATTAGGAGAAATACCTAATGTAGATGACAGGTTGATGGATGCAGCAAACTACCAAGGCACCTGTATACCTATGTAACAAACCTGCACATTCTGCATATGTATCCCAGAACTTAAAGTATAATTTAAAAAAATATATATCATCATCACCCACTTGTCCTACTCAGTATTATACAGAAATAGTCCAATACTTCATAACATTATAACACTTAAAATATTTGATGGCATTTTTATTCCTTGGGATGAACATCTCCTTCCGCTGCTGATCTAAGCTCTTGTATCATTCAGGAAGTTTTCTCAGGATGTGTCTCCTAATAACTTCTTCTAGCAAATTCTCTCTTTGGCACTCAGAGCTCAGCACAGTAATATCTTCAGTCTCTGACCAATGCAGACTAGAAGTCAGACTATCAATTTCATTGCTACAGATAAAATTCTAAGTGTGAATCCTGCAACTTTGTTAATGTATTTTGCCTCCACCTCCAGGTCAAGTTGCTGTTGGACTTCTTGCATGTCTGAACTACACTAAGCATACCCTATGATAAAACTCCCTGCTGCAAAGCTTGGCTTGTCAAATTGGGCAAACTAATGTAGATTGAGAGCACATGCATTATAACTAACTCTGACTTCTGAAAATAACATCCTATCTTAGGGCATTAATTACTCTCATTTTAGACATTTATAAAAGTATTAAATTAGATTTTTGGAAGACATTGGGCATAATATTACATCTTGAGGTCTACTGCCCATATGGTAGGCTGTTGGGGTCCTGGATATGATCTGAAGCAGAATATGTAGGAATTTTGGCATTTTTTAAAGGTTGGTTTTTCTTTTCCTTTTTTTTAAGCTTCATTCCATGGGCTAATGATATACACTATATTCCTGGGGCACATGAACTAATAATCTCCAGATATTATCTCCTTTGGACTTTGATTGCTATCACTGAAGGCAAAGATGGTTTCAGAATACTCAGGTCATACTTTATTCAGAGTGCCCAGAAAAAAACAAAACATATTCCCCTCTCCTCTACCCATCCCCCCAAAATTGCAAAATCTACTAAAAGAGTTCGGAATTCACTGAAGCAACACTTAGGATTTAGTAATGAGGCATTCCTCTGGCTTCACATCTGTTAATGTTTTGCCATAGTCTAAGATTCCAAGGGAAACCAATAAAAAATTTGTGACAATAATCAAGAAAATTTTGATGGGTTAAGACACTATGCCTTTTCTAACGTTTTTTTTAAAGGGAGGTACTATGTTACTGCTTATGAATTACTTTGCAAACTCCTAGTATATTAATATAGCGATCTTTTATTTATGCTACTTTTATACTTTTTGTCTTTCAGATGCATTAGGTAAAGTAATAATGTTTCTTTCATTTATCTTAGTTTTTCTTATGATTCTTTTTTTCTTATTTTACATGTCTCTATTTTATTTTCTTGACATTCTTACCTATCTGCCTTTGAGATAAATATCTTTCATTATTTCTAGATGAGTGCAGGTTGAAAGAAGTAAAGAAGTAGGAAGTAGTTTCCAAGAAAGACAGAGAAGCATAAGGGAATGTAAGATGACACTCTTTAGCAAAGGGTAGAACATTGTGTAACCAAACAATCTAATGGTTGTTATATATTGTTTGGATACTACCTAGTCACATTATGGTACTATTTATTTGTGTGTTGTGGGAATTGACACATGATGAATTCCACCCATGAAGAGATGGCACTTATCATGTGAAATAGACACAAGTGTGGCAATGCAGAGTCGGTGGTTAATAAATCTGAAATGTTTTCAGGAACAGATGGATTTTGTGGAAAACATTTTGGCAAATACTGTTTTCATTATAAACACTCTCCTGGGCTTTTAGTTCATAGCACAGCTATTTTCTTTTGAATAACAAAAGTATACTAATTTGATTAGAAAGGTGAGGGATGGAAGGTGAGAAAAATATTGGAGGGTAACCAAGTTTAGTTTAATATTTAAGAATAACTTTAATCAGAATGCTAGTTTTTAAACAAAATTAATATCTGAAATGTATTCATCTTGCCTATTTAAAAATTGAAACTCAGTATTATACTGGACTCTATCTAATCTCATCAATTTCCCTCAAGTACATTTTCAGAATCAAAGTTTTGATCCTTAACACCATATCTATAGCTAAGATGTTATGAATATCTTCCTCTGAGCAATGGTAGTTATTTTAACAGTACATTATTTTTACTCTTTCAGATGTTTCTTTTTGTCTTATTTTTTGTAAGTTTATTTATTCATACAGGAAAACAGATATCCATTTGGCTTTGTTCATGCATCCGTAACATTTTTATTCTTAAAATTCAAATCTGTTTATTTTCTGGGGGGCAACATAAAAACTATGACATAATAGTTTTCATGTTGAAATATTGAACTTTCAAAGCTGGCAACAAATTATAGTGAGAAGAATTATACCAGCAATTTAATCACATGAGCAAGTCTTATCTCTCAGAAATAACATATGTTCCACATTTTCAGCAGTATTTAGTAACATACTGCAAAAACTATAAGCCTTTAAACTTCTTTAACTCCTGGACTTCTTTAGCTATTTTTATAGGCCATACAGAGCTCAACTGCACAAAGCAAACATGTTTATGTTTCCATAAAGTTAAAATAAGATCTACCTTAGGATCCATCGTAAAGCAATCCATACTTCCTAAGCTTTCTAAAACAAAAGGGAGCAGTTGCAGAGAACTATGCTCTTTCCTATCCAAAAGGGAGTTTATTAATGTGAGGAACCTGAAGCAGACAAGAGAATTGTATGTAAACTTTGGATCACCAGACACTACTTTATTCTATAAAAGCTGTACAAAGTGACATATGCCAAAGTAAATAACTTTTGTAGTTAAGTCAGCATCTCCACAATTTTGTAGAAAACCAAACCCATTTGTTTATTTTCATTGCAGTTGAAAAACACTGACACATGAAAGCAAGTTGATCAAATCTGTTCCAAATTGCAGAGTGAAATTAAAAGTGTTAGGAGAGAGATGAAAATAAATGAACTATATAAAATACATGTCTAGTCTTTGATTTTTTTTTACAGTGTAGTCTTCTTTTTAATCCTTTAAGATAAAAATATATTTTTTCTTTGAGTTTTCAGGTATTTCAATGAGCAAAAGCCCCTTTTCTATTCATTATTTAGATAAGAATTTTATGTAAGGAAAAAAAAGAACCACATTTGAAGATAACGTACCAAAGGAACCAGTTTAAAATCTGAAACTGAGCATGTGAAGCTGCCTCAGGAGCTATTTTGGCCATAGTGCTTAGAGGCCATACATTTTTTGCTGGTCTTTCCTAAGTCACAGATGCATAATTTAGCCATACAAATATTTATTGTTTTCTTTTTGATTTATTATAGCTCAATCCAAACACATATTTTTCAAACAAAAAATAATCAAAAGTTTGAGGATCCTTTTATAAAATTTTTATTTTATTTATTTATTTATTATTTTTTATTTTATTTTATTTATTTATTTTTTTTTTGAGAAGGAGTCTCGCTCTGTCACCTAGGCAGGAGTGCAGTGGCGTGATCTCGGCTCACTGCAAGCTCCACCTCCCAAGTTCACGCCATTCTCCCACCTCAGCCTCCTGAGTAGCTGGGACTACAGGCTCCCACCACCACGCCCGGCTAATTTTTTGTATTTTCAGTAGAGACAGGGTTTTATCATGTTAGCCAGGATGGTTTCAATCTCCTTACCTCGTGTTCTGCCTGCCTTGACCTCCCAAAGTGCTGGAATTACAGGTGTGAGCCACCACGCCAGGCCAAGTTTGAGGATTCTTAGACAATTTAAAAGAAATATCTATATCTTTACAGTTGCTTATATATTAAATTTGCGACATGTGGGTATAGGGAGATTTATACAAAAATACATGTCTTAATTATAAAGCTCTTAAAATTACAATGATTTTATTTTATAATTTCTTTAGGAACAACTTAAGTATTTAAAAATCAAGAAACTGTATCCTGTAGTTTGTAAATACAATGGACATATGGAAACATGGCAAGAAAGGGAATGAATTAGAAGCACTTGCATTTTTTTTACCTGCAAGATTCCTTGTCTTTGAAAGTTTAAGTCAAACGTATAGGTGTCAACGAGCAGAAAAATGTACTTGGAATTAGGTGTACGATGCTTGTTAACAGTAACAAGGCTTGTTAATCCAAATCTCTACAGACCCCACTGAAAATATCTATTCATGTATAG
Organism: Macaca fascicularis; assembly: GCF_037993035.2. Taxonomy (NCBI): domain Eukaryota; kingdom Metazoa; phylum Chordata; class Mammalia; order Primates; family Cercopithecidae; genus Macaca; species Macaca fascicularis. Next base: position 57,033,598 of record NC_088391.1, on the reverse strand, counting down.
GAGCAGCAAATAATGAACATACTCTCTGTGTGTGTTTGTTTAGCACAATTAGTGCCTTTAACTCTCCCTAAAAAACATTTTCTGTATCTAGGGCAATTTTCCAAATTCAGCCTCCAGTCCTCTCAAAGTCATGCCAGATTACTTTTACTCAATTAGCAGAAGGACAGAAATTGAGAAGGGGTCAATGAAAGTAACTAAAATAAATACAAGCAACTAAAAGTAAATACAAGTTTTTGGGCACTAGTGTCGGTATGGACAGACTGTTGGCCTGAGGAAAAAATAATGTTACTTAATAGCATTGTTCAATTATCTAACTGTATCTTCAGAACATCAATTATCTATCACCACTGAGAGGAAAAAAGTGTTTCAAATTAAATAATGTATAAAATATATACATAAATAAAACATGGCTGCAAAGATACTATGATAAATGGAGTAGCAATAGAAATAACAAAATCCTCTTTCCAAAGAATGATGTGTTCTAGAAAAATCCTTCTGTCCTTCCCTGGCTTACATTTCTGCTAAGGAAAGGACCTATCAGAGATATTCCTCTTAATGTAGTGCAACTCTGAGTTTTGAGTATAACTTTTACAAACTCCCAAACATTAATATCTGCTTTCAAGCTAGGCTTGATAATTTTATATGTGTGTTCTCCCATGAAAAGTCAACAGCAGGTAATTAGTTGATATGTGTTCTTATGTTCCCTATGTAGATCATCAGAATTTGTTTGTGGTTTCTAAAGGAACAGTGACTTGAAAATAGTTTTGAGTGGTTTGAAAATAGTTTGCAGAATGCTATTTCCACTTCTATGGGAGCAGCCCCCCATTCTAGTGAATAATGTTGGATTTTGATATCCTTTGGTACATTCATAAGTAGCTGTCTAGATCAACACTGACGTATAAACCTTCAGGTGAGGTTGACCTTACATGGTAAAAGTTGTGAACATTTTATAACATAAATCCATTTTTATATGTAACATATTAAATTTGTCTTACTGCCTCCAAGGTGTTTATTTTAGGATATCTATCTATCTGTCTATCTATCTGTCTGTCTATCTATCTATCTATCTATCTATCTATCTATCATCTACGTATCTATCTTCAGTGATCAAATTCAAACATCTTCAGAATTACAATTCTGAACGCTGGGTGAGGTACTTTAATTTCAGTAATTTGGGAGGCTGAGGCAAGAGGATCACTGAGTCCCAAGAGTTCAAGACCAGCCTGGGAAATATTGTGAGACCCCATATCTAAATATATATATATATATATATATATATATATATATATATATATATACACATATAAAATTAGCTGGATGTGGTGGCATGCGCTTGTAGTCCCAACTACTTAGAAGGCAGAGGTGGGAGAGTTGCTTGAGCCCAGCAAGCTGAGGCTGCAGTGAGCTGTGATCACACTACTGCACTCCAGCCTGGACAATTCTTCAAAATCTTCAAAATTACAATAGTCTGCATTTCAGAAAATTGTCTATACCATTTTAGGCAAAGTTAAAAAATCAAAAATATTTTAAGCCACTGCATCAAGCAGTGATTATCCAATGCATCCAATTTAGAGAAAGACTCCAATAACATGGGATGCCAGCCATCATGTAGAACTGTGGAGTCATTGAGAAGTACAAAATATTTTTTTTTTCCTGTGATCTAAGTAAATTTCAGAAACTTAGGAGGAAAATCAAAAGGTAATATGAAGTTAAACATAATACAGATGAAATTGCTTCTTTGAAAATTCACTTGTTACCATTATGAGGAATAACAGAAACAAGTGTTGAATTTGCTTAGAGAATTCTGTCAGCACTTAGGTTTTTGTTGTTGTTGTTGTTTTGGAAATTATCGGTTTCAAAACATTGCATTATTGATGCATTTCTTAGTCAGAAGTTTTCCAGATTTTTTTTTTTTTTTTGGTAACAGAGATATAGGCAGAAAAATAACTAAAAATATTTTATCTTCCTTAGGTGGAAAACATCAGCATTTTATCTTCTACTACAGTAGCTGACAACATTAAACTTGTAGGGCAAAAAGAATGAAATGATTCTGTCATAATATCTTCCAAAGGTTCCTAATTCAATGAGTGATATTCAGCTTCTCACTTTCCTCATAGCATCCTTACACTCAGCAATATTTCTGTCCTTCAGGAGCTAACCTACTCAGCAGGAGATTTAGGTAAGACTGCAATGGCTGGAGCATTTCCAAATATCTGGTCTTCCGCTTTCTGGAACATGAGAAATCATTCATTTTGAACAGTAACATCTGGCCCTAAAAATGTCCAGAATGGTAACTATTCAAAATAATCAGAAAGTGACATTGGCATAAGTTGTAGTTTCCTGTGACCACTCAGGAATGTTCAGCATTACTTGTGTGATTACATCTAATTGTTCATTAGTTGCATATGAATATAACTGTTCTCAACCATTTCCAAACTTAAGAACATGTTATGGGTTTGATCACTGTGAAACAATGTTAGGGTACTAATCCTTATATAGAGAATCACATTTCTCCATTGAAGTCCTCCTCAAGATGTCATTTTAAAAATTGCCATTGAGCTTTTTTTTTTTAAAAAAAAAAAAGAATAAAGACTTCAGAAATACACTTCTATTTTTCATCTTTCCATTATTATGATAAAAGTTAAAAATAAACACAAAGGCTATTTTTCTCATACTTGGCAGTTATATTTGTTATTTATATCCAAGTTAAAAATCTAAAATTGATTTCCCGTGTGAAGTGAGTTTTAGCCAACCATCTGCTCAGGAGAGGGGAAAGGCAGACAAAGCTTATTCTTTCCTGCTGCTGCTTCTCACTGCTGTTAGGTGACTACTGGGAACCTTAAAATAGGATTGCCAGGTTTAACTTTTCAGAATGTGGAGTAGGCATATGTGTCTACTAGGGATTTGGGGCAGGGAGGGGTGTACTTAGACCAGCAGGACTAGCTAACGTATTAGGTACTGATATTGTTGAATGCCATAGATGGGAGCACAGATGTCCCAAACATGTCCTGCTTCCCATCTCAAATTCATGATTCAGCAATAAAAATGAGATGATCTTGAATATACAGATTACCCATGAGCCCATGTCTAGACTTGAATGTTATTTCAAAAACTGGTTTTCTTAATCCAGTGGCTTTCAATTTTGGGGATGAGTATCTTGGAGAAATCTAGTTTTGGTGCTGGTGACAAATTAAGACAACACCTAGGGATAAAGAGATGTTATTAATTCAGAGAATTTGCAATAATGTTCAGAGGTGGAAAATACTGCACACCTTACAGCATTCATGGTGAGCTTAATTGTGGAAGACAATTCCTAGAAGTATAGAGTTTGCTACCTTTGCAATGCAAAATGTATTTTAATAGGGAAAAAATGGGGATGAGAACAATTAGTGCAAACCAAAGTAAATATGTAAATATGATATTTGCTGTATTTCAAAATCCAGCGTTTGAAATACAGCAAATACTTAAATCATGTTTAAATGACCATGGAATTCACAGTAAGGGAACATAATGTTAAGCATATTTTTCTATTGACATGTATTTTAAATCTTATGCCCTGAATTTATTTTCTCATATTTATAAAAAAAAATTTTGGCCTTCTGGCTCCTTTTTTTTTTTTTCATTTCTCAAAGTCTGTATGGAATTCAAGCATTAAATCTCTCTGCCTCTACCCAATCCAGTCCACACAGAGTCATCCTTATTTTAATCTCTTCTTCTTTCTCCCTGCCCTTTCATTCTATTCTTGTATGTATTCTTTCCATTATATTACCTAATCCTTACATAGGAAGCATTTCTATACTGTCTGCTTTACTTCACAGAATCTCTTAAATATGTTTCTGTAGCCTTAGAAGTAGGAAGATTTTTGTCCTTATATGTCAGTACAGACTTTTTTCCTCCCCAGAAAAATCTTAAAAGCTAAAATTTATCAAGTGAAACAGAAATAGTAATTTTGAAGCTGGAAAATGTTTACTACCTCATGCCATTTAACTTAAGCCTATTCAGTGATTTCGTGTACGTGACTTCCATAATTACTATTTGAAAAAAAAAAAGGCAGAAGAAGAAAAGGACAAAAAGAGAGAGTGGGGGAAAGCAGTGAGGGATAGGAAGAAGAGAAAAATATATTTGTATTTGGTTATTCAAGAATCAATCAGCTAGACATTCACAAGGAGCTATCCAAATGTTTATAGTAGGTTCTACTATTTAATGAAAGTAAAACAAACTAAAACCAAAGACTGTAATTATGTTTAACATTTCCAAATTTTTAAGGAATTTAAGCCAAAATGTATCCATGCATATCCATGATTCTAGCTTACTTATCTCCTGTTTATGAAAATGTATATCTAGAGAAAAAATAGTTATTTTATGTTACATTTACTAACATTTAAGTTCTGTAGTCCCTGTTAAGGAAATGGCAAATGGAGACAGTTCCTCAGTAATCATACTGAAGTTCCTGCAGCTTCTCTGCCCTTCAGAAGTGATCACTGCCAGTAAAACTTTGTTCCTATTGAGGATATTCACTTGAATTTTGTTTAAAATCGGAATTTTTTGTCTCAATCATACAATCCACTGCATTCTAGTGAACCTGACATATTCTTTAACAATGTTTAAAATACTGAAATACGATAGTCTACTTAAATTAAGTTGCCTTATATTAAAGTACCCGCAGTTTAAAGATGTAAAGAGAGCGATCAGAGGGATTTTTCCAGTGGCTAAAAAAATAAAAATTTGTTTTATTTTAAATAATCAGGGACGTCAAGAATACCAAAACTGATGGATTACAGTTCTTTATGTTAAATGCTCAACAAAGTAAGTTTTCATGTTAAAAATTATTGGTAATTTTAGATCTTTTCTAATACTTTGTAATGAGTTAAACTGAAAGCAATCTTCCTTTGAATGTTGTAGACATCTCAATGAAATGTTTAAGATGTGATGCATTGAAATGTTCTAAATTAAGTTTTATGCCTACATGGAAATTACAGCTACAGCAACAGCATTAAAAGACAACATCTCCTCCTCAGGACTCCCCCGTGACTAGGATGGGATGAATGCTGCCCAAGGCCAGACCACACAATTGCTTCTTCTCTGCTATGGAGTTATAGAATAAATTTAGAATAACAAAGAAAGTCTCTCTATTAGTGAGTCCAAACCTGTGTCCCTTATTGAACACAGTATTTAGCATGCAAGAGTGAACATAGATTAGAAGAAAGAGATGCTGTCAGGGAGCATTCCTAAGCCCCTTCCTGGAACATTTCCTTCTCTCTCAGATGTATTTACGCTTGAGCATATTTATCGCTGCCTTTTTCACTGCTTTGTTAGTATTACTAGCATTTTCAACTTTGAAAAGTTTCCCATCTCCAAGGAGAAATGATGAAAGTCGTTTAGTAGTAGGACATTGCTCCAGTGGAAAGGTTTTACCGTCTAATGCTTTTAAGTGTGTCTTTTAGGCTATAAGTGAGATCTGTGCCTTGTTTCTGAGATGAGCACATAAACCCTGTTTTGCTAAGGTACTGCTTTCTTTAGTTGCCTCTTGGGTACTTCTTTCTAAACCACTGTATATGGTTTTGCTGAATCAGAGAAAAATAGAAATTTTTCTGCAACTAAAAAATCTCTTACATGTATTTGAAACAGAAAAAATGATATCAGATGAAAACATGATAAGGGAATCTACAACTTATTGGCATTTATTAATTTAATATATATGTATTTTGCTGGCATTAATGCTTAATTTCTACAGTTGTTTTAGTGATTTGTTTGTTTTTGTTTTGTTTTTGCACCATCTAGGTGCTGATGATTCAGTGGTGAATGAAAACACCAGCTCCTCTTTACAGGATTTAAGTCCTAAGTCATACAGAGATTAAGAATATAACTATGTTTAAACAAAGCTAAACTGTGATCCTGATTTGACCACTTACAAGCCCCATGAAGATGAATATATGTGGTAAATTCTCTGAGTCACAATTTTCTCATGGGTAAATAACAGATCATTATCACTTTTTTGAAGTTTATGTTGCATAATGAAAATAAGGAGCCTAAGTCAAGCCTTAATGGGGAGCATTACAGTAAATATTAGTTGTCAGTAATGCTTGATGTGTGCTTGTAGTCTAGTAGTAACAGGAGAAGTTTTTACATTGACTGTGTGCATCACAAATATTGTCTGCAAACTTCCCAGCAATTCTGGGAGGTGTACATGTAGTCATCTTGTTTCTTCACTGAAGAATCTGGGGCTTAGGGCAAGAGCTTAATTAAAACTTGCCCAAGTCTCACAGCTGCTACTTGTCAGAACAAAGGTGAAACACATTTATCTGATGCCAAAGCCCATGTGTTTCTCTTGCATTAATCTGATGCTTAATCCGAGGTCGGCACTGCTTGAAGAAGCCCTTCTCTTTTTTCCTCTTTGAGAGAGAAACAAATTGTACCTTTTTCTATCCACAATTCGGCATGCTCAAAGCAGCAAGACAGTTAGCTAACTTCTTCATAAATACAGCACTCTGGCAACAAAACCACAGAACATATTTTAGTCAACTACTATTAAAATAATCTCTCTCTAGCATCACCTCCTCCCTCATTCTATTCCAAATCAGTCCCCTTATACATAATGTCTCCATGTAATTTATCTTCCAAACTAGGGCATTTGGAGGAGTGAAAGGGGGCACTAATAATCATTACTCTAGATTAACCATTATAAACCAGCTCCATCCTGGAGAGGCCAAGACATATGGTCACCACATTTATAAGACTCCAAGGTTTAAATTATGGTTAGATTAGGAAAATACTGATAATAACAGGTAGAACATTCTGTCTTCCTATATATGGATACATACACCTTTCCTTTTGAAGGCCAGAGTAAAGTCATTGCATCATTAATGCAGCCTTTGGTTCATGCTCAGTCACCCTCTGTAGCAATGTAATAACTTCTAACTTTCTTTGCTCCCTCAGACCAAGGGGATATGAATAACTGGCACCTTCTCCTTATAACATTTAAATAATCTATTTTATGTTCAGAGGATCTATGGATAAAAGCATTTTATGTTCTCCTTGAAATCCTTTGGTCAGTGCCCATATACACAACCTATGTATTTAGAAGGAAATGTGCTGTGGAAAATGATTTGTTCAATCGTAGCTAAGTATCTCTGCAAAGGGAGATGCATTTGTAAACTGTGCAAATGCAAATTTTGCTATCACAGCAACCACCAGTTATTTGCAACAGTTTCTTATTGCAAATAACATCTTGAAAACTGGTGCTAGGTTAAATCTTTTATATGAGAATATTAAAGAGAAATGAAGAAAAGATAAGCAGATTATTTAATAAGATGATTGAACCAAGAGGAGGGGAGGTGGAGGAGAAGAAAGAAAAAAATCGAGCAAATGGAAATGGACAAAAAGTAGCTATCTGTATTACGTGTTTGCCTCAGATTTTGCTGAGATTTATCCATTTAGGATCAGTGAATTTTCTTAAATGCATATGTCAGCCCATCTTTACCAGGTGTCTGTGATGAAAACAAATATCATTAATTTCTTTAAAAACAATTTTACTGTATAGACATAACATCTAAATAGCATACAAGGAATAAAAAAATGGAAGGAGGATGGATTATGAATCTGGTTTTATAGTATTGTTATAAGCAGGAATATTTCAACAATTCACCTTAAAAATCACACAAAACACATAAGTGAAGTAAGTGTATCTTAATGTCATAGAAACTTAACCTAAAGTAGAAAGGGAGGAAAAAGGCATGAAGATAAAGATGTGAGTAAAAATATTAAAAGATTATTCAGTTCTACCCTCCCTCCAAAAATGCACTAAAACAGCGTATGTAAATTATAAGGTTTACAATTACATTGTGAATTTCAGTGGCATATTTAACTGAATAATTCACACCTTGTAATTGTATTTATTGTCTTTTCATTTCCTCCCTCTCTTCCTCTATTCTTGCTTGATTCATTCTTTTTAAATTTTATTTTATTTACTCATAGTTGTGGATTATCGGCCTCCTTGTGAATTTAATTTCCTTAGAAGAGATTTACCCTACTTTTTCATTACCAGTTTTATATTTAATTGTACTATTACATTTACACTTTGGGAAACTCCTCCTTCCCTTATTGTTCCTACCTTTCAGAAATTCCGGAAATAAAATCACATTTTCATTCTTGCAAATGTTGGCCTCTGCTCATCCCTCACATTTCTCTCTGACTATAATTTCTTTGCTTTATTGCTTCAAATATGAGAAACTTGTGTCTTCCAATGGTTCCATTCACTTACACATAAACAAGCATCAGTATTTTCCTTATCAGAATTAAGCCAGGAGTAAGCAGTGTCTCTATTTATGTCTACTTTCTAAGAGATAAAATTGACTTCAAGACAAGTCTTAAATTATATCAGATATTCTACTTTTAGATAACTGAGTTACCTTGCAGTTTTCCTGATAGTTAACGTATCCATGAGCACTGTCAAATTTAAACTGAATTAGAAAAGAATTATCCATGTTGCAGATATTTCAGTAGAATTTCAGCCTTTATCTTTCTTTCTCCAATTAATTGTTCTCTTTGTATGATTACCTGAAAACAATGTACCTCCTAGAAACTTTGGACTATTCATTTTGTTTCAAGTTTTTCCTCTTATTACTGTAATCCATTGGTTCTCAGAGTTAGCGCTGGGGACTCCTGGGGTCTGGAAGTTCAGAATTATTTCACAGTAATAGTAAGGCATTCTTTGCTTTTTCCAGGCTTGTTCTCTCATGGGTGTATCGAGATGACAACTCAAAGGCTACATCATGGGTGATGGCTTTATTGTTCTGATTTTTAATGGGTAAAGAGTGATCCCATTATTCTTTGTATTCTAAAATTTTCTGTTTTAAATTATAATATAGTAAATATTGGTAGATGTAACCCACATACAAAATCTCTCTAGAGTCCTTAGTATTTTGTAGGAGTATAAGTAGTTCCCAAGAATAAAATATTTGAGAATCACTGCTATAGGTCACTCAGATAGTGTTTTACCAAGTCCCAATTTATCACTATAAAATGCATAATTTGTTTAAAATTACAAGCATATTTTGCCTATTTCTCATACTCAGTGAAATTTAAATTTTACATCCAAACTTTGTTGTTTGAGCCCATGAGCTCCAGACCAGCCTGGGCAACTGGGCAACATGGTGAAACACTATCTCTACAAAAAAAAAAAAAAAAAAAAAAGCCAGGCATGGTGGTACCTGTAATACCAGCTACTTGGGAGGTTAAGGTGGGAAGATTGCTTGAGCCTGTAAGTTTGAGGCTACAGTGAGCTGTGATTGTGCCACTGCACTCCAGCCTGGGTGACAGAGTGAAACCCTGTCTTGAAAAAAATGAATAAATTGTACATCTAAAAATTGTACTCCCAAATGGCTTTAGGAGCCTTTCCTTTGACAGTTCCTTTTAAGTTACCAGTAATTCTCCTGTCTTTTTCTTCTTTCTCAGATACATGTGTTACACCTATAGAAGCTTTTATGTCTAAGGACAATGTGTTTGTTTTTAAGCAGTATTTACATTTGTGTTTATTTCATTAAAGCATATTAGTAGTAGTATGTTTTTAGTTAACTGCCATCGTCTTTTGATAAAATTAACTGATATTGGAAAGTATTTAAAACACTTAGAGACATAATGTACATTGGCTTTTGCTTATTATCTCTGTCATTATTGTGACCATGTGATCAACAACCTTTATTTTTCATTGTTTTGTTTTCTATTACGTGAAGTTTATTTTTCATGACACAGTCAAGTGTGAACACGATTTCAGTTTAAAATGCTGAGAAACCGAAGTTTTCAGCAGAGGTAAATTTAACATATTACATATTTATATGGTGTGTCAACATTAATAAGAATTTGAATTTATAACAAAATTAATAGTGACATCTCTGCTGCATCCCTAAAGGCAATTTAATAAATCAAAGATTCAGGCCAATCAACAATCAGATTGTGATCATTATGACTTTAAAATCTTATATTAGGAAGATGGACATAAATCTTGAATCTAAGTTACACTGACATTACTCTATATACCCAGTAATAATATATTTTTGTTATTATAAGATAGATATTAGGGATGTTAAACACATTTCTTATGCAAACTTTTAAGTTCAGTGTTGCTTTTATTAAAAAAAAACAAATAGATCATTTTTTTTCTTAAGCATAAAGACATTTCTTGTTTACTTAACAGGAACTCTGCCAATACTTAGTTTCAGAATTGGTTTAATGGCAAGTTAATGATGTCAGCAAGGAATGAAGTGTTTTCTCTTCTTCTACTCTCACCTTTATTCATCTTCTTGCCACTTGGTTCTAACATGGCTATGATAGAGTCAAATATCATGTATCAACTCCAAAGGCAGAAAGCCATCTGTGAGAAAGGAGAATAACTTATTTATTTTCAAGCAGAAAGAAAGATTTGCTCTGAAACCCTCTGACAGACTTCTCCTAATATCTCCCTGCCCATAAGTGGATCACTTGGTCATTCTCCTGGTCAAGCAAAGCTTGGATAGTGAATATCAAGTGGAACAAAGACAAACTGAATAATTGATTTATACCATTTAGTCACCTTTTGGGTGAGGTACCTTGACACTCTGAAAAATATGCTAGTTCTGGCAGGAAGGGAAACTAATAGCTTTTGCCACAAATGATAAGTTATAAACACAGAAACATACACAGGGGGCTCAAAAGGAGGGTCAGGAAGCCCAATCTGAGTAGTTGGCAGGAGGTACACTTGAATGTGGGGTACATAATCCAGATCTAGAAGGCAGAGTAAGAGTTAGCCAGGTAAAGACATATGGAAAAGCGACCATAAAAATATTTATCTAGGACCTTAAGTGATATAAAAAGTCTCAAGGGATCTCAGTTAGTGAGGGCTAGTTTTCATTTTATAAATTATATTTTTTAGAAGGTAATTAGAATGCATTTCTCCCCCACCATATTAGTCCATTCTCATGCTGCTAATAAAGACATACCTGAGATTAGGTAATTTATAAAGGAAAGAGGCTTAAGGGACTCACAGTTCCGCCCTGGCTAGGGAGGTCTCAGGAAACTTACAATCATGGTGGAAGGGGAAGCAAATACGTCCTTCTTCACATTGCAGCAGGAATGAGAAAAATGAGCAAACGGGGAAAAAAAAAATCATAAAACTATCAGATCTCATGAGAACTCACTCAATATCAAGAGAACAGCATGGTTGGACCACCCCCATGATCTAATCACCTCCCATGAGATTCCTCCCCCAAGACATGGGGATTACATTTTGGACTACAAGTTGAGATTTGGGTGGGGTCACACAGCCAGACCATATTACCCACCTGTGTGTGGGTATGTTTTCAAGACTCAAATAGTGCTAAGATTAAACCAGCATAAGGGTTGTCCACATAATCATATACCATTGCACTAGGTCAAAAAGCACTTTCACACACTTATGATTTCCCTACACAATTAAGATGGTGTCAGAGAGTCATGTCATTTCTAATTTTTACTTTTATGTTAATTGTTCAAGGAGGCAAGATTGCTTATTGCATTCTGCAGGATGACATTATCAGTCCCTGGAGGACTCATCTTAACTTCTAAAGCACAGAGGAATGAAAATCACCGACTGAAGAGTCTTGGAATCCACTAGACTATTTTTTTTTCCTTAGATATTACACTATCAAGTTGAACAGTTGAAATCTAACACTTTTTATTATATTTGCTATATAATCATTGTTAAAAAACTGTGCATTTTTCACTCAAATTTTCTTGAGACTTAATCAATTATTTTTCCAATCCATTATCCATTAGATTAGCCCACTTCAGCCTACCTGTAGAATAGGTAGTCTATGAGTTTGCTTTCAGTGGATGTGGAAACCCAATAATAGTGACTGGAAAGCATCTGCCACTCCTGCTATTTATTACTGCAAATGTAAATTTATAAAGGTATCTGGATATAGTATGACTCATTTATGCAGAAAAGCTATAATTGGAGAGAAATTGCTAACTATGGATAAATGATGATCACACATTTTGCTTTTACAGATTTATTACAGAGATATGACATACGCATTTCCTTTTTAAGGTTTATTTCTAAGGATTAAAAATATCTATTTTTTCTAATCTTCACCTTTTAGCAACTCCTTGCCTAAGAATGATACTCCTTTCTATCAACGGTTTTCATTCTGGCATTGATAACAAAGCCGTACCTTAACAGACTAGTATATTTAGCTGAATATTAGAAATCAGGTAGGTAGGCTTCATGCCAAAAACATGAAAGTAGAAAAATACTGTTTCTAAATCCAACCTTAGCTTGGATAACCAATGACAGCAAGTACTTCTTGCAGTGATAGGAGAGGAGCAGGCTGCAGTGGCCTGAGTGACTGTGGAGTGTGAGCGAATATGGAGCCCCTTGAGCTGTTAGGGGGTTAACAATCTGTAGACTGCACTAGGAATAGCTTTGCTTCATGAAGCCCAGATTTCTTCTCTTAAATTGAACTGGAAAGTCAGAAAATCAAAACATAAGACAATAAATTGTAACCCAGGGTCTGATTCTCACTTTTTCTCACTTAACAAATTAAATATTTTTGTATATATAACCAGATATTTGATGAGTTTTATTTGTTTTTGAGGCAGGGTCTCGCTCTGTCACCCAGACTCATGCCTTAGAATAAAATGAGCAAGGCCGGGTGCGGTGGCTCAAGCCTGTAATGCCAGCACTTTGGGAGGCCGAGACGGGCGGATCACGAGGTCAGGAGATCGAGACCATCCTGGCTAACACAATGAAACCCCGTCTCTACTAAAAATACAAAAAAACTAGCCGGGCGAGGTGGCGGGCGCCTGTAGTCCCAGCTACTCGGGAGGCTGAGGCAGGAGAATGGCGTAAACCCGGGAGGCGGAGCTTGCAGTGAGCCGAGATAGCGCCACTGCACTCCAGCCTGGGCGACAGAGCGAGACTCCGTCTCAAAAAAAAAAAAAAAAAAAAAAAAAAAAAAAAAAAAAAAAAAGAATAAAATGAGCAAATGACCTGTAGGCTTAGGGACATATCTTACTTACTACACTCAAATGTGTTTTCATATCTACTTACTCTGACTCTCTCATTCTAATTCCAAACAAGTATCAGTAACAGTACAAAACTTATCTTCCCAGATTTTAAGCATGGTCAAAAGAAGAGGAGCGGAGGGGAATCTTCACTCCTGTCTAAACCACTTGAACGTTAAAAATAAGACGCTGACAAACGATAGAAAGATGCAGTCTGACCCCAGGCTTAATACACACATTTCAGAAGTTTCTTTCTGGCACAGGAAATAGTACAGCCCCATCCTAGGTGAACCTGTGGATTTCCAGTTTAGATCAGGGGAAGAGCCTAGGTAGAGACCCAGGTTGATTACTCAGGAAAGAAAGACAATTGAATACTCATAGGGCCAAGCTGTGTCCTAGGAGACTTCATATACATTCTCATTGATACTCTACTGTGCATTACAGAATAGGAATTGTTATTCCAACATTTATAAACAAAAAAAAAAAGAAAAAACAAGATTCTAAGAAGCATAATAATAGTTTCCAGTCCACTATTTGCATGTGTTAGTACTAGGTTGCAATTACAATTGTGCCTAATTCCAAATACAAAGCTTTTCCCCGAGCACAGTGCAATTCAAGGCCACTGATTTAATGAAAGGTGGGATTCAGTAAACCTTACCCCTTGGCAGCATAAACAACAAATCTCACAGTATACAATTACAAATTATTTTCTCTGGGTGCATGCTATTTACACAGAATGTATCATCTTTGATATTTCTTTTGTTTTCTTATAAATTTTTTTGTGTTCAGTGGATGAAAATCATACTTTCATTTGTAATAACAATTACGCACAGATATTTTAATAATGATCAGCCATTGTCTGGTGATTGACATGAATAGTGCATTGTTCTTAGTTTTTAAATTTTTCTAGATAGGTACTGAAATGTTATTTTTGAATGTATATAAAATTATATGTGTTAATTCCAGAAGTCAATTTATAATTCATTTAAATGTTATCTATAAACTTTTTTCACAATTAATGGGAAATACCAATTTAACATATTTGTGAGAATCAGCAAAGGAGAGAGTAAGAAACCTAACAGGGATATGTATTTTTTTAATAGACAAATCAAGTCTTCAATTAATTTAGATGTCTCTAAATCTCCCAGGTCTTTTATGCTTTTCACCGATGCAAACCTAAACCCAACAGCATATTATACACAAAATGAAGTCTTAACCATTACAGTGGCAGAATTTCTAAATACATGCATTGAATGTGTCTACAATAATTCAAGAAATGTCAACCCAAAAAATTCTGTACTCTTTACTAAAACTTTTGTCCTTAATTTGGACGCAGCATCTAATTAAAGATACTTTCTTGAAGCTACAATTCTCACTCAATGTTTTATTTAAATTATGAGGTGTATCTGGTGACCTCACTTCTTCCAGTCCTAACTCTGCCTGTCATATATTATATAATATTGAAGAGGTCATATAACCTTTTGGAATTTCATTGTTCTATGATGTAAAATGATGTTCTATGGTATGAGCCACAACTTTTTTTTTAGTTCTGAATGAACTAGGATTACATAAAATTAAAACTATTGGTATTATTAATTTTATAATTTCAGTATATATAATTTCTCTTTTTTCAAAAATATTGATTATTTCACAAAGGCAACAATAATTATAAAGGTTTTCATGGGCAATAGCAATTACTTCACACCAATAATTTTTGTTATTTTGCATTCATATGAGAAGCTGTTGTCCAGTTATCTGCTTCTTTATGGAGAATAAAAGAAGATGCTGAGAGGAAGAAAAATTAATTCAGGAATTATTTTAGAGCTGTTTGACACATCAATGATGACATGGAACATATGGAACACTTTCACATAGTTGTTTAAAAGTAAAAAAATATATAAACGTACATATATTTCATGTATATATACAAAATATGTATATATATATAATGTGAACACAGCTCACTGATGCCTCGACCTCCTGAACTGAAGCAATCCTCCCACCTCAGCCTCCAAAGTAGCTGAGACAACAGGTGTAAGCCACTATACCCAGATACTTTTAAATTTTTTTGTAGAGACTGTATCTCACCATGTTGCTTAGGCTGGTCTTGAGCTCCTAACCTGAAAGATTCCCCTACCTTGGTCTCCCAAAGTGTTGGAATTACAGGTATGAGCCACTGTGCCCAGACAAAAATAATATTTTTATGGTTTGTTGTTCCTGTTTTTAGATACAGGGCTGAACACTCCTTGAATATATTTCAATCAGTGATTACATAATATCAAACACTAATGTTTTCTTCAAGTGGATGTTCTGCCTGAATTCAAAGGTGTTTTTGATTCCAAAGTTGTGTACATACACTTTTTTTTTTTCAGAATGTTGGAATTATTGACCCAAATGATTTTGGTTTTAATGTAAGGCAAATGAAAGATCCACTTTTCTTATGGGTCCTACTATTACCTACTCCCCTTTTCTGACTTCCAAATTCAAAATCTGTCATACTGTACTCAATTGAAAGCTTTTATGTCCCAAGCCTCATGATGGACATTTTCATATACATTCTTGTCTTTATTACTTCCCGTCATATGAATAAGGGTGTTACTATTCCCATCTGTAAACTTGGTATGTGCAAGGTGGGTAAACTGAGACTTTCGCTATATCCCATGTCCCACTGCAACAGAGGTGACCCTAGAGACATAGATCTTTAGTTGTTTGTCTATCTGTCTGTCCATCTATTTCATATATTCATTTATGATCATGGACAAAAATAAAATAAGCATCAGGGGTTGTAAGGACTGGTGCTGATGAGTGTTTGCTACACGTGGAATTCGTGTTCAAATGACATTGGCTGGCACTTGAAAGTTTGTGTAAAATAAGCTTTAGTCCAGGTCTCCAGCATATGGTAGATAATTATCCAGTCAGTTCATCACCTATTCGGGAGAAGCTACTATGCCCTTGGCAAGGGTTAGATTATGTTATTGTCTTTGAGCAATTTACGTTTTAGCAACATGGTTATTCATAAAGGGGAGTTGAAAAGAGTTCTATAACAATCAGAAGTATAGCCATCTTCCCCAAATGCCCTCCTAATATTCTGATATTTCTTGAGAGGCAAGAAGCACTGGGTATGTGTACTTTTCTCAAGTTCCCAGGATAATTGTGATTCTTAACATCCCTATACCTAAACCTTCCTCTTGATTATACTAACTTCAAGCCTCGAAACTAGCTAGAAACATTCTAAATACAAACTCAAACTTCCTACTCTTACTTTCTCTAACTCTTTTTGTTTATATCTGCCTCCTTCAATAGATTTAAATCTTCTTTGAGAAAATAAATACTTTTAAAATCATGCTTCCACAATCCATACTTGAGGTAAACTATACTAGAAGAGTGCTTTTCACTTGGTAGTAACTTTAAAAATCACAAAATAGTGCAACAAGACTTCAGTATTAATCAGAATACAACACAAGAAAAGATACTATAAAAGCATTTTTTGCAGTTTAGAATGCACAAATGTTTACCCCACATGGTTTACCCTATACTTATCAAGTGCATAATGATGTTTTGATTTATAAGCCAAGAAGAGGAAGCAGAGAATTTTGCTGATACAAAACATTTTTCTTAGTATATGACTTCTGTTATTTCGATACTGCACAAACTCAGTTTATTTTATTTTTATTTTTTATTTTATTTATTTTTTTATCTTGAAAGTCTCACTCTGTCACCATGCTGGAGTGCAGTGGCACGATCTTGGCTCACTGCAACCTCTGCCTCCTGGGTTCATGCGATTCTCCTGCCTCGGCCTCCCAAGTAGTAGCTGGGATTACAGGGGCGCACCACCGTGCCATGCTAATTTTTGTATTTTTAGTAGAGACGGGGTTTCACCATCTTTGCCAGGCTGGTCTCGAACTCCTGACCTCGTGATCCACTGGCCTCGGCCTCCCAAAGTGCTGGGATTACAGGTGTGAGCCACTGCACCCGGCCAAGCTCAGTTTATTTATTTCCAACTTTGTTATAAAGTCACTCTTCAAGGGAGCAGGAGATTTTTGAATGTATCAATATTACTCAAGAAGATCCATCAATTGTGTATTGAATGCAAAACTGAGGAGTGCCTCTACTTTTTTCCATCCTTTAAGGCCCATTACTAAATTTTAGTTTTATTGAGCATTTCATTGGCATTAGAGTTGTTCTCATGTATGAGGACTAATGTCATGTTTATCTTTCTCAAGAGACAGAACTGTACAAACAAGCAAAAAAGAACACTGTATATGACCAGTACTGTTTTGTGAGGACATACTCATGAGC
The DNA here is from genome assembly GCF_037993035.2 of Macaca fascicularis. Classification (NCBI taxonomy): domain Eukaryota; kingdom Metazoa; phylum Chordata; class Mammalia; order Primates; family Cercopithecidae; genus Macaca; species Macaca fascicularis. The sequence goes on along the minus strand of NC_088391.1, from coordinate 57,016,282 downwards.
CTTGCAACTTTTGGAACGCCTCTCTCTTGAGAGACCAGCAGAATTACTTAAATATATATACTCCCATCTTATCATTGATATATATTACAATAATTTGTTTTCATTCAGTATAGAATATTCTCTTCATTTTCTAGTTGTGAAGCAGCTGCATTTGTTAACTATGCTGTGTCACCTCCTGTGCATAGTTGTACTTTAAATTCATTTTAAAAAATAGCTTGTGTTCACTCAAGAAATATCATCATCTAACCCACTCGTTTCTATCTTGTTCGTTCCTTAAAATTGTACATTAATTACATGTTGTCTTTAAACATCAAATTAGAAAGAGGGCAGTTGACATTGTAAAGGTGATAGCCACTTAATATATATTTAAATGAGATGGATGTTGGAAATTTTTCCGTCCTTTTTTATAGTTTGGAAAGAACATTAAATGGAAATATGCCTATATCACCCATAAATAAGAATATTTAATTCTGTTATGGACACATAGTTATGTTGTAGATTTTTATGTAACTGATAAACTATAAAGAAAAGGACCATAAAACATTGAAATAGTAACCAATCCCAATGTTTTAGTCAGATTTTCTTTTCTTTTCCACTCCTAAGCAAACAGATAGGCATGTAGGTATTCCACCAGAGATATAAATATTAACTTATTTCTGGAAAACATAATAGAAGTTAGCTTTTAATAGAAGGAAATCAAGATGTTGATGTTTCTTAAACAATGGTACTTTGTATATATGGTATCTTTATACTCTACTCAAGAAGACCTGTTTCACTGAATGCCATGGAAGGGTACCTTTACAATTTATCATTTAAGTGAGTGACCCCTAAAAATCTGAGAAGGTTCTTCAACTAAGTTATCAGATCTTCATCATTCTGTCTACATAATCACAGTACTGTTCTAACTGGACTCCCTGCCATCAAATCCCAGCCCACTAAGTCACCCTCCACATTTCTACCAAATAAAAAATGAAATCATATTTTTCTCCTCAGCTTCACAACCCTCTATTTCTCCAGTCATAGTATAATCTCAAATGCCTTAGCATTGTACAAATTAGCCCCTAACAAACGCTACAGATGCCACTCATTTCTTGCCTCACCTCCTTTCTCCTTACTTATTCAATAAATATTTCCTAACTGTCCAGTAGGCGTTACAATGTGTGGCAAGCCAAAGATAAATGAACTTCAGTCTTGTCACCAATAGCTTACAGTGCACTGTTCATTTAAAAGACAATTCAAGCATGACCTCTGGAAACAAGTCCTTATCTTTAGTTAACCTTGATCTTTCTTTCACCATCCTGAAATTTTAGAATAGTTTATGCACATTTATTTTATTTATTTCTGAGCTGCTTATGCAGAAGTTACTTTTGAAGTAATTAATTTATTTAATAAATTTATATTCAGCATTAATTATGTGTTAGTGAATGGTCATTGGCAAAAGCTACTTTGGATTCCTGTGGGCATTCCCTAAGGACATGAATCTCCTATTTCTGTCAACATGTCCATACTTTGCATTATTTTCAGTGTTGTTGGGTTTCTGTTCTCCAGCCAGGCATCAGCTACCTCCAGCACTGTGCCAGCTTCTTTCCCTACAGAGGTTTGAAGAAACAGTGCCAACCCCGTTCTTTACATAAAAAAGAGTTAGCAGTGGTGCTGTGCCTATGGTTGTTTACAGGACTTCTTTTTTTCTACCTATTCTTAAACACAAATCATTACTTATCTTTCCTGTGTAGATAAGTGGCTACTTGTGGACATGAAATACCACCTGTATTCTGAATTTTCTATTATCAGTGTGCAGATGTTTTTAGAAGAATGCACATTTTTTTTAGATTCAGGATTTTAACATCAATAAGAATCATGTCATTTTAAGAAGAGAATGAAACTTACACTTAGAACGACCAAGTCTAGACTTTTCAATAGCTCTACTCAAGGTCACACAAGTCGATGAAATATTCAGAGCACAGAAAAGTTGAAGGTATGGGACAATGCTTTAATTTCTATCTAAAACAACATGCAAGATTTAAAAAGCTATCAGTGTTGTTTACACAAGGAATAAATCAATTATTCCTCTTCCGGTGGGTTTTTAAAGTGTTACCTTCGGGGGAAAAAAAAAAAAAAAAAAGCAATGCCCATATTTTTACCCTACTCTGCTCCTTTGAAAATAAAAGCAATATGCTGCTTGCAGAGATAGGGAATTTCTTTTTAGCTCAGTCATGGTGGGGCAGTTCAGAAATATAAAGATGCTACCTTCATAGCATTTTCTACGCAGTTTAACCTAAAGTGGTGCTGGCTAATTTTATCTATATAAGAAATGAGAGTGCAATTCAAGCCATGAAATGTAGACTGCCCAGGAAAATATATTTAACCCGCTGATTGATCTCCGCTTCACTTTGTGCTCTACAGACTTTAATGTTTACAGTTCCTGTGGCAAACAACACTGTTTTAAATTTAAAGAATAACTGAACTGCACTGCAAACAAATTGAGGAGCAGCTTAAGGAATAAAGATTTCATTCTGGGGAGAATGGTACTATTATGACTTTTAATTCAATGAGTGATGGAATGAATTTTGGACTTGTTATTACATTTTCCAGGATGAATTTAATAAATATTTTGAAAATTATGAGAGCTATATAATTTTTAAAATGTCATGAACAACAATTATTTTGTCTTGTATTGCAATCTTTTATCCTATTACTCTGTAGTATTTAATGATCTCATCTTAAAATATATGTCTCACTTGGCTTAAGAAATGGTTTCCTTTAATGATTAACTAAATTTATTTCGTTTACCTTTAAAAAGATACATATTTTTTTCTCCAGTCACTTCCTAATATTAGTATTTCAATTCAGTTTCAGTGACAAATTTTTATTTGCTACCTGGCTTATTTTGGTATCCAAAATAAGAAAATCACCCTTTCTTCAGTCATTCTAAATTTATCTCTAATTCCTAGCTTTCCATAGCAGTATGTTTTGAGATGGCTGCGAGTGTGGCTATTAATATATTGTTTTCCTACAACAGCAGTTACAATTTAAATTTAAAAAGCAAAACAAAACATATGTATGTTTATATATGTGTGATTGTGTGTATGTATACACAAACATGTGTATATGTGTGTGTGTGTGTGTATATATATATATATATATGGAAAAGAGAGAGAATGATTGAAGCATATTTTTACTACAAATTGTACATTAGATTTATTTTGGGCCACCTGATTCCGTATCTGTGCATACTAGATGACATGTATCACTTTCATGGCACTCATAAACTGAACCCTTTAAACTGAATACATGATAAATTCCTTCTGTAAGACTTCTACAGTATAAGCTACCTTCAAGTTGTTCATTTATTTAGGTTTGGTTCTCTGAATTGGGGGAAAAATTGCAATTCATGATACCAAGAAATGAGCATAGACTTCTTGCCATGCAACATTGAATTTGTGAATCTAACCTGAATATATAATGTACTTTTCTTAAATTCATTGGCAAGTTCCTCTTTTATGAAATCACTGAAGCTCAAGGCTCTATTAGATACACTTGTTGACACTTGGGTGCCTTAAAAATGTACCTGTTCACTGAAGAAAATGATAAAACAGACAGAGCATTTGTAGAGTTTAGCAGTATTTGAAACCTTCTCGTTACATTATGCAACTTTCATTAGGAACATTCAAGACACCAACATGAAGAATATATTTGTAATTGCATAGCTTGTCACTAGGCAGTACATATGCAGAATGTAAAATTTAAAACAGTTTTTGATCACAGTGTAGCACAATTCTCCTGAAATTGTGGTTACTATTTGGCGTTATTTTCCTTTTTGCCATTTTACAGGAGGCAATTTATTGTACATTATAGCATTAGACTGAAAAGAATTAATGAATTACAGAGCACTGTTAAAATAAGAGACAATATTGGTAGTATATTACATATTGTTTTCCACTAATGCTCTTAGTGAAACTTAAAGCTGTCATTTGAGCTTATTTTCTAAAAGGACTGCAAACCAAAAACTCTACAGGAGTTATTCTCTCATTGTATCTTTTCCTAATGGTAAGGTGCTGGTTTGGGATAGAGGACATACAGCTGGGAAAACTACCTTCGCATACTGTCCTCTATATCAATGGATTGATGAACTGAGAAGCTCTTCCCAATTCTCCATGATAGCAGTTTCTATGCCTATCATACAGATTCTACTTCCTAGCATGTGATAGTCATGGTCTCTGAGGCAACATTGTAGGTGGGATGATTTTGCCCAGATTTTTTTTTGGGGGGGTGGGGGGCATAGAGGAGTCTTGCTCTGTCACCAGGTTGGAGTGCAGTGGCACAATCTTGGCTCACTGCAACCTCTGCCTCCCAGGTTCAAGCGATTCTCCTGCCTCAGCCTCCCAAGTAGCTGGGACTACAGGCTCACACCACCACGCCTAGCTAATTTTTGTATTTTTAGTAGAGACGGGGTTTCACCATGTTGGCCAGGCTTGTCTCAAACTCCTGACCTCAGGTGATCCACCCGACTCGGCCTCCCAGAGTGCTGAGATTACAGGCATGAGCCTCCATGCCTGGCCTTGCCCAGATTTTTACACGAACTCTAGCTGTCCTATCCATTTGTGGCTGTCGTTTCCCCAGGAATTCTTATTTATTCTGGAGATCTAGTAGAGAATGTGATCTAATTATAAGGTCAAAGGGTGACTTCTTTTTGCGATTAGAGTGAAGAAGAAATGGAGTGCCATGAGACTGACCAATAGTCCACATTGATCTCTCAGGTTAATGGCAACTCAGGCTTAGTCTATCATGCTTACCATTCATCCACAGAATTTGAGAGGCAAATAAATCAATTCTCTGGGGAAATGTATTCTCTTTTGGAACAGCACTTTGAAAAACTGATATGTGAATTTTAGACAGTGATTAAATATTAGCAATTTTTTAATATCAAATAATGTAAACAGGCACAAATAGATACATGTGCTTGAAGATATCTCCGTTCAGTTTCTGTCTTTGTCTCTCACTCTCTCTGACTGCAAAAAATCAGTGACTATGAAAAGAAAAATAATTTTGTGTGTGTCTGTGTGGCACCATTTTCTTCAAGAAAAGAAAACTTTAAGGAGATAACATTCTAGGAGAAAATGTATAAAATTCTAATCCTGGTCTTTTTAAATACTTTTTTAGTTGATGCAAAATCACTGTCTGGAATAGAACTTTCATGATGGAAGTCATTGACTTCTTTTTTGAGTCCTCATGAAACTGGAAGATTAGCATCTAGGAAGCAGAAGCAGATCAATATAGCTCTTCTTATCTGATATTACATTTAGACCTCTCTAGCTCGTTAAGGCACTTGAAGTCCTTTTACCAGGTAAGTTTTAGCCAGCTGAGAGCAGACATAAACATCAAGTTTTAAGCCTTTTTTGTACCCTGTGTTCATATCTACAGGAAATCCTGTTGAAATGAATTTATATGCCATTAAAGTTCATGTACAAATCTCAAAATTGGTTAATTAAAATTCCATATCTGAAGGTCCTGAAAAATTAAATCATGTTTGAGAATTACTATAGCTTCAAATTGCCACCCTTATTCTTTTTTTTTTTTAATTAATTTATTATTATTATACTTTAAGTTGTAGGGTACATGTGCATAACGTGCAGGTTTGTTACATATGTATACTTGTGCCATGTTGCTGTGCTGCACCCATCAACTCGTCATTTACATCAGGTATAACTCCCAATGCAATCCCTCCCCCGTCCCCCCTCCCCATGATAGGCCCCGGTGTGTGATGTTCCCCTTCCTGAGTCCAAGTGATCTCATTGTTCAGTTCCCACCTATGAGTGAGAACATGCGGTGTTTGGTTTTCTGTTCTTGTGATAGTTTGCTAAGAATGATGGATTCCAGCTGCATCCAAGTCCCTACAAAGGACTCAAACTCATCCTTTTTTATGGCTGCATAGTATTCCATGGTGTATATGTGCCACATTTTCTTAATCCAATCTGTCACTGATGGACATTTGGGTAATGCCACCCTTATTCTTGACTCAGAACTTGACTTGTGCATAATGGCAGAACATATTTGTTGATGCATTTTTAGAAATTGCTTTTCATGAACCAATTCCCATCTGCAGCCAATATAAGGAAACAGGTCACATTTTTTTAAAGTTCTTTCACATCAGTTTCAGTCATTTTAAAACATAGTTTGGAAAATGAAGAAAAGTGAATATTGGAGAATACAAAATGATAAATGGGCCCACAAAGATATTTTTAAACACATTATAAACATTATGACTATATGCTAAGTTTTGAAATGGTTAATTTCTAGATCCAACAATTTTATTCATAAAATAAGGAAAATTTACTTTGTGCATGATTTTTGGTTACTATAATGATTTTACAAATGCAGTAGTGGGAAAAAATATGATTAAGGAAAACACATGGACAGAAAAAATGAGATTGGACACACAATCTAAAATAAAATGTTGCATAATAATTTATTTTGAAATAATTTAAGATAAAATATGGTTAATTTAAGCTGAATATTTATGTTGGTCTTTATTTGTTTTGTTTCTTGGAAATATGATCTGAATATGTATGAACCTACTATGTATGTATTCTGAGGGGGCTACATTTTTACATATTTGTGAGAGTGGCACCATTTTTTTCCAAGACACTTGCCTGAACACTTTTGTGAAAATACATATTGGTTAACAGAATTTTGAAATAAGTACTCATGATATCCAACAATATAAATAACAGTGTCATATGAAATGAATATTTTTACCCTCAAAATACAGTGAACTTATATAACTTCTAATTGTATTTTGTGCATATTAAATCACATCACTTGGATCACAGGCATGAACATTTTTCTTTCAATTCTGGAACAAAACAATATTTTAACTGTAAACTATAAACTTTTCAAAGTTAAAAATAAATCCTATAAATCTTCAAAGCCACCACATCTAGCCATTACATATTTCTGAAAAATCCTGTGAAGTGCTTGAGGAGGGAACTAAAAGGAAAAATATCTGGGTAAAAATCATAAATACTTCATTGACCATGTTTGAACTTTGGAAAAGTCACTGTGAAATCTATATTAATCCAATAAATGAGAAAAAACTAAAATCAGTTCACTGAAGGTGAAATAATTATCCTATATACACTAATTCTATTTCTAGTGAGTAGGGAGTATAATTCTTATGAGTGTAAACATCGTCATACATCTTACAGTTTCATAAATATAAATGATATATTCTCCATTCCTTTTAGTCTGGAAGAGTTCATTATGTTGGAAAATACAATTATTTAAGGGAAATATATCTTTACTTTGAGTGGTCATGGATAAAATTTGAGACAACTATAAATTAATGAAATCAATCTGATAGAATGCTCATTTAAAATATGTTTGCAATAATCACCCTCTCCCAAGACATATATTCCAAGAGATTAGACTGGCATCCAAATAATAACAAGCTGATTTTTAAAAACTGCCCAATATTAGCTTGGGAGGAAGAGACCTATTTAAATCTATTTAATTTATTGAATTATTTATTCATCAAATAATCGTGCAACCATGCACCAGCACATAGTAGGATCTGGAGACTGAGGTGTAAATGGAACAGAATGCTGTGTTTGAGAAACTCCTGGTCAAAAATCACAAAAGTAATAACTGCAGTAAAAAAGGTTTTCGTCAGTGTCTTAGTCCATTTATGTTACTATATAGGAATACCTGAGGCCAGGTAATTTATAAAGAAAATGTTCTGCAGGCTGTACAAGAAGCATGACACCAGCATCTGTTTCTGGTAAGGGCCTCATAGGGCCTCATGGCGGAAGGGGAAGGCAACAGGGAATCAGCATCACATGGCAAGAGGGAGGAATGATGAGACAGAGAAAGGAGGAAGGTGCTAGACTTTTTTTTTTTTTTTTTTTTCTGCCAGATCTTGTGGGAAATAAGAGTAAGAATTTCCTCAATCTGATGAGAATGACACCAAGCCATTCTTGAGGGATCTGCCCTTTTGACCCAAACTCCTCTCACCAGGCCCCACCTCCAACACTGGGGACCAATTTTCAATATGAGATTTGGAGGGGACAAATATCCAACTATATCAGAGAGTAAACCTACTTGAGAAGCTCATAGGAGAAAGACACAAGCTCTTTGTAATTTTATGGGAAATTTCACATTGGACATAACTTTTGAGATACATTTGAAGGAAGTGTAGAAATCAACCAAAAGTTGGAGGCTGTTGCTTACTACATTGGCTAGAGAGTCTCCTAATAGATAATGGCTCATAGTCAGGAGAGGAACAATAATTAAGAAGATGCTTTGAGTCTGAGTTTTTTACTTGTTGGTTGTGCTTTTAAAGAAATATGTTCATGAAGACCATTTCTCAAAACTGGTATATTATCCTTAGAGTGTAGAAGAGTAAATCGTTATTGCAATGCTGAGGACTAATTATAGGCTTGGTTTTTTGTGTGTCTCAGAGGTCAGTAAATTGACAAGTTCTGATTTTTCTTGGTAGAAAGTACAAACCTTAAGAATTACTTTAAAATACAAGTATAACTATCTTGACATTACTACATGAATTGAAACACTGAGAAACTGTAACATCATATGGCAGAGTTGACATATAGTAAAAATTTAATAATGGCCTAATTTTTAGTTCTCTCTCTGGTATTTTGCTCCCAATAAATTAATATTAATAATAAAGGCTGTTGCCATGTAACACATGCTCAATGATGTTGAATAGCACCCAATTTTGTTGTTAATTCAGAATTGAATTAAATAACCCTTCCTGCCAATCACTACATGAATATTTATATGATGCCATAACATTTGGAATGAATTTGCAATGTAGAGACTATAGTATAAATAATCTATAACAGATTAATATAGTTAATAATTGCAAAAATATTGCTACTATTAGTAAGACTATGCTGTGTGAAATATGTAAATAAATCATGTTTTAAAATTACATTTAGTAAGTACTTCTTATATTCTTTGATGATATAAAAGATTCATCCATCTTAAACTTAATTTGCCAATTCAACCCCCATCCAAAAAAGGCATGTTCATTGCACGTTAGTCAGGGGACTCTACAGTGTGGAGTGTAGTAAGAATACTAAAGTAGTCAAAGAAACAGTATTTGACTTTTAAACAATAAAACACCAAAAAATAACCTTAAGTAATGAAGAGGGGAATTCATTTCACAGGATTTTGTACTGAGATAGAAGATTGAAGGTCAGTATCATAAAATAATAGTGAATTATAAGTTTTAGAGAAAAAATGCATAATGGCATAATATTATTTGTTGAACAGTGCAAGACACAGTGCTATTTTGAACTAATGGATAATATACATCATCGCAAAAATATTTAATTTGTGTATTTATAAGAGAAGAACCTATGGACCATTAAACTAATGTATTACCAACATTTTTTACTCTAGCTATAAGATATTTTTTCTTCCCTTTCTTTATCAAATATGCATCTTAAAACAAAATAGTAAATACCGTTGTAACTGTGTTCTTTTGCTACGTTAAACACAAATACATGCCTGTCCACCAAAGACTTTTACATTCTATGATTTATCTCAAGATTGACACATTATTCCCCAGAGTTCTAAACCTGATTTTGGTTTCAGTTAAACCCTACTTGACAGGCAATATTTGAAATTGCTAATAGAATTAAGATGTAAATAGACCCACTGAACTCTTATTATAATGATATTTGATTGCCTTCTTGTAATCTTACTGTTAGAATCTTCTAAAAATCCATAACCATTTTAGCACAGCTATAAATTTAAATTATATAATAAGAAGGAATAATGAAAAAATACAAAAGTTCCTGGAGGCTATTGAAAATATCATCTTAAGCCTGATTAGTTATTTCCATTACATCCGTCAACACCTTATTTAGATAATCTAAACACTGGTTAATTTGTGGGGCTGGAATGGGAAAAGGGAGTATTTCGTGAGTCAATAATTGAATTAATAGTGTTGAAGTCCTGTTATTTGGGGAGCTTAGGGCAGGCTAGAAAGAAGCATGAGAAAAAATTACAAAGGGGATTTGATTTATATGTATTTTTTTTTTTACCTTTTCTGATATCCAGTTCATATATTCTTCATTTTTCTTTACCCACAAAATATGCTCATTTATCGTTCTTTGTACTATACATACAGATTTAATGTTAGATTTTATAAAATTTTAAAACAGGGTACTTAACTAGTAATCATGGTAAGTACATAACAATTGAATATTATTCAGTGTAAAGAAAGAAGAAAATTCTGTCATTTGTAACAACATGAATGAACCTGGAGGACATTATGCTAGGTGAAATAATCCAGAAAGAGAAAGAAAATACTGCATGATCTCCCTGTATGTGAAATCTTAAAAAAAAGAAAAAGGCAAATACATAGAGAATAAAACAGTGATTTCAGGGGTTGGGGTAGGGGGAAATGTGAAGAAATGGGAGATGTAGAACAAAAGGTATAAAGTGCCAGATATGAGCTGGGCGCTGTGGCTCACACCTGCAATCCCAGCACTTTGGGAGGCCAAGGCAGGCGGATCACTTGAGGTCAAGAGTTCCAGACCAGCCTGGCCAACATGGTAAAACCCCGTCTCTACTAAAAATACAAAAAAATTAGCTGGGTGTGGTGGCAGGTGCCTGTAACCCAGCTACTTGGGAGGCTGAGGCAGGAAGATCACCCGTGCCCAGGAGGTGGAGGTTGTATTGAGCTGAGACTGTGCCACTGCACTCTAGACTGGGTGACAGAGTGAACCTCCATCTCAAGTAAGTAAATAAATAAGTAAAATTAAAGTGGCAGATATGTAGGTTGAATAAGTCTAGAGATCTAAGGTACAACATGAGGACTATAGTTACAATATTGTATTACATACTAGAAATTACCTAAGAAATAGATTTTTGGTGCTCTTACTCCACACATATACAAAACGGTAATTATGCAAGAGAATGGATATGTTAGTTGGCTAAAATTACTATGTCATTATGTGTAAGTATATCAAGCGTTATATTTTGCACCTTAAATATGTGCAATACATTTTTTTCTGATGAAACAACAAAAACAATGTAACATTCATCATAATATTCTCTATTTTTAAATTTGAAATAAATTTTTTGTAAAGCTAATACATTTAACATTCCACATTTTCATTGTACAGTCTTCTGAAGCTAAGGTTACTCTCTGGAACTATAGTCAAATTCCAATAGAATTCATCTATAAAATTAGAGGTATTCAGCATTTAACAATATGTAATAAAATTATATTTCTAAGGCCAAAAACCAACAAAGTGTATAAATATGTGAAAACCAAAGATCAACTATTTATGATGTCCGTAGCTGGATGCACAAATAGAAAATTATTTGTATAATGACTTATATGTTAATTATTTATATAAAATTTCATGTTCTCGAAATTACTATTTAGACTTTGACTAGTTATTTCTACTTGAATACAGTCATGTAGTTTAGATTTTTAATGTGAAATCTAAGTCCTTAAAAACAAACATATTGAAGAAAGAAGAACTAGGGCACATATATTTAATAATGTTCACCAATCACCTATTATCATAAGTAAATAACCAATTAACACATTTTACTATAAACATTAGTTTTTGAAATGTTATTGCTACTCTCTGCTAAAAGATTAGCTTGCTAAGGCAATGTGGTGCCTGGATTATTTCTGTCTAGAAATATTTTACAGTATTTGTGGTGATACTAATATAGTATATTAGGTATGAGAAAAATTAGAGTATATAAAATTAGAATGATTGTAATAAATTCCCAGAAAGTGGAAAGATTGATTTTAGCTCATCAATGAAACACTAGCAAAGGACTTGTATATGTTTTTTTATTTATATTGAAAACCATGATTACAATGTATTTTTGTTATTTTGGCTGAGATCTAGATGCCTAATAACCTAGAATTGCAGCTGGAATAACTAGGTAGCATTCAAATACTTGGAAAACAATCACAACCAATTAACAAGTTGACTTTGATTAGCACTACCCTTGAAAATGACATTGTACCTCCCCTAGGAAGAGATATGTTTCTGAGCATTTTGAATGAAACATGAACACCAAGCACTCAATTTTTCTTAGAAGAAAGGTAAATGAGATACAGTGTTTTAAAACCAATGTTATGAGGGTGAAACATGAATGAAGAAGGAGTCAAAAGACCCTTCCTCTTATATGTTGGTGAAGCACTCACATGGAGGCATGCCATTTTTTTGTTCTCATTGCATCTCCTTTTTCTCAGATAAATGTTCACAATGTAATTTTCCTTATATTCAGACAGTGTTGTTGATCATCAGAAAATAATGCCTGATAATACTCAAGTGAATTATATAGTGCTTTGTAAATATATGGTACATTTTCCTCCATATTCAAAATAATTTTTTGTTTGTATGTTTTAGTTTGTTTGTTTTGAGACAAAGTCTTGGTCTATTGCCCAGGCTGGAGTGAAATGACACGTTTTTGGCTCACTGTAACCTCCACCTCCCGAGTTTAAGGGATTTGCCTCAGCCTCCCCAATAGCTGGGATTACAGACATGCAGCACCACTCCCAGCTCATTTTTTGTATTTTTAGTAGAGATGGGGTTTCACCATGTTGGCCAGGCTGGTCTTGACCTCTTGACCTCAAGTGATCCACCCGCCTTGGCCTTCCAAAGTTCTGGGATTACAGGCATGAGTCACCACACGCTGCCACCAAATAATGAAGAATTATTTTGTAATACTTAGATCATAGTCCAGCTTGTCTTTCAGTTATAGAAAAATCAGAAATCCTCACTCTTAAACTGTAGTTGTCTGATAAATGTTCACTTCATCTCTAAAAATTAATTTGTTCCTGAAAATAAAAAGTAGTTTACTAACTGATCAAGTGAGAAGTTCATAAAAATTCATTCAAACACGATTATAATTGCTACAACAGCAGTGTTCTGTGTCTTTGTTTCTATTTTAAGTTTTTTAGTAGCTAGGAAAATAGCAATTGGTAATTCCCTTCTTATCTCAAATAGGACAGTGTTTTTTTGTTTGTTTGTTTGTTTTTTCCACTCAACTTAGCAGCTATATTTTTTGAGTAACCACCAACCCTGCCATTCTTGACATTAATATCATCCTGTTTCTAGGTCTCATCAGATACCTTTCCTTATCCATGGGCTAGGTGGCCTATTCTTGCTAATTAGATTCACTTCAAACAATTTGACCTATCAGTACACATTGGATTTGAATTAGGGTCATTTTCAAAAAAGTATATTTGTTTTCACGATCATTTTAGAACATGAAAAGTTTAGCAAGTAATAGATTTCTTGTGTAAGAGTTGACTTTTAAGCATAGCTGTAAAAGGAAAGATTAGACTATTTTTCATCTATTCACCTACCCTTTTTCATCTTTATATAACAACGTCTCTGTAGAATAAATTATTGGAATGTCTAACCTGTGCTCTTTACACAAGAATCTATGCCAAGTCACAGGTTTTCTTTTTAATTTTTCTTCTTTCAGTAATTCTACTCTTACACATCCCTTATCACATTGAGCTTGCCCTTGGTATAGATGGCAAAGTGCTAAGTGAGGATTTAATTATAGCCATTTAGAGACAACTTAAAAACTCCTGTCTAATTTACTGCAGTTCTAAAGTAGAGCCAGGGTGAGAGTTGGAAAGTTTTAAAACTACTCATACATAAGATGCTTACAGGGAAGTCTGTACAGTTTGAAATTCTTTTCAAGGAGAAATGAAATAATCAGGAGAATTTTTTATAATAAAAATAATTTGAACAGACCTAGCTTAGAATTTTGACTGCTTTTCATTGCCTTAGCCTTTGATTGCTTTACTGACTGGCTGTAAGCTTATTTTTTCTGAGATGGCCAACCAAGACATACGCTATGCTTATGATTTAGGGCACATTTGTTGTTGTTGTTGTATTTTGTTTCTGTGTTTCAGGGAAGACTGTTTTATATTTTTTATTTTTATTTATTTTGTTTATTTTTATTTATATTGTTTATTTTTAGTACTGAAAGTAAGCCTCACACAGTGTGACAAGAAGAAAATTGCTTTGAATTCTTTGTAACCCCTATGGAAGCTACTAAGGGGCTACTAATACACGTAATTTTTACTACTTGAGCACAGTCAAACATTTGAATCAAATCAAAGATTATGTCACTATAAAATGAAGAAATGGATGATCCACATACTTGCCCAGCATGTTTCTTTTACTTTTAAATCCTAAAGATCTATTATTTTTCATAATGAATTCAAAACTCTTTATAAGATGTAATTTTGTCACCTGTGGAACAGAAAGTTGAAGACCTGATTGAGGCTTAAGGAATATGAAATAATTTCTGAGAGACTGCTGCCAAAATGACGGTCTCAGAGGAAGAAGTGCATATAACTCCTAGTTTTGAAGTATAATTTCAAACTCTCTTCTTCAAAGAAAACTGTTTTTTGACAAGAGTAAAGATGGGGTAACTAGACTGTTTTGCAAGTATTTGTACATTGATAGAAACACTGTTTTGTGTGCCTTTTATTGAAAGCTGACATGCCTATTACTTCCTCAACTTTAATCAGAGTTAAATTTTGGGTCCTAAAGAAAAACAGATTACATCATATCTTACAGACCATGGAGGGAAATGTGATTTTGTCTCTTTAAATAACCAATATCTGGTCAGCGCGGTGGCTCACGACTGTAATCCCATCACTTTGGGAGACAGGAGCGAGTGGATCACAAGGTCAGGAGATCGAGACCATTCTGGCTAACACGGTGAAACCTCCTCTCTACTAAAAACACAAAAAAATTAGCCAGGCGTGGTGGGGGGCCCCTGTAGTCCCAGCTACTCGGGAGACTGAGGCAGGAGAATGGCAGGAATCTGGGAGGCGGAGCTTGCAGTGAGCCGAGATCGAGCCACTGCACTCCAGCCTGGGCGACAGAGCGAGACTCTGTCTCAAAAAAAAAAAAAAAAAAAAAAAAAAAAAAAGAGCATGCTCTATATAATCTATTCTCTATTTTTTTTTCTTCCTACATTGTGTGTAATCTACTATATTCATTACAATGTCAATTCACTGTGGAGTTTCGTCTTGTTTTTTGTCTTATCACTTCACAATTTCCTCAGATTGCTTTCAGTTGCTTCAGTGTGAAAGCTTAAGGAAATCCATAAACTAGAAAAAGAATATGTAATATCTTTAGATACCATTGGTATTGACAACAGTTTTGAAGTTTATTTCTTGAAATCCCAAACATAGCTATTATTTTACCTAGTTTGACTGTCTTATTATCCTAGTATTAGGAAGCTAATTATCATATGTCTATTTACAAAACACAATATTTTTCTCAGTATTAAAATCTATATTGCTGCCACCAAATTGTTTATGACCAGAGAGCCAGTTTGCTCTCAAAGAGGTTATACAATTTTTCTACATGCTACATATTAATTCCTGATGTCAACTGTATGTTTGAATGACTGTTGATTTAACTAGGTCCATATATATTCTAAGTGAAATATATATATTCTAAGTGAAATTCTTGGAATTATCTTTCTTCTTATCTATCTAAAAACTGACAACCTAGTTTTAGGATTTTATTTGTTTGTTTGCTTGTTTTGAGGCACAGGCCATTTCCCCCAACTAGTTATTCAGTTTGCTTTTTTTTTTTTTTTTTCCTCAAACAGAGTCAAAGATAGTTCTACTTTTTAGGAAATAATTCTGGAAAGCTGATTGCCTGATTTGATTTGTTTATATATACATGCAAAAATATAATTCAGAGGCAGTATTTTAAAATTTAGTTTTTTTAACATGGCACTCAAACTACTAAGGTACTAAGCTGAGTTCTGACTTGATTGCCAGGGTAATATGAATTAATGCCAGAGTAATACAGCACTATAGATACCACACCTCTTTGACTCAGAGCTTTGTAAGCATTACCTTGGTTTGCGGTGTCCTACAGAATCTCCTCTCAGCCTTTGTTTCAGTCATTTATGCAGAAATGGTGTCATACAACGAAACTGCCATGTGTAATTCTTGCATCTCAGAATAACTATGCATTTTTCCTTGCCACTCAAGAAATAATACCAGAACACAGTGATGGAAAGTATTGAGTGACATGACACTAATTTATATTTATAAAAGTATGTAATACTTAAAGCCTTTGGTTCTTTAAATAATATTAGTAATACATTCCTTGCAATATTAATAAAAATGTGCATACTCCAATGTCACACTACTATTGAAAGCAATCATATTTTCACTCTGAAAAGCCTCTTTGTAAGTTGTACTCAGCTGTCCACCCCTTCTCACATCCTCTTGTGATGTGCAGCACACATGGTAGGACAGATGGCCGGAGAGAGGTGTATTATCTATGCCCATGCAGCAGTTTCTCTGTGCATCTTTTCCATTAGCATATGACTCTTCTGCCCTTATTTCTTCACTTGCTAGTGTTAAGCGAGGTAGTGACATCTGCTGTACAGATTGTTGAGATACTTCCTGCTAAACAATTAGGTAGGGATTGCCTATACCGTGGAAAATTCTAAGTGTCTGTTACTGCATGGTTTCCCTTGAGAGACAAAGGCCAGATATTGACAGCTCGAAGGTGACTTGCCTGGTGAACTTTTGTCATCTTTCTAATTCAGCAGCAAACTCCAGGTTCACAGAATTGAATGACCTACACTCTTTTCCTTATTTACTAGATGTCTAATAATCCTAAGCATACATATCACTCTTAGCTATGAGTGAGACAATAAAACTTAGTTCTAGTCCTTATATGTGTAAACATTCAACAGCTTAATTCATAGCTTAATACAAGTTCTAAGAGCTACAACAATTAGTCTTCCTAGATCTTTCCTCTGTAATAACATTTAATGAATACTTATTTACAAGAATAACTATGATAGTGATACACAAGAGCATTTCCTAACCACACATAGCCTCAGGTCTAGGTTAGGAAATTCTAGAATCATTCTACAATCATACTTCTTGTTTTGTTTTTTTTTGTTTGTTTGTTTTTTGTTTTGTTTTGTTTTTTTTTTTTTGACGGAGTCTCGTTCTCTCGCCCAGGCTGGAGTGCAGTGGTGTGATCTCAGCTCACTGCAAGCTCTGCCTCCTGGGTTCACGCCATTCTCCTGCCTCAGCCTCCTGACTGGCTGGGACTACAGCCACCTGCCACCACGCCCGGCTAATTTTTTTTGTATTTTCAGTAGAGACAGGGTTTCGCTGTGTTAGCCAGGATCATCTCTATCTCCTGACCTCGTGCTCCACCCACCTCAACCTCCCACAGTGCTGGGATTACAGGCATGAGCCACCACACCCGGCTACAATCATAATTCTTTAGTGCAGCTCCTAAAAACATATTTTCAGGTTTCTCATTTAACTTAAAAAAAAATGCACTCTTTACAATGACTTTCTTGTAGTGTCTGATGAGGTCTGTGTGAAAATTTACAGTTAAACACATACACACACACAGAGATTATTCATTATCCCAATCTCAGAAGGACTATTTTGCAGAGTGTATCTTTGGAGACAAAAAAAAAAGCACTTACCCATCTCCAGTTAAGGAGCTAACCACTGTAAAATGAACTCAGGATGGATTACTTCTCATAAAAACTAGGGCTTGGGCAAGTTGGCATAAAATATTATTATATCTTTGAAATGTTGAATGAAAATAATTCCAGCACAGTTCATGTGATTAAATCTATTTTCATTTGAGCACACAGATTGCACTTCTCTTCATCCTCAGGGCTTTTCGGCAAAGTTATTTCTATGATCAACCCTTTAAAGAGGAATAGAAAAATGTAACCCAGAGTCTCTTTTTGAATAAATTTTCCTTTCTCTTCACCATTTAAATGTTTTCCAAGTAGATTTTAATCTATTATACCAATTAACAGAATGATATATTTAGAATTAGCTTGTAACAGAACTGGAACTATTACTGAAATGTTGACTTTGAAAATCTCATTTGTGACAATGACTACACCTAAAAATACAGAAGTAAACATTAGGAAAAGAAAAGAGAATACCAGGCAGAAAAATTAAGGTGAAAGAATGATGGACATATAGATAACAGTGTTGATAGCAGGAATCTTATCAGTTGCCTCTAAATTGCACAGTCAAATTTGAAGGAAAGAGACAGATGCAATTTTCTCAGTGTGCTTTCAAAATATTTCTTAGCACATGCTAAGTCACATTTGTTTGTTCCCACAAGTGCTCACTCACCCTGCTTTTTTGTTAAGAAGGAAAATATTTTTTTCTGGTTAATTCCTTCCAAGTCCTTTCATATTATTGACTCCGGAAGACTCTGGGATGCATTAGTGGACAGCCAACCAAGCGGTTAACTTATATGTTGAATTATGGATACACTTTGCTTTTTGCATGTGATTTCAGCTTTTTTTTTTTTTTTTTAAGAATGAAAATGTTTCTAGAGTAAAACTAGTAAAACTATCTTGATTTGGTTTAGCTTTGTTTTTTCATATCCCAAAACATTCCTACCATAGTTGCTGAACCAGCAAGAGCAGTATCACCTGGGAACTTGTTAGAAATGCAACTTCTTGAGCCTTATCCCAGACCTCCTGAATGAAAAACTTAGGGTGCGGCCTGGCTGTCTGGGTTTTAACAAGCCCTCCAGGTGATTCTGATCCTTCTAAGATTTGAGAACAACTGGTCTCAAATATGCTCATTGTACAATGAGCTGTACAGAGTGGGTGGCTACTAAATATGACAGTCCCACTTTGGTCCATGTGCGTGCAAAACTAACAATTCTGGCCCACCATATCTGTTTTCTTCACAGATATGGTGATTACTTACAAATGACAATATGACCATACCAAAATACAAATCCTCTCTGTACCTATTATATTCTGTGCAGGACATCTTGGTTAAGCTGGTTTCTAGTATTGTCAGCATATTTTTTTAAATTATTTTTCTACTATTAATAATTTAGTATAACAGAAGGCCATATTACTGATGTTATCATCCCAGATAAATGGTTGATTATTTCATTTTTGAATAAAGTAGGAATAACAAAAAACATTTTAATTTAAACAGGTAAATGTACAGCCATTTGCCAATCTTTTTGATGTAATGACAGAACTATCTTTTGGCAGTAGTCTCCTTAGTGAAGTTCTATTTTTCTTGCCTAACAGTAGTAAAAATCATTTATTTCATAATCTTCTACATGGATCTAGCATTTAAAGATACATGTAAAGAAGTTTTGATATACACGTCTCTGAATTTTTATGATATTTACCTTTAACTGTCACACATTTTATCCACAAATAATTGAAAAATACTTATATTTTTGTTTTGTTTGTGTAACTTGTTTTCATTTTTGCCTTTTAAAAGAAAGCATCTTAATTTTCATGAAAAAATGTCATCTGTTTTACAGGTCAATATTAATGATGCATAAAACTTTAATGAAATTACACAATTATATGAGAACAATTGCAATAAAAAGATCATATTAATTATATGAAACAAGAAAAATTTCAATTTTAAGATCAATTTCGAGAACAATCAAAACTAGTTAGGCAGGCAGCCCAGTTGGTGAGCGCTGAGGAACAGGAGCTGGCTTACTTCGCTTCAGCATTCAGTGTGTGAAAGATTTTAGTCTTTAGACTTCAGACTACACGATACCCTCATTTTATCTAGTGAGTTGTTTAAAGGCAAAGGTGATTACCTAGTGAACCTCCACAGTATTATGATATGGGTTCAGGTGCTAGGTTCTCCCATCAACCCTGTTTAATTCCTTCTATTTTTGGTAGTGGTAAATTTGGGTGCATGGAATTTTCTCTCCACATTTGTGTGAATGATTCTCATCTCTAGAAAACTTTGCATTGTCTAACTTCATGGAAGTCAGTTATAAGGATGAGCTGCCTTTATTGGTGTTTTTTGGTTGTTTGTAAGTCAAACATCTGTTTCTTATTAGAGGAACAGTACTCACAGAGGAGAACTGAAGCTTATTTTTTTTGTTGTTTTTTGCTTTAATTACCTCATGCAGCACTTTGACCCTAATGGAGGCTTAACTTACACTATGGAATAATGGAGTAGTTGACAGAAAATATATTTTTGAGGGGAAATATATACTCTTGGCTTAAATATAATGATTTTATACTCTATAAAATAATACATTTATTCAGGTCATATTTCATCTTAAATAACAGTTAACTTCATTGTTATAAAAGAGCCTCAATTTGTTATATGCACTTTCTTAATTCTGCCTGTAATTTAGAGTGTTTTCTAGCATGGCTACATTTACATTACAAGCCAGTAAGAAATGTTACAAGATTTCCAAGGGTCTTAGCAAAGGGCACACCAGGAGATTATATCCCGCTCCTGGCTCTAAGGGTCCCACGCCCATAGATCCTGGCTCATTGCTAGCACAGCAGTCTGAAATTGAACTGCAAGGAGGCAGCGAGGCTGGGGGAGGAGTGCCCGCCATTACTGAGGCTTGAGTAGGTAAACAAACAGGTCCAGAAGCTCAAACCAGGTGGAGCCCACTGCAGCTCAAGGAGGCCTGCCTGCCTTTGTAGACTCCACCTCTGGGGTCAGGGCATAGCCGAACAAAAGGCAGCAGAAACCTCTGCAGACTTAAATGTCCCTGCCTAACAGCTTTGAAGAGAGTAGTGATTCTCCCAGCATGGAGTTTGAGATCTGAGAACAGACAGACTGCCTCCTCGAGTGGGTCCCTGACCCCTGAGTAGCCTAACTAGGAGGCACCCACCAGTAGGGGCAGACTGACACCTGACATGGCCGGGTACCCCTCTGAGATGAAACTTCCAGAGGAACGATCAGGCAGTAACATTTGCTGTTCTGCAGCCTCTGCTGCTGATACCTAGGCAAACAGGGCCTGGAGTGGACCTCCAGCAAACTCCAACAGACCTGCAGCTGACGGTCCTGACTGTTAAAAGGAAAACTAACAAACAGAAAGGACATCCTCACCAAAACCCCATCTGTACATCACCATCATCAAAGACCAAAAGTAGATAAAACCACTGAGATGGGGAAAAAACAGAGTAGAAAAGCTGAATTTCTAAAAGTCAGAGTGCCTCTCCCCGTCCAAAGGAATGCAGCTCCTTGCCAGCAATGGAACAAAGCTGGATGGAGAATGACTTTGATGAGTTGAGAGAAGAAGGCTTCAGACGATCAAACTTGTCCAAACTAAAGAAGGAAGTCTGAACCCATCGCAAAGAAGCTAAAAACCTTGGAAAATGATTAGACGAATGGCTAAACTGGAATAAACAGTGTAGAGAAGTCCTTAAATGACCTGATGGAGCTGAAAACCATGGCACAAGAACTACATGACAAATGCACAAGTTTCAGTAGCCGATTCGATCAACTGGAAGAAAGGGTATCATTGACTGAAGATCAAATTAATGAAATGAAGCGAGAAGAGAAGTTTAGATAAAAAAAAGTAAAAAGAAATGAATAAAGCCTCCAAGAAATATGGGACTATGTGAAAAGATCAAATCTACATCTGACTGGTATACCTGAAAGTGACGGGGAGAATGGAACCAAGCCGGAAAACACTCTGCAGGATACTATACAGGAAACCTTCCCCAACCTAGCAAGGCAGGCCAACATTCAAATTCAGGAAATACAGACAACGCCACAAAGATACTCCTTGAGAAGAGCACCTCCAAGACACATAATTGTCAGATTCACCAAAGTTAAAATGAAGGTAAAAATGTTAAGGCAGCCAGAGAGAAAGGTCGGGTTATCCACAAAGGGAAGCCCATCAGACTAACAGCAGATTTCTCAGTAGAAACTCTACAAGCCAGAAAAGAGTGGGGGCCAATATTCAACATTCTTAAAGAAAAGAATTTTCAACCCAGAATTTCATATCCAGCCAAACTAAGCTTCACAAGTGAAGGAGAAATAAAATCCTTTACAGACAAGCAAATGCTGAGAGATTTGGTCACCACCAGGCTTGCCCTACAAGAGATCCTGAAGGAAGCACTAAACACGGAAAGGAAAAACCGGCACCAGTCACTGCAAAAACATGCCAAATTGTAAAGACCATCAATGCCAGGAAGAAACTACATAAACTAACGAGCAAAATAACCAGCAAACATCATAATGACAGGATCAAATTCACATATAGCAATATTAACATTAAATGTAAATGGACTAAATGCTCCAATTAAAAGACGGGCTGGCAAATTGGATAAAGAGTCAAGACCCATCAGTGTACTGTATGCAGGAGATACATCTCACCTGCGGAGACACACATAGGCTCAAAATAAAGGGATGGAGGAAGATCTACCAAGCAAATGGAAAACAAAAAAAGGCAGGAGTTGCAATCCTAGTCTCTGATAAAAGAGATTTTAAACCAACAAAGATCAAAAGAGACAAAGAAGGCCATTACATAATGGTAAAGGGATCAATTCAACAAGAAGAGCTAACTATCCTAAATATATATGCACCCAATACAGGAGCACCCACATTCATAAAGCAAGTCCTTAGAGACCTACAAAGAGACTTAGACTTCCACACAATAATAATGAGAGACTTTAACACCCCACTGTCAACATTAGACAGATCAATGAGACAGAAATTAAACAAGGATATCCACGAATTGAACTCAGCTCTAAACCAAACGGACCTAATAGACATCTACAGAACTGTCCAGCACAAATCAACAGAATATACATTCTTCTCAGCACCACATCGCACTTATACCAAATTGACCACATAGTTGGAAGTAAAGCACTCTTCAGCAAATGTAAAAGAACAGAAATTGGAACAAACAGCCTCTCCGACCACAGTGCAATCAAACTAGTACTCAGGATTAAGAAACTCACTCAAAACTGCTCAACTACATGGAAACTGAACAACCTGCTCCTGAATGACTACTGGGTACATAATGAAATGAAGGCAGAAATAAAGATGTTCTGTGAAACCAATGAGAACAAAGACACAACATACCAGAATCTCTGGGACACATTTAAAACAGTGTGTAGAGGGAAATTTATAGCACTAAATGCCCACAAGAGAAAGCTGGAAAGATCTAAAATCGACACCCTAACAGCACAAAAGAACTACAGAAGCAAGAGCAAACACATTCAAAAGCTAGCAGAAGGCAAGAAATAACTAAGATCAAAGCAGAACTGAAGGAGATAGAGACACAAAAAACCCTCCAAAAAAATCAATGCATTCAGGAGCTAGTTTTTGAAAAGATCAACAAAATTGACAGACTGCTAGCAAAACTAATAAAGAAGAAGAGAGAGAGGAATCAAATAGATGCAATAAAAAATGATAAAGGGGATATCAACACTGATCCCACAGAAATACAAACTACCATCAGAGAATACTATAAACACCTCTACACAAATAAACTAGAAAATCTAGAAGAAATGGATAAATTCTGGGATACATACAACCTCCCAAGACTAAACCAGGAAGAAGTTGAATCTCTGAATAGACCAATAACAGGCTCTGAAATTGTGGCAATAATTAATAGCTTACCAACCAAAAAAAGTCAAGGACCAGAGAGATTCACAGCCGAATTCCACCGGAGGTACAAGGAGGAGCTGGTACCATTCCTTCTGAAACTATTCCAATCAATAGAAAAAGAGGGAATCCTCCCAACTCATTTACGAGGCCAGCATCATCCTGATAACAAAGCCTGGCAGAGACACAACTAAAAAAGATCACTTTAGACCAATATCCCTGATGAACCTCAATGCAAAAGTCCTCAATAAAATACTGGCAAACCAAATCCAGCAGCACATCAAAAAGCTTATCCACCAGGATCAAGTGGGCTTCATTACTGAGATGCAAGGCTGGTTCAACATACACAAATCAATAAAAGTAACCCAGCATATAAACAGAACCAAAGACAAAAACCACATGATTATCTCAATAGATGCAGAAAAGGCCTTTGACAAAATTCAACAGCCCTTCATGCTAAAAACTCTCAATGAATTAGGTATTGATGGGATGTATCTCAAAATAATAAGAGGTATTTATGACAAACCTACAGCCAATATCATATGGAATGGGCAAAAACTGGAAGAATTCCCTTTGAAAAATGGCAAAAGACAGGGATGTCCTCTTTCACCACTCCTATTTAACATAGTGTTGGAAGTTCTGGCTAGGGCAATCAGGCAGGAGAAAGAAATGAAGGGTATTCAGTTAGGAAAAGAGGAAGTCAACTTGTCCCTGTTTGCAGATGACAAGATTGTATATCTAGAAAACCCCATTTTCTCACCCAAAGTCTCCTTAGGCTGATAAGCAACTTCAGCAAAGTTTCAGGATACAAAATCAGTGTGGAAAAATTACAGGCATTCCTACACACCAATAACAGACAAACAGAAAGCCAAATCATGAGTGAACTCCCATTCACAATTGCTTCAAAGAGAATGAAATACCTAGGAATCCAGCTTGCAAGGGAGGTGAAAGACCTCTTCAAGGAGAACTAGAAACCACTGCTCAACGAAATAAAAAGGACACAAACAAATGGAAAAACATTCCATGGTCATGGACAGGAAGAATCAATATCATGGAAATGGCCATACTGCCCAAGGTAATTTATAGAATCAATGCCATCCTGATCAAGCTACCAATGACTTTCTTCACAGAATTGGAAAAAAAGCAACTTTAAACTTCATATGGAACCAAAAAAGAGCCTACATTGCCAAGTCAATCCTAAGCAAAAAGAACAAAGCTGGAGGCATCATGCTACCTGACTTCAAACTATACTACAAGTCTACAGTAACCAAAACAGCATTGTACTAGTACCAAAACAGAAATATAGACAAATAGAACAGAACAGAGCCCTCAGAAATAATGCCACATATCTACAACCATCTGATCTTTGAGAAACCTGATAAAAACAAGAAATGTGAAAAGCATTCCCTATTTAATAAATGGTGATGGGAAAACTGGCTAGCCATATGTAGAAAGCTAAAACTGAATCCCTTCCTTACACCTTATACAAAAATTAATTCAAGATGGATGAGAGACTTAAATGTTAGACATAAAAACATAAAAACCCTAGAAGAAAACCTAGGCAATACCATTCAGGACATAGGCATGGGCAAGGACTTCATGTCTAAAACACCAAAAGCAATGGCAACAAAAGCCAAAATTGACAAATGGGATCTAATTAAACTAAAGAACTTCTGCACAGCCAAAGAAACTATCATCAGAGTGAACAGGCAACCTACAGAATGCAAAAAAATATTTTGCAATCTACTTGTCTAACAAAAGGCTAATATCCAGAATCTACAAAGAACTGAAACATATTTACAAGAAAAAAAACAACCCCATCAAAAAGTGGGTGAAGGATGTGAACAGACACTTTTCAAAAGAAGACATTTATGCAGCCAACAAACACATGAAAAAGTGCTATAACTGGCCATCAGATAAATACAAATCAAAATTACAGTGAGATACCATCACATACCAGTTAGAATGGCAATCATTAAAAAGTCAGGAAACAACAGGTGCCGGAGAGGATGTGGAGAAATAAGAACACTTTTACACTATTGGTGGAACTATAAACTTTTTCAACCATTGTGGAAGACAATGTGGCAATTCCTCAAGGATCTAGAACTAGAAATACCATTTGACCCAGCTATCCCATTACTGGGTATATACCCAAAGGATTATAAAAGATGCTGCTCTAAAGATAAACACATGCACACATATGTTTATTGTGGTGCTATTCACAATAGCAAAGACTTGGAACCAACCCAAATGTACATCAATGATAGACTGGATTAAGAAAATGTGGCACATATGTATGATGGAATACTATGCAGCCTTAAAAAAGGGTGAGTTCATGTCCTTTGTAGGGACATGGATGCAGCTGGAAACCATCATTCTCAACAAACTATCACAAAAAACCAAACACTGCATGTTCTCACTCATAGGTGGGAATTGAACAATGATAACACTTGGACACAAGAAGGGGAACATCACACACTGGGGCATGCTGTGGGGTAGGGGAATGGGGAAAGGATAGCATTAGGAGATATACCTAATGTAAATGACGAGTTAATGGGTACAGCACAGTATACATGGCACATGTGTACATATGTAACAAACCTGCATGTTGTGCACATGTACCCTAGAACTTAAAGTGTAAAAACAAAAGAAATGTTACAAAATGATACTTAAAATTTTGTAAATCACAGTCGCTAAATATTGAAGACATTCCTTTCTGTTACTTGTCCGGCTATTTCCTATTAAAGTATTTAGATATTACCTATTATGATTGAGAATGGAAGAGCAAATATACTACAAGTTTGTTTGTTTGTTTTTTTGTCTTTTTTTTTTTAATTTATTTATTATTATTATACTTTAAGTTGTAGGGTACATGTGCATAATGTGCAGGTTTGTTACATATGTATACTTGTGCCATGTTGCTGTGCTGCACCCATCAACTCGTCATTTAAGCCTAGTTTTGGGAATGAGTAAAAAATATATGAAATGAGTGAGTAAAAATAATATTTAAAAAGATCTGATTCAATTGAAAGATAGGAAATAAAAAGTTTCAAGATTGCTAAGTTTTACTAATTAGAGATAACATGTGGGGTTACTGCTAAGAAATTTGGGGACAAAGTTATTATCAGTAGGCACCTGAGTAATTATATGGAATTACAGAAAAATTGCCTTAACTTCATCTGTCAATGACTGGCAACTTTTGATAAAGTAACTATACTATTGTTAATGAAATTTATGTTATCTTTAGTAGCATATTTGATATTTTAAATAGAGTTAATCATGTATTAGACAGTACTCTATTAATCCCTGACTGGCTTTAAAATCTTCCTAAGTTATACTTAACAGTTCGTATCTGTTTAGCTCAAACTGTCAACTTATTGAGTTCCTTTAGGTAAATTCCTTCATTTTTCTGATTCGAATTGTCCTCAATGAGAACATTAGCTGTAATGATCTGCTATTCCTTCAGCTCTAACAAACTTTGACCAGTCTGTCCTCAATGAAGAAATACATTTTGTTGATCAACAAAGGAATATATTCTGTTTTATAGACATATACCCTCCAGTTAGTGACAGTTTAGGTTTAGAATGTGAAATACCACACGAGCTGTGATCTTTCTGATAATCCATCTGCGTGCATTTTGGGAAGTGGAAGTTTGATGGAGTGGCATTATGAAAAATGCTTATGCACAGCAGACAGAGAGAATTGACTGGAAATCCACCTACCATGTACTACTTGTGTGATTGGGGCAAATTATATGACAATGTCCCCATTTAAAAAATGAAAATATAAATCTATCTTCTTAAATTATTGTCTAAATTAAATTAAATAACATGTAGAGTACCAAGCTCAATGATAAAAATTTCTATTTCCTGTCTCCCTGGTTTCCTATGGGCTGCAATATAAATGAACAAAAATTCTCTAATCAGATTTCTAAAAGTAGCATCTTTTCAGTTTCTCCTTCATGCTCATTTTTCCTATCTCCTCTTCATGTTCTGTCAAATTCACATGTCGCTTGTTCTCTTCCCACTCCTTCCTCTCTAATGCTATATGGAGAACTTACCTGAAAGATCAACACTTAATAATAGCATGTATCAAGGAGAAAATAAATATTGGAGTTTACAATTGAATTATATTAATATAAATATACAGACCTGGTGAGTTCAGATTTTTGAGTCTATATTATCTCCTTTGTTCTCAGCATTGATCACAATGCCCTATGCAATGTTCATAGCTAATAATGACCTTTGCCTGCCTTTGACAGTCCCTGGCAATCCCCTGCAGCAATTAACCTAGCAATTATCATTGTTTATACAAAACCCATCAAGGAGGTCAGCAGATGATAATAATATTTGCCTTTCTTGTACACAAAACACTAATAAATGTATTTTTGAAATTCTGAATAATCGTATAAGCAGGTATTACTGATAAATTGTTTATTTTCAATCATTAAGTGACTTTTACAAGGTCTGATAAATAGAAGGTATCAGAAGCCAAGACTGGAAGTCTGGCCTTCTATAATCTTGTGCTCATACCCACAAAGTGGGAACTATGAAAACCTTTGTTTGACAGGATCCAACAATTAATTTTATCCATCTGTTAAAATATTACTACCTACTCTTATATAGACCAAACTTTCTCTTCCTTATTTGTGTTGCTCTCTAATAGATCCTGGTCATTTTTAAACGTCATTTCTGTTTGACATTCTCTGTCCACTATTCACTGTTTTGAAGAAATGATTCTGATTAAATATATGAGTGTATCTGTGTTTCTTTCTTCATCTTTCATTTTTTCTTTCCTTTTCTTTTTTAATTAAAAAATTTTGTTGCATATATAACATAAAATTTACCATCTTAACAATTTTAAGTGTATATAGTTCAGTAGTGTTAAATATGTTTACATTTTTGAACAACTAATCTCCAGAACATTTTCAGCTTGCAAAATTGAAATTCTACACCCATTAAATGACAATTTCCCATTTATTCACCCACCACCACTGGCAATCATCATTCTACTTTCTGTTTCTGTAAGTTGGATTACTCTTGACATCTCACATAAATGAAATCATGCAGTATTTGTCTTTTTGTGTCTTATTTCATCTGGCATAATGTCCTCAAGGTTTATTCATGTGACTTGTGTCAGAATTTCCTTTCCTGTTATGGCTAAATAATATTTAATTATAAAGTATACTATATTTATTAGTAGTTTATCCAATTATTGACTAATGACCATTTTGATTATTTTTACCTTTTGTCAATTGCCAATAATGTTGCTATAACATTAATTTACAACCATGTCGATGAGATTCTGCTTTTAATTCTTTTGGATATGTATCATACTCAGACGTGGTATTGCTAGATTGTGTAATAAGTATATTTAGTTTTTTACTTTTTGAAGAACCCATCGTAGTGTTGACCCTACCAGTAGAGCCAGCCATCTATGTTACAAGGCACCCTAGGCACCAGGCTAAATCAGGGTCATCTAATATTCTCTGTTCTCTGACTTACTCCTAATGCCCAATCAGTGATTGTATTTTACATATTCTACCTCTGCAACATGTCCTGATGCTATCATGCTTATAGACGAAATTGCTTCATACCCAGATCATTATATTTATGTGCTTAGGGTCTTGTCTTGCCAATGGAAATTCCCTTCCTCCAATATGTTTTTAAACTTCTTACCAATAATGTCTTTATAATGTCACTCTGATGCTGTCCTTCTGCTTGGTATTTAGAAGCTTCTCCATTCATTGGCTACTACGTGATCAAGACTTGTTATAATTTTAACTTCTTACTCATCTAGCTTCTTCCATTTCCCTTCACTAGGTCTGTCTTAATTTCAGAAATATTTCC
The DNA here is from genome assembly GCF_037993035.2 of Macaca fascicularis. Lineage (NCBI taxonomy): Eukaryota > Metazoa > Chordata > Mammalia > Primates > Cercopithecidae > Macaca > Macaca fascicularis. The sequence continues at coordinate 56,987,014 of NC_088391.1, read as the reverse complement.
TTCACTTTTTACTTTCTGATCTTCTCGACTCTTTTTATATGTTGTTCACCATCTGGAACTTTATAAAACATACTTTCTCTCTCTCTCTCTCAATTAAATCCTTTATGTCCTTTAGGCCCCAGATAAAATTCTGAAACCATCCCTGATTTCATGTTTTTTACAACCTTTTCAAAACTAGAACTCTGGTAGCACTTTATTGATTTTTCTTCTATGGAACTTATCACTTTCTGTCTTGTACTTTAATTATTTATAGATCTTAATTTTTATACAAGATTTAGCTTCCAAGCTATAACTTGAGGGCAGATTGTGCATGTGTTTTCATCTTTTCAACTTCTGTGGTGCATAACAGAGCACTCTGCACACAATTAGCAATCAATATATATATTTGAGAGTAATGAATCAACAAATAAATTAACATAAGTATTAAGAAGTGGGAGAGAGTCTCTTCAGATTCTTAAAGGTGGTGATAGCTTTGTATTTGCTAAGCAGAGAAAAAACAAGGAAAAAGCTATTCAAGCAGGGCTTGTAGTTGAACCTGAAGATCACAAATCTTTTAGGCAAACTACTGCAACTTTTCTCTGCAGGGAAGAGATCATGAGGGAAACAAACAAACCAAAAAGTTTGACTTCTGAAATAAAGCTCTGAGGAAAAAAATGTAAATAATGGCACAGGATTTTTCTTATTATCAAAATTAGTGTTTCATTGGTGTTTAGTATCCTGTTTGTTGTTGTTCTTAGTTTTTTAGCCTGAAAGCTAAGAATTAGCTCAATTTAAAATTAATAGCTGCTTTAATCTGTTAGGTTCTTTAACTTACATCTCTATCTTATTTCACGGGTATTAAAAATTAAAGAAAAAATAAATGTAAAGAGAGTTTTGTTGTAGTTAGTTGGTGCAGAGGACACACTACTTTGAACAAACAAATTTTTCTCCAAAAATATTATAAAATATACCTCAATACCTACCCCTCCAACAAAGGACAAAACTTTAATTAATTGAAATAAAGATATATCCCTTGAAATACAGATAAAGTTTTTCCTATACAGGCAGAGTATACAGAATGTCAAGAAGGTATGATTATAAATTATATCTTTCTTTGATCACAGTAAGAATGTGTAATATCCAACGATCCAAGAAAATCTCAATATCATGTAGTAAAGGCAGGTTAACTGAAAAGTCACCAAGCTAATTCCCTCACTTTTCCGATGTTGATTGACTTTTTTCTGGGAGATGCTATTTTAACATTAGTGACTTGAAAAAGATTAGGATAAATGCGATCATGAAAGATTTTCTCAAATACAGAGAATAATTTTTACCACTTTTGTGCTATTTTTGAACTCACAATATTACTTTTTAAAAAAGCATTTTATATCATTAGGAAAGATGGTCTTATAATGAAAAGAGAACATTTATGATTTCCCTCAAAGCTCATTAAGCTTTAATCAGCTATGTCTGTGTCATTATCACTTCTAACTTTCTAATAAAGGCAGCAAAATATTGTTTTAAATTTACCCAGGATGAGAAATTTAAAAAATGTAGTTGAATACCGTGATTTTAATTCTTAAATTCAAAGAAATGTTGACAGCTTTAAAAGAAAAATCATAATAGACACTAGTTAAAAATAGCAAGGAAGAGTTCATTCAAGACTATGGCAATAAGAGGCCAAAAGCAGTGACTAACACTTGTAATCCCAGCATGCTGGGAGTCTGAGGCAGGCAGATTGTTTGAGCCCAGGAGTTTGAGACCAACCTTGGCAAAATAGTGACACCTTGTCTCTACAAAAATTTTTTGAAAAAATTAACTGGGCATGATGGCATGTACCTGTAGTTGCAGCTACTCAGGAGGCTGATATGGGAAAATCCCTGAGCATGAGCATTCGAGGATAGAGTGAGACATGCTCACACCACTGCACTCCAGTTGGGGCAACAGAAGGAGACCCTGTCCCCAAAAAATAATAATAAATAAATAAAAAAGAAAAGAAAAAAAACAAAAACAAACAAAGAAACAAAACCATTATGGCAATAGAAGTCCAATTTATTGTAATGAGGGAGGAAGTTGAACACACTTTACTGAAACAAAAAGGGGTAAACAAAGGGAAAGTACTGGAGAACTTTAGCAGGGAGGTCGAGCTATGTAATTAGCCATCTGCTAATTGGTGCTTATCCAAGTTAAGCTTCTACTCTCCCACAGAGACTGGGAGACAGGGCCTCTATTTTTCTAGATTATTACATTTCAGTAGGATGGCTCCTAGGTCCTTGAGGAAGACATTCCTGATTTGTAGAAGATTTAAATCTCAAAGGGGCAGAGCAAGTATTTAAAATCACATGTTTTTTAAGGTAAAAGCTCAAAGAAAAGGAGGTCAGGTACCTAGAGTCAGAAAGCTATTTGTCCTAATGTTGAGTGCAATGGAGAGGAATGTTAAGGCCTTCTTGAGACCAGTAGATATTTGATTTTAAAAGCAATAATAGTTGCTTAGCAAAACTTCCACATTTATTCTTCACCGTATTTTTCACTGGAGAAATTCTGACCCAATATATGACAGAAATTCTTTCCAAAGAAAATACTTCCACTGCTTTCTGGGGAATATTCATTTCTGATATTTTTGACAAATAAAATATCATCCCAAAGGACTACTAATAGACAATTTTAGGCCATTCTGTCAACAATTTCCAATAACAGTCTTTCAATCAAAAGTATTTTTGGCTGACTCATTCCCAGCCAGCCTTCACCATATACCGTAATCACTTACTAACTCAGAAAGAAGCACTGTTACTTTTAAGTTCAGCTACTTTTAAGTGTTTAACTTCATATCCTATGATGAAAGATTCTCCCTCTATTCTTTGACCCATTTTACCATTATTTATGTAATAAGGAACATAAAATTACCTTCTTTTTAAAAAAATAAGTAGTAGTATACTTGCTGAGGTAGTGTGTTTTTTTAAAGTCAAAGAGATTGTCAAGAGTGCAGGAATGCAGAGAACTCTTCTCTACATCAAGAAACTTGCCTTTTACTAAAGAAAAGAGGAAAGAAGGAAGAGATCTTGCATTTCCCTCTCACCAAGTCAAAATCCCATTTAAAAAGAAAAACTCATCTGATTCTAATATTATGTCATAAACTAACTACAGGAAACAAAATTGTGTTAGTATAAAGTGGCATCTCAAAGTGATACAGAATTAACCTATAAATATTCCTGATTTATGCTAAATAAAGTGAATTAGCAGGTACAGTGCACAAGTTTAACCACATATTCTTCTCAGATAAGCATCAAACTATGTAGTTGCAGAAAAGGGCAGAAAAGAAGAGTCCTAATTGATATGGTTTGGCTGTGTCCCCACACAAATCTCATCTTGAACTCCCATGTATTGTAGGAGGGACCTGGTGGGGGGTAGTTGAATCCTGGGGGCAGGTCTTTCCCATGCTGTTCTCATGATAGTGAATAAGTCTCATGAGATTTGATGGTTTTATCAGGGAGAGTTTCCCTGTACAAGCTTTCTCTCTGCCTGCTGCCATCCATGTAAGATGTGACTTGCTCCTCCTTGGCTTCTGATTGTAAGGCTTCCCCAGCCATGTGGAACTGTAAGTCCATTAAACCTTTTTATTTTTTAAATTGCCCAGTCTTGGGTATGTCTTTATCAACAGCATGAAAATGTACTAATACACTAATCATATAAATGTAAGGTGGTTTAATTGATACAACATTTGCTTTCTAGCCATATAGATACACACACACACACACACACACACACACACACACACACACACACACATATATATATAAAATAGAATGTATTGAAAGTAAATTCATAATATTTAATCTTTTTTTCAGAAACTGGTTCTGAAATGTACAGGAAAGGTTATATCACTCTTATGTACTATAAAATTAGAGGTGTCACTTATTTTTGTAAGCCTAATAATTGAACACTAAACGGAATTAACAAATACTTATTTTAAGAGAGAGGAAAACTATCTTAAAATTTTTCATTGACAATGTATTCAACAATTTAAAATTGTCTTTAAAATTCTGAAAAACATTTTGGCTGTATCTCTTGGTAAAAGGAACACAAACTGGTGTACTTTCAAATTAATTTTTACATTAAAATTTTAACTTGTTTAGTAATGTTAAAGACATTTAGAAAATGTTCACTCTCTGTTCTAGAAAAGTTAAATTTAATTATTCCTAAAAATGCATTATTTTTCTTTCTTTTATAAGCTAAATTTTATTAATATATACCTCACTTATTCTGGCTTCAAATATTTAGTCATTTACATTTTTTTAATCAAAGTCCTCACTTAAATGTTGAATTTGTGTTTCAAAAACATATTTATATCTTGACCTTTTGATTACACTTCCAAGAGATGAAGAATTTCTAGAAAATTTCTAAGGATTGCATGGAAGTTGCTTACAAATAGGTTTAATTTTATGTGTTACATAAGGAAGGTGTCTTTTTCATTCTTTCTAAGCTTTACAGAGTTCCCAGAGTTATTTTTTAAAGGCAAACTTTATTACATCCTCTTCAAAGATATTTCAATGACTTCCTCTATTCATTTTAATATAGTCCAAACATCTGAGCAAAGCATAATGCTTGTAAATGGCCACTTCTTTTACTTCCCTGATTATCTATTTAGTGTCCCCCCATTCAAAAATGTGAGGCTCTATCATACCATGCAGTTCTCTATGCTTGTCATTTTATTTCTTTCTGCAGGAGCATGTGAAACCTTTTTGTTTATTTCTCCCACTGGCCACCTTTGAACCCAGAATTTTTCAGTCTTCATGTGATATTGTAACGAGACAGTCAATGTTTAGTTAAAAATTCTTCCCTGGAGCATAGCTCTTGAGTCTGTAGTTGCAATTTCAGCACAATGGTTAGAAGTGAAACATTTTGGTTGACAAGGAAATGTGTGTTTATTTAAAATAATTGTTTATTGACTTTTATATATTGTAGCCTCTATTCTGAACTTAAGGCAAACACAGTGTCTATTACATTTACCTCTGTAAGCATGTTTCTATTTATTTGCTTGTAATTTTTAAAATGACTCATTCCATAAGCTATTTTTGGAAATGGATTTGAAGTCAACAGATATGCATTCGAAAAATAAAATGTTGCTGAAGGCAAAGGAGAAATAAAATGAATAAATGACCTACATAATATATGTTTAATATTGGTTTGGTTTGGGTAGACATATGAATAATATTGAAAAAAGTAAATGTACAAATAAATTTAAATAAATTTAAAAATTAATGTTGCACTAGCACAAAAAGCTGTGAAGATTATTTTATACATTATGTGCAATATTAAAAATAAGAAATAAAAGATGATTAGTGTTGATTCTTGCTAAACATAACCACAGATGATGAAAATTGCTGGGATTTACTGGGCATGCAATACTCAAGGTAAATTGTAATGATACATGTTTGTGAGTTATGCTGCTTCTATCACATACTATAAAAGTAACTCAGGCAAACCACGGTAATTTAAGTATAATCACATATACTATCCAGGTACATTGAATTATAATGAAATCAATTATTTATTGAGCTTTTGCTATTTTTATCAGCTAATGTTTTTGGGATACTTACTATATGTCTAGGAGCTTTGCACACATTTAACCTAAGAACTATGAAATGCTCTCTGATAAATTATTAAAAGTTTAACACCTTCACCTCCCTCTAAGATATGCAATTTACTTAGGTAAATAATGTACTCACATATTTAAAAATTTAAAAATAGTCAATATTAAAAAATCTCATAGCTCAATTTTACAAACAAGAAATGCTATTAGAAGGATTTAAAAGAGAGGTAAATCAATTTAGGTGGACATTTTTAAATGAAAGATGGAGTCTGATTTAGGGTGAGTTGAAGGATAATGTCCTAGAAGAGAAAAATAACAGATTCTTGAGAAAATATTATTCAATAAATTTTAGAAATATGCAAAAAAATTACATATGGAAATCTGTTGAAATTAAGTGTTCCATAGGTAGAATTAAAGAATGATTATAATTAGGAAATGAAGTTTTTAATTCTGCAAAGTTCAATAATATGATGACACTAATAGCATTTTGGGTGAAAAAAAGATTAAAAAAAAGAAAAACTAATGGAATTAAAAGAAGCCAAAAAATCATCCAGGTTCAAGCTATAGCCCAAGGAAGAAATAATAGATTTTCTTGGCCATTGTTTTATCCCCTCAATTTGATTTGGTAAATCCTGGAATTAATATAACTTGGTTGAAAGTTTTACTATGTATACTTTTTGAGTGATTCTGAAATTATTACAATAAATCAAAAAGTGATACTTTTCATATTTGCAAAATTGAATGCTAATCTCCCATTATGCCTATATAATTACATGATTTCTCTTAGTTACATGTGTTTTATAATAATTAATAAAATCATTCATTTATTCAATAATGAGAGAAAGAGGAAGAGAGAAACAAAGTAAAAGGAGAAGAGAGAGAAAGGAAGAGAAAAATACACATTTAATAAAGATTTATTTGAACCTTACTATATATCAAGCAATGTATTAGGCACTAGGGGTTTAAAGACAAACGAAATTTGTTACTGCAAAGGGAAAAATTACAGGCTAAGTAATTAACTAGTTGAGATGGATTTTGTAGTTGCATCCATATACCTAAAAATACCTCTTGATAACTTTTCTCTACTTTTTAACTTAATAAGTCCATTCTTCTCAACCATCACTACCAGAGTGCAAGAAAGACAAAATAAATATACCTAACTGATTATCATTTAACACAGTATTCACACATTTGAATCAATTAAAATAATACCTCATCTGATGAGATGTGCTTCTGTTTCTAGGACTTTAATTTTTACTTGAATTGGAAGTCACATTTTTCACAGCTACTAGCTTTTCCTGATTTGAGGGAGCTGGTGACATTGTGCCAGTTATAACATCATCTGCACATGTTGACAAGTGTCTGAAGGAGAGAACCAACTGTTTCAAATACACCAGGATGACTCAGAAATAACTGTCAGACAACCATGTTCTCTAGAGGTAGCATATCACTTGGACTACAAGAGGCGTTAGATGACATTTCTCCAAGAGAGAACCTTGTTGTTCTGCTCCCTGCCTACTGTAGGGGCTTCACTTTTGCCATGTGATGAGCTAGAAAATAGCATGTAGGAAGGTACTGAACAAGTGTAAGAGGGGGCTGTATTTTAACCCCAACTGTGTGCATATCAAAGGAAATAAATTAAGTTCATTTGTGTTACTTTCTTTTATGAAAAAGGAAGTGGCAATGCTTAAAAGAGCAGTCATCATAAAAATATTTCTGAGGACACAACCATCCTTTCTGAAATGCAATGTTACAGAAATTAAGGAATGGAAGAGCTTGTGAGAAATACCTTCTGAGTGTTTCTCAGGTTTTGAATTTGTTAGCATCAGAGCCTCTATTTGACTTGAGTCTGCCATTCGCATTGGCAGTTGTACAATTATGCTCTCTGCTGTTTTCAGCATAATCTGTGCATCTACTCTGCAGAAAATGCAAGAAAATCAGTCTGCACCTCACGTCTATGAAGGATGTAGCAGTACCTAGCTATTTGTTCTCTCCAAGGTTTTCTTTCTTATATAGAGATCATTTTTTCTCTTCCTTAATCTACAATGGGGTTTCTTTCTCTACTTCATTCCATGTTCTGTGTACACTGGTAATGTATTCCTAGCTGTCAGAAAGTTAGGCAATTTAATGCAGTGGGTAGAAAACAGATATCCCTAATCATTTCCACATATATTCCAAGTGTATTAGTTCCACAAAAAAAGGATTTTTAAAAATAAACTTACTGCTCAGTAAGATCCTGATTCAGAGAGTTGCTCAAGTGAAATCATATTCTTTTCTGTACACACATCTTAAACATTCACCAATTACAGTCACTGCTGAAGTTCCAATGATGAAGGACTTGCAAAGATTTCCTATTGATAATATAATCACTCATAATTAAAAATGTAGGGTCTCTTCCTCCTTCTAGTTTCATGGCTAAATGTGTCTGAGCATATGTAGATGACAATCAAATCACAGATAGTTTATTAAACTTGATCCACTGGATGAATATGCATTTAAATAAAATAAGCATAAAAAGTAAAAGGGATATGAGAAAAACTCTTTCTTTCTTTCTTTCTTTTTTTTTTTTTTTTTTTTTTTGAAATTGAGTTTTGCTCTTTTTGCTCAAGCTGGAGTGCAATGTTGTGGTCTTGGCTCACTGCAAGCTCCGCCCCCTGGGTTCAAGTGATTCTCCTGCCTCAGCCTCCCGAGTAGCTGGGATTACAGGCGCCTGCTAACACGCCTGGCTAATTTTTGTACTTTTAGTAGAGACGGGGTTTCACCACGTTGGCCAGGCTGGTCTCGAATTCCTGACCTCAGCAGATCCACCTGCCTTGGCCTCTCAAAGTGTTGGGATTACAGGCACGATCCACCGCACCTGGCCTAAACTGTTTCATAGAAACTGTGAAAGTAGTAGGCCCAACATCATTATCCCAAGTATCAATGTGTGTTCTTGGAGTATCTACATACGACATGGGGAAAATAATGCATTATGCATGAATTGAATATGTTCACGTGTACAAATATAGTCACTCATATTTAAGTACATTGTCTCATATGAAATTCAGTAAAAGTTTATCTCTGCCTTCTGGATTTTACATATTTTAGTTATAGAATTTTCTGTGGAGTTGGTTTTGCATCCACAAAATAAGCAAAAACGATGGACTTGCAATAGTCTGCTACATAATTCTTCCTTAAACGTTGCGTGTACGCCTTTTGTGAAACACCCCCTGCAGTATTATTTGAATATTAAACTTCTATTTTATAAATTTTCTTATTACAAATACATTGTTCATTTTTTCATTTGCATTGAACCTGATACCTATAGTTCTCAAATCATTTCTAGCTAATGCTTAAGCTGGATATCCTTACGGACAATCTTAATCTTGATCTTTTTTTTTTGCCAAAAAAACTAAAAAGATATAAGAAAATATATTGTATCCTAAATTTCCTAATGAGGAAAAATTAAAGATCTGTTAAAATAATGATTAATAACTCTGAAAGAAGTTTGTTTAGTCACACAGAGAATCTCAAACATAAAAGGACCTTTATACAAGTTGTATCTCTTTTTCTTTATTTTTTGAAATAGAATCTTGCTCTGTCACTCAGGTTGGAGTGCAGTGGTGCGATCTCAGCTCACTGCAACTTTTGCCTCCTAGGTTCAAGCGATTCTCAAGCCTCAGCCTCCTGGGTAACTGAGATTACAGGCGTGTGACACCATATCCGGCTAATTTTTGTATTTTTAGTAGAGACAGGGTTTTGCCATGTTGGCCAGGCTGATTTCGAACTCCTGACCTCAAGTGATCCTCCCAACTCGACCTTTCAAAGTGTTAGGATTACAGGCCTGAGGCACCATGCCTGGCCTGCCTTTCTTTATGAATGAAGGAAGATATAAGTGGGATAAAGTATGTGCCTTGTGTAAGATGTTGCTCATACTAATTCACAAGGGCTACAATTAGAGCCTGATACAATGATCCTTTTATTGCACACTGTGCCACAACTGTTTTGTCCCCATCAGCTTCCATAATCATATGCACACACACAGAAACATACCCATAATGAAACCCACACAGAGAGAAAATGAAAGAGAGGAACAGAGAAATAGAGACAAAGAAGAAGAAAGAGAAACATACATACACATATCCTTCAGCTCTGGAACTTCTCAGAGAATAATTATTTTATCACATAAAAACGTATGTCCAGTAGTACATGTTCATGCATAGAGGCTTTTTACAATGAATAAAGGATTTCACCTCTAAAAATATTTATCAATGACTTTCACTCCCAAAATCACAGTAAGATATCTGTAATGTTGGGATCTTCCCATAACAATGACTTTGAGAATAGTCCCTTAATGGAATAGCCTGAAAGTTGGCTAATGCTTAAACTGAATAGTCTTGAAATGGAGTGCTCACAGAGACTACTACATGAAACAACAATATGACTAAAAGTTTTCCATTACAAATATATCTCACTGGAGAATAAGCTGCTCTAAGCTGATAGACTAAGTTTAAACTCATAAAATACTTTAAATCACTGTTATAACATACAGGTACTCTATCTATTTGACAATTTTATTAATCAATTTTTTCGAAAGCTAATAGAGGAAATGTAGGTTGTGTGTAAAGTGTATTCTAATGATATTTAGTGCTCTAGAAATCAGTAATTTTGTTCCAAAATGATGTCAGAGTAAGAAGATGAATCCAAAACCTTGGCCAGGGATTTAAAATAAAACTTTCCCTAATTTAATTAAAATTTTATCAATTTAAAAATATGGGCTGGGCACAGTGACTCACGCCTCTAATCCCAGAACTTTGGGAGGCCGAGGTGGGTGGATCATGAGGTCAGGAGAGCGAGACCATCCCGGCTAACATGGTGAAACCCTGTCCCTACTAAAAATACAAAAAACAATTAGCTGGGCATGGTGGCGGGCACCTGTAGTCCCAGCTACTCAGGAGGCTGAGGCAGGAGAATGGCATGAACCTGGGAGACAGAGCTTGCAGTGAGCCGAGATCGCGCCACTGCACTCAGCCTGGGCAACAGAGTGAGACTCCGTCTCAAACAAAAAAAAAAAAAAAAAAAAAAAAAAAAAAAAAAAAAAGATAATATTACAAAATTATTAAGAGATTGTTTTATTCTACATTTTAAAATGTTAGCTTTAGTGTAATCCAAGAGATAGTAGATGGTACTGCATTAGCCAGCTAAGTAAGGAACTTTGGGTACCTGCTCAAACATTAATCAAGGCAGTGACTATCATTGTACATAAACCTATGCATGTTTAATAAGCTTGTTATACAACATATACCTTTTTGAAAAAATGCAATACTTTGTACCATTTAAAAGTTTAAACTTATTTACCTTAAAATGTATATCATAGTGATCAATAGATGAAATTATACAATAGATTTATTTTTCCATTTTTTCTTGAACATGGCAGGCATCCTGAAATATGTGCTTTAAAATTATTTCAGGAACTCAGTTTTGAAATATGATTTTTGCCTTAATTTTCTGACACCTGAGATATGAAATGAATGACATCTTAGAAAAAGAAAATCCTGTTCCGATACAAACAACTAATGACATAAAGACTAATTTATGTATTACTACCTAATTAAATCACATTTTAATCTATTACCATATCCATGAGAATACTGTTTGTGTATTGTTGTGGATACATTTCCATTAAAATGTATTAATCTGAATTAATAATTACCCACATTTAATTCATATCACATACATATACAAGTAATTAGAGCAGTGCATTTTAACTCATTTAATTAGAATTATAGTTAGATAGATACTTATTTTACTGCCAATAGACAAAATTTAAACTGAGTGGAGGAGTAAAGGGGTATAATTATGAGATTAGTGCACAACTCTTCCTGTCGGATGAGTAAAGTCATTGTAGGTCTGTAGAACCAGTCCGTTTAATAGACGCCAGTGGTGCTTTTGTCCATAGTCAATGCCCCATTGACTTAATAGAAACACACTAGGGCCATGTTATTATGCAGATTTCATCATCAGCTATCTAACACTGGGCTATATAAGAGTACTTGAGGAAACACAGTGGTCGCCCCACTTCATTTGCTCTCAGTGACCCACTGTTCTCAATGGTTTTCCATAAAAAATTAGCTCAGCTGGGAGAAGCAAAGGTTTAAGAGATTATTAGGTACTCAGACAAATACATTACCTAGTGCTGGGTAATTGCTTAGATTCAGTTCCTGTGAGTTGCTCCTCCAAATTAAAAGAATTGCTAGAAAGGTATTGAAGAGGTTAAACAAAAAAGGCTTCGCTTAACATTTATTTCCATTCACCTTGAAATCCATCACTGCTTTAATGCAATCAATCACTGAGACCCAGAAACATGAATTATGTCAATTTCCAGTGATTTTCAGAGAACCTAATATTACTTTCAATTTTTTAATATACAATAGACTCAAGCCACATTCATTACTTATAGGTAGACAATTTAAATACCAACATAAAAGGAAAGCAACTTTCAAATATTGTTAAATAAAGACTGTACATAGTTGTTCAAACTATTTCATGTCTCCTTTAATTAACATTCATAAGCACATAAGAAAGGAAATCTTTGAGTTTTAAATTTAAATTAAAAGTCAAGTTGTTTTAGTAGAGAATAGGCATATTGCACACAGAAACGTCCTCTGAGAATCACAGTTAAGGATTAATAAACACTTCCCCCGTTTTTGCTGCTGGTGTGAGTTTCGTTTTGCATACACTGACCTTGGTTTTGGATGTGGAAAGTTTGTTATTAAACTTACAACCTGCCATCAAGATGGACGTCAACTTTTTGCAAAACTACTCCTATCTATCTATTTCTTATTTTAGCAGCATGTCTTTTCAGAGATCACACTAATATCCGAGGCATCAAACAAGGACATATGCAAAAAAGAACTCTTAGTTTTTGTGCAAAAGAGACTGTGCAGTAGATTTGCTTTGCAGGACTGTGTTATCCTCCCCAACATTTCATACCTACTGCCAACATCTCCCACATAGACCAAATGTCTTTTACTTAAGACAAAAACACCTTTGCACAGAACTAACCAAACAAACTTTAAACTTGTTTTTTCATCAAACCTAAATATATTTAAAGATGTATAAATAGCTACCATCACCCTAACTCACATGCATCTTTTTTATGTATTAAAATATACATACTTATACTTTTAACAATGTAATTATATACTTTATGAGTGCAGAGATAATAGAGATTTCTGAAAACTGAATAGCCCAAACAATGCCGAAATGAATAAACTGAATGGTTAAGGTTAGAAATAATTTCTAAAGAAAGTCCTTTGTTTCCACTTAATTCAGGCCTTCCTGTTCTGACACCTTCAACTCAAGAAAGAGAAGAAATAGTTTTGCTTTGTCCTCACTGTAGTAGATTTGCACTGTGTTACTAGACAGTCTCAGTGTTTCTCCTAGAATATAATTCATCTTCATTGTTTCTGTGCTGACAGGATGGAACCTGCTTACAAATTTTACAGCTAGCAATACTTTTTATTGTTGTTCTGAAAGGGCTCCTGAGGGCTTTCTATTTTATTTTTAGGAACATTCTGAATTTTTTTCCCCTTTATGCTATACTTTCCACTATTATGAGTGATGACCCTAGAATCCTGGGGAGGAAAAAACAACCAGCACCCACCAAACTCTGTAACTGTCATAAGTTTTAATACAATTTCCCAATACTTTGATTTATTGTGGGTGCTACATTTTAACTATGTTATAGCTAATGAAGGATATCAACAGCCCCTGTGGAATGCTGACATTCTTTCAAACTAAGATGCCTTTAGTATGTCTCAAATGCCTTTCAGATAAAAAAAATAATACAATAAGGAATGTAATGATTTTCTTGTGTTTTTAGATATTGAATTAAAACTTTAGGTAACGAAATTGTAGTCAATTATGTGAATGAAATATAAAATTATATCACTCAATGTCCACTGGGTTTTTCTGTTTCACTTTACTCCTATGATATTCCTTAGGCTTAATTATACTTGAAAGTAGCCAAAAAGAAACCCAATAAGTCAATGTGTGAAACCACCATTAATGAGTGACTTCTGCCTGAAATTTGTGACTGTTTTTGGATGACTCTAGAGGAAAAAAATATTGTTTACTAGTCAGCAGTGGGAGGGAAGCTTTGTGAAAAAATCAACGTTGGTAGCATTTAAAATGAAACTGGAAATGAATGTGGAATCTTGTGAACATTTTAGGGATTTCTATCTATAAATCACCTTGGGAGAGGTCATTTATCCTCATATGAAAAACAGCACAGGCAAACACACATGCACGCTGAAACTAATGGTCTAATGGTTAGGTTGGAGATGGAAATAAACAATACGCTTATTTTATATGAAGGAGACAGATTTGTTCCTCTTACATCATTGATTTTTATACTAATATTGAAATCCAGTTGCCAACTGTTTTGCAATAGTTTATAAAAGTAGGTTCAAACCTAACAAGCATTTATAACATAATGTATACCTTGAAAAAAAAGTTTTCCGTAGGTATTTATTACTGTTTAAAAGTGAAAATTTGTAATTATCCAGTATGGAGAAGTGAACTTAACTATTTTAAAATTATTTTTAATAATTTATAAAGTACCTGTTTTCACCATGCAAGCTCTAAAAAGTTCCTATGTATACCTCATATAGCGATTTTTTTTTCCTCTTATTTCTATGTAACAGTAGCTGAATGAAATCTGCTAAATTACTTCTAAGAAATTAAGTAGTTCACTTTTGAAGAAAGAGTAATAAATGTGCAGTAAATAATTATAATCTTACCAAAGGTACTATACTGAAACAAAAATGATTATGCAATAAACATACGTGTGCATGTGTCTTTATAGCAGCATGATTTATAATCCTTTGGCTGGGTCATATGGTACATCTAGTTCTAGATCCTTGAGGAATCGCCATACTGTTTTCCATAATGGTTGAACTAGTTTACAATCCCACCAACAGTGTAAAAGTGTTCCTATTTCTCCACGTCCTCTCCAGCGCCTGTTGTTTCCTGACTTTTTAATGATTGCCATTCTAACTGGTGTGAGATGGTATCTAATTGCGGTTTTGATTTGCATTTCTCTGATGGCCAGTGATGATGAGCATTTTTTCATGTGTCTGTTGGCTGTATGAATGTCTTCTTTTGAGAAATGTCTGTTCATATCCTTTGCCCATGTATGTTTATTGTGACACTATTCACAATAGCAAAGACTTGGAATCAACCCAAATGTCCATCAGTGACAGACAGACTGGATTAAGAAAATGTGGCACATATACACCATGGAATACTATGCAGCCATCAAAAAGGATGAGTTTGTGTCCTTTGTAGGGACATGGATGCAGCTGGAAACCATCATTCTTAGCAAACTATCACAAGAACAGAAAACCAAACACCGCATGTTCTCACTCACAGGTGGGAACTGAACAATGAGATCACTTGGACTCGAGAAGGGGAACATCACACACCGGGGCCTATTATGGGGAGGGGCGAGGGGGGAGGGATTGCATTGGGAGTTATACCTGATGTAAATGACGAGTTGATGGGTGCAGCACACCAACATGGCACAAATATAAATATGTAACAAACCTGCACGTTATGCACATGTACCCTAGAACTCAAAGTATAATAATAATAATAAATAAATTTAAAAAATGATTATGCATTTAATATTTTATAAAACTGAGACTTTCCCTTAAGTAGTAGCTTTAAGTTAAAATTAATAATTTAGTGCATATTGTTTTAAAAAAATGATAAAGTTATGAAAAGTATTATTCTAGAATTATAAACCAACACTGAATTTTGGCAGACAATTTAATTGTATTGCTTGCATTGTATCAAGTTTTAATTAGAATTACAATTCATGTTGCATTGCTCAGAGTATATTACTGATTAACATTTTTATGCTAGTAACAGAAGCAATATGTTTATTCCATTTACTATGATAATAGAATTAAAAATCTTGTGCGCTTTCTGCATTAATAAACTTAATGAAGGATATTGAGAAAATACTCTAAAAGGTATATTAGATAGTTTATATTTGAAGAGTGTTTGCTCTGTTACCCAAATAAAACTCTGTGTTCCATGCTGAAGTTGTTTATAGCTATCTAAGTAGTGTTCTCAGTTGCAGAGAACTTATTGTGAGAGCATACACGTAGGTTTTAATCAAGGCATATCCTTGGCAATCCAAGAAACATTGATCATAATTGTTATTCTTCATGGTCTTGCAGTGTAAGAACAGAAATCTGAGAGAAATAAAATATGTGAGGTTGAATCCTTGTATCCAATTAAGCAACTAAGAATTTTAACACATCGAGTTATATACGTTCCTATGTTTATAATCTGCTTTTTCACAGGAAGAGTCTGAGAGTGGCTATGAAGGATTTGACATCCTGCTAGTTTGAATGATGAAAAAATTAGTTGATAAATTGTCTCATTCATTGTGGCTAATCTCTGTTAGTGTAGACAGTACACTCCCTACTTTTATGGGGAAAATGCAATTTCCCTAACAACTTGCCTTTCAAGATTTTCTCCCTAATTTTACCCTGAAGAAATTCACTGATCCTGAAAATCTGATTTTGCCCATGTACTGATTTAAACCTTTTACTGTCTGTTTGCATGTTGCAGTTTTCTCCATGCCTCCTAATGCAAATGCTACCCACACTTCTCTTTACCCGTTGGAATCTTACCTGATCACCAAGGCCCACCTTAGTGCATCTTTCTTTATGATGGTTAGGGTAGGACTTGTGAGTTTATTTCTCTCTCTTAATTCCTTTGAGATCCTGATTATGTTTTGCTATATAATCATATTATGCTCCTCTTCTCTCTTCCAGAAGCTACAAGTTTCATTTTGTCGTGGCAGGGAATATAACTTACTAATCTTTCTAATATTTTTTCCCAGACACACTGGTAGGGAGAAATGGAAAGGTGGGCTTTAAAGTGCATTGCCAGGCTTGCTTTTTCAAGTCTACAATGTACTAACCCTGTAACCTTAAGCCAATTACCCAATAGCTGTGTTTCTGTCTTCAGGGGTGTAAATGGTACATAATAATAGTACTGTCATCATAAGAATGTTGTAATAATTAGATAAGATATTAATTCATGTAAAAAGCTTTATCATACCTTGTAAGGATGTAGCATATATTTATTCAGTATTTAAGTAATTCAGCTTACTATCACAACAAGATGTCCTCTTCCTTTTAAGAAGTAGTCATTTGTTTAATTGAATCTGATACAATTGTTGTGATGGTCCCAATGTATCATCTTTGTTTTTGCACTTTGTTTCACTTGCCTTTTGTGTGAAAGCCACATTAATGTTGTTGATATAATGGCAGATGTTTAAAAACCCTTCCTTTTTGTTGGAGTGAAAACCACTGACAAAGAAAAAAGAAAATACGAGTGAGAAAGACAAATTAAAGCTATTAGAATTGTAGAACAAGAATTATGAATCTGCAGAGAGGGTATATAGAAGAGATTTGAAGAAATCAGATTTTTGTTCATCAAAGATAAATGTTGGAAAAGAAAGTATATTTATAGAAGCTAATGATTTTGTCAAATACCTAAAAAGGCAGATTTATTTAGAGAGTGGGTTTGAAACTAACCTTTAAAATACAAGACTTCCATGAAGGTGCTGCAGAGATTCTGTAAAAGCTTAATTGTCATTCCATTTTATAAGATTTTAAAGCTGTAATTTCAAAAGAACCCATTCAAACATATTGTATGTTCAAACCGTTAATTCATTGGAGCCCTCCAAGACTTTTAACTTTTGTTCTGAGTTGATTTTTATTAGTAAATGTTTTAATTTTTAATGCATAGTACACCGTTATTCTAATAAAATTTCACTTTGCCTATAGTATATGTTGATTTCCACACAATTTCATTTATTTTAGTTATCTTATTTAATAATTTTTTTTAGAACTTAGAAGTAGTTTAAAAATATCTAGCTTGAGAGTCATTTGGGGTAGACACCTAAAGGGAAATATTAGTCAGAGAGAACATCATTGTGAAGTCTGTGTTTCCACTGAAGTTTTCTCCTGAGAAATGGTCCAGAAGGTATTGTCAAGTCTTGTTCTTTTCAGTACTTATGTTTTATTAAGTCTCCATGAACACTGAATTAGCCAATACTGAATCATTTCTCCTTGGGGCAATACAAAGTTAGGCCCCTGTGAGCCTGTGGTCACATTATTTTCATCAAACAATCAATACATAACCTTGTTTTATGTGTGTTTCTGTTTAAAGACACCTTATTTAATATATATTGTTAATTCATTAAATTAAACTTAATGGCCAACAGCCCGCCAGCTCATGCCTGAACAAAACTGACCTAACACATGCGCTCTTTCCATTAAGGCACATCAGAGCCTTCTAGTGCTTAAGAACACTAGACAGCATGTCAGCCCTATGCTTGAGGCCATTTTAAACAACAAAATCACCATCAAAAATCACAGAAATACAAACAAAAAACAAAAACAGAAGACATGACACTAAACAGACAATGAAAAGGACACTTTTTTCAGTGTAAATCCTGAAATAAAAAGGCAGGAGGTTTCCATGTTGGAGGTCAGCTGGAAACCTGGATATTAGGTTACTCAAATATTCTGTTGCACCCAGCATGCGCATGTCTGTGACTCACTGCAAAAGGGTGCTATTGAGTTTTCTGACAAATTTACAAATACAGAATCTGTGAATAAACATGACCAACTGTACTTGCTTTCTCATCAAGCCGGGGGATTAAAAAAAACCAGTTTCTACTTGGCTTAAGGCCATTACTAAGGTGAGAAACTACATGGCACCTCTGTAAGTATGCCGTTAGGCTGAATTGGGAAAACTTAACCTTCAGCTTGTACTCTAGCCCTGTCACTCCAGTGTGATCCATGGACAGGTTGCATTAACAGCACCTGGGAGCTTGTTAGAAATGCAGACTCTCAGGCCTCGTCCCACCCAGACTTAACTGAATAGAATATGGGTTTTAGCAATTTGTATGCACATGAAGGTTTGAACAATACAACTCCTGGAATATAGTAAGTTAATCTCTAATTGGTTAAAGTGGTGATAATAATGTCTACCTTGTCTGTCCAGGCAAAAGTTGAATGAGGCAAGTTTATATGACAATTCTAGGTACACTCCTAAATGCCATAAAAATATAGAGAGTCAAGCAATGGACTCTAATGGTGGTGAAAAGAGGGAGGGGCATATTTATTACATAGCTAAATCAACCTGTTCAAACTGAAAGCTTTTCTATTTTTTTCTTATTTTATAAGTCTAAATTTCTTAAAATCCATTTTTCAGCAGTTGCACTCTATTCCATTTTTTTTCCCTTCTACCCCTATTTGAAAGTACCACTTTCTACTATTATTTATTTTGACTATGTTAGAAAGAAACAGAGTATGTCAATTTTTTCATCCCAAGAAAAAGCTTTGCAACTAAGAGGCCAAATTAGATTTTTAAAATCAAGATCATTTGGGCCAATAATTTTTCTCATTTAAGAACAACAACAGCAAAATAAGCAGACAAAAAAATAAATCACCTTCATCTGAAAAACAAGAGATGACCATGCTGGGATTTCTTTAATGGATGGATATAGTGTGAAATACCTTTATCTTTTATTGCTGCCTTTTGAAAATGATTGCAGGAATATCTCTCTTTAAATGTATCAAAGAAACTTCCAGTTGCAGAGTAAATTTCCTGGAAAATCAGAAGGAGTCTGTATTTAATCTTATTGCTTCCAACTCCTCTTTGGGTAAAGTTGAAAAAAAAGAGAGAGAGAAAAAAGAAAAACAACCCTCTTTGACTAAGCTTATAAGGCATGTGGTTATGAATTCAGTGATAAGAGGGGAGTAGAAAAAAGGAAGAGTTTTGCTGCCCTTAAAATAATATCAAAGCTCTTAAAAGCAAATTTTTATTTTCACATTAATGTGGAGTTCTTATGTGCTGTTAGATTCTAATAAGAGGATTTTCCTTCTTACCAGTTGTTTTCATTCACAATATTTAGCCACCTAGTGACTGATTTGTGCCAGGTGGAATTTTTCCAAGCATGCAGTATTTACAATTCTCTCTTTACTGGTTGCTGGAGACAGTTAGATAAAAATATAGCAGCAAATAGTTCTATCTCCAGAAGAGTGTCCATAAGTATCTGAGACTCAAAGTCAAACAGGAATGCATTGTTTCACATACAGAAATATTGTAGTATATTTTACAACCATGAAAAAAAAATTGTATAAAATAAGCATAGAAAAGTGGAATTTAGTGTAGTTTATGAGATAAAAATTTTAAAAGGTAATCAGCTATACAGGTAAAGAGAAACACCAGTAAAAACCGAAAGGCATACATAATATATAGTAAGTGTATCTAAAAATTTGCCTCATGACCACCAAGAGCACTTTCAAGAAATAATCTAAAATTGAGTCAAAAATCTGAATTGAACGAAAAGTGATGCTTAAACACAACATTAACAATAACCTTATCCTGTTTTATTTTTAACATCCACAGATACACTATGGGAAGTTTTTCATCTAAGTTGATGTATGAACTATCTACCTCCTGCTAGCAATGGATATGTCTTAAATTCTACTTTTTAAGTATGCTCTTGAAGTTTAAGCGTTAATATTTTGTATTTTTCAGCCTCTTCATCCCTTCAAGGTTTTATAACACTATTGATTTCAGTGTCAGTGAATCATTATGTTTTTGAGGACCACTTGCTTTCTACCAGTATGTAAGTGCAGCTACTGGAAAAATGAATTTTAAGGAAACTATACTTAGATCACAAGAAAAAATCAAAAGAGGGGAAGGTAAAGGATGGAATTTCATTGAATCTTGAATCAATAGTATTTGACCTTATCCAGCATTTAATTGATTCGCTCTTTAAATCTGTAAAAATGGAGGATTACCCTCCCTGGTTAGAGAGGCTGTTTTACAGCCTCTATGTACATTTGTATTGATCATGGCTGCATTAGGTCATGGTTATCATTTAATGGCTAGATCAGAGTGGAGGAATTCGTTTAAGTGTTCTACAGTGCTGTGGTGCTTCTGTAAGTTGCCAGATGTTCGTGACAATCAGTGTCAAGTAGCCGTTTTATTTTGGAACTGCAACTTCCTGGAAATACTTTTAGCTATTGTTTATAAACCATATTATACAGAACGAGTGACAAGATAGGTTATTATTATGTACTAAATGTTTGTGTCCACTCAAAATTCATATGTTGAAGCACTAAACCTCAGTGTGGTGGTATTTGGTGATGGGGCCTCTAAGGAAGTAATTAAGGTTAAATGAATATAAAAGGGTGGGGCAAGTGATCTGATAAGATTAGTGTCCTTATAAGAAGCAACAGCAGGAGAGCTCACTCATTATCCCTCTCCACTGGAACTCCAAGAGGTCCTGTGAGTACATAATGAGATGGCGGCCACCTACAAGCCATGAGAGGAGGCTTCAGAAAGGAACCTATTCAGCCAGCTGGTCTTGACCTTAAATTTCCCAGCCTCCAGAACTATGCAATATTTCTGTTGTTTAAGCCACTCAGTTGGTAGCATTTTGTTATGACAGTCCAAGCAGGCAAACACACTTATATAGAGAGTGTATAAAACAGCAAGGACAGTCAAAGGCACAGATAATGTCAAAAAACCCTCTGAATTAGATGAAGGGAACAAAAGAGGTATCTTTGGTTGGAATGTTTATTAATTTGTGGTTAAAGTTAATAAGCTTTTTTGAGTTTGTTTCATTGTATAACACTGGTTATAGTTTTGAGGAAAAAGATGCAGCATAAGAAATGAATGTGTAGGCTGGGAACGGTGGCTCATGCCTGTAATCCCAACAATTTGGGAGGCTGAGGTGGGTGGATCACCTGAGGTCAGGAGTTCAAGACCAGCCTGGCCAACATGGTGTAACCCTACCTCTACTAAAAATACAAAAATCAGCTGGGCGTGGTGGTGGGTGCCTGTAATCCCAGTTACTTTGGAGGCTGAGGCAGGAGAGTCGCTTGAACCTGGATGGCGGAGGTTGCGGTGAGCCGAGATCACGCCATTGGACTCTAGCCTGGGCAACAAGAGTGAAACTCTGTCTCAAAACAAAAAAAAGGAATGTGTAAGGTAAAGTTTTTTTTTTTTTTTTTTAAATATATATTGTTATAGGGATAATTTGCAGTGGACCAAAATTGAGAAGATATAGCTTAGAATACCGATTCATTGACTTTTTTGCTTGATGATTTTGGGCATGTCAGTTAGTCTTTTTAAAAATGTAGTTTCTTAATGTGTAACTCTGGATAATACACTAAGTGATTATTTTGAAAATTGAATAAGGTAATATGAACTAAACTTAGCACTTGGTACTAAATTGTCAGTCAAAAATATTTGAAGACTTAAAAGGCTATTCCCATTTTTCATTATTTCATAAATACTGATCTGGTTAAATAAAATATTATATGTTTTTTAAAGATAATTATAAATCAAACATCTCTTTTTCCCTACACCCATTACTTACTTGAAATATACAACAAACAACTAATTTCTTAGAAAGGACAGAAGTAACCCCATGACTGGAGCTTTTGGTATTGTCATCAGTAGGAGACTTCTGGCATGAAAGATGTAAAATGAGTCAAAATTACCTTTCCATTATTATTCCTATCATGATCCTATTATCTTCCAGTACCCTTTAAATGAACTTACTCAAGATACACCTAGCCAGGCTGGGCTCATCTGCCAAGGATAATTTTGATACATAAATTATGGGGTTGTAGCAAGAATTAAATGAAAAAAAAAAGTAAAGTATTTAGTAGGGTGTCTGGCATGGAGCAAGTTCATGAGAAATGATTACTTGTGATTGAGTTATTTTAAAATCATTATTAATATAATAATTATATCCTTTGGGCTATGCTGTCCATCTTCTTGGTTATGTTCAGTTGGTGCTATATTCTTAGGACCTTGTTAGACATGAGAAAAGACTAGCAATGATATTTAGTAAGAAGGCAAATTACATTTTGGCCTATGAAAGATTTCAAAATATATCAAGTAACAAAGGCATTCTCAATGATCCTGAGATTACAGTGAGATGGAATCTATAGAAGAATTTTGAGAGATTCTGATTCTGTTTGAGACATAGATGTAGAAAATAAGCAGCAGGAATGCCGTTTAGGTGGTTATTGCAATAATCCAGACAGGAAATGATAGCTACTTGGACAAGGGTGCTAGGAGTGGAAATGATGAGAAGTGTCAGATTTTGGATTTTTGTGAAGATCCACAGAATATGATTGTGCACTGAATGTGAGACAGAATAAAGGATAGTCACATAATTACATGTTTTTTGTCTTGAAACACCAGGAGAATTGCTTTTTCATTGACTGAGAACCAGAGAAGGAAAATCTGAGACTAGGTGAGACTAGCTCTGCAACAAATATAATTAGAGAAGATAAGAGGGCTGAAGACTAAGGAGTGAGCCTGTAAGTCTCCAGGACCTAGTAGTTGTAACTAAGACATTTGAGAAGGAGTGGACAGTGATGTCACATAACTCCAAGAGAGTGTTTGCTCCAAGTCAAATGAAGAAAGCACAATATCTTAGTAAGGAGGAAGTCATTAAGGGCTGTATTTTGGAGAGATGGAATTACTTGAAGATGTTCAGTCTATATGATTGGAAAAATAATGTTATTTTTACTAAGCACTGGGGAGTCCGAAAGAAGAAGTTTGGGGCAGAAGGTAATGAATTTGCTTTATGTCAAGTTGAATTTATGATTTGGGTGAGATCTTAAGTTACATATTTTTGACTTGAAATTTGAGTGTAGAGGTCATGGCCAGGTCAGGACTGGAAGCTGAAGATCGACTGTCCTATGAATACAAATTGTGTCCAAGCTGTGGGATTAGATACTATCAATGAGCATGTGGAGTGTGACGTGACCGATGGAGGGATCTTGGAAATGCCAAACCACAGGGCAGGATAAAGATGAATTTTTAAGATGGGGAGAAGTATGACAGTGTGAGCAATATGAGAAAATTAGAAATGTTATAATATTTATAAAGTCAAAAATTTATTTTGGCTATACAAAACTATATTTAAGATGTGCTTGCATACCAATAAGGAACAGTGGTTCCCTAGCACTAACTTTTCCAACCTTGTTAAGACCTGCAGTTTTCATGAACTTCATTGTCTTAGCTCGTAACTGATATCGGACATTTTCCTTCTGCTACCTTTTCTGTTCATCAAGTTGGCAAATCTCTCACTACCCACTAAGCCAGGTAAAGGTAGCACCGCTGCTCTGAGGACTACTTTCTTCAGTGCTGTCGCCTATTGCCCCAAAAGCCACTAGTACTCTCATCAGTTGCTTTTGAAGATATTGGCACTTGGTAGCCCTGGAACACCAGATCCTAGAAGCCCTGCCAGGGCTGCAGGCTCTGCTGCTGTGAAAAAAGCTCCGGGTGTGCCAAAGCTGTGACATATTTTCTGTCTTCTCCAAAGCACAATGCCACACTCTGACATAAAGTGGGAGGAAGCCCTCTCTTGCCTTCTATGTATTTGTCATAATCATTTCTGCTTTGGGTCTCAAATATCCTACAGCAGCAACTTGTCATCGAGGAGATAATGGAAACTGAGACAGAAGATAAACAAAGTGTAGATCACAGGCATATGCTTTAAATCACCCCTTTCCTTCAACAACCAAGGCATGCCCTCATGCATTCATTTATTCAACAAATATTTAGGGAGCGTCTAGTATGTGCCATCTTCCCTCCTCCAGGAAACACTGCCTACTGGTTGCCACACAATGAGGTGATGAGGTGTTTTCTTCATGCCAGCAGGCCTCTAGACCCTTGTTTGTCAAACTCTCACTAATTCAGAATTGCACAACTGCAGTTTCTGATTGAGGATGTTTGGTTTGAGTCCAGGAATCTATTTTCTAGATACTTCTAATGTACAGATATGTCTGGTGACTATTTTTGGCATCTCATTTATATCTGAATTATGTGTGTACACAGCTTAAACCTTAGGCTAAAATTCCCACAACACAAGGGAAGGGAAAGGTTACAAGTGTGATAAGGAGTATGAGTATTATAGAGAGGAAGAACAATGTGGTTTTCAGAAAATAAAATATAATTTGTTGAATATAAAAGTCAAATTTGACCTTGAAAAACTAATTTCAGTCAAGGAGTAGGTACTGATTGCAAAGATTTTAAGGGTGATGAGCAAGTAGTATCTATTTGGTATTAAGCTATTAACCATTGGAGAAACTTGGCGGAAAAAAAAAAAAAGTGAATAGCACCATATAAGCACTTGAGAAATATGGCAATAGGTTAGAAGAGAAAGTTACTTTTTGAGACCAGCCTGACCAACATGTCGAAACCCCATCTCTAGTAAAAAGTAGCCAGGCGTGGGGGTGGATGCCTGTAATCCCAGCTACTAAGGAGGCTGAGGCAGGAGAATCGCTTGAACCCAGGAGGCGGAAGTTGCAGTGAGCTAAGATCGCGCCACTTCACTCCAGCCTAGGTGACAGGGTGAGACTCTGTCTCAAAAAACAAAACAACAAAAAAGAAAATGTTACTTTTTGTTGTTGAATTTTTTTGTTGTTGTTTATGGCATGGGGCAGTTATCGAACATTTCTGTGGTAGAAGTAGTCTGAAGACAGGGAACGTTGAATAGAAGTGTGTGTCTGCATGGTGGCAGGGATTGGGGGTGAAGAGTGACAATTTACTGATCCAGATGCAGGTGTGCTGGTAAGCCTAGAAGACACCAGAAATGTGACAGAAAAGAGAGTAAAAGAAAACAGGGAAAAGATTAGGGGGAAAGCAGGAGATGGTAAAAAGGGAAAAGATCATTTCTTTTTCTCAGAGACTAATAAGAAAGAAGGAATGAATGTAAAGAAGAGATAAAGAAAATTAGAACCTCAGTAGTCTGAGTTAAATATCAGATGATACCATTCTCCAAGAATGAGGTGATTAGGACTGAACTGAGGCCTGAAGAAAGGCTGCCATTTGAATTGTCCTGTGACTCCGTAAGTGATGATTAAAGGAATTGTTGAACAGTAGCTGGAGTGGAGGTAAGGTCAAACAGCACAGATTTGTAGAAGAGCATGTCAACTCCAGTGTCTGAATTGTTTCAGCATATCTCGCAGCCCAGGAGAGATGTAAAGCAAGCAGATGGGGAGAGGCTTTTTCCACCTGGAGAATTAGCCAAGTGGGCACAGCTGAAGGTCGGCAGAGCTAGGCTTACAGGTCCTTGCAGGAACATCTAAAATGACTGACCATGGGGTCAAGGCTGGGCAGGAGGGCAGGTAAGGCTGAAGAGAGGTTAATGAACCAGGGACTAGGAAGTGGCTAAGGTACTACAGATCTCAATTAGGATGACAAATACATTCAGTAGGCACAGGAAAGAAGACATGATGAATTTTGTCTGTAGGTAATTTCTGAAGTTATGTTTTTTGGGAAGTGGTGCAGAAAAAATAGTGTTTTTTGTTTGTTTATTTTTTTTTTTTCCTGAGTGATAGAATCATTTCTTCCTAATCTGACATTTGTTTTGGTTCCTAATTTGCAGTCTCCACCATAGCCTAAGGCTTGAAATATTTATACATTTTAAGTACACTGAATGATAAGGGAATTATAACTGTTAAAGATATTTTTTTCCATCTAAACAAAATGACTCACTAAATCTATTAAAATTCAAGATGCAAATGCAACTTACTAGTGCATTCTATTTGTGTATTACATATGTTCAGAAACATGAATACATTAAAATGTACTTGGTATGCAATTGAACCAGAGTTTTAATATATTTTTCTTTGGAGACATTCTTAAATTTTCCATGCCAGGTACATTTTATATCAGTGTATAAAATTTATATAGCTAGCTGTAACTTATAATTGTAATACATAGTACTTGTTTCGTTATAAAAATGTGTTCTTTAAACAAAAAGCCCTTCAGAGCCTGAAAGAGTTAATGTATCTCCATAATCTTAAATTGAATACAATGAAGTCACTTTGTTGGGGGAAAAATTAGCATTTGTGTTTCCACTATTGTTGGCTTTTTAAACGAGTGTTGCTCACTCTTACGCCTTTATTTAGAATTAATAAAAATATTTCTTAGAGTGCTTGTAATTCACAGAGCTGTGAGGGCCCACTGGCATTCATCCGAGCTAATTCCTCATTTGAAGGATGTGAGAAGCCACACCAACACAGTCTACCTGACCCACAGGCAGTTAGAGAAAGAGCCAGTGCTCTCGGGATGATATAGCTCATGCCCTCTGTTTCATCACAGAAGAGATTTTTAAAATAATCCTCCCCAGTTCTGCATTTCCAGAAGTATCCTAGATACCCAGGCTTCTCTACCAGCCATAGGCCATAGAATGGGGGTATTGCAGGAATTGAAGCATTGTGATGGATGGGTTTATACAGCAGTGGCAAGCTCTGGTATTGATTCAGAAGATTTCACTCTCACAAAGTAAGCCACTGCACCTTGCTTTCAAAACTGAGGGAAAAATGCCAAAGTTGTATCCTAAAAGGTTAGTTATTTCAGCAACCACATTTTCTAAGCTCTCCGCCTCTACACACACACACAGCATATGCAGTAGAGATGTGTCTGTATGCACTCAAATTCCTAGTCAAGAAGCAACGTTTCTGTGGTCGTGTGCTCATCATGGAAGATAACCAAAGATGAGTGATGACAAGAGCCTTGCTTACAATTCTTGCTGTTTGGTGTGTTTGAGAGCAATCAAGAAATGCTTGCTGTTCTGTTCCTACTTCAAGGAAAGGAAAATACTCCATATTAATTAAACACATTTGGCTTGCTAGTGTAAGTGTGACAAACAGAGATGTGCCAAACTGCCTGAATATAATTTGGGTCATGAACAAATCACTGCATCTGCCAGCTTGCAGACAATTCCTAGTCTTTGTGGTCTGTCACATCTCTTTTCTATTAGCTATTTACCATCTGACGAGGAAAAGAGTACACTAATTTATTTCCTGAAAAAAGATATCCTGTTTTATTGAAGGCTTTTCCCCTATACGCTTATTGCGTGGTGTACACTTCAATGCCTTTGCAAACTGCTCACTGGGGTCTTTTCCTCAAACAGGGAGTGTTATTGTAAAAGAGATGGAAAATATTTTTTAAAGTCAGTCTGTTCTGCTTTATCGCAATGACACGACAATTGTTTTTAGATTAGCTCATACGCAGGGTACGCTTCAAGACACCTGAAGGAGTACTTCCAATGGTAGACATGGGGCATCTCTGGGTTGGACAGCAGGCAGTTTTCTTGCTCTGTGAACAAGGTCCAAATCAGCCTTATGCTCCTTAGTTTACAGGAAATTCGGGGGAAACCTTTTATTTACAAACAAGGAATACTTGCCAAGATGGAATAAAAAGGCAACTGATTAATCAGCATGCAGCCTTCATCTTGAAGGGCCTCATTGCCTGGCCCTTTTGAATGTTCAGGAGATTGGCCTTGTGTGAGAGGGATGTACTGTGGAAATGCCTTTGATAGCTCAGTGATTGAGTCTATCATGCTTTGGAAAGGGACAGGACTTGGTTTAAACAATCCTGCCTGATAAAACAGAGTGTGCATGGCTGGAAAAAAAATTACCTCATTATAGCTCAGTGCTGTTGCCCTTTGGAGTAAAATGAGAGAAAAGCTTGCTCTGGTACTTCTGCTGATAAAATTCACTTTCTGGAACACAACCAAGTCCCAGCATATATCATCTGAGAGAAATAAAGCAGTCAAAAAATTGTATTCCTAAATAGGCCTGGAACATCTTGGCAACTGCTAAAGCAACACAAAATAAGGAACACTGCCCTACTAGCTCGACCCTTAAATTATGCAGCTGTTCATTGCCCGAATTATACATCTCAGGCTGCCCTTTGGAAAAAGGCATGGAGCACAGAGCTGGAACAATCCCTGAATTATAGTACAATAAGAAAGACCTCCTAAAGTGTCACATGCATGTAGTGGAAGATAAGAAAGGCCAGCTTAAGTTCCTGGCATTTTAAAGAAGGCAATCAAGAAAGCCTTTGAATTCCTTAGTTTTCTTTCTCTGCAATTAATTTGCATTTTTGTGTTAGTTAGACAAAGCATCCCATTCATGTGTCAGCAGTCCTGTGTCAGTCTTCTTCTCTGGAGACGTGCATGTGTGTTTGGGTTGAAACTGCACCGTATTTACAGAGGGGCTGTTAAGAAACATTAATAACATCATCATCAGCAGCAGCAGGCCTACAACATTTAGAGAATTAGTAATGAGAATATTTAGTATCTCAGAAATAAAGACATCATAAAAACAAAGCCATTATATAGCTAAAGGGCAGAACTCTAAAATTAATTTTACCCCTTGTATTGGATTTTACATTTTGGTAAAAAGTGAAACATATTACCCTAGTTAACTTGACACTTCGGTAGCACATTTGATTTATTTTGTTGTGATAAGACTCACACTTTTGCATTATCCTATATATACCAGCAATACTTACATTGCATCCAGCTGATTGTATTAATATGCCAATGCACATTTGGGCCACTATCAAGTTAAGAGTTAAAAATACTTTATTGGCCAGGCCTGGTGGCTCATGCCTGTAATCCCAGCACTTTGGGAGGCCGAGGCGGGTGGATCACCTGATATCAGGAGCTCCAGACCAGCCTGACCAACACAGTGAAATCCTGTCTTTACTAAATACAAAAAAATTAGCTGGGTGTGGTTCCAGCTACTTGGGAGGCTGAGGCAGGAGAATTGTTTGAACCCGGGAGGCGGAGGTTGCAGTGAGCTGATATTGGCCACTACACTCCAGCCTGGGCAACAAGAGCAAAACTCCATCTCAAAAAACAAAACAGAACTTTCTTTTTCATTAGTATGCAATATTTTGGACAATATTAATGAGGATACTTACACTTTCTATCAGATTTTTTACTTACAGTAAGTGGCCAAATTAACTTTTTAAACATTTTCTTTTCTAAGGGATACTTTGGCAAATAATGTGACACCCTCCTGCATGAAACAAATAATTAAAGATTATGTGTGAGAGCTGAACAATATATTAGGCAAAATTGAGATGATTTCAAAGATCACTTTTGGTCCCCCTCCAGTCTAATCTCTCTGGGCTCATTTACTATCCTTAGCCCTTTCCAAATCTAGAGAAGTAGGCAATGCCCCCATTCCCACAGCGATGTTCATGTCTTAACTCCTGTAACTAGAGGATATGTCAGTTGACATGACCAATGAGACCTTGCAGATGTAATTGGATGTTAAAATGCAGAGATTTTCCTAGACTGTCCAGGTGGACCCAGTAATCATGTGAGCGCTTAATCACGTGAGTGCTGACATGCAGATATATTTCTCCAACTACAGACAGAAGATATAGGATAGAAGGAGAAGTCAGAGAGATTCAAAGTGAGAGGGCTCCCCTGTTGTTGCTGGTTTGAAGTGGGAGGTGCCAATGTGTTGAGGAATGTAGGAGACCTTAAGATGATGAGCTTGGTTCTCAGCTGACAACCAGCAACAGCAAGGAAACAGGGACCTTTGCCCTACAAACACTAAAGTCAGACAACAGTTTGAATGTGCTGAGAAGCAGATTTATCTCCAGAACCTCTAGAAAGGAATGCACTGCTGCCAATACCGTGATTTTGTATTTCCGAGACTCTCAGCAGAGGACTCAACTGGGTCACTCTGTACCAGACTTGTGACCTGCAGAATTGTGACATGATAAATGGATGTTCTTAAGCCACTCAATTTGGGAGTAATTTGTTACAGTAGCAATAGACAATTAATATACCTATCCTCCAGTATTCTTTCAGAAGTTTACTCTTCCTGGGAACATCTGCATTGTAACTATTATTTTTATTGATGGAATTAAATACATGTCCCCAGCTACAGCAATTCCAGATACCAGTGAAGTTGTTGTGGGTTGGTTGTTTTTTTGTTTGTTGATTTGGGGAGTGGAAATGAAAAAGGATGTCTGTTTATCAAAAATAGCATCAGAAGGTTGTAGAGTCTAATAATGAAAAGGACTCTGGGGCCGGGCACAGTGGCTCATGCTTCTAATCCTAGCACTTTGGGAGGACAAGGTGGGCGGATTGTCCAAACTCAGAAGTTCGAGGCCAGCCTGGGCAACATGGTGAAACCCCATCTCTACTGAAAAAAAACAAACAAACAAACAAAAAAAAAAAAACACACACACAATAAATTAGCTGGACGTGGTGGCAGGAGCCTGTAATCCCAGGTACTCGGGAAGCTGAGAAGGGAGAATCACCCAAACCTGGGAGGCGGAGGTTGTTGTGCCACTGCACTCCAGCCCGGGTGACACAGCGAGACTCCGTCTCAGAAAGAAAAACCAAAAGAGAAAGAAAAGGACTCTGGAGACAGACTGAAAGGGTTTGCATCCCGAATGTATCACATAGGATCTGTTTGACTTCAGTCAAGTTTCATAAACTTTCTGTGCCTCACTTTCTTTATCGTTAAAAGGAGAATATTAATAGTACCTATCCTGTTATGAGGAGTAAATTCCTTAATACATGTAATGTCTGGCATATAGTAAACAGTTTGTAAACAAAAATTATTTTGATGATTATTATAGTTGCCCATCTTTATAGGTATAAAATGCATTTAGCTATTTTCATAGGAAATCTATTTTAAAAGGGAATTGTCATGTTTTATTAGTTTTGAGTATGTTTAAAAATGAAATAGTAGCAGTTCTTGCACTTAAAATTTTGAAACAACTACTATTTCTTTTAACATTGAAACATATTCTTTTTTTTTTTTTTTTTTTTTTTGACACGGAGTCTTGCTCTGTGCCCCAGGCTGGAGTGCAGTGGCGCTATCTCGGCTCACTGCAAGCTCCGCTCCCCCGGGTTCACGCCATTCTCCTGCCTCAGCCTCCCGAGTAGCTGGGACCACAGGCGCCCGCCACCTCGCCCGGCTAATTTTCTTGTATTTTTAGTAGAGACGGGGTTTCACCGTGTTAGCCAGGATGGTCTCGATCTCCTGACCTCATGATCCGCCCGTCTCGGCCTCCCAAAGTGCTGGGATTACAGGCTTGAGCCACCGCGCCCGGCCGAAACATATTCTTAAGTGATGACTCAACTTTTATGTGGCAACTGCTCCATATTATGGATATTTTAAAATTATATGTTCAGATTCATTTTAATACAAGTTCTTTCCTATTCAGAAATAATGATGTCAAGTTTCTCTCTTTAAACTTACGAAGATACGAACACACAGTCCCCACCCAGCCTAGTCTGCTCTTTTCCATCTGTTCACTTTTCTGAGGCTTCAATCTAAGTGAGCTGGACACTTGCCCTGTTATAGCTTGCAGCCTATACAGCTGCTAGCAAAGTGCACGTAAGTACACACTTCAAGTGTGCATATTTATGTCTCCCTTGAGTGCAGTGAGCCACAAGTTCTCCTCCAATCTGCCTCTGTTCTGCCCTGACTGTGGCCCCATTCTGGAGATTTATGCCCATTGCTATACAAAAGTCCTGTGCCTGTTAGTATAGGATTAGTTCTAGCAAACCAGCTCAGTGCAAGTGTACACCTTGTACCCCAGAATACACCTAGATATAAGACATTTGTTTTGTCTCTGGGTCACTTGCACAGCAGAAAAATCAACAGAATCATTAATTAGGTTGGTGCTTTTCTAGCTCTAATGTGCATAGGAATCAGTTGTAGGTTTGTTAAAATTGCAGGTTCAGATTCAGGAGATCTGAGGTGGGGGCTGGGCTAAGACTTGACATTTCTAACAACCTCTTAGGTGACGCCACTGCCTCAGCAACTTGTGCCACCGTTTGCATAGCCAAAACCTAAAACAGCGTTTAAAAGCAAGTGTCTTCTTTTAAAGCAAGTTGGCCAGGCATGGTGGCTCATGCTTGTAATTCCAGTGCTTTGAGTAGCCAAGGCATGAGGATTGCTTGAGCTCAGGAGTTTGAGAGCAGCCTGGGTAACAAAGTAAGACCTGGTCTCTACAAAAAAATTAAAACATTAGCTGACTGAGGTGATGCATGATTGTAGTCCCAGCCATGTGGGATGCTGATGTGGGAGGATTGCTTGAGCCCAGGAGAGTTGAGGCTTCAGTGAGTCATGAGTGAGACTGTGTCTCAAAAAAAAGAAAAAAAAAAATTAAATTAAAATAAAAAACAAGTAAATAAAGCAAGTCATCTTTCATTTATGAGTAAGTGACAATATATTTAACTTTACACTGTAATACTTGAAAATTTCATAGTACCTGAATTTTACTGTAGGAATATAGATTCAGTGTCTGACTTTTATGTAAGGGCAATGGTAATCAAGATAAAGGCTTCTATGTTAAATAATTTCCCCCGAAATAAACGTATAAACCCTGCAGAGAATTGAGATTTGCACATTAGTATTAAGACATTCAGAAAATCTACCAACAAAATAATTCCTAGTAATTCAGATTTTGTAAAAGAAAGAAATGTCTGTTTACCCATGACCTACTTGTCATACATTGGGTCATCACACAGGCAGGTGATCTGAGCAGAACGCCTCACCTCTTTGTATAGTGGAGAATCAGATAGTGCCTGTGACTAGAGTTTTTATGTCAGGATTAAATGAATTAACCATGGAAATAACTTAAAAAGAAAGCTTAGATTAAAAAGAATAAAGTCTTTTCAAGAAAGTCAGCATGTGAAGTGTGAAGTGGCACATATTTGGCAGATCCTTTTTGAAGAACATCTTTGAGAGGGTTTAGCTGTCATGTTTTTGAACCACCCTTCCATGGGCATAGCTGAAATGTGAAAAGAACTCAATTTTGTTTGCGATTAAAAATCTACATCTAATCCTTCTAGTATTACATATTGCTCAAATTCATTTAAGCCCATTAGTTTGGGGCAGTGAAAACAAGTCATGTAGTGGAAAAGTGTCACCATGAAAACTATCCCTTCAAGAAAAGATTTTAGGTTCTTTCATGCCTCCCAACTCTACCTTTCTCCTAGCTGAGGAAAATTGCTAGCCTCAGACTAGCTGAGGACAAAAAAAGATAAGCTCCTCAGGACTTTGCAAACATTAGCTGTTTCTTCTCTCTTGCCAAATGAATTTTGGTTTCACCATATAGAGGGTTTAATTTGAAATATTTGAAAATAACATACTGCCATTACATTATTTATTTACTCAAATGGCTAGATACGTGTAATTACTCTGGATTTTTTTAATTGAGGAAAACAATGATTAACTTTTGGTTTGAGAAACCTCATCTTTATCATTCTCTCCAAGTATAGTTGCTCGGGGAAGACAAAGGAGGAAGTTCATGTCAGTAGGTTGCTAAGCCTTAGGAACAACAGATTTTTAAGAGGTGTTGGGGGATTCAGCTTCAAAGAGAATCAAAATTTTGTGCCTAGAGAAACAAAAACTGAATAAAGGGCATTTTTGATATGATAGAAGTTGTGAGGAAAACCAGAGCAGTGAACTAGAAGAAGCCACAGGTTGCTATAATATTCCCTTTTTAAAAAAGTGCCCCATAGTGTGGATAGAGCTATTTTTTCATTCTGCTATTTGACTCAACCACAAATGCATGTTCAAAAAGATTAAGATGAAAAAGAAAAATGAATGGATGCATTTTATCTGTTTCCTAATGTAAAATAAAGCAATTGCACACACATTGCAAAAAATATATAATCATGACCTGGTGTATTTGCTTAGCAATGCTATTCTGAATGTTTTATTATATTCTAGAAATACTATCTTAATAGTTTTCAACAAAATATCTGTGATGTAAAGAAGCAAGTAAAAGTATGTCTTTGATAAAAAGATGAATTACTAATGTAGTCAGAATGCCAGAGGAATGTGGTTCTCTCTAAAACTTAGGTTAATCAAAAGAGGTGTAGAAAGAGCCCCTTTAGGTTCACCCCCATCCCCCGCCACATACACATCTCTCACAATAAATCATGCTGAGAAGAGAAAGGGCTCACTGAGTGTAATGTCTTAAAAATAGATATTCTCCTATTTAAGAATACTGTTAATTAAGTTTAAAAAATAAAGTAATGCTGCTACTTTCTTTGTTCTCATTACTACAGACAATAAAAATGAATACTTTACTGGATTTGTTTCATCTCACCTGTGATCATAAAAGCTACAACTGTGGCCACGCTGAGGGTTGAAGTTAACGTTTTCTCTCTTCTGGTCTAATATACTTTCAGACAATTGCATAGGTGAAAAACTCGTCTCCTGAAACTAAAGGATGTGCATGTTTTTGGTAAAGGTTTTCGTAAATAATCTCAAATCACATGCTGCCAAGAATCTGCCACTGTTTCAAGTTATGGCTATTTGGAGTTCTCGTGTTTTTCTGCCAATGTGAAAATTGGTTTTGTGGAATTGTTTATTGCTGCTTCTTTACTTCTTTTTTTTTTTCTCTTCCACCAAGAGAATACTTCATCTCTGCAGAAGCAATGGAAGCCTAAAAAGATAGAAAGTTTTCATGTCAGAAAAATTAAAGTCATAAAGGAGATAGATTTCCAGAATTAAATTAGAATTGAACAAGTCAGTTATGCGTACATCCATCAACCCAGTGGTCAGGATCTCATTTCCACTGAAACAAACTTAGCTAGAGGGCAGATAGAATTTCTCACACAGAACACCCCCTAGCCCTCCACATACGCACACCTTTCACAGTAAATTATGCTGAGAAGAGAGAGAGCTCATCTGCTATTGAATGTAATGTCTTAAAAATAGGTATTCTCTTATTTTAAAATATTGTTAATTAAGTTTGTGAAATAATTATGAAACCAAATATTAAAAAGCTTCAGAAAATATTTACTTTCAGACCCAAAATATAACTTTGATGCTGTTTCTATCATTTCTTGCCATCTTAAAATTTGTAAAACCTCTCATTTTAATTATTAGTTATCAAAAAAATGTTAATACTCAATAGGGATAAGTAAGCTAAATCATGTTTTGAACACTTCAGGTTTATGTTCCAGTGCACATGATTCAGTAAGGATTGTGATAATATAAACATAAGAAAGATAGGTGTTAGGGAAGCAGAAAAGGAAGGAAAAAGAAAGAGTGGGAATGTGTTAATTGAACACCTACTATGTTCCATGTACTATGCTACATGATTTCCTTCATGTGTTTCAAGAAGCTTTGCAACAATTTTGAGAGGTAGACATTATCCTCCTTATGTATGAATATGAAAACTGAGGTTTTGGCTGCCTAATCAACTTCCCAAAGTCACAAGGCTCACATGTAAAATATACAGTTATCTGGAGCCAGGTCCATCTGATTTCAATGGAGAAGAGAAGCTTGTTCCCTGAATGTGGGCATTCCCTTTATCCATCCTCATTGTAGTGTATGTTATTCAACACTGTTGCCAAATTCTTAGTGGTATTTTGAGTTTCTAAAATCAGGAGCACATATTTGTCTTCCAAGATCAGGCTAAAAATGCATTTAATTACATTTCTCTTCATTTGAAACAAACATTTCTTAAGTAAACATGAGATCTCATTGTCCTTTTATTTACTTTGTGTAGTGGTTATGACTATAATCTGAAAGTCTCCTAGTACAATTTAAAATATCCTTAAATTGCTTGAGATGTCCTTGTCCTAAACTCAGAAATAAAAGTTATTATCAGACATTAATAGCCAAGAAGTCTGTATTTCTGTTTGTTTGTTTTAATGAGTACCTCCAGATGAGTTTGCATCCCATGAAGACAGTTGGAAATACTGGAAATACTGAATAACAGGATTGCAATTCAATAGTGCGAGTCTTGGGATTAACCAGTTTTGAGATAGGATATAATCATTAAAAGCCAGATATTCTATTATCATAACTCAATCACCAAGGGCCTTCCAGAATGCAGAACTCTGAGGTCTTTTGGCCAAATCGCCTATGTGGTTTTTCAAAGAAGAGTTATCGGTTATCTCCAAAGACCAAATAAAATGTCCGGGAATAATTTTCAGGGCAATCTAGTTGATAAATATGTATAAATTGAGTAGAAAGTTTTATAATTATTATTGAGTCTAATTTTGACCTTATGTCATTTTTAGTATTTTTAATAAAGTGATTTTATATTTGATATTGGAAATATACCAAATATTGCTTTTACTGTTATTATATTCCCATAGTGATTTTATAGGCATACTCATCACACCATCTACTTAGTATCTGGTGTTAATTTATATTCAGATGATCTTCAAACTTTATTTTAGGGAAATAAATACTCCCTAAGGGAAAGAAACAAAAATCATTATAAGGACAAAATTGTCTAATTATTTAACAGTATCTTCTATAACTGCAAAAGAGAATTTTGTTACTTTTTACTTCAGATTTTTAAGAAATGTCTCAGTAGCTTGCATATAATATAATGCATTTAATCTAACTGCCTATATTTACTTGCTGAAAAATAGAGTATTTGGAATTAGGAGGAAGATGCTTCTGGGCTGAGGTTGACAAAACAATCAAAAAATAGTTTCTATGCTGACTTCTCCATTAGGATAAACAAAGAAAATGATGTTAAAGAGCCGCAGATTACCAACATGCGTCTTATTATTCAAAACCTAAAAAACATATGAATTATTAAATTTAACTTCAACCTCATTATATCCAACAGCAAACTCATTTATTGTCCTCTTCATAAAGCTACAATAAAATTAAACTATTTTTTCTTTATTTAGGGTCCATCAAAGATTATTTGGCATTTTTAAAAGCATCCATAGGCTATTTTATATTAACATATTTCTCTTCTTTGTAAATTTATAATAAACTTTTAATTCCAAAATCTCTATTAAAATCATTGAGATAGTTTTGTTATTTTTAGAGGGTGACATCATCTCTCTAATTCAGTTTGAACAGCTCTGAAGTACATAACATAGGCCACATCAGGTCTGCATTGTGATTTTGCATTTAGCACCAAATCTTACCCACTTCTGACCATCCAAACATGTATTCTCAGTGGGTACAGTACTGTGGATTTTGTAAATTAAAAAAAAAAAAATTCTGCCACGCCTTTAAGTGGGGTACTGAAATGTAGGACAAATTGTTTCTTGTATATACTTTTTAAGTGACACTTACATTGACAAAGTTAACAAGATCTCTAGTAGTCCTATGACTCCTGTACATAGGGAATAGATTCCTACAGAGTCTGTAGACGGGGTCTTTCGTATCTCGTTTATTTGAAAGGTTTCTCTTTCCATTATGTACCCATTACCGCACACGACTGCTTATCTTTAGAAGGGGCCACAGTCCAGAGGATGTTGGGGAATGGAGTTTGACGATCTATTCTCATGGGTTTTCCAGTGTGTGCTCTGCCAAAAGCCAGATTATTGCTAGACCAGTCTTGTGCAGCAAACCTTGCTTGACATTGGCAGTATAGGCCTCTGGAAACCACGCTCTCAAATACAGTAGACACCGCCTTGTACTTTATACTAATATGTTACTGGTTTATGAAGAAAATAGTCAAGTTCCTCTTATTTATTGTTAAAAATCATAAAATAAAAACTCTCAAGAAGAAAAGTTGTAGAGTCAAAACATATTTCACAGTAACACAATATTTCATCCTGCCTACCACTGTGGCTATAAGTTTTGAAATCAGACATCTCTTGGTTTAAATCCTTTCATGCCCACTTAATAGCTCAGTTTTTTTATACAAATTAATGTTTCTGATTTTACATTTATTCTTTGCCAAAATAAGAATAAAAAGATCTACCTCTCAAGGTTATTAAGAATTACATAAGATAATGTGTATCTGATATTGGCATGGTCCCTGGTATACAAGTACTCCAAAAATGTTAGCATTTTTTGTTTGTTCACTTAATTGGTTTTATTGGTTTTATGTTGGTGTTGGTTGTCAGTGTTGCTGTTATTATCTAAACAAGCTAACAAGCTAGGAAATACCTAAATATTATTAAGCATGTAGAAAATGTCAGAGCTAGCTCGATTTTAAGAGGAGATAAGTAGGAGATGACACAACTCTCAAAAATCAAATGAGAAAAACAATTAGGATCTAGAAATGTTGTACTTCAATGTAAGTAGAAATGAGTTTGCTCATTGGATAAGGATGACTGCCTATTGCTTTCTTTTATATGTCCTGCTGGGCTAACAAATAATAACACCCTAAGCAAATAGTAATGATTTCTATAGTGTATGATTTTGACTTAGGCAACTGTGATGTGATGAAAAAAAAAAAAAAAACGAGGGTTTGAAAGCTATTTAGATGAATTTCAGTCCTAACTATGCCACACATGGTTTTATGAAGCTTTAGGCAAGATTCATGTCTTCTTTCATCACCTATTGAATAGATAGGTATAGAAATACCTATTTGGGGGGAGTAAAATTAAATAATATGAAACTAATGAATATAAATATGCTGTAAAATATTACATGGTTATATGGGGTAGCTTGTAGTATACAATTACAGTTTCAAATATAGAAATTCATGCCTTTATCTGATCTTCATAAAATATGAATCAAAAGAACATTTTTTGTTGTGAAGCTAATAGGAGTGTGTGCCCTGAGTCAAAAATATTCCACCGAGTAAGCATGAAAAGTAAGTTATAAAGAAAAATTAGTTGTATGGTATGACCTGACAATAAAACTGATTTTTAGTAGTAAAGACATACTTATTCTAAGAGTGAGTATTAGATTTTCCAGAGAAACAGAAAAAGCGAGATTTAAAAATTTGGCTCACATGATTGTGGAGGCTGGCAAGTCCAAACTTTGTATGGTAGGAGGGCAGGCTGGAGAGAAGAGTTGATGTTGCATTCTGGAGGCAAAATTTCCCCTTCTGTTGGGGGTCTCCATCATTTATCCTCTTAAAATCTTCAACCTGATGGGATGAGGCCCACCATCCACATTATGGAGGTGTTTTCTTTACTTAAAAGCCTGCTGATTTATCAACCATAAAAAAGAATGAAATACTGTCATTTGCAGCAACATCAATGTGCCCTTATTTTAAGTGAAGTGAGCCAGACACAGAAAGCCAAATATCACATATTCTCACTCATATGTGGGAGATTAAAAGGTTGGTATCATAAAAGCAGAGTGCAGAATGGTGGCTACTAGAGGCTGGGAAGGGTAGTAGGGTAGGGAGATGAAGAGAGGTTGGTTAATGGGTTAAAGAAACACAGTTTGATAGAAGAAATAAGTACCATATGTTTGATAGCACAGTAGAGTGACTGTAGTTAACAAAAAAGCATATTTGAAAATAGCTAGAAGAGAATATTTGGAATGCTCTCAACCCAAAGAAATGATCAATGTTCAAGTGATAAGTATCTTAATTACCCAGATTTGATCATTACACATTGTATGCATGTATCAAAATATCACATGTATAATTATTACATATCAGTAAGAGTTTACTGATTTAAATGTTAATTTCATCTGAAAAATACCTTCACAGGGACCTTTATATTGATGACTGGCCAGATACCTGGATTCCATGGCCTAACAAGTTGACATAGAACATTACCCATCACAGGGTCACATGCATTTTTTACAGAATTGAACTTAAATCATTCTGTTAGTAATATATACTTTAAGCATCAAAGCAAACATGCTGAAACAAATATTTTCTTGATGCTTATTCTAATCAACAAAAATAACCCTTCAAAACCTTTTTCTGAAAGAAGTCTAAGTTTTCCTGTTTCCATTTTTAACCTGTAATTTTTATACAAAAGAAAAAGACAAACAAAATGAAAAATAAAGTTCTTTGTTCTTAGGTCATTCTATTTTAAAATTTCTATCTAAAGTAATTTTTATCCTTCACAGAGGTAGTTGGTCCTTGGGGACCCAACTGTTTACTATAAGACAGAGAAGAAAACATTTTGCCAAAGGACAGTGG
The DNA here is from genome assembly GCF_037993035.2 of Macaca fascicularis. Taxonomy (NCBI): domain Eukaryota; kingdom Metazoa; phylum Chordata; class Mammalia; order Primates; family Cercopithecidae; genus Macaca; species Macaca fascicularis. Next base: position 56,946,717 of record NC_088391.1, on the reverse strand, counting down.
CTTGAGGCTGGATTGTGCAGAACATGGCACCCTGCTGGTCTGGCCATCATACAGGGTGCCTAGTCCATCATTTCTACCTCAGTGCTATACTGCTGTAGCAAAGGGAATTTCAGGTTTCTGATGTCGCATGCAGTTAATGACTGGGAGCAGGTTAAAAATAAAATCTCCATTGTATCCTTTGACAACTACGCTAAGACTACTATATTATTCTTGTTCCTGCAAATCTACACATACTACTTGCTTATTTATCTTACCTAAGATAAAAGTTCCTTATTCTTGTCTTTTTACATCTTACCTTGCATTTGACATGTGCTAGTAAGAAAGCCTTCCTTGCAGTGGGAATTCTGTATGTTTTCCATTCTATCATAATTAAAAGTCTTTGCCGTTGTAAATGCCACCTTTAGGTTAAATATAAACCAAGCATCTGTCAGCATCAATGTAAGAGAGCAACTAATGCCTTACATGCTAAGAGAGTAAAACTCAAACTACATTGAAATGAGCTTGTCATCTCAATGAACATTCATAAACGCATTCCTGTTTAGTTCTGTGAAAGAGGAGAATTAATAAGTACATAAGTTTTCACATAGTGATTATACACACACACACACACACACACACACACACACACACACACACACACCTTTCTTTAGAGTTGTGCTAAACAGTGTGATTTTTCTAATGCACACTGCTCTGTCCCCTTCTCCTCTGGTTCCTTTTGCCCAAAATGTCCTTCCTATGGAATAGATCCCAGGAGTCATCCTCCTAGGAAGCTTTCTCTGACCACCCCTCCTCTGAGAGGCTAGACCTCAGTGCTTTTATAGCACACGAGTATCTCCCTGTCATAGCATTTTCACCTCCTCTGTTGACTTGTGTGCCTCATCCATGAGACTTAAGTGTTCCTTAAAGGTCTTTGTTTCCCTAGAGACCAGCACCGGAGTCCGTATAATCATCAGTATTTATTTGGTGAGCCAGTGAGCTACCAAAAAGTAATAAATTGGTGAACAACTGGTGAGCTCCATTGATTCAAGAATTAGAACTGTGTCAATTGTATTAATGAAAGGGTTTGGCAGCATTCTCTTTTGAAAAAAATGAAGATTATCATGGACAACAGTGTCTTGTTCAGAGCTGATTGAAGACCTCATTCTAACAAGGTGTGTGCTCGCTGGCATATATCTTCTTGTTTCTGGTTTCCTCCATCTCCTTTGAATGGGCACAGCAGTATCGCTTCATAGTGGAAAGTTACTTAGCATGTCTAAATGCCTCAGAAGTTTGGAAGGAAATTCTTTCCTAGGTAAGCCAAGGAGCGTGGAGAGGCTTTGAATCCTCATTTTAGTGGGACCACTGAGAGCAGCCTTCTCTTTGCTTTTTAGCAAACACCTGCTGGCAACCTTGAGTCTCTGTCATCTCCCTGACTGCACTCTCTTCCTTTGCTTTATAACATTTATCACAATCTGCAATTACTTTAATTTAGCATTTGGTTATCTCACTGCAGGACTACCAAGGAGGCAACATACAGAATCCTCCCTTCTGTAGCCCCTCTCTATTTTCATTTAATCTTTCTGTAGCCTATCTCCTAAATAAACATAGAAGTTAAATAAATACATTGTGCTTCAGGTAAAGTCTCATAGCTTTCTTGCCAAGGAACCTGTTGTTCCTAAGTTCCGAGACAGAGCAAGTCTGAATTGCCTACTCATTTATTGCCACTTAAGTGTAACCCTCATAGGGATACTCTGTCTTGTTCCTAGTTGTACTCCCTATACCTAGCAGAGTAACTGAAACAACCAGAGGATCAATAAAGATTTGCAGAAAAAACACACCTTCTGCTAATTCATTTGGGTTGATCACCAGTTTCAATAATTTTTCTCATTAAGTCATAAAACATTTTGGGCCATTTTATACTACTTAAAAAATTTATTTCACCAAATCTTCAGATAATTTTGGATCATTTATATGATAGTCCCTTAATGCATGTGGATATGCCCAATGAGAAATTCCAGCAAGTGTTAATTCAAATAAAGAGATGTATTATAACCATTTGTTTGTCCTCTTGCGCTCATGAAGTTTGGGGCCAGAGGACTCCCATAATAATATTTCAGTATGTGTTGACCAACCTTCATCTCATTCATGTATAGATTTGCCAAGACTGGATTTTTCCCAGTAACAATGAGAGATGACTATAATTTGAAAAGTCTCCCCAGTTGTATGGAAGCCTTGGAGCCTTGTTTGTCTTATTTTTTATGCAACATAAATTATTGTTTTAAATAACTGATTATGTTCCAGGATATGCAAACACACATGGATGTACACACACACAAACACACGCACACATACACAGACACACAAACTTTCTCTTCTCAGCACAGTTTAAAAATGTGTCCATGATTTTCTGAGACTGATTCGACTGACTCCTAATCAGGATCCTTCCAAGTATAATTTTCTCTTAAAATGGCAAAGTACATTATGAGATATTATCTCAGATGTAAATAAAATATCCTGCAACACACATTTATTCTCAACAAATTTCATAGCCTGTCAGATGTGAGCCTAATTTTTTCCAAACAGTATCCTTTTTGCTTAAACTATAGTAGCCAGTTCAGGAACAATCTTGTGCTAAGGCTGGATGTGATGAATAGAGGCCATTCGCACTTGAACACATAGCACACTGCTGGCATTTGTTTTATGCAGAATTGTATGATTACGTGCAGGGTTTCTTTTTTCTCTCAAGTAAAAATAAAACAAGTCTTAAAAGCCTATAAGATCTATTTTTTAACTCTACTATACCAGAAAAATTTAATTTTTTTCTGGAAGTTATTTTGTCCTTGATCTTTTCTTTTAAGACTGGGCTTTTTTTTCCCCCTGACAAATTACATTTTCCTCCTTTCACCTTAGCAGAGGAGTAGGGTGGAAAACAAACCCAGCACTGTCAACAAATCTGTCCAGTGGGCTATAGTTGAAGCACAGTAGGTGTTGGCAGAAAGAATGAGAGTCTGAAACATGGTAAATATGCAGCATGGGCAAGTGCTTATGGTGGGTGCTGAATTTTGCCACAGGACATGCTGAGGCAGACACTTGTATAGACAACTGCTTCTAAATATGTCACTGGATCAGCAGGAAACAGAAGATCTCCCCACTTCTTCTTTCAATTCTGAAAATGGGACCCTATGAGCAATTACTTGGTGAATTAGCAAGCATCCTGAATAAGCAGCCAGTGCCAAGCTATTGGACCAGTGGATTTTAAAGAGCAGAGAAAAACAGGAAGAGACTATCAAAATAAGTACTGAACAGACTTCTATATGATTCATGCCATGTGCAAGTGGCGTGTAAGGGAATGAAGTGATGGAGTGCAATGCTTCTCAGCCAGTCTTGCTATTGAGCACTTCCAAAGTGTTTCTAATCCTCTAATTGGGTTAAATTCATTTAATTAGCACTGAAAAGATGCAGTTTAAGTGCTTAATACAACGTTTATATTCACAACAGCTACCAGATGTTTTTATTGTAGCTATTGCAAAGTTATGCATTTTTTTTCTAGAAATGCAGTACTCTCTTATAATAAGAAAGACCTGTTTTGCTTCAGTAGATTTTGGCTAAGCTAGAAAAGAAAATTCATATATATATATATATATATATATATATATGTGTGTGTGTGTATGTGTGTGTGTGTGTATATGTATATATAGTGCTATCTGTATCATTTTAGAGAGGCCTATTTTTATACTTTCCATTCATCCTACCTGTGCACAATTACATTTACACACAAACTTCACAACGCACACATGGAGACACACAGGCACATACTATTCAGAGCTGAGAAACAGTAAGGCTGTCTTTGGTTGACAAGGGTTAAAAAGTGATCCCTGGATATTTTATTAAAAGCCCATTCCATGTATTAGCCACAGGGAAAGATGTTAGAGAGCACCATGAATCATATTGTTCTTCATCAACTGGGGACATTCTTTTTACAGTGCTATACTCTCTCAAGGAAAAAGGAACTTGGAAAACGTTGAGCATAGATTCCTTAGGGGAACAGGGCTGGGAAATGAGGAGGAAAGATACGGGGAGGTGAGATAATTAGTTGAAATTATATACTTGAATTGAATCTGCACCTTCAGTCACTGAGCAGCTCCCAGAATCAGTTAATGCTAACTTTTTAAAACATTTATTTTCAGACTGTTTAATCTAGTTTTCCTAGATCTCAGTAAAAATCAGAATAATTGTCAAGCACTCAGTGTCTGCCAATCACACAGTCATATAGGCAACTATGGCTTAGGGCTTTGACTCAAAGTTATAGTTATAAAAGCACTGAAATTACAGTTTAGTCTCTAGCAGAACCTACCTTGGTTAAATGATATATGCTGTATGACATGACTTACTATTTTCGGTCTTCCTCTATTATAACTTCACAAATTCCTAAATTCCTATAGTTAACATAGAGCAAAAATACAGCATTTAATTTAAAGTGGAAATCCTTTTAACTTATTTTCTTGAACATAAGAAAAGAAAAGGTAAGTGGAAAGCTGTTAGAAAATGACATTTTTGAATGGTTAACTGAAAACTGACAAATTAAAATATTAACTATAGTTCAGGGACAAAAACAAGGTTTAAAAATTACTTCTTTAAGGTAATTTCCAGTTAAAAAATTAATGTTCAGCTCTTAGGGACAGTCTCCAAGAAAACATGCTTCAATATTTCTTTGAAACTCAATTCAATATCTTTGTCTAAGGGGAAAAAAAAAATCACTTCTTGACTGGAGAAATCATACTGAAACCCTAAAGTGCTTACTCGTGCTGCTGCTGTCAGTCACATGCGTCACACTTGGTGACTGTCCTCAATCCAGGCAGAAAACCCATTCTCAGTTAACATGGATCACTTGGAAAGAATATAAACTACTCCACTGCCCTTAAGACATATGGACGTCAACTCTCACACAGGTTGCTTGAGTGCTCAGTAGAAATGAGAGCAGTCTGGGAGGATTCTGTTATACAGGGAGGCTAGATCATAATACCACCTTGTAAATTTTTTGTATTTTAGATAAAAACAAAATAATGAATAAATAATATACTAATAACCCACCTTAACTATTGTATCCTTTGCGATAAATGATAATGTCATACTTCTAAGGCACTTCTTTCTTTCCTATTTTTCTTCTGGTGCTGTCAAGGTACCCTTGAGTTTAAATGATGTGAGCCTACTGAATCAGAGCTGAGCCAGTATTATTTGTGTCTGAAAAATATTCCTGGTTTGATTTCTGTAATTAAAAAAAGAAAGAATAAAAGTAATAAATTATAATAATTTGGTAAAGCATTTTGTTCAATGCTTCAAAATTATTTTGGAGGAATAAAATATTTCTGGCCTTGATGAGAATAAATCTATGAAGACTAAAAACTGACTGATGAATTTTATGCAACAACTAATTATAGATTACCCTACATCCATTTTGGATGCTTAATAGGATCTTTGAAAGGTTAGTGATATTTTATTTATGTTTTCAACATTGATCTTTAATAAGTAACTAAAGGCATATTAATTAGATGTCAGATGATACCAAATCAGTCCCAAGGATTGTGGAGAAATATAGCTTTAGAGAGATTAAAGACTTAGGCAGGAATAAACAAAATAAGTTCATTCTAGGTTTCACAGCTGGGGAGATAGAGTGTAAGAATTGGGATGCATTGGTTATACATCCTTCATTCTACTTTGTAATGATTACATACAATCTTCACCTAGTACATTTATCTACTTGATTTCTGATGCTCACAATAGCCTCATAATGCATCAGGTATTATACTTCACAATTTTATAGATATAGAATTTAAAGTGCAGAGAAAATACATAAGCCCTCCAACGTCCACTGCTATAATAGCATAGGTATTTGAACTTCGGTGCTCAAAATTGAGTCCAGAGCTCTAGTCCACACTACACTGCCTCTCAGTGTATGTTTTACATACTTACATAGTGCATATTTTTGTTTCTCCTAGGTCAATATTTTTAAAAGAGTTTTAATATGGTACATGTAGGGAAAAGAAAAGACACACAAAGGACATAGTTCCAAACAAAACAATCTCTTTTGCTTCTCAAAGTTCTACACTTAGTGGTCTCCCATTCTCCTATTTATGGAGGTGAGATCCCCAAACCAAAATAATTCAAAGTACATTTTGAGAGCGTAGTGGATTGTTACCCTTCTTTCCACCAAACATGGAACTAGATACTGGGGCTTTATGATACAGCATGGGAGATTTAGGTTAGTGAAAGCACGAGAAGCATCCCTGATATCAAAACTTTAATGCGTGTCAATCTGGCAACAGGTTTACTGTGGAGGTTTTTCCTTAGCATCCAAAGCAAACTAACACATATTACATTATTAGTAATGTGACTTGGTGTATTTACTTCAGAGTTTGATACGGCTATTCCTAAGGCTTTGTGTACAAAAGCGTATGTTAAACTTTGGAAAGATAATTGTATTAAGAAAGACAAATTGGACTGCCTTGGAGAGGAAAGGAAACACAGAAAACAAACAAACAAACAAACAAACCCTCACTGTTTGTAGACAAGGAGCCCAGCTTATAACTATCGGGCATGTCTGAGCGATAAGCCGCAGGTCTGAAACTGTGCTTCAGTTGGGTGGGGAAGAGGAGGCATTTTGTTTTATATTTTTAATAGTTTTTAAAACTTAAATTCATACGTTTATTTTTATGTATAAAGTTTAAATATTGGATAAAATTTCAAGATGTCTTTGGCCTTTTTTCACTCAGGAATATAATTATCATGAATTAAAATGCATTATGTGGCTAGGTGCAGTGGTTCACACCTGTAATCCCAATACTTTGGAAGGCCGAGGCAGGTGGATCACCTGAGACCAGGAGCTGGAGATCAGCCTGGACAACATGGCGAAACCCCATCTCTACTGAAAGAAAAAAAAAAAATTATCCAGGCATGGTGGCGCATGCCTGTAGTCCCAGGTACTCGGGAGGCTGAAGCAGGAGAATCGCTTGAACCTGGGAGACAGAGCTTGCAGTGAGCCAAGATCACGCCACTGCACTCCAGCCTGGGCGACAGAGCGAGACTCTGTTTCAAAAAAAAAAAAAAAAAATTACACATCCATAAAATTGTTCAGGTGTCAATGTGTATGTTTATAAAGCAATGTAAAATACATGACTCAATCTCAAAAGATTTATAATAGCATGGGTTACATAAATGTAAGTGGGAAAGGATTGATAATTAAGTTTTATCCACCCGTACTCTGGTTTCAAACATGTAATGATGTAATCAAGATGGTAAGGAGGAAAATATTGTCCTCATACTTAGAGCAGACTACTAAAAATGTGAAAAGCCAGAGGCTGGTAAAAACAAGGCGGTTGGAGTTTTCTGGACATGAAACAACCCGAAACTGGACAGAGGTTTGATAGAGTACTGAGAGGAATAATGTACCTGAGACATATAACAAGGGAAAAATAAGCCACACTTCCTGTCAGTTTTCTGAATAGGAGGTGGGAATGATCTGACAATTTTACTTCATTACGATTGTAATGAACCTGTGCTTCAAAGCTATTTAATTCTAATTCAGTCAAACTCCATAGACACAAGATCACATAGTTAATCTAATTCTGTGACTATTTTTTTTTTTAGTATCATTTGAAAGTACTTGTATTCACTAATAGCAACCAGAAGTCTTAGCTTTGAAAATTGTGAATAAAATAAGAGTGACCTCCCATTGATATATGCTTGGATTAAATATATGTACCAGGAACAGCGACCCTATAGAAAATATGTGTGGTATGTAAATGTAAGTGCACATGATCATTCTTAAGTACCATTAGTCTAAGTAAATTCTGAAATGATGTACGGGAAGGCATCCTTTATCTCTCTGAAGGCTAGCTTACTTAATAAAGAAAATCAGAAATTTAACCTTGTCAGCTCTATCTGTGGAATAGGCTGACATAGTTTAACTCTACACAAATGTTATCTCTGCCTTTAAAGTTATTTTGGCTTCTGGAAACTTTTTTTCCTCCATCTCATAGGCTACAGAAAACTCATCATAAGTCCTAGAGACATCATGAGTGCCTTTTAACCTTAATTCATGGAACTGGGAAGCAATCTGTTAGAGACCTAAAGACCAGCGCTTATCCTTCTCATCTTAATAGAATAGCTTTCTGAATAGCTATTCTCCCTCAGCAAAGACCACAACATCCATTGCTAGAATGAAATGGCAAATATGTTTCATATAAGACTAAAACTAGCTATGGAATTCATTGTACAAATACACATCAAGTTTGTATTACAGGGACCCCACGTGTTTTGTTGTCCAGAATTTGAGCAGTGTAACAGATTTCTAGTGAAAAATATTGCTACTATCTTATTACTACAATAAATGATATTCTTATGAGTTATCATGGGTATAATATTTATAACTTAGTCAAATTTTAGATGGAAACATTTTAGATCTAGATTACTAGATGCTGACATCTAGTATCCCACAATTGAAGTGAGAGATGACAGATGCTCTAAGTTTGCATATGTGTCCAGGTTTACTCAATTTTAGCATGAGTAAAACTTTAAGGTTCTGATGACCAACATGAAAATATTGGTGACAGAACTCTACAGTGGTAAAACTTTGTGAATTATATTAATCTACATGTTTTGAATATTTCCAGATTATAGATGATGTCTTTCTGTGTTTATAAAATTAATTGCTCTGCTTGCTTAGGAAATTTAACTTTCTGTTACACTTCGCCTTGCAATTAGCTTTTCTGTGCCACTCTTACACTGCCTATCCTACCTTTTCAAATGTTTTATTATATAGAATGGCCAGTGGCTGCACTTTCACTTGAGGCTATTGTAATTGGCACATATAGTTTTATTTTATTTTGGTCATGCTCATTGTAATTACCATTATTCATCTAAAATTAATATCCTCTATCAATAACAGGCAGCAGCATGTGGCCTTGTTTTTGGAATTAGAAGCTCTAAATTCATCCCAGGTCGAAGTAACTTGTGACTTTTAACAAGTCACTTTATCTCTCTAACCCACTCTTCTTAATGGAAATAATGGGGTTAAGGGGAATGCTCTCTAATGTTTCTCTTGGACAGTTAAAAAACAGCAGGTTTTGTCTACAATATTCACCAATAGATCTACCTTTTTTTATCTTGTGAAGGGGAGCAGATGGCAGGATAGTGGAGCAGGATTGTTATATAGCAGGACCCCTTAAGTATTCTCTCAGATGCAAAAGGAAGCTCCCGCCTCATGGGTTTCCCATGGTCTTTCACAGTTTGCCATCTTTGTCTACAGTACTCTGCTCAGAGCTCATCTGTCTTCCTCTCTAATAGTCCTCCTTTAGAAAAAGTAAAAGAAGAGGAGGGTGGAGCAAGAGAAGAATTGTGATCAGAAAGGAATTCTTATCTTACAGAGGGAAGTCACAATGCATATAGGCAATGTGCATTTTAGTGATGCAACTTCTACTGTGTTTGCTGAGCCAAGAAAGTTAGACAGAGAAGAGAGACAGTTTCAATAGTCCAGATGGTCATTCCTTCCAAGGATACTAAGCAGATGCCCCTGAGTAAACCGCTGTGGGTGACAAATGTATGTGTTCCCTCAAAGCTCATGCTTCTCAAAATGTAAGCATCTTGACATCCTGAATGCACTTCAAGGATAGCTTTGACTATACTTGAATTTTGTCTTCATCACTCACTATAAAACCTACTTAAGATGTGATGCTGCCATAGGTTTCAAAAAAAAAAAAAAAGAAGTTCCAAAGCAAAACAAAACCAATAAAAGGGAACAAAATAAAAATCTGTTTACCATAAAAGAATTTCCATACTGCCCACAAAATCTACACTTTAAAAGAGATAATGCAAATTACAAGAGAGAAGCCAAAGAAACAAAACTATTTAATTTCTTAGAAGAAAACCAAACCGTTCTTTGTTTTTTTTTCAGGAACACAATGATTTTTTAAAATCTTATTATTTTTGCCATAATTTTTTGCATGCACATATATGTATATTTTTATTGCTTATTATTGCCTGTAAATGGCTTACTCTTTCTTCTGCAATTATTCCTTAATAATTCAATTCACCAAGTGGAAGTGGAAGTTTCTAGTTTAAGTGCAACTGCAATTCCCCTCTTAAAATGTTATAATAGTTCCTTTCCTAAAGTTAATTTTTGAAGTAATGCCAAATGTTCTCAAAAAATGTTTGGGAGGAGATGAAGACTCATTTAAAATGATTCTTAGAGGTCCATTTCCTTATTCTTCTCTATAAGCCAGTCATCAAACCTAAAAGAGAACCAGAGACCAAGGATTTTAGGTGTCTTGACGAGTCATGTTATGTATCATAATTAACATCTGCACTGCTAATCTTGTCAAGAAAGGAAAATACTGAATATGTTAACGCTTGGAAATGCAGTAATTCTTTTCCTCCTTATCTTAATAGTTCTGTTAAAACTGTATTTTTGCTTTGAAAAATGGAAACATATAACACATCACAGTTCACAGTGAAATAATTTTTCTGTTAAGTCTGGTTAGAATAATTTTTAAAAAGAGCCAGAGAGCTTTACCACAACATAGTTTTTTGTAATCCATTTGAGCATGAAATATATAAAGATGTTTTTTATACATCTAGTTTTGTTAGCAAAGCTGAGAGTGAATATATGTGCCTACATAAATGAAATCAAAATGTCCAATAAATACTAATTATAAAATCACTGGATCTACTTCAGAAAATTTCATGTCATTGATTCTTAGAGTATATAATTTCCAATGCCTGTATAGCTTATTTTTCTATCTGAAAAAACAAGTTCTTGAATTAATAAGGATTCTATCATGCAGTCGCCAACAAGTATGCTGTTAAATAAACAGAGGAAATGTGGCCTGTGCCTGATTCTCTAATGATATGAAGGAAGCAGATGGCTTGAGAAAAGATGTGTCAGTGCAAGATGGTACATCATAAACAGGCATATATTGCCAGCTTACCTTAAATCCAGCCTGCTTTCCAGTCTCTAAAGATCCATTAGTGCTGCCACTCAAATTGAACTTAACCGTGTCAGATTTTTGATTGATATCTTTAAACACGTAAGCAGTATAGACAATCTATGTGAAACTGAACTGTGGCCATTTTCACAATCAGTACTGATCATCCCAGCCACAATGATCATAGGTTAATTTATACCTGTCATTGAGATAACCCGAGGGAATGGAACGGCTTGGCTTTTCTCCATTCGCTTGGTACATTTTGTTAGGGACTTGAGTACTCTGAACCCAGAATGTATTCTCATAGAAAGAAATTTTTAAAAGCAAAAATCTAGCATGTCCTTCAAGAAAACAGAGAACAATAATGTGACACAAATTTAGCATCAATTTCAAAGAATAATAATAATGATAGTAATCACACCCCCCCCCCATGCTCCCAAATATACAGTGTGTGGCTCTGGTCAATGTAATTTATATCATTTTACCCATTTCACATATAATTTAAATTTAATGAAGTTGATGAGGAAGTCACATCACAGGCTTAGAATATTCTAGTCCATTGGCACTGAAGCTAAGTAAAATGGACCCTGGGGTGTCAAGCAAGGGAAGAAACAAAGAATGGATGACAAGAAATAAAACATCTACTCCATAGTGAGCTCCAAAGAAGAAACTTCAAGCAGCCTTGAAAGAGAAAACACTAAAAAGTAATTTTAAATCTTATAGGCAATTAGAAAACACAGGGTTTGCTCATCTTTTTGCATGAGTGATTAGAATTTTTGTTTGTTTGTTTTCTTTTTAAATAAATGTTCTGTATGTTTACAAACATGACCTACTCATCTATAGTGACCATTTTAATTAAACAAACAAACCAATGAAAATAGGTTCGAATTTCAATGTATTTAACAGACCATCTTAGGAATTCAAAAGGCTCTGAGATAGGCAGCCAGCCAAACAACACACTTTCAAAGAGCACTAGCTCCTAAGGTAGTAGCGATGACCATTAACCAAAAAATGTAGTTTATATCAGTTCAGATCTGCTGTTGGCATCACACTGATCATCCATGCTCAATTACCTGGATTCCATCTTCAAAAATCTGATCTTTATATAAGGAAAATGTAATTCGCTGTTGTGATTTCTAGTTCATATTTTAAAATGAGTTAGTTTATAATCTGCTCACCCCCTGCAAACAAGCATATTAAAAAATCATTAAATCATTATTTTATAACAAATGAAGAGTGATCTAATGGCAGATTAGCATTCAGCTTCTGAGGAAAAACTTCGGTATGTTTCCTGTTTCATGACTTTGGGTTTCTTCAACTTAATGTCATAGAACTTGAAGAGCAGATTTTAATCATTTGTATATTTTTACAGTTTGCTTCAGGAGCCCTATAAGCTAAGATAGTGTAGCAAGGCCTGGTATACGTCTTAAACTCTGCCTGAGGTGTTTGTAACATATCCAATTGAAAGGAGAATACATTGTGGTGGCTATAACAGTGATTATCAAGAAGCCATGCTTTTGATTTAGTGAAAAACACTCTGAAAGGAAAAGAAACTTGGTTCAGTAGCCTTGCTTAAAGGAAGAACATGCACGCTATATGTGATGATCTTAAAATCATCTATTTAGTCAAATAACACCATTTCATCCTCTATCACGTGTGTCACATTTTAATCAATGAGGCTTGGGAAGTATAATTAAGACCCACATAATATGGTTACATTAACTAAAATAATACTACTGTCAACAAGGTAGTCCTAAAACAGCTTATTTATGAATACATAGGCAGAACATATAGTTATAGATTCTCTCAGGATACATACGCCAAGTAATTCATTAGTTAGAACATGGTCATGAAGCATGCTGTTTGTTGGTGTTCCATTTACATTTCATGCTGAAAGGGAGAATATTTGGGAGTGTTTCAGACAGACAAAAAATACTTTTAGTGATTGATTTTGAACCGAAGCCAATTGTTCTAGACAACAGCTTAACTTTATAAATCTTGCCAAAGGTTCACAGATCTTGAAACCTTTGACTGTCATCTAGATTAAAAAATAAAGGTTCACTGTGCAGTTCACTTTTATTAGGAGAAACAGACTGACATCCTAAGCAGTATTGATAATATTTGGTGAGGGCCAACTGTCTTACGATTTTATTAATGTGGTAGACTGAGGCACAGAGGCCAAGTCAAGAACTCAAAAAAGGTATTACTAAATATACAATCATGTCATCTGCAAAGAGGGACAATTTGACTTTTTTTTTTCCTAACCGAATACCCTTGATTTCTTTCTCTTGCCTGATTGCCCTAGCCAGAACTTCCAACACTATGTTGAATAGGAGTGGTGAGAGAGGGCATCCCTGTCTTGTGCCAGTTTTCAAAGGGATTTTTTCCAGTTTTTGCCCATTCAGTATGATATTGGCTGTGGGTTTGTCATAAATAGCTCTTATTATTTTGAGGTACGTTCCATCAATACCGAATTTATTGAGCGTTTTTAGCATGAAGGGCTGTTGAATTTTGTCAAAAGCCTTTTCTGCATATATTGAGATAACCATGTGGTTCTTGTCTTTGGTTCTGTTTATATGCTGGATTATGTTTATTAATTTGCGAATGTTGAACCAGCCTTGCATCCCAGGGATGAAGCCCACTTGATCATGGTGGATAAGCTTTTTGATGTGTTGCTGAATCCGGTTTGCCAGTATTTTATTGAGGATTTTTGCATCGATGTTCATCAGGGATATTGGTCTAAAATTCTCTTTTTTTGTTGTGTCTCTGCCAGGCTTTGGTATCAGGATGATGTTGGCCTCATAAAATGAGTTAGGGAGGATTCCCTCTTTTTCTATTGATTGGAATAGTTTCAGAAGGAATGGTACCAGCTCCTCCTTGTATCTCTGATAGAATTCAGCTGTGAATCCATCTGGTCCTGGACATTTTTTGGTTGGTAGGCTATTAATTATTGCCTCAATTTCAGAGCCTGCTATTGGTCTATTCAGGGATTCAACTTCTTCCTGGTTTAGTCTTGGAAGAGTGTAAGTGTCCAGGAAATTATCCATTTCTTCTAGATTTTCTAGTTTATTTGCGTAGAGGTGTTTATAGTATTCTCTGATGGTAGTTTGTATTTCTGTGGGGTCGGTGGTGATATCCCCTTTATCATTTTTAATTGCATCTATTTGATTTTTCTCTCTTTTCTTCTTTATTAGTCTTGCTAGCGGTCTGTCAATTTTGTTGATCTTTTCAAAAAACCAACTCCTGGATTCATTGATTTTTTGGAGGGTTTTTTGTGTCTCTATCTCCTTCAGTTCTGCTCTGATATTAGTTATTTCTTGCCTTCTGCTGGCTTTTGAATGCGTTGGCTCTTGCTTCTCTAGTTCTTTTAATTGTGATGTTAGAGTGTCAATTTTAGATGTTTCCTGCTTTCTCTTGTGGGGGCATTTAGTGCTATAAATTTCCCTCTACACACTGCTTTAAATGTGTCCCAGAGATTCTGGTATGTTGTACCTTTGTTCTCATTGGTTTCAAAGAACATCTTTATTTCTGCCTTCATTTTGTTATGTACCCAGTAGTCATTCAGGAGCAGGTTGTTCAGTTTCCATGTAGTTGAGCGGTTTTGATTGAGTTTCTTAGTCCTGAGTTCTAGTTTGATTGCACTGTGGTCTGAGAGACAGTTTGTTATAATTTCTGTTCTTATACATTTGCTGAGGAGTGCTTTACTTCCAATTATGTGGTCAATTTTGGAATAAGTGCAATGTGGTGCTGAGAAGAATGTATATTCTGTTGATTTGGGGTGGAGAGTTCTATAGATGTCTATTAGGTCTGCTTGCTGCAGAGATGAGTTCAATTCCTGGATATCCTTGTTAAATTTCTGTCTCATTGATCTGTCTAATGTTGACAGTGGAGTGTTGAAGTCTCCCATTATTATTGTATGGGAGTCTAAGTCTCTTTGTAAGTCTCTAAGGACTTGCTTTATGAATCTGGGTGCTCCTGTATTGGGTGCATATATATTTAGGATAGTTAGCTCTTCCTGTTGAATTGATCCTTTTACCATTATGTAATGGCCTTCTTTGTCTCTTTTGATCTTTGATGGTTTAAAGTCTGTTTTATCAGAGACTAGTATTGCAACCTCTTCTTTTTTTTGTTCTCCATTTGCTTGGTAAATCTTCCTCCATCCCTTTATTTTGAGCCTATGTATGTCTCTGCATGTGAGATGGGTCTCCTGAATACAGCAGACTGATGTATCTTGACTCCTTATCCAGTTTGCCAGTCTGTGTCTTTTAATTGGAGCATTTAATCCATTTACATTTAAGGTTAATATTGTTATGTGTGAACTTGATCCTGCCATTATGATATTAACTGGTTATTTTTCTCGTTAGTTGATGCAGTTTCTTCCTAGCCTAAATGGTCTTTACATTTTGGCATGTTTTTGCAATGGCCGGTACCGGTTGTTCCTTTCCATGTTTAGTACTTCCTTCAGGGTCTCTTGTAAGGCAGGCCTAGTGGTGACAAAATCTCTAAGCATTTGCTTATCTGTAAAGGATTTTATTTCTCCTTCACTTATGAAACTTAGTTTGGCTGGATATGAAATTCTGGGTTTAAAATTCTTTTCTTTAAGAATGTTGAATATTGGCCCCCACTCTCTTCTGGCTTGTAGAGTTTCTGCCGAGAGATCTGCTGTTAGTCTGATGGGCTTCCCTTTGTGGGTAACCCAACCTTTCTCTCTGGCTGCCCTTAAGATTTTTTCCTTCATTTCAACTTCGGTGAATCTGGCAATTATGTGTCTTGGAGTTGCTCTTCTGGAGGAGTATCTTTGTGGCATTCTCTGTATTTCCTGGATTTGAATGTTGGCCTGCCCTACTAGGTTGGGGAAGTTCTACTGGATGATATCCTGAAGAGTGTTTTCCAACTTGGTTCCATTTTCCCCCTCACTTTCAGGCACCCCAATCAGACGTAGATTTGGTCTTTTTACATAATCCCATACTTCTTGCAGGCTTTGTTCATTTCTTTTTCTTCTTTTTTCTTTTGGTTTCTCTTCTCACTTCATTTCGTTCATTTGATCCTCAATCGCTGATACTCTTTCTTTCAGTTGATCGAGTCGGTTACTGAAGCTTATGCATGTGTCACGTATTTCTCGTGTCATGGTTTTCATCTCTTTCATTTCGTTTATGACCTTCTCTGCATTAATTACTCTAGCCATCAATTCTTCCACTTTTTTTTCAAGATTTTTAGTTTCTTTGCACTGGGCACGTAATTCCTCCTTTAGCTCTGAGAAGTTTGATGGACTGAAGCCTTCTTCTCTAATCTCGTCAAAGTCATTCTCTGTCCAGCTTTGATCCGTTGCTGGCGATGAGCTGCGCTCCTTTGCCGGGGGAGATGTGCTCTTATTTTTTGAATTTCCAGCTTTTCTGCCCTGCTTTTTCCCCATCTTTGTGGTTTTTATCTGCCGCTGGTCTTTGATGATGATGGTGATGTACTGATGGGGTTTTGGTGTAGGTGTCCTTCCTGTTTGATAGTTTTCCTTCTAACAGTCAGGACCCTCAGGTGTAGGTCTGTTGGAGATTGCTTGAGGTCCATCCAGACCCTGTTTGCATGATTGTATATTTAGAAAATCCCATTGTCTCAGCCCAAAATCTCCTTAAGCTGAGAAGCAACTTCAGCAAAGTCTCAGGATACAAAATTAATGTGCAAAAATCACAAGCATTCTTATACACCAGTAACAGACAAACAGAGAGCCAAATCAGGAATGAACTTCCATTCACAATTGCTTCAAAGAGAATAAAATACCTAGGAATCCAACTTGCAAGGGATGTAAAAGACCTCTTCACGGAGAACTACAAACTACTGCTCAGTGAAATAAAAGAGGACAGAAACAAATGGAAGAACATACCATGCTCATGGATAGGAAGAATCAATATCGTGAAAATGGCCATACTGCCCAAGGTAATTTATAGATTCAATGCCATCCCCATCAAGCTACCAATGAGTTTCTTCACAGTTTGGAAAAAAATGCTATAAAGTTCATATGGAACCAAAAAAGAGCCCGCATCTCCAAGACAATCCTAAGTCAAAAGAACAAAGCTGGAGGCATCACGCTACCTGACTTCAAACTATACTACAAGGCTACGGTAACCAAAAGAGCATGGTACTGGTACCAAAACAGAGATATAGACCAATGGAACAGAACAGAGTCCTCAGAAATAATACCACACATCTACAGCCATCTGATCTTTGACAATCCTGAGAGAAACAAGAAATGGGGAAAGGATTCCCTATTTAATAAATGGTGCTGGGAAAATTGGCTAGCCATAAGTAGAAAGCTGAAACTGGATCCTTTCCTTACTCCTTATACGAAAATTAATTCAAGATGGATTAGAGACTTAAATGTTAGACCTAATACCATAAAAATCCTAGAGGAAAACCTAGGTAGTACCATTCAGGA
The DNA here is from genome assembly GCF_037993035.2 of Macaca fascicularis. Classification (NCBI taxonomy): domain Eukaryota; kingdom Metazoa; phylum Chordata; class Mammalia; order Primates; family Cercopithecidae; genus Macaca; species Macaca fascicularis. The sequence goes on along the minus strand of NC_088391.1, from coordinate 56,929,332 downwards.
CATAGGCATGGGCAAAGACTTCATGTCTAAAACACCAAAAGCAATGGCAGCAAAAGCCAAAAATGACAAATGGGATCTAATTAAACTAAAGAGCTTCTGCACAGCAAAAGAAACTACCATCAGAGTGAACAGGCAACCTACAGAATGGGAGAAAATTTTTGCAATCTACTCATCTGACAAAGGGCTAATATCCAGAACCTACAAAGAACTCAAACAAATTTACAAGAAAAAAACAAACAACCCCATCAAAAAGTGGGCATAGGATATGAACAGACATTTCTCAAAAGAAGACATTCATACAGCCAACAGACACATGAAAAAATGCTCATCATCACTGGCCATCAGAGAAATGCAAATCAAAACCACAATGAGATACCATCTCACACCAGTTAGAATGGCGATCATTAAAAAGTCAGGAAACAACAGGTGCTGGAGAGGATGTGGAGAAATAGGAACACTTTTACACTGTTGGTGGGATTGTAAATTAGTTCAACCATTATGGAAAACAGTATGGCGATTCCTCAAAGATCTAGAACTAGATGTACCATATGACCCAGCCATCCCATTACTGGGTATATACCCAAAGGATTATAAATTATGCTGCTATAAAGACACATGCACACGTATGTTTATTGCGGCACTATTCACTATAGCAAAAACTTGGAATCAACCCAAATGTCCATCAGTGACAGACTGGATTAAGAAAATGTAGCACATATACACCATGGAATACTATGCAGCCATCAAAAAGGATGAGTTTGTGTCCTTTGTAGGGACATGGATGCAGCTGGAAACCATCATTCTTAGCAAACTATCAGAAGAACAGAAAACCAAACACCACATGTTCTCACTCATAGGTGGGAACTGAACAATGAGATCACTTGTCCTCGAGAAGGGGAACATCACACACCGGGGCCTATCATGGGCGGGGGGGGGACCGGGGAGGGGGGAGGGATTGCATTGGGAGTTATACCTGATGTAAATGACGAGTTGATGGGTGCTGACGAGTTGATGGGTGCAGCACACCAACATGGCACAAGTATATATATGTAACAAACCTGCACGTTATGCACATATACCCTAGAACTTAAAGTATAATAGTAATAAATAATAAAATAAATTAAAAAAAGGAATTACATATCTTAACATACCTTACAGCATGAAATCAAAAAACATATTGACTACGATTTATAAATTCAGCATAAAGTTTTTCTTCCAATGAATACAAAACTAGATTAGTTATTTTATAATGTTCCATGCTGCAAAATGCCCCAGTGTTTGTTAAATATATAAAGCACATTTCAAAAATTTTTACTAAAATATTAAAGACAATAGAATATTTCATTTTCACTAGCTCACTTTTCATCAACTCACAAGGATACTGTAAGTTTTATATTTTTTATTTTGACTCATTATCTTAGTAATTGGCTTGCATATTACCTATAGGTAAAAGGCAGCATTGCTTCTAAGTTGATTGTCCCCGTCCGCATTAATGGTGGATGATGACAAAGGAATTTGGAATTATGTTTAGACCATTTATGTCTTCACAGTTTGGATTATAATTTGTAAGGTTATCTTGAAGAACGTGTAATGATCTTATACCACGTGAATCTCAAATTAGCAAAAACAAAATTTTTCCACATTTGCTTTTCACTTTTATATTACAAATTATTTTGTTTCTTCATTCTCTGCTGTCTTGAATAGATTCTTTTGAATCCTCCATAGCTCTTTGTAGATTCTAGACACATCTCACCCTCCTCTTGCCCCTTCAGGCCTAGGGGTAATGATAGTTTCCTACTTTCTTAGGTCCTTGTCTCCCTTACTAAATCCTTATTAGTTTAATTTCACCATCCCACATACCATAAAAAGTCCTTCAATAAACTCTTTTGGATTAATACCTTTCAGTGCCATTTCTTTTATGCCAGCACACTGAAAAATGCTCAAGCCATGTCACCTCACAGGGAGGAGTCATGCTTTCACATTGTGATTTCATAAATGCATCAAAGCCTTGTCTACCACAAAGTCAAATTCATCTGCCACTGTGCTTCAAGAACCCATGCATTTGGATTACAGCAAATTTTATAAGGCTCTTTACTATGGTTTGGCTCTGAGTCCCCACCCAAATCTCATCTCAAATTGTAATCCTCACGTGTTGAGGAAGGAAGGAAAGTGATTGGTTCATGGGGCAGTTTTCCCCATGCTGTTGCCATGATAGTGAGTTTTCAAGAGATTTAATGGTTTCATAAGTGTTTGACATTTCCTCCTACACACACTTTCTCTCTCCTGCCGCCTTGTGAAGGAGGTCCTTGCTTCCCTTTGTCTTCCACCATGATGGGAGTTTCCTGAGACCTCCCAGCCATGCAGATCTGTGAGTCAATTAAACTTCTTTCCTTTATAAATTACCCAGTCTCGGGCAGTTCTTTATATCAGTGTGAAAACAGACTAATACACTCTTACTGAAGTGTAGATATCCTTCCAGAGAATGATGGCCTTTTGGTCAATAACACCGTAATATTAATAAGCTTATCAGATAAGTCACCACCAGTTATTATACCAAGAAGATGGGTAATTTTAATAGGACAGTTTGGAAAATAATAATAACATATTTAATTGTTAAGGGAAAGCAAATCTAGATGGAAAGCAAATGTGATTAACCATAACTTTTCAGAAGAAATTATTGGAAACAACCCAGAAGATGCAAAAAGATAACCCTTCAGAAGACAAGGTCTATTTGTGCACCAAGACTGTTTTCTTCTAGATACAGGACTTCATGGAAATTTCTCCTTCTGCCTCCACTTTGTTCCCTTACATTAACTAAGATATTTTATTCTGGGGGTATTGCAGGCTTTCCTAAAATTTTGAATGCAAATTTTATCTTCATATTGAGAGATTTTTAAAGATTATTGAAAAGCATATAGATGTGGCAACAAAATTTTTACGTTTCAGAAACATGATAAATGATTCATGCCTTATATAAAAGTGTGATGACAATTGTTTGTCTGTGATAAATATGGCAACATTGTATCTATTGAATATTTGAGACTGATCCTCAAACTACTAATAAAATAGTAACTAAAGTATAAGAGACACAATTTCTCTTCTTTTGTCAAAAAATAGCAGTTGACGATTGGCAATAAACAGAGCAGAAAGGATTGCAGGAAAATCTCTGCAAAATGTATATAGATGTTATAAAATTCAAATGCAATATTTATTATTTTAAGAGAGAAATTTACCTTTCAAGAACCCATATTAATGAAGTAATTTCCCCGGATTTGCAAGGTGTGTTCAGAGATAAACATACATTTTAGATTGAAAAACGTAATCCTCCTATGTATCACCCTGAGAGGGCAAGATTTCTCTCTACAAACTCTATTTTACAGGCCATTTTCAATAATGTTCCCTTAGGAGCATTATTTCAACAGTTCCCTTAGGAGATTCTTTCAAAATATAACATTTTATTTCTTCCCGTTTTAGAGTAGTTCTTCTTTATATACAGCTGAGTTTAAGCAATGTATTTCACAATGGTATTCTATAGGTACACTAAAATGACATATTAGCCTTTTAAAAAGTCACCTTTTCCCCCTAAAGTTTGTGAAAAGTAATTGTATCCCTTATCATTGTAAGCCAATATAGTTATAGAAAATCTAAACTACTTTTAAGTTTTCAATAAATTTGCTAATCATCTTTTTTTCTTAAATATCTTCCCACTTCCTTGAATATACCTGTTTCAAAGGACTAAATTCTGCACTGTTATCTACATCACATTAGAGCTCTGTCTCAGAATAATTACTAATAATTATTTTAGTGTCTTTAGGCTTTAAGGAAATGTTTTGTTATGTATACTGTGAATCTGGATTTCTGAAGACATCTAAAAGCGCTGATGGTTAAAGGAATTATGATTAAATGGATAGGTGGGATACAAGGAACAACCTAATTATATTTTACTTTGGGGATTTCCCAGTTCCTTTAACTCTAAAATAGCTGGGATATAAGTGATCTGAATGCAGCTATTTTGCCTTTGTTAATTTCATTTGGACATTTCCAAATATTATTAAAAATATTGGAAGGGGGCGGAGCAAGATGGCCAAATAGGAACAGCTCCAGTCTCCAACTCCCAGCGCGAGCGACACAGAACACCGGTGATTTCTGAATTTTCAACTGAGGTACTGGGTTCATCTCACTGGGGAGTGCCGGACGATCGGTGCTGGTCAGCTGCTGCAGCCCGACCAGCGAGAGCTGAAGCAGGGCGAGGCATTGCCTCACCTGGGAAGCGCAAGGGGGAAGGGAATCCCTTTTCCTAGCCAGGGGAACTGGGACACACAACAACTGGAAAATCGGGTAACTCCCACCCCAATACTGCGTTTTAAGCAAACAGGCACACCAGGAGATCATATCCCACACCTGGCCAGGAGGGTCCCACACCCACGGAGCCTCCCTCATTGCTAGCACAGCAGTCTGTGATCTACCGGCAAGGCAGCAGTGAGGCTGGGGGAGGGGCGCCCGCCATTGCTGAGGCTTAAGTAGGTAAACAAAGCTGCTGGGAAGCTCGAACTGGGTGGAGCTCACAGCAGCTCAAGGAAACCTGCCTGTCTCTGTAGACTCCACCTCTGGGGACAGGGCACAGTAAACAATAACAAACACAGCCGAAACCTCTGCAGACGCAAACGACTCTGTCTGACAGCTTTGAAGAGAGCAGTGGATCTCCCAACACGGAGGTTGAGATCTGAGAAGGGACAGACTCCCTGCTCAAGTGGGTCCCTGACCCCTGAGTAGCCTAACTGGGAGACATCCCCCACTAGGGGCAGTCTGACACCCCACACCTCACAGGGTGGAGTACACCCCTGAGAGGAAGCTTCCAAAGCAAGAATCAGACAGGTACACCCGCTGTTCAGAAATATTCTATCTTCGGCAGCCTCTGCTGCTGATACCCAGGCAAACAGGGTCTGGAGTGGACCTCAAGCAATCTCCAACAGACCTACAGCTGAGGGTCCTGACTCTTAGAAGGAAAACTATCAAACAGGAAGGACACCTACACCAAAACCCCATCAGTACATCACCATCATCAAAGACCAGAGGCAGATAAAACCACAAAGATGGGGAAAAAGCAGGGCAGAAAAGCTGGAAATTCAAAAAATAAGAGCGCATCTCCCCCGGCAAAGGAGCGCAGCTCATTGCCAGCAACGGATCAAAGCTGGATGGAGAATGACTTTGACGAGATGAGAGAAGAAGTCTTCAGTCCATCAAATTTCTCAGAGCTAAAGGAGGAATTACGTACCCAGCGCAAAGAAACTAAAAATCTTGAAAAAAAAGTGGAAGAATTAATGGCTAGAGTAATTAATGCAGAGAAGGTCATAAACGAAATGAAAGAGATGAAAACCATGACACGAGAAATACGTGACAAATGCACAAGCTTCAGTAACCGACTCGATCAACTGGAAGAAAGAGTATCAGCAATTGAGGATCAAATGAACGAAATGAAGTGAGAAGAGAAACCAAAAGAAAAAAGAAGAAAAAGAAATGAACAAAGCCTGCAAGAAGTATGGGATTATGTAAAAAGACCAAATCTACGTCTGATTGGGGTGCCTGAAAGTGAGGGGGAAAATGGAACCAAGTTGGAAAACACTCTTCAGGATATCATCCAGGAGAACTTCCCCAACCTAGTAGGGCAGGCCAACATTCAAATCCAGGAAATACAGAGAACGCCACAAAGATACTCCTCGAGAAGAGCAACTCCAAGACACATAATTGCCAGATTCACCAAAGTTGAAATGAAGGAAAAAATCTTAAGGGCAGCCAGAGAGAAAGGTTGGGTTACCCACAAAGGGAAGCCCATCAGACTAACAGCAGATCTCTCGGCAGAAACTCTACAAGCCAGAAGAGAGTGGGGGCCAATATTCAACATTCTTAAAGAAAAGAATTTTAAACCCAGAATTTCATATACAGCCAAATTAAGTTTCATAAGTGAAGGAGAAATAAAATCCTTTACAGATAAGAAAATGCGTAGAGATTTTGTCACCACTAGGCCTGCCTTACAAGAGACCCTGAAGGAAGCACTAAACATGGAAAGGAACAACCGGTACCAGCCATTGCAAAAACATGCCAAAATGTAAAGACCATTTAGGCTAGGAAGAAACTGCATCAACTAACGAGCAAAATAACCAGATAATATCGTAATGGCAGGATCAAGTTCACACATAACAATATTAACCTTAAATGTAAATGGATTAAATGCTCCAATTAAAAGACACAGACTGGCAAACTGGATAAAGCGTCAAGACCCATCAGTCTGCTGTATTCAGGAGACCCATCTCACACGCAGAAACATACATAGGCTCAAAATAAAGGGATGGAGGAAGATTTACCAAGCAAATGGAGAACAAAAAAAAGCGGGGGTTGCAATACTAGTCTCTGATAAAACAGACTTTAAACCATCAAAGATCAAAACAGACAAAGAAGGCCATTACATAATGGTAAAGGGATCAATTCAACAGGAAGAGCTAACTATCCTAAATATATATGCACCCAATACAGGAGCACCCAGATTCATAAAGCAAGTCCTTAGAGACTTACAAAGAGACTTAGACTCCCAAACATTAATAATGGGAGTCTTCAACACTCCACTGTCAACATTAGACAGATCAATGAGACAGAAAGTTAACAAGGATATCCAGGAATTGAACTCATCTCTGCAGCAAGCAGACCTAATAGACATCTATAGAACTCTCCACCCCAAATCAACAGAATATACATTTTTCTCAGCACCACATCGTACTTACTACAAAATCGACCACATAATTGGAAGTAAAGCACTCCTCAGCAAATGTCCAAGAACAGAAATTATAACAAACTGTCTCTCAGACCACAGTGCAATCAAACTAGAACTCAGGACTAAGAAACTCAATCAAAACCGCTCAACTACATGGAAACGGAACAACCTGCTCCTGAATGACTACTGGGCACATAACGAAATGAAGGCCGAAATAAAGATGTTCTTTGAAACCAATGAGAACAAAGATACAACATACCAGAATCTCTGGGACACATTTAAAGCAGTGTGTAGAGGGAAATTTATAGCACTAAATGCCCACAAGAGAAAGCAGGAAAGATGTAAAATTGACACTCTAACATCGCAATTAAAAGAACTAGAGAAGCAAGAGCAAACACATTCGAAAGCTAGCAGAAGGCAAGAAATAACTAAGATCAGAGCAGAACTGAAGGAGATAGAGACACAAAAAACCCTCCAAAAAATCAATGAATCCAGGAGTCGGTTTTTTGAAAAGATCAACAAAATTGACAGACTGCTAGCAACACTAATAAAGAAGAAAAGAGAGAAGAATCAAATCGACACAATTAAAAATGATAAAGGGGATATCACCACCGACCCCACAGAAATACAAACTACCATCAGAGAATACTATAAACACCTCTACGCAAATAAACTGGGAAATCTAGAAGAAATGGATAATTTCCTGGACCTTACACTCTTCCAAGACTAAACCAGGAAGAAGTTGAATCCCTGAATAGACCAATAGCAGGCTCTGAAATTGAGGCAATAATTAATAGCCTACCAACCAAAAAAACTCCAGGACCAGATGGATTCACAGCTGAATTCTACCAGAGGTACAAGGAGGAGTTGGTACCATTCCTTCTGAAACTATTCCAATCAATAGAAAAAGAGGGAATCCTCCCTAACTCATTTTATGAGGCCAACATCATCCTGATACCAAAGGCTGGCAGAGACCCAACAAAAAAAAGAGAATTTTAGACCAATACCCCTGATGAACATCGATGCAAAAATCCTCAATAAAATACTGGCAAACCGGATTCAGCAACACATCAAAAAGCTTATCCACCATGATCAAGTGGGCTTCATCCCTGGGATGCAAGGCTGGTTCAACATTTGCAAATTAATAAACATAATCCAGCATATAAACAGAACCAAAGACAAGAACCACATGATTATCTCAATAGATGCAGAAAAGGCTTTTGACAAAATTCAACAGCCCTTCATGCTAAAAACGCTCAATAAATTCGGTATTGATGGAACGTACCTCAAAATAATAAGAGCTTTCTATGACAAACCCACAGCCAATATCATACTGAATGGGCAAAAACTGGAAAAAATCCCTTTGAAAACTGGCACAAGACAGGGATGCCCTCTCTCACCACTCCTATTCAACAGAGTGTTGGAAGATCTGGCTAGGGCAATTAGGCAAGAGAAAGAAATCAAGGGTATTCAGTTAGGAAAAGAAGAAGTCAAATTGTCCCTGTTTGCAGATGACATGATTGTATATTTAGAAAACCCCATTGTCTCAGCCCAAAATCTCCTTAAGCTGAGAAGCAACTTCAGCAAAGTCTCAGGATACAAAATTAATGTGCAAAAATCACAAGCATTCTTATACACCAGTAACAGACAAACAGAGAGCCAAATCAGGAATGAACTTCCATTCACAATTGCTTCAAAGAGAATCAAATACCTAGGAATCCAACTGACAAGGGATGTAAAGGACCTCTTCAAGGAGAACTACAAACCACTGCTCAGTGAAATAAAAGAGGACACAAACAAATGGAGGAACATACCATGCTCATGGATAGGAAGAATCAATATCGTGAAAATAGCCATACTGCCCAAGTTTATTTATAGATTCAATGCCATCCCCATCAAGCTACCAATGAGTTTCTTCACAGAATTGGAAAAAAATGCTATAAAGTTCATATGGAACCAAAAAAGAGCCCGCATTGCCAAGACAATCCTAAGTCAAAAGAACAAAGCTGGAGGCATCACGCTACCTGACTTCAAACTCTACTACAAGGCTACAGTAACCAAAACAGCATGGTACTGGTACCAAAACAGAGATATAGACCAATGGAACAGAACAGAGTCCTCAGAAATAATACCACACATCTACAGCCATCTGATCTTTGACAAACCTGAGAGAAACAAGAAATGGGGAAAAGATTCCCTATTTAATAAATGGTGCTGGGAAAATTGGCTAGCCATAAGTAGAAAGCTGAAACTGGATCCTTTCCTTACTCCTTATACGAAAATTAATTCAAGATGGATTAGAGACTTAAATGTTAGACCTAATACCATAAAAATCCTAGAGGAAAACCTAGGTAGTACCATTCAGGACATAGGCATGGGCAAAGACTTCATGTCTAAAACACCAAAAGCAATGGCAGCAAAAGCCAAAATTGACAAATGGGATCTCATTAAACTAAAGAGCTTCTGCACAGCAAAAGAAACTACCATCAGAGTGAACAGGCAACCTACAGAATGGGAGAAAATTTTTGCAATCTACCCATCTGACAAAGGGCTAATATCCAGAACCTACAAAGAACTCAAACAAATTTACAAGAAAAAAACAAACAACCCCATCAAAAAGTGGGCAAAGGATATGAACAGACATTTCTCAAAAGAAGACATTCATACAGCCAACAGACACATTAAAAAATGCTCATCATCACTGGCCATCAGAGAAATGCAAATCAAAACCACAATGAGATACCATCTCACACCAGTTAGAATGGCGATCATTAAAAAGTCAGGAAACAACAGGTGCTGGAGAGGATGTGGAGAAATAGGAACACTTTTACACTGTTGGTGGGATTGTAAACTAGTTCAACCATTATGGAAAACAGTATGGCGATTCCTCAAAGATCTAGAACTAGATGTACCATATGACCCAGCCATCCCATTACTGGGTATATACCCAAAGGATTATAAATTATGCTGCTATAAAGACACATGCACACGTATGTTTATTGCAGCACTATTCACATTAGCAAAGACTTGGAATCAACCCAAATGTCCATCAGTGACAGATTGGATTAAGAAAATGTGGCACCTATACACCATGGAATACTATGCAGCCATCAAAAAGGATGAGTTTGTGTCCTTTGTAGGGACATGGATGCAGCTGGAAACCATCATTCTTAGCAAACTATCACAAGAACAGAAAACCAAACACCGCATTTTCTCACTCATAGGTGGGAACTGAACAATGAGATCACTTGGACTCAGGTAGGGGAACATCTCACACCGGGGCCTATCATGGGGAGGGGGAAGGGGGGAGGGATTGCATTGGGAGTTATACCTGATGTAAATGACGAGTTGATGGGTGCAGCACACCAACATGGCACAAGTATACATATGTAACAAACCTGCACGTTATGCACATGTACCCTACAACTTAAAGTATAATAATAATAAATTAATTAAAAAAAAAAAAGGCAAGGGTAAAAAAGACCTACCAAAATGTTTAACATACTAGCTATGGTAAAGTAAATAAAATAAAATAACAAAAATTATATACAATAAAAAAAATATTATGCTATAAATTCTTACCAAAGTTTCTCATGTACAGGTTAGAGGTGTCCTTGTTATTTACTATTTTCTTGATGAAAATTATTTGCCCCATAATGTCTTACATGCAGTTTCTTTGTTGGCTCACCAATCTAAGGCTCAGCACGAACTTTTTTTTTTCTTCAAATATATCTAGTAATTATCTGCCATGTGCCAGGCCATAGTAAGAGATGTTGTTTCATGGCTACATAGATGTATGAAAAAGCAAAGTATGTGACATCATGGTGCTTATATTCTAGTGTGAGAGATAGACCATTAACAAATAAACATATTGTGAGAGGTAGTGATGAGTGCTATCAAGAAAAACTAAGCTAGAGGGCTGGACAGTGGCTGGCACCTGTAGTCCCAGCACTTTGGGAGGCCAAGTAGGTTGGATCAATTGAGATCAGGAGGTCGGGGCCAGTCTGGCCAACATGGCGAAACCCCATCTCTACTAAAAATACAAAAATTAGCCAGTGATTGCACATGCCTGTTGTGCAAGACCAAGTGATTACATGCACTCACATGAGTGAAGTGCAGATAAAGTGCTCTGAGCATTCTAACATTTCGGGATCTGACAAGGGTGTGGTACCATCAAAGGAAACTGAACAGGAAGGCAAGTGATGGATTAGGAAAATAGGAGAATGTGACTTGGGGGATTAGGAGAATTGGCAAACCTACTGATTTAGAATTTGTTGATGAGAACAATTTATGTGCTCAAAACTCTCTGGTGAACTCTAATACAAGACGATGCCTGAAAATGTTATTAATTTAGACCACTAGGAAAGGAGCGAATGCAGACAGGTAAGTTCTAAATGTCTTGCATCTCAAAGTGTGATTCTTGAACACCATCAGCAAAATCACTTAAGGAACTGTTAGAAGTGCAGGAACTCAGGACCCAATCAGATTTACTGAATTGGAATCTGCATTTTAATGATTTTCCTAGGTGACTCATATACATATTAACATTTGAGAAGCACTAAGCTGTGATATATTAATTTAAAGTGATGGTAAGACAATCCAGGTGTAAATACACACATATACACCTACAGATCACATGGACCATATCTGATGTTTTATTCCATTTAAAATACAATCTTTCAGACATATTTTAAAGTATACAAATTATTATGTCTTTAAATCCTCATTAATTTAGCAAAGTATTTTCCCCCATTTGTCCAATGCTTAAAATCACTTGGGGCAAGTCTCTATTGCCTCTGATGATTGTGAGAAGTAGAAACTCTAACCCAGAGTCTAGGAAAGAAAAATGCTGAAGTTATATTATTAGTGTCCTGGGTAAAAACTGTCAGAGACCACAGGCAGGAAAATGAACATCATCAGTTTTTCCTGTTCTCATGTGATTAAATATCCCTGCAATATAGGAAACAGTGGAGTTGTATAAAGGCAAATTGCTTCATAACATTGTGTGCTACCATTGTGTATTACCTGTATTCAGGCCAGCAATTGCAACATTTTTTAAAGGGGACAAAATATTATGTAAGTGGCTTATTTTTCACTTGGACTACAGTCTGAAAATTAATCTCTAAAGTATTACTTCACTGCTTAACACCTTAGATCTGCACTTTAAAATGTGTTTCACATCAAATAAGATTTACCAAGTTTGTCTGAGAAACAATGCAAATTGCAAGAAATGGAGAGTAAATCAGGAGATAGCAGTATATGAATGAATTTTTGAAACAAAAAACATGAAATACTAATACAAGAAATGAACTATAGAAGAAAGTAAATATGATCTGCAATAAAGTAAATACAATGTTTCACATCAAGCAATTTGGTTGAAAAATGAAAGTTAGTTTGAATAATGAAGGTCTGTCTCTTTGGACTATTGTCATTCAATGAATTGCAATGTAAAATACTAACAGAGAACACATAGAATCATCAGAGAAGCTTTTCTTTACAGCAATTAGCTTTAGCAGATGAGAAAAAGGCAGCTGATTTTCATGCCCTGCAGTAGAAGGCTGAAGATGTACAAGGAAGTGCTCTTCATTCTTTGTGAGCCCTAAAGTCTGTTCAAATAGCAATATCCTCTCTGGCCGGGAATCCGCTGCTTGGCATGGCCATGTGTTATTGTATTTGGACTGTCTCCATCTGCAAATGTTGACTTTTTATCTGTGACCAAGGAAGAAATCTGTATGAGAAACGTGTAAAACGTTTAATCCTTGTTTACTTGTTAACCAGAGGTTTTGTCAAATCCTGGTGGTGTGGATTCACATGTGTTTGTTTCTCAAGGTTACTGTAGATGCATTCACAAATGCAGATCTAACTCTGATAGAGCCACTATATTTTTATTTAGATTTTAAAATGTAGTTATTCACAATATAATTTCACACTCAAAAATCTAAATGTGACCTCAGTACTAGAGTAATTTTTTTTTTTTTTTTTTTTTTTTGAGACAGAGTCACACTCTATCTCTCAGGCTAGAGTGCAGTGTTGCAATCACCGCTCACTGCAGCCTCAGTCTCTCAGCTCAAGCAATATTTCCACCTTAGTTCCCCTGAGTTGCTGGCACCACAGGCACATACCACCATGCCTGGCTAATGTTTGTATTTTTTATAGAGCTGGTGTTTCACCATATTGTCCAAACAATAGATTTATCATTTCTTTGCTCTCTTTTGGGCTTTTTTTTTTTACTGAAATGAAGTAGCATTGAAAAGTTTGATTATCACATTATATCAATGACAAACCACAATGATATTTAATTAAGGAATAAAAGAATGTATAGAGGGCATGCATCAAAATCTAGCCTTTTTATCCCCTCAATTTATAGATAAGAGACTGGGAGCTACGGAGTCTATGCTTACTTTTTCAAAGTCCATAGCAATTCTTCATTCAACTAGTGCTAAAATCTATTTATTTGTTTGCCTGTCTATAATGATCTTGTGTCTTGAGATTTTCCTATTGATTCTGACTTTAGATATTCTATACAATAGTCTTTTGAATTTAACATAAGCTAAATCAGAAATTATTGAATAAATGAATGGAAAGCATTTCTCCCCAAAGTACACACAAATTTGTCACATTTCCCTTTGGATTTGAACTGCTCGCATAACTATTGTATATGATTTCATATAAAATCTGAATACAATGGCAATGAGATTCACACCCTCTGACTGGTTTTCTGAACAACAAGAGCAGAGTAATAACTAAACAACTATTTGTTATTGTATAACATTCATTTAAAAGTATTGATTGGGCATAGAATAAAGTGGGCATAGAATAAAATGGTCTGAAATAGTAATACAGTCTCCAAAGGGCACAAGGGCAATGATGAACTATTTCCTGGTTTTCATGCCAACTTTCATATTTGAAATTAATTTTACCATGTTTAGATTTGAGTCAAATTAATGGATTTTATTTTTAATAGCAACTGTTCAATAAATATAGAATGTAGGACAGAATAGTGGATATTAGGGTGTCTATCAAGTAAACTTGCCTCTGACATTTCTTTCAGGTCCCTCCAGATTTACATAAACCTATAGTTTCAGCTTTCCATTCAAGGTAATCCACAAAAAAATGTTATGTGGGTACACACTGTCTCAAAAAAAATAAATAACACGCACACTATCTGGGGAAATTCACCTCCCATATTTCATGTGGGTTCTTTTCTATATCCCTAAATGTTGGCTGGTCCAAGAAATAAGGGGAAAGAGTACAAAAGAGAGAAATTTTAAAGCTGAGTGTCTGGGGGAGACGTCACACATCGGCAGGTTCCATGATGCTCCCTGAGCCATAAAACCAGCAAGTTTTTATTAATGATTTTTAAAAGGGGAGGGAGTGTACGAATAGGGTGTGGGTCACAGAGATCACATACTTCACAAGGTAATAAAATATCACAAAGCAAATGGAGTCAGGGTGAGATCACAGACCACAGGATGGAGGGAAATTAAAATTTCTAATGTAGTTTTGGGCACGCATTGTCATTGATAACATCTTATCAGGAGACAGGGTCTGAGAGCAGACAACCGGTCTGACCAAAATTTATTAGGTGGGAATTTCCTCGTCCTAATAAGCCTGGGAGTGCTACAGGAGACCAGGGCTTATTTCATCCCTTTGTCTTCGACTGTAAAAGACAGCCACCCCCAAAGCAGCCATTTTAGACTCCTACCCTCAGGGGCACATTCTCTTTCTCAGGGATGTTCCTTGCTAAGAAAAAGAATTCAGTGATATTTCTCCTATTTGCTTTTGAAAGAAGAGAAATATGGCTCTGTTCTGCCTGGCTCATCGGCAGTCAGAGTTTAAAGTTATCTCCCTTGTACCCTGAACATTGCTGTTATCCTGTTCTTTTTACAATGTGCCAAGATTTCATATTGTTCAAACACACATGCTCTACAAACAATTTGTACAATTAATGCAATCATCACAGGGTCCCGAGGCGACATACATCCTCAGCTTACAAAGATGATGGGATTAAGAGATTAAAGTAAAGACAGGCATTGGAAATCAAGAGGGTATTGATTGGGGAAGTGATAAGTGTCCATGTAATCTTCACAATCTATGTTCAGAGATTGCAGTAAAGACAGACATAAGAAATTATAAAAGTATTAGTTTGGGGGACTAATAAATGTCCATGAAATCTTCACAATTTATGTTCTTCTGCCATGGCTTCAGCTGGTCCACCTGTTCGGGGTCCCTGACTTCCCGCAACAACACAGAGAGAGAGAGAAATAAATTGAGAGATAAAATGAGCTAGTAAAAATACTAAATTTGGTTGTGTTAGTATTCTGGAGACACTAAAATTAGCTTCAAATGAATGAATGAGAATATTTGTTTCCCTGAAATTTTATTATAGAAATATTGGTTAAGGCAAGGAGCAAGTATGAAGATTAAGATTTTGCTGAGCATATTAATAGCTGTAAGTACAAAGCAAAATTACAGAGTAAAAGTTTACATAAAAAGGAAATTTCTTTAAAACATCACTATGCCTAAATATCAGGGAAATTGCTTTAGAAAATCCAAATCAGTGGAATGCATCTTTCACATTGAAGTGTTTGGGGTGCACAAGTCTTTGCACAATAGACACCCATGATAGTATAAAGGAGAAGTACAGCAAAATTGGAACTTACGAACAAACGTTTTACACAAAAATAGCAATATATGTTCTTACTACAGAAATAATATTATAACGTGACAGTCAGATGTGTATTGAACAGAAGAGGAATTTTCCTATAATAAAAATTGAACAAAACGAAAAACAGAGTGAGATGTGATGAATTTGATCCTAAATCATATGAAAATGACTTGTTTATTTTACAAATCAATTTTGGCAGTCTGTTTAAACTTATTTTACCTACCAGTAAAAATTATAAGAAAAATTTATTAATAGAAAAGATCAAAATTTCATACAGTATGAAAACTAGCCAGGAATATAAAAAGTCCCATAGTTTTTTTTTAAAAAATGCCAGTTTCTAGCTTTGGTATTAAAGGGTTTCAAATAATGAGATTGAAATGTAGGTGGTCAACAGGCCAGAAGCTACTCCTTAATTACAGCAGTGAATTAATGAAGTAACAGTTCTGCTTCCAGTTATAGTAAAATGACATCAAAAACCACTGCAGTATCCTACTACTTAAGTACAGGTGGAGTTCCATTAACTTGGATTGTTTTACATTTTAAACTTGCATCTTTTAAAGTTAGTAATTCAGGCACCTTTCTGAGAGCTGCTAATGCCTAAAACTTTGAAAAATATTTTATTTGTTTTTTAACAAGAAGGTGAGTAGTGTGAAGATGAACTTTGAGACCTGACCTAAACATTATCTGAAACAACTTTCCAGAAGCTTTTCATTATGTGCTTTTGTTTTTGCTTTCAAAATTTAAATGCAGAGACAGATGGCTTGCACGGTGTTATCTGCACTTGCGATTTTACACATACCCTAACCACAGATAACCAAACTCAGACATTGAGATTGTGCAAAGCAACAAAGAATTTGAGTTAAAAAAATGAATAAATGTTTCAGTGTTTAAAAAATTTATGACAGATGATTTTAATTATTTTAAAAGAAAGGAAAAAACTGGTGTAATGATAAAATTATAGGAAGTATTTATAAGTAGTTTGGAATTCTGATCAGGATTCTACACATATATTTTATGACGTAGCACAAATAGTACATTATAAAATTTATGAAAAAAATAGAGAAACAATAAAAAACACATATGCACATGATTACACATGCACAAACACACCACACTCACACACAAACAAAAGCTCAAAACATCTAATAAGAATCCAGTGCAATGATACCTATGATGCATATTAGGTTTCAATAAATATTTGAGAGACTGTATGAATGAAAAACAAATATTATTCATCAATTAATACAGTTACCTAAAGTAATAATAAAAATATATCAAAGAAAAAGGATTATAGTTTAGTGCGTATAATTTATGCAGTATTAGCAAACATCTGAGATTTAAAATGCTATATATTGATGGAGAACTATAGATTACATTCGACCATATTTTGGAAAATTTCAGTATTTGACAACATTTTTAAAACAATGTTTTTCTCCTTTTTAAAAGCATAAAAAACTCAGTACTTCTAAAAATGAGAAAAATGAGTTAGAAACTAGGGAATTATTAGCATATATCAGATCATAAACATGTATGGGGCAGGGACTGACTTAGGAGACCATTAGAATGAATGTATTCCCTTTAATAATTCATCACAGAATTTTGAAAAAATACTTACTTTTTCTTTTTACCAATTTACAGCACTGACTTTACGGAGGAAAACACGGAAGCATTGCTATTTTCCCAAGATAAAACTCACTGGGCTTTTGTTTTTTGTTTTGTTTTGTTTTGTCCTTAATATCACAGCAATTACTGGGAATTACATAGAGGCCCAAAGAAAAAAATTAAACTTTTTCTTATTTAATGTTGTGTCCCAAAATAAAAACTTACCAAAACATAAAGTAAGTACCCTATAAATACATATACCTACCATGTAACAGAAAAATTAAAAATAAAAATTTTTAAAGCATAAAGCAAATTATATTTTCCAACAATACAGCTCATACTATAATGACACTCAGCAGATAAGTAGATTGTTGATGGATTGATTGATGTATATACGTTTTGTTTTGTTTTATTGTTTGCTGTCTTGGCTTAGTTTTGAGCCCCTGTCTAGAGACTGGTCAGTTTCCCCTTTTTGAGCAGCTAAATCCATATTCCTCTACTTCTCTTCTAGTGATCTCACACTTCTGAGTCACTAAGCAACCTCCCTAAGCAAATGCTTTGATATTAGATAATTTGACATTGCTGTTTTGACCTGGTTCTTGAGAAATTACTCAAATTAGCCAATCCTCAGAGAGCCCTAAAACCCTAGCTAACCCTAGTCAGTTTTTCATACATAAACTGTCCCCTAGAGCTCCAGTTTGTTGTTACCTTATTCCCAGATTTAGTCCCTTGTATGGCTCTGCCTGACAGGCTTCTCCCATTTAGAGCTCTAACAAAAAACTTCTGCCTTTCATCTAGAGTCCCACTGTGTGTGGCTGGCCTGAGGATAGATCTTTAAAATTTTTACAGCAACCAGTTATCTGAAAGACTTACTTATAAATCTACAAAACTTCTATAAATTTATGTATAGACTTTATCAAAATCCTTCAAGTCTACTTACAGGAATGAATCATGGGAAGTACAATGCACAAAGAACAATTAATATTATTTAATGAAAATAAACTCATGTTTTGCAAGTTAAAGATTTTGTGCATAAAAATTTTAACTGTAAATGTCTTAATGTCAATTATGTAAAAAAAGTTTAAAGAAATTGAAGAAGAAATGATGTACCTTGAAACAAAGTCTGTTGGTTAAGTCATAAAGAGAAAAACCTTCCTAGAACAGTTAATGGCCCTCAGCTCATTTTAATGACACTTTTACTTCCCTCTCAGATCACTGCTCTTAAGCCAATTATTTGTTTCCCAGAATAGCTCTCAGCTCCATGAGGACAGTGTTGACATCTGTTTTTGTCAAGGCTGTAGCTCTGGTGCCGATCACAGTGCCAGCACATAGTACATGCTCAGTAAATGTTTCTGGAATAAATATATGTTATTCGTTGTAAATATTTCTTAAAAGGATAAATTCTATTTGTTAAAATGTGTCACTCAATGCTCAAAATCTAAGGTATACATATTCTTATAAACACACACACACAACACATTCTCAATCTTTAGGTGATATGTCTTAAATTAATAAGATGGCAGGGTGTGTTGCATAAGGCTAATTTTAAAATAGCCTTGCACATCCTCTCATTTCTGACGAGCTTAATAAAACCCTGATGTGGTGACATTTCTGAGGTAGCTGGTAATTTTTTTCCCTTTGGAGATTTTAACAATAAAAAACTTATTAATGACGCTGGAAATGTAAAGGTTAAAAGTTTGCTTATAGGCTTCAAGGTATGTTACACATCAAATTGGTGATTAACTCCATTGATGTTTAGAAAGGAGTAAATATATTTAACAGATAAGTTAAATTATTCATTTATAAACTGTCACAAAGTATTACTAGGCAAAGGAATTTGCTGTTGAGGAAGCATTTGGTGTAAGATTTGTGAAATCAGCACCTTCTATTATAATTACTTTAGGTCTGCCTTTAAGCAGGGGATATCTTTAATAATCCTCAGAACATTTTCAACCTCATAAAAGTTTAATTAACAATTAACATTGTTCGTAGAGCACTACTATTATTTAGCACTATGAGGAATCAGAAGACCGAATTGCCGGGTTTTTTTTTCCCCATCAATTTTCAATCTAGTTGGGAGGAAGTTAAAATCAAAACTTGCAAATGTACCGAACCCCCTCCAAAAGACAAAAATGGAATTAAGGTAAGAGTTGAGGGAGCTCAATTAGGAAATTTGTTATTCATCAATAAAGAAAGTTCTGTGGAAATCAAGGTGCATATGAAGCATGAATTGGTAGAGTTATGGAAGCTTGCTTTTGGTGTGTGGGACATAAACTGACCCTTGAAGAGATCAGTAATTAAATGAAAACAGGCCTGGCAAAAAACATCTTCTAAGCCTGTGATCCTAATGCAGGGAGCATGGATTGGTTTAAGCAAAATGTGTTAGCTCTGTGAATGCAGTCACTGAGTACACCTAAGGGAGTCTAGAAGTGAGAAATTAGTTTGAACTTTTAAAATGTGGCCAGATTGTAGAGGGCAAAGAAAGACTCATAGAGAAGTTTAAATTAAATATCCAGAAAAAGTAAGTAATCATTGGAGGTATGTGAGAGGAAAAGTTTTAAGTAATGAATATGTGTTTAAATAAAATAAAACTGTTTGCTTTTGAGGGGATTGGGAATATGGTTCAGATGGGAAGTAATTTTAAGGTTATTCTAAAAGGAAGACTTTTAGATATAAAAAAAAAAAAATCGCTGAAGTTTGAGTTTATATGAAATAGTGCATTTCAGCCACTTTTTTCACATCTAGTATCCGTTCTGTTTTTAAACAAGTTTTTTTTTTATTTCAATAGCTTTTCGGGTACAAGTGGTTTTTGGTTACATGGATGATTGCATAGTGGTGCGGTCTGAGATTTTAGTGCACCCATCACCCTAGTAGTATGCATCGTACCCAGGAAAGGTACATTCAGTATCTATTTTGATATTGCCTGTGGTTTGCTGTCTCTGGTGTTTGCCATCAACTGTTGCCTGTCTCAGTGGGAATTTTTTTTTTCACATGCAAGAAATAATTAGAATATTATTAAGGCAAATAGAAAGCTCACAATTATTGGACATTTAAAAATATTAGTTGTGCTAACTTGGATTTTATCAAAGACCTACATTCCAATTATTGAGCGATTTAAATTGATGAGTAAGCAAACTTGCAGGTATGTTTTCTTTACTTTTTTTTTCTGCGTTTTTTTCTGATGACTCTCTGCTTTTGAAAATGCTTTATGCTTCAGGCATTCTTGCCTATCCACTTAACTTCATTCGTAAAATCAATTCCTAATTTCCAAGCTATCATTTATCTATCACGTGGCTGTTTAATCAAGGGGGGTAAGACAACAGCAACAAAGAAACCCAATTTATTTCTTAACCATTTGGCTTATGTTGTTTTTTAGTAAAGGGCTGATTTCTATTTTAAACAATCATAAAATAGTTAACTTTTGAAATCCTGGTTAAAATGTATGTTCTAACCTGCTGGTAAAAAAGTAGAAGATAAATTCTGTGATCACTTTCTTTCCCCTGAATGTTAGACTCCATGTGATTCAATTTGTAATTTAGCTTCAGTTTTATACCTTAGAAATTTAGAAAATAGTTAAGCTCAGAGGAACCAAACACTATCCGGATGCAAATGGCTTCTTCTTTACTTGGATTTCAGAATGTTTGCAGCTGACCAGGTGTATCATTAGTAAGATACAATAGTTATTCTTCAAAATGAGTATTTCACTTTTCAAAAATGTGGCAAGATATTTTCATATAAAAATAATGTGTTTATGTAGAAAAAAACAATATTTTATATAACCATTTAGAGTATTTATTTTTAATGATGCTATGTTTCAAGTGGTAATTTTGCTTTTTAACTTAGTGGAGTTGTATTATTTATATATTCTTTAATATTGCACATAAAATTATTCTACTTTTTATAATTTATCATAAATATGAGTTTATTTCTGGGATTTCTTAGAACATAAATTAGTAATAATCTATATGCCTTTATCAAAGACTTGATAAAAAATGATACATCATGGTTATATCTGTTCACCCATATCTGTCTTTTTATCTATCTATCCGTGTCTTTGGATCTAAATAACTAAATAAAGGATTAAGAGGGAAAATATTAATAGATCAATCTTACCTCCATAACAAATTTGATTCCTTTTGTGTTAATCTTTAAAAGATGGAGAAATATATCTTTGAGTTGCTTGACTTGACTCAAAGATATGCTTGACTTTATGAAAAAATAAGATCACTAATAACATACTTTTTCTCTAAGAGATAATTTTAATTGAAAATCGTAACCACTTTCTTTTCTTATATTCTCCCTCTTGTCTTCTGCAGATGGGCCTCTGGGTCCCCGAGGATTAGCTGAAGCTACAGAGATGTGCACTCAAGAGTGCTTGGTTTTGGGTCACTCTGATAATTGCTGGATGCCTCCTGGCTTGGGTCCATATCAACACCCCAAATCTCCTCTCTCAACCTTTGTACCCCAGAAAGAATGGGTGAAGAAGGACAAGCTTGTGAATGGGCACACCCTGACCAGGGCCTGGAAAGAAGACAGCAACAGGAACCAGTTCAATGACCGTAAGCAGTATGGCTCCAACGAAGGCCATTTCAACAATGGCAGCCACATGACAGACATTCCTCTGGCAAATCTGAAGTCTTATAAGCAAGCAGGAGGTGCTATTGAGAGTCCTAAGGAGCACCAACTCTAAGAAAAGGCTATATGGGACCTAATAACTTTAATCTAAATAGACATGCTAATACCGTGTGTGTCAGAGCTTTATGTATTCAATAGATCTCTACAACTATGCCCCTTCTAGCAGGGATACTTATAACTTTGTGTTAGCACCATGGAGAATACAATATTTTGCAACATATGAGAGAAGATAGTTGTAGTCATGCAATCTTGTTTACTAGAATTGATTAAACTCTCCAGAGATCTCTCCATTGTGCAAAATTTTTTTTATTATTGCATTTTATTTTGACCCTGGACTGCTGCTATGAACAATAGAATATGCATTTGGAAAGTAAGAAAGTTTCATAGATTAGAGTGACTGAAAAACATACCCAGTTAAAAAATTGTGCTTTTTTTTTTGTCATTGATTTGTGCTGGGACCGCTATACTTGACATTATACTGCAAACAAAACTTAAAGAGATAAGCATTAAACCTATCGTGCTGTTAACAACGTTAGTGGACACTTGTAAGTCAATCAGTGTTAAAGTATTTGTAAATAGAAGCAAGCTATTATTAACAACTTTTGTGTACTTATAATGTTCACCTAAAAATGTTGTAGCATAATTCTGTGTTTTATGGTTGCTTCTGTCCTTTTTATTTACCTCTTTGTTGTTATTTTCATTGTTTCTTTTAGTGAGGTGTTTCTGCGTTAGTAGTCTGTCTTGACACACATTGTTCAAAGAATCTCAAACACTTGTGTTTAAAAAAGGTTCTGAAATCTTGCTTCTTGTATGATAGCTTATGATGCTGGAATTCTGTAAACAATAAAGATGAAAGAAAAAATGATAACTATACAAAAAAGGGCTTCTGCAAAAGCTTGGAAATTCAGAACCTATTTTTTACATCCTTGTTTTCAAAGTAGGCAAAAGCAAAATCATCTAATTAGTACCATTAAGTGAGAGAGTAATGGAAAAGTGTTATCCATCAAAAGTGATATAATATCCTGTACTTGTCACTCATGCAAAACTAATGTATCAAAATTAGCATATATGGAAGAAAAATCACTATTCTAAAATAGTTTCAATTGGGCAAATGTGTGTCTACAACTTTGTTGAAATGGCAGAGTTTGTGTTGATCCTCATATACAATAATGTTGTTGTAACACAAGTGTTATTAGACCATAGCCACAAAATATTTAATGTGTTGTGCCTTCATGATGTAACAGAACATTCTCCAGGTAGGGTAGTTGGGGGAAATAAAGGGATAAATCTCTAATTATTGCTGTTTAACTGTTTGTTATCATAGTTGGTCAATGCCTGGCAGGTACCAGCATATTGTCACTTAGGTCAAACCAACAAAGTGACAACTAATGTTAATAAGATCTCAGTTGCACGTGCAAACAAATCCAAATTCGAACATTCTTAGGAGGTTTTTGTTAAGGCATGACAGATGATTTAAACAAATAAATAGCATGCAACAAAATGTCTTTATTGAAAGAAGTGGAAGTTATCTTAATGCCACGGTTCACCATCAATTTAAAAGTAAAAAAAAACAAAAAAAAAAACCCAAAAAATTTTAAAAAAAAGGTTTGCTAATCTGATAGTTAATTTGTTCTTACCAAAAAATAAAATTACTTTGTAAATAGCAGTTCACATTTTTCCACAGTATAATGGAAAATAATGGGTAGGGGTGCATTGCTTATTGAAGTACATTTTTGTCGGTTTGTGAGGGGTGTTTGATGATTTTGACAGAATAAATATCTAAACAATTATCCTTGTTACTGCTTTGCCAGTTCTACGTTATTTACAATTATTCAGCTCTTGCAATAAATGTTCTGAATTCCTGATTGTAGTGTGTTACTTTTTAGTCAACATCCAAATTGGTTATTTATACTTCTAATTGTTGGGTAAATATATATGGATAACATTTAACTTTTATTTAGAAATTAAGGAAGATTCATTAGGATTTAGTACCTATTCTTTGAAAATGTGAGTACCATGATAAGTGTTCAATTACCCTAATGGTCTTCAAAACTATTTTTTAGGGAAATTCATGGAGAAAGTTCACTCACTTTCTGGTCAAGATTCATGCAAGTTTCATCAAAGTGAAATCCCAAATCAGAAACTTTGCTGGTAGCACTAGCGAGGTTATTTTTTGATTCTTTGTCTCTTTAATAAGACTTCATGGAATAAACTGTCACTTATGTCATCATTGACCAAGGCAGAAGATCATTCTGGGATTATGGATTGAAACCCAGAGTCAAACTTCATCTGTATTTCTTTCAGTTTAGGAAAATAGGCACAGAAAGCTATCAAGGATAAGAAGACACACTCAAACATATGCCATGTGTGTATGCTCGTCCTAGAGCAATTGCATCAATGTTCACTCACGCTGGAGTTTTGGGCTAGGTAAGTAAGCCTGACTCTTCAAGCCCTAGAGCTTTTTGAAGGATTGTGAAAGAGGATTTGGGAATCAGAGGCATAGTGTTAAAGTTATTTGCCTGGACCATTGTCCGAATATGACATCCTGACCATTCATTCCTAATAAGCTAGACCTATCCCCTAGTCTGAGGTACACTGTAGCACCACTCTCCTTTCCCTCACAGGGGTAGAGACTGCCCCAAGATACAAACAGGGAATGAATTCTGAAAAGAGGATATTCTGAAAAACAGAAATTAAAATCCATGCCTGCACCGTTCCTTTGTCTATTTTTTTATTTTTTTTACACCAATCAGGTAAGTCATTCCCCTCTGCCTTGAAGAGTAAAGAGAAACTAAGCTCATATTCTCGCCATGAATAAACTGGAATTTTGAAAAGGCACTCACCTTTCCCATTCCTACCATATTTCTTCTAATAAATACAACAATATCCAGTCCTATGAAGGCATTTGGTTATATGCTCTGTGAAATTTTAAGAGTAATAACATCACACACCAAACTGAAGAATTTACCCATCAAGTAAATAAAATAATACATTTGCAATGACTATTCCGTAAGTATCATCTATATTGCTTTATGTTGTTGACATTGGACATAAGAGTCGTCATTTACCAGGAAACAAAAGTTATTTACATTACCTAAGAGAACATACCTAAATGAAATGTATAAAATGATTTTATAGCAATTATCAAATATTATGATTGTATACACTAGCAATTTTTGAGCACATAAAAATTAACTTTATAAACCTGAATAGGGCCTATTTGAATGAGCATTCCTACACATACTCTAACATAAATTTGTATTTAAATAATGGGTATTCATTAACAGACAATTGAGTAGTCATTTTGCTGCACTGATGCTATTCAGTGAATCTCATTCAGAATCCCATCATTCCCATTCTGTGGCTAAAGCTACAAATGCAGCTGAGGCCCAGAGTTGTTCCAGTATTTATTAAACTGTTGGATAGAGGCCAGGGATGGTTAATTATTATTAATGAGGAGTTTTGGCAGTGGAAGATGAAAGGGATGCCTTGTCAATTTCAGTTTTTAATGTGGATGCCAGGGTGTTACTTTGCATGAGGGCAAAACCAACCTATGAAAAGGAGGAGTGGTGTTGTGAGTCCAAAAATGCTTCATTGTTCTGCTTTGTTTTAAATAGAGCTGATCTTCCCTCCCTAAAGGAAGCTCCTTTATTTGTTCTTTCGAGAGACAGTGCTTAAAAATTCTTCCAGTGTGCTTAACGGCACAGTGATCACACAATAAATTCTCCATACACTTTTCTTACCCTTTCACAACTACCAATCTAAATTTTAGTAGATATCAGCCAGACTTTGCACTGTTCAAAAAATGGAAAATTAGTATCTTAATATTACAGTATTTTTGTAAGGTATAATATATACCTGTAAAACATGATTATCAAAATAATATCTTATTCATGTTTTAGTTCACTGAAAGTATAAATTAATATGTATTCCAAAGGTATCAATTTTCTATTATACCACCATCTATATTTCAACATAAGGAGTTGAAATATAGTTAGTTGAAATATAGTTGAAATATAGTTCTACCTCTACCTATGCATTTTTTATTTCTTAGAATTCTTAAACAGAGCACCATATTGAAATGAGTTCTGTCCATATTTATGTTACCTTAGCCTATTACATTATTCTTGAAGCTTTACAGCAAAAAATCTATTATTTTTAAATAAAAATCTTCCATTTTTATTCTTATTTTTTCTTTGTACCTTATGGCTGTGTTTCTAACAGTATTTGTACAACACAATTATTTTTGGACTCATTCAATACCACCTACTTAAGGTTCACATATTTGCAAATATATTGAATTACAGTGATTTTCAAATATTACAATCCCATTTAAATTATTAAATTCAAACACTGCTTTTTATGAACCTTTGTGGTTCCTCTGTTTGAACCAGTTCACCTCCAATTTCATTATTAGTTTGTTTTTCATTGACATTGTTCTGAAAAATAATACCCAACAACAGTAGTAAAAATTTTTGCTCTGAAACTCTAACACAAAGCTTTCTACAACATACTTTTGTGTGATTATAAGTAAAGTTACAATATTTTTATATTTAATGAGATTACATCTACTTTATTTTAATTGAATATTCTCATAACCAATTGTGACAAATTATTTTATATGTGATGTACATTTGATTTATTACAGGAAGCAAGTCATAAAATGATTTTACATAACCTTAAATTCATTCACCTTTAAACTTATTCATACACAATTGTACTTCAATGTGAATATAACTGAAAATTTGGCCTTGCTGGTGTGAATTCAAACCTCTCTGAATTTACAGGCACATAGTTGAACTTCTTCCTCCTGGAAACATTTTTTTTTCCCCTGGCTTCCTGGAAACCACAATCTTGTGATTTCCTCTTACTTTACTGGCCATTTCTTCTCAGGCTTCTTGGTTAGTTTCTCCTTTGCTTATGACTTATTGAATGTTTTATAAGGTCCAAGGCTCAGTTCCTTGGCTTCTTTTCTTCTCTATCTGCACTTACTCTCTTGGGAAGCTCATATTCCAGTCTGGATCTCTCCCCTAAACATCAGAACTTCTGATCCAAATCCCTTTTCAACAAGTATACTTGGACATTTCCAAGATGAGTCAAAATTAACATATCCAACATAACTCATCATCTCCTCTCATGTCACACACACACACACACACACAACACAGTCTGCTACTGCAGCCAGTCTTCCAACTTCCTAGTTAATGGCACCTCTATCAGATATTCAGGCCAGAAAATGTAAAGTTTTCTTTATCTCTTCTCTGTCATACTTGTGGAGCATCTTTCTCTTTCTGACTGCAAAGTTCATCCAATCTAACCATGTCTCAATAGTTCCTCTTGCCAATTGGGATAAGTATCATCATCCTTTTTCTGGATTATTATGGGTCTCCTAACTGTTCTCCTTGTAACTGGTCTTCCTCGTGTAACCTTCCCCCATCTAGTCTGTTCTAAGCATGCCTGAGTGATCCTCTTAAAAAAGAGGTAATCCAGACATCCTTCCTCTTCTCACAAAACTCCAAGAGTCAGTTGCTTTTCTCAGAATGAAAATTAAAGCCCTTATGTTTTCCTACAAGGCCAATAAAGTGTGGATGCCCCTCTTCTCACTAATCTCATGTTTGAATGACTGTCTTTCTCACCCCATTATGATCCATTGGCTCCTCATTGCTTCTCAAACATGCAGGAATATGTCTGCCTCAGGTTATTTGCATCAGCTTTTCCTCTGCTGGAAATAGGCTTCTCTCATATCTGTAAAGAACTCTTTTCCTAGCTTCAAGTCTTCGCTTAAATACAATCTTCACCCTCAGGCCTGCGCCAACTCTTCATTTTTTTTTTTTTATTATTATTGTGAAGATATCTCTATCATCTCTATCTCTATCATTTATCTCTATCTCATCTCTCTGTATCTATCTCTATCTCTTCTCTGTATCTCTATCTCCATCACTATCATCTATCTATTACTTATCATCTATCTATATCTATCTATCTATCTATATCTGTCTATCTATTATCTATCATCTCTATCTCCCTCTTTTCCTCCTTCTCTCTCCATCTCCCTCCCTCTCTCTTTCTCTCCCTATATATCTATTTATCTATCACCATTTTAGCTACTTTAATCATGTTAACTATTAGTGTGCTATACAGTGGAGTTAACTGCATTCACTATGTTGTGCAATCATTATTACTATTTCAAAACTTTTTTTATTACTCCAAACACAGTCTATAACCATTAAGCAATAAATCCCCATTTTCCCCTACCCTCAGTTCCAGGCAACTTCTAATATACTTCACGTCTTTGTGAATTTTCATATTCCAGATATTTTATATCTGTAAAAATGTACATTTGCCATTTTGAGTTTGGTTTATCTGCCTAACATAATGCTTGTTCTCAAGGTTTATCTGTGTTATGTCATGTCTCAGAAATTTATTTCTTTTTATGGATGGATTATCTCTATATATAAATATATAATATATAGTATAAATATATAATATATAAATATATATACATCTACATCATAATCATATTTTGTCCATTAACAGATAACAGTCATCTGTTAATGGACATGGGTTATTAATACCTTTAGATGATTGTGAATAATGCTGCAACAAACATTGGTGTATAAGTACCTGTTTGAGTTTCTGTTTGTGAATTTC
Organism: Macaca fascicularis; assembly: GCF_037993035.2. Classification (NCBI taxonomy): domain Eukaryota; kingdom Metazoa; phylum Chordata; class Mammalia; order Primates; family Cercopithecidae; genus Macaca; species Macaca fascicularis. The sequence continues at coordinate 56,901,010 of NC_088391.1, read as the reverse complement.
TCTAATTGGTGGACATATTCTTTGAAATGGAATTGCTGGGTCATATAGTAATTCTGTTTGGCTCTTTGACGAACTGTCAAGTTGTTTTCTCCAGTAGCTAGCCTAGTTTACATTACCAGAAGCAATGTGTGGCGGTCCAGTGCTCCACATATTCACCAACGCTTATTTTTCTCTTTTTTGGAAAGAGGAAAGTCTGTTACCCAGGCCGTTGCCCAAGCTGGAGTGCAGAGGTACAATCAAGGCTCACTGCAGCCTCAAACTCCTGGGCTCAGTTGATCCTCCCACCTCAGCCTCTGAAGTATTTGGGACTACAGGCCTGCACCCCCATGCCTGTCTAATTTTTAAGTTTGTATTAGAAACAGAGCCTCACTATGTTGCCCATGCTGGTGCTCTTTTTTTTTTTTTTTTTTTTTTTAAATAGCCATTTTAGCAGGTGTGAAGTGGTATCTCATTGTAGCTTTGATTTTAGTTTTCCAAATAACTAAGGATGTTGATCCATTTGTATATCTTATTTGGAGAAAATTCTATACAAGTTGTTTGCCTGTGTTTAATTGTGTGGTCTATTTGTTGAGTTTTTGGAGCTGTTTATATGTTCTGGATATTTACTCCTGATATCAGACGCATGGTCTACAAATGTTCTCTTCCATTTTTATCTTTTCAGTTTCTTGATAATGTCTATTGAGGCACAAATTTTTAAAATGTTTAACAAAGTCCAATTTATTAACTTTTTTCTTTTATTACTTATGATTTTTTTGTGTCATATTTAAGAATTCATTGCTAAATCCAGAGTCATAAAGATTTGCCCCTATGTTTTATTCTAAGTATTGTAATGTTTTAGCTCTTATATTAAGGCTGTTGATCCATGTTGTGTTAACATTTGTATATAGTGTAAGGTAAGGCTTTATTCTTTTCATGTTGATTTTGCCAATTTCCTTTTCTGTATCAGTTGAGATGATTATTTTTCCCTTTTGTTCTATTAATGTGGCATATGACATGGACTGATTTTCTTATATTGAGCCATCCTTCCCTTCCTGGGATAAATCACACTTAGTTGTGGCTTAATTATTAATTGTAATACAATATTGGATTTGATTTGCTAGTATTTTTTAGGACTTTTTATTCTATACTCATAAGAGATATTTGCCTATATTTTTATTTCCTTGTGATTTTTGTATGTAGTTTTTCTGTGAGGGTATTGCTGGCATCATAAGATGGTATAAATTCTGTTTTCTGGAGAAAATCAAGAGGTATTGACATTCATTTTTCTTTAAATGTTTGGAAAAATTCATGAGTGAGGCTATCTGTTCCTTGACTGTTCTTTTTCGGGAAGTTTTAAATTATTATACTGATTCAATCTCTTTTGATAGGTTTTTTGAGACATTCTATTTCTTCTTAAGTCAGTTTAGATAATATATGTGCTTCTAATAATTTTTTTAACTTTATCTAGATTATCTAATTGTTTAGAATCCATTGGTTCACATTACTCTCCTATAATTCTTTTTTTTAAATTTATTTATTTATTATTATACTTTAAGTTGTAGGGTATATGTGCATAACGTGCAGGTTTGTTACATATGTATACTTATGCCATGTTGCTGTGCTGCACCCATCAGAGTCAGCAATAACGTTCCCGCTTTCATTTCCGATTTTCATCAACTATGTCTTCTTTTTTTTATTTCTTTGTCAGTCTAGCTAAATTTTGTCAATTTTATTGATTTATTCAAAGAAATAAATTTTTGTTTTGTTGACTCTATAGTTTTTCTATATTATGTGTTATCTATCTCTGTTCTGATCTTTACTATTTCCTTCCTTCTGCCAGCTTTTGGTTTAATTTTCTCTTTTTCTGTCTCCTCATGGTTCAACATTAATTTATTGATTTGAGATATTTTTAAGGTTAGTGTATATAGCTACAAAATTTTCTCCAAGCACATTCACTTCATCCCATAAGTTTGATATGTTGTGTTTTCATTTTTACTCATCCCTAAATATATTCTAGTTTCTTTTGTGATTTCATCTTTGTCACATTGGTTGGTTAAGGGTATGTTGTTTTATTTTCCCATACTTGTGAATTTTCCAGTTTTACTTTATTAATGTTTCTAGTTTCATTTTACTGTTGTCAGAAAATATAATTTGTATGATTTCAAACTATTTAAATGTATTTAATCTTGTTTTGTGGGTTAATGTATCTGACCACTGCATTTATTTATTTATTTAAATTATTATTATTATCATTATTATTATTCTTTTAGAGACAGGGTATTGCTCCGGCACCCAGGCTGGAGTGCAGTGGCACAATTATGGCTCATTGCAACTGCTGCCCCCCGCCCCCTGGGGTCAAGTTGTCCTTCTGCCTCAGCCTCCCGAGTAGCTGGGACCACAGGTGCACATCACCATGCCCAGCTCCTTTTTTGTATTTTTAGGAGATATGGGAGTTTTGCCATGCTTCTCAGGCTGGGCTTGAACTCCTGAGCTCAAGTGACCTGCCTGCTTTGGCCTCCCAAAGTGGTAGGATTACAAGCATGAGCCACCGTACCTGGGCCTGACCACTGCATTTTAAAGTTAGAATTCCTTCTCCAGCATTAACAATCCTATTTACAAATTACTTTCCTTTTTTTCTCCCATAGCACTGAACACATTCTAACATAGCTATAATTTACTTATTAATTTACAATGCTTATTGTTCATTGTCTTTCCCCACTGAAAGATAAACTCTAGTTTACTGATGTATTTCAAGCCCCTAGAATCATGCCTGGTACCAAGTAGACACTCAACATATATTTGATGAGTGAATGAATGAACTACTACCCCAAATATCGGTCTTTTTATTTTTACAGTGTTTACATGGAATAGGAAGAAATTGATTCTACTTAGGCAATAGCCCAATTTTCAGATGTAAAACAAGGTCCTTATAACAATAAATATAACATTAGTTTCCTTCAGGTTACATGATGGGAAAATTCTAACAAAATACATTATTTGTAAACAACAGCAACATTTTGCTTTCCACATTTGTTCTTTTTTATTCCCTTCCATCTAGTTGCTGGAATTTGTCCAGTTTCCCGCAGGGGAACCATTGACTTCAATAAAATTCAGTAACTTTCAAGAGCAAAGTTAATGTCTTTCTAGGAAATTGCTGCTTTGGAAGAAAGTACTGATAATGCAATTAGTATTTATTTTTAACTTGAACTTTTATTTTATAGAATTCATGTTTCTCTCTGTATACCTGGAAATTTGCACATCCCATTGCCTGTGGTGTGTGACTGCTACTTTGATAAGCAATAGTTTCTTCCTCGGTACTTCATGACTTGAGGTGATCACAAAAGCCTCCTTTAGACTCTGTTGCATTTGCCACACATCCACATCCCACTGTTATGCACTTTGAGCCAGGAGATGCTATTTTGGCCATCAACCTTACAGAAAAAAGCTAAGGTGATATCAGGTGTCATTTTAAAACTGCATCTTACGGCTGGGCATGGTGGCCCATGCCTATAATGCCAGCACTTTGGGAAACCGAGGCGGGTGGATCGCCTGAGATCAGGAGTTCGAGACTAGCCTGGCTAACATGGCAAAACCCTGTCTCTACCAAAAATACAAAAATTAGCTGGGCTTGGTGGCAGGTGCCTGTAGTCTCAGCTACTAAGGAGGCTCAGGCGGGAGAATTGCTTGAACCTGAGAGACTGAGGTTGCAGTGAGCCAAGATCACGCCACTGCCTCCAGCCTAGGCAATCACGCCACTGCACTCCAGCCTGGGCAACCACACCACTGCACTCCAGCCTGGGCAACCACACCACTGCACTCCAGCCTGGGCAACCACACCACTGCACTCCAGCCTGGGCAACCACGCCACTGCACTCCAGCCTGGGCAACCACGCCACTGCCCTCCAGCCTGGGCAACCACGCCACTGCCCTCCAGCCTGGGCAACCACGCCACTGCCCTCCAGCCTGGGCAACCACGCCACTGCCCTCCAGCCTGGGCAACCACGCCACTGCCCTCCAGCCTGGGCAACCACGCCACTGCCCTCCAGCCTGGGCAATCACGCCACTGCACTCCAGCCTGGGCGACCGATTTGTTGTTTGTCTCAAAACAAACAACAAAAAAGAGGATTTTATTTCTACCACAAAGAGATTTTAGATCACTTTAAAAACCCAAAAAACTCCACACATCACAGAAAAAATAAAAGTAACAGAAAATTAAGGCAGAGGGAATGTGTGGGTTTGTGTGTGTATGTGCCATATACCAACTCATGTCAATTCTGCACACTTTCCAGGAATGGACTATCCTTTTGATTCTGGGATTATTGAAAGCTAAAGAAAAACTATCAAATAGACAACAATAAAAAAACATGCCATTTACCAGTAGAATAAGTAAAATATATTTTTACATCTCAGTGGATCGCATGCCACTATTACAATTTTCTCCAACACATGATAACAGTGGACATTAGTATCTTAATACTTTTAAATGGACTTATATTTTTCTAACTTATCATTGTTTTAAGTAATAGTTTATATAAATCATGATTCACACTGTATAAACTATATAAAATTCTACATAAGACATGTTTTTACTTCACTTAGAGTAATATTTTTAAATGTTAAATATATCACTTAAGTAATCCTGTTTATAAGTTCCAGCCCTTGGGAAGCATTACAATAATGGCATCTCTGCTGATTCACCGCTAGGCAGCTCAGATCATCAAATTCCCTATTGCTATCCATTTCTCCTGTTTTCATTATGAAAAAGAATATTTCTTTTTAAAAAAGCCTACTGTTTGAAAAGGAGAAAATAATTACCTTGGTTGCCATAGCTGGGATGACCATATCCCTATGAAAGAAAATTGGTACAGATCCAGCCTCAGTGATGGGTCCTTATTCCTCTCTGCTTGTTTAAAGCATCTCTAATGAAATTATGTTTAGTATCTAAAGGGCCACTGTCCCTGATTATGGCAGAGATTACAAAAGATGGTTGAAATATTTACTAGTCGATTAACCTGAGTTTTATAATGTGACATACCTGCTGTACAATATATTTTTTAAATTAGGATTTTATTTACCTTTGGTTGGGATTATCCCATATATCTGTTGAAATAGTGGGGGTTTCAGCAGAGCCCAGAGATCTTCAGAATAATTGACAGAGATGCCCATCATACACATCATGAGACAGAGTATTATTTCTTAGGAAAAAAAATCTACCTAGCTGCACAATTTTCAGACTGAAACATGGATACATAGCAGACCTGTTTGCTGTTCTTTATTTTCTACAGCATATAAACATCTCCTGCAGTGGGGTTTACCTTATTTATTCATTAACAATTATAATAACTAACATTTATAAAGTACTTATTATATGTTCATCACAGTTCCACAGATTTACTAGTATTAGCTTATTTAATTTTCTCATGCTTTTTAAAAAGATATGTGCTGTTTGTGTCACCCTTTCACAGATGAGAACACTGAGATACAGGAAGACTATATGAATCTACTCAAGATCCTAGAGTGAACAAATAGCATTGCCAGTCTGCTAGGCTGAGTGTAGAGTCTGGGCTTCAACCACTAATTGATAACACCTCTTCTTATGAAAGATTCAAGCACTTTTTGATTCTGGATCTCAATGATAAACTACCATTTTTTAAACAGCAGCAATAAAATGGTTTATTAACTAGTTCTGCAAAGAAGATTCTCTTTCTACTTGGAGTTTTATTTACTCACTGTTTGATGTACTTATATGCTGGCTCAAATATTTTATTAATTAAATGTGTAGCAATTGTGCTATTCAGTCTTGGGATAAAAAATAACATAGTCTAAAGTGACACACAAGTTTAGGGTGAATACAGCCTCATCAGAGTTACTGGGAAATCTAGTGAAAGTCTCTGATGTTGAATAAAAATGCTGAATTCCTTTTACATGCTCTAGGTGTACTTATTCACAGATTCTACCTTTTTACACTTGCTTTCTGTTCCCCACCTTAGAAAATCAGGTGAGGAACAAAGTGAGCCACACATTAGGCTCCTATTACCAATAAACAGGGCATTAAAAGGAGACCAAAATCAGTCTGGTAATTAACTTTAGTAAGCCTATTTTCTTCTCGTCATGGAAATGCAATTCCCATTGACATCAAGGGGAGCTACGTGCTCACGCGGAGAGGAGAATGGTCTCCCAAAGCATCATGGAGAAAGCTACATGTTAAGCTTCAAAGCATAAGTGCCCTCTATTACTGCATCACCAGTTTTAATCAACTGTTCTTATATCTACAGTTTGGCTCATTGTCCAAATGGGGAAGTACCTCTTAATTTGACAAACAAGAATCCCTGACAACAGATATGAAACAAATTACTTATAATGCCAAGGTCATGCCATGTAGTAGTACTTCATTAGTCTTCCCCTTTCCCCAGGAAAAGCTGACCGTATGTTTTAAATGTCGACTCTCTGTAGTTCACAGTTTTACAGTGCACTGTTTTATAACACAATGTGATAAAGGAAAAAAACACAAGGTATTAAGTATAAATATTCAATTAATAGTAGTTTAATAATATCATTCAATAAGCCACTGCTCCATTAAGCCACATGCAAAGGGTAACTTCTTACTTCTCTATGATATTTGGTTCTTTCATTATTTTTAATGACATTATTGCTGATAATATTGCACATTGGGCACATAGAAAACATCTGCTTCCTTACGGGCACATGGAAATCAGTGTGAGGAAAAACAGCTAATACTAAACTTCTTGAGAAAGAAAACATATACAGACATTCCCCTTAAAAATGTTAAGCTTGGAGCATTTGTGCGTTTTATAATTGATCTATTTATCTATCTTCCTAGGGGATTATCAAATTATAGATTCCTATTACTCTTGTATGATAGTTTTAGTATTTATTCCTAATAATTTATAAATATTTTTGTACTAATCAAGTATTGTTTATACAATTTTAGAATTCTAAACAGAGAAGATAATCCAGCACACATACACATGTCTCGATGTTGTGACTTTTAAACTATCTAATGACGATGAAGTACCACTAGAAAATACAGTGCTTTGTGTATGCGTTCTTGTGGCTCATAAATTAATTTAAACCTAGGCAATATAAAGTGAAATGCTTAGCTAGTTTATAGATGATGCCTTCAGGAATATTTAGTGGTAGTCAAGTTTCTTATAAAATTTCAATATTTATTATAATTAATACTGGATTGAGGATAAGGAGATTTAGCTTACAAATCCTACTTAGGTAGAAATTTCAAAGAGATAATGGTCCCGAAATTCATCAAATTGAGAAATTTCCATTTTTCAATATAAAACCTGGCATTTTATATAATTGACACAATCATCTTTTAAAGAAGTGAAATGAGATTAATAATATTCAATTCATAGGCCTATTATGAAGATTAAATAGTGATTCATTAATAGAGTTGAGAATGGTGTCGGGAATATCAGAAGTACTCCATGAATGCATTTAGTAGTAATAGCAGTAGTAATAGTAATAGTTTTTCTAAACCTCTTCTAAGTACAAAATAATTAAAATATAATGATTATACAGGTACTTACAAATACACTTTCTTTAGTCCTATTCCTACATACTGTATCAATATTTTCAGGAATGAACTTCCCCTTACTCTCAGAAAAGTTCTTGCCCGAGCTTCAGAGAGCAGACATACCATTAGGACAGAGTTTCTCAACTTCTGACAAAAACAATTAGAAAGTTAACTGAATCGCCTGGCTTATGTTTCTTCACTTCTGTTAAAACTCTTAAATTTTCTGAATCCATATCTCTCTGCTCATTCAGGCATATTCTGGAATTATTTTATCACTGTTTTATATTTCAGCCTGAACAAATTCAAAGACGCATACCAATTTCGAATAGATAAATTAGGCAGGAAACTATGTACTTTTTTTCCCCTTGGGACAGGGTCTTGCTCTGTGGCCCAGGCCGGAGTGCAGTGACACGATCTTGGCTCACTGAAACCTCTGCTTCCTGGGCTCCAGTGATTCACCTGTCTCAGCCTTTCTACTAGCTGGGACTACAGGTGTGTGCCACCACGCCCAGCTTATTATTATTATTATTATTATTATTTTTTGTATTTTTGTTAGAAACGAGGTTTCACCATATTGCCAGGTTGCTCTTGAACTCCTGAGCTCAGATGATCCGCCCACACTGGCCTCCAAAAATGCTAGGATTACAGGCGTGAGACACTACACCCAGCCAGGAAACTGTTCTTACTCATTTTGAAAGAGACGTGTAACTATTGGCTACCATAGCTCCTTCATACAGAATTGTGGGCCCCGTAGATGCCAAATCTTCCACATTTTCAAGTGATGCCTAAATTCCTACAATCTCTCTCTCTTTAAAATATGTTGTGCTCTTAAAACAAACAAATAAGGCAAGCAGATCACCTGAGGTCAGGAGTTCAAGATCAGCCTGGCCAACATGGTGAAACCCCATCTCTTCAAAAATACAAAAATTAGCCAGGGATGATGGCAAGTAATTTTAATCCCAGTTATTCAGGAAGCTGAGGTGAGAAAATAACTTGGACCTGAGAAGTTGCAGTGAGCCTAGATCGTGACATTGCACTCCAGCCTGGGCAACAGAAAGAGACTCTGTCTCAAAAACAACAACAACAAAACAAAGAAACAAACAAAATACATATATGAGCCAATCATGCTCAGGGTAGGTGGGTTGTTAGTTATCAGCAAATTCTCTCTTCTCTTTTCTGTAAATTCTATCTCTTACTTTTTACTTGTTTTTTTTTTCATTTTTTTCATAAGTATTTGTGATTGCTCAAAACTCTCTAATTTAAAACAAGCAATAAATAATAAAGAAATAAATAGAAATCTTTCTTCCATTCACTTTGTTCATTGCATCATTTGTATGATCCACTTTACAATCCTTTTGAATGGGTGAATCAAGCCACCAACCCATCAGAGTACATTTCTCTAAACCTAACCATCCAACAAAATTTCTCTGTTATATTATCAGAATTCACTTGACCAAATGTATTCCTAAATCTAAAGGCCACATTTAAGACTTTATTTCACTCAACCTCTTAGCAGCATTTCACATCTTAGAGTATTTTACTGCTTTATTTTTGAATCAACAAACTCTGCTGGGTTCTCTCCTGTATCCTTAGGGCAAGCCGTCTTAATATTCTTTGTAGAACTCCTTTCTTTCTCCATGTTTTGAATGCTAGCTTCCCCTAAGGTTATCTTCTTTCTGTGTACCCTAGGTGACCACACTCATGCCAATGGTTCAGTTACAAGTGTCCCAAATCTACAAATAGAGTGCAGCTTTTTCTCCTACACAGCAGATCCATGTAAACAATTGGCCAATGAAATACCCCAGAGAAACCTCAAAGGAATTCCACTCAACTCCTCTCTGCAGCTTCTAAAGAAGTCAGACCTTATGCTTCCAGGTTATGTAGCCAAAGCCTTTGTGTGTCTGGTCAGGTGATGCCTGAACACCAGAGCTGTGGCAGATGCTGCTGTAGCTACTAGGACGAAGTGTGTAAGAACAATGCTCAAAGTGGCAGGCCTGAATGCCTGATTGTGCCAGGGGACACACAGTAGTGTGACAGACCTTTCCACTGTGTAAACCACCAAAGTCTCTGAGGGCCCATTATTTAATTGGTGCTGAGCAAATTTGGGTCATTGCTTAAATTGGAACTGATACAGGGACCATGGTGGAGAAGAAAGTTCTAACAAAGATATTTACCTACTTCTTGACTTGAAGTACTGAAAACCTGTTCTCCACAGTAGCCAGTGTATTTTGTCTAAAATGAAATCTGACCCTATTACTCTGATTTAAAACTGTTCAGTTCTTCTCTGTTACTCTCACTCCAAAATTCCATGTGCCTTAAAACAGCTCTACAGACTCTAGTATGTTCATCCCTCTGATTACTTGTCGAGCCTTTCTCAAGCTACCTCAAACCACGGATCACTCCATGATCCGGCTAAATTGAACTTCGTTAAGTTCCTTGAAAACATCATGCTCTCTTTTTTTGCTTCTGGGCCTTTGCATATGTTCTTACTCTGCAGGTACACTCTTCCTTTTCATTCTCTGAGTAGCTAACACCTTCTCACTCTTCAGGTCAGAGCATAAAGTGAGACTTCCACTAGAAAGGCTTTTCTGGCTGCTCCCAAGTAATGTGATGGTATTTTTCTTATTATACCATTTACATTGTATTTTAATTGTCTATTTACTTGCTAGTATCTCTCACTAGACACTAAACCCCTGGAGAATAAATAGGTCTTTGTGATTTCATCACTGAGTTCATTGAGACTTTGATATAGTAGAGGTCCAGTACATGTTTGTGGAATCAATAAATGTTTGTGGAATCAATTTATGACTGTACTCAAATTGTAGAGTCCTATATAAAGTGAAGTGTTTTCAGTCCTTTTAAGTGCACATGGCTACCATTAGGAGTACTTGGAAGACAATCTGAGTGCAAGGTATTATAAAGATATTAAAGGTAATGTTAAGTCAAGTTAGAAAGATTGTTCTGCTTTCTTTTTCTCAGATATCCTATGTGCATTAGGGTTGGTATTTCTTTTAATTTTTTGTTTTCTTACTGAAGTAAAATTAGACCAACCTTTTTGTTTTGTTTTCTTTCTTTTTTTTTTTTTTTTTTTTTTGCTAGGGGGTGATTTGGACTTTACTATCTTTGCCATACTGAAGCTGACTCAAAAAGACAGCAACAAAGGGGATCACTCCTTTAGAAGACAGGCACTATAGAAAAATTGAGTGGTTTTCCCCTTGCCCGGGTGTCCCTCTGTTGCACTTTTTTAGAGTCTTTTCAAAGTATTATCAAATTAAGTTGGAATTGCTGATTTATTTGTCGGCTACCCCAACTAGCTGCGAACCATGTGAAGACAGAGATTGACTCTTTCTTTATCTCGTTGAAATAAGCATCTCATATAGAACTTATGCAATGGCAGACAATAAATGTATAGTGTGAAATATGTAATAAAACTTTTCTGCTTCTAGAAGTAGCAAGCTATATTTCCTATAAACATTGCAACTATTTATCAGAATGTTTAAATATATATATATAAAAACATATATATATATCAGATATGAGTTTGATTAAATGGTCCTTAAATATGATTTTTTTATTATTATTATACTTTAAGTTCTAAGGTACATGTGCATAACGTGCAGGTTTGTTACATATGTATACTTGTGCCATGTTGCTGTGCTGCACCCATCAACTCCTCAGCACCCATCAACTCGTCATTTATATCAAGTATAACTCCCAGTGCAATCCCTCCCCCCCTCCCCCCTCCCCATGATAGGCCCCGGTGTGTGATGTTCCCCTTCCCGAGTCCAAGTGATCTCATTGTTTAGTTCCCACCTATGAGTGAGAACATGCGGTGTTTGGTTTTCTGTTCTTGTGATAGTTTGCTAAGAATTATGGTTTCCAGCTGCACCCATGTCCCTACAAAGGACACAAACTCATCCTTTTTAATGGCTGCACAGTATTCCATGGTGTATATGTGCCACATTTTCTTAATCCAGCCTGTCACTGATGGACATTTGGGTTGATTCCAAGTCTTTGCTATTGTGAATAGTGCCGCAATAAACATACGTGTGCATGTGTCTTTAGAGCAGCATGATTTATAATCCTTTGGGTATATAGCCAGTAATGGGATGGCTGGGTCATATGGTACTTCTAGTTCTAGATCCTTGAGGAATCGTCATACTGTTTTCCATAATGGTTGAACTAGTTTACAATCCCACCAACAGTGTAAAAGTGTTCCTATTTCTCCATATCCTCTCCAGCACCTGTTGTTTCCTGACTTTTTAATGATCGCCATTCTAACTGATGTGAGATGGTATCTCATTATGGTTTTGATTTGCATTTCTCTGATGGCCAGTGATGATGAGCATTTTTTCATGTGTCTGTTGGCTGTATGAATGTCTTCTTTTGAGAATTGTCTGTTCATATCCTTTGCCCACTTTTTGATGGTTTTTTTTTTTTTTTCTTGTAAATTTGTTTGAGTTCTTTGTAGGTTCTGGATATTAGCCCTTTGTCTGATGAGTAGATTGCAAAAATTTTCTCCCATTCTGTAGGTTGCCTGTTCACTCTGATGGTAGTTTCTTTTGCTGTGCAGAAGCTCTTTAGTTTAATTAGATCTCATTTGTCAATTTTCAACTTGATGTTCTACAACTTTGTAGGGCATGATAAGTAGGACATACTTATGAAGAGGTATATGGGATAATATAGGGTTGGAAGATAAAGATCTAGAAGCTAACGCAGAAAAATTGAGACTCAAAGTTAATTCTGTTATTTGTAAATGTGCTTATTCAACTGAAAGCCTTTTTTAAAAACATGGTGAGAAAGCAGAAATTTGACTTGTTTACTCCAACCTGAAGTTTAAAAAACCCTTCTTCCCAAAGTTCTTTTTTCTTGATTTTTCCTTCTTCAACTTTATATTATAGTATAAATAATTGAAAAACATTTCAAATTTTCAAATTCAGATATGAACTACTCAAGAATTATGCAGCAATTACTAAATGGCACTATAAAATAGAATGGTTGGGCTGTGAATATAAAAAAACCTATATTTAAATATAGTTGTTCAAAGTTTTATGCATTAAGTACTGAATTATGAGTTATCAGTCATTCTTAAAAGGTGCATTTTATTTGAAATACTAAAAGATATTCCATAAGAGACAGTAATTTGCGCTTACTTAATGCTCCAATATATAGAAGCAGTAATGCTTATGCAGTGGGAATAAACTGCTATTTTAAATTTACCAAGAATTTCTCCTAAAGCTCAAAGTGGAATATGGATTTTAAAATTATTGAAGATGTCACAATGGCAAATATGGGATTTATAAACAGATTTTAAATTTTAGGTTGGACATTGAATTTGTGCCTGGAAAGTACTCTTCCCTTTTATTCTTGTTGGGTTGATCTGAGATCAACATTGACTGATGCAGATATAGAGCAATCTTGAATAGTAATGAACGCTAAAGGAAGGCATTCATATAGAGTGATTATAATGTCATTAAGACTCAGAGCATGAGGAGATTACTATAATATTTGTTCATTTCCTTTCTCTCCAGTCCCACAAGAGAGAGAGTGGGAATTTGACTCCAAGAAAAAGGGCAGATTTGACCCCAGGCAAAATGGTTCAAGAAAAACAATTGTTTCTGGAGTAAAAACATGACTCTTAGACTATATTATCTGGTATCCATTTTGAAGGTATCTCTTTCTGCATTATAGTTCTTGGTGTTATAATTAAATGTTGGCAAAAGTTGTCTTGTATATTAAGCTTGATATTAATGACACTGGAGGGATTACTATAGAGTCACTCCCCTTTCTGGGAAATAGCAACTATGGAGAATCAGTTATCAAACAAGAGGTAGTAAGTAGAATCCCAGGACACCACAACAAGATATGGCAAGAGAAAACCAAGATCAATCTATTGGACTAAAGAAATGTTCCCTGGGAATTCTTAAAAATGTAATAAACGTAAACCTATGAAACATACATTTTCTAAAATCAAATAGGGTTTAGGGCTTAAACCTTTTATTTTGGGGTTAGAAGAGGAGAAACTGCTTCAGTTGAAGAACTTGGGTAGAGGAAGCCCTGCATTTAGGCATAGTATAGGTTCAGTTAATTTATATACACAAGCACTTATACACTTTAAAATAAGTTATATCCCAACAGTTTGCTTGGATATTGAATGTTAGAAAGCTGGATCATTGTTCTTAAGGAGAGAGTCACATGGTTGCCATGGTTTTAATGTGTCTCCCAAAGTTCACATTTTAGAAAGTTTATCCTCATTGCAACAATATTGATTAATTCACTAATCTCAAGAATTGATTAGTTATCTTGAGAGTGATTTCCTGATAAAATGATAAATTTGGCCCCTTTCCTATCCCCCTGTCCTCATCCTCTCTTGACCTTCTGCCTTCTTCCATGGGATGATGAAACAAAGAGGCCCTCACCAGATGTAACTCCCAGAACTTGGAATTCCCAGTCTATAGAACTGTGAGCAATATTTTTTTCTTTATTAATACCTAGTCTCAGGTATTTTGTTTAGCAGCACAAAACAGACTAATACAGAACACTGGTACCAAGAGGTGGGGAGGTTGCCATAACAAATATCTAAAAATGTGCAAGTGGCTTTGGAACTGGATAGTGGGTAAAACCTGGAAGCATTTGGAGGAGCAGGCTAGAAAAAGCCCAGATTACCATAAGTAGAGTATTAAGGGTCCTTCTGGTGAGGGTTCAAAAGGAGAGAATAGTCTGGAATTTCTTAAGCAGTATTGAGCAAAATGCCCGTGAAAACATAAGAGGTAAAGATCATTCTGATGAGGTCTCAGATGGATTTCAGGAACAAAATATTAAAAACTAGAGTAAATAGTATCCATATTATAGAGTTGAAAAGAACATGACAGAATATCCTAAGACTTTGTAAAGGCAGAACTTACAAGCAATTAAATAAGATATCTGACAGAAGAAACATCTAAGCAGCAAAGGATTCATGGTGCTGCCTGGCTTCTTTCTGTTGCTTACAGCAAAAGGAGAAAATAAATGATGGAATTAATGAGATGTTCTTAGTATTCTTTCTCAAAAAAAAATTACTAATGAGATTAATAGGGTTAGAAGGAAACCAAGTGTTATTTATGAAACTGATAAGAAAATGACCCCAAAGGCATTTTGGAGATTATAGAGGCTGCCCTGCCCATTACAGGACCAGAGCTCTAGGAAGGCAGAATTTTTTCAGGGGATGGGCCCACTCACATTTCTGGGGCTGCTGCTCAGGATCATCTTGGAATTCTGCTCCTTTGATTCCAGCACATTACTCCTTGACTGACCCAGCTGTTTCTTAAGTGGGCACAAGTGCAATGTGGGCCCCACCATGGCTTGGGCCACTGGTCTGGAGGGCACAAGGAATAAGCCTTTATGGCAAGGCTTACTGATGCTGACTGGTACGACATGATGCTGACTCTGTAGACATGTACAATTCAAGGGCTTTGGGACCATGGCAGCCTCCACCTATATTTCAAAGGATGTACTGGACAGCCTGAGGGCCCAGGCAGAGACTTGTCACAGGGACATAACCACTGAAGAGAGTCTCCAATAGGGCAATGCCTAGTGAAGCCCTGGGAGTGGGGTAGACCCCAAGACCCCAGAACTGTAAGGCCACCAGCCTGCAACTCCACCCTGAGAAAGCTGCAAGTGTGAGACTTGAACCTGTGAGAGCTGCTGCGTGGACTGAGCCTGGCGAAGCCATGGGGCTGGTGCTGACTGGCCTTAGGAACTAAACACTATCTGTGTAAGCTTAGGATGCAGGAGATGGAGGCAAAAGGGATTATTCTTCAGCCTTAAGATTTAATGTAATATTGCCTATTGGGCTTTAAACTTCCTTTGCCCAATTGTCTATTTTTCCCTTTTGGAATAAGAATATGATATAATTTGGATATTTGTCCCCACCCAAATCTCATGTTGAATTGCAACCCCCGATGCTGGAGGTGTTTGGCTTATGCTGGTGGATCCCTAATGGCTTGGTGCTATGTTCATGACAGTGAGTTCTTGTGAGATCTGGTCATTTAAAAGTCTGTGATACCTCACACCCCATTCTTTTGCTTACTCCTGCTTTGCCATGTAAAATGCCTGCTCCCTCTTTGCCTGAGAAGCTGAGAAGACGTGGGTGCTATGCTTCCTGTATAGCTTGCAGAACCGTGAATCAATTAAGCCTCTTTTCTTTATAAATTACCCAGTCTCAGATATTTCTTTATAACAATGCAAGAATGGTCTAATACAGAATATATATCCTATACCAGTCCAAGTATTGTATTTTGGAAATGCATTACTTGTTAAATTTTATCGCCTCCAAGCTGGAGACTAATTTGCTTCAGGATGAATCGTGCCTTATATCTTACCTGTATTTGAATCAGATGAGACCTGGACTTTGGACTTTTGAGTTGGTGCTGAAACAAGTTAAGACCTTGGAGTTATTGGGATGCAATGAATATAGATTGCATGTGAGAGTAACATGTATTTTGAGTGGACCAGGGGAAAAATTCTACGGTTTGAATGTGTTCTTCAAAGTTTATATTTTTGAAATGTAATCCCTGATGCAACAGTGTTGAAAGGTAAATGTTTAAAAGGACTGGTCATGAGGGCCCCACAAAAGTCATTAATGCAGGAGTGGATTAACTACTCTGATAGTGGGTTCCCGATAGAAGTTCTGCCCCCTTTCTGCCTCTTTCTTGCTTTTCTGTCTTCTACCCTGAAATGACACAGCAAAAGGCCCTTCCCAGATGCAGGCACATTGACCTTGGACTTACCAGTCTACAGAACTGTAATAGATTCAATGCCATCCCCATCAAGCTACCAATGACTTTCTTCACAGAATTGGAAAAAAAAAATACTTTACAGTTCATATGGAATCAAAAAAGACCCTGCATTGCCAAGTAAATCCTAAGCAAAAAGAACAAAGCTGGAGGCATCACGCTACCTGACTTCAAATTATACTACAAGGCTACAGTAACCAAAACAGCATGGTACTGGAACCAAAACAGAGATATAGACCAAAGGAACAGAACAGAGGACTCAGAAGTAACACAACACATCTACAACCATCTGATCTTTGACAAATCTGACAAAGACAAGAAATGGGGAAAGGATTCCCTATTTAATAAATCGTACTTGGAAAAACTGGGTAGCCATATGTAGAAAGCTTAAACTGGATCCCTTCCTTACACCTTATACAAAAATTAATTCAAGATGGATTAAAGACTTAAATGTTAGACCTAAAACCATAAAAACCCTAGAAGAAGACCTAGGCAATACCATTCAGGACATAGGCATGGGCAAGGACCTCATGACTAAAACACCAAAAGCAGTATCAACAAAAGCCAAAATTGACAAATGGGATCTAATTAAACTAAAGAGCTTCTGCACAGGAAAAGAAACTACCATCAGAGTGAACAGGCAACCTACAGAATGGGAGAAAATTTTTGCAATCTACCCATCTGACAAAGCACTAATATCCAGAATCTATGAATAACTTAAACAAATTTACAAGAAAAAAAAATCAAATAACCCCATTAAAAAGTGGGCAAAGGATATGAACAGACACTTTTCAAAAGAAGATACTTATGCAGCCAACAGACACATGAAAAAATTCTCATCATCACTGGTCATCAGAGAAATGCAAATCAAAACCACAATGAGATACCATCTCACACCAGTTAGAATGGCAATCATTAAAAAGTCAGGAAACAACAGGTGATGGAGAGGATGTGGAGAAATAGGAACACTTCTACACTGTTGCTGGGACTGTAAACTAGTTCAGCCATTGTGGAAGACAGTGTGGTGGTTCCTCAAGGATCTAGAACTAGAAATACCATTTGACCCAGCCATCCCATTACTGGGTATATACCCAAAGGATTATAAATCATGCTAATATAAAGACACATGCACACGTATGTTTATTGCAGCACTATTCACAATATCAAAGACTTGGAACCAACCCAACTGTCCATCAATGATAGATTGGATTAAGAAAATGTGGCACATATACACTATGGAATACTATGCAACCATAAAAGGGATCAGTTCATGTCCTTCGTAGCGACATGGATGGAGCTGAAAACCATCATTCTGAGCAAACTGTCACAAGGGCAGAAAACCAAACACCTCATGTTCTCACTCATAGGTGGGAACTGAACAATGAGAACACTTGGACACAGGGCAGGGAACATCACACACCAGGGCTTGTCGTGGGGTGGGTGGATGGGGGAGGGATAGCATTAGGAGAAATACCTAATGTCAATGACGAGTTAATGGGTGCAGCAAACCAAGAGGGCACATATATGCACGTGTAACAAACCTGCATATTGTGCACATGTACCCTAGAACTTGAAGTATAAAAAAAAAAAAAAAAAAAAGAATGTCTTTTCTTCATAAATCACCTAGTCTCAAGCATTCTGTCAGTACAGCACAAAACATATTAAGACAAGAGGTATTTAGTTATATATGGCATTAGGTGCCTCCAGAGCCTTTTTACCTTATTGATTTTTTTCTCTAGTAATCTGTGCTTGGGCACCATATTACTGTAATTTACATGGCCATAGTCTCCTGCTTCCTTACAAATCTTATCGAATTCAACATGGATCAAAACACAGTCTTGACTTCAAATCAACTGTTCTTTCAAATTTAAACAGTGTTTATTAACAGACATAATAGGAAGAAGCTCCTTCCTATGACTCACTTTCATCATGCTATAGATCTTCCCTCCCTCCCTTGCTCCCACTTTTTTAAAAGCTCAATTTTGTAGGGAAATACAAAATGATGGTGAGTAGCCTTCGTTATAACTTTGTACACTGAGAACAAAATCTGTAATAGGCTTGGTTTCCCTGATAATTCAAAAGATGATAGAGTTAGGGATGTGTCTTACTGGAACTGACTGGTCAAGCCACCAGTACTAACGAAAATAAGGAGGAAAGGTTACTTTTTGCACTCTTCCTGGAACACAATGAGATGGAGAGATGGAAGGACAGAGGTCATTGCTAGGAAGGCGATAGAAAGGCACAAAGGAAAGCAAATTCCAAGCATTAGCCCTGATGGTATCTAGAAAATTCTAAGAAAATAATCTTTGGAACATAACTTGATATAGTAACCACTTACACAATAGACTTAGCTTTTATCTTTCAGCAATAAATATTTGTTAGAACACTGCTCTTCATGCTTGTTTTACACATGCTGAGGTGAAGAAACTTTCCCTTCAAATTTTAATTGATTAATCACACTTTTTTTTCAAGTGTAATTCCTACTTTTTAAAAATTAGAAACCTTACTTTTGTACACCAACAAATATTCAGTCATTGACTTAAATTTGAGCAATTTACTTTCTTTGGAAAGTTAATACTCTATCTTATCTCTGTGATATTGATTATTTAAATGTTGATTTTGGTTAATGTATATAGAAACCTATACCATACCCATTCTCTTCAAATATAACTTTATCTTTTATGTGTAGCTGCAAATGAAATATTGAAAAAGTCATCTATAATTACTCACTACCTTGTAGTTTTAAGTCTGCAAAAGCAAATATAAAAAGAATAAAAGACAATCACGTAAAGATTATTTTACTTAAAAGAAAATATTTGGTAATGCAAAGTTAAGGGTGTAGCTGCCTACTTAATCATATTAACTATGTGCACAGCTGAAAACAATTTTGTCTTATAGTAGTTATCTTAAATTTTGTGTCAAGTTAATTAAATTGGGATTAAGAAATCTACCATACAAAAATAAAATATGCTTAAACTTACTAATTTTAAATATTTCTATTTTAAATCTTTTTACAAAAAAACTTTAAGGTTCTTTTTTGTTTTAAATTATTGTGCTATTTCTAAATTAAGAAGTTACTAAAAATAGCAGCAGGAAATTATAATTTCTAAAAATCTAGATGAAGCTTGCTATCATTGTGTTTTATTTTCATGATAGATGTGTTTCATAGTTTCCATATGTTCAATTTTCAAAGGTGGACTTTCTACCTCTCAACAAACTTAAATCTTATTGTGATTAATTAAAGAATACTAGGTGCCTTCTTGACAATGCTGGCTTTGGAAAACATCTCTGTTGTTACAGAAATATGTTCTGATAATATTTTTGTTAATTTAACTAAACATATGGTCTCTTTTATTACTGAGGCTGAACAAGGTCAATAAATTTTGAACTCCTTGCTGCACAATGGAATCAAGTCATGATTCCATAACATTCAATTCAATTAAGTTGGAGTAACTAAAAATATGGTTCAATGAGTGATATGATTTGGCTGTGTTCCCACCCAAATCTCATCTTGAATTCCCACATGTTGTGGGAGATATCTGGTGGGAGGTCATTGAATCATGGGGATAAGTTTTTCCTGTGCTATTCTCATGATAGTGAATGAGTCTCAAGAGAGCTGATGGTTTTAAAAAGAGGAGTTTCCCTGCACAAGCTCTGTTTTCTCTTGCCTACTGTCATGTGAGACATGTCTTTCACCTTCTGTCCTGATCATGAGGCCTTCCCAGCCATGTGAAACTGTAAAACCAATAAACCTCTTTCTTTTGTAAATTATCCAGTCTCAGGTATGTCTTTATCAGCAGAATGAAAATGGACTAATAGAACAAGAAAAACTTTTCTTTGATTTTGGTATATGTACTAGTTCGTCTTCATGCTTCTGATAAAGATATACCTGAGACTGGGAAGAAAAAGAGGTTTAATAGATTTACATTTCCACGTGGATGGGGAGGTCTCATAGTCATGTCAGACAGTAAGGAGGAGCAAGTCATGTCTTGGTGGCAGGGAAATAAGAGAGCTTGTGCAGGGAAATTCCCCTTTATAAAACCATCAGATCTTGTGAGATTCACCCACCATCACAGGAACAGCATGATAATGACCTGCACTCATAATTGAATTACCTCCCACCTGGTCCCTCTCACAATAGTGGAAATTCAAGATGAGATTTGGGTGGCAACATAGCCAAACCATATCATTTCACCCCTGGCCCCTCCAAATCTCATGTCTTCACATTTTAAAATCAATTGTGCCTTCTCAACAGTATCCCAAAGTCTTAACTTATTTCAGCATTAACTCAAAAGTCCACAGTTCAAAGTCTCATCTAACACAAAGCAAGACCCTTCTGCCTATAAGCCTGTAAAATAAAAAGTAAGTTAGTTACTTCTTAGATACAATCGGAGGGGGGGTGTGTGTACAGGCATTGGGTAAATACAGCCATTCCAAATGGGAGAAATTGGCAAAAACAAAGAGGCTACAGACTCTGTGGAATTCTGAAATCCAGCAGGGCAGTTAAATCTTAAAGCTCCAAAATGATCTCCTTTGATTCCGTGTCTCCATCCAGGTCACTCTGATGCAAAAGGTGATTTCCCATGGTTTTGGGCAGCTCCACCCTTGTGGCTTTGCAGGTCACAACCTCCATTCCAGCTGCCTTCACAGGCTGGTGTTGAGAGTTCGCAACTTTTCCAGGCACATGGTGCAAGCTGCCAGTGGATCTACAACTCTGAGGTCTTGAGGATGATGGCCCGCTTCTCACAGCTCCACTAGGCAGTGTCCCAGTAGGGACTCTGTGTGGAGACTCTGATCCCACATTTCTGTTCCATACTTCCCTAGCAGAGGTTATCCCTTAGGGCTCCACTCTTGCAGCAAACTTCTGCCTGGGCATCCAGACATTTCCACATCTTCTGAAATCTAGGGATAGGTTCCCAAACATCAATTCTTGACTTCTGTGCACCTGCAGGCTCAACATCCTATGGCTGCCAAGGTTTGGGTCTTGTACCCTCCAAATCCACAGCCTGAGCTCCATGTTGGTCCTTCTCAGTCCCAGCTGGAAAGGCAGACATCCATGACACCAAATCCCTAAGCTGCACACAGCACAGGGACCCTGGGCCCAGCCCATGAAACTGCTTTTTCTTTGGATGCCTCATGGTCTGTGATGAGAGGGGCTGCTGCAAGGGTCTCTGACCTGCCCAGGAGACATTTTCCCCATTGTCTTGGGGATTAACATTTGACTCCTTGTTACTTATGCAAATTTCTGCAGCTGGCTTGAATTTATCCTCAGAAAATGGGATTTTCTTTCCTACTGCATTGTCAGACTGAAATTTTCCTGAACTTTGATGCTCTGCTTCTCTTATAAAACTGAATGCCTTTAACAGCATCCAAGTGACCTCTTGAATGCTTTGCTGTTTAGAAATTTCTTCTGCCAGATATCCTAAATCATGTCTCTCAAGTTCAAAGTTCCACAAATCTCTAGGCTAGGGGCAAAATGTCATCAGTCTCTTTGCTAAAACATAGCAACAGTCACCTTTACTCCAGTTCCCAACAAGTTTCTCCCTTCCATCCATGACCACTTCAGCCTGGATTTTATTTTGATATCACTATCAGCATTTTGTTCAAAGCCATTCAATAAGTCTCTAGGAAGTTCTAAATGTTACCAGATTTTCCTGTCTTCTTCTGAGTCCTCCAAACTATTACAACATCTGCCTGTTACCCAGTTCCAAAGTTGCTTTCACATTTTCAGGAATGTTTTTCAGCAATGCCCCGCTCTGCTAATACTAATTTAAGTATTAGTTCATTTTCATAATGCTGATAAAGACATACCTGAGACTGGGAAGAAAAAGAGGTTTAATGGACTTACACTTCCACATGGCTAGGGAGGCCTCAGAATCATAGCAGAAGGCAAGGAGAAGCAAATCATATCTTTCTTGGATGGCGGCAGATAAAAAAGAGAGAGAACTTGTGCAGGGAAACTCCCTCATATAAAACCATCAGATCTCATGAGACTCACCCACCATTATGAGAACAGCATGAGAAAAACCTGCTTCCATGATTCAATTACCTCCCACCAGGTCCCTCACACAACATGTGTGAATTTAAGATGAGATTTGGGTGGAGACACAGCCAAACCATATAATTATGTGTGTCTAACGTATGGTATTTCTAATAAGCTTATGTATTCACATGACTCTGATTCACTTTGAATTAAAATTAACTTATGATTTCTACTTTTGTTTTCAATGAAATTTAAAAACTGATTATATTTGATAAGTCTGTACTTTTAAAACATTTTTATCAGATATCCTTGGATTTTTGTATGAAAGCTTTTCTCCAACATTTTCCTTATTGCTATCACACTGCTTTTGTTCAGGGATGGAACAGGTATTCTTAAATCTCTCTGAAGGTGAGACATGTCTTTCATGCAGGAGTGTGTATGTAACAAAGTTCTAGCCAAAGACATAGAAAGGAAAGTCTTCTGGGGACTTCAGGGACTACTTTGTGTTTTTACCAATATCTTGATAGGATGCAGCTGTCTGGTTTTGATGAGAAAAAGGCCCAGGGAATCATCAAGGTACTAATCCAGATCTCTGAGCATAATAAGCTTATGTAGCAATCCAGCAATCACTAAACTTAAGACTTTCTAACGTCTGCCTAATAAGTGAACAATCAACATCTTATGGTGATTCCACCATCACGTAGTCTTTGATTAATCATGCAAAGCAACTATCATGGACAAACAGGCATAGCCTCAATTCTGACAGTTGGTACAGTTTTAAACAAACAAGCAGAATCAATGGGATATAATGAAAAAGGTGATTTTCCAAACCAAAACAGAGACTAGGAAAAATGAATATGCCATATGGATGCAATGAAAATTAGGTGTCTTTATCATGACATCTCACTTTCATACTGTGATGTTCGTAGCCTACGGCAATTTCACTTGCTGTCAAGTGAGAGATTGGGAAGACAGTATGATCTGGCTAAAAGAAAATAGAATGAAAACTGAGACATCAGAAATGTGGTTTTGGTTCTATTCTGATTTTTTGATACTAACAGCCTTTATGCAACATTACAAATCCAAGATGGGTAATGTATCTTAGCAAAACAACAGACATACTTTTGAAGTACATTAAAATGAACTACATATTCAGATTAGTAATTATTTTTGCAGATGAATTATAAATACTCTTCACAATACACACTTATCTCACCTTAAAAATCATTCTTTTCTTTTGAATTGTGAGCCACATTAAATTTTATTCTTTAGCGTGTAGAAGATAGAAAAAGCTGAACAGAAAGACCTATACAAAGAGGAAAATAATAGTCAATTTTATAATACAGAATCCTTATTTTTAAAAAGAAGCAATAGTGTCATCGATACAGAATGTCTTTTGCTTTCCATGTGGACATTAACCAACTGTAACTCTGTGACAAAAGACATACTAGGCCATGAATAAAATGGGGCTATTTACTTTCACCTGTGAGGCTTATAAACTTTCTTTTATTTTCTCATTTTTTAAAAAGAACATTTTTTTCTTTTATCCTCTATTCCATGTGTACTACTTGGTAAATAATAGCTGCCTAATAAATATTTGCTGATATATCAACAGGTTTCCAACCTCATTAAGATAAAAATCCTGATGAAAACAATTAGATACGATTTTTTAATCTATCACATTAGCAGTTTCTCAGGAAAGTAACGAATATTGAAGAAGACATAATAAAATAAGTTATTTTTATTCAGTGCTGGAGGGAGAATAAATTGGCACAAGCATATACCAGTTAGGCACGTTTCCTCTTTTGTAAAATAAAAACAAAATTGATTCCTAGATAGGGATTAAGTGAAATAATGTATAAAAGCATCCAGCACAATAGCTTGGCACACAGTGAAAGTTAAATCCTGATAATTTACTATGAAAATATAGGGGAGCATTAATTGGACAGATTTTTACACTTCTTTAAAATAATGTCTCCTTGTCAACCATAAACTTGGGTACCATATTTGTTTTGTTTACTGTCGTACTCCAATACAGCATACAGTGCTCACCATATTATCATTCAGAAACTATTTGTTACATTTATAGAGTTTATTTAGCCCCCCTAATTATAAAAGAGGAATTTTTTATGCAAACCTGTAGTAGATATCAGTGGGAAAAATAATACAACTTACATTCAATGAATAAGCATATGTAAGAGTAGTGTGACACCGTATAAAAACACTGGCTCTGAATTCCAAAGAAATGCATTCAAACTCTAACTTGCTACTCACTATACATAAGTTAATCAACTTTTTGGAAACTTCAATCATGTGCCTCCATACTGGAGATTATCAAAAACATCTCTCTTAAGGTGTTTCTGTTACATTAAATGAGAAAATATGCATTTAAGACATTGTACACTACATAATCAAAGTGGCACAGCAGATTAGGACTCAGATCTTTAGCTATTTCACCTGAATACAAAACTTCAGATTTGAAACATAACACAAAGAAGTTCTTTACAAGACCCTTACCTGATCTCCAGACAAGACCTTTACCTGATCTCAAAGTTGGTAAGGTTGTGAGATCCCCGTCACAGTATGTGCTCTGTTTACTTCAGCACAATCTCTCCTTTTGTTTCTCCTTTCCTTCAATGATTACAATGCCTGAAACATTCCGTGTTGCCTGTTTTCCATAGGAACCCTGTGGTTTATGTTAAGGGAGCATCTTAGTCTGTTTTGTGCTGCTGTCACATAATATTTGAGACTGGGCAATTTACAATAAACAGAGATTTATTTCTCATAGTTCTGGAGGGTGAGAAGTCCAAGGTTGAGGGTCTAGCATCTGGTGAGAGTTTCTTGCTGTGTCCTTCCATGGTGCAAGGCAGAAAGGCAACAGAGTGCAAGCTCCTGAAAAAGAGAGGTGGGAGAAGGGGGCTGAACTTATGCTTTTATTCGGAGCCCACTCCTGTGAGAGCTAACCTTCTGCTGCAATGAAGGCATTCATCCATTCATGAGGGTGGAGCTCTCATGACCTAATCACCTCTTACAAGTCCCACCTTTCCACACTATTGCTTTCAGTATTACGTTTCCAACCCATAAACTTTGGGGAACACATTCAAACCACAGCAGGATGTGAATTAAGAAAACAAAACAAAACAAGACAAAACAGATCAGAGAGACTTGTGTGTCTGATTCAGGGTTTGGTTGGCACTGTGAGTGTTGAAAAGCTCCCTCTTCTCAATACAGCAAACAGCCAGGCACTGTAAATTTGATTTCTGTCTACTCTCTTAGCAGGGAAAAAAGGTATTTCTGCTTAGGAAAGCTTTTGTGTAGTTGTGTTTGTGATGTTAAAGTTCAAAAGAAATAGAGAAGAAACAAATGCAGAAGACAACTTTTTTGTTTTTTGGAGGGTTTTCTGATATATTTTTTCCCCAATGTTTCTATATATCAGAACTTGCATGAATAAGTTCAATTTTAAGGATTATCAATATATGCTATTATTATCATTAATATAGTTTTATAGTGTTTCTATAAGAGTGTTTATAAATGTACCAAAGTGTGATTAATGCTCTTATGGGTCTGGTATTTACCTAGAAACTCTTTCTTCCTAATGAGACAATGCTCAAACAGACTGGCTCATTAATCTTGACAATTTCATTGGGAAGTCAAGATGTAAAGATTTAAAAATTAAGCAAATAACAATAATAATAATAGCAAATCAACTTAGATGTGCCAGATACTGTATTAAGTGGCTTATATCTACTAATTTATTGATGTCTCACAACAACCTTTTGAAGTGGAACTATCTTCTCTCTTTATAGATAAGAAAACTGAGATTGAGACAATTTAAATAAATGTCTAATGTCACACAGCCATCAGGTTTTGAGTTCAACAGTCTGGCTCAAGAAAATCACACCACTTACTAAATGTTAGCTAGTGATAATAGTTAAACTAGAAATAAAGCTTACTTTTCATCCAGTTATTTTCTTTATCTAGATTTCAAGTAAACATCAAGTGAGTTTTCCAAGTTACTTTTCTTTTTCTTTTTCTTTTTTCTTTTTTGTGATGTCTTGCTCTTGTTCCCCAGGCTTGAGTGTAATGGTGCCATCTTGGTTCACTGCAACCTCTGCCTCCCAGGTTCAAACGAGTCTCCTACCTCAGCCTCCCCAGTAGCTGGGATTACAGGCACCTGCCACCACATCTGGCTAATGTTTTTGTATTTTTAGTAGACACAGGGTTTCATCATGTTGGGCACGCCGGTCTCAAACTCCTGACCTCAGGTGATCCACTAGCCTCGGCTTCCCAAAATGCTGGGATTATAGGCGTGAGCCACAGCACCTGGCCCCAAGTTACTTTTTCTCAGGAAGGAACCAAGACTCAAAATGAGTAAACTATGTGCAGTGATGCTTTCATTCCATCAGAGAGAGAAAGAAGTCAGAATTGTCCATCTCTCTTCTCATATTCCCATAGCTTTTGTGGTTTCATCCAGCAGTTCTGTGGACTGCATTGTTAACCATGAGTCAAGTCTCCTTGATTCTATGTCTCTCTGGAGTTTTTAATATTCCTTATTTTCTTACAATTTTCCGTAAATATACTCATTTGAATTCAGTATTGTTCTGATTGTTTATAGAGTTTAGTTTGGCTGTAGATTATGACACTATCTTTTGTATAAACGTACAATTTTATTAAACTGAAGATGGATTTTTTTCCCTTGATAACTTTTTGACATTGAGACTGCCAAGAAAGATGGATTTGTATTTTAAATGCTTTGAAGTTGAGACAATTTAAATAAGAGAAATTTCAAATATCTCACTGAGACACAGCAAATTCCTCATTGCCTGAAGCAGATAAAGTAAAGAAAAAGCTGACTTATTTGAGTTCTACTTTTAAAGCTGTTTTAAAATTGTAATGATGGTATGTTTGTGTGCGTGTTAGAAGTTTTAAAGTTTAGTAAAATTATAAAGTAAAAATCAATAATATGATGGCTTTTGATAATATCAACATTTTCATTGAGTTTTAATTTTCTGAGCATTATAAGTTGGAACTTTAGAAGGTAAAGCTTGAAAGGATATTAGTTTGGCAAAATCACCTTTAGAGGTGCACACAGGTAAAAAAAATATTTTTTTCATATTTCTGTCTCAATGTTTTATGTCAGTGAAATCAGATAAAAAGCATTTTTCATAGGACAGTTGAATAAACAAAAATATCCTAAGATGTAGCCTGAAAATGAATATATGGAAAAAAAAATAGGTTCATAGCCTCCCCACTTCCATTTCTAGGCCACTTAATATCTACTTTGACCTCACCACAAAATAAAAAGTACATATTATATTGTGACTCACCAAACATGTCCAATTGCACAATTGAAATGAGTCTCATGAAATATTAAATGTGGTGCACTCTATTTATTACTCTTTCCGTGTATTATTTGTATATCTTATATATGTAATATTTCATTGTCTTTAAAACTGAATACTGGTTATTATATCCAATTGAACTTTATGATCTACTGTTTAAGTTTTTGAAGTTTTGTTTTTGTTTTTGTTTTTGTTAAATGCAAGAAAATGTATTTATTGCAACTGAGAAATTACTTTTTCTTACACTCTAATCTTAAAATTCCAGAAATATTTTAGTTAATTCCCACATCTCCGTAAGTTCCCACAACAACTCTTTCCTTTTTTTAATTTCATTTCAATAACATCAGCTCTGTTGAGATGCTATGTCTAAAAGCTGTAGAAGTATTTGTTTTATTAAGGTTGCTAGTTGCACTGGTAGTTGTATAATATTCTACCAACTGTCCATAAATCACATAAAAAAGAAGCAGTGTCACAGTTGACCCTTCATAGCCTGTTACTGCACAGATTGTAATAGATTTTGATTCCAATTTAAAAATAAGGCTTTTAAGTACTTAAAGACATTGATATGGGAAAGAATAGATGTGAGTCCTGTCATTCAAGTAGTAAAAGGATATCTCACCCAACTCATAGTTCAGATAAATCCCAATTCCTCTTGAGTTTTCCTTTACCAGAAGAGTGACTGGAACAGCACCTCAGGCCCCATAGTCACCACTTTGCTTCTGAATTATTCAGTGTCTGTTCTGCCCTGACAGGGACTGCTTTCCCTTCCTGGACAGGGAATTCTTGCAAAGCCCCAGGGTCCAGCTGGGCTTGTCATCCACTAGAACCTCCCAGTAATATTTGCTTGAAGCAAATCCTTCAGAACCCAGAACTAACATGAAATTAGCAACATTAACTTTTTACCTTTTTTTCACAAAAGTAGCAGATTTTTTTGTTTTCAGATACAAGCAGATTAGTATATGCTGTTTCAGATTCCAGAGTTACATCTTCTTTACATTTCCAGGTTTTGTTTGTTTGTTTGTTTTTGCTGTCATTTTGTGTGTTGTGTGTGTT
This sequence comes from Macaca fascicularis, assembly GCF_037993035.2. Classification (NCBI taxonomy): domain Eukaryota; kingdom Metazoa; phylum Chordata; class Mammalia; order Primates; family Cercopithecidae; genus Macaca; species Macaca fascicularis. Next base: position 56,872,330 of record NC_088391.1, on the reverse strand, counting down.
TTATTGTTTGTTTGTTTTTTGCAGAGCTAAAAACTGTGGAGGAGGAGAGCATTCTTCTTGCCTTTACTGGAATGAATAGAGGGCTAAGGTTTCCAGGCCTTCACACTTGTCTTAAATGATTCTGATGTTCACCAGAAATTTTACGTCTGGCATCACACGCTTCTCTGCCACCTCCTTTGTAGACCATAGAGTGTGGAAATGTGGACTGAAAATGCTTCTGTGTTTGCATGGAGTTGCTGTTGGATGTCCTTTCCTTCCTCTGCCAGCCTTGGAAGCACTGTCTTTGTTCACATACTAGAAACTCCTTTCAGGCGCTTAAATTTAGAGGCTAATTTCCACCTTTGATTTTCCACTTTCCTTCTCAGTTCTAATTTGTTGTTGTTGTTGTTGTTGGCTATGAGTTTTTGTACCTCTATCATTTGTGATGGCAAGCAACCTTCTCTATGGGCCTCTGGTGGCCCTGGTAGTCAGGGGGCTGAGAGAACAGGGTACATAACACTTACAGGTTCTTCTTGCAGGAAAGGTCAAGATCTGGTTGTACTTCTTGCATAAACATGTTTGTTCCTGCCTTATCCCCTTGCTCTTGGTGATGTAGAATAGCTTGGAAATTTCTATCATCTTTCCCAGATGGATAGTGCTCCTGAATTGCCCCTTTGGGCATTGATGAAGACAGGGCAAAAGAACCCATCATTTAGATCTGCTCAGAGGTGTTGGATGCAGAAATAACAGAAGTTCTGTCCACATTTGACAGTGACAGGGTCTCTCAAGTAGTCCAGACAAATTGGGCAGTTAGCTTCTGCTTTAAGTTCTGCCAAGGCTGCTGCAACCACCATTGGACCTGTGAATGAAGGTCTAGAGTGAGGTGAATTTTCTTCAGAGGGTTGGGTTCTGCAGGAATTCTGTAGGTTCTGCAGGTGCTGATTGTGCAGATACACCCAGCTCTTTCCTGTTCCAAATGTCTCTTCATAAATTACAGACGGTCCTTGGTGTTCTGGAAGGCCATGGTTCCTCAGTTGCGGAGGTAGGTGCCCAGACGAGCTCTACATACAACCTGGGGCCAATTGCAGATTAGTCAGACAACTGACTGTCTTTGGTAATTCAGAGGATACAAAGACAAAATCAGCAATTCTCTTGGTCAGAAAGCAGACAGGACTCTAAAGTGCCAATTTGTTCTTGGAGCAGGTGACTCTGGGCAGTCTGCAGAGGGTCTCAGGGAGGGATTTCTGAAACCAGTCTTGCTGCAGATTTTGTGATTAGTGATGCAAATATGGCTTATATATACAACACTAGGATGGTGGACCTATTAGGATACTCCTATAAGAGACTGGTGGCCTCTACCTCCAGAAGAATGGTTAGTGCTATGCTGTGGATTAATGAATATTCAGAGGTCCTGGTTAGTGAGGAAGGGATCTCTTGTGATTAAATCAGGCCAGGTGGGCCAGGCACTGTAATAATACACATGATACCATTTGTGTCTTCATAAACCTCTTTCTAGACCCTCAACAATCTTTAATCCCACCTTTGCTAGGGTGGAAACTGAAGCTCTGAAAGCCTGAATGAAGCTTTTTTATAGTCCAACCCAGATCCATGCAACTCTGGAGCCTGCCAATTTGATTTGAAGATGGGCCTTCCTATTTTCCTGTATGCCTAATCTACGCCATTGCTAGCCATTTTTTTGCAGCTGCAAGAAAGCTATCACTGAAATTTTAGGTGACTTAAAAGTTGTATTCTCAGATGAGTAATCTTATAAAACATGTGGTTTCGGTATACTTAAAAGTTATAAATTTTGTCATGGGCCTGGTTTTAATGAATACAAGTTTATAATACCCTCCTTGTTAAAGTATTTTCCATATGCATTTATTGCGAATATGAGCCAGGTGCAGTGGCTCATGCCTGTAATCCCAGGATTTTGAGAGGCTGGGGCAGGAGAATCTCTTGAGCCCAGGGGTTTGAAACCAGCCTGGGCAACTTATTGAGACCCTATCTCCACCAAAAAAAAAAAAATAAATAAATAATAATAAAAAAAAAATTAAATAGCTGGAAATGGTGGCACACTCCTATAGTCCAAGCTACTCAGGAGGCTGAGGTGGGAGGACTGCTCGAACCCAGAGGTTGAGCCATGTATATACACTGAGCCATGATCGTGCCACTCCACTGCAGCCTGAGTGACAGTAATGTAAAGTAAGAAAATAAGTAAATGTGTTTTGAAAATGTTTAGCAATTCACTGATTCATGACTTCTTCATTGACAAACGTGACTATTTTCAGTTTGTTAAGCTGTGTTTGCTGAAGGCTAATACATTTGATTTTTCTGAAAATATACATGTTAAAGTCTTGTCAATGAATGTACCACTTGATTACATTTATTAAGAGATGGAATTAAACTATTCATTATGTCTCATCCTTCTCTTATTTTCTAAAAAATCACTTCACTTGTAGGGATCAAATCTAATCTTAAATTAGTAAAGTTAACTAAAGCATAGACATTGAAAAAGTTTCAGAACAGCTACAGACGTGCAGATTTGTTACCCGCAATTGGATGTAGTCTGATGCCCTCCTGAATTCTCTAGCATCTTATCCCCATTTTTGTACTCCGTCACACACACAAACACACACACACACACATGCACACACACCTTTTCCAAGATGCTATTGTGGCCTGTAGTCTGTTTAGTTTAACTATGTTTGTTGTTCATATTTATGGTTTTTGGTATTTTCATCTGACTGCATTCTCCCATAGCTGTTACATTTAAACATGTAGCTCTAGATTAGAGTTTTGGTCTCTGGTTCCCCACCACTGAACAGAGTCATTGGATAGTGCCTGGTTGCGTTGCGTATTGCTTTTTGGTATTTGTGTGTACCCTCTCCTAACTTTGTAACATCTAAAGTGCAAGTATTGACCTGACTTATGCTCCGTCTCCTTCTCTTCTGTATGGCTTCTTCCATTTGCAGTTCCTCTGTATGAGTCGTCCACCAACCTCTTATTCTCTAGCAATTGGCCGTAAAGAAAATTTCCGAAAAATAAGTCACAATACTCCTTTGAGTTATATTTAAGATGAATGGATATGTTCCTTTAGAGAGAAGTCTAAGCTGAAAAAGTTTATTATCTTCTCTCAAAAGCTGTATTCTCAGATGATCTATCTTATAAAACACATAGAAGTTCTGTATAGTGAAAAATTATAAATGTGGTCATGGGCCTGGTTTTAATTAATGCAAGGTTACAATGCCCTCCTTTTTCAAATATTTTTCATATGCATTTGAAGAGAATATGGGCCAGGTGCTGAAATTATATGCTGAAAATTATAGTATACAATTATTTTGCCTATTCAGCTAGTTTTGTAAATTTATACCTTGATGTCCCTGATGCATCAGACCCTGTTCTCTTGGAATGACATTTTCGGTGTTTTAGATGATACTCTCAAATCTTGCCTTGAGGCAATGCATTCTAACACAGATTTTTGTTGGAGCTGAACAAGCCTCTTAATTTCAAATATTCAGTTAATATATAATAGAGTAGTGCCAAATTTTATCAGTTCCAGAGTGCTACTTATATAGAGAGGTTATTGAAAGTAAGGAGTATATACATACTGAGAATTTCCAATGTACACTAACTTTCTTCACTACTAGATTCCTTGCATCCCACACAAGGCCTGCATTTAGAAGATTCTAATATAGTTGCAAAATTAAGTAAATAAACTAATGCTTGTGTCCTCAATTCTAATATCAATAGTAAAATTGACTTAAATAATATTTGTCAGTGTTGGTAGTGGAATTCATAATTTTCCTTTGCACAATAAATGATCATGCTCTCAAGAAAAGAAAAAAAAAAAGAAAGCATTCAGTAGAATAATGTAATATGTGGTAAGTAATGTTAAAGCTTCCTTGGTGGCTCCAGTTTATTCTCCCTTAGAGTTTTGAAGTGTTACAAAAGTTACTGATACTAATTGTTCCAAAACAAAGCTTCATTTTTCTTCCAGATATGCGGAATGCTTCCATGAACACAAATCGGACCACTTCAAAAATATTTATGTTAATTAGTAACTGCTTTGGAGTGCATTCATCCCTGTTAGCCTTTTTGATTAAGGAGTGTGTTAGTAAGGGGAAAAAGAGCTTGCATGCTCCATCTCAACCCTTTTTTTCCACATTACTTTGAAACATTTCCTTTGAAATACTATTAATGCTACACTCTATGTCTTGTGAATTGGGCTATTTTACAAACCTCTCTGCTCCCCCAACCCCCTTTGAGGACAGGATGGATTCAACTACTCCTGGCTCAGTCTCCCTTCTTCCATCAGGAGGCACTGTGGTGGAGTAACAAACACAGTGTGAGTTCACACAGAGGAAAACAGTTCATAAGAGTATGAAACAATGAGCTAATGGTTCTAAGGACAGGCTACATGTTTCCATGTAAATTTCCCTCCAGCTCTCCTGAGTGTCTTTGAACAGGTTCTCCCTCAAACACTCTGCCATACAGCCAGACGCTAGGTCAGGTAGCATCTCTGCAGGTTAAAGAAAACAAATTCTTTGGAAATAGCACTGGGGTTGAATGTATGTTTCAGTGTCAGCCTGCAAGTGGCCTGAGCATGCCCGCATGACAGCGTCTCACGGCAACGCTTCTGAGGAAAGGAAATTGTAAGCCTGTTCCCACTGACAGTCACGCAGAGAGACTCTGCTGGCAAACTTCTGGACTAACTCCAGTCATTACACATTTGGAAAGGGTTTCACACAAAGGTATTTTGTGCATGAATGGTCTAGAGGAATAGGTTTCTGGACCAACTGGTGTGTAGCTAATTTTAAAAAGTCAGTTTACCATAACAATTATTTTATGGGCTGTAGAGCAGATCTCATTAAAGAAAGAAGGGAATCATAAATTAGAGGAGAAGCAAACACATTAATATGCCTAATGCTGCTTCTCTTAACATGAACATTACAAATAGGATTAAGCATAGAGCTTTATCTTATCTTTCCTTCTGCTTTATTTAAAAAATAAAAATTAATGTTTAGTGAAGATTTTCAGATATGAGGTCTCTCAAATTCTTCATTCTGTTTCTCGTGAATATTTCCGGAATGCCTACTAGTTTGTTAAAACACACACACACACACACACACACACACACACACACACACACACACACACAAACAAAAGCAAAAACAAAAACAAAAACAAAATGCTTCAAGGTCGTCCTAATGCTTTTACTAGTTTACTTAATTTTCATAGACTCCTTTGTTGAATAGAAATATTTTGAAATTTCTATGTGTTAATGTTTTGTTTCTCCAGTGGCTACCCACTTTCTTCTAAAATCTGTTTTGGAGTTAGAATGAGATGCTTAAGGCTGTTCTTGATAGCTATTAGAGAAAATAAAATATGTATGCCCCATCACATCGTTTGATTAAAAAAAGCTCAATATTTTCAGTTTCATTTATTTGATTTGTTTTAGAATACAGGCTTTCATGAGGACTGAGGTGGTTCAAACATTTGTTCTTTTATTTTTTATTTATCACTCCTCTCATACTTTCTCCAAACACTAATATATATTTTCAGGCTAGGTGCAGCAGCTCATCACTTTGGGAGGCTGAGGTGGGAGAATCGCTTGAGGCCAGGAGTTGATATCAGACTGGGCAACATAGCAGGACCCCATTTCTGCCAAAAACTACCACAATTAGGTGAGTGTTGTGGCATGCACCTACAGTCCCAGCTACTCAGGAGGAGGATGAGATGGGAAGGTCACTTGATCCCAAGAGTAGTTCCAGGATGAAGTGAGCTATGATTGTGCCACTGCACTCCAGCCTGGGTGACAGCAAGACCCTGTCTGTCTCTCTCTCTCTCTCTCTCTCTCTCTCTCTCTCTCTCTCTCTCTCTATATATATATATATATATATATATATATATATATAAAATGTGATTTTTTTAAGGAAAGTATTTCATGTACCTATGCAATATGTGCAAGGTACTGAGCAATTGTAAGATACATTCCCAAGTTTTAAAGTTCTCAGTTCTTTTATAAATCTTGTCGTTCAATTCCCTTTTTATTCATTCATTAATCCCAAAATATTAACCAAATATCTACTACATCTTAGGCAGTGATGGATTCAGATTTGTAGAAGCCTGAGCTTATATAATTTTGAGGGCTGTTTTTAACAAAGTATTATGGAAGGACATATTTTATGAAAAGATGAATGTTTATCAGAAGCATATGAACTTGTGAACACATTGCTTGGGGCCCCTCCCAAGGCCTTGGAAGGGATCTGTGTAAGGAAGAGACCCTGAAGCTTAAAGATTTCATTTTCTTCATGGTAAATCTGCCTGCAATTTCAAGCACTATGGCCAGTACTGGAGGTATAGAGATGAAGACGACATGATTAGCATTACATTCATGAAGCTTATGGTTTAGAATGAAATATTTAATCAAAGCTCATATCCACCAACATTTCTGTCCCTATTCTACTTTGGGTGAACTTTGACTTATGAAGCTCTCCCATTTGATCTTCTTTCCTGTTCTATACACTGTGGGTTCTGATACCCATCTCACTGCATTCAAATTCCCTTCTTTTTTGACCACATCTTGTATTATTCACTCCAACTTTAGCCTTAGTTAGAACCTACCTTAATGAAGTTGAACTCTGTATTATTCTGTTCTCATGCTGCTAATAAAGACATACTCAAGACTGGGTAATTTATAAAGGGAAGACATTTAATAGACTCACAGTTCTGCCTGGCTGGGGAAGGCCTCAGGAAACGTACAATCATGGCGGAAGACACCTCTTCGCTCGGCAACAGGAGAGATAATGAGTGCCTAGTAAAACCATCAGATCTTGTGAGAACTCACTCACTATCACAAGAACAGCATGACGGAAACTGCCCCCATGACTCACTTATCTCCACCTGATCCCAACCTTGTCATGTGGGGATTATTACAATTCAAGGTGAGATTTGGGTGGGGACATGGAGCTAAACCATATCAAACTCTTTGTGGGTAACTTAGTATACCACTGCCTACAGTAAACTCTTGAGAAACAGAACTGCGAACGTTCTTCTGAGTTCATGGATATTTTAAATAACTTTTATAAGTAGTGAGTCCTAGGTCAAACCAGGTTAGGCAACATATTTATAACCATAAATTAGTATGCTTATAACTCCTTTCTCACATCTTTAGGAATTCTTGATATCATCAGATTCTTCCAAAAGGATTTGAGAGTCTTCAAGGGCAGGTAACTAAAGTGTTCCCCAGACTAACCCTTTGGCTCATGTGATAACTCCTCTCAGTCTGGTTTGCCCTTATTATGTCTACAGTTATTGCCAGTAAAAATTCTCAGCTTCTGTCCAAGGTGCTACCATAGCTGTGATGCCCAATGAAGTCTACACTGAGGCTATAATGTTCCAGGTCAAAGAAGCTAAGATCTGAACCAAGGAAAATATCCAGAGTGTTGACAAAACAGCTGAAACGACTTCTAGCATAGCAAAGGTCTAGACCCTGTTGTATTAATTCTATGATTACACAATGTCTCAAAAAGTCTGTAGTGGAGCAAGTAAGAAAACAAATATCCCCTTCACCATTGGATATTTTTGTTTTGTTTTTCAGCATATTATAAGAAAGTTTTCAGGCATGCAAAATCGTTGAAATAATTTTTACTGAACACTATATAACCACTACCTTGATGGTCCTATTAATATTTTATTATGTTTGCTTAATCATGTCTCTTTCCCTCTATCCATCCATATTCTTAATTTTTGATACATTTCAAAGTATACTTCCCACTAAATACTCCAGTACACATACCACTAAAACTCAAGTTAATGTGATATGGTTGGAGGTGAGGACTGCTAAAATAGGAATTTCTTCTTTTATTTATTGTGCAATGAAGATCTTGTTTTAGTATTTATTAGTTTATTTTTAAGGCAATAATAATCCCTTACATGTTAATATAAACAAAACCTTTCTTAGTAAAATATGAGTATATTTTTTAAACGTAATAGTGAAAAGAGTGACATTGCCTTAGATTTCTGTAAACCTTTTTAATGTCTGGCTTTGTAGACAACAGGATTCTCATGTGAAAGAATGAGAATGACTTTTTTGAGATTTTCTTTTTTTTCACTCAGCATAATTCCCCTGAGCTCCTTCCAAGTTGTTTTGTGTATCAGTGGTTCATTCCTTTCTGTGGCTGCGTGGCGTTCTGTGGTGTGCATGTGGCACCACCTGTTTGATCATTCACCTGTGGAAGGATGTTTGGATTGTTTCTGATTTCCAGGTATTATGAATAAAGTCGGTATGAACAACAACAAAAAGGTCTTATTTTATGGGTATTGCTTTCTGTTTTTTCTAAGAAAATTTGCTGTACCTTTCTGTTCTGGGATTTCATGATTTACCTTGAAATTCAGATCACTCTCTACAAACCCTTAAAGGTCTTGGTGACTTTATTTATAATCTACTCCTCTATCTTAACTTCTGCTGTTATTATGGGTAGCTCGAGTAGAAAGCAAGTTACATGGATACAACTCATAACTTATTGTGACCTGGAAAAAAATTTACTTGCAAGATTATTGGAAGGCAACACTCTATAGCTTTTCTACACACTATTTTGGCATATATTGTCAAAGACTTCAGAATATAAAAAGGACTTGGCAGCTCTGCCCTTCTGTGTTAGGAGAGTGATTAGTTTGCTGACCAATATAACATAAATTAAAAACATCTTCCTCCCTGAAAACATTCCATTGTATTAAAGTCTTCTTCCTCTATCCAGGGGAGGTTTGCTTACATTTCAGGGAAATAAGACAACGAATCCTTTGGTTGCTAGACCCACGTTTTGGATTTGGTGTGTCATAGCACAGTGTTCCTCGGCTCTGTACTCAGCATCCACCTGTGTCTGCTAAGCATCTCTGACACTGCTCATACTTTAATTAATTACATTGCAGTCTGTCATCCATCCCCTGATTTTCCTCTACTTCCTCTCATGCCTTTGGCTCACAACCTTACTACCTATTCTATCTCTTTTATCTTAAAATTCCCTGAATACCTTGTTTTACTGCTGCATCCATCCTATACACATCCTATCCAGTTCCACAAGCTGATATCACTACTCGCACACTTAGACTTTTGAACTCTGCTAGTAAAAAAGGGGAATGTAGGGTTCACACCTTTAAACATTTATGGAATATGATGACTTTAGCTGGGACATCAATTCTATCAGCAATTTTATTTTATTTTACTTTAGTATGTTATTTATTGATTTAGCTCTAACTTCTTTTCTTTCCTACTTCCTATATAATCTATAACATCTATGAATGTTTTCCCATGAATTTCAGGATAAAATCCAGGCTTCTAAGAACTTTCTGCATGATCTATTTCTGGAATGGAAGTCTCATCTTACTCCACCAATACAAAGAAGTATCAGGTTCCTGAGTAAAAGGTGATCTCTCATGTCTTGAGGTTTGCAAATGTGTTTCTCTATCCGGATAGTATGTTTTCCCTATTTCTACCCAGCAGAGTTCTAGTAATGCTTCCAAGCTTGGTTCAAACATCAACAACTCTGAACGTGGCCTTGAAGGTAGACCTACCTGAATTCAATTCTTAATTTAGGCACACTACTTAACATCTATAAATCATGTATTTCTATAAAATGAATATAATAATTCTTCGTAAGTATTTTTTGTCCCAGAGAAGTAACACTTAAGCTATACAGGTAATGGATATGTAACCCACAATGTCACTATATAGTTTACATTTAGCCTTGTGTCATGTTCCATCATAAGAAAGCTTACTTTTGCTCTTCCCCTTAGTATATTCTTCATAACAGTCCATGTAGATAAACCACTGGCTATGAATGCTAAATCACTATGCACATTCTAAAAGTAAAAATGGAAGATATTTATTTTGCAACTCAATATTCATAAACTAGGTGCCGTATGACAAATTCATTTTGAAATATAGAGCCTTAAAATTTTGTATCCCTTAAAAATTAGTATCTTTTCCTCCATTATATAAAATGACTTATGAAATTGTGGAGTATAAAAGAGCTCAAGATTTAGAACTAAAGTTTGTGTATAATAATGATAACTATATTCCCTTCACAGACACCTTTTAATTTGTTTACATTGCTTTGATTTTTGCTATGTATTTTAACAACCCTTTATTTCAATACTCAACATTTTTAGAAATAAAGAGATATTCACAGGGAAATTAAAAGGAAATATCTAGTTCTGTTTTGAAAGTACAGTGCATACCTTCGAGCAATTTGTTATTCAAAATGTTCAACATCAACTTAGGTTAAAATGAGTAGAATGGAAACATTGAACTTGATAATGACATTTCAAAAACTAAAGGATAGCTTTGATGAAAGGATCTATTATTTAAAATTCTGATAGTGACAAAATGTGCACCATGTTTAAAATATACTTTCAAATAAATTTTATTTGGACCTCAAAACACTTGTGTGAAGTAATAACAAAACCCTACCCAAATACTCACCTTCATAGATTTCACCAGAAACTTTAAAATCCCAAGATATTGTAAGATCTGACTACTGCTCATTTGAGGAAACATAAAGTAGTAGTTAATCTGTTGGCTATTGGATTGGCTTGAATGTCCTACTTTGTAATTTACCTGCTTAAGAGCTTTTGAAAAGTTGCTTAAACTCTGGGTGCCTGAGCTTCTTCATCTGTAAAATGGAGATAATATATCACATACTGAACAGTACTGCTCCAATAATTGAATAAGATGACCCAGGTAAAAAAGAGAACTTACAGAAATGCCTGACATTTAATATCTGTTCAATGCTCTTAATGATTTTTATCATTGGTTCTGAAATTAAAAACTGCCTTCGATTTCCAATGTCTGCCAAGTGTATCTCAAAGGAAAAGGTAGTTGTTGCATATTATCTAGAATAATGCTGGAAACAGAGAGACTGGTTGGCAGGAAATGATATCACTGTAAAATCATATAGAAAGTATTACAAAACATTTGCTTTGGAAAGAACAAGTCAGTTATGTCATTAGAAGATCTTCACAAATTTATGCTTAAAGACTCTTTCTAAGAAATGTCTTTTTTTTTTTTTTTTTTTTTTTTCCCAAGAGTTCAGGAAAGCCAAGAATGTGCTGTGAATATCAGCCATCCAATCTTTGGGGTTTGTGTTTTTTGGTAGCATTTTTAGTTTAAGGTGTCTTGAATGTGCAATAAAATCCAAGAATGGATCCTAAGAGTAAGCAGGTAAGAGAGGGTATAATTAAACAAAAATATATGAGATTTGTGAAAACTCTGGGATAACAAAGGGAAAATAGTATAGAGAAAACATGACCCCTGAAAGACTTATATCAATCCAAGTATATTGTTTATAAAAATGAAGCTCTGAAATGGTCCAGTGACTGATTCTCTGACATCCCAAGTAGGAGAGGTAATATAATATGAATTATGGAGTTGTCAAGGAAGAAGATAATTTAACATTGATTTGTTATTTTTGCCAAGAAAATATAATTGTAATACAGGATCAAATTTTAAATAGTAGAAGTCAAAATGAAAATAGTTGAATTGGAAGTTCAAACTATTCTGAATTAACATAATATATTATTAAGCCTCAAAATTGAAGTCTGCAATGTAAATTTTTATCCTTTCAAATTTTGAGACTGTAATATAATATTTTATGTAACAGTAATTATGCTGAAATTTAAAACAAAAACTATTTGCTTGATCCTTTATTCAGTCCTTCATTTCCAGCATTACTACAACCAAGTCCTCTACTAGGAGGCCTCCTAGTGAAGCAGGAAGACCTGACTCACAACCTAAAAGCCTGAGTTTAAATCTGTTTTCAAACGGACAGGAGACAGAGAAATACTGGGCATAAGAAGGTGGTTTCCCAGTAAAAGCCCCACTCTCAAGCCTGGAAACCCACAGTCCTAAATGAGAACAGGCACTCCTCTTTTCATGCCTCAAAGTTGCCTTTTGGCCTGCTATGCGCCCCCTTCTCTTGTACCCATATAAATCCCAAGCCCCTGGCTAGATGAGGAGATGAACAGAAGAGCAGAACAGCAGAAAGGCGTGGCAGGGAAAAGAGAAGGAACGTCTGAACACTGAGAAGCATTTGACTGGGGGCAGTCAGAGAGGAGATCGGCCGCTGGACAGCCAAGCTCTAGGGTAAGGTCATCTTTCCACACCATCCCTTTCTAGCTCCCCATCCATCCTACTGAGAGTCACCTCCACCACTCAATAAAACCCCTGCATTCATCCTTTAAGTCCATGTGTGACCTCATTTTTCCTGGACACCGGACAAGAGCTCAGGATAAAGAAAATTGTCAACCTGGCCCTCTGTCCTTGTGAAAAGGCAGAGGGTCCACTGACCTGTTTAACACTTAAGCCATCTGTGAACAGCATGGCTAAAAGAGCATACTGTAACACATGCCTATTTGGGCTTCAGGAGTTGCAGACACCCATACCTGGACACTGTCATGGTGTCAGAGCCCAGGGATACTTGTCTGGGCTCCTGCACCTGCCTCTCGGTGTTCCCTCTCCCCTACGGCATTTGAGCTTGCAAAGTGGCAGAACAGATGAGCCACACCCTTGTAGCACATTCTGTGAGGGGGGTCAGCGAACTCTCCCGTTTTATCTTTAAATAAGGTACCCTTGAACAAATTAATGTCATCTGTCAGAGCTTCTGTTTCCCAATTTGTATAATATGGATTATGATCCATGTCCCCACACACCTGATATACTGGAGCATTGTATAGAGTAAGAGCTCTATGGATGTTTTAGAGATGTATTACACAGCTGAGCCATTTTTTGTGCCATGGAAAGAGGAAGACTGTAGAGTCCATTAATCCTTATTTTGCTCTGCATCATTCTGTGGCCTTGGGAAAATTAATGAGTTACACTAAACTTCAGACTCCTCATTTATAAAAATGGAGTTATTCATACTTATACAGAAAAAGTATCATGGCCATTAAACAAGATAATGTGTGTAAACTGCCTAATACAGCTCTTGACATAGAGTGGGCTCGCAGCAGATGGTAGCTATTATTGTTATTAAATTATATAGTAGAAACTCTTAAACAAGCTTGCTCATGCATGGTTTTAAAAGTGAATTTAAATAAATATTTAAGCATTTAGTTTCTGTTTTAAAAAATTATAGGTATGCATGAAATTTTATGTACCAGAGTATAAAAATTCCAATAGTGTTATCGGGGTGTGTTTTTCCTGTTTTAGAACAGCATTTTTTCCCTCCAAGGAATAGTAAGGGGAGATTTGTTACCATGTTCCTATGATGGGGCCTCTGTTAGCCTGGAGACAGGATAAACAAATGTTTGTGGTACTCTGAGTGGTAATAATAACAACAATGATAACAATTTAAAAGTAATGAAGCCCCAATGATATAGAAGTGCTGCTCCAAGCATTTCATATGCATTATCCAGTGTAATCCTCTAACAACCTGAGACTAGCAACTCTTCTTATCCCCATTTTAAAGATGAAATTTTAAGGAAAACCAGGTTAAAGTACTTGCCTAAGGTCACATTGTAAGGTAGTCATATGACTCTAGTGTCATATGACTGGTAGAAATCTAAGGAAAAGATTGAAAAAGAGAAATAGAATACGGGTCTTAAAATCACCATTTTTCGCTGACTTTAGAAACTCTGAGAGTGTTTTTGTTTGGTTTTGTATTAACCACTATCACCATTGCCACCTACTCATCTTAAATTCTCTTTTCTTCAGATTCCACCTGGGATTTGGTCCTCATGATTCCACTAAAAAAGTATTAGTTATCATACACTGAGTTCCTGAAATTGGCAAGCCCAGAGACCAGGTCTTAATGTGCCTGTCAACTCTCCGCACACTAGCCAAGTGGATGCCTTCCTCCTGCTTGAACACTTAACTACTCTTCATTGTCTTTCTCACTGGCCATTTGCCCATATCCTTTGCTGGTTCTTCCACCTCTTTTGACCCCTGGAATTTATACCATTTCTAAACTTGCTCATCCTCTATACTATGCTCATATAAGGTCAATAATAATATATTAACTATTCCTTCTACAAGAATAATTCTTAAACATGTCTCTTGATAAAGTTCTTACCTGGCCTGCAGTACACCAACACTTTTATCCTCAGTGTTCTGTATTTCAGATTATGACAATGCTGTCTACCCACTTGTTTAGATTAAAATCCTAGGAGTCATGCTTAATTCTGCTCTTTTCCTCACATGCAATCACATGCAACTTCAAGGCCAGCCACAACTATATTTAAATTGTAATTCACATCCAACCATTTCTTAGTATCTCCAGTGCTATACCCAAGTGCAATAATCCAGTCACTGGTTTCCCTGCTTCATCTCTTTCCCTTCACAGTACACCTCCACATTGCAGCCAGAATATTAAACTTTTTAGAGCAGTTATCAGATCCCATCACAATAGAACAAATGTGAAGCCCCTTACCTGTTTTGTAAGTAAGGAAACCATCTGCTTCAGGTTGCCTAGGATAGACCTCATTTACTGGGATTGTCCTAAATTGTTCTAGCCTTTTACTCTGAATCCTTTTTTATGTCTTGTTGACAGTGTCCTTTTCACTCTAAAAATGTGTCAGTGGGTGTCGTCAAGCTAAGATGCACACTAATGATAAAATGAGCCTGCTCTTTATTATATGCTTTTATAGATGAATAGATAAATACTGCTTGAGATGTTTACAACACGGCTATAATGAAGCCCTGCCATAATCATTGAACTGACAGTTTGGCCTAGGTTTGCAACCATTCATTAGAGATGAAGGCATCTGAGCTGATTAAGAAGAGATTTCAAGGAACTCTCTAAGTGATTCTTACCAAGTTTCAAAAAGGAGATGAAAAGCATAAAATGGTGTGGTAAGCAGAAAAATGGCTCCACAAAGATATTCTCATCCTAATCCCTGGATTTATGAATGTTTTGTAGATGTGATTAAGCTAAGGACCTTGAGATGTGAAAATGACTATTAGATTTTCCCCATTTAACCACATTCAAGTGGTTCAAATCTAATCACATAAACCCTTAAAAAGAAGAGACATTTTCCCAGCTATACTCTCAGTCAGAAGAAGTTATTATAGAAAAATGATCAGAATGCTGCGATGTTGTTGGCTTTGAAGATCTAGAAAGGTGCCCATAAGCCAAGACATATGTATGCATGGCCTCTAGACACTGGAAAAGCAAGGAAACACATTCTCCCCTAGAACGTACAAAAAGAACACATTTCTGATAACACTCTGACTTTAGCCCAGGAAGATCCACGTCAGACTTCTACAGAACTGTTAAATAAAAAATGTGTGCTGTTTTTAAGATACTAAATTTATATAATAAGTTAAAGAACAACAGAAACTTAACACAATGAGGAAGTGACAGAATTATAATTTAGCCTTTTCTTAGTCACTACTCAGATTATGAGCACAATGATTTTAAGGTCCTTGTTGCCAGTGACAGTTCCTATCACAGTTTTATACCTAGACCCAAGAATACAGCCCTGAAAACAGGTAGGTCAATGTGTCTGAGGTTTACAGATGTAGATGCCTGTATCCCCTCCCTGAGTGAGGTTCTATTAATAGCTCCTTACAAGAAAAATGTTACTGACAACTAATTTAGAGATCTGGGAGTCTGGGACCGTGTTGGGGTCAGAGACTTAATCATAGTCCTAGCCATTCATGCTGTCAGTGAGAAACGCTGCCACACACACAGGACCTCTCACCTCTTAGGCATTGGGTTTAGAGAATCTTGCCTTTTATTCTTCTGCGATCAGAAGCATGAGTCTGATGCTACCAGCGCTTTGAGTCTCCACATCAAACCAATTCATTCACCCCATGAAGCTGAGTTCCCATAATGTCCTAGAACAAGCCCTAAAAGGCACATGTATAATAAAAAATTAAATATATCTATCTATTTTGGGGGCAACAATGAGGCATTTTAAAATACTTCAATGTGGGGAAATAAAGAGAAGGCACTCCTCATATAAATGATTACATGAGAAAATACTTAGTATCATCAGGCAACTAAATAAATCATATTTCTCCTATCTTCTCTTGAATATTTTTAAAGTCATTTCAAGTAACGGTATATATTATATTTGTATCTACTAGTCTCATGAAACCTTACCAGTTCTTCTCTGCGGCTTCTGACCCTTTGAATTAGAAAATGTAGATTTTTTTGACTGATCTATTGTCAGTAATGTTCACTAGGAATTTATTTTTTGGTGTAAACATTTTCTCCAGCTTTCACAGACATTTTTCCCAATAACCTAAGAAAATTATTGAGTTAGACTTCTAAATTTAATGTCTTTCTTTGTTGATTTTAAAAGATATACAGAAATATAAAAAGATGCTCAGACATATTTTTATTAATGATGGGTAGGGATTAGTACTTTCTCTCAAGTTCAGTCACATCACCACAACTTAAAAAAAGTTTCTGTCAGTGTGTAATGCTTATGTCAGTCATTATTTTTTCTTTTTAATTGACAAATTAAAACCCATATATGTTATGGAATATAACTTTGTTGAATTACCAATTAATTACTTATGGACTGATGCTTTTCTTGGTACTCTTCCACCTTTTCCACACATCACTTTTTCTCTTCCTGCTCCAAAATTTAGCACTTCTTTAAATAGTTGAAATATTTGATAAGAATAATTTAATGAAATTCTTGATAACATACCTCCTAGAAGGTCTTTGGAGTATGAATTTCTTAATAGAAAATTGATGTAACAAATATTAAGTCATTAAACTGTGAATAAACTTTTCAAAAGTACGTAAATTTCATTCTTCTGGTTGTTTGCACTGTGCACTAGGAGGTGAAGAGTGAGGAGTTCCCTTCATTTAGTTTCCTCACTGGTTTCTGCTGCCTGTAAAGTTGGCAACAGAACCCGCATTGACTGGGTTAATATGCATGAAAAGAGAGCAGCACCTAGGAGCCTGTTAGAAAAGCAGCATATTTGGCTACACTTAGATATACCAAATCAGAATCTGTATTTGAAAAAGATTATCAAGTGATGCACATGTATGTTAAATTGTGAGAAACGGTGCTTTGGAATATAATTCATGCAAGCCATAACCAAATAGGACCAATTAATTGGATACACTGAGATCATCACGGTTTTCAGTCCTGTTACTGTCAGTGATCACACAGTAGGTAAATACTTTCAGAAAACAACCTATCTTCTGTCAACTATCATCCTTCCATTGTTTTGCCCTTCCTCTCTTCTGAACCACCTGTCACTGTTCCCTTACTTTCAGTCCCTTACTTTCACTGTTCCCTTACTTTTCCTATGGGCTATGGTGAGGCTAATAATGGTAATTTAATAATAAAAGAATGATGAAGATGAAAGAATGATTTTTTTCTAGCACCTGTGACTTAAAAGACACTCTTAATTCTGTGAACAAAGATATAGCTTCCCTACAGCCTACTCAGATATTGTTGCTAATTCTCCACTACTTGGTATACTTTAGAGTCTTGAAAATTAGCTTAAGTAC
The DNA here is from genome assembly GCF_037993035.2 of Macaca fascicularis. Classification (NCBI taxonomy): domain Eukaryota; kingdom Metazoa; phylum Chordata; class Mammalia; order Primates; family Cercopithecidae; genus Macaca; species Macaca fascicularis. The sequence goes on along the minus strand of NC_088391.1, from coordinate 56,854,877 downwards.
TTTTTGCTGCAAGGCACAGTTTTTAGAAAACTGTTTTTTTGCACTCTCACAAAAAAGTCCCTCGGCTTTTGAGACGTAAGACATCAGGCTATTCGGTCAGCTTTTCTCCTCATCATTACTGCTATTTTCTTCCTTCTTTTGACTGTTTCTTATTCTTCTAAGGCCTTAAAACTCAACCTCTGTCTTTACTTATAGGTGAACATGTGATTCAATTGCAGCATTGTTTGACGTCAATTTCAATGACTTTTATCTCCACGCTTTTTAATCTCTCTTTAACAAAACTGTACTTGGAATTATTCAAAATTATTACACCTTTGCAAAAGATATGATTTTTAAAGAAATGACTCTATTGTGTTAGAAAATTATACAAATTTCTCTCCCAATTCTGCTTAGCTTTCAACATTCATCCTTATTTTCATTTTCTTGCAAAAGCTTTTAACTCTCTTAGTCCTCTCTCTATCCTACATGTTTTGCAAGATCTAATTCTGCTTGACACATATTTTGCCTTCTCAGCACCTAGATCTAAACAACTGAATATTTCTGGAGAAAAACTACAGCAGACTTCTTAGTTTCACTAAAAATTCATTACTTCAAAGGGTCACTCAATTGCTCTAAAATTTTATACATTTTTCCACTTTTTGAGAAAACAGTTTTATAGCTTCTTCCTTTTGTTCGATATTCCTACATTCCGCTACATCTCACTCTCAGTTGATGACCATATCCAGATTACAATGAGACAATAAATGTCTTCAGAAAAGGGCTATATAATTATTGACTGGGCGCATGGCTCATGCCTGTAATCCCAGCACTTTGGGAGGCCGAGATGGGCAGATCACGAGGTCAGGAGATCGAGACCATCCTGGCTACCACAGTAAAACCCCGTCTCTACTAAAAATACAAAGGAAACAAAAAAAAATTAGCTGGGCATGGTGGTGAGCACCTGTAGAGCCAGCTACTCAGGAGGCTGAAGCAGGAGAGGCAGGAGAATGGCATGAACCTGGGAGGCAGAGATTCCAGTGAGCTGGGATCACGCCACTGCCCTCCAGCCTGGGTGACAGAGCGAGACCCTGTCTCAAAAAAAAAAAAAAAAAAAAAAAGAAAAAGAAAAAGAAAAAAGAAAAAAGAAAAGAAAAGGACTGTATTATCAACAAAACCCAAACTGTGAAAGCAATAGCTAAGTGTTCCTGACCACTTAGTATGTGCTTGGCCTTTTATAGATCATCTCATTTTATCCTTCCAACAAACTTATATGGTAGTTTATTTTGAGGAAACTGAGGAACCAGGAAGTTTATAAGGTAGTTTGTTTTGAGGAAACCGAAGAACTAGGAAGTTAAATAATCACCCAAGGTTACACTGGAGTCACAACCAGGTGGCCTGACATGAAAGCCCATTTCTTGCTAACTGAAATTTTTCTCCTTCCAAACTATAAACTCATATGCACAGGCTTGTTTTTTTGTTTTACTTTTTTTATGCAGTCCACTCAGTACCTGTTACATGCTAGACTGTGTTTTATGGTGCTATGGATAACAATTATTATACCAGAAAATATTTCACAGAAAATAGTAATTACTATTCACATGTTTTTAGTGTTCAAAAGATACTGGACTCTCTCAGGAAGTCAGTGTCTAGTCTCTGCTCTGCATCTGATTAACTCTTTTATCTTAAGTAATTCCTTTACTGTCACTGGGGCATACTGGTACCATCTTTTTTAATTGAAGAGAATTCAGTGTGCAATAAGCACCCTTCCACCTCTAACATATTAAGATTTTTAATGATCATATACACCAATCCATATCTAGTTATGTGTTGAATTGAAGGTAACCAGAAAATGTGTGATGTTCCATAAACTGAAATGTTGAGTCAACATCTCTGCTTCCTGAATCTGGGCAGGCTCTGTGAATACCCTGACAGAATATGACAGCAGTGACCTTTTGCCACTTTCTATCTTTTGAAGCACTCAGAGTTGGATCCTGTATTAGGCCATTCTCACGCTGCTAATAAAGAGATACCCAAGACTGGGTAACTTATAAAAGAAACAGGCTTAATTGACTCACAGATCATGTCTGTCTCCCTATGGGTGGGGAGGCCTCAGGAAATTTACAATCATGGCAGAAGGCAAAGAGGAAGCAAAGTACCTTCTTCACAAGGAGGCAGGAAGGAGAAATGCAAGCAGGGGAAATGCCAGACTCTTACAAGACCATCAGACCTCATGAGACTCATTATTACGAGAACAGCATGTGGGAAACCACCCCTGTGATTCAATTACCTCCACCTGGTCCTGCCCTTGAAATGGGGACTATGGGGATTACAATTCAAGGTGAGATTTGAGTGGGAACACAGAACCAAGCCATATCATTCCTTACTTGGCCCCTCCCAAATCTCATGTCCTTACATTTCAAAATGCAATCATGTTCTTCCAACAGTCCCCCCAAAAGTCTTAACTTATTCCAGCATTAACCCAAAAGTTCAAGTCCAAAGTCTCATCTGACACAAGGCAAGTCCCTTCCACCTATGAGCCTGTAAAATCAAAAGCAATTACTTCCTAGATACAATGGTCTTACAGGCATTGGGTGAATGCACCTGTTCTAAATGGAAAAAATTGGCCAAAACAAAGGGACTACAAGCCCCATCCAAGTCCAAAATCCAATAGAGCAGTCATTAAACCTTAAAGTTCCAAAATGATCTCCTTCAACTTCATGTCTCACAAGCAGGTCACGCTGATGCAAGAGAGGGGCTCCCATAGCCTTGGGCAGCTCCACCCCTGTGGCTTTTTAGGGTACAGCCTCACTCCTAGCTGCGTTCACAGACTGGTGTTGAGTGTCTGGCTTTTCCAGGTGCATGGCATAAGCTGTCAGTGGATCTACCATTCTGGGATCTGCAGGATGGTGGCCCTCTTCTCACAGCTCCACTAGGCAGCATCCCAGTGGGGACTCTTTATGGGGGCTCCAACTCCATATTTCCCTTCTGTAATGCCCTAGCAGAGGTTCTCCATCAGAGACCCACTCCTGCAGCAGACTTCTGTCTGGACATCCAGGCATTTCCACACATCTTCTGAAATCTAGGTGGAGGTTCCCAAATCTCAATTCTTGGCTTATGTGCACCCACAGACCCAACCACATGTGGAAGTTGCAAGGCTGAGGGCTTGCACCTTCTGAAGCAATAGCCTGAGCTGTACCTTGGCCCTTTTTAGCCATAACTATGCTGAAGCAGCTGGGACACTGGGCACCATGTTGTGAGGCTACATGGAGCAGGGAGACCCTGGGCCTGGCCCACAAAACCATTTTTCCCTCCTAGACCTCTGGGCCTATGATGGGAGGGGCTGCCATGAAGGACTCTGACATGCCCTGGAGACATTTTCCCCATTGTCTTGGTTATTAACATTTGGCTTCTTGCTATATAAGCAAATTTCTGCAGCCAGCTTGAATTTATCCCCAGAAAATGGGTTTTTCTTTTTTTATCGCATTGTCAGGCTGCAACGTTTCCAAAATTTTATGCTCTGCTTTTTCTTGTATGCTTTGACACTTAAAAATTTATTCTGCCAGATACCCTAAATCATCTCTCTCAAGTTAAAAGTTCCACAGTTCTTAGGGCAGGGCAAAATGCCGCCAGTCTCTTTGCTAAAGCAAAGCAAGAATAATTTTTACTCCAGCTCCCAACAAGTTCCTCATCTCTATCTGAGACCACATCAGTCTGGACCTCATTGTCTATATCACTATCACCATTTTGGTAAAAGCCAGCCAACAAATCTCTAGGAAGTACCAAACTTTTCCATGTCTTCCTGTCTTCTGAGCCCTTCAAGTCTCTAGGAAGTTCCAAACTTTCCCATATTTTTCTCTCTCCTTCTAAGCCCTCCAAATTTTGCCAATCTCTGTCTGTTACCCAGTTCCAAAGTCACTTCCACATTTTAGGGTACCCTTATCACAGCACCACATTACCTCAGCACCACTTTACTGTATTTGTCCCTTCTCAGGCTGGTAATAAAGACATACCTGAGACTGGGTAATTTATAAAGGAAAGAGGTTTATTTGGCTCACAGTTCAGCATGCCTGGGGAGGCCTCAGGCAATTTATAATCATGGCAGAAGGTGAAGGGGAAGAAAGGCACCTTCTTCACAAGGCATCAGGAAGGAGAAATGCAAGCAGGGGAAATGCCAGATGCTTATAAAACCATCAGCTCTCACGAGATTCATTCATTGTCACAAGAACAGCATAGGGGAGACCATACCCATGATTTAATTACCTCCACCTGGTCCTGCCCTTGACACTTGGGGACTATGCGGAATATAATTCAAGGTGAGATTTGGGTGGGAACACAGAGCCAAACCATACCAGATCCCCAGGCTGTCATATTAGAAACCTGAGCACCCTACTGGACAGACCACATGTGAAGGATATGAGTCCTCATAGTGATGAAGAGTGACCCTCCTGGGCACAGTTTTCCAGCTATTTCTGCCAAGGCACCTGAGATGTAAGTTAAGTCATTTTTGAGCCTCCAGACTAACTTAACTGCCAGCCAAATATTACTAAGTAACCCTATTTGATGCCAAAAAACTTACTTGGCTAAACCGGAACTGAATTTCTGGCCTTTAGATCCTGAACATAATACAGTGGTTATTGTTTTAGACTACAAAGTTTTGTGTGCTTTGTAATGCACTAAATAACCAGAACAGATTCTAGTTCTACTCATGGGCTTAGACTGTCATGTTTGCTTTTCTTTCCTAAACAATTGCAGAAAGAATAAAATAACCATAAACAAAGCAAATGATCAGGTCTTCTGCCAATTTGCCGAGGAAAGAAAAGTTTGCAGCTGGCAATGAAATGTCAGATCCTCAATGCTTCTGTATGCCTTGGCCCAACAGAGTATCCTGAAATGAAAGCAGTTAGGAAATCCAACAAGTTTTAAATAAAGGTGCTGACAGAGCCAGCAGACCTCATAATTAGGGACTTCTTTCAGGAGCTGTTAGGGAAGCACAATATTTTTCATAACAGGTTTAATATATGCTGAAACAATTTAAACAACCAAATTTATTCTTTTGTTTTATCCCAGTTATTGATGGTTTGTATGACTTTATTCTTGAGATAAAATCTATGCTGATGGGGGTGGCCCAAATTTTATAATATGTCTACATTTCGTTTATGGAAGATTTGACAATAACATTGCTTGTAATCAGTAAAACAGAACAAAAGGAATATTTCATATAGAAAGAGTTTAATAATAATTCTTTTACCCATACTACAATTTTCCTGTGACCAAATACCTGAAATAAAAAGAAATTGAAATACAAGTGACAATCAATAAAATGTGGTGTGCGTGAATCAGTGATGCTTGCAAGAGACTGAAAAGCCAAACATATGTGACAACTAAAGTAAGGCTGTGAAGAGAAAGTTCCTAAAAAAGTGTGTGTGAAGTACGGTCTCTAGAGAAGCTGCTTCTTTTGTGTAGCTACCCCCAAGTGAGTTCACAGTCAAGTGCCTGGTGGTAAACCTGGGGCTGCTTTGAGCAGCAAGACCAACAGTTGGGAAGGGAAGCAGAGCAAACCAAAGACTAGCTGAGACCCTCTGGCAACTCTATGCGTGTCATTATGTTTTAATATTATGACCTTCTGAGACAATGGCTTTTTGTTTCCTTTTTACCTTTCAAATCTCTCCCAATTCCTCTTTTGGTTAGTTAGAACTTGGAGTCTTACAGGGCATGAGGTTCCGAGAAAATATTTTCCAGCCTTTTTCTAGTTAACATTACACAATCCAGGACCATGAGCCATATACAATGTAGGCATTTTGAAGATAGCCAGTTCTTTTCTGGCTGAAACACTTAAGATGTCAGGGGCTTCTCCTCACACCCTTCCTATACAGGAGATCAATGATAAAAAGTAGGAAGAAGAGACTAGTTGTATTTACAGACTGAAATATGTTAAGGATACAATTTATATGTTTATGATGTCTGCTAGCCTCAATCTTTACACCTAAATCAAAGGTGTAAACCTTCACTAATGTTGGTGCAGATTATACTTCCTTACACATTATACAATTTACTCCCAAGTAAGCACTGCTCTCACATTTCAACTATAGTCCATACAATTCAGAGGAATTTTATCTTTAATTTGGAGGTGTCTGTACTCAAGCTAATCTTATATTTTTTCTCATTTGGTGACCTGATCTAAATCTTGCAAATTCTCGAGTTCTTGCTGCGTGTAGCACCTATTTCTAGCTAGAAAAAATAGTACTCCAAAATATCACCTTCCCAATTTCTAAGATCAGACCATGACAAAGATTATACATATTCTAAAATCTCAGCTTTATCAGATTCTGCAATCACAAGAGGATGATAAGATGAAAGAGCATTCAGGATAGAAAAAGATCGCAAGAGTTTCTTAGGAAATCAAGGAGATGGGCAGCCAAGAACAGTTCTAGTTGGACTGAAGAATTTGACACTGGGTGTCAAGTAGAGCTCATTTCTAATTTTCTCAATTGATTTCCTGAGTCCCACTTAAACAGAACCTGACAGAAAAAAAGTATAACTTTATGAAAGTGGCTGGAAGTTAAAAATTGTCAAATAGAGTGACATTGATTGAGAGAGAAAGGTTATTTAAAGGCTTGTGAAAAATCCCTGGAGGACACCTAGAATTTTGCAAATATAATGTTGTCAAGTCATTTCAGACAGGAATAAAAGCATTTCATTTATATATATTTAAATTTTGACTTTCTAAACCACTCTGAATTGCATTGGTTTCCTTGGACACAAAGGGTACTCTCTGGACCTCTCTCCACTTCTAAGTAAGAATACTTGTTTTATTGACTAAGACCATAGGCGATCTTCTACTTTTCTGCCCATGGGATAAGACTTCAATTTTTCTCCTATAGGATGTAGGATTTTCACATCTATTCTACTCTATCTTCAGAGAGAATGTAAATCTTCTTAAGGAACTAGAATGATCATTTAAAGCTTTGTATTTAGCTACAGAATGATTCAAATAGAGACAGTAACTTGCTTACCAGTGATCCTTAATTTTGACTTACAGATTTTGGGTCTATAGGAGACATTTCTGTGTCTGTGTTCAGGCAGTCCCAGATTTCTCTGATGAGACTGATAGAAAAGGCATTGACTTGCATCAATTGTGATGATAGGTTTTATGACCGGACTGAGATCAGAAATTCATTTTACAGACCACTGAACAATTACTAAATGCCTGCTCACCTCAGTTTCCAACCATTCACCAATAATTTTAGTCCTGGGGTGGATTTTATGAATACTGGTCAAATGTTACAAGAGTGGAAATTCAAATTATTTGAAAAAGAAGGATGATTTTGCTTTGATATGTGACCTTACTGTCCTCTGGATTTCCTTTTCAATTTGTTTGTTTTACATTTTATTTGTAATCCATAAAAAACAACCAATTTCATGTTAACACCCTCACTACCATTTTAAATGAAGGAATTTATAATGAATTTAACTAAAATTCAAATATAGATTAATTTACCATAAATTTTATTTTCTCTACTCTGATATTCCGATTTCTTATATGTTTAAACTATAAAAAAGCAAAAAATCCTCCACAGCTAGCATTTAATAGAGACTTTAAATGTAATATATGTTTCAAATAATTGTAGAGATCCTTAAAATTATTTCATATAAATGTTTACCTTCTTTGTGAATCACAACATGACCAACAACTAAATTTGAATTATAAAATATGTTGACAAAATAGTGATGGTAGTCTAAATTGCCTCCTAAATTTCAGTGATTTAGAAAGCAAGAAAAATATTTGTGTATGTGTATGTGCATATGTGTGTGTTTTTGTGTGTATGTGTGCATCTGTGTTGTTGTGAAACAGTCCAGGATTTTATGTTAGCTTCTCACAGTTGTTCAGCATGCCAGACTGTCATAAATAGCATTTGTTTCTCAAGATGCTGACAAGTTCAATCAACTGGAAGGGGTAGAATGCTTGAAGGGATCTATTGGAAAGATTATAGAGAAATTTTAGAAGAAAGAAAAGAGTTAAGAACAAGATAATTCATGAATGGGAAAATATGTATGTCAGGAGGCTCCCTGCTAGGACCTTTGATTTCAAGTGACAGAAACCTAACTCAGAATGGCTAAGAGAAGAATGGGAATGTATTAGCTTATGGAGCTGAAATGCCCTGGGAATAACCAGGTTCAGATGTGGCCAAAAACAGAGGCTCAATGGGCATCATGCACCCTTACTTTCTGCCCCTGAGTTCTGCTTTTCTCCACATTGGTTTTACTCTTAGTAGTCTCTCTACTGTTGTTGCCTCCATCATTGCCAGGGGAACATCCTCACAGTGTGAAGAATGACATAAAAGAGAACATTTGTCTTATTATTTTAAAAATCTTACCATTTAGTGTCTCCAGCTCTGACTAACCAGATCTACACCACATCTTCATCTCTGCAGTCAGGGGCTATATTAATATTTTAATTCTATCAAAGCTACCTGAAAAGACACTGATACAGGGAGGTTTTCAAGAAATTGAGATTCACTAACCTTATGAAACATATTTCATGCAGTCATAATCATCAAATATTCACTAAATATGAGGAAAATCTCATATTTGTCAAGTAATAGATTAACTCTTTAATGTGGAAATTTTCCTACTGAGATTTTTTTTTAAATTAAACATAGAAGTTTTTTAATTATAGATTCACTTATCCTTAGTCATGATTAACCACCTCTTTATGTTTGAAGAACATCCTGCAATCTAGATTTTGATGTGAAATTATCTAATTTTCAAGGCATGGCTTAGGCCACAGCAAAACACCTGTAAGAGTTTGTTTTGCCCCCTTAGACTACCATTTTGCTATGTATCCCCTAAACTCATCCAGTAAATTAGTTAGAAGTTTTCCCTAAAATAGAAGGTGTTGAAGGCTGGTAGTTCTGGGTAAGAGTTATGAAGATTACTCAAACTGGAGGAAAAATGTGATAGTTTCTCAAGAAGGTAGAGTGGTACCAACCTTGTCATCAGTATATTAAAGGCTGAAGAGCTCAGATGGGAGTAGGTGGGGAATACCAATGACTATTTAGACCTGAGAACTGAAATCTTGGGATGTTGGCAAAATTTATGTAGTAAGACTTCAGCACAGATTGTGGAGACTTCTCCCCACTGAGTAAAAGTCAACTGCACTTGTATAGTGGTGTGACCAAGTAGCCTTAGCAAAAGCAACACCTATTAACCAAAAGCTAGAGGCTGCCATTTTTCCTGGGCTATGGCAATTACAGCTTTCTAGTAAAACTTAAGGGAAGGAGAGAAAACCAAGAAAAATAATTAATACAGTATTGGATCTAATGATAATATTGGTAAGTAAAGAATCTGAGCCAATTTTTTCTTTATGTGACACTTTTTATATTAGATTTGTCATGGAACATTCATTCTTATTACATTAGCACAGATCAGACATCTGAGGATGGCACACTGATAGATCAAGTACCACTCCAGTGCTCAGTGCTAACACCAGGCAAGGAACAACACACAAATGACTGAAAAAGATAGAACAGGTGAAAGTGTGAAGTGAAATACAAATCACAGGGGTAATGAGATAGACAGTGTTTTTAATAGTTCCAAACAAACTAAATAAGTGACCACTGAAGTTTAGGAAGCCATGGCAATGTTAATAGCAGGAAAAAAAAAAAATAAAAGTAAGAGGATTATCCATTATATGGCCCTAAAACAAGCCATTTAACATAGACTGCCTGAGATGAGTGACATCCCCAAGAGACATACTGGCCTCTTCTGCTAATGAGGAACTTTATTCTACTTTGTTTGGAAAGGCATGCTATTTCATTTCTCTGGAATTACCTGGGGCCAAGGTGCTATAAACACACTCAAATCACTATTGCACACTAGTTAATGACACCTCTGCCTGACACAAGCCTGACTCCCAGATCTAACCCACCTTCTATATCAGAAAACAAAAGAAAATCATTGGAGTTATTTTTTTCACCTGTTTTAAACCCTCACTGAGTGACAAATGTCACGTTCACAGGAGAAAAGATTGGGGTGGGTATGAGGGTGGGAAATGTGTTACCTCAATGATTGCCTAGTTTTAAGCCATTCACAAAGAACATATAGGTAGTTTTATTTTATTTTCCTCTCCCATTTCTTTCTCTCTTTCTCATTCACAAAGAAATTTTCATTGACATTAGTGCTTTCTGATTATAGGTAAAAAAAGAAAACATAGACTATAAATTTTATAGTTGGAAGGACATACTTATAACTTGGTAAAATGACATAATAGTGAAAAGATATGCCAATACATAGAACATTCTAGAATAAAATACACACAAAGAAATATATAAAAATATGTGTCTTTTCCTTATTAATTTTTCAAAACTGGAATAAAAAATACGTAGAATATTTAAATAAAACTGTATTATGTAGAAATCAAATTACATTAAAATAATCATACTATATTTTATATTTATTTTTGTTATAAATTATTTTAAATAAGTTATGATTAAATCACTTCCAATGTAGGTAATATCGATCTATGCTTTTTGAAATTAAGGTTCATTTAGAGCTATAAATTAGGAAATATAGTCCAGCTATTTAAGGAATATGGAAATCAATGTGTAGTATATGTGATTTTTGTACTCATGAAGAAATATATATTTTTCACATAAATGTCTCAGTACTTATGAAGATATTAAATAGTGTTTATTTTTTAAATTAAAATGAAAAATGTCATCTTCTGTCTTCAAATGTGCTAATATTTTATTTTTGGAAAACTGAATGTTGTCTTTCATTTATCTTACTGGACAATGATCATGACTGTTGACCTCCGCCAGCTGTACCAGTACACTTATGTGATGCTCTCATTTTCCTGCCTGGCAAAACAGACATTGGTTCACAGCAGGGATTTGTGGAATTAACGAAAGAATTTAGGTTAGAGCCTATATCTGGCATATTTAGGAAAAAAGACTTATGTGTAGTTTCAATTCTAAATCTTGACTGAACAAGGAATCAGATGTGAAGTAACAGGTCAGTTCGATTTGAAAATTACATTTTGGATTTTTTTTTTTTTTAGTTATTAGAGAAAACACATTTTGTTTTACATATTTTTTAAAAACCAACCTTTTTAATATCACTTTACATTACTTGTTTTTTAATTTTCTCTTTGGTAGTCCAGTCAAAAGAATTGAGTTTTCAAGCCAAAAAAAAAATGTAAAACGTCATAGTTAGTTTATATGTATTAGTGGACTGTTCTTTTTTTTTTTTTTTTTTTTTTTTTAACACATCCAGACTTAAAACTACTGCCATCTTGAGGAAGGAAAACCAGCTGTGTTGTTAAATTGCTGCCTGGCTTAGTGCTTTGTGAAGAAGAACATGGCTATGAGCAGCCAAACACAATTGTGACTTAAGTGCCCTCGGAGATCATCTAAATTTGGCTTAATCTTTTCTCTATTTTCCACAGTCTGTTTAACAATCACTACCATTGACATTCATATTTTCCTTCCTCTTTGTTAGGGCTTGATCTGACCTCCCTAAAACCAGTGCTGGCCTGTTATAGTGCCACCAGTGAGAGCTCCCACCTGGCTGTTTAAGAGATTAACTATCTATGCTGCACATTGAAGAAGGATTAGTTTAAGAAAAATAAAGGAAAGAAATAAACAATAATCTTTTGCCTGACAGAGCAGTCTAAGGAGGCTAAGGAGTTACTTTAAGGAGCTCCTGAAGAAATCTCTCACCAACTTTTAACACATATTAATCTGTTCTGGAAATACTTTAGAATGTATGTATTTGTGTTCCATGCCATTTTCTAATCTTGATGGAATCTGAGTTAGTTTGTTTTGCTAAGATAAAAATGTGCCAGGTAAAAAACAAATTCCAGTTTATCAAGGAGATACTTATTAGTAAGATTTATTGTAAGGGAATAAAGGGACTGTAATAAGGGATGGAGGACAACTGCCATAGGGAGAACTCTGTAGACACAAGATCTGCAAGAGTCTGAAGGATTAGGCAAAACAAAATTATTTTATAAAGAGGAGTAAACAAGACTAAAAAGAATGGGGCATGAGGAAAAGAGGTGGAAAGGTGGAGTGATATGATAATAGATTACAGAATGCTTTACTCCTCCAGGAAGCTCCTATAACTGACGAAATAATTCAGCAAAGTTTATGGATACAAAATTAATGTACACAAATTGGTAACTCTTCTATATACCAACAGCAACCAAGCTGAGAATCAAATCAAGAACTCAATCCCTTTTACAATAGCTGCAAAAAAATAAAATACTTAGGCATATACCTAACCAAGGAGGTGAATGACTTCTACAGGGAAATTAAAAAACACTGCTGAAAGAAGTCATATATGACACAAACAAATGGAAACACGTCCCATGCTCATGGATTGGTAGAATCAATATCGTGAAAATAGCCAGTCTGCCAAAATCAATCAACAATTCCCATCAATACAATTCCCATCAAAATACCATCATTCTTCACAGAACTGGAAAAGGCAATCCCAAAATTCATATGGAACCAAAAAAGAGCCTGCATAAGCCAAAACAAGGCTAAGAAAAAAAAATCTGGAGACATCACGTTACTAGATATCAAACTATACTATGAGGTCATAGTCACCAAAACAGCATGATACTGGTATAAAAATAGTCACATAAACCAACGGAACAGAATAGATAACTCAGAATAAACCCAAATATTTACAGCCAACTAATCTTCAACAAAGCAAACAAAAACATAAAGTTGGGAAAGGATACCCTATTCAACAAATAGTGCTGGGATAATTGGCAAGTCACATGTAGGAGAATGAAACTGGATCCTTATACAAACCTTATACAAAAATCTACTCATGATGGATCAAGCACTTAAATCTATGACCTAAAACTATAAAAATTCTAGAAGATAACATTGGAAAAATCCTTCTAGACATTGGCTTAAGTAAGGATTTCATGACCAAGAATCCAAAAGCAAATGCAATAAAAACAAAGATAAATAGCTGGGACTTAATTAAACTAAAGAGCTTTTGCACAGCAAAAGGAACAGTCAGCAGAGTAAAGAGACAACCCACAGAGCAGGAGAAAATCTTCACAATTTATACATCTGACAAAGGACTAATATACAGAATGGGCGACAAACAAATTTTTAAAAGATACTATAACTGTAATGTAAAGGAGAAGTAAAAGAAAAGTAATTTATAGTATAATTATATGTGGTTAATTGTAAATACTAAGATGTGAATTTATTAGAAATCAAAATGAAGTATATTAGATTTTCGACTCTCATATAAAATTGCCCAAAACAAAATAGTTACAAAAAGCACACTTTGATAATTCAAATTCTGTGACCAGTCTCTTAAATAAATTATGTTAGAAAAATTAGATGCTCACATGCCAAATAATGAAATTACAGACTTATTTCTCACCAAATGCAAAAATCAACTCAAAATAAAGACTTAAATGTAAGACTTGTAACTATGAAATTGCTAGAAAAAACCATAGGGTTAAAGTTCCATGACCTTGGTCTGGGCAAGAAGTTTTTGGAAAAGAACTCAAAAGCACAGGAAAATAAAGCAAAAGTAGACAAACGGGTTTACATCAAACTAAGAAGCTTCTGCACAAAAAAGGAAGAAATCAAGAGAGTAAAGAGAAAACTTGCAGAATAGGAAAAGATAGTTACAAACTATACATCAGGTAAGGGGTGTATTAGTCGGTTTTCACACTACTATAAAGAACCGCCTGAGACTGGGTAATTTATAAAGAAAGAGGTTTAGTTGACTCACAGTTCTGCATGGCTGGGAGGCCTCAGGAAACTTACAATCATGGCAGAAGGGAAAGGGAAAGCAAGGCTCATTGTACATGGTCATAGGAGAGAGAGAGAGAGAGCACAGGGGAAACTGCCACTTTTAAGCCATTGGATCTCCTAAGAACTCCCTTATTACTATGAGGACAGCATAGGGGAAACAGCTCACGTGATCCAATCACCTTCCCCCAGGTCCCTCCTTAGATGCATGGGGATTACAATTCAAGATGAGATTTGGGTGGGGACACAGCCAAACAATATAATTCTGCCCCAGCCCCTCCCAAATATCATGTCCTTTTCACATTTCAAAACAAACCATGCCTTCCCAGCAATTCCCCAAAGTCTTAAATCATTCCAGCATTAACCCAAATGTCAAAGTCCAAGTTTCATCTGAGACAAAGCAAGTCTCTTCTGCTTATGAGCCTCTAAAATAAATAACAAGTTAGTTACTTTCAAGATATGATAGGGATACAGGAATTGGGTAAATGTTCCTATTCCAAATGGGAGAAACTGGCCAACACAAAGTGGCCAAAGGCCCCATACAAATCAGAAACCCAGCGAGGCAGTCATTAAATCCTAAAGCTCCAAAATCTCCTTTGACTTCATGTCTCAGAAACAACCTATGGCTATCCATAAAGAGATAAAAGAAAATGTGATACACACACACACACACATATGTATATATGTATATATATGTGCAATGGAATGTCATTCAGCCATAAAAAGACAAACATCACATAGTCTTGCTTGGATGTGGAATCCAAAAAAGGTCATATCATAGAAGTGGGAGCTGAATGTTGGTTACCAGGAAGCTAGGGTAGTTAATGGGGAGAGAGTGTTGGGAAAATGTTTTGTCAAAGCATACATAATTACCGTTGGAAGGGAGGAAAAAATTTAAGATATCTCTTAAATAGCAAGATGACTATAGTTAATGATGATATATTGTATCTTGAAAAATGAAAAGAGTAGATGGTAAGTGCTCTCATCACACACACACAAAATCTATGTGAGGTAATGCATTTGTCAGTTAGCTAGATTTAGCCATTCCACAATGTGTACATACTTCTAAATACCATGTTGCTCACAATAAATACATATAATGTTTTAACACATTAAAAATTAAAAAATATTGTGATCAACATGAACAACAGTAACGTGATTTTCTATGATAGGGAATAAACCTTGGTAATATTCCAAAATTAACAACCTTTTCTAAATGAAAAAAACAGTTTATGGCATTCCTGGAAGATGTATTTCTATTTAATTTGTGTGAAAATATTTGTGTTCATGTATGTCTTATATTTGTGCTGCTATAAAGAAGTACCTGAGGCTGGATAATTTCTAAAGGAAAAGGGTTTGCTTGTCTTATGATTCTGCTGACTGGGAGACTGGGCATCTGGTGACAACTTTAGGCTGCCTCGATTCATGGCAGATATCACATAGTAAGAGAGGAAGCAAGAGAGCGAGAGAGGGTGGAGGGAGATACCAGGCTCTTTTTAATAACCAGATCTCAAGGGAACTAATAGAGTGAGAACTCACTCATTATAGCAAGGAAGGCCCCATGCCTTTCATGAGGGATCTGACCCTATGATGGAACACCTCCCATTAGGCCCCACCTCCAATGTTGTGGATCAAATTTCAACATGAGATTTGGAAGAAACAAACATCCATACTATAAGACTATAGCAATATACAAAATAGACTGGGTGGCCAAGTTCACATAATTATAAAGTTTTTCATATACATAAAAGCAAGAGATGGGGTAATTTTTTCTCATGTGGGACTTGAACAAGGTATCCTTTATGTTGCCTTCAGCTTGACTAAACTTTTGACAGAGTCTCCCTGAATCTGGGCCTCTGATCTGCCTTTTCTTAGAGTATTTATGTTAGAACACTTGTCATTGCAAATTCTTGCTCTGGCTCTTTGAGATGTAAATCTCCAAGCCTTCAGGCAGTTTTATAATCCAGAAATGTCTTTCTGACGATCTTGCAGCCATCTCTTTGAAAGGCGATCAAGAAAGATAGTGCCTCTCTTTCCCAGTGTCTGTGAAAGGTGGGAGCCTGACTTAGATGAGCTGGTTAGCAAACACAGTCAGCCTAATCACAGAGAGGAACTGCACTCATTGTCTTTCTGTGCTTTTTCACGAGCTTATCCCAGCACTTAAAAAATGCTTCCACCTTTTCTTTCAGAGGAGTTGAGTCTAGACTCTCTCTCATTGCAAAAGTCTTAAGTAAAGTCTCCTTTGCATGTTTAAACTGCCTAGTACAATTTCTCTTTGAAAGATCTCTTGGCGTATTGAAATAGATTCACATCCCAGGCCACTGCTCACACAATGTTAGCAACATCTCCCAGTTGACAGTACAACCAAAAATCTCCCACACCATTTTTCAGAATTCTTTCTGCACATGTTATGACTCCCTGGAAGTTCACAAATTTAAAGTTGAAGTATCTGTCTCTTAAAGACCTGAGTTTATAACCTGCCCCTATACTTCTTATGGGTATGTAACCCTGAGAAAGTTGCTTCAACTCTGTAAGATTTAGTTTTTGTTGCTTATATATACGTAATAATGACAACCACCTTTTATATGGCTAATCCAAACATGCCTTGTACTAGAGACACTTTATAAGTAAATTAAACAGTATTATCACAGCACACTTGTTTTCAAGTTATCTCAGTTCAACTACATTTGAGAGAGAGAAAAGGAGGCTGAGAACATTCCAGAGTGACTGGCTGGAAGCAGGTAGTTACAGGTTTCTTGGACCTCCTGGAGAAAGCTATTGAAGAACTAATTAAGAGCCAAAGAAAACATTGCCTAACAAAAAGTTAGCTGTAGCTGGGAGACAAATGCAAAAAAAACAAATAAAGAAGATGGAAGCCTGGTAACTTTACTGAAGAATTCTATGCAATAAAAGGCTTGAATGAATTAATTTCTAAATAAGATCCTTCTAGGGAATATTATATAAAATATGCTAGTAAGTGCATTATGCATTTATACATACTTAGATCTATTAAGAATTATATGGAAAATACAAATGTATTTTTTTGATGAGCAAGAGATTTAAAAGAGTAAAATTACTTAAAAGTTACTTAGGAAACATTTGCAAGTTTTGTTGCATGCACTGACTTTGAACTCTAATCCCTGTGGGCAATGCATGCCTTCACTGTATAAGAAGCAGAGGGGTCTAGATTACAGATTGTATAACAGCCATAAGTTATTGTGGGCACTTATATATATTCTGCAATGTGCTAAGTTTTCCCATGCATTTGAACTCCACAACTCTCTGAAATAAATATTATTTTATCATCCTGATTTTCCATTTGAGGAAACGTGGCCACAGGATGCATAAGCAACCTGTCCAAGATCACACAGCTAGAAGTGGCGCAGTTTACACCTGTACCCAAAAAGTTGAGTTTCTGAGTTGTTCATAATTACTACACTCTACTTCCTCATTGAAACCAGTGAACATACACTTGCTAATTTCTCTGCCCTTCAACAAAAATTTAAATAAATATTTACTGATGACCTTATATAGGATGTACAGAGCATAAAGAATACACATTAACAGAATTGCCCTCTGAAAATATACTCTGTAGAAAAGAGAAAGAAGCCATTGGAAAGTCAGTGTCACAGGAAATACAATAGAGATAAAATCTTATATAGCATGTTAGAAATCACAGAAAAGAAAAACGGTTGCTAGTTTGGAAAGTCCCGGGTGTGGTCTTCGAGCATTCGATATGTCACAATAGGTAACAGTGTACAGATGGAAGCAAAGTGTGCAAACTGCTAGAGTTTTGGAACCAGAAGACAAAAACATGTCATGTAACCACTCATGAACTTTATTTTGTTTTAATCCACAAAATGGGTATAAAATAAAGGCTGGCTTTGGGTCCAGGGCTGCAGTTTAGGCAGCAGGTGATGGTTCATTATACTGGCTGCTTGTGACAACAATTCATTATGAAATTTTGGGCATTTACTCCGATTGGCTCATGTAAATGCTAGACAAGTTACTAACTGTTCTGAGGATCACCTCTGCTTACATTATAGGATTTTTAGGTGAATATACCTCAGATAGTCTATGTTAAAGTACTTTATACAACACATCAATGATAATGGTAATGTTTGCTCAGGAAGAATTTTGTCAATTTGCAGTTTAAAACAGCTTGCAGGTATACTTCATGATATCAAAACCTTGACTTTAATTCCCCAGGGCCTATCTGCTATGAATGATGAGATTCTATACTTTGTGAACTCACCTACCTACATAACTAAACACAGGTACTATGATTTGTAGCAGGGACTGCGAAATAATTTGCATGAATCAGATTCCTGTTCTTGGCAATTTTAACTAAGAATATTAGAATGAATTTGTCAGTTGGTAGAGAAACAGAAAAGGAAATTAGAATGACAACCAAAATACAAAACAAAACCCAGAATACAATGCAGCCTGCTGTTAATTACCTGAGTCACACTTAAGGGGAGGACACTAGAGTGAAAGTTCCCACATATTGCCAAGTTCCCCAGGGCTTCCTTGAGTCTAGAACCTTTCGCAACTTGATCTTGAGTAAGCCCCAACCTTGTCAACATTTAGTTCTTAAATATATGTGGACTGCTTCTTAATATCTCTAACAACATACTATTTTAATTTGATCTATTTTTGATGACTTTTATCCTTACAGCAAAATTATCCAAATAAATATAAATTACTTATCCAATATTATATTCCAGTATCTAGCAAAGTGTCTTGTATACAATAGGCAAATATCTAAAAAGAAAATATCTATACTAAAACCCCCAAAACCCTTGTTTTGTGAGTTTAAATTGTCAATACATTCTTTCATATATATGCATATTGAAGAAAAATAAATTTATGAAATAGACAGGAATCTTAAAATTCATTAAGGTAAAAATTTTGTCTTTTCAAAATGTCTCCAAGTGACATAATTTTCCCCTACAGACATATGAATTGACCTAAGAACTTCTTTTTTTTTTACTCTTTTAAAATACATATCATAAATTGCCCTTAGACAGCATTCATATTCCTGTTTGAGTTGATAAAAAATCTTTGTAGTTCACTGCCATCTTCATTATGCATGAAATGTGACTATATGGAATATACCGTGACTCTAGGAGCAATAATGTATTACCTTGAGGCTTACATAGATCAAAATCTGATGGCTAGATTGAGAGATAGGATAAAATGGAGGTTGAACAAAATTATTTTTAGTTGCGGTGTCGTGACTTGACAGAATAAAGTTTTATGACTATTTGGTCTATTTTATAGTGAGTATCATGCATCAGTCGAGAAAGCTGATGACCAACTTACTACACTACTGGCTCTAATAATGTGTATTCATTTCTTTTCATTTTCCATGATAATATTTTGTCATTTTAAAATTCCATCTTTATTATAATCCACCTAAGCATATTTTTTATCACCACAATACTTCCCACAATGTCTTGTTTGTAACTTATCTCTGATATATATAGTTCATTAAATGATTCATATTTCAGTCCTGGTAATAACCCAGGGAATGTAAATCTTGAGTGAAATAATTTACAGAGAAAATTATAAAACTCATTATGCACGAAGAATGAGAACTATGTTTATATAGATTTACTATTTATTCCTAACTGAGGGTGGCTTTCTACCAATGTTAATTATCCCTTTTGGTTTTTAATTGAATTCCTAAATTTTAGCTTGGCACAAGGCTACTCGGCAAATTACTACATTTCCCAGCTTCTTTTGAAGCTCTCTGTGAGCGGAGATAATGTGAACTACTTCTATGTAGTTCTCTTAAGAGGGGATTTTGCCCTTTCCTCCCCGAGTGAGATATAAGAATGATTGCAAGAGCTCAAGCAACTTCTGGAATCCATAAGTTAGAAACGGTGTGCTGAGGATGACGGGGCTGCCCTATGAGCCATATCTGGCTGAAACATACCATCAAAGAGAGATATATGAAATTTCAAAGCTTCTATAATTTTTGGTCTTTTTGTTATAGCAGCTCAGACTGTATTCCAATAGTATAGTAACATTTTAAAATTCAATTCCATTTTATGCCTCCATTATTTCCTCATGTTCGTTCCTCTTAAAGAGGCTATTTCCATTTGTTCAGCTGAGAAAGCCTTAATTCTTATTCTTTTTAGACTTGATACTTGTCTTTCTTCATCTACTATGGGTTCTCTTCTATGTTTCGTAAGCACTGTGGTCACCCAACTTTCTGTTGTGATTTAAGGGCATTTAAAAATAAGCTATAGCCCTTTAATTTGCATATTGATGGAAGTAAGGAAATGTAATTCATTTCTATATTTCCATTCTCAGTCCTTAGCACATTGCTTGGCACATGCTATGTTTCAAGAACTGTGTTTTGGATGAACACAGAAAAACCTCCAAAAAGGGAACCTAAACCAGAGAAAAGCAGCCTGGGGATCTTGGGTTGGGGAGGGAGGAGCTACCTCACTGCTGGGCTTCCCTAAGGACTGAAGAATAAGGGAGAACACCAGAAATTGAAGGCTTGATTGTTATGCATCTGTGCCTCAGGGTGGGTTTTTTTTCCCCTTAATTTTAATTTTAATTTTTCAGTGCCAGCTGGCAGAGGTCACTCCTCCCTTACCAGCTGCCTGCCTGAGCTACTGGCCAGCTGCCAGCAGCTGTGCTGTGGAAAGAGAGCCCCCCAGTACCCAAGGCAGACCACTGAATATCACTTTTGTAAGCTTCCTTGATAACTCCCCTTTCTTAACATCTAACCTCGCAAGCTAGTTATCCTTTGAACAGACAACTTTCTTCAAGAATTGAAGTGGATGTAGCTCTCTAATAAAAGACTTAGTGGATATCAACTTTATTTTCATGACCTTGTTTATATATTCTAGTCACACTACATATTTTTGTTTGTGATGCTCACGTATGGAAAGGTGTTCCAGGACCTAAATATCATAACAAAAATAGGCATCTCAATTGAGTGACTGCTTGTTTTCTCATTGCTTTTCCTGGTAAGCAAGATGGTTCAAGAAACTCTTCTCCCTCTTTTTTGGGTTTGAGTTTACATTCTTGCTCCTATCAGTAGTGACCATAAGTTGTCACCTAATGGAATTAGTTCAGTGACCCCTACAAACTAAATTAACACTCTCTATCCAGTTTCTACTGGATATGTGTCTAAATCACAGTTGGGCACCTTGTTAGCTGCCTCAGTTAAGAGTTCAGTGAAAGAATGAGCCATCCTCGCCTTTCATCCCTAGGGATTGTCTCTTAGTGTACTAGAGGCTCATTAGCAGCCTGTAACACTGAGATTGCCCACAGTATACTTATTCTAACAGGTTTTCTTACTTTTAGACATGGTAAATGTCTATTGCAGATCCTGTTGACATTTAATTTTCAAATTATCTTCTGTATTTGTTTGCAATTTACTCATAATATATGCATAATTCCAATCTGTTGAAATATTGATTCTGATTTATGATTTAGTAAATTAAGGAATGGTTGGGTTGCATATTAAACTTTGGATGTGACTCACAATATATTACATTTATATTACCCTTTAGAGTCGCACAAAGTCCTTCCATAAATACTATCTATGAGCATAATGGGGAAAAGAATCATGTTTAATTTATCTTTAAATCCTTAGGGATATAACCCAATGCTAGTGCATGAGAGATACATAATACAGGGTTTTTAGTGAACAATAAATCAAAGAGGATGATAGATGTGATAGTCTTAAAATCTACCCACAAATGAGTTGATACTTCTTGTATTTGTTTTCTATTGATGCTGTGATAAACGACCACAAAGTAAAAGGCTTAAAACAGCACAAATTTAATATCTCACATTTCCTGAATTTAGAAGGCCAAAATGCATCAAAAATCAAGTACGGGCACCAGCTTTCCAGAGGCTTGAGTTGACAATCTGTTTCCTTGCCTTTTCCAGCTTCTAGAGGCTGCCTTGCCTGGGCTTGGCCTCACTCTGACCTCAGCTCTTGTCATCTCATCTCCTTCTGTGACTCTTGACTCTCCTGCTGTCTCTTATTAGAACCTTTTGTGATTACATTAAGCCTGCCTGGATTATCCAGGATAATCTCTCCATCTCAAGATTCTTAACTTAATCATATCTGCAAAGTTTCCTTTGCCGTGTAAAACATAGCATAGATCTTGGAGATAAGAAAGTGGCATCTTTTGTGGGGGATGGGAGGCATTATTCAACCTACCACACTCAAGAGGTGCAGTCTAACTCCCCTCCTCTTGAATATGGACTGACCTTAGTGACTGTCTAAGGAATAGAGTACAGTTTAGTGACACTACAGGACTTTTCAGGTTAGGTTATTTCAGTCAATACAGTTTCTACCTGGCTCTTTTTTTCTTGGGTTTTGAAACCCTAAGCTACAGTATAAGAAGTCTGGTTTCATTGAAGTTGCTATGTTAGAGAGGCCATCTACACACATAGTGAGATCACACAGAGAGATGATCAAGAGTCAAGAGGTGTTCTAGCCCCCAGATGTTTGAGTCTTCTAATTCTAGACACTAGGCATGTAACTGCTTGAGTGAAGAAGACAATCACTCACATGCCTAGTGTCTAGGATAAGAAGATTCATCGTGAAGATGACTCCAGCCCCAGCCATCAACGGACTACAACCATAGAAAAAACTTGAGAAAGACTACTGCCTGAGGCTAGGCAGAAAAAAATGTGTGAATCAAATCAATGAAAGGTATTGTTTTAAGCTAACATTTTAGGGTAATTTGTATGGAGCAATAGATAGTCAGAAAAACAAGGCCGGGCGCGGTGGCTCAAGCCTGTAATCCCAGCACTTTGGGAGGCCGAGACGGGCGGATCACGAGGTCAGGAGATCAAGACCATCCTGGCTAACACAGTGAAACCCCGTCTCTACTAAAAAAAATACAAAAAACTAGCCGGGCGAGGTAGCGGGCGCCTGTAGTCCCAGCTACTCGGGAGGCTGAGGCAGGAGAATGGCGGGAACCCGGGAGGCGGAGCTTGCAGTGAGCTGAGATCCGGCCACTGCACTCCAGCCTGGGCCACAGAGCGAGACTCCGCCAAAAAAAAAAAAAAAAAGATAGTCAGAAAAACAGAAAATATTTTTCCAACTTTAAAGATGAGAAAACAGAAGTTTAAAGATGGCAGCATATAGAAACATTCATGAAGCAAACCCAAGTTAGAGAAGAATTAGATTAACGTCGAAAGTACTAGACAGAATTCTGGCCAGATCTCTGAAGTCCACGTTCTAACGTTTGCTTGTTGTGTGACTTTAAGTATGATTCTTAATATCTCTGTGTCTCAATCACCTTATCTGTAGAATGATAATAATAATAGTACCTACTTCATAGGTATATTCTGACTATTAAGTGGTATAATGTAGATAAACATAAAAGAGTACCTGAAATTATTAATGCCACCAAATTACAAGCTATTTTTTAGTGTTTCATTATAAATTTAGTGTATTTCTTAGGGTTACCAGTTTCCTTTCCAAATAGCATTAAAATCAACTCATGAATGTTCAAGAATATTTTATGAAGATGTCCCAGTTTTCTGGGTTCTTCCTCTAATGTACCATTCAGAAATTTGAGGGGGCGTGGGAAACTTCCCAAATGAATGGCATCTTTGGCTAGAAGCAATTCTAATTTGAATATCTATTGGGCATAATTTGGATATTCTAAAGCTTATTACTAATGTCCTACACTTTTTCTAAACCCATAGAGAGACTATTTCTTATAGAAAATCCTCTTGTCAGCGAATCAATTCTCAATTACCGTTGAACTTTCTCCCACCATCTGCATATCTTCAAACGTCTGTAACTCCTTCCATTTGCCTTCTTACCTTCCACGTTAAGATATACCCTAGAACTTAAAGTATAATAATAATAATAAATAAATAAAAATTTTAAAAAGATATTCATCTATGATCAAGCAAAAACAACAACAACAACAACAACAACAACAACAACAAACAGGTAACAAGGTTGCTGGCAGTAAAGGATCTATGGAATCCTGTGTCCCCACTGTCCTAAACATTTATCGGCAAACCTCTTACATGTCCCCAGTTGGTTTCACCTCCTATAACACTTTGCCCTTATTTCAATAATTGTAGTTTCTTAAAATCCCCAACTGCTCCAGCACTTTTCTTTTCCTCTAATAAATGGCACCAACATCTAAGTCACAGAAAAATATAAAATTCATGCACTCTTACATGGTCTTGTTTTCCTCACCGGGAAACTCTCAGGTATCAAGTCAGCCAGCCATTGTTGGCAGACACATGCAATATTTAAGCCCAGCCAATATCTTCTCAGGCAGTCATGACAAACTCATGTCTTTCTAGGGATTTTAACCACATTTAAAAGAAGTTTAACTTTCTCCTTGTGGTTTAACCCATCATTAGAACTCCTCCAAAAAGGCCCACAGTTACGGAAAGAAAAAAATAGGCATCAGTCCAAGATTTCTTCATTTTTGTTTTTCTTTTGCTTTTCTTCTGTGTTTGCAATCTCATTACCTCTGCACCCATCGACACACACTCTTCACAGTCATGGCTCCACTTTTTTTGGAGCTCAAGACTCTGACCTGTTTCAAAGCAATAACCTATTTGTGCACAGAATGAAAATCATATTAGTGAGGTTGGATGTTTTTCTTCTTAGGTACTTCTTTTTGTGTTCTAGAGTCTGATAAATCATTTCGTCGGACACTAAACTCTTTAGTGAGAATTTTTTAAAATCATCAGTTGACCGTGGATTTTCTCGTGTACTCTCTAACTGGAACCACACATTCTACTATCAAGACAAATCCAAGTTGGTAGCAAACAGAGATCTTCCTGAGAATTTGAGCTAGCTAAAGTTAAGAACAAACAAAACGTTTGTTTGATTCTTGGTATTAGTAAGAATGGAAACCTAAAGTTGACAGAGTTTTTGGTTGAGAAAAGTGGTGTAATGAGATTTTGCTTTCGTCCTATTTCTCCTAAGTGAAGAATGACAAGGCATTGAGAGTGAAATTAGTCTCTTCATTTATTGATTTGGCTATTAAAAAGAAAGAGATTTTAGAGATGTCAAAGAGTAAAATCAAAATGGGATGTGTAAAGAAGTTTTTAGAAAAACAGAATGGATGCAGATATTCAATGACTGCTTGAGACCTAACAAGAAATACAGCTATTGGCTGGGTGTGGTGCCTTATGCTCATCATCTCAGCCCTTTGAGGCTGAGCTGGGAGAATTGCTTGAGACCAGAAGTTCAAGTCCAGCAACACAGCAAGACGTGATGGTGCATACGTGTAGTTCCAGCTACTTGACTGGGTGAGGTGGAAGGATCACTTGAGCATAGGAGGTCAATGCTGCAGTGAGCTCTGATGATGCCACTGCACTCATCTGAGTGATAGAACAATATCTGGCCTAAGGAAAATGAAGAAGAGAAGAGAAGAGAAGAGAAGAGAAGAGAAGAGAAGAGAAAAGAGAAGAGAAGAAGAGACCAGATGAGACGAGAAAAGAAAAGAAAAGAAAAGAAAAGAAAAGAAAAGAAAAAAGAAATCCAGCCATGAAGAGGGTCCCTGTGGTGTAGGTAACTAAGACAAGTTTTAATAGTCATGCTGAATATTTAAGTGATTTCTCTTCTGTGTTGTTTTGTGATTGTTGTTATTTATCAAAAATAGCAGTGGAAGTTCATATTAAAGCTGAGTATCCCAAATTTGATAATCTGAAATCTGGAATGCTCCAAAATCTGAAACATTTTGAGGACCAATCTGATGCTTAAAGGAAATTATCTTTCAAATTTGGGATGTATGGCCCAGCAGGGTGGCTCGTGCCTATAATTCCAGCATTTTGGGAGGCCGAGGCAGGTGAATCCCTTGATGTTAGGAGTTTGAGACCAGCCTAGGCAACCTGATTAAATTCCATTTTTACTAAAAGTAGAAAAAATTAGCTAGGCATGGTGATGCATGCCTGTAATCCCAGCTACTCGGGAGGCTGAGGCAGGAGAATCACTTGAACCTAGGAGGCAGAGGTTGTAGTGAGCTGAGATTGTGCCACTGAACTCCAGCCTGGGCAACAGAGTGAGACTCCATCTGAAAAAAAAAAAAAAAAAAAAAATGGGCTGCTTAACCGGTAATAGTAATGCAAATATTCCAAAATCTGAGAAAATCTTAAATCCAAAACACTTCTGGTCCCAAGTTTTTGCATAAGAGATAGTCAACTTGTACCACAAACCTTGTTGGTGGAGCTTTGGGAAATGGGAAAAAAAGGTCGAAACATTCAGAAGTGGCCAAGTGACAGAGGAAAGGCAGCCACTATAGAAAGTAAAAGAAGTGCAAATCAATAATATATTTGAAACAAAAATTTGGTAGAAAACATAAACATGAGAGTAACTTCTTTAGAAGCCTCACCAACATTTATGAAATTCTTTGACATTTATAATTACAATGGAATAGGCCTCTAGCAACTTTCTTTGGATATTAAAGGGAATGTTAATCAAGAAGTGTGGAATAATTTGCTTGTTATTACAAATTTTTATTTCAGTTTAGATATTGCTCCAAAGCTTAACAGCCATCTAAAATAAAAAAGTTCTCAATCTGAGTTCAATGTGTTCTCTCATAATGACTCATTTTCTCCAGTATTTCTTGTCAATCAATAGCACTTGCACACACCTGGAAGTCATCTTTCATTTTCCTTTTTCATTTCCTACATCAAGGCATCAGGCTGTATAGGTTCTAATTTTTAAAAATTGTTATGGGTTTAGGGAGTACAGTGCATTTTTGTTCCATAGATATAGTAGTGAAGTCTTGGTTTTTAGCATAACCATCACCCTAACAGTACACATTGCACACAACAGGTAATTTCATATACCTCACCTACCTCCTCCACTCCCACTTTTTGAAGTCTCCAATCTTTATTTTTTCATGAATTATGTCCATATGTACAATGTATATTGTGTATATATATACACATATATGTATAATCTGTGTGTGAGTATGTGTGTGTGTATGTGTGTGTATAACATTTTCTTTATTCAATTATCCATTGATGGACACTTAGGTCTATTCTATAATTTTGCTATTGTAAATAGTGATGCTGTAAATATATGAATACAGGTGTCTTTTGGATATGATCCTTTATTTTCCTTTGTGTATAAATTCAATAGTGGGATTGCTGGATCAAATGGTAGCTCTATTTTTAATTATTTGAGAACTATCCATACTATTTTCAACAGAAGTTGTACTAATTTACATTCCCATCAACAGCGTATGGGCATTCCCTTTTCTTTGCATCCTCACCAACATCCATCGTTTTTTGACTTTTTAATAATAGCCATTCTGACTGCTGTAAGAGGATATCTCACTGTGATTTTAATTTGCATTTCTCTGATGATTAGTGATGTTGAGTCTGTTTTCATGTTTGCTGACTGCTTGTATGTCTTCTTTTGAGGAAAATGTTCATATCCTTTGCCCACTGTTTAATGGGGTTATTTGTTTTTTCTTGTTGAGGTGTTTGAGTTCCTTGTAGATTCTAGGTATTAGCCCTCTGATGGATGTAGAGTTTGCAAGTATTTTCTCCCTTTATGCAGATTTTCTGTTTACTCTGATGATTACATTTTTGCTGTGCAGAAGCTTTTTTATAAAGCTTAATTAAGTCTCATTTGTCTATTTTTTTGTTGTTGCATTTAAGAACTTAGTCATAAATTTTTTGCCTAGACCAATGCCCAGAAGAGTTTTTCCTAGGTATTCTTCTAATCTGTTTTATGTCAGGTCTTATATTTAAGTGTTTAAGCCATCTTGAGTTAATTTTTGTATATGGTAACAGATAGGTTTCATTCTTCTATGTATGGCTATCCAATTTCCCCAGTACCATTTATTAATTGGATCTCTGTTCCTCAGTGTATATTTTTGTCAACTTTGTCAAAGATCAGTTGGTGGTAGGTGTATAACTTTTTTTCTGGAATCTCTATTCTGTTCCATTGGTCTGTGTCTGTTTTTATACCAGTACCACACTGTTTTGGTTGCCTTAGTCTCATAGTATAACTTGAAGTCTGGTGTATGATACATCCACTTTTGTTCTTTTGGTTAAGATTGCTTTGGTTGTTTGGGCTTTTTATGTTTCCTATGAATTTTAGGATTATTTTTCCTAATTCCATGACTATAATGTCAATGATTAGATAGAAATTACATTGAACCTGTAGATTGTTTTAGGCAGTATGGTTAATTTAACAATATTGATTTTTCTAGTCCATGAGCATGGGATGTTTTTACATTTGTGTGTGTCATCTACGATTTCTTTCAGCAGTATTTGGTAGTTCTTCTTGTAGAGATCTTTTACCTTCTTGGTTAATTGTATTCCTAGTTTTTAATTTTTTCATAGCTATGGTAAATGGGATTGAGTTCTTCATTTGGTTCTCAGCTTGACTATTATTGATATATAAAAATGTTACTGATTTTTGTATGTTGATTTTGTATCCTGAAGCTTTACTGAAGTAATTTACCAAATCTAGAGGTCTTTCGTAGAGGTCTTTATGGTTTTCTAGTTCTAAAATAACATCTTCAGCAAACAGAACTAACTTCACTTCCTCTTTTCAAATTTGGATGCCTTTTATTTATTTTGCCTTATTGCTCTAGCTGGGACTTCCAGTACTAAGTTGAATAGAAGTAGACGGGCACTCAGAATGGTGCCATGCTGCAGTTGTCCAGTGCTAGGAAGCCAGTTGGACTTCACATGAGTTAAAGCACTGTCTCTCTGTGATCTCCAGGCAGCTTCCTATGCCAGGTGGAGGCCTGTGAGGGTTGAGAGGCTCTCTTGTAGCTGGATTGTAAAGGTCTGTGGTGGAAATGTGGAGCTCTGGAGGTCTCTCACTTATTCCTTCCCTGGGCTAGGAAGCAGCTCCAGTCCCCAGCAATCCTGGCTGAGGAGGCAACCCTGCTTCCGTGTCCTTCACACTTTGTAGTTTTTATTGTCTCTGTTGAATCCCAGTGTTCTCTCTCAGATCATCTGTTCAAAGTGTGAATATCTACTAAATATTTTGGTTCATCTCTGTGGATGAGACAGACCCCAGCTGTTTCTAGTCAGCCATCTTGAACCTCTCCCCCTAACTATTTTCTGGTTCTACTTCTTAATAGTTTTCAAATCTCTGTCCAGTTCATCATCCCTTCCCACTCTCTCATGGATAGCTTTAATTCTCACCTGGTGCTATGGACCAAATGTTTGTTTTTCTTCCCCACCCCAAGCCTCATATGTTAACTTTCTAATCCCCAGTGTGATGGTATTTGGAAGTGGGACTTTTGAGAGGTGATTAGATTTGATGAGGTTATGATGGTGAAGCCCTTATGATGAGAATAAGTCAGTTATCAAAAGAAGAAGAGACAGGAGATTTGTTTTTCTGTGTACACACAGTAAGGAAATGACATGAGAAGATATAACCAGGAATCTAGGCCGCACCAAGAACCTGACCACACTGGAAACCTAATCTCCAGCCTCACTTCCTGCATTCAGAGTTATAAGAAATAAGTGTTTGTTTTGTAAGCTACCCAGCCTTATAGTGGCCTGAACTAAGACACCTTGTTACTACATCAGCCTCTAGAAATGCATGCCACCTGTTATTTTGTCCCTTTATGAATCATTCTAGATCTTGCTTTGAGGGAAATCTACACAGCACAATTTGATTATCTGTTTCTTAGGTGTCGAGCCAAATTATTGAGTACTTACTATGTATTAGCCTCGATGTCTTGCTCTTTTCCTATATAAATTAATATATTTATCACAGCGCAGCTATTAAGTAGAGGCTGCTATTACAACTTCAAGGAATATGCTAAAGGGAAAAGAAGTAATGTTCTCAATCCCAGTATTAAAGCATAAAAATATAGCATTTTTAATTGCAACCCTAAACAATAATTCCTAATACTACCTTTTGCTAGAATTCCATATATTTTACAAATATATTTCTTTTTAATTTCTTTCATTTACTACTTGTCTCTTCCCCTTTGCCACTGTAGTCACCAGTTTATAAACCATAACATTTAAGCTTCTGTGCTTTGCACTTAATTTCCCCTCTAGCCAACTTCCTACTCATTCTGTAAAGCTCATCATGTACGTCCCTTTCTGCAAGGAACCACTCTCCCCCACATACCTTGTCCGTGTTAATTCCTTTCCTCTGGTCTTCCAAAGCACCCCTTGCTTATTTCTTACAACACTAGGTTGTCATTGCTTTTTTCTGTCTGCCTCCCGAGAGTTTGTGAGTGCTTTGAGCCCAATGGCTGTGTCTTGGCATTCTCTGGCAGATAGCCTAGTATCTCACTCATGATTTTCCCTAAATGTTCACTGAATGAATCAACTAAGATTCTGTGTGGTAAGCACTGGTCATTCTTTCCTAGCAGTAGATACTGTAGTTTTATAATCCCATATTTTCCCAGTTATCCTGATAAAGAAATTCAACATTTCAAATACCGTTTTGTTGTTTTTGTTGTTCTTTACCTAAGAAGTTTTACAGATATGTATAGCTTTAGAATTTTTTTTTTTTCATTTTAAGTAATAGTGCCTATTCTTCTGGAACACACTTTGCCTAAGCCTCGAGACTTGAGACTATAGAACTTAGAAAAATTTCATTCTACTATTAAACTTTGCAATGTAATTTTCAAAGTGCAAACAGAATCCAGGAGTTATATTTAGTTTCTAAATTGGCATTTAGTTGGAGCATAGTATTGAAAATTGTCTTTCAATTTTCTGTTAGCTTGTCAGCTGGTATGTGTTCAATGACTTCGAGGTATAATATCTGCTACCATAGTAGCTTAACTACCTTAAAAATGATCTGTGACTAGTGGAATTCAATTTTGTATAGAACAAGTGTCTTCTTATATAATAATGATGATAAAATACTGCTCCCTTATATTGAGAATGTAGTAAAAGAAACTGTGAGGTTTTTTATTCATAAAGGAATAAAGAGTTTAACAAAGGGCTTTAGGGTTATACTGTATTAATAGATAACAATATATTCATTTTCTTTATCTAAATAATAATTACATATTTTATGAGTTCAATCATCAGCCTAGGAAAACCTATTCAGTAGCAATACTTGGACATGTGTATTTTTTATTTTGTATTAATTAAATCATGCCAGGTATAATACAGGTTGCCAAGATTAACAAATTTTTCAGCTATTAATTTTTATACCTGTTTATAAAACAGGAAGTACTTCAAATTTTCTTAACCTGATACTTATCATTTTAATTGTAAAGACCAAATGTCAAATTGTCATTACAGGAATAGTTAACAAAGCAATTAAAAAAAAAGCAAGAACTCTTGCACCTTATGCAGGCTATTCATATTGCAATATTCTGGCATAGGTTTTAGAATAAAAGCATCATCTTTTCTGATTGTTATATTGTTACTTTAGAAGAGAGAAAACACAACACTAGTATTAAGAAGAATAAACCTAAGTTTATGTATCATTTATAAAATGACTTCTCAGAAATATTTATAGTATTAAAAATTATTTTTTATTTCACTCTTAGAGAAATATGTTTCTATTTTGTCATTGTTGCCATCATGACCTTATTAGTACTGAGGGAAAATGGGACAGTTTACTACTTTGCTATGGCTGCCACAATAAAATACCACAGACTGGCCAATTTTATAGACATTTATTTTCTCAGACTTCTGGAGGCTGGAAATCCAAGATCAAGGTACAGGCAAGTTTGGATTCTTCCAAGACTCTCTCCTTGGCTTGCAGATGATCACTCTTTCGCTGTGTCTTCACACGGCCTTTTCCCTGAGTGTGTCCACTCCTAGTGTCTCTCTTTATATCCTAATCTTCGCATAGGGACATCATCCTAAAGCCTTACTTTAACTTCATTGCCTCTTTAAAGGTCCTACCTTGAGATATATTCACATTCTGAGACACTGGGGGTTAGAACTTTAGCATAAACATTTTTGAGGACATAATTCAGCGTGTAACAAGCACTGTCAACAGATCAACATAAGTCACATGGTGTGATCTCTTTCCCTTTTATGTTTTGCAATTTAAATTATTTTTATAAGAAAGAATATTTGGGATATCTGTAAATAGCTATATTGAGAGAGTCTGTGGTTTTCTCCTTCCGAGTGTATATAGGTTTGATTTATTAAGGATAATGGATCTCATTTAAATTATAATTATATTGTCATATCACCTATCTTTATGTAATGGTGCCTTTTCCTTATGGTTTCTGTGTAATTGTCTTTGCATTACAAATCAACTTTATTAGGACCATAACATGATGTTAGCTTTTTGCTCTGTGACATAATCAATGGCAAAAGAAGAATTCAATGTGATTACTATATTGAATAATATGTTTAAGGATAATATACATCTCATGAATGCAGAGGAATCAAACTAGAAATGAAAAATTTTCCTCATGTGAGGTCTCTAAATATAAATCTGAATGCTATTACATTGGTTAAATCTAATTTCCCAGAAAACAGAGGAAAAACTCTAAAAGGATGAGATTTCTTTTTAGGGAAATAGAAAATGTAATAGATGAGTGGTTTTTTAAAACCTCAATAATGTGTTCACTATATAGTGCATTTAAAATTGAGTTATTTTAAAATTTGTGATTATTTACTTAGTAATGGAATTAAATAAATATCTTCCATCAAAAGTGATGACAATAGTTGATTCATTTGAAGGGCATATCCATGTAGAACTGTATAAAACTGAAATTTGTGGTATTAGCTCAGTACAAAACAGCATATTAGAAAGTGGTGTCATAGAGTGCCTGGAAAATACACATGTAACTCAGTGTTTGATCTACCTGACATGACTAGACGAAGACCTCCTATTGTTCTTTATTTCCCATCCCTGTTAGGGGATGGCCATGACTTTATGATTTCAGATACTATTTAGTCTATGTTTCATATATTTTTCTCTACCAAGGCTACTATTTTTTGCATCAGTAGTATTTTAATAAGTAATGTTCTTCTGAAAAGTATATATGGATTTCTTATAAATCATTACTCATGGTTGAACCATTAAATATGTACCATCTTTGTAGACAGGTATCTGAAGTACTAAGGGAAATCACTTACTCTCAAGTTCCTGAGATCAGCAAGGGAAGACAGAAAAGCTAACTAACTTTGCAAGACAATATTTTAACTGCAAAATTAGAGGTAAATATGTGCTTAGAGTCAAGGGCTAAGGATAATTAATTCAGGCTCAGGAGTCAAGTTGATGGGTAGTGTCTGGGTAGATTTCCCAGAAGATGATAACACTGGAAATAAATTTTGAAGGGATTAAGTGTCAGTAAAGAATGAAGAATTCTCAGTGAAAAAGTATTGAAAGCTTCTTATCTTTATCTATTAGAGCATGTTCCAAATTTGAAGATAAAAGTTGAAATAGGAAGAAGAAGGGGCAACTCCTTGGACACTGAGGCTACAGATGGAAGTGAGGCCCCTTTGGTAAAGAACTTTCTGCACCCTAATAAGGTATTTAAATGTTATCCTATAGGTGATGGAAGTTTGGAGAGGTTGGTTCTGGGGATAATATTTTTAGAAGATGTTGTCTGCAATACAAACTTAACAGTTTCAAACTGCATACGTTTATTATTCCATAGTTGTCATGGGTCAGAGTCCACACTTGGCTTATGACCAGGTCCTCTGCTCAGGGTCTCCCATGGCTGCAAAGAAGTTGAAAACACACAAGGTGTGTTTGCATCTGGATGCTTAACTAAGGAAAAATCCACTACATTCAGATTCCTTCAGGTTTATTCAGTTTTTTTATACAATGCATTTCCATGTCATTCTGTGACTGAAGGTCCCAGCTTTTTATTAGCCATTGCCTGGAGGCTAACTTCAAATTTTAGAGGCTACCCTCACAACTCTGCCATGTGGCCTTCTGCATAGGTAGTTTGTAACATGACTGCTTGTTTCTTCAAAGAAAGCAGGAGAATCTCCCTGTCTCCTTTCTGCTGAAATGGAGTCCTACGTATCATAAAATGGTGATAGGGTAATATCCCATCACCTTTGCCATATTCTATTGGTTAGAATAAAGGCACAGTTTTTATCCACACTTTGAAAGAGCACATGATATAAAGGTTTACAATAAAGAAAATAACAAACACAATGTAGAATAGACCAGAACTACTTCTATTACCCAGACCAAGAACAACAGCATTACCTATGAATTTATTGGAAATTTAAATTCTCATGTTTCACCCCAGATCTTACAAATCACAAACTTTAAGAGCGAGCCTGGTGTTCTGTGTCTTAACAAGTTCTTCAGGTGATTTTCATACCTGCTAAATTTTGAGGACCACTGATTAAATGGCAAATCTTCTTGTTCCCCTATGAATAAGGTTTGATATATCATCTGAGGAAAGAAAGAAATATATCCTTTCTTTTATGGGGAAAAAAAATAATGAGCTGGGGAAAGGTTCCAGAATCAGGTTGTCTCCTCCAGAATTAATAGGAATTATAGTTACAAAAAAAGAGTAAAGAAGAGAAACTAAAATAAATGAATAAGAGACAGTAGGTGAAGCTAGATTCAAATGGTTAAAAACAGTAGTACATGACAAAGAATGGGAATTTGAGGAATTAGATACTGAAAGCAATTCCTGAGCTAAATTACAGGAAAATGCAAAGAATTTTTATCAGTTTTCTATATTTAGGGACCTTGCTTAAACATTAGTGATAGGATTGGGAGTGTAAAAAAAATAGATGCTGGTGTTTTTATCAAGAGTCTATTGAATGAAACAACTATGGGCTGAGAAATATTCACACTCAAGGGACAGCTAGAAGAAAACATCATTATCTGGTATGGTTTGGCTGTGTCCCCACCGAACTCTCATCTTGAATTCCCATGTGTTGTGGGAGGGAGGTGATTGAATCATTGTGGCAAGTCTTTCCCATGCTGGTCTCATGATAGTGAATAAGTCTCACGAGATCTGATGGTTTTGAAAAATGAGAGTCTCCCTGCACAAGCTCTCTCTCTTTGCCTGCTGCCATCCATGTAAGACATGACTTGCTTCTCCTTCCCTCCTGCCATGATTATGAGGCTTCCCCAGTCACATGGAACTGTTAAGTTCAATTAAACCTCTTTATTTTGTAAATTACCCAGTCTCAGATATGTCTTTATCAGCAGCATGAAAATGGACTACTACAGTACCTGTATTGTTAACTAAAACAAGAGAGAGAACAGGAATCTTGGAAGCTTAGGAAAGGCAGATTTAAAAAATAAATAAAATATTCAAGAGTGCTGCATACCACAGGGCAATTGTATTGGAACACATTAGTTAGAGATACAGACCTAATTCAAACCGCTTAAAGCAATAAAAATATCTGCATTAATAATTTATTTTTCATATTAATAAGAAATCTGGCATAATGGCTGACTGGTTCTTTCATGACAAGTTCGTGTTTCTCTCCCTGTCTCCCTCTCTCTCTTCTTTTTTTTTCTCAGAAGATGTAGACTGATCTATTATTCCTGGGGAGAACAGGGGAAGGATATATTGCTCTCTTTCCTCCATCATCCATATACATTTTGGAAAAAGACTCTGTTTGGTTCTACTTAGATCACATGACCACTTCAAAAGGATGACATATTTCTACTGGCTGGCCTGGGTCATATGCTCACTGTTGCAAGAAGATAGAAAAGACGAATTGGTATTAGACCACAAATATTGTCAGTAAGGTAATTCCTGAGAGGTATCTATTTGTTTTGATGCCAGAGCAATTTAGGTAGCAGATCTGGTATCAAAGCAAGATTTTGCAGTGGTTAACATGTAAAGAAAAGAAGGTGATAGTGATTCATGTTCTGCCTGTGGTATCATGACCATTGAAATTGCTTCCTTTTTCTGTGTTTTTGAATTTTTATTTGTATTCTTTTTAAATTGTTTACATAGAAATTCATCAGTGAGCCCTTTACCCAGGTTATCTGATTTTCAGTTCTGATTCAGCTCTTTTTTTTTCTTTTTTTCATATATATATGAAATATATATATGAAAAATTTACATATGTATATATATTTAAATGAATAGATATATTTCAACTATATAAATATATATATATATTTTAATTATACTTTAAGTTCTGGGGTACTTGTGCAGAACATGCAGGTTTGTTACATAGGTATAGATGTGCCATGGTGGTTTGCTGCACCCATCAACCCATCATCTAGGTTTTAAGCCCCACATGCATTAGGTATTTCTCCAAATGCTATCCCTCCCATTGTCCCTCACCCCCCAACAGGCCCTGATGTGTGATGTTCCCCTCCCTGTGTCCATGTTCCTCTTTATGGAAGTAGATACCAAAGTAAAGAAAAGGAACCTGTCTTTATTCCTATGTTCTCACCTGAAATAACCACCATTGAATTATGACAAGAGGTTCTCTATCTTAGTCCTGTGCTCTCCAGTGGCACCCCTGTTCAAGGGGCAGAAAATCCACATGGTCAGAGGCCACACTCCAATTGCTAGGTTATTTTCTAGGTTCCAAATTCCCTGTCCAAATGGCTCCATATTCATTTCCAGGACTTGCAAAGTTCTCTGCTCCATCCCGATCCAATAGAGGAAAAGCACATCATACTTGTGCACCATCCAAGGCCCAGCATGTGAGTTTTTGCCTTTTGGAGATGAATAAGAAAGTTGGACGTGTTGGACTGTGCTTAATGAATGCATGGGTATGAAGCTTCTCACAGCGCTGGAGCTGGTGGGAAAAGCATAGTGGTGGATGATGTGGACCAGCCCTCCTTGGCGTCCACATTCCAGCAAGAAACTACAAGGGGTCCAAGAAATTTGAAGTTAGCCTTTCAGGTAATTATGAACTTACATTTGTCAAAGTAGAAGACTAGTCTGTGGTGTATTTAACATTTTGTTAGCTTAATTGGTAAGTTTTAAATATTCAGACATATGTTATATAAATCTTTATTTGTACTCTGGCTTTAAGACCCACAATCGTTAAGGGCGGATCGCATAGATAACTTCGGGGGACAAAAGACAGTACAAGATGTGATTCTGGTCAATCAGTTAGTTACAAAAAATTTGTTAATAACACATGATACTCTATGCTATAAAGTTCTGGTTCCTTGCTCTGGTGTTTGTTCATAATAAATGGCTACAATTATGTCTACGCTTGTATCCATGCTCTTAGCTAATTTCTTCCTACACAGATTCTGTCCTTCTTCATGTGAATTGCTTTGGTCAACGGAGCAATATCAATGTAATATAAGCAGAGACTTAAGAAATACTTTTTCATTGGGGCTTCTCTGCTCTTGCTATTCTGAGATTCCTATCATGTAAAAAACCTTGAGATAGTCTCTTGGATGGTAAGAAATACATGGCCAAGTCATCCTATTACCCGAGCTGCCATCAAGCCTACCATCAGATGTATGTGTGGGGCCATCTAATCTCAGCTGAACCACTAGCTGACCATAGAGAGATCAGCTGAATCAGACCAGGTCAGAACAGTCCAACTGACATAGAAAAACTGAGAAACGATAAGTATTTCTTAAGTCACTAAGTGTTGGAGTGGTTTGTTATATAGCAATACCTATTGAAACATTTACCCAGGATTTTCATTACTAAGTCATTTCTTATTTTCTTTATGATATATTCTAAACGCAACACGACACAGAAGATGCTTTAATATATATCCATGCTTGCCCCTTTAGCTTTATCTCTTTGATGTCCCCCCATCTCTAACCCTTACATCCCATCTTAATGCCATGTATAATGGCTTGCAGGCTTTCAAACATCCAAAGCTCTTTCAAATCATTGACTTTGGTTTTGCTTCTCTTTCTACCTTGATTTCCCTTCTATTGTATGTTCTGATTCCCTTAAAGGGAATCATTTTTTTCAAGGCCCATTTCCTATCTTTTAATTTTTTCTGGTCCACTGACATAGAGTAGTACACTCTCATTTTCTCCCATTGCATTATAATATTTAATTGTACCCATTATTCTACACTTACTGCTCTCTTTCTATTACATTTTAAGTGAGTCAGCCCTTTGACAGTAGGAGCCATTATCTATTTGTCTCTGCGTCCTCAACATCTAATAGAGATGATGATATAAACTTAATGCAGGATGGGTGAATGACAAATGAGAAAAGAAGAGAGAAGGGAAAGATTAAAAAAAAAAAAAAGAAGTAGACAACAGATACAGACATCTTGCTTCACTTCCAGGACTGAGATGGAAGGAAAACAATAATTCAAATCAAGGGAAATGGGTTGTTTTTATTGTTATGGGCTGTTATTTTTTAATTTGACTTCAGAAGCTATTCTACAGCCTGTTTTTATGAGGATTTAAAAGTCAAAATAAAGGCAGGGGATTAGTTTTTGGGTTAAGTGTCTTGAGAATGGCATGTTTGGATGTATTTGGCTAATTAGCGTTATATGAAAGAAGTTTTTCTGATATAGGATATAAGAATGTCTCTGTGTGTGTGTGTGTGTGTGTGTGTGTGTGTATAAGCAAGTAATAATATAGGAAATTGGGTGAGTTCTCCATCACACTGTCTCTACTTACCACATGAAGTTTTAGGCAATTGGGAAAGATCTACTCTAAGCAAAGGGGAAAGAGGAATACGGGGGAGTGGAGGAGTTCAATAAAGGTCTGGAACAACCAATGCGTTGACCTTGAGAGTGGATCAATGATATTTAAAGGATACGTAGGCAACTTTGTTATTTTCCATTACCTTTCTTTATTGACAAACTGATTTATTGTGTTCTTTTTCTGGCGTATTTTTCACAATTCGTCTTAGTTAATCATACTTTCCCATCTTGTTACAGAATTTTTTATTTTCTTATTTTTTAGGGGATAATGCCAGAGTTATATATAATCTGTATTTGGTTGAAAATGGTTTTATAGTTGTAAGCCTATTAATTTTAAAGTGATACTCAGGCTTCCCATAATCATTTCACTTTTAGTACTTCTATCTGTTTTGTGACAGAATCAACAGTGAACGAGATTTATTCAGTTTGAGTTATTTAACATCTGTAAGGATTAAGTTGACAGAATTGTTGTGATAGAATTAATATCCTCTTTATTCCTTGGCATAGAAAGATATGAATAATTTGAAGTCGTATTCTTATCCTTCCACTTCAACACACACATTTTGTGGCTTCTCAAAAAAAGATCAACATGTTTCAGAAAGAGCTTATAAATCTCTCTTTAGAGTATGACTGGGTAAATACATAGCTCTAGAATAAATACTTTGGTAGAAAAATTTTGGAAAGAATCATGATGAAATGAAAAACATCCAGATGTTGGAATCAGAAAAAGGCCTGAATTTACACATGGCTTGGTTTCTTATTAACTTTTTGACAAGAAACATGTTTCACCCTCACTTTTAGGGACAGTTTTTAAATTTAATCTTATAAGATTACTGTTAATGTTCACTTAAATAAAACTCCTAAAGTGACAAGCAAAATGTGTGGCATATAAGGGGTTCTTGATAAATGGTTTGCTCCCTTTTTCTTTTACTTCTCTGGACAATAGCAAAGTAAAACTTTACAAATATCCAGTTATCTTTTGGCAGACAGATCTTTCTTCAGAAAACCTGAGCTGTGCCATATGCTGGAGATGCTTAACATTATGCTTTATATACAAACACAGCATCTCATTTATGTTAACAATGTTAAATGTCTTTGATATTTCTTTAAGGGTATTCATGTTTGCAATGTTTCACTTACTTTTCTGTTCAATGCCCTACTAAATGCATAGCGGGTATTAGAAATGAAATGTAGTTAAGGAAGGAAAACATCCAAAAGCTATTCAGGTGTTTGAGTAGTGAAAATGTACGCAAAAGGAAAAAATTATATAAATATATGTGTATATATGTATAGATATCCCTTTTTTCCAACCTGGCACACATCTGTGGATAGTTACTGTTGGGTGTCCCACAACTCAGGTTCCTTGGTATACTCAGTAGGCCAAAAGGGGAGAGATAGAGAGAGACAGAGAGAGACAGATATCACAGAACCTAATCTCCAAACTTAATTGGCATTCTTGACGTTATCCTATCAACAATTCCAGTCCCAGACAGTACACTGTCTTTTAGATATCAGTTTCTCCCCGACCCCCACGAAGGACATAGACAAAGAGAGGGTCATATGAGCATCAAGGGGGACCTTTCTGAGAAGACAAAATCTAACCAGATCAGGAAGATACATTTAGAATATATCAGTATAAAAGACAGCGGAGGGATTTGGGGAGCTGTTGGAGCAACTCATTCTTCCTTTGCACTGCTCTTTGATCTTATGGAAATGGCTCTTCTTTAATTCTGTATTTAATTTTCAGATATTCATTCTCTCTCTTTCTGAAAGACTCTACAGAGTTGCCTGAGCTCAGATTCTAGAGCAAGCAATTGTTATTAAGTGCGTACTGTAGACCACTGACAACAATAAAGGAGACATAAAATGTCTATAATCAGGAAGTTAGAACCTACTAGGTGGGTTAGACTGGAAATCAAAGGATTATTTAAAACATTAAAAATGAAGGCTATAAAAGAAATGGGAGGTTGAAATATAAAATAATGTTATATTATTCATTTTAATATATGTATTTTCCATGATTTTTTTTGTGGGTGTGTTTTTTTTTATATGAATATATATATTTATTATTATTATTATTATACTTTAAGTTGTAGGGTACATGTGCATAACGTGCAGGTTTGTTACATATGTATACTTGTGCCATATTGGTGTGCTGCACCCATCAACTCGTCATTTACATCAGGTATAACTCCCAATGCAATCCCTCCCCCCTACCCCCTCCCCATGATAGGCCCCAGTGTGTGATGTTCCCCTTCCTGAGTCCAAGTGATCTCATTGTTCAGTTCGCACCTATGAGTGAGAACATGCGGTGTTTGGTTTTCTGTTCTTGTGATAGTTTGCTAAGAATGATGGTTTCCAGCTGCATCCATGTCCCTACAAAGGACACAAACTCATCCTTTTTGATGGCTGCATAGTATTCCATGGTGTATATGTACCACATTTTCTTAATCCAATCTGTCACTGATGGACATTTGGGTTGATTCCAAGTCTTTGCTATGGTGAATAGTGCTGCAATAAACATACGTGTGCATGTGTCTTTATAGCAGCATAATTTATAATCCTTTGGGTATATCCCCAGTAATGGGATGGCCTGGGTCATATGGTACATCTAGTTCTAGATCCTTGAGGAATCGCCATACTGTTTTCCATAATGGTTGAACTAGTTTACAATCCCACCAACAGTGTAAAAGTGTTCCTATTTCTCCACATCCTCTCCAGCACCTGTTGTTTCTTGACTTTTTAATGATCGCCATTCTAACTGGTGTGAGATGGTATCTCATTGTGGTTTTGATTTGCATTTCTCTGATGGCCAGTGATGATGAGCATTTTTTCATGTGTCTGTTGGCTGTATGAACGTCTTCTTTTGAGAAATGTCTGTTCATATACTTTGCCCACTTTTTGATGGGGTTGTTTGTTTTTTTCTTGTAAATTTGTTTGAGTTCTTTGTAGGTTCTGGATATTAGCCCTTTGTCAGAGGAGTAGATTGCAAAAATCTTCTCCCATTCTGCAGGTTGCCTGTTCACTCTGATGGTAGTTTCTTTTGCTCTGCAGAAGCTCTTTAGTTTAATGAGATCCCATTTGTCAATTTTGGCTTTTGCTGCCGTTGCTTTTGGTGTTTTAGACATGAAGTCTTTGCCCATGCCTATGTCCTGAATGGTACTACCTAGGTTTTCCTCTAGGGTTTTTATGGTATTAGATCTAACATTTAAGTCTCTAATCCACCTTGAATTAATTTTCGTATAAGGAGTAAGGAAAGGATCCAGTTTCAGCTTTCTACTTATGGCTAGCCAATTTTCCCAGCACCATTTATTAAATAGGGAATCCTTACCCCATTTCTTGTTTCTCTCAGGTTTGTCAAAGATCAGATGGCTGTAGATGTGTGGTATTATTTCTGAGGACTCTGTTCTGTTCCATTGGTCTAGATCTCTGTTTTGGTACCAGTACCATGCTGTTTTGGTTACTGTAGCCTTGTAGTATAGTTTGAAGTCAGGTAGCGTGATGCCTCCAGCTTTGTTCTTTTGACTTAGGATTGTCTTGGAGATGCGGGCTCTTTTTTGGCTCCATATGAACTTTAAAGCAGTTTTTTTTCCAAATCTGTGAAGAAACTCATTGGTAGCTTGATGGGGATGGCATTGAATCTATAAATTACCTTGGGCAGTATGGCCATTTTCATGATATTGGTTCTTCCTATCCATGAGCATGGTATGTTCTTCCATTTGTTTGTGTCCTCTTTGATTTCACTGAGCAGTGGTTTGTAGTTCTCCTTGAAGAGGTCCTTTACATCCCTTGTAAGTTGGATTCCTAGATAGTTTATTCTCTTTGAAGCAATTGTGAATGTAAGTTCATTCCTGATTTGGCTCTCTGTTTGTCTGTTACTGGTGTATAAGAATGCTTGTGATTTTGCACATTAATTTTGTATCCTGAGACTTTGCTGAAGTTGCTTATCAGCTTAAGGAGATTTTGGGCTGAGACAATGGGGTTTTCTAAATATACAATCATGTCATCTGCAAAGAGAGACAATTTGACTTCTTCTTTTCCTAACTGAATACCCTTGATTTCTTTCTCTTGCCTAATTGCCCTAGCCAGAACTTCCAACACTATGTTGAATAGGAGTGGTGAGAGAGGGCATCCCTGTCTTGTGCCAGTTGTCAAAGGGAATTTTTCCAGTTTTTGCCCATTCAGTATGATATTGGCTGTGGGTTTGTCATAGATAGCTCTTATTATTTTGAGGTATGTTCCATCAATACCGAATTTATTGAGCGTTTTTAACATGAAAGGCTGTTGAATTTTGTCAAAAGCCTTTTCTGCATCTATTGAGATAATCATGTGGTTCTTGTCTTTGGTTCTGTTTATATGCTGGATTATGTTTATTGATTTGCGAATGTTGAACCAGCCTTGCATCCCAGGGATGAAGCCCACTTGATCATGGTGGATAAGCTTTTTGATGTGTTGCTGAATCCGGTTTGCCAGTATTTTATTGAGGATTTTTGCATCGATGTTCATCAGGGATATTGGTCTAAAATTCTCTTTTTTTGTTGTGTCTCTGCCAGGCTTTGGTATCAGGATGATGTTGGCCTCATAAAATGAGTTAGGGAGGATTCCCTCTTTTTCTATTGATTGGAATAGTTTCAGAAGGAATGGTACCAACTCCTCCTTGTACCTCTGGTAGAATTCGGCTGTGAATCCATCTGGTCCTGGACTTTGTTTGGTTGGTAGGCTATTAATTATTGCCTCAATTTCAGAGCCTGCTATTGGTCTATTCAGGGATTCAACTTCTTCCTGGTTTAGTCTTGGAAGAGTGTAAGTGTCCAGGAAATTATCCATTTCTTCTAGATTTTCCAGTTTATTTGCGTAGAGGTGTTTATAGTATTCTCTGATGGTAGTTTGTATTTCTGTGGGGTCGGTGGTGATATCCCCTTTATCATTTTTTATTGCGTCTATTTGATTCTTCTCTCTTTTCTTCTTTATTAGTCTTGCTGGTGGTCTGTCAATTTTGTTGATCTTTTCAAAAAACCAACTCCTGGATTCATTGATTTTTTGGAGAGTTTTTTGTGTCTCTATCTCCTTCAGTTCTGCTCTGATCTTAGTTATTTCTTGCCTTCTGCTAGCTTTCGAATGTGTTTGCTCTTGCTTCTCTAGTTCTTTTAATTGCGATGTTAGAGTGTCAATTTTAGATCTTTCCTGCTTTCTCTTGTGGGCATTTAGTGCTATAAATTTCCCTCTACACACTGCTTTAAATGTGTCCCAGAGATTCTGGTATGTTGTATCTTTCTTCTCATTGGTTTCAAAGAACATCTTTATTTCTGCCTTCATTTCGTTAT
This sequence comes from Macaca fascicularis, assembly GCF_037993035.2. Taxonomy (NCBI): domain Eukaryota; kingdom Metazoa; phylum Chordata; class Mammalia; order Primates; family Cercopithecidae; genus Macaca; species Macaca fascicularis. The sequence goes on along the minus strand of NC_088391.1, from coordinate 56,811,313 downwards.
GTACCCAGTAGTCATTCAGGAGCAGGTTGTTCAGTTTCCATGTAGTTGAGCGGTTTTGATTGAGTTTCTTAGTCCTGAGTTCTAGTTTGATTGCACTGTGGTCTGAGAGACAGTTTGTTATAATTTCTGTTCTTATACATTTGCTGAGGAGTGCTTTACTTCCAATTACATGGTCGATTTTGGAGTAAGTACGATGTGGTGCTGAGAAGAATGTATATTCTGTTGATTTGGGGTGGAGAGTTCTATAGATGTCTATTAGGTCTGCTTGCTGCAGAGATGAGTTCAATTCCTGGATATCCTTGTAAACTTTCTGTCTCGTTGATCTGTCTAATGTTGACAGTGGAGTGTTGAAGTCTCCCATTATTATTGTATGGGAGTCTAAGTCTCTTTGTAAGTCTCTAAGGACTTGCTTTATGAATCTGGGTGCTCCTGTATTGGGTGCATATATATTTAGGATAGTTAGCTCTTCCTGTTGAATTGATCCTTTTACCATTATGTAATGGCCTTCTTTGTCTCTTTTGATCTTTGATGGTTTAAAGTCTGTTTTATCAGAGACTAGGATTGCAACCCCCGCTTTTTTTTGTTCTCCATTTGCTTGGTAAATCTTCCTCCATCCCTTTACTTTGAGCCTATGTATGTCTCTGCGTGTGAGATGGGTCTCCTGAATAGAGCAGACTGATGGGTCTTGACTCTTTATCCAGTTTGCCAGTCTGTGTCTTTTAATTGGAGCATTTAGTCCATTTACATTTAAGTTTAAGATTGTTATGTGTGAACTTGAGCCTGCCATTATTATATTAACTGGTTATTTTGCTCGTTAGTTGATGTAGTTTCTTCCTAGCCTCGATGGTCTTTACATTTTGGCATATTTTTGCAATGGCTTGTACCGGTTGTTCCTTTCCATGTTTAGTGCTTCCTTCAGGGTCTCTTGTAAGGCAGGCCTAGTGGTTACAAAATCTCTAAGCATTTGCTTATCTGTAAAGGATTTTATTTCTCCTTCACTTATGAAACTTAGTTTGGCTGGATATGAAATTCTGGGTTGAAAATTCTTTTCTTTAAGAATGTTGAATATTGACCCCCATTCTCTTCTGGCTTGGAGAGTTTCTGCCGAGAGATCTGCTGTTAGTCTGATGGGCTTCCCTTTGTGGGTTACCCGACCTTTCTCTCTGGCTGCCCTTAAGATTTTTTCCTTCATTTCAACTTTGGTGAATCTGGCAATTATGTGTCTTGGAGTTGCTCTTCTCGAGGAGTATCTTTGTGGCGTTCTCTGTATTTCCTGGATTTGAATGTTGGCCTGCCCTACTAGGTTGGGGACGTTCTCCTGGATGATATCCTGAAGAGTGTTTTCCAACTTGGTTCCATTTTCCCCCTCACTTTCAGGCACCCCAATCAGACGTAGATTTGGTCTTTTTACATAATCCCATACTTCTTGCAGGCTTTGTTCATTTCTTTTTCTTCTTTTTTCTTTTGGTTTCTCTTCTTGCTTCATTTCATTCATTTGATCCTCAATCGCAGATACTCTTTCTTCCAGTTGATCGAGTCGGTTACTGAAGCTTGTGCATTTGTCACGTATTTCTCGTGTCATGGTTTTCATCTCTTTCATTTCGTTTATGACCTTCTCTGCATTAATTACTCTAGCCATCAATTCTTCCACTTTTTTTTCAAGATTTTTAGTTTCTTTGCGCTGGGTACGTAATTCCTCCTTTAGCTCTGAGAAATTTGATGGACTGAAGCCTTCTTCTCTCATCTCGTCAAAGTCATTCTCCGTCCAGCTTTGATCCATTGCTGGCGATGAGCTGCACTCCTTTGCCAGGGGAGATGCGCTCTTATTTTTTGAATTTCCAGCTTTTCTGCCCTGCTTTTTCTCCATCTTTGTGGTTTTATCTGCCTCTGGTCTTTGATGATGGTGGTGTACTGATGGGGTTTTGGTGTAGGTGTCCTTCCTGTTTGATAGTTTTCCTTCTAACAGTCAGGACCCTCAGCTGTAGGTCTGTTGGAGATTGCTTGAGGTCCACTCCAGACCCTGTTTGCCTGGGTATCAGCAGCAGAGGCTGCAGAAGATAGAATATTTCTGAACAGCGAGTGTACCTGTCTGATTCTTGCTTTGGAAGCTTCCTCTCAGGGGTGTACTCCACCCTGTGAGGTGTGGGGTGTCAGACTGCCCCTAGTGGGGGATGTCTCCCAGTTAGGCTACTCAGGGGTCAGGGACCCACTTGAGCAGGGAGTCTGTCCCTTCTCAGATCTCAACCTCCGTGTTGGGAGATCCACTGCTCTCTTCAAAGCTGTCAGACAGAGTCGTTTGTGTCTGCAGAGGTTTCGGCTGCGTTTTTTATTGCCCTGTCCCTAGAGGTGGAGTCTACAGAGACAGGCAGGTTTCCTTGAGCTGCTGTGAGCTCCACCCAGTTCGAGCTTCCCAGCAGCTTTGTTTACCTACTTAAGCCTCAGCAATGGCGGGCGCCCCTCCCCCAGCCTCGCTGCTGCCTTGCCGGTAGATCACAGACTGCTGTGCTAGCAATGAGGGAGGCTCCGTGGGTGTGGGACCGTCCCGGCCAGGTGTGGGATATGATCTCTTGGTGTGCCTGTTTGCTTAAAGCGCAGTATTGGGGTGGGAGTTACCCGATTTTCCAGCTGTTGTGTGTCTCAGTTCCCCTGGCTAGGAAAAGGGATTCCCTTCCCCCTTGCGCTTCCCAGGTGAGGCAATGCCTCACCCTGCTTCAGCTCTCGCTGGTCGGGCTGCAGCAGCTGACCAGCACCGATCGTCCGGCACTCCCCAGGGAGATGAACCCAGTACCTCAGTTGAAAATGAAGAAATCACCGGTCTTCTGTGTCGCTTGCGCTGGGAGTTGGAGACTGGAGCTGTTCCTATTCGGCCATCTTGCTCCGCCCACCTCCTTTTCCATGATTTTGACTAAGAATAATTTATAACTTGAATTTTATGTCTTAGAAACTTCATCTTATGAATGCATATACCTCCCTGGTGAACCCAATTTTTATGTCCAGGGAAGAAGTAGATCCAGGAGCCTGAATAAAGATCAGTAGCAAAAATGATGCCATCTTTGCCTCTCTGTGTATATTTGGGCAAATATAGAAAACAATATCTCCGATAATATACAGTGATCAATTCAGCAAGGAAGTCAGGAGATCTGGATGGTATAGGACTGAAGAGTTCAAGAGTCTGGAAACCGGTGTTTTATATACAGCTCTGCCACCCACAAGGTGGTGATTTTTGACAAGTTCCTAAACTTTGCTAATCCCTGGTTTCCTCATCTATTAAAATAAGTGCTATAATAATCTCTACTCCATAGGATTCAGAATTAGATGAGGTGATTCACAAAAAGTACATAGCATGTATTATTATACTTAGCATAGTATTGACCAAAAGTAGTTTTAATAATGTAAAATATGTTTGGATATATTTAGCAGTATCTTTTTCATTTTTCCATCCATAAAACTGTATACACAGATATACATGAATATGTACTGAATATGTGCATGAATATTAGACTATATATAGAGTACAGTAAAATGTTGGGAATATATGTAAATTAGTTTTTATATTTTATTTTTATTTTTTTCTTTTCCAACTTTTATTTATTTTAGGTTCAGGGGGTATATTTGCATGTTTGTTATATGAGTAAATTGCATGACACTAGAGTTTAGTGTGCAAATGGTTTCCTCATCCAGGTAGTGAGCATAGTACTGATAGGTAGTTTTTCGACAACTGACATTTGCAAGTAAGAGCATCAAGTATTTGGTTTTCTCTTCCTATGTTAATTGAGGTAGGATTATGCCCTCCAGCTCCATCCATGTTGCTGCAGAGGTCATGATTTCATTCTTTTTTATGCCTGTGTAGTATTCCGCTGTATACATGTATGACATTTTCTTTATTCAGTCCACCATTGATGAGCATCTTGGTTGAGTCCATGTCTTTGCTATTGCAAATAGTGCTGTGATAAACATATGTGACATGTGTATTTTTGGCAGAACAATTTATATTCCTTCAGGTATATATGCAGTAGTGGAATTGCTGAGTCAATAGGCAGTTTTGTTTTAAGTTATTTGAGAAACCTCCAGACTGCTTCCCATAGTGGCTGAACTAATTTCCATTCCCATAAGCAGTGTATGAGCATTGCCTTTTGTCTGCAACTTCTCCAACATCTGTTATTTTCTGACTTTTTAGTAATAGCCGTTCTGTCTGATGAGATAATATCTCATTATGGTTTTGATTTACATTTCTCTAAAGACTTTTGATGCTGAGCTTTTTTTCATATGCTTGTTGGCTACAGGTATGTTTCTTCTTTTGAGAAGTGCCTGTTGATGTCCTTCATCATTTTTTAATGAGGTTGTTTGTTGTTTGCTTGTTGATGTGGGTTCCTTATAGATTCTGAATATTAGCCCTTTGTCAGCCGTATAGTTTGCAAACATTTTCTCCCATTCTATAGATTTTCAATTTACTCTGTTGGTAGTTTCTTTTGCTGTGCAGAAGCTTTTTAGTTTCACTAGGTCCTACTTGTCTATATTTGTTTTTGTTGCAATTTCTTTTGGAGTCTTTCATGAAATTTTTGCCAAGGCCTATGTTCACAATGGTACAATGGTATTTCCTAGGTTTTTCATTTGGATTTGTTCGTTTGTTTTTTGTTTTCTGTTTTTTTTTGTTTGTTTGTTTGTTTCTGGCTTTAGGTCTTACATTTAAGTGTGTAATCCATCCTGAGTTGCTTTTTGTATATAGTAAAAGGAAGATATCTAGTTTCAATCATCTGCATATGATTAGCCAGTTAACCCAGCATCATTTTATTAAATAGTATTTATACCACTTTTTTCTAATGTAAAATATGTTTTGATATGTAGCAACATCTTTCTCATTTTTCCATCCATAAAACTCTGTACACAGATATACATGAACATGTGTATGAATATGAGATGATATACAGAGTAAAATGTTGAGAATATATTTAAATTAGTTTTTATCTTTTATTTTTAATTTTTTCTTTTTCAATTTTTGTTTTAGGGCCGAAGGTACATAAACAGTAACTGTTTGTTATTATTGACTTTGTCAAAGTTCAGATGATTGTAGGTCCATGGCATTATTTCTGGGCTCTCTATTCTGTTCCATTAGTCTATGTGTCTGTTTTTCAACCAGTATGGTCCTGTTTTGGTTACTATAGCCCTGTAGTATAGTTTGAAGTCAGGTGGTGTGCTGCTTCCAGCTTTGTTCTATTTACTTAGGGTTGCTTTGGCTGTTCAGGCTCTCTTTTGGTTCCAGATACATTTGGAATAGATTTTTTCTAATTCTGTAAAAATTATTTTGGTAGTTGGATAGGAATAGCCCTAAATCTGTAAATTACTTTGAGCTGGATAGCCATTTTAACAACATTAATTGTTCCTGTCCATGAGCATGAAATGTTTTTCCATTTGATTATGTAATCTCTGATTTCTTTCTACACTGTTTTGTAACTCTTGTATATTTCTTTCACCTGCTTGGTTACCTGTATCCCTGGGACTTTTATTCATCTCATGGCTATTGTGAATGGGATTGCCTTCTTGATCTGGCTCTCAATTTGGATGTTGTTGTATAGAAATGCAACTGATTTTTATACATTGATATGTATCTTGAAATTTTCTAAAGTCATTTGTTAGTTCTAGAAGCCTTTTGGCAGAGACTGTGGGGTTTTCTAGATAGATATTTATGTCATCTGCAAACAGAGATAGTTTTGACTTCCTCTATTCCTATTTGGATGTCTTTTATTTCCTTTTCTTGTCCAATTGCTCTGTCTATTACTTTTGTACTATGTTGAGTAGGATAGGAGTGGTAAGAATGAGCATCTTTGTTCTGATCTGTTTCTCAAGAGAAATACTTCCAACTTTTGCCCATTCAGCATATTGGCTATGATTTTGTCATAGATCACATTCGTTATTTTGAGATATGTTCCTCTGATGCCTAGTTTGTTGATGATATAGTATATGAAGGGGTGTTGAATTTTATTGAAAGCTTGTTCTGTCTATTAAGATGATCATTTGGTTTTTGTTTTTAGCTATGATCATGTGATGAATCATATTTATGGATTTGTATATGTTGAACCAACCTTGAATCCCAGTAATAAAGCCTACTTGATTGTGGTAGAATAGCTTTTTAATGTGTTACTGGATTTAAATGCTAGTATTTTGTTGAGGATTTTTGTGTCTGTGTTCATCAGGGACATTGGCCTGAAGTTTTCATTTTTCATTGTTTCTCTGTCATTTTTTATGTTTCTCTGTTTCACATTTTATTGTTCCTCTGGTATCAAAATGATGCTGGTTTCATGGAATGAGTAAAGGAGGAGTCTCCCCTCCCTAAGTTTTCAGAATAATTTATTAGTATTGGTACTCTTCTTTATATGTCTGGTACAATTTGGCTGTGAATCTATCTCCTCCAGGGATTTTTCTGGTTGGTAAGTTTTTTATTACTGATTCAATTTCAGAACTCATTATTGACCTGTTCAAGGCTTCAATTTCTTCCTGGTTCAATATTGGGAGGTTTTATATTTCCAGTAATCTATCCATTTCTTCTAGGTTTTCTAGTTTGTGTACTCAAAAGTGTTCATAGTAGTTTCTGGGGGTTGTTTGAACTTCTGCAATGTTGGTGCGAAAGTCCCCTTTGTCATTTTTTATTGTGTTTATTTGGATCTTCTCTCTTGAGTATATCACTTTTATTCAACATCATACTAGAAGTTCTAGCCAGAGCAATTAGGCAAGAGGAAAAAAAACAAAGCGCATTCAAGTTGGAAAAGAGGAAGTCAAATTGTTTGCAGATGAAATAATCATATATATAGAAAACTCTAAAGACTTTACCAAAAAACTATTAGAAAAAAGAAATGAGTTTAATCAAGTTACATAATCAGTATACAAAAATCAATAGTGTTTCTATATGCCAATAGTGAACTACAGAATAAATGCAATCCCTATCAAAATACCAATGACATTTTTCGCAGAAATAAGAAAATCTTAAATTTGTATGGAAAAGTGAAAGACTTCAGACAGCCAAAGCAATATTGAACAAAGGGAAGAAAGTTGGTGACAAAATATTTTAAATTCTACTGTCTTTGCTTATGTGTAAAAGCTCAATTAATTTAAGTATAGTAAAGTTACTCTTAAACTCTTAAACTTTATCAGGATGTTTTAATCTTTGTAAGTTGGGTTTTTCCGCATATTGAAATAAATTATACAAAATTTTAATTATCACAGGTTATCTAGACATGTTTTGATTGTACACACACACACACAAACACACACACACTCTTAATTTGGCTATCTCTTGTACAGTACTTTAAAATTATCTGAACTATTATTCCAGCCAAGGTTGTGGTGACCAATTCTATGTAGATGTTGATTTGCTTTATGAAGAAACAATTGGGAAACCCATCACCTCACTACTTCATGCACCGACATTTTCTACCATGGGACCACCTTCGGAGTCACTCTTCACTCTTGCATATACAACCTAGAAGTGCAGAGAAATTAATGATGCTAGGGCTACTTGACCAATGAGAAAAGAGAGTGGATGAATATATGCTTTCCTTTTTCCTAGTGAAGAGTTCTTAAATATCTCCTTAGATATAACAATATTTACCTAAAGTTGAAGACAGTTTGGTGAGGCCTTGTATTTGGTGTCCCTCTTCTTCCATTTTATTCCACCTGTTCTTCACTTTTCCATGGAATCCCATTTCCACAAGTACCATATGCAAGGCCCTATGTCTGGTTCTAAGGGAAGCCAGGTTAAGACATTAATCTAATATGTCTTTTTTTTTTTTTTTGTAATAAGTTACAATTTTGTGAAAAGGTCAATCTTTTCTAAGTTCCCAAATGTATTGACATAAAATTGCTCAAAATTATTCATTATAATGAAATTTTATTTAATAATTTATGAGATTCACAGCAAATTTATGTAGCTTTAAGGCAACAATAAAAGAAAAGAACAAGTTTGCTAATTAAAGTATGATGTGTTACTGATTATAATGCACTATGATTTCAGAGATGTTAAAATACAAAGAAGTACATTTTTAGATTTAAATATTAGCATTGATTTTTGTGTTTTTTAATCTTTCAATCTTTTTGTCTCTGCACCTTTTAAGTCTTTCCAAAAAATAAACTTTTTTTGCATCATTGGCCCTCAATTTTTATAGTTTTTTTCTATTCTGATCTTATGTTCATTAATTTCTTACATATACTTTTTTGGGATAGTTCAACACTTTTTTCTTTTTAGCTTCTCACATTATAGTTAAACCTTATTAGTTTTCAGTCATCTTTCACTTAATTTAAGCTTATGGAACTAAATTTTTTCCTCGAAATAGTACTTGCGCACATATTGAGAAGTAGAATTTTGAGTACAAATAAGTTCTAAATTTTTATTCATATGATTTGTTAATAGCCTTTTACTTGAAAGACATTTATATATTCATTTTAAAACTTCAGCATGTATAGGGTTTATAAAAGTTATTTTTAATATGAAATGGTAACATATTTATATTATGATTAGGAAACGTGTTATGAATGATACTTGGCTATGTATAGAAAGTCATTTTATGGGTTCTAATACACTCTCATTTATTAAAAAGTTTATATAGGTAGGCTTAAACATACGTATGTTTATCCTCAAATTTGTAGACTCAGAGTTTTACCCCTTTCCTCTATTTTATTGTGGTCTCTCCCCTTTTTGAACTTCTACTAGATGTATATTGAACTTTATTATTTTGTTTCTCATGTCTCTTAATTTTTCTGTCATACATTTGATCTCTCTGGGTCTCTATGATTGTATTTTCTATAATTTCCCAGGTATATCTTCTACTTCATTAATTCTTTATTCATCTGTATTTAATTTCTTATTTGATCAATCCAACTTTTTAGTACATATTTTATTTACAGAAGTTCAATTTTATATACTTTCAGTCCCGCTTATTCATTTCAAAAAAATGTTTTTATGTCTTAATCATCTTATTCACCATTTTAAAATCTGTTTTCTAGTGATTTCATTACATAAAATTCTTAGTTTTTGTGTTTGTAAAATCTTGCTCATGCCAGATTGTTTGCACAAGTGTTTTGTTATTTTAGGTTATGAGTGCACATTCAGTGTAAATCTATGTCTAAATAAACTAGAATCTTCTCTAATTTGAATTGAATATTGACCCTGTAGAACACTTTAGTACTGTTTCTATCACTTCTAATCCCACCGCAGACAACTTTGCATATTATGTTTTCTGGTTTGAGTGTTTTTGAGTCATGTAAGACTTACACGTTCAAACTCATGTAAGGCCATTTCCATATTTATTAATTTTCAGGAAAGATTATTTTTATGTTCACATCAAGGTTAATCAAAGATAAACAAATCTGTTGTTTACCAGATGTCACAATATTGATTTTTTCTAACCTACTTATTCAATGATAGTGATATCCTTTAAATGTCCAAATCAATGAAGTTACTCTTTAAATGTCCAAACTCTGCAAAGTAGTCTGAGTTCCAACTGCTCACTATATGAAGACATAGACTTACCTTCTGTATTGCTTTTGTAACCAAAAATTTTTGTAACTGTGACTGTATCACTCAATCCAAAACTGTCACTCCATTAGATGAATGCAGTCTCTGTTTTCTCTTACCACTCTAGTTTTCAGTTTTGTCTTTATGCTTTACCCATCAAGAATTCCATTCCCACATATTTGGCTATTTTTATGGCATATAAAGGTATACAACATGATGTTTTGATGTACACATACATAGTGAAATGGTTGCCATAGTTAAGGAAATTAACATACCCTCATTTTGCATATTTACTATCCTCCCCCATTTTGTGTGTTAAGAGCACCTAAAATCTACTTTCTCAGTAAAATTTTAACACAAAATACAATAAAAATAGACTTATTTATCCTACATAGCTATAACTTTGTACTCTGTGACTTATGTCTGCCCATTTTCTGTCTCACCCCATGCCCAGTAACCAAAGTTTTTCTAAGTATTCAACTTTTTAAAAGATTCCCCATATAAGTAATATAATGCAGTATTTATCTTTCTGTGTTGGCTTATTTCACTTACCATAATGTCTTCCAGGTTTATTCATGTTGTTGCAAATGACAGGATCTCCTTTGTTATGGCTGCATGATATTTCATTGAATATATGTACCACAATTTATTTATTTATGTGTAATGGGCACCTAGGTTGTTTTCATATCTTAGTTATCATAAATAATGGTGCAGTGAACATGGAAGTATAGATATCTCTTTGAGGTGATTTTATTTCCTTTGGGCATATAACCAGAAAAGGGGTTGCTGGGTCATATAATAGTTCTATTTTTAGTTTTTCAGAACCCTCCATATTGTTTTCCATAATGGTCACACCAATTTACATTCCCACCAACAGTGTACAACAATTCTCTTTTCTCTACATGCTTGTCAACACTTATTTCTTCTCCTTTTGGTAATGGCCATCCACAGCTATGGTTATTTGAAAAAAATTATTTTTAGCACATATGTGCAAAGACACTTAGGATGTTTTGTCTACAAAATGCCAAATTTATAAATTTGTATAAATAAAATGCAAGTGTATTCATTTCTTAAAGTTCACTGAAATAAAATCCTCAAATGCTTCCCTTTTACCTTATGTGAGAAGAAAACAAAAACAACTTGATATCTCTGCATAGCAGAACTGCACAATGGATTTGACATTCAGATCCCTGAAAAACATTTAAAAAGCTACTACAAACCATTGTACAACATAAAAAATCTTAAATAGCTCTGTGGGTAGAAGGAAATATAATTGTAGGCCTTTATATGCGACCAAAATTAGCAGTTGCTATTTTTCTACTTCAGAAAAATGCATCTAATGGCAGTTTACTGAAACTCCATCATTGCAAAATGTCGCTCACATAGGAAAAAAAAAAACACACTCATATAATCAGAGAAACACTATGTTTAGCTCATTTCTCCAGCTTATCAACCCCCAAATTTGATAGTTTTTAAATATAACTACAGCAATGAATTATGTAGTTATGAAGAAATGGCTCACTACACAGGACTTTAATTCATTCACTGCCACTAATGATTGTAGCCATCATTTCAAAGTATTACTTTGAAATGCATTTTTTGACAAATATTATGAATGTATAATACTATAATGTGTAAGAATTCCTAAAGAGAAAACAAGTGCTCACTCGATTTAAAATTAAATATACAAATATAAAATTGGTGATTTAAGAAGCTTTAAAATATTGCTTGTATATTGTTTTCAAATGACATATCAAGTCGTATTTTAAGCTATTTATAGTGAACACCTTTCATGCCAGTTACTAATTTATTGTTTCTCAGCTCCAAATCTACCATTTCTGGCCTTTTCTGTTTTTATTGGAAGAGCTTCACTCCCAGCCATTTTTTTTTCTTTTATACCTGGTACATTGCTTATCATTAGACGGCATTATAAAGAGTCTAGCAGCTTCCTTGCTAGTAGTATGTAGGGGAACCAATGGTGCATACCTTCTGGGCAATTTTGCATAGTAGAATTGCTGTATTTACCAAATAAAGATACAAGTCACTACGTTCAATTTGAATTCATAGAAACTTTTTGACAATATTTGGGACATATTTATACTATACTTTTATTCATTGTTTGTCTGACATTCAAATTTTGCTGGACAACCCTGTGACAGTTTTCAGCTTGCCAGGCCTGTACAGCTGGCATCTTGGTTGGCATTCCCTGCTCAGCAGGTTTGGACTGCAGGACCTCTGCAAATTTTGTTATTCAGTGGGCCACAGATGCCCATCTTCTTCAACAAAGTCAGGCTTTCAGCCCAGGTTGGGGTATTGAGTGGTTCTTCAACGTTTCTTTGTTCCTTGGATACTCTTCCTTGGCCATAGATATAGTAGCTGCTCTCTATGTTTGTTATTTCTGTGTGTGTATGGTTTTTTTGTTGTTGTTGTTTTTTGTTTTTGTTTTTTTTGAGCTGTCTTCTGTTTAGTAGTTAATCACTTTTAGTTAATTTTTTTTTTTTTTTTTGTATTAAGTTTTCCCTATACCAATTCCTAATATGGCTCCTATATCTTAACTGGACCCATTCTGATGCAAAATTGGTACTAGAAGGGGCTCTAACAGATAAACCTTTAAAGATGGATTTGGGGATCTATTTGGTCATAGCCATGGGCTTGAGCACATTGCTGATATACTTATCATTGGGAAGCATGGTACTCATAATTCAAGGCATGCAGTGGCATAACAATTAATCAAGCTACCACACGTGTTTGATTTTGATGAAGCACCAACTGAAGTATGTGCCTTAGGAGCTTTAGTGGCAGTAGCACTTAACCATTATGGCAGTGATAATACTTATAATAATCATGGTACAATTCTTATAAATAGAGGAGTCTGCTGAGTGCACTGGAACACTTACAAAAAATAAATGACAAGTTCAGATCTGTTAACCCTCAGATCAAATCATGATCTGAAAACCAGAGAGCTTCCAGGACAGCTTTCAAAGAATCTCTTATGTTTTTAGCCACTAAATTGATATTGTTAAGAAGTCAAACACAGTAAATGTGCAGGTTGCTAAATAACTCATTGAACTCACCATGTCACCATGTTTCTCATGCAAATGTTGCATTGATTAGGAAAAAAAATGGAACCTTGTTGCTTGGAATGAAAACATTCATCTTGATTCAGATAAAAGACACATCAAACTCCCAAATCAATGTGAGCTTCCCTAGACTCACAACCAGAGTCAAATCTTGAATGTATACCCTTATCTGAAGGAGACCCAATGGCCCTCACCCTCCAATGTATCTCCAGCATCTAAATGAACAGCTTCTGTGTTAGTAGTTTAAGAAGAAACACTGGTATTCACCCTCCAGCAATTTTCACTGACATCGCACTAAGATCCTAGCATGTTTTGTTGGCATCCTAGCACCTGGCTTCCCTGGGAGAAGTGTAGTTGAGATCCAGTGTTTTCCATCCTCCAGCAAGTTTTGCCAGCACCTTGGCATGTGGTTTCCTTGCCCATGGTATTCAGTAGAGCCAAAGTTCCACATTGCTCTTTGAGCTTCAGCAGCAGCACAGTGGGCAATTTCTACTCCCTGGCTTTATCATGCCAGCACTGCAGCAACTCAGCTAACCTCCCTAACATCCAGGAGACTGTAGCCACACCCTCAACATCAAGGTCTGTCATCTCAACTTTGGTCATGGGTGGACTTGCTCTGAGGATTATTCCTTCTTTGTGTACTCAGACTTGAAAGTAGTCTTTTTCTACATCTATCTACTATTTATGTGTCATTTGGAGTTACCTTTAACAGGTTTAAGTAATCTCTCTCTTTTTTACAAGTGTTAATTTTATATTAAATTCTTCTTGTTTAGAAAATTGATGTTTCTTCCTTCTCTTGACTAGACCCTGTCTAATTCGTTTACATTGTACTCAGATTTAAATACCTTTTATATTTGGAAAGCATTTTGACAGCCCTGTCTTACACCACAAATTTCCACTATGTAATTGTAGTTTGGTACTATACATGATGTTCAAGCCATAGTCACAACTGCAGAAGAATGGCTGTAAATTTACAACAGCTGCTGTGGAGTTGATCTGGGGGCATGGAGAGATGTACCTAAAGACCTCAGAGGCTATTCCTGTGGCCAATTTTATACCCCAGCTTGGTTTTTCAGCTTCCCAATGATTATATTACATTTTTGACAACATTTTCATTAATTCTCTGTTCTTGTATGCTAGCCAAAGTTGACTTTTATTGCTTACAAACAAAACTCTGACTAGTCCAGCAATAAGATGTCAATGTAGATTACTGAGGTTTGTTTTGTTTTGCTTTTGAATAATTAGTTGAGAAACTTTTCTGCTAGAGCAATGATTTAAATTCATCATTGATTTGGCATGCAATTAAAGCTTTGACTCGTGACTGATTAATATATTACTATAACTAGCCAAATTAAAAAAAAATAAACATCAAATCTGAAACAAAAGTTTTCTTAGTCTGAGGACAGCCCTAAATGGAAGATTAGGTTTTAAAGTTGTGTCCATCTGACATGTTTTGTCATGGGCAGAAACTAGAATTCCAGGGGGCTCCAGTGGGCCCTTCCCCACTTCTTTTCCTCTAACAGAGGTGATTTTGATTTTCAACATAAACATATTTTATAGGTAACCATTTATTTTTCAATTACTTTTTTCAGTATGTTTCCTGATAGTTTATATCTTAATTTTCCAGAATGATAGAAATAAATGTTTGCATATGGAAAATAAGTTTAATAAATATGGACATTTATTAACAATATATTTATGTCTCAATCCTTGGCCAAATTAACATGTTTATAAACTTGGCACTAAGAAATATTGAAATTGCCAAGAAAATGACACCATAGATCCACAGTGAAATTAATTTCACTATCTTCACTGTATACTCCATTGCATAATCTGAATTTGTTTCACAAAGAAGCAACTATTATATGATCAGTGCAGGAAATTCAATGGTAGTTTTGTTCTTGAAATGAAATATAAAATATAACACTTGTTAGTATGATACAGAAAAGATTCTCAAATTAAAGCAAAATTCTAACTATATAAAAAGTAGATATTGGCCAGGTACAGTGGCTCACATCTGTAATTCCAGGACTTTGGGAGGCCGAGGCGGGTGGATCATGAGGTCAGGAGTTTGAGACCAGCCTAGCACAATATGGTGAAATCTCATCTTTACTAAAAATACAAAAATTAGCCAGGGGTGGTGGCACGTGCTTGTAGTACCAGCTACTCAGGAAGCTGAGCAGAAGAATCACTTGAACTTGGGAGGCAGAGGTTGCAGGGAGCTGAGATGGTGCCACCACACTCCAGTCTGGGTGACAGAGTGAGACTCTTAAAAAAAAAAAAAAATCATTATCTTTGAAAGATAAGACTTCCTGTTCAGAAAATATAAAATATATATAACTTGACTGTTGATGTGTATTCTGAAATAAAACAATGATTTTTCAGTGACAAAGAAGTTTTTAGATGAAATTAATGGCCAGTTATAAACAGCAGAGGAGCAGAATTTTAGAACATAATTAAGCAATATAGATTACATACATGGATGAGGCTTTTAATGCAAATTTCTAAAAATATGAACACCAATACATTAATTTTATAACTGTTTGAATGAGGGAATCAAAAGCAGTGAAAAAATTATTATTTGGAAAAACCTGAAAAATCTTTAGCTTGGTTAACAGCTGAACAATAGTACACAAGGGGCAATGATAGCCCTGCTTATTAAAAAGCAGGGCAGGAAAGCTGGAAATTAAAAAAATAAGAGCACATCTCCCCTGGCAAAGGAGCGCAACTCATCGCCAGCAACGGATCAAAGCTTGACGGAGAATGACTTTGACGAGATGAGAGAAGAAGGCTTCAGTCCATCAAACTTCTCAGAGCTAAAGGAGGAATTACGTACCCAGTGCAAAGAAACTAAAAATCTTGAAAAAAAAGTGGAAGAATTGATGGCTAGAGTAATTAATGCAGAGAAGGTCATAAACGAAATGAAAGAGATGAAAACCATGACACGAGAAATACTTGACAAATGCACAAGCTTCAGTAACCGACTCGATCAACTGGAAGAAAGAGTATCAGCGATTGAGGATCAAATGAATGAAATGAAGCGAGAAGAGAAACCAAAAGAAAAAAGAAGAAAAAGAAATGAACAAAGCCTGCAAGAAGTATGGGATTATGTAAAAAGACCAAATCTACGTCTGATTGGGGTGCCTGAAAGTGAGGGGGAAAATGGAACCAAGTTGGAAAACACTCTTCAGGATATCATCCAGGAGAACTTCCCCAACCTAGTAGGGCAGGCCAACATTCAAATCCAGGAAATACAGAGAACGCCACAAAGATACTCCTCGAGAAGAGCAACTCCAAGACACATAATTGCCAGATTCACCAAAGTTGAAATGAAGGAAAAAATCTTAAGGGCAGCCAGAGAGAAAGGTCGGGTTACCCACAAAGGGAAGCCCATCAGACTAACAGCAGATCTCTCGGCAGAAACCCTCCAAGCCAGAAGAGAATGGGGGCCAATATTCAACATTCTTAAAGAAAAGAATTTTCAACAAAGAATTTCATATCCAGCCAAACTAAGTTTCATCAGTAAAGGAGAAATAAAATCTTTTACAGATAAGCAAATGCTTAGAGATTTTGTCACCACTAGGCCTGCCTTACAAGAGACCCTGAAGGAAGCACTAAACATGGAAAGGAACAACCGGTACCAGCCATTGCAAGAACATGCCAAAATGTAAAGATCATTTAGGCTAGGAAGAAACCGCATCAACTAACGAGCAAAATAACTAGTTAATATCATAATGGCAGGATCAAGTTCACACATAACAATATTATCCTTAAATGTAAATGGACTAAATGCTCCAATTAAAAGACACAGACTGGCAAACTGGATAAAGAGTCAAGACCCATCAGTCTGCTGTATTCAGGTGACGCATCTCACACGCAGAGACATACATAGGCTCAAAATAAAGTGATGGAGGAAGATTTACCAAGCAAATGGAGAACAAAAAAAAGCAGGGGGTGCAATACTAGTCTCTGATAAAACAGACTTTAAACCATCAAAGATCAAAAGAGACAAAGAAGGCCATTACATAATGGTAAAAGGATCAATTCAACAGGAAGCTAACTATCCTAAATATATATGTACCCAATACAGGAGCACCCACATCATAAAGCAAGTCCTTAGAGACTTACAAAGAGACTTAGACTCCCATACAATAATAATGGGAGACTTCAACACTCCACTGTCAACATTAGACAGATCAACGAGACAGAAAGTTAACAAGGATATCCAGGAATTGAACTCATCTCTGCAGCAAGCAGACCTAATAGACATCTATAGAACTCTCCACCCCAAATCAACAGAATATACATTCTTCTCAGCACCACATTGCACTTATTCCAAAATTGACCACATAATTGGAAGTAAAGCACTCCTCAGCAAATGTACAAGAACAGAAATTATAACAAACTGTCTCTCAGACCACAGTGCAATCAAACTAGAACTCAGGACTAAGAAACTCAATCAAAACCGCTCAACTACATGGAAACTGAACAACCTGCTCCTGAGTGACTACGGGTACATAATGAAATGAAGGCAGAAATAAAGATGTTCTTTGAAACCAATGAGAACAAAGATACAACATACCAGAATCTCTGGGACACATTTAAAGCAGTGTGTAGAGGGAAATTTATAGCACTAAATGCCCCCACAAGAGAAAGCAGGAAGCATCTAAAATTGGCACTCTAACATCACAATTAAAAGAACTAGAGAAGCAAGAGCCAACGCATTCGAAAGCCAGCAGAAGGCAAGAAGTAACTAATATCAGAGCAGAACTGAAGGAGATAGAGACACAAAAAACCCTCCAAAAAGTCAATGAATCCAGGAGTTGGTTTTTTGAAAAGATCAACAAAATTGACAGACCGCTAGCAAGACTAATAAAGAAGAAAAGAGAGAAGAATCAAATCGACGCAATAAAAAATGATAAAGGGGATATCACCACCGACCCCACAGAAATACAAACTACCATCAGAGAATACTATAAACACCTCTACTCAAATAAACTAGAAAATCTAGAAGAAATGGATAATTTCCTGGACACTTACACTCTTCCAAGACTAAACCAGGAAGAAGTTGAATCCCTGAATAGATCAATAGCAGGCTCTGAAATTGAGGCAATAATTAATAGCCTACCAACCAAAGTCCAGGACCAGATGGATTCACAGCCAAATTCTACTAGAGGTACAAGGAGGACCTGGTACCATTCCTTCTGAAACTATTCCAATCAATAGAAAAAGAGGGAATCCTCCCTAACTCATTTTATGAGGCCAACATCATCCTGATACCAAAGCCTGGCAGAGACACAACAAAAAAAGAGTATTTTAGACCAATATCCTTGTTGAACATCGATGCAAAAATCCTCAATAAAATACTGGCAAACCAAATTCAGCAACACATCAAAAAGCTTATCCACCATGATAAAGTAGGCTTCACCCTGGGATGCAAGGCTGGTTCAACATTCGCAAATCAATAAACATAATCCAGCATATAAACAGAACCAAAGACAAGAACCACATGATTATCTCAATAGATGCAGAAAAGGCTTTTGACAAAATTCAACAGCCCTCCATGCTGAAAATGCTCAATAAATTCAGTATTGATGGAACGTACCTCAAAATAATAAGAGCTATTTATGACAAACCCACAGCCAATGTCATACTGAATGGGCAAAAACTGGAAAAATTCCCTTTGAAAACTGGCACAAGACAGGGATGCCCTCTCTCACCACTCCTATTCAACATAGTGTTGGAAGTTCTGGCTAGGGCAATCAGGCAAGAGAAAGAAATCAAGGGTATTCAGTTAGGAAAAGAAGAAGTCAAATTGTCCCTCTTTGCAGATGACATGATTGTATATTTAGAAAATCCCATTGTCTCAGCCTAAAATCTCCTTAAGCTGATAAGCAACTTCAGCAAAGTCTCAGGATAGAAAATTAATGTGCAAAAATCACAAGCATTCTGATACACCAGTAACAGACAAACACAGAGCCAACTCATGAATGAACTTCCATTCACAATTGCTTCAAAGAGAATCAAATACCTAGGAATCCAACTTACAAGGGATGTAAAGGAACTCTTCAAGGAGAACTACAAACCACTGCTCAGTGAAATAAAAAAGGACACAAACAAATGGAAGAACATACCATGCTCATGGATAGGAAGAATCAATATCGTGAAAATGGCCATACTGCCCAAGGGTATTTATAGATTCAATGCCATCCCCATCAAGCTACCAATGAGTTTCTTCACAGAATTGGAAAAAACTGCTTTAAAGTTCATATGGAAGCAAAAAAGAGCCCGCATCTCCAAGACAATCCTAAGTCAAAAGAACAAAGCTGGAGGCATCACGCTACCTGACTTCAAACTATACTACAAGGCTACAGTAACCAAAACAGCATGATACTGGTACCAAAACAGAGATCTAGACCAATGGAACAGAACAGAGTCCTCAGAAATAATACCACACATCTACAGCCATCTGATCTTTGACAAACCTGAGAGAAACAAGAAATGGGGAAAGGATTCCCTATTTAATAAATGGTGCTGGGAAAATTGGCTAGCCATAAGTAGAAAGCTGAAACTGGATCCTTTCCTTACTCCTTTTACGAAAATTAATTCAAGATGGATTAGAGACTTAAATGTTAGACCTAATACCATAAAAACCCTAGAGGAAAACCTAGGTAGTACCATTCAGGACATAGGCATGGGCAAAGACTTCATGTCTAAAACACCAAAAGCAACGGCAGCAAAAGCCAAAATTGACAAATGGGATCTAATTAAACTAAAGAGCTTCTGCACAGCAAAAGAAACTACCATCAGAGTGAACAGGCAACCTACAGAATGGGAGAAAATTTTTGCAATCTACTCATCTGACAAAGGGCTAATATCCAGAACCTACAAAGAACTCAAACAAATTTACAAGAAAAAAACAAACAACCCCATCAAAAAGTGGGCAAAGTATATGAACAGACATTTCTCAAAAGAAGACATTCATACAGCCAACAGACACATGAAAAAATGCTCATCAGCACTGGCCATCAGAGAAATGCAAATCAAAACCACAATGAGATACCATCTCACACCAGTTAGAATGGCGATCATTAAAAAGTCAAGAAACAACAGGTGCTGGAGAGGATGTGGAGAAATAGGAACACTTTTACACTGTTGGTGGGATTGTAAACTAGTTCAACCATTATGGAAAACAGTATGGCGATTCCTCAAGGATCTAGAACTAGATGTACCATACGACCCAGCCTTCCCATTATTGAGTATATACCCAAAGGATTATAAATCATGCTGCTCTAAAGACATGCACACGTATGTTTATTGCGGCACTATTCACAATAGCAAAGACTTGGAATCAACCCAAATGTCCATCAGTGACAGACTGGATTAAGAAAATGTGGCACATATACACCATGGAATACTATGCAGCCATCAAAAAGGATGAGTTTGTGTCCTTTGTAGGGACATGGATGCAGCTGGAAACCATCATTCTTAGCAAACTATCACAAGAACAGAAAACCAAACACCGCATGTTCTCACTCACAGGTGGGAATTGAACAATAAGATCATTTGGACTCTGGAAGGGGAACATCACACACCGGGGCCTATGATGGGGAGGAGGGAGGGGGGAGGGATTGCATTGGGAGTTATACCTGATGTAAATGACGAGTTGATGGGTGCTGACGAGTTGATGGGTGCAGCACAGCAACGTGGCACAAGTATACATATGTAACAAACCTGCACGTTATGCACATGTACCCTAGAACTTAAAGTATAATAATAATAAAAAAAATAAAAATAAAATACAAGGAAAAATGGCCCCATATAAATTCATCTATGCAATGCATGCATAATGAAATGATCAACATTATTCAAAATTGCTTCAAAAAGACTGTCTCAGTATGGGACAAAGCAACTTAAAAAACAAGGTAATTTATCTGTAGATTGAAACTTGAAATGAAAGTTTGGTTAGAAGAAGAAAGAAATAAAAGTAAGAGGAATTAAAGTAGCAGTGCCAATCCACCTTTGCTAAAATCAGTTGTTTGGATCTAGTGTGTATCAGTCTTTTCCCAATTCACTTGCCAGAGTCCCACACACATACACTGAATCAGAGTTTTGGGAAGTGAGACTTGGACATGGACTTTTGAAACACCACTCCAAGTGATTTTGATGTTCACTGCTTGAAAGAATTACAGCCATGAAATATTTGTATATTTAGGGGGTGGAGTTGGATATATTTTAAATGGATTTACTTAACTTTCTGATTTTTTTAACATAATAATGTTTTGCTTTTGCTTATAAATTTAATTGAACACAAAAAATGTTTACTGAGTATCCGCTATGTGACAGATGAAAGCCTATATTTATAAAACACGTTTGATTTTTTCTCAACATTTACTGTGAATCTGTTTTCTGTTTTCGGAGAGAAGATGCATAAAAAGGGGTTCTAGACCTTCCAACAAGCAGTCTCAAATAAAAAGAATGGTCTGGTTTTATTTTATAGATAGCAAATACTTTTTAAAAGGAAAAGAAATTAGTGCACTTTATCCAGAGGAAGAAAATGGATAACTATCTTATTGCATTATTAAATCAATAATGCTAGGGTAAGGAATACAACCACCAGCATATAATATTAGGGATTACAGGTTAGCTTTAGATATACTCAGTGTGCTTCTGAATCCAAGATTTTATATTTCAACACTAATTTCTCTCCTGAGGTCTAATCCCAGAGTCACCATAGTTTAAATAATAATTCAATTTATATAGAGTTCTCAATGTTAATATAACCAAAAGATTGTTTCTTAAAAAGCTCTTCTGGCCCCTCTTCCCCATTTTAGTAGAGGTACCACCTTCACTCAGTTTCTTGGGCTTAAAACCTAGTCATCAACCTTGGCTTCTCTTTCCCTCAAACACAAATGCAATCCATCAGGAATTTTCATCTACTTTTGAAACTACCTTTGCAAAATTATGACTGAGATAGAGAAAGAGATTTAACTTAACTGACTCCGTCTTGCTTCTAACCTCCAAGCTGTCCTTGTTCATTCCTGGACGTAGGCTGAACTAACTTTGGGAGAAACTTAGTTTATTGTTTAAAACAAAGACAATGACAGTCCTTTTCCAAAGCAGACCTCTTTCTTGCCTGGGGACTAGACTGCCTTTGTAGTACTAACATTAGCCATGAGTTAGAAATTATGGATTAAGAGTCATGAAGCTGGAGGTTACGAGAGTCTAACTCTCCCTAAACTGCTCCTTAGATCAGTGATTGAGATATTTTGCAGACTTTTGATCCATCCACACTTGAAGGATCTGCTGGCACAACCCAGATTGATAAACTGGCTCATCTGCTCTTGTGGTCCCCACCCAAAAACTGACTCAGTACAAGAAGACAGCTTGGATTCGCTATGATTTCATCTCTGACCAATCAGCACTCTCAGCTCACTGGACTCCCCACAACCACCAAGTTGTCCTTAAAAACTCTGCTCCCGAAAAGCTTGAGGATACTGATTTGAGTAAATATAAAACTTTGGTCTCCCACACAGCTGGCTCTCCATGAATTACTCGTTCTCTATTTCAATTCCCCTGTCTTGATGAATCGGCTCTGTGCAGGCAGTGAACAGGATGGACCCATTGGGTGGTTACACTTTCCCTTCAAAATATACCTGGGATCCAGTAATTTAACTAGCTATCTGTGATGGTTAATATCGAGTGTCAACTTGAGTGGATTAAAGGTTGCAAAGTATTGTTCCTGGGTGTGTCTATGAGGGTGTTGCCAAAGGAGATTAACATTTGAGTCAATGGACAGAGAGAGACAGACCCACCCTCAATCTGAGTGGGCACCGTCTAATCAGCTGACAGTACAGCTAGAATAAAAGCAGTCAGAAGAATGTGGAAGGACTGGACTTGATGAGTCTTCTGGCCTTCATCATTCTCCTGTGCTGGATGCTTCCTGCCCTTAAATATTGGACTCCAATTTCTTCAGTTTTTGGACCCTTGGACTTACACCAGTGGTTTGCCAGGGGCTCTTGGGCCTTTGGCCACAGACTGAAGGCTGCATTGTCGGCTTCCCTACTTTTGAGGTTTTGGAACTTTGACTGGCTTCCTTGCTCCTTAGCTTGTAGACGGTCTATTGTGGGACTCACCTTGTAATTGTGTGAGTCAGTACACCTTAATAAACACCCCTTCATATATACGTCTATCCCATTAGTTCTGTCCCTCTAGAGAACCCTGACTAATACAGATTTTGGTAACAGGAGAATTTCTAGAGGAACAGAATTTTAAGGATGAATTTCCTTAGGTGGTTCTAGAGCTTCTGGGATTGGCTGCTTAATATGATTAAACCCCAAAATGCTAAAGACTCTACTTCTAATAGTATGGAAAACACCAATAGTTCTTGGTGTGAACTGTTTAGAGAATTATGCAAAATAAATGCATTTGAAACTCCTGATTCACCACTCATGAGAGGCAAAGAGTTTAGTGACTCTATACGTAATACCTTTGGCCACATGTGGAGAACCAAGGGATAAAATGAAGTTGGTTGGTTGCTCCTAAGTTCACCAGACAAAGTGACAAAAGAAAATGGTGAACTTAGGGATTCTAACTCCTGGTTTCAGGAGCACATACTGAGCCTCAAGTTTTCTAAGATTACCCTGAGTGAAAGTCTTATCTCCTATAGACAAAGGGCTGAAATTGTGGAAAATCAGATACAACTTCTCATCAAGAGAGTGGCTGACCTGCAATGACAGGTGCACACTCAGTCACATCAGCTGTCTCACTAAAGTGAGGGCATTGACTGGAAAAGAATGAGACCCTGCAACTTGGAATGGGGATGTTTGGGAGGACCCTGATGAAGCTAGAATCACAGAGCTTGTAAACTCTGATGAGCTTTTTCTGCCAGAGGAAAGAGCTTTCCCACTCCCAGTGGTGGCAACATTTCCTCCTCCACCCATGTGCCATCAGTCTTTCCACCTTTGTCTGAGGAGATTAACCATGCACTGCTTGAGTCAACTGTGATAGACTCCCCTGAAGCAGTGGCCAGGTAAGACAATGCTGATTCTCTTCAGGACCCACCCCCAACACCCCTGTTTGCTTCTAGACCTATAACTAGACTCAAGTTCTGGCAGGACCCTAGAGGTGAGGTTCAGAGTGTGACCCATGAGGATGTGTCCTATACTCAAAAAGAACTGCTTGAATTTTCTAATTTATATAAGCAGAAATCTGGAGAACAGGCATGGACTGAATATTAAGAATGTGGAATAATGGTGAAAGGAGCATAAAGTTGAATCAAGCTGAATTTGTTGATATGGGCCCACAAAGCATAGACCCTGCATTTAATGTTGTAGCTCAAGGAGTTAAGAAAGGTTCTAATACCTGAGAGGCAGAGGTTGCAGTGAGCTGAGATCACCCCATTGCACTCCAGCCTGGGCAACAAGAGTGAAACTCCATCACAAAAACCAAACAAAATAAAAAAAGGTTCTAATAGTTTATTTGCTTGATTAGCTGAAATAGGAATTGAAAAATGGCCCACTGTGAGGGTGCTGGAAATGCCTGATCTCTCTTGGTTTAAGGTAGAGGAAGGGATCCAAAGGCTTGGGAAGATTGGAATGCTAGAGTGGATTAGTGACCTTAGATCTATTCATCCCAGCTGAGATGGTCCAAGAGACACACCCTTTACCAATACTTTGTGAAATAGATTTGTGAGGGGAGCACCTGCATCCTTGAAGAGCTCTGTGATTGCTCCTCTCTGTATGCCAGATCTTACAGTGGGAATTGCAGTCACTCAATTAGAAAATTTAAATGCAATGGGAATAATTGGATCCTGAGGTGGCAGGGGTCAAGTGATGGCATTCAATCATCAGAGGCAATGTGGGCATAGTTATTGTGATGAACAGCAGAGGCAAGGCAGCAATCACAATAGTCTGACTCATGTAGAGCTCTGGCATTGGCTAATTAATCACAGTGTTCCTAGAAGTGAAATTGATAGGAATCCCACTGCATTCTTACTTAATTTGTATAAGCAGAGAACTTCCAGGTCAAGTGGAAAAAAGGCTAATTTCAACTAAAAAATTGAGAATCATAGGACCTCAATTTCCAGACATGAACCAGTTTACACACCCAAAACCCTTTGAATGAAGGGGAGGCTGGATCCCTTAAAGAAGGACCCCGCTCCATTACCAACAATTTATACTGCTAATCTTTTCCAATCCTTCCCAAGGAAACCTCCAGCCTTTCACCAGGGTAACTGTGCATTGGGGAAAGGTAAATGATCAGAACTTTTTGGGACTACTTGACACTGGCTCTGAGCTGATATTGATTCCGGGGACCCAAAATGTCACTGTGGTCCTCCAGTTAAAGTAGGGGCTTATGAAGGTCAAGTAATTAATGGAGTTTTAGCTCAGGTCCAACTTTCAGTGGGTCCCTGGACTTATCCTGTAGTCATTTCCCTAGTGCCAGAATGCCTAATTAGCATAGACATACTTAGCAGTTGGCAGAATCCCCACATTGGTTCCCTGATTGGTGGCAGGGGTCAAGTGATGGCATTCAATCATCAGAGGCAATTACGAATGGGTGAGGGCTACTATGGTGGGAAAAACCAAATGGAAGCCATTAAAGCTGCCTCTACTTAGAAAAATAGTAAATCAAAAACAATATCACATATCTGGAGGGATTGCAAAGATTAGTGCTACCACCAAGGACTTGAAAGTTGCAGGGGTGGTGATTCCTACCACATCCCCATTCAACACTCCTATTTGGCCTGTGCAGAAGACAGATGGATCTTGGAGAATGACAATGGATTATTGCCACCATAAGCTTAACCAAGCGGTGACTCGATTTGCAGCTGCTGTACCAGATATGGTCTCATTGCTTGAACAAATTAACACATCACTTGGTACCTGGTATGGAGGCACTGACTTGGCAAATGCCTTTTTCTCCATTTCTGTCTATAATGCCCACCAGAAGCAATATGCCTTCAGTTGGCAAGGCTAACAATATACCTTTATTGTCCTACCTCAGGGGTATACCAACTCTCCGACTTTGTGTCATAATCTTGTTTACAGGGACCTTGATTGCTTTTCTCTTCCACAAGATACCACCCAGGTCCATTACACTGATGGCATTATGCTGACTGAAGCCAATGAACTAGAAATAGCAAACACATTAAACTTATTGGTAAGACATTTGCATCTTCCCAATGTATGGGGAAATGGGAAATAAATCTGATGAAATGTACAGGAATTACCCATGCCATTAACAATGTATGGGAATGGAAAAAAAATCCAACTAAAATGCAGGGAATTTCTACCTCAGTAACATTTCTAGGGAGTCCAATGATGTGGGGCCTGTTGAGATATTTCTTCTAAGGTGGAGAATAAGTTGCTTCATTTAGCACCTCCTACAACCAAGAAAGAGACACAATGCCTAGTGGGCCTATTTGGATTCTGGAGGCAACACATTCCTCATTTGGGTGTGTTACTCAGACCTGTTTATTTGAGTGACCTGAAAGGCTGACAGTTTTGAGTAGGATACAGAACAGAAGAAGGCTCTGCAATAGGTCCAGGCTGCTGTGCAAGCTGCTCCACTACTTGGGCCATATGATCCAGCAGATTCAATGTTCCTTGAGTTGTCAGTGGCAGGTAGCCATGCTGTTTGGAGATTTTGGCAGGCCCCCATAGGTGAATCACAGTGGAGGCCTCTAGGATTTTGGAGCAAGGCCCTGCCATCTTCTGTAGAAAACTACTGCTATTTTTAGAGACAGCTCTTGGTCTGTTACTGGGCTTTGGTAGAAACTGAACGTTTGACTGTGGGTCATCAAGTCACCATGTCACTTGAACTGCCTATCATGAACTGGTTGCTTTGTGACCCATCCAGCCATAACATTGGGTGCACACAGCAGCATTCCATCATCAAATGGAAGTGTTATATACGTGATCAGGCTTGAGCAGGTCCTGAAGGCACAAGTAAGTTACACGAGGAAGTGGCTCAAATGCCCATGATCCCCACTCCTGCCACCCTGTCTTCTTTCCCCCAGCCTGCATCAATGTCCTCATGGGGAGTTTCCTATGATCAGTCAACAGAAGAGAAGACTAGGGCCTGGTTTACAGATGGTTCTGCATCATATGCAGGCACCACTCAAAAGTGCACTTTCAAGTGCATTACAGCCCCTCTCTAGGATATTCCTGAAGGACAGTGGCAAAGAGAAATCTTCCCAGTGGGCAGAACTTTGAGCAGTGCATCTATTTGTGCACTTTGCAATAAAGGAGGAATGGCCAGATGTGCGATTATATGCTGATTCATATAATCGTACATCAATATAGCCAATGGTTTGACTGGTTGGTCAGGGACTTGGAATAAGCATGATTGGAGAATTGGTGACAAAATTTGGAGAAGAGGCATGTGGGTGGACCTCTCTGAGTGGTCAAAAACTGTGAAGATATTTGTATTCCATGTGAGTGCTCACCAACGGGTGACCTCAGCAGAGGAAGATTTTAATAAACACGGAATAGGAAGACTTATTCTATGAGCACCACTCAGACTCATTCCCCAGCCACTCCTGTCATCACCCAATGGGCCCATGAACAAAGTGGCCATGGTGCCAGGGATGGAGGTTACACATGGGCTTAGCAACATGGACTTCCACTTACCAAGGCTGACCTGGCTACAGCACTGCTGAGTGTCCAGTTTTCCAGCAGCTGAGACCAACACTGAGTCCTCAGTATGACACCATTCCTCGGGTGATCAATCAGCTGCTTGGTGGCAGGTTGATTATATTTAACTTCTTCTGTCATGGAAAGGGTAGCAGTTTGTCCTCACAGGAACAGAGAGTTGCTCCGGATATGGGTTTTCCTATCCTGCATGCAATGCTCCTGCCATGGACTCACAGAATGCTTTATCCACTGTCATGGTATTTCACATATTATTGCCTCTGACCAAGGCAGTTACTTTATGGCTAAAGAAGTTTGGCAGTAGGCTCATGCTCATGTAATTCACTGGTCTTACCATGTTACTCATTGTCCTGAAGCAGCTGGATTGATAGAATGGTGGAATGGCCTTTTGAAGTCACAATTACAATGCCAACTAAATGACAATACTTTGCAGTGCTGGGGCAAAGTTCTCCAGAAGACTGTGTATGCTCTGAATCAGTATCCAATATATGGTACTGATTCTCCCATAGCCAGGATTCACAGGTCCAGGAATCAAGGAGTGGAAGTGGCACCACTCACTATCACCCCTAGTGATCGACTAACAAAATTTTTGCTTCCTGTTTCCATGACATTAGTTTCTGCTGGCCTAGAGGTCTTAGATCCAGAGGGAGGAATGCCAACGATTCCATTCAATTGGAAGTTGAGATTGCCACCTGGCCACTTTGAGATCCTCCTACCTTCAAATCAACAGGCTAAGAAGGGAGTTACAGTGTTGGGGACTAACAAGGATGAAATCTGTTTACTACTCCACAATGGAGGTAAGGAAGAGTAAGTGTGGAATACAGGAGATCCAGTAGGGTGTCTCTTAGTATTACCGTGTCCCGTGATTAAGATCAAAGGGAAACTACAACAACCCCTATCCAGGCAGGATTACAAATGGCCCAGACCCTTCAGGAATGAAGATTTGGGTCACTTCACCAGGTAGAAAACAACAATCTGCTGAGGTGCTTGCTGAAGGTAAAGGAAATACAAAATGGGTACTAGAAGAAAGTAGTCATCAATACCAGCTACAACCATGTGACCAGTTGCAGAAATGAAGACTGTAATTGTCATCAGTATTTCCCTCTTATTTTGTTAAGAACATGTTTGTGCATGTATACACTTGTACTAAGAAAATATCTACATTTTATTTCCTTTCCCCTTTATCTTTGACTAAGATTTATTGACTTCATATCAGCACTTAAGTGTTGTTAACTGGTCAGGAGCAAGATGTCCGAATAGGAACAGTTCCAGCCTCCAGCTCCCAGTGCGAGCGACACAAAAGATGGGTGATTTCTGCATTTTCAACTGAGGTACCGTGTTCATCTCACTGGGGAGTGCCGGACAATCGGTGCTGGTCAGCTGGTGCAGCCTGACCAGCGAGAGCTGAACCTCACCTGGGAAGTGCAAGGGGGAGGGGAATCCCTTTTCCTAGCCAAGGGAAACCGAGTCACATAACACCTGGAAAATCGGGTAACTCTCACCCAAATACTGCACTTTACCAAGGGCCTTAGCAAACGGCACAACAGGAGATTATATCACACACCTGGCCTGGAGGGTCCCATGCCCATGGAGCCTCCCTCATTGCTAGCACAGCAGTCTGAGGTCTAACTGTAAGGCAGCAGCAAGGCTGAGGAGGGCCGCCTGCCATTGCTGAGGCTTAAGTAGGTTAACAAAGCCTCTGGGAAGCTCGAATTAGGTGGAGCCCACCACAGCTCAAGGAGGCCTGCCTGTCTCTGTAGACTCCACCTCTGGGGACAGGGCATAGTTAACAAAAAGCAGCAGAAACCTCTGCAGATGTTAATGACCCTGTCTGACAGCTTTGAAGAGAACAGTGGATCTCCCAGCATGGAGGTTGAGATCTAAGAATGGACAGACTGCCTGCTCAAGTGGGTCCCTGACCCCTGAGTAGCCTACCTGGGAGACATCCCCCACTAGGTACAAACCGACACCTCACAACTCACACGGCAGGATACACCCCTGAGACGAAGCTTCCAGAGCAAGAATCAGACAGCAGCACTCGCTGTTCAGCAATATTCTATCTTCTGCAGCCTCTGCTGCTGATACACAGGCAAACAGGGTCTGGAGTGGACCTCAAGCAATCTCCAACAGACCTACAGCTGAGGGGCCTGACTGTTAGAAGGAAAACTAACAAACAGAAAGGACACGCACACCAAAGCCCCATCAGTACATCACCAGCATCAAAGAACAAAGGCAGATAAAACCACAAAGATGGCGAAAAAGCAGGGCAGAAAAGCTGGAAATTCAGAAAATCAGAGCACATCTCCCCCTCCAAAGGAATACAGCTCATCACCAGCAGCAGATCAAAGCTGGAGGGAGAATGACTTTGACGAGTTGAGAGAAGAAGGCTTCAGTCGATCAAATTTCTCAGAGCTAAAGGAGGAACTACATACCCAGTGCAAAGAAACTAAAAATCTAGAAAAAAGAATGGAAGCATGGATAACTAGAATAATCGTTGCAGAGACGGCCATAAATGAATTGATAGAGATAAAAACCATGACACGAGAAATACGTGGCAAATGTACAAAATTCAGTAACGACTCGATCAACTGGAAGAAAGAGTATCAATGATTGAAGATCAAATGAATGAAATGAAGGGAGAAGAGAAATCTAGAGGAAAAAAAGGAAAAAGATGTGAACAAAGCCTCCGAGAAATGTGGGATTATGTGAAAAGACCAAATCTACGTCTGATAGGTGTGCCTGAAGGTGAGGGGGAAAATGGAACCAAGTTGGAAAACACTCTTCAGGATATCATCCAGGAGAACTTCCCCAACCTAGTAAGGCAGGCCAACATTTAAATTCAGGAAATACAAAGAACACCACAAAGATACTCCTCGAGAAAAGCAACTCCAAGACACATAATTGCCAGATTCACCAAAGTTGAAATGAAGGAAAAAAATGTTAAAGACAGCCAGAGAGAAAGGTCGGGTTACCCACAAAGGGAAGCCCATCAGACTAACAGCAGATCTCTCAGCAGAAACTCTCCAAGCCAGAAGAGATGGGGGCCAATATTCAACATTCTTAAAGAAAATAATTTTCAACCCAGAATTTCATATCCAGCCAAACTAAGTTTCATCAGTGATGGAGAAATAAAATCCTTTACAGATAAGCAAATGCTTAGAGATTTTGTCATCACCAGGCCTGCCCTACAAGAGATCCTGAAGGAAGCACTAAACATGGAAAGGAACAATGGGTACCAGCCATTGCAAAAACATGCCAAATGTAAAGACCATTGATGCTAGAAAGAAACCGCATCAGCGAACAAGCAAAATAACCAGCTAATATCACAATGACAAGATCAAGTTCACATATAACAATAGTAACCTTTAATGTAAATGGACTAAATGTTCTAATTAAAAGACACAGACTGGCAAATTGGATAAAGAGTCAAGACCCATCAGTCTGCTGTATTCAGGAGACCCATCTCACATGCAGAGACACATATAGGCTCAAAATAAAGGGATGGAGGAAGATCTACCAAGAAAATGGAGAACAAAAAAAAGCAGGGGTTGCAATACTAGTCTCTGATAAAACAGACTTTAAACCATCAAAGATCAAAAGACACAAAGAAGGCCATTATATAATGGTAAAAGGATCAATGCAACAGGAAGAGCTAACTATCCTAAATATATATGCATCCAATACAGGAGCACCCACATCATAAAGCAAGTCCTTAGAGACTTACAAAGAGACTTAGACTCCCATACAATAATAATGGGAGACTTCAACACTCCACTGTCAACATTAGACAGATCAACGAGACAGAAAATTAACAAGGATATCCAGGAATTGAACTCAACTCTGCACCAAGTGGACCTAATAGACATCTACAGAACTCTCCACCACAAATCAACAGAATATACATTCTTCTCAGCACCACATCACACTTATTCCAAAATTGACCACATAGTTGGATATAAAGCACTCCTCAGCAAATGTAAAAGAAAAAAAATTATAACAGACTGTCTCTCAGACCACAGGGCAATCAAACTAGAACTCAGGACTAAGAAATTCAATCAAAACCGCTCAACTACATGGAAACTGAACAACCTGCTCCTGAATGACTACCGAGTACATAACAAAATGAAGGCAGAAACAAATGTTCTTTGAAACCAATGAGAAGAAAGATACAACATACCAGAATCTCTGAGACACATTTAAAGCAGTGTGTAGAGGGAAATTTATAGCACTAAATGCCCACAAGAGAAAGCAGGAAAGATCTAAAATTGACACTCTAACATCGCAATTAAAAGAACTAGAGAAGCAAGAGCAAACACAATCGAAAGCTAGCAGATGGCAAGAAATAACTAAGATCAGAGCAGAACTGAAGGAGATAGAGACACAAAAAACCCTCCAAAAAATCAATGAATCCAGGAGTTGGTTTTTAGAAAAGATCAACAAAATTGACAGACCACTAGCAAGACTAATAAAGAAGAAAAGAGAGAAGAATCAAATCGACGCAATAAAAAATGATAAAGGGGATATCACCACCGACCCCACAGAAATACAAACTACCATCAGAGAATACTATAAACACCTCTACGCAAATAAACTGGAAAATCTAGAAGAAATGGATAATTTCCTGGACACTTACACTCTTCCAAGACTAAACCAGGAAGAAGTTGAATCCCTGAATAGACCAATAGCAGGCTCTGAAATTGAGGCAATAATTAATAGCCTACCAACCAAACAAAGTCCAGGACCAGATGGATTCACAGCTGAATTCTACCAGAGGTACAAGGAGGAGTTGGTTCCATTCCTTCTGAAACTATTCCAATCAATAGAAAAAGAGGGAATCCTCCCTAACTCATTTTATGAGGCCAACATCATCCTGATACCAAAGCCTGGCAGAGACACAACAAAAAAAGAGAATATTAGACCAATATCCCTGATGAACATCGATGCAAAAATCCTCAATAAAATACTGGCAAACCAAATTCAGCAGCACATCAAAAAGTTTATCCACCATGATCAAGTGGGCTTCATCCCTGGGAGGCAAGGCTCGTTCAACATACACAAATCAATAAACATAATCCATCATATAAACAGAACCAAAAACAAAACCCACATGATTATCTCAATAGATGCAGAAAAGGCTTTTGACAAAATTCAACAGCCCTTCATGCTAAAAATTCTCAATAAATTCGGTATTGATGGAACGTATCTCAAAATAATAAGAGTTATTTATGACAAACCCACAGCCAATATCATACTGAATGGGCAAAAACTGGAAGCATTCCCTTTGAAAACTGGCACAAGACAGGGATGCCCTCTCTCACCACTCCTATTCAACATAGTGTTGGAAGTTCTGGCTAGGGCAATCAGGCAAGAGAAAGAAATCAAGGGTATTCAGTTAGGAAAAGAAGAAGTCAAATTGGCCCTGTTTACAGATGACATGATTGTATATTTAGAAAACCCCACTGTCTCAGCCCAAAATCTCCTTAAGCTGATAAGCAACTTCAGCAAAGTCTCAGGATACAAAATTAATGTGCAAAAATCACAAGCATTCTGATACACCAGTAACGGACAAACAGAGAGCCCAATTATGGATGAATTTCCATTCACAATTGCTTCAAAAAGAATAAAATACCTAGGAATCCAACTTACAAGGGATATAAAGGACCTCTTCAAGGAGAACTACAAACCACTGCTCAGTGAAATAAAAGAGGACACAAACAAATGGAAGAACATACCATGCTCATGGAGAGGAAGAATCAATTTTGTGAAAATGGCCATACTGCCCAAGATAATTTATTATTCAATGCCATCCCCATCAAGCTACCAATGACTTTCTTCACAGAATTGGAAAAAACTGCTTTAAAGTTTATATGGAATCACAAAAGAGCCCTCATTGCCAAGACAATCCTAAGTCAAAAGAACAAAGCTGGAGGCATCAGGCTACCTGACTTCAAACTATGCTACAAGGCTACAGTAACCAAAACAGCATGATTCTGGTACAAAAACAGAGATATAGACTTATGGAACAGAACAGAGCCCTCAGAAATAATACCACACATCTACAGCCATCTGATCTTTGACAAACCTGAGAAAAACAAGAAATGGGGAAAGGATTCCCTATTTAATAAATGTTGCTGGGAAAATTGGCTAGCCATAAGTAGAAAGCTGAAACTGGATCCTTTCCTTACTCCTTATATGAAAATTAATTCAAGATGGATTAAAGTCTTAAATGTTAGACTTAAAACCATAAAACCCTAGAAGAAAACCTAGGTAATACCATTCAGGACATAGGCATGGGCAGGGACTTCATCTGTAAAACACCAAAAGCAATGGCAACAAAAGCCAAAATTGACAAATGGGATCTAATTAAACTAAAGAACTTCTGCACAGCAAAAGAAACTACCATCAGAGTGAACAGGCAACCTACAGAATGGGAGAAAATTTTTGCAATCTACTCCTCTGACAAAGGGCTAATATCCAGAACCTACAAAAATACAAACAAATTTATGAGAAAAAAACAAACAACCCCATCAAAAAGTGGGCAAAGGATATGAACAGACATTTCTTAAAAGAAGACATGCATACAGCCAACAGACACATGAAAAAATGCTCATCAGCACTGGCCATCAGAGAAATGCAAATCAAAACCACAATGAGATACCATCTCACACCAGTTAGAATGGCAATCATTAAAAAGTTAGGAAACAACAGGTGCTGGAGAGGATTTGGAGAAATTGTAAACTGGTTCAACCATTGTGGAAAACAGTATGGCGATTCTTCAAGGATCTAGAACTAGAAATATCATATGACCCAGCCATCCCATTACTGGGTATATACCCAAAGGATTATAAATCATGCTGCTCTAAAGACACATGCACATGTATGTTTATTGTGGCACTATTCACAACAGCAAAGACTTGGAATCAACCCAAATATCCATCAGTGACAGACTGGATTAAGAAAATGTGGCACATATACATCATGGAATACCATGCAGCCATAAAAACAGGATGAGTTTGTGTCCTTTGTAGGGACATGGATGCAGCTGGAAACCATCATTCTCAGAAAACTATCGCAAGAACAGAAAACCAAACACCACATGTTCTCACTCATAGGTGGGAATTGAACAATGAGATCACTTGGACTCTGGAAGGGGAACATCACACACTGGGGCCTATTATGGGAAGGGGGGAGAGGGGAGGAATGGCATTGGGAGTTATACCTGATGTAAATGATGAGTTGATGGGTGCTGATGAGTTGATGGGTACAGCATGCCAACATGGCACAAGTATACATATGTAAAAAACCTGCATGTTGTGCACATGTATCTTAGAACTTAAAGTATAATAAAAAATAAAAATAAAAATAAAAGTGTTGTTAACTTTATGCAATAGTATTTAGGTTAAGGATTAGTGTGCTTCCAGTTGTACGAAGGATAGTTGTATTATGCTAGGCATAATTATGACCTTATTATTGACTTTATTTGAAGATTATGTATGATTTCAGAGGATGTGTATGGGTTCAAGTGGACAAGGGGTGGACTTGTGATAGTTAATATTGTCCACTTGATTGGACTGAACATACAAAGTATTGTTCCTGGGTGTGTCTATGAGGGTGTTGCCAAAGGAGATTAACTTTTGAGTCAGTTGACTGGGAGAGGCAGACCCATCCTCAATCTGGGTGAGCACTATCCAATCAGTTGCCAGTGTAGCTAGAATAAAAGCAGGCAGAAGAATAGGGAAGGACTGGACTTGCTGAGTCTTCTGGTCTTCATCTTTCTCCCATGCTAGATGCTTCCTGCTCTCAAACATCAGACTCCAATTTCTTCAGCTTTTGGACTCATGGACTTATACCAGTGATTTGCAAGGAGCTCTTGGGCCTTTGGCCACAGACTGAAGGCTGCACTGTCGGCTTCTTTATTTTTGACATTTTGGGACTCAGACTGGTTTCCTTGCTCCTCAGCTTGCAGACTGCCTATTGTGGGATGTCACCTTGCGACTGTGTGAGTCAATACTCCTTAATAAACTCCACTTCTTATGTAAGTCTGTCTTGTTAGTTCTGTCCCTCTAGAGAACCCTAACACACTATCCTAGCCTAAAACACCCTTACGTCTCTGAGAATTGCTTCAATAGCTAAACTTGTCTTCCTGCACCTACTTTTCCAACAACGTAAAGTCAATTCAGGAAGGTGACAGTGTGTTCCTATAAAACTTGAAAGTAGTTCATATTGCTCCACTGTTCTAAACCCTGCAAGTGGCTTCCAAAAGAATGTGGAAGTGGGACTCCTTTTACAATCTACTTGACTTTACCTAATACCCTGTCAAGGCCCTTGATTTCAACACTCTGCATTCTTTTCTTCCCTCCTTCTGCTCCTTCTATAGCCAAACTTGATCTTAGGGGCCTTGTTCTCACTATTCTCTTTGTGTGTAAAGCTATTCCTCCAGAAATCATTGTGCTTCACTCCCTCTTGTCATTTGCATCTCTGTTCAAAGTTACTTCCTCAGAGATGAGTGTAACCAATTCTAAGTCAAATAGTCCTCCCTCAAGTTACTATCAAACTCTTCATTTTGATGACTTATTTTCATTATCTGAAATTACATGTTTCCTTGATTATTTGTTTAAAATCTGTTTCCCTCATGAGATGATATATCATAAAGCCAAGACTTCTGAAATATTGAATTAACTTTAATTTTTTTAATTAAAATTTTATTTAAGTTTGCAATTATAGCTTTAAGCTGAGAGTTTAGAATTTGCGTATTATGCCAAAAAAAAAAAAAAAACCTTTTTAAATAAATGCATTGGAAATAAAGAATGTTATATGGTGCTTTCTTTCCAAAATATCAGTCACATTTTTTATGATGCCTGAATTGCCTAACTCTTGTGAAGACCCTTCATCTGTTTCACATTAATTTTCTTATTTACGAGCACCTTATTGACAGTGAGAGTGCAGATACTCAAAGTCCTGTTCTTTATCATTCATCCTCTCCTGTGAAATTTGGCACCACTCCCCTGTTCAAACTTTCGTCCTACGTGGACTCCTAGACTTTTCCTGATCCCCTTTCCCTGAAAGTGACACCAGATTAGTAAAATATGGGGATCAGTTTAGGCTTAATGACCAGCTTGGAAAGTGGGGACTACAGCAGCTATCTTAGAACCATTTAAATTTTTAAAGGTTTTCAATCTTTTATTTTACACCTACAAATTTTGGGCTCTTTATTTGTTTATAACTAAATGAAAATCAACACCCCTTGCCTCATTTTATGCCCCAAAACAGAACACATTGAGATCTGCTGGCATTCAAAGTTTCCTTAATTAGGTCAGATGTGGTGGCTCACTCCTGTAATCCCAACACTTTGGGAGCCTGAGGTGGGTGAATCACTTGAGGCTAGGAGTTTGAGACTAGCCTGCCCAACATGGTGAACCCCATCTCTACAAAAATACAAAAATTAGCCGGGCGTGGTGGCACGTGCCTGTTATCCCACCTGCTTGGGAGGCTGAGGTAGGAGAATCATTTGACCCCGGGGGTGGAGGTTGCAGTGAACTGAGATCATGCCACTGCGCTCCAGACTGGGTGACAAAGGGAGACTGTATCTCAAAAAAAAGTTCTCTTAATTACTGCCTTTCAAGTCTTACCTCTCAATATTCTTATACAGACATTTTAGAATATTCCAATCAGAAATATTCTGACCGATATTCTAAATTGACTTATAAGAAATGTTATCTGGGCATCTAACAGGTAGAAAAATCACCAGATGCAGGATAATGGATTGATGAGAGAAAATGTAAACAATTAAAAGAAACACACATTTTTATAATTTGTTAGAGTGTGAAGGAAGTTGTGGATGCATACATGAATAAAACTGGTCTTGAGATGATAATTTTCAAATTGAGTAACAGATATATGATGGTTTAATATTCTATTTTCCCTCCTTTATATACATATGAAGCATATACATGCATAGATATGTGCAATTAATTGCTTCTCAGTTACCCACTTGATACTCATATATTCTAAATGTTAAATAGAAGTGCTTTAGAACCACTGCATGTTTACTTATGTTAATATCTATACAATTGACTGAATATTTATCTTTGCATTTGTATGTTTTAAGTTAGATAGGCCTTGAAACTAACCATTTGTAAGAAAGTATATGATTTTGTATGCCATATGATATGCAGAAAATATTTAAGAAATCAGAAATACTTGGTAAATATTTTCAGGTGTTTGCCTGAAGCATTGGGATGCACTTGTAAGGAATGTTAAATCATAATATTGTCTCAGAATGTTTTCATTTGTTTTAATTAGTAACAATTATTAAGTCACTAAAGAAGTTTCAAAAATGAGTTATACAGTTAAAGATAAGGTAAAGTTCTTACCTGTATTTGGTTTATAATGGGAAGAAAGAAAATGATATACCACTCTGTTGAAATAGGAGGATGGGGAGAGAAGGAGAAAAAGGGAAGGGATATCCATGAATACTTATAAAATAACAGGGAGTCTACTCAGTGGCTGCACTAATTCCCTAGGGCTTCCTTTAAAAAGTCACACAAACAGCAGCATTTGGTTGTTTTATAATTCTGGAGTCTAGAATCCCTAAATCAAGGCATTGACAAGGCCACCTTCACTCTGAACCCTTAGAGGGATCTTTTACTTGCCTCTTCCTAGCTCCTGAAAGATTGCTGGCAATCTTTAATGTCCTTTTGCTGGCATTTGCCTAACTTCAGTCTCTGCCGTTGCCCTCATTTGGTGTTCTCCTTGTGGTCTTTGTGTCTTCTTTTATAAGGACGCCAGTCATATTGGCTTAGGGGCCTATCCTACTCCAGTATCACCTCATCGGAATTTAAGTATGTCTGTAAAGACCCTATTCCTATTTCCAAACAAGGTACTGGGGGTTAAGACTACAACATCCGTTATATCTTTTTTTTTTTTTTTTTTTTTTTTTTTGATGGAAAGAGCACAATTCAACTATGAAAGTGGTGTATGGGAAATATTAATAGAAGCTTATTAATTGAATGGAAAGATTACATGACAGTAGATAAATAATAAAAGTTTTCCCAAATGAGTAAAAGTGTATAGATGTGTCTTGAATAAAGTAAGAATATTGACGGCTGGAGAAATCAAATATTTTGTTTGGAAATCTGTGATTAATACAATTAGACTAGAGAATAAGCTGTGTTTGGATATCAAAAGGGGAAGGATGAAAACTTGA
Organism: Macaca fascicularis; assembly: GCF_037993035.2. Classification (NCBI taxonomy): domain Eukaryota; kingdom Metazoa; phylum Chordata; class Mammalia; order Primates; family Cercopithecidae; genus Macaca; species Macaca fascicularis. Next base: position 56,772,865 of record NC_088391.1, on the reverse strand, counting down.
ATTAGTGTATTTTATAAATAGACTTCATTATCAGAACAATGAAAAATGTTATTCGATTCTCTAGATCATGTATAATCTATACTTGCTATATAAGAGATTGACGTGACTGGATCTGTGTGTAGAAATCAAATCAATGTAGTAGCACTTTGTTGCTAAGATGGAGTGTATAGAGTGCAGGCAGCTGGAGTTAAGTCCAGGTTAGAGAAAAGATGCCCTGGATAGAGTTATGGAAATGGCAATGAAAAGAAAGTGCCATTTTTAAAATTCATAATTGAATTTCATTGTAATAGAATTGACATAAACTATTCATTTTCATTCCAAGCACATTTTCCTTTTTTGTTTAATGACAAATGACAAAACTCATAAGTCATTTTCCAACATTTGGTGTTTATATTGTTTCTGGAAAGATTCACACCAATTGCGTCAAAGCAGTTAACTTAAAATTATTGCAGATTTACTGTATTTAGAGACCACATTACTAAAATTAAAGAAGTTCCATCTTTCTATACAATGTTAAACTTTATTTTGTAAAAGTTATAGTTTAAAAATACCTTTTTTGTTTTTATACGAAGCATATTGTACACTGAAATGTTTTATTCTCAGGAAAAAAGCATTCTAAAAATGTAGTTAAGGAAGCATTTCACCAAGTCAAGAAAAATATATTTAGTTTCAGCTAAAAATAAATGTGTCCAAATGAAAACTACATTTCAAACAATAACTTAAAAATGTATTCATTCATTCAAAAAAGTTTTATTGACTACCTATTATAATTAAACAACTGCATCCAGCTAAGTTAGGACATTTTAAAAAAAGCTTTCCAATATGGTCTGTTCTTTAAAATTCCTTGTATTGAATAAATTAATGTATGATTCTTATAAAAAATAAGTATTATTCAAAGACAAGAGTGATCATTTATAAAAGTGGTATAAATAAAGTGTTTGTGGCCGACAGCGTGCTGTTAATCCGATAGTACTACCAACACTTCATTTGTCTTTATCATCAGAATCCCTCTACCATTCAGGTATCAGAAAGTCATCTTCTATTTGATCTTGATTAGTCCAAGGCTATGTACTCACAGTAATTCTATTCACCCTCTTAAGAGATAGTCATGTGAATGGTCATGTGATAATTGTAGCAAATAATATATGACTCTGCCAGACATGTCTGGGAAAATTCATCCTCACTCTTAAAAACAAACATAAGAAAGGAGGCATGCCTTCTTTTATCCTTGTGACTTTTCAAAGGCCTCATTTTCACTTTATGCCTGGAACTATGACAGCCATTTTGGGATCATGAGGTTTGCTAAGACTGTAAGGATGGTGGAGTAGAAGGATGGAGAGCAACTGAATCCTTAATGATGTGAGCTAACAAATTAATCAACCATAGAAGAATCCCAGCCTACCTTGGGATGTCTCATTATGTGCAATGCTATATTTTAGGATTTAAAAATCAATTTTATTTTGTGGAAGTGACATGGAGCTAAAAGCCCTTGAACCAAAGCAGTTTAAAATAGATGACACTGGGGCTAGTTGTTAAAGAATCATTATGATTTCAATGTATGCTGAAGTTGCAGGAGACATAGGAGCTGAGATAGGAAGGAAAAAGGTCTATCTGAGCCATGTACTAGAAATCTCAATGTCAAATGATTATGTGAAAAACAGAATCCACTTTATTTATTTGATTGTGTAGTTAATTAATGAGAAGAAAATACGGCTTTCCATTTTCATTTCTACATTTATGTTTTGATCTAAAACTTTCAAGTTCATGTTGACTTAAAAATTAAATATGACCTTATAGGTGTTGTTTGCATGGTAAATGATACAGATAAGCTCTTTTAAATGTCTTTTATCTTGTTCTTTGTTATTTATTTAGCTACATTTTAAGACCTATCTTTTAGTGCTTTACAGAGTGTATCCAAAACTATGCATAAGAAGGCATCACATACCAAGATATAAAGCATAAATTCTGTTACGGAAAATGATTAAATAAGCAAGAATCAAACAAAATCTAAACTTTTTAACTTCTAAGGTTAGTTTTTTATTAAGACTTTAAAACGGTCCTTTCTATCAGGTTAATTGCTTTATTTTGTTCTTTAAAAAAATCTGCATACAATTTTTTGAACACAAATATTCTTTATGTTGGACTTCCTTAGATACCCAGAAATCCAATTAAGTGCCAGGAGATTAAAATAGGATATTTGTCTAAGCTACTTAAGAGACCTAAGGACCTGGCAACACTTTTCTGACAATACTTTTCAACCAAGCTTACCTCTGCAAATAACATATATACTCTGCAATAAATAGTATTTTGAAGAATGAAAGAGGTTTAGAGAGGCTGAGGTGGGGCATATAGGGAGGGCTGACATTCTGGTGACATCAGGCCAAAGCTGCTGATTATTTTTGTGGGCCTTTCATAGTCTCTCTTGTTTTTAGTAAAGCCATGTGTGCCTGCAAACGATGTATAATATGTGTTATTTCTGGATGAATGCACTTAATTATCTCTAAAAATCATTTCACCAACAGATGTCTCCTCCTCCTTTTCCTTGTACTAATCATTCTCTGCAGTTGCAAACTTTTTTTTTTTTTTTTTTTTTTCCCTGAGTCCTTGTGTTCCCTCTCTTCTTCTTTCTGAAGGATTTCTCCTCCAGGGCAATTTTCCCCTTTCAAAATCAAAATGTGAAGCAGCATAAAAGACATCATAAAAGCTTTGAAAATGTTCCCTGGTGCATATTTTAATATAACTACCAGATTTGTCTAAACAAAGAAAATGAATTTTCATCATTTTAGTAATTTTTGCAATGGAATCACAATTCAAATTTATCAATGTATTTATCCCTTATTTGTTTATCCATGGAAGTGTGGTTATACATCTTTATTTTGACAGTAATTAGAAAATGAAAAGAACTGTACCAAATTTTATTGTTATTCATTTTCATTTCTATATCTCATTTTGTGAATCACACCAATTAAATTGTTTAGATATTAGGATACCCAAGGCTTATTGGGATAGATCCCTAGCCCAAGTTCCAAGTCTCTAGAAAAACAAGCAAATATCTCACCTGGGTTTAGCAATGAAAATAAAGCCAATTGTGATTGCACTTATATTATAATTTTATTTGGTCATAAGCCAATATTACTACCCCATTTTCGATTTCATAAAATCTTGGCTCATTTGAAATGATTATGGTAGATATGTTTGCTTTCTAATGTATTATTCAACTAATGATATGTACAACAAAATCAAAGCCACGTAAGTATTCGGAAATGACTGAATGAAAATAGAGGGCTGTTTGTGTATGAAGAAAACACACTTCAACCTACCAATTTTTATGGTTGCTTTAATTAAGGATGTGGTTTTAAATTTCACAAATTTAAATGTTACCTTTTTAGTCATCAACTCAGGTACTTTGTATTCAATGGGTTCTTAAGTTGAAAAGGCCATATATTGCTCTGAGAACCTTTCCTTTCCTCTTTCTTTTTTCTTTATGCCTAACAGGAGCCTACAAAAAATGATGCTCATTCTGGAAGAAGTTCTGGTATTTTTAGTTTAAAAAATTTCCTGAGATTATGGTTCCTATATGTAATTCCAGTGAAGAATTACTAAAGTGTACATCTTGGCCTAACAAAGTTATGAGCAAAGTAGATCTATTTTTCTACAATTCAATGCTTTCGAAAGTATCATTAGATTTTGGAAAGAATGCAGCCTTTTCAAATTAGAGTCTACTCAAAAAAGGACTCAAAAAGTATTAGCCAATTTGAGGAATAAAAATCCAATTGGAGACTCTAGTGGGATTCAAATGTATTATAGTATGTTTGATGTGACTTACATAGGGATGAGTGTGACCTTGAGAATATCATTTACATTTCACATGCATTGTTTTTATCACTCTGCATAGTTTATTTAATTATTCTTTGAGCTCTAATATTCTGTGATATGTTGATATCTGTGCTCTATCCAATAGACTGAATAATTATTTTAAAGTATTTTTATTTTTCAAAAAAGATGAGAAAAAGCATATATAATGGAATATTTAAATAAATTAAATATTAGAGAAAACGAAGATTAAGGCAAAGGACCAACATCGTTAACATCAAGTCAAAAAAACTCTTTTATTATCCATCAATTCCTGCCTCCAGGCTCCTTAGAAGCCGTTGTGTTTAAATAAATGTAATCATAATATTTAGAATAGTGATCTTTATAGTGGAATACCTTAAAGATACTAGCACTTTCAATTATTTTAACGCCTTCATATCCTAGTGTTCATTTTAATGTATGCTTTATGATTTAAAAAAATGTTTATCGTATGGATATAAGTAAATAAGTAAATAAATAAATGGTTTAGGCATAATTGTTTCAAAAATTTGACAAGACTCTCAGTATTTGGAAGATACTGCTGTATGAAAAAAAAATACCAGTTTTTGAGCAAAGATAATGTTCTAGAAGACTCAAGTGCTGAGAGAAATACAATGTGTAAAGTTACACAGGTCAGGGAGCATCAATACCTTCAAGAATCAGCCAGATAACACAAATGTTTAGAGCAGCTTACCTTGAGATAACAGGGTGTCATGGCCCTATGAAATAGGAATGGCACCCTGTCTAAATGTATATATATTACATATAATATAACACATATTTATATATTATATATAATTATATATAAGTATATATTTATATAAATAAATACAGCTATTTGTATATTATATAATATATAATTTTATATAATTATATATGATATATAATTATATAGTATATAATATAGTCAATTACAAATATAATGTTTTTATATATTATATAAATAATTTTATATATATGTAGTAGTCCTTCACCAGGGTTATATGTTATAAAACATACTACATATATCTAATTTTCATGTATCTAATTTTTAACATATATAATATCTTATATATACACATATATACATATACACATATATGTCGTGATTCTTCATCCGGGTTACATTTAATGTTATAAAGCATTATTTAAAGCTGAGTGTGGTGGATTGCACCTGTAATTCCAGCTACTTGGGAGGCTGAACTGAGAGGATCTCCTGAGGCCAGGAGTTTGAGAACAGACTGGGAAACACAGTGATAGCCTATCTGTAAAACAAAAGACAGAGAGAGAATAAGTGGGTGTCCCAGCTACTAGGAAATCTGAGGTGAGAGGCTTGCATAAGCCCAGGAGATTGGGGCTGCAGTGAGCTATGATCACTCCACTGCACTACAGCCTCAGCAACAGAGTGAGACTTTGTCTCTATAATAAAGAAATAAAACATTATATACATCTAACATATAAAAGCATTTTGACTGTATCAAACTTTAGGTAATATATAAATTATATATTATTTGTTTAGTTACCAAACAAAACATCTACAGGCTCAAGGGTTAGACTTTGCTATCTCTTGAAATATATAGTGCCTTCAGCAATGATTTCAGAACAAATGAAGAAATCATAAGCCTCTACAGTTAGTGACTTCATTCAAAGTTTATAGGATAATATTAAAATACAATTTTGTAAACATGATTGAAAAAATATAGCTAAAGTTTTTTTTATTCTGTTGATGTTTTCATAGAAACTAGAATATGTCAAATAAAGTTATGCTGTCTATCATGGATCTAAAGTAAAGGTATCTTGTAAAATTGTATAAGATTACATTTATAAGGAAAGAAGTCAAGTAGTAGTTAGAAGAAAAAAACTTATTGTGAGCATTGACAATCTTTCCGTATATAAGTTCCTATGTTCTCTTCAAGGAAACAGGTCACAGAAGTACACAAACCTCCTTTAGAAGAAATATTTTTATATTATCTATAAATTAAATAAAATCTGGTTTGATATGAAAGCAATGGCACATCATAGGCTGTGACAGAGGGTCTGAATATTTTTCAGGGCAAATGTTGCAGGTTTATGGAAAGGGCCACAAGCCAAGGAATGCTCACAGCCCTTAGAAGCTGGAAAAGGAAAGGAAATAGATTCTCACCTAGAGCCTCTATAAGGGAATGAGCTCTGCTGACACCTTGACTTTAGCTAATGAGGCCCATTTTCTGGAGAGTTTGTGGTTTCCAAAATTGAAGGTAATACATTTATGTTGTTTTAAGTCATTAAATTTGTTGTTATTTGTTACAGCCACAATAGGAAGTTAATACAGTTTTCTTGATAACCTCTAATATAATCCTTTCCTTTTATTTGGATTTCTAAAGTAAATTTGTTCAAAGAAACAGCCAGGCACGGTGGTTGATGCCTCTAACCTCAGGACTTTAGGAGGCTAAGGCAGTTGGGTTGCTTGAGCCCAGAAGTTCGAGTCTGCAGTGAACTATGACTCACCATTTTCTTCCAGCCTGGGTGACGGAGTGAGATCCTGTCTTAGGAAAAAAAATAATAATAATAAGAGCAACAGTTGTATTTTACTATACTTCTGTAATTTTCTATATAATTCTTTCTCATCTGCTGGAAGTATTATGACTTTTATGCAAATCTGATGTCTCTTATTTTTTTCTACTTGGCATACCTGGTGTATGAGTTTAAATAATAGTATATGTTTTTCTTTCAAAGTATATATTTTTGGGTTTTATGCAAAATTTTTTTTCAATTATTGTATTGTATCACTTTATTCTATGGCAGTTGTTTTTATTGTTACTGTAGAGAACACTCATATATAAACCAGTACCCTTTGATTTCCCATCTTCTCACATTCAGTAACACGTGCTTATTCTATTTACTCTTGGATTTTGAGGTGGTGATTTAGCAAGCTATCCTTTGCAAGTACACTGAGAATTATTATTTAAAATAATGTCGTCTCTCAAAATGAATGAAAAATAATTATACATAGTGATATGAATTTGTTTATACTGTTTTCTGAATTTGAACACATTGTTTTCTAACATAATATAAATGTTGGCGCCCCACAACAACCCTTAGTGAAGTTGTTGATTCTTCAATTATAGTATTTGGAAGCAGAATGAAAATGACCTGGATGAAAAGAAAAATAAACAGATGTTCATATGATGTTAGTTAGTTCACCCAAAAAAAGGCTTCCTAGGAAAGTATTTAACCAAGGGAAATTAAAGTTAGAAGGTTTTATCAAAGACCTATCACTCCTTATTGGAAAAATGAAGATTTGTTATGTTGTCACTGGAGAGAAGACTGGAGGCAGTCACCCAGAGCTAATTGTGTGTGCCGTATTTAATAAGGTTGGTGCCTAACGGACTTCATCACAGGGAAGTCTTTATTGCCCAAGAGACCTTGACATTAGAAACATTATTGGAAGGGTTTCTGTCTACACATGTAGCCAGCTATTTACCTGCCCAGAGTTAACCTAAGATTTTTTTCAAAAGGTTGATTGGTTCAGCCATTACTTTGATTTCTTGTCTCCTGTCACCTTTTGCCATAATCATCTAAGTAGTTTTTGTTGTTGTTTCTTGAAGCAACCTGGAATAAGAAAATAGATTTTCATTTGTACTAAGAGGTGTTTTTCATTAAACAACCTGATCAAAGTTGCTATTTTCAATTTATATGCTAATAAAGTGTACTTTAGAACTTATAAACATGCATTACCCAGTGGGATTTTATTCCTGGATCCAACATAATCTATGGGCTCAGAGGATCTCTTCAGGTTATAAGAGTTAGAGGAAAGTGGTTGTCAATTGAAAAGTATGAGGCCATATGCACAATGAGGTAGAAGATTAGAGCAATAAATAATAAATTTAAGAAAGGACAAAATGCAGATAAGGCAAACATAACATATATATTTTTGGCATTAATTATCCATAATTCTTTATTCTAAGAATGTTTTATATCATATGATTAGTGCAAGTGTGTGCTTATCTCTTGAAAATGTTCTTACATTCTTTTGTTTCCATTATGTATATATAACTACAATAATGCATAATAGATATTACTTTGGTCAAATTAAGTAAGTCTTGTAAAACCAGCTATGTCTACAATGATTTTCTGAGATGATCTCTGATTATAATCTCTGCTCTTGGTAGTGAACCTAAAGACTTTCTCAAATATAGAGAACCATGTTTGTTTTTATGTGAGTGTTGTTCTCAGGCAAATCTGATGGGCCCAATACGAGAAATTGATTAAAGAAAAACCAATAGCTCAATAAAGTTTGTACGAAGAAGCTTACAATTGACATTCTACCCAAATAGGCATAATATAATTATGGTTAAATTAGACATTTTCTTAAAAAAATACTGTACAGTGCAGAAAAATATCAGCAACTGATTGGAATGCCATCTGGTGAGATATACAGAGACCTTGGGAAAGTAGAGACAGTGAGTTAGCAGAAGCTATGAGTAAACTAAAGCCATGAGCTAGAAGAATTCTTAAGCAAACCAAATTCAGAAACCAAAAGATACATATAGTGAGGTTGCTGGAATCTGTTGACAGCAGTAGAGGCTGGAGAAACATAAACAGAAGTTGAATGTCCCAAAAAAAGTTCTCCAGATAATTCCTGCTGATAGAATAGTCATGGGTTGCAGGAGCAGATGAGTGAAAGACATACTGTATCATTGAATTCTGTGATTAACAGCAATTCCTAAAACTACTGTATATGTGAGTAATTTGCATGGAGATTTTTCTTCTGAATTTGATACATTTATGGTTTTGAAAATAAAAGTGCTTTCAGACACACATGAAAGATCATCACACAGGGTGGATAATCCATATTTTATCCTGGACCTTCTTTCATTAGATGATTCTCACTCAAAATTGAAGATTTTTTTTCCTATGTATTATTAAACCATCTGATAAAAAAACTTATGCATTCCCTTTCTTTCTAATTTATGCTTAAGTAGCTCAGTGAACTAAAGCCTTACACTGCCACATTCTTGTATTATTTACAGAGATGTATGGAGTAAATGGGTGTGTGTGCGTATGATTGTGTGAGGCATGCTGAGTGTTATAAGCAATCCTAGTGATTCCTAATTTAAATTATTTATATTAAAATATTTTCAAGACATTCCTGTGATAGACATTCCTGAGATAGACATTCCTGCTATATAGTAATATTCAGTTTATTTCTTCAGGGCAGACTGATAAATTGTGATATGGAAGGGAAGTGCGGGGAAGGGAAGAGTGTCGTCCCTTTAAATGATACTGAAGGGGGAAAGGCATGATCTCTGGCTAGGCTCCACCCCCATGGACCTAGGTGAGGACAGGCATTTTTGTTTTCCTGCCCAAATGTTGCATTTTCCCAAGACCAGCCTGGCCTGCCATGCCCCCTATAAAAACCCAAGACCATAGCAAGGCAGAGACACAGATGGCTGGACGTTGAGAGGAGCACATCAGCAGAGGAACACACGGGCAGCTGGACATTGAGAGGAACACTGACTGCCGCAGGCCCTTAGGTAGGCCATTGACTTGCAGAAGCAGAACATGGCGGAGTTAGGCTGGGGCAGTGGGAGGAGAGCCCAGGCTGCTGAGCAGCCCTACTCCAGGGGAAGACCTTCCTACTGGCTTCTGGCTTCCCCCATCTGCTGAATGCTACCTCCACTCAATAAAACCTTGCACTCATTCTCCAAGCCCAGGTGTGATCCGATTCTTCTGGTACACCAAGGCAAGAACCCAGGTTACAGAAAGCCCTCTGTCCTTGCCACAAGGTAGAGGGTCTAACTGAGCTGGTTAACATAAGCCGCCTATAGACGGCAAAACTGAAAGAGCACATGGTAGCACATGCCTACTGGGACTTCAGCTATAAACATCCACCTCAGACACTTCCCTGGGGCCGGAGCCCCACAGCCTGGCGACTGTATGCTCCGCAAGAGGTTTGAACCTCTGTTGCTCCCCAAGAGGTGTGAGCTGCGGGGCACTGAAGAAGCCAGCTACTTCCTCTGTAGCACGCCCCGCGAGGGAGACAAGAGAACTTTTCCTGTTTCAATTGCACCTGTCTACTTGAAGAGAGGTGTGGTCAATGACTTTGAGCTAAGGTTATACATATCAATTTTAGATGGAAATATTTAATTATCAAAGGTCAACTCTCCAATTTGTTTTTTCTTCCACTTCATGGACATAGTGTTACACATAAGCATATAGGTAAAATATCCAGTATATGGAGAAGAACGGTACCTTATGGTTGCTCAGAACATTCACAGGCTGCACAAATGAGAAATACATCTCTGTTATTTTAAGCAATTGAGATTTTGGGGTTCTTTGTTATCCTGATGTAATCTAATCTATCATGACAGAGCCCTAAAGGAAGGGAACCATTACTAAATTTTTTGAGTATTAAATGCAGAGGCTTTTGTCAGGTGAGGTTTATCTCCCAAATGTTTTCTTACTTTAGGGAGGAATTTCAAAAGATAATAGACTTATGTTCTCTTTATCAGGCAAAAATTGTTAATCGCACATTATTTTATAAGTAGTAAAGTAATTTATATTCTCGCCCTTCAGAACACTATGTTAAAATAAAATAATCTCATTTGTAATTCAGCAGATTGTTTGCCTAATGTTTATGACTATGTAAATAGATTGCATACTATTTCTTGAAGAATATTTAAGTGTTAATTTACAGATGCAAGTTTAACGCATCAGATGTGTAAAATGTTTCCATGCTTTACTCTGTTGTTTAACCTTTTATTCTATATGAATTTGTAATATTCTTAGCTGGAAATGTTCAGTAACTAATTTTTGCTTCTTGTCAGTTCAAATATTTTTATACCCTTTGGATAATGGAAAGATAGCTTCTTTATCTCTCCTTCTGCATCCAATTCTGTAATTACCTTGGCCAAAATAAAAGGATAATTATAACTGATTTATCCCTTTTGACATTTATTTGGTTCTCATCAAATGTGATTAAAAGGAAAATGTGGAGTAGTTTCTAAACATTGCTCCATCTACTAAGAACTGGCATATAGAAAAACATATAAACAGAAACAGAGTTTCACCATGTTGGCCAGGCTCATCTGGAACTCCTGACCTCAGCTACCTGGGAGACTGAAGCGGGAGAATCTCTTGAACCTGGGAGGCGGAGGTTGTAGCAAACTGATATGAAGCTACTGCACTACAGGCTGGGAGACAGAGCGAGACTCTGTCTCAAAAAAAACAAAACAAAACAAAACAAAAATATATGAGCATGTATAAGTAGAAATGTGACTTGCTTTGACCAATGAAGTTAGAGCAAAAATAAAGATGCCCTCTGAGGCAGAAGGAAGATCACAGAATGAAGAGGATGCAGAGCTGATTCCCCACTTGCTCTTTCATGCAAGCAAGAAATAAGCCCCTTTTTGCTTTAAGCCATTACATGCAATGTGAGCAAGAAATAAACCCTTGGTTCTTGAATCCATTGCAATTTTGGAGTTATTTCTTACCGCAACTGTATCCTGTCTCTTCGGACTACATTAACTTTGCCCTGTTTCTGTTGGAAATTGCCTCTTTGTGTCTTTTGCACATTTAGGGGAAAATACATCTTTTTATTAGTGATTTGCTTGAAACATTTATTTTTCTTTCATATATGTTCTAATCATATTCCGTTTTTTTTTGTCTACCTCAATTTGTTTTATAATACTCAGCTTTGAATTCACAGAATAACATATTCTTTTAATGTTATTTTGAACAGTTAATGTTTCGTTTTATTAACAGTTTTTTGGTATATGTCATGAGACCGCTATGTAATTTTGATTTTAAAAAATTACTTAGTTTTCCATGCAAGCATAATTATAGTTAATGTATTAGGCCATTTTTGCATTGCTATAAATAAATACTTGAGGCTAGGTAATTTATGAAGAAATGAGGTTGTCAGGCACAGAGGCTCATGCCTATATTCCTAGCATTTTGGGAGGCTGAGGCAGATGGATTGCTTGAGCCTAGGAGTTTAAGAACAACCTGGGCAACATAGTGAGATCCTATCTCTATAAAACATCTAAAAAATTATCTGGGCATTATGATGTGGGCCTGTGGTCCTAGCTGCTCAGTGGTGGGAGGATTGCTTGAGACTGTGATCATATCACGGCACTGGAGTCTGGGTGACAGAATGAGACATTGTCTCAATAAAATAAAAAATAAAAAATAAAAGAGATTTAATAGTTTCATAGTTCTGCAGGCTGTACAAGCATGGAACCAACATCCGCTCCACTTCTGGAAGCAGGCATGTCCCATAGAGCAGGAGCAAGAAAGAGAGTGGGGAGGTGTGGGCACACTTTCAAACAACCAGATCTTGTGAGAATTCACTCACTATCTCAAGGACAGCATCAAGCCATTCATAAGGAATCTACTCCCTTGACCCAAATACCTCCCACCAGGTTCTACCTCCAACATTACGAATTACATTTCAGTGTGAGATTTGGAGGGGCAAATATCAAACTATATTAGTTAAAAAAAAAAAAATCACCACTTTAAAGTACCAATTTTGTTATATGCATTATTTTTCTAAAATGTTCAAATCGCTCTTCATGTTATTAGGGTATCAGTAAAAAATGTTTAATTACTATAGCTTTAAGATATGTTTTAATTAGGGAGAGAAAAGGTAGTCTCATTTGTATTATTCTTTTAATATTGTAATTCTTATCCATTTGTCTTTTTACAACAAATTCGGAATTATTTTATTGAGAATTATTTGGCTGAGTCACACGAAAAATACTGTTGAGATTCTATTTCAATGGCTTTTGCACTCATAAATTAGTTTGGAAAATTAACATATTTGCAAAGTTTATTCTTTCCACTTGGAATGGAAAAATGTATACAAAATTTCCCCCTGATTCTCTAGCATTTTCTAAGCAAATATTTATAAAATTATCTAAGGATGAAAATATTTTTCCTCTTTTCCAATAGTTATAATTTTAATTTATTTTCCTATGTTTATTGTACTGATTACATTAAGAATAATAGTAAGTAATAGTGACAGAAATGTGTACCACTGTCCTATTGTTGAGTTTATGGGAATGGTGTAAAGGTTACCCTTGCTTGTATAGTGCTGGATATTAGCAAGAAAAAGTATTAATCATGATGATTTATTTTTATTTTGCTAGAATTTTTATTGGGAATGGATGTTTGTTTTATATAAAGCTTTTCAAATTGTATTAAAATAATAAGATATTTTTTCCATTATATTTTAATGTGATTAATTACATAAACAAATATATTTTTATTTATATGTCTTAGCCCTCCTTAAACACACCCTGTATCTTTGTAATAGTTTCTTCATTTTCTCATTCTTCTTAGCTCCTCTTCCTACTCTAGCTTTTTAAAAATTTCCTTTTTTATAAGTTCAGTTTGGTAGCATTTCATTTAGGGTTGTTGTACCTATGTTTATACAAATGGACCAATCAAGTTCTAGTCTAGAAAAATAGAAACCATATCAGATCGTTTTTAAAAGATAATTTTTTGCAATCTACTCATCTGACAAAGGGCTAATATCCAGAACCTATGAAGAACTCAAACAAATTTACAAGAAAAAAACAAACAACCCCATCAAAAAGTGGGCAAAGGATATGAACAGACAGTTCTCAAAAGAAGACATTCATACAGCCAACAGACACATGAAAAAATGCTCATCATCACTGGCCATCAGAGAAATGCAAATCAAAACCACAATGAGATACCATCTCACACCAGTTAGAATGGCGATCATTAAAAAGTCAGGAAACAACAGGTGCTGGAGAGGATGTGGAGAAATAGGAACACTTTTACATTGTTGGTGGGATTGTAAACTAGTTCAACCATTATTGAAAACAGTATGGCAATTCCTCAAGGATCTAGAACTAGATGTACCATATGACCCAGCCATCCCATTACTGGGGATATACCCAAAGGATTCTAAATCATGCTGCTCTAAAGACACATGCACACGTATGTTTATTGCGGCACTATTCACAATAGCAAAGACTTGGAATCAACCCAAATGTCCATCAGTGACAGACTGGATTAAGAAAATGTGGCACATATACACCATGGAATACTATACAGCCATCAAAAAGGATGAGTTTGTGTCCTTTGTAGGGACATGGATGCAGCTGGAAACCATCATTCTTAGCAAACTATCACAAGAACAGAAAACCAAACACCGCATGTTCTCACTCATAGGTGGGAACTGAACAATGAGATCACTTGGACTCGGAAAGGGGAACATCGTACACCGGGGCCTATCATGGGGAGCGGGGAGGGGGGAGGGATTGCATTGGGAGTTATACCTGATTTAAATGACGAGTTGATGGGTGCTGATGAGTTGATGGGTGCAGCACAGCAACATGGCACAAGTATACATATGTAACAAACCTGCACGTTATGCACATGTACCCTAGAACTTAAAGTATAATAATAATAAAAAATATAAATAAAGGAAAAAAATAAAATAAAAGATAATTTTACATAGGAAATGGGTAATTCCAGAACTGGAGAACAACCCAGGGAAAAAAAAAGTCCAAAAAGGAGCAGAGAGACAACACAGAGGTAGCAACTAAAGAAGCTGCTATCTCTGCTCAGACAGGAGGAGCAAAGGGAAGATATGGTTGTTACCAGAACCTATAATATAGCAGAAGAGGCCCAACAGAGCTGGGTTCTAGACCTCTGAGGAGGTATTGTTTGTACCTCAGAAACTTGGAGAAGGCCCCTTGAAGAGCTGAAACTCTGAGAAGGAGGCACTGGTCACCTGGTCTTGGTACTGCTGAAGGTGCAAAATTGCACCTTCTGGGAGGTTGTAACAAAATCATATAAAAGCACTAGATTTTAAATTAACTCTGGGGCAAAAATCTTGTTGAGATGATGCTGATAGGGACAACAAGAAAACAGGGTAAATAAAGCATGCTCATTTCCCCTTCTACCTTTCATTTTTCTTCTTTTAATACCTTTTATTGTTGAAAATTAGCAAGCAGCATCCAACAAAAAAGAAAGGCAGTCTTTGGTTCCCCATCTCCAGCAATGCAAAAGTGTATAGAAAGGTGGCTTTGGAGCTCAGAACCAACAGCTTAATAGATGTAGAGCTGGTTTCTAATTTCTATTTAAATATTGTTAGTACGGTATCATATTTTCTTTGCTCTGGAATAGTTATATAACATGAGAGTTTTCTGTCCATTGAAACTGTAAATGCAATTTGAATAAACTCTCTGAGTTCAGAGCCATTTCGGAGGGAATTATAGGTGATTTATTTGATTTTAGCCATGCTTACTAGCATGTTTAATTTTCTACCTTTGTATAATCCTTGGCTACTTTCTGACACGTTCTGGAAAAGCTTTGTTTCTGCTCTCTCCTGTTCCTTCTACTATGGTGAAACATTGTCACATAATACCTAGTATGTATTGATATTTAGAATTTTGAGATAGAATACGAGCTTAGAACATAGGAATGTTTTATAATGCCATAACAAATACATATATATAAAGATGTAAACATGCATGGTAACATACTCATACAGTTACACAAAAATCACATATTGAATAACATAATCTTAATGTAAATACACTTTTCTCAAATAGGTATGAAATTTTAGAACAGACCTGATTTAATACTTGAATTAACTGGACTTGATGGATCACTAATCATAAAGGGCAGTTTAAATATGATTGTCTTAAATGAGTTTCTCTCTCTCTTTCTAGCAAGAGCTTAAGAAGCCTGTTTAAGCTGACTACCTTGACTTGAGGTCCAATATTTTCCTACCTTTGAAGAAAATCAGACTTTGTTTAGTCACTGTCCTTTTCACCAGACTTGAATAGGGGCTACTATGAGATTAAAGAAACATAAGAAAATTTTGAGAAAAATCAGTTTTCTTTTTTCATCTTTTTTTTTTTTTTTTTTTTTTGAAACATGATCTCCCTCTGTCGTGCAGGCTCAACCTCCAAAGCTCAAGCAGAGCTTCCACCTCAGCCTTCTAAGTAGCTGCGACTACAGGCACACGCCACTACACTTGGCTATTTTTTGTATTTTTACAGAGACGGGTTTTCCCCATGTTGCTCAGACTGGTCTCAAACTCCTGGGCTCAAGCAATTCATCTGCTCCAGCCTCCCTAAGTGTTGGGATTACAGACACAAGCCACCGCACCCAGCCTCATAGATTTTTACCCTGTGGGGCACTTTCCTTTACAGATCATCTGGGCTGTCTTATCTAGAGATTCCAGGCCACGCTGTCTTTGAAGAAATCTCTCCTTACTTTTTAGTTAGTAGCTTTCTTTTTTCAAGTTTTTGGATGTTTGTTATACAATGGTACAAATCTTCAAATCTCCAATATGAGGCTAATGCTACTGGTGTTAAATATTCTAGTGTTTCGACTCTAATGTATTTAATTCCTCTTAATCTCAGGTGCATTTTCTGAGCATACCAGGAGGTGAAAATGTGTTTACCTTTTTGAAGAGGAGTGTAAAAATATATTTATGTATTATTCTTTTTCCAAATCTTTCCTGCTTTACAATATGGAATTCTGTTTAAAATATTATTTCATCATAATAAATAACAACCTAAAATTAAAATATCAAATTGGTTTAGATATATAAAATAAGACTCATAGAGAGATAAATGTAATATAAAAAGAAATATTATCATATTTAATTTTATTAATCTTTACAAAAGTTGGGTAAAAACCATTTTAAAACCATTAAATGTCAAGAGAGGAATTTTAGTTTTACTGACAGTGTTCTGAGAAGAAAATTTTTCTGTTGACCCCGCCTTTTATAATCAAAAAGTATAATTATTTTTTAATCTGAGAGCATTTCCCCTGATCTACCAATAGAATTATTCTTTTCTTCTGTCTCCACCTGTAGTATTCCAAAAACATGACTAACTACAAAGCAAATCTCCCAATGCATGAGTCAAAACAATGTGATACATGCCTGAATGTGATACCAGAAACAAAGCTCTGGTGATGTTTCAAAAGCAACACTTAATTAAGTTGTTGTTCATGCAGTAAATACAACATCAGACTCGGGTCCATCACAGCTTCACAGACTCCAATAACAGGGCATGCTTCAAGCAGAGTGAAAATATTCATCTGAAAGAGAAAGTAGATATTATAGCAGATTATCTGATTAAACACTAGTTTTATAAACCCATTTTATTATAGAGACAGGGATAGCAAATGAAAAAAGAATTGTGATAGTCAATAATGGTATCAAACGTAGCAAAATAATAATATGGGAAAAATAATCTCATTTGTAGTTTAAAAAATTAAGGGAAATTAGTGTTAGAATTAAAATTAGGATGGACATAATCTTATTTTTTTTTTGAAGTCAACTTTAACACTTTAAGATAGTATGATATCAGACTGCATGTAGTTATATAGAGTCAGACCATATACAGGGGAAATAAAATTATAGTAAAAGTGACTAGAAGAATGAACTATATTGCTTTTATAATACAAATGGTTCCTGCTTGGTGATGTCTTATCATTTATTTTAAAAAAATATTTTGCTAGTTTCTTTAAAAGTAGGACAACAGAAACCCAAGGTCCACGATATTACATATGTAAGAAAGATTTTCCTGAGTGATAGATGTCTTACCTCTTAATTAATGGATAAAAATTGATTTAAAAAATCAATTTAGGAGCATGTATGAAATTTAGGGACATTTATCTTTATAGCCTACATTAGATCATACTAATTATTCAATAATTGCACAATTTGATTGCAATTATGAATTTCATTATAGAGATAACACTTGTTTAATAGTGATCTCTAGGTCTATCATTCATAAGTACTTGTTTATGTACATAAAGTATAATTTTAACATTATGGACTATTTCTTCTATAAGTTGTAGAAAAGTGTTCTAGAAGTTAATAATACAGTTCATATGCTAGCTAACAACTTTGTGAAAATATAAATTTTGCTAGTTTACTTACACAAGAGGACAGAAATGAGATTGTGCAAGGTTAGGGATATACATTGACTAAAAGCCAGATATAATATGAAAGAATAGGAATAAGCAACGGGAGGTCAACATAAATAAGTATATCATCTTGTCATAGATATTTGATTTCGCTCTCCCAACCTGCAATCCACCTTCATTCAATTTAGAGATAGTAAAGCTGAAAACAACCTTTCCCAACCCTCTTAGAAACAGGGTCTAGATACAAGTAAAGTTTCCTAATTAGTTGTACACATATAAGGCTTAGAAAGCAGAGCTGAAGCTGAAGCTCTCTCCTGCTGCTGTGTCCTCTTCTAGTAAGATGATGAGACATAAGAAAGCATTAATGATCAGACTGAGCAACCTAACATCTAGTTCCCACTTTTCTGCAATGACAAGCACTTTTGGCCAATCTTGGTGGCTGTAGTAGCAACAGTATCTTCTTGTATTCTGGACAGAAGGTAGATGGTATTACTTTTGACCATTATTAGAATGATGGCCTGCTCACTGCGGCACCTCCAGGACTACTAAGGAATCAGTAAGCTTCTAACTCACTACATTAAATTCATTTCTGCTTGACATAAGCAGAGAGGTTTCTGCTTTCTGCGTGAAATGTTGACATATAGATATAATGTTTAAGGAGGTGACTTAGAGTGTTAGCAATGATTAGAAAAAAAAAGTATGGAAAAAGGTAATAAAAGAAGTTAAAAAGAAGAAAAGGGTGAGGAAATGAAGTTTGCTATTGATTATTGATCACCTGCAATATACTGGCAAGTGTCACTGTCACTTTCACGTGTCTCAATTGCCTGGATGGCAGATGTGATTTTATGAACAATAAAAATAATAACCAACATTCCACTGTCCATTACATTTATAGGTTCAGATTAGATAACAGTGAAAGCACATTTTGTACAATAGCCATCCCATCATTCTCAAAATACACACTTAGACACAGCTAGGACTAGTATGATATTGTTAGAAGCACACTAAACTTGCAAAACATTAGGGTACCTTACTTATGTATAATTTAAAAAATCTTATTGTTACTAACCCAGAAATATTCTGACATTGCATAATGTCTGACATTGCATATTACATCTCAGAATGACTGCTTTGGCATCTTCACAAAGAATGAAACAACAAAAATTTCCTCCATCAAAAGTTTGAGTTTTGGTTTGCTAATACCCTAAGAAAATGCTGATATACTTATTAATAACCTAGAACCACTCTCAAATTCTCACCTCCACTCCCATGTCACTCCAGTCTAGTGGAGACCACTTCTTCATCTCAATGACAACCACCTTAGGAACTCATGCTTCCTGAGGCAAACCACTCTCGCTAATGAGCCAGTCTACAGTGTAAGAGAGATAATCTGGGCTGCCTTTTTTATGGTTCTCCTTGTTCTTGTTGTTTCTAGTTTCATGCAAGTCTAGAGTCCTATCCTATGTACCTACAAATTGTATTAACCTCCTGAATTTAGACAAATTCCATTTTGTTTGGTGAGCACCTCCCTTTACATTGTTGAGTTTACTAAGTGAATTCTTCAACATTTGTATAAGCTGACCAAAATGGCTACTGCTGCCCATTAGCCTTTT
This sequence comes from Macaca fascicularis, assembly GCF_037993035.2. Classification (NCBI taxonomy): domain Eukaryota; kingdom Metazoa; phylum Chordata; class Mammalia; order Primates; family Cercopithecidae; genus Macaca; species Macaca fascicularis. The sequence continues at coordinate 56,753,510 of NC_088391.1, read as the reverse complement.
AGATCCATTCTCCATATGGAGTCTCCAGTGCCACACTCTGAATAAATATCCTGAAAATCATTCTTGTTCTCTACTATTATGCCCCATCCATTGGAAGCAACTATTTTTCAAAGCTAATTAGAAATGACACAGCTATTCTCCTTTCTCTGAACCCTAAAATGAAATCCTCAGCTTTTTCATCAGAGATAGCCTCCTTGTCGACATCTGATGCCCATCCTCACCCACAACCCCATCTTCTTCTGTTCTAATAATAACAAGTGAATACATATCCTGCTTTAAAACACAATAAAGAATAATAGATACCAAAATAGAAATAATCAAGTTATAAAATATTTATAATATCTAATACTATTTTCCCAGTTATTTTATTTGATACTTTATTTCATTTAAACAAAGAATCTTACCTGTAGAATGTAAGATCTATAGGGATAGATACTCTAACAATTATTGCATCTTCAGCTTTCAATAGAATCCTTCTAAAATAGCAGTCATATACTAGTTTTTATATGAATCAGCAAACAAGAATGAATTAATTTGACTTCACTTAAAGATAGTTATTATTGTCAGTGTATGTTGAGTATAATTTACTATTTATTTATAACTGAACTTTTCTGGTTAGAGGCATACATTTAGCTTTTCCACAAAAAAATGTAAAATTGCTATTTAATCCAGCAAAATGTATGATGCAGTCAGCTAATTGGTACCACTGATCACTTTAAATATTCTTAGTTCAAACAAAACTAATACAAAAGAAAGTAAAGTATTCTTAGTGTCTACGAAAAGGAAATCTGGTCCATATCAAAGAAATAAGAATGCTCCTAATAAAATGAGGCAATAAAGGTACTGTAGCATATTTATTACCAGTGGATTAGCTTTTTCTTCCTCCCAAAGCCCATGTATTTCTCACCAACTAACTTTACAGCTCAACTGGTGAACCATTTCCTATTGCACAGGAAATGTAACCTAATTTGAGTTTTTGCTTAAGTAACAGGCAATAATGTGGTTTTGTTGCCAAAAAATATATCCCTAAATTGGACACAAATGTCTTCTGTATTATTCATAGTTTGGATAATCCATGTCCCTGCTCTCTGATAGTTGAGAATTATCTGTAATACATTCCAAAAATGTGATAATTACTTAAATAAAAATAAATCTTTTCTATACTTGCAAGCATAATTTTGATATTTATACTCTGGATATTTATAATGTAACATCTGTCTAAAATTTTATGTGCTATTTAAGTTAACCATGGTTGGTTGAATAAATTAGCAGAAAGAATTTTATTAAACTATAGTAATAAAAAACAAATGTCTTTAAAAACAGAAATATAGGTAGTATAAACTGATTTTATATTACATATACCTTTGAAAATGACATTACATAAAGATGTATTTATTACTTTTTTATTAAACAAGCACACCCCACTGAGAAATCCTTGATCTCTGTGAATAGTTTAACATATTGTTTTAATCATTTCTTACCAAATAAATTGCAGTCACCTAATATTTGCTTGTCTCGTTGCATGAAATAGCAAGTCTGATATTTGATTAAATGTACAATTAATCCAGAAAAAGACGAATGACTCAGCAACATTTCTTTATACAGTTCGTATCTTCTGCAAACAGTTGGCTTGGCTCTTGGAGAATACACTATGATGATATTAAGCTTTTTTTCCCAGAATAACATTAGGCATTTTTATAGATGAAGTAAATCAATGATGGTGTGATTTTTGCTTAATGTGAAAGTACATATATAAACTATATAGTCACTGTTAGGAATCTTCACAGTTCTTTCACAGACTCATTGACATAATTATCCAATTCATTCACTAATTCTGAGAGTATTTATTGAGTCTACTACAGACCCAGATTTATGCTATATACTACTGAGTTATAAGCGGATGAGTGTAACACTTTACAAGGAGCACAGGGTACTATGGGAGCAAGTGTAAAGGGTTTCCCAAATGGAAAAACAGCTGAGTGGAATTCTTCATGATTAATACAATTAACCCACTCCCGATTCTCTTGGTCTTCCAATATACTCTCTTCAGCATTTCCAATGTTACGTTTCCTGAAAATGAATCTTATGTCACTTTTCAAATTAAAATCCTTTCCACTGCTTTCCTGGCAAAATCCAAACTTCTTTGGTGGCTCCTAAGAGTGTGATTTGCCGCTGCCCACATTTACAGACTCATCTTTAAATAGTTCTTAAATTGTCCTACATCATAAAGCCAAACAATATGAGTTTTAGTTAGTGAAATTTATTTATTTTTATTATTCTTCTGATCGGATTGCTTTTCTCCAGATTGCTTAATCTTATTGATATTTTCAGACTCGTGTGAGGTTTCACTAAAGAGGAAAACTTTTCCAGATTCATCAGGCTGCTTAGCGGGCTCTCCATGTTACTCCCATATTAACTGGCACTTTCTCTTAAATATTTATATTGTATTGTGCCATAAAAGCCTGTCTGCCAAACTGGATGGGAAATATTGAAATACAAAGGCAGATTCATTATTTGTATGTTCCCATGTTTGCACAATGTCTGACACGTAGTAGGCAGTCAGTGAAAATCTATTGAATAAATTCAACAATGATTGATTGTGGAATGTCACTGAATTGCCTTTTTGTCTTTTCTCATTAGAGCAATTCACCCCAGGAAGAGAATAATGGAAATATATAACTATTGGGGACTACAAATCCCTTCCACTTCCATTTCCTAAATGATATCCCCATCTGCAGTCTTGTCCTCATTAAATTCATCCCGGATTGTGTTAGGAGGTGCTCTTTTGGATACTTTTCATTGCTGGGCTGACCCTGAACTATCTTTTTATGGTATGTTCACACTCATATGGTGTGTTTATGTGTCCATGATTTTCATGTAGTATTTTTGCATCTAATACATAGCACAGTATCTGGAACATAGTATTTTCTCAATAATTTTTCATTTATTTATTAATCCATTTAGCAATTATGTTTTCAAGGGCTTCCATCAAGTGGGAGAAATAGATATTACGTGATCACTGATACAGTGTTTGCAATATTACAAACTGAGACAAGCAAACAGAAAGAACAAATGTAATCCTAGAGGTCCAATTAAGAAAGCATCTGACCTAAACTGGGACATTAGGTGAATTCTCACCAAGAATATAAGTTTAGGAAAAATGTAAATGCTTATCTGGTGTTAGCTAGGTGAAAGTATGCAGACAGGAGGGCATTCCAAATAGAAGAACAAAAATAGGCAAAGACCAGTGACATAATCAAAGAATGAAAAGTATAGTTTGGTTGAATCTTAAAGAGCAAAGTAGTGTGTGGTATGACATCATAGGGAAGAGATGGTCAGGCAGGGGTCAAACCACTGGGCTTTTTCTGGGCCAAGGTAAAGATTTGCCTGCCTTCCTTTCTTCCTTCCTTCCTTCCTTCCTTCCTTCCTTCCTTCCTTCCTTCCTTCCTTCCTTCCTTCCTTCCTTCCTTTCTTTTCCTTCCTTCTTTCCTTCCCTCCTTCCCTCCTTCACTTCTTCCTTCCTTCTTTCCTGGGCCAAGGTAAAGTTTTGACTTTCTTTTCTTTGCTCCCTTCCCTTCCCTTCCCTTCCCTTCCCTTCCCTTCCCTTCCCTTCCCTTCCCTTCCCTTCCCTTCCCTTCCCTTCCTTGCTAACATTGAAAAGCAATTGATAGGTTTAAACAGAGGATATCATAATATTTTACTTTAAAAGTGACTAAAGTGTGTGGAACAGAATATAGTAAAGCCTAAATAAATAAATAAATAAGAAAGAGATGAGGAGTCCCAACAAGAAATGAAGTAGCCAGTCTAAGGTGGAAATAATGCACATAGTGATAATAAAATGAATGAATTTGGCACTAAACCCACCAAAATTTAAAGAGATACAGGATGCAAGGGGTGAGAAATAAGGCGTGTCAAGTCAATAGGATGGATTTTGTTCCATTTCCTAGGACAGTGTAGCTACAACAAGACTATGGGAATGAGTACATGAATGATATCATAAAATTCAAGAGGGATAGTATGGTTTTAGTGATAGTAATACTATTGAAATATTTGAATAAGAAATTTGAAGTTGAACAAGTCTAATATCATAGGAAGAGAGTTGTCAAAAAGAAATTCACAATAAAAATTGAAAGAAACACATGAAGTGTAATATTATTTTCAGAAGTCATTATAAAAATGAGAGTCCTCTTTATGTTTTTGTTTTTGAACGTTGCAATGGAATGATCAAGATGAATGTGGTGATTTTGATGGATAGGTGAAGTGATGCAACATTGAAAGTCAGTTTATTAGGAAGGATGAAATTGAGTGATAATGGTGAATGGATTAGTTAATGAATCATTGATGCTGTTATTAAAGAAGCTATAAATTATTAAGCATGAAGATAAGAAACAGTGAGTCAGGTGTTGAAGTCATTAACATCAAGGAAAGTAGAGGAATTGTATTGATCATTTGGAAAAGATGCAAAGTGATATGGCAAGACTTCAATTAAGAGGTGATAACTAAGTAGGAAGCGAGAGAGCTAAAGTTTCAGTGGGAAGTGGCAGCAGAGCAATAGTTGAAAATTTGTACTGCAGCATATAAGCAATGTGGGTATAACTCTCTCTTCAGTTGAGTCTGGGAAAGTGGGAGATGGTAAAAGTGCCACTTCTGTGCTCTGCCAACATCTTATCTTTTATAATTGCAAGTTACAGGTATACAATTCAAATTAACATTTTTTGGGGGGGGGATAATTTTTTTTTATTATTATACTTTAAGTTCTAACATTTTTAAAAAGGAAGTTTACTTGCTCTCATAATTGAAAATCTACTTTGGTGTGTATGTTGGTGCAGGCATTCAAGTCAGTCTCAAAGATGAGTCAGTCTTTCTCTCCTAAAATAATCTTTGCTTTGTGAAAATGTCAATGACAGAAACACTTTCACAAGATGATGGCAAACATAATTTTCGGCCAGTAGAGACCTACATTGTCATTGATTCTCAAATCATTCACTGTTTTCAAATAGTACCAACAAAAATTACGAGGAGAGTTTATACCGACCTTGTTGTATCACTTGCTGTCCTCAAACAAATCGCTGTGGCCAGAGAGATGTTGTACTCTGGCTAGTGACACCTCATTCATGTGTCTGCTTTTTTGCTAGAAGGAAAGAAGGGATGACTCCTCTAAAACTTTGTATAATGAGGTTCACTTTTGAAAAAATATCTGTCTTTTAGGAAGAGAGAGTCCCTCAAATTCTCAAAAATATTTTTGCAAAATGTACCTCAAAATCAACATTTCTGAATTGAACTCACCTTTCTCTAAAAATCTATTTCTCCTTCAATTTCCTATTCCCTAATCAGTGACATTTCATTTTTTTGTTATTCAAGTAGTATTCTGAAAGTCATTCATGACTTTCATAAAATGTAATTTGTAAATAGTTAGAAAAGCATTTGAAGAAAAATACTTTGATGTAGTTAAGGCTTATGAGATAAACAAAGAAGATTTCTGAAATATTAAAATACTGTCATGATATTAATAGTTATCTTGCATTTAGCATCTATTAAATTCCAGAAGTAGCAATTACTATGATTGTTCTTTAATCAGAAGTCATTATCCCATAGTGGTTTTTTGTTTTTTTGTTTGTTTGTTTGTTTTGTTTTGTTTGAGACAGAGTCTCACTCTGTTGTCCAGGCTAGAGTGCAGTGGCACCATCTCGGCTCACTGTAACCTCTACCTCCCAGGTTCTCCTGCCCCAGCCTCCCAAGTAGCTGGGATTACAGGCATTCACCACCACACCCTGCTAATTTTTGTATTTTTAGTAGAGATGGGATTTCACCATGTTTGCCAGGCTGTTCTCGAACTCCTGACCTCAGGTGATCCACCCTCCTCAGCCTGCCAAAGTGCTGGGACTACAGGCGTGTGCCACCAGGCCCAGCCATCACTTAGTGATTTAAGATGATACGATCTGGAGTCAGCCAAAATTGTGTCTGGCTTCTTGTCTACTAAACAACACTGTTTGACATTAGACAAGTTTCTTCATCTGTAAAATGGAGACAGTTATAGAACCATCTTGATAGATATAATGTAAGGATATAATGAGATACTGGAAATAATGCAATTGTCTCTATATGATGTCTGATTCATAGTATATATTCAAAAAATAAGATACACTATTAGGATATTATTAAATATTTCCTCTTCTTTGAGAGTTGGCCTTTGTGTTATGGCTTTCAAGTGGGGAGTATGTTGTTATTCTTGTTTAAGAATCTACTGTGTTTTCGTATAGAAGGCCTAGTGGTGTTAGAATGGCCAGTTTCCACCTGGATGTTTAATAGTCCTTGCTAATGTCTTAGATTATTTGATACAGACATCACAACAATAGAGAATGGAAACCTGCCTGGCACCTAACTGCAGACTAAAACCTCCTGGGTATTACCTCTGCCTCAGGCTCAAAGAGGGAAGGTAAGAAAGGAAATGCTGACCTCTTTCACAATATAAATGTGGAAATAAAAGTCAAAAATATAAAAAAGAGTAGTTAAAGTTAGGTGAATTTTTTTTAATCCATCTTTAGTTTTGCTCCAGCAACTTGAACTGACTTTTTGTGGTGATTCAAATGGCTCTACCTATCTGTTCTTCTTTTCTGCCTTTCTCCCCTTTTTAATTTTGACAATAGGGTTAATGAAGTACATCTGGGACATTGTAGTAACTAGTCAAATCCCATTTTAATTGTTTAATCAATAAAGCAAATAAGTTTCTTGCCAACTATATTAGTTTTGCTTCCATTTTTCTTTAAGAAAAGTGAATGTGAGTGTTCAAGTAGTTTTAAAAGATAGCATAGATAAAACAACCATGGTCTTATACCATGATAATCCATTTAGAAAAAATGGAAACAAGCTACCTGTATTAGATATACATGTGAGAATGGAGGGACTTTATTTCTCCTCACCTCACGTTTTTCTGTTGAGGGACACTAATTAGTGTAACACAAGCTTGGTCTTTTTTGCTTCCTCCCTCATTCCTTACCAGGGCAAGTCGAGTGAATTATCAAACTAAGAAATTTGGAAAGAGAAAGTGAGTAAATGTACTCAGCATTATTCAACTTCTTTCTCTTTGGGACTGGCCCCTTTACAGAGAGAATACATTCTTCTCTGTGCTGGATCCTTCCCTAAACTTATCTGAGGTTTTGTCAACCATGGCACCACTGACATTTTGGATCAGATAATTCTTTGTTGTATGGCCTGTTCTGTGTTTTGTAGAATCTTTGGCTTCATTCCTAGCTTGAATCTACCAGATGCCAATAGCACTTTCTCAATTAAGACCATCAAAATATTTCAAGATGTTGCCAAGTGTCCCTCAGGGTTGAAGGTTGCCCCTAATTTGAACCACTGCTTTGAGGCATGCCTTCACAGAGAGGGTTGCCTGAGATTGAATGTATGCCTCAGTCTAATTTACATACCTAATCCAGACTCTACAGTAACTCTTCTCAGTAGCAAAGCTGGTACCTTAACTTCCTACTGTGTCAAATTTTTGTCTCTGTTAAGCAGTCCAAACTTTGGAAGGATGTTGGATATTGATCTTCTGCAACCTCAATTATGAAGAAAGCACTTATATTGGTTTATCTGGTTGGAAAAAAAACTATAAATGCATTATAACCTTATTGATGGGAAGCTAACAAAGAGATAAAAATGTTAAAAGATAATCTTCACCTCCCTCCATATTAGTAATTTGTACGAGGGCCACATTTAGCTGCTTGAGAAGACTTTATTTCTTTAGATATGGAATCGGTTGGCAAGTTTTGATAGAGATTGGAATATAGTCAGAGAAAGGAATATATTCTCCCAGTCTCACTTTGTCTAAAAACTATTTCTCGCACAGTTGAAATTAATGGACAAGAGCGTAGGTTCTCTTGTCAGATAGCCTTGAGTCATTTATTAACTCTGTAACTGCACTTAATATAAACATTTTCTCTGATCTTGTTTTCATACCTTCAAAGAGGCTAATATTAGTGCCTCTTTTATACTTTTTTTAAAAAAAATTTAAGCATTACATCAGATAATATGTGCCAAGTACTTATACCGGTATCCGGCATATAGGACACACTACAAAAATTACAGTTATTATTCTAGTTCATGCTCAAAATGATGGTAGCAGGACAAGTGTCTATTCATGATGTGCTCAGGGCAGAAAGCAGAAGGATCATTGACACTTTGGGATCAGGAGAGATGAGAGGGACTATTTAGGACATCAGACAAGAGTGTAAGTCACCTGGTTGCTTAGCAAGCTTAGAAGGATAAAAGAGACCATTATATTGTAGCTTCAATGCATAGAACAACAGAGTAGGAACATGTAAACTCAAAGAGTGGGGAAGAGAGATTTACTAGTCATTAAAGGAAAAATTCACAGAGGAACATTAACATCTGTGCTTGCCTCAGTTGGAGGGAAAACATTCTTAGTTGGTAGACAATATACTTTGGATTTAGTGAATACAGAAGGTGTCAAATAAGGCCCTGCAGGCAGTCCACTTCTGAAGTTCTTTTTATTTCATTAGAAGATAACTGGTGAGAACAAGAGAATAGAATGACACAAAACAGATAACGAGTGTTAGTATTGAAATACTCTAACCACACAAGATTTGGAGTCCTATTGGAAATAATGGTTAAATAAAAATCAAGATTGCATATATATTGAAATTACCAACATGTAGAATACATTGTTTAAATTTCTAGTAAATGGTTTGGTTGCTCTCACTTAAACAGCTAATTTTCAAAGATCCAATGAAAGAATGCCACTCAAGTGTTGTTGAAATAGAAACATATGAACCCAAGTAGACACAGCCAACCACATGAACACAGTGAGGGTGCTTAGGAAACAACTTATCACAATTGTGTCTGACAGTTGTATTGATTCTAGTTGCACAAGTGGTGCCTGAGCGGGCATTGTTACCAGATAACCCATTCTTACAGTAGCAGGTTAGAGAGACATTTTCACATTGTTCTAAGTAGGATCAATGGCCCTTGGGGTATGACCTTGCCCATACCTTCTTAGCTGGCAAGGCATTAATACAATGGTAGATAACAAGCAAGGAAGCACGTGGGAATATGAAATAGAGAGTGCTAATATACTGCTTTCTTCCTAACACCTGTGTAGAGTTTTATTTGGTCTCACAAACTCATTTGGGAAATCTTATTGCTAGGACACTAAAGAGTACCTCAGAGAGAAAATGTAAAGAAAAGGAAATGACATACTTAAGACATTTTTCAATATACTTCAGTCTTTTGAGAGTTTTCCAAGAAGAGTTACCTAGAGTGACATCTTTGATTATTTACATTTCAATTTTCCCAATTATCTCTCAATTTACCTTTGGTTGTTATGCAATTTAACACTCAGGCACAATGATTAGGCTGTTACAACTCCCTTTGAGACTCATGAATAGAAGGAGTTCTGCACTCTGTGGAAACAGGAAAGGCAACATGATTATCCTTCTCTTCTGTCTTAAGACTTCTATCACAATTTGAAGAATTTCAGGTATTGTAGCTCAAGTTTAAACATAGTCACATCCCTGCCATCATTTCACAAGGAAAGAATGTTAAACAAAAATCAGGTAAGATGCTAAAATTTAGATTGTATAACTTTTTTTTGCCTTATACCTTAGTTTAAATGAAATTCTTAAAGATATAATGTAATATGTCAGTAAGATAGGGATCGTTTTTTGTGTGTATATCAATTTCAACATTAACCACGTGAATTCACCGTTTTGAGAGAAACTGTCATATAAAAACCTGAGCTGTTTAGCTATTAGAATGTCACCATGATGGTATGCAAATAATAAAACACTTTTTAGAAAAACCTAAAACACTGCGCTTGGCTAGTAGTGTGCTGTATTTTTTAAAACACTAAGTAATCTTTATCAAACTGTTTTGACCTGTGTTGATGGCATATTTTCTAAAGGGACTTTGCAAAAGTAAAAGTTTGATGGGCGCAGTGGCTCACACCTATAAACCTAGCACTTAGGGAGGACAAGGTGGGTGGATTGCCTGAGTTTAGGAATTCGGAACCAGCCTGGGCAACATGGTGAAACCCTGTCTCTAGTAAAATACAAAAAATTAGTCGGGCATGGTGGCGCATACCTCTAATCCCAGCTACTCTGGAGACTGAAGGAGGAGAATTGCTTGAACCTGGGAAGCAGAGTTTGCAGTTTGGAAGTTTGATATCTTGAGTTGATTTTTTTTTTCTAAATTTAGTATTCCTTACATTTATTATTATATATAAAGCACATTACACTTTAAGACATAGCTGAGCATGGTCCAGTTGCTTACAGAAGGATGGAAAAGTATCAGGCATGGTGGCTCATGACTGTAATACCAATACTTTGGGAGGCCAAGGCAGGCAGATCACCTGAGGTCAGGAGTTAAAGACCAGCCTGGTCAACATGGTGAAACTCCTTTGCTACTAAAAATACATACCTTGCTTTCTTCCTCATGCCTGCTATCCTTGACCTTGGAGTTGTCCCTAGGTGTTACCTCCTGCACACACACTAGGTGTGAGTGCTGCTTGCTCTCATTTCTTGGTATCTAGCCCCATCATGTTCTTCATTCATCATTATTTTCATGGGTTTTTTGGCACACTTTATATGCCTCTTATTGGTGTGCCATAGGTGTTCTAAGACTATAATTTCTAATTCTGATAAAGATCGTAAGCTGAAACATGGGCTACAAGCTGGTGGCTCAGTTTGAAAGGCACAATCACTGTAGAATCTAACAAGAAATAATCCCAACTAAAAACAAAGCAACAGACCTTTTACTAACAAGATCAGAAGATGGCATCTGTTAAGCTCACCTGGCAGAAATGTACTTTTGGTCCACAAGGGAGCTAATGAAAAGGGAAGTGAAAAACACACATAGAGAACATGGGCCTTCATAGAGAGATGTCAGTAATTAGGGGAATTTGTTTATGTGCTGCAGATGGCAGACACCAAAACCATATAATGTGTATGAATTTATACAGTGTAGTTCGTTTCTTAGTAGAGAAACTATCACTAGTTTTATTTTATGAGTGTGGCTGCAGCTCCAATTCAGTGGTAATGGTCTGTATTCTGATATGAGTAAGAATAGGCATCTATATTTATGAACGGGATACGCTCTTTCAAAAAGTAGAAATGAACTGCCTTTGGCATGGCATATCTAAGTGTTCATTTACAGCAAGCAGGGAGTTTACAAATGGTTATTTTGCTGATACATCATTTAACACTTGGTTGGACATAAGTAGCAAAATTGCCCAATTTTAGTTTTTGGTTAAAACCCAAGTCTGCTGGATGTGTTTTTGTTTTTTGTTTTTTTTTTTTTTTTTATAACAGCTAGGTTTAATCCTCTGAAATAGTTAAGACAAACGAGAAGGGTAAAGAGACAACAGTGGACAGTGAGGGAAAGTGGAGAAAATGTCAATAACATCACTGATATTATTCATATCTTTTTTTTTCAAGCCAAAGGCTTCAAAAGAACTTTATTCTGTACCCGAAATTTGTGCTCTATCATATGCCTTTATTCTTCTATTACTCCCATTTTATTTTAAAGTTATTGATTAAACACAGGCTATAGAAAAACCTGGAAAATAGTTTTATTCTAAAGTTAAATTGCTATTGTTTGCTGTCTTGCTCTATTTCATAATACGTGATTTGTGTAATTGAAGAAGAAGACAAAGATGTCTTGGAACCATGATATTGTTGGAAACACTCACGTTACGGAATTTGAGGTAATCACAAGATTCATTAGGTCTAAATTGGACATTCAAATGAGAGAACAGAGGAAAAAAGGCCAGTGGGTAGAGAAACAAAAAATAATATACCCTTTATATTTTCAGAATATACATTACAGGAAAGTTAAAAACCATTCAAAGTGAGCAGCTGCATGCAGAATTTAGTAGACTGTTCAAATGGGGAAAGATGGATTTGTACATTGGTATCAGTTATGGTCACAGTCTGACTCTAGTGCTTATGACTGATATTCCTTAGACTCTAGGGCAACATTCAAGCACATGGGCAGAAAGAAAACAGAAATGGTTGAGCTCAGAAGAGAGCATTTATGAGAGCATTGCAAACAGTTCATTTTAAAGGTTTTCAAAATATGGTTGTAATATTGCTCAATGACTTCATTCTGAAGTCTCTTAAAAGCACTCTTCTCAAAAATTGTAAGCTCATAAACACAGTTCTTTTTGCTTCTTTCATTTTCAGTTCTACACTGTTCATTTCAGCAGTGAAAAAGATTGACCTGTGTGGTCAACTTAGACCTTAAATCTTAACTTGGCATACAAGAATCAAGATTATTAAATAATAATATCTCTTCTGGTTTTTTAAAAACAGGTATTTACATAGCTAAAATATGTCAAAAATTTGTATTGACGTCACATTTGTCTGCCATCTGTGACACAGAAGCAAATTTCTCTAATTGCTAACATCCCTTGGGTTACATGTATGTGTTTTCCACCTTCCTTTTTTTCAGTTCTCTCGTGGACTGATACAAAAGAATGTAAAAATTGAAAATATTTTTGACTGTCAGAGTATTTAATAGATGATACTTTCTTAACATCTGCTTTTTCTTGCTCTTCAGCTAGAAATTTCTATCAGATACATCATTACTAGTAACTGAAGACAGTGAAAGGATAATTTTCTACTTCAATCTCTTGTGATATTGCCTCTAAAAATGATAGATAGCTGCTCAGAATTGAGGATAACCTCTTATGAACAGCCAGCAAAAAGGCAGGCCCTTGGATGAATGGCCACAAGAAAATAAATTCTACCAACACTCTAAGGAAATTTGGATATAGAATCTTCCTCAATCAAGCCACCAGATGAAAGCACAACCTGTCAAACACATAGATTACAGCCTTTTGAGACCCTAACCAGTTAGGTAAGTCACACCTGGACTCCTGACCACAGAAATATGAGATAACAGATACATGTTGTATGAAGTCTTTAAGTTTACAGTGACTCGCTACATGGCAAAAGATTGCTATCCACTTGTAAGTTTATATTTGAAGACTTAGCAATGTAAAAATGATAATGAGACTGGATGAAAGGGCAACATGAAGAAGACTGTGCATTTACATGGGAAAAATTATTAACTAGAGAAAAGTTTACACTAAATAATGTAACAAAAGACATGTTGTCTTGTGACATGTATCTTGTGATAAGTAAAATCTTGTCACAACATACAAACCTCCTACATATGCATTAGTATAGAAGTCAACATTTGATGGCAATGAAGTTACAAACAAGAGAAAATATGTCTCATATTTCTCTCACTGTAATTTCCCTTAAAGTTATAAATAAGACTTGTTGTTGAACATCATGTCATATATATATATATATAAAACATGTCCTAAAATTATGACCACACTCTATTAGCTCTTTAAAATATATCATAACTTGTATTAATAATATCTATGCTATTTCGGAAATATTTATTGATTAAGTAACATGCAATATATGCTGTGTGAGTATTTCAGTATTTAGGGGAAGAAGTTATCATGTAGAGGGACACCAATGATTCTGGGGTGCTTAGAAGCAAAAAACAAAGGAGAGGAAATAGGGGACTGGAGCAAGTAAACAGAAATGGACTGGGGCATGTGTTCCCTTGGCCTTTGCTTCTACCTGGGCTCTTCACACTTGCACAACAGCTCTCCTGCTTGTGACAAGCCAACAAGCTGATAGTTAAACAAGCCAGAGAGCAAGCCTTCTTTTTCCTTGTTTTTCTTTCCTTTTTGTGTGTGTTTTGTTTCCCTACCTATATGTAAAAGCTCAAGAGTTCAATGTCATGGATGTAGAAAATGCTCCAGGGTGTCACTTCACCTGTTTTTAGTTTGGGCCTTAGTTTCATGGGTCAAAGGAAAATAATTTGCTAAGCTAGGCCAGTTCAAGAGTCTTATATATAGTTTATTCTTTAAACTATAAACTAATAACTTTTTATTTTAAAGTACTTTGGTTTGCCAGAAAGTGGGACTATAGAATAGAGAGTTCCTATATACCTCATACTCAGTTTCCTATATTATTTACAACATACATTAGTATATTTGTACTAACATTGTCACAGTTAATGAATCAGTGTTGATACATTATTACTAAAGTCCATACTCTTTTTTTTTTTAGATTTTTAAAGTTTTACCTAATATGTTTTTTCCCCCTGTTCCAGGATACTCTTTAGAATACTATATTGTATTTAGTTTTTATGTTTCTTTAGGTTCCTTTTGGCCATAAGAACTTCATATATTCCTTGTTTTTGATGACACTGACAGTTTTGAGGAATACTGGTCAGACATTATGCAGCAACCTTCAATTGGGATTGGTCTAACATGTCTCTCATGATTGGACTAGAGTTACCTAAGGAGTTTTGTTTGGAAGACTGCAGTGGTAAGTTCTGTTCTCATCAGATCATAGCAACAATACATGAATCAATGACTTCATCAGTGTTGATGCTAATCACGATCATCTGGCTAAGGCAGTCTATTCTAGGTCGCTACATTGTGAAATTATTCTTTATATTTTCCCTTTCCAAATGTTACTCTTTGGAAATAAGCCACCAAGCAACCCACTCTTAAAGAGTGGGGTATTTCATATGGAGTTTAAAGAATGGTAGATATCAAGGTAGCATCTTTATAAGGGACGTAGTAAAATGATATAATGATAATATAGCCATATTGGCATAGACATATAATATGCATTCTCAAACATCTATCAAATCTATCAATGTATTTAATATTGTTTCCACCTGTCTACACAAAAATTCTATTGTTTTCCAAGTTGTGTATACTTCAGTGGTAGGGAAGACATTCAGTGACCTAGAGAGAAATGGAAAAGTTTACAAGGCTTAGTTTTTTAACTATCTCATAAAACATTTTAGTCAGTCATATTGCAGAGAAGTAGCATAGACTAAAATATATAATGCTGGAAAAAAATTGATGAATAAAAGCAGGAGAAGAAAATAATCTCTCAACTGGAGAAAACTTCATCACGGAAATATCTTAAAAAATAAAAATATAATATAAATTTTCTACAATGAAAACATACATGGTATTTGAAATATATGTGTGTGAGTGACTTTCATATATAATCATCAATTTACACCGCTGTAGAAGAAATGTTATAAATATCCAGTTAATGTGACAAGTGATAATTTTTAAAATATACTTGAGAATTAGTAGTTAACCTGGATAAAATATATCTAAGATGAAATTCATCTCAAATAGGGGAGATGTATCAGCTCATGAATATGAGTAGTTTAGAGGTAAGAAAACCTTGAGACCTGGTTTGATCAAGGATTCTTCTCTGTTTCTTTACTATTTCTCCATTTTTGTCCTTTTTATATGTCTTTAGGCTGACCTCCCTCATAGTTAAAAGTGATTGTGGCTAACAGTGAGTGTCTTCATTTCCTCGTAGGTGAGAAAAAAGCACTTCAGACCTAGCTATACAAAGGACAGCACTGTATTCTCCCACAGTGGAATTGATGATTATGGCTAGGGCAATGGAAAATGTTGTTTGGTTTAACAGAACAGAACGTTTCTACCAAACTGCTCTTACTCCCAACATCCAACTCTCCACTTCTATTTGCTGGTTGGTTTGTTCCTGAAATACACAGGCTCAATACTAGATGTAAGCATACCCAAATAAGAACACATAGAGTGCGACAAAGAAGAATGCATAGTGATCAAATACAGCAAACTTATAATAGGGAGTATATTTTTCTGCCAGTGATAATGAAAGTTTTGAAAAAATTACTAATATGTTCTGCTTATTATTCAGAGAATATAAATGTCATCCAGGTGCTTGACCATAATTTAGTAATTAATAGATCACGTGATATCATAATCAGGTCTTATAACATGTTAGATAGTAATTATAGACAATTTTAAGGGGGTCCCAGAACACTGAAAATGTAGTAAATTTGATTCTGATATTATCACTAATGCAGATATCATTTGAATTAAGCAAATGCATGGATGTACAAGTAGATGTGTGTCATCAAGTGTGTAATTTCTTCTATTGGAAATATTTTGAGCTTTGAATATTAAAAAAAAAATCACATTTAGGTGTTTAAACCTTTTCTTATCCTCTAATTTGAGAGATATTTTCTAGTACATGATTTCTGCAATTGAAATAGAATCATTAGTTGAATACTATCTGTTTTTAGATTTGTAGACTATAAATATAAAACTATGCTAATTTACAACAAATAATATTGTCAGCAAATGGACAATTAAATGTTTATTTAATTTGTTTTTTATTTGTAAGGGGCCTTTGATGTACACATGTGACATTGTTGTTATCATTGTTACTTAGCATTAATATAACACATTGAATTTTTAAAATGCTTTATAATCATTAATTAGTCATACTTTGTAACACTTCTATGAGGTAATATGCTGATTATAGAAAATTAAACTACAAATAATGCAGGTTGTTGCCCTGAAGGAATTACCACTTACAAGTGAATATATTCCACATTATAGTTTACTAATCTGTGGGATTTTTGAGCTTCTAGCATTGACATATGCAAACTTAGATAATAAGTCAAAAAGTGTGTTTGTATAACAGTTATAACAGTTATGCCATTTCTGCTGTTATTTAATATTATGGCATTTGGAGTCTCTTTGTTCAGGAAGATTTGCATATACACTTGATTCAACTTTTCCGTTCTTCTCAAAGTCATAGATTAAAACTTAAAGAAAAAAATATATTGCAAATCATACATTTTTCTTATTCTAGACATCACCTTATTTACATAATTCATATATGTGCTCATTTATCTTGAAGATTCTTTGGAAATTTTCAACAACTTCCCTTTTTGTCAATATTTTCTAATATCTCTATTTTGTTTCCTAATAGTTTATGTTTCCTAGGAGCTATATTTTTTGTGGCCTTTGAAATGCATGTCAGTCATTTGTGAAAGTTCTCCTTAAGCATAATAAGACTGACCCTTCCCAAACTGTGAGGAGACAGGGAGCAAGGTGGATTTTCCAAGTAGTTTTAAGTAGCATAAAAATTAGGGAGGTTTCATATTAATTTTAAGGCCCCCACTTCTCCATTTCTCCTAGCAAATGAGGAACTTTGCAATACATCAGTATTATAATTTGCCATCTTTATAGTGAGAGAACGCCTAAAACTACTAACTAATAAATAAAATTAGTTTCTTAATGTTTTTGTCTACTAAACTAAGATCTTTCCCTTAGGAATGGTAAAATGTTTTAAAAACTACTTTATATGAAAATAATACAGATTAATATATTAAATTTATCTTTTTAAAGAAAAATTGGATATGCAAATACTATAATAAAAGGATAAAAATTTCAAGGAAAGATCTGATTTCTTAAGAAAGAAAAAGGATTTGGAGAGAGGTAACAATGGTGTCACTTAAAGGAGAAGAAAATTCTCACAGTCAGACACTAAAAGAAAGCATACAACTTAGTCTTTCTCATATGACCTAATATTCAGTTAATACACTTTTAATTAATTAGAATAAATCAAAAAGAAAGTGCAAAGAAAAGAATATGGTTTCCCTTTGTTCTCTAAATTTTATAATTCAGATGGAAAAAATACTTCTAAGATATATGTGTGTGTGTGCATATATATGTATAAATATACATAGCTACATAGAGGTAAATTTATGTACACAAGTATATCTGCACATACATAAATATATGTAGATTATATACAGATATATTAGATATTTAATATACACTAGTATATTAGATATTTAATATATACTAGTGTATATTAGATATATCATATATAAAATATATACGATATATACATAGTATATATAGAGTATACTATATATACTATATATAGTATATTGTTATATTGATAAAGTACATATCATATATATGATACATATCTATATATACTAGGATACCAATATATACTCTATATATCCATATATATGATATATATCAATATATACTAGTATATACTAGATATATAGATATAGTATATCTAATATATCTGTCTATATTAGATACATATACTAGATTATATATGATATTTAATATATATTATATATTATCCATATATCTATATGTATATCTACATATTTAGATCTGTCTGCCTATGAATCTGTCTATATGGATACTTGTGTTAGACGAAGTGAAATTGCTGATATTTGACTGCATTTGACCTACAAAAAAGGTAGTTTTGTTATCTAATCAATAGTAGTTACTAGAGATATTTGGTTAGAAACATAGTGAGAGCACCTGGAATCATGAAATTAATACTGTCCTTGACAACTTTGCTTCTGGTTTTAATCCTACTATCCATTAGATGGACGATTTGGAGAATACATTCTAGGATACAGTTTCATAATCCGTAACACAGGGAAGGGTATCTAGATTCAGGACTTTTAATTTCTCTTTAGCTTCAAATGTGTTTTATGATTATTCACTCATTCACTAAACAAATATTTTGTGTTTATTTATACCTAATATATTGCAAGCAATTTGCTAGGCTTTGAAGGCAAAGCAGTGACCAAATTTCCTTATGAATTAGAAATAACACGGAGTTATTCTTCCTGTACCTAGAATTAGAGAAATAATGTCCAAAGAAGATACTGTATTGACCTTCAAGTGATTCCAAATAGAAAGCTTCTTCTCTAGGCCAGGTGCGGTGGCTCACACCTGTAAACCCAGAACTTTGGGAGGCTGAGGTGGGCAGATTACGAGGTCAGGAGATAGAGACCATCCTGGCTAACACGGTGAAACCCCGTCTCTACTAAAAATACAAAAAATTAGCCAAACGTGGTGGGGGTGCCTGTAGTCCCAGCTACCTGGGAGGCTGAGGCAGGAGAATGGTGTGAACCTGGGAGGTGCAGCTTGCAGTGAGCTGAGATTGAGCCACTGCACTCCAGCCTGGGCAAGAGATCTAGACTCCATCTCAAAAAAAAAAAAAAAATCTTAGAATGAGAAGAACTCGTAATTAAGACAGTTTGAATTCGAAACTATGTTTATTATATGTCAATCTATTTTCACTCTTTAATAAAATGCTATACATTT
This sequence comes from Macaca fascicularis, assembly GCF_037993035.2. NCBI lineage: Eukaryota > Metazoa > Chordata > Mammalia > Primates > Cercopithecidae > Macaca > Macaca fascicularis. The sequence continues at coordinate 56,734,504 of NC_088391.1, read as the reverse complement.
AAAATGTATGATTAATAACTATTCTAAATAAACATTTTAAAACATCTAAAATTACTACTCCAGAAAAAATGATATAGGCGGATATAGGATCAAATACATGAAGATTTTCTTGCTATGTTAAATGAGTACCTAGCAAGAGTATGTAAGGGCCTTCTTCCTGATATAAAAGAAAGAAAAGTGAAGCCAGACTACTTGAGTGCTCAGCTTAATGATGGCAGGTCCTACACCTGAGAATATTGAAGTGCCTTCATTGTTTCTGCTGCGGTCACCAAATAATTTGGTTTTATTCTTGTTAATAGTCCTATTTCACACGTTCTTTTTATGTGTTTAAAAATGTTATAGGACCATGGTCTCAGGCCACTTGTCTTTAGTGCAATCATCATCCATTGATTCATTCTTCATTACAGCTTTAGCACACTCTGCCAGAAAATTAATTTTGCATTTCTCTCTCCCCCAGCTCTATCAGCATCTCAAGCAAAGGTACTTTAAAGATACCTTTATAACCGATAAAGTATAAAAATCTTACTAAACGTAGCTTTACTCTAGGGTGGAGAGTGGTATAGAGAACCACTTAAAGTACTGAGAGAAGATCTTAGGATGATAAATAGGTACTCTCATCAAATGAGACTTTTTGCACTGTGACAGTCAAAAATGAGAAGCATCTAGATCTGAGAAGTGATGAGGAATATTGAATTGTATAGAGCTGGTTGTGGCTTTGGATCCAAAAATGATTGTCCTCTGAACAAATTGTAATCCAGAACAACAGGACCAGCTAAGGGCTTGAAGAGGGTACTGTGGAATAATGGGAAGGTTTTGCAAAGGGCATGGTAAGGATTGTGTCATTTCATAAACACAACATGTATTCTAGATTTTTATTGCCCTCTGGGTCCAATGACCACTGTTTATGCTGTCTCTGGTGTTCCCTATTATGACTGCTGTAGATAAAATGCATCCTGAATACCTAGTTCATTATGTGGATTGAGCAGTTTGCTCTTCTGAACCTTTCCAGATAGAATTTAACTCAGCCAACTGCCCTATCCCCACTCCATCGTGGTAATTACTGAGAGATTTTAAAATATAATTCTGCCGATTGCATCGAATTGAGAACTTATAGGGTAAGCAATATGATTTTCAGGACAGACTGGAACATGATAATGGCATCAAGAAATGGAGGAAGTAAAAGTGATTACTATGTATCAGATATATGAAGAGAAAAGATGTGAGCTTCCTAGCCTGTGTGAAATTCACACTATGGTGGAAAAAGATTTTCTAGTCAGGCTTTTGTGGTTAAAAGGAACAGAACCACTCAAGTTACATCTAGTAATGAAGAATTTAAGAGTAAGTGGACACCCAAGGAAAAAAATTGCATAATTAGGTAATAAGCAGATAGAAACCATTTTAGAAGAGACCAAAGGGAAAATTCAGAAACCTAAGTTCTTTAACAATCGAAACCAGTGCTGAAAAGCTTAGCTGTAAGAGGTTGGACAGAATCATTAACGATTACATGCTCTACTATAGTGTGACTCATGTTCCTTCCGAATTTCTGTCCTTTTCCCCTTTTGCTATAATTTTACTTTATCTTTCTGCTGTGCCTAGATATTTTATTTGTCATACAGATCCTGTCTACTCATAAATTTTGCTTCCTTATAAATTTGACATGCCATGATTGTTTATGAACCTGGCTCTTCCTTTCTTATTGTAAACTACATCAGGGTTTCCTTCCATGGGTCTTTGCAACCTTATTCTGTACTAAAACTGCCTTATTTTCTCCACATTTTCCAATCCAAATTTCTGAAAGATAAAATATAATCACCAAGTTTATCTGTTTATTTATTTATTTATTTATTTATTTATTTATTTATTATTTTTGCCAGTCTATTGATCAGGCAATCATCTATTTAGTGCTAATCTTTGATCCAACTTTCAATGGTTTGGGCTGTGGGGAGTCCAGTCATAGAAACTATGACCATTCTAGCTTTTCTTTTCAAGTTAAAAGTAGACAAATCATAAATGACTTGCCTTACACAAATAAATAATTTCAAAACAGTGTAAAGAATACCAGTGATAAGATCATGCAAAACGTATAGTGAGGATGCAAGGAGATAATGAACAACAAAATTAGAAAATCAGAGACATTTTCATACAGAAAATCTAATTGAGTTAGAGTTGAGTAGTCCTTGCCAAGTCCTTAAGTGGGTGGAAGAGCTTTTAAAAATGAGGGAAGAACATGTGTCAAGGCATAAAAACAAAAAAGAAAAGAGAAAAAAAAACTTATCTGATATATTTGGGAGAGTATACGTAGTTTTGTCTTGTGATGGAGAAGGTAAGGATAGGAAAGATGTCAGCAATCATTTGCAGTAATAGTTAAAGGCAAGGTAAAGGAGATCTCATATGTCAGTGGAAATGATTCAGGATTTTATCCAATGGGTGATATGAAAACAGAAGAATTTTAAGAAGGTTTGTGACATAATTAGATATTTATTTCTAAAAGAACATCTGACAATAAATAAACCAGGACTGAAGATGGACTTACTTGACGGGTCATTAATTAAGAATTATTTACAACATTGCTGTCAAGCTATAACAAGGTAATGAAATGGTACTGATTGTTGGAATGAAGATGTAAAGATATAGCTGGGCATGGTGGCGGGAGCATGTAATCCTACCTACTTGGGAGACTAAGACATGACAGTAGCTTGAATGCAGAAGGCGGAGGTTGCAGTGAACCGAGATCATGCCACTGCACTCTAGCCTGGGCGACCGAGCGAGACCTCATCTCAAAAAAATACTAAAAAAAAAAAAAAAAAAGTAAGGTAAAGACAAATGTGAAGATTTCAAAAAACAATAAATGGACTTCAGTGACCGGCTTCTGATTTTAAAATAATGATAAAACATTAATGCTATTTATCGTTAGATCATTATATGAAGTTATTCTTATTTTTAATTTTAATTATGAGATTTTTATTAAGAATGCCTGAGAAAATTTATCAAAAAGGTCTGAAAACACCATGGCCACTTCACAGAAAAGTAGGTAATTGAAGGCTGATAAATTATCAGATTGACAAACTGAGCATATGAGGTGGTGAAGGAGGGCATTCCAATATGAGAGGAGTATAAAAAAATTAATTCCCTTTTTTTTTTTTTTTTTTTTTTTGAGACGGACTCTTGCTCTGTCACCCAGGCTGGAGTGCAGTGGCCGGATCTCAGCTCACTGCACGCTCTGCCTCCCAGGTTTACGCCATTCTCCTGCCTCAGCCTCCCAAGTAGCTGGGACTACAGGCGCCCGCCACCTCGCCTGGCTAGTTTTTTTTTTTTTTTTTTGTATTTTTAGTAGAGATGGGGTTTCACCGTGTTAGCCAGGATGGTCTCGATCTCTTGACCTCGTGATCCAATTCCCTCTTCTTCTATAAAGCTAAAATGTACTCCCTCCATTCTTGATGAAGAGAAGTCACTTTCACAGTCAAATGGGTTATAGAATTTGTTATAAATTTATTGTAACTGCATAGATAAATGGTAGTGTTACATATGAACATTTAATCAGTTTATTTACTTATAAAATACTTATTGACAAACTATTCTTCCTCTCTTGGAGCATAAATTCTGATGGAGGAAATAAGGATAAAAGTGAAGTAAAATACATATTATTTTTCAGATACTGATAATTATTCTAAAGAAAAATAAATTAGATAGTGAGAATGAGTAGAGGCAATGCCTCATTAATCATAGAACTGATGGAATTAAAGAGTCCTAGGGATGTGATGTGATCTGGAAGGTCTGGAACTCTTTTGACTGATATAAACAAGAGTAGAGACCATATAAGGTAAGTATTGACGGGCATATTGATGAGGTTGTGGCTTTGGGGAGTGAGAGAGATGGGATTCTTGTTTCTGCATACACATTTTTTTTTTTTTTTTCTGTTGACCCTTGAGATGAGAATAGAGACTAAAAACACAGAAGTCCCTCCAGGAGTACTGGAGTTCCTGTGCTCCCTTTTGTCTCCTGCCCATGACAATATGAGGTGCCAGAAAGGGAGAACTCACCCCTTTATTCCTGGAAGGAATAAGTGGTCTGTATTCTTATTAGACTGTATTTCTCTTGTTCTAACAAGTGGTCTGTATTCTTATTAGACTCCATTTTTCCTGTTCTAACATCTGACATTATCAGCCTAGTTTAGGCGCTCTCAGTGTTTGTTGCATATATATTCCATGGAAAGTTTATGAAAAAGAATCTCTTTGGCTTCTATAGCTAATATTCTAACATAGTAGAGATGCTGTGGAACTCAGGAATCTGCATTTTTAACAACATCCAGGTGATTCTTATTTAAGAGCTCTACAGAACACAATTTCACAAGTATCAATATAGAGATTCCCATTTCCCACACAATCAGAGCAAAAAGAAGCGATTTGCCTTAAGGGGGAAGTAAAACTGATATCAGAATCAAATTTCAATATCTATCTCACATTAAAATGTTGAGTTTAGCTGCCAAGTAGAATAAAATATCCAGCCTTCCAGTATTGCATAGAGTTGACTAGGCATGGGAAGACATCCTTGTCAAATATTTGCCATGCCACAAGCGTATCCTTATTTTAATTCCCTAGAAGCTGCCCTTGGGGGGCATGGCAGTTTAGAAGTCATAACTCTGGAGTTAAAAAACTTGCATAAGAGAGTACTTCTTTGATTTATTTTATTTAGGCTTAGAAAATCATTTCCTACTTAAAGCGTCAGAGACAATCTTCGGGAAATATAAAATAGTCTTGTTTTTATCTTTAAACAGAAGTCTAATTTAATTTAGTTGTTTTAAATTTCTGTGTATAGAAATTTAAAAATTAAGGCCAAAAGCATAATCCTCATAAATGCAATAATGCACATTGTCAACTTAATTTTTCTGGTCTTTTACATGTTTCATTTAAATATATTCATTTGTATTCACATTATGAAGCAAAATGTTCATTCTGAAGTGGTACTTAATGCAACTGTCACAGCCAGTTTCTTCTTGTCTTTAAGATGATTAAGTGACATATATAGAATATTTATATTTTGAATATTAGGCATTTGTTTTTTCCTTATGGTGAGAAACTTATCAGTATCTCTATTCTCAATAGAGACTAGGAGTTGCAACTTTTAATATTTCAGTATTTGTATAACTAAAAAGCCATATGTGTATGATGTAACTTATGGATTTATTATGAATGAAAAGACAGCTGGCTAAGCTTAGTAACAATTTTTATTATGAATAGATTTTTAATGGCTTCAAGTTTTTGTTTCAAATGTTTGTTTGAGGATGCACATGGTATTCTTATAGATCAAAGAGTTTTATTATGTAAGAAATGTTTAGAATCATTTTCCCTCCTAATTAATCTCAGAAAGTTCACTGGTTCTGTATCTTCTCCTTTGACTATCTATTTACAGGAAGATGGAAGCGTTGAAAATAAGGTCAGATTAATTAAAATAATGGGCTAAGACTGAGTTGCTGTAACAGCTGGTAGAATTTGGACTTTGATTCTAGCGGTGCAATGCACATAAACACTAACAACAAAGGGTCATATGTATCCAGCATCCTTCAGATCCACTTTATTTCCAATACTCATCTGTCAGCTCAGTGTTCTAAAGAAGATTGTTCTAAGCCAAGATACATATATTAAAAATGCATTAAAAAATAAATTTTGAGGCAAAGATAATTGTGGGTACTCCTCTGAACTAATTATTAAATGATTAGTTTACATGAATTTGAAAAATTATTTAAATCTTTACCTTAAATGATTTAGTTTATTGAATTTCACTCATATTAGCATACTTAGTATAGAAATGGATACCTTTAAAAAAATAAACTAAAAAAAATTAAAAAGGTAAAGATATACAGTGAAGCTAGAAATGAGGCTATCATTAAAACAGATACCATAAATCCCATACGTTTGTCATGACTGGGCCAGAATTTTGACATTAATCAGTGAACATGAGAAGAAAAACCTAGTTATTTACAAAATCTATAAAATTCTTAAGATAGAAACAGAACAGTTATTTAAAAAAAAAAAATTTCTGATTAGAAGGTGATGCATTAAAATGAATGGTCTTGGCTGGGCGGCTCATGCCTGTAATCCCAGCACTTTGGGAGGTGGAGGTGGGAGGATCACGAGGTCAGGAGACCGAGACCATCCTGGCTAACACAGTGAAACCTCATCTCTACTAAAAACACAAAAAAATTAGCCGGGCGAGGTGGCGGGCGCCTGTAGTTCCAGCCACTTGAGAGGCTGAGGCAGGAGAATGGCGTGAACCCGGGAGGCGGGGCTTGCAGTGAGCCGAGATCGCGCCACTGCACTCCAGCCTGGGCGACAGAGCGAGTCTCCAAAAAATAAAAAACTAAAAAAAATAAATAAATGAAGTGAATGGTCTTAACTCTGAAAACATTATCTATGTAAAATTCATAAATGCAGTCTTAAAATACAGTATAAAAATGAAGCATACAAAAGAGAAAAAAATAAAAGTTGGTATAGAGTAATGAATACTATTCTAAGACCCAGTGACCAATTTGCTAGTATTGTTTATCTTTTTTTTTTTTTTTGAGACGGAGTCTCACTCTGTAGCCTAGGCTGGAGTGCAGTGGCAGGATCTCAGCTCACTGTAAGCTCCGCCTCCCGGGTTCACGCCATTCTCCTGCCTCAGCCTCCCGAGTAGCTGGGACTACAGGCGCCCGCCACCTCCCCCGGCTGTTTTTTTTTTTTGTTTTGTTTTGTTTTTTTTTTTTTTTTTATTTTTTAGTAGAGATAGGGTTTCACCGTGTTCGCCAGGATGGTCTCGATTTCCTGACCTCATGATCCGCCCCCCTCGGCCTCCCAAAGTGCTGGGATTACAGGCGTGAGCCACTGCGGCCGGCCGCTAGTATTGTTTATCATAGAATCCGTCAATGTAAGACCCAGCTTGATATTTTTACCTGTATTCTTAGGTGCTTTAGTTTAAAAATTTAAACTCCTGGATTCTGGTATTACAGCTAAAGGATATAAGTATGATTCTATAATATAAAGTTTTATAACAGACAAAATATGTTGATTGTGATTTAAATAAGAACCATGGTTGCCTGGTAGAAGTTTTTGGGGGAGGATTGGGAAGTGCATGAGAAAATTGGGTGATAGAAATATAGTGCTTGGGATGGTGGTCCCATGGATGTATATGTTTGCCAAAACTCATAAAACTGTACATTAAAAATGGGCCAGGCGCAATGGCTCATGCCTGTAATCCCAACACTTTGGGATGTGGAGGTGAACAGATCGCCTGACGACAGGAGTCCGAGACAAGTCAGGTCAACATGGCGAAACCCCGTCTCTACTAGAAATACAAAACAATTAGCTGGGCATGGTGGTGTGTGCCTGTAATCCCAGCTACTCGGGAGGCTGAGGTAGGAGAATTGCTTGAATGAGGAGGCGGAGGCTGCACTGAGCCGAGATCGTGACAGGGCACTCCAGCATGGGAGACAGAGAAGGACTATATCAAAAAAAAAAAAAAAGAAAAAACCAACCAACGACCAAAAAAAAAAAAAACACAAAAAACCTCACAAAATGTATTTAAAATCACAATTCCATATAAAGCAATTTAATTTGTACTTGAATCATTTTCTATGATGACGTACTAGAGGCTTTATTAAGAAATATTATATTGTAATCATTTACTTTATTCTTTTCATGTTTAGAGGATAGAGACTGTGCTTTCCTTATTTAACAGTATATTCCCAACTGACCCATAATTCATGTTCAAAAACATTTTTAAGTGAGAACAGATCATAAGATCCTCAGAATTCCATTTTCATTGACAAGCTTGAAACATTTGAGCTGTCAAAAGTTTCCTTATTTAGAAATTAGGACACTATTAATGTCCTGCAATGTTACCTCAAAGCTCTCTGATTCCCAGAGGAGTGCAACATTTACAGTATTGTGACTGTACAGATTTATGTATAACTATATATAAAGAATAAATGTGTGTGCTAGTGCTTCATATTGTTAGCTTAATTAAGCAGGTAACATCTTATGACACTGTAATTTTAAATACATATAAGTCAGCTGAACTATATTGACAATTTTATCAAAATTGCAGATCATTTTATTGTTTGTTTAAAAGTAGTTCGTATCACTATTACTATTATAATATTTTAATCTTTTTAGGTTGATAATGACATGAAAATAGTTTATAGTTGATATCAATGGTATCCTAAATATTTACGTGTCATCCACTTTTCCACCATAGAAGGACTATGACACCTTTCCAAGATGACAAAGAATGGCAGTTTCTAGACTGTCCTGGATACCATCTTAGACTAGGGCGCTGCTCCATCATAAGAGTAACTTTAAAACTAAGCCATCACCTAAGACATCCGGCATGGAATGCCACAGACCTAGAGGGGATTATTAAGTATTTTAACCCATCTGAACTTGATTTTCCTTATTTTAAAAATGTGATCCTCAGTGAAGTAACTCAGTAACTGAAAGTCAAATACCCCATGTTCCCTCTTACAAGTGAGAGCTGACCAGTGGATACATATGGACATCCAGAGTGGAATAATTGACACTGGAGACCATGAAAAGTGGGAGGGTTAGAGGGGGTGAGGGTTTAAAAACTACCTATTGGGGACTGGGTGCCGTGGCTCACGCCCGTAATCCCAACACTTTGGGAGGCCGAGGCGGGCGGATCACCAGATCAGGAGATCGAGACCATCCTGGCTAACACTGTGAAACCCCGTCTCTACTAAGGATACAAAAAATTAAACCGGAGTGGTGGCGGGCCCCTGTAGTCCCAGCTACCGAGAGGCTGAGGCAGGAGAATGGCGTGAACCCGGGAGGCGGAGCTTGCAGTGAGCCGAGATCGCGCCACTGCACTCCAGCCTGGGTGACAGAGCGAGTCTCCATCTCAAACAAAACAAAACAAAACTACCTATTGGGTACAATGTTTACTACCCGGGTGATGGGTACACTAAAGGCCCAAACTTCACCACTCTACAATATATACGTGTAAGAAACCTGCACTGTAACACCCGAAATAGATACGGAAAAAATTTTTTGAAAGTATTCCTCTATTTTTGAAAATAAAGAAATTGAGCTAAATGCTTTTAAAAATTCTTTTCAAATCTAAGTCTCTGATTCCTTGGCTACCATAGATTTTTTTTTTTAAGTTATACCTGAAAAATTAGAATATGAGATGAAATTTTAAGAAAGGAATTAACTTTTATGCATTTAAAATGGTATGGTAATGACTTTTGGAAAAACTTATTTTCCTATTTTGTTTCTCAAAATGTGTATATGCCTCCACTGAACGTATAAGTAATGCCTAGAAAAAATGGCCCATTGAAGTAATTTTCTTTCAATTTCACAGACATTAATATGAACAATTATGACATTTCTTTGATCTTATATTTCTTTGACTTCATAGTATTCATAAAATCCACAACATACCTACAATTTAGTGTTTTCTCAATAGATATTCACCTTTGTCATAGAGAATTCATAATAGGGAAAATATTTGTCATTGTCTTTCTGCTATTTGATCATAATTACTTTTTTTGTAAAAGCAAGAAATAAAAAAAAAACTTGTATATTTTAATAGATATTTCTTTGACCTCAGTTTTTCCCTCCTGTTTTTGTATAAGATTTTCAGTATTAACAACTTGCACACACATACCAAATTTCATAGCAGATGGATATTCTGTGCAGCATTGAGTAGCTTATTAATGATTCAAGAATTTGTAGGTCTAGTTACAGGATCAAGAATTTCATTAATCATTAATACTGTTTACTTAAAAGGATTAGAATAAGCATTTACTTCTCATAACAGAAACACAAAATGTATAGACTACCCTTGTTTAAAAACTGCCTTCTCATTTCATTCACTTAAAAGACAGTTAATGTTTAGTCACTAACCTGTGTTTTATCAGGGGAATATTGCCTTTAAATGCATCAATCTAAGTGGGCATTTAAATTATTTTCTAATATTTGTATATACATATACTTGGAAATTGTTTAAAGTATATTTCAAAAAAGACTAGATGTAGTGAAATGCTTAACATTTTGTCAATCTGTAAGCACTTTCAAATATGATTAAAAGGTCAGAAATTTGAAGGCTACCATCCTAAGCAAAATGAAGTAAAAAGTGAGGTAAACGTAGATATTAGAAGAAGAAAAAAATTGATAAAATTGAGGCTGTTTACCTCATTTTATGGACAAGAAAACTTAGAACAAGTGACAATGTGACTAGTTCAATGTTACTAGTTCACACATGTAGTTAGAATAAGAGCTAATGCTAGAAGTAAAATTCCAGATTCTTGGCAATGCTTTGCTACAGCATGATGTTATTCTACAAACTGTATAACTTCGAATCTACTCTGCTTGAATTTTGTAGTTATCTACAACTACTCTGCTTACAAAAACATAACCTTAGCACATATTGTTTTGCTCTTTTCTTAGGAGTATAATCCATGCTTCTTAAGTGCCATACTAAATCCAGTGAAAGCTTAGGACCAGTTATAATCATGGGGAAGAAAGCTCATGCAATTTCATGAAACAATAATTTAGTAATTCCATTTTTGTTTGCATGGCAATAGGAAAGTACAACAAAGTAATTCTGAATTATCTGTCAAATGTGTTGTTTCAAAATTATTTTCTGATTATGTGAATTGTCGGAACAATGAGGTCTATGTGATTTACAACCTTTTGAACAATTATGACTCCCTAGAAAGTCATGAGATTGGATATGATTCTGGGAAAAACCAATGACTTGAGGTGATTATTTTCTGCATTCTCTTTTCTCCACTTATTCTGACATACACACTGCTTATGGGTTTCTCAATGAAATTTTTCTCATTACCAAGCCTGCTCTATCCCCTCTTTAATCTCTACCAAGTATGAAAGATCCTAAAGCACATTCCAATATGAGTATGGATACTCGGTAGGACAAGTAAATAAAGGAAAGTTAAGGAATAAAGCAGCTGTTTAGAATTCCAATATTATTATAATTTTGTAAGATGAAATAATTTTAAGTGATAATAGATGATAGGTAGATAGATATTTAAAAATCACATGAGTCAGAAACTGTATGAAGAATACAAAACTAATTTGATTGAATATTAGAGACACAAAGACAGGCTTTAGAAAGATTTGTGATACTCTTGCAAAAAAGAAGAATTTGGTTTGTAAAATGAGCTAAGAAAACTCCAGGAAGATCCAAGATATAAAATGTTTCTTTTTCTTTTTCTTTTTTTTTTTCTTTTCTGAAACTGGAAGACCATGATATATAGGAGTCATCACAGGACATGGCATTTTGAAGCTGACGAAGTCTTTAAAATGGCAAACAGTGAACTAACATTAAATTATGCTTGAAAGGAACCAATTAGAAAAACAAAATATTAAAATGTTCAAAAATTGGGGGGAATTAATAAAACATATTTGAAAGTGCTTAACAAATTTCTCAGCAAAGTGTTCACTTAGTAACATAAAAATTGTCACAAATTGCTTTGAATCATTTTTATAATTGTTTGCAATATAGTTCTCTTAGGGTGAAAATTTTAAAAGCATTCTCTTTATGAATTTTTTTATTGGCTTGTATATTATCAGTGGGTAAGTCATCGAGCCAGGATAAAAGGACCATCACTTTCACTTCTATAATTCCTACTAGGCATCAGCAAAAATATTGACAATAAGTTCTTTGACTAATTAGAAATTTCCTGGGTCTTTCAAGCTTTTTACCAACCTAAGAAACATAGTTAGTATTTAGTAGTGAGTAAGTAGCATAAATTCAGCTCTCTGACCTACCTGCTATCAGAAATCACCTCACTGTCACATTTTTTTTCTCTTTATATGTGGTTAAGTTCTAATATAGTCTGCAATATAGAAACCCTCAGGTCATGAATTCAAAACATTTGAAGTGGTTCTAGTTTATATTTTCTTGGATATCAGAAGTCGTTTCCTCATATATCAATGTTTTCTAGGAACTTCACATTATTTGAATTGTTCAATGAAATTTTCTGTTGACAGACCATTAAAATAAGTAGCTTTTGCTATATGCTTCATTATAATATAAAATGGCAGGGTTGCTGAATTCTAATAATATGTTTGGAATTTGGGAATAACCAACTGCAGTGATAATGAATAACAAAAGATAATGTTCACTGGATAAGTAGATCCTCTGAGGTTCGCTAAGCACACTCAGTATCTAATGGCACAACTTGCTGAGCTTTAGTTGGCTAGTTTCACTGGACACAGGGGCCAAATAATTGACATTGCTGGCTATCTCTAGAACCACTACCTGTCAATTCATAGGTCTTGAGATAGCAGGCAATAGTGTTCATTGTGCAAAGTTGTTACCAAACTAGTAAGTAAAATCTAGAGGTTTAGAGAGTTACTCTAAATTGAAACATACACATTCACAGTCAGAGGATATTAGATACCGTAGCATTTCTTCATTTATTTTAAATTGTGGGTGGAGGGTGGAAATGAAAACATTTGCTTAGGTAGCAAATCCCTCTGAAAACTTTCTTTTATGTACTCCAGAGAGTTAACATTACACTTATATTCAGCAAAGAAGTAATGCTACTCAAACTTTTAAAACACCTCTATCTGGGCTTCCTCTAAGAAGATAATGGAACAAGGGTTTATTTCACAATCAATATTCTTGTTAAACGGCATTATGGCTTCATGGAATTCCGTTAAAAGAACCCCTCGGAAAAGTAACTGAACAAGAGTAGGTACCTGACTCTTTCTTTTCTCTTAATTTAAGACAGAAACATCAAAGTTGCAAGCCGTCAAGCATTAACAAAAGTCAAGTACAGCCATTAGACTACAAAGTAGTCTGTAAATTATTAATTTTCCAACTGTAGCATCAAGCTAATGTAACATCATAAATATTAATCAGTAAAATCATTATTTAAAATATATAAAATTATCTTAAAATGTTATAAAGATCTGAAAAACATGTATCTTGAGTTATTCTAATCTATTAACCTGAGTTTTTTCCATTTTAGAACTATTAACCATTAGCAAAATCTGGTGAAGTTGACTGTGACATCTATAGCATGACTATGGCAACTTTCAAATGTATTATTTCTTGAGTCATCAAAATAAAAAAAGCACTCATACTAAGGAGAGATAAAGGTTTCAGTCTCAAAAATTCCTTCTAACCAGATCCTAAGCATAAGCCACTTGGGTAATAACATGTGGCATTTATGGTAATGTGAGTTTCTTTTCCAGGCAAGAGAGAAGAAAGGGATCTGTATTAGTCTTCTACTCCTGTGCATGCTTCTGAGTCTTCAGGATCTTAGTCACCTTGTCAACCTGTTTTGTGCCATCAGGCTTAAACCAATACCAGCTTCCCTCTTATTCTGCGTGAAATGGACTGATTGAGAAGAATGGGGTTTCTCTTTAAATGAGTCATTAGATTTTCTTCCTCTCAGCCTTACTCTCTTTTTATATGATGAGCATGGATTTAGATGGTGGCAGTGAATTACTTTATCTTCAGTGATGTCACACATTTATAGGAGCAGCTCTCCTTATTGTTTTCTAGACAGTATTGTTCCAGGAGTAAGCATCACTGAGCAGCAGCCCGTTTCGTTAAAATTTCTTGTGTTCTTTTCTTTTTCATGACAAATCTTTCAGGAATCTAGGAGACCAGTAAAAGATAACCTTCTGATATGTTATGTGCTGTTGCACTTCTACTCTTTCCAGATGTGAAAGTGGATATTGACTTCATAAATTCAACACTACTTGACTTTGATTGGCAGGTATGGTGATATGCACAGGACTTTGGGAGTGAAGGTTATACAAAAGAATTAAATAGGCTTTCTCTAAGCTTCTATTGTCTTTGTACTGTATAACTGGATTCCTCTAAAACTGGGATTTTCTATTTCATGTTTCATTATATTATGTAAAATTTAGGTGTTTATTTTGTGAAATTAAATATTTATATTTTAGGACCTATCTTTTACAATTTGAGCTAAGGAGAAAATTTGAAAAGTTTATCAATCTGACTTTCTTCTGCAAATGATGTGATATTAGAAGAGTTGGGTAGGATTTGGATTAATATAATAGAAATTCTAAAAAGACAATCTTTCGTTTTTAATAGTATTTATATATACTAATTTTACGACCTTAGATAAATCATTTATCCTCTGAAGCACATGGCTTTTATTTATAACATCAGACAAAATTCTTGCATTTCCTTAGAGAGACATTAAGTGGACCAAAGAGGTTATTGTAATAGTAACATAACAATTTTAATACTTTCAAAACTGTAGGGAAGTGCAAGCAAAAGTATTATGCTAGATACTGTGAGATTTGATACACATGATATTATGAAATGCATTTATATTTTGATAATTATTTATCAGTCTTAAATGTAAACAGGTGGTAATTTCTTTATGATCCACAGTGTATGACAGGATTAACATAAATGGTTTCTGTAGAATTTGGCAGAAATGACACTAGGTGAATTAGATTGAAAATAACATGAAACCACACATTGGTTTTCTCTCCTTAGCTAAATCACCTTGAGGAACCACTATTGGGAAATGTCCTGGAAAAGTTAGGTTACCTAAAAAGTAAAAACACATATGTTAGTATTATAAAGACAAATGTATCAAATCCCAGACAAAGCTAAAGAAAACCATTATTTTTATTGACTTTATACAGTATGGTAAATAGTAACATTAGCTTTTAAAACATCATATGGAAGACATCAAAATTATTCTTATACAAGAATACTGTAATCTACTAAGTCTCCAGGGTATTTGTGGCTGGATTGATTTTACCTCGTTAAACATGAAAATGAATAAGTAAACCCAGGCTTAGTGGGCATGATATATATAACTATAGAGGCATTCTGTTTTTATTTTTCAGAATCTTACTATTTTTGCATCATGAAAAATTAAAGCATAGGCATTTTAAAGCATTTAAATAGCTTCTTCAAAGGCAAGGCATAAAATAATCAGTCCTGGATGCATGTCATTTGATAGCATAGTTGCCACCATCATTATTCCTAATTACTCTTGACATTTTGTCTGTTATACCGTGAGGTTCCTCTGAGGACAGAAATAATCAACTGGAATTGAGGGCTAGCTAATTATCTATATTGTATTTTAAAAAGCAGTGGTATTACATATGAAACATCAATTATGAAAATCGGTGATAAACCCTGACAGTGGAAATATGTCTTGGAAATGACTTTAAGCCAAAAGTTTAGAAAACTTTGCCATTTTTGTTTTCTCCTCCATAAACCAATAAAATTTTATTTGCAACAGAAATATTTACAAGAACAGTTAAATGAATTGTATAATAAGGAACTACTTTATAAATTATAATTATCTTTTGAGCCTGCAAATGCAGAGTTCAGTGGGTTTTAAAATTGATTATTTATGCAAAATAATTATATATGTTGTTCCTGTTCTTTGGAAGGCAATTGTAATTGCTATTTAGATTTTATTCTTGTTACACAATAAAACACTGGTTAATTTTGTAAACATAATTGTATAAAAATTTGTAAACATAGTTGTAAATTTTGTGTATATTCTTCACAAAAAATTTGACCATATCATGCTTTTGGATTTGAATGTGGGTTGCTACAAAAGTCATCTGCAGTTTTGCTTCACCGGGGTACCCTCAAGCAAAGGTTAATTGATGAAAAGAATTAACTTATTTGCAACACTGGAAATGAAGTTTGTTCCGCATAATGCTGTAACAATGATTTGGAAAATAAAAATTGTCCTCATTTTACTGAGACTCTTACTGTATTTTGCAGCTTTTACCCTTGACATTGTGTGTTCCCTGCATCCAGTTATTTTTTCAACTCTTTTTGAATTTGTGCATTATGTTAGTGCCGTTATACCATGAAATGTCTAGTTCATTGAGGACTCTGTAAATGAAGGAGAACATACATTTTATCAACGGGAACAACCCCACCAACTGACTATACCTATAGCGGGAATATAATTACAAGCAAGTGTGGTCAGACTGCCATGCCTGAGCTGTTCTTATGTGGATCTCTATATCAGTGTTAGCATCTCAACTAGGTGCAATACTGCCAACCTAGGGGAAAAATAGACATCAAGGATGCTTTTGATTGTTTCAGTGAGTAGGTAAGAAATCTACTGGGATTAGTGAAGAGCAGGCATACCAATTTATGAACTAGTCTGTACAATTAAAAATTGCCCTATCCTAAATAATTGGCATACAAATGGTATTGGGTGCACAAGATGAAATGGGGCATACAGAGAAAATTTTGGTCTTTTAGTATCTAGTTACTTGTATCTAAAAATTTAAAAAGATCTTTATAATGTTAATATAGAGATGGATATGATTGCATGTGAATAATTCATAAAATAAATATGCATATACTATAGTCTATCCTTAAATTTACAGATATGGATTTGCAATAAAATAATGTTTGAAAGTTTCTACTTTAGAAAAGTAAATATCTATTCAGTTATACATGATAATGGCTATTCCTCAGGATTATCTGTAGATGTAGGACATTTCTTTGATTAGCTTCAGGATGAAGAAACCAGTAAAAGTTTTAGCTTTTTCTTTTGTTTGTGTTTTATATTTTTGTCTTCTTTCCGTAGAGTCTAAACCCGTTTTGCTTAACTTTAGGATAGCTTTTATCAGTGAAGCTCCAAATACGTATAGATATGTGTGTGTGTGTGTGTGTGTGTGTGTGTGTGTGTATATATGTATGTATATATGTGTATATATGTATATAGATGTGGATCTATATATGTGTGTGTATATATACATATATACATATATATATATATAGGCAGAAAGAAAGAGAAATAGGGATTATTACAGGGATTTGACTGTAAGCGCTTGTGTGATCTGTTTAAGCAGTCTCTATAAGGTTGTTGTCTTCCCATCTGATGCTGGAGTTTAAAACAGTCAGTTGGAAGAAAGAAGAATATAAATTGAAATAGAGCAAGGACACGAGAAGAAGTAGGCAGTTCTCATTGCCTCTAAGCTTACTGACCTGGGTGCCCTTTGGAAGAAGTTGGTGCCCTTGTCATGGAGCTAAACACAGAACTGGCCCTGGAAAATGAGAAGCTGAAGGCAGATATGGGCAGGTCGAGCATTTGCAAGCTGCATGCTAACCCTCACCAAGGAGATGAGCCAACCCATAAATGTGTCGGAGCTACGAAATGGCTCACTTCCACCTTCTAAATATCACACAAGAATCTCTTGTAGCCCATTCTAATTGGAAACAGACAGAGAAAGGAATACTAGGCTATGCAGTTCAGCCTAGCCTAGTTGATGCACAAAATAGTCACTGGTAAGATGAGAACTATGTCTTCCACTCTGAGGCATAAATGATTTGTGCAATCTATTCTCATAGGGTATGGCTATGTTCTAAATAGTGTGTATTGTGTGATTTGCAACAGGCCAGCAGCAGGCAATATAAATATGGCCTGAGTAGAAAATGGTTATACAACTCTGGGGCAAATACATTTTCAGTCCACACATATACAATTAAGATCTATAGAACTGGTTCTCTAAGAAGTAAATTAATTTAATACAATACGTTATTTAGATTTATTGAGAATGTAATGGCCAAAGCGATCTGTGGAATACTTAAGCAATAGAACATGACAAGCAATGCTGTAGTTTTGATTAATGCACTTCTTTGTTGCCTCCCATCTGCATGGAAAGATATTAATCAACTTTACCTCATGATTTGCTATGTCTTGTTGCAAATATAAAATGATTGTTTATTAGTAACATTCCTAAATTATTAATAATATTTATGTTTTCATTAACAAAACTATCTGACACCTAAAATGTGTAATAAACAAGATAATACCATGTATTTTTTTTATGGTGGAGTGTTCTATTATCAGTTATGTGATTCAAAAATTTTAATTGTCAGTATATGTTCCCCATAGTCAAAACTAAAACCCAAACTTGTAAATAATTAAAAGTGACAGAATGTTAATGAAATATAGCAGGTGCACTCATGTATGATTGTTTTTTATTATAGATTTCACTTACAACTATAAAAGGCACATTTGCACCTACTTCCTTATAGAACTTTTCAAACGGCCACAAAAATATTTTCATATGGGTATCTACCCCCACCAAACTACAGGATATTATAATTGAGGGCATAGATGAGAGTGGTGGGTCATGCCTGTAATCCTAGCTACTTGGGAGGCTAAGGCACTAGAACTGTTTGAACCCAGAAGGCTGAGATTGCAGAGAGCCAAGATGACACCACTGCACTCCAGTCTGGGCAACACAGAGAGATTCTGCCTCAAAAAAAAAAAAAAAAAAAAGGCAGTTTTTAAAAATATGCAAGTTTAGTGTACAAAAGCTTTGGCAATAAAGTAACGCAGTTTTGTTTGTGTGTTTGTTTTTAAATACCAACTTCTAGTACTGTGTCTGTCCTTCCTTCCTTCCTTCCTTCCTTCCTTCCTTCCTTCCTTCCTTCCTTCCTTCCTTCCTTCCTTCCTTCCTCCCTCCCTCCCTCCCTCCCTCCCTTCTTCTTTCTTTCTTTCTTTCTTTCTTTCTTTCTTTCTTTCTTTCTTTCTTTCTTTCTTTCTTTCTTTCTTTCTTTCTTTCTTTCTTTCTTTCTTTCTTTCTTTCTTTCTTTCCTTCTTTCTTTTCTTTCTTTCTTTCTTTCTTTCTTTCTTTCTTTCTTTCTTTCTTTCTTTCTCTCTCTCTCTCTCTCTCTCTCTTCTTTCTTTCTTTCTTTCTTTCTTTCTTTCTTTCTTTCTTTCTTTCTTTCTTTCTTTCTTTCTTTCTTTCTTTCTTTCTTTTCATGAGATAGAGTCTAGCTCTGTCATCCAGGCTGAAGTTCTGTGGCGCTATCTCGGCTCACTGCAACCTCTGCCTCCTGGGTTCAAGCCATCTTCATGCCTCAGCCTCCCGAGTAGCAGGGATTACAGGCATGTGCCACCACACCCACACTTGGCTAATTTTTGTATTTTCTGTAGAGACAGGGTTTCGCCAGGTTGTCCAGGCTCATCTCAAACTCGTGGTCTCAAGTGATCTGCCCGCTGCAGACTCCCAAAGTGCTGGGATTACAGGTTTGAGCCACTGCACCCAGCTCTAGTACCATTTCTAAAACTTAGCTATTCAGGATTGAAACCTTTCATTTTTAAGATAAAGGAACTGAATAATATAACCTAAAACTATCTTCTTCTTCAAATTTGTGTGTTTTGTGTTTTTGAATTCTACTTAATCTCTAACTTTCCTTCTTCTTATCACCTAACTATGGAAGAGACACACACACACACAAAATACATATTTTTAAAGAGGAGAGAAAAAAAAGCATAAACTACTTGGTAGCTCTGCCCAAGGTAAAAAAAGGATCATTGTGTGCATGTGCAGTGATTTTACTATAGGCACTCTAATCCTACTAATCTTCTCTAAAAGATTATGGTTCTCTTGAACAGTTGTCAATTTTTCCCCTATATTGCCATTTATTTATTTATTTATTTTTGCATAGGCTTCTAAGTAAATCCCTCTTGCATTGTTTGATTAATTAGAATATCTAAGGAATGAGAAAAACCAACTTCCTTCACATGCTTAAGCAGATATTCGATTGTATTACATTATTGGCAGAGAATGGAGCTTGTTTCTTCGCTAATATGTTAGGTCACAGACTAAACAGGGTTTTTCTAAGTAAGATTAAAGCCAGTTGATCCTCTCTTAGAGTTTGCTGGAAAGAGCTTGTCTCAGATAGTGTTCCCCTGTAAGCAAGCTCTGAAAAAGAGAAAATTTTAGTAGGCACTCTAGAGATTAACACTGAAAGAATGGAAAGGCAGAAGCAGAATTGGACCAAGGGTGAAGTTAAGCAGTAATTCTGTCACAATGCAGACCTCAGATGTCCTACAGGTAGCTCAGAAGCTGGGATGAACCTTTAGAGTTGTATTAAGTGACAACAAGGAGGGTAGACGGCTATATGAGCACAAGAATTAGTTATTGGATGTAGCCCATCCTGGGAAGTAACCTGACTTTGAGAAGCATGATGTTAGTCAAGCAAGAGAATTTGAAGAAGACTGTCAGCTCAGCCATCTGTCAGCAACATTTCCACCAGCAGGAGGAATGTGTCCTTTAGTCCTAAAGGAGCAGTGCATTAGAGAATCCTCTACAGAATGTTATCTATTTCCTTCATGCATTTCCATACCTCCTTCGGAATTTCATTTATTTGGAATTTGAGAAACCTGAGCTATTTGATTTAAAACAACACTGAATTTAGATCTTTTCCAAACTAATAAACAATATTTGGTCCAGAAATATATCAGACTAAGCTAATAAATACATCTTAAAAGCAATGAACAGAAACAGAAGAACAAGGTATAGTCCCCAAATCAAGTCATATCAAAACAGAACAAAATGTCTAGCAATTATATAACAGTATTTGGATAAATTATAAGACTATCATCTGATATTCAAGATAAGCAAATTCAAGAGGAAATATATTTCTCTCCTATTTCTGTTCACTGAAAATTTTAGAAAAAATATTATTTGATAGAGCCACCTGCATGCATTCCGAGTAGTACACTGCTGTTTGGCATCTACTGAATGTACCAGAATTCAAGCCAGAATAAACAGATTCCATTTCAACAGTCTGAAAACACTCAAAAATAATCAGACATGGTATTAGCATGAGATCAGACATGCCACATTCTGAACTACAGGTTAGTATTCTGTTTTTACTCAGTATACTTTTAAATAAATATGTTCAAGTCATATGTAATGGGAGAGAATTGATTATTGCAAAAAACAAGGTAAAACAGAAGTCTTTCTATAAAATATTTTCAAATATTTGGAAAACAGCCTGTTAAAAAGTCAATAAATGTTAAATGTAGCTGAAATACAGTTTGGGTGGTGACTTTATTATACAGTAAATGTTGCATTAAAATTAGTCTGTAAGTACAAAAGTCAAAAGGCATATAGCACCATTACAGAATTAATCAAATTATAACAAATTTAGTTGCTTGTAGCTATCTCCTCACAAAACTATACCTTCATTGAGTAGGAATAATGTTCTTATAAATTTAGAACAAAATAATACCATAAAAGTGGTTTGGTATTATTCAAGGGGCCAATGTTTGAAAAATTCCTGGTAAGTAAAATGGTCTTAGTTTTTTCCTTTTTAATTTGTGTAGAAGTTGTTGTAGAATTATTGGTTTTTTGTTTGTTTGTTTGTTTGTTTGTTTGTTTTCCCCCACTAGTCGTTGAATTCCTTGTGGGCTGTGCAATATGGGATTTGTCTGGGCAGCTGCAGGAACTAGTGCAGCATCTGGCATACTGTGGTTGTCTGCTTATGTCCGTGAAAGTGACAATGAATCAATAAATGCATTCTGTAATACCTGAATGGAGAAGTCAGATTTCCCACACTAGGGAGGAGCAGAGCATAAGGTTTTTCACTTCTTTTTCAAACATGAATAGTCCAGATCATATTGTCTTGCAAAGATGTAGCTCTAAGCCTCCCAAGAATATAGTGACAATACAATGTTAGTCTTATAATCATATTCATATTATGTCATCTTTGGGTCTTATCTGAAGCAACACAAATATTGTTGTCTCTTTATGTAACCTTGAAATAGAGAAATAATTTTAACATCCCAAGAAAATAAGTTATTATTGCCCAAATAAAAGCCCTAGCTTGCACCCTCTGTAATATGGATGGAAGTTTTGTATTTAGTATTCTTTTACGTTCTTTTAAGATAATTAATTAAGATACATTCAAATTTGGCTCTAACAGTATAAACCAATTCAGACTACACGACAGAGAGTTAGTAATAATCTAATGTTAAAAACATATTGTACAAAAAATCCAGTTCAAGGAGATAGGGAAAAATTAAGGACAAATGAGAATGAAACATATATTTTTGGATGACCAACAAGCGAATCAAAGTATAAAACCTGTTCTTCACCCTAAAAAGTTTCCTCATTTTTCATTAAGGTCGATCTCTGTGCCCCATAGGTTAACACTGTTGTGATTTCTATGGATGATTGAATTTTAAATTTTATCTCAATTTACCTTTATCTTATTAATTTAGAAACACCAAAGGCATAATATTGATATAACTGAATTTCATATGCATTCACAAAAACAAAAGTCAATTTTAGGATGTGGTATCTTATTGGGTGTTTGCAAAAAAATCAATGCTGTTTTTGTACATTTTAAATGAAGGATTAGGATGACAATCAAAAGATTATCTTAAAATATAAACAATAGCCACTGCTTTTATTCAAGGAATAAGTTTAAAAATTCAACCAATTTTATATTCCATGATCTTACAAAATAAATGGAAATGATTTTAAAAGCAAAGTCAAATACATTCATCATAAAAAAAATATTTAAGCATAGGATGGTTGATAAATTAGGACTATATTGTGGTGAGCTAGTTATATATAAATAGAACAATGCCACAGCAAATCATGGATTCTCTTTATATCAAGCAAGCACAGTGCATTAATAAATATAGTGCAGGGTGGGAGGGATGAAAGCAGTGAAAACTTTCAGATGGGGAGTCATTTACTTTTGCAGTTAACAGATTATTTTTAGATATTTTGTTACTTATGCCACTAGCTAAAACATTTTATTAGTCCTCATATCAATCACGTAAGAGGCTATTTTTTGTATGTGTTCAGAGGGCAGGCGCTCGAGTCAGACGATCTGAGTTTTTATCTTGACACTCCCATTTGCAAATGTGTGATCTCTCCTGTTCAGTTTCCTTATCTTAAAATGGGGATAATAATTGTACCTACCTCAGAGAGTTGTTGTGAACATTAACGAGATAAATAATGAATGTAAAGCCATTAGTCCAGTGCCTAACACTAGATAAGTCCTTAATAAATGAGTGTTGTTTTTGTTGATGCTCTGGTTTCTACAATGCATGCAATAAAAAAAGGATGACTTTACATGTATGAATTTATCTTAGTGCCCAATCAATGAAAAATTTATTCCTTCATTCAAAAAGCATTGTTGTGAGCATGCTGTGGATTTAGCTGAGTGCAAATGGAGTTCCAGAATGAATGCTCTATTGTCTCTATCCTGGAAAAATGCCTGGGCTACTGTGAAAAGCAAGCATATAACATTGCATTACAATAGAATAAGATCAATGCTGTAATAGCAATACACACCAACTTCTCTATATGGCAACACAGAATACATTGACCTTGATTCTTGAGAAAAGAAACATAGATAAACTTTTATGTGATTCATGTCTTAAAAAATGATTATGAGAATCTCAAGCTGGGAGATATGTATGAAGTGAAGAGGAGGATGTTCTTGGCTAAGGATTCAGTTTGGGCAAAAGCAGGAAGATACCAAAAAGTCTGGTGTACTTAACAATGATAAGTGCCTTACGGAGAAGTGGTGAAAAAAGATAAAGGAATTGGAGAGGTAATTTTGATTCCTGCACGAAGACTCTTGGCGTTTGAAATTCACTGTGTTGTCTCCCTTTTTGTTGTCAGCACAATAAACACAATTATCTCTCCTTATATACTGACTTCAGAGAACAATGTTGTATAATTAATCAATACTCAATAAGAATCTAGGACTTATTTTATTCTAATAGAAGAGTGAATAATAAATGTAAAGGGATGAGGAATTCATCTAGTATTTGACACCTTTTTACTGTGCTTCTCAAACTGATTAATTTTGGCACAATCATATTTGTTGAATTTAATAATCAATTAAGGACAAAAAAATCAAATATTTCAAGCAGCGGAGACTTTCACAAATCTTTTTTAACACATATTTTTACCAGCATAATTAAGCAATTACTGCTTTTGGAAAATACTCATCTATGACAAGGTGATTTGTTCAATGCCTTTTTTTCAGTGTTTTCGCAATACTCCCAACAGAATCTACTGTCCCTGATAGAATTAGCTTACTCTTCTCAGCATTGATACAAATGCAAACCATTCTTTCATGCCATTGATGGTATTCTCTCACATACTGTGGTCATTTGTTGTATTCGAGAGGGTTCCACAGAAGTTTGAATATGGTCACCACATGCACATATCCTATGAACTAGATAGCCAAAGATATTTCCTTGGGAACACTCTGGCATACTTTGCCCGATAGAACTCTGAAATACCAGTCATAGTTGATGCAACCAGGTAATACCACTTAACCCAAATGATTAAGCAGATTAGAGTAAGGTCCTATATTCTACGCTTTTAACATGCTCTGGTGTGATGCACCATATTGGTCATAGGAACATAATTTATAACGAAAAGATTTAAAACATGTGAGCTTCGACAAACACTAATTGAGTTTTATTTTTAAACAGGAGAGGCCAGAGAAATAGGTGTGGAAGATATTAAATTATACAGCAACCCACATTCACTCTTGTTGAGAATAACTTATGTAAATGAAGAATGTTACAGATGGAAGTATGTAATTGTAATTCCTGAAAACAGTGTAGATGGAGAAAAAGTTTGAAAGTTCCTAGCACAGAGTTGAAACCTAAATACCTGTGTTGTTTCCATAATACACCTAAAGAACAAAGCATAAATGACACCAAATGAGTAAAAACAACTCTATGATCATTTACATTAGAAGAATCATATGTAACACCAACAATTATTTTTAAAAACTAAACTTTTATATTGTAAGGTTATCTAACATCTTACAGAACTTTTCCCTTCTCTCTTTCATAGGCACTTGTTCTGTAATGTTAACTTAATTGACTATTAAAACCTCTAAATAAGCTAGACACCTAAAGACCTAGATGGCTGACTATATAGCATTGTTTCTTTAAAGGGAATTTAAACTGAAAAGGAGGATAACACTTATTTAAGTAATATGCAGCAATTGTTCAGTTTTTTTCCTCAAAATTTTAAATTTTGCAAATAATTTACTAACTCAGTCTTGAATGTTATAAAATCGTATTTTTGTTATTTATATAAAATGATAGTGAGAAATATAGAAAACGTAGATGATCATTGCAATGATTTGTGTCACATAAACCCAATTGCACACCCAGAGGGATAGCTTGGATTTTGTAGAAATAAAGTATTTTATTGTGGACCAGAATGATCGGTATGAAAGTATTATATAGCCTAGATACTAAAATATCATCTTCATAATACATACATGTGCATTGGAAAATTCAGTCTCAAGAAATTAATGAAATCAAGATTTTTTTTAAAAAATAGCTTTGCATATTGATTTCAATATTTTTTTCTAAAAAACTGCATATTGGTTTCTCAGTTACTTGTATAACTATTCCGAGTCTCTTTTTTCCCTATATGAACAATATTGTTCAGACATAAATAGTTTGTGGGATCCACATTAATTATATGTGAACTGTCTTTCATCTAATGGCAAAGGGATAAGATTCACTGAATCTCTTCAATATATACAAAGAGGAAAAACAATTTCAATATACTATACTTTCTTAGTAGATGTCGATACTTGGGAAAGAGCACTGAAACTACTTTTCCGACTATAGAAACATATTGATTCATCATTTAAGCAGTTCTCCTATTTTAGTTCACTGTAAGCTTAAAAGTAAAATCATCTAGTTTCAGATCTGGAAGAGTTCTAGAGGTGAATTAGCAGTATGTGTGCATTAATTCATGAAAAGTTCCAACTGGCCCTGAGATGGCATTTTAAAGTTTTGGTGAAGTTTAATCATTCTTTTCTTAGGTACTGGATATGACCCCATTAGTCTCATCTTAAGTTTTGTATTGACTTCTAGCAGTGGTTCTGTACTGCTGTTTTTACTTCCTTAGTTCAAGTATTCAACATATTAACTGAAACAATCAGTCAGAATACATTCACTAATATTCATGACATGTAGTATTATCTCCTATATTTAAATTAATAGTTATTACATATACTATATGCTATTGCTTTCTTTTTTCTTTTTTATTATGTATTTTCCATTTTAGTTACCTCAGTGAAAAGTGATTTAGAAATTATGTCAGTTTTGCAGATAAAATATGTGTACAGATGTTAAGTGCACATTCAAAATTGCCAGTACTTAACTCAATCTGACAACGGAGATCTGTTTTAAGTGTACACGTTGTAATTATTTAAAGCTTTGTACATTTGGCATTTACTACATGAGCATGTACCCTTCACAGTGCGAATGCTTTCTGTAAGTGGTATGTGAGTATTAGCTGATAAAGCTTTGGAGGCACTTAAGCACCTAATAGAGGTTTGGGGTACAGTGAGTATGAAGTGTTTTAATGAATCATGAGATTTTTAAAAGTAGCGTTGATGCCAGACTTCATATCTGTGAAATGATTTGCATTCTCATTTTCAGATAAGAGAACTTGAACCCTAGAGTAGTCATAGGAACCATGAATGACTACTTCAGAGTATGACTAGAGAATAAAGTATATTTCCCAGCGCACCATTTATATGGAGGCGTTTCTAAAGGAAAGGTATTGGATGGGGTAGGAAACATCAAAATATTACTGTGTTCTGTTAAGTTTTATCAAAAATAGATCAAGTAATTAATTCTGGATAAAAATAAATGCTTTCTTGATAATAGCCATTAAATGGCCAGGTGTGTTTCTTATCTGTTGACTTAGTTAACAGATACAGATCATTTCTGTTTTAGTAATTATGGTGTTGTTTCTATCATCCACTTCTACATCGAGCTCCTTCAGTGAAGGGGTGATTGTTTATTAATCTTTTTGTTCACATAAAGTGTCCTGACATAATAGGGAATTAATAATATTTGCTGGATTTATAATGATGCAATTTGACATTTCCAGAAAGAATTCACCCATGTTGAAAAATAAATCAGTGGATTTGAAGCTTGGGTAACTAGAATCCCATAAATGTTTTCTTAAGAAAACACTAACATGGTGTTAATATGGCCCCTAAAATGCTGAGCATAATTTATACCCCGATACGGATAGATCTCTTTGTATCCTTTGATAATATGGGTCACTTACAGGGGTAAAAGATGAGTTGAATCTTCTCACCAAAATAAAGCATGCTCTTAACTGATTCCTGAGTCAGGAAGCCACAGGTGGTAACAACTTCCTAATATCTTCCTCCCTTTGCTTGGTTATGTGGATGTACCTTATGCGTAATTACAATTAGATGCAAGGGTGCATCAGCACAGCTTTTTGGTTAGCAAACCACAGCCAACTACAGGTAGCTGCCAAGTTATTGTCTTGTGGAGAGAAATATAAGAGAACACAGGCCAGAATTTCAGAGAGAATAATAACTTATAACTACTAAATTCTCATTTTTAATGTACTTAAATATATATTGAGGGCAAACATTATTTGTTCAGTTAAATTAAGGCGTAGCCTGATGTTATGGTGAAGCTGCCTATACAGTATGTTTAGATTTTTTTTTTCCTTCTAAGTGTAAGGGTATGTGTGTGTGTGTGTGTGTGTGTGTGTGTGTGTGTGTGTATGTGACATGCTTTAGTCTTGCCCTTACCTGAGAAGTCTATTCTGAATTTTGAAGATCCAAAATTTTATGATGCAGATTTCCCAGAAGAGTTTATTTTCTGAAATACTGTTACAAGTAGCGGCACAAGTGGACCAAGGACTGAGTTCTATCAGACAATTAATTTGTAATTAAAGAATATAATATTTTAGATGTCTGAGTGAATTATTAATAGGAATTTGGTGCTCCCTAGGTTACCAGGGAGTGAGCTTACATGGGAACTCTGGAATAAGATCCCCACTTCTTCAGTAGAAATCTTTATTTCTAGAACAAATTTTTACTTTAAAGTATCTGTAAAAAATGTACATTTTTAGTGATTTTGAAATAGGAGTATAATGGCATAGGAATGTTTTATGAAAATGTGGAGTATGTTAGCCTGTTGGACAGTTGTTAATATCTTTAGAATTAATATCTATATAAACAGATATTCAAGTAAGCCAGACTTGTGTTTTTACTTGGATATGCAGAATGAACAAGGACAGAAATTTTCTCAATGTCTTCTGGTTGTGCCCCAATAAATTTATTATTGCAAATGTGTTGAAACCATCACCTTTCTTTATTTCTATTTAGTTTTGCAATGCTTTTTGAATATCCAAGCTAGCATTTTATTATAAATGGGTTATATATTATCTTCAAATGTCACCTGAAGAGTCTTAAAATCAGCAGCAAGTTATATCCAAGGAAACTGGATTCCATCATAGAAAGAGAAACCCCCATCTAGCAAGTATTATTTGCCTCAATAATTGCTTGTGTTTAATTTTGGGATCCATTGTGTCTTTGAGCTTTTAATGCTTTGTTCATTTACTAATGTACTAACAAATATTATTAAAGTGATCTGTATGAATGCTATGTATCGTCAACCAACCAATTTTAGTCTTACAATCCAAAATAAAATCTTCAAAACCACACTTGTTTCTGAGATTCACTGGTTTTCCTACTGTTCTTTTTATATATACACTTGCACATGTCAAATTTCCATAAGAGTCAAGACTCTTAAAATGTTGATTACTTTCATGACCTTGATTAATCAACTATTAGTTATTTACATTAAGAACATGATTAGGTATGATGCAAAGATTACTATTTACATTTAAAAAGCAAAAC
Source organism: Macaca fascicularis (assembly GCF_037993035.2). Taxonomy (NCBI): domain Eukaryota; kingdom Metazoa; phylum Chordata; class Mammalia; order Primates; family Cercopithecidae; genus Macaca; species Macaca fascicularis. Next base: position 56,706,001 of record NC_088391.1, on the reverse strand, counting down.
AATTTAAAAAATGCATGTTTAACAATTTATAGTTCAATTCGTTATGAATATTGATATAATAAAACATTGTGTGTGCAAGGTATTTGTGGCAAAATATTGAAAAAATCTAGAAACAAAAATATATACAAATACACATGAATATACATACATATGTACATAGACATATACGCACATTGTCTTGTATGCTTTCAATGTGTAACATATGTGTGAAAAAAAGGAATAAACTGTGCCTATATATAAAACAGCTGTTCTGTATGGATAGTGAGATTATAGGACTGTCATTCTGTCTATGGTATATGACTGCTGCAGCAAAAATTCTAACTAGTGAATTCACATTCAGGAAGAAGAATTATCTTTATATTGTTTCACTGTCCCCATCTGCTTCACTTTTCTTATAGAGAAAAGCAAGAAGACAGATGTAAAAGCAGGGATTCATTCTAGAAACATTAAATATTTAACAAAAATTGGATGCCAAGCAAGTTATATAGAAATTTGCTGTTTACATGGTTTAATCACTTTTTCTCAGCTACTGTTTTTTGGACTTTTCTGGATAGGCTTTTAATTATATCCATAAGAATGAAGTTACTTTGTATTAAACTTTGTCCTTAAATGACGTTCTAAAACAATTTTAGTTTTTCTGAATAGCCTAGTTTCTTGTTCATTGTGTATGCTACAACAAGACATATTTTTCAAGACCATATGACACCTATTATTAAAACCTTATATGAATATTTTAAAATTGTATAGATATATAAAATTATATTTTGAACATTATTTTAAAATTTACATATCTCAGTTTCTTATATCCAGATTTTCTCACTTTTTAAATGTTCATATACATATTATTTACATTGATCATAATCTATTCTACATACGTTTGCACAGAGAGCTATTCTACATGACTTAAAATCCACTTGGAAAAGATATCATGGATATAAATAAGACAATGAGTATAGACAATTGTATTTTCTCAAGTAAAACTAAATTTGGCATTAAGATTCTTCATAACCAGATGAATAGCAATGCATGCCCTTGTTACATAATTACTTTTGCCAAAATCAAAATCTACCCTAAATAAAAGATTTTTCATGAATTAAATTTTGATAGTGGAAATTTATATATCGATAATAATAAATGATATACTGCGTAGTATTTTTATGTTAACAGTATACCGGTTTATCAGAAACAAATTTAATGGGGTAATCTTTACAGCTATTACCAATGACATTTGATATTATCATTATAATTAAAAGTAACATTTCCAGCCCGGCGTAGTGGCTTATGCCTGTAATCCCAGCACTTTGGGAGACCGAGGCAGGAGGATCACGAGGTCAGGAGATCGAGACCATCCTGGCTAACAGGGTGAAACTCTGTCTCTACTAAAAATACACAAAATTAGCCGGGCATGGTGGCAGGCGCCTGTAGTCTCAGCTACTCGGGAGTCTGAGGCAGGAGAATGGTGTGAACTCAGGAGGCAGAGCTTGCAGTGAGCCGAGATCACGCTATTGCACTCTGGCCTGGGCAACAGAGCGAGACTCATCTCAAAAAAAATAAATAAAATAAATATATATATATATAAATCGCATTTCCAAAGTACTGGGAAAGTGGCATCGAGAGTGATTGCTATGGGTTCTACTTCCCCATGCCCAATGAAAATGAGACTATGCCTGGAAAACAAGTGCATAACAAATAAAATAGTCATGGAATTCTGTTAACACTGATTCTTACCTTCTATCAACTCAGTAAATATGTCATTATGATTAAAACCCGGGGTTTGAAACTCAAAGTACTGGATTTGAGTTTATCTAGTTCTATTTACATTTTATGTTGGACACTTTCAACTCTTGGAAACTTTAATTTCTACATTTGTAAAACTCCTGTCTCATGGGAGGAGTATAGGGATTAAATCAGAAAAATTTATTCTGAAGAATTATTTACAGGTATCAATACAAGTGGATATCAATAATGAAATGCATATATGTGCTGAAAAATTACTATGGGGAATCATAGACGTAGAACAGGCGAAATTACTGGGGATAGATGACGCCTTGAAAACTAGGAGTTGATAATGTACTGTGAAACTGATTCTATATTTAGTACCTTGATGATCACATATTTAACACAATGTTAATCACTATGCATATATGTGGGTACATATGTATGTGTATATCTGTATGGATATACACACACTGCAGGTATACATTTAACACCTGCAGCATTATAAAGTTACCAACTTATGTTTTTGTGTGTTTCGTTCCAGAGCCAAGTATTTATTTTTTCAAAACATGGTTTTTATTATCCTCTTGTCAATAAAAGTTACTATATAAATATATTTTTATATCTCAAATGGTGCTTTTCACAATGTTATTTATGTGACTATAATGGAAAAAGTTAAGTTTAAAAGATTAAAAGTTTAAATTAATAAGAAGTTAATAAAGTTATTTCTAAACTTTAAATTATTATTATTTTTTATTATTAACTTTAGTTTATTTTGGTCTTTATTTTCTGGATTTCCTCAACTATATGATATTATTCTTTTGTTTTAAAAGTGTTTATGTAATACAAGTCTTGAGTTATATAAAGGAGGCTTATACTCAATCATTAATTTTACTTAACTCAGTTCGTAAGACAGTACAAAATTCTACTCAATCAAATAAGTGAGAATTCATTACAGCATCCAAGTCCACCCTAATCGATATGTCTGCTCTGTGTAGCTTAATTATTCATATATACTGTACAAGCAAAAACTGATTCCAAAGCTTTGCAAGTCGAAACTGATGTCCAAGGAGGATAAAAACATACTCTTCCGGTGGTTTTGAGGGTTGAGGTTGGAAAGAGAAAAATACGGCTGCTAATCATTAAAAATAAAATTTAAAAAAAGGTGCAATAGGTGAATATGTTGACTTTGGCTACAATGACATTTGGTAACAATCAGAATTGTCCAAAATATAAAAAACGTAATGGGTTACCAAGGCAAGTACTGAGTTAATCCTCTGGCTTTCCTGGTCTTTACACACGGGCTGTATAAACACTTGTTGGAGATAGTGTATGGATAATTTAAAATTGATTAAATGGCAGAACTAGTTGATCTTAAAAGCCTCTACTTTTTTTTTTTCTGAGGCAGAGTCTCACTCTGTCGTTCAGGCTGGAGTGCAGTGGGCGATCTTGGCTGACAGCAACCGCCGCCTCCCGAGTTCAGGCAATTCTCCTGCCTCCGCCTCCTGAGTTGCTGGGACTACAGGCGTGGGCTGTCACACTCATCTAATTTTTTAAAAATTTTTTAATAGAGACAGGGTTTTACCATATTGGCTGGAATGGTCTCAAACTCCTGACCTCAAGGGATCCGCCTGCCTCACCTCCCAAAGTGCTGGGATTGCAGGCATGAGCTACCGTGCCAGGCCAAAAGCTTCCACATTCTTATCTATTACAACCTTTTATCTGCTTGTATGTAACCCTACCTTCCAACCTTTAGAGAGAATTGTCTCAATAGCAGGAAAACACATCTCCCAACTCCAGTCTTGTCCTTGCTTCAGTTCATTTTTTGTATTGTTTTCCATGTTGCTGCCAGAATATTTTCAAAACAATAATATTATTATGTCATGACTCTTCCTCCTGTCCTCCAAACTTTCCACTTCCAGTTTTCCCTGCTTGTAGCACAATGCACACTAAAGCACATCTAACAAGGCCCTTCACCTTAAAGATTTATCACTTTTCCACCCATGCCATATGCTCTTCTTTCAGGCATGCTGGTCTACATGCTATTTGCTGAACTTGTCATTCTCTAAAACTTAATAATTTAGCTAGTTTATTCTCTCTGTGCATTAGGCAAATTAAAAAGAATTCTTTAGTGCACTTGCAGCCTGTTACGTCTCTGAAAAGCTTCCGTGATTACTTTTTATGCAAGTAGGCCTTTCTTTTGTGAGCCCCTTAATATGCTGTGCATGTCTTCTTTGTAGAATGCATTGCATTAAGATTGTGTATGTGTTTATTTACCTACTTAAATATGAGCCTAGAGAGTAGGAATTTATTTCATTCTTTTACTTCCTTATCTCAGCAGAATGCCATGCATATATAGTAAGCTGTCAATAAATATTTGTTAAATGACCAAGTCAATTTATCATTCAAATTCTTACTAATATTTATGTATTCACCAATAATTAGGACTTTATGTTAACTAATGGTTATAGATGGAATGATCATGATATTGTAATGTATAGGCCAAATAAAATTTGGTTCTGTGACTACAGTGCAGATAATCAGAGTTGTGTAAGATAAAATAAAGTTTAACATTAATCTAAATGTACCCTTGGAAACAAATTAGGTGACTACTCAAGAAAGAGAAAGCTGGGTATACAAGAAACTATTGATAATTTACTAGGAGTAATGTGTACAAGGAGGTAGTAATTAGGAAAGTCTGGATAAATAAGAAACAAAAAACTAGTTAGTTTCTTCCAGAAAATAAATAGAAAAAAATAGGAGACAAATAAGATGGCTGTTAAATGAGATGATTTCCATAGGTAGTCTTCTAAAAAGGTTATACTTACTTTGTTACATATATGTAGATTCCTATGTATCTAATCATCCATCCATCATCTATTCTTCTATCTCTATATAGGAGTATGACTTTTGATAGAACAGTGACAAACATGATGAAACTTAAACAATTCAAAACAATATGTATATAACTCTAAGTCCCAACCCATTGCCAAAACACATTAATCTTCATTCCAAAAGAGCACAGTTAACAGTTTTTGTGTGTATGTATAGTTCAAGAAATGTCCTAGACTCGTTGAAACAGAGATTTTTTCCTGCATAAATAGCACATATTATACATACTATTTGTTTTTTTAAGTTAAGAATTTATTTTGGTCTTGTGTGGGGGGCGGAGCAAGATGGCCGAATAGGAACAGCTCCAGTCTCCAACTCCCAGCGCGAGCGACACAGAAGACCGGTGATTTCTGCATTTTCAACTGAGGTACTGGGTTCATCTCACTGGGGAGTGCCGGACGATCGGTGCTGGTCAGCTGCTGCAGCCCGACCAGCGACAGCTGAAGCAGGGTGAGGCATCGCCTCACCTGGGAAGCCCAAGGGGGAAGGGAGTCCCTTTTCCTAGCCAGGGGAACTGAGACACACAACACCTGGAAAATCGGGTAACTCCCACCCCAATACTGCGCTTTAAACAAACAGGCACACCAGGAGATCATATCCCACACCTGGCCAGGAGGGTCCCACGCCCACGGAGCCTCCCTCATTGCTAGCACAGCAGTCTGCGATATCGCGGCAAGGCAGCAACGAGGCTGGGGGAGGGGCGCCCGCCATTGCTGAGGCTTAAGTAGGTAAACAAAGCTGCTGGGAAGCTCCAACTGGGTGGAGCTCACAGCAGCTCAAGGAAACCTGCCTGTCTCTGTAGACTCCACCACTGGGGACAGGGCACAGTAAAAATAACAAAAACAGCAGAAACCTCTGCAGACACAAACGACTCTGTCTGACAGCTTTGAAGAGAGCAGTGGATCTCCCAACACGGAGGTTGAGATCTGAGAAGGGACAGACTCCCTGCTCAAGTGGGTCCCTGACCCCTGAGTAGCCTAACTGGGAGACATCCCCCACTAGGGGCAGTCTGACACCCCACACCTCACAGGGTGGAGTACACCCCTGAGAGGAAGCTTCCAAAGCAAGAATCAGACAGGGACATTCACTGTTCAGAAATATTCTATCTTCTGCAGCCTCTGCTTCTGATACACAGGCAAACAGGGTCTGGAGTGGACCTCAAGCAATCTCCAACAGACCTACAGCTGAGGGTCCTGACTGTTAGAAGGAAAACTATCAAACAGGAAGGACACCTACACCAAAACCCCATCAGTACATCACCATCATCAAAGACCAGAGGCAGATAAAACCACAAAGATGGGGAAAAAGCAGGGCAGAAAAGCTGGAAATTCAAAAAATAAGAGCGCATCTCCCCCGGCAAAGGAGCGCAGCTCATCGCCAGCAACGGATCAAAGCTGGACGGAGAATGACTTTGACGAGATGAGAGAAGAAGGCTTCAGTCCATCAAACTTCTCAGAGCTAAAGGAGGAATTACGTACCCAGCGTAAAGAAACTAAAAATCTTGAAAAAAAAGTGGAAGAATTGATGGCTAGAGTAATTAATGCAGAGAAGGTCATAAAGGAAATGAAAGAGATGAAAACCATGACACGAGAAATACGTGACAAATGCACAAGCTTCAGTAACCGACTTGATCAACTGGAAGAAAGAGTATCAGCGATTGAGGACCAAATGAATGAAATGAAGCGAGAAGAGAAACCAAAAGAAAAAAGAAGAAAAAGAAATGAACAAAGACTGCAAGAAATATGGGATTATGTAAAAAGACCAAATCTACGTCTAATTGGGGTGCCTGAAAGTGAGGGGGAAGATGGAACCAAGTTGGAAAACACTCTTCAGGATATCATCCAGTAGAACTTCCCCAACCTAGTAGGGCAGGCCAACATTCAAATCCAGGAAATACAGAGAACGCCACAAAGATACTCCTCGAAAAGAGCAACTCCAAGACACATAATTGCCAGATTCACCAAAGTTGAAATGAAGGAAAAAATCTTAAGGGCAGCCAGAGAGAAAGGTCGGGTTACCCACAAAGGGAAGCCCATCAGACTAACAGCAGATCTCTCGGCAGAAACTCTCCAAGCCAGAAGAGAGTGGGGGCCAATATTCAACATTCTTAAAGAAAAGAATTTTAAACCCAGAATTTCATATCCAGCCAAACTAAGTTTCATAAGTGAAGGAGAAATAAGGAGAAATAAAATCCTTTACAGATAAGCAAATGCTTAGAGTTTTTGTCACCACTAGGCCTGCCTTACAAGAGACCCTGAAGGAAGCACTCAACATGGAAAGGAACAACCGACACCAGCCATTGCAAAAACATGCCAAAATGTAAACACCATCGAGGCTAGGAAGAAACTGCATCAACTAACGAGCAAAATAACAGGTTAAAATCATAATGGCAGGATCAAGTTCACACATAACAATATTAATCTTAAATGTAAATGGACTAAATGCTCCAATTAAAAGACATAGACTGGCAAACTGGATAAAGAGTCAAGACCCATCAGTCTGCTGTATTCAGGAGACCCATCTCACACACAGAGACATACATAGGCTCAAAATAAAGGGATGGAGGAAGATTTACCAAGCAAATGGAGAACAAAAGAAAGCAGGGGTTGCAATACTAGTCTCTGATAAAACAGACTTTAAACCATCAAAGATCAAAAGAGACAAAGAAGGTCATTACATAATGGTAAAGGGATCAATTCAACAGGAAGAGCTAACTATCCTAAATATATATGCACCCAATACAGCAGCACCCAGATTCATAAAGGAAGTCCTTAGAGACTTACAAAGAGACTTAGACTCCCATACAATAATAATGGGAGACTTCAACACTCCACTGTCAACATTAGACAGATCAACGAGACAGAAAGTTAACAAGGATATCCAGGAATTGAACTCATCTCTGCAGCAAGCAGACCTAATAGACATCTATAGAACTCTCCACCCCAAATCAACAGAATATACATTCTTCTCAGCACCACATCGTACTTACTCCAAAATTGACCACATAATTGGAAGTAAAGCACTCCTCAGCAAATGTACAAGAACAGAAATTATAACAAACTGTCTCTCAGACCACAGTGCAATCAAACTAGAACTCAGGACTAAGAAAATCAATCAAAACCGCTCAACTACATGGAAACTGAACAACCTGCTCCTGAATGACTACTGGGTACAGAACGAAATGAAGGCAGAAATAAAGATGTTCTTTGAAACCAATGAGAACAAAGATACAACATACCAGAATCTCTGGGACACATTTAAAGCAGTGTGTAGAGGGAAATTTATAGCACTAAATGCCCAGAAGAGAAAGCAGGAAAGATCTAAAATTGACACTCTAACATCGCAATTAAAAGAACTAGAGAAGCAAGAGCAAACACATTCGAAAGCTAGCAGAAGGCAAGAAATAACTAAGATCAGAGCAGAACTGAAGGAGATAGAGACACAAAAAACCCTCCAAAAAATCAATGAATTCAGGAGTTGGTTTTTAGAAAAGATCAACAAAATTGACAGACCACTAGCAAGACTAATAAAGAAGAAAAGAGAGAAGAATCAAATCGACGCAATTAAAAATGATAAAGGGGATATCACCACCGACCCCACAGAAATACAAACTACCATCAGAGAATACTATAAACACCTCTACGCAAATAAACTGGAAAATCTAGAAGAAATGGATAATTTCCTGGACACTTACACTCTTCCAAGACTAAACCAGGAAGAAGTTGAATCCCTGAATAGACCAATAGCAGGCTCTGAAATTGAGGCAATAATTAATAGCCTACCAGCGAAAAAAAGTCCAGGACCAGATGGATTCACAGCTGAATTCTACCAGAGGTACAAGGAGGAGTTGGTACCATTCCTTCTGAAACTATTCCAATCAATAGAAAAAGAGGGAATCCTCCCTAACTCATTTTATGAGGCCAACATCATCCTGATACCAAAGCCTGGCAGAGACACAACAAAAAAAGAGAATTTTAGACCAATATCCCTGATGAACATCGATGCAAAAATCCTCAATAAAATACTGGCAAACCGGATTCAGCAACACATCAAAAAGCTTATCCACCGTGATCAAGTGGGCTTCATCCCTGGGATGCAAGGCTGGTTCAACATTCGCAAATCAATGAACATAATCCAGCATATAAACAGAACCAAAGACAAGAACCACATGATTATCTCAATAGATGCAGAAAACGCTTTTGACAAAATTCAACAGCCCTTCATGCTAAAAACGCTCAATAAATTCGGTATTGATGGAACGTACCTCAAAATAATAAGAGCTATTTATGACAAACCCACAGCCAATATCATACCGAATGGGCAAAAACTGGAAAAATTCCCTTTGGAAACTGGCACAAGACAGGGATGCCCTCTCTCACCACTCCTATTCAACATAGTGTTGGAAGTTCTGGCTAGGGCAATTAGGCAAGAGAAAGAAATCAAGGGTATTCAGTTAGGAAAAGAAGAAGTCAAACTGTCCCTGTTTGCAGATGACATGATTGTATATTTAGAAAACCCCATTGTCTCAGCCCAAAATCTCCTTAAGCTGATAAGCAACTTCAGCAAAGTCTCAGGATACAAAATTAATGTGCAAAAATCACAAGCATTCTTATACACCAGTAACAGACAAACAGAGAGCCAAATCATGAATGAACTTCTATTCACAATTGCTTCAAAGAGAATAAAATACCTAGGAATGCAACTTACAAGGGATGTAAAGGACCTCTTCAAGGAGAACTACAAACCACTGCTCAGTGAAATAAAAGAGGACACAAACAAATGGAAGAACATACCATGCTCATGGATAGGAAGAATCAATATCGTGAAAATGGCCATACTGCCCAAGGTTATTTAAAGATTCAATGCCATCCCCATCAAGCTACCAATGAGTTTCTTCACAGAATTGGAAAAAAACTGCTTTAGAGTTCATATGGAGCCAAAAAAGAGCCCGCATCTCCAAGACAATCCTAAGTCAAAAGAACAAAGCTGGAGGCATCACGCTACCTGACTTCAAACTCTACTACAAGGCTACAGTAACCAAAACAGCATGGTACTGGTACCAAAACAGAGATATAGACCAATGGAACAGAACAGAGTCCTCAGAAATAATACCACACATCTACAGCCATCTGATCTTTGACAAACCTGAGAGAAACAAGAAATGGGGAAAGGATTCCCTATTTAATAAATGGTGCTGGGAAAATTGGCTAGCCATAAGTAGAAAGCTGAAACTGGATCCTTTCCTTACTCCTTATATGAAAATTAATTCAAGATGGATTAGAGACTTAAATGTTAGACCTAATACCAAAAAATCCTAGAGGAAAACCTAGGTAGTACCATTCAGGGCATAGGCATGGGAAAAGACTTCATGTCTACAACACCAAAAGCAACGGCAGCAAAAGCCAAAATTGACAAATGGGATCTCATTAAACTAAAGAGCTTCTGCACAGCAAAAGAAACTACCATCAGAGTGAACAGGCAACCTACAGAATGGGAGAAAATTTTTGCCATCTACTCATCTGACAAAGGGCTAATATCCAGAACCTACAAAGAACTCAAACAAATTTACAAGAAAAAAACAAACAACCCCATCAAAAAGTGGGCAAAGGATATGAACAGACATTTCTCAAAAGAAGACATTCATACAGCCAACAGACACATGAAAAAATGCTCATCATCACTGGCCATCAGAGAAATGCAAATCAAAACCACAATGAGATACCATCTCACACCAGTCAGAATGGCGATCATTAAAAAGTCAGGAAACAACAGGTGCTGGAGAGGATGTGGAGAAATAGGAACACTTTTACACTGTTGGTGGGATTGTAAACTAGTTCAACCCTTATGGAAAACAGTATGGCGATTCCTCAAGGATCTAGAACTAGATGTACCATATGACCCAGCCATCCCATTACTGGGTATATACCCAAAGGATTATAAATTATGCTGCTATAAAGACACATGCACACGTATGTTTATTGCAGCACTATTCACAATAGCAAATACTTGGAATCAACCCAAATGTCCATCAGTGACAGATTGGATTAAGAAAATGTGGCACATATACACCATGGAATACTATGCAGCCATCAAAAAGGATGTTTGTGTCCTTTGTAGGGACATGGATGCAGCTGGAAACCATCATTCTTAGCAAACTATCACAAGAACAGAAAACCAAACACCGCATGTTCTCACTTATAGGTGGGAACTGAACAATGAGATCACTTGGACTCGGGAAGGGGAACATCACACACCGGGGCCTATCATGGGGAGGGGGTAGGGGGGAGGGATTGCATTGGGAGTTATACCTGATGTAAATGACGAGTTGATGGGTGCTGACGAGTTGATGGGTGCAGCACAGCAACATGGCACAAGTATACATATGTAACAAACCTGCACGTTATGCACATGTACCCTAGAACTTAAAGTATAATAATAATAAATAATTAAAAAAAAAAGAATTTATTTTAAGATTATTCTAAACCAGTGTATTTTGAAAGGGTTTTTAATCATTTGAATTATATTCTCATATATGATTGGGACTGTAATGATTTTATTCAGTCTTTTATCAATAAAAATTGATTCCTATTGTTTGCTCTTTAAAAAAGTGCTGCAAGAAGTAGTCTTCTAATTGTGCCTAGCATATTTCTGTGAGGTATCTCTAGGTTTCATATCTAGAAATGAAATTTTTAAGATTTATAGTTACTACAATTTCTAGGTATGCCTCGCCCAACATTATCAATTGCAAGAATATATTGGTTATTTTCTCTTATTCTTTGTTTTGTGTTTTTCTTTCTATATATAAATAATAGTAATTCTGTAATTAGCCATATCACTGAGTACATTTTTTATAGCTTTTAGTTATTCTCTTGAGTTTTAAATGTACACAGTCTTCAAATATCGACGTTGTCTTATAGTTTCCAACTGTATTTTGTTTTACTTTTCTTATTCCTGATTTAATAGAACTGTTTTATCATTAAATATGATGTGCTTTGGTTTTAAAATTATGTTAGGGAACTATTTATTTGAAAAAATTTTACGAAAACACTTGAAGGATGTTCAGTATAATATTAGACAAAATTAAGTACTGTTTCTAAATCTGTGTAGATTCTATGACAATTAACCTACTTATATGGTAAATTATGTTAATAGAATTCATAATATTGAACCTTTCTAGATACTCATCCTTAGTCATGGTGTATTAGTCTTCAACGTGTTACAAGATTCTAAATTTGTAATATTTTATTTGAATTATTTTGGACTGATATTCATAAAGGAATTTGGTCAATAGTTTGTGAATGTGTGTGTATTTATTCATGCACGAGCACTATCATAGAGAATATATTTTTGTAAACTATGTTTAGGAGGTTTCCTTTTCCAATCTGTGCTCTAGAATAGTGTGAATAATTTTCTATTACTTAAGTCATTACAGAATTCACCTGGAAAATTCTCATTGTTGTCTTGTTTGTAAAATGACTGGAAGTAATTCTTTGAAAATATTTCCAGTCCCTTATGCAGTAAATGACATGTTCACATTTCCAAGATCGACTTTTTTATATGTAGTTTTGCAGAAAAATCATTAATATAATGCAGGTTATCAATTTATTCACAGAAAGATAAAGAAAATATCCCTGATTATTCTATCTTTTTAATCCTCTTTACATGTTTGCTTTTTTACCCCATTGTATTTACATTTGGAGTATTTTTGTTTCCCATCCCAGTTTTCTTTTTCTTTTTTTTCTTTCCCTTTTAGGTTGACTAAGTATTTTCCCAGTTTGTTTTCCTTTCTTTAAGGTAACCCTATATCTCTTTTTACATTAATAAATTCATATATATACATATGTATATATTCATTCATTCCTTTTGCTTTCCCAATTATGTGCAAGGATGTGTGAATGAGTACAAAATATATTTGGAAAGGCTAAAGAACAATAACAAAATACACATTCAGGTACCACCACTAAGGCCTTTTACCTGTTTCTTACAATTAGTAACTATCCTAAATTTTGTTAATCATTCACCTGGTATTATTTATAGATTTTACTATCTTTGTGTGAATCTATAAATAGTATATTTTATATATTTTTTTTCACAATGCCAGCCCAAGACTCCCTTCTCTGAGACATTTTTCATGAACATAGTTTGTGACTGAATAGTTTGATTGGCCTGCTACATGACTACTGAATGTTCAGGTTCCAACAGCCTTCTTCCAGTGTGCTCACCCTCTGTCCTTTTCAGTCCAAACTGCTGTGTTTATGCTTGTAACATTCCAAACAATCTCATAGGTCTCCTGTGTAAGTCACAGAGGCTCACTCCATTAGATAGGAGGGCTTTTCCAAAGGACTTTTCAAGACAATTTCTTCCCTTTTTTGGTTTCTGCTGAGGTAACTGACAAGATCAGTGAATCACGTGCCTAATCACTTCGAAGACCCTTCTTTGTGACTCAATGCTACGACCTTTTATTCCTTCTGAAGCACTAGAAAAACGTTGTCCAGTAACATACTTGGTTATCTCTCTAAGGCACGTTTTTTAAACAGTGAATATTCTTATTTTAAATTCTCTTCAAACTGGGTAGGTTGAAAATTCCCCTAATTAGCAAGTTCCAATTTTGTTTTACTTAGTCATTCTTCCCTCAATTTATCAATTCTTTTTTCTCTCTCTCTGTCATTTTACTGCAAGCAGCAAGGAGAAATCAGAACACACCTTTTAAAATTTGTAGATCTAAGCTCTGTATCCAAGTTCATTGCTTACAAGTTTTGTTTTCCACATAAATGTAGAACATAATTCAGCAAAGATTGGCCACAATACAATGAGAATCCTTTTTCCTCCAGTTCCCAGCAACATGTTTTTCAATTGCTTCTGAGGCTTCACCAGCACCACTTTTATTGATGATTTAGGTTTTCTCAAGATATTATAGGTTTTCTCCTCATAATTCTCTTTGTACTCACCCTCAACAGGAGGATTTTAATACTCATATTACTACGAAAATTCTGGTTCTGATTATTTAGATTGTCTAAAAAACAATCTTGCTTTCCTCTGCTGTGTTCCTCATTTCCTTCTCAGCTATCTCTAGCATACTATTTAATATTCATTTTCTAATGTCAGTCTGTTCAAGGTATACCATTTAAAATGCTTCTAGCCTCTACTCAGTATCCAATATGAAAGCCAATTCTGCCTTTTTAATTACTTGTTAAGTAGCCCCACTATTCCAGTTATCAGAAATCTGCATTCATTTCCTATAGCTGCTGTAAGAAATTACAAAAGAACACAAATTTATTGTCTTACAGTTCTGGAAGTTGGAAGTCTAAAGTGGTTCCAAAGGGCCACATTCTTTCCTTACAAAGATTCTAGAGAGAATTTGTTTCCCTGAATTTTGCAACTTCTAAGTGCTGCCTACATTCCTTGGCTTGTGGCACCTTCTTCCATCTTTGAAACCAGAAGCATAGTATCTTCCTTTCTTTCTAGACTTCCATTCTTACATAATCTTCCTTCTTTTTCTGAACCTTCTGTGTCCCTTTTACAAGAATTCTTGTCATTATGGAGTCCACCCTTCTCAATATCATTAATTCATTCATATTTTAAAAGTTTTTTGCACTATATATTCTAGAAATTAGGACATAGGCAACTTTTTTATTTCTTTTTTTCTTTTTGAGATGGAGTCTCACTCTGTCATGCAGGCTGGAGTGTAGTGGTATGATCTTGGCTCACTGCAACCTCCACCTCCTTGGTTCAAGCCATCCTCCTGCCTCAGCTTCCCAAGTAGCTGGGATTGCAGGCCCCCACCATCATGCCCAGCTAATTTTTTTTTTTTTTTTGTATTTTTAGTAAAGACGAAGTTTCACTATGTTGGCCATGCTAGTCCTGAACTCCCGACCTCAGATGATCTGCCCCCCGTGACCCCCCAAAGTGCTAGGATTATAGGCTTGAGCCACAATGCCCAACTGGACATAGGCAACCTTGAGGATTTATTATTCGCCCTTCCACAGAAGGGGAAAAATTATTGTGATTACCCGGTCCCTATTTCATCACTATTTTGCAAATATGGGGACGGGGCAGAGGTAATGGGGACAATTTACTTTTATTTTACAGATTTCTATTCCACAAAGAACCATGACTACACTTGAAACACAAGAAACCACATCAACTGGAAAGCCTGGCCCCTGAAATGAATGCATTGATTTCAGAGGATTTGAAATTTGTTGGTTTTGTTTTTCTTTGTTTGTTTGTTTCCTTAAGAAGAAGCTTATGATATCTATATATGGAATAAGGAAAAACATTGTTGACACAGTTCACACACACATACAAACAGTTACTGTAGAACAACCAGATAATCAGGAAACCTTTTCCTTTTTGCAGGAACATAGGAATATTATAATTTCAAGGCTCCCTTAATGTGATATATGTCATTTGCATGCTTATTCTTAAACAGTTACAGCAATCTCTGGGTTTTCTCTATGTTCTTTGGCTAAATGAATATAAAAGTTGAGTGGGGAATTCTGAGGAAGTCCTTGAAGATGATGCCGCATGATGCAAAAAGAGACAGGATCCATTAATGTAACTTGCAAGACTACTCAAGGAACACCTGACTCAACTATTGTCCTGACTGAAAATAAATTATTGTTTGTTTAGCCAGTGAGATTTCTTTTTTACTTTTTAACTTTTGTGGGTACATAGTAGGGGTGTGTGTGTGTGTGTATATACATATATATGTTAATACGGGGATATTTTCATACAGGTAAGCAATGCGTAATAATCACATCAGGGTAAATGGAGTATCCCTCACCTCAAGCATTCATTCTGTGTGTTACAAACAACCCAATTATACTTAGTTATTTTAATGTACAATTGAATTATATATATATATATATATATTTTTTTTTTTTTTTTTTTTTTTTTTTTTTGAGACGGAGTCTCGCGCTGTGTCACCCAGGCTGGAGTGCAGTGGCGCGATCTCGGCTCACTGCAAGCTCCGCCTCCCAGGTTCACGCCATTCTCCTGCCTCAGCCTCCGAGTAGCTGGGACTACAGGCACCCGCCACCACGCCCGGCTAGTTTTTGTATTTTTAGTAGAGACGGGGTTTCACCATGTTAGCCAGGATGGTCTCGATCTCCTGACCTCGTGATCCACCCGCCTCGGCCTCCCAAAGTGCTGGGATTACAGGCTTGAGCCACCGCGCCCGGCCTGAATTATTTTTTACTACAGTAACCCTGTTGTACTAGCAAATACTAGGTCCTGTTCATTAGTCAGTGAGCTTTGTATAGTTGTTTGTTACCAAAGCTAACATTTCTTGCCCTAATACGCTATATTTCATTTTAGTATCTGTTTTTTCTTACCCGTATGAGGAAATGTTATTAATTTTTATTTCTAATTCCAACAATTATATATAAAAATGCTTTGGCTTTTCTATGTGCATTGCCGTATTATTTGAGAATAATGACTTTTATTTATTTCTAATGCTTATCCCTTTCTTTCTACAGAAGAATATGAAGGTGTTTTTATTTTTGTTTTCTCTTATTTCACTGGCAAGGCATGCCAGAACCGTGTTGAATCGAAGTTCTGAGTACTAATGGTAGGCTTCTTTGGGTTTTTTGAAGTTAAATAAGATTAACATCAATATATGATATCTGATACAGGTTTCAGTTTTTTGTATATAACTTTCATCTGATTTTTTTCAGGATAAGAAATTTCCCTTCTAATTTTAGTTTGCTAAAAATGCTTTTAAAAACAATAAATATAAATGGAATTATGCTAGATGTTTAGTCATGCACTGATATAATAATGTATTTCTTCTTTTATTTGTCGTGGTAAATTCCATTCCGTGATTTTCTGTTTATCCAACTGAAGCAGGGTATTTCCCTGACCCCTTCGCAGGACTTGCAACAGTGGTGGCTCGCTTACTCAGCCCACTGCCCTCAACTCCTTGCGGGAGGGAGAGCGCAAATGAGGTGGGAAGTAGAGTACACAAGTTTGGAACTGGCTGGCTGCCTTGGCACCGGCAGGAACAAGCTCCACGCAGGTCCACTAACAGCATCCAGGCGGGAGTGCCTGTGATTCCTGAAGCCCTAGAGAACTTGTTACAGGACTCTTTTAGCTCTGCCATCTGCAAATGGCTTAAGTGTTAATAGCTCAGTGGGCCCTTTGCCTTTTAGCGTAAGGTGGCTGCCCTCCACTAGTGAGGGCAAAGGGCCAGTGTGACAGCCTTTTGTTTCCACAGTTGTGGCTCCTGAGCTCTTGTCTGACATCGAGAAAAAATGAGATTGCACAAACAAATTGAAGGATGGTAAATGAGGGGGATATTATTGCTGATGAAAGTGGCTTTCAGTGGGAAAGGGAGCTGAAAAGGGGATGAGGCAGGTAGGTAACCTTCCCCTGAAGTCCTGCCGTCTCCGTTCGGATTTTTCTACAAAGTTACACTGTTAAGCTGTGGCTCTAAAGTCAAGCCACTTCTTGCCAATGTCCAGCCATAGTCGTGTCTACCAGCTGAGTCTGGGGTTTTTATAGGCATAGGATCGGGGGGCAGATCAGGCCATGGGTAGTTTAGGAAAAGGCAACATTGGAGCAGGAAAACAGGGATAGAGGTTTTCACTTTGCTCTGCGGTTTCAGGCTTTACAGGTTGAAGGTGGGATTTTGTCAGGGACCTACTCCTGTCTGCCTAAAATTTCTCTGCCTCCTATTACTATCACACCAATCTGCCTGCCTAAAATTTCTCTGCCTCCTGTTACTATCACACTAATCTGCTTTTTGGAATAAACTCAACTAGGTTATGATGTATTATTTTTCAAAAACATTGCTCGATTTTATTTGCTTGTATTTTATTTAGAATTTTTACATTCAATATCATGAGTGTTTTTAGATGCTAGCATAATTTTTTCATAATATTATTAACTTTTAACATTCTGAGGCATCTGTTCATATCCCTTTTGCTCATTGTATCCTCTTAATAACTTTTTGAGGTCTGGAGAATCTGTAGTTATATCTCCTATTTCATTCCTAACATTGTTTATGTGTGCCTACTCGCCTTTTTTCTTGATCAGTCTCACCAGAAGCTTGTCAGTTTTATTAGACTTTCAAAGAAACAGCTTTGGCTTTGTTGATAGCAACCATATGTTTGATTTCTATTTTATTACTCTCTACTGTTATCTTGACTGTTTTCCTCTAATTTCTTTTAGGTTTGTTTTACTGGTCCTTTATTAATTTCCTAGGAAGTATGCTCTCTTCAGTTCATTATTTTTCTTTTCTAATACAAGCCTGTATATAGGAATAAGCAAACTTTTTTTGTAAATTGGCTGATAGTCAATATCTTAACTTATGTGGCACATATATGGACTCTGTCGAATTATCTTTACATTTTTTAAACCGTATTTTTAAACCCTTAACAAGTGTTCAAAGAATTCTTATCCCAATAGCTGTGCAAAAAACATCAATAGGCTAGCTTTGAGCAATAAGCCAGTTTACTGACCCTTGATTTGGCCTGTTTGTCTTTACGTAATATAGCTTTAGCTAAGTTTTGAAATATTTTTAATTAAGTTTATAAATATTTTCCAATTTCTAGTAGCACTGTGACTTTGACTCAAGAATATTCGGAATCTTTTTTCTTAATTTTCTAGCTTATACTTTCCTGGTCACCATTTTATTTTTAGTAATCTATTTATACTCTCTGTAATACAGATTGTAATGTCCTTCTGAGCCCTTGAAATTTGTTGAGGTATATTTTACAGCAAGTGAATATTCTATATATATTTGAAAACAGTATGAATTTTGTATTAGATTCAGTGTTCTATAGGACCTATAAACTTTGTTAATTTTCTTAGGCAGATTCTCTATGCATTCAACTAAATCTCTATTCTACCATTTTTTAGGTGTTGTTTAATTATTAGATGATAATCAACGTAACTGTGTAATTTCTATAAATTTTGCAGCTATACAGCATTTGAATGTAATTGTTTTAAGTACTGATAAATATGTATTTGCAGCATCTCATCTTGAAGTTTTCATTTGTTGTGTGTGTGTTTTTCTGAAGTTGTTTCTGGGTGGAGATTTATTTTCACTTACCATTCTTTGGATACTTATCCTTCTTGAATATATAGGTTGGTGTCCTTTATCAGTTCTTGAAATTTTTCAGTCATTATCTCTTCAACGATAACCTGTTGGAGTATAATGGGTAAAGGATAATCACAACAAAATTGAATATGAGTTTATTGTTAAAACTGGAAATAGATGAATCATTATTTACTAGATTATTATATGTTTATGTATTTAAATATTTTATCATAAGCAGTTTTTAAAGCAGCTTAAGTTTTGGTTTTTGTGTATATCTAGAATATAGCAGTGTTTTCATATGAAATGATATTAGAAGAAAATTATGATTGTATATCAGATACTATGGTAAAAACCAATTTCAATTACTATTTTAATGTTAATTGTGGGTATTAACTGATCAAAGAGGAAGAATGTAGAATAAATGAGTTAAATGGTCTCTATGTCAAACAGAAAAAGCAGAAAATTAACAAAAGTAATCTAGCCAGAGTTGCTTATCTAAAGATATTTCTGTATAGAACATCTTGAGTTTCACCTTTTCTTCTTTCCTTCCTTCTTCATCATCAGATTTACTGAAAATAACAGCATGTTGCATGATTTTCTGGATCCATCATTTGTAACAGTATTTCTTTCTATATGAAGTATATTGGAGGTAAAAATAATTACACTGAAAATCAGACTTTAAGTCTCCCAAACTCCCTTATTGTGGATAGTATAAGAACTACTAAAATATAATTTATAAACATCTATATACATTAACCAAATGTTTAAAGACTCATGAAAGTATAAAAACAAAATTCTAACACAAAAATGAAAGTGCTCTTACAGCAAATGACTTCCCAAGTCTGATATTAAATACTCAGCAAATGGAAGTTATCTGGAGCATTCAATCAAAGCAATAACAGAAGTTGCCTTGTTGGGGCATTCTTTTATTACTGACCGGTGCTTTATGCAAAGGAAACAAACTGTGTACAAGGATAAGAGCAAGAGACAGAGAGAAGTATACTAAAACATTTTGATTACAAAACCTTTCAGAATTGAAAATTATAATGTGACTAATGGTAATTTGTCTTAATGCTTGTTGTTCTCATGCTATTTGGCAAATGCCAGGGGTTGTTTAAGATAAATTGCCAAACATGGTGGCTCAGAAATATGACCTAAGGGTATGTTTTAAAATATTGGTATTGCATAGAGTCTCAACATTTTTTACCATTTAAAAAATATCCCTGTGATATTTCTCTCTTGCCATGCTCCATGGAGAATGTTTGTAAGTACACATGATGCCCAGCTGAAATTTTCTGGTTCCAAAGCTCAACAGAAACTGGCAGAAGCTAGTTACCATGTTACCTTCTACCAAGTGCCAGACAGACACTGGGGTAAATACCCCGGTAAGCAAAGCAAAGCAAAGCATGAGAATACCTCTATTTTGACTTGTCTGGCTAACTACAACTCACTTTAAGATATTTCAACAAAATTTATCTGGCAGGAAATTAATTCTGAAAGACAATTTTTATCCAAAATAAATGGATTATTAGATCTGAAAATTTGAATATAGTGTTGTCTCTAGGCTGACATGCAGCATGTTCAGGAATGCCACCCTAATCAACTTTCCTAGAAATTTTATTTGAACAAAATGCAGAAAACTTACTTCAAAGAAATTAGGTATAAGGAAAACTTACTTAAGTATTAGAGGGAAAAGATCATTCTACTGAAAAATGAGTATTGGCTAACCAAGTATCGGATTCATTTGCATCCACTTGAATACTGAAGATGGAGGAAACCAGAGTCATAACTAAGGAAGGGAAAATCCCCATCTTTATATAACTCATACCAATACCATCTTTCACAATGGAATACAAAATGTTAATAAGTAGATAAACAACAAAAACAGACTGCACTTTTTATAAAAGTACCAGGTAAATTAGCCTCTAGTTTTCCAAACAAAATCATCTGAGGTGATTCTATTTCTTGATTTTCACCTAGATTTGCAAAAATTTGCGTTAATATGTATGGGAAATTAAAGGGGTTAGACATGGACAATAGTTGTAGACGAGTTTGAAAAAGAACTAAGTGAACATGGATTCCCTTTGGAGATGTGGAAGAGCTTTATCTAGTTCTAGATAAATAGCATCAGTTCAACAAAGCAACCATATCTGATGGTGGTCTGATTATTTATTTTTCAGTTGTATGGATTGTAATTTTGCTACTAAGTTTTGGGAGGATTGAAGAATAGTCTTAACCACCAATTTTCTCTATTAGAATATTCTTCTAGGTCTTCTCTATTTTCAGCTGGCTTACTGATAACTCTCTAAAGAAAGTATGCATTCAATACCATTGTTTGCTTAGGAGCCAATATTTTTTGTCAATGTAGTAACTGAAAATTAAAAGAAGAAATTGTTTCTTTATGTGTAGGTTTATGATAGAAGGGATAGTGTTAAATCATTAAGAATACTTTGATTAATAATGATAATAAGCAAACCTGAATATTTATTGTATGCTACACACAATTCTAAGTGCATTGCATGTTTTTAATACAAAAATGTGGTTAGGTGCTATTGTTATCAAAATTTACAAATTAGCAAATTGGCCACTGGATTGATAAGCAACTTGTCCACCATCACACAACTAAGTGCTGGAGCTGAAAATTAAACCCTGATATCCTGAATTTAGAGATTTCACACCTTACTGCATGGTGAAATCCTTTGACATCTATAGTTTTTATTTATGAAGGTAATTTTACAAATAGAAGTACTTGATGATTTTGCCATAAAAAATATTTTCACTTAAAATGCTGATTTATACTCAGTAGAAAGTAATATTAATTATTTTCAAGAAATTTGAATTTTAAAATTATATTTATTTCTATTGTCCTTTATTATTTCAAACAATCAAAAACTACAAAGCATAATTTAGGAAAAAAAGTGTATTTCCTGAATGTGGCTACTTCAACTGTGTGAATACAATGAAATTCATCTCCTGACCGCTAAGTTTCCTTGTTTTCAGATGGCCTTTTTTCAATTGATTTTATTTACTTTCAAAGTGACATTTCAACAGAGGTATCCACTTTCATTTCCACTCTCCTTTGACATTTCTGTGACTTAGAGTGCAAAAAGCTGTTTGCCAAAGACTTGCTAGATTGATGTTGGGAGGAAAAAAAAAAAAAAAGCCTGCAGATAGCAGATGTTTCTTTTCTTCTTGTTGAGCCTATTACTTTGAAAAACTGACACTGCTTAAAAACAGATTTCAGATGTTCTGTCTTTTTGGCAGCAAGAGTGAATGTGTTGCCCAAATAGAAGAAATATAAGCATTGTCCAAACAGGCAAGTAGAAGTCGGAGGATGGAGGAATGAATAAACTCTCAGTAATTATTTACTTTTTTTTCTCTGTCAATGAGTAATTTAATACAAGAAATCACTAAGTTAACTGGACAGGTTCCTGAGTTATCCATTTCACTTTGACCTTGCATAGGTATGGCTAAGATTCTAAATAACACTTTATTTGATGTATTTGCATTTATTCATTCTCATTTATTAAGTGACATGGAAAATATTTCAAACTTCAAACATTATTGCTTAGATTATTTGAAAGGAAGGTACATTTTTAAAGTCATAAGTAAATAATTAGCAAAAAGTTATGTTATTATTATCATCACAAAAGACACCAAGCAGATATGTGTTAGCATAAGTGGCCTTGCACAAATTATTAAAAAACAAAATAAACAAACAAACAAAAAACTGTTTTCCCCAGGTATACTACTTGGAAGAAATTGTTCCCTCTATGGGAAGACAAATTAGTCAAGGACATCTGTGCTTCCAGGCTAAATGCAAACTTATGCAGAGCCTTGAAAGATGGAGTATGGGCTGGCTCAAAGCCCCTACTGGGTCCTACTTAGCATATTTGGGCAAGACACAAACTGCACAACTGACTTTTATAGCCCTGCAAATAGAATAAAGCATCTACCCAGAGATTTTCAAAATTTTTCTCATTTAATTTTCTCATACAAATTTCACATTCCGTGATCTGTCTACTTCAAGATCCATAAAATAGGTTTAAAGGATCCATGAATGGCAAAACCGTTGACTTGAAGACCAACTAGAAAATGTTCAAGAATGCTATGGCAATTGTCATAATGTCTCCACTGTCCTTTTTTCTTCTGGCTCTCTGACCTTCTCAAACGTTTCAGATAAGAGTTTTTGTTAGCTAATAGATCAAGTTGTGTTATGGACACCATTGCAGTCATAATTTCACCTGTGTTTATGAAAATCCTGCATATAGGCCGGGCGCGGTGGCTCAAGCCTGTAATCCCAGCACTTTGGGAGGCCGAGACGGGCGGATCACTAGGTCAGGAGATCAAGACCATCCTGGCTAACATGGTGAAACCCCGTCTCTACTAAAAAAATACAAAAAACTAGTCGGGCGAGGTGGCGGGCGCCTGTAGTCCCAGCTACTCAGGAGGCTGAGACAGGAGAATGGCCCGAACCCGGGAGGCAGAGCTTGCAGTGAGCTGAGATCCGGCCACTGCACTCCAGCCTGGGCGACAGAGCGAGACTCCGTCTCAAAAAAAAAAAAAAAAAAAAAAAAAAAAAAAAAAAAAAAAAAAAAGAAAATCCTGCATATATTCTACCTGTATTGTGTTTTACCTGAGTTATTAAAATATAGTAGCTGGTTAACCAAGACTGTTGTTGTTATTGTCATTATTCTTGTATTTTTCTCCTCCTTCTTAACATTAGTTATAAATTTTCTTAAGACTATGTAATAGTAGTAAAATGATTCTTTTTATACATGCAAGTAAAATCCTGGCAGGTTTTTGAGATATTGAATATCCTCACATATGTTGCTGTCCCTTCAGAATGAAAAATTCGGCAAAATGGTGGATTTTTTTTCCATATAGAGCTCAGGATCTTATGGTAAATACAGGATAGAATCACCAAACTTCTTCAGATTCAAAGTTAGAGAAATATATGAGTCTATAGTGAACCTACAGAAGATTCAGTGACAGCAAAACATAGAAGTCCAGTGAAATAAAATTTTATTGAAGAAAGAACAAGTCTTGGTTGGTGACTTAGTTTTAAAAATACTTAAAGTAATTCTTGCAAAGAACTATTTACAGCAAAATGTTTAATCTTGCAACTTGAGTGAAAGTATCCTAGCCACTGCCATCTGGATGGTATTTGAGCTTTAGGGAAAAGTGATTGAGCATGTAAGTAAGAAACAGAGAAGTCGATTTTTAGACTAAAAAAGTTTTCCAATAATTCTGCTCTGGAGAATGGGCTCTCTGTGCCATACCCATAGTACACAAAGGATTCATGAGGATATGCTGCTTTATCAGCAATCCTATGCATAGGAAAATAAAACAGTGAAAGTAGATTTGTCATACAACAAATGTTCCTCTTTTTGGTGTGTGAAAGCAGAACGGGCTTTTTAGATTTAATAACCCAATCAAGTTTTCTTGTTTGTTTGTTTTAACAATAGGGTAGGTACAACCATGAAGAGGAGGATACCATACTTTCCACTAATAAGACAAGTAATGAAAAGGGTGATTATTCAGGGAAAAAAAGAAATATGAATATATTTACTTCAGATTAATGACAGGAGTCAAACATTTATCATCATCTGTATAAATTGCTGTGCTTTTTATTTATCTTGCAATTCTGTAAGATTAGGAAGAATTATGTCTTTCTTATAATACTAAGATTCACTGTGTAATTATAAAATACAATAAAATTGTGAAAATGATATTTCTACCTCTGATAAGGGCATTATAATAAGATTCTACTCCGATACAGAGAGTTGTGTCTATTGACTCCTTATTATTATCTTGTTCACTGCTATCCCTTCCCTGCCCAACACATGTCTCTATCCCACAACAAAATAAATCAATAAATGAAAGATTCATTGAATTTTAATTGTTGGAAATATTTCCCCAAAAAGTTTCATTATGAAGTAATTTAAAGTGAAATCCTGAATCATGTGTGGTACTCTTTTTGAATTTGAAGTTCTGATTAGTAGAGTGTGTTATTCATGTAAAAGACCATATTATTTATTTTATGATACCATTAGATTTAAATGTAAGCCTAACAGACAGCAAAGCACTGAATGTGTTTAAAAATGCTGTTTTAAACCCAGAAAGGTATGTGTGTGTGCATCTGTTTGTACATATTATATTTATGAATCTTATTGGCTTGTGTTGAACAGTTGCAAGTGTACAAGTTATTGGTTTAACACTGCTAAGCTTTAAACTCAAACAAATTTTGTGTATCTTACATATTATATTTAATCACTTGTAACAGTGTAAAATGGCAATGTCTGTTTAATGCTATCATGTAAAATAGTCTATCTTGGGACTATTCCAATTAAAAGTAAACTTAGTTTTTCACAGATCAAATTTTATCCTTTAAGAATGAAAGCATTATCTAGCTTTGACCTAAACTCACTTTGTTACAGAAACTAATTCTCACACTTGGCAAAGTGTTATAAAAATTATTTTTCACATGTTAAGTAGAAAATAAAATAAACTTAAATAATAATGGCTTATGTATGTATTGCTGAGGACAAAGCAAGCTATGAGTATTTTGCTGATATTTAAAAATGCCATAAAGGGAATAAAAATTCATAGATAAATTAAGGGTTTCTTCCTTTTAGTTAAATCAAAATTAAAAATAGTTAAGGTCTCAAAGGCAGAAAAAAACCACAAAGATGGGAAAAAAGCAGGGAAGAAAAGCTGGAAATTCAAAAAATCAGAGCGCATCTCCCCCTCCAAAGGAACGCAGCTCATCGCCAGCAACGGATCAAAGCTGGATGGAGAATGACTTTGACGAGTTGAGAGAAAAAGGCTTCAGTTGATCAAACTTCTCAGAGCTAAAGGAGGAACTACATAACCAGCGCAAAGAAACTAAAAATCTTGAAAAAAGAATGGAAGAATGGATAGCTAGAATAATCAATGTAGAGAAGGCCATAAACAAACTGACAGAGATGAAAACCATGACACGAGAAATACGTGACAAATGCACAAGCTTCAGTAATCGACTCGATCAACTGGAAGAAAGAGTATCAATGATTGAAGATCAAATGAATGAAACAAAGCAAGAAGAGAAGTCTAGAGAAAAAAGAAGAAAAAGAAATGAACAGAGCCTCCAAGAAATATGGGATTATGTGAAAAGACCAAATCTACATCTGATTGGTGTGCTTGAAAGTGAGGAGGAAAATGGAATCAAGTTGTAAAACACTCTTCAGGATATCATCCAGGAGAACTTCCCCAAACTAATAAGGCAGGCCAACATCCAAATTCAGGAAATACAGAGAACTCCACAAACATACTCCTCAAGAAGAGCAACTCCAAGACACATATTGTCAGATTCACCAAAGTTGAAATGAAGGAAAAAATGTTAAGAGCAGCCAGAGAGAAAGGTTGGGTTACCCACAAAGGGAAGCCCATCAGACTAACAGCAGATCTCTCGGCAGAGACTCTCCAAGCCAGAAGAGAGTGGGGGCCAATATTCAACATTTTTAAAGAAAGGAATTTTAAACCCAGAATTTCATATCCAGCCAAACTAAGTGGCATAAGTGAAGGAGAAATAAAATCCTTTACAGACAAGCAAATGCTTAGAGATTTTGTCACCACCAGGCCTGCCCTACAAGAGACCCTGAAGGAAGCACTAAACATGGAAAGGAACAATCGGTACCAGCCATTGCAAAAACATGCTAAAATATAAAGACCATCGATGCTAGGAAAAAACTGCATCAACTAATGAGCAAAATAACCAGCTAACATCACAATGACAGGATCAAGTTCACACATAATAATATTAACCTTAAATGTAAATGGACTAAATGGTCCAATTAAAAGACACAGACTGGCAAACTGGATAAAGAATCAAGACCCATCAGTCTGCTGTATTCAGGAGACCCATCTCAGATGCAGAGACATACATAGGCAAAAGAGACAGAAATATTAAGAAAATGGGGAAAAGTCATCACAGAAGAGGAAACACAAAAGGCTAAGAAAAACATTGTTGAGAATATGCTCAAAATCATTATTAACTAGAAAATGAAAATTAAAATGTAATAATAAATTACTTTATCTGCATCAGATTGCCAAGTTTTGGGCAAGATTTTAACAGAAATTAAGGTACATTTCTAATAATAACATCTAAGTCAAACTGATAAGTGACATACCCCATTACCTAACAGTCATAGATTTCTGCTTCAGGTTATAAATAATCTAGAGAAATTTTTAGACAGATCCATAAGGACATTTTAAAATATGTTCATTGCAGTGTAGTTTAATATAGAAGTGAGTTGGAGGCTATCTACATGTCACTGTAGGAAAGAATAATCAAAATGTGCTGGATGCATTATACTGTTATTGAGCAAAAAACAAACAAACAAAAAACAGAAACATCTTACTATATGTAAAGATAAAATATGAACAAATCTTATATAATGCTAAGTTTAAAAAACACTTTTGTCATTGAATAAACTTTAAAAAAAATTACTGAAAGTATATTTTACTAGAATATATACAAATAAAAGATAAATATCAGACACATTGGAATGACAGCCAATGATGTGACAAGGAGAACAGGAAAGTGAAATGAAGAGAGTGTGGAATGAATGAACCAGTGAATGAATGAGTGAATGAATGAAAAGAGGGGCCTTGCACAGGATAACGATGATATGTTTTTGTGAAATAAAAAGAATTATTAACTGAACATTCTGCTCACTGTCACTCTTCCTTTTTTTTTTTTTTTTTTTTTTTTCTGTGAAATGAGTTCCTTTATGAAAATACTGTGTGGAATGCAATGATAGGACAAAAGGTATTCTATAAACCCACGGATGGTAGTTTTGGCAGAAGCATTGTGTGCAGGAAAGGCAAATTCATATTCAAAGTGTCATTTCCAGTAAGAACAAAATACTGCCCCTTCCACAATAGAAGTGGTTTAGTGTAATCAACCTGCCACCAGATAGCTGGCTGATCTATCAAGTGAACAGTTCCACACAGGAGACTCAGTGTTGGTCTCTGCTGCTGGCAGATTAGGTGCTTAGTGTGGCTGTAACCAGGTCAGCCTTAGTGAGTGTAAGTCCATGTTGGTAAGCCCACTTATAACTTTCATCACTGCCACCATGACTGATTTGTTCATGAGCTCATTGGGTGATGACCAGGGTTGCTAGGGAAAAGGGCTGACTGGTGCCCACAAAATGGCTCATTCTTAATTATCACTTAACTAATAAAATCCTCTTCTGTTGAGATCATCTATTGGTGGGAACTCGACATGGGACATGTGCATCTTCACATTTTCTGCCCATTCAGAAAGGACTATTCACATTTTATTCTTCACTTTTCCTTGGTACTAGTTTTCCAGTTATGTACCTTCCAATTCCCTGAACATCCATCCAAACCACTGGCCATAGCACAAGAACTGGTTTATAATCACGTGTCTCTCCATTTCTTCTTCCAGGCAAAGTGAACAACTAGGTGTACTGCCCAAAGTTCTGTCCACCGGGGAGGATTTCCCTTACATTTAATATAAATTATGTGTGCCTTTAGTGCTATCTCAGGCTCAACATATACACCACTTCCATTTGACAACAGAGTTCTGCTGTGCATGCCCAACTTTATGGCTTGATGGATCAGATGAGACCCTCCTCACGATGGGCAGCTCAGGTTGTATGGTAACTCACTCAGTAGCCCATGGTTAAGTGTGGTTTCTATTAAAGCCTGGTAGCAGGTCAAGAGTTGTTTCTCAAAAGAAAATTAGTTACCCTTTAGCAGGATTTTGCTACAAAATCCTAAGAGCCAGTGTTGTGATTCACCAATAAAGGCTTGTCAAAGGCTCCAAACAGCATCCTTATCTGCCACAGACACTTCAACCGTCATTGGATTTGCTGGATTTTATGGCTTAAGTGACAGTGGCTTTCACAGTAGACTGGATTCATTGCAGAGTCTTCTCTTTTTCTGGGTACCAAGTCACAACTAGCAACTTTGGGGAATACTCAGTAAATTGGTTGTAGTGACACACCCAAATGAGGAATATATTGCCTCCAAATTCCAAAGAAGACAACTAGCCATTGCACTTTTTCCTCTTTTTGGTTGCAAGAGGAGCCAGATGTAACTGTTTACCATTCATTTTGAAAGGGATATATCATCTCATCCCACCACTGCACCCTTGGAAATTTCACTGAGACAGAAGGCACCTGAATTTTAGTCAGATTTAGTTCCCACCGTCTGGTATTCAAATACCTTACTAATAAGTGTAGAATAGTTGCTACTTTTTGCTCACTAGGACTTATCAACGTAGTGTCATTAATGCTATGGATCACTGTGGTATAATGTGGAAGTAAAAGGTGATTAAGATCCCTATGAACTACATTATGTCACAGGGCTTAAGGGTTGATATACCTGTGAGGTAGAACAGTAAAGATGAATTTCTTTCTAGTTAAAAGCAAGCTGCTTTTGGTGGGCCTTATGAACAAAAATGAAGAAAAAAAATTTTCCAGGTCAGTAGTTGAATACCAGGAATGAAAGGATGTGTTAATTTGCTCAAGAAATGAAAACACATCTGGTACAGCAGCTGCAATTGGAATCACCACCTGATTAAGCTTATGATAATCCACCATCATTCTTCAAATTCCATCTGTCTTTTGCACAGGCCAAACACACTAGTTTGGATGGAGATGTAGGAATCACTACTCCTGCATTTTTCAAGTCCTTGATGGTGGCGTTAAACTTAGCATCCTCCCAGGAATGACATTTCTTTGATTTACTATTTTCTTCGTTAGAGATAGTTTAGAGATAGTTCTAGTGGCTTCCATTTGGCCTTACCCACCATAATAGCCCTTACTACACAGGTCCAGGAGGCAATGTGGGAATTTTTCCAGCTGCTGAATAGATCTATTCCAATTATGCATCCCAGAAATGAGAAAATAACTACAGCATGGACTCATAAATACACTGGATCAGCTGAAACTCAATTGATCACTTGAACTCCATAAGCCCATATGCTCACTGGTTGGTCACAATGATGTCCTGGATCTGCTGAAATTAGTCTAAGTTTGGAGCTGATGTTCAATATTCTCTAAAAGTTCTGATTATTTTCTTCTCCCGAGTGCAAAGTTACCCCCATAAAAGGCCACAGGCTCCTATGAGAAAATCTGAGAGAAAAGATTAACAGTATAAATTTTCTGTCATTTATCGGGGTCCTTCTTCAGGAAGGACCTGATTGTGAGAGTCATTTCTAACTTTTAGATATGCAATATTAAATGGAAAATCTCTGCTCAGTGAATGCATATCAATAAGTTAAGCCTTATCTAACTTTATTTTCCTTCCACTGTTTTCCCACATCTTTAGTATCCATTTACACACATGCTCCCCACATTTGTCAGTATAAATTATAAAACTCAAATAATTTCTTTGGCGTATAGCATACCTTTACATGGGTCATACTTTGTACTTCACCTTTAAGGGCCTGCTGGGACTTTATGTCTAATAATAGGTCTAGAAGCAAAGAGTGGTGGTACGGGCATGTCATGAGGAAAATCAGAATTGTCTTGCATTGCAGTTACCTTGGGATGGGGTGAGGTGGCCATTACAGAGAAACAGAATTTTAAGTTTGAATTCTATGAACAGGTTCTGAGGTTTCTGGAATTGGTTCGTTAATCTGATAAGAGTTGAAAGAAAGAGGAAGTGGAGACGGGGAAGAGAGAAATAGAGGGAGATAAATTAACTGATTATACAAGCCTAGAAGTCTCATGATTTGCCATCTGCAAGCTGAAAACTCATGAAAGCCACTGAAATGATTCAGTCTAAGTCAGAGAACTTGAGAACCAGGAAAACTTTTATTATTTAAGTTCCAATCTGAGGGCAGAAGGTGATGGTCCCAGCTTATGCAGCTGGGCAAAAAAAAAAAAAAAAAAAAAAAGGAAATTCTTCCTTCTTCTGCTTTTTGTTCTATTCAGGCTCTCAGTAGAGTGGACGATGTCCACCCACTCTGGAGAGGGCAATCAACCTTACTGAGTCCACTAATCTCATTCAAAAACACCCTGACAGATACCCAAGATAAGATATTTAGCCAAATATTTAATTTAGTCATTTTGACACAAAATTACTATGTGACCCAAATCCAGCCAGTGGGATGTGAGGGTGAGGAAGACTTCCTAGGCACCTTGGAAATTTTTTATTTTCTGATGAAACAGCGAAAGTACACAAAGGAAAAACTCTTTAAAAAATTAATTTGCAACTGCTACCCTTACTTAGAGAGGTAAGAGTGGATAAAATACTAAAAGTTGCAGCAACTCTTTAGCAAATGTCAATAAGGACATCACCCGCATGCTCATGTATCTATTGGAAGGATGGGGATATCTTGGGAAATCAATTATTTCTTTAAGTCACAGAATAAATAACTTGACCACCAACTTTAGAAATTAAGCAAACAGTAAATGTTCTTATGACTTAAGCAAATTTTAACTATGGAGTCCCATATGTATAGCCAAATGCTCCAGATGAAGAATATAATAATAATATTTTCATATTATTCAAAAATTAAGGGTTGGTTTTCTCTTTTTTTTTTTTTTTTTTTGGCCCTAAGGAAAAATATACGGAAAACAACTTGTGTAAAATGTAGTGCTGGGAGAAAGAGAACCTAAAAATATATACATATGAAATCTATCTTAAGATAGATAAATATCATTAACAAATTACACATTTAACCATAAATATTCCCGAAGTGCATTGAATAAAGAGAGGCAAAAACCATGTTAAAAATATATTTTTGTAACAGCTTAGTAGTAATATGCACTTCCAAATTATTACTACATTACTACTACATTATAGTAGTAATATTTTGTAACAGTCTAGGTAATAATATGCACTATATAAAAATTTAAATATTTAATAATATAAATAACATAGTAATATTTTAAACAAAACAGTAACAAAATCAAGTTCCTTTGAAAATTAAGTTGGTAAAAACAGTCTCTGAAATAGCTAGGCATTACACGGTTTGGGTAATTTAAATGACATTACAGCTGTTAATATAGTGAATCTTATTTCTTTATTAGTCTTGCAGCAAAAATCTGATAGAGTGCTAATGCCATTTCAGATTTTGTATCATTATGCAATTCAATGTTTGAACACACATTGTCAACATGATACATATCTGTAAATACAGAATACAACAAAACCCTTATGCTATGAATAATAAGAGCATTGAATTATTTTGTTCAATATCATTTATTCAAATCAGCACAAACTATATGCTGTAGAACATACCAGTAAACACATTGTTGATATATTAAAAGTTCTAAGAAAAATAAACATAGTAATAAAAACTGACATAATAGCATTAAGCTTAGTAGCAAAAGAATGAATTAGACTGTGGCCATTAGTCCTCTCATTGGCAATTAAATATGAGAATATTAGCTTATTAGTAGTAGTATTCACTTTGATAATTAATATCAATTTTCTAATGTCATGAACTACAGTACCAAAATAGATTAAATTTTTTAACTCTTCAGAAGTCATCACTTATGCATAATACCACAAGTGAGAATAACAAAAAGTGATGTGAAATAATACATCTATCTTATTATTGTTCTGTACTGATTTTATGAACAACCATGAGAAAACATATTTAGCTTATTAACTTTTCTATAAGAATAACTGACGATTTCTCTTTTGGAATGAGAGTAGAGTTTATCCAACCAGAAAGAAAAGTATGGTAACTACACTTCTCTCACCAATTATCTAAGCTAAATATGCTGGTATTTTATTGTGAGGAGAAGAGTGTCTACTGTCAGGGCATCTAATCAGAGTCACAGACTGGCTGCATGTCTTAGATGAAAGCAGGACTGGATAATCATGGCCCATGGCTGAATCCTGCTACACTGAATTCTTAAATGTACTTTCATGCCTTCTTCTTTTAATGGTGCTTCTTTTGCTAAGAATGTCATTCTTCCTTCTCCACTGCCAGAGGCATTTGAAGCACAGTACTTCCATCTTGACTAGGAGCTAGGTAAATTGAGCCTGAAACTTATTGGGCTGCATTCCCACATGGTAAGGCATTCTTATCACAGGATGAGATAGGAGGTCATCACAAGATACAGGTCATAAAGACCTTGCTGATAAAATAGGTTGCCTTAAAAAAGCAAGTCAAAACCCGGCAAAACCAAGATAGCCACGAGAGTAACCTCTGGTCGTCCTCACTGCTACACTCCCATCAGCACCATGACAGTTTACAAATGCCATGGCAACATCAGGAAGTTACCCTATATGATCTAAAAAGGGGAGGCATGAATAACCCACCCCTCATTTAGGATATCATCAAGAAATAACCATAAAAATGGGCAACCAGCAGCCTTTGTGCCTGCTCTGTCTAATGGAGTCGCCATTCTTTTATTCTATTTTCTTATTAAACTTGCTTTCACTTTATGAACTCACCGTGAAGTCTTTCATGCATGAGACCCAAGAACCTTCTCTTGGGTTGCGGATCAGGACCCCGTTCCTTAACACCATGAAATCAACACTTTTCATCCTTCTAGACCCAGTTGACAAATTGTTTCCATGAGGCTTTCACTAATTTTTAGCCTTATTAACTGTCCCCTGTACTATGCTTCCACAGCCCTTTGCCCAAGCTCTTTTCAGTACTGTATTTATTACATTTATCTTCCAAATATACTCTTTCATGCCCTTCAATGTAACATATTCTTTATCTAATTTAAACCTATGAATTTCCCAGTTCCCCCACAAAACATGAATGTCCAGAAACTCCTACCTTAGGTAAGAGTGGATAAAATGTTAAAAATTGCAACAACTCTCTAGCAAATGTCAGTAAGGACATCAGCCACATGCTCATGTATCTATTGGAAGGATTGGAACACCTTGGGAAATCAATGGTTTCTCTAAGTCACACTCAGCTTCCCAGAAGCAGATCTGACAAGTATTTCAGAGAAATTAGATGTTAGATAAGAGTGCTCTAAATTTCCTGCTAACAGATAAAACAACCTATCTATAACCATCTCCATCCTCTTTTCCCTGCCTTTTGTAAAACTAAAGCCTTGTCCTTTGACATTTATAAGATCAATCTGTACCTGCATTTCAAATCCATTTCCTCATCTTTCTCATGAACTCTATACTATTGCTTCATTATTTTTCCACTTTGGGAATTCAACTTTGCCTCTGACTTGAAGATTCTGATCATCATTTAAATATGCTGTATTATAGACAAATTTGTGCTCGTCAATACAATCATATACCCAATGTCTATACTTTTGTGCTTATATTATTTGGCCACTAATGAGCATTATTCTTTAACATTACTCTACTTTATAGAAAGATCCTGCATGGAGCCATGAGATTCTATGACTCTGAGTCCACACCCTCCTATTCTGTTAATGTCATTTTTTGGGAAACAAATTCTTGATTGATAACCTCATTTGGAGGTTTGTACTTCTGCATGCAGTCTTTAAATACTGGTAATACCAAAAGTTTCTTCCTAGACTCTCTTCTCAATCTGTATTCTTCCGCTGGTAATTTCTTCCATACTTTCTATGCTATTTATCAAGTTGCTTTATAACTAATCTATAACACGTCCAATCACCTTCTTGACATTTCTGTTAGGGAAAAAGATCCCGATCCAGACCCCAAGAGAGGGTTCTTGGATCTCCTGCAAGACAGTTTTCAGGGCGAGTTTGCAGTGCAAAGTAAAAGCAAGTTTATTACGAAAGTAAAGTGGTGAAAGGACAGCTACTCCGTAGACAGAGTAGGGCCTTCCTGAAAATAAGAGGAGGAACGCATCCACCCTAGGTACAATGCTTGTATATATATTGGGGAAAAAAGTAGATCTTGGGGAGATGTGCTCTGCTACAAGGGTTTGTGATAAAGGATTAATTTTCTTAATTACTGTACTTTGCAAGAATTGATATTATTATATTTAAAGCAAAATTAGGAGTGCCTTTGTTTACCAGATATCGGGATATCTGGACGCTCCCAAGTCTGGGTCTGTTTTAGCAAACATTATTAATTTGTTTGCTAGGCTAGGAATGCGTCATTTTCTGGGAATGCAGCCCAGCAAGCCTCAGCCTCATTTTCCTAGCCTTCACTCACCATGGAGTCCCTCTGGGTTTGAACGTCTCTGATGTTTTTCCACTTGCATGCTTCAAAGGTACCAAAAATTCTACAAGTCCAGAAAGGACCTAACAATCTCCCTTTTCCTTGTCACTTCCCCAAACAGGTTTTATTCCAATTATTTGTATCTCAGTGAACAGGACCATTGTTTATCCAGCTTCACAAATCAGAAATGTGAATGTTTTAACTGATTTCTCCCTCTCTCAGCATCTTCCTATTCTAATCTATCACCAAATCTTGTTGTTTTTACATAACAAATATCTCTTGATTCCATTCACTTCCCTTCCTTTCACTGACATCCTGTCATCCTGTGTTTTAATCCTTTTTTTTTTTTTTTTTTTTTTTTTTTTTTTTTTTTTTTTGTGGGACAGAGTCTTCCTCTGTTGCCCAGGCTGGAGTGCAGTGGCGAGATCTCGCCTCACTGCAACCTCCGCCTCCAGTTTCAAGCGATTCTCCGGCCGCAGCCTCCCAAGTAGCTGGGATTACAAGTTTGCACCACCACGCCCGGCTAATGTTTGTATTTTTGGTAGAGACGGAGTTTCACCATGTTGGCCAGGATGGTCTCAATCTCCTGACCTCGAGATCCGCCTGCCTCGGCCTCCCAAAGTGCTGGGATTACAGGCGTGAGCCACTGCACCCGGCCATTTTAATCTATTTAATACCATCATTTTTTCATAAACTATTTCCATAGACTTTTCTTTTTTTTTTTTTTTTTTTTTTGAGACGGAGTCTTGCTCTGTCGCCCAGGCTGGAGTGCAGTGGCCGGATCTCAGCTCACTGCAAGCTCTGCCTCCCGGGTTTACGCCATTCTCCTGCCTCAGCCTCCCGAGTAGCTGGGACTACAGGCGCCCGCCACCTCGCCCGGCTATTTTTTTGTATTTTTTAGTAGAGACGGGGTTTCACCGTGTTAGCCGGGATCGTCTCTCGATCTCCTGACCTCGTGATCCGCCCATCTCGGCCTCCCAAAGTGCTGGGATTACAGGCTTGAGCCACCGCGCCCGGCCTTCCATAGACTTTTCATCTGTCTTGCCTCTCCTTTTATCTTATCTCTGCACTTCAGACATAATGACAGTTCTAAGAACCTCCTAATCTAAACAAGTTAGCCCCTGCTTAAAATTTTTCTGCTTTTTTATGATCCAAAAGAAAGGTTACTATTTGTAAACTGGTGTATTCTGCCTTGTTTGAGCTGTTTTATTCTGATCTCTCTGGCCTCGCTTGGACTACTGTCCCCCAGTATCTCAGAGCTCCAGTCACACTGGCCTCTGTTCATCACATATGCCATGTCTCCTACTACATGGTATTTCTTTTGCCTGGAGCATGCTTCTTACATTTTTCATTCAATAAGTTCTCACACACCTCAATCATATCAACTCAATTGTTTTGTCCTCAGGAAAGCCTTTTTTGACCCAGATTACTAAATCTTCCTTAGCAGTATGTCTCTTTTCTTCATGGTTCTTATCACCTTTGACATGTTATATTTTTTCTGTGTGATCATTTAATTTATACCTAAACTCCATGAAGTCTTGTATCTACCTTTTCTCTTCATTATGTGAAAGGGCCAATCGCAGTGCTTGAGATATGGTGGGTACTCAATAATAGAGGTTGAATGGATACATGTTATTTTGTAATTTTTAATGTATATATTTTTTTCTCCTCCCTTATGGTCATAGATGATGAAAGTATTAATCTTTGAATTCTCACTACCTTAACAGGTACTCAAATCTACAAAGAAAATATTGAACTTTTCCTTAAGATACAGCTATTTTAAATATTTAAAAAAATCTATTGTTTATTCTAGTTACAATGACATCTAACAGAAAAACAGTGAATTTGAAATGACTCCATTTTCCCTCCATTTTTACAATTGCCTTATACTTTGTTTTCTTCTCCATTACCATTGTTAACTTCTGAAGTGCTTTAAATAAGTTACATAGGGCTAGTAATGTGAAAAAAAGAAGGAATCGCAGCATTAGAACCTTATCAATTTCTTCCGTCAGCCTCTTGTAAATAACTCTTTTTCATACTGGCCAAAGGTAGGGAAGCATCATTGCCTTGTGCTTTTCTCCTGAGCCTATTTATTAACAAACAATTCCTTAAAAAAAAATTGTTATAAAGAAGTTAAGGAATTAGTTTACCTAGCCCTCACGTTTTATTTTCTCTTGTTGAATTTAAAAAGAAATAATTCCTTTGAATGTTTCATAAAACATATTAAAAATACAATTGTGACTCTAGAGTACAGTGGTACTTAAGTCCTGATCTATAAAATAATCTCATAAATATTGCCCCATTGTATAATGGGACTTATACCAGCTATGTACATATTCATTTTATGAAAATTGCTATTCTGTTTAAGCTAAAAATGTTTAATGTTTATGTTGATAGGTTGAATGTCAAAGTTTTCTCAGATATTTGTAAATAATGCTAAAAAAATATTTTGACAGTCTGGGCTGAAATGTGTTTATTAAAAGCCAAATATTATTTTATGATGTAAAATATTATTTTCACTGCTTTCTACAGCTATTATTCATTTTCACAACAATTTTCCTTATTATGAGTGGAGAATAAAGCAACTGCATCCCTGCAGTTTGTCTCAGAATGATTAAAAAAAAAACAAGTTCCCAGTTTCGTGTTCCCCAAGTGTGCATTAGTCAGGCAGAGTTAATGGAGCTATCTATCACTTCCAGCTTTCCTAAGTGAGCAGGGAGCAATAGGTGACCCAGCTGACTCAGCTCAGCTAGTTTGTTATTCATAGGCTGACTGTAGTGCCATTGTGGTGGACTCAATGTAGAGATCTAAGGCTGTGTTGGGCAAAGGTATCCGAACTACTACATCAACTCTAGAAGTGATTCTTGCAGATTAGGTCTTCATTTGGATGATATAGTATAAAAAATCATTAATTATATTTTGGATGAATACAAATCTTTAGGCTACTATTTTGTGTTATCAAATTGGATTTAGTCATTGCTGTTATCGAATGGGTAGAAATCGGAGAAATATTCAGTAGTTTTAATTGATCGCTGACATAAATCAAACAAGACAGATAGTCAACTAGAGCATAATCAGTAGCTGCTGAAAAGATCTTGAGCCAAATTACAAAAGTGAGATTATAAAAAGGGGGCAATTGATTTAAACTTTTAGATACAAGATGATTAACTTTCTCTAGTATATTTGTACACTTGTTACTTATTATATACCAAATTTCACCTCGAAAAATATCACTGACTACTATTGTTAAATGCCAAAAGTTTGCCTTATCCATCTTTTTCAATAGTCTTCCAAGTTTGAAAGTTCAATGAATGTGGGAAAAAATTGAGAGCAAGGTTGAAAAGATATAATGAAATATACTGTTATAGTCTCATCCTCCATGCCCAACCTAACTCCATATAAATTATACCATTTTCCCCTTTTAAAGTATTTAATTCTTGGGTGTAGGACTTTCTGTCATTTCTTTTCCTTTCCTTAGATTCCATCATTTTTGAATAATGTAAAGATCCAGGCATGTTCCATCTTTGACATGTCAGAATGATTATTTCTAGAGAACTGTCAAGTTACATCAACTTTCATTCCTATGTTAAAGCTTGAACTGGAGTATTTAATTCAAGGACTGTCTTTCGGAATTTGACAGTATGACACTGAGAATCTAGTGATAGATGTGAGATACACACCTGGAATTTGAATGATTTATTGGATGTTTGGAATCTGAATATAAATGTTACTAAATACATTAGTTTTATGCTAATAATAAATTAATATAAGCATTTCTTTTGTTGTAGACTGGGTGAATTTTTGAAACATATAAATTAGGATTTTTCTTATAGGTTGCTTTAAATTTTTGTGAAATTATTTCTATTATCTATAGTAAAAGCAAGTAAAATATCAGTAGTCTATATTTGATTATGTATTGTTCATCATTCCAATAATACATTTTTTTAAAAAAGCCATGTTGCTTTAGAGTTATTTTAACTGTTGTGTTGAACTTCATATAATTTTTTAAAATCTGCATGTTCCCTATTTTCAAGATATTCCTCCACCTTCTGGGACAAAATATAAAAGACAGTACTAACGGCCAACTTCAAAGGACACTCAAACCCATATCAGTTTTGGAGGATGTAGGGTAACAAGAGTAAAAATATCAATTTGTCCGTTCAAAGTTTATTTTGAGCAATACGTTAAACATTTTAAAATGTTAAACATTTTTTACATGATGAATATAACAACCTAAACTGCCACTAAAATAAAGCATTCAATGGCAAAATTCCAAATACATCATAGAGATAAAATATCTCAATTTCATAGCTTATGTTTGTGTTGTAACAATTAGTTTGCCGGATGACATAAAAAATACACCATGAGACTCACTACAGGAAATAAACATCTAAGAAAAATTAGTAAAATATTTTTCCAGACTTAGTAAATTCAATGAGAAATAGAGTTGCCCCTCCATATCTGTGGGGAATTGGTCCCAGGACCCCCTCAGATACCAAAATTCACAAATGCTCAAGTTAGCAGCAGGGTGACTGAAATGTCATTCACAACAACTGACAAAGGGCTCATATCAAAGCTACATACAGAATCCTTAAAAATAAATCATTGGCAAACATACAACTAATAGGTTAGAAAACAACTCAAATCTACATATTCTAAAAATTGAAATCCAAATGGCCCATAAACAGGAAAATGTATCCTCTTTCATTATTCATCAACGAAAAGAAAACAAAAAAGTAAAAGAAAGTCACAGTAAAATACCACTAGATACCCACAAGCACAATATTGTTGGCAAGTTTGTTGAGCAAAATAAGTTTCCGCACACTGCTATAGAATAGTGTTAATTGACATATATTCACATTTGGAAAAGTTAACATTATCTGTTTACACAGACTCTCCTTGACCAAAATTTGGTCAGGCTCCTACTAGTCCTCTTTGACCAGGCCTCAACCGTGGCCTGCCTTTACCAAGAATCTTGCAAATCAGTTTAGCGAGAATCCTGCCACTGTCGTTATCTGACCAACTTTGCTATCTGACCATCCTTGATATCTGACCAAGCTCCCCATCTCATTGCCTTGATGTCTAAGTTCTTTGTCCGCCCTTAGGAAAAGTTATGTCAGGTGAGAGTAGCAAGCAGCAATAGTCTTGAATAGTCTTACTATTTTAACAAGGGTCAAATGATTTATCTTCAGTGTTGGTCAGGTAAAATATCTCTGTACCCTATGACCTGGCAATTCTTTTCTAGCTATATACCTTCCAGAAACATGTGCTTATATAGACCAAAATACATGATTCAAGAATACTCATAGAATTGTTTTGGATTACCCCAAATGGAAAACTATTCAAATACCTATCACCCATAGAATGAATAATTATGTTGTTGTTTAGTCAAACAATCAAAATTTTTTAAAAACACCTACTGTAAACAACATGAATATTGAATAATAATATTGAGCAAAAGAGGTTGAATTGTTCTTTAAACTATTGGTTGAGTGTTTGTCAATGATTTCTTTTTAGGGATACTGTATGTAGTTTGGATATGAGCCCCTTGTCAGTTGTTATGAGTGACGTTTCAGCCACATTATTGCTAACATTGCATGTTTTGAGATTATTTTTTTCATGAGCAGAAGTTCTTAGATTTGATGCATTCATAATTATCAATAGTTTTCTTTATGCTTTCTCCTTTTTGTCATTTTAGAAGTTCTCTTACTACACAGATGTCATGAAGTTATTCTCTTTTATTAGTCCATTCATTTCCCTTTGTACTGTAAAGATAACTTTATTGTGAATCTAGCATTTATGCCCATAACCCTGTTTCTAAGCTCTCCTCCTTCTGTATCATTGATTTACTTCTTTATATAGCCAGTATTACAGGATTTTAATGAAATAGTTGAGTACTATATCTTGAAATCTGATAAAACAATTCTTTTCACCTTGTTCTTCTATAGTGGGTCTTGACTCCTCTTGGCCCTGTAAACTTTCAAATCAATCTAACAACATTTTAGTTCCACAAATAACCTGTTCAGATTTTATTTGTAATATCCTTTCATTTATAAGACAGTGTTAGAATTGACATTGGTTTTCTGGGTGGTTTTCAACATTTATTAAGTAGACTTTCACTAAATAGTCCTGTTTTATGCCCTAAAACCCCTCCCTCTGTTGTGTCCCCTTTAGAAATATATATTAAAAGTAATTTCTAAAATAATGTCTTGTAGGTCTTCGAATATTTGAAAGTGATAGACACTGCAATTTGTAACTCATAACTCCTTTGATTTCATCTGCCTACATAACTTAAAAGTTACTTTAAAAATTATATATTTAAGCAATTTGAGAATTAAATTAGATGTTCATCTTAGGTAATTATTCCTTTAAACTGAAAAATTACAGGTTTTTTTTTCAAGGCTTTTGAGACTTATTACTATCATCTGTTACAGACCACACTGTTCTTTTATGTGATTCAGCTAAACATGAACCATCAACTTTTTCTCCATTGTCAAATAATTGAAATGTTTTTGTATTCTATTTTAAGAGTGTCTCTTCGATAACACTGCGAAAGAATTTAATGATATTACTAGGTGAAGATGTTTCAAAAAAGTCAAGTAACAGAGGAAAAGAAGTAAGGTCAAGTGACAGAGGACAAGACAAAAAAGAGCAATGTTATCACTCAAGGTACAGAGTAATAAGAAATAAGACAATTTGAGGTTAGTGAAAAACTTAACCAAGTTGATAAAGTGTTAAGGATTACATGCTCTACAATTTTCAAATCAGTGAAAATAAATAATCCTGCCATAAATAATTCAAATCTTATAGCATATACTTCCCCTGAGATTCATCTTGTAAATGGTTTTACCATTAAGATTTTTAAATGTCTGTATAATTATCATTTTGTCTCTAATACATATTTAAATTTTTCTACCCTTAATTTTATCATTTAAACTTTCCAGAGGCAATTCTTCCTTTTGACAAAATAGATTTCTCTTTTAATTATGGGGATTGGTATAAA
The DNA here is from genome assembly GCF_037993035.2 of Macaca fascicularis. Lineage (NCBI taxonomy): Eukaryota > Metazoa > Chordata > Mammalia > Primates > Cercopithecidae > Macaca > Macaca fascicularis. The sequence goes on along the minus strand of NC_088391.1, from coordinate 56,664,248 downwards.
ACAGGATTTGATTAGTAGAAATCCACCCTCCATTAAACAATCATGAAATGTTTCTAATCTGTTAATAGAGTTTGGGGTAAAGTCATTTAGAAATATAACTGTGTTTAGTATTTGTTATAAATTTCTATTTCCTGCCTTTCCAACACATTATAAAATAGCTATAGTCAATTTGTTTTAAAAATGTGAAAATAATTATTTTGTTTCAAAGACAATTATTATTGCTCTTATGAGCTATTATAAATGTAAATAACTCAATAAATGAACATGCCCTCTAGTAACAACCTTATTCTCATCTAGTTTCTAAGACTATTACATTTTCCTATAATGAGTAAGATGGTCATCTTCAGTATTATTTGCAAGAGCCAGCAATAAAATAACCTCAAATAAATAAAAAATGTTCATTATGCTACATACTGGGGACTTTCACATTCATTTAACTGGCAACTTATCAATTAGCTGATAAATAAATACAGCAAATATATATATCTTAAATTGTAGAATTAATTTAAAAGTAATTGCATCTTTTCAGGGCACCTTTAACCATAGTTAATTGCTATTGTAATGTGGAGTTACGATTTCACTACATTTTTAATAAGGGTCCAAAACCATCTTTGGAATTTGCCCCCTTGAGACTCTTCACCAGATATTTAAATCGTTTTCTAATGACATGCATTATAAGGGTTTTAACAACTAAGGCAAAAATCATTAAACCTTCCATTTTCATTTACAGGGCTTCTCATTTCTAATCAGTGCTTTAAACCACTTCTCTTCTTTTTTCCTTGACTTTCACATACTCTGGAATAAACCTTGAGAAAACACTTACAGCTAACATTTTAGTCAGTGCTTTGTGAAAATTACACTGTCTTTTGATTAAGGCTTTATTTTAATAAAGAGATTAAAACAGGAAAAACGATGCTTCCTTATTCATCTCTCATTCTGCATATAACTTGGGCTGTTCCTTTACTTATTGAATAAAATAAAGCAATGGGGCAATCTGACGTTGGAGCTAGTTTGTGAGTTGCCTCAAGAGTATACAATTTGTGGACTCTGTTTAGATAAAAGAAAAGAAGAATATCTTAATTTTGTACATTTATGAAAATTTGTGTTTCCTTAAATTACATAGCTGAAGTTCTAGCAGGGCCTTGGGAAGTGTCTCCTCAAGCCATGGTGCCTGAAAATAATTCATTAGCTTCATGGTGAATTTGTCATTGTGAACAATACAACCTCTTCTGCTTCAACATGTGATCTGTGACACAAACTAACTCTCATGAGACTGGTAAATAGGGGAATTCTCTGAGTATAAAACAGTAGTATTTTTGGTTATGATTCCCATATAATTTTGTCACAAAGTTAATGATCGTTTTATGTATTTATTTGTGTATTTGTTTGCTTATAATCCTAGCACTGTGGGAAGCCAAGGTAGGTGGATCACAAGGTCAGTAGTTCTAGACTATACTGGCCAATATGATGAAACCCCATCTCTACTAAAAATACAAAAATTAGCCGGACGTGGTAGCACTCGCCTGTAGTCCCAGCTGCTCGGGAGGCTGAGGCAGAAGAATCGCTTAAATCCGGGAGGCGGAGGTTGCAGTGAGCTGAGATTGTGCCACTCCACTCCAGCCAGGGTGACAGAGTGAGACTCTGTCTCAGAAACAAAAAAAGATTGGAAGAACACTGAACTCCATTCAACCAAGTTTCTTCTTTTGTACTAAGGTGATTCTACAATCACCTTCAGTACTTCTTTTTTATTATTTTGAAATATTTAATTAACAAATAAAAATTGAATATATTCATGATGTGCAATACCAATATTTAATATAGGTAAACATTGTGCAATGATTATCACAATTAGATTAATTAACACATCCATCACCACCCATGCTATACATCAGATCCCCAGAACTTATCTTACAACTGAAAATTCCTATTCTTTGACCAATATATCCCCTTTCCCCTCCCTCCTGAGCCCTAAAAACCAGTCGTCTACCCTCATCTTTTATGAGTTTGACTTTTCAAGATTCCTCACATTTCAAGTGAGATCATGTGGTTATTTATCTTTGTGTCTTGCTTATTTCATGGAGCATAATGTCTTCCGTGTTCATCTATGTTGTGGCAAATGAAAGGATTTACTTCTTTATTTATGGCTAAATAATATTCCTTCGTATATATGTACCATTTTTTCTTTATCCGTTCATCCATCAGCAGACTCTTAGATTATTTGTATATCTTGACTATTATGAATAATGCTGCAATAAACGTGAGAATACAGATATCTCCTTGAGGCATTGATTTTATTTCCTTTGACACCATACCCAAAAGTGGGAGTGATAAATGATATGGTAGTTCTATTTTTAATTATTTCAGGAGCCTCTATTCTAATTTCCACAATATCTGAACCAATTTGCATCCACACCAGCATTGTACAAGGGTTCGCTTTTCTTTACATCCTCGCCAACACTTGTATTCGCTTATCTTGTTGATAATAGCCATCCTAACAGCTGTGAGGTAATATCTCATTGTGTTTTTGATTTGCAATTTTCTGATTATTAGTGATGATGAGCACTATTTTTTATGACTGTTGGGCATGCGTGCGTCTTCTTTGGAAAAATTCCTATTCAGGATTTGTCCATTTTTAAATTGAGTTATTTGTTTACTTATTACAAAGTTGTGCACATTTCAGACATACTTTGGATATTAAAACTCTCAGTAGATTAGGTATTGAAGGAAGGTACCGTGAACTAACGATACAGATGTTAAGAAGTAATCACTTAGGCAGATAGTAAGGGTATGGGAGTCTTCGGTAAAGCTTTTCATTTTAATGAAAAGCAGCCCCAAATTATCTCCCTTTCTAATGAAGAGCAGCCTGTAAAATTGAGCTGCAGACATAGATACCAGCAGCTGTGCCAATCATGTTGGAAATGGAGGCTCCATCTTCCCTTTTCTTTGTCGGCCATGTGGACAGTAAGGAGCAGACAAGATGACTTCGATCACCTGGAAAGCCTATTTGCATAATAAGATCAGGATGGGGCGACAAGCCTTCCCCTTGCACTATGTAAACGTCATACCAATCTGTGAGCCTTACATAAATCAGACACTACCAGCTCAAACCGGACTATAAACTCTGGCACATTTGCTGCCAGCCGGTCCTTTTCCACTTGTAGACCCCTTTCTCTATGGAGAGAGCTGTTTCTCTTCCTCTTCTCTTCTGCCTATTAAACCTCTGCTCCTAAACTCCTTGTGTGTGACCGTGTCCTAAATTTTCCTGGTGCACAAGGAGGAACCCCAGGATATACAACCCAGACAAGTAGTTGCTTCACTAATAAAGGTCACTGCTAACAAGCCCACCGCTAACATCATAATCAATAGTGAAAGACTGAAAATTTTTCTTCTAACATCAAAAATAAGTCAAGGGTGCTGACTCTCATCATTTCTATTCAGTATGGCACTAGAAGACCTAGCCAGAGCAAGTAGGCAAGCATAAAAAATGAAAAGGAGAATTTAAGTTGCCTCTGTTTGACGAAGACATGACTGTATGTGTAGAAACCCTAAAGATCCTACCAAAAAACGGTTAGAAGTAACAAAAAAAAAATTGATAAAGTTTCAGAATGCAAAATTAACATACAAAAATCAGTTGTGTTTCCATACACTAACAGCAAACTATCTGAAAAAGAAATTAAGAAAACAATCCTGTTTACAATAGCATGAAAAAGAACATAATACTTTTTTTTTTTTTTTTTTTTTTTTGAGATGGAGTCTCGCTCTGTCGCCCTGGCTGGAGTGCAGCAGCACGATCTCAGCTCTCTGCAAGCTCCGCCTCCTGGGTTCACGGCATTGTTCTGCCTCAGCCTCCCGAGTAGCTGAGACTACAGGCGCCCACCACCACGCCCGGCTACTTTTTTTGTATTTTTGGTAGAGACAGGATTTCATCATGTTTGCCAGGATGGTGTCGATCTGTTGACGTCGTCATCTGCCTGTCTTGGCCTCCCAAAGTGCTGGGATTACAGGCGTGAGCCACCGCGCCTGACCCAGAATATAATACTTAACGAATTTAACCAAGGAGGTAAAAGATCTGTACATTGAAAACTGGTGAAGGAAATTGAAGAAGGCCAAATATATGGAAAGATATCCTATATATATGAATTGAAAATTAGTATTGTTATGATTCTCATACTGCATAATCTATCAATTCCATGCAATTCATATGAAAATTCTAATGACATTTTTCATAGAAATAGAAAAATATACTAAACATTATGGAACCACAAAAACAAAGTAACTAAATAGTTGAAGAAATGTTGAGAAAACGAAGCTGGAGGCATCACACTGTTGGATTTCAAATTATATTAGAAAACAAACGTAGTCAAAACAGTATAGTAGTGTCATAAAAACAGAAACATAGATCAATGAAACAGTATAGAGAGTCCGGAAATAAACACACACATATAAGGTCAACTAATCTATGACAAGGGTGTTGGGGATACACAATGGGGAATGGAATGCCTATTCAATAAATGGTGCTGGAAAAACTAGATATCCACGTGCAAAAGAATGAAACTAATTCCTTTTCTTACAGGTATCTTAAAAAAATTAACTAATAATGGATTCAAAGTTTAAATGTAATATCTGAAACCATTAAACTCTTAAAGAATAGAAAACAGCTCCTTGAAATTGTTCTTGGCAATGATTTTTTTTGGATATGACACCAAAAGCACAGGCAACAAAACCAAAAATAAAGACGTAGAACTACACAAAATAGAAAACCTTCTACATGGCGAAGGAGACAATCAACAGCATAGAAGGCAATCTATGAAATGTGAGAAAATATTTGGAAACCTTATTTTTAGCTACTTAATTCATTGAAGTGCTCTGTTTTAGAAGTGCTCATTGCGAGTTGCTCTCAGCCATCATTTGGCCCCTAAACTTTATAATTTAGCAGACTCAAAGTTTTTTAACACTCATTGTATTTTTATCATTTATAGAGCTTTGTATTAAGGTTTAACATACAAACAGAATTTCTATGTAAACGTTATAAAGACAATTAAAATTTTAAAATGAGAGCTTTATTTTTTCCTATTGAAAATAAGGGAAGAGACTTATCCCCACTTTTTTTCCCCCTTAGAACATTTTCTTTAGAAAACCTGTAACTATTTTCTCCTCCTTTTGTAATGTCTATATATTCTTTTGAAAAGTAGGTAGGCCTTTTGTCAGCTTTATTACCCAGGAATTTCTTTCTCAAGGACCTGGGAGCTATCCCTTTGAAATGTAAAGATCAAGGGAGATAGCAACCTTATCTCCCTGTTTCAGTGGAAGGGTGGGAGCCTAACTTTGGTGAGCTGTGCACCTCGCTCTAAGTTGCAAAATTATCTATCATAAAGACATAAGAAGTTTGTTCCTTCCATGGATAAAGTCAGTTAACTAACAAAAATGGTCACCACAATTACCAGGTAAAGTTCAGATGAACTATGTATGACAAATGGTGCTGTCAAGACTTCACCATACCAGGTGAAACATACCAGGAATGGAATTGCATGGTCTTGAAAACATACCAGGAATGGAATTGCATGGTCATAAAGTGCATATATGCCCAATGGTAGTAGAAAATGGCAAACAGAAACTGCATGATCCTATATTTAGAAAACCATATTGTCTTAGTCCAAAACTCTGTAAGCTGATAAGCAACTTCAGCAAAGTCCCAGGATACAAAATCAATGTGCAAAAATCACAAGTATTCCTTAGCAATAGACAACCAGAGAGTCAAATTATGAACAAACTCCCATTCGAAATTGCTGCAAACAGAATGAAATAGCTAGAAATACAGCTAACGAGGGATGTGATGATTATTTCAATAGATGCAGAAAAGGCCTTTGTTAAAATTCAACATCTCTTCATGTTAAAAACTCAATAATCTAGGTATTGATGGAACATATTTCAAAGTAATAACAGCCATTTATGACAAATCCACAGCCAACATTATATTGAATGGGCAAAAGTTGGAAGCATTCCTTTTGAAAACCGGTACAAGACAAGGATGTCCTCTCTCACCACTCCTACTCAACATAGTATTGGAAGTTCTGGCCAAGGTAACCAGGCAAGAGAAAGAAAGAAACTGTATTCAGATAGAAAGAGAGGAAGTCAAATTGTCTCTGTTTGCAGACCACATGATTTTATATTTAGAAAACCCCATTATTTCAGCCCCCAAAACTCCTTAAACTGATAAGCAAATTTAGCAAAGCCTCAGGATACAAAATCAATGTGCAAAAATCACAAACATTCCTTTACACCAACAATAGGCAAGCAGAGAGCCAAATCATGAGTAAACTCCCATTCACAATTGCTACAAAGAGAGTAAAATACCTAAGAATACAGCTAACAAGGGATGTGAAGGACCTCTTCAAGGAGAACTACAAACCACTGCTCAAGAAAGTCAGAGGACGCAAACAAATGGAAAAACATTCCATCTTCATGGATAAGAAGAATCAATATCATGAAAATGGCCATACTGCCGAAAGTAACTTTTAGATTCAATGCTATTCCCATCAAACTATCACTGACATTCTTCACAGAATTAGAAAATTACCTTAAAGTTCATATGGAACCAAAAAAGAGCCCACATAGCTAAGGCAATCCTAAGCAGAATGATCAAAGCTGGAGGCATCACATTACCTGACTTCAAACGATACTACAAGGCTACAGTAACCAAAACAGCATGGCACTGGTAGCAAAACAGACACATAGACAAATGGAGCAGAACAGAGACCTCAGAAATAGCATCACACATCTACAACCATCTGATCTTTGACAAACCTGACAAAAACAAGCAATAGGAAAAGGATTCCCTATTTAATAAATGGTGCTGGGAAAACTGGCTAGCCATATGCAGAAAACAGAAACTGGACTCCTTCCTTAGACCTTATACAAAAATTAACTCAAGGTGGATTAAAGACTTAAATGTACAACCCAAACCATAAAAACTCTGGAAGAAAACCTCGGCAATATCATTCAGGACATAGGCATGGGTAAAGATTTCTGATGAAATCACCAAAGGCAGTTGCAACAAAAGCAAACTTGACAAATGGGATCTAATTAAACTAAAGAGCTTCTGCACAGCAAAATAAACTATGATCAGAGTGTACAGGCAACCTATAGAAAGGGAGAAAGTTTTTGCAATCTACCCATCTGACAAAGGCCTGATATCCAGAATTTACAAGGAACTTAAACAAATTTACAAGAAAAAAAAAAAAATCAAAAAGTGGCCAAATTATATGGGTGGGAACTTCTCAAAAGAAAAAATGTTTGCAGCCAACAAATGTATTTAAAAAGCTCAATATCACTGATCATTAGAGAAATGTAAATCAAAACCACAATGAGATACCATCTCACACCAGTCAGAATGACGATTATTAAAAAGTCAAGAAACAACAGATCCTGGTGAGGCTTGAAGAAATAGGAATGCTTTTACATTGTTTTGGTGGGATTGTAAATTAGTTCAACCACTGGGGAAGACAGTGTGGTGATTCAAGGATCTAGAACCAGAAATACCATTTGATCCAGAAATTCCTTTACTGGGTATATATCCAAAGGAATATAAATTATTCTATTATAAAGATACATGCACAAGTATGTTTACTGTGGCACTATTCACAACAGCAAAGACATAGAACCAACCCAAATGCCCATCAATGATAGACTGGATAAAGAAAATGTGGTTTATATACACCATGGAATACTACGCAGCCACAAAAAAGAATGAGATCCTTTGCAGGGACATAGATGAAGCCGGAAACCATCATCCTCAGCAAACTGACACAGGAAGAGAAAACCAAACACTGCATGCTCTCATTCATAAATGAGAGTTGAGCAATGAGACCACAGGGACACGGGGAGGGAAACAGCACACACTGGTGGCCTGTCACGGGGGGAGGGGCAGAAAGGGGAGGGAGAGCATCAAGACAAGTAGCTAAAGCATGCAGGGCTTAAAATGTAGGTGACAGGGTGATAGGTGTAGTAAACCATCATGGCACATATATACCTATGTAAGAAACCTACACGTTCTGCACATGTATCCCAGAATGTAAGTAAAAAAATAAAAAATTTAAAAAAAGAAAAAGGAGAGAAAGAAAAAAGAAAAAGGCAAACAGTATTAGATATTATGTGTATCGATTTATGATACCATCAGTTCATATGAAAGTTCTAATTGCTTGACTTTATGGCCAACACTGAATTTTCTCTACTTTTCACGTAGTCATTCTGGTGGATGTGCAGTTGTATTTCATTTTGGTTTCAATTTACATTTGTTAATCAAATAAAATTGGATATAATTTCATATGTGTATTGTACATTTTAGTATCTCCTTTCAAGAAGTATTTGTTCAAGTATTTTATATATTTTTCTTGAGTTGCTTGCCTTTAATTTTTGAATTGTAGGAGATTTTTATCAATTCTGGATATGACTTCTTTATAGTTTTTTAAGGCTTATATTTATATTAGCAATTATTTAATTGAAGCTAAATTCATATTTTAAAACTTGTTAGTATTTTATTAACTTGTATTTTTTGATAATACTTTATAATGTTTGCATATATTTAGATCTATCTGCCCTCTAAACAGATTTTTCATAATTCTGTAATTTTTAGGCACAATTCTACAAAACAAGAGGGTTTTCTGGAACTTATATATGGTACCATAATATAAATGTCTTTATTTGAAAATGTGCACATGAAATAACTATATATATGCTCTGTGGCCCAGGCTGGAGTGCAGTGATGCGATATTGGGTCACTGCAACCTCTGCCTCCCAGGTTCAAGCAATTCTTCTTTTGTCGCAGCCTCCTGAGTAGCTGGGATTAGGATTACAGGTACCCACCACCACGCCCAGCTAATTTTTGTATTTTCAGTAGAGACAGGGTTTCACCATGTTGACCAGGCTTGTCTCCAACTCCTGACTTCAGGTAAACTGCCTGCTTCAGCCTCCCAAAGTGCTGGGATCAGAGGTGTGATCCACAGTGACTGGCCTGATAATTATAATGATCTTTCAATTAAGTTTTGTTATATGGGCTAAAATTTATATAAAATAGTTTTTTATAGAAAGATAAATAGAAAAAATATATTTTTTCCTCTAAATGGATTGGGAAAATAGAAAAGAAAAATAATCGGTCATTTCTGAATTATGCTTTTCGAATAGTATCTGTAAACAGTGATTGTTTTTTGTCTATATGTACCACTTCCTTGTTTCCCTTATAGAATAACACTACCATTATAACCAAGTCAAAATTTTAATGAACAACTAGCTCATTAAATTAGCATGAGCTAATTTAAAATTGTTTACAGGAATTTAACATAAGATCTCTAACATAATACTAGATTACCATAAAAATCAAACATGATTAACAGAAAAAGGGGATGAGAATACTTCAGTTAAAGTGTGAATGGTGAAATAAAGGTAATGCCACCTATATGTTCCAATTATACATACATAACTTTAATGAATTAGTACCTGGTATCTCTTGGGCATATTACATATATAAATAACTATAATGGCATGGATTAGTTATATATAAGTGTGCATGTATATATACATAATTTTTGTATATAGTATAGTGTTATATACATATATATGTATACCAAGTTGCTCAATTATAAAAAGTAAGAATAATGTGAAGTTTAACAATTATTTTCACCACTCCAAATATTTGAGAAATAGCAAAATGGTCAAAGTTTCCAGTTCAAGATAGCAGACTTAGCATATATGCTTGTATAACACAGTCTTCTTACTAAGCTGCCATTGAAGTGATATTATACATTTATAAAAAGGAAAAAAGCTATTCGTACAAACAAGGAGTAGAAAAGATCATGAATACTTGTGGTGATTTTAATAGATCTCAGAACTGGACTTTACCCTAATTCAAGGTATCAATTCCTATTACAGAGAAGCAGAAGCCACAGCCTAGGGTAAGTGCATGAGGGGTCTGCAGTGAAAATGGGCATCCTAGAGAAGACCTGACCTCAGAGCTAGGATCATTAAGTACCCAGGACTAGACTGAGAATGGTGAGGAACAAGAATTTCTGTCCATAGATACCCCTAGCCTTTACTCATCTCCTTTCAGTACTTCCCTCTAAAAATGTGATGATCCTCACACTCAAAAAATGACTGAGAGTTTGATTTTCTTCTGAGTTAAGAATGAAGAAAGATTTCTCTAAAGAAAATGAGTGCCCTGACTTTGGACAATAAAGGCTCCAAGATCAGGTATTGACCCAGGTAGTCATAGAAGTGCTTACCTTCAGACAGTCCTGCCTTCACAGCCTAATGCGTTCATGCTCCCTAAAGTTGAATGTTTCAGCCCATAAGCTCCACCTAAAGCCCCAGATCTCCCTCTCATCCTTCTTTTTCAGAGGAAATGTAACATGGAAATAGATCCAATAACTCAGCAGGGAGCTTATATCCCTTACATCAAACTATTCACCTGTCCTATTTCTTCATTTTTGAAATGTAAATTTGCAATGAAGGATTTGTACAAAACTATTAACACTTATTAAAAAGGAAGATCAAAATAAACAAAGCAGTGGGTCTTGGGATCAATGGAAATTATGGAGAGAATATTTACAAAAAGTCTATTCTAATTTTCATTCTTAGAGAAAGAAGGTATTATACTAATTAAAATGTTTAAATATGTGAAAAAGAAACTAGCAAAGAGCCATCAGTTATCACAAATATAATAAATAAAAATTATAAATAATTATCAGAAGATAAAATTTAAGTTATCAAGGAGAGCTCAGTAAAACAAACAAAAAACATGAAAGACAACTGAAAATGGGGGGGGGGGGGAAGTCAATCCAGCAAGTTCAATTCTCACCAAAAGGATTTTCAGAAAGAAAGGTCAGACAAAATGGAACAAAAGGGAAAATTAAAACAGTGTCTTCTGAAACTGAAAAAAGAGACCTAACTAGACAGATTGGAAAGCCTCACCAAATGTTGAGCAAAGAAAGTTTTAAGCCCACACAAAGACATATCTTCGAGAACGTTTATAATACTCTTGTTGAAAAGGAAATTTAAAAATCTTGAACAAAAAAATGTCAGCAGCAACGGAAAAGAATCAGACTGGAATAAGCCTCTCATTATCAACACAAAATATTTAAAAAATAATGAAGCAAAGCCTTCTAAGTTATGATAAAATGATGATTTGAGTTTCAATATCTATAATAAAATTTCAATTAATTATAAGAGCAACATGAAAATAACTTTAACAATCAAGTACTCAAATAACTTAGAGTCCATATGTTATTTCTGAAGTTACTTGAGGATATAGAGAAAGAAAACATATGGGAGTTCAGGAAAACGTGACTCTAAATATACAGGGATTCAGAAAACACTCCTTCTCACTCAGAAATATGGTATCTGAGCAATACTGCTGAACAAAGTCAGTCCATCCTGGGAAAGGTGGTTTAAGGGCACCTGTGGATGGGGGAAAATTTTCTGTTTTATGTAGAATATGACAGTGAGGTGGATAAATTTAAAGTATAGTTAAGGCATATTATTCTTTAATCAATATTCAAATAAAATAATTTGACACTGCTACAAAAACAGCTGAACAAACAGATTCATATGAAGGAAACTTTCATATAGCAATTTGTTTTCTTTCCAACTTTTAGGTTCAGGGGGCACATGCAAATGTTTCTTACCTGGGTAAATTACATGCCAAGGGGGTTTGAGGATTTGGCGTACAGATAATTTTGTTACCCAGATAATCAGAATAACACCCAATAGGTAGTTTTTTAATCCTCAGCCTCCTTCAACCCTCCACCCTCGAATTCAAGCCCCAGTATCTGTTGTTCTCTTTTTTGTGTTCATGTGTACTCAATGTTTAGCTCCCAATTATAAGTGGGAACACATGGTATTTAATTTTCCTTTCCTTCATTAATTCACTTTGGATTATGGCCTCCAGCTCCATCCAGGTTGCTGCAAAGGCTATGATCTCATTTTTTTAATAGCTGCATGGTATTCCATGGTGCATATGTACCACATTTTCTTTATCCGATCCGTTGTTGGTGGGCATCCAGGTAGATTCCATGTCTTTGCTTTTGTGAAGAGTGCTACAATGAACATACATGTGCCTGTATCCTTACCATAGAACAATTTATATCCCTTTGTGTATATATCCAGTAATGCGATTGCTGAGTCAAATGGTGGTTCTGTTTTAAGTTCTTTGAAAAATCTCCAAACTGCTTTCTAGAGTGGCTGCACTAATTTACATTCCCATCAGCAGGGTACAAGCTTTCCCTTTTCTCTACAACCCCACGAACATCTGTTACTTTCTGACTTTTTAATAATAGCTATTCTGACTGGTGTGCAGTGTTATCTCATTGTGGTTTTGGTTTGTATTTCTTTCTTTCTCTCTCTCTCTTTTTATTTTATTTATTTATTTATTTATTTATTTAAGATGGAGTCTTACTCTGTAGCCCAGGCTGGTGTGCTCACTGCAAGCTCTGCCTCCTTGATTCAAACAATTCTGGTGCCTCAGCCTCCTGAGTTGCTGAGATTGTAGGTGGCCGCCACCACGCCTGGTTAATTTTTGTATTTTTGGTAGAGGCAGGGTTTCACCATATTGGCCAGGCTGGTCTCAAACCCCTGACCTCAAGAGATCCACCCACCTTGGCCTCTCAAAGTGCTGGGATTATAGGCATGAGCCACTGCACCCGGCCTGGTTTGCATTTGTCTAATGATTAGTGATGCTGAGTGTTTTTTCATATGCTTGTGGGCTATGTGTATGTTTATGTATCTTCTTTTGAGAAGTATTTGTTGATGTCCTATGCCCATTTTTAAATAAGGTTGGTTGTTTTTTGCTTGGTGATTTAAGTTCCATATAGACTCTGGATGTTAGACTTTTCTCAGATGCATAACTTGCAAATATTTTCTCTCATTCTGTAGGTTGTCTATCCACTCTGTTGAGTGTCTTTTGCTGGGCAGAAACTCTTTCATTAGGTGCCATTTTTCAACCTTTTTGTTGCAATTGCTTTTTGAGTCTTTGTTATATTGCAAATTTTTGAGCAATTGATGAGAATAGGAAAAGAGATTTTATTTGGCCTTGATGCTAGAAATATTATATAAGTACTCAAATTCATGACTTTGACATTTGGAAATAACTATAATTCAGTATAACATATAATTACATATGTATACAAAATTATAATACATAATTTTGATATATCAGGATGTAAGCCTCCTGAGGACAAGAACATTTTTATTTGTTTGTTTGTTTTTCTGTTTTGTTCTCTGCTGAATCTTCTTTACCTAAAACAGTGTCTGGTATATGGCAGATACTAAATGAGTATTTGTTGGTTAAAAGAGTGACAAGTAATCTTAGCATAATGCAGGGCTCTTTAATAAAAGAGGTATATAATTTCATGGAAAAATAAAACATGTTTTAAGAATTTATGTCTTGTTGCAAAAGCCATTAACAAATCATATCATAGTTTAATGATGTCCATCAAAATGTGAGTTGAATGAGGACTATCGAGTAGTATTAGAAGTTAAATATTCTTTTCATTACGGAACACCAATAGTTAAATCTAGAATTATTTATATAATAATATTTTAAGTACTATGACCTTATAAACCTCTAAAATAAAAAAAAAAATCTATATAATTAATATGTTTTACCAGGATACTAGACTAGGTATAAAACAAGAAATTCTTTTTCATTATAAACTTTTGCAAATTGATTTTTGACTATGTGCATCTAATATTTTGATATTGAATAGGAAAAGATTGAAAAATCAGGTAAACAAAAGCAATCAAAGCAGAAAAAATCATGGGTAAAATTTTTAAATCAAACTTTTTAAATATATTTAAGTTCAGTTTGGTCTGTATCATAATGGTTGTTTTTATGGCTTGAATAAAGTTTTAAATCTAAATAAATCATATTTTTAAACTTTTTCATTTTCATATTTCAACTTGATATGTGATAAAGTGAGAATGTTATTACCTTTGGTATATGACTATTGCTTGTCTCATACTATTTCTACTTCTTTTTCAGAGTTCCCTGAGGAGGAACCTGTGCATGAAGAACCATATGGAAGGAAATTACTCATTTGGTAATAACTGTAAGAGGACCTAATGTCATTCATTTAACATTGAGTTTCTCTAGCTTTTGATGTGGGTTATGATCTTAGGCCAGAAAATTGAGTGGAGCTCTTTATTCCTTCCTTCACATTCTACTTCACTTCCTTGAAAGAAGACTTCAGTTTACCTAAGCAAGAAGCTAGATAATGGATGTGAACTGACAGATCAAGCCTATGGGACCAGTCACAGTCCAGAGATTGTTTATATTGTGACACACAAAAGTCTCTGCATCTATAGTCAGAAAAAAAAAAAAGTTGTATATGGCCCCCAGTTTGTCTAGTGAAAAAAAAAATTCCTCATTCTTTGCTATGGAAAATTAAAAGGAGCCTACTCACAGAACAGTATCATCCTTAAGTGCAGAAACTTCCTACTAAAGGCAAGACCCAACAACTAGCATTCTGAGACTTAGAACTGCAACTCCCCATAACAGCACTAAAATGAAGGCAAATAGAAGTAAAACTTGAATGGATGCGTCTCATCCTTGCTTGTCATGTTGACAATAAGAAATGGAAATATGCACACCCTTCTCAAAACTGAGGACATATTGTTTGCCTAGTACCAAGTTCAAAGCCAGGGTTTCTTTTCCTCTTGTAAGATAACTACCTGCTCAAAAAAAAAAAAAAAAAAAAAATTCCATTGGTGAAAGAAATACTTAAGAAATAATGTGAACTCTGTATAGGCAGGATCAACCAAGCATTGTGGAAGTGGTACCTCAGCTAGTACCTTCAAAATAGGTAAGATATATAAACAGGTGTGAAGGAAAAATGTAGGCCCAACAATATGGAGACATAACATATAACAAGGGCTTAGAGTAGAAATGAACATGATATATTCAGAGGGAGCAACAGGCTCTATCTTAACTTGTGCTAAGAAGCAGTGAGATTTTTAAATTGCATGTATAAAGCATATAGCATTTTGAAGAGACGAGTGAGTCATGGCAGTGAATACCCTATGGGTTCTTGTCTGCTCTGAGAGCCACTCATCTGTTACGATAAAAATATTCTGCATGTGTGTTTCTGTATAATCCCGCTTGTTATGTTTTGTAGATGGATGTTAGGTTTAAAAACAGGCTCTTGGTGAGATGGAAGAGCATTATGAATCCAAGTGTTAAACTGCCAGTGCTCTTTAAGTAAAATGCTAATCCATACTCTGAATTATGTAACTCTTAGTAAACCCTAAAGTGGGTGATGTAGAAAATAAATGTGAGAATAATTGAGGATATACTAAAAGTGTGATCATCTGTTTTCACAATAGCTGCGTGGTCTTCACATTTAGGAAAATAGATGTTTAAACAAGTGTGGAAAAAGGTGCTTAGGAATCAGTAATTAATTAAAACAAAAAAAGAAGTGAATACAATTTCCTCAGCATACCTGTAATGAAGGAAGTGAAGACTGATTTTCAGCCAACACCAACCGAACAACCAAAACTTCCTCTGATGCTTAGTTAGAGCCAGAAGTGGTCAGCTGTCACACCACAGGGGCCTGGACAAGAGGTCACGGGACCAATTACAATTTAGGGATTTTTTACAATGTTGAAAGGGAATCCTTATAATTCCAATTAACCAGGAAAAGCATGGATAGATTGGGTTTAATAAAAATTGCTCTAGCTAGAAACAGATTTTTCTTAGAAGTATTTGTTAATATAATTTGTTTCTTTTTCTTTCTATTTTTAGGAGGCAATATATTCAGCTAAAATAAATCTAATCATTTTTGTCACTTTTTCATCACAAGGTACCCGTGGCATGCGGTAGGCTTTAGCGATGTTACAGACATCCTCATAACAATAGTAATTGTTTGGAAAACAGGTGATGAAACATTTAATTATGTTTAATTTCAATAAGTATTAAGCATCAACATATCTTTTCACATAATTGATAAATTAATTTAAAATTCAAAGATCCTAAAAAGGTATTTTTGCTCATCTCAGACCAAAGATCCTAAAAAACGTGTTTTCACTCATCTCAGACCCACCTATTCTGAAATAGCAATTGGCAGAGTTTCCTATATAATTTTAAAACTTTATACTTATAAAAACATGTAATGGTATATTAGGATAAAATTTATATTAACTGAATGTATATTATTTATTAATGAAAATTTATTTTTTAATCATAAAATAGAACTCACTGTACTATATTATATTTTGATAACAAGAAAGCAGACATGCTGTAGCTATATAAGGCCCTTGCAAACAAAGCAACTAAGGAAAATCTTAGGGCATGTTACCATCCAAAGAGGAAGTAATGATGCAATTTTCAAATAAGCTCAACAAAATTTGATATACATTAAAGATGAAATTATTTTGAGGTATTTTAATAACCTTGAGGTATCTTCACATGAAAGCAATAAAACATATACTTAATTTTTTATTATTGTGGAAACAGAATTTCTATGAGACAATATTCATATATTTACACATCTGATTTTATACATAGACTTATTTCATCCAAAGAACAGGTTATAATTGTTTAATCCATTCTCTGGCATAGAGAAATAACATGAGAGATATATATTGAGATAATCTATATTTTACTATTGATAAAGCCAAGATTCAGATAGACAATGACACAGATCTAGTAAATGGTAGAGTTGGGACATGAATGAACAACTGTCAGGTTCCAAATGCCGTGTACTTTCCACTATAAAATATTTTCTTTCTTCTTTCTTTTTATCCACTTTGAAGTGTTATTCGATTATTTTCTACTAAAGGTAGTTTTCTTGGTTGTCATTACTCTCAGATGGGTTCTAATACTTCTCTGGTTATCCATTATATTTGGAGTAGTTCTCATACTGAGAAACAATCTAAATTCTTTTTAGATTGAGTTGCAGTTCATAATTTTTTTCACCTTTAGTGACTTTTATCTTCTCTCAGTGTTTTCCTATGCTATATACTATCATCACCTGGCAACTCTTAAACAATTAAAACTTGAACTGAAACATTCGTCTCCCCAATTATCAACCAGCTTATTCATATTAATTAATATCAATATACATTTTCTTCAACTGCAGATAGTCCTCCTTTTCCTTGAAACCTCCGTTTTCATTCTTTATACCGCTTTCCATAATCTCTTCATTCATCATGTCTCTGAAACTTGGTGTATCATTTCAGTCATTCTCTGATTCTATTTTTTTCCAGTTCCCTTTTTTTTCTATTGCTCTTTAACCACACTGCTTGAAGAAAACAACAACAATAACAACAACAACAACAAAAGCCTAACTTTTCTACACATACACCTGGCTACTAAGCATCATTAGAGATACCGGGAGAATGATGTAGATTTGTGCAAATACTAATTTGTGACATTCTTCTTCACCTAGAACCTTGCAATCTTTCCCCCAATTCCTTCTTCATTTCTCGTTCCCATTTCTTATGCAATCTATTTAAATATTTTTCACAAGTCTCTATAAATTGCCCTAAACTGTCCTTAAATTCCCCTCTCCACTTTTCTCCCATGTTCAGAAATATCAACAATAGTACAGAAATTGTTGAATTAGTGCATATTTACATTGAAATAGGAGTCATTTAACAAGATGAATCTCAACTTCTGCCACCAAACAAATAAACTCACCTATGTCTGCCCTGCCCTATTCTTTAACTCTCCTTTTCCAATGGAAGCAATATCACTTACCAATTTTATGCCACTTTTTCCCCTTTCTCCTTTTATTGCTGCCCTCTTTGCTAAGGTCTATTCATTAGGGTATAAACATTAAGTTACCAAGTTATCTCATTAAAGGTCCTCAATCTGTTGGCTCTCTATCCTCTATCCTTCACCATAACATTCTTCTCTTCAAGGTATTTTAAGAGTTTTCAACACTGTTACTTTCTTTACTTGCTCATATTCCTCACTTGAACCCCAGCACCTTGACAATTGCCTCATCATAACAATAAAATTTATTTCAATAAATATCTCTCCATCTTATTATCAATAGAAAGAAATAATATTCTTTTTACTTGATCCACTGGCAGTATTTTAAATTGCCAAACATTTTTTTGTACAATTATCTGTCTTCCTTCTAGTTTTCTTTCTAATTATTTTTCTATTTATAATGTGGACTGCCCATTCTGTAAAAGTTTTAAATTTTTTTTTGGAATCTTTATTGATTTTTTTTTTAAATTGTCACCATAGAATATTTGCTGCTAATTTACATTAAATAGCCCAGTGGCTGTCATATAGAAAACATATGGTAAATATTTATTAAATGGATGAATTAAAATTATTTTTTCTGTTAAGACATGCTCTGTGCAATGCCAGTCAGCTTCAGTTTCTAATGCTTATTTTTAAGTTATGTTTGAGATGAGTTTCTTTATTTTGATGTATATATGAGGAATTGTGTTTCTTAGATTGTTTAGATATGCTCTGCTTAATTTTCTTCCCTTGCACAATTAGTATAAAAAATAAGTGGGACTATAAAAATCTCTGTAAAAATTTAGACGGTATCATGAAAATTTATTTTCTTTTTTAATACAAAAGATTGTACAAAAAATTTGATGATTATTAGAACCTAGCTTTGTTAACATAAACACAAGAGGGAATAGAATTTTACATTTTGACCTAGTCAGATTTATCCAAACTTGCTAGAATCTATCTTCTTCCATCTCTTTCTAGAAAGAAACCCATTCATGATCATTTGTGATATGGTTTGGCTGTGTCTCCTTCCTCATCTTGAATTGCAACTCCCGTAATTCCCACCTTGTAGGAGGAATCCAGTGGGAGATAATTGAAGTCACAGGGGCAGTTCCCCTCATACTGCTTGCATTGTAGTCAGTAAACCTCACGAGATCAGATGGTTTTATATTGATTGGTTCTCATTCTTGCTTTTCCCTGCTGCAATGTAAGAGACATGCCTTTCACCCTCCATCATGATTGTGAGGCCTCTCTAGGCATGTGAGTCCATTAAACTGTGTCCACTAAACTCCATGAACTGTGAGTCCATTAATCATCTTTTTCTTTATAAATTACCCAGTCTCAGGTATGTCTTTATTAGTAGCATGAAAACAGACTAATACAGTAAATTGTTACTGAGACTGGGGTGCTGCTGTAAAGATACCCAAAAATGTGGAAGCAACTTTGAAACTGGGTGACAGGCAGGAGTTGCAAGAGTATGGAGGACTCAGAAGGAAACAGGAACATGTGGGAAAGTTTGGAACTTCTAGAGACTTGTTGAATGGCTTTACCCAAAATGCCAATAGTGATATAGACAAATAAAGTCCAGGCTGAGGTAGTCTCAGATGGAGATGAGGAACTTCTTGGGAACTGGAGAAAAGATGACTCTTGTTATGTTTTGAAATATAGACTGGAGACATTTTGCCCCTGCCATAGAGATTTGTGGAACTTTGAACTTTAGAGAGATAATTTAGAGTATCTGGTGGAATATATTTCTAAGCAATAAAGCATTTAAAAGTTGACTTGGGTGATGCAAAAAGCATTCAGTTTTATAAGGTAAACAGAGCATAAAAATTCAGAAAATCTGCAGCCTGAAAATGCGATCGAAAAGAAAATCCCATATTCTGAGAAAAAATTCAAGCCGGTTGCAAAAATGTGCATAAGTAATGAGGAGCTGAATATTAATCCCAAGGCAACGGGGAAAATGTCTCCAGGGCATGTCAGAGATTTTCACGTCAGCCACTTCCATCCCAGGCCTGGAGACCTAGGAGGAAAAAATAGTTTCATGCGCCGGACCCAGGGTCCTCATACTGTGTGCAGCCTGGGACTTGGCGCCCTGCATCCCAGCTACTCCAGCCATGGCTGAAAGGGGCCAATGTAGAGCTCAGACCATGGCTTCAGAGGGTGCAAGCCCCAAACCTTGGTAGCTTCCACGTGGTGGTGAGCCTGTGAGTATACAGAAGTTAAGAACTGGGATTTGGAAACCTCCCCCTAGATTTCAGAGGATGTATGGACATGCCTGGATGCCCAGGCAGATATATGCTGCAGGTGTGGGGCCCTCATGGAGAGTCTCTGCTAGGACAGTGCAGAAGGGAAATGAGGGGTCAGAGTCCCCACAGAGTCCCTACTGAGGCACTGCCTAGTGGAACTGTGAGAAGAGGGCCACTGTCCGCCAGACCCCAGAATGGTAGATCCACTAACAGTGTGCACCATGCACCTGGAAGAGCTGCAGACACTCAATGCCAGCCAGTGAAAGCAGCCAGGAAGTAGACTGTATCCTGCAAAGCGAAAGGAGTGGAGTTGTCCAAGACCATGGGAACCCACCTCTTGCAACAGTGGGGCCTGAATGTGAGACATGGAATCAAAGGAAAACATTTTTGAGCTTGAAGATTGGGCTGCCCCACTGGATTTCAGACTTGCATGGGAACTGTAGCCCCATTGTTTTGGCCAATTGCCCCCATTTGGAATGGTTGTATTTACTCAATTCCTGTACCCCCATTGTATCTAGGAAGTAATTAACTTTCTTTTGATTTTACGGGCTCATAGGGGAGAGGGACTTGCCTTGTTTCAGATGAGACATTGGACTGTGGACGTTTGAGTTAATCCTGAAATGAGTTAAGACTTTGGGGGAATGTTGGGAAGTCATGATTGGTTTTGAAATGTAAGGACATGAGATTTGGAAGGGGCTAGGGATGAAATAATGCGGTTTGGCTGTATCTGTACCCAAATCTCCTCTTGAATTATATCTCCCATAATTCCCGCATGTTGTGGGAGGGACCTGTGGGAGTTAATGAATCATGGGGGCAGTTTCCTCATACTGCTTTATGTATAGTAAATAAGTCTCAGGAGATCTGATGGTTTTATAAAAGGAGACTTCTTTCACTTGCTTCTCATTCTCTCTTTTGCCTGCTGTGATGTAAGATGTGCCTTTTGCCTTCCTCCATGATTTTGAGGCCTTCCCAGCCATGTGGAATCATGAGTCCATTAAACTTCTTTTTCTTTATAAATTACCCAGTCTCGGTTATGTCTTAATCAGCAGCATGAAAACAGACTAATACAATTTGTGGAAACCAAATCCATGAAGCCAAGGTAGAATTTATTATCATTTGATAATATTTTGATTTTGAGTATACTTAATCATAATATAAAATTGGATCAAAGGTAAATTGATTCTCTAGGTACATACATGAGGGTTTTCTGAAATGCTGATATGCTGTCACATAATAAATGTTATCTAATATGTTTCTCAAATCTCTTATGAATTCAATTACCGTGAGATACTAAACAAAACAAGAACAAAAGAAATGACTCTAGCATATAAATGCCTTCTTCAAATGAGCCTTTGTTCTTCTACAAGGCTCTGGATTAATTATCATCATTATTCTAAGCATCTGGTTCACTGCTTTGATTTAATGAAAGGTTAGTTTGACCCCACACTCAAGCAGTCTTTATAAAGCAGTAGAAATAACAATTATTACCTGGAGATTATTTATCAAAAGCAAGGTTTCTCAAGGATGAAGTGGTCACTATTTATCAAATAACTTACCTTCACATGCTAGATAAAGTTGACCTGAACTTTAGCTATTGCAGATATATTAAGGATAATAATTTTTCCCTCAAAATGAATGCTAAATTACCCAAGAAAAAAATACATTGCTTCTTTAAAGTGTTTACATGTTAAAATTTTGCTATGATCAAGTGAAAGCTTGAAGCTTCTGAATATACACTCCAATAGTTTCTTATTTCCCCTAGATAAGTATTAATATAGTAAATGCCAAGTTACTGGCTCTTTGATGTCATTCTAATGCCTTGGGCACTTCTAAGAAACAGAAGTTGTGGGTTAGAAGGTGCCTGAAGAAAAAAAACAGATAAATCTTTACTGTTAACTGTTCAATATTTGACTGTACATAGATATATACATACATATGTGTGTTTCAGAAACAGACTTGAAAAGATTTTTGGCACAGAATCACACTGAAATAGAAAAGTAATCAAATTAACATTGAAACTATCTTCTCTAAGGAAGAGATGAACTTACTGAAATTTCCCTCCCCATACCCGCAAGCAAAAGGTAAGAAGTTGCCTTTTGAAAGCCCATGGATTTTCTTTTCATTCTTGATGCTATAAGCTGATCCTGATTAGAAGGGAAATACCATAAAGTTAAATCAGGCTTACATAAATCATAGAGTAAAGAGACTTTGCATCTTTTCTTCCCCCCATCATTTTTGCTTGGTCTGGGAGCAGAAGAACGGAAGGATCAGAACTTGGCAGGGAGAAGCCATGAGCAAGGTACTGTCCCTTGTGTCATGCCAGTGTTAGCAGAAGGTATTTTCAGATAAAGGTATTAGCTAAGGTGTTAGGATAATCAGCTAATTGATGATTTTATTTGTAGTCGGAGGAGACAGAGTTGTACCAATCTCTCAAGTGCAGGGATATTAAGCTTCCAAGTCCTGAAACACCAGAGGTTATCTATCAATAAAACTCCCAGCAGCTAAAGGAATGTTTGCAACTCTAAAGTCCCAGAATAAATATTGTAGTTGTAGGATGGTTGAAACTGGTGTTATTATACTAAACGATAGACAACTGGCTAAAATATAAAGACTG
Source organism: Macaca fascicularis (assembly GCF_037993035.2). Lineage (NCBI taxonomy): Eukaryota > Metazoa > Chordata > Mammalia > Primates > Cercopithecidae > Macaca > Macaca fascicularis. The sequence continues at coordinate 56,641,645 of NC_088391.1, read as the reverse complement.
AAAATGCCCCAGAGGTTGAGAAATCTATTTGCTCATGTTTTAGGTAAATGTTTCAAAATCTGTTTTGAAATATGTTGCTCTGAAGGGAAAGCTCTATTTCTACTAACAATTAAGAACTGCGTCTCTAACTTGTATACTTGTATTTTGCCACTAGCAGTATTTCTAAAAGCAGTGGCAGTCCTATGTTCTCCAGGTATCATTCAGTAGCAAGGCAGGTTGGGAAGCTACCAAATTGTCTGTCTATATTAAAATATGCACAGCTAGGCAAGTTACTAATAGAGTCCACAGACTCCACATTGACTGGATCCAGATTGAAAGATTGAATTAACATACCATTCTGTATTCAGTTATTCCTTCTTCACTTAGCAAATGTGAGTTGAGAGCCTACTAATGCCAAGCACTTCTGTAACACACAAAGAATGCCTCCTAAGCTGCAACCTAGGCAGGATTTCAATGTGCCAATTTGATGCTTCTCCTTTATTGTGACTATCTTGGAACTACGTCTTATGAAGAACACTAGAGGTGGAGAGGAACAATTTGAATGAACTCCTTGGCCAGTTCCACCTCTCTAGGGGTTGCAGAGATATTAATAGCCTAGGCCAGTCAGAATCTCCAATGACAACATTCACAAACAGAAAATAAACTCTTTAGTTAGTGTTAAAAGCAATGTATGGAGTAATATGTGTTAGCAAATGTGTTGATGTAAAAGAAATACAGTTCTAATCAGAAGAGGCATTGAGTAATGACGATGAAACTCTGACTTGGAATTTGGTTTTATAGTCTATTTTAAAATGAAGCAAAGTAAAGGATTAGGATCAAGCTTTCAAAAGCTTTCACAAGATCTTAAGAAAGAGACAAATCAAAGTTTTTCAAGCGTGTTTATATTCATCTAAGTCTTCTTTTTGATTTTTCTGTTTTGAAATATTAGAACATGTAACCTATTAGTAATCATTTTAAAGAATAAAAAGAGACAAAGCATTCATAAATATATTGATAAAATATTCTTAAAATACAAATCTTATTTCAGAAATAAATATAAAATATTTACTTCTATAAAAATGTGATAACTTATGTCTCTATTATGTACATTGTGATAACTATACAATCATGTTGCAAATGTAAGTATTTTAGAACTTTCATTTATTATTCATATGTTTACATACTGAATGACATATCAAAACTATAATATACATAAATCAAAGCTTTTTTCTTACTGAATAATTTTTATGTAGACTTTTAAGGCAACGAAGTTGTAAACCTTTATCTTTAAAAATCTGTATTTGTGGCTATAGGATGCACTATATGCCTTATTGGGCCTTGATGGAGTAATCGAGTCTTTCTGAAAAAGGCTTCAAGACACTATCATAATTATTAACTTTCCTCTCCTTGTGACTCCAGCACTCAGCATAGATCCTGTCCTTAATAACTTAGTATTTCTTGAATAAATGAATAAATAGCCATCATGTCATTTGGTGGAATTATTAGCTCAAGAGAGGGTTAGACATTTTTCAACAGATTTTTTGAAAGCATACTGTGTGCCACACATTGATGTAACTTACAGATATTTTATCAGCAACCCCCAAATTAGAATAAATGGACTCACTATTATTGACTTATTTTGTAGTTTTTAAATTACAAGGCAACAAAGATGTTTTAGCATAAGTTTACTCCACTTGAATAACTGAGACATGCTATAGAGTAAACCTGCTGATTTTTCTTTCTTTCTTTTTTTTTTTCTGGTGATCTATATCCACATTTCAGAATTTAGTAGAAGTAACTGAATGGCATCTGAAGGTTCAGCTCATGGTGATTCTCAACCAGGAGGCATTTTGAAACTCTCAGGGAGTACTTGGCAATATCTCATGTCTGAAAACATTTTTGGTGGTCACAAGATATTATGGGCACCTACAGAGTAGAAGTCAGGAATGCTGCTAACCATCCTACAAAATGAGTATAGCCTCCTACAACAGGGAATTATCCAAGCCAAAAGGTCAATAAATCCGAGGTTGAGAAACTCTGAGTTAGAAGAAGCATTCTTTCAGGGAATAACACACTGTATTTTTTTAAAAAAAGAAGAAGAAGAGGCATTCACATTATTTGAGACCTCAAAATTTGTGTCTAATAATGGAACCTTAATCTCTTTCATTGTTATGGCTGACAATAACAGAATAAGGATATTTACATATATGCCTATCTATATTAAGAAAAAAATCCCAAATTACTTGTACAAGTACAGGTGCTGGTACATACAAAAGCTTTCAGTACAATTAGACTAGCATTCATTCACCTCTCTCAATTCAGATACACAATATCTCAAAAAAAAAGAAGCTGTATATTTTATCTTTAGGAAGTCATCTTTGTCTCTGTTGTATTTATGTTGTTTTTTAAACAAATGGACCTCCAAATCCCAATGACTTAATCCAATAAAATGTTATTTCTTGCTCAGCCAAAAGTCTAATACGGCTGTTCAAATTGGGAAGTAGCTTTGTGCCATTTGGTGATACAATCTAGATCAGCTTCATATTATGGTTTTACCATCTGCAGGATCTCAGAATATCTACCTTCAACTTGCAGAAGGAGACAGCACTATAAACTCGCTTTTTAAATGCCCTGGCACAGAGACTTACTCATTTTTCCTGCTCCATTCAATTGGTGACAAGTGGTCACCTAACCGCACCTAGATTCAAAAAGTCCTGAACAGCAATGTTCCATCATTAGTTTCACATTATACAAGAAACAGGACACATTTTGTGTATGTGTGTGTACAGCTAGTTTTCACTGCCACAATCCAACTCATTTATCCCATTACCCACTTCAAATGGGATCTAATTAAACTAAAGAGCTTCTGCACAGCAAAATAAACTACCATCAGAGTGAACAGGCAACCTACAGAATGGGAGAAAATTTTTGCAATCTACTCATCTGACAAAGGGCTAATATCCAGAACCTACAAAGAACTCAAACAAATTTACAAGAAAAAAAACAAACAACCCCATCAAAAAGTGGGCAAAGGATATGAACAGACAGTTCTCAAAAGAAGACATTCATACAGCCAACAGACACATGAAAAAATGCTCATCAGCACTGGCCATCAGAGAAATGCAAATCAAAACCACAATGAGATACCATCTCACACCAGTCAGAATGGCGATCATTGAAAAGTCAGGAAACAACAGGTGCTGGAGAGGATGTGGAGAAATAGGAACACTTTTACACTGTTGGTGGGATTGTAAACTAGTTCAACCATTATGGAAAACAGTATGGCGATTCCTCAAGGATCTAGAACTAGATGTACCATATGACCCAGCCATCCCATTACTGGGGATATACCCAAAGGATTATAAATCATGCTTCTATAAAGACACATGCACACGTATGTTTATTGCGGTGCTATTCACAATAGCAAAGACTTGGAATCAACCCAAATGTCCATCAGTGACAGACTGGATTAAGTAAATGTGGCACATATACACCATGGAATACTATGCAGCCATCAAAAAGGATGAGTTTGTGTCCTTTGTAGGGACATGGATGCAGCTGGAAACCATCATTCTTAGCAAACTATCACAAGAACAGAAAACCAAACACCGCATGTTCTCACTCACAGGTGGGAACTGAACAATGAGATCACTTGGACTCGGGAAGGGGAACATCACACACCAGGGCCTATCATGGGGAGGGGGGAGGGGGGAGGGATTGCATTGGGAGTTATACCTGATGTAAATGACGAGTTGATGGGTGCTGACGAGTTGATGGGTACAGCACAGCAACATGGCACAAGTATACATATGTAACAAACCTGCACGTTATGCACATGTACCCTAGAACTTAAAGTATAATAATAATAAAAAATAAAAAATAAAAAAAAGAAAAGAAATCTATTCATTACTGGACACTATACTAGATTTGTGAGACACTTAGAAATGAATTGTTCTTGCCTTCAAGAGATGTAAAGTCTAGTAAGGGACAGCCTTTAATAATCTCAGAGGTTATTCCTGTATATTGAAAACCTGTTGTTGAAAAAATTCAAAAGAGCCCTTTGAAATACCTCTAGAGTTTGTTAGTGCAAATGTTATCTCAAAATCATTTGTAGTTGTGATCTCTAAGCACATTTAATTTTAGGGAAAGAATATAGAGGGAAATTGCCATAATCAGTATCTTTGCTAGAAAGTTATAGCAAGAATTTCTAAAATCAAAGAAACCTATCACTAATAGGTGTCCCTACTTACATAGAGGCAACTTTGTTTTCTGATGTATTTCAAAAAATTTGCAAAAGCTACTTTCATATTTAGCTTTTCAACCATGCAAGGAAATGTCTTTTGTTCTAGATTTTGCCATTTTTTCTGGACATGGATAAATAAATACAAATAAATAAAATAAAACTTGAAAATATGGCCACTTAAACATGTGTTGTACAAAGACATATGCCACATCTTACTATCCTCTCTGGTTACAGAGAAATCACTTCTATTCTGCTTCAAAATCAGTCCTATCCTTTCAAGCTGGTGTTTCACAAAAGTAGGCCCTTGGGAATAACCAGTTTATTGTTCTTCACTGTGGCAGAAAACTTTATCTACCTACAATAAAATCCTTTTTCCTGTCTTAATAATAGGTTTTCATTTTAACTCGGCACTTTACCTCTCAGAATGGAAGACTGCATTTTTCAACTTCTTTATAGGATAAGTGTGATCATGTGACAAATGAGACGGAAATGTGGTGGAAATGTAGTGTGACACTTATTAGATAATAGTTTCAGGGGAATAGATTCAACTCCAAAATCCATTGTTTGTCCTTTCATGTTGTTTTCTTCTACCAGTCAACACCTTGGCTCTGATATCTGCATCTTCAGCTGTCATATTGAACCATAAAGATCTCAAAAATATAGCTGTACATATGGTATCATGATGCAGTGGAAAGATAGGAGCCTGGGTTTCTGATGAATGCTTTGGATCTGCCATACCTCACCTGAACATATCTCCAAATTTGTTTTTCAGTGAGAGAGATATGCATTTTATCTTGTTTCAGCTACACTCATTCATTTTTTCCTTTTTCTGTCTCTTATTTTCAGTTGAACTTTATCGTAACAGGTACTCATAACAAGAAGAGTGATGCTGCATTACACCTATACTTTCAAGATTCCAGTTGATCTTTATGTCTCTTATAAGTCATTTTTCAGCTGCTCTAGAATTGGGTGATCCTTTCTCTGAACACTTGTAGAAGCTGCCATTTTTAATACTCTACTTTATGACTCTTTTTTCTGGTTTCAGTAAACTGTTGCAGGATAACATACAACCTGAAAGGTGCACATATTATCATTGCAGAGCTCAATGCATTTTCAGAAGGTAAATGTACCCAAGTAACAATTATCAGTATCCAGGAAGACTCCTTTGTAATAACTTCCAGTTGCTATAGCCCACCAAAGCATAATCATTATCTTGGCTTCTATTTGTATACAGTTCAGACAAATCCAATCTATGTTGTTTAAAATATGGTATATGATTTTGAGTCTGATTTGTTTTCTGCAATACTATGTAAGTGAAGCTCTTTGCTATACTCTGATAGTTTGTTATCCCCAAAATTTGTATGTTGAAATCCTAACTCCGCAATGATGGTATTAGGAGGTAGGGCCTTTGAAAGTGATTAGGTTATGAGAGTTTCACTTATGGATAGGATTAGTGTCCTTAAAAAGCAGGTCCAAAGGAACTTGCTCACCCCTTCCACTATGTGAAGCCATAGCAAAAACTGGAATGTGGACATTCATTACATACCAAATCTCCTGGCAACTTGATCCTGGGCTTCCCAGCCTCCAGAACCATGAGAAATAAATTTATGTTGTTTATAAGCTATGGTATTTTGTTATAGCAGCCCAAATGAACTAAGACACTCATTCCCGTTTATACATGTTGTATTCATTTGCGCATTCATTACTTTATAATATTTTCTAGTATACTATACCACATTTAAAAGAAAAATTTACTCTAATAAACCATTGAGCTTTTTTCCCCTAGTTTGTGAGTATTACAGTGCTACTACTTATATTCTTTTACCTGTCTTTGGCAAAATTGTTCATTTCTTCTTTGTTGGGAATAGCTAGAAGTGTAATTGATGGGTCACAGGACATAGAAGTGTAATGGTAACCAAATAGTGTTCCCATGTGGCTATGCCAATTTATACTACCCACTGTTGGTCTGTAAGTAGTAATCCATATGTCTCACTGTTCATTGGTAATCCCCATAGAAAGCTAACTAATCTAGGTTTTATTTATGTCTTTACTCTATTATGTATTGAGAAAAGGGGCACAAAATTTCCATTTGCATATCTCTTTAACCTACCACTTTCACAGTATTCAGAAATATTTGCAGTGATAGCTACTGTGTTACACTGAAGAAGTCTGTTAGTTAAATTATTAAACAAAGATTGCCAAAGTTAATAAGTTAGTATTAATTAGGTCATTTTTAACAGTCTCAGGATATTTTTATATGACCTGTTATTGACTACACAGAGATATTTTACTTGTTTAAATATAAGTAATACATTTAAACAAATCTTATGAAATTATTAAAATAAATTTTGTATTTTCAGGGTAATAGATAATAGATGTTTGGATATGGCACTCATGCTAAGAATATATTACAAATACAAGGAAGTTTGATCTGGTAATGAAGACATTTCTTTATATAACTAAAAGTAAGAAAGAATCTCCTACAATATAAACCATTCTTTACTGAGCCATGAACTTCACTGACCTCAGCTGGCCTAACTTGTCACTGGCAACTTGCTAGGCTTTACCACAGCCCTTGAGACTGATGGTGACATTATATTGCCTAGCCACCTTTGCTCTCATCACTTCTGGCTTTATATGTACGTACTATAACTTCATGGCTTTGTGGTGATAGCATGGCCTTCTGGAAATGTGTAAGTGCTATATGCTGGAGAGAGATGGTGCTCTTTGGAGTAGGAACATTTATCTTGGTGCTAGCAAGAAATAATTTGGATCAAAAGTGGAAATTACTTATCATTAACAATCAAGGTTAGCAGATCTATAATAGAGCTCCATACCAGGCCTATGCTGGGAATTTAGAATAAAAGGCAATGTGATTGTGGGAACATGTCATAACCAATGAATATTGGAGAGAGTAGGACCATAGATAGAAAGCTGAGTTATTTTGGAAACTCCCTCCAAAACCCAGAACAGTGAGAACAGATACAAGGTTATCAGCAGGAAAGAGAACCTACCAGATCTAAGTAGAAAGCAATTATCAGGCCACAGACAAAGAACGCAAATAAGGCTCTTCCTTGGATGACAATATTCTGTGGAAGTGGGGAAAACATGGGTAGCCAAGAGCGCCATACCAAATAATTTCAGAGAGCTCACACAGCCCTTTAACATGCGCATTTCACATGGCAAAGGGAGGAAAGAAAAGCAGGAAAGGGAAGAGTTGAAGGACAGGGAGAACATGTACACTGCTAAGCACTGAGGTTACCAAAGTGAACTCAGTACATACAGTTACCACCATTACAGAATTTATGATCTAGAAGAGAAGGCAGACTCTCATATTATAAACTATAATGTTATGGGATAAGTTTCATATTAATTTTGCCAAAGGTACCCTGATATAAAGAAAAAACATAAAAATCAGATTCAAACAAACTTGAGATTCAATTCTGAGGCTGCCACTTCTTTATTCTGTTTATCTGTAAAATGGGAAGAATAATGGCAACCCGATACACATTTTTGTTATGATTAAAGGTAATGATCAATTTAAGTGGCCAGCTCTATAATCTTAATCAAACCTAATATTGTTTTAATGGATTTTATTATCTTTTGCCAGTCACTTGTCTAACTCCTTTACATATTTTAACTAATTTAATCTTCATAATATTTGCATGAGGGAAATGTGGTTAGTATGTAATTATGTATAAGAGATTTAAATCACAGAGAGGCTTAGACATGAGACCAAGGTTGTTTACTTAGGAACTGGTTGAGTTATACTCAAATACAAGCAGTGTACATCTTAAGCAATTAATACATAGTATGTTAACAAATAACAAAGTCAAGTGGGAATGCAGATGTATGTTCCACAATTCCTTTGTTTATAAGTAAACAGAAACCTAAAGTATCACAGACCAGAGTGGGTTGGAAATAAGTTTACTTAACTTAATCTCAGAAAGGTCAATGGTACAGATAGCCTTAGGATGACTAGACTCAGAAACTTGAATAGCATATTTCCTTCTCTTGCTCTTACCTTAGTTTCCTTCTTTGTGTCAATCACTCAGTGATACTTGACCCACAGCAAAGGTCAGTGCAGTGCTTGTGTCTTCATTGCCTTAAGGCTATATAGGAAAATGACACTTATTTTCTCCAACTTTTGTTTGAACAATACCGAGGCAGAGCTCTGACTAGCCAAGATTGGGTTAATGGGCTCACCATAAACCAATGTGAAGTGGAGTTTATGTCAAGAAAAGTACAGACAGAAGGAGCAAGCCAAATAAGGTTACTGGGTTTTGGGGTGTGAGATATTTATTTGTCTTATTAAAAAGTTTGAACTGAGTAAATTTATGTGGTTAGAGAGAAGGGGCTGGTGAATTCTAGGATGGTTTTGACTTCCTGAACATTATACAAGCTTCATTTTTTTTTCTATGATGTAACTTTAAATAAATTCATTACATTATTAATTATAGTTGTATTTGACAAATTTTAGACACCTTCAGTATATTATATATGGCATTCCAATAGAAGGAATTTGACTAAAATGAAGATTTCTGCTCAGAATATAGATAGGACAAGAGATGTAAAATACCTTGAAAGGAAAAGAAGTCTTAATTCTTTACAAAAGGTTATCTGAATGAGTTTCTTGATTATTTCCATCTTTTAAAAAGGTACATATTATGTGGTAATTGTTCTTTTAACTACTGACACAATTAATGCCTAATGCATGAGAAATATAATTTATGGTTTTACTTGGCATGTACTTAAGCACCTGCATAGCAATTATTGGTGTGACATTTTTGTCTGCACTATAAAGCATTGCACATCTTCTCTTTCATCAGTTCAAAAATGAAGCAAGGAGCCTTGCTCCTTGGGGAGTACCTGCCCTGATCTTATCTGGTAGAATGAAAATATGATTGCCTTCCTGACACTGTAAATTATTCTTTCCCAACGCTAGGATTCTTCTGCAATAGAAGTCTACACCATTAGTGTGACTCTTCTGCTCTATAGGAAGTTGTTTTACCTTTACAATACTTGAATAGAAGAGCTTTCTTCTTTATTTTTTAATTTTAAATTATATGGCAAATGAACATCACAAAGGAGTATTTCTTATGAAATAAAGCATAAAACATTTCTCCCTATTGTAATGACTAATATGAGGATCTCATTCAAATGGTGAGTGAATATCAAAACTAGAGTTGAATGAAATTATATCAATGTCTTTCTTTGAAACAAGTAGTTAAATGGCTCTCTCCGGTGAACTTTTTCTTTGGCTTTTTTCCTTTTACATTGAATCAGAAACACAAACAGCCAATAACTGTCACCACCTTGAAAGTAAAAGTGAAATCCTTGTTTGTGTGGTCTCTGTAGACATTTTCATGCCAAAGGTTGTGATTTCTCCAAGATTCTTATTATACCCAATGACCTCAAATGCTTTTGGATGAAGTTGTGCACTTTTGTCTGATTTTTCTCTTACCTGATAACATTCAACTTCTTATATTTTTTTTATCGTTTTTACTGCTTTTCTGTAATGTCACTTGATTTTTCCTTTTAGCCATTAATTTTTTTGAACTAAAAGGAAAAAGACCACATTTCGTATACACCTCAAAACGCTTTTCTATCAAACTGCTCTTGAAAAACCTATTTTTCATGGCACAATTGCAGAATAAACCTATGGTTAATACCTTATTTACACAAACGGAAGGCTATTACATCTGTGTTTGGTGACCTTGAAACTGTATTGTGCCCTGTGCCCTTTTTATAACCTTAATTACTGGGGAATACAGAGCTTTAAAGAAAGACTAACATTTCACTTTAACATTCACAATAATCTATTATAAAGCCAACTAAGCCAGTCCCAAAATACAGAGAAATGTTATTACATGCTCAGCTAGCTGTCAAGGGGCCATGAGTCAGTGGCTTACAGTTATCAAAAGTAACAAGGTTGTTCACAATTTCCTCCAACAAAGCCAGCCAGCTTATGGAAGGATTAAGCTCTCTTTGATTAGAACAACTGGAACATGTCCTACCCCTTTAATTAGCATTCCCTTTTGCTTGGTGGAGGCTGGTAATTTGACACTCATGTTAGGCATCTCAAGAAATGATTTGGTGTATTGTCCCATTCATGAGCTAAGAGCCATGGTATATACGTCTGCATCAATGCAAATTGGAGCTTCCAAAGGATTTATGCTCAAAACCCTGTAAAATCTCAAGGGTACTGTGCTCCTAATAGACAAAATGTAATAATATCCTAATATAATATGTGGCAGGAGACTTCGTTAGCCTTTAGGCATAGTATATTACCCCAAGGTCATGTTCTTTTTGCTTTCTATCTTTGGGAACAAAAAGTTTTATGTCAGCTTTATTGATAATTTACCAGTTTACATTTTAATTCATGTCTTAAAGCATTGCAGCAAGAAGACCTCTACTTATGCTGCTGGGTTACTTAGTTGATGAGTAAATATAATTTTTCAGTGACCACACTAAACACAGCAGAGCAGAGGCTACATAAAATCAAAGCGGGAGTTGACATGCTGCCATTCCTCCAGGAGCACATATTCTATGGAAAGCAGATTTAAGCATAAATATCTGCTTTCCCCAGTTTACAGGCTGTTTCTACTTATACCATTCTCTTTTTTATGCACCCCTGTTTTATTTGCTTCATTTTAATATACTTTCCTACTTTTTTCCATACAGTATTTCTTTACTCTCTCTTTCCCTCAACACCACCTCTTCCTTCGAATGGGTAAGTATTGAATAGAAAATTTTTCCGTTGTGAAATTGCATACTGTTTATTTATGTTATATGTACCAAAAATGATAAAAGTAACAAGCAACTTGTGGAAATGAAACCTCATTCATTCATACAGCTTTCAGTGCGATTTGGAAAGATAACTGTAAGAATGTAAAAGAAATGAAACAGCTTAATTGCAAAAAGGAAGACCAAATTGAAATGCTTTCATGTTTAATACATTCTATTTTACAATTGAGTAGCTACTGTATTGATTTCATTTCTAAGAGGATAGCCTATGTTTTGCTTCTAAGCCACGCAATTTAGATTTGAATTTCATATTTTCTTCACATAATTGTCAGAGAATCATATATCAATGAAAGACTGTCATATATTTTAGTCTTTCAAGAATGCATCTAAGTACTCTGGGACTTACACGTGTATACTAATCTATTCAGCCAAATATTTATGAGATGCCATCATTGATGAGAGGTACAGAAAGTATTTGAGAGGTCAAATGAAATTCCTCTCTATCCTCAAGGAATAGATAAGCTAATGGTAACTTCTAATAAAAGGCACCTCACTTAGTCTGCAACCCAATGAGAAGCTTTGTTATTACCACTTTATTTAGAGGCAATAGTCTATCTTTAGTCTCAGTTGTTTTTGTTAGTGTGCTTGTGTTTTGGGGTGGTTTAGGGAGAATGCGCCACATAGCAGAGGGTTTTGTTTAAGATTCATAAAGTTGACTAGTCTTATCTGAGAGACTCTTCTTTCTTTATGAAGTAGAAGGTGGAATATCAAGCTCAGAGTAGAGATATGGGTTTGGAGATATAATGAGGGTGGAGAAGGTTTTAAATGGCTGCTGTGGATAATGGGAGCTAAGCCGATTCTGGAAACATGGAAGAGTAGCTATGTCACACCGAGAGACTAAATTTCCAACAGCGACATTTTTCTTCAACAGCTCTGAGCATACCAGTGTACACACAGAAAGACTGAAGGTTATAAATTTTTCATGCTTATCTATTGGATGTACAAGTTGCCTAGGAGTTGATAAGATTAAAAATAGACAATTTAAGAAAACACTAAGAGCAAACTAATTTTCCTGTAATAAGGAATGCCTCAAAATTGTATTCTAATAAATATTTACTTTTGATAATGCAGAACATGACATGTCCTACTAGGCTATGCCAAGCATATCTCTCTTCTGCTTTTCACAGTTTTTTTTTTTTCCCTTAGTCTTGAATTACAATTAACCTCAGAGGAGCATGCACAAAGTTCTTTAAAGTTACAAGTACAGATATAGTTTCCTTGTGTGTTTTATTTTTAATTCCCACTGCAAAAACTGGTGTAAGTCACCTACCAACAACAGTTCTTCCAAAAGTTACTATATAGATTTAGAATCACTAGGTGTGTGATTTCTGAAATTATTTTTAAACCTCCAGGGCCATGCATCTTTGAAGAATACACAACCTATGTTCTAACACATGGAGGCATTTTCCCTGGGCCAAAAAGAAAAAAAGTACTATAGAGAACAAAGTTATTTGTTTTATACTCTAACTCCCACGTGCACCATGTTAAGCCACTTAGAATGGGACCAATGGGTCAGATTAGTCCTACAGGTTTGATTTGTTTCGTGCAACTAGCATTTAAAACTTTTGCAATTTAAAAAGGTTCTCCGTGGGCATACACTTTCCAGTTTACACACTCTCCGTCTCTTTTTGTATTATTTTGCTTCAGATTCACCTATTTATATTGCTTACTTCCATAGGTGTCTGAGATAGGAAATACTGCTTTCAGACTACATTCTACCTCATTACATGTTAATAATAGTAAGCTTAATGAGAGTGAAGAAAGTTGCTTGATTTTAATTGAATAAGGATCATAATTTAATAAGTACCGATGATTAACAGGTTTTTTTTGAAAACGTATTTCTCAGATTAATTATATAAAATAGGTACTTTTATCTGCATTTTATAGGTGAGGAACTAAGTTGCATTGGGTTTAGAGTATCTTCTCATAAACACAGTCTATAAGGAATAGAACCTTAATTTAAGCACTTTGGAGTCTGTCTCATTCTAGTTCTCATAATGTTAATCTCAGCTCTACCACACAACTTAGGTTTTTGTAAGAACATTTCTATAGTCTCATAAAAAAAGAGAGGAATTATTTTTAACTGCTCCTATAAATCGTAAGTGGAAAAATTAAGATTATATTATGTTCTATAAAGATTTTAAATTTTATCTCATTCAATCTTCAAAGAAACTATGAAGCTTGAAGAGGTTAAATAATTGCTCAAAAGTTACATGCCACTAGGTAGGTGAATTTGGATTTAAATTTGTCTAAATGTGGAATGCTAACTCCCATAGCACCAGTGAGCTACGATTCAAGAATATTTACTTAGACCTGTTGTCATTAAAAGAAGAGGTTGGCAGACCATCAACCTATACTTTCTAATCTGGTCTTTGTCATTTGTGATATATAAGAAATCTTAAAAAGATAAAGGAATTTGGCTTCATGTGAACCAAACTTGGGTATACTTGTGATCATAACATCTATAGTCATTATGTGCTAAATTGTTAACACAATTTTCATACTTGTGATCATAACATCTATAGTCATTATGTGCTAAATTGTTAACACAATTTTCATTGTGATTTTGTGTTGAGTTTCTTGTATTTCCAGTGCTTAGCCCATAGCCTGTCAATGATTAGATATTTAGTAAGTACTTGAAGAAAATAATTGTTGCATATCATCAGGTAGAGTATACTGTGTATAATGACTTCCTTACTATCAGGCTTTTTATTATTCCTAGGTATTATATGTCTTATTATCAGGCTGTAAAACAAGTAATAACACTACAGATCAGTTATCAGTTAGTTAATTGAAACAAGGGGTTTTAGATAAACATCATCTAACTAAAAATAACTTCAGATGAAACGTGTTTATTTCATATTAATTGCACATATAGATAGCAAAATTGTTTCACATGTGTGGCTCATGATACACCAATTCAAGAAGCAAATTCTCTCATTTTTCTTCCAGATGCAATCTCTGATAGAATTACTTTGTGTATTAACCAATACCAATGACAGTTTTCTAAAATATCCACACAAGCATGTATGTTTAAAACATATTTTATGCCATTATTGGAGTTATTCTGTTAGCCTAAGTCTTACCGAGTCAGCATCCTAAAGTTAACTCAGCTTAGTTTCTTATTTGTAGCAGAGGGAAAGTTGAATATTTAGGAAGATCATATTATATGGAGCTTCTACTTTTGTTTCATACATCTATCTTGTAAGTACTTTTTAAAATAATGCTGTTTGCTTATGAAAATGTGGTTGACAAGAAAATCCCATCAGGTCATTCTTCATTTGACCATGCCAATTTTATTAGACAAAACATATTCTGTTCAGATTTGCTTTTGAATTTGCATCTACCTGATATCTAGCTTCAGATAATACAATTATGTTAGCCTGTTTTAGGTGGTCAGTCTTTGTCCATTTCCTGAAAATTGGTATTATTCATATATGAAATGCACTTTATGAAATTCTAGATTTCTTATAAGAATATGGTTATTGCTGTTGATAGAACTGTATTGAAATTCTAATTTATTCACTTTCTATGTGCATCATCTTAGGCAAAGCAGTTAAAAATCTCTTGGTCTTTAGATTTACATCTGCAAACATAGACACATTGTGAGAATTAATGAGATAATATGTGCAAAGTAAGTAGTATAGACTTTTTTTCTATTGTCAGGTTGTGCCTTCTACTCTTCTTCAAAAGGACAAATCCAATGTTAAGTGAGAATGTAAGGACCAATGTACCTTCAGAAAAATGTCATTTAGGTTGGGAAATGGTAGGCAACAGAATTAAATAAAAAATAAAAACAACAACAACTAATGATCACTGGAAATAAACTATATGTAGTGATTTTGAAGTTTTAGATGCATTTTCTAATATAATTACAAGAAGCATGTAGAGTGAAAATATCAATCACAATTTACAGAAGACAAAGCTGAAACATCTGTCTCCCCCAAGATCACACATTAAATTGGTAGTCATAGGCTGTTGGATTTCTGTGTCTGTGTACCTTCAGTGAAAATAAAAAGTTATTTCTCTTGTCCCTCTAGATTCAGAAACATCTTCTCAACAAATAAATGGTTGCTACAGGAAAAAAGTATTTCTCTATCTCATCTCCCCCATAAAAGGATAAAATATTTTTATTTATTATTTTGAAAGATTGAAATGTTCTTCTTCCTTCTGCTTTTTCTGTATCATAAATCTAGATATGATTTATAAATAACAGCTATCAACGCAGTGACTTCTATTAGCAGAATTCTTTATTGACTTTTCTCAGCAAATTTAAGAAAACTTTGTCTGCTTTAAATAGCATAAAAGATTTCTAAAATTGTAAGTATTCCCAAAAGAAGAATTCTAAGGTTTAAGTGTGTCTTGTTACCATCACCTCTAGGAGGTACTTTTAGAAACTCTAAGATATAGGTCATATATATTCAGCCTTGTCACTACATAAAAATCGAAGAGACTTTTAGCTTCAGCTGTGGCTGTAAAGAGTTGGAAGGTTTTCATTTCCATCCTCACAAACTGAAAATCAACAATTTTTCTTTGTCCTACTCTTCTTTGAGGTCACAGAACAAACCAACACCCTCAAATCTAGAAAGACAGGCAAATGCATAGAGTCACAGTCAAGATATGCCTACAGGGAGTAAAAGGTGATGAGACCATAAACTGGTAGAAAAACTTACATGGTACTTTTGACTAAAGTGGGAGGCTGATTGTAAAATGGTAAGAGAATGAGAAATTTGTGGGACTGTAGTCTTGGGGATGGCATATTTTTTTGAGCTTTACCTCCAGAAACCTCATCCTGGTTCTCATGTGCATGACTCTGGCAGGAGGATGGTAAGAGTGTAATCATTGTGAATCACAAACTGAGCTCTCTCTGTAATAAATGTTTACTCTCTAGATGAAAAAACTTTGCAGGTCTTTATCCCACATGGGAGAAGGGCATTTCTTCCACTTTAGCTCCTTATATCTTCCTGTCTCAACTAAAGGGGAAATGTTAACATGTTCGAGTATTTAAAGAAACAGAGCACGGTAACCAGGGAGAAGACTAGAGTATTGAGGGAGCTGAGGGGGAGAAGCTATTCCATTGCAGAAACATGTTTGAAGGTGACAGAAGTCTAATGAAAGACTGACATTTAATTGGAAAATTATATTATACTCTCCATCTTTCATACCTAAACACTACATCAACCAGGCTCCAGTAAAAATAATCATGGATTGTAGCTGAGAAAGCTGTAAGGCAGAGAATCTCTCTGAGGAGTCCTTAGGAATCCCAGAGTCAAGAGAGGAGACATAAACAAGGATATTAGAGGAACTTGAAGTTTCTAGAGCCTATAGCCACAGCAAGCAGGACAGCAAACTAAAATGCGAAAACAAACAAGCAGATCAGAAGATCCCAAAATTGTGGAAAATCTTTAAGAGGAATTTTATGATTCCAGTTGTGTAACTGGAATATCAGAAGTAGAAGAGGAATTGGAGCAGAAGAAATATATAAAGAAAGAATGGACAAGAAGTCTTCAAAATATTGACAGAAACCAAACCACAGATTTAGAAACCTGAGAGAACACTAAACAGAATAAATATTTAAATCAAAGAACTTTAAAGTAATTGAAAGCTAATTCATTTAAAATATCAGTGAAATATTGAGAGTGAAACTCTCATCATGCTAAGAAAAAATTGAGAAGACACAATTTAACAACATCACAAATAAAGCAACTGTCATCAATCCTGATCCTATAGAGCACATTGAAAGGAAAATTATGCAATGCTATGAACAATTCTATGGCCAAAAATTAATGCCTTAGATGAAATGGATCAGTTCCTTGAAAGATGTAAATTATCCAACCTCACAAAATTAACAATATGTAACCTGATTATCACTATATCTATTTAAGAAATTGAATCAGTGATGGTAATCTTACACAGAAGTAAGCACCAGGCTCAGATGGTTTTACTGGTCAATTCTATCAATCATTCCAGGAAGAAATGGTGTCAAATCTTTACAATCTCATCCAGAAATTGGAAACTGAGCGTGTTTCCTAACTAATTGATAAATGGAACAGAAAAAAGAGCCTGGAGATAGACCTACAAAAATACAGTCTACAAAATTTTGACAAAGGAACAAGGGCAATTCAATACAGAAATGATAGTCTTTTCAACAAAGAGTGCTGGGACGTTTGGACATCCATTTACCAAACTTGAACCAAGAAACACGTTTTATACCTTTCACAATATAGGTATACCTCTGACATTATGTTTTGGTTCTGGACCACCACAGTGAGGTGAATATTGCAATAAAGTAAGTCACATCAATTTTTTAGTTTCTCAGTGCATATAAAAGTTACTTTTAAAATTGGAGTCAATCTTCTCAAACCTTACCACTGTTTTATCCACTGGGTTTATGCAGTGTACTAAATTCTTTTTGTCATTTCAACAGCCTCCCACAGCATCATCATCCAAAGTAGATTCCATCTCAAAAACAACACCTTCCTTGCTCATCTATCAGAAAAAACTCCTCATCCATTCAGGTTTTATCACGAGATTGTAGCAATTCAGCGGTTCACTGTTAATGAACTATCCTTAGACTTCACTTTTAATTCCAACTTTCTTGCTATTTATACCATATCTCCAGTTGCTTTTTTCCACTGAAATCTAATCCTGCAAAGTCATTCATAAGGGGTGAAATTGACCTCTTCCAAATAATTGTTAAAGTTTCTATTTTTGAACTTCTCTCGTAAATCACACATGTTCTTAATGGCATACGGAATGATGAATCCTTTCCAGAAGTTTTCAATTTCCTTTGCCAGAGCCATAAGAGGAATCACTGTCTGTGGCAGCTATAGGCATACAAAATGTATTTCTTAAATAATAAGACTTGAAAATTGAAATTACTTCTTAATTCATGGGCTGCAGAATGGTTGTCGTGGTAGCAGGCTTAAGAACAATATTAAACTCCTTGTACATCTCCATCAGAGCTCTTGGGTGACTAGATGCGTTGTCATTGAGCCCTATTGTTTTGAAAGAAGTTTTTTTATTTCTGAGCAGTAGTTTTCCACAGTGGGCTTAGTATTCTATTAAGAGGTATGTTGTCATACAGGCTTTGCTCCATTTCTAAAACACAAGCAGAGTAGATTTAACAAATTTCTGGCAGGGCGCAGTGGTTCACGCCTGTAATCCCGGCACCTTGGGAGACTTAGGCGGGCAGATCACTTGGGGTCAGGAGTTCAAGACCAGCCTGACCAACATGGTGAAATCCTGTCTTTACTAAAAGCACAAAAATCAGCCAGGCGTGGTGGTGGGTGCCTGTAATCCTAGATAGTTAGGAGGCTGAGGTAGAAGAATCACTTCACTTGAACCTGGGAGGCAGAGGTTGCAGTGAGCTGAGATCAGGCCATTACACTATAGCCTGGATAAGAAGAGCAAGATTCTGTCTCAAAAAAAAAAAAAAAAAAAAAAAAAAAAAAAAATTCTTAAGGGTTCTAGAATTTTTGAAATGGTAAATGAGCATTGGCTTCAACTTAAAGTCACCAACTCACCAGCTGCATTAGCTCCTAACAAGACAGTCAGCCTGTCCTTTGAAGCTTTGCAGCCAGACATTAACTTCTCCTCTCTAGCTATGAAAGTCCCAGGTGGCATTTTCTTCCAATAAATGGCTTTTCTTTTTTTGTGGGTATACACTGCAAATCTGTTATGTATTATAGACACCTTCATCAATTATTTTAGCTAGATCTACTGGATGACTTGCTGTAGTTTTAGCATCAGTATTTTTTGTTTTACCTTATACTTTTATGTTATGAAGATGGCTTCTTTCTTTAAGTTTCATGAACAAACTTCTGCTAGCTTCCAATTTTCCTTCTGCAGCTTCTTCACCTATCTCAGTCTTCACAGAATTAAAGAGACTTAGGGCCTTGTTCTGGATTATGCTTTAGAGTAATTATTCTCAATTATTAAGGGAATAGCGTGGCTGGTTTGATCTTCTAGCCAGACCACTAAAACTTTCTCCAATCAGCAGTAAGGCTGTTCCACTTTCTTATCATGCATGTATTCACTGGAATAGCACATTTAATTTCCTTCAAGAACTTTTTCCTCATATTCACAACGTGGCTGTTTGGCACACAAGGGTTACGTTTTGGCCTCTCTTAACTTTCTATATGCCTTCCTTACTGAGCTTAATCATTTCTAGCTTTTGATTTAAAGTGAGAGGTATGTGTCTCTTCCTTTCACTTGAACACTTATAGACCATTTAAGGGTTATTAATTGGCCTAACTCCAATATTGTGTCTAGAATAGGGAGGCCCCAGAAGAGGGAGACAGATAGGGAAATGGCTCTCTGGTGGTACAATCAGAATATACACACATTTATTGTTTAAGTTTGCCATCTTATATGGGTACAGTTCTTGGCTCCCCAAAGCAATCACCACAGTAACATGAAAGATCAATGATTATAGTCACCATAGCAGAGATAATCATAATGAAGTGTACTTTGACATGGAGTAAATATTCATTATTTTGGAAAAAATAAATAATCATATATCACAAAGAAATAGATTGTTATAAGGGAATACTAGAATCTAAATAGCTTATTATATTAAAAATTTAATACAGAATATTAGGTGAGTTGTCCAAACTTCAGCTCTTACAATTTGTGTGACTTGAGCATCTTTTACTTTTCAGAAAAAAATCACCAGTAAGATATAAATGAAGTTTCTTTGTTTTGATATGTTAGTTTGTAGTGTTCCACCTCTCAGAGCTAATGATTTCTAACATTCTTTTAGTCCTTCAACTAGTATTTATTATGCTCTGATCTTGTGCCAGGTATTGGGAATACAAAAGTGAAAACAACTGACAGATATTTCTGACCTCATGATCCTTAAAATCTATGAAATAGATAGACCATAAACAATACAGAAAAGTAAAATATGTGGAATTTTAGATACTGTTATGTGCTGAGAAGTAAAAACAATGTAGGAAGGAGAATTGAAATTTTAGGCAAGGAAGTCAGTGAAGTCCTAAATGACAAAGCACCTTTTATAAAGAACTAATCTGATTTAGGATAAGAGGAGATGAAAGAAAGAAGGGAGGGAGGGAGGAAGCGAGGGGGAAGGAAGGAAGGAAGGAAGGAAGGAAGGAAGGAAGGAAGGAAGGAAGGAAGGAAGGAAGGAAGGAAAGAAGCAAGGAGGGAGGGAGGGAAGGAAGGAAGGAAAGGATGGAAGGGAAGGGAGGGGAGGGGAGGGGAGGGGAAGGGAAGGGAGGGAAGGATTTAGTGCCTGGTTTGTTTGATAACTAAAAGGTGTTCCCTATGGTTAAGAAGAGTACTTGACAGAGGCGGTACAAGATGAGATCTCAGAAGTAATGGAAGAGGCCAGATCTTGTAGGTACTTCAAGGTCATTATATATATTAAAAAATTCTTATTTTCCTTTGAGTGATGTGGGAAGACATTGGATGGTTTTGAGCAAAGATATAATATGAGCTGGCTTATATTTTAATAGGATCACAGTGGCTGCACTTTTGAGAGGAAATGGAAAACAAGGCAGAAAAAAGACAACACAGTTATTTCAATAATCCACATGAGAAAGATTGTTAGATTGCTGTAAAGTGATAAGTGGTCTAATTCTAAAATTTTGAAGAGAACCTAGAGAATACCCTGATGGTTTTGAGAAGCAAATGAAAGGTGAGTCAAAAATGATTCAAATATTTTTGCCTGCGTGACTGGAAAGGTGAAGTTGCCATGGGCTGAAATATGAACTATTGTGGGAAAAGAAAAAATTAAAAAGGAATATTAGAGGCTCAGTTTTGGATATGTTACATTTTGGATAATTACATACATCTAAGTACATGTAATAAGTAAAGAGTTGAAAAAAATGGGTTTGAAGTAAAAAGAAGTGTAATAGAAACTTAAATTTGAATTCATCAGGATGCAAATGGATTGTAAAACCACAAGATAAGTTGAAATTATGCAAAGAGTGAGTATATATATTTAAGAAGAGATTCAAAGAGCATGGCCAAAATAAATTTAAAACATAGAAGCTGGAGAGATGGACAGTAAGTACCAACTGTAAGGTTAATGGAAAACAGAAGAGTGAGGAGCCCTGGAAGCTCAGTGGAGAAATTTTTTAAGGGAGGAGAGTGATCACTTGAAACAAAAGCTGCTCATAGGTCAAGTAAGATAAGGACTGAAAAACAGTTATTGGATTTAGAATCTATTACTTTAGGTCTTTGGTAACTTTAGTAAGAGCATTTTCTTAGTAGTGATGTTAAATAAAAGAAAAACCTGGCTGGAATGGTTCACGAGAAAAGGAATTGGAAGCGGCAAGTAGAGACAATTCTTTCAAGGACATTCATAGCACAAGAAATAAAAAAATGGAATTATAGCTGAAGAGGAAAATAGGTTAAGATAAAGTTCATTATTATTACTATTTTTTTTAATTTAATTTTGAGACTTGCTCTCTTGCCCAGGCTGGATGCAGTGGCATGATCTTGCCTCACTGCAACTTCCATCTTCCGGGTTCAAGTGATTTCTCCTGCCTCAGCCTCTCAAGTAGCTGGAATTACAGGCGTGTGCACCACGCCCAGCTAATTTTTGTATTTTTAGTAAAGATCAGTTTCACCATGTTGGCCAGTCTGGTCTTGAACTCCTGACCTCAGGTGATCCGCCTGCCCTGGCCTCTCAAACTGCTGGAATTATAGGTGTGAGCCACCGCACCTAGCCACAATTTATTGTTTCTGTATCTTTTTATTTTATTTTATTTTATTAAGATGGGGGATACTATGTTTGGATACTTTATTAGAGTCCTATGGCCCCTGCAACAAGTTACCACAAACTTGGAGGCCTAAAGCAACATAAATGTATTCTCTCATCATTCTGGAGGCCAGAAGTCTGAAATCAAGATATCAGCAGGATTGCCCTACCTCTGAAGGCTCTTGGAGGAATTCTTTCTGCCTCTTCCAGCTTTTTTAATGGCTCCAGGAATTCCTTGGCTTTCTTGGTTGTGTCATTTCAATCTCTGTTTCTGTGGTCACGTTACTTCCTCCTATTGTCATATTCATGTCTATTCATTTGTCTTTTTTAAGGAATCTAGTCATTGGATGTAAGACCCACTAGGATGACTTAATTATTTCTGCACAGATCCATTTTCGAATAAGAATGTTTATAGATCTGGATATTAGGTTGTGGACATAAATTTCTGGGCACCATCATACAACCCATTGCAGATACTGATGAAAATGGTGTGTCCGAAAGGAAAGGCTGATGATGCAGAAGACAGATTTGTTAAATCAATATTGTTGAGAAAGCAATAGGAGATGGGAATTAGTACATGAGTAGAGTAGGGGATAAAGGTTTCACTGCAATCGGAGAAATCTTAGTGTATATGGGCACATAGACGAGTAGATGGGAGTGATATCTTTTAGAACTTCTCTTCAGGTCGGGCACCATGGCTTACACCAATAATCCAAACACTTTGGGAGGCGAGGTGGGTGAATCACCTGAGGTCAGGAGTTTGAGTCCAGACTGGCCAACATGGTGAAACCCTATCTGTACTAAACATACAAAAATTAGCCAGACTTGGTGGCGCATGCCTGTAATCCCAGCTACTCAAGAGGCTGACGCAGGAGAATCTCTTGAACCTGGGAGACGGAGGTTGTAGTGAGCTGAGATGATGCCACTGCACTCCAGTCTGGGTGACAGAGGAAGACTCCTTCTCAATAAAAAAATAAAAAGAACTTCTCTTCATTTTTTTTCAGTTATCTTAAGAAACAAAGCTATTGACTTATGTATTTTTTTTTCCAGAAGAAAATATGAGATGAGGATTTTTTGTTCAAGCAATTTATTAAGGAAATAGTCTCAGGAAAGACTATTAACAAAGAAGTGGGAGGAGGACAGGAAAGGATGGGAAGTCAAGGAAAAGGGCAACTTAAGGCACAGTCCTATAGAAACTCGATTTTATAAAAGAACTTGGGAGTATAAATTATGCTGAAGAGTAACCCTGACTAAAGGAAAGTTAGCTGAAATTTCACACAACAACATGCAACAGTGGTTCTTTACTTGTTTTCCAGGGTGACAAATCCCCAGTACGTCTGATGCAAAACCCTCCATTAATCAGAGACAGCTCTCTGAACAAAAGCCCTAGGTCCTGGCCACCTGAAGTGAAAGCACTCTGAAACCAAGGGCCAAGCAACAAGCAAACAAACAAAAAAAGAAGCAGAAGGTGTCTCAGAGGGGTATGACACACTATTCAATACAATCATTGGCTGAGAATGAACATAAGAGAGAAGATATTGGAAATTTAAAGAGTGAAGAGAAAGAATAAAAGAATTGTCTAAGATGGTAGCTAAGAGTCCAAACGAAAATGGACTTGGCTAATAGATTGAAACTGGTGACAGAACTAAGAAGCTACTAAATTTAAAATGAGATGAGTCACTAGGAGTGAATTTTCCTCTACCCACATTCATCATAGAGCAGGAAGAAAGATAGATTTAATCAAGGTTGTTGTTTTACTAAAAGACTATGACAAAAAGACAAGGGTCAGTGGACTGAATGGTATATGAAAGAAACAAAAAAGGTTTACCATGTGATTTAAGTTGGGTAAGACAGGAAAAGAAGACATGGAGAGTGAGAGACCAAGTATAATTTAGTCAGATTAATTGAAGTGGGATGAGGGATTGTTCAAATTAGGATATTTGTAGAAACTAGCGAGAAACATAGGAAGTGGCAGTAGGAGAGCTAGGCATTT
The DNA here is from genome assembly GCF_037993035.2 of Macaca fascicularis. NCBI lineage: Eukaryota > Metazoa > Chordata > Mammalia > Primates > Cercopithecidae > Macaca > Macaca fascicularis. The sequence continues at coordinate 56,617,894 of NC_088391.1, read as the reverse complement.
TATGATTAGAAAAGGAATAAAGTTGTGGTAATGATAAAATCAAAGTGGGATCACAGAAAGTAATGGATAAGATAGAATGGAGGAAAAGATAATTGAAAGAGAGGAAGTCAGAAAACCAAGATGTCAACATGTTGACAAGAACATGAGTGTAGATATTGATATCAGCAAGAATTATGACAGGAATAGTGTTGAGCTACTAAAAATAATATGTGCTAAAAATTATTATGCTGGGGCTAAAATCTTCAAGGAATAAGAGAGGCAGTAACTCAATTGGTAAATGACTGAAATTCAAGGAACTGTGATGGGAGGTGTAACCTGATTATGTGAATTTCAAAGCAGAAGGAACGGAGGGGCAATATTCTAATTGCTATAATGAACAACAGTCACTCTACCTCCAAATCCAGCATGATGAGGGTTTTGGAAAAGTCCTGTCTTGAAATGGCTTCACAACAAGCAGTACCATCAGAGGGGGGACAGGTCTCAGTTAATTCAAGAAGAAAAAGAAAAGATGCAGGAGAAAAGAGGAGTATATTGACAATTTACATTGAGTTTCAGAGGATATAGTGAAGAATTTTTAGATGAGTGGAGAGTTGTACAAAAACAGTAGAATTAGGGGTTTGGAAATGAGGGGTGATCTGGGATTTGGGGCTTTTTACTGGACTGCCATGAGCAAGGAAGAAGGGCATGATGGCATTAGTTCAAAAGGACATAAGTCAGATAGTGTTAAAGGAAGTATGAGTGCTGAGTTGGAAAAGGGCCTTACCAGGATGAAGAAGGGATCTTAGGCTACCACTGGGATGGGCTTTGGTCAACATAAAAGTAGACAAAGAGTGAAGGACAAGTTGTGCTTTGCAGAGAGGTGGTCCTAATCTTAATGTAAGGGCTCCCTTTCCATGCATCTTTATGATGGTCTGCAGAGGGCTGTTACTCTAAACATTGCTTCTCTCTTGGCCTTAGACATCCATCTGTAATTTGAAAAGACTAAACAGGTTAAATTGGAGAAACTTTTTGGCCCCAAGAGAATGGCATCTGTTTTAATACACTGTGATAAAAAGGTGCTTAACTTTTATTCTTATCAACCGCTTTATATTAAATTACATATATGTGTATATCTACTTGACATGCCCTAAATTATTTTTGACTTTTTCCCATTTTAATTAATTGGGTATTATTTCAATTTACCATACAATTGATTGTACCTAGTGACTTTTTCAAATCCTGATCTGGGGTATTTCTTCTATAACTAGAACATTACCTAATGGCATTAATTTACCTAAGTACTGTAATTAGAAAAATTGTCATCTTTTCTGCTTGCTCTATTAATTTTGATTCCTTGTGTTAGTCCTTTTGGTTGAGTTGTTCTGCAGTGTTAGCTATTAAATGTACTTAGTTTCCTACTTGAGATATCTGTTAGGCTGTCTTCAGGATCATTTGCCCAGCCTACTTGTGGTTAAGGACTTGGCAGGAGGTGCTGCAACTTTTGTTTGCTCTTTACTAGAGGAGGAGTAGAAAGGCAGGGAAGGCAGTGTGCACAGTGCTTTAGAAGCAAATCTTCTGCATGTGGGCATCACATTCTACCTGAGTATCATCCACTGTCTGAGGCATTCCCTGTTTCTCTACACCAAATTCCTGAACTTTGTGCTTTTGCCTGCAGGCATATGCCTCAGTGGATATTGCCTGATACAACTTAGCAGTGTACAGAGGAAACATTTCCCGGCTGCCTCTTCAGGTTAATCAAAGTAATAACCTTTTAGGATACTACCGCCTCCCTTCCCTCCTTTTCGGTTGTTTTTCTCCATGAGCCCCTAAAGACAGAAATGCACTTTGGCACATATCTTATAGATTCCTTCTTCAAATGAATTTTGTCTGTTTTCTATGTTTGAAGAATTCCACAGTTTATCAGACTCAAACTTTTCTCTTTCTTGTTTTCTAGTGCAATGGTGTATTTTTGAATTTTTTTTTCTCTAGAAATTTGGTGTTGGGCAGCAAGCTTAACAAATGCTTGTTTATTTAGTCTTTGAATCGAGTGAGAGATTGTCTCTCAATGAAAAGGTAGGGATTTTGTGAAGCTAAGGAAAGAGGAAGATTGTATATAACTTGGAGACATCCTAGAACTAATATGCACAACTTGAGCTACCCTTCATAGAGATTTGGGGGAATTGCTATCAAAACTAGTTATAAGCAAAGTTATGTAAACTTATATATCAGTCATTCTCATGTCTGTAGCAATGTTCTGTTTAGTGTAATTTAGCGGTATTTTATCTTCTCACAAATATTTATTAAACAATTGTGGGATAGATAAGAAAGAAGGTGTTTATAATTGTTTCCATTTATTAGCCTAAGTAAATTTCTGGGGCCACATTGGAGAAAAGAAAACTGAGTTCTGTATTTGAAGTAGTTATTTTAAAAATATAATTAATAGAAGAAAAATAATTAAATTATAGATTGAACCCTTTGTTTCTGGACCAGTGTAGAGCAGATATGAAAAGCAATTAGGCTGCTCACCTGTCTGAAGCATTGCATATTATATATAATCTAAGGAAGTAATTTCATTACCTAATAAGCCACATTGGGAGTATATTTCTAGTGCCTGTTACCACTCTAGAAACAACACCACTAAAATAATTCAAAGAAATAATTGTGTTTAGAGAGTAATAATACAGAGTAGATTTTTATTAAAATAGTAACCTTTCCTTAAAATAAAGCTGATTTGGGAAAACAATATTTCTAATTTTTTCTCACTACTTTCAGTGTTTTCAGAACTTCAGACCCATGATCTCCAGACCTCATGTCCAAGGGAAGATAATAAATGCTGGGTTGAAAAAGTCAAGTTCATGTTGGGACAATCAGAACCAAGAGGAAATGTTCTAAGTGAGAGGAGAAGGAAAGGAATAAAAGAAGAGGAAAAAAGATCTATTGATCACATGTTTTGTGTCATAGCACTTGCATATATTATCTCATGTAATTCACACAGCACCTCTGATAACAGGCATAACTATGATGAGTTTGTCTTTCCATCAATATCTCTCATTTTATAGGCCATCTCTTGGTGTTGCTGACAGCTTTTGCTTTATGAAAGAAAAGGTAGAGAGGGCTTTTGAAAGATTCTATGACAAGGAGAAAACTTGTCTATTTTAAAGCTATGTGTTGAGCTGGTTGGCTTTGTGGGACAGAAAAGCTCCTCTTAGAATATTTCCTTTGCCTAAGGAAAATAATGTTTATTTTTAATTTACCAAGGCATGGTTGTAAGAACAGTGTATAGATGTGAGAAGTTTAAGCAAAAATAAGAGTTAAATTACTTTGCAAAATGTAGTTACATAAGTTTTGGAAGTGACTACTAGTGTTGAAGAAAGTGTGAAAAGAAATTGAAAAAACACACACACACACACACAAAAACCCAGATGCTGGAAATATGATGGGGGACCAGGGATCACACAGAACTTAACTAACGATGCTCCATATTGTCTAGAGAGACATAACACATAGGAGAGTGTTATGTAATATTCAGTGTTCTCTTGTTTAATGTATTGTCCATGATTACTCTCAGTAACACAAACTAGCTAGATGCTTAACAACCTTACTTTTTCCTTCCTGGGCACACACGAAAACTACTTTTTCCAGCCTTCCTTAGAATTAATATGAGATAGGTCACTGATTCCAGAATGTGTATGGTGTGTTTGTGTTTGTACACATATAAAGTTTGCAAACCATTTAAAAATAATAGGCATTTAAAAACTGATAGCTAATACTATAAACATTTCCTGGTGGATGGAAGTGAAATACATTATTCTTACCTTGGCTATAACATGTTTTATAACATTTTCCATGTTTTCTTTGCTTTTGGGGCAACTGAATTCAGAGGATTCCCTGAATTATGTGGTATATGATGGTGGGAAGTGGTGGGCAACAGGGAAAGAAAAAGCAGCCATTTAAATCAAGCCTAGTTTGCAGAATTACTTCTAGGTACATAGCCATCCAGAAGACTTACCAACTCAAAACTGTGAAGACAACTGTGACTTGTTATGTAAAACCACTGAGATTTGGGGGTTTTCACAAAAAACTGGAGTTAGCACCATAACTCTAGTTATAATACATTTTCCAGTGCCTTAAATCTTCAGTAAAACATATTTTCCCCCAAATCCCTATTTTAGTGGCATTATGGCACTGCAGGGGCTGGCAAAGAAAATTGACAGCCTGGGAATTCCGTGCAGTTACTATCAGGAAACAAACAAAAACAGGTGTGTAAGATGGTGCTCGGATCATATAATTGAAAAACAAACTAAAAGAAAAACGAAAACCTGGGACTCCAGAAAAAGAGAACCAACTCTTCATTTCAAACTGCTGAAAGACGATAATCTTTGGAGGATGATGGTAAATGGAGGTAGGGCAGGAAATTTGTTTGTGCTTTCAGATGGGATGAGGACATCTATTTTACATAAGTTTTTTCAATCAAAATGTGACTCTGGAATTCTGGTGACTAAGATGAGAAGACACTGCGGTTAAAATAAGGCTTCTTCTACAGTTCTGAGATTTTGATATGAAGAGGCAGTGACATCTCACTGAGTAGTGGAAAGATTAATTTGAAAACATATTAAATGTACTTGGCACAAGATAGAAGGTTAGTAAATTTTATATACTATTCAAATAGTAGTTTTCTGCATTTTTGTGTGTTTACTCTCAAGTATAGACATGTTCTAAAATTATTAGAGTGCAGTGTTTTAACATTAAGCAGGAAGTATTTCAGAAGGCAATTTTCTTGCAGCCCAACATTTAATGAGTGTGTTTCAAAGTGTTGCCCTAAGTAAAATGCAGGAAATGTTATATAACATTAGGTACCAATTAAAAAATGTCTGCTGTGTTCCAAGCAATGTTAGCAAACATTATATGTCTATGCATATATACATATATATATATAGTTTGTTTTAATTTTTATTTAGTTTATTTTTTAAATTGGCAAGTAAAAGTTGCATGTATTTACCATGTACAACATGATACTTTGAAATATGTTTGCACTGTGGAATGGATAAATGGAATTAACATGTGCATCACCTTACACATCTATCTTTTTGTGGTAAGAACACTTAAAATGTAATCTCTTAGTGGTTTTCAATTATACTTTACCTTGTTGTTAACTACAGCCACCATGTTGTACAATAGATCTCTTTACCTTATTTTTCCTGTCTAATTGAAATTTTGTATCCTTTGACCAACAATTTCCCCAGCCCTACCTACCCCAGCTTCTGATAACCATTATTTTACTTTCCATTTTTAGGAGTTCAACTGTTTTGGTCTCCACATATACAGAAGATCATACAGTGTTTGTCTTACTGTGCTTGACCGGTTTCACTTAACATAATGTCCTCCAGGTTCATTCACGTTGTTGTAAATGACAAGATTATACTCTTTTTAAGACAATAAAATTCCATTGTGTATATACACTACATTTAAGAAAAATTCATTCATCCATTGATAAACACTTTCACAGCTGGCCTACTGTGAATAATGAAAACGCTGCAATAAACATGGGAGTGCAGATTTATCTTCGCCATCCTGAATACATTTCCTTTGGCTATATACCCAGTAGTGGGATTGCTGGGTCATAGATTCATTCTATTTTTAACTTTTTGAGGAAACTCCATACTTTTTTCCATAATGGCCATACTGATTTATGTTCTCATCAGCACTGTGAAAGCATTCACCTTTCTTCATATTCTCACCAGTACTTGTTGTTTTTCATCTTTTGATAATAGCCTTTCAAATATCTGTGAGGTGATATTTCAATACAGTTTTAATTTGTGTTTTCCTAAAGAGAGTTCTATTTTCTTGATACAAGTCCTTTATCAGATATGTTTTGCAAACATTTCTTCCAGTGGTTTGACTTTTTTTTTCATTCTCTTTTTTTTTTTTTTGAGATGGAGTCCTCCTTTGTTGCCCCAGGCTAGAGTGCAGTGGTGATCTTAGCTCATTGCAACCTCCACCTCCAGATTTAAGTGATTCTCCTGCCTCAGCCTCTTAACAGTGCCTTTCAAAGAGTAAAAGTTTTAATTTGGATGAAATCCAATTTATCTTTTTTCCCTTATATTGATTGTGCTTGTGGTTCATATCTAAGACATTTTTGCCTAGTCAAATATCACAAATTTATTTCCAATGTTATAAAACTTCTAAAAGTTTTATAGATTTGGATATTACAATTAGGTCTAAGATTGTTTTTATTTATATTTGCATATGATGGACAGTTTGAATTGAGGTTTATGTTTGTTTGCATACAGATGTCCAGTTGTGTTCCAGCACCAATGATTGTCATTCTTATTTAATACAGTCTCATCCTTATATTTTCCTTAGCAGATTTCTAGTCAGCTATGCCATTGTTCTCCAGGACTTTTAAACCCAAGGGCAATATCTTAACTATATACCTTGGCAATATGAAGTGTGAACCCAACAGTATCTGCCACAGGTCTCAATCAATTTAGGAAGTATATTTTGCCAAGGTTAAGGACACAGCCTCAGGAGGTCCTGACATGTTACTATGTTTTCTTTAGTAGTTTTAAAGTCTCGGGTCTCATATTTAAGTCTTTAATCTATTTTGAGTTGACTTCTCTATCTGGTACATGAAAATATTTTAATTTCCTTCTTCTACATATGGATATCCACTTTTCCCAACACTGTTTAATAAAGGAATTGTTCTTTCCTTAGTGTACGTTCTTGGCATCTTTATTTAAAATCTATTGATGGTAAATATGTGGATTTATGTCTGCGGTCTTTATTCTGTTCCACTGGTCAATATATCTGTTTCTATGCTAGTACTACGCTATTGTGATTATAGCATTGTAGTATATTTTGAAGTCAGGTAATGAGGTTTGTTTTAATTTCACTTTTGGGAAGTTAAGAAAACCTAGGATTAGAAGAGTTAAAAAACTTTCTTTAAAATAAGACATCATGTAAATTGATAAACTAGGAGTCTCTAAATCTAAATCTTAGTTTTATTCTACTTTCCATATTAATTCACTTTGATATGGTCATTGATATAATTTAGTGGATATATACCCAAAGGAAAATAGAAAATAAATTATTATGCCAAAAAGACACATGCAGTCATATATTCATTGCCTTGCTATCTGCAATAGCAAAGACATGGAATCAACCTGGGCACCCATTAATGGTGGCTTGGATAAAGAAAATGTGGTACATATATACCATGAAATGCTACACAGCCATAAAAAGGAATAAAATTATATTCTTTGTAGCAACTTGGTTGGATCTGGAGGCCATAATACTAAATGGATTAAGGCAGGAACAGAAATCCAAATATAGCATGTTTTCACTTATAAGTGGAAGCTAAAAATTGAGCACACCTGAGTCTAAACATGGAAGTAATAGGCACCGTGGACTACTAGAGGGTGGAGGAACGGAAGATGGTGCAAGTCGAAAAACTACCTATTGGATACTATGCTCAGTACCTTGATACAACGTACCCATGTAACAAACCAGCACATGTACTCCCTGTATCTAAAATAAAAGTTGAAAAAAAACATATATCATGAAACTGCAAATCTCTAGTGAAAATAAACACATTGCCCAAATAATGTAGCATTAATCTGGTGTCATGAGACATAGTAGTATAAGATACCACTACTAAAACAAGTCTTTTGTTTATTGAATAAGAGAAACAGCACTGGTATCTCCTATGTGAGACTAGATTAGCAGTGTCACCCAGGACAGTGTTTCGTGATATATTTTCTCTTAGCTGGTTCCATGCCTACGTGAGTGTATTATTTAACTGTTCCATGTACTTTGTTTATTACATATATGAGCAATAGCATATCCCATAAAACTAATAAGTCTCATGAGTGTTAATTGCCCTAGTCTCTTGCAATAAAATTATATTCTTTATCAGAAATAAAATTTTGTGTAATAGTATGTCAGAAAATAAAGCATTTAGTAAATTTGTGGATGGTGTTGTTGACATAAACATAATAAGTAGGGAGGAGGAATTCTCATTCAGTAACATTTTATATTTCCAAGATGGTAAGTTACTGCTCTTTATGATGGATTCTGGTGGGCATGCCAAACTACGTGACTTGAAAAAATCAGGTAAAACCCAGCTCATGAGGGCCATGTAGGTGATATATTCACTTTTTTTTTCTCCCCCCTGTGAATAGGTGTTCAGTGATTAAAAGAGCTGAGTACTCAGGAGATGTTACTTAAAATGTTAAGTCTATCTGCCACAAACTCTATAAATGCCAGAGTGCCAGAGACTACTACAAGGAACAAAAGGCAGAGTTGCATTTGTTTCAACCAGAACTATCTGGACAGCTGTTTCTGGAATCAAGTCAAATCAACCTTATAGTCTTACAGATTACTTGGTAAATTGTATACTAAAGAATCCTATAGCTGGCATACATTGCCTCCAAAAGGAGACCTAACAAATGTAATGCTTCTTCCCTTGTTCTTTTCTTCAATTTTAAAGATATAGCTATACCACATACCACACTCCATTTGATTCATAGAAATTGCACTAAGAAGACAGACTCTTAAAATTTATTTAAGGCTGATCTTTTGCACAAGGCATGTGGGATACCACCAATTTCCTGCTTATATGGTGTTATAATCAGGACACCATCTATATTGGACCATACTGATACTGATGTACTAAGAAATGATAGATGTTCAAGTTCTTGGCAGAATAACTTAAATTGCAATGTCAGAGACCAAACACAGCCCCTAAAACATGGTAAAGATGTAGTATGAAACTTTCCAGGGGAAAGCAAATGTCTTTTGATGCACTGCCTTCTAGAATAAAGAAAGTAGAACCTGTTAGATGAATAACATTCTTGGTTCTTGGCACTCTGTGGTCTTGCTCCAAAAAACAAATCACATCTCTAATACTAGCTTCAGTTGGAGTCACCACTGATCAAGCTTATGATAATTCATTGTCATTTTTCTATATCCAGTCCAACCAAAGTTAAGTAGATTGTGATAAGAAACAGCACTGCTGTTTATTCCAGATCCTCAATGGCAACACAAACTGTAATCATTTTCCCAAGGTTATTGCACTGCTTTTAGTTTACTGTTTGGTATGGAAAAGTAAATCTATTTTTTTTTTAACCATACTAGTTTTCACCCATGTGTCAATGAAGTTTAAGTGAGAATATTCACAGCTTAAAGTATATATATTCTAACTATATACTTAAAATTAGGGGAGAAATAAAATACTGTATTTTTCATAGACCCTCTGAGACTGAGTTAGTAACCTAACACCAATGAGTCCCTATTTTGTCCAAAAAATGAACATAAGCATTTGTGGTCTTGATTAAGATTAACTCAGAACCCATGTTCAATAATAATGTAGCAGAGTTCTGAATGTTTTCTCTTCCCAATGCACAGAAACTCCTAGCATATAGCTGAAGATTCTTTGGAGAAAGCAGGAAGTGAAATTTACAACGTATCTTTGAGATGTTACTACTGGGAAATTCTTGGAGACACCTCTGTCTTAACTTCATTCAGTATAGTCTTTGTATTTGTACTGACTTGACTCAAATATTACTGCAGGGTAGATCCATGACTCTGTATTGATATGGGTCATAGAAGGCTTTTATTTTCTGTCCTAGAAGTTTTTAAATTAAAATCAATTATTAGTAGAATGCCCATGTTTTTTGTTCTAGAGATTCTATGATCAATTAGCTCCTACCAAAGATCTCTGCAACCAACTGTCCCAAATAACTTACTATGCTGCTAGCAGTGCTTTTGGTACCTAAGCACTACTTTCTTGACCACTGTAAATTCAAAATACCACCAAAAACAATAAAATTGACAAGACCATTTTAATGGCAACATTTTTAATCTTTATCTTTTTTATATAGAACAGGCATTTTAACAAACAGTTAAAACCATTTCCAAATGATGTAGCTAATACATGAAATCCAGAACTACTACTAAGTATGCCCATGTCAATGAATTCATCTGGATCTAATCATACCCATATGACATATTCCTACACATTTTCATGTTTTTGACAATACAAATAAGAAAAAAAAAGTGTGTGTGTGTGTGTGTGTGTGTGTGTGTGTGTGTACACATATAGATCATACACATTTGAGGGGTCAAGTCAGCCTACCCCTGGGGAAAACTTTGAAAAGAGACAGATGCTTGAGCCCCCACTCAGGATCTGATTTAATTGGTCAAGGCAGCAGAATATTTTAAAGTTCCCAGATAATTCAAATGTGCACCCAGGTAGGGTCTGGAGGCAATGTAGAGTGGCATGAAGTTGGACATGAGGAAGATTGACATCCCTTTGTGAAATAACTTAATTGTCCTCAGGTGTGGTTACTACACAGTTTTCAGCAAAATAATCATTCAATGTTGGGAAAAGGGTTGTTTTCACTAGGAAGGGAGTCTCAATGAAGTTCGTGTATTGGGGGTATTTAGAGATTAAATACCTCTAGTACACTTCTTAATTTCCCACTCTTCTTAAACAATGTCTCAATTTTTATACAAAAAATGATGAAAATGCTCTGAATGTACCTTATAGTTCAGTACCACCATCGTGTTCAGGCTCTACATCCGATATTTACCTACTTGAACGATACTGCTACATGAAAAAAATCTTGTGGTTCTCTGACCATGCTTTTATTCAACAACTTAATTGAGTAATTTTCTTTAAGCTCTCCATCAAATTTAGAAGCAGCTAGCTCACATTGCAGTCTCAAAATGCACGCATTGCAACGGCCACTTGAAGTTTTGCTTCGATGGGCATTTTATTCCAAGTACCCATGGTTAATAATTTAAATAATGTTCCACCACTGTGTGCCAGAGATTACCAGTGCTTTTTTTTCAAATGATGGTAACCAAATCATCATTGCCTTCAAACTCTGTGTCGGGATGTCAGGAGTACACTCAAATTTCTCATTTCTTTCCGTTTGTTCTCCTCTCCCCCTACCCAGCCCCCTTCCCTCACTGCCATACACACAACCATTTCTTTAACAAAATAGCATATTGGTCACTGTTTTTGGTTGCAAACAACAAAATTTTCTTAAGCTAAAGTTTAAGAAAAGTAATAGGCAGCTTAAAGAATTTCTAAAAGTACTTAGAATTTGAATGATGCAAAGGATAATATACTTAGATTACAAAGCCTATCACAACATAGAATTATTCCTGTTGGCCAAGAAAAGAATTTGACATTTCTTTGCAAGGACTCTTCCCAGTTTTACTGTTGTCTGTGTATATGCTTTTGCACCTATGTTCCTAGGAAGTTGATAGTCGATTCTGTTTCATTGGTGTTCTGTAATTTTTTGAACTTAGATAAGCATATATGAATATATTCCCCATAAATACTTTAAAAAACAGGAAAGGGATATTGAAGTAGCCTGTGCATACTTCCTCTCTGTATGTTAAAAATTTTTAATGGCAACCAACAGAAACTGAGTTATACTAACTTTAGCAAAAGTCGATTCAGTGGAAAGATGATTAGGAACCTCACTGATTCAAAGAAGTAATGAAAAACCCCAAAGAATAGAAGAAGTATCGTTATTACTCTTGACAGTTACTTTAGCTAACACTTATGCCCTTAAAAAATATATCTACTTTAACTCTATGAAATGTCTGAATTATCCACGTGTCAGCTTAAGCTTGCCATTCAATGAAACTATGAAATTATGTTTTGGTATTTCTGGTGGAAGACATTTCTTTCAATACTAAAATGTCTTAGAGCAACAGAGCTGTGACTCAGGAGAACAGAATGCAAATGATTTGGGAGTGGGTCATTGTGACAACCCTGGGTTTGCTTGCTATCAAATATTGCCCTTCAAAAACTCTTATATCAAGTAGTGTTGATCTTGCAGGCTTGATTTCCAAGGCTCTTCCCTTGTGTTTCTTGTGTTTCTGGCTTGATTGAGAGAATGAAATAAACAGAGAATAACTTAAAGGTAGGATTTTTTTTTTTTTTTTTTTTTTTTACATTTTAATTTATTTTAAATTCTGAAATAAAGCTGCTTGGACAGAAGAAATTTTGTGTGGGAAACACTTTTGTATGTAATTGTTTACTTAATAAGGGATATTGGTGTTTTCAGAGGATGTATAGGCAGGGAAAGCAAATTAAACGTGTAATACATGTCTACTCTAGAAAAAAACAATTTGCTACCCCAACTATGACAGAAGTGTTCAAAGTAACAACTTGCTACAACAAAGCTGGCTGATCTCCTCAGGTTAGGTTAATTCCCGTTGGTAAACTGGACATTCAGTAATGCATGTCAGCTTCAATAAATTGACTGCAAAGAGCTAGCCATTACTGTCTTTAAAATTGATGCTGTAGCCACCACTCTATTCATGATGCCATTGAGCAAGCTCTGGACAGCCTGCTGTAAAATAACTAAAATCCACACATGAAAAACTCTTCTTCCTGCCTGACTTTGAAAATGAGTTTTTCAGTGATATTATCTGGTAAGCATACATTTAGTGCTCATATTTCTAGGTAATTAGGCTCGAGTGATCTGCCTTCCTCGGCCTCCCGAAGTGCTGAGATTACAGGTGAGCCTATAAAAACTTTGGAAATGCTGTGAAGATGTCCTGTATACCCTGAATATAGTTTGTAATCTCAGCACTTTGGGAGGCCGAGGTAGTTCGAGAGTCTAGGAGTTCGAGACTAGCCTGGGCCACATGGTGAAACCCCATCCCTACCAAAAAAACAAAAACAAAAACAAAAATCGGAATTTCTACAAAACCTCTTTGAAGCCTCTAATCATTCAACTCATTGGCCTTTTCCCCAGATTTTATATATATTCTCACTATAGGCCATTCCTCCTTGAAGATAAATGGGTAATATAAATCTATCAACTGGGAGTTTTTGTTTATTTGTTTGCTTTTCTGGCTACATTACTGATCTGAAAACTTGTTTTAAGAAACATGGTAGGCCAGGCACAGTGGTTCACACCTGTAATCCCAGCACTTTGGGAGGCTGAGGTGGGCGGATCACCTGAGATCAGGAGTTCAAGACCAGCCTGACCAACATGGTGAAACTCCTTCTCCACTTAAAATACCAAATTAACCGGGTGTGGTGGCGGAAGCCTATAATCCCAGCTACTCGGGAGGCTGAGGCAGGAGAATCGCTTCAACCCAGGAGGCAGAAGTTCCCACGAGCCACCATCACTCCATTGCACTCCAGCCTGGGCAACAGAAGAGAAACTCGCTCTTAAAAAAAAAAAAAAAAAGAAAAAAAAAAAAAAAGAAACATGGTGGCACAGATGTCCATTTCAGTCAATATTGGCATACAATAAATAGCCATCTGTATATCAGGATCAATTTTTTTCATCCTTGGTTAACTCATAGTAGGTTATTTAATGAAAGTATCAGCCTGGTGAAAACAAACACTCTAAATCTGTGTGTAAACACATGTAGGATCAGTTTAGATCTGTTTCCATGTAGGTGATCTCTCTTTAATGATGGAAGGCTTTCAGACATGCATGATTTTGTGGCTAGGTGTAGGAAACAGCTGTTCGAATCCCCTATTGTTGTAGGACTAGCTGCTAAGATTATCTAGTGCTCCGTGGTCAGGCTTATGTTTTCAGGTCACAGTTTATCCAGAAATAGTAACAACAATAACAGTAACAAGAAAAATAGTTAACTGCCCAAGATGCCATGACGGCACTTCAAAGTCCTGGTGTCTCAACTGCAACTGTGATGAAAGACCTTACTCCTCTTTATATGCCTTTTACAATATAAATCCCTTAAATATTTCCTCTACTTACATTTAAAATCATCTCACTATAATTTGTTTCACATGTTAAACATCTAGATTACTCTAAAATAGAAAACAATTCTACTGCATTTATTCATATTATTACTTTCTGTGTTTTTATCTCTTTCCTGTAGTTCCAGTATTCTTTTTTTTCACAACCTGTCTAGTGGGATAACATCATTTAGGCATTATTTTAGGGTTACTCTGCTGTTTATAAATTTCCCTTGTTTTCCTTCATCTGAGAATGTTTGGTTTTGATTTCTCTTTATTCATGAATATTTTTGGTGTGTATAGAATTCTCGTACCTTTCTTGTGGTAGTTGGAAAATGTTCCATTTCCTTTTGAGCGCCACGATTTCTGGTAAGAAATCCCCTGTCATTCAAATTATTTTTCCCCTATATAAGTGCTGTTTCTTACTCATAGATTCCAAAAATATTAAGTTTCTAAACTCTGACTATCATGTATTGGTGTGTATTTCTTTGTATTTATTTTGTATGAGATTTGCTCAAATTCTTGAATCTGTAAATGTGTGCCTTTTGTCAAAATAATTGGGGTGTTTCTGCCATTATATCTCAAAGATGTCTTCTGTCTGCTCTTCTTCTCTTTGTTATGGACAGTGGTGGTATGGATGTCAGATCTTTTGGTTTAGTCCCACAGATCCCTGAGGCTCTGTCCTTTCTTTTCTCTTTTACTTACTTCTGCTCAGATTGAGTAATTTATATTTTTCCAGCTTCAAGTTTGCTGGCTGTGTCTTCTCAGCCCACTTATCTTCTGTTAATCTCCGCCATCAAGCTCTGCATTTCAGTTATAGTATTTTTCAGTCCTAAAACTTACATTTGATTTTTCTTTATATCTTCTTTGTTGGGGCTCCTAATTTTTTCATTGATTTTAAGCCTATTCATAATTTCTTGTTGAAACATTTTTATGATGTTTACTTTAAAATTTTTGTCAGATAATTCTCACATGACTGTCATGCATTTTTCCATCCATTTTCTTTCATATTCTTTCTATGATGAGTGATCTTTAATTGAAACCTGAACATTTTGTTTGTATTATAAGACTTAAAAAGTGTATAAATATATTCATTACTATACAGGAAGACATAGAGAGTAAAAGAATAAAACAGCACTTACCACTGAGAATAAACATCTTAACATTTTGGGTTTTTGCTTCATATATTATTTTGATCATCTGCTTTTTATAATTGAAGGTATATATATGTGTATGTGTTTACATATGTATATATGTGTATATATGTATGTATATATAAAACCATGTATATACATATACACAACATATAAATGGTTAAAATGGTAAATTATATGTATACACACATATTATATATGTGTGTTTTGATTTTAAGAGTAGAATTCATTGGGTTAAATCCATTTACGTTGTTGTATGTTATGAGACTCTTGATCTTACTTAAACACTTTGTCTTAACCAACTTCATATGGCACCACCTCATTATTGTGAAGTAGGGGTAGAATTTCAGGTTCATCATTCGGCCTCTGTTGACAGTTGGGATAAGTATCTAATTACTTCTGAGTGGGGTGAGAGTCCTGCCTGCATTAAGCTTCTCCTAATACCGCCTGGGTTGTTTGGGATAAGAGGATCCCATTAATGCTCTCCATGTGGCCATCAGTGACACCATGGGAGGAATATGGCCTAGTTAATGCTGAATGATGTTGAAAGTCCTACTTGTATAATTGGCCTCTCCTGACATCACATCAGCGCATATGGAAAGGGATGCCTCCTTACTGATAGGTCCGGCTTTCACATGCAGTCTCCATCATACCTTGTGAAATGTGGAGGGAGCATATTACCATCTGGATTGGATGAATATTTCTTAATTCTCTACTCAGCATTCTTTGATACTACCCTAGACATGTTGGGGTACCTCCTTACAGCCTATCATGGTTGGAATTATAAATTTTCCATTAGGCTTCTGTGAATGAGAATGAGGTCACAGATTTTTGTCTGTGTCATTGGTGGCGACACAGGACTTCTTGTTTGAAAGTCTTCTGTCTTTTCAAGCTGCTTATTTCCACAAGATAATAGAATTTGAATAGAACGCGGTTTTTGTTTATTTGCTTGCTTGCTTTAGTTGGTATCCTGTGTTGCCCTCTTGTTCATTGTCGAGTCTGGAGTAAATGAGGTAAAAAGAAAAGAATGAAATTCACCATTGTTATATTTCTCTGACACCAATGTCCCTCACTGGTCTGCCGTCTTCTCTATGTTTCAGAGTCTGCTTTTATTTGTTTTATATATAATGTCCTGCATTTTAGTTTTACTTAGTAAGAGAAATAAGGAAAATTATGTTTTATCCACCTTCTCAGAAGCTGAAATAATTTGTATTTATACTTTTTATCATTTAAATTAGTCTGGTTTTGGGGAGATAGTTAAATAAGTTAATGATTTTATGGAGGTTTATCATTATACAGAGAGTTATATGTACTGAACCCTTATTTAAAAGGATATTTTTCTATACCTATTATTTATTAGCTCACTTACACTTTCCACACAACAAAATTGAGGTTCAAAGACGTTAACCTACTTGCCCAAAATTACACTGCTAATAAGTGTCAAAAGCAGGATATAAATCTGGAGAATTTGCCTCCAGAGCCGTTTTAATTGCTTCTCTTTACTCTCTCCCCTAGTGTGGGATGGATTGCTACAGGTCTTACACTGGTCAGGTGCCCTGCCATGGACTGATAAGTGTCTCTTAAAAAGCAACATCGGTTACATAAAGAAGAGAAAGGAGTGTTGCTAGGAAACCAAACACAAGAAACTCTACATACAGATCCATGTTTAACTGGTGCCATGACTGGATCATGAAACTTCATATTCCTAATCTGTGATTTAACTATTGACTAATGCATTCCTCAGAGCACATTTTCTCCTATAATTTACTATCCTTTATTTAATTTCCACTTCAATTTATTAATGTATATACTTGTAACACAAAGTTTTAAAATCCCAACCAACTATGTATGTTACCACTAAACTGTTCTAGATTAAATGTGGCTATATCTATAATTCTATACTACTGTATTCTTGGTTTAATTTTTAGAAAGAACATTTGAAAATTTGGAAGGCTACTTTGACTTTTACCAAAGGTGACATTATTCTGTTATAGCCAGTTATTTATGGAATCTCTGTGACTGTTTCAAAAGTCCCTTTTAGGTATCACACAGCATTATTTGTAACAAATAACAAATACTAAATACTTAATACAATTTACAGGTAATTGACATTGCTTTTTCATAATTGTTTCTGAATTTAATTTTATAGGTTTATTTTTTATCCAAATTATTTGTTACCTTTTTTTAGTAATTATGCTTACATTAACTTTAAAATTTAATTGATAATCCAAAAATAACAATTATTAATGCCCTTACCTTGAGTATCTGCTAAATCAACTACTCTGTCGGGTTATAGGAGAATGGAAAAAAAGACATATTTCCTTAGGGTAAACTGTTCATTTATTTTATTATTACACAATCATGTATATAAAATAAATTAATAAATTCTTACAGTCTTAGCTTGCCATAGGATATAAATCAACATATATGTATTTTTATATCAAAGAATAAGTGTGTATCAAAACACATACAGCTATACACATACTTATAATGTTCTTTAAATATACATGCACATTATATATAATTTGTATAATTACAGGTATCAATATAGATATTGACATACATGAAATTAAATAAGTAATTTGGATATTGTTACTGTATGTATGTATGTGTGTGTGTATATTATATATATATATATACACAATATATATATATCCAAGTAATAGAGCACAAAGTTTACATCATCTGTTTGTTGGAGACAAAAATTATGATATAGTAAAATATAATATGATTAAAAATAATATAATATGCAACCATATTATGCGTATTATATGACAAAAATAATAATAGGAATAGTTTTAGATTGCCATGAGCATACATATACACAAACGGACACACCTATATATTAAACATAAGAACAGAAAGTTTCTTAGTTTCCTCTGAGGATGTTTGATTCTTGTTTTGGACAGAATAAGCTACAACTTTCTGAAAACTTATGTATGCTAATTAATTGATATGACATGTCTTAAAGTATACGTTTGCATTGTTCCCACACCTTTCGCTTTTTAGCTCAAAACACTCTGTGAGTTATATCTTCCCCTGATATAGAATGTTGAGAGTTGGTGACAGGTCTTAAAATCATTTAGGTATATTTCAGTGAAAACAAAAGAAAATCTAACAGTGATATGGATAATTAGGGCAGTTTTGCTTATGTCACAAAATATCTAAAGTAAACAATTCTACGTTTTAGTCAGTGCCTCAAAAATGTCATCAAGGACACTTTTTTTTTTTTTTTTTTTTTTTTTTTTTTACAACTTGCAGCAACTTGTTCTTATTTACTTTTTATCATCATAGAAGCAGGATGGATCTTAAAGCTCCACAACCATGTTTTTATACCAACATTCCAAACTGGAAGGAAGTGAGCAGGCAGAAAACAGGAGGTCTGGTTTCTATAAGTTAAAAAAAAAAAAGTAAATTCTCCATATGCCTTCAAACATTTTTTCTTTATATTTGAAATGCACATTTCCTTTTGAGCATATCCAATTCTCTTCGATGAATTAAGTTTGTAGTTTTAAAACATAGGCAAAACTATTTAAAGTCGTTTCATTATAGATAAGTAACCAGTAAGCAAAGAGTTTGTTAGATTTTGGCAGAATTCATAGGATGTGTTACTTATAAGATAAGTAGTTAATAAGTGGGATAGGTGTGTGTCAAACACAGATATACAGGGATGAAAGGACCAAGAGATATTTTAATCTTTATGAGGCACCTGTGTACTAAATATTTATGATACACCAAATATACACATGCTTCAATATATGAGTCTCAAAATATTTGGGCACTTAATATTCACGGGTTCTTATTTGGTCCCACATAGATAACACACATTCTGGTCCCATGTTTTCTCTGCCCAAGAAACACAAATACATCCCATAGGTGTTCATCAAGATGTTTGCCAAGCTTATACTTTCGTCTGTGTCCCTGTGTCTCTGCAATGGATCAAATATTCCTGGCCCAGAACACCTTCTGTCTATTGGCACAGTTGCTAAAAATCTCAGCTCTGGTCATCATAACTACATAATCAACAAGAAAAGCTGATGTGGCAGAGAAAAAGGCAAGATGTATGAACACTCCATGCACTCAAGATTCAGGTAACATAGTCCTTCCATCTTGCTTACATCCTATTCTGTGTTAGCTTATCCCCACTATTTCCCCTTTCTTCTCACTGTATTTTACTCTGATTTTTATAATCTCTATGATTGGGGCACTTTAATTTGGTCTGTGAGCCTTTCTCTTCCATAGCCTCTGGTATCGCATGCCTTCTTGTATATGTGGAGGCTACTATTGCATCAAGCATGTTTCTCAAATGACAAAACCCGTAACTGACCAGAGACATATCCCAGAACCTCCCCCAGTGACAGGAGAGACTGGGAAAGGAGAGATCTGGCAAAGGAAACCCATTTGCCAAGACTGGCTTACATTCAGTGAAGACATCCTCTGCAATGGGTTACAATGTTGTAGAACAAAATTGGAAATCTATTAGCAGGAAATTAGAGTGTTAATTAATGGCTGGTAATCAGTTTTTGCATCTGCCATAAAACTGTCATCTTCATTTCTAAATTTATGTTATATTTTACATGTGATTTTTTCATATAGGAATGAAAGGAAAATTTGAGTAATAATTCCATGCTTTTGTAGATGAGGAAACATGAGCAAGAAATTGATAAAGAACTGAAGTACACAATAATTATTACCCCCTTCACACAAACACAACTATTTTTGGAGTTAGCTCTGTTCCTTTATATATATTTTTATTTTTTCATAGTTTTCTGAAGTGTGATACCTTCATTGTCCTTGAATGTGATAGGGACGGGGCAAAGCAAGTAGAACAGACATAGTCATCTTCTCTGCCTTCATAGAGTTTATTGTTTCAATAAGTTAGAAATTGTGAAAGCAAATACATAAAAGCATAATCATCCATGAGATGCTGGATTTGTTCATAAGGTCTGAAGTTTAAAATAGGGATAAAAGTAGCTTACAGTTTTATTTTAAGAGTTGAATATGAAATAATGTACATAAAATACCTAGCATCTACCCCATATTTGGGGTGAAATCAATGGGTAGTTATTATTATCATTATTAATGCTGCTGCTGTTGATCTTAATAAATTTCAACATCATGGAAAGAATGCAATTTACTAAGAAATACAAGCTTACCCTACTATAAGAAATCTTAAACTTACTAAATGTCATTTAAAGTACATTTATTAGTCATTTATAAAAATTTACTTTAGCATTATTTTCAAATAAGCTACTCTGGTGCATTTAACATAATATTAATTTGCAGTCCTGATGAGCAAGAGCAAGAGATTTGGGTAGTAAAACTGTAAGAGTGTGGACATTTAGTAATTGTGCTGAGGGATTAAGGCAATTATAGAAAAAAATCAGGCTAAAACTGCTATTGAAGAGGATTTTTTTAACATTTATTATTCAGATGATTCATCTAAAATGGATAACTGCTCTGACTGATTATTGCTCAAGACTGTTTAATTTCTTTAAATGACTTAATCATGGACAACTTCATATAGAAGTTTGGATTTCAGGTAATTATTGAAGGAGAAAGGAAAGTTGCTTGGCAGAAGATCTCAGTTTGAAATTAGAAATAAAATGAGAACAATAAAACATGCACCATGAAATCTCTCTCAAGGTTAACAATAATTCAGCTTTAGGAACTATGTATTCAGACATGACCGGCTCTTTGCATGTAAAGTAAGTGAAGATTCATCTTGGGTGTGTCAAGTTACTATTCATTACTTTTTTTTTACTTTGTGGAAATCCTCACACACTCTTGCTCATCCACCTCCATTTCATGCTACTAGTGACAGTCTTCCACTATGACCTGCTTACTCTTAGGATGTTTGAACAAATGATGAGCTATCTGGTTTAGCAATGAATAAGCTAAGCTCCAATAGTGAAATGGATGCCATATTTTCATCAAATGTATTTTAAAGTGAGGAAGGAACATGTTTCATTTGGCTTTATATTTCATGAGGAGAAAGTGAGAGGGAAATGGCAAGAATTTCCAGAGCTTTGAAATTAAAAACTTCTAGGTGGGGTGACCAGATGTCCTAGTTTGCCCAGAAGAGTCCCAGTTTACGTTCGTTGTTCCAACATAATTATTAATTGTGTCCTATTTCACATTCAAAAATGTCATTGTTTGGATGATAAATCACATGGCCAACTAATTATAGAAGCATATTTATTTATTTTATGCTTAAAATTAATGAACCATTTGGGCAAAAAAAAGTTTTACTAAAATATTTTAAAATATCATCTAAATATATATACATATATAACATATATATGTAAATACACATGTATATATATATTACATATATATGTAAAGCTACTATATAGGAGATATATGGATATATTAGATAAATAAATATTATAGCTACAAAACCAAAAAATAATTCCCCAAATTTTAGGGTGTTACCATAATAGAGATTCATCCTCCATTCAAGAAAACCCCGCAGCAAGTTAGTAACCTCACTAGGACAGTTCCTTATATATGGGAATTCAAGAATCTTGTCTGTATCTATCTTGTGCCTTTATAATCTGAACATGTGAGTTCCAGGATTGTCTCAGGAAGAGACAGTATGAAACATTGTGCAGGATGCTTTTATTGTTCCTGCCCAGAAGTGACACTTGCCTCCTCCACCCATGGTCCACTGTCCAAAACTAGGCACAATTCTGGTATTAAAAATATCTTGATCACATTATTACCACGACAGAAAATACTTACCCACTCCCCATGGGAGACAACTCCAAGTTCTCTCAGTTCCTGCATCCAGCTCAGGAGGCCAGATCTCTGGTGACACACTGTGGTCTCTACATCAAGTTAGGTGTAGCTTCATCAAATTGTCTGCCTGCCTCCATAGAGCAAGCATTCAGCACTGAAATAAGAATAGAATAATTTCTGTGAACACTTCCATTCAGAAAGGAGAACAGGAAACACTCCATTGTCATTGATTCACAGCAATTATTGAATCCCTTTGGACAGTATCATAAATGATCTCTGATACGGAGATGATGAAGTCACTTTGATTAATCCTTGATTCTGCTTTCAAACCACTATTGGAGCCACTATTAAAGCCACACTTCTAAATCTCTTTATCAATGGCTTACCAAATCTGACATCTTGATCCCTTTTGTTGGTCTTCTATGTGTCTTATTTCCACTTAGTTCTAAGAATAAAATAAATATTAATTATTCATTATTTATTTTCTAAAATCTCACAAATAATTGTTTTCTATTATATTATAAAATATTACATTTTAATCATGCAACTAATAAGCATGGTTTTGTAAATTATGTCTCCTCAAAGTTGGTTAAATTATCGTGAAACTCTTCTTTCTTAATGGAAATCTTTTGACAGGTAGGAATTTTCTAATGTTGCAGTAGATTAGGCTCATTACTTTCATTGTATACAAGGGGTATTTAAAAAGCAATTTTTATGCATGTTAAAGTAATTATTTTGTACATTTCCAATAAATAATTGTTATTTAATATAATTCTAACTGAAAAAAATTGCATGTGTGTAGGTTTTCCATTTGGGAGGAAATAACACTTAAAACTAAATTTAAAGAAATTAACATATAAACATCATGTAGTGTCCTTTTTGTTTTTATGAATTTTACTGGTCCTAATCTAGTATTTCAGTTAATTTCTAACATACAATATTTTTGAGTCTCTTTCTAGTAGCCATACAGGAGTAATAACTTATTTAGCCAATGAGTAACACTTTTGCCTTTTAGTTCTTGACCAATGATGTAAACTGGTTTTTGGTGTCAACATTCTGCCAATTTCATGACCCTTAATAATTGTAATTCCTATGTTGAAACCACGTTTGCCAAAATTATAACTGAAAAAATTATTGCAGTGAAAAGAATCCGACCTAACCAAGTCCATCTTGCTTCTAACCCCCAAACAGTCCTTGTTCATTCCTGGGAGTCTGCTAAAGAAACTCTGGGAGGAACTTAGTTTGTAGTTTAGCTTTGAAACAAAGATGATAACAGCCCTCCCCTAAAACAAACCCCTTTCTTGCCTGGGGATCAGACTGCTTTTACAAGGGTAACAAGTTTGCCACACAATTAGAAAACATAGTTTAGGAGTTATGCAGCTGGAGGCTGAAAGGCTCTTAACCTCCCCAATTTGCTATTGTAAAACCTATTCACTAATGTAAAACCTATTCACTATTGTAAAACCTAAGATTAGTGCTTGAGCTATTTTGCAGACCCGGTACTGATGGATCAGTCAGTATTACACAGATCAGTAAACTGGCTCACCTGGTCTTGTGGGCCCCAACCAGGAACTCACACAATGCAAGAGAACAGCTTCAACTCTCTATTATTTCATTTCCACCCAACCAATCAGCAATCCGCACTTTCTAACCCCCTACCCACCAAATTATACTTAAAAACTCAATCCCCAAGTTTTCAGGGAGACTGATTTGAGTAATAATAAAACTCCAGTGTCCTGTACAGCCAGTACTGCATGAATTAAACTCTTTCTCTATTACAATTCCATTGCCTTGGTAAATTGGCTCTGTGTAGGCAGGGACAAAGGAGAACCCACTGAGTGGCTACAATGTTATAGTTCCTTTTTTTTTTTTTCCTGGTTTATATAATTAATGAGAATTATAGTTTTGTTTTTCCTTTTAATAGTATTTTTTTCTCCAGTAAAGTGTTACCGAAACACTAGGGGTTTGATCTAGGTCCTGCTGCTCACCACATAGAAACCAATCGCTGAGATGACAAGTATTGCCCAGGAAGAAGGTTTTAATCAGATTCTGCAGCCAAGGAGATGGGAGCTCAGACTCAAATCCATCTCCGTGACTGACTAAAACTAGGAGTTTATACAGCAGAGAAGACATGGAAACAGGAGCCAGAGAGGGGCAAGGAAGCCATTGTGATGAATGAGGGGTCCAGCATCTCATTGTCTGGATGTGATGATCTCGTGAGTTTCAGTTCTTTTGAGTCTTTTGTTTTGAGAGGCCCAAAGAGCCTTTCCTAAGGAAGAAACTCAGATAAAACAAATGTAAGTTTCAAGTTTTAAGAACACAAGGGTCAATTTTTATGTTTTTTCCAAAAATCTCTCTATGGGACTATTGGGTTGGTTTTAAAAGAAAAACTTAATCTCAGCGACTTAAATTTGAGTAGCTTCTGGTCTCATTTAATTAATTCTGCCTTTAAACATAGTTTGTCATGAATGTTTCAATAACACTGAGAATGTTGTCTATACAAATGAATCATACACGAACATATTCTTAAATACTTGCTGAATATCAGACCAAACCTATAATTTATTTTAACTTTCCTAAGGATATCTTAAGATACACTTCTCTGGGTTATTTTTTAAAAAATATTTTAAGAACCTCTCATGTAGGAAGAAAACTAACAGCTATATAACTGTCTTCACAGTTGATACTAAAGAGATTTTTGATAGTACAATAGTAGTAATGGTTTGCATTCATTCAGTGACTTCTCTAGTGATTACAGGGCAACTGTGCTGAGACTTTAAAATAGATTATAACATTTAATCATGACAACCACTCAAAAAGCTGGACAGTGTAACTTCACTTTACAGGTAAAGAATCTAATTCATAAGGATGGTCTGCAGTTTGGACAAACAGAATAGAGCTAAAAACCAGAGACAGTATACTATTGCAGTTTTTTTCTGAGTCCAAATTCATTCTTCTTAAACTTTACATATAAAAGTTTGTATTGTATTAAAATTTTGCATTGTATAGATCCATTGGACTAAGCAAAGTGTTCAGTGAATGCTGTGGGCTTAATAAATAGAGTTTGGTTTACTAGAACTGAGCAAATCATATATACCAATGAGTATAAGTTCCAACCTAGAATTTAGCAAATATGGACTAACTTGTCTTCTAATTTATATTAAAAATCAATGATAAATTTGCAAAAGTCTTTGGAATGAAAATAACTTTATAATAAAAGTTAATATTCTTCTGTGTTCTCTAATGTCCTTCCTGTAACAGTCAAGGGAATAACTGTTTTTACAGAGCTGCTATTCTAAGGCTATTCTGTGCCTATTGACAGGCTTCAACAGATGATTGTCTGCAGGTATTTGCCTGGGGGAAGCTATTGAATGTCAGTGCAAATCAGGGCAGTTTCCTCAACTGTAGAAAGTTACTGGCAGGAACCTTGCAGGCATAGGTATATTTTAAGACAAGGGAGCTGCACTTTGTGCCTATAAGTTTATATTACCAAATAACTAAATTTGACCTTGATGTCAGTTATTTTATAATTTCTTTATAATGTACTTTGTTTAAAGCATATTAATAGGAAACTGAAAATGTCAGAGATTGTGAATATAGCTTCAAACATACTTGTATGATTTTAAAAACATAAAGTTTACTTTGCTGGCATTATATTATTTGACCAATGCTAATACAGAAGAGTTAATATAATAGTTATAATAATAATGACGGTGTGCTATATGATTGAATACTAAATTTAGACAACACTTTTTAAAAATTATATTTTATAAGTGCATCTTTTGATTAATTTAAAAAAACAGAAACAAAATCCTAAACTACTATCACTTACATTTTTTTTAATCTGTTACCTTTGATCTTCAGAAGCTATGGTACACATTTCTGCCGACTTGAGACCAAGGCACCTGCCACTCTGAAGTATGTTTTCTTCTTCACAAGTAACATGATGTGCTAATTAACTGTTAAAATTTGGGGTAGAGGACTGAGAAAACCAAATAATAATGTGTCATAGTTTTAAAGAAAACACAAACAACATTTTACTATTTTGATGCAGATGCATTCAGTTTACTCTTCCTGGTGGGACAAAAATTGGTGAAATTGTTATGCTAAGAAAAAACGAAGCACTTTCTAAACTATAATATAGATGAGGATCTATTAAACAAACACAGAGTTTCACTGAAATAGACTATTGTTTTGGGACAATATAAATATTGGTTCCAAATGCATAACATTAAAAATAATTAATTTTATTATACATCAAGTATAATAGAGATATTTAGATTTAAACCTAGAATTTCAGTTGAAAATAGTTTCTTAGCTTTCAGATTTAATCTTTTCATGCTAAGAAGTTGTCAAGACATAGAAAGAACAGAACAACATTGGAAACTTACACTGGTCAACAACCCATTGACAGAACATGAGCTATATTTTGGCTTATATGGTTGCACATGTTTGAAATCACTCATGAGACATATTCCAAGGGAAAGATTAGCCATACAGCATTCTGTTTTCTTGGAGACATAAAATGATGCAAACAGTTTGGTTACAATTTCTCAGGCCTGAGATATTACAAGGATGTATAGATTTCACAAGCGATGCTTTGATAGAAATGGAGGCTTTGACAGGAGAAATGCATTTTCTATAAAATGCATTGTTTTCTTTATCACTTTTTCAAATTATCACAGAACCAGCTTGAGATTAGAGCAGAAGAAACTTAATCTGTATTAACTGTTGCTAAATGTTGCAGGTTATGCCAAAAGAACTATGTGCAGGTAGACTTTCCACATATAGATATGTTTAAGAGAATTTAATCAGAAATTCCATGGGCAATAACACTTCAAGAGCAGTCTCCATAACTTGTTTCAATTAACAAAAGGTATACCTGAATATAACTCTCTTTGTTCAAGATTTATTAGCAATAAAAATCAATCTCTGTCATATAAAAAATTTGCAAAATTAAGAAAAGACAATTCCATAGTAAAAACTCGAACGAAAAATACACCTTTCAAAAAA
Source organism: Macaca fascicularis (assembly GCF_037993035.2). Lineage (NCBI taxonomy): Eukaryota > Metazoa > Chordata > Mammalia > Primates > Cercopithecidae > Macaca > Macaca fascicularis. The sequence continues at coordinate 56,591,266 of NC_088391.1, read as the reverse complement.
GAATAACGAAGATTTGTAAATTTTACCACAATTGTTTAGAATTCTTAGAAGACCTAGTTCCTAAGAGCAGGAACGGAATGTTACCAGAAAATAAAGGATTGACAGAGAGGCAGGAAAATTGCTTGAGCCTGGGAGGTGGAGGTTGCAGTGAGCTGGCACCACACAACTGCACTCTAGCCTGGATGACAAAGTGAGACTCCATTTCAAAAAAATGAAAAATGAAAAATGAAAAAATGAAAAAAGTTATATAAAGTTTTACTAAATAAAATAAACGTTATTAAATATATAATATATAATTATAAATAGGTAGCATTATATATTATAATATTAAAATGTATAATATATAACATTTAATATATGTGACATATATAATGTTATATATGTTATTATATATGTTATAATCAATATGTATTATGTTATATATAATTAATATAAGGTTATGTGCTATATATAAACTGAAAAATGTATAACTTTATATAGTTAATATATTACATAAAATATTATATATAACATAGTTAATATATTATATATTATATATGTTATAGTTAATATTATCTGTGATATTATATATTATACATTATGACATTATAATATAAAATATAAAGCTATATATTTATAATTATATATTTAATAAAGTGTATTTGATTATATTTTAAGTATATTTTATACTTTATATTATATATGATATTTATAATATTGATTAAATGCTGTATGTTATACATAACATTATATAGTCATTTATAATCAATATTATATATAATACATTTATACTTGTATGAACATATGTTATATCTATGTAAATATATAGATATAATTACATGATTACATATATGTAATCCTTTATATATTATGGAATACATTTTATATTGGCTTAAGGGCTCTGAAACACTAGATGCTAAAAGAGAAAAAAGAACTAACTTTTGATGTCAAAAAAACTTGATTTCCTAATTTTACATTCATGTAAAATTCATTGATATTTAAGGCTTCATATTGATATTCTGGAACATATAAGGTTTCAGAACTATATTACATGATTATCTTCCTTAAAAACATATTTGAGTATGTATTTTAGTCGTCTGTAATATAAATTAACATCAAGAATTCAAAAATTGGGAAATTGGTTTATAAAGGGCTCACATAAAGTGGTGAGAGTAGAGCTGCTTTAAATTATTTTCTGAAATGTAAGTATGGTTAAAAAACAGTGAAATCTCAATATAATTACTCGAGTATTGCGTAATTCAAAAGTAAATAATTGTCATAAAATTAGGGATACATAAGAATAATTTAAAATGAACAAAAGGCTAATAAAATGAATCCTAGGCAATACTGGGACATAAAATCATGCTAAATTACTAATCTTAGAAGTTATGGTATGCTTGTGGGAGGGCTAGATGTAATAACATAGAAATTATTTGTATTTATAAGTACAAATAAATTTTAAAATCTCAATAAGACAGGCAGTATCCTGGGGGATGGATGTCAATTCAAAAATAAATACATAACTTGATTAGGCAAACAATTATAGAGTAATTGGGAAAAAAATTAAAGAATAACTTACTAAAATATTTCAGAAGCAGACAAGTTTCAAAAATTTAATTAAAAAAGTAATTTGCAAACAAGAAGTTTTATAGTTCAGATAAAGATGGAAAATCGTCACATTTATTATTTATTTCTAAGAAGCACAAGTGTTGTATTATTACTGGACAAAGGTTGCAACTATAACATATAGCTCAAAGTTTCTCTTGTAGGCAGTCTGATGTGGTCTTCTATTATTGCCATTTCCTGGTATTCGTTCCCCCCACCCCTTTATTTTAGAAGGAGTTTTTCTCTTGTCACCAAGGTTGGAGTGTAGTGGTGCCATCTGGGCTAACTGCAATCTTCACTTGCCAGGTTCAAGCGATTCTCCTGCGTCAGCCTCCAGAGTAGCTGGAATTACAGGCTCTCACCAGCGGCCCAGCTAACTTTTTTATGAGAGAAAAGGTTTCACAATGTTGGTCAGACTGGTCTCGGACTCCTGACCTCAGGTGATCCACCCACCTTGGCCTTCCAAAGTGCTGAGATTACAGGCATGAGCCACCATGCCCAGCCTCATTCCGTTTTTAATCTCTTATTGAATGTGGGCTGAATTAGAGGATTAGTGGCTCACTTCTAATGAATATGATATAGCAGAAGAGACAGAATATCACCTCTGAGATTAGGTTACAAGAAACTGTAGCCTCTCCTCCCCCACCCCCGACAGCTTCTCTCTTCCCTCAGCCTGCACTCTGGAGAATACATGCAAACCTATGGCGAAGCCCAGCTGGTGAGAAACTGCTCTCCTTAGTCAAAAGCCAGGAAGTCCCTGAGTCCCACTGACAACCACATGAGAGAGCTGGGAAATGAATTCCCCATTTGAGATTTCTTCTCTATTTGAGCTTTGCTATCATTGCATCCCCAGGTGATTTCCTTGGGGAAAGGTGATACCTGGATTTCGGCCTCCTAATAAACCCAGAGCCAGAGGCATCTGGCTAAGCTGCTTCTGGATTGCAGACCTACATAAACAGTGACTAAATAAATAAATAAAATATTTTGTTTATTTTAGCTACTATACTTTGGGTAAAGCTTAGAAAATTCTAGGTAAAAATATAAGCATCACATCACTAAACAAAATAGTATGTTTTAAAAAAATCCATGTTATAAACTGGGGTCACAACTCAAGAGGAAAAAGGCAAAAAATATATAAAATACAAGAAGTACACAAAAGTTCAAAACATAGATAATTTGTATCCTTAGAGTGGTAAGAGAATAAAGCCACAAAAAGAAAAGAAAAAGCAATAAAATAAGTAATCATTGAATCAATAATACTGAATATTAATATATGTGATATATACAATATATGTATATGTGCATATACCTTATATGTATATCATATATATTGTATATATATTTATATTTATTTTGTTTTTGTTCATGTGTATGTGTCTTTGTATATATCTGGAGGATTCAATGTTATACCTGCAGGAGGTATATTTATATGAAATGGAGGATTGACAATTAAGGTTGACACAACATCCCAGAGATAACTAAAATATAAAGGAATTAATAACAGGAGATAAAATATAAAATAGGAGATAAAATAGAAAAGATCAGCCCGGAAGGCCCAATTTCTAAATAAAAAGAGTTGCAGCAAAAGCAAACTGAGAAAATGGAAGGGAGAAAATTACCAGAGGAATGCTTCAAAGAAACTTCCCAAAATTGAAGAACATGTATTACCAGATTAAAAATAATAAAAAAAAGAGCACAACATTACTGAGATCTCAGTAAAATAAATTAAGAAGATTCACAGTAAGACTCATCATTTTGGAAATTCTAAAGCACTTGAGAAAACATAACAACATAACTTATAAAGAGGAAAAATACCAGGAGAGATAGCTAAAATGTTATTAGGCCTCTCAATAACAGCCCTAAACACTGAAGATCTTGAATATTTGAGGAAATGTGACTTACAAATTAGAAATTCATAATTAGCTAAACTAAAAATTAGGTATGAGGGTAGAATAAAGACATTTTTAGATGCAAAAATTAAAGAACAATTCCATGTCATGCTTCACACTTTGTGGGTTGTTAACAGCTGTCAACAAACTTTTTCTGTAAAAGCACAGTTAATAAATACTTCAGACTTTGTGGACAATAAAATTTTTGTTGCAACCACTCAGTTCTGCCCTTGTAGTATAAAGGCAGCTACAAACAATATCAAGGAATGGGTTCCAAGTAAGTTTTATTTGTGAACACTTAAATTTGAATTTCATATAACAATCATATGTCATAAAATATTCTTCTTTCTCCAACCACTTAAAACTGTAAATATCATTCTTAACTTGTGAGTTTTACAAAAATAGATGGTGAGCCAGATTTGGCCTGCAAGCCTATAGTTTGTTGACCACTGAGCTACTGGAAGATGAGTTTCTTCCAGATAGAATTAACTTTGAAAGAAGGAGTTATAAAATTAAGGACACAGAGAATCCAGTACAGATAGGAGGTAAAGGAAATCCCCAGGATGAAGATGAAGGGAAATTCTAGGAAAACAGTGATGTAGTTGTCCTCAAGATCCACTAGTCAAGTTTGGAACGGGAGGATGGATGTTCCAGGATGCTGTCTCTGGGATGTGGTTTCAACTTTAATTGTCAATCCTCCATTCCACGTGTATCTGGAGGACATAACATATTAAACATATTCTCCAGATATAACATATTTCGCCCTCCAGATATATGCCCCAGAGACATGTCACCAAAGAAAACAATGAAACAAAGCCAAACAAAACAAAATTACAGATTTCTCAATCTGTTGATCTTGAGAAGAACTATAAGGTTTGTTGGAGTCGTGGAGAGAAGGAATCATAATGAGTACAGGTGCTCCTTGACTTATGAGTACAACCCCTCCCTGACGGGGCTATGTTCTGATAAACCCACTGTAAATTGTAAATACTGTATGTCAAAAGCGTGTCTTTGATTTAACAGTATTTCAACTTAGATGAGTTTATCCAGATGTAGCCCCATTGTAAGTTGAGGAACAAACTGAATGTGTATTGCTTTTGTACCACTGCTAAGTCAAAAAATCAGTAAGTCAAAACATCTGAGTCTGCCTAGCAAAAAATGAACAGGAAAATAAATAAGATAATTATTAACTGGTTAAAACAAAATCAGAAAAGTCATTCAAAAAAAATCATAACTCAGTTGTACAGATCTGAATACTTGCTTAGTTATAGTAATGTAATCACAGAATATTGATTTAATAGAAATCACAATATAATTTTGTTTGGGAACACTATCAGAAGTAAGTATGTATTGAGGATGATGATGGGAGAAGGTTCTTAAGTATCTAAAACTGAAAATTCACTAAATGGTAGTCTAAGCATAGTATTTAGAAATATGGATGGAACCATCTGAAGAAATAGACAACAATAGTAAGTTTTTATTTGTGGGGTGCCTGAACTGGGAGTAGGGAGTGCTAGACAAGATCTCTATTTTTGCTTACATGTCAATGGATGTCTAAATACTGTTTTAGTACCAATACAAATTGAATAGGAAGCAGAAAAAATCAATTTCTGTTCTACAAACGGCATTACCTAGATTGTACAATAATATTAATGATACTAATTACAGGAATTTATATTATTTTTTATATCAAAACATATAAAATAAATCAAAATAACTCTGCAAGGTAGGATTAGAGTCCATCTAAATAAGAAAAACCTGGAAGACTGTTACATTAAATAAAAAAGGTTCAACTAGTTGGGTCCCTTTGCCTGGAGTGCTCTTCCTTCAAATATTAGACTGGCTAGTGCTGTCCCCAGCATCAGGCCCCTGCTAAGATATTCCTTTTTCAGGGAGCTCTTTCCTCAGCATCACACAGGCACATATAATCTTTATCCTCCTTCTGTCTTTTGCTTTCTTACATAGGTTTCAAAAGCTCTTATATAAGTTCTACTTTTAGTTTTAGTTTTTTATTGTCTTTGTGTTCCCTTTAGAATATAAACCATATGAAGGCAGGGTTTTTTATTTTTATTTATTTTATTTTTATTTATTTATTTATTTATTTATCTTTATTATTATACTTTATGTTCTAGGGTACATGTGCATAACGTGCAGGTTTGTTACATATGTATACTTGTGCCATGTTGGCGTGCTGCACCCATCAACTCGTCAGCACCCATCAACTCGTCATTTACATCAGGTATAACTCCCAATGCAATCCCTCCCCCCTCCCCCCTCCCCATGATAGGCCCCGGTGTATGATGTTCCCCTTCCCGAGTCCAAGTGATCTCATTGTTCAGTTCCCACCTATGAGTGAGAACTTGCGGTGTTTGGTTTTCTGTTCTTGCGATAGTTTGCTGAAAATGATGGTTTCCAGCTGCATCCATGTCCCTACAAAGGACACAAACTCATCCTTTCTTATGGCTGCATAATATTCCATGGTGTATATGTGCCACATTTTCTTAATCCAGTCTGTCACTGATGGACATTTGGGTTGATTCCAAGTCTTTGCTATTGTGAATAGTGCTGCAATAAACATACGTGTGCATGTGTCTTTATAGCAGCATGATTTATAATCCTTTGGGTATATACCCAGTAATGGGATGGCTGGGTCACATGGTTTTTTTCATCTGTTCTATCACTTCTATATTCCCAAAACTTAAGAGTAACCTCTGGAACACAATGACTCAATAGATACACTCCATAGATACACCATATGTTTGAATAAATGAAAAGTGCCTTTTAATAAATTAAGAGATGGAAGAAAAACAGAATAGTGTGAGCATTTATATTTTCTCAAATTAATTTATAGATGTAGCAAGACATATATCACCTCTCCACAGGGATTTTTATTAGAGCTTGTCAAAATAAATTTTAAATTCAATGTAATTACGAAGCATTGTAGTACAGGTAGTAGGGGTATCCGAGTGTAGTGGCTATTGTCATTAAATCAGTGAGAATAAAGATACTTTGAAAAATACAAAAATGTAATTTTCCTACAAGATTTTAAAATATATTATAAAATAGAATAATGTAAAAAGTTAGTTTGCATAAAATTTAATAGGTAGGTTAACAGAACAGACTATTCAGTCTTGAAACTGAGTTCAGTATATACCCTACGGATGGGAGAGTTATACAGTGGCGTGGGAAATAGAGGTTACTTGGGAACTTTTAAGTTCGCATATTTCTTTATGACATACACCCAAATAAATTCTAGAGGTTTAAAGAAGTCAAATAATAAATTTTATATAAAACAAAATGGTAAAATGTACTATAAATAAATTGGTAAATATCCCCCACACAAATAAGTAATGTGAATAATGTTTTACCTGGTATTTCAAAGTTGATAAATTAAAAGCCATGACAAAACTGACAGAGAAATGATTAGCAGAAATATTTTGAATGTATATTTTATTAAAATGTGTGAACCAATTTTCCAATCATAAGTAAAATGGCATTCCAATTTTTAAAAGGCAAAGAAATAAAACAGGAAAAATGTTCACGTTCATCAATAATTTTAAAAATGCAAATGAAAAGAACAATAGGATAATATTTTTCTCTTTCTAACTAGCTAAGCCCAAAACTAGTAATTAATACTATATTTCTAGTACAAATAAAAACTGGTTGAAACCTTTTGGAGGGAAATTTGTTCTTTTAATTGGTATCTTTATCGATAAAATCATCAAGAATAAAACTGTGTTTTATGTTTTAGATAGTTCTTCAAAGTATTAATTAAAATTAAAAGATAATAGAAACAACATAATATTCAACAACAGATAAGTATTAAACACATTGAATAATCTTGGCTGGACACGATGGCTCACATCTGTAATCCCAGCATTTTGGGAGGCTGAGGCAGGTGTACAGCTTGAGGCCAGGAGTTTGAGATCCACCTGGGAAACAGAGTAAGACCTCATCTTTACAAATAATTTTTAAAAAATTAGCCTGTGTGGTGGCACGTGCCTGTAGTCCCAGCTATACTGAAGGCTGAAATGAGAGACTCACTTGAGCCCAGGAAGTCGAGGCTGCAGTCAGCCATGATTGTGTCACTGCACTCCAGGCTGGGTGACAGAGTGAGATCTCATCTCAATAAATACATACATACATACACAAATAAATAAAGTTTAGGTTAACAAAAAGATAGTGTTTTTATATAAAAACATTTCTGCAGCCTTTAAAAATCATGCTACAAGCATATCCAAAGACATGAAAAAGTCCTTATGATATAGCATTAATGAATGCCAAATAAGTGATACCAACATTGGTTTTTTAGAATGATTCCAATTTCTTTGTCTCGTATTTACATAGCATGTAAGAATTCTGCCTGTCTAATTGTGCTAAATATATTGTGAAGTGTGAAAATTGGTTGTCTCTGGCACATGTGTGCATACACACACAATATTTTTTAAATGGTTGTGTCTGGTTATTGGATTGCGGATGACTTATAATTCTATTCACTCGTTTGCATTTTACATTTTGTAAAATGAATATAAAGAACTTTTATTATTCGATAAAAGAGTTGAACTGAAGTACCTATATAAACTTTTTCAGAAGCCTATCGAAATATCATCACTAAGTCTTACAATTTAAATGCTGGCATTTTCATGACTGTCTCAAATAAGGGAATCAGAAAATAGAATGTGGCAGCTAAGAGTTGGATGTTACTGCTTTCCTTTGCTGAAAAGCTCTTCCTTCATAGCCGTTCACTGTTTATAAATGACAGCACAAAGGAATAATTGGGAACAGTTGCTTGATATAAAAGAAAAGGTAAAAGTCTCTGAAAGCCCCCTGCTAGAGAGTTATTTTTGGAGGTCTTTAGTTGGCAAGGCTTGAGCTATCACATATGTTTGTGTCTCAAAGACTACAATAGCCATCATCCAACAGCAACAACAACAAAAAACCCAAAACACACATAAAATATAAGTATGTTTACAGTGCAATGATTTTATTTTTAAAATGCTGTAATTTACCACTACCCTTGAAAGGCTGGAGAATTTAAGCAGTGTTTGAAGGAAAAATGTCTGTAGTAACCCAAAAGTGCAGGATTTAAGCAAAGGTTATTTGAGGTGTACAGTTTTAAGTCCTTATCTACGTTCTTTCATTTTCTTTTTTCTGCAGAACCTGTCCACTCTCTTCCATTTTTGTCACCTCTTGTGATATGATATACATATGGTGGCTACGGTTAAAATGTGTCCCTAGATATAATTAACTATAACAGATTTGTGAGACAAACCTACGTCAGAGTAAAAAATAAACTATAGAACATTTACTATAGGTCAGGCATTATTCTTTGTACCTTAAATACACTTTCACAACAGCCCTGTGATATACTGTTGATATCCCTTTTGTTCTCAGATTAAAACATTAAGGCATAGAGAAGGTAGGTGTCTTGCCTAAGGTTACACAGTGAATAAATAATGAACTGAGACATAGGCCAGGGATCCTGGCTCTTAAACACCTTGGTAAGTTTCCTGACATTATTTCAATTACCTATTGAGCTTCTGTAGGAAAAAGAACCACTAATGCATGGACGGTAGCTTTTCTTTGAAATTAATGTATACTCCTACTGCAAATCAAACTGGAAAATAATTTCTCCTGAGGCAGAGAAAACTGACTTGAAATTTAGAAGAGAAGTGCTGCCTTCCCTCTTGAAATTCACATTCTGAAGAATGAGGAATTTTAGAGTAGGTTTAGGGGGTGATGATGAGCTGTCCCAGGCCACGTAGAGTCAGTATGAGAACAGTGGTCCCATCAAACAATTTTATTTTTGGCAGTTGTAGTATGCAGTTGCAGTAATGACAATTTTTCTATTCAATTGTATAGAAAACCAGTGAATTTGGGGAAGGTAACATGCAGTTATACCTTGTATTTGTCTGTTATTATACTTCTGATAAAGACGTACCCAAGACTGGGCAATTTACGGAAGATATAGGCTTATTGAACTTATAGTTCCATGTGGCTGGGAAGGCCTCACAATCATGGTAGAAGGTGAAAGGCATATCTCACATGGTGGCAGAAAAAACAGAGAGCTTGTGCAGGAAAGCTCTCTTTTTAAAACCAACAGATCTCGTGAGATTTACTCACCATCATGAGAATAGCACGAGAAAGATCAGTCCCCATGATTCAATTACCTCCCACTGAGTCCCTCCCATGACATGTGGGAATTGGGGGAGTTATAATTCCAGATGAGATTTGGGTAGGGACATGCCAAACCATATCATTCGAACCCTGCCCCTCCCCCAAATCTCACATCCTCACTTTTCAAAACCAATTATGACTTCCCAACAGTCCTCCAAAGTCTTAAGTCATTTCAGCATTAACTCAGAAGTCCACAATCCAACATCTCAGCTGAGACAAGGCAAGTACCTTCTGCCTACGAGCCTGCAAAATTAAAAGCAAGTCAGTTACTTCCTAGACATAATTGGAGTACAGGCATTGGGTAAATGCAACCATTCCAAATGGGAGAAATTGGCCAAAACAAGGGGACTACAGGTCCCATGCAAGTACAAAACCCAGCAGGAAAGTCAAATCTTATAGCTCCAAAATAATATCTTTTGACTCCATGTCTTATATCCAGGTCATGCTGATGCAAGAGGTGAGTTCCCATGGTCTTAGGCAGCTCTGTCCCTGTGGCTTTGCAGGGTATACCCCCACTCCTGACTGCTTTCACAGGCTGGTGCTGAGTGCCTGTGGCTTTTCCAGGTGCACAGTGCAAGCTGTCAATGGAGTACCATTCTGGGGTCTGGAGGATGGTGGCCCTCTTCTCACAGCTCCATTAGACGTGCCCCAGTAGGGACTGTATGTGGGGGCTCTGACCCCACATTTCCCTTTTGCACTGCTCTAGCAGAGGTTCTCCATGAGGGTCCCACTTTTGCAGCAAACTTCTGCCTGGGATTCCTGGTGTTACTTTTGCAGCAAACTTCTGCCTGGGATTCCTGGTGTTTCCATACATCCTCTGAAATCTAGGCAGAGGTTACCAAACCCCAATTCTTGAACCTGTGCACCCACAGGTTCAACACCACATGGAAGCTGCCAAGGCTTGGGGCTTACACCCTCTGAAGCCATGACCCAAACTTTACATTGGCCCCTTTCAACCCTGGCTTGAGCAGCTAGGACACAGGGCACCAAGTCCCTAGACTGCACACAGCCCAAGGACCCTGGTCCCAGCTCATGAAACCACTTTTTCCTCCTAAACCTCCAGGTATGTGATGAGACGGGTTGCCTCAAAGGTCTCTGACATGCATTGGAGACATTTATTTCCATTGTCTTTGTAATTAACATTAGGCTCCTCCTTAGTTATGCAAATTCCTGCAGCCAGCTTTAATTTCTCCACAGAAAATGGGATTTTCTTTTTTATTGCATTGTCAGGCGCTAATTTTCCAAACTCTTATGCCTATTTCCCTTTTAAAGCCAAATGCCTTTAACAGCACCCAAGTTACCTCTTGAATGCTTTACTGCTTAGAAATTTCCTCTGCCAGATATTCTAAATCATCTCTCTCAATTTCAAAGTGCCACAAATCTCTAGGCAGAGGCAAAATGCCACCAGTCTCTGCTAAAAATTAACAGAGTCACCTTTTGCTCCAGTTCTCAACAAGTTCCTTGTCTCCATCTGAGATCACCTCAGCCTGGACTTTATTGTCCATATACTATCAGCATTTTGGACAAAGCCATTCAACAAGTCTCCAGGAAGTTCCAAACTTTCCCACATTTTCCTGTCCTATTCTGAACATTCCAAACTGTTCCAACCTCTGCCTGTTACCCAGTTCCAAAATCACTTCCACATTTTCAGGTATCTTTTCAGCAGCACTTCACTCTACTGGTACCAATTTACTGTATTAGTCAATTTTCATGCTGCTGATAAAGGCATAGCTGGGACTGGGCAATTTACAAAAGAAAGAGGTTTATTGGACTTACAGTTCCATGTAGCTGAGGGGGCCTCACAGTCATGGTGGAAGGTGAAAGGTACATCTCACGTTGTGACAGACAAGAGAGGAGAGCTTGTGCAGGGAAACTGCTCTTTTTAAAACCATCAGATCTCATGAGACTTATTCACTATTATGAGAATACACCCCAAAACATGAATGTGAGTTTTAGACCCACTAGCAAGAAGTAAGATAAATTCTTCCTGACATTTTGAATGCAAGAAAATCATTGCAAATTTACTGAGATCTGAAGCGTTAATAGATCCCGGGCATAATATGCAGTCCACTTTTTCTCCGTTATCTCCTCTTCCCCTATACACCAGTGCTCTGCCTTTGGGAAAACGGCTGTGTGTAAATTCTAAGATGCATTTGCTGCAACTTGGCCTCTTTGTGGTCTTAAAGCCTGTACTCAGGAGTTTCCCAAACTGGGCTCAATACTGAAGATTTATCAGCTCTTTGGTGAAGTAGAGTCACCCAGGCTTGGGAGCATTAGCAAAAACTGCATTGCTGTTTGCAGAAGTATCAAATAAAAGGAGACTGCTGGAGTTGCTATCACAGCTACTTTTTTCATTTTGGTTCAACATTAAAGTTGACCTCCATATTACTAATGGTACCAAAGCTCCTGTGGACACAGCCTCACCAGTGGGCTTCCAGAGGGCAGCATTTACAACACTGGTTGCAAGTGCTCATGTCTGAGTTTCTGCTTTTGTAGCACAGCAATGCAAATGGTTTCATGAGCAAATGTAAACATCCCCAGGAATTCTTCAGAGTGTGTGGAGAGAGAGATCTAGTAATAAATTGGTTTTGTTCCTCATCAGTCATCATGATTTGAATATCTTTCTGTTGTAAGTGTGATCATATTGTAAGACTTCAGACTGACAATATCTGAATTGAAAATGAGAGCCACACATTGGGCTTTGCACAATGGATGTCCTTATTGCAAAGTCATCAAGTACATTTTTATATAAAACTCCTAATGCCCTGAGGGACATGACCTCCCTGCTTTTGCTGCTATGATTGTGATCTCTCTTTTTAAGAGCTACTGATTGATGAGTTTTACTTGCTGATTTTCACTGCTGAATTTACTTTCCTAATTCCCACTGGTAGGGACCACTTCCAATGACAAAATTGATGATTGACATGCCAGCAAATAGGCTGCTGACAGAGAGGGAAAAATAGGGAATAGTCTCCGTAGTCAGGCAATGCACCTTACCAAGTCAAATCTGCCCAAAAGCAAGATAAATCTTGGATGAAGTTAGGCCAGCTTGAGATCCACCTGTAGTTTTCATTTTTGAGAAGCATATAAAATCAATTGCTCTGCCCATCTGTATTCTCCCTTGCTAATCTTTATACAATGGTATTCCACAAATAACATTTGATAGTGGGTGGCAAGTAAAGTTATAGCTTTAGCACTGTACTAATTTGCTGTTACTTAAAATCTGTTTCATGGAATGCTACTGACTCCCACAAGGGCTTTAAGCAAAAATACCCAAAAGAAAAGAATTATTCCTCCTCCTCCTCCCCTTATCTGTTAAAGAAATGAGCATTTCTGAAATATTAACACGTTATTTGCACAGCAGTGGGCAAGGCACTTTCAAATATATGTTAACCCTCAACAAAAAGTTTAAGGAAAAAAATTATCATGAATATTCAAATAGAAGCAGCAACTCACCTAAATTCACACCTGTTTCTGAAAGACACAGACCTGAAGCTTGAACCCAGTTCTTATGATTCTTAAATCCAGAGGTTTATATATTTTTTGTTCTTCTTTGTTGTTTGTACATCAACTATTCTCAGCTATAAAAATCGATATAAAAATCCAAATAATATTAAGGTATTTAAAATGAAAATAGTTTCCTTCTCCAAAACCCATGACACATGGATAACTAGACATTATAATAAAATATTTCCACTTCCATAATTTTTTAGTGCAGAAATATATAGTAGTACTTACCTGCCTAAGTAGATCCATATACACCTTATTCTCAAAATTTGGTATGTACTAAATATATGGGTTTATAATTTGCTTTTCTCATCTAATAATATCTCAAGGCTTTCAAGTTGTATGTGTAAAGCACCTGACTGTCGTTGATAGTTGCATAGGGTTCATCAAAGTAATACCTATGTATATGTAAACATGTGATACAAATTTGTGTGTTATTTATATTACATATATGTTTACCTATATATGTGTATTTTTTAAACAAAAGAATAATTAAAGGATCGTAAGATATAAACTGCATGATTGCTAAATGAGACTCACAAATCACATTTGCTAATAATTTGTGAAAACACAGGTAATGGTGAGATAGATGAAATATGAAATCTTACTCCAAAGTCACAGACTACAAACAAAACAGACAAATAGGACTATATCACACTAAAAGCTTTTGCAAAGCTAAAGAATCAACAGAGTTAAGAGACAACATGGAGAATAGGAGATAATACTTGCAAGCTATTCATCCAACAAAAGATTAATAACAACTCAAGAGCAAATAATAATAATACCATTACAATGGGAAAAGGATCTGAATAAAGATTCCTCAAAATAAGACATAAAACTGGCCAATAAATATACAAAAAATTCTCAACAGCACTAATCATCAGGCAAATGCAAATTAAAACCATTATGAAATATTATCTCACCCCAATTATAATGGCTATCATAAAAAACACAAAAACAGATGCTGAAAAGGATGTAAAAAAATAGGAATGTTTGTTAGTACAGCCATTATGAAAAACAGTGTGGAGGTTTCTACATAAACTAAAAATAGAACTACCACATGATCCAGCAGTCCCACTATTGGATATTTATCCAAAGTTTATTGGAGCACTATTCACAATAGTTAAGATACAGAATTAACCTAAATGTCTATCAACAGGTGAATGGCTAGAAGATGTGGTACACAAACACAATGGAATACTATTCAGTCATTAAAAAGAATGAAATTCTGTCACTTGCAACAACATAGGTGAAACTGGATAACATCATATTAAGCAAAATAATTCAGGCACAAAGAAAATAAATACTAAATAACGCTAAAAGAGAATATTTCAAATGCTAAAACACAAAAAAAATGAGAAATGTTTGATGTGATGGATATGTTAATTACCCTGATTTGCTCATCATACATTGTGTAGAGATAATGAAATTTCACTCTGTATCCCTTAACAATGTACAGTTAAAAAAAAAGAAATATGAAGTCTGAGACACACATTTCTCTACACTTTCCCCATTATATTAGAACATGCTACAGTGCTGATGCAACAAACATGCTGTTTACATGGTTTCATTTCTATTTACCTCCTAATATACAAATTTATCCTTCAGTTACATCCTTTCCACACTTTATTCCAACAAACGTGTTCTTCGATTCAATGATTGTATTTTTTAGTTTAATATTTTGTTTATGTTTATGCTTTGCTTTTTATTCTATCTTTCTTATCCTTTTCTGCATTATTATTAGGCTTGTTTTGAAACTTTTGACTCCTTCAATGAAATAATTTTACCTATGATCAAATCAGTCAAACAGTTGGTTGTCTCTCATTTGAAATAATGCCACAATGCCTAGCTATTTTGAGTTATGAGACTTTTCCCCACACTTGTTATGTGATTGTCTACTCCTCAGTCAGAAAATACACAAAGGGCAATACAAGGCACTAAGCAGGGTCAGTTCCAATGAGCTCAAAATATAGCAGAATGGTTTCTGCTTCATCAGTTTGTGTAGGTCAAATTGACATTCCCCAGCCCCCCTGCTCCTTATGGTTCTAGGTTAGAATTATTCAAAAGAGCAATTTACAGAACCAAAAGAGCAACTATCACTCTCTGGAGGCCATTATAATGAGATGCAATGAGAGATAGCCATGACGTAACCAACCAAGGGTTCCAGTGTGCCTTTCCTCTCAGATCTTCTCAGCTTTGTGCTCACATCTTCTTCCAAAATGCTAGTCTTGCTGAGCAACAACAACTCTGAGCCCGTCACTACACATATGGCTGAGGAGCCTCGGAGTCAACAGTTTCCATATATCCCTGTGCCAACTTCCTCTTTTGTAGTCCTACTTCAGCGTTTTGCTGCTCAGGGTGACCAGGCCAGTCATTCATTGATTCTCTAGTTCCTCCTTGGACACCTTAATTTCTTTCCCCAGCTCTTCCCACAATAGTTCAAGGTATCACTCCTATAATAATTTCCTGGTGCCATAACATGCTTTCTCCTTTCCTAATTGTACCCTGGATAATAAAATGTGGAATGAGTACACTGAAGCATAGAAAGCAACAACACTAGAAAACCATAGTTAATCCTGTCTTAGCTCCTCAGCTCAGGAAGCCATCCCTAACTAAGCAAAAAGAGATACAAAAGTGAAAAGGAGAACTTTGTCCTCTTGTTCTCCAGGCTTAGAGGAGTATAGAGAAGAGGTGGGGAAACACCTGTCCAAGGCGCATTGTACCTTCAAAACCTGATTTTCTCTGCCGAGCGTTATGGCTCACACCTATAATCCTGGCACTTTGGAAGGCCGAGGCGAGTGAATCACCTGAGGCCAGGAGTTTGAGACCAGTCTGGCCAACGTGGTGAAACCCTGTCTACTAAAAATACAAAAATTAGCTGGACGTGGTGGTGAGTGCCTGTAATCCTAGCTACTCGGGAGGCTGAGGCACGAGAACTGCTTGAACCCGGGAGGCGGGTGTTGCAGTGAGCCAAGATCAGGCCACTGCACTCCAGCCAACAGAATGAGACTTTGTCTCAAAGAAAAAACAAAAACAAAACAAAACAAAAAAAACTGTTTTTCTCAAGTCCTCATCTACCCATGGTTTTTGTGTTACTGTGATTTTACTCCAGAGAAAACCTGCACCAGAAATGTGTGTCACTGCTGGTGTGGAGGCTGGCGTTATTGGTCCTATGCAGAGTGGGAGGAGGCAGGAAAAAAAATCCAAGTTCTTTCCTATTTTTATTCTCTCACCACAAGGCAGGGCTGCTTTCTGCCCCCCTCATATTTCTCCTCCCTTGTACACACACCTTTTCAAAACAGCCTCCTCCAGGATTCTCACAGCTCTTTCAGTGTCTTGTTGGTTTCTGTCATTGTTCCCTGGGGTGTCACCTTTCATGTGTAGCCAGCACTTGTGCTGTCCTGCATCTAGTTGTAACATTTTCTCTCTCTCTCTCTCTCTCTGTCTCTTTTTGAAAATGCATCCATTTTATTGAAAGGAATTTGAGGCAAATATATGTTTTTAATCTGGTATATTTAACTTTATATCACTTTTACTTTGTTTCACACTTTGTTTTAGCTGAGTCTGCCATACAAGATGCCATAACAGGGTGACTTAAACAACAGAAATTTATTTTCTCACAGTTCTGTAGGCTGGAAATTTGAGACCAAGATGACAGCATAGTTGAATTCTAGTGAGAGTCTGCTTTCAGAGTTACAGATGGCTGCCTTCTTGCTGTGTCCTCACATGGCAGAGAGAGCAAGCCACACTTTCTGTTATCTTTTCTTATAAGGACACTCACCCTATAGGATCAGGGCCCTAGCTTATGACTTCATTTAACTTATATTACTTCTGTAAAAGCCCTATATTTACATAGGGTCATATTGGGGGATTGGGATTTAACACATGAATTTTGGGCAGACACAATTACTCCATAACACAATTCTAATTTTCATTTTACTCCCCATCTTCAATCCAGAAACTCAGTATCTTCCTACTGCATCAAAGCTGCTCATTTTGTTCTCAGTCCTTTCTGCTTTGCTTAGTTTTACTGCCCACCTGCCAACATACAACCTCCTAGAAATTTCCTTTCTCTGTATCTTCAAATTTTCGTAAACAATTAGCTACCCTTTTTTTTTTTTTTTGGTACCCTTGACTAGGGAGGGTATATTAGTGTGCAAATATTGATCATCTAGCCAATAATGACTAAATCTAGTTGAAATGCATATGCACATTAAAAACACTTAAGGAGAAGTCTATCAACAAATCAGTATAGTCTAAGTGCTACATGACAAGTACTGTGCAAGAACTGGGAAAATAAAAATAAGAAAACTGAGACTGCAGCTCACAATAAATTTATACGAACGAAGGGATTTGATGCTTTTCAGTAGTAAAACCTGGGATTAAACATTCATTAAATTACATCACATAGTCAGAGACTCCTTAGTTTTTGGCAAGCAGGCCATGTATTTTCCAATTACAATAGAGACTCTGAGCTCAAACTGTGTGTTGTTGAGTGTGGATTTGATCTTCATATCTGGATCACATAATAAAGACATCGAATACTTTTGCTTATTAAAAAATGTCTAGTAAACATGCTTATATTATTTGAGTAGGCAAGCTTAATTGAATAACTAGTTTATGTTCTTGAAGTATGAACCATAAACACAAAAATCATCATTTTTTTCCCCACAGAATTATGTATATTTCCAGTAAGTATTCATGCAAAATGACTTAATATTTTTGCCAAAAAAATTGACACGGAAATATTTCTGACCGTTTATTTTTCATCTAACATTTCTCATTGAGTCTAGCATAGGAAGTGAAGGATAGAACAGTTGATATTTTCATGCCTGTCCATTTAATTTGAAGATATTAAATATATCTTTTTATTATATGCTAATTCTAGAAATAAAAAATTAAAGTTATTCTTAGGAAAAAATATAAGTATTAATTGCTCTGTTTTTATGAACAGGCCGACGTATATCTGCATAGTGCATCACCATATTCTCTGCCTTTCATTCAGAACCAGGCAAAGAGCGGATTAATGAATGAATTGCTTAGAGACAGGCATGGACCACCAGCATCCCTCTACTCCTCCCAAAAAACTAATAATTATTATAATGTTTCTCTCTTAGTATGACATAAAATGATTCTCTCTTAGGGAGGTTTCCATTAACAATTTTTCTCGTTACATGAAAAAATATAAATTGCAGATGATAACCTTTGTGAATTTATTTTATGCAAGTATAGAATTATACAGTATATACTTATTGATAACCTGCTCCTTTTTACTCTCAATATATTTTGTCTATCTTTTCTCGTCATTTAAGTTTCTTCCACAATCTCATTTTCTATTGGCTCTGGTTCAGGGCTGGTAAATAATTTATTTAACAGTTACTTATAATTATGAAAAAATACTGTAAATATTCCTTCATGTTTAAATAGTTTTAAAATATTTTGGCATGGGTGGAATTAAAAAGGAAAGTTAACACTATTTTTGGTTTTAGTAAAATTTTAAAGAACGAGGTATATTATAATAAAGATGGGAGAGCTTCAATTCACTGAATTTAAAATGTCACAAAATGTTTATGTAAAATGTTTAGGGTTTCTTGTTTTTCATTTGTATAAATTTAAGGGGTGCAAGTGTAATTTTGTTACATGAATATACTGCATAGTGGTGAAGTTATGGCTTTTAGTGTATACATCACTCAGGTACTGTACATTGTACCCATTAGGTAATTTCTCATCACTCATCCTCTCTCATCCTCGCTGCCCTTCCAAGTTTCAATTATCTATCATTTCACATTCTATGTCTATGTGTACACATTATTTGGCTCCAATTTATAAGTGAGAGCATGTGGTATTTGCCTTTCTATTTCTGAATTGTTTAACATAAAATAATTACCTCCAGTCCCATCCATGTTGCTGCAAAAGACATGATTTCATTTTTTAATATCTGAATCGTATTCCATAGTGCATGTATACTACATTTTCTTCATCCAATCTTCTGCTGATGGACAGTTAGGTTGATTCCATACCTTTTCTTTTGTGAATAGTGCTGCCATAAACATACAAGTGTGGGTATCCTTTTGCTATCATGATTTATTTTCCTTTGCGTAGATACTCAGTAATGGGATTGTTGGATCAAATGGTAGTTCTAGTTTTAGTTCTCTGAGAATACTCCATATTATTTTCCATAGAGATGGTACTAGTTTACAGTCCCACTAAGAGTGTATAAATGTTCCGGTTTCTGTGCATCCTCATCAACATATGTTATTTTTTGTCTTTTTAGTGGTAACTGTTCTGACTGGTGTAATATGGTATTTCATTGTGCTTTTAATTTGCATTTGTCTGATGATTTGTTACACTAAGTAATTTTTTCATATGTCTCTTGGTCATTTGTACGTCTTCTGCTGAAAAATGTCTATTCCTGTCCTTTGACTATTTTTAATGGAATTATTTATTTATTTATTACATTTTGTGAATTCCTTGTAAATTCTAAATATTAGTCCATGTAGGATGCATACTTTGCAAATATTTTCTCCCATTCTGCAGGGTGTCTGTTCACTGTTGATTATTTCTTTTGCTGTACAGAAGCCAACTGATCTCTGACAAAGTTGACAAACTCATACAGTGGGGAAAGGACACCCTTTACAATAAATGGTGTTGGGAAAAATTGGATTGCTTGCTATATGCAGAAAAATCCAACTGAACCCCTATTTCTTACCATATAAAAATTCACTCAAGATGGATTAAACACATGCAAGACCTAAAACTACTAAAATATCAGAAGAAAACCTAGAAAAACTCTTTGGGACATTTGCCTAAGCAAGACAATAATAATAATTAAAAAAAAATCATGACCAAGACCTTAAAACGCAAGCAACAAAAAATTCATGAATGAGAATTAATTAAACTAAAATGTTACTTTTTGAAAAAGCTGTATGACCAGACTGTTTGTCTAATGGAGTTTGATGAAGTAAGTCTTGGAAGATTAGTTGAAACCTGAAGTTAGGGGGTCTTGGACCACTGAGTCTACTTTGGTTTATAGGAAATTTTTCTCTGATTGAAACTATTAAAAGTTTTTGAGACGGTGATTAATATGAATAAATATTTGTTCTTTTGGAATAATTTGTTGACAAGGTTGATTCTGTCATGGTGATAATGAATGCTTCAAATTCATATATGAAGTCAGATAGGAGTCTAACACACAAGGTCTACATTAGTAAGAAATTAAATTTAGTAGAAAACAAATCTCAAATATTACAAGGTCTCTGAAAATGGACGACAGAATACCATGGAGTATTGGTTGCCAATTTAGATTGAAGTGTACATTATTTTTCTAAAATATTTCTGGAAACAGAATAATGTGTATCTATCCATAAATGGAATCATCATACTTACTCTAACATAAAGACACATTAAAGAAAAGTTAACTTCAAAGACTAATGGATTTCAATGAATAGAAATCAACAGATTTCTACTAAGCAGGACCATTTTCTCATTTTTCCTTTGCCAAGTTCTACATACTGAATAATTTAAGGAACTAGATGAGATAGGGAGTTAAGCAACCTGAGTTTTTGGTTGTTTCAAAACAAGCAAAAATGTCATTGCACACTGCCAAGAGGTGTTTCTAAAATGAGAGCCGCGAGAGAAAGCAGATCATATGGATGTAAGAAAATAGAAAATAGAGGAAGTTGCCTAAATTGTCATGAGAGAATTGATTTAACAACCACTCCACTTTTGCTTCCATTTTAGTTATGTGCTTCTTAAGAAGCACATCTGATTTTTTGGTCTTGCTAGACATCATCAGAAAAGCTGTATGAAATTCCTGCATCTCCAAACAATTCACCCAGGGGGAGTTCTAAGAGAGAATTTATCCTCCAGATGCTTCTCATCTCCTCCCTCCATTTCATCAAAATTTCCCTCAATGGAAAATGACTCTCTGAACAGGTTCCCTCATCTGGCCTCTTCGACTGCTCTGGGACAGATTTTTTTTTTTTTTTTTCCTGGAGAACTCAGGCTTTTCATTGTTGAATACCAAAAATTTTAAAGGCTTTTGTATTTCTATATTGATATCAAAAGATGCTGCAAGCCCCAAGCAGTGTGAAGCCTGATATGTCTGCCTCTCTTCTAAGAATTTGACTTATGTATTCAACAAAGTTGAAGAGCAATTCCCAGGAGTTTGTTCACTTTATTTTTGTTAAAATAAAAATCTAAATATAAGTATGTCAATTAGAAATTAATGTGTGCAAATATCACATTTTTGACTTCTTTAAATCAATCTATTTATATCTGATAGTAAACCCACAGAAATTATGGAAAATTATATTTCTATTGTAATCAAAAAGTTTTTCTAAATTATGTCAAGGTTATTATATTTTAGATTTTCATAATTTATTATTTACCAAATAATAAATAATAATTAAAAAGTAACCAAAGTTTAACTTTCATAAAATAGTAAATCTATTCATTTTCTATGTTTTACCCTCCAGATATGAAAATGATTTTATTAGTTATTTTAAGCAATTCTACTAAAAATACTGCCAGGATTTTGCTTATACAAATATTTGTTAAGTTGTAAATTTGTTAAACTCCTTGTTGCAACAGTGAAGCCTGAAGGCATTTTGTCTCAATGACAAATTGCAGTATTTAATTGGGTCCTATGGTGATTTCTCATCTGTTTTTACACTTGAGAAAAAGTGTTTCCAAAACACAGAATTTAATTTTTTCCTATATTGTGCCATTGTAAGACAAATATACAACTATATAAAAATGTTAAAGATATTTACCCAGTTAAAAATTCATTGGAATACATTTAGTATCTTCATAAAAATATTAGCAAGATTTCTAGTACTGAAAGCAAAAACAACCACTTTTGCCAAAATTTGGGGTCTAAAACAAAGAAAAAGAAAAGAAATAGTGAAAGAACAAGAAAAAAAATAGAGAAAAGGGACATTAAAAAAAAAGTTATACATGTAGGAAAGTAATCCTCAAAATATTATGTAATAGCAAATTGTAAGTGTATTCATGACACAAATTTTTGCCACACCCTTCCCAAATTCAAATCACTTTCCTAAGAAAATTTTAGACCTGGAAACAAGAATATTTACTTTTCTAGATTTTCAAAATCTTGCCAAGGAAATTCTGTGTGAATCTTTTTCTCAGTGTGATTTATTTGTATCTCTATTTTAACATATCATATGTAGTTCACACTGACTGTTTGCTTATTGGTCTCTTCTAATTTGTCAACTTTTAGAAAAAGAAAATATTTTATATTTTTCTCTATCCAGCATATTGAAGTACATGGTAGATACTCGATAAATTATAAATCACTGAATTATTTGCAATGCATACTGCAACATATAAGACAAGTAGTATGATTAAAATGTAACCAGTGAGAGTTTTTATATTTCAAAATGGATAATGGCTTCAGATATCATATTATCCAATTATCTCAATTTTTCATACTAACATGTCCAAGGAGGTGAAATATTACATCCATATTATTCTCAAACTAGGTGAAGAACTAGGTGAAGTATGAAACTAGAAATAACATGACCTCTTTAAAGAAATAATTGAAGATTTTGAAGTATTTCAATAGAAATATTTGCCAAAATATTATCAATTAGCTAAATAAACAACACTTATTCAAGGATAGTATTTATTACTAGAGAGATCACGATATTAATTTCAAGGCAATTATTGTAACACTGTACCGGAATCAGAGTTCTATAGTAAATATGCAAACTAGATGTAAAATTTAAGAATCACTGATTTACATAATTTGAAGTTCCAGTTTGTAAAAAGATAAAAGCTCTATCCACTGTGGAAATATCACATCATCGAATTTTCTATTTCTGTATTTACCTCAAATAATCACACCTGTTTGACATACTGAGAATTTATTTTTGTTGTTGTTTGTTTATGATATAATACAAATATTCTCTACTCTTTTTTTTAATTTTTTTTAATTTATTTATTATTATTATACTTTAAGTTGTAGGGTACATGTGCATAACGTGCAGGTTTGTTACATATGTATACTTGTGCCATGGTGGTGTGCTGCACCCATCAACTCGTCATTTACATCAGGTATAACTCCCAATGCAATCCCTCCCCACTCCCCCATCCTCGTGATAGGCCCCGGTATGTGATGTTCCCCTTCCTGAGTCCAAGTGATCTCATTGTTCAGTTCCCACCTATGAGTGAGAACATGCGGTGTTTGGTTTTCTGTTCTTGTGATAGTTTGCTAAGAATGATGGTTTCCAGCTGCATCCATGTCCCTACAAAGGACGCAAACTCATCCTTTTTTATGGCTGCATAGTAAGCGTTTTCTTCACAGCACTTTTTCCGTAATTTTTTTGTGCATTTATCACTGGTCTTTATCATCATCTTCATAGATGTCTTGTATAATTAGTTGAGTGATTTTCAGTTGTTTATATCTTATTTACACAATACATTTTTAGTTTCATCATGGATATTATTTAAATATTTTAATAGTATTTTATGTTTTATCAATAGACTAAAGCCAGTGCCTTAAAAACAGTAAGCACTTTTTCTAGTGGTGGGTGATAAAAGGCATATGGTGTTTGAATAATGTTAGGGTATCTTTCCTAACAAATATCAACAAGTCACAGATAGCTTCTATCTTTTTCTGTTGGTTCTAGAACTTAGTTGAATAACTGGTAATATGCAAATATGTATTTCTGAGACTGATTTTCAGTTAGAATTGATACTTTGATAACCACTGAACAGGAATAATGATATAACCCAATTCCACTGGGAAATTAAAATTTAAATAGAGACTTTTAGCTTCTTGCCATGACAGAGCAGCTGCTATTGGAATTGCTCTCTCGCTGCAAACAACTATAAAACTAGATAAAATATAGGAAGCATTCACTGGGCAATGGAGAGCACAGGGCTGTGATATCTGTAAGCAGGAAAGCATGTGAGCTGAGTATCACATTTATGTAGCTTTCTGCCTGAGGCCAATTTCCATACCATCATCATGACCAAGTCTATTTCAATAGAAAGAGGTATCTTGTTAATCAGAAAATAGAGTCTTGGTTGAGTAAATTGAGATTGGAGTTTAGCTTTATTCAGGCAGTTGGAATTTGCAGGACGGGATATCAGAGTCTTTGGTGAATAATAAACAGCCCGAGCACAGAGTGCAATTCCATAAGCCTTGTGAAAAACAGTTGCTTGGGGCTGCGAGTTAGGCATAGATTTCACAACTTCAGAGATATGTTTGGAAAGATTTCTATTGGTGAACAACCCGGGAATTCAGTCAAAATCTTAGAAAGGCTACATCTGTGCCCAGGAACTAAGGAAAAAAAAACAAAATAACTCCCTCTGACCAAGGCCCCAAATTATAAAAAATAAAAATAAAAGAATCCCCCAGAAGTAAGTTCCTACCAGAGTAAAGCTCTATACTCTTTAAACGAAGATAACACAAACGGAATCTTTTATAACATACTTTATAAGAATTTCCTGCATATATTTAAAACAAAACAAAATGAAATATGAGAAAAAACAAAAACAAAATATATAATCAAGGGAAGGAACAGTCAATACAAGCATTTACCACAATTAATCTGTATGGTGATATCTGTAGACAAGGGTATTAAATATGTCTTATGAATACATTTTAAAAATTTGCAGACAAAAAATGAACAAAATGAATGAAAACATAGAAAATTTTGGCAAGAAAATAGCAAAATTGGAGAAGAAACTAAAACTTTTATAGCTAAAAACATCAATATCTTAAATAAAAATTCTTTGATACTGCTTAAAAGAAGACAAGACAAAGAGAAAATTTCATATTTAAAATTACAAAACTTAAGACATGTAGAGAAAAAGACAATTAAAACTAACAGAAAGTCTACGTCCTGTGGGATAAAATCAGACAATCTACCATATATTAAATGTATCATTAGAATTTTAGAAAAGGATGGAAGTGTAAGGTACAGAAATTAACATAATATAAATGGCTATTTTTTTCCAAATTGATTAAAAAAAAAACGTATGTTCCAAAGGTTCAGAATATCCAAGACATTCATACATAGGCATTTATAGTCAAACTGCTAAAACCAAAGGGAAGAGAAAAAATTATAAAAGCAGTAGGAAGGAAATTAATGTCTATTATATTTAGTATACAACAATGAAGATGACTTCCTTCTCTTCCAAAAAATACAATAGAGAACATGATGGAATTACATTTTCAAAATGTAGGAAAGGAAAAATCCCTGTCAAATGGAAATTCTAGATCCACTTAAAGTATGTCCCTAAAACTAGAGGCAGAATAATGATATTTTATTCTGAGATTTTTGTCACCAGTAGATGTTCACTACAAGGAGTAGAACATTTCTTCTGGCTAAAGTGGAATAATCACAGATAAAAGCCTAAATCTCCATAAAGGAACAAGGATTACGCAAAATGATGAATATATGAGTAAATATTTTGTAAAGTCTCAGAAATTATTAGAAAATTATTGACTATTTAAATAAAATATAATATGCATAGTTGGCTTTATAACATAATAGTAGTAAAATATAAATAATGATAGTACAGGTGATGAGGATCAATTAAATTATACCTAAACTTATTTTATTTTATGTGAAGTAGTATAATACTAATTTGAAGTAGACTCTGATAATTTAACTATGTATATTTTAACTCTTAAAGTAGCAATAATAATAATAATACAAAAGAGGTGTATTTAATCCAATAGTGGAGAACAATTGAAAGACAAAAATAAAAATGGATTCAAATTAACTCAGTTAATTAGGAACAAGGAAATAAATATCAAATGGTAAATAAAAGTAAAATAGTACACTTATATCCAACTATATCATGGATTACATTAAATATAAGCAGACCTAATAGTCCAGTCAAAAGATAGAGGTTGAGCAGATAAAAACAAAATGAAAAAAATGGTTTACAATAGACCCAATTTAAATATAAGGGCACAATCAGGTTAGAAATAAAATATTGAAAAATATGTAGTAGGCAAATGTTAAACATAAGAAAATGTGTTGGGTTCCAGTTTAAGATGGCTGACTAGAAGCAGCTAATGTGCATCTCTCTCAAGGAGAGGAAACAAAGCAGCAAGTAAATAGTAACCTGGCAAGTAGATTGTCTAAGAGATCATATTGGGATTCAGCAGGGAAGAAATGAGACCCATGGAGAGCAAAGGGGAGTGAAGCAACAAAGACACAACCCAGTGAAGCAGCTGCCCATCCAGACAGCTGCAATGCCTCGGGGAACTGCATAATGCAGAGAAAGGGTGCAGAAGAGAGAATTCATTGGGGATTCATTCTTCTGTCAAAGAATTTTGCAATGTTGACCATGAGAGACCACCCCCCCGCCGGCCTCCTCAGGCTTCCAGAGAGAACTGCCTGGAGTCTGTGTACAGGCACCACTCAAGTCCACATGAAACCCCATGGGCCTTTGATCCCTGAATATCCCAGCACCAGCTGCCACTGTCCTGCCAAGAAGGAAGACAAAGTACTTTTGAACATCACTAGAATAGATGCCACAGCCACGGTACTGAAGAACAGGCAGACTACATACTGTGTGACCACTGCCCCTACTGCTCCTCACTCACAGACCCTATAAAGCAACTATGCAATCAAAACTCCAAAATGACTAGCTAACAACACTATGTAGAAAACAAAATCTCACATATCAATATTAATCTTGAACCTAAATGACCTAAATATCCCACTTGAAAGAGTGGCAAATTGAATAAAAAAAATAGATCCAAACATATTCTGTCTACAAGAGACCCACCTACTGACCAAAGACACATTCAGACTCAAAATAAAAGGACAGAAAAAGATATATCACACAAATGGAAAATAAAATAAAAGTAGCCATTCTCATATTAGATAAGAGTTTAAACAAGCAGAAGCTAAAGAAAAAAGATAAAGAATAGCATTATGTAATGATAAGGGGTTCAACACAACAAGAAGATATAACTATACCAAAAATACATGCATGCAACACTGGAACACCTAAATTCATACAACAAATTCTACTAGACCTAAGGAAACAGACTGATAGCAATACAATAATAGTGGGGGACATCAGGACCCTACTGACATCACTAAACATCATCAAAGCAGAAAAGCAACAAGCAAACTAGACTATATTGTCTATAAACAGACTAAACTAGACTATAGAGCAAATGGACCTAATAGACGACTATAAAATATTCTACTCAACAACTACACAATGTACAGTCTTCTCATCTGTGTGTGGAACATTTTCTTTTTTTTTATTATTATTATACTTTAAGTTCCAGGGTACATGTCCATAACGTGCAGGTTTGTTACATATGTATACTTGTGCCATGTTGCTGTGCTGCAGGCAAGTCTCAATAATTAAAAAAAAAAATTGAAATCCTCCTGAGTATCTTCTTGGACCACAGTGAAATAAAATTGGAAATCAATACCAAGAGGAACTTTCAAAACTATTAAAGTACATGGAAACGAAACGACTGTTTCTGAACGACTTTTGGATAAACAATAAAATAAAGGCAGAAATGAAAAAGTTATTTAAAAGAATGAAAATAGACATACAATATACCCAAACCTCTGGAAAACTGCCAAAACAATGCTAATAGGAAAGTTTATAGCATTAAATGCTTACAACAAAAAGATAGAAAGATCTCAAATTAACAACCTAGTGTTGTACCTCAAAGAACTAGAAAAACAAGAACAAACTGAACTTAAAGTTTTTAGAAGAAAAGAACTGTAAAAAGATCAGAGCAGAACTAAATGAGATTGAGACCAAAAAAAATATGCTACAAAGGATTAATGAAACAAAAACTTTTTCTTCAGAAGGATGAACAAATTTGAAAGACTGTGAGCTAGGCTAACTAGGAACAAAATAGAGAAGATTCAAATAAGTACCATCAGAAATGATAAAGGTAACATTACAACTAATACGAGAAAAAATTCAAAAGATTATCAGAGACTACTATGAACACCTCTTTACACACAAACAAAAACGCCTAGGAGAAATGGATCAATTCTTAGAAACATGCAATCTTCCAAGTCTGAACCAGGAAGAAAAAAGAACCCTGAACAGACCAACAAGAAGCAATGAAATTGAATTAACAGTTAAAAAGTCTCCCAACAACAACAACAACAACAAAAAGCCCAAGAAAAGACAGATTCACAGCCAAATTTTACTAGACATACAAAGAACAGCTGATACCAATCTTATTGAAATTATTCAAAAAAATTGAGGAGGAGGGATCCCTTCCTAACTTATTCTATGAATCTAATATCATCTTGATACCAATATCAGGCTAGCATACAATAAAAAACAAAAACAAAAACAAAACTATAGGCCAATATTCCTTATGAACATAAATGCAAAAATTCTCAATAAATGCTAGCAAATTGAATCCAACAACATATCAAAAAAGAATTCACCATGATCAAGTGGGCTATATTTTAGGGATTAAAGATGATTCAGCATATGCAAATGAATAAACATGGACCACCATATAACTGATTTTAGAACAAAAACCATATGATCATCTCAACAGATGCAGAAAAAGAATTCAACAAAATCTAACATCTCTCTATGAAAAAATTCTTAACAAACTAGGCAAATGGAACATACCTCAAAATAATAACAGCCATGTATGACAAACCCACAGCCAACATCATACAAAGTGGGTAAAAGTTGAAAGCATTTCCCCTACACACTGGAATAAGACAAGGATACCCACTCTCTCCACTTTTCTTCTGATTGGAAGTCCTAGCCAGAGCTATCAGACAAGAGAAAGAAGTAAAAGCCATCTAAATTGAAAAAATAGGAAGTCAAATTATCTCTGTTCACTGACAATGTGATCATATACCTAGGACATCCTAAAGATTGCTCTATAAGACTCCTAGACCAGATTAGCAACTTAAGTAAAGTCTAATACAAAATCAATGTCTGAAAACTAGTAGCATTTCTATGTACCAATAACATTCAAGCTGAGAACCAAATTAAGAACTCAATCCCATTTAAAATAGCCACACATACAAAAATAAAACACCTAGGAATACATTTAAACAAGGAGGTGAAATATTTCTACAAGGAGAACTACAAAACACTGATGAAAACAATGGTAGATGACACAAATAAATGTAGAAACATCCCATACTTGTGGATTAGAAGAATCAATACTGTTAAAATTGTCACACTACTCAAAGCAATATGTAGATTCAATGCCACTACTAATTATCAATCCAAAGGAAAATAAATCATTATATCAAAAAGACACCTCCACTCATGTTTATTGCAGCACTCTTTACAATAGCAAAGTCATGAAACCAGCCTAAGTGTCTACCAAGAGTTGATTGGATAAAGAAAATGTGGTATATATACACCATGGAATACTATATAGCCATACAAAAGAATGACATCTTGTCCTTTGCAGCAACATGGATGGAGCTGGAGGCCATCATCCTAGGTGAACTAAAAGAAGCAGAAAATGAAATAGTGTATGTTCTTACAATAAGAAGCTATAAGAAGTGAGAGTTTTATGAGTTACACATGGACATAAAAGTGGGGAAAATAGGCTCTGAAGACTCCAAAGAGGAAAGGGCTAGGAGGGAGGGTTGAAAAATTACCCACTGGATATAACGTCTAATATTTGAGTGATGGGTACACTAGAAGCCCAACCCCCACCATTGCGTAAGTAATACCCACAAAATAAACGAGCACATGTATCCCTGAATCTAAAATAAAATGTTATTAAAAAATGTGTTCGTATTAATGTCCAAAAAATAAAAATAGAATTTAAAAATATATATATATACTGTTAGAGACAAAGAGGGAGGTTGCATAATGATAAAATGATTATTCCTCAGGAAAAGATAACAATTTAAAACGTATTTATCCAATTACATCACTTCAAAATATATAGAGCAAGTATTCACAAAATTTTTAAAAAGCACAGCTGTCACATGAGCTTCCTTTAGCTTCTTCCCATAAGATATAAATGCCTACATACCCCATTTTGTTAAAATATTGAGTTCTTGAAGAAAAATTTTTGCTATCAATTTCCAGCAATATTTCAATAGTAAATGTCAATTTCAGTTACTCAGTTTTCTTTTTGAAAGAATAGATATTCTTCTAGCAAGCCAGTATTAACAGAGACCTCTAAGATTTAAAAATTAGAACATTATTTTAGGAAGAAAAAACAAAAATTGTAAAGGAGTTCTGTATTACTCCTGTGCTTTTTATAAAATAGGAAAATGACCATAAGCTTCATGACTTCAGAGACGATTTGGTACTAATTTCTTAGTATATTCCTAGGGCTAATGGAGTACTCAGCACACGGTAGAAAAATTAATAAATAATTATTGATTAAGGGAATAAATTTCTTAATCAATGTACTAGTTTCATAAGCTTGTTAACTTCTCCAGCAACCTAATCTTTTTTTTAGTGTGTAAGTGTAGCTATAAATGTACAATATGCAAATGTAACAAATCACAAGAATATAAATTATCTACTAAAGGCAATAGACAAAAGTGTATTTCTAGCCTGAAGTTACTCTGAAAAAGAAACTTAATAACTTGACAGAAAAAAATAGAACAGTTAATGGAATACATGTAAAACCAATGCATAATTGAGTTGTATTCCACAGAGAGTTATATACTTTAAATTTAGCTCTGAAAAAGATGAAGTGCTTACTAAGTAATTATTTTGCTACTATTTACACCATGATATTTAAGTTTGTGGCAGCACTAAAATAATATATATGAATATATGCATGTATATTTGTCAATCACATATGACTTTAGATGAGACTGCAAACATAAAACTATTTCAAACTTTACAATGTCATTGCTGTCAAAAGTTTATCTCCAGTAAGAGAGAATTGGAAAATTTTAATGTTTAGACAAACTAAAAAATAAAGATGAATAGGTGATATTTTTCTACATTTTTTCTAAAGAGAGATTTTCAACATCTTATTTTTTATTTTTCTCCAGTGTCTGATTAAAATGTTTTGCAAAAAACATACCAACCATGAACAAAAAAAAAATCAACCAAGAATGCCTTGTTTTTATCTGTCTTCCATACTTACTACTTCCAGAATAGGACAGAAAACCAAACACTGCATGTCCTCACTCATAAGTGAGAGTTGAACAATGAGAACACATGGACACAGGGAGGGGAACATCACACACCAGGGTCTGTCAGGGGGTGGGAGGGCTAGGAGAGAGATAGCATTAGGAGAAATACCTAATGTAGATGACGGGTTGATGGGTGCAGCACACCACCATGGCACGTGTATACTTGTGTAACAAAACTGCACGTTCTGCACATGTACCCAAGAACTTAAAGTATAACAATAATTTTTTTAAAATCACCTTTGGTAATTGAAACAAACAAACAAAAAGTATTGGAACTCTTTAATAAAATATTTAAATATTTTTCCCAAGATGTTCAATAAAGCTTAAAGAAACAGAAATGGTTGGACAAAGTTAAAGAAAATTAGAAATGCGAATTTTACAGAATAGATGAAGAACTTCAGTATTCAAGAAGAAAAGACACTAGATAATGTTCAATGATAGAATGTATCACACTCAGTTATTGAGGCCCTTATATGGTGTCATTTTAGGTAATTAATAAAATATGAGAAGCGGGAAAATGAACTATTAAACCAGATTGCAATGTTTCAAACCCTGGCTCCTTTGTTAATTAGCTTGATGACTTTGGGAAACTCACACAATATACATGTAACTCACTCATGGTATGTGATATGGTTTGGCTGTGTCCCCACCCAAATCTCTTCTTAAATTGTGGTTCCCATAATCCCCACATGTTGTGGGAGGAAACCAATGGGAGGTAATTGAATCATGGTGGTGGTTACCTCCATGCTGTTCTCCTGATGCTGAGTTCTCAGAAGATCTGATTTTTTTTTCATAAGGGGCTTCCTGCCCCTTTGCTCTGCACTTCTTGCTGTGGCCATGTGAAGAAGGATGTGTTTGATTCCCCTTCTGGATGCTTATAAGTATCCTGAGGCCTCCCCAGTCATGTGGAACTGTGAGTCAATTAAACCTCTTTCCTTTGTAAATTACCCAGTCTCGGGTATTTCTTCATAGCTGCGTGAGAACAGACTAATAGAGTATGTAACTCATGTGTTCGTTTTGATAGTTAAATGCATGAGTACAGATTCAAATCACTTTTCTGAAACCCTAAGGTCCAAAGCTGTTTCAGATTTTAAAAGTTTCCAGTTTTAGAAAGGTGAAATGGTATTTACACTGAAGAATTTCCAGTGGGTTACAAGGCACCTTGATATCTTCATAGTGAGAGCTGACTATATTCATATAAAGTGGGATAAAGTCTATGAAACTTATGATTCAAATCAGATTTTGCAGCAAACAAGTTTGCATCAAACATTAAAGAAACACTTTCAGTTTTTAAAGTTTGATGGATTAGAGAATGGCAGAAAATTGTTCTGTAGATGGAAGGCATATGGAGCCAAGCCTAGGGAATGTGTTAGCTCTTATTAATACAAAGAAATATGTTTAATCCTACTGGACTACAGACCAATCAAGTCATTTTTGGAATATTTTATCTAGTTCTAGATACTTCATTTTCTGTACAGCATGATACATTAGCACATGTCATATGGGATATTTTTATAATAACCAGAGATCAGTCAAACAGGAGAAAGCTCAGGTGAGTTCATTCTAGCAATCTCTTTGAACTAGGCTAACTCATATTTATATTGTTACCTATCTAATAAAAATGAGTCAAAAATGTTTGTTCAGTTCTGTGTGCATTTATTTGAGAACTTGCTTTCTATCTTTGATCCAGATTTTCTTGGACTTGCTTTCTTTTTTCTTTTCTTTTTCTTTTTTTTTTTTTTCTTTGAGACAGAGTCTTGTTCTGTCACCCAGGCTGGAGTACAGTGGCATGATCTTGGCTCACTACCACCTCTGTCTCCTGGGTTCAAGCAGTTCTCCTGTCTTCTGAGTAGCTGGGATTACTGGCGTGCACCACCACTCCCGGCTACTAATTTTTTGTATTCTTAGTAGAGATGGGGTTTCATCATATTGGCCAGGCTGGTCTTGAACTCCTGACCTCAAGTGATCCACTTGCCTCTGCCTCCCAAAGTGCTGGGATTACAGGCGTGAGCCATCATGCCCAACCTCTTGGACTTGCTTTCTATGTAACTGCAAACCTGGCTCTGCGCTGGATGCCACTTTGGTACCTCAATCTGGCATTCCTTGAATTAGCATTGCCCTGATCCCTTTACTGACTTGTTTTTAACTTTGCCTCACGCTATAGCATCAGTTTTCACATTGGCAAAGGCAAAGAGTCCCTTGAACCCCTCCTCACCTTCTTCCTGTGTCTTTCAGTAAGAGTTGTGTGTTGAAACATGGATAGCTCAAATAGTGAGCTCATCGAGGGTATAACCAGCATGGAGGTGAAGTAATAGTAATGAACAATGCAGATTTTAATTAATATAAATAAGAATGTAATTCTGTTAACCATGCAATCAACTGTTTTACCAATTGGTGTGCTTCTTTTGGTGGCTGAATGTCCATCAAAGATTTTAATTTTTAAAGATTTTAATTTTTGGCAAGTTGTTTGGTTACTGGAAAAGAATTTTGCTCTCAGATATGCTCCACTGTGAAAATTCTATAGTAATTGTAATTAACTACTATATTACATAATTTATTTTTAATTAACGATCTGACATATTTCATTGAAAAACTTTGTACATATCTACAGTTAAAATGTGTACTTTTTATAAATTGCACAAAGACAAAAGCAATTTCAGGGTATGTTAATTTATAAAACTGAGACTAAACCTGGTTTTTTTCCACTTGTTTGAGAAGAGAAAAGAACAAGTGTAGACTGATGGTTGTTCTAAGACACGGGATGGTGCTGTTTTGGCATAACGTCTCTACATGTTCAGCTATTTGGGGCCTGTATTGATTTATTACAGCAATAAATACCTGAAACAATTATTTTCACCCTGCTGAGAATCTTAAGGTTCCTGAGAAATGTAAATGCTAAACCTCTAGTGAGATCTCTGTGGGAAAAATAAAGTGGCTTTCCTTCAATGAAGTAAGGCACTGCTGGGAACTTCTTTTCTGTCAACTTGGCTAAATGTGTTAAGTAAAATTTAGTAAATAAGGTACAAAAAAATAGCAAGTGGTAGAAAATTGATGCAAATAATGAATCACATTTAATACTTGAAACATGTTAAGGTAATTAAAGTAAATTGTGTTCATATTTGTAACCATTCAAATGTGAGATTCTTGCCAAATGTAGTTTGCCTTTTCCACTGCTGAAGACAACTCAGAAAATAAAGCAGAAAGTCCTTAAAGAGCAGCCTAGATTCGTGTTAACTTTCTATAACATAGGATTCTTACCTACAAAGAGATTGCTCCTTCTGCCTATCACTAAATTTTGTGCCTAATTATTTGAAACCTGTTGTCGAGAGAGGGGGTAGAATGTTAGTTGTAATTTTTTTGTTATTATTTCTCAAAAGAACAGTGAGACATACCTTATTTTTTTCATTACTCACCAAAAAACAAGAAAGCAGTATATACACATTAATAAAAAAACTGTGAAAGCTCTTCTAAATGAGGTTCTAGAGCAGTTTACACTACTTCAAGTCAGGTCTTGCAGCACAGTCCCCCAAAACGTAACACCTTGTTTTCACTAAAATTTATATTCAGATTCAAGGCATGTCACTCACTATTCATCTCTTATCTCATGAGGAGAGAAAAGAAAAGAAATTGAACAGTTGGTGTAAAATGTAGATTTAGAGAAAAAATATTGCTGAATATTTGAATCTCATAGAGTGCTTGACAATCAGCACACCTGTTCTTCACAAAGAATTTGAAAGGTGGAGGAAAGAATAGGGCAATAAACCCTTTCTACAGTAAAGGGAGATACTTTATTTTCATTGGGCAAGATATCTATTACTTCTTTATGAAACAATTAAAATTATGAAATATAGTGGTATCTCTTGGTAGCTGCTATTTTAAAAAGAAAACCAGAAATGATTCTGAAAAGAGAAAGATACATGAACCTAAAAAGATGAATGTAGTTTGGTTTTAAAAGTAATTTAACTATTATGATAAGAAGTA
The DNA here is from genome assembly GCF_037993035.2 of Macaca fascicularis. NCBI lineage: Eukaryota > Metazoa > Chordata > Mammalia > Primates > Cercopithecidae > Macaca > Macaca fascicularis. The sequence continues at coordinate 56,556,000 of NC_088391.1, read as the reverse complement.
AGCTACATGTTCACACATATATTTAATATCATTAATTATGGAAATATCAATACTCATTGTTTTTTTCAAAGTAAACATTAAAAGTCTAATAAATTACATATTATAGAGAGACATTATTTAAAACTCATCATGTGTGTCTGTTAACAAAATCAACTTTGGCAAAGGCCATATCCATCTTTATCTCATTTTTACAATAAAGAAACATTGTCAGTTCTATGAGTTCAGGAAAAATTTTTGATTTCAGTTTCCTCATCGAGCCTAGTATAGTATTATATGTAGAATGTCTATTACTAACCAAGATACCTCATCCTTATGACTTTTTCTTGCTTTTTAATTTAAGAGTAAATTAGGAGTATTTTTATAATCAAGTGATACTCTATTTGCTGCAAACACCCAGTTTTAAAAAGCAATTGGTGGTCTTTCTCTACACATGTGTGATGCTACACAGCTAGTTCTCTGCAAAGCTCAATAAGCTTCACTAATAAATATTGGAAGGAGAGCTGGAATAAAAGATTATTCAGCTTATGCTGATCAACTCTGCATTAACTAATATTGTGTCACTGAAACTTCTATTGCCAAGAGAGTAGACCTTGTTATTAAGAGTCAATTCTAGGAATCTCAATGCTTGTATATATTTGGAAAAAACACAGTTTGGGATCAAACTCAACCTTTGAATAAGTCAATAAAACATGGGATTTTATAACTTTATTATGATCTCCAGCTAGGCTAAATATTAACTATAAAAAATGAGAATAGTTATCAGTTAAGAACTTACATTCTCATTCCTATTCTATTTTTCTCTTACCAATTATTATTTCAGTCAAAAGAGTATTCATGACTAGATAGATACTTGGGGAACAATTATGCTTTTCTTTCTCCTATTTACCAGATGACCAAATAAGAGTAGCTGAACTCATATAGTTTACAATATCGCAATTTCCATTTTCCTTAAACTTTATGTTACTCGTTTTATAGCATTGTTTATAGTCAGTCATACATTTATTTGTTTATTTTTCCTGCAATATTTATTCACTCATCATTACTCATGACAAACATGTCACCTCCCGGAAGCCTTTTTTGAAAGCCAAGTTGAGTTGAAGGATGATGCTTGCACATCACACTATACATGCATCAATCCTATCACAATCTTTCCAAATGGCATTATCTCTTTGGAAGTGTTTTCAGTGAAAGGACCGTATTTTCTTCTTGCTTGAGACCCACATACTCAGCAGCGCATAAACACAGTAGATGTTTAACATACACTGAATTCACTGGTTTTGATCCCATTCACTTGTAATTTAAACTTATTAATTAAAAACCTTTTTTGTTAGATTTTGAATTCCTTGTGTTCTTCTTTTATCAAAAGCAATTTAGTTTTCAATTACAAAACTTCAATCATGTATTTTTGAAAGTTTTAGCTCTGTTTTGATGTTAATGAATTTATAAGTCATTAAAAATGACTCCAGAATAATGATAAAGTTTGAAATCACTAATAACAAGAGAAAGGAGAAAATTAGAAGCAGAGGAAAGATAATATAAATGGCATTTAGGTTATGATGATACTTTTGGAAAAAAAAGAATCAACATTGATTCATTATCTGCAGAGAAATAAATTTCAGATAAATTAAGTACCTTTTGGTTAAACAGAAATGTATTAATAACAGAAGAAATTATGAATGAATTTTATTGTATATATGAAAAGGATATTTCCTTATATGAATTATATAAAGTTATGAACAATCAAGATGGAAAGATTTGTCTATATAAACTACAGTATATCCCAACTCATCATAGATGATACATGCATCACACATAACAGGATTGCTATTATTATTTTATCAAATTCTTTCAAAAAAAGTATTTAAATATCCTAAAAAAGAGAACATATAAATGAATAAACCACCTAAGATAGACATCCTATTACCAATAAAAAGAGATGGGTTAAATCGTAAGTTCTACCCAATTGATAGAAGTGTTTGCAAATATCAAAAGAAATGTTACTAACTTTTAAAATGTTTTTGATAAGGCAAGCATGTAGAGGGAACACTGAATGATTTTATTCATATTTGGAACCTAAAAATGTTAATTTCATGGAAGTAGAGATTAGAATAGTGGTTACCAGAGGTCAGGCATAAAATGGTGGAGGGACCAGGAAAAATTGGTCAATGGTTACAAAGTAATAGTTAGATAGAAAATTTAAGTTTTGGTGTTCTATTACACAGCAGGGTGACTATAGCAAATAACAATGTGATGTACATTTCAAGACAGCTAGAAGAGGAGATTTTGAATGTCATCATAAAGAAATGATAAATATTTAAAGTGATAGATATGGTAATTATACCAATTTGATCATTATCTAATGTATGCATGCATTGAAACATCACACTGTACCCCATATAATGTGTCAATTACAAATAAAAATTATGAATATTAACATTAAAAATTTGAGCAAGTTATGTCAAAAAATACTTCATGTTTATGATAAAATAAAAGACCAGATAGCAGAAGAAAATGCATAGGGTAATTTTAATTTGTGTCTGTGTGCTTTTTAGCACTTACATAACTAAACTGATGATAATTAATTAGGTAGAGTTAGAGAAGATTTTAATTTTCAACTTTTTCTTCTTTTTTCTGAGTCAGTTTCTCACTGTGTTACCCAAGTGGGAGTGAAGTGGCACTATCAGGGCTCACTGAAGCCTGGACCTCCTGGCCTCAAGCAATCCTCCACCTCAGCACCCCCCAATTCCACTGTCCTACCCAATAGCTGGGACCAAAGGCACGCACCACCATGCCTGGCTAATTTTTGTATTCTTTGTAGAAATGGGATTTGCCATGTTGCCCAGGCCAGTCTCAAAATCCTGAGCTCAAGCATTCTGCTCAGCTCGGCCTTCCAAAATGCTGGAATTACAGGCCCAAGTCACCGCACTGGCCTTTTCTTCATTCTTAAGCTACATACAAAAAACACATATAATAAGAAAAAATAAAGAAGTAAGACAACATTTTAAAATATAAAAGTTCTTACACTCTTTAAAATCTTACTTCTATCTAGATGCCATTAGGTACTTAATGTATTGAAATTTAGTTTCTAGAGACAATGACCATTAGTGTATCTAATATTGTAAAAATATTTTCTTCTGTGTCTATCTAACTCATTGTTTCCATATTTTAATATGATCTTCTGTTAATGAAGTACATAAAAGCTAAAAACTTCTCAAAATTAAGAAAATAATATCTGCAGTACAAGAAAGATCATATTCAGGACTTATCATTTCACATCAGGAGTGAATAACATATATTGTCAAAGATCAAATGCCTAACACAAAAATGTGAACTGTAGTTTTGGTAAACAAGGCATCCTTCAGTTTGTTTTTAAATTCAGCATTAACATTATACTCTTGCTAGTGTGACATTTTTAATGTCCTCTTTTACTAACCATTTTTGAAAAACTTGTTTCAACAATGTTCGGCTAGATAATAGGTCCCTTAGCAAGCACAAATGAAGTAGTACAAATACTAAAAGCATTCTGTGCCCTTTGAAAATATTATGAAAGTTACTGCACAGATGGGCTGAAAGTTTAATTACCTCTAAAGAAGAGTGTCAGAGTCATCATTGCTCTTGCAACAACTGGAAATTTAGCAACCAAACTATCCATCAGGAAATTACTCCAAACCTATTTATCAAATGCACTGAAGAAACAGCTGCCATTTCATTTATGTCAGCCAGACACGAGCATTGCAGTGATTGAAGTAACGTGGAGATGGCACATTGGCTTTTTCTAAATTTTATATTGTCTAGGCATTTTGCAAAGGAGCCAAACTGAGAAATGCATGGAGCAGAGTAACATGCATCAAATAAAATAGCACAAATTTGGTTTTATGTATTTTGAGTTCATACTTTTGTATAAAAGGTATAGTGCTACTACAAAATGTAGGATTTTATTTTTGGGCATAAGTTTATCATACAGGTAAAATAATTCATATTCTTTATCTAGAATTACCAAGCTTTCTTTAACTGAAAATATAATGCTGTTTGGATTTTTATAAATAATCTCAAATAATGGTGCATACTCTTACATACCATAAATGGTGAGATGAAATGCTATTTCAGGATCATAGCTGTATGGCCAGATATAAGAAAGTATGAGAACAAACTACTCAAGAAAGATTAAATTTTCAGAGTAAACATTCATTCCTCTGCCTCACAGGAGAGTAAGTGCCTAAAGAAATAGTAAGCACATTTTAAAACTGCTTTTCAAAAAAACTTACTACAGGTTCTATAGCTGACTGTGGCATCTTGCCATTCTCTATTTCTGGAAAGGTTCTGGCTGGAGTTCTTTGAGTCTGACTTATCATTACAGATAATAGTAAACTATGTACTTGAGAAAGCACAATGTGTGATTTCAAAAGCCATAAAAAAGACGTGTGCACATTTATATTTCGCAGAGTAAATTTTAAAAGTATAAGAAACAATACCGAATATTCTGGAAAATATTAAGAATTCATGGCATAATAAAAATGTATTTATTATTAATATCAAGTTCTGAGAATCATTATAATTTGTAGTTTCTCAAACCAAAATATACCGAGTTTCAAGTGAATAAATGATAATCCATTTCAACCTCCCAAATATGTGTTTAAAGTAACGAACTCAAATCTTACCCGAGGTCTTGAGAAACAAGAATACACCTGAGAACATAGTAACATCTAGAGTAGCAGCTAATAAATAATTCGTATTTTCTTGTAATTTAGGCATGTAAATGGGCCCCTATGATCAAGAAGTTTCCAAAACTTTATGCACAAGAGGATATGCAGAAAATCATAAACCATTTTAAAGGTAATTAAAGCCCTTAACATTTATAATTATGAATTTCTTGAAATAATTATGTCTTAAAACTTTATCATGATATAATGAAACACCATCCCAATGGGTGAAGAGACTTGGATTGTAGAGAGTTGTAAATAAGGTAGTGCAAGGCCAAGCATGGTGGTTCACACCTGTAATCCCAGCACTTTGGGAGGCCAAGTTGGGAGGATCCCTGGAAGCCAGGAGTTCAAGGCTGCAGTGAACTATGACCACACCACTGCACTCCAGCCTGGATTACACAGTTAGACACTGCCTCTGAAAGCAAATAAACATACAACAACACCAGTGCAGATTACATCAGTCACCAAGTAAATAATACACATATATTTGTTTGTGTGTATATGTTCGACTGCTGTCTTCTATTCGAGTTAAAAACAAACATGTCAGAGTTCATATTTCACATCTTGATCTCTTGATTATTATCTATAGGGAATGGTTCTTGGACAAATCTGATACATGGTTCAAATATGGTGGAACCTAGAGGTTGTGATTTAATTCTTTCGTGATGGTTTGGAAATAAAGACATTATGTTTAATAATCATTAACTCTGCATCCTGCAATGAGCTATGTATTTTCTATACGCTATTTCATCTAAAACCCCCAAACAACTTTTTGATATACTGTAATTCTCATTTTACAGAAAAGAAAATAGAGACTCAAAGAAGTGACATAATGGAGGTAGGGGATTAATATTTGTCCATTTGTTTTTGTCCTCAGTGCCTAACAGAATGCTTTAAACTTAGTAATTATATTTAATATATTCTATAAGCAAATCTATTATTTATTTATTTATTTATTTTTTATTATTATACTTTAAGTTCTAGGGTACATATGCGCAATGTGCAGGTTTCTTACATATATATACATGTGCCATGTTGGTGTGCTGCGTCCATTAACTTGTCATTTACATTAGGTATTTCTCCTAATGCTATCCCTCCCCCTTCCCCCCTCCCCACAGCAGGCCCCTTCCTGTGTCCAAGTGTTCTCATTGTTCAATTCCCACCTATGAGTGAGAACATGCGGTGTTTGGTTTTCTGTTCTTGCAATAGTTTGCTGAGAATGATGCTTTCCAGCTGCATCCATGTCCCTACAAAGGACACAAACTCATCCTTTTTTATGGCTACATAGTACTTCATGGTGTATATGTGCCACATTTTCTTAATCCAGTCTATCATTGATGGACATTTGGGTTGGTTCCAAGTCTTTGCTATTGTGAATAGTGCCACAATAAACATACATGTGCATGTGTCTTTATAGCAGCATGATTTATAATCCTTTGGGTATATGCCCAGTAATGGGATGGCTGGGTCAAATGATATTTCTAGTTCTAGGTCCTTGAGGAATTGCCACACTGTCTTCCACAATGGTTGAACTAGTTTATAGTCCCACCAACAGTGTAAAAGTGTTCCTATTTCTCCACATCCTCTCCAGGACCTGTTATTTCCTGATGTTTTAATGATCGCCATTCTAACTGGTGTGAGATGGTATCTCATTGTGGTTTTGATTTGCATTTCTGTGATGACCAGTGATGATGAGCATTTTTTTCGTGTGCCTGTTGGCTGCATAAATGTCTTCCTTTGAGAAGTGTCTGTTCATATCCTTCGCCCACTTAATTGCTTTATGATAAGACAAAAAGGAGTACATTCATAGGAATTTGGAGACTGAAGGAAGATATAGGAGTTATAAATCATTGCAACAGGCTAAACTCCTAAAGTGTGATTGATTCTAAGTTAGGATTTGGGGAATATTTCAAAGTAAAGGAAAAACCACAAATAAGAAGCCTAGCCAGTTAAACCTGAACAGAAAATGTCAGCATTGCTTAATTTATAACAGGAAGAGGACAACTCAAGACATTTTCCTCTGAACAGAAAGACTTTTTTGGCTTTCAATAGTAAGTACAATTTTAAGTGTATTATACACCTGATACCTTAAACCATATACAATTTATACCTGAAAATTTAAACAACAAAATGAAAACAAAGAATATTTTCACTATTTTACTCTTAAATTATTTTGAAAAGTTTTATTGTTTCATTATATTTTGCTGTTTGCTTATTTCAAAATGTTTAATATTTTATAATATTAATACTAAAAGGCAATTTTTTCTTTAAAGACCCAAGAAGATAAAATTATTTCTTTATTTCCAAATGATAAAGAGCAATGCTAAATGACACCTGTTTTTACTGTGCCTTTGATTGTTTTTTTCTGACAGTGTTAACAATTTAAAATTTATTATTTGAAGGTATACATTCAATGAAATACGACTTTAAGTAGAAACCATTCTACATGTACCTTTCCAGAGTTCACCTTCATGAAACAATCTATCCTGCAGTCATGCAGCAATGTAGACACCAACTTTCTGCCTTACATATTGTCAGCGAGAGGAGAAAAAACGTGTCTTGAACAAATGTCTCTCCTCAAATGGGAGAAAGTGACATTGCCAGTGAATAGAGGTGCTGCCTCTTATCTGTGCTTAATAACCTCTCTCGCTGGCATCCATTCAGCTGCCATTTAGCACAAAGACATGTCTGCATGTCATTTAACAGGCCAGCATTAATACACCTTACCAATCAATGGCTGCTACCCATTCCACAAGGACACCGGTCTGTTACCATTACTAGACACTGTCAACAGAAAATGACACCAGAGTCTCAAAAGGCAAAATGATGTCAGTTTAATCAGAGAGCAGACAAAAAGGCAAACAATGCTACCCAGGATAGAAGTGTAACAAGGAGACTCAGAGGTTGGCATAAGCCACTCTTGGCAGGTCCCAGTGAAACTGGCTTGAAATTCAATGATATGAAATCCAATAGAATGACAGACAATCAGAACTGTTTTCCCCCATTCAATTAAAATTGGTTACTGCTGTTGGCAGAGGGAAAATCTGTATAAAAATATTGGAAGAGGGTGCAACATGAATAGATGTTATAGGAAATCAAACCATGTTTTTTCCATTCTAATAAAAGCATCACCATCCTAAATTACATTACTTTAAAATGTGTTCAATCCATTACTTCAGTTTTCTTTCTATGAAAAATTAAACAGACATTTTTTAAAGTCTCATTATATTAAGCCAACAGCTTTGAATCAGTATATGTATACACTGACAAGATAGCTGTTCACATTAAGCAGTGATAATAATGATGGATTTGTACAATTATGGATGTGGAATAGGCCTCAGAGATTATCTGGCCCAACCTGCTCATTTTATAGATGAGAGAACTGAATCTAAGAAAGAATAAGTGAAATGCCCAGGAGCACAATGGCAAAGCCAGGGTCCTGGCTCTCAGTGCAACTCTTTTTCTAGAATACTGTTTAAGATTCATCTTTTGCAGTAATAATGACAATTTCTGTCTAGCCAAAATATAGCATTTCATTAATTTTTCATACATGTAGTGCATGTTATCATGGAACAGGGAAAGGGGAATTATTTTAATTAAGTTACTTCAAATAGAACATTTATAACCAATAAAGCATAATTTTACTGACCCTGTAAACCTCCTCTCCAAATACTTGAGGATGTGCAGTGTCTTTAAAATTCTCTAGAGATGGCGCAGACACGGTGGCTCACACCTGTAATCTCAGCACTTTGGGAGGCCGAGGCAGGTGGATCACCTGAGGTCAGGAGTTCGAGACCAGCCTGACCAACATGGTGAAACCGGATCTCTACTAAAAATATAATAATTAGCTGGGTGTGGTGGTGGCCGCCTGTAATCCCAGATACTCAGGAGGCTGAGGCAGGAGAATCGCTTGAACCCAGGAGGCAGAGGTTGCAATGAGCCAAGATCACGCCATTGTACTCCGGCCTGAGTGACAGAGCAAGACTCCATCTCAAATTTTAAAAAATAAAATAAATAAAAAATCCTTGCGAGATAAGCACGACAACCAGGCCAATAAGAACTGGCTGAAAGCAGCAAATACTTTGGTAAAGTTTCAGAGATGCCATATCCTGATTCTCTACTGTACTATTCTGAGATATCTAGCTGGTTTATGATTCGGTTTTCACTGGATTGGCTATTTTGGTCTCATCTCTGGCATTGTTATCTTTACCTCTTTATGAAGAAGTTTGGTGTTGCCTATGCTGCCCACTTGAGACACCAATTTTAGTCAAGTTGAACTCATCCCTTCCTCCAACCCAATTTCCCCCAGCTCAGTTTCTGCTAAGTCCTGTAGCTCTGGGATGTGTTATACATGTGGAGAGCCAGGTGGACAGGCCTTTTTCCCTGGACACATTCCAGCTCCCCACCCTGGCCTGACAGCTTTTACCGGTTGCTAAAATTAAAATTTGGTTTCAATATTTACTCTACCTTTATTCTCTAAAGAAGTCTATCTCAACATTTTAAAATCCATGTTCTTTTTAAATAAAAAAAGAAAACTCTTTTTTTAAGGATAAAAATTTGGATTTTATTTTCACTCATATTAATTGGCTTTAATACATACATGTATATTCAGAGAAAATTTTTAAGCAGTGATTACTTATGAATGAAAAGAGAAGTTAAATATAAAAAAATGATACTTTCAGGTCAATAGCTAACACTAACCATGAGTATTAATACCATGAGTATTAAGTTCCAAATGCCTAGGATTATACTGGATTTGTAAACCAAATCATGGTTTACAAATGATTTGGATTTGTAAACCATGATTTGGTTTACAAATCATGTAAACCAAAATTTGGTTTACATGGATAATTGACAAATATTAACGATATGGAGCATTGCTGTCCAAGAACAAAGTATATTTTCCATTTATTTAGTAGTTCTCAGAGTATAAGTATTTTTTAATATCTATATGTATATTTGACTATATATATATAGTCAAATTCATCCCTGAGTATTTCAAGGTTTTAATGCTACTATAAATAGTAACATTTAAAATTTGTAATTTGTAATTGTTTACTGCTAGTATATAGAAACAAACTTTGTTTTACATACTAACCTTGTATTCTTCAACCTAACTAAACTCGCATATGAGTTCTAGTAGTGTTTTTGTAAATTCCTTAGTATTTTCTTCATGTGCAATCATATCCTTACAACTTTTACTTTTTTATCTCAAAGATTCCCTGCCTCTGCCTCCAATTCTGTTGTGAGCATTTAAGGGGTATTTGTGGCACTAATTTAGAATCAGTGTTTACATTACCCATCAAGACTACTCATTAAGAATGTGTTGATATCTGGGGCTCTGTCACAGAATGTATTTCTTTATATTTAAAAAATTGTGAAATATCAAATGTACATATTCAAGCTATGTGTACCTTCTCCTAAGATTCTAATATGGGCCTCCCTGTTTCCTTCTTCCCATGCCTCCACATTGGTATTCCTGCTTTCCAGGGGAAATGTACACACAGTACAGTGCTATAACCTTCTCTTCCTTCTACCTTTCCCAGCTCATGTAATTTCGCCTTGAAGCAATTTCTTTTTTAAATACTCATATATATTCTTTCTTTCAATTTCCTCATCAATACTCACCCTTTGCACCTTTATCCCAGGAAAGTCCGTCTGTTATTTATCCTCTTAATTTTATGATTAAACACACATGCACACACACACACACACACACGTAAACACACACAGAAAGAGAGAAAGAGAGAATTACAATTATTATTGCTAATTAGTTTAAGAATAGCTCTAGTAAGAAATATATGTGTACATATACATATTTTTCTCTATAGGGAAATTTTTTAGATTTCAAAAACAATGTGGAAATTTGGCAAATCAAGATATATATTGTAAAACTGTCAGCTATGGAGAGTCATAAGTCAACTTTTGATCAGTAAATAATAAAATAAGCCACAATGGTGACTTTCCAATGTGTATAAGTAAAAGGATAGCAGTTAAGAACTGGGATCTAAAATGACTGATTTCAAAACTTGTTTCTGCAATGAACTATCATGAACAAATAGCTTACTTTTTCTCTCTCCCTTTTTTTGAATCCATAAAATAGAGACAATAATAATACCTCTCTCCTAGGGTTGTTAGAAAGGATAAATTAGGGCCGGGCGCGGTGGCTCACGCCTGTAATCCCAGCACTTTGGGAGGCCGAGGCGGGCGGATCACAAGGTCAGGAGATCGAGACCACGGTGAAACCCCGTCTCTACTAAAAATACAAAAAAAAAAAAAAATTAGCCGGGCGCGGTTGTGGGCGCCTGTAATCCCAGCTACTCGGGAGGCTGAGGCAGGAGAATGGCGTGAACCCGGGAGGCGGAGCTTGCAGTGAGCCGAGATCGCGCCACTGCACTCCAGCCTGGGCGACAGAGCGAGACTTCCGTCTCAAAAAAAAAAAAAAAAAAAAAAAAAAAAAAAAAAAAAGAAAGGATAAATTAGGTAATAAATATTAAGCATTTGGAACCATGCCTGGCCTCCACTAAGGGTTAGTAACTATAATTATAGTAATAAATACAGACACTCTCTTGCCTCAGAAGGGCTGTTCTGATTTCAGTGATGTCTCCTACTTTCTTCTACACTCCTGATGCCATTCCACACAAAGAAATGGAGATAACCATTCAATTCTTGACATACCAAAAGACATGTATTGGTCACCTGATTCTTTTACTGGATCCGAGAACAATATTTACAACTCTAGCAGACGATTATAGCCTTTTCAAATGAGTTACTTCTTTGAGTCTAAAAGGATATATACTTACCAGAGAGTATGTAGTAAATTACATCTATCAAGATCTCATTAATAATTTAAATCTTCCAGCCTTAGTTTTGGCAGTTCTGCTTATCTCTGAATCCTGCTATAATCTCAACTCATTCGTCTATAATAGGTATATCATATTCATGTTTGAAAATCATACAATGACTGATGGTCACATTACAACAGTATGGTTTTACAAATACAGCAATATTTAATTTTATAGTTAAGCACATTGGATTTTGTCTACAGCAGTGCTTTTCAACATTTAATGGCTTGTTGAATGATCTGGCTTTCTTATTGATACGTATATTCTTCTGGTTCAGTCTATCCTGGGTGGAGCTCAAGTCTCCATTTCTAATAAGCTCCAGAATGATACTAATTCTGCTCATCAGTGTCACCACACTTGGTTCCACATAAAGATCTTTATAACAGTACTGTGATTTTGAATAAATAAACTAAATTAAAATATGTAATTTCAATTTTTTAGAGTCTAAATTTTGGGACTGGGAATTTATTTTAATTTAAATTCTAGTTTGCAGTTATATGATGCCACCAGAATGTAAGTTGATGTTGCATTTGTCTACATGTATATCGAACCATTCACATAATTATATTTTTAGTCTGATAATTCTCATGCTTTGCTTGAATTTATCAATCTAGAAGACATTTTGCAAAAGAGAATGAGAGAAATGATGTGACAATGAAATCCAAACATGGGTTTTCAACCAGTGTCACTAAGTGTTGTCTTTCTATGACAAGTGTTAAGATACAATGTATGGCACAGTTTTTAAAATACCTTTGGTTCATCTAGTAGTACACGCTGCAGTTCAGGAGCAGTCAAACTAGTACTTCACTGCAAATCTTTTCCTTTAAATAGCACTGGTATACAGGCTGGAAAAAAGCATGCAATATTAAAAATATGACAAGAAGAGAAGAGCAGAGAGGAAAGAGAAATGTCAAATTGTGAAAATATAAGTGGAAATGAAACATGTTCAGGAGTAAGGGTACATCATGTTGGACTCATACACTGTAACACAGATGAATAAGGTATGAGGAAGAAAGATCCTGCTCATAATTAATTGAGCTTATGAACTCCTGTTTTTATTTTTTCTGATTCAGCACATTGATATATTTTTAAAATATCAAAGTCTTAAAGTAGGAAAAAGTATAGATATCATCATTACTTCTGTCTGCAATTCTAAACAAGATATAAGAGAAATAGAAATGCAAGTGAGTCTTATAAGATTCCATTAGATATGACAGTGGGGGGATTAAGTGATTACCACTCCTCTTTTATATTTTTTATTTTGAAATAATTGTAGGTTTTTAGATTTGCAACAAAAGTATAGGGAGTTTTTCTACATCTTTACTCATGTTTACCCTAAAGTTAACATCTTACATAGCCATGATGTGTTTATCAAAATTAAGAAACTAACATTAGTACAATACTGTGAACTAAACTACAGATGTTATTGAGTATTCACTAGTTTTTTCAAAAAAGTTCTTTTTCTGTTCCAGAATCCAATCTAGTTTACCACATTGCATTTGTTCATTACGTTTCCTCGGTCTCCTCCAATCTGTGACAGTTGCTTAAGTCTTTCTTTTTAATGTCATTGACAATTTTGAAGGGTATTGGTGAAATATTAATAGAATGACCATCAGTTTGGGTTTTCACGTGGTTAGCTTGAGGTTAAGATTTAAAAAAAAGATAGCACCTAGGTGAATTTACCTTCTTGTTGCAGTTTATCAGGGAACAATATATCAACACAACTTACTACTGGTGATATTAAACTTGATCATTTGGTTTTAAGATGGCCTCTGCCTGTTTCTCTGTGAAGTTATTAGTTTGCCTTGTCTACATTATAAATACAAATGAGTCATTGAATCCAGGCCACACTTAAGATTAATTGGCTCACCTGGGGTTTCCCTTTTCTTTTCCAGCTATAGAAAGTTTCTACCAGAACACTCAGGCTACAATTTTAATTTTCCTTGTAAGTGTTTTTTTTGCTTCTTTCTTTCTTTTACTTTTCTTCTTTCACCTTCTTTCTCTCTCTCTCTCCTTTCTCTTTCCCTCTCTCTCTCTCTTCCTTTCTCTCTCCATTATCCCTCCCACTTCCTTCTCTCTCTTCATCTCTTAGGGTTCTCTCTGAGTTTCCATTTGGCAACTGGTGGTGTCCCAGGGAGAAAAAGCCTGAAAGGAGATGGGAACCCCCACCTATGTCTGTGGCTATCAGTAAGGGTTCCCATCTCCTTTTGGTGTTTTTACACTGAGAGTGCTTTTACACTCCCATAAAAACCCACACATGGGAGGTTAGCAAGTTTCAAAAATTTCTCACTGAATTTTCTCCCCAACTTAGATGAATCCAGATGCATCCAGTAGCATCATCTGGGTTTGTTTAAGCAAGTGCCTGGGTTTGTTTCTACCTGCTGGCAGCCTCTCCAGATTCTGGGTTAGGTTACTCTGCTCTGTAACCTCAGTTTTTTATAGGATTCAGAAAATCATTAATTTGAAGTTTGCCCAGCATTTCACTTATTGTAAAAATAGGAGGGATACTTTTTTCAGTTCTTTACATCCATGAACTAAAATTAAAAGTGGATTATCTCTTTTTACATTAAAGAAAGCATTCATTTGCAGTGTTATTTGATATAGTTTGATCATTTTGTAGTAAATCTTGGTAATGGCATGATTTCAAAAGTCAAACACACATCAGGAATGATCTTCTCCAAACCTCCCCAGCTCCTGCTTCATGGGACAAGAGGATGCTAATAACTATTGTTTAAAAAATATAAAAGATATGGATTTGTTAAATGCATTTGGAAAAAATGCCGGCTTTAACTCTCGTATACAACTTTTCTTACTGTGACTTTTCCAGAGTTTTTCATATATAAATGAGTCTGGCAAATTAACAAGAATGCATTTTTCTAACTTATTTTAATACCAACTGCTTCTCTTTCCTCCAGAAATTTCTGGAAAGTTATCTGTAGGCACAAATCATTTTGTAAAACCTGACTAATTGAATTAAGTGATATGCAAAGTACTCTTGACTCCCCTGTTTTCACATTGTGAATATTCATATCCACTTCTGCTTTGATGGGCCTTCCTCTTCTGACTGGACACCTGAGACTCCAGGACTGACAACCTGTGACACCTGGCCAGCACCTCTTTGGAATGGGCTAAGGGTGGAGAACTTTCCTATTGTCCAGTGGATAGACAATATTCCTTTCTCTGTTTATTCCTAAAGTTGACCCTGAAGAGAATGGCCAAGTTATTATGTGCCATGTGAGAAAAGGGTAGAAAAATATAGCAATAAAAATGGGAAGGGAGTAGATTTTTCTGCCTCACATTGAGCCATTTCATTTTCCCAGTCAGGGCATCTGGGAATAGGCATAAATACTATAGCTCCCTTTTGGTGAAAACCAGTAATGTACGTTTTTATATTGACCATTTTCCTTAATATTTCTATGCTACTTAGTTGTGGTGAAGTCAATTCTTCCTAACTTTTGATATTTGGAATATGAAAAGAAACAATTTTTGTAGATATATAGGTCAGAAACACCTTCATTTCACTTTCATAAGAAATTCTCAGGTAAAATTGGATTTAAAAGCTGGTCAACAACTGTTAAGAAACCTACCAGCCGGGCGTGGTGGCTCAAGCCTGTAATCCCAGCACTTTGGGAGGCCGAGACGGGTGGATCACGAGGTCAGGAGATCGAGACCATCCTGGCTAACACGGTGAAACCCCATCTCTACTAAAAAAATACAAAAAAACTAGCCGGGCGCGGTGGCGGGCGCCTGTAGTCCCAGCTACTCGGGAGGCTGAGGCAGGAGAATGGCGTGAACCCGGGAGGCGGAGCTTGCAGTGAGCTGAGATCCGGCCACTGCACTCCAGCCTGGGCAGCAGAGCGAGACTCCGTCTCAAAAAAAAAAAAAAAAAAAAAAAAAAAAAAAAAGAAACCTACCAATGTTATGATAGTTTAAAAAAATCATTTCAAAAGGCAGGTGTGTGTCTCTCTGTGTGTGTGTGTGTGTGTGTGTGTGTGTGTGTGTTGAAATAGCTTATAGTCAAATTTCTATAACAGAGACATGGGGAGATGCTTAACCAATGGTTAAGTGCTAGTTGTTCAGTTATAAATTGTCCTTTTAGAGTCATCAATTTACTTCAAAGTGGATTCCTACAAATGTCAGTTAAATAGCTGGCCAGGACAAAGAAAATCAAATCCAAATGGTTGGACTGTCTTTATTTTATTAAATTAGCTGTTTTCTATAGAAAAATTCATACATTGTATTTTATGATCACTTCTGAAGCATTTTGGAGATGTCACGTATACATTATCTCAAGAGAATTTCCTTCCTGGCTCAGGCAACCTCTGTAGTTGGCTGTGCCGTCTTATATTACTTTAAGGCTGTAACTTTTGAGTCAGAGGTGCCTATGGCATGAAAAGCCTGGGTTGCCCTCAGGGGATTTGTCACACTTTATTTAGCTCAAGCATGGACTCAGAAACCTGGAAAATGTACTCTACTTGGCAGCCCAGCACTTTTTACAAGTAGTAAAGTTCAAGCTATCAAAGAACTTTTCAAGCTGACAATTATATAACACAATATGTGACCTTTACAACAAGATTTAGGCTCGGAAATTTATGCTGAGGGGTTTCCAGACTGCTGGTATATACCTTGCCTGTTCTCTGCCTCCTCTCTTAAGCATATAGTTTGCACAGAAAAAACAGCCTGGTTATATATCAACCGCTTATTCTATGACATACTAGCATAGCAAATGGTTTTAACACTACAAAGATAGTAAAACACATGTTACTTTCCTGCTACTCTGCCTGATAACTTGAAATAAGTACAGATTTCAACTACTTCCCTTCTGGTTGGCAAGAAATTATTGTGTTCAAAGATATACTTAAAAAAAGGCTTTTGAAAGCATTAGACTGACAATTATTATAATTCAGTGTCAGCAAGCTGACTTGACCTATAAAATACATGAATCTTGGATGAAATAAAAGGAATGGAGTCTCTATTTAATGGGGGAGGTGAGTTGGGGGAATAATAGTCCATGATTAAGCAGAATTGAATAAACGCTTTGTAGACGTTTTTACCCAGTGGAATTTCATGAATTTAAATTAAATATATCAAACAGTAGAAAAGTATTTCATATATTAAAATGTGATTATTTTTGTTTGTTTCTGTATTTTGTTAACACCTTCTTTGATATTAACATAATCAGACGTAGAGAGTCAATCATATATTCCTTTTCAGTGATTGGAAGGCTGAGTGAACCATACACATTTATTCCTTCCATAAATATATATTTATTGAGCAGCTCCTACATATAATAAATGTTTCTAAGATAACAATGCAACAGTGGGGGAAAAAGAAAAGGTAAACATTCTTTTACCTTCTCTTTTCTCTTGTCCTTTTTAGGTAGTATTATATACCAGTTTGTTTCTTTTCTTTTAGTGAAACTCACAGAAATTTCACACGCTTGTCAAGAAACCACAACAGAATCTTGCAAACTACCACCAGTAGAGGCAAGATAGAAAGGAAAGGCTGCACGAGTTGACAGTAGTGTAAAGGGAGTTAAACAGAGTGCTTCTAGCACTCTTTTCTTCAGTGCAGTCAAAGTTGACCCCAGGAAGTGGAAAGGGAAAAGCTAAAGAGAGTTACTTTTTGTTAAATAAGCCCGGGGGTCTGTGGTTCAATCCTACAATTGGAGGTCCATTTGTATTGCATGCAGTAGTATTTTACAGGATCAGGGGTTAGAACAGAGTCATTTCACAACAGAAAATACTCTATTTCTGAAGAAAGTACAATTTTTTTCTCTTGTCTCTTCTTTACTTTCTTTTTCTCCATCAACTAGCATAGCTCCTTTTCTTGCAGTGACATTTTGATTTTGTTTTACCATAAAACAAAACTAGAAAACAAAGAACAACCAAAACATAGCAAAACTCCTAATAAGAACTGAAAGAAATTTAATAAATTGAATGGAGATTCTATTTTAATAAATGAAATGGAATTTCTATTTTAATTCTTGACTTAACTATGTCATTAAAAATTAACAACCAAGAGGCACATTGCAAGTTGTGATATAACAGCCTATTTAATTGAATTATTATACTGATATATTTTCTTCTATTTTTAACAAAATAGAGGCACCCATCCCTGCTTCCATGTGTCAACTGCTCAGAATTTATATTTTTCACTATGAATCAACATCTTACAAGAACTGTTTATTTTTTTTTCTTATTTCTAATATAAATGTCTGCTCCCTAGCTCAACTTTACAACTTATGGTATTTCTTAAATGATAAATGCCAAAGAGCTCTTATGTATGGAGTTCATAATGAAATCTGACTAAGATACCTCTTGAGAGAATAAAAAATCTGACATTGTATAGGTCTGAGAAAAAGTTCTATATTAATACATGTACTAAATGTAAAACTAAAGGAAAGTATTTTAGTATTAATATTCTTAAAGCACAGGGGAGCACTTTCCATCATCATATCCTGATAATGTACAAAATGTGTCCACTGTAGATTAGTTTAGATATCTGAACCTTTAGTCAGGCCACCTCACTTTTCTTGGAAATTAATTGACCTGCTAAAGACTTTTCAAGGTTTAGTACCTTGAAGAATATAAGTCTTACACATTAGTGTAGGTCTTCACAGCCCTGGAAATCTGGGATATGATAGGGAATGAGTATGTCTCTGAGATTTCAGATTATGACATTTGAGTATATACACCAGAGACAATTTGTCCTGAGCCCATGTAACAATTCAACCAAAATCAGTATATCAAAAATGATACTTTTTTCTTAAGATTTGCTTTTGCTACTCTTAATTGGCTTTAGGTGTGTTACTATAAGAACATGTCAGAGTTGTATGAGTACAGGAGTAACAGTCCCTGCTAGAAGAAAATGGCCTATATCATTAAAAAATTACAGGTTTTGAAAAAGAACCATCAATGAGAGTCATGAGAATGTGTGTGAGAGTGGATTTTAGCATATAATAATAAATTAATGATATAAAAGCACCTATCTTTACAGAAGATTCACTGTTTTTGCCAGTGGCTCTAATAAATTTTTGTTTGCTTTTATTGTCATTTAAGTAATTATAAATTTATAGCAATATGATATAGTGGTTGGGATTTCTTTAGTATCTTACTTAAGAAAAGATCAGGCCAGGCCTGGTAGCTCACTCCTGTAATCCCAGCACTTTGGGAGGACGAGGTGGGCGGATCACGAGGTCAGGAGATCAAGGCCATCCTGGCTAGCAAGGTGAAATCCGTCTCTAAAAATACAAAAAGTTAGCTGGGAGTGGTGGCGGGCATCTGTAGTCCCAGCTACTCGGGAGGCGGAGGCAGGAGAACGGTGTGAACCCGGCAGGCGGAGCTTGCAGTGAGTGGAGATCGCGTCACTGCACTACAGAGCGAGACTCAGGAGACTCAGTCTCAAAACAAAAAAAAAAAAAAAAAAAAAAGAAAAGATCAGAAGAGTAACAAAGTACATTAATATATGAGACCTGAGAATCCATAATTTGCCTATATGTTGCTAAGGGGCCCAAAAGATTATTCCATCTCTAGGGCAATAGGAAATACAGTGGTGAAAAAAACACCATGTGATCAAATTTATCCAGCCTCTGGGAAATGACATGACACTGATAAGGACATGGAGCAGAGAAATTCTAGGCAGAAAAGGGCAGGTTCCCAGCGAAACTCCACTCTTAATCCCAAAAGCCTGAAACCCACTGCCCAAAGTGAGAACTTCTATCCCTGTTTTCCTGCTCCAGTGTTGCCTTTTCCTAAACTACCCATGACCCTCCCCATCCCCAATCCTGTCCCTATAAAAATCTCAGACTAAGCTGGCAGAGAGGAGAAGCAGGTAGACGTCAGAGCCTACAGCTGGACATTGGAGAGAAGAGGCTTGATTTCAGAGGGACAGCTTGATGGTGTAACTTTGAGAAGAATCCTGCCGGAGATGGCCACACTCCAGGGAAGGATTACCTTTCCACCTGCTGAGAGTAACCTTCACTGGTAATAAAATCTCCCACATTTACTATCCTTCAATTCGTCAGTGCGACCTCACTTTTCCTAGATGCCAGACAAGATCTCAGGAACCACAAGTGTGGACACAAAAAGCTATCACGCTGGTCCTTTGCCCTTGCTGCTGGAGGGCAGCCACCTCATGTGAAAAGGCAGAAGTTCCACTGATAGGTCAATACATAAGCCATACATGGACGGCAGAGCTAAAAGAGCACTGTAACATGTCCTCTGGGGCTTCAGGGGTTGCAGGCACCCCCACCTAGACGCTGCTAGGGGGCCCGCATAGAGTTTGCTCCTGAAGGTACCCAAAACTGCTAGCTCCAGTTCATGCACCTGCTCACCTGCATTCTCCCTCCCACGACGAGTTAAACTTAGTAGCTCTGAGTAGTGGAGTTTGATCCCGTTGCGCTGCCACCAGGCTGGCTGGTTCCAGTCCTCCTGCCCTCTAGTTCCTGCCCTGTTTACTCGCATTCTCTCTCCTGCATGGAGTTGACAGCGCTGGGCTGAATAAACGAGGCACACCTGTCACGAGTTCCGCGAAGGGGTCAGGGAAATATCGTGCTTCATCACTATTGATTTGTTGTTTGTGTTTTTTTAACACTAACTGGAATTGACAAATCCTCTAGATATGGGTTTGCATTCCCTTCCTGTAGTACCTCAGACTAGAGCCCATCCATCCAAAAGTTTTTAAAACACTGTGTTTCTTTTTTCCGTGAAGTTATGTAATATTATCACTATTTTCAAGCCAAACTTCTATACTCAGTAGTACAAAAAAATCAAGAATGAGAAACATAAAAGTGCTTCTTTGGCATAGCTCCTTTTGAACTTAAAGTTGACACCCAATTAAGTGTTGAGAACAATTATATTAGCACGTCAATTACCAAAACTGCCTGATAATAAGACTTAGGTGAGGAACGTGTAAAATCATAGAATCCAAAGCCCTTCATCTGAGTGTTGATATTTATTTAGTTAAGTGGCATGAAGCTATGGATTTTGTCTCTGATGCTGACCCAAGGTGGATTATAACATCAGATCACTTGGAAGATAGTACATCAAACTATAATATTAAAGCAGCCTCAACAATAAACTTAGAGCATTAACCTAAGAATTTAAGAAGGGAACTGATATTTTGATGAAAGAAATGTTTGATTATGATATTTATTGCCTTGCCTTTCCGTTCCCTTGGTTTTCATGTTTTAGGTTTCATTTTTATAATTAAGCTGTAAGGTCAGTTTGTGTTTTACTTCTCAGCAATTAAACACTTTCCTATAAAAAAATTGAATGACAACTGTCTGTTTATTCCTAAACTCTAACATGTGCCATGCAAATAATAGAAAATTGTCATCAAATGACTCACGCAGCTAAAGGTAGGATATGAATGGTAAATATTTTTTGTTTAGATATTTGAAATAATTGTAATTACAGACAAACATTTCTTCCTTCTTTAACGTGAACCAGGGAAATAGTCACCTTGAAAACTGGAAAATATTGTTGACCTATAACCCTCCATTTCTTATAGTTCAAAGTGAAATGAAAGGAATAGATATAGTCCTTCTTACACTGCTATTTTTAAGACAGAAAATTTGTGCCAAGGCAAATTTTAAGACAAAATAATTTCTATGGGCACAAGGAAACTATTAGGGTAGTTAGCACTAAATTTCAAAGTGATGAACCAAATATATTGCTATGCTATGAAGTAATATATTATTGTATTACATAAACATGGGACAAAATAGACACTGGATGATCATTTGACTGTCTTTTGGATGAGCAGCTGCAGAGCATTCTGGCTCTTGAAAATAAGGTATATTTTCATACAGATTTAAATCTCTATATTTTTAGCACTATTTCTTTTTTGGTGTGTAAGTTAATGTCTCTTGTTGATTCAACAGTTATGAAACACTATAATATACAAATTTTCAAGCTGGCAGGGTCTCGTCTCTATTCAGTATTATTACTGCAGAAATAGATTTTTATGGTTGGGCATGGTGGCTCAGGCCTGAAATCCTAGCAATTTGGGAGGCAGAGGCAGACAGATCACTTGACCACAGGAGTTCAAGACTAGCCTAGGCAACATGGCAAAACCCTATCTCTACAACAAATACAAAAAAGAAAAACATTAGCTAAGCGTGATATCACATACCTATAGTCTAAGCTACTCAGGAGGTTGAGGTGGGAGGATTACTTGAGCTTGGGGAGGGCAAGGCTGCAATGACTCAAGATTATGCCACTGCACTGCAACCTGGATAACAGAGTGACATTCCATCTTAAAAAAAAAAAAAAAAAAAGAGTATATATGTATATATTCAGTAAGTTGTAAATTTTATATAAAGTATCATTGTTAAAACAGAAGTTAAGAAATTATTTGAACAAAGTTAATAACTATCCAAAAACAGCTAAATATTATTTACTACTTTATTGGCTAATCAAAGAATTTCTTAAAAATATATTTCTAGAATTTATTATTTATATGAGTAAAAATGTCATTACTGCACTCTGTCATGTGAATTTCAAAACAAGCAAATTTTGCTTATTACCTGGCAAAAAGATTTCATGCTGCATACCTCATATCTCTTCAATAACGTTTCCTCTAGAAGATTAAGAAAAGTTAATTATGTTCAGAGTAGATAATCTTAACATGAGTACTTTAATATCTGAACATAAAATATTTAATATTGTTTATTAAATTACAGTTTGGAAAATGTTCAGTGTTCAGGGTTACAGATCCTCATGCTGAGCCCCCACAGTCCTCTAAACAAATGTAAACACCCTCTTTCAATAGATTTGTGTAACTAAACACATCCTGAATATATTTTACTTTAAAAAGTTCACAACTCTGATTATTTTTAAATGTTACTTTTCCAATTCTTCCTATTTTTTTGCATATTAGTGTCCATTCCGAGATATTATCTGCTTTGAGGTATAAAGAAGCCACTGTTCTATATTTAAAGGATTTGTAATTCTAAAATATACATAAATACTTGAGAACCTTTCATCATATCTTAAAGAGATTTTTGGTACATAGAAGTAAAAAATTGGTTATTCAAGCTGAAAAAGATAAAACTGTATCCCTGCCTCAGATTATGTACAGCTCAAGATAGGTAGTGGACTAAATGTCAAAACGCAAAACTAGTTTTCTTAGTAAAAAAAATTTTTAAAGTTGAAATACTCCTTAGATCTTGTGGGGGAAATATTAGGTTGGTGAAAAGTAATAGCAGGTTAAATATTTGTTGAACAAGATACAAATTTTGTTGCTTATAAAAAACTTAACAAATTTGACTCTATTAAAATCAATAAATTCTGTTTTTTTAAAAGACAATAAAATAATGTGAAAAGGTATCCTATACACAGATAGAATATATATATAAATATAATTGCTATCAAACTATGCCAGGTGCACTGGTGTGCACCTATAGTCCCAGCTACTTGGGAGGCTGCAGTGGGAAAATTTCTTGACCGCAGGAATTTGAGACCAGCCTAGGTAACATAGCATGACTTCACCTAAAAAAGGAAACAAAACCAAACCCAAAGAAGCAAACAAACAAATTATAAATATAATACATATAAGCCAGCCGACCTGACGACCTTCCTTCCTTCCTCTCCTCCCCTTCCTTCCTTCCTTCCTTCCTTCCTTCCTTCCTTCCTTCCTTCCTTCCTTCTTTATCCTTCTTTCCTTCCTTCCTCCTTCCTTCCTTCCTTCCTTCCTTCCTTCCTTCCTTCCTGCCTTCTCTCTCTTTTTCCCTTTCTTCCTTTTCACTTTTTTATTTTTTTATTTTATTTATTATTATTATTATACTTTAAGTTCTAGGGTACATGTGCATAACGTGCAGGTTTGTTACATATGTATACTTGTGCCATGTTGGTGTGCTGAACCCATCAACTCGTCAGCACCCATCAACTCGTCATTTACATCAGGTATAACTCCCAATGTAATCCCTCCCCCCTTCCCCCCTCCCCCCTTCCCCCTCCCCATGATAGGCCCCAGTGTGTGATGATCCCCTTGCAGGGTCCAAGTGATCTCATTGTTCAGTTTCCACCTATCAGTGAGAACACGTGGTGTTTGGTTTTCTGTTCTTGCGATAGTTTGCTGAGAATGATAGTTTCCAGCTGCATCCATGTCCCTACAAAGGACACAAACTCATCCTTTTTTATGGCTGCATAGTATTCCATGGTGTATATGTGCCACATTTTCTTAATCCAGTCTGTCACTGATGGACATTTGGGTTGATTCCAAGTCTTTGCTATTGTTAATAGTGCCGCAATAAACATACATGTGCATGTGTCTTTATAGCAGCATGATTTATAATCCTTTGGGTATATACCCAGTAATGGGATGGCTGAGTCATATGGTACTTCTAGTTCTAGATCCTTGAGGAATCGTCACACTGTTTTCCATAATGGTTGAACTAGTTTACAATCCCACCAACAGTGTAAAAGTGTTTCTATTTCTCCACATCCTCTCAAGCACCTGTTGTTTCCTGACTTTTTAATGATTGCCGTTCTAACTGGTGTGAGATGATATCTCATTGTGGTTTTGATATGGCATTTCTCTGATGACGAGTGATGATGAGCATTTTTTCATGTGTCTGTTGGCTGTATGAATGTCTTCTTTTGAGAAATGTCTGTTCATATCCTTTGCCCACTTTTTGATGGGGTTGTTTGTTTTTTTCTTGTAAATTTGTTTGAGTTTTTTGTAGGTTCTGGATATTAGCCCTTTGTTAGATGAGTAGATTGCAAAAATTTTCTCCCATTTTGTAGGTTGCCTGTTCACTCTGATGGTAGTTTCTTTTGTTGTGCAGAAGCTCTTTAGTTTAATTAGATCCGATTTGTCAATTTTGTCTTTTGTTGCCATTGCTTTTGGTGTTTTAGACATGAAGTCCTTGCCCATGCTTATGTCCTGAATGGTAATACCTAGGTTTTCTTCTAGGGTTTTTATGGTATTAGTTCTAACATTTAAGTCTCTAATCCATTTTGAATTAATTTTCGTATACGGAGTAAGGAAAGGATCCAGTTTCAGCTTTCTACTTATGGCTAGCCAATTTTCCCAGCACCATTTATTAAATAGGGAAACCTTTCCCCATTTCTTGTTTTTGTCAGGTTTATCAAAGATCAGATGGCTGTAGATGTGTGGTATTATTTCTGAGGGCTCTGTTCTGTTCCATTGGTCTATATCTCTGTTTTGGTACCAGTACCATGCTGTTTTGGTTACTGTAGCCTTGTAGTATAGTTTGAAGTCAGGTAGTGTGATGCCTCCAGCTTTGTTCTTTTGACTTAGGATTGTCTTGGCAATGCGAATTCTTTTTTGGTTCCATATGAACTTTAAAGCAGTTTTTTCCAATTCTGTGAAGAAACTCATTGGTAGCTTGATGGGGAGAAGTCAAATTGTCCCTGTTTGCAGATGACATGATTGTATATTTAGAAAACCCCATTGTCTCAGCCCAAAATCTCCTTAAGCTGATAAGAAACTTCAGCCAAGTCTCAGAATACAAAATTAATGTGCAAAATCACAAGCATTCTTATACACCAGTAACAGACAAACAAAGGGCCAAATCATGAAGGAACTTCCATTCACAATTGCTTCAAAGAGAATAAATTACCTAGGAATCCAACTTACAAGGGATGTAAAGGACCTCTTCAAGGAGAACTACAAACCACTGCTCAGTGAAATAAAAGAGGACACAAACAAATGGAAGAACATACCATGCTCATGGATAGGAAGAATCAATATCGTGAAAATGGCCATACTGCCCAAGGTAATTTATAGATTCAATGCCATCCCCATTTTTTTTTTAAACAGGTCCTACTCTGTCACCCAGGCTGGAGTGCAGTGGCGATCTCTACTCACTGCAAGCTCCACCTCCTGGGTTCAAGCAATTCTTCTGCCTCAGCCTCCTGAGCAGCTGGGGCTACAGGTGCACACCACTGCACCTGGTATTATTTTATTTTATTTCATTTTATTTTATTTTATTTTATTTTATTTTATTTATTTTTGTCCTTTTTGTCCTTTTTGTAAAAGTGGGGTTTCACCATGTTGCTCAGGTTGGTCTCAACTCCTGAGCTCAGGTGATCCACCCGCCTCAGCCTCCCAACATGTGGGGATAACGTGAGCCACCATGCTCGGTTCCTAAGGTTTTCCGTGTGTGTGTGTGTGTGTGTGTGTTTGCAAATGGAAAAAATAATGAGAAATGCAAATAAAAGTAACAGAGAAAATGGACAAAAATCATGAACAGGCATTTTACATTTACATAGGTCACCACACAAAATAAGAAATTTATTAATAACTTCATTGTAAGCAGTGACATCAACATCAAAACCACTATAATTTTCTGTCTTATTCTTGTTACATTGGCAACATTTAGATTTCACAATATCAAGTTTTAGAGGTAGTGAAAATCTGTAGAATCTCTTACATGTTACCAGTTGGAGAGTTAGTTATCTATCACTGAAACAGTTTGGCACTATATTTTAAGTTGATTATTCTCATGTTTTTGGACACAGAAAATTTATTTCTAGGAATGTCTAGGAGGGTCTCTTGCACTTACACAATCAAATACTGGTTCAGAAATATTATGTCACTAATTTTCACTGTAACAAAAGCTTGGAAACAACTCAAGTGTTCATCAAGGGATCCAACACTCATGGAATACATTGTAACAGTATGTTCAGACAGTGCCGTATTACACAACAGTTAAAGATGAATCCAAGTCTATGGTTGATGTCAGCAACATAATACAAATAAAAAACTTAATTTCAAAATATTACATATGCCTGATACCCCTTGTTAAGTGAAAGAAAACTAAAAATAAGCCATTCTTTGGAGACATTGTGGTTTCAGTTCCAGACCATCACAATAAAGCAAATATTGCAATAAAGTGAGTCACAAGAGTTTCTTCATCTCCCAGTACGTATAGTTATTCTTTTAAATGGTTATACTGCTTCCTGTTCACTGCACTAAAATCTTCTCCACCTATTCTTCCCTCTTTCTCTCTTAATCCCTGGCAACCCCCGATCTCTTTACTGTCTTCACAGTTTTGCCTTTTCTAGACTATAGTTGTAATCATCTAGTGTGTAGCCTTTTCAGATTGGCTTTCTTCACTTAGTGATGTGCATCTAAGATTACTCCATATCTATCATGGCTTGGTAACTTAAATCATTTTAGTACTGAATAATATTCCATTGTCTGGATGTACCAGAGTTTGTTTATCTATTCACCTACTAAAGAACATCTTGTTTGTTTCCAAGTTCATAGAGTTATGAATAAATCTGCTATGCATGGGTGTGCAGGTTTTTGTGTGGGCATATGCTTTCAACTCGTTTAGGTAAATACTAAGCAATCCCTGATTGCTGGATCTTGTGGAAACAGCTTTACAGACTTTCAAAATGTATTCCAAAGTAGCTAAATAATTTTGTATTCCCACCAGCAGTGAATGAGAATTCCTGTTGTTCAACATTTTCAACAACATGTGATGTCGTTAGAGCTCCAGGTTTGGGGCATTCAAATAGGTGGATAGTGATATATCATTGTTGTTTCAATTTGCATTTCCTTGGTGACATTTGATACTGAGCATCTTTTTATATAGTTACATGACATCTGTATATCTTCTTTGGTGAGATATCTGTTTAGATCTTTTGTCCATTTTTAAATTTTGGATTGCTCTTTTTCTACTTGAGTTTTATGAGCTTTTTATATATTTTAGATAACAGTCTTTTAACAGGTATGGGTTTTGCAGATATTTTTACCCAGTTCTGTGGCTTTGCTTCATATTCTCTTTACCATGTCTTTTACACAGCAGAAGTTGTTAATTTTTATGAATTCTGGCTAATCAATTATTTATTTCATGGATTGTGCCTTTGGTGTTATATCTAAAAAGGCATTGCCAAACCCAAGGTTATCTAGATTTTCCTGATGTTATCTTCTAGGAGTTTTATAATCCTGCATTTTACATCTAGGTCTATGAATCACTTTTAGTTAATTTGTGAAGAGTATAACACCTCTATCTAGATTCACTTCTGTTTTTTGTATGTGGATGTCAAGTTGCTGCAACGTCATTTGTTGGAAAGAGTATCCTTCTCCATTGTATTACCTTTGCGCCTTTGTCATGGATCAGGTTACTATATTTGTGTGGGTTGGTGTACCTTTTTTTATGGGTTTCTATAATCTTTCTAATATTCCTTCTAATAATTTTAAGACCAAACCACTCTCCTTGGCAGCTGTAACCCTTTGGTATCCTGGGGTCACCTACAGAACTCAGAACCTAATTTTCAGAGAATGTTACTAATACCAGGAGCAACTCATGGGCACGATGAGAAGAACGCTGTGGAAATCTCCCTTCTAAATTGTGAATTGAAAAGATCTTTTCCCATGGCAACTTTTTACAGTTCTTTCTCATAACACTAAGAAATACTTGTCTCTGACCTTTTTCTTACTTCTGAAATGTTTTGTTATTGAAACATCTTGTGAGTGCTTTGCTTCCTGTGACTTTCTGCTCACATCTTTGCGCTTGGTTCCTCTCATATTTTCATCACAAAGAGATCAAACAAGAACCTAGTTGATACGAGTGCTACCAAACAACTCAGGAAGAGTAAAAGAGAGACTTGGAGTCATCTTGAAATTGTTCAGTTTAATCAACAAGGAGATAGGAAATAAATTTCCTAATCCTAAAAAATAAGATGAAATTGACATTAACTACAGATAATTAACTTGAGGTAAACCTGAATATAGCTCCTATAATTGTTATTTAGGCTACCATCAACATCAATATTGTTACTCTAGAAAATGGGAAAGATTATTTATAAATAATATTTATATTCATTATAAATCATCATGAATATGTCTTATCAGTTTTAAAGAACACAGCTAAAAAAAAAAAAAAAAAAAAAAAAAACAAAACGGTGAGGGCATTGTTTGCCTTTACCCTCTCTTTGTTGTCATTATTCTTTACATTCTAAGTGCATCTGTTTTTCTCAGGTTTCCTGTGCCTGAAAAGTTATCTGATATTAATTATTACTAATGGTCCTGTGTCTCAGTTATTCATTTCTTGTAAAAATAGGACTCTTCTCTTAAAGGTAGATTTGGAATAATTTTCTTGGAATCTGATCTAAAGACTCCTATTCAATAAGAGAGATCTGATGTGAGCCACTCAGCTTTTCTTTCTTGCTTTCTATTTTTTTGTGTGTGTGTGGTTATTGTTTGTTTGTTTGTTTGTTTGTTTGTTTTTAAATTGAGACAGGTTTTAGTTCTGCCACCCAGACTGGAGTGTAGTGGTATAACCATGACTCACTGCAGGTTGACCTCTCTTGACTCCCCCAAACTCAAGAGATTCTCCCACCTCAGTCTCCTAAGTAGCTGGGACTATAGGCACATGCCACCATGCCCAGCTAATTTTTGTCTTTATTGTAGAGATGAGGCTTGGCCTGTTGCCCAGGCTGGTCTTGAAGTCCTGGACTCAAGTGATCCTTCAACCTCTGCCTCTCAAAGTGCCCACCTCGCTTTTCTGAGCCTTAATTATCTTTCTTGAAAACTGTTCACACCTTTTAACCCAAACTTTAGGATTGTAATATGAGTCAAAATGTCAAAAAATTGGGATACTAGACAAAATTCTTTATGTGCTACATGTGAAATGTATTATTCTGATCATCTTCATTATCGATCTCATAGTATTAGCAGGATTATTGCAGTGGTACATATAAAGGACTTAAAGTACTGTCTATTACTCAGGAAGTCCTTAAAAGTGCAGATCTTATTAAAACCTATTTACTATAACAGGGTTGAATGTTTAATCTTCTCCTTTCACTTATTACATGTTTATTAACATGATTTAGGTCAAACTATTCTCCTATTTTTTAGAATAGGGTTGTCTATAACTCTGTATGGAGTCTTAATTTTAACTTTAATTGTACCTTCAAAAGATCCTTTCTTCTATTTATCTGAATTACTACCACTAGCATCCTAGTTGGTGTAAGCTAGCAACTTATTTTTTCCTGAATTTCTCTAACACTGTTAGGTTTGATTTACTTCTTTCCACATCTTGCTCTTTCTAAAGAGTGATCTTGAAGCAGACCATTGGATCATGTTGGTAACTGCTATGTACAGTTGTGCAGTTCAAACACTGAAATAAATATACCATCTCTAATGGTGGCATGGCTGAACTCCAGCTTGCTTCCATCTGACCAATCCATATGCCTTCCACCTCCCTCCGAAGAGTCTCTCTTCCCATACAGAGAGAGGCCATGTGGTCTCAAGCCTTTTTGCCTGTAGGACTGTGTCCCACCAAAATTTGAAACTTAAACATTTTCACAAAATCCCATAGAGGGTTATGGTTCCGCATGTAGCATTTTGTGGAACACCTTCCATTGCTATCCATTATACTTAATATGGAACTTGAGAAATTAGCAGAGCCAGCAAGGGCATGCACAGATCGTCTCTTAAGACCCACCCTCATCTGAGACTACTTTCTCTCTCATACTCTCAGCTGCAACCATGTTTACTCACTTTCTTTCAGCTCCCTGAAAAGCTCAGTCATTATGCAAAACATTTGTGTATACACTTTCCTCGAATTATAGTGCTTATCCCTATGCCCTATTATATAATCTAACTCTCGTGTATCCTTTAGACCACAGGTTAAATGTCACTCCTGACAGCTTTCCCTCTACACCACTCCTTCTCCAGGAAGAATTAGATCTCCCTGTTCAGATTCTGTGTTTTTGAACACCGATGACAGTACTAATATCTGTCTTTCTGTCATCTTGTCTGTCTTTCTTACCAAATCATATGCTATAAAAGGAAGAGAGTGCTTGTCTTCAACTCATAACTACATCTTCACCACCTTGTCAATTAATAAATAAAACATGAAGAAATGAAACGAATGCACTTCATAATACTGTTTAACTCACATTGCAATTCATGATTTTGCTAGTTTGCTATTTTAGGAGTCTTGTCATAAATCTAAATATTAAAAATGACATTAAAATTGTATTGCTGCAAGCAACATTGATACTTGGTTCTTTACCAGTATTGCTTTTACAAACCACTAAGGCCTTCAGGCATTTCTGAGATTTATAAGAGTCTTAAATCATTACCTCCCAGCCTTCTTGGCAGGCAAATGTGTGCTGTCAGTACTGCTTTCCCAGACTGTCTGTGCTATCCGAAGAGCACAAGGCAGCTACAAGTGTTATAAACGATACTTGGTCTCTGAAGCCCACCTATGGCATTGCTGCCTCTTTACTGACCTTCATAACAATGTCATACCAGAGCTTTGTGCTGGTGGATTTGTCTTCCATAACACCATTGGGTAGGTAGGATAAAATAATAAATAATAATAATAGTTACTGAAAATGATCAACAAGATAGAGCAACTAAAGGGCTCAATGGCTATATGAAGCACAATCAGTAACATACCCTAGGAGTCTATCTAGGAAAATCAATGCATGTTAAATGTGTTATGCTTTCATAGGGGATTTTTTTTTCTTTTCTTATCTGCTTCTCTTTTTCTTTTGTTTTCCTTTTTTTCTTTCTACTCCCCTAACAGTTTTCTTTTCTTTCCTTCCGATATTTTTTCCATTAATTTTTTGTCTTGCTATTGTTCACCAGCACCTCACATACAAATCCAAACATATGAGAGAAAAGACCAGAGCTGTATTGGTCAAAGTGAGGTAGGGGACTAGAATTGCTCAGTGTCCCCATTTTTTTATGTGGACCTTAGGTAAATTCTGTTGGACTCCAAGAAATTTAAATAATGCAATTTAAAAACAATATCCAGGACCAAAGAAATATTTGTTTGTTTGTTTTCTCAATCTGGCACACAATACATGGGTGAAATGAATACATAGAAATGGACTTGTGTAACAGGCTTACTCATGAGAGTAGGGACTATATTCCCATACACTGGCTTTTAGATTCTTTGGCTGTCTTTTTTAATGTTGGCCTCTTTGAGGTTCTTGGCAGAAAGAAGATAACTTTTCAAAATGCCTTTTAAATCAAAACAACACTTCAGAATTTTATTTTTAATATAAATTTATTATTTCATCTCTTTTCTTTTGTTAGGACTTACTCTTTATTTGTTTTAAACTTTAGCCTTTGTATTTTGCACTATTTCTAGGTATCTAAGTTAGTCTTATATTTGATTATTTTACAGTTAATTTGTGTTTAGTTTGTGTTTTGCATTTGGGCCGTTTTAGAAAATAATAAGACAGAACAGAACAAAATTAACATATTGCCACATAATGAACTAGGAGAGAAAAATTATATATAGCCAAAACAGTTTTCAATAATTCACAGGTGCCAAAATTATACAGGTTTCTAGGACTTAGTTTTCATATTCTCCAGTTGCATAAAATTTAATTAGAAAATAAAAACCAATTCAAGTAAACCCAAACTAGGTTGTAAAATGATAGCAAAGTCTCAAATGATAAGTTAAACTAACTGGTAGAAAGTAGAATTAATATATATTCTTTTAAATGGTTACACTGTTTATTATTCCCCTAACTTGCTAGGTTTGTTCACTTTTGTTTGTATTTTGCATACATTTCTGTTTTTCTTTAAGCCTAAAGTGCCTTTACTGTGTGTTTTTTGTTGGCAGTCTTTTTGTCTTAGAACCGTTTTAGGTTCATAGCAAAAGTTCAGCAGAAGGTAAAAAGATTTCTCAGATATTCCTGCCCCAACATGCATACAGCCTCCATGACCTTCAATATTCACACCAGAGTTGTACATTTGTTATAATATATATACCTATATTAGCATACTATTATCATCTCCGTAGTTTGCATTAGGGCTCATGTTGCACATTCTACAGATATTGACAAACATTTGCACAATTTGTTGGCAGTCCTGCATGTGCTTCTTAAAGTCATCTGGATTCTACCAGAAAACTTACTCACTCAACTCTCTTAATTTATACAGTATTATCCCATGGTTTTGAAATTCTTTTGTTATAGATTTTTCTTCCCTAGTAGGATGTCAGTAAATCAGGAAGGGGGCTATTCCTTATACCTTTTCATAGGCCCAGCATTTATCAAAGTGTCTTGTAAATAATAGAAACTCTAATAATGTTACTGAACGAATGTAACCTGGAAACACAATGCATACTATACGCCCCCACCACGACTTTTTTTTTTTTTTTTTTTTTTTGTTGGACCATTTTATTGGAGTCCCTTGATGAATGCTGTTTAAACAACAAACAAACAAATTCAGTCCAGGACAGGGTGTATCATCATTAACAATTTCTTGTTTTTAATATAAACAAAAGATTTATTTCCTAACAGTGCAATGAGGACACCAGTATGGAAGGATCATGACTTGAAAAAAAAATCATAGATGAGTGTTAAAATTACTCAGAGCAACTTGTTCCACCCATCATAGGATAGTAGGTGAAAAGGGACAGAAGAAGGCAACACAAAACTATGCACTGAAAAGACTTTCCAGTAATTTCTCATGAGAGTCTACCTTGAGAACAAACAGGCTTATTGCAATCAGGAATTAAGGGGTTTTCAGGCTGGAGGATTCTGGCCTAAGTTGAGCCCAAGTAACAGAATTGCAAACAGTGACAAGCTCTGCAAATAGCAGCTGCAAATCAAAGAACAATCTCCATCTGTGCACAGTGTGGAAGGGACTAGAGGTTACAGATTGGTCTTTTCCGCTTCACCCACACACACAAATAGCAATCACTGACAGTAATGGCGTCTTTGAATAGGAAGGACGCAGGGAAGATTCATTCATTTGTGTATTTGTGTATTTATTTTTATCTTGTGTATTTACTGCGAGGCAGTTTTATCAAGAATGATCCAATGTAATAAATTTCATACCTAAATGTCTAAATAAGATTATTTATTTGGTTAGAATAAATTTCTGTAGCTGATTTTGACCTCTAATAAAGACATTTTAATCTGATCCTTTTCAAAGTGGTAACTGCCATCAGAATATATGCCCAATAGCATATTACAATTATATTGCTATATTTTTTAAACAGTAGGATGTTGAATCAAAATCATCATCTCCGGGGAATGCTCCTGACATGTAACTTGTGTTATTCATTGCCTCCTCTGAGAGTCTGAGGAAAACTAATTCAATCCCTGGAAGGATAGACTGACTCAGATGCAATTCACATTCAGAGTGCCTCTAAAGAGAAGATAATGAAACTGTCTGTATGATATCCAAGCGTTTTCAGTGCCTGAAAAATAAAAGTATTTAGATATTCTTAATGAGTTGGCACTCTCCCTTCTTTTTGAAAATATTAGAGGGAAAAAAAAGTAAAAGATCAATTTCAGGAAAGTGATTATTCAGAACTGAAATTAGTTTTACTCAGATTCAGTACAAAGTTTCCATTAGGTATTTCTCACTTGTGAGGAAGCTGGAAAGGAGAAAACAGCACAACTCACTTCAAATTTGATTTTGGCTTCTATCTCTGTACAAGTGAATTAAATAGTTAAATATTTTATTTCTTATAAGCAGAATATGTAACAAGAAACAATTCATTTAGTCATCATCAGACATTATGTACTATTTTTATTATTTTTACTTTTTTTGAGATGGGGTGTATTAGTTAGGGTTCTTTTAGAGGCACAGAACTAATAGGACAAGTATATATATTAAATTTATTAAGTATTAACTTACACAATCACAAGGTCCCACAATAGGCTGTCTGCAAGCTGAGGAGCAAGGAGAGCCAGTCCAAGTCTCAAAACTGAAGAACTTGGAGTACGAGGTTCGAGGGGAGGCAGCATCCAGTGTGGGAGAAAGATGTGGGCTGGGAAACTAGTCCCATTTTCACGTTTTTCTGCCTGCTTTATATTCACTGGAAGCTGATTAGACTGTGCCAACTAGATTAAGTATGGATCTGCCTTCCTCAGCCCATTGACTCAAATGTTAATCTCTTTTGGCAACACCCACACAGACACACCCAGGATTAATACTTTGTATCCCTCAATCCAATCAAGTTGACACTCAGTATTAACCATCACACAGGATCTTACTCTTTCACTGAGATTGGAGTGCAGTGGCATGATCTTGGCTCATTGCAACCTCTGCCTCTCATGCTCAACCTCCTGCCTCAGCCTCCTGAGTAGCTGGGACCACAGAGGCCCACTATCCCACCTGGCTATGTTTTTTACTTTTTTTTTTTTTTTTTTTTTTTGGTAGAGATGGGGCTTTGCAGTGTTTCTTGGGCTGGTCTCAAACTCCTGAGCTATCCACCTGCTTCTGCCTCCCAAAGTGCTGAGATTACAGGCATGAGCCAATGCACCTGGCCCACTATATACTATTCACTTTGGTAGTCACTAAAGATAAAGAGACATGAATAAGCCAACAACCTTGTCCTTGTAGAGATCACAGCCTCTTTTGCCTGCAGAAGTCACAGAAAACTGATGTATTAACAAATAAGTACAGTGAATTGAGAAATACTCTCATGCACAAATATCCTGTGTTCTGGGGCCACATAATAGGCATCTAACATTTTGTGTAGTTGGAAAAATATAGAGTTTGAATAAATAAGGCTTTGCAGAGGAAGCAATATTAGACACCATTTGAAAGATGAATAGGAATTTCCATGACTGAAAAGGAGGCCAAGAGGAAGGGCATTGGGGATATGACTCAAAAGCAAAAAGGAACATTACTCATGCTCAATGTGTGTATTTCCTAAAATCTAAAGCTTAGATCATAATAATGAACTTTGCCAGTAAATGGATTATTGAGACACGTGAAATTTTTGTTTTTAAATAATATATTGCTCCCTGAAGGTTTTGAAAATATAAGCTTCCTTTCTCTTTGAACATAGAGGCATAATGAATAGTGGAAACAGCATCAGCTCCGAGGTTTGGTAAAGTTGAGATGCTACCTCAACTCATTATGATCTAATTTACCTTTGACATGACCTTAACTCTGAGCCTGAATTTCTGCAGGTATAAAGCAGTCATCAAAGCATACTTCACAAGGCTTGCTAAGGAGCAAAGAAGATATTAATCCCAGACTTGGGTGCACAGAACACAGGTGAGAAGACACATTGGAATATGACCTCTTGCTTTTCTCCATCTGTGTCCTAACTTCCACAAACTTTCACTGTGCTTACATATTTTTTGACTTTAAACATGTAAGTCTACTTAAAATGTGATTTTGATTTTTTTAATCAAAGGTAATGTTTTTAATAATCAGTCATTTTAGTTTCAATCTAAATATATTGTATAGTCATACCTGAAATAAAGCTTACCTGGGAAAAATTCAGTAGAATACATAGGAAACTAAGACTAAATGCTGATTTTTTTGACCGGTGGCAAGGTCTTCCTGTTTTTCAACTTCATCTGTCTTACTGTAGATTGAGTAGCTTTGGCTACCACATGTTACTCTTTTTTTCTGATTCCATGTTATTTGTAGAGGCTCTTTGAAGGGCCTTGTCAGCAAAGCAATAAAATTTGGTAAATTGGCCCATACTTGCTGTAGTTTACTTACATCCCCAATTATTGATTTAGAGGGTAAGGAATAAAAGAATCAATGAAATAATTGTCACTCATCCTAGCAAATGTGCATGTACCTCACTGATATTTTCATTGATCTAAAAACTTAAGGTGAATATTAATGTGGTGAAAAGAAATTCTTTAAGAGGAGCTTACTGAATAGATGATGGAGAAATTTTGTGGCATTTAAAATTTTAATGTCCTCTGAAATATGTTTTACTTGATTAAAACTTGGGGACTTTGGTTGCTTTACTTCCCATTTAACTGAAAGAAATGACAGCAGTGATATTAGCGGCAGTAGCAATCATTGAGTACCTATTTTGTGTTATATTATCGCATTTAATCATGACAAAAAACTGTCATGTTAGCTGTCAATATTCATATTCTGCAAGTAAGAAACTGAAAGATGAGTTACTGAGATCACATAGAGTATAAGTGAGGGAGCCAACGTTAGAATGCAGACTTGTCTGATGCCAGTCCAGAGAATGTCCTTAACGCTACATCACCTATTAATATTCCTGGTTTGCAATGAAACAATGCTCCCAAATTCCTTTTTTTTCTAGTACTCAATATTGTGCAATACAAACATGATGATCTTCCTAGTAGCTCTATTTTCATTTTCTTCCGAGAGTCTTATTGCATGTTTCCCAGACACTAAGTTTCTGTGCCTCCTCTTGGCCATAAACTTTCCTTTTAGTGTGCTCTTTTTCTTTTCTCCTTCCCCCAATCTAAGGTGACATGTTGTAGACCCATCTCTGCTCCAGTGGTTGCTCTAGACTAGTGGACAGCGTGACTTTATTTGGCCAATGTTGAGCACTAACATTGGCCTTGTATTCTGATGTTCTTCCAAGATTCAACTCATTAGAATTTTGCTTTACAATGTTTCTTCCCCTCTGAGTAACTGACTAGGGTTTATTGGAAGACTTCCAGATAAGTTGAGGGATTTCACATCATTTCACTCTCAAGAACATTTGTCATAAAAATCTTTTAATCTTGGACTAAGTTCAGAATAAGTTCTCATTCAACTGAATAAATTTCTTCTCTGACTTAGTCCATTTCAGCTTGGACATTTCTTTTCTTTTCCTTTTTTTCATTTTACTTTAAGTTCTGGGATATATGTGCAGAATGTGCAGGTTTGTTACATAGGTATACATGTGCCATGGTGGTTTGCTGCACCTATAAACCCACCATCTAGGTTTTAAGCCCAGAACGCATTAGGTATTTGTCCTAATCCTCTCCCTACCCTTGCTTACATCCCATGACAGGCCCCGATGTGTCATGTTCCCCTCCCTGTGTCCATGTGTTCTCATCGTTCAGGTCCCACTTATAAATGAAAACACGTGGTGTTTGGTTTTCTATTCCTATGTTAGTTTGCTGAGAATGATGGCTTCCAGCTTTATCTATGTCCCTGAAAAGAATATGAACTCATTCTTTTTTATGGCTGCATAGTATTCCGTGGTATATATGTGCCACATTTTCTTTATCCACTATATCATTGATGGACATTTCAGTTGATTCCAAGTCTTTGCTTTTGTAAATAGTGCTGCAATAGACGTATCTGTGCATGTGCCTTTATAGTAGAATGATTTATAATTCTTTGGGTATATACCCAGTAATGGGATTGCACAATTTTATAAAGCAGGTGTTTTAGGTTTGGGCCCTATAGGCTGATTGCTAATCTGAAGGCAGTCTTTTATTGCTAATTTTTTGGAATCAAAGCATAAATGAGACTGGAACCCCAATCATATATACTCCTGATAATTCAGTTTATGGTCTGCGAGTAGAAGTCTTCTTATAAAATTTATACCATATTTTCTTCTTAGGAGGTCCTAATGGAAGAATTGGGGCTTGGATCATTTTATCTACCAAAGATTACATAAAGAAATTCACAGTTTTATAAAACCATTAAGACACCTTAAAGTTGCTTTAATCTAATTAACATTTTTTATAAACAAGGCATCTGATGCTAAGACCATTTAAGAGAATAATCCAAAATGATACAGAAAATTAGTAAGAGAAAATTGGTTACTCCACTTAGACATATTTTCTTCTTAAACTTAAAGAATTGTGGATTTTGAGGTTGGGTTCAAGATGGCTGCCTAGAAGCAGCAGCTACAACGCACCACTCTTGCATGGAGAGAAAACAAAGTGGTGAGTAGATGCTCACTCTTCTGGTGAGTATCTCTGATACCATGTTGGGATTCACCAAGAAAGTGAGGGACTCCACAGAGAACAGAGGAGTGAAGCTGGACAGCTACCCACAGAGGACCAGTGAGGTAATGGGAGAAGCTCCCTGACATGTGGAAAGGATAAGTGACTGAGAGTCCACAGTAAATCCACACTTCCACTATAGACCTTTGCAATCCTGGGCATAGGAGAACCCCCTTGACCAATCCAACACACATACTCCCCAGCCTCCAGACCAATGCAGAGAGCCAACTATGGTTTTTGCAGAGACCCCACTCAGGGTTGGAGCCTCACAGACTTTGGATTCCTGAGCACCCAACTGCCATGATCCAAATAGAGGCTGCATCTACAGTGCCAAGGAGCAGCCAGACTATCTCACTCCTCCTCAGGCAGGGCTGGGCTCAGGCTTACAGTGCACTGATATTCTCCATGCCTGCACATTGCCAGTGAGCATAGCTCTGCATTCCCCTGGGAGCCTCCCAGATTGTAGACCTTGCAACTATCTGCAGCCACCGGCCCACACCCCGACCCCTGCTGTTTCTAGCCAGGCAAGGCTCACTGGCTTGGACTTCCAGCACAATGGCCCTGCCCTCCCCTGAACTCTGCCAGCACTTGCAGCTCTGCATTCCTCTAGGGCAAAACTCCCAGAGTAAACAGATGATGCTTAGCACTTTTCATGTCCCCACCAGGAAAGTTCAGCATCACTTGGTTAGGAGAGAAGCATGAGGATGCCATGTGCCCCACAGCTGCCAGTCTCTGTTGCTCCAGCTGAAAGGTCCTGCCCTCCCCACTGAAAGACCCATAGCACAGTCACACTGAACCCAACTGAACATTTCACTGCAGCCCAACCATTGCAGGCCTATGATATTCCCTCCATCTAAGCATTTTGCCTGCCCCTGCCTAAGAATTCAGCCAGTAACCCAAGGACCAGCCTTCCACCCCAATCATAGCCAGCCCCTGAACTGTGAATTAGCCAAACTCTAAACCAGGCCCTTCAGAACTCATACAAAATGTCTAGCAGCCATCTAGGGCCCTAGGAACTAATAACTACCTACTCCATTCTAACTTGCTGGTACCTGGCCACTTCCCTGAGGGCCTGAGGTCAGGCAGACCCAACCATCCAACACTACTACAACCAACATCCACTTTCACATGCTCAAGGATGGGAGCTCCCATCCACTGTTTACAAGAAATAGCAGTATTGCCGCATTGGAGAACAGATAAGCCATAAAGTTATCTACATGACAGTATGCCCTGAAACCACTCCTACAGTCATCAAACAGGCATTCCCCATGGCTCTCAGCCATATTTTGTGGTCCAGAGGTAGACTACAGTGTGCATCTAAATTAGGAATCATGAGACCTGGAAGAGGAGAGTGACAGGAAAACAAATCACATTTTTCCTAGGTCAGTGAGCCAGTGAAACTTTCTCACTCCCTTGAAGAGACCTCAGCACATTTCACCAGGAACTCCTCTCAGTCAGCTTTGTGAGGGCTAGTGCCTGTGATCACCAATGGGGTATTCATGGGCGAGCCAGGGTCTCAAGTTCTGACCAGCTGTGTCCACCAACTACATGGAAGAGGAAGCTCAGAGCACCAGGCAGCCCACTCTGCAGCCCTTCACCTGAAACAAGAGAATATCTCACAGTAAATAAAGATCAGGTCCACATCCACCAGCTGTGTGGTACCTGACTCCTACCTGCAAATGCCATCAACTGGTCAGCACGTTGAAACACACAGCCCAATACAAAACCTACAGACAGAAGTGCATAGGAGTATAGAAGCAAAGCCAAAATTATCCTACCCAACAAAACTTATTCCAGATGAGAAGGAAGCGACATGAGAAATCTGCCCACATAAAAAAAATATGAATTTGTGACCCCACGAAAACATCGTTCTAGCTCTCAGCAATGGTCCCTAACCAAGATGGAAACTCAGGAATGATAGATAAAGGATTCAAAGCATGAATTGCAAGGGAGCTCAAGGAGATCCAGGACAAGATTGAAAATAAACACGATGAAAATTATAAAACAATTCAGGAAATGAAGAAAGAGATAAAAATCTTGAAAAGAAGTCAATCACATTTTCTGGAACTGAAAAACTCACTTAAGGAATTTGAAAACACTGTTGAAAGCTTCTTCAATAGACTGGACCAGACAGAAGAAAGAATTTTACAGCTTGAAAACGAGACTTTCAAATTAACCCAGTCAGAAAAAAAAAAAAAAAAAAGTTTGAAACATTTTTAAAAAATGAACAAAGTCTCTGAGAAATGTGGGATTATGTAAAGCAACCAAATCTATTAATTATTGGCATTCCTGAGACAGAAGAAGAAAAATAAACAATGTAGAAAATACATTTGAGGTAATGACTCATGAAAATTTTTCTAATCTCCCTAGAAACATAGACATCTACATATACGAAATTCAGACATCTACCAGATAGTACAAAACAGGGATCCCCAACTCCCAGGCCACAGACCAGTACTCATCTGTGGCCTGTTAGACCAGTACTCCTTTGTGGCTGCACTGCAGGAGGTGAGCGGCAGATGAGCAAGCATTACTGCCTGAGCTCTATTTCCTGTCAGATTAGTGGTGGAATTAGATTATCATAGGATTGTGAACCCTATTGTTAGCTGAGCGTGCAAGAGGTCTGGGCTGTATATTCTTTATGAAAATGTAATGCCTGATTATCTGAATATAGTTACCAGACCCACTATGTCAACAATAAAGAAAAACATCTTAAAGACAGGTAGACAAAAAGTTCAGATCACATACAAAAGGAAGCCCATTAGGCTAAAAGTGGGCTTCTCAGCAGAAATATTACAAGCCAGAAGGGGCCTACTTTCAGCATTCTGGAAGAAAAAAAGCAAAAACAAAAACACCTCCAGCCAAAAATATCATAACCTGCCAAGCTAAGCTGCATATCTGAGATCATCTCAGCCTCGTCTTCACTGTCCATATCACTATGAGCATTTTGGTCAAAGCCATTCAAAAAGTCTCTAGGAAGTTCCAACCTTTCCCCATATTCTCTTGTCTCCTTCTAAACCCTCCAAACTGTTTCAACATCTGCCTGTTACCCAGTTCCGAAGTCACTTCCACATTTTCAGGTATCTTTACAGCAGCGTCCCACTCTCTGCAGTACCAATTTACTGTATTAGTCCCTTCTCACACTGCTCATAAAGACATATCTGAGACTGGGTAATTTATAAAAGAAAGAGGTCTAATTGACTCACAGTTCCACGTGCCTGCAGAGACCTCAAGAAACTTACAATCATGACAGAAGGCACCTCTTCACCAGGTGGCAGCAGGGAGAATGAGAGCCAAGCAAAGGAAGAAGCCCCTTATAAAACCATCAGATCTTGTGAGAACTTACTATTATGAGACTAGTATGGGAGAAACTGCCTCCATGAATGATTCAATTATATCCCAGTAGGTCCCTCCAATGACATGTGGAGATTATGTGAACTACAATTCAAGATGAGATTTGGGTGGGACATAGCCAACCCGTATCAGACCAATATCAAGTTCCAAAATTGAATCAGTTAGAAAAAGCCTACCAACTCCCCAAAAATATGCTAGACAGGACTAATTCAGAGCTGAATTCTACCAGGCATATGATGAAGAGCTGGTCCCAATTCTACTGACACTATTCCAAAAAATAGAAGAAGAAGTACTCCTCCCTAACTCATTTGACGAAGCCAGTGACACTCTGATAGCAAAATCTGACAAAGACATAACAAAATATTTAAACTACAGTCCAATATTACTGATGAACATAGACACAAAAATTCTAAAAAAAAAAAAAAAAATACCAGGAAACTGAATCC
Organism: Macaca fascicularis; assembly: GCF_037993035.2. Taxonomy (NCBI): domain Eukaryota; kingdom Metazoa; phylum Chordata; class Mammalia; order Primates; family Cercopithecidae; genus Macaca; species Macaca fascicularis. Next base: position 56,514,007 of record NC_088391.1, on the reverse strand, counting down.
AGCAGCACATTAAAGAGTTAATTGACCATGATCTCTAGGAATTATTCCAGGGGTCCAGAACTGGCTCGACATATGCAAATCGATAAATGCAATTTATCACATAAACAAAATTAAAACTAAGACCAGATGATCATCTCAATAGAAACGATAAAAACTATTGATAAAATCTCATATCATGTCTTGATAAAAACTCTCAAAAATTAGGCAATGAAGGAGTATACATCAAAATAATAACAGCAATCTTTGGGAAACCTGCAGCCAACATCATACTGAATGAGTAAAAGCTGAAAGCATTCTACTTAAGAACTGAAACAAGACACATATGCCCACTCTCCATACATCTAATCAAGATAGTACCAGAAGTTCTAGCCAGAGCAATCAGGCGAAAGAAAGACAAAAAAGGCATCCAACTAGGAAAATAAATTAAATAATCTATCTTCACTGATAATATGATTCTATACCTAGAAAACCCTAATCTCATTTAAAAATGGGGAAAACCATAAACAGATCATCCTCAAAAGTAGGCACACAAGCAGTCAACAAACATATGAAAAAAATGCTCATGATCACTAAGCATTAGAGAAGTGCAAATCAAAACTACAATAAGATACTCTCTCACACCTGTCAGAATGGCTATTATTAAAATGTCAAGAAATAACAGATGTTGATGAAAGTGTGGAAAACATAAAATGCTTATGTAATATTAGGGAGAATGTAAATTAGTTCAACTGCTATGGAAAACAGTTTTGTGATTTCTCAAAGAACTTAGAACCACCATTCAACTCAGCAATCCCTTTAGTAGGTATTCGTCCAAAGGAAAATAAATTGTTTCACTGAAAAGATTTATGCACTTGTATGTTAACTGAAGCACTATTCACAATAGCAAAGACATGGAATCAACCTAGGTGCCCATCAATAGGGAAATGGATAAAGAAAATGTGGTACATATATACCACAGGATACGAAGCAGCCTTAAAAAAAGAACAAAACTATGTACTTTGCAGCAACATGTATGTAGCTGAAGGCCAGTATCATAAGCCAATGATCACATAAACAGAAAACCAAATACCAAAAGTTCTCACTTATAAATGGGAGCTAGACTGAGTATACATAAACATAAAGGTGAAAAAAATAGAGGCATGGGACTACTAGATGGGGGAGGAAAAGAGAGGTGTTATGGCTGACAAGCTATCTATCAGCTATTATGCTCACACCGTGGGTGACAGGATAATGCACACCCCAAACCTCAGTGACACACAATACAACCATGCAGCTAATGTGCCCATGTACCCCAGAACCTAAAATAAAAGTTCAGAAAGAAGAAATTATGGCTTTCAAAGTGGTATCAGATATTCTTGGACAAAATTTTTAGGCCATATTCAACTACATGAGGTTCTTCCAAAAAATCAAATGTTCACCCAAATTAGTGTGTATTTAATTCTTAAGAACTGGCTGAAAAAAAATCAGCAAAATCCTGCTTTACACAGAACCTTGTGGAGCACTTTCAACCTGAGTTCTACAATTATACTATGACAGAATTTTGAATGAAGACACAGTGAACAGAGTTTTGGATATCTGCAAATAAAGAGATTAAAATTAATGACAGACTGATGCTTGGAGAAGGTTGTTTTGCCTTTTTGTGCTTTATTTTTAGAGAGTTGTAGGAAAGAGCTATTTAGCAAAGGCTTTTGTTTTTCATCCAGCTCAGATTGCTTTGGAGTTCTCCATGCCAATGTTTTTAACTGTTTCCAGTTGTACTATTATAGTCATTTGCTTCTTGACTGTCATAGTGTTCTATAGTCAATGTTTATTATCATATGCTTTTTGAAAATCACTACTGGCAGTTTAACATTAACTCTCTACACATAGGGAGATGGGCATTATGAATAAAATAAAAAATTATGGCTCCTGTGTTATAAATTTGCAATTAACAATGTATAAGGACACAAAATCTAAATAAAATTGAATTATAAAATACTCTTTAACAATTAAATTGCAAAGCGTTAACATTTCTATAAATTGTGTAATAACAATAATAATTGGAGTAAGAGAAAAATTAGCTCTGCAAGATTGCTTATTCTAATGTAACATATATGTAACTTAAAGAAGATATTTAAAATATCTTTAAGCTCCGTTTTGAGTGGAAGCTTTTAGTAGAACTAGCAATAATTTTTACTTGTCTCTGTTAACCTGTGAACCTTAGCCATATATAAAAGCTTAATGTACTTTTTAAGCTTGCCTTGGCTTTTTGGATGGTGGTAAATTTAATGTGACTGATTTTCTGCTCCACTTTCTTTATTTGTTCTGTAAGCAGAAAATACAGAAAACTAACTTAAATGTGATTCTATTTTAGAACTGTCTTTTAAGTTACCATATTGAATTTTACTTAATTTTAAGTAGTATTCTAAACTGTATCTTTCTAAAATCTCAGTAATTTAATAAGCCTAAATCAATTAACTCAATTGAATTTTTCAGACAATGTAATTTGAAGTATCATACATGAATGCAGCTCTTAAAAATATATCATATAAAAGCATTTCATTCTTGCCTGAGTCTGATTTATTTCATGTAACCCTTTTGGGTTTGGAATAAATGTGTGTGTGCATGCAATCTATGTAGATATATTGTTGCACACAAGTTGACATGAAGACATTGTGTAATAACAATAATAACTTACGTTTATATAATAAGCACAATTGAAAATTAGTAGATGCAATATCCTTTACCTCTTGAAGAGAATAGACACAGTATTTTCTTAATGTATGAACTTGTGAGTACTGTGTAAATACTAGATGGTGGGTGTTCAACCTTTTTGCTTCCCTGGGCTACATTGAAAGAAGTGTTGTCTTGGGCCACACATAAAATACACTAACTATAACTGATAAGCTAAGAAAAAAAGTCCATGCATAATTTTTGTGATATCTGCCATCATAGATAAGCAAAAAGTCCTCATTAAAGGGTTGAACACCATCTATTAATAGATTTTACTATTAATTTTCCCTTGATTATGAAAATATAAATCAAACCCAATTCTAACCAAAAAAATTTATTCAACAACTACTATTTTGCAAAACAATCTTCAAATGCAGAAGGTACTATTTAAATAATTTCATACAGATACAAATTTGGATATAACTGTGTAGTCAGTATCTTTTTAGAATCTTCTATGTCAGGCTAATGTTGGGAATTGGCAATAATATTAAGAACAAGAACATTATGAGCCCTAATCTTATGGAATTTATAATCTGAGAAATTATTATCCTTCAACAGTTTCCATTTTAAAATTCAAGTTAGCTAAAACAATATATTTGGCACATTAAAAATTTTTAAGTAAATATTTGATTATGAAATAAAATTATTATGATGATTTTACTTTTGAATCCTAGTAAATATTGTGATGTTGCATGTCTTTACCAGTTAACATAACTACATTTACTATAGTGAAAAACTGTTTTACTTTTTAATTTCAGCTTAGACAATAGCATACAAATGTAATAAAACATTGACTACAATTTGGACAAGATTTGTTAAAATTTTGCCTTTGATAAAATATTAGTTACTTACTTGGAAAGCAGTTGGAAGGCTCAGAGTTGTAAGGACTAGATGAATGTAGAGAAATCAGTAACCTCTTTCTTATTACCTCAGAAAATTAGATCCACATTAATACAATGTTATTTTTTATTATTTTTATTATACGAGGTTTACCTCATATATATGCACAATACATGCTACATATTATGTTTCTATCTCATCTGTTTCTCTGTCTATTCTGTATTATGTTATATATAGTGAAATAATTACAGATAATAAAATATTTTTTCTATACAAATAGTATAAAAATTTATTAAACCAATGTAGAACATGCATTAAAGTGCACATAAACCAACATGGGGTATTTTTAAATGCAGATTCCCTAAGCCAAACTTCCAAAGATTTTTGTCCAGTAGGTTTCTTAGAAAACTCCAAAAACAAACAAACAATTCAACAAAATGAGGAAAACAACAAGTAACCAAAATGAAAAATTTAATAGAGAAATAGAAATGATAATTTAAAACATCAAATTGAAATCTTGATGCTAAAAGTATAATGACCAAAATGAAAAATGCAATAGAGCACCAACAGTAGAATTAATTGCAGAAGTAAGACTCTGTGAACTCAAAGACAGATTATTTGAAAATATACAGTCAGAAGAGAAAAACATTTTTAAAAAGGAAAAATGAAGAAAGCTTATGGGACAGTGTCAAAGCAGCAATTGTTAGAGTTGTAGATGTTCAAGAAGAGAAAGATAAAGGGATAAAATTCTTACTTAAAGAGACAATGGTACAAAACATTTCAAACCTAGAGAAAGAGATAAATATCAGGTACAGGAAAGTCAAAGGTCTCTAATCATATTCAATCCATATAAGATTACCTCAAGACATATCATAATCAAATTGTCAAAAAAAAAAAAAAAAAAAAAAAAAGACAAAGAGAGAATCTTGAATGCAGTAAGAGAAAACAAGCAAATAACAGATAAGGGAGTTCCAGTATGCCTAGGAGGAAATTTCTCAGCAGGAACCTTATGGTCCTAAGGAGAGTGGGATAATGTATTCAAAGAGCTGAAAGAAAAAAAAAATTTAACTGAGAATAATATACCCATTAAAGTTGTCCTTTAGATAAAAATGAGATAAACACTTTCATAGAAATACAAAAGCAGAGGGAATTTGTCACCACCAGACATGTCTTATAAGAAATGATAAAGGAAATTCTTCAAGCTGAAAGAAGATAAGACACTGAGTAATGCAAAAACATCTGAATGTATAAAACTCACTAATAAAAGATAGTACACAATCAAATTCAGAATACTACTGTAATGGTGGTGTATAAATCACTTATATCTTTTGTGTAAAGGATACAAAACAAAACTATTATTTAAAAATATGGAATATTAATTCATTTTTATTTTTGTTTATTGTGACATCAAATATTTTAAATGTGTATGTAGGGAATGGAGTAAAAACGGAAAGTGTTTTATTTTATTCACCATTAGAGTTAAGTTGTTTTTAGTTTAAAATAATCAGTTGTAACTACAAAAACTTTTGTCAGCCTTATGGCAACCACAAAGCAAAATCATCTAGTGGAAGCAGAAAAAATAGAAGGAAGGTAACAATATATACCAGTGGTTGAATGGATGAATGGATAATAAACAAGATGGAACTATATGCTGCCTACAAGAGACTCACTTTACTTGTAAGAAAAAAACAGACTGAAAGTGAAGAGGTGAGAAAAGATATTCCACGGAAACAGAAACCATAAGAGTGCAGGAGTAGCTATAATTACATGAGATGAAATAGATATTTAGTCAAAAACTATAAAAAGAGACAAAGAAGGTCATTATATAATTCATCAAGAGGATATAACAATTATATATATATATATACCCAACATAGGAACACTTAAATATACAAAACAAATGTTAATAGATCTGGGAGTGATAGACTACAATACAATGATATTAGGGCACTTCAACATCTTACTTTCAGAAATGGACAGATTATTCAGACAGAAAATCAGTAAGAAAAAATTGCAAAATGCACATCTTTTTTAACTGAATATGGAACATTCTCCAGCAGAGATCATAAGTTAGGTCACAAAATACATCTTAACAAGTTTAAGATGTATTAAAATCACATCAGGTGTCTTCTCTTACTACGATGGTATAAAGATTAGAAATCAGTAACAGGAGGAAATTTGGCAAGTTCACAAATACATGGAAATTAAACAACGAGCCCCCAGCAAACAATGGGTGAATAAATACATTAAAATAATAAGTAAAATTTTTTTCAGAAAAATCAAAATGGAAAGACCGCATAGAAAAACACATGGGATACAGGAAAAGCAGTTCTAAGAGTGGAGATTTAGCAATAAACATTTACATCAAAATGCAAACAAAAAAACCCAAAGATCTCAAACAACCAAATGATGCACCTCAAAAAGCTAGAAAATTAAGAACGTATTAAGTCCAATTTTAGTAGAAGGAAGAAAATATTACAGCTAAGAGCAAATAAAATGAAATAGAGTTGAGAAAAGTAATAGGAAAGATCAAGAACAGAGTTTTTTTTTTTTTTTTAAGATAAGTGAAATAAACAAACTTCTAACTAGGAATAAAGAAAGAGAATACTCAAATACATAAATCAGAAATTAAAAAGTGCCATTGAAACTGGTGTAACCAAAATGTAAAATATCATAAGACACTATTATAAAATAGTACATACCAACACATTGGATGACAATATAAACATCTACCAAGACTGAATTATGGAGAAATGGAAAACATTAAAACCAGTAATGAGTAAGAAAATTGAATCAACAGTAAAATGTCTCCTATCAAAAAATAGCCAAGGAACGGATAGATTCACTGTTAAATTCCATTAAACACTTAATAACTAGTACTAATTTTCCTCAAACTCTCCCCAAAAATCGAAGAGCAAGGAATACTTTCAAACTTGTTTTACAAGGTAAGCCTATATCCCTGATAAACATAGATGCAAAAATCCTCAACAACAACGACAAAAACTAGCAAACCAAATTCAACAGCACATTACAAAGATCATTCACCACGGTCCAGTGGGACTCATCCCAGGAATGCAAGAATGGTTCAATATATAAAACTCAGTAAATGCAATATATCACTTTAACAGAATGAAGAGCGAAAATCATAAAAGAATAAAAAAAGAGTAAAACCACTTAAGCATTTCATTAGATATAGAAAAAGTATTTGACAAAATTCTACACCCCTTCATGATACAACATTTCAACATATTAGGTATAGAAAGAATAAACCTCAATGTAATAAAGGCTACATCTGACAAACCCACAGGTAACGTCGTATTTAATGGGGAAAAGTTGAAAACTTTTCTTCTAAAATCTTGAACAAGACATGGATGCCCATTACTGCCACTTCTCTTCAATAGAGTATTGGACATTCTAGCCTGAGTGCTTAGGGGAAAGAATGCAGTTAAAGACATCCAAATTGGAAGGGAAGAAGTTGAACTGTTTCTGTTTGCAGACAGGATTATATGTTTAAAAAATCCCAAAGACTTCACCAGAACTCCATTAGAACTAACAGAAAAGTTGAGTAAAGTTACAGGATACCAAATTAACATACAAAAATCAGTAGCATTTCTATGATTAACAACAAACTATCTGAAAAAGAGATCAAGAAGTCCTGTTTACAATTGCTAAAATAAAAATACAATACTTAGAAATAAATTTAATTGAGGAAGTGAAATATCAGATCTCTACACTGAAAACTGTAACACATTGGTGAAAGAAATTGAAGAAGACACAAATATATGGAAAGATATCTGGTGTTCATGAATTGAATAATTAATACTGTTAAAATGTCCATTATACCAAAAAATGCTCTATAGATTCAATATAATCCCTATCAAAATATTGATTATATTCTTTACAGAAATAGACAAAACAATCCTAAAATTTCTATAGAACTACAAAATTCTCCAAATAACCAAAGCAATCTTAAGCAAAAGGAGCAACGCCGGAGGCATCACACTATCTCACTTCAAAGTATACTACAAAGCTCTAGTAAGTAAATGCAAGGTACTGGCATAAAAATCAGCCACATAGACAAATGGAATAGAATACAGAACCTAGAAGTAAATTCGTGCATTTACAGCCAACTCATTTTTGACAAAGGTGTCGAGAACACACAATGGGGAAAGGATAATCTCTTCAATAACTGATGTTGATAAAACTGGATATCTACATGCAGAAGAATGAAATTTGGCCTTTGTCTCACACCATATACAAAAATTAACTCAAAGTGGATGAAAGACTTACTTGTATGACCTGAAATTATGAAACTGCTAGAAGAAATCATAAGGAAGAAGCACCATGATATCAATATAAGTAACAATATTTCTATATCACCTTGAAATCACAGGAAAAAAAAAAAAAGCAAATGTACACATACACAATTACATCAAGCTAAAAATCTTCACAATAAAGAAAACAATCAACAGAGTGAGGAATCAACGTATAGAATGGAAGAAAATATTTGCAAACAATGCACATCTGGTAGGGTGTTAATATCCAAAATATATAAGGAACTCAAACAATTTAATAGCCAGAAAAAAACCTAATTAGTTACAAAATGGGCAGAGAATCTGAATAGACATTTATAAAAAGCAGACATACAGAAGATCAACAGATATACTTAAAAATGTTTAACATTACTGATTGTCAGGGAAAAGTAAATTAAAACCACAATGAGATGTAACTTCAAGCCTGTTAGAATGGTTGTTATCAAAAATACAAATATAAGTGTTGACAAAGATGTGGAGAAAAGGGAACTTACAGACTATTGTTGGAAATGTAAACTAATACAGTCCTTTTAAAAAACAGTATTCCTCAAAAATAGTTTTCTCATAAAAGTAAAAACAGAATAAAAATATGATCCAGCAATTCCACTACTGTGTGTATGTGGAAAAGATATCTTCATTTGCATATTAATTGTTGGATTATTCACAATAGCGAAGATATGAAATCAGCCTTCATGCCCATTTGTTAATGGATGAATAGACAATGAAAATATGGTATATATACACGATTGAATAATTAAATACTATTCAGCCATAACAAATAAGATTACAACATGGATTAACCTAATGGACATTATTTGCTACAATATCAATGAGCCTGGAGGGTACTGTTATGTTATGTTATGTTATGTTATGTTATGTTATGTTATGTTATGTTATGTTATGTTGTGTTATGTTATGTTAGGTGAAATAAGCCAGGCACAGAAAGACAAGTATCACACTTAAAAAGTTGCTATCATAGACGTGGAGAGAGAATGGTGGTTACCAGGGGCTGACATTGTTGGGGTTTGGTGGTTAAAGAAATATTGGTCACAGGGTACAAATATTCAGTAAGGAAATAAAAGTTTAAGAGCTCTATTGCAAACAATTATGACTATAGTTAACATTTACTATATTCTAGAAAAATCCTAAGAGAGTGGATATAAAGTGTTCTCACAACAAAAATGATAACTATGTGAGGTAAAGTATATGTTAATTTGCTAGATTTAGCAAAAAGCTTATATATATACACAATTGAATAATTGTGTAGTTAAATACTATACATTTTATTCATGAATTAAATACTATTCATGTTTATGTCTTCACTTGCATTAATGTGCAAGTGAAGATATAAACATATTTTGCTATATATTTAGACTAAATATATATATAGCAAATGCCATCAAACATTTAAATAACGAGTACAAAACAACTAGCATGTATATGTGTATATATATCTTTATATAATATATACATACTATATAATATATAATAAATGCTATCAAACATTTAAATAACTAGTACAAAATAACTAGCATATATGTGTGTGTATATAAAGATATGTGTAATATACATATACTTCAAAACAGTTATGTCATATACAATAAACACATATACTCTTATCTGTCAATTTAAATAAACATTTTCACCATAAAAATAAATTTCTGTAGAACTCATGTATAGATCTTAGTATTTAAATATTATTTTGTAGCAACAAATTAGTGCAAAAACAAATGATATCATATTATGAATATAAGCTAAATAGACATGAATACTGCTAGTATCTCAGAAGTAAGTTTATATTAGAATTTAGTATTTTAATTTCTCAACTACCAGGATACAGGTTCTAATGGACTCTGATAAGGAAAAAAAGTGATTTTTATAACAGAAGCAATTGAACATGTTTTATAACTAGTTACAAATGAATTTATAGAAAATGCATATTGTTAACAATTGGAGAATGAATTCAGACATCCTTGGTACGTCTTTTCAACATCAACATGTTTTAGAAGTCTTTGAGATATTATTTTGAATTTTGTTCAGGAGGCTACTACATTACAGTTATAGTTAGGACTCCAGGATCCAAAGTGAATAAACCCAGTTAAAACACATCATACAGAATTCTGTATCAGCAAGACATTTCCTTGGGTATGGTATAACTTATCATTCACCGTGAATTCATGGTTTCTTTTGCCCATTTCCTTTGGCAGCTGCCAAAAACAGCAACTGTGACTTCTGAGTGTAGAAAATCATATTAGTAATACATATTGTGCTATTCTATTCTAATATGCTTTTTCATTTTAATTAAAAAAGAGAGGCTAAGCTTGCAGTGAGCTGAGATCTGGCCACTGCACTCCAGCCTGGGCGACAGAGGAAGACTCCGTCTCAAAAAAAAAAAAAAAAAAAAAAGAGAGAGGCTAAAACAGAACATTTGGAATAATAGCCAGATCTTATTCTTCTCTATTCTCATTAATGAGCTACCCAGTTTCTTTTACAATGCATATAAGGTCTTTTAAAAGATGAAACTGTCTTATAATACAGTGATGTTTCATTTAATAGATGCTATTTCCATTTCCCAGTATTTCTGACAACCAATGTGGAAAGATTATAAAATTGAAGTGATTTTAAGCCTGGTATCCACTCTAAAATCTGTTTAATGATACATTTCTACTGAAAAACCAAACCATTAGTGTTTTTGAATGATATCTGAGTGCTTTTATTTTTAAAAATGGAATGATTGTTAGAAAAGCATGTATAAGTAAATGGAAAAAGCGTATTATAGTGTATCAAATGTATCTGTATTACACAGTTCTGGATCAGCTACAGAAGGGCGATTTAGTATTTATACCTACAGGACAGACCCATTCAGGAATCCCTGAAAAATTATCCAGTTCTTGTTACTCAGATGTTATACAGGAGTGTGTCTAAGGAAGATTTGACAACTTAGAAACCTCCACCTGATTATAGGATGAGCTGTTTTCATTCCCTATGAATGAAATTCACTCTCGAAGAATTTATGTGCTCCGAGTGTTAGACTTTTTTTTTAAAACTATAAGTCCATGGAATCATTTCAAAATCCTCTGGGGAGAAGCTACACATGTTCCACATATAAATAGTCTCAGAGCATTGTGAAGTTAATGTATAGCCTATATATAATCAAAATAAATGTTATTGTTAGGATATCAGAGTTTTGTAATACTGCCCATGAACCATGACATACTTTCTGCAATTCTGAAATAAAGAAACTTGAAGACTATAAAACCAGTTAAGACGATAGCAAGGGTTCAGTTAGTAATCTTAAAATATTTACATGGCAACAGATCCCAGAGATTATGTGGATGAAAACAAAAATTATACAGGGTACAGAAAAGGAAGGGAAGTCGACTTCATATACCAATGTCATCTCTGTTTTCACCCAACTGATAACATTAATTCCAAATTATTTTCTATATTTATTATTACTTTCTCTCTTCTCTCTCTCTCTCTCTCTCTCTCTCTCTCTCTCTCTCTCCCACACACACACACCCACCCCTACTGTCCACTATGGATTAAAATATTCATTGCAATTGTCAATGGTCAATGTTCAGATGTTACAATTATATGTTGACTGAGTCAAATGATTAGCTAAAATTATTTGGCAACTGACAATTGTTCTAGAAACCTCTAGTTTTAGACATAAAGAGACATGTTATGAGTTCCTTTTTATTTTCTGTTCTTATTTTGCATACTATATTATATATACTATATGCACACACAACACAAATGTATATGCACACAAATACACACACACATACAGATATTGCTCCCACAGAGAGTTCAGAAATAAATGTATATGAGAAGTATACCTTTCTTAATTATCAAAGCATTGATAAGACTGTCATCTGCGCTATGATGGTTTTAATAAACTATTAAGAAATATACAGTTTGAATATCCATTAGCCAAAATACTTGGGTCCAGAAGTGTTTTAATTTTTTTTCAGATTTTGAAATATTTGCGTTATACTTACTGGCTCAGTATCTTTAATCCACAAATTTAAAATCTGAAATGCTCCAATAAGTATTTCCCCTGAGTGGCATGGTGGCATTCCAAAAGTTTCTGGTTTGGAGCATTTTGGATTTTGGACATTTAGATTTGGGATATTCAACACTTACACTATTTTTTTGTACTGAATAAATTGCATTTTATTTATAAATTTTCTTCTCCAAGGTATGCCAAGCCAATCCTTCCTATTATAGCACCTAAGTTATTAATCACTAGCTTATGTACCTTTTTGTACAATTGTTGTCATAATTTTATGTGTCAGCAGGTTGGTTATCTATGTAGAGAATGCAAGATTACACATTATTTATGTAAATGCTAATAGTCACAGAAACGACAAACTGAAATATACTACAGCAGAAATTAAACATGTTACTCAATAAAAGAGCAATATTGTTAATTATTTTAAGACCTACAACTTGATGTTTTGATGTATGTATTGTTGTGAAATGATTCCCCCAATCAAGCTACCTAACATTTCCTCACATACTTACTTTTTCTTTTTATGAGAATTAAGATCTATTGGTCTTAGTAAATGTCAAGTATACAAGTTTATTATTGACTACATTCACCATGCTGCAACATTGCTAATTTAAAAATAAAATGAAACATTGGACAATCCTGTATGTTTTAATGTCTCTGATAAGGTTACGGGACCTGATGCATTACATTTCACATTTACTTCGATTGTAGGAAGAATCTGTAAAAAGTTTGAAAGTTATTTGCCACACCTTTCCTGGTTTTAGAATAGGAAGTTCAACAAGAATAGAAAAAAGCAGTTAGCACTTAAATGTAAAGGAGTCTAATTTTTGTTTTTGACTTACAATAAGCCCCTAGGTTTTAATCAAATCCATTATTTGAGTGTCAAATAAAATTTCTGTTATTTTTTAATAGCAGCTGTCTATAAGAATGTGTTGTCTCAGAGTATTTACTCACAAAGGTAATCCTTTTCAACTGAGAAGGTCATTGGAGAATTAGGATCTGAGCTCCTATTAGATTAAACACTTTATCTATTTTTGCAATATGTTTTATTTGTTGTGATTATAGTGACTGCTCAGAAAACATGTCTCCATTTTTATGCTCTGCTTAAACATCTATGTGTCACCTTCTCCATAGAATGTCAGTGGCTGAGCAATCAGAAACGGGAGGAATAAACAATTTCAGACTGCTCTGATGTGGTATTAGTGACTGTAGAATATTATGTGTGTAAGTTCAGAGTAAGCAATAGAAGGCAGAAGATGCTGCATTACTAGTGCTTATCTAGCCTAAGATTTACACACATGGGTGGTCAAGCTGAATGTTAATATCATACAATTCAAGATTCAGTAGTAAGGACACAGGATATGCTTAGGCTGGTCCCATTAGATAAGAAAAAGAATAGAGTAGGTATCTGCTCTGTTCGTTGTCCACCTAGCTTTTTCTGCCAATTTTTTTTTGTGAAACTTGAAGGAAACAACTTAGTATTTCCTGTAACACTTTGATTTCATGAGTCAGCTTCCATTATTGGAGTGATTATCATGTCCATGCTACTGAATCTGTCATCATGAGGTCTCATTTTGAAAACTCAGAATGAACTATCCATGCCTTAATGTATTCACCAGAAAAAAAAAAAAAAATTAAAAAATAAAGCTTTAATTTAAAACAATTGCAAATGAAAATCTTTTTCTGGTTTTGTCAATGACAGTTGAGAAACATTTGCATGGAAATAGTATACAATTAACCTTCCCGCAACCCACCATCCACTTCACCCTGTTGCTTACAATCCTAGCTTTCTTTTCTACGTGCTTATTTGCATGTGCCTTTAGGATTATTTTATTATCCTTTAAAAATGGCCATTCTGAAAGTTTTCTTTCAGTGAACAATGAATAAAGTTTTCTTTCCTCCTTGAACAATGAAGGTGTTGGTTAGTACGACGTAAGGATATAATTACAATGATATATAATAGCAATTATAGACAATTAAATATTTAAAACAATTTAATAAATGTTGTTTCTTCTTAATAACTGAAAGCATTTTTATAATATAGCATCTGTAGTAGCTGGTTTGAGAACACATCTCTGCTTTTTTCTTCCCCCCACTTGGAGCAATGGAAAAAATGCACGTAGAACAACCATGATTACTTTCATCTTCATGTTAAACTAGTCTACACATTAAAAATGTATAAACTACATCTTTCCCTTGAGGAAGAGATTATATATTAGGGTTTTGTGCTATATGGCACCTTAAATTCCTCAAGAACTCACTATTGCGAGATTTTCTACCAATTTGTGGGCTTCTGAATTTGCAGGTTAAGAGAATCAGCCGCTTCTTTATACTGTGCTGTTTTCTGACTGCTGCATGCTGTGCACATCTGTCATACAGTGCTGAGAAGTGAAAGAGAGAGCCCAATGGTGTGCCCACCTGTCCAGATGCTTTCAGGAAAAAGGCAGAGGTCCCCCCAAACTCCCAATCTCCCTTCCTCTTTCCTCCTGTGCTTATTAGTAAAGTGTTGTCCTCCAAGAGTTAAGTAAACTGGTTTCTAAGGGGGAGATACAGAACTAAAAAGTGGCTCTGTAGTTTTGTATTTGTTACTATGACAAAAAATAGCCATTATTAACGTAATAATTTGCGAAGAGTTTTTAGTGCACAAAGTTTTGTATTTGTTTATTAAATTAAAAGTTTCTTTTTTACACTCAGGTAATTTATCACAACTACATATAGCTGAATATTATCATAGGTAGAAATGTTAGAAGAAAATAGAGAAGAAAAAAACATTGACATAGCATGTCAATGCAGGAAGATAAATGTATGGGGGCTAGTGAAAAATACAGATATTTCTATATTTGCAGGTGTAAAATACATATAATTTTCAAAGCTCAGATAAAATGCTTCCTCTAACACTGAAATTTCCTTAATCCTTGATATTTTCTATGCCATACTCATATTCAACAGAGTGGAGAGAGGGAGGCAGAGGGAGAGAGAGAAAAGTAGCTGTTACTTCTCTGAATATTTAAAACACTTCTATTTTCTGGAATTGAAGTGAGCTGTTGAATCATTATCATATTCCTGTCCAATTTGTCTTTGTGTTACTCAATTACCTTATGCCTTATTGCTCATAGCTAACACCCATTCACTGTATAATAATTGTGTAACATATTTCTGAAAAATAATAAGCAAATCTTTACATTAGTTATATAAATCTTTCTCAATAAATATTCAAAATACTTTTATTCTTTCAGGATTTGTTTTAAACTATTATGATAAATTCTCAACTTTGCTGAAGACAGTGCATGTAATATTCCTTCCCTCTCTGTATGGTTTTCTCTCTTTCTTATCAACTTGAAAAGTATTGTGATCAATTATACACTATGGTTATATTGAGTTGGGGGAAAAGCAGGGAATCTTTTTACTTAACTCTGGTTATGGAAGTTTGATCTTAGAAACTTGGAATACTTGATCTAAAAATTACTACTATACTTAGCTCTTAATAGAATGGAGTATTTGAAATTATAATTTTCAAAGGAAATCCAATATGTATGTTGCTATGTTTGCAATAGATGTCAACTTATCCCTCAAGCCTTCGATCATAAATAGGGGAGGTTGAGAGGAAGATATGGCCACCTCACTTCAAGGTTATATGTAGTGGCATTGAATGAAAAGAAGTGTGTATAGATTATAATATCAAAATGCTATTGCATTCTAATCTTGAATATGTGCTAAATTGTGGCATTTGAATGGAACGTTCACCTATTCCATTAAAACTAATGCATCTGCCACATTCTTTTATATTTATTAAGTTATACTGAATATTTAGAACCCACAGTTTTCCCCTAGTTCTGTCTTTTCATGGTGTAGTAGCCACTGTTGGTGGTCTATCTTTGCTTTCTGAATAAAAGAATTGTGGAGTTTATTGTGGAGTTTGTTCAGATATTAGACAATAACCTCTAGAGAATGAACTCATTAATTTTACTAATGATCAGTTTAGGGATGTTCATAAGTCTACACCTGGCAAAGAAATAGAATGCAGTTTTAATGATGGAAAATGTTAATTTACTTGATAAAAAGAGGAGATGTTCAGCAAGCTGTCTCACTACCCCTTCATATCAGCCCTTCTTTCTGGACAATTTTATGATGCTTAGCAATGCTATAAGCCATATTTTAATCACGAGAAGATCAAAAACTTTTCAGACAAGTTGGCTCAGATCCTTGACACTAAAGCCACTGAACAAACCTTGGAGCTATCAACCCATGTCTATATATCAACCTATATGTGTGTGTGTGTGTGTATTATTCTAACACTATACACACATTTATACATATATATGTCTACATATATGTATATGAATGTGTATATATTCATATATGTGTATGTGTACATGTATAGTTAGAATAACACACTTTTATACTTAAAAAATTGGATACTCTGTTATTTGTAGCCAAAACCATGATTAACATAAACAGAAATTTTAGTTAAGTCTACTTAGTCATATAAAAAATGATTGCTTTAAAAGTACTTAATACTAATTGAGCTAATCTGCAGACTCCTGGATGACTAAACTTTAGAAGCAATAACTACTATAGTACAGAAAAAGATATGACGCCTTTAAAATGTCAAAGTCAATTTTGCAAAAATGCTAGTCGTTATTTATGGCAGAGGATCACTCAACGAAGAGCAACAACTTCACACTAATTCTTGATTTTCTTACCATTTTCAATAGAACTTCAAGCTCAATAGGCATGTAGTCTCTTTCCCAAGTTCTTAATGATGATGAGTTATGACATAATTGTCCTTATGCAATGCTTTAGCTTTCCAATCACTTATATCAGTTTTCTCACACTGTCTACCCATTAAGCCAGTGCTACATTTTATTTTTAAATTACAGATTCTCCCCACTGTGCTATCAACATTGATGATGGAAGACTGAACAGTCACAAAGAATTTGGAGAATGGGATCACTCATATCTTGCTGGTGGGAATGTAAACTTGCATAGCCATTCTGGAAAACAACATATTTGTTTCCTTAAGAACTAAATATACAACTTCTATTTAACAGGTCCATCGCATTGTGGACATGTATTTAAGAGAAGTTAAAACTTACATTCACAAAAAATCCTGTACATTAATGTATATAGCAGCTTTGCACATAGTAACCACAATGATTTTTCCAAAAACTGGAAACAACTTAGACATTCTTCAATCAGCGCATGGTTAAACAAACAGCACTATATCCATACCCTGAAGTACTACTGAACAATGTAAAGGAACTACTAACATACACAACAACCTAGACAGATCTCCAGAGAATTATCCTCAATGAAAAGAGTCTATTTCAAAAGGTCTCATACCTGAAGTCACAAAGACTATGTAAAACTCTTCACTCCAACTAATGACTCAGCATCACAGAAAAGATGAAAGCCAATTGTTTCATATTAGAGCTTATTGTTAAAGATTTGAGTGCTTTTTTTCAGATTGCCTAAGGTATCCATCACAAAATTAAGAAGTTCGGAAAACATGATTTAAGGAAGCAAAAAATAATAAACCAGACTTAAAATCTATGTACAGAGAAAGACTTTGAGTAAGGTCACTGCATGTAGAACAGACATGATGAAAACATACACACCAAAGGATTTTTTAATTTGGAAATAGTTACCTATATGCAAGCAGTTGCAAACATGGTGTAAATAAGTGTTATGCATTTTCACTGGGTTTGTTCCAATGGCATCTTGCATAATCATCGTGTACTATCAAAGCCAAAATGTTGACATTGGTAAAATGCACTTGTATAGTTCTATATCACTTTATCGTAAATGTAGATTTGGGTAGTCACCACAATCAAGATAACAAGCTATTTTATTTTTAAATTACAGATTGTTTCTACTATGCTATCAATATTGATGATAAAGATATTCCTCATACTACCCCTTTATAGCCACACCCAGCCTTACTCCCTTGTCACTAACAGTTGGTAAACTTTGATTTGCTTTTCACCCTATAATTTCATAATTTCAATAATGTTATATAAAAAGAATCTTAAAGTATGCAACTTTTTGAAATAGACTCTTTTCATTTAGGATAATTCTCTGGAGATCTGTCTAGGTTGTATATGTTAATAGATCTTTTACATTGCACGGTAGTATTTCAGGGTATGGATATAGTGCTGCTTGTTTAACCATGCACTCATTGAAGAATATCTGAGTTGTTTCCAGTTTTTGGAAAAATTATTGTGGTTACAATGTACAAAGCTTCTGTAAACATTAATGTATAGGGATTTGTGTGAAAGTAAATTTTAACTTCTCTTGAATACATGCCCACAATGCAATGCTTGGTCAAATACAAGTTGTGCATTTAGTTCAAAGGAAACAAATATGTTGTTTTCCAAATGGCTGGGCAAGTTCACATCCCCACCAGCCACCAGCAAGATACGAGTGATCCGTTGTCCAAATTCTTAAAAGATTTTGGTGATGTCATTATTCTATTTTTTTTTTTAAGTAACCATTCCTACAGGTATAAAATGGTTTCTCATTGTGGTTTTAATTTTTTATTTCTCCAATGGCTATTAATGCTGAATATATTTCCAAGTGCTTATTTGTCATTTGCATATGCTCCTTTGTGAAATGGTTCTTTATGTCTTTGCCCATTTTCTAATTGGATTTTTAAAACTGCTGAGTTTGAGAATCTCTTATGTATTCCATTTCCTTGTCCTTTGTTAACTTGTATGTGTGGCTTTCTTTTTTTTTTTTAATTAATTTATTATTATTATTATACTTTAAGTTCTAGGGTACATGTGAATAATGTGCAGGTTTGTTACATATGTATACTCGTGCCATGTTGGTGTGCTGCACCCATCAACTCGTCAGCACCCATCAACTCGTCATTTACATCAGGTATAACTCCCAATGCAATCCCTCCCCCCTCACCCCTCCCCATGATAGGCCCCGGTGTGTGATGTTCCCCTTCCCGAGTCCAAGTGATCTCATTGTTCAGTTCCCACCTATGAGTGAGAACATGCGGTGTTTGGTTTTCTGTTCTTGTGATAGTTTGCTAAGAATGATGGTTTCCAGCTGCATCCATGTCCCTACAAAGGACACAAACTCATCCTTTTTGATGGCTGCAGAGTATTCCATGGTGTATATGTGCCACATTTTCTTAACCCAGTCTGTCACTGATGGACATTTGGGTTGATTCCAAGTCTTTGCTATTGTGAATAGTGCCGCAATAAACATATGTGCGCATGTGTCTTTATAGCAGAATGATTTATAATTCTTGGGGTATATACCCAGTAATGGGATGGCTGGGTCATACGGTACATCTAGTTCTAGATCCTTGAGGAATTACCATACTGTTTTCCATAATGGTTGAACTAGTTTACAATCCCACCAACAGTGTAAAAGTGTTCCTATTTCTCCACATCCTCTCCAGCACTTGTTGTTTTAATGATTTTTCCTGACTTTTTAATGAACGCCATTCTAACTGGTGTGAGATGGTATCTCACTGTAGTTTTGATTTGCATTTCTCTGATGGCCAGTGATGATGAGCATTTTTTCATGTGTCTGTTGGCTGTATGAATGTCTTCTTTTGAGAAATGTCTGTTCATATCCTTTGCCCACTTTTTGATGGGGTTGTTTGTTTTTTTCTTGTAAATTTGTTTGAGTTCTTTGTAGGTTCTGGATATTAGCCCTTTGTCAGATGAGTAGATTGCAAAAATTTTCTCCCATTCTGTAGGTTGCCTGTTCACTCTGATGGTAGTTTCTTTTGCTGTGCAGAAGCTCTTTAGTTTAATGAGATCCCATTTGTCAATTTTGGCTTTTGCTGCCGTTGCTTTTGGTGTTTTAGACATGAAGTCTTGGCCCATGCCTATGTCCTGAATGGTACTACCTAGGTTTTCTTCTATTGTTTTTAAGGTACTAGGTCTAACATTTAAGTCTCTAATCCATCTTGAATTAATTTTCGTATAAGGAGTAAGGAAAGGATCCAGCTTCTGCTTTCTACTTATGGCTAGCCAATTTTCCCAGCACCATTTATTAAATAGGGAATCCTTTCCCCATTTCTTGTTTCTCTCAGGTTTGTCAAAGATCAGATGGCTGTAGATGTGTGGTATTATTTCTGAGGACTCTGTTCTGTTCCATTGGTCTAGATCTCTGTTTTGGTACCAATACCATGCTGTTTTGGTTACTGTAGCCTTGTAGTATAGTTTGAAGTCAGGTAGCATGATGCCTCCAGCTTTGTTCTTTTGTCTTAGGATTGTCTTGGAGATGCGGGCTCTTTTTTGGTTCCATATGAACTTTAAAGCAGTTTATTCCAATTCTGTGAAGAAACTCATTGGTAGCTTGATGGGGATGGCATTGAATCTATAAATTACCTTGGGCAGTATGGCCATTTTCACGATATTGATACTTCCTCTCCATGAGAATGGTATGTTCTTCCATTTGTTTGTGTCCTCTTTTATTTCACTGAGCAGTGGTTTGTAGTTCTCCTTGAAGAGGTCCTTTACATCCCTTGTAAGCTGGATTACTAGCTATTTTATTATCTTTGAAGCAATTGTGAATGGAAGTTCATTTCTGATTTGGCTCTCTGTTTGTCTGTTACTGGTGTGTAAGAATGCTTGTGATTTTTGCATATTAATTTTGTATCCTGAGACTTTGCTGAAATTGTTTATCAACCAAAGGAGATTTGGGGCTGAGATGATGGGGTTTTCTAAATATACAATCATGTCATCTGCAAAGAGGGACAATTTGACTTCTTCTTTTCCTAACTGAATACCCTTGATTTCTTTCTCTTGCCTGATTGCCCAAGCCAGAACTTCCAACACTATGTTGAATAGGAGTGGTGAGAGAGGGCATCCCTGTCTTGTGCCAGTTTTCAAAGGGAATTTTTCCAGGTTTTGCCCATTCGGTATGATATTGGCTGTGCGTTTGTCATAAATAGCTCTTATTATTTTGAGGTACGTTCCATCAATACCGAATTTATTGAGCGATTTTAGCATGAAGGGCTGTTGAATTTTGTCAAAAGCCTTTTCTGCATCTATTGAGATAATCATGTGGTTCTTGTCTTTGGTTCTGTTTATATGCTGGATTATGTTTATTGATTTGCAAATGTTGAACCAGCCTTGCATCCCAGGGAAGAAGCCCACTTGATCATGGTGGATAAGCTTTTTGATGTGCTGCTGAATCCGATTTGCCAGATTTTATTGAGGATTTTTGCATAGACGTTCATCAGGGATATTGGTCTAAAAATCTCTTTTATTGTTGTGTCTCTGCCAGGCTTTGGTATCAGGATGATATTGGCCTCATAAAATGAGTTAGGGAGGATTCCCTCTTTTTATATTCATTGGAATAGTTTCAGAAGGAATGGTACCAGCTCCTCCTTGTACCTCTGGTAGAATTCAGCTGTGAATCCATCTGGTCCTGGACTTTTTTTGGTTGGTAGGCTATTAATTATTGCCTCAATTTCAGAGCCTGCTATTGGTCTATTCAGGGATTCAACTTCTTCCTGGTTTAGTCTTAGAAGAGTGTAAGTGTCCAGGAAATTATCCACTTCTTCTAGATTTTCTAGTTTATTTGCATAGAGGTGTTTATAGTATTCTCTGATGGTAGTTTGTATTTCTGTGGGGTCGGTGGTGATACACCCTATATCATTTTTTATTGCGTCTATTTGATTCTTCTCTCTTTTCTTCTTTATTAGTGTTGCTAGCGGTTTGTCAATTTTGTTGATCTTTTCAAAAAACCAACTCCTGGATTCATTGATTTTTTGGAGGGTTTTTGGTGTCTCTATCTCCTTCAGCTCTGCTCTGATCTTAGTTATTTCTTGCCTTCTGCTAGCTTTTGAATGCGTTTGCTCTTGCTTCTCTAGTTCTTTTAATTGTGATGTTAGAGTGTCAATTTTAGCTCTTTCCAGCTTTCTCTTGTGGGCATTTAGTGCTATAAATTTCCCTCTATACACTGCTTTAAATGTGTCCCAGAGATTCTGGTATGTTGTATCTTTGTTCTCATTGGTTTCAAAGAACATCTTTATTTCTGCCTTCATTTTGTTATGTACCCAGTAGTCATTCAGGAGCAGGTTGTTCAGTTTCCATGTAGTTGAGCAGTTTGGATTGAGGTTCTTAGTCCTGAGTTCTAGTTTGATTGCACTGTGGTCTGCGAGACAGTTTGTTATAATTTCTGTTCTTGTACATTTGCTGAGGAGTGCTTTACTTCCAATTATGTGGTCAATTTTGGAATAAGTGCGATGTGGTGCTGAGAAGAATGTATATTCTGTTGATTTGGGGTGGAGAGTTCTATAGATGTCTATTAGGTCTGCTTGCTGCAGAGATGAGTTCAATTCCTGGATATCCTTGTTAACTTTCTGTCTCGTTGATCTGTGTAATGTTGACAGTGGAGTGTTGAAGTCTCCCATTATTATTGTATGGGAGTCTAAGTCTCTTTGTAAGTCTCTAAGGACTTGCTTGATGAATCTGGGTGCTCCTTTATTGGGTGCATATATATTTAGGATAGTTAGCTCTTCCTGTTGAATTGATCCCTTTACCATTATGTAATGGCCTTCTTTGTCTCTTTTGATCTTTGATGGTTTAAAGTCTGTTTTATCAGAGACTAGGATTGCAACCCCTGCTTTTTTTGTTCTCCATTTGCTTGGTAAATCTTCCTCCATCCCTTTATTTTGAGCCTATGTGTGTCTCTGCATGTGAGATGGGTCTCCTGAATACAGCAGACTGATGGGTCTTGACTCTTTATCCAGTTTGCCAGTCTGTGTCTTTTAATTGGAGCATTTAGTCCATTTACATTTACGGTTAATATTGTTATGTGTGAACTTGATCCTGCCATTATGATATTAACTGGTTATTTTGCTCGTTAGTTGATGCAGTTTCTTCCTAGCCTAAATGGCCATTACTTATTAATTACAATGACCCATTCATGGTCAATCTTCTTTCATCTATATCCTCAGCCATTCTTCCTTCTCTTGAATTAATTTGAAGCAAGTCTCAGATGTGATGAAAATTTTTTAAATAAATGGATTAAGCTGAATTACAATTATGGTCAAAAACAAAGACCATTAGATGTACAAAAAGTTAAAAGTACATATATTTATTTCAAAATGCATGTATTTCACGCTAATATGCAGTTGAATATGTATACTGCTTCCCTTCCTTAGAATTTTAGTTAATTGGGGATAATTATCACTTGTCAATCTAATATAACTCTTTATCATTATTAACTTTATCCCAGCTGCTTATTAATATCATTAGTTGAGAAATATATTATGAGAAAACTTTTGCCCTTCTGGAGGTCCTTCTCATCGATATACATATATAATTTTTAAAAGTGAATTATGCAAACTCTGAGTATAATTTTTAACTGAGCTTTTTTTTTTTTTTTTTTTTTTAACATTTTAAAACTGACTCCCTTGGCCAGGTGTGGTAGCTCATGCCTGTAATCCCAGCACTTTGAGGGGGGTCGAGGCAGGGCGGATCACTTGACGTCAGGAGTTCCTGACCAGCCTGGCCAACATGGTGAAATCCTGTTTCTACTAAAAGTACAAAAATTAGCCGTGGCCTTGTGGCACCCATTTATAATCCCAGCTACTCTAGAGACTGAGGCATGAGAATCACTTGAACCTCGGAGGTCGAGGTTGCAGTGAGCTAAGATCATACCTCTGCATTCCAGCCTGAGTGACAGAGTGAGACTCTGTCTCAAAAACAAACACCCCTAAAACTGATAACTCAATATCTGTTAATATAAGAGACATGTACAAATATGACAGAATAAATATGTGGTATTTATTCCACAAGATGGCTTCACATTCTTAAACACTTCTTCCAATAAGAAGTGGGGTCTGTGACCTCTACTTCTGAATGTGTTGAGGGCTCCATGACTAATTAACTAAAAAGAATACAGAGAATGTAACACAGATTCTGGGCTGATTCCACATGGTATTGGCATCTTCTACTTTCTGTCTCTTAGAATACTAGCTGTTGCAATTCAATCACTATCTTGTGAGGAAGTTCAAGCAGCCTCATGAAGGGGCCGGTGTGAAGGGGAACCCAATCCCTGTACTGGCCTCAGCTGAGATTCCAGCTGGGCTGACTGCACCAAATTACCTACAATGTGAATGAATTATCTCCTTAAATCCAAGTAGAGACACTACATCCCAGAATGAGTAAAGCAGAGATGAATGCTCTTAAACTGAAGATTCAGAAGCAAAATAATTGATTTCTATTGTCTTAAGCTACTAAGTGTTGTTTGTATATTTGAAGCCACTAAGTATTGCATAATCGTAGAGGAATAAATCTCCTTATAATTTACTTAAGATTATAGATATTTTTTAGTGCACAGCTCTCTCTGATGTTCACTCTTTATTCTCAATTACCATGGTCAGTAGAACATAAAAATGCTTGTTGAATGATCTATATCTTCCTTGAGGCCTCCACTATTCAAAATACCTTATTCTTTTTCCTGTATAGCCTGTATTTCTCTTGCCTTAGTGTTTAACAAAAGTAATAATATGTGTTTGTTATATTTTCAAACTCATATAATCTGGTGTCAAGCTCTCCTCTACACAGAATATACAATATTTGAAAATAAAAATCATGTTTTTCATTTCTTGAAGGATAGTATGTGTCACATAATCAATCTTTATTCTTGAATGAATGAATGATTTAACCACTGCCTTTCTTAAGGCTCTTATTTGATGAGTCTATAAAGCTTTCTTCCTACCTAAATATAGCTAACTGTCATAACTTTATGAACTCTAATCTTTGTTTTTCAAATACAATCACTTACAAGTAGATTATAATGAAAATGATTCATTTTTGTACAAATGATATATATTGAAATAAAAACTAGCAGCGTACCTGTAGGACAGAGCTTCCTTTCCTGAGGAAAATAATACAGATCAATCCTATATTTCAGTGTTTTCTAAGAAAAACTATATAAGCAGATGAGTTCAGGAAAGATATAACTTCCAATTTTTATCTCCCTAGTTGCTTCCACATAACTACCAGTAGCTAGGAGCTAATAGCCTGAAATAAAAAATAGTATATATGGTAGGGTCCAGACAGGACATTTGAGAGAACTTCATTATTTTAACAGAGCATTTTATATATAATATATATTATTATATATCATATTATAAAATAATTATATATAAAATGCCACTGTAGGAACAAACTGCCACTGTCAGGGTAAGAAATGTTGCTGGTTTTCACAGAAAATAGATTGTTTTTTCTTTCTCTTCTAACATTTAGATTTCCTTCAAGTGCTCTTTCATGAGTCTAAAGGAGCATGCTAGAGAAGTAGAAATGTGTTTTACAGCACCCCAGCCCTAGACTCACCTCATGCAACAGAGTAGAGAAGGGATGTTTTGAAGCTGAGGGAAAAGAGCTTAAAAAACAAGCCAAATGACATATACATCATGGAATACTATGCAGCCATAAAAAAGGATGAGTTCGTGTCCTTTGTAGGGACATGGATGCAGCTGGAGACCATCATTCTCAGCAAACTATCGCAAGAACAGAAAACTAAACACCACATGTTCTCACTCATAGGTGGGAATTAAACAATGAGATCACTTGGACACAGGAAAGGGAACATCACACACCAGGGCCTATTGTGGGGAGAGGGGAGGGGGGAGGGATAGCATTAGGAGATATACCTATGTAAATGACGAGTTAATGGGTGCAGCATACCAACATGGCACATGTACACATATGTAATAAATCTGCATGTTGTACACATGTACCCTAGAACTTAAAGTATTATAATAATAATAATAATAATAAGCCAAATGGACACATGCACACGTATGTTTATTGCAACACTATTCACAATAGCAAAGACTTGGAACCATCCCAAATGTTCAGCAGAGATAGACTGCATTAAGGAAATGTGGCACATATACAACATGGAATACTATCCAGCCATAAAAAAGGATGAGTTCATGTCTTTTGTAGGGACATGGATGAAGCTGGAAACCATCATTCTGAGCAAACTATCACAAGGACAGAAAAGCAAACACTCCTCTCACTCATAGGTGGGAACTGAGCAATGAGAACATCTGGAATCAGGATGGGGAACAGCACACACCGAGGCCTGTCATGGGGTGGGGGGATGGGGGAGTGATAGCATTAGGAGATATACCTACTGTAAATGATGAGTTAACAGGTGCAGCACACCAACATGTCACACGTATACATATATAACAAACCTGCACGTTGTGCACATGTACCCTAGAACTTAAAGTATAAGAAAATAAATAAATAAATAAATAAATAAATAAATAAATAAATAAAACAAGTCAAATGGGTTAGTAATAAAAATCACGACATCATTTTGTCCTCTTTACATTTTCATTTAGCAGGGTCTCATTCTACATTTCTAGTCATTTAATGCCCCTCTTTCAGAAGAAGCATTCTCATACAGGAAGGGAGTTGAATATTATTTTCCCATAAACAAAGAAATACATCTGAATTACAGATTTAATGAGTAATTATTCAGTTATTCTATCTAGATTTGGCAAAATTCAATAAGCTTGGAGTAAATTAATAAGAGATTTGGATGCACAAATACAAATGAAACCACCTTTGCAAAAATTGTAACAGAAAATTACGTGAAAGAGACTCCATCTTGCTTCTAACCTCCAAGCTGTCCTTATCCATTCCTAGGCATAGATCAAACTAACTTTGGGAGGAACTTAGTTTGTAGTTTAATTTTGAAACAAGAACAATAACAGCCCTTTCTTGTCTGGGAACTAGGCTGCGTTTTCAGGACTAACAAATTAGACACAAAATTGTGGTTTAGGAGTAACTACTGTAAAACTTGAAGTGAGTTTTTGAAATATTTTGCAGATTGCATTCTGATGTACCAGCTGATGCCACCCCAACTGATAAACTGGCTCATCTGGTCTTGTGACTCCCACCCAGGAACTGACTAACTGCAAAAGACAGCTTCAACTCCCTATGATTTTATCTCTGACTCAATAATCACCACTCCCCACTTTCTGTCCCCCTGCCACCCAAATTATCCTTAAAAACCCTGATTCCCAAATTTTGGGGAGATTGATTTGAGGTACAACTCTATCTCCCATGTGGTATGTCCAGTCTCTCATCAATTAAAGCCTTTCTTTACTTCAATGTTGTGGTCTTTATTTGTGCAGCAGACAGGAGGAACCTATTGGGTGGGTACACAGGCAGAATTATAGTTTTATGTGTATATGTTTTGTCTTGGAAGAACTTGTGGCTAGAGTTTCCCCAAAAGCAGTAGTAGGGGAATTTCCACAAGAGAGTGACCCAAATTGTCCTGAAATGGGGTCAATTTGGATTGCAAAGAAAAACACACTCAACACCAGGGTAACCAATGAAAGCATTTATTAAGGGAACTACTTACAGAGTGCTGCAACATTTCCTTGGGCAGACAACAAGAAAAAGAGATGTTCAACCTAGGGCATGTCTGCAACAAGGGTGTCAGGACAGGGAGTTTATATGAGAGTTTAAGGAATTTGGCTTAGGGCTGGGCTAGTTTCTTTCAGTGTTTTGGGAAACTACCTAAACACTTTACTCAGCGCCCAGGAATGTTCAAGACACTCTTTGTTTCTAGGTCAGGACAAGAGAAAAAGTCAGGGGACCTGGGAGATCCTACAACATGTGTGCTTATTTGCAATAGCTTACAATTACAGGTGGAGAAGCAATGCATAAAAAAGACAAAGGTAAAAAGTGAAATATATAAATAAAACCGTGATCAAGTAGGAATAAGAAGCAGATACAAGAAAGAAAAATGTATATTAACAGATAAGTTAAAAGGAAAACAAGAAACCCTGTGCATAATTGATTTGTAATCTAAACGCAAAACATATCCTTAGCCTAATGTAAATATATTTTTAAAAGTGAGAAAGTCTGAAAAAAGTATAATCACTCTAACTTCTTCAGGATATGTTTGATATTCTACTTCTATTTCTCTATTCCCAGAAGCTCAGTCAACGTTTGTACTTAGAGGGTTGTAGCTTTGCATTCCTTCAATTTGGGCATGTATAGGTAAGGGCATATCTTTAGCATTTTTGCTTTACAGCAAAAATCATATTACTGGTTTAGTGAAAGTTGTGTTTATTTACTTACAGAATTTTTCTCAGTGTAAGAATGCAGTAGATTTGTAAATCCATTAGATATTAGGAAGTTATTTAAAAAATGAGAAAGACTAGAGCTGAGTATAATCTAATTTCTACAAACATGTGCCACAAATGAACAGTCTACTCTCTTATTCATCTGTCTATCATCTACCTATCGTCTGTCTATCTATCTATCTATCTATCTATCTATCTATCTATCTATCTATCTATCATCTATCTATCTGTCTTTACCTTCCCTATCTTCCTACCTATAGCCATCTTTATTCTTATATCAATGAAATTTATGTACAATAACTCTTCATGTACTTTGCGGATTTTTCTGTAATTATAATGAACTCTCATAAATTCAGAAAATAATTATTTGCATTTCCTAATTAAATTTTCTAGGAAATTGACCATATGGTACAGCATAGTCCTTAGATGCTGCTTATTCTGGTCTGGACTGGCTTGGGGAATGAGTTTGACTGGCAGGTAGTGCTAAAGAAACCTAGGTTTAAAGCAGCACATAATCTGCTTTGTAACATAACTCACTGTTTCTATTATCACCCATGAGTTTAGTTTGTCATTTGAAAAAATTGTTACTATCCTCACTAATGTTTTTCTTATTGTACATTAATACCTTTCCTTATCTTATTTTTCCACCTACATATATTAAAATAATAATAAATTTGTCTCTAACTTAGTTATTTTTCTGGGTCATATATGCTTTGGAGTCTAGTGTCTGCCCCAAATGTGTAAAACAAGCACAGTATCCCTTCTCTACTACATATTATAATTTTAGTCTATAAAGCAATTGTGGTTTGAGTATGTCCATTTAAAAATTCAGGTATTGTCAATGTGATCGCATTAAGAAGTGGGATGTTGAATGGTAATTAGACCAGGAGGGCTTCTCCCTTGTGAATGGGTTGAAGGCCCTTATTGGAGAGGCTACAGGCCACATTCAGTTAGCTTACCATTCTGCCTTCCTTGGAAGCAGATATCAGCCCTTACCAGACAACATAACCTACTGGCACCTTGATCTTGGACTTTTCAGCCTTCACTCTATGAAAAAGACATTTCTGCTCTTTATGAATTACCCAGTCTCAGGTGTTCTGTTATAGTGCCCAAAACAGACTCAAACAGCACCCAAATACTGTTTATGTTCTTTTGTGTTCAATTGTCATGGTACTTTGACAAAAGAGAGTAATTATTGTATCAGAAAAGTAGTCTTTTTCAAATTTCATATTTAGCCAATAGAAGTCCCCAACTTTATACAGCAGGAATTCAAATAGCATTATTTCATTCAATGTCATTTTGTTATAACATTGATGAGGAAATAATTAATTTCTGGCTGGGGCTACTGTCTGAATAGAGTGTCCACATTCTCCCCATGTCTACATGGGCTTTTCGAGGTGCTCCAGTTTCCTCTTACATCCCAAGATATACACATTAGGTGAATTTGTTTGTCTAGATTGTCCCATCTGACTGCCTGTATCTGTACGTGTGAGTGCACCCCAAGATGAGTCAGTATCTGATCCAGAGCTGGTGCCCGCCTTGTACCCCAAGCTGCCTAGATGAACTTAGGCGACCCTCAACCCTGAACTGTAATAATTGGGTAAGTAATTATTACACTTGTTTTTATTAATTTTTCTTAAATGTATGTACACCTTACACCTTATATTTGTTTCAATGTTTAATATTAAAAGTGTTTTGGGTCATTTTTCAGGGTTTGATGATATTTTTGTGACCCAAGTATGATGTGAGAACTTAACTCTGGTTTATACCAAGTGGCTTATGATAAAATAGATTTTATTATAGTTTCCAAGAACCTATCAATAATGTTAAGTGAGGAATTACTGTATTTATAATTTTAATTTGGGGAAATTCATTGTATTAAATAATGAAACATCATTCATAAATTTAGGCCAATTTTGCCTATTAGTTTGGTATGTACAAAAAAGTATATAAAAATATATATATTATGCACAGAATGCTCCATTGCTTATCTTATCTGCATCTGAAATATTAAGATATTTCAGAAATGTGAAACTCCAAAACATTAGCTACTCCAGTGAGGGAGATGAGAAAGAACCCTGAACAGGCTTTTTTTTTTTTTTTTTTTTTTGCTTTCCAGTTTATTTTTTTTAATAAAAACACAAATAAACATTTGAAATAAACAAAAAAATAAGAGGCAGAAAAAAGAAAATAGGGCAATGGAGACAAAAAGAAAAGAAAGGAAAAAATAGAAATAAAAACATAAGAGAGTGGAAGAAAGAAGAGGGAGAAGAGGTAGGGAAGGAAGAAAATAACGAGGGATTATAATAAAAATTATATTTAAATAGTGTCTAAGTTTATATGTGCCTCACAACCAAATAGAAACTCTAGAAAGTCATTGGAAACCCACTGGCTTAGAGGTAGATATACTTCTTCTTTTATTACTGAACTTTCTAATTTTCTTAATCAGCATGTAATTTTTTGTGCATAAAGCCATTCTGGTATTTTAAAGAGCTTTATAAAGGATTTCTAATTTTTCCAGATTCTAAAATTTTACAAAAGCCTAGATTTTGCCACTTTTAAAACATTCAACACGTTGTAAATTAATGCACCATTTTATTGTTAAAATCAGCCTCGTATAAAATGATCTGTAGCTGAACAGGAGCAATAGCAAAGGTGTGAACTACTTCAAGGAAGTGCTAACTTCAGAGCCCAAATGAGAACATTTAAATGCTAAAATTTTTAGCAACAGCAAACAGATGTTTCTGCAAAATATCTTCTTTTTTTTTCTGTTTTCCAAACTCCTTTTTCTCCGTACATTCACTTTTTCATTCTTCCAGCTTGGACTTTTCTGCCACTTTACCAATTTTCAGTGCCCATTCATCCTTGAAATGTTTCATTTTAACTTCTCCATCTCTCTTCCTCTGCAGTAATTGCAATGTAAGTTGGGCGTATGGTTCTACTCTAAAAAGTGAATTTAGTATTGGTAACATGTACCGGGCTGATGGCACTGCAAACTGAAGGCCATTGTTTTAATCACAGAAACTCACACATCAAACAACATCTATCACAGTGCCTGAACAACTATTCTCAATTCTCAATGATTAACCCTTTGGTGTAAAACATAGTGTTAATTTTTTAAATGACTGCATGATATAGGTATATGCTTGACAATACATATTGTATTGATGGTGACAATCCAATAGTCATTAGGCACTATTGAATTTGAATGGCTCACAAAGGCAGAAATCTACCTATTAATTGTAAATTCCAATTAAATTTGTGATTGCACAGAAATTAACTTTCAAAAAGAGCACAAACACACGTGTCAAAGACAACTTAGATGATTCTAATATCATCAACAAATTCTATATAGCAAACATAAAGTTCTAGTAATGTATCTCTTTAAATATAAATGAAAATAAAATTATCTTTTCTCATCCATAAGTGATTATTTGTATTGACAATTTGCCAACTCCAGGATAGTTTTGATACTGTCTAAAATATCACCTCATCCCCACAAACATCAACTGATGGTGGTTTCATGAAGTTAATAGAACAAAAATGGGCCTAAGTCTCAAAACGCCTGGATTTAAGTAAGGCACATCTTCCAAGTGAACTAAGTGTATGAACTTGTACAAATTTTTTGAGTTTTCTGGGCATTACTTCAGCCAGTGTAAAAGAGTGGTAAATAATCACAAAGATTCCATGCTCTCCTAATATTCTCTGACTAAAATGGCCATGGGCTTTTGTATCTGTAGCAAAATCCCTATTGGATAATTAGAGAAATCTTGATAGTCTGTCTCAATATATCTTTAAAAGAATATGATCATTTATGAGTAGTTAGAATGAGGAACTTTCTCTATGTTGTCATTCGATGTAGCCCTGAACTGAGTCTCTTTCTAAATTATGATCACATCATAAAACTTCACTCCACCATTACAGCTTACTTTGTACTTTAATGTGTTTTGCATATCAAGATTCTCCTTAGAAAGTAAATTACCTTAGGGCACATCATACTTTATATCAGCCATTAGCGAATATAAGAACGCAGATTGGTTTATAATCAAAACTTGCAAGATAGAACATAATATATACATAGGGCTACAGCCTTGCCTTTAAGGAAGGGAAGGGGACCAAAGAAGGAAAGAACAATTCTTAGCTGCTAACGCAAGTGTTTGGTGGACTAAAAGGTTTACATTTATCAAGGATTAATGTGGTTATGAGATAACTTGAATTTTAATTATGTGAGGTAAACAATGACTGAAGGGAGATTTAACTTGAAGGGAAAAAATAGTAGAGAATGGAGCTTGATATCATTAAATATCAGTATTAGAATAACTTGCTGAGATTGAGGGATTAATATATAAGGATTATAATTGATACAAATGGGTAGAAATTACAAGAGGGAATTACACTGAAGTGTTGGCATAAACTTCTTATATTTATAGTTATTTGAAGACAGAATCATGTGTTTATAAAGACAGCAGTGTCTTCATTCTTAGAAATTTTATATAAAGTTTGAAAAGTCATTGTCAGAATTTTTTGTAGACAAGATGCTTGCCTGAAATGAGCATTTAGATTAATATTCTGTAAAAATAGTTTTTAACGTGGATCAAACTACTCATAACCCTTATTGGTATATGATGTGGTAATTATAACTTAACATACTTTTACCTTTAATTTATAGTACTTTTTTCTAAACCATATCTCATAAATGAATGCCCAGCTTACCCATATGAAATATTGACTTTACCTTTATAGAAAATTAAATTTAGTACAACCTTTGTAAGGAAAGCAATGTTCCTATTATAAATACGTATGAACTCCACTTGAATTATAGCAATTAATTATTTTAATAAACATGAGGGTGTACTATCATTGTCATTTTACAGATGAGAAAATACAGCATCCGAATTGAAATAACTTATCGAAGACTACAAATTTAGAAAACAGTTGTGGCCCAGTCTTTTATAACTTCAGAATCTTTGTCTGAAAATCCTTACCATTTCTTTCCTTGTGATGTCAAATATGTATGGTGTGTCTTGAGCAAGCTTTCAAGCAAAGATCTTTAAAAATAGAAGAGACAACAAGCTATCTAAATGATTCAGTTACTTTTTTATATAAAAACACTGGGGTGGATAAATTATCCCTGAAATTTCTTACTGCCTTTATGATGGTAGAGATAAACTGAAAAAAAAAAAAAAAAGAAATACAATGAAGAAATTTGCACACTGTTATTAGATGAAAAGGTTCTTGCAGTAACTTGTTATAGAAGTCTGTGAAAAGTAGAATTGATTTTTATCAGTCTGATATTGCTCAGAGGAAATAGTCACTGCTTAACACACAAGAATGAGCTAAATTGCCTCTAAGCTGCCATCATCTATATGAATATAGAAGTCAAATTTTAACTACTTTTCCTGGAAAAGATACATATGATGAACATTAAAATAAAATACACATGGTCTTTTCAGAAATTTAACAATTTTATTCAAGCCAGAGACTCTGCCAATTTGCTAAGAAACAAGAATTTTAAGATATGTTAGGTTCTAAATACAAGGCTATGAGAAAAAGTCTAGCATTACCATACATATCTCAAGATGGTTTTGGATTGAGTATTTTAATTTTTTGAAATAGCCAACAGCATGTTGGGAGATAACCTAAATTAAGAGTTGCTGCCATGAGAATAATTGCATTTTCCCACCCATTAATATTGTCTAACATTAAATCTGCATTCATTACGGACCAGTGAGATAGGCAGTTTTAGTTATTTTTTTTCCAATTATAGAAAAACAGTAGAAACTATTAAATGTAGACAGAAAAATTATACCCTCAATGGAATGAAGCACTAATAAATCATAGAATAACAGTGTAGGCCTAGTGTTATCCACTTTTCTTTCTTTCTTTCTTTCTTTCTTTCTTTCTTTTTTTTTTTTTTTTTGTTCTTTTACTAGTAGCTACTTCATATAAACCTTATGATGAAATCACATTCAATAGAGTTTGGGGGACTATTGGATTAACTGAAGCTGTCTTTTCCAAAAAGTAAAACATAAAAATGCAGTGTCCATGGTCTTTAATAATTATGTGGTCAGAATTCACAAATGAGGCCACTGAGTTTCTCTTTTAATTTTCTTTGGTTTTCCTTTATATTACTAGAGAAAAGTTTGTATTGGCTTATAAATTTGATTTGCAGGCACTGCAAAGCTCTTCAGTTTATTAAGGCTTTCTGGTAAGATGCTCATGACTGACACTGGAAACCCATCATGTTGCTTCTTTCTGCTACCTGAGTTCATTGAGATGTTCTGAGAGCATGGCATATACTTTCTGAACATTCCTAAGTGAAAGCTGCCTAATCACCCTGAAGAAATACTTCCAAAATATTATTTTTGTATGCTTGTATGCTCTTCTTTCCTCCATTACTTTGTTTTGTATCTTAGAAATAGAACCAGTAAGTTGAAGCAGGAGAAAAAAATTGGAGAAAACAATTTAAATCACTCCTCCTTAAACTATATAATGTGAATATATAATATTTCCAGAATTCCTTAAAGTTTGAAAAAAATTAACTGGACAATCATATTATTGATAAATCAAATAACTTCTTCCATCCTGCTTTAGTCACATTCAATAAGAACGGAACACTTTCTTTTTAAAAATCTGCAGTTTGATCTGAGATATTAATTCATTTAGGGGGTCAAGGCTGCAGTGAGCCATGATCATGCCACTGCACTCCAACCTTGTCAACAGAGCAAGCCTCTGTCTCAAAAAAATGAATAAAATATTAAAATAAATAAACAAATATAAACAATGTTTTAATATATAATACATATTTGAATGTACCTTAGTGTTTTTCTTACAATAAATATCAAATGATAATGCACAGTCTATAAATATATGACTGAATGACTTCAGATAATGATAGTAATATCTTCATGGAGAAGAAATCAGATTTTCTTTAAGCTTAACATTTAAAAAACACAATTGTTCACTCCAAATTTAGAGAAAATACAAAGACTAGCTAAATGTATAGCATTAGAAGCTAAAGTCTCTCTTTGGCCACTTAAAACAATGCCATAGATTCCAATAGCTGGACACGTGTCAACAGAGACAAGAAACAGCTGATAATAGATGAGTCTCTCTACCCAATTATTTAGCATGTTAAATGAGAGCCATTTCATTTTAGGAATAACATCTCTTGTTTATGTCATTAATCCCTTCCTTTCTCCCTCAGTACCTTTCTCACTTCCTTCCTTCCCTCCTTCTTTCCTTCTTTCCTTCCTTCCTTCCTTCCTTCCTTCCTTCCTTCCTTCCTTCCTTCCTTCCTTCCTTTTCTTCTTTATTGATGATTGCTAATTGATTACTAGGCCTTATACTAAGAAGCAAGACACAGTGGCGAATGCAATAGTTGTGGCTTTGTTCTTCACAGAACTAAAGTGACTAAAGTGTCTAAATTATCTAAGAGTCTAAAGTGGAAGGCAGATGGCTATCAAATTTGCATACAAAAACTCTACAATTTTGTACATTGTAAATTATATAATATTATGGTAAGTAGGATGGAGCCAATGGCCAAATATTTTGAAATAGATTAATAGTAATAGCAAATCCAGTAACAGCATTAGATAGGGTAGTTAAAGACGGCCTCTCTAAGAAAGTAGCACTTAAATTGATACTTGAATAATGATGAAGAGACATCCATGAAAAAGAATGATTGTGGGTATGGGGGAGAATTATTCACACAAAAGAACAGCATAAACAAACAGAATCAAATACTCCAATATGTGAAAGATGAGCAGTGCGGCTAGATGGTAGTGAGTAAGGAGAAGAGTGAATTGGGTCTTCTACGGTGTTAGTAGACTATATTGTCTATGTAGAGTATACTTACATAGACGGTAGTGTCTATTGCACACCTAGGCTATATGATAGAGTCTATTGCTCCCAGGCTACAAACTTGTGCAGCATGTTATTGTGCTGAATTCTGTAAGCAATTGTAGCACAGTGGTATTTGTGTCTCCAAACATATCTAAACATAGAAAACATACAGTAAAAATATGATATTATAATCTTAATGGACCACTGTTCTATATGAGATCTGTCATTGACCAAAATGTTGTTATGTGGTTATGTGGTACAAGATTTTATTTCCAGGTCACATTCTGAGGTACTGAGAGTCAGTGCTTTAACGTACTTTTCTGTGAGACAAAATTCAACTCATAATAGCCACCTATCAAGGAGCACAAAGAGAAAAGAAACAAAGCTTGGAAAAAAATGTGTGGAATTTCAATGTGTACATTTCTTTTGGTGGAGACACTGATAAAGATTGTGGAGTGTTTGCTAGAAGTAAGTCAGCCTGTATTTCCACCACGTTAAAATAAGAGAATGATTTAAGGTAGGAATGGTAAAGAGCTTCAAGTCTATTGCAAGGAATAAGAGGAAGGCAGAAACAGACCTCAGCAACAAATGTAACTCAACATTATTCAATAAAGCAAGAAAATGTGAAGTATCTTAAAAAGATTAACAGAGAAATTATTATTATTATTATTATTATTATTGGGTTTTTTTTTTTTTTTTTTTTTTTTTTTTTTTTTTTTTGAGACGGAGTCTCGCTCTGTCGCCAAGGCTGGAGTACAGTGGCCGGATCTCAGCTCACTGCAAGCTCCGCCTCCCGGGTTCCCGCCATTCTCCTGCCTCAGCCTCCCCGGTAGCTGGGACTACAGGCGGCCGCCACCTCGCCCGGCTAAGTTTTTGTCTTTTTTGGTAGAGACGGGGTTTCACCGTGTTAGCCAGGATGGTCTTGATCTCCTGACCTCGTGATCTGCCCGTCTCGGCCTCCCAAAGTGCTGGGATTACAGGCTTGAGCCACCGCGCCCGGCCGAGAAATTATTATTAAAATATTGTTTTGTAATTTAGGTTTTGGTGTGCTCTGGACACTCAGTAATGAATAACAGCTAATTTCTAAGACTAAAGGGATTCTGTATGGCTAATAAGCCCTCTGCTTTCTATGCATATGTTGGAATGGGGAAAGGTTCCATCCAGCTCACTCTGGAAGGAAATACATTTGGACTTTGATTTTACATTATGTACAAAAATAAATTCTGTCATCCCTAGTGACATAAATGTAGAAAATAAAGCAAATAAAAATGCAAAAAGATAATATAAAAGCTTGTCTTTATAATCTAGAAATTGAGGATTTTAAAAAATAATACTGAAATGTTGAAAATTATATAAGAAAAGATAGAGATATTTGAATATGTAAAAAATATCCAAAATATGGCAAGAGATGTAAACAGCATCAAGAGTCAAAAAATTTGCCTTAGTATTTCTTTTGCTAAAACTTACAATACATAAGAATTTCTACTAAACTAATTTTACAATGACAAAAAAATGAAAGGCTTAGAGCAGGAGTGGTGTAAGGCAGAGAAAAGAAGACAAATTTTAAAAGTATATTTTAAAGGTAATATCACATCTTATTTAAGTAAAAGCATGTGTGTGGCATACATGCATATATGTCGATAGAAAGAGAAACATACCATTATAGTCTATGAATAGTACTTAATTTAGGATGATAAGAACTTAGCAAGTTTACCTTCTTTAACATATTAATATATTAAATTTGAAAATAAAGCAGAGAAAAGCAATAAATGTTTTGTTGTGAAAAACTGAGCAGATCCAGCTTTTCCAGGTATTTTGGGGGGCGTTCAGTTCACTTTATCTTGCACTGGTTTTTTTTTAATCTACTGAATATTCATGATCCTTCTCTGAGCTAGGGTTTAAAAATGAAAACTATACTTGTTCTTATGGGACTTGTATTCTAATGGATAAAATAGATCTGAAAACAAGTGCATTATTTTCTACTGTAACAAGCACCATAAGGTTGATCAAGAAATTTACAGATAAAGATTTTTTTTATAATTCCCTTTTCTTTCTTTTGTCAACTCACACACATTTTGGCCCTAGACAATAGTTCTATTTCTAAACTTCAAATCTTGCCTTAAAGTTAATAAAACAGGGAAATGTACAGGATATTTAAAGGTTGGATTAATAAATGAAAGCAGTAATAAAAATTAACTTTCATAAACATGTGAATAAAACATGGAGATCACAAGAAGGTGTGTATTTTTATTAATATATGCATTTTTCACTGTATTAAAAATGTAACTCCATGTTTCTCATGATAGTGCATAAATATGGCTCAATTTAGTAAAGATAGATGTAATTCATTATAAGACAGGTTAATTCAATGTTCTTTTGAACCCACATTACAGTGTATGTCATTTATGTGCCTTGTTTGGGAAAGGAATAGCTCAAATTAGTTCCATAAGCAATTTGGGTAATTTCTCTAGCTGTCCAAAACTATCAAATGAAGAACAACATTCTACAGTATTGCTTTCCCTGTATTATATGCAATGAAATAAGCAGAAAAGTAATAGAAAACCATGACAAATACGGTTTCACATTTATTCAGTATAGTTCTAAAATACTCCACAAGAAGGTCTAGAGAACTGAGGAGGTGGAAAATATTCTCTCATCACGTTCTTGCACTCTCTACATAAAGCTGATTTGAAGGAGGAATTGCTCAGTAAATAGTTTCTACAGAAGCAGTTTAACCAGTTTCCTAGGGAGCATAGTTGCTTAGGAAACTCAGATATAGTATGGCACAGAGGCTGTGACTGGACACCTGCTGGTGTACACAGTTTCATGCTGCCATTTTTATCCATTTCTTCTCTCTCTCCTGGCTGTGCTCTCATATGGCAGAAGCGCAAAGTTGGGAAACCAGTGCAGTTCTTGGCGTTGGGTGAAGGAAATAAAATTGCTCATCGGTTTACTATAAAGACCACCTTTGGTAGATAAATTTGTTTTTGAGAGCAGATTAGGCAACATGTTTTCTACCCTGCAAAGACTTTCCATTGATCATCGGGATAATCTCTGAGGATTTACCACAATTACAGTCTTTGGAAGCCCTGGCACATTAAGAAATGGTAATTGAATTTCATGAGGGCCATTTTCAAATCTCTGCTCATTTGAGAAAATAAAATCAAGGGCATAGGTGCATGAGGCATACTATAAACCTCAGACTAGTTTCCTAAAAAAGCAATCTTGTATTTCCTTTGAAATATATAATTCATAAATATAAAATATATGTCAGGGTACCCCTTTGAGATATTTCAGTCAATAAATAATTCTGATGTTAAATAACTTTTTATTTTTATATAAAATAAAAGTTGCTTGAATATCAAATGTATATGTTTTTATCCTTCTATCTGTATAAATAAATGGGTTTTGGCTTTTGTAAAAGATTGGCACCTCATTTTCAGTTGGTATTATTTTAAAATGTGAAATAACGATGGTAATGTGGGAATGTGTGCTGGAAATGTGACTTGTGGTCTCTGCACACCAGGCTGCCACATTTAGCAGCTGTTCAGTAGACATGAGGAACTAAGCAAGAGAACACAAGCCATTGGACTGGGGACCCCTAGATGACACAGCGTTATAAAAAGAGACAAAAAAAAAATAAACTTTGCAATTAGTCAAGAGCAATCCCTTAGGTCTGAGG
This sequence comes from Macaca fascicularis, assembly GCF_037993035.2. Lineage (NCBI taxonomy): Eukaryota > Metazoa > Chordata > Mammalia > Primates > Cercopithecidae > Macaca > Macaca fascicularis. The sequence continues at coordinate 56,474,495 of NC_088391.1, read as the reverse complement.
CTCAGCATTATCCATGGCTTCTGTATTCTGTCTGTGAAGCTTTTAGAGACAGGCAATCACAACTATGTCTCACAAATTTTGTATTGTATCAGATTATAGTGAAATCAGTGATATTTTAGCAGTCAACAATCTCAGATATTGAGAGAGTAGAAGAGAGAAAGAGTGGGCTAAAAACTGAATTCACATTACTATAGAGTTAAAGTGGAATTAAAATAGTTTTACTTAATGTTTAAATTTTCCATTAATTTTGTGTGCTTTGAAAGTTAATAGAATCCTGAGACCCTATTGTTACCACACTGCTTGCTTAGGATGCCATCACATTTCTGATCTGCGTCTTCTTTTTATGTCAAGGTTTCCCTGGGCATAAAACACTCATGGGCATTTCCATCTTTCTAAGAAAAAAAAGTAAAGGTCTTACAGTGGCCTACGTGCCCCTCAGCAATCTGGCCTCTCTTTCCCACCTCCCTCTTGCACCCTTCCCTGGCCTCCTCACTCTTTCCTTGTGTGCTCTGCATGTTCCTGCCTCAGATCCTTTCCCTCTTATTCTTTCTGTCTTGAAAACTCATCCCCAAATAGTTGATGGTTCACTTCCCAGTTCCTTCAGGATGCTATTGAAATGTCATCTTCTTAAGAATGTCTTTTTCTATTCCCTTGTCTAGATGCCAATCCTTAGCCCTCTTTATCCCTTTTATCTCTCTTTACCTTTCTAACCATTTTCTTCTTAGCATGCATCATTACATGACATACACCCTTATGATTTTGTTCAATTTACCAAATAGAATATAAGTTGCAAGTAGAGGCTCTTTATCTTATTCACTGCTATACTCTAAATATCCAGAAAACTTCCTGGAACCTATCAGATGACCAAAATATTAGTGGTTTGGATGAATGAAGAGATCTCAAGTAATTGAGATATCGTTCATAATCAGGATATTGTTCATAATCCTCGGGAGTTACCTTAGATAACCTACTTACTTTCTCAGATTTTCTGACTGTCTCTTTTCATGAAAGAGAGCAGAGAACCGACTTCAAAGTGTTCCTTAATAACAGATATTCATCTTTCGAGTGGCCCCCCATTGTATTAAAAAAGACAGTTTATCGATCCTTCTTGAGGACTTTAAAATTAAACATATGCACCTCTTTGTCTTATTAATTGACATGGAGACCGTAAGAGGAAAAAAAAAGCTGAAAATAAGCAAAGCATGCTAATCTATGTGTTAATAGTCTATGCTATGGGACACAGTCTGCTTTGGTTGTTTGCTACTTTTAAAAATCAGGTGTTAGAGATAAATATATTATTGTCATAATGACTGAAACAATGCTAAAAATGAGTTGGAGGGTGGAGGATAAAGTTTCTTGTCTTAGCTTGAATTTCCTCAAACATAGACTTGAGATGAGGCATTGTGTGCAGATGGTTTGGGAAGCGATGCCAGGGTGCAGTAGGGAAGAACTAGGGAGAGTGAGGCAGGGAGGAAGGGATAAACAATACCAACGTGCATTTTTGAGTTTATCGTTATGGGCAACAGATGCTTCTAGGAAGCATGTAGGATGCTTTTCAAGATTGTCCAATCCAATAATTTATCCATCAGCTTTCACTTCAATTGATCAAAAATTGCTTCTTCAGAGTGTTTATTCCCGTCTTTTTGAGTTGCACTTTCTGTGGGCCCTTCCTCCTTTGTCCTTGGAAGAAATCATGGGGGAGGCATGGGGGATGGACACCTGGGATATTAGTAATAAACGGATGAAAACCGCACCCTGCACTCAATCCATATGCACCCTGCATTAAATCTTCTCTGTTACTTAGTCTTCATGGTCTCTACAAATGATTTAATATGCAATGGTCAGCGAAATAAGCTACAGAAGCTGCAATCATCTTGACTCCAACTGGCCCCCAGGTTGTTAGTGATACTTTTCATCTCACATTTCCACCACCAATCCTAGATATGCCAACCTTTCAAGCAGCATTTCATCTGGCCTTCATTGCTTGCCTGATGGAGTGACCCAGATCTTCATCTCTGAGAAGTCCAAGCCCTTGAGTTCCTTGACCCTAACCTAAATTGCTCCAGTTGTTTTTCCCCATTCTACTAGGCATGGAAGACCACCAGAGGCCCAAGAGGAAGTTCCAATGTCAACACATCCTCCCTGCCACCATTATGTAATAGAGAACCCTGTTCTACTGTGTTCCCTACTACAAATGTTCCCACCTCTCATACCTAAGAAACCAAGAAATGTAATCCATCAGAGCCTAAGATTTCAGGGGAAGGAAGCCTACATTCCTCAAGGTGACTGGCAGTGGTGGTGAGAAAGGCCAGTCTTCTTTCATCAATGAACTTGTATGTTTCACTATTTGATTCAAATTTCCTATATCAAGAAATCATTTCAATGCATACACTGTATTCTTGCAGACAACATTGCAACCCTGAAGAGTGTTTTGTTAGACATAGTACCATAGTTGAGTCTTTTATAATAAGACATCCCATTATACCATTAGCCTGGTAATTCTGGATAATATGACATAGGATAGAATCAGTGGATCTCACAGTCATGTTCTCATTGCCACCCTATCTTTTCTATAAAATGGATGTTTTAAACTGAAATGATGTCACATGTTATAAATCTTAGATGTTGGTGTTGTCAGTAAAACTATGGGCAGAGAAGGCAAATCAGTACTAAAGTAAGAGCTAATTTTGTTTTGGTTGAAATGCTTCCCTCCAGGATACAAGGGCTGGAAATAATTATTTTGTCATGAGCGACTGAATTAGTCTCCTTGGAGCCATTAGCACCATTTCCTGGGCTCAGCATTGATACCTGTTTTGTCAACTTTAGACTTTCAAACATCAGTGGAAGGTAGATCTGGATTTTTTGAAAAGAAGCTTAAACCATTGGACCTATGCATAGCTTTCCTTTCTGCTGCCACACTTACTGTATTCATGGCTTCTTCCACAAATACTGGTAGTCAAGAAAATAAGCTGACTGATGCCCACTTAATGCACTTAATGGCCATCCTGTCTATATGGTGTTTGTTGTTGTTGTTGTTGTTGTTGTTTTTGTTTTTTTTAGATGAAGTCCCGCTCTTGTTCCCCAGGTTGGAGTGCAAAGGCACAATATCGGCTCACTGCAGTCTCCACCTCCCAGGTTCAAGTGATTCTCCTGCCTCAGCCTCCGGAGTAGCTGGGATTACAAGTGCCCACCGCCACACCTGGCTAATTTTTGTATTTTTAGTAGAGACGGGCTTTCACCATGTTGGCCAGGCTTGTCTTGAACTCCTGATATCAGGGGTCCACCCGCCTTGGCCTCCCAAAGTGCTGGGATTACCAGCGTGAGCCACCATGCCCTGCCAGTCTATTTCGGTTTTGAACATGTCCTATGTGATGTGTAAACTGTAGTGGTCATTAACCTGAGGCACGAAAACTTTTTTTTTGTTGTTGTTGTTGTTGTTTGAGATGGAGTCTTGCTCTGCTGCCCAGTCTGGTATGCAGTGGTGCAATCTCGACTCACTGCAACCTCTGCCTCCTAGGTTCGAGCAATACTCCTGCCTCAGCCTCCCATGTAGCTGTGACTACAAGCATGTGCCACTAAGTCTAGCGCTAATTTTTGTATTTTTAGTAGAGACAGGGTCTTGCCATGTTGGCCAGGTTTGTCTTGAACTTGTGACCTCAGGTGATCCACCCTCACCTCGGCCTCCCAAAGTGGTAGGATTACAGGCATGAGCCACTGCTTCCAGCCTTGAGGCACAAAAATCTTCACCAGCATAAACATGAGTACTGCTCCTCCAGGCCTCTTTGATTCTGAACTCCTCTCACCTCGTTCCTTTCAAGACCCTCACCAATTGGCTAGAGAAGTGAGCCACCAAGTTACTCCTCCAAGGTTTGCTCACAATGAGGATTCCCCCTGGCACCAGTCTTTAGTGTCACTCCTTGTTATGTGTTGAATTGTGGCTCCCCAAATTATTAGGTTGGTGCAAAAGTTATTGCGTTTTTTTCAATTACTTTCAATGGCAAAAACCACAATTACTTTTGCACCAACCTATATATGTTGAAGTTGTAACTCTTGGGACTGGTGAATGTGACCCTAATCCAGTAACTGGTGTCTATATAAGAGAAAGGAAAGAAAGGTTTGGATATGGAGACACACACGAGTATAATGTCATGTGACAACAGAGGCAGAGGTTGGAGCAATGTAGTTGTAGGACAACACATGCCAAGGATTTCTGACAGCCTCCAGAATCTAGGATGAGGCAAGGAACACTTGTTTTCTACAGCTTTGAGAGAGAGAATGACCCTGCTGATGTCTTGAGTTCAGAGATCTAGCTTCCAGAACAGTGAGAAAATAAATTTCTGCTGTTTCAAACCACCAAGACTATGGCATATTTTTACAAGAGCCCTAGCAAACAAATAAACTCCTCATTGTTCTGTCTTGATGTGGTTTTATATTTTCAGCTTGTATTAATTTATCAGGCCAACCTATCTGTGAACTAAGCTTCTGTCAGTCATAAGGCCAGAGATACGAGCTGAGAAAGAGACTTTGTTCAAGAAGACAGGGCTTATTACCTGCTTATGTAACTTGTGCCCCCCTAATGTTCTCCAGCCAGTTCCAGAAAGTATCATTTTTATTGCATAATGGATTACTTCTATGGCCACCTAACCTTATGATTTGGTAATTTTATAATACCAAGATGATGATGGGGATAGTCATTGCCCAGTATCTGGTGTTGGGCAGAGTTGCAGCCAATAGTCTGATTACACAGTCACTTGCTTTTTTTGTGATAAGGAATTCATTCACATAGCAGGAACTATTTTAAACACAAAGAATAATTCTCTGTGACTGAATACATGGCCTTGCTACAGTACACTAGCATGAGTTGCAAGCTCAAGTAGGAGCTTTCCAGAGACCTCATATAGCTTCTCTGTCTAATATACATAGCATCATTGCAAATGTTGAGTCACACAACTAAGCTCAGGGCATCTTGTACAATATCTTAAACCTATTTGCAAAGCCTTCTCTGCTCCTTGAGCTAAATCTTACTAAAGAGGATCTTTTTTTATCCTTTAAAGAATATTGTTTTTCTAGAGCTCTATGCCTCTATATAGAAAACAGACCTGTGAAAAGCTTCATTCATTGGGCAGTTTGGATTTTCAGGGTCAAGTTTCTTGCTCTCAGTTTTCAAATTCTGCAGGCTTGTGGGTCTATTCAGTCAGGCCCTCCGAGTCAGGGCCTTCCCTGTAGATAACTCTATCTGTAGCCATTAGCTGTCTGATCACAGGTGTCCCAAAATACTGCTGAAAGATAGGGGACATTTTGCTGATTAGGAGTCTGATTTAACTTTTGATCATAACTCAGGAGCTCCAGTCAGACTTTTCTGGATTCGCTGCTATATAGACTATGTAAGAGCTATTAATACAATGGTAGCTTAATTCATTCTCTGTAAATATTCCTTTTGAGTAAATCTCCACCCAGAGAAAGATGTTCTTGCATCTATGGACATAACACCATAAAATCCCAAGAAAAGTGAATCTTTGTCTTTAACAATGGAGTTCTATCTTCTCTTTCAAGGTAAGTAAATGTCTAAAGTACTCTAAAAAGATGTATATGGTTTCCTGCAACAACTAGTTTTCTATCATGCAAATATATATATCATGTATAATCTGTATATATGTGTATCATATAGATGTATATCATATATAATCTGTATATACATATGAGGCAAATATTACGTATTTGGTATAATTTCTCAGAAGAAATCTTTGAGGAGATTTTTTATAATTAGTTTTGAATTTGTAGTGTATTAAATGCATTCATTTTGGTGACATGTTTTCCAAAAATTTCTGAAGTAATGATGAATAATTAAGTCCATGTAGGTATATGTTGGCATAGTTCCACACTGAATGGCAAATATGTATGACATGGAGGTTATATATATATACACACACATATATATTTTTATATATGTATAAAATATGCACTTATATGTATACATATATTTATATGTATTTGTATAAAATAAATATATATTAATATTTATAAACCATCAATAATTTACTAATGTCCCAAGGATATTAGTCTAAGTTTTGCAGAAAAGGCTTCCTTTCCTTTTATTAAGAAAAAGCATTTTTTAAATTCCCATTTAGTTCTTAGTCTTTTCACTCATATCTTCCCCAGCACAATGCGACCCTCATGTCATATGTACTTGCTGTTCAGAGTGGAATTATGCCAACAAATACTTATATAGACTTAAAGTTTCATCATTACTTCAGGGATTTTTAGGAAACATGCCCCCAAAATGAATGCATTTGGTATACCACAAAGTCAAAACTAATTATAAAACATTTTTTTCTCAAAGTTTTTTTCTGATAAATGATACCTAAAAATGCAGTATTTGCTTCCAATCTATTTCTGCATATCACATTAAAATGCAAAACAAATATGTCTATCATTTGTTAGTAAGAATCCCATGTTTTCTTCTAGAGTATGTAGGCAGTAGTTGGGCAAGGTGTGATGTTTCTAGAGTTTAAAAATAATGTTGCAAAAATTTCATGATGTAAACTTTTAGGTTGAAAAAAGCTACGAGCCTTCAATTTGGTTTTTAAATCATAACAAAGTATATAGTTTCTTTTTGAATACTTTTCTCAATAATTTTCTATATAAATTGTATATATTTTAGCATTTTGGTTTTAGGTCATTTTCTTCATGTTTATTTTTCATCTCTTTTTATCTTTATTGCCATCACCAGAAAATGTATTTCAAGTAGAGGGAAGGGTAGGGGGTACGTTTTATACCCAAACTCTCATCTTTGTCTTCCTTTTTCTCTCTCTTTACTTCCACCCTGCTACCTTCCTTTCTCTATTTAATTCTTTGGAAACACTATGTTTTTTTTTTTTTTTTTTTTTTTTTTTTTTTTTTTTTTTTTGAGACGGAGTCTCACGCTGTTGCCCAGGCTGGAGTGCAGTGGCGCCATCTCGGCTCACTTCAAGCTCCGCCTCCTGGGTTCCCGCCATTCTCCTGCCTCAGCCTCCTGAGTAGCTGGGACTACAGGCGCCCGCCACCGCGCCCGGCTAATTTTTTGTATTTTTTTTTTTAGTAGAGACGGGGTTTCACTGTGGTCTCGATCTCCTGACCTTGTGATCCGCCCACCTCGGCCTCCCAAAGTGCTGGGATTACAGGCTTGAGCCACCGCGCCCGGCCGGAAACACTATTTTTAACTGATTTTCATTTTTGTGCTATATAGGCACCACTCAAAGACCAAAAGCCTTCTCAACCAAACTCAACATCTTTTTCTTACCACATCAAATATTTTTTAAACCAGATTCCTCTTTACTCACTAATTTAAAAATAGAACATTAGTTTGTCTTTATCCTAAGGACGCATGACACATACACATACTACTTGCTTTAATTATAGATACATATTTTTTAAATAATAAAATATACTTTTACATGTTTCTGCTTCTCAGTTCCAGAGATCCAACTCATTTATACCCAAGAGTTCCACTAAGATCTTCAGAACACTTTACTTGGTATATTCCAACGCAATTGCTGTAACCACATGTTCACCCACACACAGGTACACTGCTAATATATGTAACTACAATAATATACATATATATAGAAAATGCACATGCATTTTCTAGCTTGCTGTTATTAACTTGACTGTAATAGGCAAGATTCTCCAATGGCCTCCCCAATTTTCATCCCTGGGCATCCTGTATAATCCCCTTCCCTTGAGTATGGATTTAACTTATAGATGAGATATCTCTCCATTTATAAAGCTACTATTAATTGATTTTGAGTTATTCAAAAGGAACATAATCTTGGATGGGGTCAACATAGCCATTGTAAGCCTTTAAAAAAGGTGAGACATTAGAGAGATTCTGCTGCCTTTGAAAACACAGCCTCCATGAGTTCCGCAGCTGTGAGGAGTTGAATTCTTTTAACAAGCAGAAAACTGGAAGAGGACCCTTGAGCCTCGGATAAGCCCCCAATCCTGGCTGAGACCTTGATGCAGCTGTTTGGAAAACAAAGTAGAGAATACCACAAAGCCTTGCAAAAAAACTTCCAGACGTCCAGAACTTTGAGATGTGAAAGGATGTTGCTTTAAGCCACTCAATTTGTGGCAATTTGTTATACATCAGTGAAAAATGAGCACACTGAACTGTGGAAGGAAGAAGCTCACAAATACATATGACTATATTTTTTCAACATTCTAACTAAATTGATTTCCATTAAAAAAGCAATTATTAAAATGTTAATCGCAGTTAAAGTATTAATAGTAATAACATCTGTAATATATGGAATGCGTTAGTTTTTTATATATGTTGCCTCATATAATTGCTGCAAAAACTCTATGAGGCAGGCATTAGACATCTAAATTTATAAGCCATACAGGGAGGCTTAGGGAATTTAGGCATCTTATTAAAAATGGCAAAGCTAGTGTGTGGTGTGCTGACTGGGAGGTGTGTGGAAAATCCCCCAGACAGACAAAACCCTGTTCTGTGGTTTCCAAGTCCGTACTATTTCCCCTTGAGTACGTTGCATTTCATTATTTATAGGAAATTACATACAAGTTGTCCTCTCTTGCACTGAGTTGCTAAGATCAATAAAGTAGTTACCTATAATGAAAGACCTTAAAATCAAGTAGAGGAAGCAGATATGAATTCAATAATATTTTCCAAGGTCTAAAATGAAGTAAATGCTATATTTTGGGGTTATATTCTGGTGGGATTAGAAAATACTTACAGAAGCCATGGCAACTGAGTTAAGCCTTAAATACTCTGAATGATATTTCAGGTAGGAAAAATTGGAGCAGCAATCATTTGAGTGAAGAAACGAAATGCTGCATTAGAAATGATGAATGTACAGACTATGTTCCCAGAATGTTCAGTAGACAGGAGCAGAAGGGAGTCAAAGATAGAAATGAGCTTTATTTCCTCAATGCATGCTTCCTGCATTGTTTACATGTTCTCTGCATTTGCCTTGCTGTTTCTCTCTTTCAATCTTCTTGCTTCTTATTCTACTGTTTTTTGAATAGTAATCTGAAAATTTTTGAAACTTGTGTCAGCATCTCATTTTAGAAAGTGCCTAAGTGAAACCTTTATTTTAAGATCCAGTTGCACACACACATTTTTTACTTTACTGTCAGATTCATAACTGATGCTCAATATATGTGTCATTTATTTTCCTTTTGTCCTTGATATGTAAAGGTAATTTTTGAGTGTTTTTCTTGATTCTTAGTGGCACAAAGCATACTGCTAGGTATAAGAAAGAAGAAACAAGTTTGGCAAGGATACTGATCTTGTGTGGAAATGATGGTAGTTGGGGGCAAAACCTGAAAAAAATATATGTATTGGGAAAAAGTAAGTGAAGAAAATGTGCCAAATAATAGTAAATCCTAGACAGAAAATGAAACAGAATGATATACTAAGAATTAACTGAGGAGACAATGTCAGAACAGGTAGTCAGAGAAGGGCTTTTCATAAAGATAGCCCCTGAGAATGTACATTGCCATTTCTCTGATCCACCAAACATATAGCCTAGAAGGAGTTGTCTCTGGCCATAAAGGTCTTTTGCTTAATTAAGTAAAGATTTTAACAGAAGGAAAATATTATAGGAAAACACTACTTCTGTCTAAGAAAAAAATTCTTTCTAATATTATTTAAGAAATATATTTCTAATAATATAATATATTATTTCAAATATGTAATAAGAGAAAGCTAAAGATAAAATCTTAGAGAAGTCCCTATTAATGCATTATAGAAAGGAAAGCTTCCTAAAACAAATACATTATCATAGATAAGCAGAAGAAATTTATCAAATTCATTTTCCTGTTGTATTCATATTATCAATAACAAGTAAACTAGAGGTGAACTGAAAGGCACCTATGAAATTTTCCAAAATTATTGTCCAGAGATTTGTATAATTCAAACACTTTATATGGAGGAGGTGTCATTTTTGCACAGACTTTAATTTTACAAACTCAGTCATGTGTCCTTTTTATGTTTTTCTTTTCTTTTTTATCCTTAGTAGAAAAAAAAAATGAAAGAGTAAAAAGACCCTCACAAGACAGTTAATCACTTCACTTGTGGGAAAAGTCAGAGTACTACACATTTTGTGGCAACTGAGAAGAATGCAGGATAGGCTATTTTTGTGCTCACTGAAGAAATATAAATCTTTTGAAATTTTCCCACTTATCATTTCTTGTATTCTATTTGGTATATTAAATTCATATATAATACACTTGAAAACCACTCATTTTACATGAAACTAATTATGTTCTGTAGAGACCCAGAGGACTGATTCACCTTGACTGAGTACTTTCTATACCATTTACTTGTAGCTTGCACATGGAGTGCAATGTCTCTGCTGGAATCACATGTGCAGCTAGTGACTGACACTCTCTAACTCACCAGCACTGATTTCTTAGGTTGATGCTTATTTACTCCTTTTTCAGGATGTATGAAAAATGCTTCTCAGTTTTATATGGATTAAAGGAAGCATAGATTTAAAAATGATAATTTATATACCCTGAGAATAATAATTGATTTCACAGTTCATTAATTCAATTGATGAACAATAATAAAAGAGAAATGCTGCAAAAGAGAAACGTGTGAAAGGTGGGAGAGAGAGTATATAATTTTACTCATTCAATATTCAAAAGAAATACATGATTAAATGCACCTTAAATAAAATGGCAAATTCACTGTAGAAAATAATTAACTTTAATTAAGATACCATTTTAAAAACTTACTTCAAGTATGAAATTGAATAGGTAATTTTTTTTGAAGGATAGAATTCTAATATAATTTCAGATGTAAATTTTGTTGATGAAAATAAAATCTGGTTTTGTAATCAATTACATAGAGTTTGTTTTCCTTCTGTGTTTGTCTTTGATAGTTTCAGAAAAGAGAAATGACATGTGAACTATATGATATTGGATTTTATAATCAGAGTGACACCATATAGTCAAAATGCTTAAATCTTTACTTCTTTATGATCCCATTTCAATGTAATTTTTAAAAGTCTAGTTTATATTAATGGAGGATATGGCACATTTTTCAAATACTATTGCCCAAATAAAACATTTTTCACTATATATATATGTATGTATGTATGTATAAATATATACATACGATGAAAACACATATATGTGTGTGTGAGAGTATGTGTGTGTGTGTGTGTACCATGGTCAGAATAGAGAAAACATATATTAAATAATTTCTGCATTTCATTGCTTTATTATTTTGTAAATCATCATTAGTCTAAAGAAATCTAATGGTATTGATGGATTTAACTGTACATGGTATATGTGTGTGTGTATATATATATATATATGGTAACTATTAAGAATTTGTGAAGTATATTTGAGAATGCCATGTGATTTTAGTTTTGTTTTTGACAAAGTATTAAAAATTCTTTACATTAAATTGCATGTGAACATATAAATAAAATTCCTACTCTAATAGGCCCAGATAAATGAAATAAAAGTAATATTCCTATTTTTCTCATCATGGGAAGAAAATTTTGAAATTACTTTGCAAACGCCAGCAAAAAGGGTGCCACATACAAGGTAGTTCAACAAATGATTATCTTATCATTACTCTACAATTAGAAAAACAGTCTCATAACCAGATCTTTATTATTTCCAAATGAATGTTTAAAAGCATACAATGACTTTATTTTGAAGTCTAACTATACATAAGTCTGAACACTTGTCGTACACACACAGAGATTAAAGATGGAGCCTCTGCCACACCAAGGCTTCAGAATTAATATAACATGACCAGTGTAGTAACAGATCCAGTGAGTCACTGCCTACTCTGAATAAATGCTTAAAGTAGCTAAAGAGAAACTGCCAAGGTCAAAGCTCAGTGCTATTTCAGACAGATGTTATTCTCTGTACAGCAGTCTCTCTCTCTTTCTGCTTCCAAAAGGGAACTGGTGCACTGCAGGCACTCAGGATGAATCTGCCAGATTTAATAATGATCAAGAACACTCTTGGCCGGGCGCGGTGGCTCAAGCCTGTAATCTCAGCACTTTGGGAGGCCGAGACGGGCGGATCACGAGGTCAGGAGATCGAGACCATCCTGGCGAACACGGGAAACCCCGTCTCTACTAAAAAATACAAAAAAAAAAAAAAAAAAAAAAAAAAAACTAGCCGGGCGAGGTGGCAGGCGCCTGTAGTCCCAGCTACCCGGGAGGCTGAGGCAGGAGAATGGCGTAAACCCGGGAGGCGGAGCTTGCAGTGAGCTGAGATCCGGTCACTGCACTCCAGCCTGGGCGACAGAGCCAGACTCCATCTCAAAAAAAAAAAAAAAAAAAAAAACAAACAAAAAAAAAAAAACAAAAAACACTCTTAAGTAAATGTCTCGAGAAAGAGGAGCAATTGGAAAATTTAAAAGTAAGGACTACTTGAACTGTGGCTCATTGCAGAAAGTACACCTTTCTTGTCTCATTTCAGAACAAAGGTACCAAAGAAGAATATAGGAAAAGTACATGGAGATTCCCTCCTTGAAGCTGAAGGATCAACACTAACCTGCAGAAACCATACAGAAAATGTTCTGGGGAAATGGAAATGTGGATGGAAGCAAGTTTCTTTGGGTCAATATTCATTGGTGGAGATTTCTTTTCATTTTGATACAACTATAAAGCACATATTACAGCATTCTAAAATTTAGAGTGAAACATTTAGAAAAGCTGTGATGTTGAAGGGAAAGTAGGAGACAAATATACTCAGTACAAGATTTGAGTACTTTATAGTACTAATGTTTGCAATTTTTTTTTCTTACTATGTCCTTATCTTCTTTTGAGATTGTAAGGTGTATTCTTTTTTTTTTTTTTTTTTTTAATTTATTTATTATTATTATACTTTAAGTTGTAGGGTACATGTGCATAACGTGCAGGTTTGTTACATATGTATACTTGTGCCATGTTGCTGTACTGCACCCATCAACTCGTTATTTACATCAGGTATAACTCCCAATGCAATCCCTCCCCCCTCCCCCCTCCCCATGATAGGCCCCCGTGTGTGATGTTCCCCTTCCTGAGTCCGAGTGATCTCACTGTTCAGTTCCCACCTATGAGTGAGAACATGCGGTGTTTGGTTTTCTGTTCTTGCGATAGTTTGCTAAGAATGATGGATTCCAGCTGCATCCAAGTCCCTACAAAGGACTCAAACTCATCCTTTTTTATGGCTGCATAGTATTCCATGGTGTATATGTGCCACATTTTCTTAATCCAATCTGTCACTGATGGACATTTGGGTTGATTCCAAGTCTTTGTTATTGTGAATAGTGCTGCAATAAACATACGTGTGCATGTGTCTTTATAGCAGCATGATTTATAATCCTTTGGGTATATACCCAGTAATGGGATGGCTGGGTCATATGGTACATCTAGTTCTAGATCCTTGAGGAATCGCCATACTGTTTTCCATAATGGTTGAACTAGTTTACAATCCCACCAACAGTGTAAAAGTGTTCCTATTTCTCCACATCCTCTCCAGCACCTGTTGTTTCCTGACTTTTTAATGATTGCCATTCTAACTGGTGTGAGATGGTATCTCATTGTGGTTTTGATTTGCATTTCTCTGATGGTCAGTGATGATGAGCATTTTTTCATGTGTCTGTTGGCTGTATGAATGTCTTCTTTTGAGAAATGTCTGTTCATGTCCTTTGCCCACTTTTTGATGGGGTTGTTTGTTTTTTTCTTGTAAATTTGTTTGAGTTCTTTGTAGGTTCTGGATATTAGCCCTTTGTCAGATGAGTAGATTGCAAAAATTTTTTCCCATTCTGTAGGTTGCCTGTTCACTCTGATGGTAGTGTCTTTTGCTGTGCAGAAGCTCTTTAGTTTAATGAGATCCCATTTGTCAATTTTGGCTTTTGCTGCCGTTGCTTTTGGTGTTTTAGACATGAAATCTTTGCCCATGCCTATGTCCTGAATGGTACTACCTAGGTTTTCCTCTAGGATTTTTATGGTATTAGGTCTAACATTTAAGTCTCTAATCCATCTTGAATTAATTTTCGTATAAGGAGTAAGGAAAGGATCCAGTTTCAGCTTTCTACTTATGGCTAGCCAATTTTCCCAGCACCATTTATTAAATAGGGAATCCTTTCCCCATTTCTTGTTTCTCTCAGGTTTGTCAAAGATCAAATGGCTGTAGATGTGTGGTATTATTTCTGAGGACTCTGTTCTGTTCCATTGGTCTAGATCTCTGTTTTGGTACCAGTACCATGCTGTTTTGGTTACTGTAGCCTTGTAGTATAGTTTGAAGTCAGGTAGCGTGATGCCTCCAGCTTTGTTCTTTTGACTTAGGATTGTCTTGGAGATGCGGGCTCTTTTTTGGTTCCATATGAACTTTAAAGCAGTTTTTTCCAATTCTGTGAAGAAACTCATTGGTAGCTTGATGGGGATGGCATTGAATCTATAAATAACCTTGGGCAGTATGGCCATTTTCACGATATTGATTCTTCCTATCCATGAGCATGGTATGTTCTTCCATTTGTTTGTGTCCTCTTTTATTTCACTGAGCAGTGGTTTGTAGTTCTCCTTGAAGAGGTCCTTTACATCCCTTGTAAGTTGGATTCCTAGGTATTTTATTCTCTTTGAAGCAATTGTGAATGGAAGTTCATTCCTGATTTGGCTCTCTGTTTGTCTGTTACTGGTGTATAAGAATGCTTGTGATTTTTGCACATTAATTTTGTATCCTGAGACTTTGCTGAAGTTGCTTATCAGCTTAAGGAGATTTTGGGCTGAGACAATGGGGTTTTCTAAATATAGAATCATGTCATCTGCAAACAGGGACAATTTAACTTCTTCTTTTCCTAACTGAATACCCTTGATTTCTTTCTCTTGCCTGATTGCCCTAGCCAGAACTTCCAACACTATGTTGAATAGGAGTGGTGAGAGAGGGCATCCCTGTCTTGTGCCAGTTTTCAAAGGGAATTTTTCCAGTTTTTGCCCATTCAGTATGATATTGGCTGTGGGTTTGTCATAAATAGCTCTTATTATTTTGAAGTACGTTCCATCAATACCGAATTTATTGAGCGTTTTTAGCATGAAGGGCTGTTGTATTTTGTCAAAAGCCTTTTCTGCATCGATTGAGATAATCATGTGGTTCTTGTCTTTGGTTCTGTTTATATGCTGGATTATGTTTATTGATTTGCGAATGTTGAACCAGCCTTGCATCCCAGGGATGAAGCCCACTTGATCATGGTGGATAAGCTTTTTGATGTGTCGCTGAATCCGGTTTGCCAGTATTTTATTGAGGATTTTTGCATCGATGTTCATCAGGGATATTGGTCTAAAATTCTCTTTTTTTGTTGTGTCTCTGCCAGGCTTTGGTATCAGGATGATGTTGGGCTCATAAAATGAGTTAGGGAGGATTCCCTCTTTTTCTATTGCTTGGAATAGTTTCAGAAGGAATGGTACCAACTCCTCCTTGTACCTCTGGTAGAATTCAGCTGTGAATCCATCTGGTCCAGGACTTTTTTTGGTTGGTAGGCTATTAATTGTTGCCTCAATTTCAGAGCCTGCTATTGGTCTATTCAGGGATTCAACTTCTTCCTGGTTTAGTCTTGGAAGAGTGTAAGTGTCCAGGAAATTATCCATTTCTTCTAGATTTTCCAGTTTATTTGCGTAGAGGTGTTTATAGTATTCTCTGATGGTAGTTTGTATTTCTGTGGGGTCGGTGGTGATATCCCCTTGATCATTTTTAATTGCGTCGATTTGATTCTTCTCTCTTTTCTTCTTTATTAGTCTGGCTAGTGGTCTGTCAATTTTGTTGATCTTTTCAAAAAACCAACTCCTGGATTCATTGATTTTTTGGAGGGTTTTTTGTGTCTCTATCTCCTTCAGTTCTGCTCTGATCTTAGTTATTTCTTGCCTTCTGCTAGCTTTCGAATGTGTTTGCTCTTGCTTCTCTAGTTCTTTTAATTGCGATGTTAGAGTGTCAATTTTACATCTTTCCTGCTTTCTCTTGTGGGCATTTAGTGCTATAAATTTCCCTCTACACACTGCTTTAAATGTGTCCCAGAGATTCTGGTATGTTGTATCTTTGTTCTCATTGGTTTCAAAGAACATCTTTATTTCTGCCTTCATTTCGTTATGTACCCAGTAGTCATTCAGGAGCAGGTTGTTCAGTTTCCATGTAGTTGAGCGGTTTTGAGTGAGTTTCTTAGTCCTGAGTTCTAGTTTGATTGCACTGTGGTCTGAGAGACAGTTTGTTATAATTTCTGTTCTTGTACATTTGCTGAGGAGTGCTTTACTTCCAATTACGTGGTCAATTTTGGAGTAAGTATGATGTGGTGCTGAGAAGAATGTATATTCTGTTGATTTGGGGTGGAGAGTTCTATAGATGTCTATTAGGTCTGCTTGCTGCAGAGATGAGTTCAATTCCTGGATATCCTTTTTAACTTTCTGTCTCGTTGATCTGTCTAATGTTGACAGTGGAGTGTTGAAGTCTCCCATTATTATTGTATGGGAGTCTAAGTCTCTTTGTAAGTCTCTAAGGACTTGCTTGATGAATCTGGGTGCTCCTGTATTGGGTGCATATATATTTAGGAGAGTTAGCTCTTCCTGTTGAATTGATCCCTTTACCATTATGTAATGGCCTTCTTTGTCTCTTTTGATCTTTGATGGTTTAAAGTCTGTTTTATCAGAGACTAGTATTGCAACCCCTGCTTTTTTTTGTTCTCCATTTGCTTGGTAAATCTTCCTCCATCCCTTTATTTTGAGCCTATGTATGTCTCTGCGTGTGAGATGGGTCTCCTGAATACAGCAGACTGATGGGTCTTGACTCTTTATCCAGTTTGCCAGTCTGTGTCTTTTAATTGGAGCATTTAGTCCATTTACATTTAAGGTTAATATTGTTATGTGTGAACTTGATCCTGCCATTATGATATTAACTGGTTATTTTGCTCATTAGTTGATGCAGTTTCTTCCTAGCCTCAATGGTCTTTACATTTTGGCATGTTTTTGCAATGGCTGGTACCGGTTGTTCCTTTCCATGTTGAGTGCTTCCTTCAGGGTCTCTTGTAAGGCAGGCCTAGTGGTGACAAAATCTCTAAGCATTTGCTTATCTGTAAAGGATTTTATTTCTCCTTCACTTATGAAACTTAGTTTGGCTGGATATGAAATTCTGGGTTTAAAATTCTTTTCTTTAAGAATGTTGAATATTGGCCCCCACTCTCTTCTGGCTTGTAGAGTTTCTGCTGAGAGATCTGCTGTTAGTCTGATGGGCTTCCCTTTGTGGGTAACCCGACCTTTCTCTCTGGCTGCCCTTAAGATTTTTTCCTTCATTTCAACTTTGGTGAATCTGGCAATTATGTGTCTTGGAGTTGCTCTTCTTGAGGAGTATCTTTGTGGCGTTCTCTGTATTTCCTGGATTTGAATGTTGGCCTGCCCTACTAGGTTGGGGAAGTTCTCCTGGATGATATCCTGAAGAGTGTTTTCCAACTTGGTTCCATTTTCCCCCTCACTTTCAGGCACCCCAATCAGATGTAGATTTGGTCTTTTTACATAATCCCATACTTCTTGCAGGCTTTGTTCATTTCTTTTTCTTCTTTTTTCTTTTGGTTTCTCTTCTCGCTTCATTTCATTCATTTGATCCTCAATCGCTGATACTCTTTCTTCCAGTTGATCGAGTCGGTTACTGAAGCTTGTGCATTTGTCACGTATTTCTCGTGTCATGGTTTTCATCTCTTTCATTTCGTTTAGGACCTTCTCTGCATGAATTACTCTAGCCATCAATTCTTCCACTTTTTTTTCAAGATTTTTAGTTTCTTTGCGCTGGGTACGTAATTCCTCCTTTAGCTCTGAGAAATTTGATGGACTGAAGCCTTCTTCTCTCATCTCGTCAAAGTCATTCTCCGTCCAGCTTTGATCCATTGCTGGCGATGAGCTGCACTCCTTTGCCGGGGGAGATGCGCTCTTATTTTTTGAATTTCCAGCTTTTCTGCCCTGCTTTTTCCCCATCTTTGTGGTTTTATCTGCCTCTGGTCTTTGATGATGGTGATGTACTGATGGGGTTTTGGTGTAGTAGGTGTCCTTCCTGTTTGATAGTTTTCCTTCTAACAGTCAGGACCCTCAGCTGTAGGTCTGTTGGAGATTGCTTGAGGTCCACTCCAGACCCTGTTTGCCTGGGTATCAGCAGCAGAGGCTGCAGAAGATAGAATATTTCTGAACAGCGAGTGTACCTGTCTGATTCTTGCTTTGGAAGCTTCCTCTCAGGGGTGTACTCCTCCCTGTGAGGTGTGGGGTGTCAGACTGCCCCTAGTGGGGGATGTCTCCCAGTTAGGCTACTCAGGGGTCAGGGACCCGCTTGAGCAGGGAGTCTGTCCCTTCTCAGATCTCAACCTCCGTGTTGGGAGATCCACTGCTCTCTTCAAAGCTGTCAGACAGAGTAGTTTGCGTCTGTGCAGAGGTGTCTGTGTGTCTTAGTTTACTGTGCCCTGTCCCCAGAGGTGGAGTCTACAGAGACAGGCAGGTTTCCTTGAGCTGCTGTGAGCTCCACCCAGTTCCAGCTTCCCAGCAGCTTTGTTTACCTACTTCAGCCTCAGCAATGGCGGGCGCCCCTCCCCCAGCCTCGCTGCTGCCTTGCGGGTAGATCACAGACTGCTGAGCTAGCAACCAGGGAGGCTCCGTGGGTGTGGGACCCTCCCGGCCAGGTGTGGGATATGATCTCCTGGTGTGCCTGTTTCCTAAAGCGCAGTATTGGGGTGGGAGTTACCCGATTTTCCAGGTGTTGTGTGTCTCAGTTCCCCTGGCTAGGAAAAGGGATTCCCTTCCCCCTTGCGCTTCCCAGGTGAGGCAATGCCTCGCCCTGCTTCAGCTCTCGCTGGTCGGGCTGCAGCAGCTGACCAGCTCCGATCGTCCGGCACACCCCAGTGAGATGAACCCAGTACCTCAGTTGAAAATGCAGAAATCACCGGTCTTCTGTGTCGCTCGCGCTGGGAGTTGGAGACTGGAGCTGCTCCTATTCGGCCATCTTGCTCCGCCCCCAGGTGTATTCTTATCTTTGGCTGTCTTTTAGCCTTTACATAAAATGTGTTCAAGTGAAAAATGTCATACTTCATGCATTTGGGGGCTATAAATACAATATTTCATTGCAACAGAATTAATGGAATTTTTTAAAAACTTCTCAAGCAGTGAAAGTCAATCAGGAAACACCCTAAGTGTAAGCAACAAAGCTAACACCTCACCACTTTTCATTACCACAAAACCTACCATTTCTCAGAGTGATTTTCATGCAACATTATTAATTTAACAGTGTCCATGATAGATGTAAATATTTTATCAAGTACAATTTTCATCACATCAGTCATTTGTAGCTTACAAGATATTCATGAACTAATTAAAAAGCAAAATCGCAGGCATCTGAAACAATAGGCATGTTTTAATTAGTCTTTATGTGTAACAAATCATCCCAGAATTGTGTAACTCCGCATTGACTTTTCATTGAATGCAGGTTGACCATAAAAATGGGTCATGGTTTTGAACATAGTGGCTCTCTTCTAAAAGGCAATTTCCAGGTGGGCAATCAGTTGAGAGCTGTCAGCTTCCCACAACCCAGCAGCTGTGGGAATGATTGCTTCATTTCTGAAAGGGGTGGGAGTGGATCAGGGTGTTGCACAACAGTATCTTCTTTCGCTTCATCTTAAGTTCATTTCAAATCCCTCTGCTTCTCTTCAGTCTCACCCCACCATTCTAATCACATCTGACTTGATTATTGCAAGGGCTCTCTATTGTTCTCAGTCTATTTTTTTTTTTTTTTACATTGCATTGAGTGTTAATCTTGTAAATAAAAAGTGTTTTCCTATCTTACACGTTCTTCACCCCTCCAATTTCTTCTCATTGCTCATATGTAAGCAAAATATTCTATGACTTTCTATTAACAAGGCTTATCATGGCATTGCCCTTTTTTTCTTTGTAACTTTTACATGCTCTTCCTTACTCTCACCCTTTTCCTTACTCTTTGTCTCCAACTGAATGGTGTGTTAAAAGTTCTTCTAACAGAGCTTGAGGTTTTCACATCAGGGGTTTTAGATTTTCTGTTTCTTCAGTGTAAACACTTTCCAACTTCCACTTTCCTCCTCTTTTGCATAGCAAATGCTGATTAATCTTTGGAAATCCACTTAAACAATGCTTCCAGATTTCCTTGGGTACCCATAACATGTTTTTCTATAGCCAGGTCATCAGTAGGGTGTTGAACATTATAAGACTAAGGATAGAACTATGAAAAACTTTCTGCAAATTGATATTGATATATAATCTCATATTGTTTTGACCCCAATGCCAGATATTATGCCCGACATCATGTAAATTTTCAATAAATATTTATGAGTAAGTTAATAGGCCAGATAACAATGAACTTACTTTTAAGAAATCTTCAGTTTATATCTGTTCATTTTATCTCAGTAACATAATAATAGATGTCGTTACATGCCTTGAAAATTTTCAGATATCTTGTATCTGAAATAAATGTTCTCAACCATATGCATGATTTTGCTCCCCAGGGGAGAAAAAAAAACATGTTGTCACAAACCAAGGAGAGAGGTAAGGAGGGAAGGACAGGCCAAGCAGCAGCTTAACATCCCACAGTATGCAGGCAGACTCCTCCCACCAACAAAAAATTATCCTGCCCAAGATTTCTACAATGACAATATTAAGACAAGTGAAACTCTATCACTGTGCAATTAACTAATTTGACAAGTTCAGAAAAGGAAGGAAGGAAGGAAGGAAGGAAGGAAGGAAGGAAGGAAGGAAGGAAGGAAATGAGGGAGGGAAGGAGGGAATGAGGGAAGGAGGGAATGAGGGAAGGACGGAAGAAGGAAGGAGGGAAGGGAGGAAGGAGGGAGGGAAGGAAGGAAGGAAAGAAGGAAGGGAGAGAGGAAGGAAAGGAGGAAGACAGGAAGGAAGGAAAAAAGGGAGGGAGGGAGGAAGGAAAGGAGGAAGACAGGAAGAAAGGAAATGAGGGAGAGAAAGAGGGAGGAAGGAAGGTAGGAGGGAAGAAAGGAAGGAAGGAGGAAGGAAGGAAGGAAGGAAGGAAGGAAGGAAGGAAGGAAGGAAGGAAGGAAGGAAGGAAAGGAGGGAGGGAGAGAGGAAGGAAAGGAAGGAAGGCAGGGTAAAAATGAAAGAAAGCAAGGAAAAAAGAAAATGACATGTGCTTATTGAGATGTGTTTTTTGCACTTTTATCCTGGCTCTTAACAACAGCTTCCTCCTTCTTTTTTCTAACTTCTTACAGGTATTTATTTGAAAAAACCTTCTTAAACCATGTCTGCTGTTTTTGGCAAATATGTCAGCCTGACAGATTTTAGGACTGTGTTATTTTCAACATAGTTCTTCAGACATCATTACCTGCAGTTCAGTGATATCGGTGCACATCTTACTGTACTTCAGTAAGTAATTTGTCTGACTCGGGACTCCCAAAGTTATTTAGATTACCTAGGTGCTCACTTGTTATTTCCTAGTGTATTTTGGACTTTGATTATCTTTTATCAAAGATGGTTCTGCCCTCTCTCATCTGATAATGATTAGACTTGAAAGGGAAGTCAGAAGAGGTGAATGTCTTATTGATTCCTGAATTTGATGGACACTTTCAAGTCTCTGTACTTGTCTATGTTGTTTCTTCAGATTTTAATGATGTTTCTTCTTACCTATTATAAAGGTACCTCCTTACTGTAAAGTCTTTCTTAACCATAAAACGATTACTCTTAACTCTATATTCAAGCACCATATTGTATTCTGGATTTTATTTCTCACACAGCCAAACAGTTTCTTATACAGTATTTTATAGTATTATCAGAATCAAAGAAGTAAAGAATCAGAGACTCTAAAGAAAATTTACGTATGTATATTTTGGGTTTGTGAATATGTCTAATCATACTTTATTTGTACTTTATTATTTCCAACTTTGTTAGGTTCCCTTTAAAACAATAAAATATAATTTAATTATATTCTTATAATTTCTTCATTTTATTTAGTAAATTATTTGACTTTTTATTCATATTTATTCTATTAATGTAAAATATTTTACAAGCAGTGATTTCTTTATGCTTCTCAAATGTATAATTCTCCTCTTTTTATCTTAAAAAATCTCAGTTATATTGTCTTGATATTTTACTTCCTTTATTGGATAACATCTCCTGTTATTCCATGCAATTTGGTTCCATAGAATGGTATAATAACCTCTCATTTTAGTATATTTGATGTATATCTTACTATTTAGGTTAACATATAATTTGCTATGTATTCTAATTTTGAATATTTTTAAATATTTATATATTAACCAAATTTTTCTATTGTGTATTTGAAAATATTATGTGTATTATTCTGAATGTAATATCCTGTGCCCTAAGGAAGAGACACTGAAAGGTATCCTGGTGTCATTCTTCGTAGAAAACATCCGTTTCATTCCAAAACTCAGAATGTAGTTGGAAAAGAGAGGTGAGTAAATTCAAATGTTAGCACTTATAAGTCAGAGACTTACCTCATCACATTGCTCTTAGGACTAAATCAGATTTTATATGATGTATTAGAATGGAAAGATGTAATGGTCAGTGTGGAGCCAGTATTGACTACAAATAGTATAAATCGTATAATAAAAGGCACAATAGCTTTGCCTTGAAGATGGCAGAGGTAGTAGGTTAACCAATGAAAGCAATGACATGCCACAATGAAAAGAGCACCTGGATGTTTTTTTAACAACAGATAGCCAGAAAAAAAAAAAAAAGAAAGAAAGAAAGACAAAAAATATGTGTTCCTGAGAGTTATAGTAACAAAATAGCAAATGGCAATAGGAAGTAAACAGTGTATGCTAATAATACACATAATTGTGCATGAGTCTAGAAAAGGCCATGTAAAATTTGCAGCGGCCACAAGGCCAACTGTAGCAGCAGCTGAGAGATATTTATAATAATGATTGGAAAGCTTACTGTAATTTTTGTGGTCATGTTTAGCAAAGTAAAAGTCATTATCAGAAGTCTAACAAAGAATTGTTTTTAACTTGTGAAATCACTTATACAAACAGTCTTGCAAATAGTTTAAGAAATTTTGTTAAGTAATTATAAAATTACATAAAACTGAGTAGGCCACAACAGTCCCCACTGTATGATTAGTTTAATTACAGCAGCAGGACATTGAGAATCTGCAAAGGAAATCTTCGTGACACTGAGTTAATGGATGAGCATATTCATCATCTGGTGATAGAGTAAAGAATTACATTACAGACATAAATGGAACTTGGTCCCAAACAAGGAATTTTGTATTAAAAATAGCAATTAGTAGTGGTTTCCTTTGCAGTATTTTGAAAAATTATATCTTGCATAAGTTTAGGGAATAAACAAATCCAGAATGAAAAAATGCCATTAGTATCATAAAAGCATATGAAGACTGAGTTTTGAGAAGCTAATTTTACCACCACCTCCTTACCAAGACTCTTACACTGTTGAGTAAATTCTGACATTTATATTGTTAGAGAACATCCATTCACTCACACATTTTAAAGTTAATTAAATCAACCCAATTAAAAAGAAAAAAAAAACTCCTAAAACCTGTCAAAAATTATATCAGTGTTTTCATGACTCACCTTAATGGAATTAAACTTTTTAAAAACCAAACACCTAGATAATCTGGACATACATCTAAGTATTATTGCATGAAGTAGAGAGTACCTTGTTTCCATTTCTATGCCAGTGAAAAGGAACTTAAACAAATACAATATATTTTTCAAAAAGAGTTTTACTGTCATATTGAATGAAATTGATCTTAAGTCCTAAGATCCCCAAATGAGGTAACAACTAATAAGAATAAATTCAGTATTTCAAAAAATTAAATGTACATACTATTAAATAATAGATAATTTAATATGGTTATGTACAGTAAATAAAATATTCTAAGATAATTCATAGTTCTTTTACATACTGACATTCCCAATATTTGCCTAACAATTTGGTGGAATAAGTATTCACTTCAGTGAACTATTAGGTTGGTGCAAAAGAGATTGCAGTTTTCACATTGTTGGAATTGCCCACTTGATATTGGAATACATTCTTATTTAAATGTGGTTATTTTATACTTCATTTTAATTGGAATTTCTTGCTTTATATTTTTGCTAATGACTTATTACTTGCTGTTTATTTTATACTTATTGTATACTATGGAAACGATGTTAGACAAAAAGCAAATTCTTTTTTTTTAAATTTATTTATTATTATTATACTTTAAGTTGTAGGGTACATGTGCATAACGTGCAGGTTTGTTACATATGTATACTTGTGCCATGTTGCTGTGCTGCACCCATCAACTCGTTATTTACATCAGGTATAACTCCCAATGCAATCCCTCCCCCCTCCCCCCTCCCCATGATAGGCCCCGGTGTGTGATGTTCCCCTTCCTGAGTCTGAGTGATCTCATTGTTCAGTTCCCACCTATGAGTGAGAACATGCGGTGTTTGGTTTTCTGTTCTTGTGATAGTTTGCTAAGAACGATGGATTCCAGCTGCATCCAAGTCCCTACAAAGGACTCAAACTCATCCTTTTAATTCAAGTGATTTTCTTATTTGAGTTCAAAATGGGACATAAAGTAGTGGAGACAACTCACAATGTCAGCAACGCTTTTGGCCCAGGAACTGCTGATGAACATACAATGAAGCAGTGGTTCAAGGAGTTTCGCAAAGGAGACGAGAGCCTTGAAGATGAGGAGTGTAGTGGCCGGCCATTGGAAGTTGACAATGACAAATTGAAACCAATCATCGAAGCTGACCCTCTTACAACTATACAAGAAGTTGCCTAAGGATTCAACATTGATCGTTCTGTGGTCATTTGGCATTTGAAGCAAATTGGAAAGGTGAAAAAGCTTAATAATTGGGTGCCTCATGAGCAAGAGACAATTTTAAAAATCTGCATTTTGAAGTGTTGTCATCTCTTATTCCACACAACAATGAAAAATTTCTCGATTGGATTGTGATATGTGACAGAACGTTGATTTTACACAACAACTAATGATGACCAGCTCAGTGGTTGGACTGAGAACAAGCTCTAAAGCACTTCCCAAAGCCAAACTTGCACCAAAAACAAAAGGTCATGGTCACTGTTTGGTGGTCAGCTTTCTGAATCCCAGTGAAACTATTATAGCAAATCCATGAGCTGCACTGAAAATTGCAACACCCGCAGCCAGCATTGGTCAACAGAAAGACCCTAATTCTTCTCCACAATGCCTGATTTCATGTCGCACAGTAAATGCTTCAAAAGTTGAATGAATTGGGCTGTGAAGTTTTTCCCCATCTGCTACATTCACCTGACCTCTCATCAACCAACCACCACTTCTTCAAGCATCTCAACAACTTTTTGCAGGGAAAACACTTCCACAACCAGCAGAATGCAGAAAATGCTTTCCAAGAGTTCATCAAATCCTGAAGCATGGATTTTTATGCTACAGGAATAAACAAACTTATTTCTCATTGGCAAAAATGTGTTGATTGTAATGGTTCCTATTTTGATTAGTAAAGATGTGTTTGAGCCTATTATAGTGATTTAAATTTCACAGTTCGAAACCACAATTAAATTTGCACCAACCTAATATTCAAACACTTAGGTTGAATACAAACTCTGTCTTCTTAGTATAGTATCAAGGCCAGAATTTCCACCATTAAACATTTATTTATCATGAATATTAAAAGTTTCAATCTCTAAAAATTTCCCAATTAAAATACAAGTATAATTTAAATGTGAAAATCTTTGTCAGCCCTTAACCCATTAGATTTATTAGAAAATAATCGATGAGTTAAGGAATGAAGGACACATATACTAGGAAAGTTCTGAAAGAAAAAAAAATATACAGAGGAATCAAAGTGTGACTACACACATTTATCTGCTAAATTATTTGGCTAAAAATTTATGTGTTTTTAGACATCTTCAACTTAGTTAACAAAAATTGTGTGTGTGTGTGAGAGAGAGAGAAAGAGAAGGAGAGAGAGAGAGTGTATGTTTAGGGAAGAGTCCAAAATGTGGTTGAGGCAAAACACAGGGTGTGAGGCTTTGCAGAAACTTTATTTTTTGTTACCTATCCTGGGGCAATATGTACTTTTCTTGAATGAGATTTATGTTTTTAAATATAAATGTCTCATTCTAAAACAATAACAACAACAAAAACATTTGATATAGTATATTTAAAGTGGTAGGAAAAAACTGGAGGAAGCAAAATTGGAATAATTCTGTATATTGTTACTATGAATACCTAGGTTTTAAAGTATCTTTTATAAATATATAACAAAATAAAATAGACATTTCAAAGGCAGCTTCCAATCCTGACCTCTGACAATGGCATGTCAGTTCATTTTGCCCTTGGATTCATCTGTTTAAGTTGTACAAGGAGGAATAGAAGAGAAAATAATGCATTAAATAATGCAGGAAAACAGTATAATTTCATATGTCAAGTTTCTGTGTTCTGCTCAGCTCACTTATTCGGAGGACACAGTTACTAATACTATTTCATCCATTGCCTTGCAATATTTACACTATATCTAAAAAGGGCTGGCTCAATTTTCCTGATATATTTCCTGATTTCCTTTCTTTCTGTTTTTAAACCATTTTAAAATTTACTCCCAAGGTGGATAGACATTTTGACTTATGTATGGCTGTTCAAGACTGAAAGAGGCAGATTTTCACTCTGTAGCCCACTTGTGGCTTTTGCTCTCAATTCTGTTTGATGTCTGAGATTCAAGCCTTAAAAATGGGTTCTAGGCAACAAGAATGACTTAACTTCTTTGTGAGCCTCATTATCCTAACACAAGGGAAGTCCTTGTTCCAAGGAGCAGGTTTAACAGTGACATTTTAATACAATGTAATAAAATGATATGTGTATTACTTAAGACATCTTAGGTTGCAAATGACAGAAAATGAACTCAACCTAGCTTAATAAAAAATGGTTATATTGGCTTAGAGTATATTCCCCAATTATTTAAATTAATATGTATACACACGCATACTTATATTTATATTTAACAAATATAGATAGGAAAGACACTAATGAAGTTCGACTTCAAAAGAACAGCAAGGAAAATCTTAAACTTCACCTTTCTTATCTCTGCTTCGCTTTGAATGTTGTTCCATCACTTTGTACTGCAGGTTAATTTTATCCACAAGGCCAGAAACATAGTCAACCAGAGTTAATGCATTCCTAAGACTGACATTCAAAGAAAATGTTATTTTCTTTCTCTCTTCCTTTTTCTTTCTCCTTCCTTCCTTCCTTCCTTCCTTCCTTCCTTCCTTCCTTCCTTCCTTCCTTCCTTCCTTCTTTCCTTCCCTCCTTCCTTCTTTCCTTCCTTCCTTGCATATTTCCTTCCTTTCTCTCCTCCTCTTTCTTTTTTTCTTTCTTTCTTCTCTCTCTCTCTCTCTTTTTTTTTTTTTTTCCCTAGCTTGGGCCAATCCAATATGAAGGAGTAATTTGTGGAAGAAAACAACAACTTCAGTACAAACAATAAAGAATAGGTAGGCAAAAGATAATGCCAAGAAGGGTGATTTGCTTTCTGCAAAAATGGGGAATTTTGGAGAGAGGAACAAGATAGATTTATTGATATTTTTCAGGTAAGGAATAGGAAGCCTTAGCCCGATAGTAGTTGGCCAACATTATAAAATAATTTTGCTGAAAGGAATTATAAAACGTGCATATAAAAGTTTAACTTCCCTTACAATTTGAGAATGGAGTCAAAATGTGTGGAGTTACACATTTATGACCAGATTTATGAAAAGACAGTTTCAATACAGATATCATAACATTTTAATATTATACATATATAGTGGATCAAATATTGCTTGTATTCTTCAAGTTTTAACTAGGAATATGAAATCACTCAATGAATGCAAAGCAGAGAAAACTTAATGAATAAGATTGGTTGTACTGGCGATGGAAAAGCTCAGCAAGAAAATAAAAACAGTGAGATAATGCAAATATCAGCAACCACGAGGAACAGCCAATTCATTTTAGCTAGAGCTAAAAAAGAAAGAGGCCATCCCATTCTGCTAAGAGGTTTGTCTGCAATAGATGGATTTAGGCAATCCTGTTTAGTGGGTGTCAGATCACAGAGAACATGTAAGCATTTCTAGAGAGGTCACTGGCAGAGTGCTAGAAATGTGCAGGAAGAAGAAGAAATAACTCTGCTGCTGCTTTTCTTTCATTCTCCTGTCTCTCACCAAGGCCTCCCATTGGCCAAATCCAGTCAGGGATTTCCTGACTTGAGAGATTGGGAAATAAACCCATAGGGTCAGGGACCCTATCATATAAGCAGAAAAGGCAAATAGTACGTAATGGATCTTAGGAGACTGTGTTTCTATTCTCCTTCTCAGTCTGGATAATTTGTGATGAAATGGCTTTACTACTTGTTTTGTTTTTCATATAGCTTGTTTTTATTGAGGTCTGACTAACTATGTAACTACCCTAGGTATTCCTATTTTTTTTTTTTTTTTTTTTTTTTGAGACGGAGTCTGGCTCTGTCGCCCAGGCTAGAGTGCAGTGGCCGGATCTCAGCTCACTGCAAGCTCCGCCTCCCGGGTTTACGCCATTCTCCTGCCTCAGCCTCCCGAGTAGCTGGGACTACAGGCGCCCGCCACCTCGACCGGCTGTTTTTGTATTTTTTAGTAGAGACGGGGTTTCACCGTGTCAGCCAGGATGGTCTCGATCTCCTGACCTCGTGATCCGCCCGTCTCGGCCTCCCAAAGTGCTGGGATTACAGGCATGAGCCACCGCGCCCGGCCTACCCTAGGTATTCTTAATATTTTTTTTGGACTTCTGTGCAAATGAAATCTAGTTTCTAAATGTTGTAAATATTGAAACAGTCAAGTTATATAAATCTGCTTTAGATTTGTTCAAATTATATTTATTTTCAGTGTTTGCATCATATTATTATTTCAGAAAAAAGCAGTTGTCCTTGGTATACTTAAGATTCTAGAAGTTTACAATGGCAGCAATACAAAAAATAAACAGACTGAATGTGTACAGGACATAAAGACTTGTACTGAAAGGTGACATTCAAAGAAATGAGTACTGAAAACATGACAGTCCTTGAGGATAGTAGAAGGATCCAAACAGCAAAACCCTGTTGTACTTGATGATATTTGTTTCCTCTGCCTGGGGCGGAATAATTTTCCTGCTGATGTGTTCAGTGAAAAAGACAACAATAATCCTTCCAGGATTTTTTCATTTATAATACAGAATGTTTGCTTACCAGTTATTTCCTATCTAAATTGCTCTGATATGAGAAATGCATGTCACAGCAATCATTTTGCTTTAAACATAGGTTCGATTTAATCTCCGTCCTCCTTTTCAGCAAAATATTTTGTACTAACCTTGGTTGCTTAATGAGGCAAGAATCTGTTCCTTTTCTTTCTTGTCTTATATTTTATGTATGTATGTATGTATGTATGTATGTATGTATGTATTTATTTATTTATTTTTTACTTCATGGAGGATCAATGACCATGAAGAAAAAACTTTTTCTTTTTCACATTTTGAAAATTGCAAGCACTTTATCCTCCTGAGCTGAGGTAAAGATCCTTCTGGACTGAGGAAAGTAACCATTTGCATTTTCCTGATAAAGTTTTCTTAATACCTCCGTTTCCCATTGCCTTCCAGAAACATCTAGATGTTGTGCTAAAGAAAAGTACTCTCTTCTTTTTAACTTGCCCACCTCCCTATCTCTTCATCATGTTTTATTTCTTCATAGAGCTTAATACTATCTTCTTTATCCTGTTCATTTGCTTAAATTCCATTTCTATCCTGTCCCATTGAATGTGAGCTCCTTGAAGGTAGGAAATTTTTCTTGTTTATTCATGCTGTCTCCAAGGCCTAAAATAGTGCCTAACACATTCCATGTGCTTTTTAAATATTTGTTGATTGGGTGATGAGGAGAAAATTAACATACATGTCATTTGTAAGTTCCATGTATAGCAAGAGCTAGACATTAATCTTTCATTTAATTCCTTTAACATTCAGAAACTACATATTTTACTACATAAGGACTTGGTTTCAATCAATTGCATAATGTAACCAGGAAGGAGCAGAGTGACTGACATATAATATAATGGGTATTCATCAGATGCTTACTGAATGAGAGAATGCATGAATGAGTAACAAACTACTAAGCCACTTGCAAACATTCATTGATTCATTGAGTGATTTGTTCAGCAAATATTAGAATGATCACTATGTGCCAGCAAGTGCCTAGAAACAAGGGCTACATTGATTAATAAAATACATTATCTGTTCTTATGTATCTTACAAATAGATTTTAGAAGAAAAAACAGCAACTACATTTTTTAATAATATCATAATTGTCCTATGAATTGATGAGCAAATGGTAGTAGTTCGTGTGCATTTTAACCTCTGCTGGGAGGTATGAGAATGTATTTAAACCATGGTCAGAGGTCTCAAATCTTGAGGCCAAAGACTTTGGCAGCCTGGTGAGCAGCTATTATCTTTTGGGTAAATGTTTTCCTAAGTGAAACATTACTAGCCAGTTAGAGCGTTGTTTCTCAGATTGCGGATCATGATCCCTTTAGTAAGTCGTAAATCCATGTTATTTTATTTTGATCAGCCCTTTTAGGTGAAATAATAGAAAATACTAGAATAAAACAGAACAGAATAGAAAACTTAAGAGTGCTCACACTTGCCAATTCACTTGACAAATTCATTTGACAAGAGTTAGTATTGTTTTATTAATCCTGTATTAAATGTATGTTTATGTGTGTTTTTACCCTGGCTTATTAGGGTATAAATTATATTTATTGTAGGCTGAAGATGGTAACAAAATACTTTGAAAGTTATTAGGTGCTAAAGAAACAAAAACAGAGTCCAGACTGTAGGATAAAGAACGTGGAGGGAAGCCAGTAGGGCACAGGGAGGGACTGCTGAACTTTGGGGTGGCTCTGGCTTGAGTAAGTCTCTCATCCACCAATCACACACAAAATCTAAATGCAAGGAAGTGAGGCAGAGATGATGAAAAGGCAGCTAGTCCTATGAGTGGGGGAAGCAAGATGATACCTAAATGTATTCTGTGTTTGTGGGCAAGTGTACAATCAAGGTGATAGATTGAGGTGTGGGGAAACATGTCCATCTCCAGAGTAGCTTGTTTACAAAGGAGTAATAAAGGATGGGTAATTATTTGTATAAGGCAGGGTCTATGAGGATATTCAGGCCTTGTTCTAGACAAGGTGAATCTGTCATGGGATCCTTAGGGTGTTGCTTCACCAGCTAGAAACTTCTGTGGCCACCGGTGGCTCTGCTTGGGTTTTGCTTGCACCTATTGGGCTTGTTTCTGACTACCTGGACTGGCACGCTGCACTCGGCTCATGCTACCAGCCTGTATCCCATGCCTGCCGAGGGCAAGCCAGGTGCAGAGGGGCAAGATATGTGTGAGCAAGTGAGCGCAGGATCTGGCCACTGTGCACAGCCAGATATGCCGGCTGTGGCAGGGCAGACAGCTCCAGGCACGGACACATGTGCCAGCACTGTGCGAGGCTGCAGCTGGACCAGCTGTACACAGCTTCTACTGTAGGCACCCACATCTCTACGAGAGGACCGCGGTGGTACCTTGAAGCTTGGAGATGCCAGGAACCACAGAGTCCCAAAGAGGGTGTCACAGCTTTGGCTCAAGGAGCCTCTAGGTCTGGGCTCCCCAAAGGTCCCCAGCTCTTCTCTCCTTCTTGTCACCCACAACATGGCAAGTGGGGGAGCATGTTTCAGCCCTGTTTGTGCTACAACTCTTTCAGTTCCATCATTCAGTGGGTTCCAAGTTCTTGTGCTGCATCCAGAAAGAATGAGGTTTGTGCACAACTGGAGGTTGAGCATGGCAGAGAGTACCTTCCTTGAGCAACAGAACAGTTCTCAGGATACCTGCAGGGGGTAGTTCCTTTCCACAGGCAGGTCGTCCTGGTGAGAGTCTAGCTCTCAGTAGAGAGGAGACCTACAGTGGGTATCTCCTTTCCACAGGCAGGTTATCCCAGTGTCTGTGTGAATCTAGATGAGTCTGGGGTCTTTAGAAGCCCAGGAAGGAAGAAGTGTGTGCTGATTGGTCCATGCGTGGCCATGGGCAGGCCTGGAAAAAGCACCCTAAGGTTTCACTCCAGACTTCAACTTCCCCACCCAGAACTGTCAACCCTGCCCCCAGGCTTTAGGCAGTCACCTTCCTGGGTTGAAGGTGGCATTTCACCAGGAACCTGTCTCTTTCTGACAAAAAACCTGTCTGCCTCCTGCCATCAACATGCTGTCCATGGTGCCCATGCTGTTAGTGCCAAGGGGTGCCTGCAGGCCAACACCAAGCTGCATTCAGCCCCCAACCCCTGTCTCCCTTCCATGATCACGGGTGCCCAAAGTTCAGAGGGGGTCGAGGAGGCAGGGGGACTGGTGTGTCAGTGACGCCACAAGTGCACGAACAACTGGCTGGATCACAACAGCACCCGGGCTTGGCCACAACTTTGCTTTGCAGCGAAGCAAGTGCCAGGACCCAGGAGAGGCCAGACAGTGGAAACAGGCACTTCTGAGCCTGTAGGAGCAGGGGCTTCCCAGGCCTCCAAGAGTGCAGGGATGCCAGGTCCAAAGCTGTGGCTGGGAAGCTGCAGCTGTGCCTGGGAGTACGGGGCTCTCACCTTGCCAACTCAGTAGGGGGCGGGGCTCCCACCTGTTCTCAGCTCCCACCGCCCCTCAGAGCGCATAACTGCAGTCACACATCTTCCTGCTGCAGCCAGCATCTTCACAGTGGCTGCTGTAGACAGACCACTGCTGCAATCAAATCCGAGTGTCAGTTATCTAAAAACAGGAGATGGATGATAGAATAAGCTGGCATAGAAACCTTATTAGAAAAAAAGCAAAGCAAAGTTCTACCATATTTGTTTTGAAATGGAGGTTAAGAATTGTCAATGAATGGCAATCAACTCAGAAACTGGTTGGCAGGGAAGATCTGGGCTTTCTACATTTGTAGAAAAGGATTCTCCGTGTATTTCATTTAGTATGACTGGATAAGCCAGAAAAGCTGGAAACAAGTTTGGGACTGGCAATTCACAAATTGTTACCAAGTAATTCACTAACATTGAAATTAGTGAAAACAAGAATGCTGACTTACCTTCCTCCAGGACTTCCAAGAGCATTAGACGAGATAACATATGTACAAAGTACTGGTTGTTTTAGGAGTAGATATCAACATTATTATCACTGCTTTTTCCCTTTGTTTGGATGATGGGTGAGCTAGCATATAGCAAAGATTGGGTAAATAGCAGTAGGAGATTATAAAGCTCTAATTTGAGACAAGATGATAAGAGTGGAAAACTTGCAGTAGAGCAAGCTTTCAGTACTAAAACTGCGTTAGAAGGAACAATAATAATAGTAACATCAGAGGAAGGGAACATTTAATTGAAGGGAATTCTTTTTTTATTTTTTGGTAATTGCTTCAGGTCCTTGACAAAAAGTATAGATAAGTGATCTGTGGGAATATTTTTTGTACTTTGGGAATAAATTATAATTCACTATCTTTATCAGTCTAAATTCATCAACTCAGTTTCTTGGCTTTTCTAAGCTTGATTACTTTCACAATAATTTTATAATTTTTATATTGTAGCATTATCATCATTTAGAGAGTGAAAAAATATTTTTTCTATGAAATGTATTATTTTCTTATATCTTTTTTCTTTTAGGTACTCAAGAGAGAATATTGACAATTGTTTTAGTCAGTCTGGACTGCTGTAACAGAATATCATAGACTGGATGGCTTATAAATAACAGAAATTTATTTCTCATAGTTCTGAAGGCTGGAAGTCTGAGGTCAGGGTGCCAGCAAGCTCTGGTTCTGATGAGGGAACTCTTCCAGGTTGCAAACTGCTGAATTCTTATTCCTCACATGGCAGAAAAACAGCAAGAGACCTCTCTGAGGTGTCTTTTATAAGGGC
Organism: Macaca fascicularis; assembly: GCF_037993035.2. NCBI lineage: Eukaryota > Metazoa > Chordata > Mammalia > Primates > Cercopithecidae > Macaca > Macaca fascicularis. Next base: position 56,440,575 of record NC_088391.1, on the reverse strand, counting down.
ATTAATCTGTTTCGTGAGGGCTCCTCTATCATGACCTAATTACCTCGCAAGGGCCCCATCCTCCAGTATCAATCCTTTGGTGGGTGAGGATCTCAAGATATAAATTTTGGGAGAGACACAAGCATTCAGTTCATGAGAGAAATGGTAGTGTTTATCTTGAGGTTTCTTTACCACATGCAGAAACAATTTTTAGCCTCACAGAAGATGCAGTGACTTTTCATAATAACTTATCACGTGCTCTATCTTAAAAGTGGTGTCAGTGTCTACGTAAAGATCCAGGTGAAGAGCCTCTTGTAACTTGTGATGTGAATGTTTGTAATGCGTCAGCATTTACTAGTAAAAACATAAAACTCTGAATTTGTCCTTGTCTTTCTTTACTCTAAGCTGTTTTAGGATGGGCATACCATTTAGTCATCTTTTAAATTATATGCCCTGAGGGAGTTAGTTGCAATTAATAAATACCTGTTAAATTGAATTACATGGATGTGGCAAAATAGTCTTAGTAGGACTTAATAGGTTTAATAGGACTCAGTAGGTTTTAAAATTTGTAGTTTTATTTGAAATAAATCAAAATCAGAATAATACTTTTTGATATTTATGTTTAACAAATAAAACCTTGGCCTCCTTTGTGGGGGGAAACCAGTCCCCGATATTTCACTTAGGTTCTTTTTTATTTTCCCTGAGGGTCAGCTAGTCTGAGAAATAAAGGGAAAGAATACAAACGAGATAAATTTTAAAGCTGGGTGTCTGGGGGAGACATCACATGTTGGCAGGTTCTGTGATGCCCATTGAGCCATAAACCCAGCAAGTTTTTATTAGCAATTTTCAAAAGGGAGGGAGTGTATGAATAGGGTGTGGGTCACAGAGATCACATGCTTCAAGGGTGACAAAAGATCAGAAGGCAGGAGGTCAGGGTGAGATCACAAGGTCAGGGTGAAACTAGAATCACTAATGAACTTCCATGTCCTGCTGTGCACACATTGTTATTGATAAACAAGGTTCAAGAGCAGAGAACCGGTCTGATTAGAATTCGCCAGGCTGGAATTTCCTAATCTTAGCAAGCCTGGGGGTGCTGCAGGAGACTAGGGCATGTTTCATCCCTATCTACATCTGCCTAAGGCAGACACCCCTAGAGCGGCCATTTCAGAGGCCTTCTCTGGGAATGCATTCTTTTCCCAAGGCTGTTAATTTTTAATATTCCTTACTGAGGAAAGAATTTAGCAATACTTCTCTTACCCATTTTCGGTAATAAGAGAAATACAGATCTGTCCTGCCCCGCCCACAGGCAGCCAGACTTTAAGGTTATCTCCCTTGTTCCCTGAAAATCACTGTTATCCTGTTCTTAAGGTGCCCAGATTTCATATTGTTCAAATACAAATGCTCTACAAACAATTTGTGCAGTTAACGCAATCATCACAGGGTCATGAGGTGACATTCATCCTCAGTTTACGAAGATGATAGGATTAAGAGATTAAAGTAAAGACAGGCATAGGAAATCACAAGAGCATTGATTGGGGAAGTGATAAGTGTTCATGAAATCTTCTCAATTTATGTTCTTCTGCCATGGCTTCAGCCAGTCCCTCCATTCAGGGTCCCTGACTTCCCACAACACTCCTTGGTTCACATTCCTTAGACATTAATAAAATACTTTCAAACAAAAGTTGGACCACAAAGTCAGCCTCTGTTTATCAAGTAAATATTTGGCAAGTATGACTTTCACCCATGCAAAGAGACTTGCACTGACCTTTTTACCGTGCTAATTCTTTCAATTCTAGTTGATGTGCTGCCAAAGGAAGCTAAACTCTACATCCAGTTGGACAAATTTTATTATACTTGGAATAAATTACATTGAAACAGTCCTTATATTACCTACAAAGTAATGGAGCAACAATGGCAACAACAACAGCAACAAAAACCTCTCACAGTTTCATCTTTTAAATTTGAAGTTAGTAAAAGCCAGTTTAAATGTTACTTTTGTGAATCGCTAAGAATAACCTTCTAAAGTTGGGTTTCTTAGATCTGAACACTTCTTTTGCTGTGTTTAAGGTACATGTTTAAGAGTTGTTTCTTTGGAAAATGTCTAGCCCTATTTAAATTCGATTAATTTCCTAAATAGAAATTTGCAGATGCATCATATTACCAATATATTTTCATTAAACAAAACTCCCCAAAGATTTAAAACCAACTGAAACTTCAAATTTTCCGTTTTGAAGAGATCATTCTGGGCCCTCAGTGAAGCGCAATTATTCACATCACTCATATCACTTTATCATACAAATCATCACCCGGAAGGGTAGCTCTTTCATAATATCCCATTGATACAAAATAAAGAACTTAATTTTGAAGAATCACAAGACTTCCTTAGAGCTGCATCACATTTTTGAACTCCTGATAGAGATCTGGATAATATTTCCTCTCTGGGATAATGCATTTAGTAGTCTACAACGGCAGTACGTTTATGTGGGTGTCTTAAATTGTCATCATCTGCTGAACTCTAAGAAGTTTAGGTTCCAGCAGTGATCCCATTAAAAGTTCTTTTTCCCCCTGAGGATTTTCAATTCTGGAAAAAATAAAAAATCACCCCATGATTTTGCACACAGGACAACAACCTGAGGAAAATTTAATTTAAACCGTTCTCCATGCAGCTCTGTGCACGATGTTAGGTTATTCATATCTTATAGAAAGTAAAAGAAAATAATATCTCATATGTTCTTTGTTTTTTTCCAATATGTGGAAAATGTTGCTAATATGTAGAATAATTTGTTTCTTGAAAAATATTACCTAGTAAATGTTTTATTGTTTAAATTACATATATTCAACAGGAAATAAAAATAAACTGATGAGGATTTCAACCATTGGACACTTCAAGGTTAAAAATATACATCAAAATACAATAATATTTTATTAAATTGAAGAGCAATTTATAGTTTAAAACCCATACATAATTTCATGATTTATTTCTTACTAAGCGATACATATTTGTATTAGAATAACTAAAGGCAAAGTTATGAAGTTGAATGACCAATAATTTTCACACATTAAAAATATATCTGGCAGAGTAATATTTTTGGATATTACACTAGTTTGTTTTCCATATTTCCAGGTACCCCATGACCTTTTCCAAAATACTCCATTTGAAAACCCAAGGCAAAATATTGGATTTTAAAAGTATCATTGCTTTTATGAAGAATAGATTTATATGAATAGATTAAAAGCTTAAACTGAACTACAGATACTCTGAATTGAGAAAATAATTGAATCAGAAGCTGAGAAGGATTTTTTTCCAACTCAACTCCAAGGAATATTGGCATTAGAATACCCAAATAGCATGGCCAGTTGAGTGAAGAATCCTCTGCTTCAGCCCTTTGTCCCCCAAGTGATCAAGTGTTCCTGCACCAGTGTGGCAGGAAGTGAGCAGAAATGTCTTTGTGAAGTGTCTGCATAGGTGAGTCTGAGGCAGCCTATAGAGTATCCTCTGGCTTTAGTGTGCTTTCCATTACCTAGGAGTAACAGTAACTGGGTGCCAGGAGCCACTGAACTCGACATGTGTTGCTCTGGAGGAGGAGAAAATAGCCATGAAATCTGTGAAGATTTAGAGACCAGTTGCAAAAATAGATTTCAGTAAGTGAATCAGTAAGACTAGATGATTAGAGATTCGACCAAAAATATGATAGTCTTTTAATGCCTCAGGTCCTTACAACTTTTACCTAACTTTAGAAAACTGAAGCAAGGAGGAAAAAGGAGAGATGGAAAAAAGTTGAACTGACTGACAAAAAACATCTACTGTGCAGATAAGACAAAGCAATTCACATTATTGAAGGATGACAATAAATTTCTTATACATGAATTTATGGAATATGATGTTTATTGGTTATATATGTGTGAACTATACTCTAGTTAACTCTATTCATTTTAAACTACATGTTACATGAAGAAATTTATCATTTTATTTAGCTACATAAAATATTGCCATGTATCACATTGTAATTACACTATGGGGATGTGGCTGAGTTGTGTGGGGTAGAAGTAGGAAAAGGGCTCTGGCTAAAAAAAATGATGCTGTGGGGCTATTCAAAAAACAACCGACTAGGGTCCTTGTTTTGTTGTTATCTAAGCATTTGAAAATGTCCTTTATAACCTGCTTTAGTTTCCTCAGGCAATTACCTCTGACAAAGAGAAAAGTAGACACCGACAGCTGGAAGATGCTCTGACACTATCATTTATGCCTTGGTGTTGCTAGGAGCTGGCTCAGCACTCACAGCCAGGCTGTGGTGTTCTATTCTATTGCTTGACAAAAACAACTTCAAAGTACATTCACATCAGAAAAGGGTACTGTGATTATGAAGGAATAAGACAAAAACAAGGCGCCCCCCATAATTACACATGAGCACAGAATAAGCCAAGAACAATGTCCAAAACTAAAAAAGTGACCAAATACACCCTCTATTCTGGCTAATGTGTGTAATTGCTGCTCTTAGCCTCTATTTGCTCACTTCACCTTGTAAGTTAAGAATGATTAAGGTATCAAATCAGTAAATTACCTGCTTTATTGGCATTATTGAATCCAGGGCAGACCTCACTTCTTCAAAACCTCCCTAAAGTCACCGAATTCAAACAAAAACTCTTGCAGTGATACAGTTTGGGTCTGTGTTCTTGTCCAAATCTCGTGTCCAACTGTAATCCCCAACACTGGAGGTGGGACCTGGGGGAAAGTCATTGGATCATGGGGCCGGATTTCCCCTTTGGTGCCATTTTCCTGATAGTGGTGAGTTATCGCGAGATTCGGTTGTTTCAAAGTATGTAGCAGCTTCTCTCTCTCTTCCTCCTGCTCTGGCCATGTGAAGACGTGCCTGATATCCTTTGTCTTCCACCATGATTGTAAGTTTCCCGAGGCCTCCTCAGCCATGCTCCCTATACAGCCTGTGGCACTGTGAGCCAATTAAACCTCTTTTCTTCATAAATTACCCAGTCTGAGATATTTATTTATAGCATTGCAAGAATGAACTAATACATGCAGTAAGAGCTTTTTATATCCTCTTACTAAAATACTCTAAAATTTTCCATGGTGTGCAGTCTTCCTCATTGCAAGTAAACAAGCCCAACTTTGCTTGACTACCAGTGTGTGCCTTGTAAGTTTTGTCTGGAGGGCATTGACAGGTCCATAAGGGAGGTAAAATCCCTTGATCACCATTATATCTCCAGCGTCTTTGCAGTCTCTTGGAACATAGTAGCTATCCAACAAATACCTGTTGTAATTAATAAATAAACATATGTGTTACTAATTTTATATATCTACTATAAAAATATAGAATTAATTTTTATAAGAAGCTCTGCAATAGATGACAGATCATAATTTTTAAGCTTCCAGTGAACTAGTTGATATTTGGAAGTGTCTTCTCCAATACTGCAGATTCTGAAAGATGTATAAATTCATAATATCCAGGCATAAAAGAAACAGAACTGTTTAAAATGCCAGGTACAAAGTCTGAGTTATTGGTGAATTAAATCTTTATTAAAAATAAAATTTATTTATAATAAATATTTAATGAATATTTAATTCACCAATACTTCAGACTTCACTATAGTATAGCTTAGAGAAAAATGTCAGTTATTTCGCAAAATATCAGCTTCACTGATTCCTACAGATCCTGACAGCCATTAAGAATAAAATCAAAGCAAAACAAAACAAATGAATTTAAAAGAAAACAAACTGCAATTAACAAAGTGTATTTCTCTTTAGTATAGATTTAGATGCAGATGCAGAATTAAATATGTACTATCAACTATAAATGAAGATTCACTTTTTGGCAAAAAACTATACAAAGTACTCTAAGTGATATATTCCATACCAATATGATCTGCCTAATACTGTCAGTAAATTTGTAACTGTATTTATTTTCTTGGTCGTTTCCTTCTGGCAGTAATTCTTCTCATAGTACTTGTGTACTATCCACTTAAGTTTCTAATACAGCAATATTAATCTCATTCTGGTGTTATTATCACATATAAGAAAACCAATAAAGTTTATTATATGCTGAATATGAAAGGGAAATGCTAATGATCTCACGTTATGTATTTGACCATTTCATGTTAACTATAATTTATGAGTATTTTATGTGAAAGTGTGTGGAAACTGAATATTAAGTTACCTGTGGAATAATTTATGCATCAGCCACTGAAAAAGTATTATTCTTTTTTATTTTTGCTATGTTTGGAGTTCAAAATAATATATAGACTAGTATCATAAGCATATTAGTGGCTAGATACACATTTTTATTAATATCAGGTACCCTTTTGGTAGTTTTCAAAATATTTCCTGATATTCTGAATAATTTTTTCTATCTTAAAGAAAGTTTAGGAGAATATTTGTGGGTTTACCTTACTTTTGTTCAGTGCATAGTTGGTGTTCATTATCTTTTGCACAATGGCTCATAAAATTTCTGAATTGGCCAGAGATTGTTAATTAATATGTAACCTATCATTTAGTCTGTAAGTTGAAGGTAACTGCAGTGGTTGTTCATTTTTTTTAATATATTAACACAGCTCCATTTAAATCTTGCTAAAAGCAGTATGTTATCAAACTAAACATTTGAATAACTTGATTAATAAGACAGATTATGTAGAGTATAAAGGAATCTAGTTGTTAACTAATACGCCATAATAAAAAAGTAGGCAAAATATTGGTCATTATGTTTAACCTTGATTTTAATTAGCATCACAAGTAGAAACATTCACCAACACGAAGTCCTGGAACACAGCCAGTGCTACAGGGGTGAGGTTTTTCTTTGCTACAATGCAGCTCCACTGGACTAAACAAGTATAAAAAATGGATGACAGCAGGAGGACACCTGGCCAGCTGTTGTATGGTAAGCTGAACTGGGGAGATCTCAAATAGGGCAGGCTGAAGGAACATGCCACAGACACATTGAAGAACAATTTCAAGCAATGAAGCATGGCTGCAGAAGACTGGGAAATAATATCAGGGGAAAGACTGACCCAATGTGGAGCAATTGGAGCAGCAAAGGTGTGCAGCCAGGTGAAGTCGCAGCATTTCAGCTTGCAACAGCTTTTGTAAAGAGCAGTCACTCTCCCAATCAGAGAGCCCCATCCACCTGTATTATCTGAGTAAACATGGAAAATTTCTTACTCTTAGTAGTATTCCAATTTTTTAAATATATTTTTATGAAAAAAATCTCAGTGCTATTTTCAAATAGTTTCAAGTTTCCAAAAGTTCTTGCATAATGACTAGTACCATACACAAATTAAACTGATCATAGGTTTGGAAGCAGGTGTGTCCGTACAGAAAATAATTCTGTTAGGGAACTTTCACATATCTGTTTGCCTTCACAGCTCTTCTGGAAGGTCAGTTAATCCATGGCTCTCGGGATATAGTGAAATAGTTAAAAGCAGTTTTAGGAGTCAGGCCATCCAAGAATTAAAATCATGTCCATAACAATTAACACAACTTTAGCCCTGGGCAAATTGCACAGATCTCTTACCTTCCATTAGAATATTTGTATAAAGAGGCACTCATAGGGTGATTGGAAGTATAATGTTCAGAAAATGCTCAGCACTGTGCCTGACTACATAGTTATTACCAGGGGACCTATTTTTTTTTTTTTTTCTGAATAGTCCATATAAAATAAACAAGAATTCAGTTGTTCTCATACACAATATTGGTGTTTCAAGGAAATGTATAGCATCTGTGCAAAATGGAGTGTGGGTTCTATTCAACATTATAGTACCTTTTTATGTGAAAAGAAACTAAACGATAATGAAAAATATTAGTTTCTGAAGGAATACTTTAAAAAGTGGATAAAATTTATTTATGAATTATATTTGAAACTGACTTTCAGTTGAACTCTATGTGGTGTTGTTTTTTCCATTTTTTATCTGTCTGGTTACTATCACAGTGCCTGAGAGAACGACTCAATAGCTAGGTGGTTGTAGAATGTATGAATGTAGTATGCACTTAACTCCAGAGCCTTGATTTCGTTGCTAATACACAGTTTATTTTTAATAAATCTTTAGTAGGAAATGATATCTTCTTGCCTTCAAATATCAAAAGATGTGTTGTTATATAAGAAAAATAACCTCTTTTGGCCTCAGATAATTAACGAAAGCTTAGCTTTATTTTTAAATTATATATCTGAAGCGCAGCACTATTTAAAATAATCAAACTATTCCCACTTTTTCCTTTATCAGGTGGAATCCAACTACATTATTTTGTTATCATTTATCTCTTTCAGCAATTTTCTTTATGTCCTTGAAAGACCCATCTTTGATCTGATCAAATTTCATTTTTATTTCTAATTACTTTATTCATATTTATTACTTAGACATATATAATTTTTAATTTTTAACATTAATATAACAATGTCTATGGTCCCATAGCTGCTATTTATAAATTTACATAATTTTTACATAAATACCACTGAAATTTAAAACCTGATCCAAGTACATTATCAGAATAATGATCTCTCCCTGCTAGACAGTAACTTTTTATAGAGATATATTTTGAGTTGTACCTTATGTTGTATAACACATCTTCCATCTGATGTTTAGAAACTATGAGAAATTTGATCATGGAGATTAAATAATTCACTTTAAATTTTTTTTAGATTTGTTCTGTGTGTTCTAATTTACCACATTAAATTGTGTGCTCATTGCAAATGAAGACTGTCAATATTTGACTACATGATTTCCACTTTTCTTACAAGGGGCTCCTGATGCCCTTGGATAGACTGAAAGATCAACTTCAAGGACTGTTATTGAAAATGCCAGTTATCTGGAAACTAGTAGCCCATATAACATTTTTAGATAATAAGGTTGAAAGCAAATGTAATGATTGGAAGAAATGTCTAGTCCAAATAAGGGCTCTTCTATCCTTTCCACTAATATTGCTAAACTTTATTTAAAGATATTTAGTGACTTTGCCATATCTACCTCATTAATAAAATTTTTCTACAGTTTGATTGAACTTACTGTCAAAAAGTTTGGCAAATATCTAAAATAAATATAACTTTCTTCAACATAAGTCCAGCATGTCTAGTTTAACATTAACATCTAATGTTAACATTTCTCCTAAATTTTACCAGATTCTTATAATGTCACCAGGAACCTTAATTAACTAGTCATCTTTTGTTTCTGAGTTGATTTTCTGATTTTTAAAAATGAAAAATCTGTGTAGCTTTATGTATTTTTTACTATCTTTTAATTGGTTTCTATTTTCCTGAATTCAACTTTGCAATGGCTTATAATGATTCAAATTTCACAGTAGGTGTGTCTTTCAAAGAGCTTAGTGCTTATTGCAAAAATCATCCTATAGGTCTCTACTACTTTCCAGTGAAGGAAATAAAAATTTAAAAAGCACAGAGCCATGTAGAAACATAACGTAGAATTTGAATTCCAAACTACATGCAGAAAACAGATTTTTCAAGCCTTCATAGATTTCTTAGGGTTGCACTTTCATTTATCAATCTTTATATCCTATAAAATTTACTTTATCCATGGAAATGAAACATTTTTCTGAATATTTGAGTCAATTGCTATCTTTCATATTTCAATATTATATCATATTTAGGCATTATCTTTTAATGTAAGTAATAACTAACTACCTCTCAGATTTAAAGAGTCTAGAAAACAGATCCTTATCATTTCTTCTAAGCAATTTAGGATGCCAACGCACCCTGACAGCAACTTAGGCAAGATGATTAAACAGGTTTGGTAGAAAATAGGCCGGGCGCGGTGGCTCAAGCCTGTAATCCCAGCACTTTGGGAGGCCGAGACGGGCGGATCACGAGTTCAGGAGATGGAGACCATCCTGGCTAACACGGTGAAACCCCGTCTCTACTAAAATACAAAAAAAAAAAAAAATTAGCCGGGCGAGGTGGCGGGCGCCTGTACTCCCAGCTATTCGGGAGGCTGAGGCACGAGAATGGCGTGAACCCGGGAGGCGGGGCTTGCAGTGAGCTGAGATCCGGCCACTGCACTCCAGCCTGGGCTACAGAGCGAGACTCCGTCTCAAAAAAAAAAAAAAAAAAAAAAAATAATAATAATAATAATAATATTCACAGTTATTTTGGAATGCTGCAGAAAAGTACAGATTATACACATTTGGTAACCAAATTATATTAGTCTATTTTCTAGGATACATATATTCAAATAATTTTGTTTAATATGTGTCAAGACATTCTTAGTCTTTTTTTTTGTGTTTGTTTGTTTGTTTGTTTTTGAGACAGAGTTTTGCTCTTGTCGCCCAGGCTGGAGTGCAGCGGCGCAATCTCAGCTCACTGCAACCTCTGCCTCCCGGGTTCAAGGATTCTCCTGCCTCAGCCTCCCGAGTAGCTGGGATTACAGGCATGCACCACCAGGCCTGGTTAAATATTTTGTATTTTTAGTAGAGACGGGGTTTCACCAGGTAGGCTATGCTGGTCTTGAACTCCTGACCTCAAGTGATCCATCTGCCTTGGCCTCCCAAAGTGCTGGGATTACAGGCATGAGCCTATAATGCCCAGTCTATTCTCAGTCTTTTTAACAGAGTTAATATGTGACTTTTAATTTTTTTCTATTAATAAAATAAAATGTAAACATTTTAATAACAACCAGGAATTTTAGGTCTCCATCCATGTTAAGAAATTCCTTTGGTGCTCTTTATAATGGAAATTGTCAATTATTCTGCCCATAAATCTTTTCACCATTTACTAACAGCTATAAGAAAAGTGGAGGTCGGGCGTGGTGGCTCATGCCTGTAATTCCAACACTTTGGGAGGCCAAGGCAGGCGGATCACGAGGTCAGGAAATCGAGACCATCCTGGCTAACATGGTGAAACCCCATATCAACTAAAAGTAGAAAAAAATTAGCCAGGCGGGGTGGCACACGCCTATAGTCCCAGCTACTCAGGAGGCTGAGGCAGGAGAATGGTTTGAGCCCAGAAGGTAGAGACTGCAGTAAGCCAAGATTGTGCCACCGAACTCCAGCCTGAGTGACAGAGTGAGATTCCATCTCAAAAAAAAAAAAAAAAAAAAAGAAAAAAAAAAAAAAGAAAAAAAAAAGAAGATAAAAAAAACAAAACTGGAGGTGGAGGGGCGTGGGCGTGAGGGACAGGAGTGAAGGAGTAAAAAAAATCCAAGGAAATACAACCTACCAAAATACTTTACCATAAACTTTTAGTAATTCTTTAAATGAGAAACAATTGTTAAACTGTTTGAAATTAAATTTTACTGATAGCAGTCTTATTCACTAAATCCTTATTTTTATTTCCACTTAAACTCCTTCTACTCCCTTAATTCTAAGCATTTTGGAGGTTTTATCCACATTGCTCACCAATTGGTCCTAAATATTCGTCTCCAATTTTGACTGATTTCCTGAATAATACTCTTTAGTTTTCAATTGTCTACTACAATTTTACATAAGTGCCTTATTCAATATTAATCTGAAAAATATTTTTTGAGAATGTAAAATTCAACAGGTGAAGTTTGGGGCACTGGGGATAGGTTGAAATTTAATTGAAAATAATCTTGTCTTTTTGAAGATAATATTCCAATGAATGAGAAACTTAAAACAAGCATATTTAGCAAGTAATTTATGTTATATAATACAAAATAAAATTATCATTTAAAAAAAATCAAGGTGGATAAGAAAGTTAGGGAGCTTCAGAGCATTGTGGTAAGCCTTACTGAGAATTTGACATTTGGTCAAAAATAAAAAAAGGCAGCCTGTGCATATATCTGCAGAGAGAACATTCCAGGCATAGGTAATAGCCAGTGCAAAGCACTTGTTGCATGAATATTCCTGGCATAATTAAAGAACAGCAAAAAAGTCCAGGGGAGTAGTAGAAGAGGAGATATATGAAAGAAGACCACAATGTACAAATCTTTAGAAGCTATTGTAAAAAAATAGCTTTACTGTTACAGAAAAATGATGGTACCATTAGAAGATTCTGAGAAAAGTGATTCAATCATCTTCTTCCTGTCTTAAGACAATTTCTCCAATGCCTTTATTAATTTTTAAAAATATACAAACACCCAGAAATTGAATTAGAGTGGGTTAGACCAAGGTGGTAGCAGTAGCATGATAGTGGGAAGTGGTTGGATTCTGAAGTATTTCTATCACAGCACGAGTAAAAAAGAATACACAGATTATTTCATGGTTTTTGGGCTGGGAATACTGAATGATGCAGTTGACATTAACTGAGATGGAGATGACTATAGGAGGCAAGGATGTGATGAGGGAGGCAGGAGTGTGGGCACTGTAATTATAAATGTCCAGATGAAATGTATCTGTTGTCATCCTGCTATTTCTTTCATTCCCTATCTTGATTTATTTGTCTCATCAACCTCTGCTAATCCTATTTAATGTTTCTTTTTTACATCCCTACTGTAATTGCCTACTATTATTGTCATTGCTCAGACAAGTCATATTATTCTATAGCAAGTCTTTTTTTATGATTATTTCCAACATACAAAATTAACCACTATGTATGTGTCATGGGATCTTTGGGGTGTTGCTTTGCCAGCCAGAAATCTCTATGGCTGGGGGTGTTTTCTGCCTGAGTGTTGCTTGTGGCCACTGGGCTTGTTCCACCCACTGGGCCCTGCAAGCTGCACTTGGCTCTTGCTACCAGCTCAGATTTCATACCTGCCAAGGGCAAGCCAGGCACAGAGCAGTTGAGGTGTATAGGCAGGCAAGTGTGGGAACTGGCCACTGTCCACAGCCAGGCGTGGTGCCTGTTGTGGTGGAGTAGGCTGCTCAAGGCACTGGCACAGGTGCCTGCTCTGTGCAAAGCTGTGGCTGGACCAAATGTACCACATGTGGCTTCTGCTGTGGGTACCATGTCTGCAAAAGGAAAATACATTGCCACCTGGAAGCTTGCAGAAGTCAGTTACTGCAAAGCCCCAAGGAGGGTGTCACAACTCTGGCTCGAGGACCCCCTAGGTCTGGGTTCCCTGCAGAATTGCAGCTCTTCTCTCCTTCTCATCTTCTGCAACATGGTGAGCAGGGAGACATGTTTCAGCTCTGTTTGTATTACAGCTATTTCAGTCTCACCATTTAGTGTGTCCTGAGTTCTTGTCCCACCTCCAGAAAGAATGAGGTACATGAACAACTGAAGGGCGAATAAGGCAGAGAGGAACTTCACTGAGCCACAGAACAGCTCTCAGGAGACCCGCAGTGGGTAGCTCCTTGCTGCAGGTAGGTGTCCCTACATCTGTCCAGCTCTCAGTGGAGAGGAGACCTGCTCCTGAACTACCACATGAAAAGAGGTAGTTTCTTTTTACAGACAAATCCTCCAAACATCTGTGTGAGTCTGGCTGAAACTGGAGTTGGTACGAGCTCAGAAGGGAGGCAGTATGTGCTGACTGGTCCATGGACAGCCATGGGTGGGCTTGGAAAAAGCACTATAAGTTATCACTCAGGGCAACACAGACTCCACCTGGAACTGGGAGCTTTGCCCCCAGGCTTCAGGTTGTCATTGGCTTGAAAGTGGGATTTTACGAGGGACCGGCCCCTATCTGCCCAGGAATATGTCTGCCTCCTGCCATCAACATGCTGTCCACGGTGCCCAGGATGTTTGTGCTGAGGGGCACCTGCAGGCCCAGGCTGAGCCACCCTCATCCCCCCATTCCTCCCACGTTCGTCAGTGCCCAAAGTCTAGAGGGGGCTGAGATGGCAGTGATCTGGCATGTCAGTGCCACTCAGAGCACGTGCGCAACCAGCCAGGTCGACATAGCAACTGGGCTTGGCCACAATTTTGCTCCACACCAGACTGGGCACTGGGAGTGGGGAAAAGCCAGACATTGGGAGAAGGCATTTCCAAGCCTTGGTGGCAGAGGATTTCCAGGCCCCCGAGAGCACAGGGATGCCAGGAATCAGAGCCACAACAGGGCAGCTGCCGCTGTACCCAAGAGCATGGAGCACACAACCCTGGCCATGCCCACCCTGCTGCAACTGGCATCTTCACAGTGGCCACTCCAGATGGGCCACCACTACCATCATATGTGTGCCTCAGTTTGGAGCAACAAAAATTGACAGTTCTACTAGCTTCATCTGTGCCCTTCTCCAGCATTCCCTTCCTTTTCTTTCCTTCTTTTTATTAAATTTGGGGATTTGTTTCTATATGTCTTTCAAAAACAGGACATTTTTCTAATGACAATAATGCTATTATTGCATCTCAAGAATTAAGAATAATTACTTAATATCTTCTAATACCTTCTCCATAATAAAAGTCCTGATTATTTAAAAAAAAATAGTTTGCTTGAAATAGAGTTCAAATGAGGTCCAATCATTGTAATAATGTTAATCAATTATCTTTTAATTCTGATGAGTAATGTTAGAATGCTTTTTTTTTTTTTTAACTTTTTTCCTTCCCGAAAAGAAAAACTTTGCTAAAGAAATTAGGTTAGATAGGTTAGATCGCCTAAAGACTATACCTGATTTTGACTTGACTGATTGTTTCTTCTTGGTGTTGATCAATTTACCCCTCCTTCCCCCGCACTTTCTATGGACTTCCTGTTGAATGATAGCTCAATGTAGGGTTGATGATAGTCAAGTCCAATTTGCATGTGTGCCTGGGGAGGGTGAGCATGTTGTGTGCATGTGTGCTTGTGTAGAAATACTTCATCGGTGGTGCTGTCAGTAGCAGCCTCTTAAGTGTCTCTATTATCTCTTTCTTTATAAGGCTGGCAGAATTATCTATTTGGAAAACAGATCTTCTAAAATCCTTAACTGTTTATGCTTCAATAATAAAGCCTAAAGTTTTAAGCCAGCAATTATACACCTTCACAATTTGACCATAAAATCTGTGCTCCAGCAGCCTATGATCACTGACTGCCAGCTCCTCATCACTGTCAAACCCATAGTGGGTTTTAAGAATTAACAGAAAGAATATTTTGAGGGCACCTTGAACGGCATTGGTATACAAAAAGAACTAAAAAATAGTAGTTTTTCCTTTTAATACACTTTTTCATGTTTTTCCTTCAACTTAAAATACCTGGGTCTCACAAGTCTACCGATCTTTTTTTTTTTTTTTTTATTATACTTAAAGTTCTAGGGTACATGTGCACAACGTGCAGGTTTGTTACATATGTATACTTGTGCCATGTTGGTGTGCTGCACCCATCAACTCCTCAGCACCCATTAACTCGTCATTTACATCAGGTATAACTCCCAGTGCCATCCCTTCCCCCTCCCCCCTCCCCACAATAGGCCCCGGTGTGTGATGTTCCCCCTCCCGAGTCTACCGATCTTTTGCACAGCCCTAAGGCTATTTCATGTCACTTTCTATTTCAAAGGCAACAGACAAGACATAAGTAAAAGGCAATGTTAGATTAGATCCTAAATATCAGGAGTAGAATGTAGTGACAAATGATGCAAATTATTTCCTTAGTATTTTTTTAAGAATTGTTAATGTTTGTTCTTCCTTATATGAATGCTTACAAAATGCACAAGTTTAACAAAATAAAAATTACTATAACACTTATCATTTACATAATTTAACTCTTATAGTTACTAGCAAAAATTGGTAATTCAGAAACTTTTTGATTTTTACTTTTAAGAATTCCTTTCTTTTTACAATAATAAGCAGTAAATAATCATTACACATATGTGATAAAATATCTTTGACAATGTGCTTTATTGAAACAAAGATATATATTCTTTGCTATTCAAGTTTTTAAGAGGAAAAGCTTAGATATGAAAGTAACTTGTCTTTGGTATTATTTATTTAGCTTCTTTCAATCTATAAAAACCTTCAGTAACTATTATAATCCTTTAGTTTTTTAGTGTAAATACTTGTCACTGTATCATCTTAAGTAACAATGACTGTCCAAATTTGTTTAAAAAATTGCATTTTACAGTTCATACTTAAAATAATACACATGTTAGACTCCACATGAGATAATCTAAAGAAATCAAAATTTCTGTGACCAAAGAAAAACAAACAAACCACTTCTGCTTCATTGCTGACAGCTAAGCATGCTACTCATTTTCAGTGCAATCAGCAGTCTATCTTTTTTTTAAATCTATTTCTACTATAAGACACACTAATTAAATTCCCCTTTGCCTGATTCTTTTCATATACCACATGAATAGCAAGTAAAGTCAATTTGTGAACTTATTGTCCTTGACATACTGTAGAAGTGTTTCCAGCTGGAACTGATTATGTTTAATCTTCTGTGTTACCCAGGTAAAAAATAATCCAAAAGATAACAATAAATAATTGCAGCTCTAACTTATTTAAATTTGTTCTGCTACTGTTTTGGAACAATGCAGATGAATAGCAAAAGATCTTTCGCATTGTTCAAAGAATGTTTCCACAGCTGCAATTATTTTCTTGCATGAGACCATGTGCACTCTGCAGTAGGTGACAGGTAAATGATTTTAAGATATGAGAAAACCAAATTGAAGCACTCGTTATTCTTTGAGGAAATAGAATCAGCACTAGAATGTGCAATCCTTACACTCAATCTTTCTGAGAAGGGCAATAGTACAGACATTTTAGAAGGTAAGATTTTACATGTATCTTAAAATCATTTGGGCTTTCTCCTATAATATGCTCTAAAAAATGTGATACTTGCAGTCTTATTGTAGGAATTATTGTCAACAAGAATAAAAAGTTGGTTTATAAACATGACAGAATCTTTGCAAATTATACTTTGGAAAAATGTGACTATATGTATTTATATACTACATAAATATTATTAAAATAATATATAAATATATATATGATACATTATATATACTATATAGTGTTTATATACCACATACACTTTGTAATTTATATGTATTTTAAATACCTGAGTAACAAAACTACTTTATAAGTGCCAAATTTTATAAAATGAAGTTCTCATTTTTAAAGGAAAATGAGCTAGACAGTGCTGCTTACATGATATTTAAATTTTTAGACAAAAGTACTGAATATCTAAGAATCCAATTGCCTTTATTAAGATGGAACATCTTAATATGTATGTAAACTCATAAGAACTCGTGAATTTTAAAGACAAAAACCAGATATTTCTTTTAAAGCAAAATCTTTAAATAAAAACGCAGCTCTTACATATGCTAAATGATGCAAATTTAAAATATACACACTATAATTTAAATAAAACTGCATTGGGCATGTAGTGCCTCTTACTAAATATTTGTCATTCCATAAGAAATATATTAATGTCCAAAATGCTGTCTTTCTATCTCTAATTATTGAAGGCCTATAAGCTTTAATCTGTAAATAATTTATTTTTTAATAGTAAAGTTATATTAATTTTGTTTTTTTTAAAGATCAAATGGTGCATGGTATATTAAAACATTTGAATTATAATCTGTATTTTATTGTATTATATAAAAATTCCTCTTATAAAAAGCCTAATCAAATCTGTTTTGTTTTATTTGAAACTAATTTTTATTTCATAGAACACTGCATACAATATAAAAGAGGAAACAATACTTTGTGAGAAAATAGTTAATGCCAAAAATATTCTAGCGTTTTATCAAATAAAACAGAAAGATATAACCATTACAGTGTAAAATGAAAAATTAATCAAATTATTTATATCAAAGATTTAATATACTAACACTACAATGGTTCTGCAAATAATTTCAAAAGCTTCTGCACAGCAAAAGAAAAAATCAGCAGAGAAAACAGACAACCTACAGAATGTGAGAAAATATTTGCGAAGTAATTATCCAATCAAGGGCTAATACCCAGAATCTACAAGGAACTCAAACAACTCATGAAGAAGAAAACAAATAACCTCGTTAAAAAGTGGGCAAATATATGAACAGTCTTTTTTATTTTAAAGAAGACTTAGAAGCCAACAAACATGAAACAATGCAAATTAAAACTACAATGAGATACAATGTTATACCAGCCAAAATGGCTACTATGAAAAAGTCAGAAAAACAGCAGATGTTGGTGAGAATGCAGAGAAAAAGGGAAAGTTTATACACTGTTGATAGGAATGTAACTTAGAACATCCTCTATAAAAAAACAGTGTGGAGATTTCTCAAAGAACTAAAAATAGAACTACTAGCAATCTCACTGCTGTTTATATACTCAAACGGAAATAAATCATTATAGAAGAAAAACCTGCAGGCATATATTTATTGCAGCATAATTCACCATAGCAAAGTTATGGAATCAGCCTAAGTGATCAATAGATAATTAGATAAAGTAAGTATGGGGTGTGTGTGTGTGTGTGTGTGTGTGTGTATGTGTTTGTGTGCGTGTTGCGTGTGTTTATTTAGCTATCATCTATGCCTCTCTCTCTCTCTCTCTCTCTATATATATATATATATATATATATGTAATATATATTTGTTTATTTATTTATTTCTACACACCATGGAATACTACTCAGCTATAAAAAAGAATAAAATCATGTATTTCACAATGGAACTGAAGTCTGAAATAACTGAAATAACTCAGAATCAGAGTGAAATACCACATGGTCTCACTTACAAGTGGGATCTAAACAAACAGTACACATGGATGTAGGGGATTTGAGGGGATGAGGGGAAAATACACATTGTAGACTACAATTGGTGGCAGGGTGGAAGGTGGGTGATGGTCGAAAAATTACTTATTGGGTAAAATGTTTACCATTTGAGTGACAGGTATACTAAAAGCCCAGACTTCACTACACAATATATCAATGTTACAAAATTTCACTTGTACCCTCTAAGTCTATTTAAAAAAATAAAAATGATAAATAAAAAAATAAAATTCCTACATGGACCAAAGTTAATATGTGACTTCAAATTCATCTCTGTAGACAATCTCATTTTGTGTTTTGTTCTCTTAATTTTGCTTGACAAGTTTCTCAGTATTTAATGCTCACTTGTAGAATCACAAACTGTAATACTTTGCATTTCCATTTTACTTTGACATGCATAATCTCACTGGTTCTTTACAAATTTGTGAAGAAGACAGATAAGGTACTGCTACACTAATTAATTAATAAATGTTGTGCAAGAGAGATTAAGTGGCTTATTGCATGTCATACAGCAATGATGCAGCATAGTTGAATGCATAAACAATTTTCTCCAAGCCTGTAGCCAATCTGATTGTGGATTTCTTCCCCTTGGCACTTCTTATGAGAAATCAAGATTAAAAAAAAAAACTCATTAATATAGACTACTGATAATCCTAATCCTACAAAATAAAAGATTGGTAACAATTCAGAATAAAAGTTCAAAATGAAACATGAGATATGTGGAGGAGGAAACAGGGTTACCACGTGCCCTAGTCCTTTTATATAGCTGCTAATGGATATGATAAATTGACATTTGATGGTTAAACGTAACTTTACATGTATAAACATCTAGGGGATTTTCAGAACATCTTGAAAGTGTTTTTCCTGGAGTTTATTTTCCTAAGCTAGTCAATAAGATTGAAGCAACACAATTTAACATAGTAAATTGTTTTTATTTTTCAACTACTATCAAATGTTACTTTCACTTGGACTCAAGGCCTTGCCCTGGACTTTGCCGTTATCTCTATCTTAATCCTTGAAATAACTTTCGTTACTATCCCTGGCTCAAATAAAGTTTCTCCTTCCCTTGCTGCAAGTATAACGAGGTTTAGGTCTCACTTTCTTTAAACCTGGTATTTCCATCCAATTTTTCTGTGACTCCTGTGTTTATATCCTTAACTCTTCAATCTGGAAGTTAGAATTCCCTCCCTTTCATCATTTTCTTCTTAGAAACTTGAAACTCTCTGCCCATCCACCAGTCCTTCCTCTGTCAATAAATTTCTGATTCTACAACTGAGTTTCTAAGCATTAATGAAGAAAATCAGTCGGCTGTGTAGATTGGTGATAAAATAACATACCTTATCTTTATCCTCAATAATGCCAGCACATTATTCTGTTTCCGTTATCTGTTCCTTCTCCAATTCTTTCCTGCAGTAATTTCAAATTTTACCCATGTCTTCAACCTCCTATATTTGCCTTTCTTCTTTTTTGAGAAAACTAACTTCTGTTTCTCATAAAAAAACAGACATCAAGGTAATAACACTTTTTCATTCTATATGTCCCTGCCCCACCTAACCATGTATTTGTATCAACTATTTTTACAATTTTTCCTTCAATACCATTGGGAACATGTTTCTTCTCTTACCCAAGGCACAGGTGGAATATGTAGCTATTTGTGGCCCAAATGTGTTTTGCTTCTTCATAGGAGTTGCTGTCCCCAATCTTTCCTTTATTTTGAAATCCTACTCTCCTTTTCCTGTTTGCCCAGCAGCTGTATGTGACCACGGCTCTTCTTTTATTGTCAAGCAAGTTAAAACATTCACCTCCATAAGTCTATACTCAGTGCTTTAGTGGTATTACGTTTCTATTTATACTTTAACATTTTTGCTATAAATGCTTAATATATAGCAAAAAGTCTATAAAAAAATAAACACATATTGACAATTTACCTAGCTTAAGATATGGAAAATCACCAAGAAATATGGAGCATCCTGTATGCTACTACATCACTTTATATTTCCCAAGAAATAAAAACCATCTAGTATTTTATATGCTTTTTTTTGGATTTTACCATATATATTTATATATATATATTTTAGCATATATATATCTGTTGTGTTTTAAATAAATTATTCTATATAATGTGCATTGTTACATGATTTGAGTTTTTTCAATTTGTTGCTTTGAAGTCTTTGCATATTGATATGTGTTGTTTTATTTTATTTCTATTCACAATTGTATAATATTCATTTTATGAAAATGCCCTAAGGTGCAGTGGCTCACGCCTGTAATCTCAGCACGTTGGGAGGCTGAGGCAGGTGGATCACCTGAGGTCAGGAGTTCGAGACCAGTCTGACCAGCATTGTGAAACACCGTCTCTCCTAAAATACAAACAATTAGCCAGGTGTGGTGGCAGATGCCTATAATCCCAGCTACTCAGGAGGCTGAGGCAGGAGAATCGCTTGAACGTGGGAGGTACAGGTTGCAGTGAGTCGAGATCACACCATTCCATCCAGCCTGGGCAACAAGAGCAAAACTCCATCTCACACACACACACACACACACAAAAAAAAAAAAAAAAAAAAAAAAAAAAAGAAAAAAGAAAGAAAGAAGAAAGAAGGAAAGAAAAGAAAATGCCCTAAGGTGTTTATCCATTCAACCGCTGCTTTTGAGAATGCGGCCTGTTTCTAAATTGTTTTATAATAAACAATGAAGATATATATTCATGCCCATGTATCTTGGTAACATTTTTAAGGCTTATATTATCTCTTTTTGTAGTAAATTTTAGTGGATATGATTTTAATATGTTAGAAGTTATTACTGTTATAATGCGCATTTTGACTTTTGTCCTACTTAGAGAATTCTTCTCTGCTGAAAGTTGATAAAAATATTTTCCCGTATTTCTCCTAAAAATTTTAAAATTTTTTATATGTTGAATTTTACATGTAAGTCCTTCATACAACAGCAATTGTTTTGATAAATGCTGTAGATAGAATTTAAAATGTATTTATTAAAAAATAAATTGCATATTGATCTAAAATACTAGTTCTTTTAAATGTCAGATTCTCAATTAAGGCCTTGGAAAATTTTATGTTAGTGTCAGCTAAGTATATGCACATAAATATACACACACACAGATTATATGCTTTTTCTCATTGATTAATTTTTCTTTTTATAACTGAAATCCATGATCTTTGTTATATTATTATTGAACTAATGTAAACTTTTAATATTATTTAAAACATTCTTTATTCAATACAATACAAATGCTCATAGGTTTTCATTACAAGTTTATCTTTATAAATATAGAATTTGTGAATATTAATTGTATGTATTAGGTATAATTTATTTTCTGCTTTTTTATTAAAAAAACTTTGGAATTATCTCTGAATTTGTAAAACTACATCTAAAACTTGATAGTCATTCAGGCATCGATAATATTAAATAAGTTACAATGTATAAATTTGAAGTAATTAAGGTCAAACTTTCTCCCTCCTTTTCTGAGGAACATGGTTCTTCTAGATCTGCATTCTATTTTTGAATCATCATATAATTCATGTACTTAAAGTGTTTATTTTCTTATTAACTTACCCACTTACATCTCCAACCATTACCTATTTTTTGAGCTTATGAATTTTGACTTAGGATTTTAGATGTAACTTTGATGTCGAATATACATATCAACTTCATTCTTATATTCCTTCCTACCTGCTTAGCCAACGCAACCTATTTTTCTTTTTTTTTTTTTTTTTTGAGACAGAGTCTTGCTCTGTCGCCCAGGCTGGGGTGCAGTGGCCGGATCTCAGCTCACTGCAAGCTCCGCCTCCCAGGTTTAGACCATTCTCCTGCCTCAGCCTTCCGAGTAGCTGGGACTACAGGCGCCCGCCACCTCGCCCGGCTAGTTTTTTGTATTTTTTAGTAGAGACGGGGTTTCACCGTGTTAGCCAGGATGGTCTCGATCTCCTGACCTCGTGATCCTCCCGTCTCGGCCTCCCAAAGTGCTGGGATTACAGGCTTGAGCCACCGCGCCCGGCCAACGCAACCTATTTTTCTTTGAGGCTTCCACAGTGCTATTTATGGAATCATTATCCACATAGTTGCTCAAGTGCTAATTTTAGGACATACTGTTAATTGTCTTTTTTATTTTTAGCCCCATACTTAATCCATAAATAATTCACATCTACTTACAACTAATGCCTTTCTATAACTAAGTCTAGCTTGAAAATATGACTTACGTGATTACACTTTATCTGTTCCATTACAATTCATAGTCAAGTCATGTTCAGCTCTCAACAGGACTGCTGCAATAACTTACTGACTTCCTTTATCCTTAATTAAATACTTGCCCAACAAAATCCATTTTTCATGAAGGATTTAGAAATATCATGTTAATTATCTGGTTAAAATATTTCAGTTTCTTATATTATGCTTAGAATGAAATTTAAATACTGTCTTAGAGTCAGAACTATGCCTACTTTCCATAAATCCCCAGCCATTTCAGATCCTCTTTAGCTAATTATACTAAAGACGAATTCATTTGTTGTTTTTTTCTTGAATGACCTGTTTTTCCTAACTCTGGACTTTTACATTTTTTTCTTTCTGCCTTGAATGCTCTGCAATTTCATATTTGTATTCTGCTTTACAGTCTATATTCTCTTCTCTGCTAAACTGGCTTTGCAGTGTGGCTCCTGTATTCACACTTTTTGACATTATTCCCTCCCACAGTCATTTCCTATCACATAAATCTGTTCTTTTTATTTATAGTAGTTAACAGTATAGAAAATTATATTATTCATGTCTTTGTTTACTTATTCATTATCAAACTTGCTTCAACTACCATGCTCTGTTCTTTCCTGTTTAGTGTCTTATCCCCATTACCTTTCAAAATGCCTGGCATCTGGCACTATTGAACAAAATGGGTGATCAATAGATACTTTTTGAATCATTGAATATATGAAAAGTATACAACATCCATATGTACACCTACATTTTTTTAAAGAATTATTTACCCTGGCATTTTATTATGTTGCTTGGTTTTCCCAAATCTATGTGATAGGTTTTGCTTTGAATAAGTAAGCTGACTTAAATAGCCATAAACCGATGAAATGAAGAAACACAACAAGTAATGATTTAGAATGCAGCAACAGTAGATTAAATAGAATAGTCAATTATATAAAATCTATAACATTTTAATTTGATAAAATTATGTGCTAAATGGATTTGAAAACTTTATATTACTTTTAGATAATATATATTAAGCCTGAGATGTACACATACATGTATATGTATATGTATACACATATATATTATTCTAGTTATGATACACTTTTAACACTTAAGTATTTTTTGGCACAACAACTTTATGAAAATCAGTGCAATGAGATATTTCTTCATTATAATTTTTTTTTTACATATAATGCCCAAAGGAAAGTAAAGTGCAGTAGCTCATTCTAATAAAGTAGCAAATGTGGATTGGATAATGTGGATTTTGAACATTCTGAAAAGTGGTGTTGACAGACTACAAATTCTTTTATTTCAAAGGGAATTTTCACTACATTAAGTTTCTGAAGATCGTGTGAATAGTATACACAGACTTAGAAAAATTTGCTATTGCCCTGCCTCCTACCCAACTTTAGTCAGGAACAGTCATCTTTAATGATAAGTGCATGATCCTAACTCAAATAGTAACACAACAACCTTGTTGAGAACTTTTGTTATGAGCAAGTGTTTGATAACAAAATAAAACAGATGTCATATTTATATCTCTGATTAAGGTTTTTGAATACAATTTAGGATGAGATACTGTTCTGAGTTCTTACATTTATTATAGAATCACCAAAAAATAGAAACAATAATATAATGAAAGAGATTCTTACAGCCCACTCTTTAGAGAAAGTCGTATTTTTTGTGAAGGGTAAGATACATAAACATTGACTATTATCAAGTAGAAGTTGGTAATATTTCTATTTTTATTCTATTTAGAAAGGTAGGAATCTATAGTAGAATGAGTTAGTGACAAAGAGGAAAAATATTATTTTATTACTACATTTTACTGATTTTCTGGAGAAGTTGGTACCAAGTGCTAAATTCATGTATTTCAGTAGCCCCATTAAGATCAAAGGGACAATAATATTAATGACTTTCCTCATGATATTGTATAGATTATAAATTGAGTGAGGGTAAAATGTGTTGTGTGCATGCGATAAGTATATCTGTTGAAAATTTTTATCTGTAAGACTTTAAGGAAGATATCTTTGAAAAGTTCCAGCTCGTTAATTATGTATATTGTCATTATGGTTCTTGAAAATGTTGACTTTAAACTACCTGGCATTAATTGAAGATCCTAATTTTTCTTAAAAATATGTCTAAGTTTTTCAAAATTTGTGCAGAAACTCTTTTCAACTATATCATAACAGTGAGTTAATACATATTAGAGAAGAAGTAATGGCAAAAGTTATTTATAATAATCAGAAACATTGTACACTGTAGATTTAAGTGATTATGATACCAAGTTTAGTTGAACTTTGGAGAATTGTTTAGAGTGGTCAAATATATGCAAATCTGAATAGAGATTGAGTATTTTATTATAAAAGATTGGGAATAAGCTTAGTCAACTAATTTTGCTTTCAGTAAGAAAAAAATAGTACTTTACATTTAATTACTGATATAAGAAAATATTTACAGATCAAGAAGGTTATTGAATAAAAATCATCTGGAATATATGCTTATTGAGATTGTTTGCCCTTCAAAGAAGCTTACTCTAGAAAGGAAAAAAAAATAAAAGCTTGGTGATTTCAGGAATCTTTAATACGTGCTTTCTTCAGGTAATAGGTAAAGAAACTTCACTGAAGTTATTACCTGTTGATACAGAGACACACTGGTAACTTTAGGTGAGATTAATTTCAAAATCTCTTAATGTCATAATCAAATACATTCATGTTGGTAAATTATGATGTTTTTCATATATGATTGGCAGTCCTTTTTGGTGTTACATCTTATATGCCATATATTCTAAATGTCAAAATGGGTGTTAATATAGTCAGAAATCGATATGTGTGATTTAGTGTAAGATAAAGTATAGATAAAAGTATAAAATAAAGTGTAAGATAAAAACTTTTGGTAAGAAAATTACGAACTTCCTCCTTTTTCATTAATTGAAACCTCTATGTTATATTCATGGGTACATGTGCAAGTACGTTACATGGATATGTTGCATAAAGCTAAGGTTTGGGATATGAATGATCTCGCCACCAAGGTAGTGAGGACAGTACTCAATAGTTCATTTACCAACCCTTGCCCCCTCCTTCCTCCACTAGTAATCCCCAGTGTCTGTTGTTGCCGTGGTTATGTCCATGAATATCTAGTATTTAGCTCCTACTTGTAAATGATAATATGCATCATTTGGTTTTCTGTTTCTGCATTAATACTTAAGGATAATGGCCTCCAGCTACATACATGTTGCTGCAAAGAACTTTTTTTCTTTTCTTACAGCTGCCTAGTATTCCGTGGTATATGTATACTACATTTTCTTTATCCAATCCACTACCAATGGACATTTAGGTTTATACCATGTATTTGCTATTGTGAGTAGTGCTGCAATGAACATACACGTACATGTGTCTTTTTGGTAGAAAGATTTATTTTCCTTTGGATATATATCCAGTGATGGAATTGCTGGGTTGGATGGTAACTCTGCTTTAAGGTCTTGGAGAAGTCTCCAAACTGCTTTCCACAGTGGCCACCAACAGCATATAAGCAATCCCTTTTCTGCACAACTTCGACAGCGTCTGCTGTTTAGAAAGGTAGGAACTTTTCAATAATAAAAGTCATTCTGACTAGTGTGAGATAATATCACATTGTAGTTTTGATTTTCATTTCCCTGATGATTAATGATGTGGAACATTTTTTTCATATGTTTGTTGTTCACTTGTATATCTTATTTTAAAAAGTGTCTGTTTTTTTGCCCACTTTTTAATGGGACTGTTTTTGCTTTTTGAATTAAGTTCCTTAGAAATTCTTGATATTAGACCTTTGTCTAATGCATAGTTTGCAAATATTTTCTCTCATGCTGTAGGTTGTGCTTTCTCCGTTCATAGTTTCTTTTGCTGAGCAGAAGCCTCTTTAGTTTAATTATGTCTCACTTGCCAATTTTTGTTTTTGTTGCCATTGCTTTTGAGGACTTAGTCATAAATTCTTTCCAAATGCCAATGTCCAGTATAGTGTTCCCTAGGTTTTCTTCTAGAGTACTTAGAGTTTGAGGTCTTACATTTAAATTTTTAACTCATATTAAGTTAACTTTTGTGTATTATGAAAGGTAGGTTCCAGTTTTATTCTTCTGTATATGGTTAGCCAACTATCCCAGCACCATTTATTGAATAGGGATCTCTTTCCCTGTTGCTTACTTTTGTCAACTTTGTCAAAGATCAGATGATTGTAGGTGTGTGGCTTTATTTCTGGATTCTCTATTCTGTTCCATCTGTTTATGTCTGCGTTTGTACTAGTTCTATACTATTTTGCTTACTGTAGCATCCTAGTATATTTTGAATTTGGGTAATATAATACCTTCAATATTGTTCTTTCTGCTTAGGATTGCTTTGTCTATTCAGGCTCTTTTTGGTGACATATGAATTTTAGGATTTTTTTTTCCATATTCTATGAAAAATGACATTGGTAGTTTGAGAAACAGTATTAAATTTGTAGATTACTTTGGCAGACTGAGAGTCATTTGAATGGCTCAGACTGTGGCCATTTTAATGATATTAATCCCTCCAATCAATGATCATGGAATGTTTTTCCATTTGTTTGTGTCATCTATGATTTCTCTCTGCAGCAGTTTGTAATTCTCCTTGTAGACATCTTTTGCCTCCTTGGTTGGTGTATTTCTAGGTATTTTATTGTTTTGTCACTACTAGTGGGATTTTGTTCTTTATTTGGCTCTCAGTCTGAATGTTATCAGTATATAGAAATGCTACTGATTTTCATACTTTGATTTTGTATCCTGAAACTTTACTAAAGTTATGTACCAGTTCTAGGAGCCTTTTGGCATTGTCTTTAGGGCTTTTTATTTATAGAATCATATCATCAGCAAAGAGTGATAGTTTGACTTATTGGATTCTTTTATTTCCTTCTCTTGCCTGATTGCTCTGGCTAGAACTTCCAGTTTCATGTTGAATAGGAGTGGTGACAGCGGACATCCCTGTCTTGTTCCAGTTCTCAAAGTGAGTGCTTCCAGCTTTTGCTCATTCAGTATGATGTTGGTTGTGGATTTGTCACAGATGGCTCTGTAAACTTTTCCTTATAGAAAAGTTTTCAAGGAAAATTTAGAGGGCATATAGAAAGCTAGTTTCAGGCCCAGTTGGCAAATTAACATCAGTAGCTAAATCTTCAAGTTCTAAAAACGTATGCATATAAGCACACACACATTCACATGTGCACACATACACACACAAAGGGAAGAAGAAATAAATTGGGAGAACTTCAGTTATACTTAGAATAAATAAAATACCTTAGTTTAAGATTTGAGGAAAGACAGTGAATAAAATATAAGATTAATCATAGCCTCCATTTTTGTAATCTATTAACTAAAATATTGGATTCACAATGTTTAGTCTACATGTAATCACTTGTCTTAATCTCTATTTATAGATTGCAAAGATGACAAACAAAAAACCAATGGCATATTGGTTATTAGTATACGAGGCTTGTATGTCTAAAATAGTGCTCAGGTATGAATAATGTGTGTGTGTGTATATATATATATATATTTTCTCCAATTAAGTAGTATCAATTATTTGAAAAGAAGTGTTTTTTTTTTCATTTTGTGTGTACAGAGTAGGCATATATATTTATGGGGTGCATGAGATATTTTGATGTATGCATACAATATGTAATAATCACATCAGGGCAAATGGGGTATTTATTACCTCAAGTATTTATCCTTTGTGTTACAAACAATCCAATTATATTCTTCAGTTATTTTAAAAGGTACAATTAAATTATTATTGACTCTAGTCATCCTGTTGTGCTATCAAATAGTAGGTCCTATTAATTATATGTAATAATATTTTGTACCCACTAAACATCCCAACTTTCTCCCCACCTACCTGTTACCCTTCCTAGCATCTGGTAACCATCATTCTGCTCTCTATCTCCATGAGTTCAATTGTTTTAATTTAGCTCCAAAAATAATAAGTGAGAACATGTGAAGTTTGTCTTTCTGTGTCTGGCTTATGTCACTTAATATAATGACCTCCAACTCCAACCATGTTGTTGCAAATGATAAGATACAATTATTTTTATGGCTAAATAGTACTCCATTGTGTATATGTATCATATTTGCTTTATCCATTCAGTTGCTGATGGACATTTAGGTCAGTTGTAACTTTTGGCTATTGTGACTAGTGCTGCAGTAAACATGGGAGTGCAGCTATCTCTGTGATACACTGATTTCTTTTCTTTTGATATATACCTAACAGTGGGATTGCTTGTTCATGTGGTATCTCTATTTTTCAGTATTGAGGAAACATCAAGCTTTCCTCCATAGTTGTTGTACTAATTTACATTCCCACTAACAGTGTATGAGGGTTCCCTTTTCTCCACATACTTGTCAGCATTTTTTGTTGCCTGTCTTTTAGACAAAAACCATTTTAACTGGAGTACACTGATATCTCATTGTAGTTTTAATTTGCATTTCTCTAATGATCAGATGATGGCAAACACCTTTTTATATACCTGTTTTTCATTTGCATGTCTTCTTTTAAGAAATATCTATAGAAGGGACATACCTCAAGGTTATAAAAGTCATCTATTACAAACCCACAGCCCATATCATACTAAATAGGAAAAAGTTGAAAGCATTCCCCCTGAGAACTGAAACAAGACAAGGATGCTCAATTTCACTACTTCCATTCAACATAGTACTGGAAGTCCTAGCCAGAGCAATCAAAACACGAAAGAAAGAAAATGCATCCAAATCAGTAAAAAGGAAGTCAAACTGTCACTGTTCACCATCGATGGGATTACATACAAAGACCTGAAAATTCATCCAAAAAGCTCTTAGATCTAATAAATAAATTCAATAAAGTTGAAGGATACAAAATCAATGTACACAAATTAGTAGCACCACTATACACCAACAATGACCAAGCTGAGAATCCAATCAAGAACCCAATCCCTTTTACAGCAGATGCGAAAAATTAAGTATATAGGAATATACCTAACCAAGGAGGTGAAATATCTCTACAAGGAAACCTACGAAACACTGCTGAAAGTAACCATCGATGACACAAACAAATGGAAACACATCTCATGCTTATGGATGGGTAGAACTAATATTGTGAAAATGACCTTACTGCCAAAAGCAGTTTACAGATTCAATGCAATTACTATCAAAATAATATCATCATTCTTCACAGAACTAAAAAAGAAATCTAAAATTCTTATGTAACCAAAAAAGGTCCCACATAGTCAAAGCAAGATGAGGCAAAAAGAACAAATCTGGAGGCATTACATTACCTGACTTCAAACTAAACTACAAGGCTATAATTACCAAAAACATCATGGTACTGGTATAAACATAGGCTTATATACCAATGGAAAAAAAATAGAGAATCCAGAAATAAAGCCCCATACTTACAGTCAACTGATTTTTGACAAAGCACACAAAAACATAAAGTAAGGAAAAGACACCCTATTCAATAAATGGTGCTGGAATAATTGGCAACCCACATGTCAAACAATGAAACTGAATCCTCATCTCTCACTGTATGTAATGATCAACTCAAGATGGATGAAAGACTAGAATCTAAGACCTGAAACCATAAAAATTCTGGAAGATGACATTGGTAAAACTCTTCTAGACATTGGCTTAGGCAAATAGTTCATGACCAAGACATCAGAAGCAAATGCAACAAAACCATAGATAAATAGATGCAACCTAATTAAACTAAAATGCTGCACAGCAAAGGAAATAATCATCAGAGTAAACAGACAACCCACACTGTGGGAGAAAATATTCTCAAAATACACATCTCACAAAGGACTAATATTCAAAATCTACAAGGAACTCAAACAAATCAGCCAGAAAAAAAAAAAAAAATCCCCAAAGTGGGTAAAGGACATGAATAGACAATTGTCAAAAGAAGATATACAAATGGGCAACAAACACATTAAAAAATGCTTAATATTACTAATTATCAGGAAAATCCACATTAAAACCACCATGTGGGCTGGGTACAGTGGCTCACGCCTGTCATCCCAGCACTTTGGGAGGCCGACACGGGCAGATCACGAGGTCAGGAGATGGAGACCATCCTGGCTAACATGGTGAAACCCCATCTCTAATAAAAATACAAAAAAATCAGCCCCGCAGTGTGGCGGGTGCCTGTGGTCCCAGCTACTCAGGAGTCGGAGGCAGGAGAATGGCATGAACCTGGGAGGTGGAGTTTTCAGTGAGCCAAGATCACACCACTGCACTCCAGCCTGGGTGATAGAGCGAGGAGACTCTGTCTCAAATAAAATAAAAAAATAAAACCACCATGCTATCCCACCTTACTCCTGTAAGAATGGCCACAATTAAAAAATCAAAAAATAATAGATGTTGACATGAATGTGGTAAGAAGGCAACACTTTTACACTGCTGATGAGAATGTAAACTAGCATAACAACTATAAAAATCATATGGAGATTCCTTAAAGGACTAAAAGTAGAATGACTAGTTGATCTAGCAATCCCACTACTGGATATCTACCCAGAGGAAAATATTAACAAGTCATCATATGAAAAAGACACTTGCACACACGTTTATAGCAGTACAATTCAAAATTGCAAAAATATGGAGCATGCCTAAATGCTCATAAACCAACAAGCAGATAAATAAAATGTGGCGTATATATACCATAGAATACTACTCAACCATAAAAAGGAACAAAATAATAGCACTCATAGCAACCTGGGTGGAGTTGGAGACAATTATTCTAAGTGAAATAACTCAGGAATAGAAAATCAATATTGTATGTTCTCACTTATGAGTGAGAGCTAAGCTATGAAGATGCAAAGGCATAAGAAAGATATAATAGGCTGGGTGAGGTGGCTCAGGGCTGTAATCCCAGAACTTTGGCAGGCCAGGGAGGGCGGATCATGAGGTCAGGAGTTTGAGACCAGCCTGGCCAATATGGTGAAAGTCCATCTCTACTAAAAATACAAAAATTAGCAGGCGTGGTGGCAAGCACCTATAGTCCCAGCTACTCGGAAGGCTGAGGCAGGAGAATCACTTGAACCTGAATGTGGGAGGTGGAGGTTGCAGTGAGCCGAGATCGCAGCACTGTGCTCCAGCCTGACTACAGGGTGAGACTCTGTCAAAAAAAAAAAAAAAAAAAAGATAAAAGAATTATATAATAAACTTTGGGAACTTGGGAGGAAGGCTGGGAGGGGACTGAGTACATTGTACACTGCTCGGGTGACAATTGCACCAAAATCTCAATAATTACCACTAAATAACTTATCCATTTAACCAAAAATCACCTGTTCCCTGAAAACTATAGAAATAAAATTAAAAAGAAAAAACTTGAATCTTGAAAAAAAGAGAGAAATTTATGTTCAGATATTTGCTCTTTTTTTAATCATATGGGCAAAAATTCATAAAATTTAAACTATTATATTTTTTCCAATATAGTTTTTTGAGCTTCTTCTATATTATGGTTAGTAATAGTTGTCAAGTTGGTCTTTTGCAAATATTTTCTCCCATTCTGTGGATTGCCTCTTCACTTTGTTGTTTGTATCGTTTGCTGTGCAGAAGGTTTTTAATTTGATGTGATGATCTCCTTTATCTATTTTTGCTTTGGTTGCCTGTGTTTGTAGGGTATTACTCAATAAATCATTGTCCAGTCCAATGTCCTGGAAAGTTTCCCTGAAGTTTTCTTTCAGTGGTTTCTTATTTCAAGGTCTTAGATTTAAGTCTTTAATGGATTCTGATTTGATTTTTGTATATGGCAAGATATAGTAGTCTAGTTTCATTCTTTTGCATATGAATATTTAGTTGTACTAGAACCACTTACTGAAGAGAGTGCCCTTTCCTCATTGTATGCTCTTGGCATTTTTGTCAAAAATGAGTTCATTGCAGATGTATGGATATTGTTCTGGGTTGTCTCTTCTATTCCATTGGTCTATGTGCCTGTTTTTTATGTTAGTACCAACCTTTTTATTTAGGATAGCTCTGTAATTTAATTTCAAGTCAGATAATATGATTCCTCTAGTTTTATTCTTTTTGCTCAGGATAGCTTTGGCTATTCTGGGTCATTTATGGTTGCATTTAAATTTTAAGATTGTTTTTTCTGTTTCTGTAAAGAATATCATTTGTATTTTGAGAAAGATTGCACTGAATCTGTACTATTCAGATAGAATACGGAATTCTTTGGGTAGTATTGATGTTTTAACAATATTGATTCTTCCAATTCATGAACATAGAATATGTTTCTGGTTTTTTTTTTTTTTTTTTTTTTTTTTTTTTTTTTTTTGTGTGTGTGTGTGTGTGTGTGTGTGTGTTGTGTGTCTACTTCAATTTATCTCCTTAATGTTTTATAGTTCTCAGTGTAGAGATCTTTCACTTCTTTGGTAAAGTTTATTTCTAGGTATTTAATTTTATTATAGCTATTGTAAATGGGATTGTTTTCCTAATTTATTTTTCAGATTGTTCGCTGTTGGCATATAGAAATGCTACTGATATTTGTATGTTGATATTGTATTTGAATTTACTGACTTTGTTTATGTTTCAACAGTTTTTTGGTCTTTAGGTTTTTCCAAATATAAGATCATATCATCTGCAAACAAGGATAATTTGACTTCTTCCTTTCCAATTTTGATTCCCTTTCTCTCTTTCTCTTGTCTGACTATTCTAGCTAGGATTGCCAGTACTGTGTTGACTAAGTGATAAAAGTAGGCATCCTTGTCATATTCCAGATCTCAGAGGAAAGGCTTTCAGTTTTTAATCATTCAATATGATACCAGCTGTGGGTCTGTCATATATAGCTTTAATGTGTTGAGGTAAGTTCCTTCTTTACTCAAATTTTTTAAGGTTTTATCATGAAGGATGTTGAATTTTATCAAATGCTTTTTCAGCATTGATTGAAATAATAACATGGTTTTTATTTTGTTATTCTGTTGATATGTGTCACATTGATTTGTGCATGCTGAATCATCTTATACCCTTGAAATAAATATGACTTGGTCATGATGAATGATATTTTTGATGTGTGCTTGAATTTGGTTTACTAGTATTTTGCTGAGAATTTTTGCATCAATGTTCATCAGAGATATTGGCCTGTAGATACCTTTTTCGATGTGCCTCTAGTTCATTATTGAAGTGGCGTCATTTGTCTGGGATAATACCCAAGCTTTGTTTTCTCACACCAAGGAAATCAAGGATGCAGCATGCCAGAGTGGGGTTAAAAGTAGAAGTTTCAGAGACAAAGAAGGGCAAGAGCTCTCTGAGCAGAGGGCTCCCAGAGAAAATTGGGTTGCCACTTCTGTGGTGAACTGCAGGGGGTTTAATAGACTAGCTTGAGGAGGTGGTGTCTGATTTACATAAGGCATGAAAGATTAGTTGGATCAGGTGTGCCATTCCATAGCATAAAAAGAAGCTGGAGGCCCCACCCTAGTTTGTTATTATGCAGATAGATTCTCCACCTGGCTGGTGCCATGTTGCTGCTTTTTCACTGCACACATGGTAACAAAGAATACAGAAGATGGAGCTGCCATGTCGAACATGGTAGCCCTTACATATTGGCACAGCTACCCTCAGGTAGCCCTTATACATTGGCACAGCTGCCTGCATTCACCTATGCAAGCTTTGAGCTTACTTATCTATGTCTGCAGCTTGATTTTTCAGGATGCTCTTTGTTAGAAAATAAATGACTTGGGGGCTGCTTTTTGTTAAAGGGAAGCCCTGGTGAGGACTTTTTTTTACCCTTACTATCTGCCTAAATAATTTATTTTTAGCTCCTGTATCAGTATCAGGGTAATACCGGCATCGTAGAATGAGTTTGGAAGTACTCCCTTCTACATTATTTTTCAGAATAGTTTGAGTAAGATTGGTATTAGTTCTTTCAGTGGTAAAATTCAGCAATAAAACTATCAGGTCCCAAGTTTTTCTTTGCTGGGAAACTTTATTATGGCTTTTGTCATGTTACTTGCTATTGGTCTGTTGAGGTTTTAGATTTTTCATGGTTAAATCCTGATAACTTGTATGTGTCTAGGAGTATATTCATTTCTTCCAGATTTTCCAATTTATTTGTATAGAGATGCCCATAGTATTCTCTAATGATCCTTTACATTTCTGCAATATTGGTTGTAATATCCCATTTTTCATATCTGATTTATTTGTTTGGGTCTCTTCTCTTTTCTTAGCTCTTCTGGCTAAAGGTTTGTCAATTTCGTTTATCTTTACAAAAACCAACTTTTCATTTTGTTGATATTTTGTATGGTTTTCTGCATTTCAATTTCATTTATTTCTGTTCTGATCTTTATTATTTCTTTTCTTCTACTACTTTGGGTTTGGTTTGTTCTTTTCTTGTTCTTTAGGAAACATCACTAGGTTCTTTACTGGACGTTTTTCTGCCTTTTTTGATGTTGGCACGTACAGTTATAAACTTCATTTTGAGTATTACTTTCATGGTATCCCATAGGTTTCGGTATGTTTTATTCCCATTATCATTTGTTTCAATAAAATTTTAAGTTTTCTTTTTCTTTTCTTCTTTATAGTTTTCGAGATGGGGTCTCTCTGCGTCATCCAGGCTGGAGTGCAGTGGCACTATCATAGGTCACTGCAGCCTTGACCTCCCAGGCTCAAGCAGTCCTCTCACCCTAGCCTCTCGAGTAGCTGGGACTACAGATATGTAACACCATGCCTGACTATTTTTAAACTTTATGTATAGACAGGGTCTCCCTATGTTTCCAAGGCTGGTCTCAAACTCCTGAGTTCAAGCAATCTACCTTCCTCAGACTCCCACATTGTTAGGATTACAGATGTGAACCACCTCACCCAGGCCCCATTTTCCTCTCGATTTACCCACTGGTCATTCAGGAGCATATTGTTTAACTTCCATGTGTTTGTATAGTTTTCAAAATTCCTCTTCTATTGATTTGTAGTTTTAGTCCATTGTGGTCAAAGGAGATAATAAATATAATTTCATTTTTTTTTTAATTTTTAAAATATTTGTTTTGAGCATAACAAATGGTCTATCCTTGAGAATAACAAATGTGCTGAGGAGAAGAGTGTGTATTCTGCAGCCCTTGGATGAAACATTCTGTAAATATTAATTAGGTCCATTTGGTATTTAGTGCAGATTAAGTCCAATGTTTCTTTGTTGATTTTATTTCTGGATGAAATGGCAACGCTGAAAGTGGCATGTTGAAGATATCAGCTATTATTGTATACTTAAGTGTTAATACCTTTCTCTAGGTTTGGGAAGTTCTGTGTTATTATTTCTTTGAATAAACTTTCTACACCTCTCTACTTTCTGTTTAAGGCCAAGAACTTTTAGGCTTACCCTTTTGAGACTATTTTTTAGATATTGTAGGTGTGCTTCATTTTTTTTTTCTTTTTTCTTTTGTTTTCTCTGTGCACTTTTAAATAACCTGTCTTCAAGCTCACTAATTCTTTCTTTTGCTTGATCAATTCTGCTATTATGAGACTCTGATGCATTATTCAGTATGTCCGTTGCATTTTTCAACTCCAGAATTTCTGCTTGATTATTTTTAATTATTTTAATGTCTGTGTTAAATTTATCTGATAGAATTCTGAATTCCTTCTCTATCTTATCTTGAATTTTGTTGACTTTCCTCAATACAGCTATTTTGAATTCCCTGTCTGAAAAGTCACAAGTCTCTGTCACTCTGAGATTAGACTCTGGTGACTTACTTAGTTTGTTTTGTGAGGTCATGTTATCCTAGATGGTTTTGTTACTTGTAGATGTTTGTTGGTGTATTAGTCAGTTCTCACACTGCTAATAAAGACACCCATAAGACTGGTTGATTTATTAAAAAAAAAAAAAAAAAAAAAGAGGTTTAATTGATTCACAGTTCAGCATGGATGGGGAAGCCTCAGGAAACTTACACTCATGGCAGAAGGGAAAGCAAAAATGTCTTTCTTCACATGGTGTCAGGTAGAAGAAGAAAAAGAGCCAAGTGAAGAGGGAAGTCCCTTATTAATCCCTCAGATCTTGTGAGAACTTACTATCATGAGAATAGCATGGGGGAAAGTGCTCCCATGATTCAATTACCTCCCACCAGGTCTCACCCACAACACAGGGGTTATGGGAACTATAATTAAAGATGAGATTTGGGTGGGGATACAGTCAAACCTTATCAGTTGGTGTCTGGTCTTTGAAGAGTTAAGTATTTATTGTAATCTTAACAATCTAGCTTTGTTTGTATGTTTGTACCTGTCCTTCCTGGGAAGGCTTTCCAGGTATTCAAAGGGAATTGGGTCTTGTGATTTAACTTTTTAATCACTACAGCTTTATCTTAATTAGGGGGCACTCCAATCCAAGTAACGCTGTAGCCCTTGCAGACTTGCAAAGGTAGTACCTTGATAGTCCTGAATAAGATATAGAAGAATTCTCTGGATTTCTAGGCAGAGACACTTGTTCTCTTCCCTTGCTTTATCCCAAACAAATGAAATCTCTCTATCTGTGGTGAACTGCCTGGAGTTAGAGAAGGGGTATATGAGGATTGTTATGGCCACCACCACTTGGACTGTGCTCTGTCTGATCTGAAGCCAGCACAGCACTAGGTCTGCCTAAAGCCTGCTATAACCACTACCTGGCGGCCTATCATCTATGTTCATTAAAGGTTGTAGGGTGCCACATCAACAGATGGCAAAGTAAGCCAGGCTTGGTTCTTCTCTTCAGGGCGGTGGGTTCTCCCAGGCCCCAAGCAAGTCCAAAGGACTTACCATCTGGGAGCCAGAGACTAGAGTCAAATACCTGAGATGTCTGCCCGGTGTTCTGTTGTACTGTAGCTGAGCTGGCATAAAAACCACAAGAGGCAGAATTCCCCACTCTTCTCTCCACCTTCCAAAGAAAGAGCCTTGCCCATGGCCACCAACACCACAGGCCCATGGGGAGTACTACCAGGTTGCCACCGAAGAGAGCCTCAGGTCTCTTCAGTCAAATTGTGGTGAGTGGTGCCTGGTGTGGGACTCACTTTTCAGGGCAGTAGGCTCTCCTCTGGCCCCAGGCAGGTCCAGAAACGTCATCTGAGAGCCAAGGCCTAGAACCGGGGACTCCAAGAGCCTGTTTCGTGCTCTACCCTCTTGTTGTCAAGCTTGTGCCTAAAGTGCAATACAAAGCCCTCTCTACCTTTCCCTCCATTTTTTCTCAAGAAAAAAGAGTCTCTCCCTGTAGCCACCAAAGCTGGGGATGTGCTGAGTCTCAGCTTAAAGCAGAGAGTTTCAGAGACTCACTCAAGTCCTTCAACACAGTACCTGTGTATTGCTGCTGGTTATTCAGGGCCTAAGGGTTCTTCAGTTGCAGATGATGAATTCTTCCAGGACTGGGTCCTTCCCTTCAGGGCAGCTTGTTTGCTTCTGGCCCTGGGTGTGTCTAGAAATGTCATCCAGGAGCTAGGTCCTGGAAAGAGGAACTTGTGACTCTGACTGGTGCCCTATCCTGCTGTGGCTGAGCTGGTAACCAAGATGCAAGAAAAAGTTCTCCCCACTCTTCCCTCTCCTCTCCTCAAGTGGAAGAGAAGAATCCATTTTGGAGCTGTGAACTATGTAGTCTGGAGCTAAGGGAGCTGCAGTGCCAGCGCTCCTTTACCTGTACCAGCTGGTGTCTCAGTAGGTTGTGTTCCCCTCAGTCCACTGGCTCTGAGCCCAGTTCAGTACTAGAACTTGCCTAGGACTTGCAGTCCTTGTGGCCTAGATTGCTTTTCAAGTTCATTTAAGGCCCGATAGCACTTTAGTCTACAGTGGCAAGACTTGTGGGAACTAAGTTTCCAGCCACTGGGCTGGGCAATTCCCCTCTGGCTAGGGCTGGTTTAAATGCTCCCTCCATGGATAGGTGTCAGCCGAGTTCATTCTGGTTTTGTTTTCTGCTGTAACGGGTCAGCTTGGTGCTCTACCCCACCATGGGCGAGCTGATACCTAAGCTGATTTTTGGTTCTTATGAAGGTGCTTTGTGTGCATGTGTACGTAGTTGTTAGTTGTCACATTTGATGTTCTTGTGGGGAGGATGAGCAGTGGAGGCTTCTCTCTATCTTGCTCTGCCTCCTCCTCTGAAGAGAAGTGTTTACATCTAACATGCAGGTAAATTTGTCAAAACTCAGATACAAGGAAGATAGGTAGAAGTAAATTTAAAACAATAAAATTCAAGTACATATTAATATATTAAATAATTCAATGAATACATTCAATATAGCAATCTATATAAACATTGAGTACCATCATTTCTTTTTTGATGATATGGTGTCAAAATGATCTCAGTTATTATTTGGAATTATAAAAGACTTCATATATGATTGAATACTTGTACATGATTTCTATTTTCAAGGAACTTGTACCTATTTTCAAGCTACCTGTACACATTGACTGAATGGTTCAAAGGAAGGATGATTAATATTTTAAATATGGCTATACATAATATTTAGTTCTTTTCTGAAGTAAATTTTTGAAGCAAAATTATGTTTTTACTAATGAGATCTAGGGCCAATATTTTTCTTTAATGTAATATCTTTCTCCATTTATTTAATAGTCTTTATCCTTTCTGAAATTTTCACTTTGTCTTAAATAGTTTTATCTCTAGCTCATTTGAATACATTTACTTATGTCTCTGAAGGAACATATTAATATGATTTTTATGTAAATTTCCATATTCTTATGAATTTACTTGACCTCGTATTTAAATTTATTGAAAAAATAAAGATAAAGATAACTACAAAACTAGTAAAGAAGTGAATAGCAAAATTCCTCCATTTCTTATGTGTTTGCTGCTGTTGCTATAGCCACTGAATTACTTGCCTTCAGCATAAGACTTGGCCTTCAGATTGACTTCAGGCTTCAACGTTATGTATGTATACTATAGGATATCTTTTTATTTGTTTACCAATGGAGATGGAATTCCTGTAAGATAATACACACCTGAAGAACACATACTGATAAATTTTAAT
Source organism: Macaca fascicularis (assembly GCF_037993035.2). Taxonomy (NCBI): domain Eukaryota; kingdom Metazoa; phylum Chordata; class Mammalia; order Primates; family Cercopithecidae; genus Macaca; species Macaca fascicularis. The sequence continues at coordinate 56,400,945 of NC_088391.1, read as the reverse complement.
TTGCATAGGCCCAATGGTAAGAAAAACTGTGCATATATGGATTTCTCCAAAATATTTTATTTGCCATACAAGGCTATTAATATCTTTTATCTACCATTGTGTGAAATAAGTTTTCACCCTGATATGCTCTTTTGATTACTGTAACTTTGAAACATCTTCAGCTTTGCCCTCTTTACTGAAATTCTTTTTAACTTAAATAAATCTTATTCTGGTAAAATTGTAAAACTACCAGTTTATTCACTTCTTTATTTTATTTGCATGATACACTATTCTTTTATGATGTAAAACCCTTGGATCAATATATCTTTTATCATTTGTTTTTAATTACAACCATTAACTTTTCAGTGACTTGAAAAATAATAAATTCATAAATCAGTTAAGTTTTGTTACTTTACTGCCTGCTATAGATGTATTCTGAAGTCACAGGTGTACTGACAATGGCTAAGATAAAATAAGAAAATTGAAGCAAAAGATAAGCTAAGAAGTTTAGAAATTGGAAATAAAGAAATCAGAACAATCAGATTATCTTTGAAGATTACCGTTATACAATGTAATGACATAAAAGATGTGCAAAGCACATCTCAAAGGAATGCCATTCACAAAGATCACAATAAAAATTTGTTCCCCTGGAGTTTTATGGTGTTGTAGCCTTGAAATCATTTTTATGAGCAGTTTAAACAAAGAAAAATTCAAAGAAGGCAATGAAAAGGTAAATATGTTAAAAAAATGCTTTTCATAAAATTTTATTTGTAAATATGCATTTTTACATTTTTAAAGATTATTGATAGTTATGGGATAATTAAACATGTAGATGTGAAATATATGAGAACAAGAACAGAACAAGTAGGAAAGGGGCAAATGGAATTAAACTAGTTACTATAAGATTTTTACACTGTTCAGGATATAGAATAATATTATTTGAGGAATACATTAATGGCAAAGAAACGTGCTCTATTGTCTAGAAAAAAACAGGGAAATGTACCTAAGAAGTCAATATATAAGATAAAGTAAAACACTAAAAAAAATAAAATAAAATACATGCTTGATTCACTTAAAAGAAGGCTAAAACTGAGGAATGGAGAATCATAGATCAATAGGTCATGATAAAAATAGTAGACTGTAACCCAATAATATTAATAATCACCTTAAATGTAAACGGATGGAAATCCCTTAGTTTCCCTGGAGAAGGTGGAAGTGTGGTCACCAGATTGGGACTGTGTTTTGTCTCTTGTAAACTCACTGAAAGGTATCCTATGTGCACTATTTTAACCTGCTTTCTTTTTACAATATTTAGCTTGACCTGTCTTAGACCAGGTGAATCTCCTCCCTTTCACATCTTGCAGTCTTTATCCAATGTTGCAATATTTCAAGAAGCAACTGTATCATATTCAAATATTTTGGAGTTATTAAACCATTTTTATAATTTTCCTGTTATACAGCTTCTGATATAACAGCATAGACCTCTATGGCTTCTCTATTTCATCTCCCCAATAAAGATTTTGAGAAAATATACAATGGATAGAGATGAGACAGATTATAAATATTAAAATGGTAACTAAGGAGTGGTACAGGGAAATAAATTCTGGTTTCTTGTTCTCACGTCAGCCAGGTATTATTTATAATCAAACTTTATTTAATCACATCTAAAAGGGAGAAATAACTGGTTATATACCACCTCCTATTTGTTGTAAGAATAAAATAAGACAACAATGTTTAGGAAAGTTTCTTCAAAAACTTCAAAACATTTTGGCCGGGCGCGGTGGCTCACTCCTGTAATCCCAACACTCTGGGAGGCCCAGGTGGGCGGATCACGAGGTCAGGAGATAAGAGACCATTCTGGCTAACACAGTGAAACCCCGTCTCTACTAAAAAATACAGGTGGCGGGCACCTGTAGTCCCAGCTACTCGGGAGACTGAGGCAGGAGAATGGCGTGAACCCGGAAGATAGAGCTTGCAGTGAGCAGAGATCATGCCACTGCACTCCAGCCTAGGCAACAGAGTGAGACTCTATTCCCTCTCCCCACAAAAAAAAAAAAAAAAATGCAGGACAGTTAAAAAATTGGACATTAGTATCACTAGATGAACTCAGTATTTCAATTGACTTATGTAGTTTTGATTAACAGTAAAGGTATCTCAATGTCTTAAATCCCAATATTTACCTATAATTAACAATGAAAATATCAGACATGTTACAGATTTCATTTGTTTCAAATATTGGTTAACACATACATAAATATTTTCAGGATATTATACATACGTCTTTCTTCAAAGTTTCACTTAAATATAAGATCTCAATTCCTGGATGTAATTGAACTTTGAAATCTTGGGCACAGGAAAAACAATGTTATCCTTAAAGAATGTGAATCTATTTTTATGCATTTTGAAAGGACTCAATTTATCTTTATCTTCAATTTGTTATTATCCTTGTGTAATAATATTTTATTAGAAAATTGGAACTCAGGGGCATATGTCTTTAGGTTGAGCACCTAATAATTAGTGAAAATATGTATTTCTGTCTACCAGTGGAATTAACATGAATAAGGGATGAATAAATAACTTATTTCAGTCTACAGTGGGTATGTTAGCCTTTGGTGTTTATATTTACATTAGCATCCTAAGAACTGGAACTAGAATTGAATCTCCATTCCAGGATAGCCAAATTATCCTGTAGTCATTGCTCAAAGTAATGTTCTAGAGTGGATCTTCTAAGTCATACTATATATTCCACACATGCATATATAGAAATATCACTTCTTTTCTGTCTTCATTATATCTATTTTCAATCTTCTGGACTAATATTGGCAAATATGAAAAGAGAAACCTCAGAAAATCAGGAAAGAAGCATTCAGAGATTGCAGTATCCATTATTAATTTACTTAGGACTATTGAATAGGTCAGTTATAAATAGTTCACCACAATGACAAAAATTCTGATGACCATTATATTTATTACTTTATAAAAGATCAGCATAGTCATAGCTTTACTTCTTCCAAACACTCAAAGAAAAAAAATGTGACACTTTTTCTCATGCTTCCCTATTCCTTTTTTTTTTTTTACCAATATTTTATTTTTTGACTTTTTTTCTCATGCTTCCCTATTAAATTTTTATAACCAATTTCTTATTTTTCTTATGTCCATTTCTTTTTAGATTTCAGGCCTTTTAATTTCAGTTACTAGTTATAGTCAGAAAGGTAAACCTTTTTCCAAGAGTCTTTGAATTTTAATAGAGATCAGAACCCAGTGATATAAAAAAGATTAACCTCAAAATTTTAGAGCCTAGAGATAAAATGATTAATCTCCAGAACCTCCTTTGGACTTATCTGAATTAACACTGAGTATATAACTACTCTGCTTATGCATAAACTGACTCAGGACATTAACTTTTAATGATATTCTCAGTTTGTTATATTGGCATTAAGAAAAAAATTGTAACAATATTGATGCAAGATTTTTCTTGGCCCCTTCGCTGGACTTGGGATGGAGGTGACCTGTTTATTTGGTCCGCCATGTTCAACTCAATGGGAGGGAGCACATGACCAAGCAAGTGCAGGATCCAGTCAGCTGCTCTGGGCACCAGCAGGAGCAAGCTCCATGCGGGACCTGTGGCGGCACCCAGGTGGGGGTGCCTGGGACACTGAAACCCCAGAAGGGATGTTACCATGCTCTCCTAGTTTCACTGTTCCTGGTCAGTGGTGTGTTACCAACTCAGTTGGCCCCTTGCCTCATTGTGTAGGGTGGTTGCCCTCCACCAGCACAGGCAAAGGGGTGGTGTGACAGCCTTTCTTTGTTGGGTCCCCAGTCCTTGTCCAGCGTCCAAGAAGAATGAGGTTGCGTGAACAATTGAAGGATGGTGAAGGTGGAGAATTTTGTTAAGCAAGGAAAACACCTCTCAGCACAGAGGAGAGCTGGAGAACTGTCAGGAAGGGCTGGTCATCTTCCTCTAAAGTCAGGCCTCTCTTCCATAGCCTTACTTTCTGGTCTCCAAAGTCTGACCATTTCTTCCTTGAAGTCTGGTTGTCTCCTTGAAGTCTGGCCAACTCCCCTCTACCAACTAAGTCTGGGTGTTTGTAGGCACAAGATGTGGACTGTGTGCTGATGGGTTTGTGAGCATGCAAAATAGGTTAAAGCAAAGACACCACTCCAAGGTGGACATGACAGTGTAGAAAACCAATTTGGAAAGGGTAGGTATATGTAAAATAGGTGAAGGGTGGGATCAATCAGAGGAAAGCATGCCAAACAAGAAGAAAAGTTCTCAATCCAGTCTGAGGATTTAACCTGTAGCTTGGCTTTCAGGCTTTAAACTGTCTTCAGCTTGGAAGTGGAGTTTCACTAGGTACCTGCTCCTACCTGCCTGTGCAATTGGCTGGCTACTGCTGCTATCAATACGTTGTTTTAGTAGTATGAATTAGTTTTATAAAATAGAAGAGATTTTGTGTTTTATGTATGTGGCACTGAGAAACTCCAGGTTTATTCTGGAGTTTCTACAAATAATGCATGGGCAAATAGACTTTTTCAATCCTTTATATGTTATCTAAATATAGATTAGATTTTATGTCTACATGATGAATTAGAAAGATGAAAAAATATATTTCATTGATTTTAGTTATGTTTTGTAAAACCTATGGGGGAGTTGCTTTAAGTAGATTAGAACATTCACTTAAGATTCCAAGCTACAGCAAACAAAACAGCATGTTACTGGTATAAAAACAGACACACAGACAAAGGAACAGAATAGGGAATCCAGAAATAAAGTTGCACACCTACAACCATATGATCTTCAACAAAGTCAACAAAAATAAGCAATGGAGAAAAGACTCCCTTTTCAATAAATAGTGCTGGAATAGCTGGTTAGCCATATGCAGAAGAATGAAACAGGATCTCTACCTTCGACCATATATGAAAATTAACTCAGGATGGGTTAAAGATTTAAATGTAAAACCTGAAACTATAAAGTTCTTAGAAGAAAACCTAGGAAACACCATTCTGAACATTGACCTTGTGAAAGAAGTTAAAACTAAGTCCTCAAAAGCAATTGCAATAAAAACAAAAATTGGCAAGTGAGACTTGATTAAACTAAAGAGTTTCTGCACAGCAAAAGAAACTATCAACACAGTAAACAGACAAACTGTTTCTCACAGGAGAAAATATATATGTGCAAACTATGCATCTGATAAGGGTTTCATATCCAGAATCTATAAGGAAATTAAATAATTGAACAAGCAAAAACAAATAACCCTGTCAAAAACTGGGCAAAAAAACATGAACAGACACTTCTCAAAAGAAGACACACAAGCAGCCAACAAACATACAAAAAGGCTCCACATCGCTAATCAGAGAAATGCAAATTACAACCACAATGAGATACCATCTCATACCAGTCAAAATGGCTATTATTAAAAAGTCAAAAGCAATAATTGCTGGCAAGGATGTTGAGAAAAGGGAATGCTTATTCACTGTTGGCGGAATGCAAATTAGTTCAGTCACTGTGAAAAGCAGTTTTGAGATGTCCCAAATAACTCAGAACTGCCATTCAACCCAGCAATCCCATCATGGGTATATATCCAAAAGAAAACAAGTCTTTCTACCAAAAAAACTCACATGCACTTGCATATTCATTGCAGCACTATGCACAATAGCAAAGACATGGAATCAACCCAGGTGCCCATCAATGGTAGACTGAATAAAGGAAATGTGGTGTGTATCTGCCATAGAATGTTATATAGCCATAAAAATAAAATTATGTCCTTTCAGCAGCATGAATGCAACTGGAGGCCATTATTCTAAGTGAATTAATGCAAAAACAGAAAACCAATACCACATATTCTCACTTATAAGTTGGAGCTTAACATTGAGTACACATGGACATAAAGATGGCAACAATAGAAACTGGGGACTACTGGAGTGGAAAAGGAAGGATAGGGACAGGGCTGAAAAAGCTACTATTTGATATTATGCTTAGTATTGGGATCATTCGTTCCCCAAACCTCAGCATCATGGAATATATCTAGGTAACAAACTTCAACATGTACCCCTTCAAGCCAAAATAAAATTTTAAAAAATTTCTAATGATAGTTTTCAGCTTGCAAGATACACATTGCTATCTCCAGACACTTAATATTCCTGTGTTAAATCATCCAACCATCTTGACTTCTGCCTACACTCTCTTGCCATATGTAAAACTGTTACTTCAATATTTATGCAAACATTTAGGATTGTTTAAAATCCTATAAAACTTATTAAAGAAGATTCCAATGATATAAATTTTTAAATGTTATAAACTATCCTCTAAGTCATGCTATTACATTAAAAAATATAACTTGAAGGCTTATTTAGGCATAGTCACTTTATAATTGAGAATTTAGAAACATAGCTATGTCTACATTTGTAAGGAGCAGTAGAAAGAATTCCTTAATTTAACTCAATTACTCCCATACACACAACTCTATGTACCCAACACAAAGGAAAGTGAAATACAGTTATAATTTAACTTGTATTAGTGAATATAATTGATGTTTAAAAATTTGTGCTCCAAAGTGTACCGTTTATGTATTCCACAAATTACAAACGTAAACATGTATTGGTTTTGATTTCTCAATTACTCAGATTTTATTCCTATACTAATCCTGATAAGCAAATATCTGCCTTAATGAATGTAGGTGCAAAAAATAAACATTTGTAACTATTGTAGGGTTTAAAGCTTTTGGGGGGAGGAAAATTAAATTGGCTTGATAGACTTTTATAAATTGCAAACAGTCAATAGCTATTTCATACCCCAATCTCAGAATACTTTCAAGTAAAGGAAGACAGAGTGTAGAAAAAAGGTGAGCAACAAGAAGAGATTTGAGGTGGTCTGATGGGTGACTGGCAAAATGGAAAGGTTTTGGCCATTTAATTGTTGAAGAGTGTGATGAACATAAAGTAAAATAGCAAGATTGAAAGAATAATTAACTTCTGAAAATACTATTTCAAGTTTTTTTACTGTGTTTTATTTATTCTTCAAAAGTTTTTATGTTCTTTCTCTTTTTCTTCTCCAATTAACAAACAATATTTCTATTTAAGGAAAATCTAAAATTTTCTTTGACTGCTATTTTTCTGTCCCTTGAATATTCATGAAAATGTTTTCAGTTAAAAATAGCTCAGGTATATAAACTGCAAATTTCACAGTGCCCTTTAACTATATCTCTTAATTATATTGTCTTCGGTATGTATGAATATCTATTAGTTGTATTTTGGGGACAGAGATCATGCTGTTCTTCCAGTTACCGCTATGATAATCTATCACATTCATTTTTCTTAATAAAAAGTAAAAATTGTTAGGGTTTAGTCTAATTTATCCAAGCATTTCAGACTGCAGAAAGATACTAAAATATGACTCTTTTTATTCTACGACTTTCCATTTTTCCAGTACTATTCTACCTGTATCAGAAATCTCATAATTTTGTCACTCATATGCATTTGCTATCACATATTGGTTAGATTAGCTATTTCCACTGGAGCCCTGGTTCATTGTCTTATGCTTTTGATCTCGTAAAATATAGTTTTGCAAGTATGTGAAAAATGTAATATGAATATCTTGTTACAACACCTTCCTATTTTAATATATTTTTCTGAAAGAGTAAGGCATGCCTAAAAGAAATTAAGATACACATTTTGCAGCATAGGAAGTAGCACAAAATGATGAATAACTCATTAAAATGTTTATTGCAAACTTTATGCCTAAAACATTTCTAGGGCTTACACAATATGTACTGTGATACTGAATTAGGTCAAAGTCCCATGTGTATTAAAGTATTATTGTAATTATTTTAAGGAATAGAAATTGAGTCTTATAAAGTTGCAATAACTTAAAAAATAGGAAATTTCCAGGTAAATATTAATGTCTGTTATAGACTAAATATACATATATTGAAGTGGTTACAGTAGCTGATCAAGAATGTTAAATAATTTTATTTTAAAAACATATGTATAAACCAGCATGCGTGAACATGTATAGACTGTATTTATACTATACACTGTTTAAAGCATCATTTGAAAGGGCAGTCCTGCTCTTTTAAATTTCTCAACCAATTAATCATAGTACATATTTGAAAAATATGAGTTTTATGGGGGTGAAGTGGTACATAATATTCTTCATGAAGCTTTTAATTTTATTATTCCTTAAGATTATCAACATTGCTTAATTCACAATGAGACTTTTTGAAAGTATCAGCCAGAAAAGGAAACTTTTATTTACATTTAAACTTAAAATAATATGATTTCTTTTTTTCTCTAAATCTTTTCTCTAAATCTTTTTCTGTAGCCATTTTTGGTGAGTTTTTAATGTAGACAATTGTACTTAGATCTGATGAAATGTCATTCTCTGTCTACCTAGAAATAAGATGGTTCTTGACATTGAGTTTTGTCATTGATTAAATTGTCATAGTCTATTTGAAACCTAAATGCTGCTTTTGGTCATTGTTCTTTTTCTTCTTTGGAAAGTGACCTTTGTGAATAATTGTATGCCCTAGATGTGTCAAAATGAAAAGAAAGCAGCATTCCTAACTATGAACATCTTATAAACTATTTGTCTCCATTGTCTTAAACAGCTTTACAGAAATGAAATATTCCAAAAATCCACTGCAGGGTCAAATAGTCTTTAACAATCTTAGTTATGAAATGAATTTAGTGCAGAATTACAACATTTTATTAAACTTTTTAATTTTACCAACGTAACTTTGTTAAAAATATTTTACTACACCCAGAAGAAAAATTATAAAACATCGGTGCTTTAAATCTATGTAAAATAAGATATTCTAAAAAGTATGGCATTTTAAAATGTGTTTATTATATCTTGTTTGGAACTCATCAGGAAATTTTAAACATTTACTGATGTCAAAGAAAGAATAAGTATTGTCTTCAGGTGCTTTCTATATCACTTTTGACTGAGTGATGCTTATATGAATGCAGGTAAAGATCACTGCAAATGAGGTATATATACTCATTAAATATATCAATTTTTAACTAAGTTTATTTTACTACCTACATTTAGAAGTGTGTATCACTTTCCAATCTTAATCTTTGAAGCTGTTTTAAATTTTCTTTTCTTTTCTTTTCTTTCTTTTGAGACAGAGTCTCGCTATGTCGCCCAGGCTGGAGTGAAGTGGCCGGATCTCAGTTCACTGCAAGCTCCGCCTCCCGGGTTTACGCCATTCTCCTGCCTCAGCCTCCCAAGTAGCTGGGACTACAGGCGCCTGCCACCTCGCCCGGCTAGTTTTTTGTATTTTTTAGTAGAGACGGGGTTTCACCGGGTTAGCCAGGATGGTCTCGATCTGCTGACCTCGTGATCCGCCCGTCTCGGCCTCCCAAAGTGTTAAATTTTATTTTCTTAATGAACTTGATAAAGAATATAAAAAGTCTACATAAACAAGGCATACGTAGTCAAGCAACAGTATGTGTGATACAAGATATAAGGGACTATGAAATCTAAAGAAGATGCAATACAACATGAAGTAGAATAAATAATGGAAAATTAGTCTATTTCTAAATAATGTGTCTCATACAAGTATAATAGAAGGTAAGAATTATATAAGAATTTTGTAGTTGGAGTACTAACACACTGAATTATGTAGAGGAGAAAATAAATACGTTTTGCTGTTGGTAAAAAATAAATTAATTTTTTAAAAGATCCAAATGTATCAATGTTTTTAGAGGTTTAGTTTGCAGAGTGTGTGCACGCGTGTGTGTGCGTATGTGTGTGTGTGTATTTAACATAGATTACTGTAAACCTCCTGAGTTCTTGTGTAGGAGTAAAAATGATGAAAAATGGCTTTTAAAAATATAATCTGGTAGTGGTAGATGGTAGAAAGAACCTGGAGGCAGTGAGCTGGAAAGAAAATATTTATAGTTATTTAAGAGTGAGTTAAGGGATTATAGTGAGGGCCATGGGAAAAGAAATAGGAAAATTCTAAAAGAGATTGTGAAGAAAATACTAAGAACAAACAAAGTGAAAGGAGACAAAACTAAAGAATATTGATTTAAAGAAGACTCCAAGATTTCTAGCCCTCGACATGTCAATAAAAGAAACAGAAAATCTGAAGGGAGAAAGAAAGTTAAGGGAGTTGGTTTTTTTTTTTTTCAATCTGGCAAGACTACTATCATGCTGTATTTCAAGGTTTTAGGATTATGCACATGCAGGTAAAAGATCAAAATTAGACAAGTGGTTTTTAGTATACATGCAATAGCTGGAGACATAAGCATGGGTAAATTCATTGAGTTTAGCAAAGTGATGATAAGAAAGGTAAGAATGAAGAATACAGGACTAGGAGGTAAGTTACAATCAATAAATCCAACTGAAAAAAAAAAGGAAAAATTCCGAAGATAGCTTAAAGAATTGAAATTGTGAGGGGATGCAGATACTAGGGCAATATCCCTCATGCAATAATTTAAAAACCTTAATATATCAAAATATTGAGGTACACACATTTTTTCTGCAACTTCATTATAGTCAAGAGATATAAAACCACACTGTGTAAATAACATTGTATTATTGTATACCTAAGTATAATATAACTAAGAAGAAAATTGTATTTTAATTATGATGTAATTAAGTAGAAGCCAAATCTATCCATAAGCATCCCACAATTGGATCGTACACCTCACCCTTTGCCACTAGTGTATGCAACACATTCACTTGGCATTCAGCTGCATGAGTGCTAGATATCAGGTACTGTGCAAAAATAGAAAGGTGAACTAGGAAAGCAAGGGTGTTACCTCTCTGCCTATACTAGTGCTAGAAATGGACAATAAGCAAGTAAGGTGATAAATACAATTATTAAAGACCATGATAAGTGTTATAAAAGAATAACTACAATCCACATTTTGAAATAAAAACTGAATAAAGGCCAGTTTATTTTTCATTATTACTATTATTCTTGAGATGGAATCTTGCTCTGTTGCCAAAGCTGGAGTGCAGTGGCATGGTCTCAGCTCACTGCAATCTCTGCCTCCCAGGTTCAAGCAATTCTCCCACCTCAGCCTTCAGAGTAGCTGGGACTACAGGCATGTGCCATCATACCCAGCTAATTTTTGTATTTTTAGTAGAGACGAGGTTTTCTTCATGTTGGCCAGGCTGGTCTCGAACTCCTGACCTCAGGTGATCCACCTGCCTCTGCCTCCCGAATTGCTGGGATTACAGGCGTGAGACACCGTGCCCGGCCTATGTCAATTTAGATAAGGAGATACAGAATAGCCTTCACGCGAAAGTAACATTTTCAACTACATAACTGTGATTAGACACTACATTTTCATATGAGAGAAATGAGGATATATTGGATAGGTCAAATAAAAAGATGACATTATTTTTGAAAAACATGACACTGGCTGCAGTGTAGGAAATTAATTGGACAGGACAAGAATGGAAGCAGGGAAATCAGTTAGAAGCAGCTTGCAGGAGCTCTTAGAGCAGCATGGCTGAAATGGTGTCAATGGAAATTCACAATATATCCTTAAGGCTGAATGGATATTTGGAATCATGTGAGGGGTGAGGAAAAATAAAGGAAACTAACCGTGATAGTATTAATTATTTTGTTTATTGGACATAACACAAATTATGGAAGAGTTTGTAAGCGTATATTTTTACGCATGTATCTGTTGACATTTAGACACACACAGATTCACACACATCCATTATTTAATTTTGTGATTTAGAACCATAAGAAGCTCAGGTTTCAGCTTCTTCTGTTATTAAGTGGACCTTCATATTTATTTCAGACTTGTGATATTTCTTACCATCCTATAATATGGCCTAACTAACCTAAGCAAAGAAAGTTCTTTTACTCTTTTATGATTATTTTTCTGAACAAGGAACATCTTGAAACAAGTTTTCCCATATGGAATTTATAATAGAGGTAGTGAAAACAAATATTCTTGAAGATCGCCTCTCAATCTATCTTTGTGTTGTTTTAGCTATGTTTTTGAACTCCTATACAAGATTGGAAGACTGGAGGGATAGTGGATGCACAACGCAGATGTAACCCTCTGTGACCTTGAGGGGACTAGAGTCATTGTCAGTGGCAAATATTCAGGAACACGTTCCTACTTTATATGAATTTTTGCTTAATGGGAGGGCCTAGGAGTGAAAGAGTAGAAAGAAATGTGTTAAAGTTACAAATGATTCTTAATTCCCTTAAGTTTTCTTAATCGGAAGGAGATATGATTAACTCTGTGAATAACTGGTTTATGTTGCTGTGTTATTGTCACCGTATCTCCCTTATCTTTGATTATAGTTTTGAGTTTCAAAAGGAAATTTCCAGAAACAAACGTTCAGCTTTCACCACTTACCCCAATATAGGAGACTAATAGTGAATGTACAATAACTATTTAGTGAATAAATAACTTAAAAAAGTAACCATTTGGATGCAAAATATCTCATGTATTGCTAAGTAGAAAAACCAGGCTTAAACTATGTAATACATAATATAAAGTTTGAATTATATGTAAATAGGAAAAGCATACTCTCAAAAATATTAGTGCAAAAACGTAAGTACAAAAACCATAATAAACCCAATTATAAATAATTTTATATCATCACTCATTTTACTTTTTTTATTTTGAGACAGAGTTTTGCTCCTGTTGCCCAGGCTGGAGTGCAATGGCGTGATCTCAGCTCACCTCAACCTTCCCCTCCCGGGTTCAAGCAATTCTCCTGCCTCAGCCTCCTGAGTAGCTAGGATTACAGGTGTGCACCACCACATCCAGCTAATTTTATATTTTTTAGTAGAGACAGGGTTTCTCCATGTTGGTAAGGCTGGTTGCGAACTCTCGACCTCAGGTGATCTGCCCACCTTGGCCTCCTAAAGTGCTGGGATTACAGGCATGAGCCACCATGCTCGGCCCACTCATTTTACATTTTATGTGTTCCTCCTCCTTACTATACACACTTCAAGTGTGTATAGAGAATATTAACTCCAGCTCTCAGTGTTCTAAGACCCTAAGACCCCCTTCTATTGGAGAAAAAAAAAAAAAAAAAAAATCTTCACATAAACTCCAGACTGTGAAAGAGTCTGAAGATTTTCAAGGCCTATGTCAGAAACTGATCATTTAGATTAAATGAGAAAAGTCAGCCAAGTAGTAAAATTTTCTTGAGTTATCAGAGAATGCTAGCAAAAGGTCACTCAGTCCAATTCAACTATGATCTATATAATCTAATTATGCTCATTTCTAAAGTAAATGTGTTATTTGCACTGCATTGGTATGCAGATTACAAAGTGTTATTATAGGATTATAAATGGAATGCTAGTTTGCACTTTGTAGGAAAAGGACCTGTAAATATCATTTAGTTTCACTTTTATGCAGCTAGGATTTAGTGCACACTAAAAGGCTTAGCCAGTACAATATTACAGCTGCAGATAGAGAAGTCAGCTAACTGAACACTAATGCTAAATAAAGCAGAGTGAGTGCAGTTTGGGCTCATCTCTTCATTTATTACATTTTCTTTTATCCATTAGAAATATGAAGTTAATAAATTCCATGTTATGTCTGTCTGAAAATTAAAACAACTTTTGTTTTAGTCTTATAATAAAAATTATTTTATGAGATATTCAAATTATTAAAGGCTTTCTTGGAATATTTGGTCTAAATACTTTCATATTGTATTCATTTATAAAGATGGGAGTAAAATGCCTTTCCTTATTTTCTTGAAGGAGTTGTGTAAAACATGGTTTGGGGACTTTGGCAGACTTAATATTTGTCTCTGCAGTTAGTACTAGTGAGGTTTAGCAGCGCATTAGCAATTATGCTTTAAAATGATTTTCAAGTAATTCATTACTTCCCTTTCTCATGCATTAAATTTAATATAGCTTGCAGGTTCTAATTCATCTTCATGCATACTAATAAATTGTGCACTACAAATAAATTTTGCATTAGTTTTAAAGCAATTTCACTTCATCTATATATCAAATATGAAGTTGCCAGTTGGTTTTCAGGTAGCTGCAAATAAGTCCAGAATCTTAACTATGTAGTTACATGATCAATGACTGTAATAACCATCTTTGTGAAGATGACATATTCCTTTTAATATTTTTTTAAAGAAAGACTTAAAAAAAACTTTCTAAGGTGGTAAACACTCTTGAGGACACTCCTCTAGAATGTGAATGAAACCAATGAAAACATCTTAAAATTCACATTCCACACCACAATGATTTTCTCCTTTTATATCCAAGTTTTATAACTAGAACTGCAGAGGAAAGAAAATTGTCTGTCCTCTCCCCCCTTGGTTCCTTCTATCAACTGGTTTAGTACTGGCAGTCATTGCAGCTGCTGAATGACAGTTTCCTGAGCAGTTTTCACAGCAGTTAAAAAAGGAAAGGGCACAGACTATGGCATTGATGGTGGGGAGGAGGGCAGAAAGACATCTAACTGCATAAAATAACAATGTAATGTGCCTATATATTGCTCATCATACAGGAAGCACTTTCACATAGATCATCCCATCTTAATATCAGAAACATGCTTTGATATAAGCAGATTTTATAAGACAGAAAATGTAAAGTGAGATATCTTATTTTTTCCATGTTGCATGACTTTAATGTTGGAACTTAACAGTCAAGTTTAAGTGGTCTGATTCAAAATCATAGTGTTTTTCTTACCGTGTCACACTTTATCCTGAGCATCTGTTTGTTTATCCCACAAGGAATGACAACACAACGTATTTTTCCACTCTATTCCCCATTGGGTTCTCCAGAAAAAAAGTATTTTAGTCATAGTTGTTTTAACTGGAATGTTAGGAGAGAGACTCTTAGAGCCTTCAGTGTGGCCCATGGACTAGCAGCATTATCATCCCTGAGACCGTTTTACAAATGCAGAATATCAGACCTCACTTCAGATTTACAATATCCAAATCTCCCTTTTCAGTAAGGTCCTACTTAATTCATACATAGCTTGAAATTTTAGAAACACTATTTCAGGGGAAACAAAAAACAGCTTATAGAAAAAAAAAGGCCTTTCGAGTAACATAGGAAAAAATCTTCCCAGTCACATTCAAGTGAAAAGAAAGCATGTATGTATTCTTTCCTCTACCAACCATTTGATACATTTTATAATATTTATAATACTACTTCTACTCACTCAGTTTTAGCAGCATTTTTGTTGTCGGCATGAGCAGAGTACATGAGTGGTGGTCAGTGGTGGAGGAGACTCTATGTCTAATAAGTTTCTGAATCATGAGAAATCGATTAGGAAAAGAAAACTTGAGCGATAGAAATTCTGCTTATGAAATTTATACAATGAAAGGCAGACTGCTTCAGTAGTTTTAAGATGATAATTTAAGCAATACATAATGAAACTAAGCATTTTCTTCAATGTGTTCCGTGACTAACATATAAAGTGATCAATTCTGAGTGTGGTCGTGTGAACATTTCTTAACATATTAAACTAAAAAAAAGTTATTTCAAAATTGATGTGTAATCAGTTTAAGGTAGCACTTTAGTTGAGCTCATAACACAGAAACACATAACATTTTTCATTATTGGTGAATGTAAGTACCAGGAACATAATTGTCATAGCCCCTACCACTAGTCTCTAATTTATGTCCATACAGGTCCAATCACTTGTAAACCTTTAAAAATTTTAAACCAAGAGCCTTCTTACAAAGACATTGTTCAATCTGTATGACTAGACTATGGACTTACAACCACTTTGTGTGTGTTGAAGTAATTGACTAGAGGGATAACTTTCTTAACAGAATCAATATCAAGGAATGTGGAATATTTTAGATGACTTTATAGGAGAGCTGTAGTATTTGCAATTAGACCAATAAAATTCAGACTATACTGTGTGTGTATGTGTGTGTGTGTTTGTGTATGTGTGTGTGATGCTATACACATACATACATACACACAGAGAGGAGGTGGTTACTATCTTGTGCATGTTCTTTTCTGTTTATCCTATTATATAAATCAATCAATAACAACCTCTTGTGTAAAAGTCAAAATTAACATAGTAATGGGATAAAATATGCTTTTCATAGTTAGAAAAGAAATCTAGAGACATGAGAACAATAGGAAAAGTGAAAAGAATTTAAAAAATTGTAAAGCTAATACATTTAACAGATACTGTTGCAGCCAATTATAAATTTCAAAAGGGAAAGATATATACTTAATGAGCCCTCTAGCTTTCAAATTCTTTTAATTAAAAAAACTGACCAGTGTTATACATAAAAAAGTATTTTAACAAAAAGCAAGTGACTGATTTAAATCTCGGAAAGACATTAAGTCATTTACATTACCATCACCAATTCATCAAAATATATAATTTTGTATTCTAAAGTCAAAATCTTATGAAGGACAAATTATAACCTATTGACGCATGTTATTTTCTAAAACACCTGTTTATTGTGAATTTAAATTCACTGATCATTGTGACTAGATATATTTTATTTATTCTTAAAACATAAAGATAAGTTGTATAACGAAAAGAAAGCTGTGATTTTTCTTTGCTTTGTATTTGCAATGTGGGCTGCAATAGTGATTCTGTCTCTGAATAATGATCTCCATTACATCCATATGTATTCACCACACCTACACCATAGTAGGAGTAATTTGTGAGCCTGGTGCTTCTTTTAACTGGCTCCCATTTGATGAAAAACTTAGACCAATACGAAGTTGGAATTTTTAGAGAAATTTTTAATTATAACTTTCTGAGCTTTAAAAATTTTTTTTAAAATCATACAATAAAACTGAGAAATTATGAAGGATTAATAACCAGTAAAAACTGGCAAGTATAAAACTTTCACATATACATTATCCATTATTTATAGAATTGTAATATTATCAATGATATTATCAATTAAAAAATGAGGGCATCTAATGATAGACGTACTTCAGATTTTTCAATCTGTGGAGTGACAAACTTTGTAAACTCAGGAATAAAACTAATTTGTAATAAATGAAGTAACTGAAGAGTATTAAAAGCTAATAATTGCATATATTTTCCCATCCATTATTTATTTGTAAAAGAAAATGACATTAGAAACTTAGGTAGAGGCACAAATTATGTTGAACAGGTGCATATCAATCTGGTATTATATAGAATTTCTAAAATAGGAAGCAAAAATGTACTTTGTATTCATTCACTTTGGAAAACAAGTTTGTAACATTTAATAAATGCTCACAAGAGTAGATATATATTTATCTCTCATGTTCACTGAATGAAACGGATGAAATTATTTAATAGATTAATCTTTTTAAAGCAGATTGAAGTTCAGATGATTTAGATAGTTGTAAAATCATACCACACATTCATACAGCCACAGTCTAACTTTGTCTTCTTCATTACTGTTTAATATGTCCCTGGCATGTAATGACTAATCAAAAAATATATTTTGGGTGAATAAATAAATGAATAAAAGCTTGAGATTCCAAAATAAAGATAACTCAAATTCAAAAGCTAAAAAACAGTTTTACACTTTAGCATAATAACTTAGCAGTTTGAAATGTAAGCAAACTGTAGTCACTACACAATTGTTTTTTCACATTGCACATGCTAACCATCACACTTTTCTTCACTTAATTTTAATTTTAGTTGGACAAGGCGCTTATTAATTATCTGAAATAAAATGGGCCATAACTATGTTTTCATATCTTATAAAAACAGGCAATTATATATTTACATCTTTGGATTCTTTAGGTTAATTTCCCTGCCAAATAAATGAATTCAAGGTGTCTGTGCTTTAGACCAAACTTTAAAATATGGACATTGTCTTTTAAGTTCAAGAGCCACACATTTAAAATTAATCTCTGAGCGATACATTAAACACCAGAACAGTAGTGTGATGTGTTATTTTGAGCTTACATAAATATAAGCTGAAAATCATAATGTGATTGTTACTTAATTTCATGATTCTAAAAGGATCTTCGTGATTGAAGACTTGACATTGAATTTTGCCCAGAAGCTAAGAAATAATAATGAAAGTGGTAGCCTGGACTACTGGATTCAGAAGTTCAAATTTTAAACTATTTTTCAAGGCAAAAAAGTAAATACTAATTTGAAGTTAACTTGGAGTTACTGAAGACACAATATTTTAAGTACCACAAACCTTTAAATAAAATGTACACAGGTAGAAACATATTACACACCAGAAAATTCACATAATTTTCATGTCTTTTAAACAGAGCAAATGACTTACATTTGTGGTAAAAAGAGTAGTTTTAAGCTTCAGAAAATAAAATGTTAGGAAAAAAACATTTCAAAGCATGCTTCAAATATGGAAATATTCTAGTCTGTTAGAATATTCCTGACTGTTAAAGACAAAATTACTTTGAGAGGTTGTCTCAAGATTGAATTATCCACTTTGCAGTTTAGAAGGTTTGCAGTGCTTATTCCAGCATCTCTCTCTTTAAATTCCACCTGGGCAAAGGGTCAAGTTTAATAGGGGCAAAGAAGTACTCAGGACAATCAGATCAAGTCTGATCGACTTGCTAGTAGATATCACTGACAACAGTGTCTTGAACGACCTTTATAATGCTAATAGAAAGCTTTTCTAATTAAATAATAGTGTTAAAATGATACTTTCTGTCCACACAGAAACTGTTCTTTGAGTGTCTAATATACTGAGAATTTCTTGCTCTCAGCTTCACTTGATTGGCAAATAATGTGTGTGGCCCATTGACTTTAACAGTCTATCTGGAGGCAGCTAGAATTCTAAAAATAACACTAACATACTTTATTAGGTTCTACCTGAGGACTAGTGACTAGTCTATTATTTCTGTTACTTAAATTGCTTACATGATTTATTTAAATGATATATACTTCAGCATGCTCATTCATGTAATGGTGTATTAACAACTGTTCTCGCTCACATATACCTGGCTAGCTCAAACGAAATTCATTTGTGAATGTAGGATGTATATGCTCTAAAAAAACTGACCACAGGTCATAGATAGTGAAAAAGAAGAGTAATAGATCTACAGCAGTGGTGAAAGTTATTAAGATGGACGTAACAAATTCTATAGCAGATAAAGCAAAACAGAAAAATACAAAAGACCCTGACAATAACTTGAGTTTTTTGCATTCTCCAGCATTTTCTAGAATTACACTGTATCTATAGCTATATAATTTTTTGCCATCAAATTAAGTTTTCTTGATTTCTCCTCTCTTTTTTCTCAAGTGTTTCATTAACGGTATATACTATTGATCCTTAAACTGTTCAAGTGACCACTGAATTTAACAAAGTGTGAATGTCATTCCTCTACCAGTGTAACATGAGGACATTTGGGTGACCTCGTCGTGTCATCACTATTTTAGTGTCTTTTTATTTTAGTGTCTTTTTCCTAACACTCTGTTAGTTAATATAATTATTTGAATTGTACTTCTAAAAAATACCCATTCAATTTCCTCACATTTTTACTAGTCTCTGTTAACCATTTATTTTGTTATCCCTATCTCCATTCTGTTTTAAATTTTCTATTTCCTTTGTGAAATAAACTAGAACCACAGAAATGAGAAGCAGAAACCATTTATTCAGAGCTTGCTATTGCAAGTGAGTTGGGTACCACCATTTGTACTAGGCAGAGACTCAAAGGCAGGCAGGAAAGCTTTATAATGGGGGGAAATAAAAGAGAGAGCAAAACCTTAGGTGTGCTCTGTTTGGAAGCTTTTGACATGAGGAAGATGGAGGAAGGTTAAGTAGCAGTGAGGCATCTTATATGATAGTTTTGGGAAGCATGTCTTGCTTTCTCTGTTATGGATTGAGTTAGAAGTCAGAAAGAAATATAGGAAAAGATGGTAACTGGTGATTAATTTACCATTCTGGGCAAACTGCTGCTGAAGTTGGGACTGTTTCCTGGACTAGTTGTGCAAGGTTTGTGTGTCAGAATCCTGCTGTCATATATGGTCTGACCATTGTCCATTTGTATAGTCAATCTCCCACCTTGTTGCTAAGGATATTGTAATTATTTCCCCCAAATCATTGAGTGGTGATCTCTCCCATTTATTTCATTTAAGTATATATTTAATGTGTCCTCAGTCTTAAGTAACAATTTTTCTGAGTCTAGAATTCCATTTTGTTGGATTTCTTCTTCACAGTAATTTAAAGACACCAGTCTTGTAAAGGCAGACTTCATTCATATAAGCAAAAAATAGATGTTTTAACAAATGTTATTTCTGATTTCCAGAATATGCTGCCTGCTTCCTTATTAGACTACCTTTCCGTTTAAATTTCAGCTAATTTTTTTCCTAGTCAGACATTTTTTGATCATCCTATTAAAAGTAAGTCTCTTACTTGATTACTTCAATTTCTGTTTATGTTTTATTTCTTTCATAATAACTATTACAACTTAAAACAATTTTTATTTAATTTTTCTCTAGAATGCAGATTTGATCAAGTGTTATGTGCAATTGTTACTTTTTTGTAATTACTATTATCTTCTGTGTTTTTATTCCTTGGGATCATGTGGTCTGTATACATTTTCAGATCAAATGTCAATAAATTAATTACTTGTCAATTAAGAGAATGTATGTGTATGCATTATTATTCTTGCTTTTTTTTACCAGCAAATATTTAAGAATTTGGTTTAAATTTGTCTGTAACTACAGAATAGAAAATATGATAAAATTGTGATCCACCCTTAGAAAGAAATAACATTTTATGATACGTAAAACATTATAGAGAACATTATTTTATGATTAAATGTTGCTTGAGAAAATTTTGTAAGAGAGCATGCATAATAGATAGGAGTAATATGCCTTAAGTATTTTATAGACACAAACCGATTATAAAGAGACACAGTGTGACAGTGAAGATAACATATAGTCATTTCGAAAAAAACAAAAAAACAAAAAAACTCTCCTTTTCCCAAGTAGGATTTAAGGTAAGAAAAATGACATAAGGCATAAGTCACCTTAAGAGAGGGTTGTAATAGATCACCATGTGTCAGTTTCAGCACAGTATCCATCCCAGTAAACTGAGCAACGTCTTTTTCAGTTATTTTCCTTTTGGTTTTAGGATGTTCTATACATCTAACAAAACCATGAAATATATGCAAAGAGAAATTGCTTTCAATAACACATGATTTTAGGAAGCCAGTAAAGTTAAGTAGAATTACTAGAGTTATTCACCAAAAACCTTTTACAATTGAGAGTATCATAAACTGGTTAAAAATTAAAGAAACATATTGGCAAAGATGTTGATACATTATGTGCTTCAAAAGAGAATGATTTGGATATCAAATAATTGAAAAAGGTGTTTGGGAAAATTCAGGAAGCCCTACAATATTTTGGCAAAAATGACCTTCTTTTCTGATTGTTCTTTAAAAAAATCGCAATGTAATGTGCTATTATCAAGTTTTGGCAAAAAATACAAACGCATACAAAAACACAAACTTAAGTTAGCTTAATGCATGCTTAAAGTTTTCAGAGAATTAATGCATATTTAAAATAATGATTTAATTCTACTGAAAATAAGGTCAATATTAAAATGTAAATATGGTCAATGTTATATAAAATGTAAATATGTAAACACTAATATGTAAATATGTACATGTAATATGTAAATATGTTAGATGCATTGTCAAGATAAAATCATAATCACATCTTTTAAAAATTTTTCTATAAAATTGAGGTGAATGTTTTAAGTGAACTTTAAAATAGTATTTTTAAAAGTTCTTTTTAAATAAGAACAAACTGTTTTACATGGTGGTGATTTCCCACAGGTTCTTCAGGAAGTCTCATAAAATGTCATTTTTGTGCAACTGATAATGAGTGTGATTTTAATTTGCAAATGTGCAAAATGGTAAACACTAAACAGCTATACCACTTGATTGTATTAATATTTTCATTCTCAATACATCAAAATTACAATTAATTTTATGGTCATAGTCACATTGAACCTTTTTTAGAAGCTGCAAAAATAACCAAAATACGTTATCCACATTACACATTACCCAGCAAATACTGATTTTTCCATTAAAAATATTAACTTTTTAAAAATCTGAAACAACTCACTTTTTACAGTATTTATGAGTTTATATCAAACAGATATGAAAAATACGTTGATGTAATAGCTTGTGAGTAAACCTTAAATTATTTAAGAACCTGTTAAATATTATAAGTATGTTATAAGTTATAGAAGGAAAATGTAATTAACAATGAATCTCCGTGCTTGGCAAGATTACATTCTCCTTGTATTAGGATTTGTGCATCTGTGACACAGCAGGTTGTTAAATTGCTCAGCTATCATATATAGCATCTGCCATTTGTTCAGATGAGGTAGCTTGCTAGCAACTACATGAATCTGCATGAAAAAGAGCCTACTAATATTTGTTTTCCAAACTTCTGCTATCTTGAAGATGTAATCCTTATTAATAGGTATTTATTTCAAAATATAGAGGTCTTCATAAAAGTTGCTAGGTGTTTCTCAAAGTACACTGTAAATTCATTGATTATGTTTTACCTCTTATTTTGTTTTGCTCCATATTCTTCATATAGTTGGAAAAGTGTTCCTACTTGTAAAATTAAAAGTTTATGAGATTATTGAGATAATTCCAAATGGGAGGGGATAGCTCTTTTGCCCCAGTGTGATTTTATATTATTAGTTAAAAATTTAGTGGGGCAGAAATTCTTCAGAGAGTTAAATTTGTTTTTAATTTTATTAATTGGCTTTGTATATGCCTATCAATATAATTTTTTTTCATTTGGAAGTCAATGTAGGTTTGTTATTCTAAATATTTTGACCATTTTAAGGACATTCCCTAGTGTAAATGATGGAAGTGTATTAATCACTAACATACTTGAGTTTGCTGTGTACTCTCCTAAGTGTTATGCATATGTTTTGCCATTATATCCACAAACATTCTTATGAGAAAAATTTTATGTTTTTATTTTTACAGATAAAGAAATTGAAAATAAAACACATAAATAACTTGCCTAAGAATTTCCACATAGTAAGGGATAGTTATAAGATTCTAACAAGAATTTCCACGTAGTGAGGAATAGTTCCAAGATTCTAATATGACAGGAGCAGTCTGACTCCTGAGCTTACAAATTTATACAACAAACTGTTTTTTCTCTGGTATTATACCTTGTAGAAAATATCACATAAGTAGATGCAAAAAAATGCATTTCATGACAAAATCTGATTCTATAAATTTCCTCTGAAGGAATTTGAATACAATTATTTGGACAAAAAATACTATGATAAAAATAATATCTATACACACATATAATATTTTAATCAGATTTAAATAGAAAATTGAGTAGCATTATTTTAATGTTTAAATAATTGTACTAACCACTGTCAATTTCCAAAAGTTTTCATTACCGCAATTAAAAACTCTTACAATCAAGCAATAACTCACAGTTAACCACTACTCTCAGCCCTCGGTTACCTCTAATCTATTTTCTGTCCCCATGAATTTGCCTATTCTAGATATTTTATGTAAGTAGAATCATATAATATTTATTCTTTTGTGTCTGTCTTATTTTACTAAGCATAATATTTTCAGAGTTCACTCATGTTGCAGCATGTTTCATAGCTTCATTCCTTTTTATGACTGAATGATATTCCACTGCATGTATATACTACATTTTTTAATCCATTCATTTTTTGATAGACACTTTGATTATTTTTACTTTTGGTATCGTGAATAATGCTGCAACAAATACTGGCCTACAGGAATCTCACTGAGTTCCTGTTTTCAATTCTTGGGGTGTATACCTAGGAATAGAATTTCTAGGGTACGCGGCAATTTTATGTTTTGCTTTTTGAATAACACCAAACTGTTTTCCACATCTGTGACATGCAATATTTTACATTCCCATCAGCAATATATGTGTTCCAATTTCCACATCCTGGCCAACACTTCTTATTTGCTTTTTGTTTTTTATAACCTTACTAGTAAGTATGAAGTGGTATTTCATTGTGGTTTCGATTTGCACTTTCCTAATGATTAGCGTTGTTGAGCATCTTTTCATGTGCTTATTGGTTATTCTTTGGTGAAATTTGTATTCAAGTATTTGCCTATTTTTGAAATGAATTGTTTCTTTTCTGTTGTTGAGTTATAGAAGCACTTTATATTCTGGATATAAAACATTTATTAGATATATAATCTGCAAATATTTTATACCTTTGTGTAGTTGTCTTTTCACTTCTTTGGTGCATATGAGTTTTTGTTTTGATGAAGTAAAATTTGTGTATTTTTTTCTTTTGTTGCTGTGATTTTTTTCTTTTGTAGAATATTTTGATGCTACTTTTGGTTATATATCTGAGTATCCATTGTCAAACCCAAGTTGATGAACATTTAATCCTGTGTTGTCTTCTTAGTGTTTTACAATGTTAGTGGTTATATATAGGTTGATTATCCATTTTGAGTCATTTTTACATGATATAAGGTAAGAGTTCAACTCATTTTTTTGCATGTGAAAGTCCAGGTGTCCTATTTGCTGAAGAAACTTTTATTCTCTATTGAATGGATTGCCAAGAATCCATTGTTCATAAATATATGAGTTTGTTTTTAGACTCACTATTATATTGTGATAGTATATATGTCTATTCTTATGCCAGTGAAACAGTTTTAATTACTCTAGCTTTGTAGTAAGTTTTGAAATTGGAAAATGTGTCTTCCCACTTTGTTCTTATTTAAAAAAATTTTTTTTTTGATATTTGAATCTCTGTTTTATACCTATCAAGACTCTGTGTTGACATAGACATACTATAGAGGAATGCTTGAACCCAGGAGTTCAAGATCAGTCTGGGCAACATAGGGAGACATCATCTCTACAAAAAAAAAATAATAATAATACATTAATTGGTCATGGTGGTACATATCTGTAGTCCCAGCTGCTTGGGAGACTGAGGTAGGAGGACTGCTTGAGCCCAGGAGGTCCAGGCTGTGGTGAGCCATGATCACACCACTGCCCTCCAGCCTGGGCAATAGAGCAACACCCAATCTCAAAAAAAAAAAAAAAAAAAAAAAAAAAAAGAATTAAAGTTTTGGAGAAATTCATGCCATTCATACAATTCATAAAATATAATGTAAAGAGGTAAAAAAAAAAAAAAAAGGGATAACACCCAATTAAGATAATTTGAATGAATGGATTTACATTGCTCTATCCTGAAAACCCACTATAGTGACTGTAAAGATTATTAATTTATTTATTTTAGAATAAACACACAGGAAGAAGTATATACTTATGTATTATAGAACAAATGAACATTGTTTCACAATTAGAAATGTAAAGCTTAATAGTATGTTTGAAAGATAAAGCTGAGAAAATTTCACAGAAAGAAGAGAAAACAAACAACAAAAAGACAAACATGGAGGGAAGAATAGAGATGTGTAAGACAATAAAAGACACGTTCCATTAATTCAAACATCCAAGTAATAGGAATGTATGAAATGAATTGAATACAAAGTTAAAAAGATTAAAGTATTAAATACAAATTTTGAAATTTTTTATAGAAATTAAGGACATGCTTTTTCATATTTCATGAATCCATTACGTACCCATAACAAGCGAAAAATTAGAGCAACACCAAGGCACATCATTAGAATATTCTATAATATTGGAAAATAAAAAGATCCTACAATATTCCCTATGAGGAAAAATGCCCACATGCTGAGAATCAGTCATTAACACGCTTCAGGCTTTCTGTGAGAAGCACTAGAAGCTAAAATAAAATGGAAATGCCTTAAAAATTCTGAAAAAAATAGAAATTCATCATAAATCCATAATCAGTCAAAATGTCACTCAACTGTCAGTATAATTTAGACATTTTTATAGATGTGTGAGGATTCAAAAAATTAAAGCGTATTACTTAGCTCTCAATAGTATGTATATAGTAATCATGAAAGAAATATAAATCTTGATCTAACTCAAGTTATGATAAACCATAATTAGAGAATGGGGTTGTGGGCGGAAAGTGCTGAGTGTGTATTATAGTTATAGAAAAACAGAAGCAAATTAAATGCTTATTCTTCATGAAGAAAGATACATAGTAAGTTACACAGAAATACTAGCTTATTTAAAGATTTAAATCATTTCTAAAATAATTTCTAAAGTATGTGAAAGTGGCTGTTTCTGTTGCATAGTAAATAAAAGATGAGATAGAGAAAGATTTTTTTTTAATTCTATATAATTGGTTTTTTCATATGCTTATATTTACTCACATACTCTTAGGATATAAAATGGAGGTAAATACATTAACATATTAAGACTTGGAGGAATTATGTGTAATGTCAAGTGTATGCTTTATGTTTTTCATTTTTAGAAAATGTCTTCAGCTTACTTTTTTTATAAGCTTAATTAAATGAACATTGAAGGACGAACTTACAGTGGGGTCTTTAAAGTTGGGCATCATATATAATTGAGCTAGGCCACATTACAAAGGCTTATCCAGGTTCTATGAGTGTTGACAAAAACTAACTCTGACTATAAAGTATGAATAAGCTATTTTATTCTATGGTAACAAATAACTCTCAAGCCACAGTGACGTCAAAGATTAAAGATTTGCTTTTACTCACTAAATATGTCCATTGCAGATCGTCAGTAGTCTCTGCTTCATGTCACATTCATTCATGAGCCTGGAATATTCACATAAGATATTGTGGCAAGAATAAGAATACATGGGGAATTTATTCTGTTTCAGGAATGCCTTAACTGGAAGCAACACATATCATTTTTGCTCAGTTTTTACTGGCCAAAGTAAATCATACAACCATGATTAAAGTTGAGGAAAGTGAGGTACTGCAATCTTCCTAAGTACTTATAATGAGAGGAGAACTGGTACCAATCCACAAGGACTCAGTTAAGGTTAATTCGGTTTTCTTTTCAACTTGGTTTTCTCACTGAGTCTGCAGGTTGAAAACTGGTGCCCCTGCTCCCTTGACGACCTGGGAAATATAGGTACTAACAGCTACTCCTCTTCCCAGACAGTTGTGTGGCTTACAGTAAAACCTCTGCTTTATTCAAAATAAAAGAAAGCAAAACAAACAACAATGAAAAGAATTCTCACATCTATTACCCCAACAATGAAGAGATACTTTATATATGTAATATTTTTGACCTATTTATATCTGTGAGATTTTCAGCATATTACTTAATCTTTCTCATCCAGAAAATGAAGATAATAATAGCATTTACCATGTATAATTTTTGTAAGGATTAAATGTGGTAACATATGTAAAGTACTTTTAATAGTAATTGGAAAATTGTCAGC
Source organism: Macaca fascicularis (assembly GCF_037993035.2). NCBI lineage: Eukaryota > Metazoa > Chordata > Mammalia > Primates > Cercopithecidae > Macaca > Macaca fascicularis. Next base: position 56,373,758 of record NC_088391.1, on the reverse strand, counting down.
TTATTAAGTATGTTTTGTTACTACTACTAATAGCAATATTTTACAATTTTGTTTCAGGGTGATTAGTCAATCATATGCCCCGGGAGAATCTGTCTCTGGAGATAGGAGGTTGTGGACAGCAAATACCGATCTTCTTGTACCCTAGTATTTGAATTTCAGGAATGACCTAGAAGAATTAAAACTAGAACTGATTCCTTAAGCATCCCCTGCCTGACTGTGTCAAACTGGTTTACCTCTAACTCTAGCTCTCTTACAGAACAAATCACATGGGGTGGGGGTCAGGGAAATACATGAACACAACACACTTAAGATGCCTGGTGATAGCATTAGAGTTTCAAAATTCATCATTGTTAATCTGAACAGGGGACATAGTACAAATACCTAAAATACCAGAATAAAGAGCTTCCATGAAAGTCTGGTCAATATAAATGAATAACAGAATTTGGGGACCCAAGAAAATTCTGTGAAAATAATTTTATTTGAGCTTTTGGTAGCAACATTAATGACACAAAATCAATACACTTACACAACACATAGCTATCATATTAGCACTCCTATTTCCATATTTCATTAAACCTCAGATTTATCAATTTTATAATACAGTCCAATTTCATAATACAGTCCAATTTCAGAGGTGTTGACATGTGAAAAAAGTGCATTTTCATGAAATATGGTACAGCCAATGGCTAACATTTATTGAGTATTCATTATGTATCAGAAATTATTTATAAAATATGCAATTATGTATTAGGTAATTTCTAATATTTATCATACTTACATCAAGTAGGTTCTTATATTTCTATTCTACATATTCAGAAGTTCATATGCAGTAATAATAAAAATGTACGTTTCTAAAGGCAGGGTTTAATCCCAATTCAACTTTTTTTCATTAGTCCACTCTTTTTTCAAAAGTTTTACAAATCCTCTCCCTATAAAATAATACAATGAGTTATTCTAGTACAATATTTCCAGGTCCCATATAAAAGTCAGATCTTGAGAAATCGTTTAGGTCATGGTGATGCACGGAAACCCCCAAATTGGGGCTTAGCCTGGAAGGGTTCTTGATTTGCTCAGGAAAGAGCAAGCCAATGGTGAAAGAAAGCAAGTTATCAGAGCAACAGTGTACAGCAAAATTGCTACGCCATTGACTCAGCAGGGCTACCCCATAGGTGGAGTAGCACTTGAGGATTGCAGCTAGCTATATGTATACCTACTCCTTATTATATGCTAAATAAGGAAGAGGTTATTCACTAATTTTCCAGAAAGGGAGTGGGGAGCTCCTGGAACCATATCAGGTAATATTCAGGTGTTGGTGTGGCAGTTGTGAACTGTCATGGTGCTGGAGTGTCTTATAGGAAGCAAATGTATTATAATTCTTAGTTGTAGTTGGTTTGGTCAGTTTTTTGCTCTTGTTTTGATCAGCAGGGTCATGCAAACAGGTCCTGCTGATCTCTTACCTCAATGGCACTAAAATAACCAGTTTGTTAGCATTTTCAACTCCTTGATAAAATTAATAGATTCAGGAAATGAACATCAAATGATTTTCAACCTCACAAAAAGACAACTGGACATTACTTATTTGCTAGAAAGTACACAACACCAAAATATGAAGTACGCAGAAGAAAAACAATCAAATGAAAATCAATCCTTGATATTCAGAGTCAATAAACATTTTCTGTAAAGAGCCAGAGAATAAATATTTTAGGTTTTATAGACTGCATGATGTTAACCATAACTACTCAATTCTACCTTTTTAGATAAACATAACCATAGAAAATACACAAATGAATAATTTTGACTGGGTTCTAAAAAATAATTTATTAAACAAAATAAGCTTTGATGGCAGTGATGGCCCATCCGGAGCAGCCACTGAGAAGAGACCAGCTGCAGCGGGGGAGGCACGGCAGGGACTGCACACTCCATGGAGCTAGCTGGGGCTGGGAACAGGCCAGAACCCCACCCCCTACTGAGTTAGGGTGGGGAGTCCTGCACTCCTGAGCACAGCTGAAGCAGCTCAGCCATGGCTCTGGACCTGAGCATCCCTGCACTCTCAGGGGCCCAGAATGCTCCTTCCTCTACAAGATCAGAAGTGCCTGCTCCCACCCCCTGGCCTCTCCCCATGCCCAGTGCCTGCTCTGGAGGGGAGGAGTGTTTTGGCTGAGCCCTGGTGCTGTTGCAACCCAGCCAGGTGTACACCTTCAGGTGATGCTGACACTCCAGCCCCTTGCTGCCTTGGCCCCCTCCAGATTTGGGCACTAAGGAGTGAAGGAGGGAGGCTGGTTTGGGGCTGAGGTACCCTTCAGCACGAACAGCCTGGGTGCCATAGACAACATGTTGATGGCGGGAGGCAGGTTCCTGTGTGGAAAGGGGTGGGTCTCTGGTGAAACCCCACCTTCAGGCCAGGAACAGCCTGAAGACTAAGGGTCGGGCTGCCAGTTCTGGTTGAAGTCCGGGGCCTGGAGTGAGGACTTCATCAATGACTGTTGGGTCAATTAGATGGTGCTTTTTGGGGGCCAACCAAGGTCACCCATGGAGCAATCAGCAAGCACTTCCTTCTGAGTCCATAAAAAACCCCAGACTCAGTCAGACTTGACAGACGTCAGGACGACCTGCCTTTGAAAAGGAGCTCAACCTGCCTGTGAAAAGGAACTACTCGCTGCGGGTCTCCTCTCTGCTGAAAGCTGGACACTTGTAGCAACGACCTGCTGTAACACAAACAGGGCTGAAACACAGCCCCCTACTCTCCATGTTACAAGCAACAAAAAGGACAGAGGAGCTGCAGCCCTTCCGGGAGCCCAGACATAGGGGCTCCCCAAGCCAGGGCTGTGACACCCTTTTGGGACTCTGCAGCTCCAGGTGTCTTCAAGCTTCCGGAAACCACCACGTTCCCCTTGTTGAGAACCGGGTGCCCACAGCAGAAGCTACATGCCGTACACCTGGTCCAGTCTCAACCTCACACAGACCCGGCACCTGGGTTGGTGCCTGGAGCTGCCTGCCCCAAAGCAGCAGCTGGCATGCCTGATTGTGCACACTGGCTGGACCCTGTGCTCACTTGCTCACACAACCCTTGCTGCTTCGTGCCTGGCTTGCCCTTGGCAGGTGTGGGATCTGGGCTGATAATGCTAACTGAGCGTGACCTGCCAGGCCGAGTGGACAGATAAACCCAGAAGGTGCAAGCAATACTCACACAGAAGATGCAGCTGGCTAAAGATGTTTCCAGGTAGTGAAGCTACACCCCAAGGATCCCATGACAGCTTTAGGCTGGATGTGGCTACAGGCTGTAGTTTGACTATCTCTATTCCCCATCTCTAACAACCAATTTCAGGAAACGCGGAGGAGAGAAGAGGATGTTAAACAATGCCATGAGGAGAAAATCAGCATAATCTAGACTCTGGGGAATATTAGAGGACAAACAGCATAATGCTTTTCAAAAAATTAAGTGCAAGAAAGAAAAAAATAAAGGGGTGCTGGTAACTTACATATTAAAAGATTTAAGAGACATAGCAACTAATCTAAATGTAGAGACTTTATTTTGATAGAAATTCAAATAAAGGAATTCTCAAAACATAAGGCAATCTAGAAAACTTTTGATAATTGGTATTTAAATGTAATAATGGTTTTCTAGTTAGGATATATGTATGCACGATTTATCGCATTTGAAGGTATAGATTTAAATAATTTTAGATGACAACTCCTGATGTCTGTGATGTGATTCAAAATAAGATGGGGTGTTGAGTGTGGGAAGCAAGTTTGGGTACAGAGGAAAGGAGATGGGCAAAAATTGACAATGCTTAAACTAAGTGATGTGCATGTGAGAGTTCCACTTTGTATATATTTACTTTTCTACTTTGTATATACTTAAATGTTTCTATAATAAAATTTAAATTTTTATTTAGAGTTATATACAGCAACACATAATAGGGGTGCCCCTAACTTTGCTAAATGAATACATAGAGAAACATGTTGACTTGAAATGTTGACTTGGCAAAACATCGAAGTCAGCAGTTTTGGGGGGCACTGTAATATTTTCTCCTCTTACCAGCTTTCTTACCTGTTCAATGACAATAACTTACTCATTTTTTTTCCTTTCCATCTGGGCACACCCCACATGAACAATATAAACCAAACTCTAAAGCTTTTAATTATTAAATTAATCTGATTTTGGGTGCCTGCCAGAGTTTGGAAAAATTCTGAACTAATGTCACTTGCACATGGCAGTCTTGACCAAAAATATTTTCATATGGCTTATATGCATATTTTTATTAAACCCAGAACACTCTGCCTTAAAAAACATAATTTTTAAAATTTCTGCCAACATTGATATTAGGAGTGAAAAAACAGGTAACTGGTGAGAAAAAGGACTTTCTGTGACCTCTCAAATGTCATTTCCTATAAATTAGCATATGCTCCTTTGAAGACTGTTTGTCCATTCTAAGGAAATTAGTATGTCCATGCTAAGGAAATATATTTAGTAGAGATTCATGTGAGTATTTTATATTCTCACTGTCCCCAAAGGATGAGAAAATCATTAGGCTATTGGTTTGGTTAAGTAGTGTTCCTGGCTATGAGGATGCAAAAATCCCAGAATTATAGTGCAATGGTAAATAAAAAAGAAAGGGACAGGGTAGGTAATAACAAAAACTAAACAGAAAGAAAAATCAGAATTTAGAAGACGACTATTTGTTTTGACATAAAAAGATATTGTGTTTCATTTTTGTGATTCAGATACACAGCTTTCTTTTCCCTGGTCCTTGTTTTTCTTCATGTAAACGATATGTGAAAACCTAGGCTGTTAGTAAGGTTAAATTGAACTCAGAAAATCCTTGTCATTTGCATTTCTGCAAACTTAATTTAAATTTAGGATTGACTGTAAATAGTTATAACTGCTTTTTTTCAGCTACATAGTTGCTAAGCTACTTACTGTTCTTTTATTGCCTCATATTATTTGTGTAATATTTGACTTTGAACAACTCTAAAACTAGAACAAATAATTAGGTGAATGAAAAATTAGATCTTTCAACCCTTCAAAAAAACTACTACAAATTTAATAGCTATAAGATGCCACAAAGAATCAGTTCATTTCAGAATAGTTCAGCATCTGACAAATGAAGTGGAGATACTGAATTTATTGCAAATCTACAGCTACATTGTGACTTGGTAGGTGGTATTTTTAATGGCCTGGAGAATTACAGTGAAAAATTGGATGAAACCAATACTCAATGGCAGGGGCATTACTACTGCAATATGGATAGGAAATAAAAATTCCTGTAGTTCCAAATAGTTAATGAGCATCGATATGTGCAAGGCACTGTAAAGAGGGCAGATCATTTTATTTCCTTGGAGCTTAGTTTGGTGCCAGAAAAGGAATTTTATGTGCTGAGTTGACTAGTACAATCTTTCAGGTATGGTACTTTCTGCATACTGTAGAAAAACATCAGATAATTTATTTTCAGGGAGACTTCCAAATGCTGCAGCATTAGCAAAGATTGAACAAGGGGCAGTGTGATCTTGAGTAAACCTCCCATCTTTCTAAAGATGTTTGTGTTGGGAGAAATTATCTTTGAAAGTCTGTGCTTGGGAATGTCATGAGCACAGACACAATAACCAGGCATAGTGACACTGTACTTTGGTAAAGGCTCAAAAAAATGCAACTGAGCAAATTGAGAAGACAGGATGGTGAGAGTGTTCCTTAATTGTTAATAGAAAACTACTGAGCTCCAGTTAGGGGTATGCTGTCATTTGAACTGACATGATAGCAATTGCTGTTGTAAAAAAGATTAGATTTTAAGTAAAATATCTCATTTGAAATAACCAGAAAAGTATTAGTATTTTAATTTTCTGTTTCAGAGTTTTAAAATGTGGAATTTTTCCTCTGTATACTTTAGTAAGCAGCTATAGGTCTCTATGTTTCTGTTATTAAGAATTCAGACTTGAAATATTGGAACTCATGACATATTTTAATTAGTTATTCTCTTAAACAGGGAAAACAAATAAAGAAAGCATGACCTAAGGTTGTTTACTATTTAGTTTAAATTCCTTGATGGTATGACATGGTATTTACAGTAGTTGGTGTTATTGGATCAAATTAATATTAAATGTGGATCTTTTTTATTATACTTTATGTTCTAGCGTACATGTGCACAACATGCAGGTTTGCTACATATGTATACATGTGCCATGTTGGTGTGCTGCACCCATTAACTTGTCATTTACATTAGGTATATCTCCTAATGCTCTCCCTTCCCCCTTCCCCCACCCCACAGCAGGCCTCGGTTTGTGATGTTCCCCTTCCTGTGTCCAAGTGATCTCATTGTTCAGTTCCCACCCATGAGTGAGAACATGCGGTGTTTGGTTTTCTGTTTTTGCGATAGTTTTCTTTCGCAAACAATGTTTAAGTCACAGCCTCTTAATAGAGGGTATATTTTTCATTTTGTTACTTTACCAAGTTTATTTATTTGTATATTTTCAATTTTAATTCCCAGGTTATACTTTGAGAAAAGAATTAAGATAAAAGAAAGTGAAAATACTGAAATATTTCAGTAAAATCATGAGTGGCAGAACTTAGAATAAGAACCAGCAGTCCTGACTTGTAGTAAGCAATTCATTTTTAAATATTCAGAAGAAAACCATTAATCATTTTTACATGTCTTATTTGCCAGTTTCTACATAAAAGTTTTCAGTTAGCAGAAACATTTCTTGAGTTCACCTGGCACAGTTACTATTTTGGAAAATTGCAACTCTGTCTTTCTTGTTCTAATTAGTGTTTCTGTATGAGTCATTCAGCAAAAAAAAAATAATAATAATAATAATAATGTGTTCTCTGAATATTTAAACAGTTATCCTCAAAATGGAAAACTATCATTAAAGCACAATTAGTGAAGGAGAATCAGGTTTATTGTAACCATTGTCTAAAATGGTTCAGCAGCCTTTCTTCAGACAGGTAGATATATGTGATTGGTAAAACAATATTAAAGAAACAATACTGGTATTATTATAATTCTGTGCAATCAAAGAGTTTAGTTGTCTACTTACTTTAGTAGGTAAGTATAGTAATCCAAGCCTTTGTATAGAAATGATAGTAAAATAACTTGCATAAAAATGAAAAAATTATGTATACTTTCAGATGAAGAAAAATATTTTAAAATTTTATAAAATTATGATTAAAATATTGTAGAACAGATACAATCCAAAACAATCTGTTCAAAATATGTCATTATACTCTTTTCAGTAATTTCTTATTACCAGGTCCTTTGGTGTGGCAGCCCTCACTCTGCCATCCAGGATGTCTCAGATACTTGCAAAAGCCAGAATAAGAAGTGCTGTATGTTAACCTCAGTGGAACATGCATACTAACGTTTAATTACTTTATTTCTGTAACAAAGAATTGAGTTTCTGAAAATACTGTGGTGGTTTAATGGAGGACTACTAATTATTGACCCTCTTCATCCATAAAATGTCATTTTGAATGTAGTGTTTCAACTATATACAAAAGTTAAATCCCTTTCAAAATAAATTGTCTATTTTTAAAAAATCTAAAATGACACTGCAACGTTCTTAACATATATTATGTAAATGTTAAATGGTAATAGGAATGGGTATTTTAAGTATGTTTAGAATATTTGGCACATATACACCATGGAATACTATACAGCCATAAAAATGATGAGTTCATGTCTTTTGCAGGGGCATGGATGAAGCTGGAAACCATCATTCTCAGCAAACTAACAGCAACAGAAAACCAAACACCTCATATTCTCACTCATAAGTGGGAGGTGAACAATGAGGACACATGGACACAGGGAGGGGGACATCACACATTGGGGCTTGTCTATGGGTAGGGGACTAGGGGAGGGCTAGCATTAGGAGAAATACCTAATGTAGATGACGTGTTGATGGGTGCAGCAAACCACCATGGCATGTGTATACCTATGTAACAAACCTGCACGTTCTGTACATGTACCCCAGAGCTTAAAAAAAAAAAAAAGTTAAGAATGACTGTATTTTCCCTTTTACTCAAGAAATTGTGATTCTTCATATCTTCTTTAATGACTGTTAATATAGAAAGAAAAGATTACCTATCAGATTGTGCAGATAGGTTACCCACTGAAATGTGTACTATGATATCAAAGGGGAAAATCAGGTAAACACAGCTAAAAATGTAAATTTACACCACCCTGATTCAGAAAGTAGTTAAGTCATCATACAGAATTGATACAATATGATATGATAACTTGAAAAAGTATTAAGTTATACAATGAAGGAAGAGGGTAGAGGATGGGTGGAAATTTTAAGTGAAACTAAGGATGAAATGAACATATTTAATGAATGCCTCAAAATCTTGCAATGCTTGCCAAAGTTTCAGAGATAGTGGAAACATTTTCTAAGAGCACCACTGAATTTAATCTTCACTATATGAACACAATTTATTATTTTTGGTATACCCTTCAATTTGTGCCACTTATTTGTTTTATTAGGAGTTATGTATGCCTTGTGTAAATAATATGAAACAGATAGGATTTTTCAATAAGAATCAAGAATAATTTGCCCTAACTTGCCCTAACTATCCTTAGCCCCATTACTCAATAATTGGTTTTAACCTTTGTGTGGTAAGTTGAGAGGGGGTTTCTCTTGTGATTTCTTGGCATTTTAAATAACATGATTAAGTCACTATCTTTTGATCCATCAACCTGAGTATTTTGTTGTGTAATGTACCATGTAAGATGAGTACTGAACTCAATTACACATTCAAATTTCCTCCATCTTTTACTGATTTTTATGTAATTTTATTTTTTAATCCTTCAAGTAATTTTTGAAACTTGATTAACAAACTTATAACTCTGTCTCTTATTCTGTCAGATTGTTATAATATGTCCACAAAATAAAAGCTGAAACCAAATTCATTTTGTTACCACTAACAATTTGTTAGTAGCATTATGTTTACTTTTGGATGGCCAAATAAAAATATTAATAATGTAATAACAATAACAATATTGTAATGGCATGGGAATAATATAATAATAACAATAAAGTATATATTTTTATTAACCTCTTCTGACTTCGCCTTTACTGCATTCTGAATGTCTAATTAAAAATCATATATTGCTTGAACACTATTTAAATACAATTACAGCAGAAGACAATGAAGATGCAAAAGTCATACCTCCATTCCTCCATGGATTCAATGAAGATAATTCCATGTTATTTAACGGAGAAATATCTCTTAAGGGAAGGCAGTTTTACAAAAACACATTATCAGGTTTCCAAAATCACTTGTGCAAAATTTGGGTGACAACTTTTTGTATGAAAATAGTTGCTGTTATTTTTTTTGTTATTTCTTTATCATTATGTGGTTTATTCAATCTGAAAAAAAAGATATACTTTATTTTAACAATATATATAAAATCTTCCAGGTTTTTACTCACTTATTTTACTATTTATAACCTACTTCGTTTGGAATATTTATCTTAAAATATGTACATGTTTCAAATAAAAAGTTGTTTAATTTATGGATTTTTTAACATAATAGGGACATACATTCTCATTAGAAAAAAGTAATAAATAAAAAGTAATAAAACAGATAAGGCAAAAACATACCTGTGATTCCTTATTGCCACAGTTTTGGGTTTCCTCTTTGAAAGTAAACATGTGGTTATCATTAAGGTTTTTAAGTTTCTAGGATTTTATATACAATTATAAATATATATGTATAAACACATATGTCATTCATGTGGTGGTGGCCCACCCAGAATCTCCCTGTAGGACTACGGCCTTCATATTCCCAGTTGGCTAACAGCTCTCAGCAGGATCTGTCTCCAGTAATCATCTTCTACTGAACAGAGTCACCTCTTCTAAAGAAGTGTGCCTTTTTTGAAGGCGGCCAGCATCCAATAACTATTTGTTGTGAAAATATAAAGGTCTTGGCTTGCCTCCATTTGGTATATCTCTGAAGAGTCTTCTCAGGTACAGAGATACTTGTGGAATTGGCTGAGGCTGTTGATCAACTCTGTGGAAGTTCACTGTCGTCCTGTGCCCAATTCTCTTGTATTTCTTATAGTCATTCACTCACATATGTTGACCCTTGGAGAACTCCTCCCAAAACTAATTGTATCAGAGTCTGTCTCTGTGTTCATATCTCAAAGAACAAAATCTCAAAAAGTCAAAAATAAAAGTGAGCTGAAGAAACAACTGCAAAGCCAGAATTTGGAGCTAGATCATTCAGTGGTAGGCTGGCAATGAGAGCAAAGCACTGGTAGTAGGTGGAACAATAATAATCCTTGGCTTGTGGCAGTAATCTAGTTTCTAAAATGTTACTCTGTGGAACACTGGAATGGAATACCAGTTGAAAAAAATGCATTAATGGATAAGGGAAATGTAGAGTTTTTAGAGAAAAACTCTAATTATAAAAATCACAGGGTTAGATAATAATTTCTAGAGAAAAGTGATTTATTGAAGACAGACAATAAATGTTGATGACTAGTCACCAATTAAAGGCTAAGAGTGAAAATGAGAAGAGTTTCTTGATAGCATAAAGAGATTATCATTTCCTACAGCTAGAGGGCAAAAATAGCTGATATTCAAGCCTAAGATTTAATTTCAGACAGTCCCCAATTTATAATGGTTCAATTTCAGTGTTTTCAACTTTACAATGCTATGGAAGTGATAAGCACTCAGTAGAAATGATATTTTGAGTACCCATACAACCTTTTTTTCTCTTTTGGTACAGTATTCAATAAATTACATGAGCAAATCAATATTTTTTCATAAAATAGACTTTATGTTAGGTGATTTTGTCCAACTGTAGGCTAACATAAATCTTCTGAGCACATTTTAGGTGGCCTAGGCTAAGTCATAATGTTTGATAGGTTAAATGGGTTAAATGCATTTCAACTTATCTTTTCAACTTACAATGGGTTTATTGGTGCGTAACCCCAGTGTGAGTCAAGTACCATCTGTATACAAATTAAGAGATCTGAAGAAATGTGAATTCTCAATCTTGACAAACACCAAGCACTCAAGTCTGATCAGGAAAGGCCAAGACCCTGAGTTTGTAGGCATTAAGAAGGATTGAGACCCTGAGATGTGGGCAATTGCATGTGTGCATATAAAAATATTGAATCCTCAGATTTATTGTAGATGTGGTGCCTACAGAAGAGGTTCATTTTCCTAATAGCTTGTACTTCCCTACGAGCTTGAAGATGATGTAAAACTCTGGCTTACAACACAACATGTGTTTTCTTCAAGGTAAAACTCATCTCCTTTCATGTCCACTGTTATAATCATGTCACGTAATTACTCAAGCCAGATCACATAGTATCACTTCACATCTATAAAAAAAAAAGTGAAAGTAAGTGTATCCTGGAGGAGTTTCAAGACATAACCACCATGTAACAGCGGGAGCCCAGAGACTATACAAAGCACTGGGTCTGAAGGTGCTTGATCAAATGCTTAGAACATAGGGTAATAAGTGGTTATCACTAGTAAATAATTTTCCCATGTTATAGCACTAATTTCTTGACAAGGACTTGTGGATTTAGTGCTACCATACTGTGAGAATGGCTCTTGGAATCTCGGAGAAAGCCGTGTTCTACTTTAGGTGAAGCAGAAATAGAACAGCCATGGTATATGGTGGTAGAAGGGATTAACAAAACTCAGGGAAGTTGACATGCTAGATTAGTGAAACTAGATAGCTCACCAGATAACTGCATTCCATTTGAGGACAGTAAAATTAGTCTATTCACAAGAGTGATGAGAAATGCTCTGGTGAGAAGGGTATAAGCATCACTGAGACCTACAGTGGTGTCTGCTTTCTATGTAGATGACTACAGGGATGGTAAGATGATGTAGTATTAGGCTCACCACTAGCAAAAGCAATAGAGAATTACAAAATAATAGAGGTCTACACATCACAGCTTAACTGTCAGAAGCAAGCCATTAACATAATGAATAATGGCATTGTAATTGTGACCAGAAACACTTGGCCTGAAGAATTTTAAGGGAATGATTATTGCAACATAATTGGGAATACAGATGGCTACCCAACAACCGTGTGTGTCTTAGTCCATTCCTGCAGCTGTAACAAAATACCTTAGACTAGGTAATTTATAAATAATAGAAATTTATTTCTCACAGTTCTGGGGGATGGGAACCCCAAGATCAAGGTGCCAGCATATATGATGTTTGGTGAAGCCTCACCCTCTACTCCATAGATGGGACCTTGTTGCTGTGTTCTGACATGGCAGAAAAGACAAACAGCTCCCTTGCGCCTCTTTATAAGTAACTAATCCCATTGCTCTGCCCTCATGACTTAATTGCCTCCTAAAGACCCCACCTCTTAATACTAACACACTGGTGATTAAGCTTCAACATATAAATTTTGGGGTACCACACTCAGACCATAGCAGTATAGCAAATAAATAAAATAATTGATAGGCTGAGAAGTAATTACTCAAGCCAAATCATCGACTTGAACCAGCTTTTATACGAAAAATAGAACAATGTAAAGAGAAGTTGGATCCTCAGTCTCTAGGCACTAAGGACCCTGCATCACAATAGCAAGTGTGCATGATAGTGATTTATCCAATCCTTCCACCAAGAGACTATACCAGACCATTTACTCAGAAAATGTGTACTGGGGAAAGGGAAACATCTAAATATTTTGGAGATATTGGACAGATGTTCCAAGTTACCATTAATATCTAGGGATCTCATTCTCCATCCTTAACTCCTTCTCTATCTTTAACTCAAACAAATGATCTCAAAGGTGAAAAAGGGGGCAGGGTGGAGATACCTGCTGTTAGCTCACTTTTACTTCTTTTTGCTCTTTCTGGAATCCTTATTTATTTTTATTTTTATTACTTCCACAGAAACATGACGCCTTTAAAATTATGATTTTTACACATGTATCTCATTTTTCAAATGGCTGTTCATAGAAATTTTGACCTCCTATGACTGGTCACCTCCTAATTAGAGACAGATATTTCTCTTGGATTTATTTTGACTTTAAGCCACATCAACTATTTTTTAAGCTGAAGGTCCATCTAGATTTTCACTCTTATTTTACTGGTTTACATTATCAAGTATTTTATTCAGAAAAGATCCACCTATCTCTCTATTTTTTAATCTATCTATACCTTTTATATAAAGAAATTATGTATATATGAAAATATAAAGGATATATTTCTTACATATATAGTATATATATTACTATATTTTTTTCTGAAGAAATTGCCTGATATATACATATACACATATTATATATAATTTTTTTCTGAATAAATTACCTGATATGTATATATAGGATATATACACACATAAATATATGTACACAAATATTTTTTGAAGAAATTACTTGAGAATTTATACACATATACATATAAATGTATTTTTACATATGATAAATCTGTTTTAATAAGTGTCTAAAAGTGTACTTATTTTTCTGTATTTTTAGTTGATATTTCAGCTTGTAAAGATACAATATTCCTCCCTTGTCTGCAGTTTTGCTTTCTATGACTTCAGTTACATCACAAAATACATTGAGAGAGAGACACTACATTCACATAACCCTTATTATTATATTTTTTCTAGCTTATTATTAATTATTGTTGTGTTAATGGAAAAATCAAACTTTGTAAAATATTTTACAGGTTTATTCTGAGCCAATATGAGTGACCATAGCCCAGAGAAAACACAAATCCAGGAAGCCTTGAGTAAATAGTTCTGAGGCAGTTAGGTTAGACTTTGGTTTTATATGTTTTCGGGAGACAAGAGTTATAGTCAACGATAAATCAATACATGGAAGGTACACGTTGGTTTGGCCTGAAAAGATAGGATATAGAAAGCTGGGACTTACAAGTCATAGGTCGATTTTAGGGTTTCTTTTTTTTTTTTTTTTTTGAGACGGAGTCTCGCTGTGTCTCCCAGGCTGGAGTGCAGTGGCGTGATCTCGGCTCACTGCAAGCTCCGCCTCCCGGGTTCACGCCATTCTCCCACCTCAGCCTCCCAAATAGCTGAGACTACAGGCGCCCGCCACCACGCCCGGCTAGTTTTTTGTATTTTTAGTAGAGACGGGGTTTCACCATGTTAGCCAGGATAGTCTCGATCTCCTGACCTCTTGATCCACCCGCCTCGGCCTCCCAAAGTGCTGGGATTACAGGCTTGAGCCACCGCGCCCGGCCGATTTTAGGGTTTCTTTAGCTGATGGTTGAGAGAATTAAACCACTGTCTAAAGACGTGAAGTCAGCAGAAAGGAATGCTCCAGTTAAAACAAGGGGGTTGTAGAGGCCAAGGCCCATGCTATGTAGATGAAAGCTTAGAGGTAACTTTTACAATCCTTAGAAAGAATAGATGGTAAATATCTCTTTTCAGGTTTCTTAAGGTGTCACACTTAGTTTCTTAAGGTGTCACACCCTCCTAGATTTAGGAAAGACCTAAACAGGGAAGACCTGGCTGCATTATTGGAGATTTTGCACAGATGCAAATTTCTCCCAGAAAACACAGTTATGCAGGATCATTTTAACGGTAACAAAAAAACATACTTGGGGATAAAAACACTTTTTCTTCAGGGTCTGCTGTCATGTGATGCTATACAAGGGTCAAGTTTGAAGTAAGACACATTATACAAGATTAATAAAACACCCATTTAATGAGATTTTATGGTTTATAGGGTATGACTTAACCATTGTCTTTCCTATCTTATTGCTACAAAGAGTCTGCTTTGTCAGTCTTTCAATCTTTTATTTTAACCTTAATGCTGATCAACTGTGCCAGAATTCCAGAAAGAAGGGAATATAACAAGGAGTGTATGAACCCCTTCCCATCATTGCCAGGAATAGTTTTTCAGATGTCTCTAGTGTCCAGTTGGCCAAGGGGGGATCCATTCAGCCAGTTGGGAAGCTTAGGGATTTATTTGTGGTTTACAGTTGTTAAACTCTTACTGTATGTAATTTATAGATTAAACTTTATTATAGTTATGTATGTATAGGAAAATACCTCGTATATACAGGGTTTGCTATTATCTACAGTTTCAGGCACCCACTGGGAGTCTTGGAATATATCTTGCATGGAAAAGGTGAGGCTTCTCTCTCTCTCTCTCTCTCTATATATATATATGTATTAATATATATTAATATAGTTGCATGACTGTATCCCAGTTGCTCAGGAGATTATATATCTATCTATCTGATCTCAGAACTTAGAATTTATGGCTCTTTTTCTTTTTATTCTATTGCCTACATCTTTAATCCTATTTCTCTTTTATTTTTTGTATTTTTCATCTTGTATTAACTGCTCATTCCCACCCCAAATGTTTAATTTTAGCTTTATTTTTATTGACATTGTTTTATTTTCAATGGATTTTTTTATTTCTGAAAATGCAGGAAGATCTGAATATGTAGAATAAGGCTTTGTTTATTCTTGCCTTTATAGTTCCACCTCCATTTTCTCTTTCATTTATTTCACTCATATGAGTGTTGTATGTCCTGAAGTTTTTATATTTCTAATTTTATCTTATATATTCCCACATTTTGGTTTTGCTCTGTGATTTGAGAATTATCAAATTTAATCTCTAACAGAGATTGATTTTTTGTTATTTCTAAACATTAAAACAGTCTCAAGAGCATTTTCTTATTGTCAGTTCTTTTTAATTTGATAGATAGCAGTTTGTTGATTTTCTGAATTACCTAAATTTTTTTCCTTTGAGATTTATTATTTATTTTATGTTGTTAAATTTAATTTTTATTTCATGAATTTTCTTCATATGCATATTAATCCTGGGTTGTCTATTCTTTTATGTGGTAAAAATTTGGTCTGATTTATCTGCTGTATAAATGGATCTTATGTCCAATTAGCATTTTAACAAAATGAGAAGAATGACAGAGGCCTGAACGTGCCTGCGGCTTGTAGTTTACGTGATAAACTTCTAATTTAGATTTTAAGAGAAGCTTTTCCTACAAGGTATACAGAGAGGACTTCCAAAGTTCAGAATCAGGAAGTTATTTTTCTTTAGGGAGCCCACTTTCCACTGATAGTTATTTGTTTAATAGTTTGTTTGTTTTCCTCAGGATATATATTCAATTTTAGTGATCATTCTAGTAACTTTGGTTTGATGTAAATGTTAACCTTAGATGTTTTATAATTGCCATTTCCTCCTGTCCATTTTTAGTATCACCTGACTGTAAACTTAAGTTTGCAACAATTCGTTCCATAGAACATGTCAAATACTTTTCAGATACTATCTTATTTAAGCCTGAAATTAATTATCATTCTGACATTTGGGTGAAAGAACTGAGGCTTAATATGTTGACTACCCAAGTTGGGATTTGAATGTAGGTAGTATGAATCCAAAATCTGCACTTTTTACCACTAGGATATAGCATCATCCATTTTCCATTGTAGTGCTTTCCTGCTTTTCATGACAGTTATTTCCACATTTATTTATTCTTATGTTTTTCTTCTAAATGAGTTATGCTTATATTTTATTTTGACAGGACTTTATTTGAAGATTGGCACTATTACTATTAACTGAAAAAATTACACAAAAATATTTTTGTTCATGTTACATATAGTCAAGCAAGATACATTCTTAATAGCTTTATCTTATTTTATTATAATTATTAAAATATTATTTTGAGACATTGGGTCATCCTCTGTTACCCACGCACTGTGATCTCAAACTCCCAGGCTCAAGTGATCCTCCCAGCTCAACCTCCTGAGCAACTGGGATATAGGTGATAATAATTTTTTAAAAATGCAAATCTTATGTTTATATGCAGATATTCCTTGACAACTGAGAATGGAGATAATATGGGAAATATGCATGGTACTGTTAAAGGAGTTTTTTAGGAAGATAGAGAAGAAAAGGGGTTCTTAGGAAGTTTTTTTTTTTTTTTCTTTTTTTTTTTTTTTTTTGAGACGGAGTCTCTGTCACCCAGGCTGAAGTGTCAGAGCTGCAACCTCCAACTCCCCAGTTCAAGCGATTCTCCTGCCTCAGCCTCCCGAGAAACTGGGACTACAGGCGCCCACCACCATGCCCGCTTATTTCTTTTTGTATTTTTAGTAGAGACGGGGTTTCACCGTGTTAGCCAGCATGGTCTCAATCTCCTGACCTCGTGATCCGCCCCGACTCGGCCTCCCAAAGTGCCGCGATTACAGGCGTGAGCCACCGTGACTGGCCTAGGAAGTTTGTTTCTTTTAAAGCTGCTCCAGGCAGGTTTCTTGGCTAGTAGGAAAGCCTGGTTCTTAAGAGTCGGCCGGCAAGCCTTGATATACAAATGTAGGCCCTTAGTGACTGGGTCAGCCAAAACATGGCAATTTCCGCCATCTTCTTGCCTCCACATGTGCCTGACAATATGGCTGTCCCCACATATGCGTAGGCGTGTAAAACTTCAAGGCACACTGCATTTGCATATTAAAGACTAAGGTGGGAGGGCCAGTTTTTTCACAGGCTATGTGAATGACATGCCTGGTCAAACCAATCCCCTGATCCCTATGCAAATCAGACACCGCCTCCTCCAGCCTCCTCATATAACTGGCTGTCTTCCCCGCCCTCGGGGTTTCCTCTTTCCGCTTGGAGCCCCTCTCACTCTATGTATGGGGCCGCGACTTCCTTCTTTCTTGCCTATTAAACGCTCTGGTCCTTAAAACCACTCCACTTGTGTCTATTTCGTTTTACCTAAATTGGTGCCAGACTAAGGACCCTGGTGTGCCTTCAGTCATCCAAGTCGTGTCGCTGTTTTATCCTGTGCTCTTTCTGGCTTTCTCAGTTTTCATAAAAGCATTCTTAATTTTATGGAACTAGCATTTCTAGTCAGGAACATGAGGTAGATTCAACAAACGGTAGAAGAGAGCTGCACTCCAGGCATTAGCCAGGGGGGATAATTTCAAGCTTACAACCATTCAGTGTTTATCAAAAGCTTAGTTCAAAGTAACAATATGTGTGGAGGATTGCCTGAAGAATATAAAACTCATGTATTCCTCAGGTTTCTATGAAATGTACCTCTAGGTTCTCCCACCTTTAGAGTGGTGTATCATATTGTTCTTACAACAGGTAGCCTTTGATCAAATTATGCTTTCATAAGATGTCATCGAACTATGTGGAGGAACTCTCTAAGAACTTGTATTAAGAAATTATTCTATATTTTTAGTAAAGATTATGTTCACTACAGCAGAGAATGTCCTGTTTTTTATATTTTTAAGATTTTTTTTGAGGACCAAGAATGGTTATGTCATAACTTTGAAAGTAATACTGTGTTCAAACTTTTAAACTACTTTTCTAAGTGTTGGCTGATAAAATATCAACTTTTTAAAAGAGGTGCAATGTGGTTAGGAATAACAATATATTCAGATAATAATACCCTTGCCACACCCCCGTCCCATATATTTGTTCATACTACAATCCAGTAATTTACTTACGTTATTTCACTTATATCCCTAATAGGATTACGCAAACAGATTTTTTTTTTTTTCCAAACAGATACTCTTTCAAAAAGATTAAACTTGTAGATAAATTCAAACCAAATAAATAAGAAACTCTGTTTTGAGCATAGCTACACATTATGCTGGATATATAGCAAGTTCATTCAGTACTCATTGATTGATTGTTATTTTAAATAATTATTAGAGTGATTTAATTTAAAAATATTAAAAATAGCTTGCTTAAAAAAAATTGGATAAGCCATTGCTAATTAACGGGATAATTATATCATGACACTACACAATGCTATCACTTAATATATATGCAATGTTTTCCAATTTATATTCTTATTAGATTTTTTATTGCTCACTTTTCCCTAATTAATAAAGCAATGCATAAAATCTTCAAGATTTCTTGCTTCTGAATGTGCCAATTGTGGAGCAAGGGAAATAGAAAATGAAGGTATGTACCAAAATTGGTGCATTAATGTATCTTAGTCAAATTTAGAAAACTAGTCCTCTGTGAATAAATTAGTTTTAATATAATTTTATGCATATTTGTTAAACATGCTTAATATTAAAACCACTTATTGAATGCTGTTCAGAGTTAGTAATGTAGTACAATTTTATTGAACATTACACACGTTTTTTCTAATGGTGCTTAGATAAGGAAAATCTGCAACTTTAATCTTAGGATAAGGCAATGAAAGGAATAAAGAGCCAAGAATTTTTCTCATGTATTTAGATTGTGTGCTTTAAAGAATTGAAGAAAAACACTGGCTGACTATTTTTTAGTTCTACTTTTAGTGTACGACTTTATTAATATTTATTAGTTGAATTAGTTCTTCTTTTAAGATTAAAAAAATGAAACAGCTTTGCAAATCTACATCTAACCAACTCTTCCACCATATTTCTTTCTAAGACTAGGCAAATGTTGTAATGGCTTGAGATGTAAATATTTACGTAAATTGCATACCTTTTTTCTCTTAATATATTTGTTGACAATTAAATTATTGAATTAAAAAAACAAAACCTTATAGAGCATAAAAAAATCCTATATTGACTGTTTTATGGCTCTTTGAAGATATATGCTATATTTTTACAGGAGAAATTTAAAAAAACATTTTAATCCAAATCTTGGGAAAGGAGACATGACAAAACGATTCAGTTGCATGTATGGAATCAAGTTCAAGTCTAGACTGAACTAATCACTATCTAGGATCAATGATTGCATTCTGTACCAGAGATAAGCAACATATTATAATAATTTGAATTTTATGTAAATATAGAGTCAAACCATGTAATAAATTGCTTCACTAGGCATCATATTCAGTTTTATTAGAAACCCTGGTTCAGCATAGTGCATCTGTTTTACACTAAACATGTAAACTATATAATACATTTATAGCACAACCAGATGTTTATATCAAACTATATGGTACTATCTATATTTCAGTTAAGAATATATTTTTTCTTGCCATGAGACTTCTTTACATCCCAATTAACAAAACTTCAGTTTTACTATCTGGAATGCTATGTAACAAAAGTAACAAAAGGAAGCCTTGTAACACAAGCTATGAAAACGTACATTTGAAAAATAAAAAATACATATATTCAAAAAGGTGAAGCCAAACATTACACAAGGAGGAGAAGCAACATTTTTTAAATGGATTAAAAAATATAGAGAAAATTCAGTAAATGATTAAAAGAAATAACAGAAGAATTATATATAAATATAATTCATTTGTTAGGATAATACTATGTACTAATAACAACTCTCATAAAATTGTTAGAAATCATTGTAGAACCCTAGCATTAGAGCACAATGCTACAAAATAATTCCAAATTTCAGATGAAAATATATTAATCTCTATCTCTATAAATTATAAGATTATCTATCTGGTTTTAGAAACATCTTTTGTAGTTATCTACAGAGGCCCAAAGAAATTACATGGAGGGTTGAGTTAAATGATATTACCAAGACTAAATAAAAATATATGTAAAATTTACAGTAAATTTATTGCCTAAGATTAGACATACTAATGAATTATTAAGGAAAATGTGACCATCTATCTTACCACAGAGTTCTTAATCTAGAGATAATTTACTTTGTTTCTGTTTGGAAAAAGTATTAAAAAATACTTCATACTTACTTGTCAATTTTGTAAGCACTGAAAACTGTTATTTATGTAACCCTGCTTTAAAACCATATAATGATAGGCCGGGCGCGGTGGCTCAAGCCTGTAATCCCAGCACTTTGGGAGGCCGAGGCGGGCGGATCGCAAGGTCAGGAGATCGAGACCACAGTGAAACCCCGTCTCTACTAAAAATACAAAAAATTAGCCGGGCGCGGTGGCGGGCGCCTGTAGTCCCAGCTACTCAGGAGGCTGAGGCAGGAGAATGGCGGGAACCCGGGAGGCGGAGCTTGCAGTGAGCCGAGATCGCGCCACTGCACTCCAGCCTGGGCAACAGCGTGAGACTCCGTCTCAAAAAAAAAAAAAAACCCATATAATGATAAATCATTTTATAGGTAGCAAGTAAACTCTACAATTAGCTTTATTAAATAAATTTTACTACATTATTCAGCACTAGCAGTGTTATAATTTCTCACAAAACTGTTTAATCAGATCCTGAAACTTTTGTTTTTTTCTATAAAGTTCACATTACTGCTATTTGGAAGATGGTTCTGCAAATACCTCCAAGTTGGAATAATTTTACATCAGTGAACTAAATTAAAGTTACACTATTTTCTTTTTTTCAACTAAAACCAAATTCAAGTAATTATGGTTTTATTTATCCAATGTTCTATAATTTAATAGTTATGTGATTAATTTTTATTATGTGATGACCACAGAAAATAATAGTTCCAACAAAATTAAATGTTTTTAATACAAAATATTATTCAGATTGAGACAATATGATGCATATTGGACATATAGCCAATATAAATTATAACATCTTTTAATTTACTTTAATTTCAAGTAAATTTTACAGGAACACTTCAAATAACTCTTCTCATTTTTCAGCAGGAAAATAAGATTTTTAAAAATGAAATTGATTTGCTATTTTATGCTGTCATATTTAATATTTTAGATAATTTTGAAGCTGCTTAGTAAATGTTCATTTCTGACAAAATTACTGGCTCAGTTGCCAGTATGCTTCATAAAATAATAAAATATAGATGGAGTAGTATTTAAATATCTGTATCTATTATAGAGAATCGCCTTCTGGAGTCATGCATTATTAAAAGTTTCTAACAAGTTATAATGGATGTAAGATAATAGAGTATCATGTATAATGAGTGATTTAAAAGATAATCTCACTGTGCTTGTCAATGGTTTAAAATGTAGATAATAAAGAAGTATAAAAATATTAGGTACAAAGTTTCTTATGTATCCAAGCTGTTAAAAGTTTTTTTTTTTTTTCTTTGTCTAATAGTGGCAGGCCGTAGTGGCTGACACCTGTAATCCCAGCACTTTGGGAGGTTGAGGTGGGAGAACTGCATAGCCCAGGAGTTTGGGACCAACCTGAACAAAATGATGAGACCTCATCTCTACAGAAAACAAACAAACAAAAATAATACTAAAATAAAATAAAATGTATTTCTCATGTATATTTTAATGAAATGAATGTTTTTCAAGCATAATTAATTTTTGGCATTTGCCATACTTTAATATTGCTCAGTTATATTGGCATCACAAATATTTTCTTGAATTCAATGCAATTTTATACAAAAATAAATATAAGAGTTTGTTTAGTCATGTAATCAAATTGCGCTGATCACATGGGTTTAACACACAGGCATGCCTCATTTTATTGGGCTTCACTTCATTGCACTTCACAGATACTGATTTCCTAAAAATTAATGATCTGTTGCAATCCTGCATCTAGCATGTCTGTTACAGTAGGCAGATAGCTAGACATACGCAGGAAGGGGGGTCCCTGAGAAATGGGAAGTCTGGAAAATTTTACACCCAGAGGCCACCCGAAACATGCATACATTCCTTGCAGGGAGGTAATGAGCAATGCCGGCATTAAGTAGAATTTGTATGCAACAACCAGGCCCACACATGCACATCAATTGACGGTAAGGGAGAATCCCACAAACCTGGGGCAGGACTAAGCAGGGAAAGGTGTGACTTAAGGCAGAAGTGGGAAACTAGATGATACGGTTTGGCTTGGTATCTCCACCAAATCTCATCTGGAATTGCAATCCCTACCTGTAAAGGAAGGGACCTGGTGGGAGGTGACTGGATCATAAGGGCAGTTTCCCCCAGGCTGTTTTTCGTGATAGTGAGGGAGTTCTCACAATATCTGATGGTTTTCATTTTTGTTTGTTTTTTGAGACAGAGTCTTACTCTGTCATCCAGGTTGGAATGCAATGGCACGATCTCAGCTCGTTGCAACCTCCGCTTCCCCAGTTCAAGTGATTCTCTTGCCTCAGCCCCCCAAGTAGCTGGGATTACAAGCATGCACCACCACACCCGGCTAATTTTTGTATTGTCTAGGCTGGCCTCAAACTCCTGACCTCAGGTGATCCATCTGCCTTGGCCTCCCAAAAGTGCTGGAATTACAGGCAAGAGCCACCGAGCCCAGGCGATCTGATGGTTTAAAAGTGGCAGTTTCCTTTGTAGGGACATGGATGCAGCTGGAAACCATCATTCTTAGCAAACTATCACAAGAACAGAAAACCAAACACCGCATGTTCTCACTCATAGGTGGGAATTGAACAATGAGATCACTTGGACTCGGGAAGGGGAACATCACACACCGGGGCCTATCATGGGGAGGGGGGAGGGGGAGGGATTGCATTGGGAGTTATACCTGATGTAAATGACGAGTAGTTGGGTGCTGACGAGTTGATGGGTGCAGCACAGCAACATGGCACAAGTATACATATGTAACAAAACTGCACGTTATGCACATGTACCCTAGAACTTAAAGTATAATAATAATAAAAAAAAAAAGGTGGCAGTTTCCCCTGTGGTCTCGGTCTCTCCCTCTCGGACTCTCTCTCTCTCCTGGACTGCCTCGTGAAGAAGGTGCTTGCTTCCCCTTCATCTTCCATCATGATGGTAAGTCTTCTGAGGCCTCCCCAGCCATGTGAAACTGTGAGTTAACTAAACTTCTTTACTTTATAAATTGTCAGTCTCAAGCAGTTCCTTATAGCAGTGTGAAAATGAACTAATACAATACACTAGACAAAGAAAAAGGTGGAGACTTGAGACAGAGGCAAGAACTTAAAAGATCAGAATCCAGCATAATAAAACTGCAATGCAGAAATACGCAGCTGCTGGCTGATTCTCTTTTGAACAGCCCACTCTGCCTTGCCATTCAGAGTATACTTTCTCCACTACAACTTAACCTTTGCTGCTACTACTGCTGTTTTCCAGATGGATCAGCCTGTTTCTCTCTTACCAAGGACATCCTTCAATAAACTCCCTGCTGTTTTATTTTCCTCCTATAAACATTTGTTTGCATTACTGATTGGTCTCTTGTCCAGGTTCTTTCTCACAAGAAGACTAAGAACTGAGGATTCCTACATTTTCTAGTAATATATCAGGACCATTTTTTTTTCTAATATCATGTGGTCACTTTGTGCCTCTGGCAATTGTCTCCATAGTTACATTTTTAATTATTACTACATTTCTTATAGTGATCATAATGTATGATCTTTGATGTTACTATTGTAGTTGTTTTGGGGTGCCATAGACCACACCTGTATAAGATGGCAAACAATAGCCATGGCTACCGTGGCTGGGATGCAGGGCACCAAGTCCTTTGGCTGCACACAGCAGGGGGTTCTGGGCCCAGCCCATGAAACCGTTTTTTCCTTCTAGGCCTCTGAGCCTGTGATGGAAGGGCCAGTTGCAAAGGTCTCTGACATGTGCTGAAGACATTTTCCCTGTTGTCTTTGTGATTAACATTTGGCTTCTCATCACTCATGCAAATTTCTGCAGCTGGCTTGAATTTCTCCTCAGAAAATGGGATTTTCTTCTCTATCATATTGTCAGGCTGTAAATTTTCTGACTTTTGTGCTGTTTCCCTTTTAAAACTGAATGCTTTCAACAGCACCCAAGTCACCTTGAATACTTTGCTCCTTAGATATTTATTTGGCCAAATATTCTAAATCATCTCCCTCAAATTCAAAGTTGCACAAATCTCTAGGGCAGGGCAAAATGCACCCAAGTCACCTTGAATACTTTGCTCCTTAGATATTTATTTGGCCAAATATTCTAAATCATCTCCCTCAAATTCAAAGTTGCACAAATCTCTAGGGCAGGGCAAAATGCCACCAGTCTCTCTGCTAAAACGTAGCAAAAGTCACCTTTACGCCAGTTCCCAACATTTCCTAATCTCCATCTGAGACAACCTCAGCCAGTATTTCATTGTCCATATCATTATCAGCATTTTGGTCACAGCCATTCAACAAGTCTCTAGGGAACTCCAAACTTTCACACATTTTTCTGTCTTCCGAACCCTCCAAATTTTTCCAACATCTGCATGTTACCCAGTTCCAAAGTTGCTTCCACATTTTTGGATATCTTTACAGCAGTGTCTTACACTACCAGTACCAATTTACTGTATTAGTCTCTTCTCATACTGCTGATAAAAACATACCTGAGACTTGGTAATTTATAAAGAAGAAAAAAAGTTTAATGGACTCACAGTTCCACATGGCTGGGGAGGCCTCACAATCATGACTGAAGGTGAAAGGTCCATCTCACATAGCAGCAGGCAAGACAGAATGAGAGCCAAGTGAAAGAAGAATCCTGTTATAAAACCACCAGATCTTGTGAGACTTATGAGGACAGTATGCGAGAAACAGCCCCCATGATTCAATTATCTACCACTGGGTCCCTTCCACAACACATAGAAATTATGGGAGCTAAAATTCAGGATGGGATTTTGGTGGGAATACAGCCAAACCATATCATTCACTATTCAAACTGTGATTATCTATTACTTTTTTTGTTCTTTGTGGAGGTGAGGGCTGGGTGTCTCTAGTTAGCCATCTTGAAGCACTTCTCTGAAAAGGATTTTTTTTTGTCATCTTAAATAACAAACTATGTTAACTGATTTTTAGTTGTTTGAATTGTTTGGTTTCCATAGGAATAAATTTTTTTATTATAAAGACAGGGATATTGAGCTGCTTTGTTCCCCTAAACACTTTTAAACTAACATTATACAATTTACTTGAGTTTAGATTATTTTTCCTTGGAAAGCTCAAGATGTCATCTGATATCGGGCAACCACCCTCTAAGAGTTGGTTAGAAATGCATAAATTTCACCCCAGACCTAGAAAATTGAAATCAAATTTTTATGAGATTGTAAGGTAATTCCTGGAAACACTGAAATCTGAGTAGCACTGATGTAGAATCTTAAAAGAGGAAGAGTGGTTATAAAGGATACTTTTCTCCCTGACATAGGTTAGCACTATTTTTGCTTATATTTTAATGCTCTAAAGATACTACATTTATATGAATTCCAATGTTAGTGTGAAGAACTCTGAATGAAAACAAAATTATTCTCTGCACTTAATTCCTAAATCTGTGTTGCTCAAACCTGTTAGTTTTTCCTCAATCAACTGCTATTTATTTCTTCACAAAAAGAATATGCGTGTTCTACCATAGACTGAATAGTTAAATCATAATATAAGGGTACAACATTATATAAAATATGTATATTTTTAAAAAGTTATGGGATGACCAGAGTCAAGTCATGTTTTAGGACAAGGAAACCATAAACAATATTTGCTAAAAACCTAGATTGCTGATGTTCTTGAATAGAGGTATCCCCAAAGATAATATGGGCAATGCAGAAAACACCTACGTGGCAATTCCAGAGTCCACTAAAAGCCATCCAGACCAAAACGTATTATTTCATCTGTTTATCAATGAATGAGCATGAAAAATATAAAATTTAAGATTTATATTTAAAGAGTTTTCTTTTAAATAGAGATATCACTTTAGGAAACAGACATACGTGTACACACACACATATGTATGTGTCTTAATGAGTGTTTAGTGAAAATGAGTAATGTATAGATATATAGGTACATAAAATATTATCAGTCTATTTTCACAGACATCAGAAGAGATAAGAACTATAATATATAAGTCCTGAAATTCTTGTTATATATGAATAAAGAAACAGAAATAGATCCACTGAATCACACTAAAATAAGAGACTTTGGTGGCCAGAGGAAACTTTAAATGGGAAAGTAAGAATATCAATGACAGAAAGAAACAACCAATACTTCCTTTTATTGGGTACAGTTACCCAATAAAAAGCTTAAAGGTAAAAACAACTTTGCATGTCTCAAATTTCTTTAAAACCATTTCTGGTGGTATAAAATATGCAGGCATTTTTTTTTCAGTTACAAATGATTTTTTTTTTCACTAAAATTAGAATTCTCTATTGCCTCTTTCACCATAGGTTTTTTTCTAGTGACCTGTCATGTAATTTTGTAATCAAATTCAATTTGGTGCTTTTCATGAATAGTGGCAGTAATAATGACAATGAGTTAACATTTATTGAGGGCTAATATTATATTTCAGAATATGTGCTATGAGTTAATGCATGTAAACCTCTTAACACTCTGCCCTACACATGATAGGCAGTCATCATATGTTAGCCAATACTGTTAGTATTACTGTTACTGCTGCTTCTGCTACTATGTTAGTATTATTTAATCTTCAGAACAATCTTTTTAAGTGGGTATTATCATTACAATATTTTAGATATAAGAAAACTGACATTCAGAGAGATTAAATAACATGAACAAATCGCCCAATGTCTAAGTAAAGTAGCAGTATCTTCACTGAGAATTGATTAAACAGAGCCTAAATTTATCAATCTGCATTAAGTTGTGTGCCTAAATTCTTACCTTAATACTGCTTCTAATCAAAGCCACAACAGAAGATGGCCGAATAGGAACAGCTCCAGTCTCCAACTCCCAGCACGAGCGACACAGAAGACCAGTGATTTCTGCATTTTCAACTGAGGTACTGGGTTCATCTCACTGGGGAGTGCCGGACGATCGGTGCTGGTCAGCTGCTGCAGCCCGACCAGCGAGAGCTGAAGCAGGGCTAGGCATTGCCTCACCTGGGAAGCGCAAGGGGGAAGGGAATCCCTTTTCCTAGCCAGGGGAAATGAGACACACAACACCTGGAAAATCGGGTAACTCCCACCCCAATACTGCGCTTTAAGCAAACAGGCACACCAGGAGATCATATCCCACACCTGGCCGGGAGGGTCCCACACCCACGGAGCCTCCCTCATTGCTAGCACAGCAGTCTGTGATCTACCGGCAAGGCAGCAGCGAGGCTGGGGGAGGGGCGACCGCCATTGCAGAGGGTTAAGTAGGTAAACAAAGCTGCTGGGAAGCTCGAACAGGGTGGAGCTCACAGCAGCTCAAGGAAACCTGCCTGTCTCTGTAGACTCCACCTCTGGGGACAGGGCACAGTAAACAATAACAAACACAGCCGAAACCTCTGCAGACACATACGACTCTGTCTGACAGTTTTGAAGAGTGCAGTGGATCTCCCAACACGGAGGTTGAGATCTGAGAAGGGACAGACTCCCTGCTCAGTGGGTCCCTGACCCCTGAGTAGCCTTCTGGGAGACATCCCCCACTAGGGGCAGTCTGACACCCCACACTTCACAGGGTGGAGTACACCCCTGAGAGGAAGCTTCCAAAGCAAGAATCAGACAGGTACACTCGCTGTTCAGAAATATTCTATCTTCTGCAGCCTCTGCTGCTGATACCCAGGCAAACAGGGTCTGGAGTGGACCTCAAGCAATCTCCAACAGACCTACAGCTGAAGGTCCTGACTGTTAGAAGGAAAGCTATCAAACAGGAAGGACACCTACACCAAAACCCCATCAGTACATCACCAACATCAAAGACTAGAGGCAGATAAAACCACAAAGATGGGGAAAAAGCAGGGCAGAAAAGCTGGAAATTCAAAAAATAAGAGCGCATCTCCCCCGACAAAGGAGCGCAGCTCATCGCCAGCAACAGATCAAAGCTGGACGGAGAATGACTTTGACGAGATGAGAGAAGAAGGCTTCAGTCCATCAAACTTCTCAGAGCTAAAGGAGGAATTACGTACTCAGTGCAAAGAAACTAAAAATCTTGAAAAAAAAGTGGAAGAATTGATGGCTAGAGTAATTAATGCAGAGAAGGTCATAAACGAAATGAAAGAGGTAAAAACCATGACATGAGAAATACGTGACAAATGCACAAGCTTCAGTAACCGACTCGATCAACTGGAAGAAAGAGTATCTGCGATTGAGGATCAAATGAATGAAATGAAGCGAGAAGAGAAACCAAAAGAAAAAAGAAGAAAAAGAAATGAACAAAGCCTGCAAGAAGTATGGGATTATGTAAAAAGACCAAATCTACGTCTGATTGTGGTGCCTGAAAGTGAGGGGGAAAATGGAACCAAGTTGGAAAACACTCTACAGGATATCATCCAGGAGAACTTCCCCAACCTAGTAGGGCAGGCCAACATTCAAATCCAGGAAATACAGAGAATGCCACAAAGATACTCCTCGAGAAGAGCAACTCCAAGACACATAATTGCCAGATTCACCAAAGTTGAAATGAAGGAAAAAATCTTAAGGGCAGCCAGAGAGAAAGGTCGGGTTACCCACAAAGGGAAGCCCATCAGACTAACAGCAGATCTCTCAGCAGAAACTCTCCAAGCCAGAAGAGAGTGGGGGCCAATATTCAACATTCTTAAAGAAAATAATTTTCAACCCAGAATTTCATATCCAGCCAAACTAAGTTTCATAAGTGAAGGAGAAATAAAATCCTTTACAGATAAGCAAATGCTTAGAGATTTTGTCACCACTAGGCCTGCCTTACAAGAGACCCTGAAGGAAGCACTCAACATGGAAAGGAACAACTGGTACCAGCCATTGCAAAAACATGCCAAAATGTAAAGACCATCGAGGCTAGGAAGAAACTGCATCAACTAACGAGCAAAATAACCAGTTAATATCATAATGGCAGGATCAAGTTCACACATAACAATCTTAACCTTAAATGTAAATGGACTAAATGCTCCAATTAAAAGACACAGACTGGCAAACTGGATAAAGAGTCAAGACCCATCAGTCTGCTGTATTCAGGAGACCCATCTCACATGCAGAGACATACATAGGCTCAAAATAAAGGGATGGAGGAAGATTTACCAAGCAAATGGAGAACAAAAAAAAAGCGGGGGTTGCAGTACTAGTCTCTGATAAAACAGACTTTAAACCATCAAAGATCAAAAGAGACAAAGAAGGCCATTACATAATGGTAAAGGGATCAATTCAACAGGAAGAGCTAACTATCCTAAATATATATGCACCCAATACAGGAGCACCCAGATTCATAAAGCAAGTCCTTAGAGACTTACAAAGAGACTTAGACTCCCATACAATAATAATGGGAGACTTCAACACTCCACTGTCAACATTACACAGATCAACGAGACAGAAAGTTAACAAGGATATCCAGGAATTGAACTCATCTCTGCAGCAAGCAGACCTAATAGACATCTATAGAACTCTCCACCCCAAATCAACAGAATATACATTCTTCCCAGCAACACATCGTACTTACTCCAAAATCGACCACGTAATTGGAAGTAAAGCACTCCTCAGCAAATGTACAAGAACAGAAATTATAACAAACTGTCTCTCAGACCACAGTGCAATTAAACTAGAACTCAGGACTAAGAAACTCAATCAAAACCACTCAACTACATGGAAACTGAACAACCTGCTCCTGAATGACTACTGGGGACATAACGAAATGAAGGCAGAAATAAAGATGTTCTTTGAAACCAATGAGAACAAAGATACAACATACCAGAATCTCTGGGACACATTTAAAGCAGTGTGTAGAGGAAAATTTATAGCACTAAATGCCCACAAGAGAAAGCAGGAAAGATATAAAATTGACACTCTAACATCACAATTAAAAGAACTAGAGAAGCAAGAGCAAACACATTCGAAAGCTAGCAGAAGGCAAGAAATAACTAAGTTCAGAGCAGAACTGAAGGAGATAGAGACACAAAAAACCCTCCAAAAAATCAATGAATCCAGGAGTTGGTTTTTTGAAAAGATCAACAAAATTGATAGACTGCTAGCAAGACTAATAAAGAAGAAAAGAGAGAAGAATCAAATCGACGCAATAAAAAATGATAAAGGGGATATCACCACTGACCCCACAGAAATACAAACTACCATCAGAGAATACTATAAACACCTCTATGCAAATAAACTGGAAAATCTAGAAGAAATGGATAATTTCCTGGACACTTACACACTTCCAGGACTAAACCAGGAAGAAGTTGAATCCCTGAATAGACCAATAGCAGGCTCTGAAATTGAGGCAATAATTAATAGCCTACCAACCAAACAAAGTCCAGGACCAGATGGATTACAGCTGAATTCTACCAGAGGTACAAGGAGGAGTTGGTACCATTCCTTCTGAAACTATTCCATTCAATAGAAAAAGAGGGAATCCTCCCTAACTCATTTTATGAGGCCAACATCATCCTGATATGAAAGCCTTGCAGAGACACAACAAAAAAAGAGAATTTTAGACCAATATCCCTGATGAACATCGATGCAAAAATCCTCAATAAAATACTGGCAAACCGGATTCAGCAACACATCAAAAAGCTAATCCACCATGATCAAGTAGGCTTCATCCCTGGGATGCAAGGCTGGTTCAACATTCGCAAATCAATAAACATAATCCAGCATATAAACAGAACCAAAGACAAGAAGCACATGATTATCTCAATAGATGCAGAAAAGGCTTTTGACAAAATTCAACAGCCCTTCATGCTAAAAACGCTCAATAAATTCGGTATTGATGGAACGTACCTCAAAATAATAAGAGCTATTTATGACAAACCCACAGCCAATATCATACTGAATGGGCAAAAACTGGAAAAATTCCCCTTGAAAACTGGCACAAGACAGGGATGCCCTCTCTCAGTACTCCTATTCAACATAGTGTTGGAAGTTCTGGCTAGGGCAATTAGGCAAGAGAAAGAAATCAAGGGTATTCAGTTAGGAAAAGAAGAAGTCAAATTGTCCCTCTTTGCAGATGACATGATTGTATATTTAGAAAACCCCATTGTCTCAGCCCAAAATCGCCTTAAGCTGATAAGCAACTACAGCAAAGTCTCAGGATACAAAATTAATGTGCAAAAATCACAAGCATTCTTATACACCAGTAACAGACAAACAGAGAGCCAAATCAGGAATGAACTTCCATTCACAATTGCTTCAAAGAGAATAAAATACCTAGGAATCCAACTTACAAGGGATGTAAAGGACCTCTTCAAGGAGAACTACAAACCACTGCTCAGTGAAATCAAAGAGGACACAAACAAATGGAAGAACATACCATGCTCATGGATAGGAAGAATCAATATCGTGAAAATGGCCATACTGCCCAAGGTAATTTATAGATTCAATGCCATCCCCATCAAGCTACCAATGAGTTTCTTCACAGAAATTGGAAAAAAACTGCTTTAAAGTTCATATGGAACCAAAAAAGAGCCCACATCTCCAAGACAATCCTAAGTCAAAAGAACAAAGCTGGAGGCATCACGCTACCTGACTTCAAACTCTACTACAAGGCTACAGTAACCAAAACAGCATGGTACTGGTACCAAAATAGAGATCTAGACCAATGGAACAGAACAGAGTCCTCAGAAATAATACCACACATCTACAGCCATCTGATCTTTGACAAACCTGAGAGAAACAAGAAATGGGGAAAAGATTCCCTATTTAATAAATGGTGCTGGGAAAATTGGCTAGCCATAAGTAGAAAGCTGAAACTGGATCCTTTCCTTACTCCTTATACGAAAATTAATTCAAGATGGATTAGAGACTTAAATGTTAGACCTAATACCATAAAAATCCTAGAGGAAAACCTAGGTAGTACCATTCAGGACATAGGCATGGGCAAAGACTTCATGTCTAAAACACCAAAAGCAATGGCAGCAAAAGCCAAAATTGACAAATGGGATCTCATTAAACTAAAGAGCTTCTGCAGAGCAAAAGAAACTACCATCAGAGTGAACAGGCAACCTACAGAATAGGAGAAAATTTTTGCAATCTACTCATCTGACAAAGGGCTAAGATCCAGAACCTACAAAGAACTCAAACAAATTTACAAGAAAAAAACAAACAACCCCATCAAAAAGTGGGCAAAGGATATGAACAGACATTTCTCAAAAGAAGACATTCATACAGCCAACAGACACATGAAAAAATGCTCATCATCACTGGCCATCAGAGAAATGCAAATCAAAACCACAATAAGATACCATCTCACACCAGTTAGAATGGCAATCATTAAAAAGTCAAGAAACAACAGGTGCTGGAGAGGATGTGGAGAAATAGGAACACTTTTACACTGTTGGTGGGATTGTAAACTAGTTCAACCATTATGGAAAACAGTATGGCGATTCCTCAAAGATCTAGAACTAGATGTACCATATGACCCAGCCATCCCATTACTGGGTATATACCCAAAGGATTATAAATTATGCTGCTATAAAGACACATGCACACGTATGTTTATTGCAGCACTATTCACAATAGCAAAGACTTGGAATCAACCCAAATGTCCATCAGTGACAGATTGGATTAAGAAAATGTGGCACATATACACCATGGAATACTATGCAGCCATTAAAAAGGATGAGTTTGTGTCCTTTTTAGGGACATGGATGCAGCTGGAAACCATCATTCTTAGCAAACTATCACAAGAACAGAAAACCAAACACCGCATGTTCTCACTCATAGGTGGGAACTGAACAATGAGATCACTTGGACTCAGGAAGGGGAACATCACACACCGGGGCCTATCATGGGGAGAGGGGAGGGGGAAGGGATTGCATTGGGAGTTATACCTGATGTAAATGACGAGTTGATGGGTGCAGCACACCAACATGGCACAAGTATACATATGTAACAAACCTGCACGTTATGCACATGTACCCTACAACTTAAAGTATAATAATAATAAATAAAGTAAAAAAAAAAAGCCACAACAGATTCAAAATATATACTCAAAATATAAATGTCATGTTATCAACTTTCTGGAAATTGTTGGTCCCTGCCCTCACTAAGAACTGACATTTGTCCAGAGCAAATGGATTCTTTTGCTTTATAAATTAATATGGTTTTAAAAAAAGCAAAACTTCTTTTAAAAGAATGACTGCAGACTAAATAATTATATTACCCTAAATGATACAATTTCTATGAAATATATAATCAAAATTATTTCATCTTTTATCAAGCAGAATATCCTTTATTAGTTTTGAAATGGATAGCAGAAAAAACATCGAGTTTATATGCGTGCACATAAATCAGACTTCCTTCCAGGAAGGATGACATTAGCATGATGGCTGAATGGGAAGCTCTAGGTTTTCCTTCTCCCATGACAATAATACATAGAGAAATCACTATTATGAAAAATCTAGGAACCAGTTAAGTGGTTCTTGCAGTGTAGGCAACCCAAGAAGAACCACATGAAAGCTGGCAGGAATATTCACAGCAATGTACTTCTAACAGCTTCTCCTCCCAGGAAGCATGGCCTGATCAGGAGAAAAGTTTCAACGTCTAGCTTTTGCCTGGGGAGAAGAAGATAGCATTTATGTCCAACCTTCTGACATTTTTAGACAGCTCTTTGAGGGACTGATTTCTGTCTTGCCAGAATATAAATGCTAACAGTAATAGGCACTAGGATGAGGGCTTCTTAAAACAAAGAGGAACTCCTCAGTTTTCCTAGCACTCGAGAGTCAGCAGTACCACCAATAATCACCAAGGAAAACTCTTGAGTAGAAATAAGTGCTCCTTATCTAGGGAATTATATGTACAGCACAAAGATGACATATCCCCACAAAAGGCTTCCAGAATCTTTAGCCAGGTTGATTGGTGAATGTCCTGCCCGTATAAGTCCAGACCATAAAGACTAAGTGATGGTATTGCTTTCAAGTCCCCAAGTCCCAACAAAACATAACAGGCATATAAAGAAACAAAAACATGGTCCAATTAAAAGAAAAAAAAATAATTTTTTTCAGAAACTGATCCTAAAGAAATGGATACATGAATTATCAGACAAATAATTCATTACTTTTTGATGAATTCTTTGACAATTTATGTATCCATTTCTGCCCTACAAGAAATGCTAAAGAGAATCCTTTAATTTGAAACAAAAAAAAACTACACAGCAACTACACAGCATCACAAAACCGTTTGAAAATACAAAACTGTTTGCCAACAGTAAGTTTACAGACAATATAGGATCGTGTAGTATTGTAATATAGTTACATATATTACTTTTAAATTTAGTAAATAATTTTAAAGAAAAAAGCATAAAATGTAACAAAATTTATGTTAATAGATATATAATAAAAGGAGAAAACTTGTATCATCAGTTACATTAAGTAGAAAAGCAGAGATGCTACATAAATGAGAACCCAAAGACAGCAGGCATGCCCATACATATATTAGACCCAATATAAATGGAGACAAAAGCACTCGCAAGAGAAAAAGAACACTATAATATGATAAAATTATCAATTCACCAGAAAATATGACAATTATAAATGTATATATGTATAACATTAGAGCCCCTAAATATATGAAGCAAACACTGACAGAATTGAAGAGAGAAATAGATAGCAACACAATAAAATAGTAGTCTTCCATAGCCCTGTTTCAGTTATGATTAGAACAACCAGACAGAATGTCAGCATAGAGTAGAACAAAAACAGACTCATAGATCAGTGAAATGAAATAAATTACCCCTGAAATACGGCCACACCTATAACCATGTGATCTTGGACAAAGTCCCCAAAAACAAGCAATGAGAAAATAACTTCCTATTCAACAAATGGTTCTGGGATAACTGGTCTTATGCAGAAGAATAAAATTAGACCCTTACTTATCATCATATACAAAAATGAACTCAAGATGATTTGAATATTTAAATGTAAAACTTCAAACTATAAGAATCCTAGAAGGAAAACTTAAAAATAGCCTATTTGACATCAGCCTTGGCAAACAATTTATGGCTAAGTCCTCACAAGTAATTGCAACTCAAAAAGTTTTTCCAAGTGGACCTAATTAAATGAAAGAGCTTCTGCACAGCAAAATAAACACTCAACAGAATATAGGGAACAATCTACAGAATGGGAGAAAATATTTCTAAACTATGTATCTGACAAAGGTCTAATATCCAGAATTTATAACAAGTTTAAAGAAAACCAGCAAGCAAAAAAGAAAAAAAGAAAAAAAAACTCACATTAAAAATTGGCAAAAGACATAAATACTTCTCAAAAAGAGGACATACAAGTGGCCAAAAATCATATGAAAAAATGCTCAACATCGCTAATCATCATAGAACTGTACGTGAACCATCACCACAATGAAATAGCATCTCACACCAGTCAGAATGGCTATTAAAAAGTCAAAAAATAACTGAAGCTGGTGAGGCTACAGAGAAAAGGGAACACTTTAGTGGAAATGCAAATTAGTTCAGTCTCTGTAGAAAGCCGTTTGGATATTTCTAAAGGAACTTAAAACAGAACTGCCATTCAACCCAGCAATCCCATTACAGGGTGCATACCCAAAGAAACTAAATTGTTCCCAAAAAAGGCACATGTACTTGTATGTTCATTGCAGTACTCTTTGCAATAGCAAAGACATAGAATCAACCTAGATGCCCAACAGGAGTGGATTGAATGAGGAAAACATGGTACAGATACACAATGGAATCCTACGCAGACATAAAATAAAAACTAAAAGCATGTACTTTGCAGCAACATGGATGCAGCTGAAGGCCATTATCCTAAGCAAATTATCTCAGGAACATAAAACCAAATATCACATGTCCTCAAAGTGGGAGCTAAACATTGAGTACCCACAGACATAAAGATGGGAGGATAGATACTGGAGACTGCTGGAAGGGAGGGTGCCATCCCATGGGCTGAAAAATTACCTATTGGGTATTATACTCACTTCCTGGGTGATGGCTTTGGTCATATCCCAAATCTCAGCATCACACAACCTACCCATGTAACCAAACTGAACCCCCTGGAATCTAAAATAAAATTTGAAATTGTTTATAAAAAGATTTAATAGAGAAATAATTCACGTAGGTAAGAAAAATCAGAATAGCGAACTTTAATAACACTATAGAGTAATGAGACCTAACAGACATACACAGAAGGTTCCGTACAGCAACAGCAGAATACATAATCTTCTACTAAGTGCACATGGACTATTCCCCAAAAGAGACCACATTAGGCAACAAAACAAATATTTAATACATTTAAGAAGATCAAAATCATAAAAAGTATCTTCTCCAACTATAAGAGACTAAAACTAGAAGTCAATAGCAGAAAAAATATAGACCAATTGAACAGAGAGAGCCTGGAAATAAACCCTTGCATATGTGTGTAAACAAACTTTGAAGAAGAAAGACTACACAGCCTTTTCAACAAGAGATGTTGGGAATACTGGATATTCATATGAAAATAATAGAGTTGGACCCTTACTTTGTGCCATAAACAAAAATCAACTCAAAATAGATCAATGAACTAAAGGTTAAAATCCAAAACTGTAAAAGTCATGAGAGAAAACAAGTAGAAAAGCTTCAGAACATTTAATTTGCCAAGGATTTCTTAAATATGACATTAAAAGCACAAGCAAAAGAAAGAAAACTAGACAAATGGGACTATATCAAACTTAAAATCTTCTGTGCATTAAAGGAAACTATCAACAGAATAAACAGTCAGGCTACAGAATGAGAGTAAATATTTGTAAATCATATATGTGAATACACAATATATAAGAAAGTGCTTCAACTCAGCAATAACAACCACCTCCCCCACCAACCAAATAATCCTATAAAAATGGCCAAAGGGTGTGAACAGACAATTCTTCTAAGATGGTGTACAAATGCCCAACAAACATGAAATTCAGAGACAGGACTAGCTGGATATCCTAGGCCGACTAAGAATTCCTTAGCCTAGCTGGGGAAGGTGATCGTACCCACCTTTAAACACAGGGCTGGTAACTCAGCTCACACCCGACCCATCAGGTAGTAAAGAGGTCTCACTAAAATACAAATTAGGCAAAAGCAGGAGGTAAAGAAATAGTCAAATCACATATCGCCTGAGAGCACAGGGGGAGGGACAATGATCGGGATATAAACCCAAGCATTTGAGCAGGTAGTGGGCAACTCCCTTTGGGTCCCCTCCTATTAAATCTTACAACTGCACACTCTTCTGGTCCGTGTTTGTTAGGGCTCTAGCTGAACTTTCATTTGTCTTTCACCACTGCTGTTTGCCTCTATCCAGATCCACCACTGACTTCCACCCCTCCGGATCCAGCAAGGTGTCCACTGCACTCCTGATCCAGTGAGGCACCCACTGCCGCTCCCAATAGGGATAGAGGCTTGCCATTGCTCCTGCATGGCTAAGGGCCCAGGGTTCGTCCTAATCCAGCTGAAAACTTGTTGCTGGGTTCCACGGTTCTCTTCTGTGACCCATAGCTTCTAATAGAGCTATAACACTCACCACGTGGCTCAAGGTTCCATTCCTTGGAATCCCTGAGCCCAAGAACCCCAGGTCAGAGAAAAAAAGGCTTGCTGCCATCTTGGGAGCGGCCGCCACCATTTTGGGAGCGGCCCACCACGTCTTGGGACCTCTAACAACAGAGACCTGAGCGTAACAAAATGATGCTCAAATCACTCATCATAAGAGAAATGCAAATCAAATAGATAGTAAGATACTACCTCATACCTGTTAGGATGGCAAATATCAAAATAACAGAAAACACAAGTCTTTCTTAGGATGCAGAGAAACTGGAACTCTTGTGCGCTGTTGATACGATTGTAAATGGTAGCCATTATAAAAAACAGTATATAGGTCCCTCCAAAAAAATAAAAATAGAATTACCATTTGATCCAGCAATTTCACTTCCAGGTATGTGTCTGAAATAACTGGAAGCAGGATCACAAAAGGGTTTTTTTTTTTTTTTTTGAGACGGAGTCTCGCGCTGTCACCCAGGCTGGAGTGCAGTGGAGGGATCTCAGCTCACTGCAAGCTCCGCCGCCGGGGTTCACGCCATTCTCCTGCCTCCGCCTCCCGAGTAGCTGGGACTACAGGCGCCCGCCACCTCGGCCGGCTAGTTTTTTGTATTTTTTAGTAGAGACGGGGTTTCACCGTGTTAACCAGGATGGTCTCGATCTCCTGACCTCGTGATCCGCCCGTCTCGGCCTCCCAAAGTGCTGGGATTACAGGCTTGAGCCACCGCGCCCGGCCCCACAAAAGGGTATTTACATATCCCTGTTTATTACAGCATTATTCACAATAACCAAGAAGCTAAAGCCACCCTAATTTCTAGGACTGGATAAAAAAAAAGTCTTATATACATACAATAGAATATTATCCATCCTTAAGATCCTGTAACATGCAGTAACTTGGATGAACCTCAAGGACATTATCCTAATCAAAATAATCCAGTCACAAAAAGACAAATACTATATACTTCAGCTTATATGAAATATATAAGGGTTGACAAAGCCTGGAGGGATAAGGGAGAGGAAATTAGTGTTTAATGGGCATAGAGATTTAATGTTGCGAGATGAAAAATTCTAGAGATCTGTGCTACAACAATGAATATATTTAATACTACTGAACTGTACACTTAAAAATAATTAAGATGGTAAATTTAATGTTTTTGTTTTTAGCACAACAAATTTCTTTAAATTAAGAGTTCATTTAATTATTTTCACCATTAGCTAGGCCATTAATTAAGAAAATACGACCATAACATCATTAGTTTGGTAATAATTAAGTATTTATATACTTTTCTGTTCCTTGCTGATGGGCAGTGATCATTCAAAATGGCTGTCTCATAAAAGATAGTTGAGCAATTTTTGTTTATTTCAATAAGCAGTGATAAATATCAAATCATAATGCCTTCATTTTCTTGTTTTATTGGGAATGCCTTACTGAAAAAAACATCTAAAGAAAGACTAAATAAATTAATGGATCTACTTGACTTGCTCATAATGGTAAGATAATTCTTAAAACTTTAGTTCTATTTTGGTTTGGCATTGTTTATTTCCAGGATGTTAGGTATTACTCAAGAAAATGTATTGCAATATACCGCAATAAACAATTAAACCTTTTCCACCTCATGCTAAATTTTCTCCTCACACATGTCAAATTTGTGTT
Organism: Macaca fascicularis; assembly: GCF_037993035.2. Taxonomy (NCBI): domain Eukaryota; kingdom Metazoa; phylum Chordata; class Mammalia; order Primates; family Cercopithecidae; genus Macaca; species Macaca fascicularis. The sequence goes on along the minus strand of NC_088391.1, from coordinate 56,334,066 downwards.
TTTTATAAATCTTCATTTCAGTTGTCTGGTTTGGAAAACAGACATCTTGGACAAAGGTAGATATCCTAGCAGTTATTAGGTTTGTGATTTTTGTGTGTTGGGGGAGCTTTGTTTTGTATGTGAGTGTGTATGTACTGCCCATTGGAATTTTGAGCAGTAGCGGAAATGAGTGAGTCAATGTGAGTGTTTATGTGACTGTGTCCACAGATGCTGTTGCAGCCCAGTGATGTTTAACTGTTACTCTGGTTTGGATACAGTTTGTCCCCACCAGAACTCACATTAAAATTTGGTTCACAATATGAAGTGTTAAAAAGTGAGGCCTACTGGGAAGTATTTGGGTCATGGGGGTAGATCCCTCATAAATAATGACCTCCCTCAGAAGTTAGTGAATTGTTTCTCTTACTGCAATGGATTAGTTTCCATGAGAATGTGCTGTTAAAAAGATGGCTTCTTGGGTTTCTCACTCTTGCTTCCTCTCTTGCAAAATAGTCTCTGAATTTTTATACCAGCTTCCCTTCCACCTTCCACCATAAGTTGAAACAGCACGAGGCCCTCACCAGATGCAGCTGCCTACCCTTGAGCCTTCCAGCTACCAGAATCATGAGCCAAATAAACCTCTTTTTAAAAAATAAATTACTCAGTATCAGGTACTCTGTTACAACAACATAAAATGGAAGACAACTGTGAATATGCTGCCAGTCCAGTCTTAGACCTGTCAATGGTACTTAATAGACTATACACATCCATGAAAACTTTTCTGGAATGTGCCTTTTCACTGGATCAAATACACAGTAACGTAAAATGTCTTCCTCTTAAGAGTGTTTGAGCTCTTCATTTGAAGCTGGATATAAATTAGTTTGTCTTTTGTTAAATAAATATCAGAAAGCATTATAGGTTAAGAAGGATGATTCCTAAAAATCAGGAGAAAATCTTCAACCTTGTGATGTTTATAACTTTTTCTTTTACAAAGAATACCAATCAACCTAGCTTAAGCAAAATTTGTATCTACTTACTAGAATGTATAAGTTTAACAAAGAATACAGTGTTAGGAGTTCAGCTTTACCACTGGTTTGGATGAGAACTGCTGATAGAGTACAGTAGAATATTAAAAAATTAAAAAAAAAAAAGATTTGTCTTGAGGGTTCCTTGAAATATCTCTACATTTCAGCTCTATTCTCTTTGGGAAAGCTATCTTTTAACTTTCCAGACTACATTTGCAAATGGCCCTCATCGTGGATCACATCAGGCGATCGAGACCATCCTGGCTAACATGGTGAAACTCCGTCTCTACTAAAAATACAAAAAATTAGCCAGGTGTGGTGGTGTGCCTGTAGTCCCAGCTACTTGGGAGGCCGAGGCAGGAGAATCACTTGAACCTGGGAGGCAGAGATTGCAGTGAGCTGAGATTGCGCCACTGCACTCCAGCCTGGGCAACAGAGTGAGACTCCGTCTCAACAAAAGTAAAAAAAAAAAAGAAAAAGAAAATAGTCCTCATCTAGAGGTGCTGACTTATTTTCTTTATTCAAGTAAATTCCAAAGCCAAATTTTAAAATGAGGCATTTTAATTGGCTAATCTTCATCAAGGTGCCTTTCTAATGGAATAATACTGTCATATTAAGTGACCACATAGTTTTGGCCTGCAGCAGAGTCAAGCTTGCTTGCTTTCCTGTAAACAAGGGACCTGGGGAAAGAGCATTCCCCAGTATGTGGTGTGTTGACCTTCTAGGGGAATACTACAGTTGAAATCATTCTATAATATTATATAGGAAATCAGTTTTCAAACTTTAGTCTGCATTAGAATGACCTTAAGGGCTTTTTTAATAAACAGATTTCTGGGCCTTGCTCCCAGAATTTCTGATTCAATATGTCTGGGATAAGATCCAAAATGTGTTTTTTTTAAAAAAGCTGCCAGATAATTTTCATGGTGCTATTGGAGTCCCACACTCTTGAGAACCAGTGATACAGTGCAATGAGAACACACTTACAAGCTAGAAGCATGTCTCAGTTTTGTGTCTCACAAAGTAACAGTAGTCCTTGAAACTAAGGGTGATTTAGTCAATTTAGTTGAACTTTTTCAGTCAATTAATCTCCAACTATTTAAAAAAAAAAAAAAAACATGAAATTCCTATGGCATGTCTGATTTCTGAGTTACATTCAGAAACTGAAACTTATGTTTTAGAATTAATTGATGGCTGGGCCCTTTCTCTACAATTCTTTTCCAACTCATAACTCTATTGCAACATTTTCCTTTTGATTTTCTAATAGATTAATTAGAAATCTTTTCTCAGGGACTTCACGTTTTAGCTCTGACATTATAAGTTTGGAAGTTAATACTCCCATTCTTACAAGAAGAAAGAGTTGGACATTCTAGAAAACAATTGCTTTTCTTTGACACATCAGAGGTTTGAAGTCACAGGGCAAACAACTACACCAAAATGTAGAGAGAGGTGAATCCACAGTCATAATCAGGTTCCTACCTGAAGCAGAAGCTGCTGGAGCCGTAACTAGTAGGAACATTTAAATTGCGATTTTGACAAATTACTGTAAGCTATGTGGACTAGCAGGAGAATGAGAAACTCCTGGAGTTTCACCATATGGTGGAACCAATTTTTTTTTGTGAGGTTTACCATCAAGGAAATATCAACAGGTATCCTGTAAACATCATTGGGTTTGAAAGGAAAAGGGCACAGAACATAAGGAATATTTGAAATATTAATGAAAAAGAACTTTATAAATTAATTATAGACACCAAACTACACTTCAGGAAGCTCAGAAAAAATAAGCATGATAAATTTAAAAACCAAACCAAAATAGGCATATAGTATTCAAACTATAGAGAAGCAAATAACACAGAGAAAATTGTATAAAGCTGAAAGAGGGGTCTCCCACAGAAGAAACAGGATAAAAGTTACAGTGTATTTCTTATCAGAAACCATACACACAAGAAAATGAAGTGAAATATTTCATGTTGAAAGAAAAATACCCAACAATCTAGAATTCAATGTCCAGTAATATTATTCTTTAAAAGTACAGAAGAAATAGACATCTGAGACAAAGATGGAGGAAATTTATTGCCAGCAGAACTACCATGTTAGAAATATTAAAACAAGTTTTTCAGGTAGAAAAACAAATCTAAAGTAAGAAACATATCTATCTAAAGAAAGAAAAAGCATTGTGGAAAGAATAAATGAAGTTGAAATAATTTTTCTTATAGTCAAATGATTTAAAAGATATTTGTTTAGAGCAATAATAGTAATAATGTATTATGTAATTATATAACAGGAATAAATTAAAGAAATAGTATCATAAAAAATGGGAGAAATGAATTGAGAATATATTGTTATAAATTTTATCCACTGCAGATAAAATGGCATAGGATTATTTGAAGATGGATTAAGGTTAATTTAAAAACGCATTGTAAACTCTAAACAACCAAAATAAGTTCCTAAAAAGTAGTCTAATTGATAAGACAGGAAACAAAATGAAATCATATAAAATGTTCAACTATACCAGAGAAGCATGAAAGGAAGAGAAGAAAAGAACAGATGCCAGGAATAGAAAACAGTTATTAAAACACACATGATAAATATCAATCTAATTATACCATAGTAACATTAACTATATCTCTAAATGTATCAATTGAAATCAGATTTTCAGAGTGGATAAAATACAAACGCAATTATGTACTGTCTTCAATAAACCCTCCTTACTATAAAATCTCAGAGATGTTAAAAGCTGAAAGTTATATCATGCTAAAATTCAAAAGAAAGTTCCAATGGCAGTGTTAATTTCTGACAAAGACAACTTTAGAACATGAAAGATTATGAGAAAAGAGTATTATGTACAATAAAGAGGTCAAGTTTCCCAAAATATATAACCCCCCCCCCCCACACACACGGCTCTAACAAAAATTACTAAGCTATAGGTAACCTAAACAAAATTTTTAACCAATTTAATCTAAACAGCTTTTATAGTACTCTCTATCCTATGGTGGCAGAATACACATTCTTTTGAAGCTCACACGAAACATTCACTAAAATAAACCTCATCTGATCCATAAAGCATGCCATAATATATTTAAAAGAATACGAAACATATGGTATGTTCTCAAACCAAAATGGAATTACATTGGAAACTAATATATAAGACAGGTGGAAAAAATATGTATTAGAATATTAAACAACACACTGATAACCTAGAGATCAAAGAGAAAGTCTCAAGAAGAATTTTTAAAATATTTTGAATTTGATGAAAATAAAAGTAAAACTTATCAACGTTTATAAGAACAATAGCAATGCTGGGATGAAAATCTATATTGCTAATTTCATCTATTAGAAAAGATCTAAAGTTGATTATCTAAAGCTTCCACCTTAGGGAACTAAAGAAAATAAAATTAAACAAAAAAAAAAATGACACAATAAAAATTAGAGCAGAAATAAATAAAATAGATTAACAGCAAAATAAGAAAGAAAAATAAAATAAAAACTTATTTTTTGAGAAATTCAATAAAACTGATAAACATTTATCCCAGGCTAACAGAGAAAAAAGAAGGCAGACATAACCAAAGAAATGAAAAGGGGTTATCATGTGGATTCTTCAAACATTAAAAACGTTATAAAAATAGAAGACTAACAACTCTATGCCCAGACATTTGATAACACTTTGTTATTAAGGAATAAACAAATTATTGGAAATACCTAAACTGTCAAAATACACTCAAGGAAACAGATAATAGTCATATCCCTATTAAAATGTATTTAATTATTAATTATCAAAAAGATCAAAGGGTTCAGATGGTTTCACAGCTGAATTTTACCAAACTTTAAAAAGAAATAGTGACAATTCTCTACAATTATCTTCTGGACAATAGAAGCAGAGAAAATGATTTTTAACGTAATCTTATGATACTGTCATTACCCTTATAACAAAAACAGATAAAGACCTTACCAGGACTGAATATCAAACACAAATATTTCTCATGAATATAGACACAAATTCCCTCAACAAAATATTAGCAATCAAATCCAACAATGTATATGTTATTTATACAAGACCATGATGTGGAATTTATTCTGACTATGCAAAAGACATACAATTGATGTACCCACCACATCAGGAGAGGGGGATTTTAATACTGAAGTCAATTGAACAACCTGTTTTGTAGATACCAGTTTTGCCTGTCATTGCCCAATGGGACTATAAACAAAGTGGCCATGCTGGCAGGGACTGACATTATTTATGGGCTTAAGCAATGTAGACACTCACCAAGGTTGACTTGGCTACGACAACGGCAGTCTGCAATCATTCAGCAGTAGTGACCAATCCTGGGCCCCAACATTGCTCCTTTCCCCAGGGTCATCAGCTAGCTATCTGGCGGCAGATAGCCATCCTTCCATCTACTATGGAAGGAGCAGCATTTTGTCCATACTGAAACAGACACTTTATGTACAGATTTGCCTTTCCTGTATGTAATGCTCCTGCCAAAACTATTCCCATGATTTTACAAAAATACCATACCCACCATCATGGATAGTCCACACAGCATTGTTTCTGACCAAAATGTTCACAGTAAAAAATGTTTAAAGATAGGTCCGTGTTGAAGAAATTTTGTCTTCCCACTTTCCCTGCCTTCCTGAAGCAGTTTGCTTGACACAAAAGTAAAACGGCCTTTGAAGTCACAGTTATAGCATCAGATAGTTGTCAATACCTTGCAGGTCACTGTTCCTGTTTTGGTTTCATGCCTTCAATGGAATTTTTTTTTTTTTTTTTTTTTTTTTTTTTTTTTAAATACACGATGAAGGCCAATCTTCTTACTGTGTCTGGAATTGGTGGGTTCTTGGTCTCACTTACTTCAAGAATGAAACCACGAACCCTCGCGGTGTTACAGTTTTTTTTTTTTTTTTTTTTGAGACGGAGTCTCGCTCTGTCACCCAGGCTGGAGTGCGGTGGCCGGATCTCTGCTCACTGCAAGCTCCGCCTCCCGGGTTTACGCCATTCTCCTGCCTCAGCCTCCTGAGTAGTTGGGACTACAGGCGCTCGCCACCTCGCCCGGCTAGTTTTTTGTATTTTTTTTTAGTAGAGACGGGGTTTCACCGTGTTAGCCAGGGATGGTCTCGATCTCCTGACCTCGTGATCCGCCCGTCTCGGCCTCCCAAAGTGCTGGGATTATAGGCTTGAGCCACCGCGCCCAGCCTACAGTTCTTTTTTTTTTTTTTTTTTTTTTTTTTTTTTTTTTTTTTTTTTTTTGAGACGGAGTCTCGCTCTGTCGCCCAGGCTGGAGTGCAGTGGCCGGATCTCAGCTCACTGCAAGCTCCGCCTCCCAGGTTTACGCCATTCTCCTGCCTCAGCCTCCCGAGTAGCTGGGACTACAGGCGCCCGCCACCTCGCCCGGCTAGTTTTTTGCATTTTTTAGTAGAGACGGGGTTTCACCGTGTTAGCCAGGATGGTCTTGATCTCCTGACCTCGTGATCCGCCCGTCTCGGCTTCCCAAAGTGCTGGGATTACAGGCTTGAGCCACCGCGCCCGGCCAGCCTACAGTTCTTAAAGAGGGTATGTCTGGGGTTTGTTCTTTCTGATGTTCTGACGTGTTTGGAGTTTCTTCCTTCTGGTGGGTTCATGATCTCGCTGGTCTCAGAAGTGAAGTTACGCACCCTCGAAGTGACTGCTACAGCTCATAAGGGCAGTGCGCACCCAGTGAGCAACAGCAAGCTGTACTGCAAAGAGCAAACAGAACAAAAATCCCACTGTAGAGAAATGCACCGCACTAGATTGTCCCTACCGGGCTGGGGCAGCCTGCTTTTATTCCCTTATCTGACCCCACCCACATCCTGCTGATTGGTCCAATTTACAGAGAGCTGATTGGTCTATTTTACAGAGCACTGATTGGTCCATTTTGACAGAGTGCTAATTGGTGCGTTTACAAACCCTGAGGTAGACTCAGAGTGCTGATTGGTCCTTTTACAATCCTTTAGCTGGACATAGAGTGCTAGACAGAAAAGTTCTCCAAGTCTCCACTAGGTTAGTTAGATACAGAGTACTAAATGGTGTATTTACAAACCTTGAGCTACATACAGGGTGCTGATTGGTGTATTCACAATCCCTCAGCTAGACATAAAGGTTCTCCAAGTCTCCACTAGACCCAGGAACCCAGCTGGCTTCACCTAGTGGATCACGCACCAGGGCCCCAAGGGGCGCTGACCCCAGTCACACGCTGTGCGCCCGCACTCCTCAGCCTTTGGGGGGTCATGGGACTGGGTGAAGCAGGCGGGGGCGCTCATGGTAAAACCTCCGCCGCGCAGGAGCCCTCGGCGGAGAAGCGGGGAGGCTGGGCGTGGCGGGCTGCAGGTCCTGGGCTCTGCCCCTAGGGGAGGCAGCTGAAGCCTGGCGAGAATTCGAGCACAGCGCTGCCGAGTCTGGCACTGCTGGAGGACCCAGCACACCCTCTGCAGCTGCTGGCCCGCGTGTTAAGGCCCTCACTGGCTCAGGCCGCCGGCCGCTCCGGGTGCGGGCCCGCCAAACCCACGCCAAGCCAGAACTAGCGCTGGCCCGCGATTGCGCGCGGCCGCCCCATTCCCGCCAGCACCTCTGCCTCCACACCTCTCACAAGCATAGGGAGCTTGCGACCTCCTCTACCAGCTCAGAGAGGGGCTCCCACAGTGCAGCGGCGGGCTGAAGGGCTCCTCAAGCGCGGCGAGTGGGCGATGAGGCCGAGGAGGCTCCGAGAGCAACGGCTGCTAGCAGGTTGTCACCTCTCATTACCAGGTATCAAGAAAAAACTTGACCTTTTTTCTTTTAATATTTACTGTATATATGCTTGTCTAACACCATAAACTCTAAACAATCCCCTTTAGTGAATAAGTTTAAATATATTAAAACTATTTTCAGTAGTGTTTTCTTTGAGAAACGGCAAGGTTTTGTTACATAAAATCATGAATTTTACATGAAAATGTTTTAAATACTACAATTGTGACGGGAGGCAGATTTCCAGTGGGCTATTTTCCTGAGAGAAATGTGACAAGATATTTTTTAATGCTGAATTATTACTGAAAGAAATCTGTAATGGAAGAAGTTAGCTGAAAATGTCAATTTTATCCCTGAGGATAGGTCAAAATATTGTGGTGACATCTATTGAGAAGAGTTGAAGAAGGAATTACAATGATTATTTCAGGGCAACCAAGATTGTTATTGTTACTGGTTAATCAATAGTTCCTATACTGGGTCTTTTTTGTTACTTCTTTTTTCCGCTATAAGAAAGAAGTACTACAGGGAAATAACCAAAAATAGCAGAGGAAGACAACTTTGTTACTGTTCTCTTCCCATAAGCCAGCAATGCAGTCAATGGCATTTTAGTTTTGTGTGCCTTTTATAGTATTTTGGGACATATTTAAACTTCGTTAAATACATGCATTATAAAAATAAAAAGGAAGATTATTAATACATGGGGTTTTGCCATTAGTGTTAATAGTTGAATGGGGACAGAGATGATGAAGTATTTTCTTGTCATTATCAGCGCTTGGAATCAATAGTTGGAAGGCCAGGATAAAATTTTCTTTAATTCAGTGGAGTGGTAGTCACGGAAAACTCCAATGTCTTGGTCATTTTTCTACTAACTGAAATATTGGCAATATGTAGGAGAGTCTCCAGTCTTAATTTCTCTCCTAAAATTCATCAGCAATTAGCATCTTCATGATAGGTGGGGACTTACTGTCTCTTCTACTCCAACGTATGCCACATTTCACCTTGGCCTACTCTTAGTGGTAAACAACATGCTTCAAATTCTTCTCCTGCGAGGAAGATTTGATTGCAAGAAGAATTGCTGATTGCAGACTGCCCTTGTCATAGCCAGGTCAGCCTTGGTGAGCGTCTACGTTGCTAAGCCCGTAAATAATGTCAGTCCCTGCCAGCGTGGCCACTTTGTTTATGATCCCATTGGGCAATGACAGGCAAAACTGGTATCTACAGAGCAGGTTGTCTTTAAAGCACAAGAGAGGAGAAGGAGTATAGATCTTGTGGGTCATACATTCTTGAATTCACATTCCAGTTTGTAAATTTATTGAGTTTCAGTATTCAAAAAAAGATTGTCAAATGTCAACTGGTATAATAAACCACTAATTGATGTTCTGTTAACCATGCTTCTCTGGAAAGTGGTTAAAAACTTTCTTTTAATGAATAAAATAGTTGAGGAAATTTAAACAATTAGAAGAATGAAGTGGTTTGGTAAAAATCATACAATAGGCCAGGAGTGGTAGCTCACGCCTGTAATCCTAGGACTTTGGGAGACTGAGGTGGGTGAATCGTGAGGTCAGGAGATTGAGACCATCCTGGCTAACACGGTGAAACCGTGTCTCTACTGAAAATACAAAAAATTAGCCAGGCACGGTGGCACGTGTCTGCAGTCCCAGCTACTCAGGAGGCTGAGTCAGGAGAATCGCTTGAATGCAGGAGGAGGATGTCGCAGTTGGCGGAAATCGCACCACTGCACTCCAGCCTGGTGACAGAGCGAGACTCTGTCTCAAAAAAAGTACAAAAAAATAGAAAAAAAAATCGTACAATAATAGAGCTAAGATCTGCTCTTTCTTTTTATTGATGCATAATAAGTGTACATATTTTGGGGGTACATGTGATTTTTTATACATTTATATAATGTGTAATAGTAAAATCAGGGTAATTAGTATATCCATCACTTCAAAAGTTTATTATTTCTTAAATTGGTGACATTTAAGTTATCCTCTACCAGCTATTTTAGAATATACAGTAGATTACTGTAAAATATACTCACTCTACTGATGATCAAAAAGTAGGTCTTATTTCTGTTTCTTTAACTGTATTTTTGTACTCATTAACCAGACTCTCTTTGTTATCCCCTTACTGCTACCCTCCCTGATCACTGGTTATCACCCATCTAGTCCCTACCTTCATGAGATCAACTTTCTTAGCTCCCACATGAGTAAAAAATGCAAAATTTACTTTTCTATGGTTGGCTTATTTCACTTAACATAATGACTTTCAAGTTCTATACATATTGCTGAAAGTGACAAAACTTTACTCTTTTATATGGCTTAATAATATTCCATTGTGTATATATACCACACTATCTTCATGGACATTATCTATATTTGTATACAATAAATTACATATTATTTATACATTGATGAGTACTTAGGTTGATTCCATATCCTGGCTGTTGTGAACAGTGCTGCAATAAACATGGGACAGCAGATATCTCTTGTATATTGACTTTACTACTTTTCAATACATGCCAAGTAGTGAGACTGTTGAATCATATGGTAGTTCTATATTTAGTTTATAAAGGAATCCCCATATACTCTTTTTCCTGGAGACTTAACTAATTTACATTTCCACCAACTGAGTATGAGGAATCGTCTTTATTCATATCCTCACCAGCATTTGTTATTTTTTTCTGTTTGATAAAAGCACGTTTAACTGGGGTGAGATAATACCCCACTGTGGTTTTGATTTTCATTTCCTTGATGATTAGTGATGTTGAACATTTTTTAAATATATACTTATTGGCTATTTTATGTCTTTAAACAATTTCTATTCCTGTTATTTGTCCATATTTTAATAGGTTTGTTTATATTATCATTAACTTAAGTTCCTTTTGTAGTCTGGTTATTAATCTTTTGTCAAATAAATGGCTTGCAAACATTTTTCCCATTCTGTGGGTTTTCTGTTTGCTTTTTTTCTTGTTTCCTTTGGTATGCTTTTTTTTAGCTTGACATAATCTCATTTATTTGTTTTTGCCTTTGTTGCCTGTGCTTTTGAGGTTTGTCTTAAAAAACTCTTTGCCCAGACTAGTATCCTGGAGTATTTCCTCAAGGTTTTCTTCTAGTAGTTACAACGTTTCAGGCCTTATATGAATATTTAATCTATTTTGATTTGATTTTTGTATATGCTGAAAGGTGGGAGTCTAGTTCTATGCTTCTGCACATGAATATCCACTTTTCTCAGCACCATTTATTGAAGAGACTGTCCTTTCCCTGAATGTATGTTCTTGATGTCTTTGTTGAAAATCAGTTGACTGAAAATGCATGTATTTACTTTTGGTTTCCTTATTCTGTCTCAGTTGTCTATTTGTCGGTTTTTATGCCAGTACTATGCTGTTTTGTTACTGTAGCTTTGTAGCATATTTTAAAGTCAGGTAGTATGATGCCTCCAGCTTTGTTCTTTTTACTCAGGATTGGTTTGGCTATTCAGGGGTTTATATAGATCCATATAATTTTTAGAATAGTTTTTATCTATTTCTGAGAAGACTATCATTGTTATTTCAATAAGGATTGCATTGGTTCTGTAGATCACTTTGGGTAATATTGACACTTTAACAATATTAGTTCTTTCAACTCATGAGCATGAAATATCTTTCCATTTTTGTGTGTCTTCTTCAGTTTCTTTCATCAGAGTATTATCGTTTTTCTTCCAAAGAGCATTCACTACTTTGGTTAAATGTATTCCTAGATATTTTACATTTTTTGTAGCTATTCTAAGTGTAATTGTTTTATTGATTTATGTTTTATGTTGTTCACTGATTGCAAATATAAATGCTACTGATTTTTGTATGTTGATTTTGTGTTCTGCAACCTTACTGAATTTGTTTATCAGTTCTAATGTGGTTGTTTTGATGAAATCGTTAGGGTTTTCTAAATATATGATTATAGCGCCTTCAGACAAAAATAATTTGTTTTTCTTTCTCAATTGGATGCCCTTTATTTCCTTCTTTTGTCTGATTGCTGTGTCAAGGACTTCCAGTTTATGTTAAAAAAAAGCAATGAAAGTGGACATCCTATTTTGTGCCAGACCTTTGAAAAAAATATTCCAATATTTTTCTAATTCAGTATAATGTTAGCTGTGGGTTTGTTCTATTATCCTTTATGGTTTTAAATTATGTTGTGCCTTCCATACCTAGCTCCTTGAGAGCATCTTTACTATAAAAGGATATTAAATTTTATGAAATGCCTTTTCAGCATCTATTGAAATGATCATATTGTTTTTGTTCTTGGTTCTGTTAATGTGATGCATTACTCTTATTGATTTGCATATGTTGAATCATCCTTGTGCCCCTAGGATAAATCCCACTTGATCATGGTGGACAATCTGTTCAATATGTTGTTGAATTCAGTTTGTTCATGTTTGGTTAAAGATTTTTGCATCTATCTTCATCAGTAATACTGGCCTACAGTTTTCTTTTTTTGTTGTATTTTTGTCTGGTTGTGGTATCAGAGTATTTCTTGCTTCATAGAATGAGTTTAATAGTGTTATCTCCTCTCTTAGTTTTTGAAAAAGTTTGAGAAGAATTAATATTAATTATTCAAAAACTGTTTGGTATAGTTAAGCAGTGAAGCCATCAGCTCCTGGGAATCTCTTTGATTAGAGACATTTTATTATGGCTTTGATCCTGTTACTCGTTATTAATTTACTGGGGTTTTCTACTCCCTCAAGACTCAATCTTGGTAAGTTGTATGTGTCCAGAAATTTATCCATTTCTCCTAGGTTTTCCGTTTCTTTGGCATCGGATTGCCCATAGCCAATTTTGTTTTTCATTTCATAAAATTGACATTTTATTTTATTTTTATACAGTTCTTAGTCTCAATTTTATTTTGGTTCTGATTATTATTTCTTTCATTATACTAAATTTTGGTTGGATTTTTCTTGCTTCTCTATTTCCTAGAGGTGAATTTATTAGTTTATTAATTTGAAGTCTCTGCCTTATTTTATTATGGACATTTGTTGCTATAAACTACTCCGTTGGAACTATTTTTGCTGTATCCCACAGAGTTAGATATAATGTATTTCTGTGTTCATTTGTTTCAATAACAAGTTTTCTTCTTGATTTCTTCATTGACTCATTGATTGTTCAGGGGCATGTTGTTTAATTTCTATGTGTTTGTATAGTTTCCAAGGTTCCTCTTTCTATTGATTTCTAGTTTTATTCCATTGCAATCAGGATAGAGATGTAATATAATTTCACTCTTGAATTTGTTGAGACTTGTGTTTTTTTGCCTGGCATATGGTCTGTTCTGAAGAATGTTCCATGTGTTAATGAGAAAAATCTGTATCCTGCAGCAGTTGAGTGAAATGTTCTCTAAATATCAGTTAGGCTGATTTGGTCTAGTATGTAGTTTAACTCTGATGTTTCTTTGTTGATTTTTTTGTCAGGGTTGATCTGTTTATTACTGTGAATGGAGTGTTGAAATCATCTCCCATTATTGGATTATAGTCTATCTCTCCCTTTAAATACATTACTGTTTTATAAACTATGGTAGGCCTATGTTAGGTGGATAGAGATTTGTAATTATGATGTCCTACTGCTGAATTAATCTCTTTATCATTATATCATGTCATTCCTTGTCTCTTTTTACAATATTTTACTTTTCTATTTTATCTGATATAAGTATAGCTATTCCTGTAGTATTTGGTGATTCTATTTGCATGGAATATCTTTCTCCCCCATTTCATTTTTAGTCTATGTGTTTCTTCATAGTTTAAGTAGGTTTCTTATAGGCAACATATAGTTGGATCTTTCTTTCTTTAACCATTCGTGACCCTATCCTTTTAATTGAAGAATTTAGTCCGTTATATTAAATATAATTTTTGGTAGGTAAGGACTTACTATCGCCATGTTGCTACTTGTTTTCTGGCTGTTTTGTAACTCATCTTTTTTCATTTCTTTTTCTTTTTTTCTTCCCCTTCTTTTTCTTACTGTCTTCTTTTGTGCTTAAGGGTTTTCTTTTGTAGTTTGTTTTAATTTATTGCTTTTCATTTTTAGTGTATTTACTGTAGTGTTTTGCTTTGTGGTTACTGTAAGGCTTACAACAAAACATCTTTTAGTTTTGAAAAATTGCTTTAAGCAGATGAGAACTTATCTTTGCTCCAAAGAAAAAAATAGAAAGAAACGCTACACTTTACCCCCCTCCATTTTGACATTTTGTTTCCTCAATTTACATATTTTATGTTGCTTATCTCTTAACGGGTTGCTGTAGCTGTTACTATTTTCTGATAGATTTGACTTTTAGTCTTCATACTAGAATTACAAGTGGATTGCATGCCACAATTATTGTGTTCAAGTGTCCTGACTTTTTCTGTGTACTTACTCTTATTAGTAAGTTTTATACCTTCAAATGTTTTCTTTCTGCATATTAGTGGTATTTATTTTTCGTATTGAACAGTTTCCTTTAGCATTTCTTATAAGATGAATTGGTGATGATGTATCCCCTCAGTTTTTGTTTATCTAAGAAATATTTTATTGTTTCTTCATGGTTGAAATCATAGCTTTGCAGGGTACAAAATTTGGGGTTGTCAGTTGTTTCCTTTCAGAAGTTGAAATATGCCTTCCCTCTCTCTGCTGGCCTGTATAATTTCTGTTGAGAAGCCTGTTGCCAGATAAATTGGAGCTTCTTCACAGGTTTTTAACTCCTTTTCTTTTGCTACCTTTAGGATCTTCTTTTTGTTGTTAACCTTTGAGATTGATTACTTGCCTTGGGATAGTTTTATTTTAATCTGTTTGGTGCTCTCTTTCTTGTACTTGGACTTTTATGTATTTCACACATTTTGAAAAGTTTTCTATAATTATTTCTCTGAATAAGATTTCTACCCCTTGCTCTTGCTCAACTCCCTTTTGAACACCAATAATTCTTTTTTAATTTTTTTTTAAAAATGTTATTGTAAATTCCAGGATACATATGCAGAACATGCAGGTTTGTTACATAGGTATATATCTGTCATGGTGGTTTGCTGCACATATTGACCTGTCCTTTATGTTCCCTCCCCTTGTCCCCTACCCCACAACAGGCGCCCGTGTGTGTTGTTCCTCTCGCTGTGTCCATGTGTTCTCATTGTTCAACTCCCAATTATGAGTGAGAACATGCGGGAACACCAAGAATTCTTGTATTTACTCTCTTGAGGGCATTCTTTATTCTTTTTAATCCTTTTTTTTTTTTTCATTTTTCTTCTCAGGATGTGTTTTTCAATAGTTTGTCTTTAAGCTCACTGATTCTTCTCTCTGCTTGATCTGTTTTGCTGTTCAGATCTTCATAAACTTAAGAGCAGCAAATATATTTTTGTTTCCAAGATTTGTGTTTGATTTTTAAATTCAATCTCTTTATTAAATTTTTCTAACAGTGTTTTGAGTTGGGTTTCTGTGTTATTTTGGAGTTCACTGGGTTTCTTTAAAATTACTATTTTGATTTTCTTGTCAGAAAACTCACCTTTCATCATTTCCTTAGATTTGGTCACTGGCTCATAACTTTGTCTATTTGGGGAGATTATGGTCTCTGTTTGCTGTTGTTTCTTCTGAATGTACATCTGTGTCTTTGCATTGAAGATTTGTTATTTCTTCCAGTCTTCTCTGTCTTGCTTGTTTTAGCTTTAGTTGGATATATTTCCTTAAAGATTTCTCTGCAAGGTATCTGTTGAGTATCTTTTTCGCGAAGTCACTTCCTCTTTTTCTGCACTAGATGTGCTTAAACGTAGGTTTGCCTCGTCACTAGCAAACTTCAGAATGTTGCTTGTCCCAGATGGAGAGGAAGATCCCAAGGGGATATTCCAGCAGTATGGGAAGAATGGCTAGGCATTTGTGCAGAGGGGGGACCCATGGGAGATGCCTCCTGCCATATGGTGTTGCTGGACAGCTACGCTGATTTCATGTCTCTTTTGGTTGAGACACACAGAAAGGAGTTCTCTGTTGTGCTGTGATGCTAGTCCCTCCTGTGATGCTAGTCCCTCCTGTGATGCTAGTCCCTCCTACCTGCTTCCTTGTTTTCAGCTGTCCCGTGGAATTTTTCTGTCTTCAGGCACTTGCAATGCTTCACATGAGTTGAAGTAGGGAAAAGTCTCCTGCCAGGGAGACCAAGCTGATGGGGAAGCTGGTTATACACCTCAATCTCACTTTTTCCAGTGTTACAACAATTAGTTGGAAATTTTCCACCTTGCTGGTTCCTCATAGACTGGCAGAAGGGCATTGTGGATATAAAAGTTCATTTATTTTCCCATTCACATGAAGTCTTTTCACTCCTCTGTGGCCCCAGGAACTGTCTCATTATCATATTTTATTTCTGGACTATTGATGATGATAAGTTTGGTGCTGTATATTGTTTTTGGTTTTCTGTGGGAGAGAATAAACAGCTTGCACTACTCCAACATTTGGTCAAGGTCTATTCTTTCTAATTGTACTCTCTCTCTCTCTCTCCCTCTCTCTCATTCTCTCTCTTTCATTAACATGTAATTCACATGTCATACAACTTATTTGTGTCTGTTGACTCACTAATTAGGAATATGTTTTTCTTTAATTTTTACATATGTGTGTTTTTTTGATTTTCTTTTATTGATTTCTAATTTCATTGCATTACAGTCAGAGAACATATTTCGCATGATTTAGTCTTTTAAAATTCATTCAAGAGTGTTTTGTGCCCTAGTATGTGCTATAGCTTGGATAATGTTTTCTATTCTATGTGCACTTGAAAAGAATGTGCATCTTGCTATTAGGTTGAGTGTTTTATTGATGCTTGTTAGATCTACTAGATTTATAGTTTTGGTTGAATCACCTATTTTTTTGAACTTCTTAGTTTTCTATCTACTGTTGAAATTATTGTTCAATTATCAATTCTTTTTATTTCTGTTTGAGTTTTCTTAATGTACATTGCAACTCTGTTTTTCATTGCACATATGTGTATAATTTTTATGGCTTCCTGATTGATTGACACTTTATTATTATAAAATGTCTTTCTTTACCTGTAGTAACGATGTATATGTGTATAATTATTTTCACCACTTAAGCTTTCTTTCCTGTTAAAGAGTCCACAGAACTTCTCATACCACTGTTCTGGAAGTTGTTTTACCTTCTATCTTATTATAGGGCTCCATTTCTTTTATTCGCTCCATAATTTATGACTTGTGGCTATGCTCTATGCTTAAAAATTCCCCCCTACATCACCAACACTAATAAGCAATTTGTAGCCAGCAATATAAGAATCTCTACAACATCACTAAATCAACAAGAAATAACACACAAAGGCAGGTACTAAACAATATAAAATGTCTCCCTAGTGAATGTACTTTATACAGTATATTTGATTCATTTTATCCTTAGGCTTTTAATGGCTTTATCATATTTTTTTTCATTAGCATAATCATCATGGCCTACAATAAGTTGTTCTCTATATTTTGCTTGTTATCTTCACTTTTATAACTCAAATTGTTCAGAAATATACACCAACTTAGTAAAAATCAGCCTCTTTGGTATAATATGAAGATATCTCCTTCTGTTATATCTCTAATAGCAAAAGGGGATAAATTTCTTCTAAATTTAACAAACTGGAGAAATGTTCTGCCTGGTCCTTTTAGGGAAAAATGTAATATTTGTCTTATTTTATAATTGAATGGATTTTATGTGTTAAAGGAAAACAATGTATATACACTCAGTAAACACTTTGAACAAAATTTGGTTTACTTACCTGTATTAGTCCATTTTCACGCTGCTGATAAAGACATACCCAAGACTGGGTAATATATAAAGAAAAAGAGGTTTAATCGACTCACAGTTTCAAGTGGCTGGGGAGGCCTCACAATCAAGGCAGAAGGCAAAAGTCACATCTTACATGGCAGCAGACAAGAGAGAATGAGAGCCAAGTGAATGGCATTTTCCCTTACATAACCATCAATTCCCGTGAGACTTATTCACTATCATGAGAACAGTATGGGGGAAACTGACCCCATGATTCAAAAATCTCCCACCAGGTCCCTCCCCAACATGTGGAAATTGTGGGAGCTACAATTCCAGATGACATTTGGGTGGAGACACAGCCAAACCATATCACTGCCTGAGGAAAAAAGTGAAGAAGAACTATATGCAATGGCTACTTTTTTGGAAAAAGTATATGTTGGGCGCTTTTTGGAAACATTATTTTGATGTGAGATAAAAATTATCACTTCTATTGTAGATTTAAGATACATAAATTTTAGAAAAAAATATATAGAACTGAAGACAGAGGTAGTACTTAAAACCATTTTGACTGTAGACCATATTTTAAGTCAGAATCTCTTGAATTTCTGCAGTGTAGCATAAGTAATAGCGTCATCAGGAATGGCTTCTAATATAGATTTTACAGAGTTAGTACTCAAAAGAAGCTGAAATTCCAGAAATGTGTATCAATCTTTCTACATTTAATAAATTAAAGGAGGTTTTATGGTAATGTTGGAATAAATGTTATATCTGTATGGACTAAGAGGGAGGTTAAATCAAGCTGAATATAGTTAAGGTAATAAAAATTTGCTGTGCAGTGTATTTAAACTTGTACAACTATGGTAACTTAACACTCAGCCATTTTAATTAAGGTTGTATCATTGTTTAGAAGACATTCATCCTTGAATAAAATATTCTAAAAATTGGCATTACCAGAATATTTCACATGAATCTTACATCAGAAATGGACCCTATAAATTATCTATTCAAATTAGTAACAACCAAATAGCTGAAAATGATCTGTGAGGGGAAAGAAGTTTGAGTTTTCACACACAACTAACTCAGACTGCAAAATGACAGCCAATGCTACCAGGTATTTTGGAAAAAATTATACCCAAAACTCCAAATTCAGGAAGACTGGGTAATTTCATTTAATGGGTAATTTATAAAAATTTATGTACCATAAAAAATATTTTGAATTACTACAAAATAAGTTAAAAGAAAATGTATGTGGTTTACATCTGTGTGTTTTCTTTTTTTTTTTTTTTTTTTTTTTTAATTTATTTATTATTATTATACTTTAAGTTGTAGGGTACATGTGCATAACGTGCAGTTTTGTTACATATGTATACTTGTGCCATGTTGCTGTGCTGCACCCATCAACTCGTCATTTACATCAGGTATAACTCCCAATGCAATCCCTCCCCCCTCCCCCCTCCCCATGATAGGCCCCGGTGTGTGATGTTCCCCTTCCTGAGTCCGAGTGATCTCATTGTTCAGTTCCCACCTATGAGTGAGAACATGCGGTGTTTGGTTTTCTGTTCTTGTGATAGTTTGCTAAGAATGATGGATTCCAGCTGCATCCAAGTCCCTACAAAGGAGTCAAACTCATCCTTTTTTATGGCTGCATAGTATTCCATGGTGTATATGTGCCACATTTTCTTAATCCAATCTGTCACTGATGGACATTTGGGTTGATTCCAAGTCTTTGCTATTGTGAATAGTGCTGCAATAAACATACGTGTGCATGTGTCTTTATAGCAGCATAATTTATAATCCTTTGGGTATATACCCAGTAATGGGATGGCTGGGTCATATGGTACATCTAGTTCTAGATCCTTGAGGAATCGCCATACTGTTTTCCATAATGGTTGAACACTTTTACACTGTTGGTGGGATTGTAAGCTACATCTGTGTGTTTTCTAAGAAAAGCAAGTTAGTTGAAGGTGATGTTTAATTAAATTTAATTAAAAGCATCCAGATGGTGTACGTAAGATGTTATCTTTGCTCATCAAAAATAAGCAAATACATGCACTCACAAACACACTTTTTACCTGACTTCCATTCACTTAACACAATAGCCCAAAATGACCATCAAATCATCTTTATAATCTTATCAAGATAAGCAACATTTCCCCCATTTCTAAAACAATAAAATTAATAAAGGAAATCTAGAGTTATCAAATAATTGTGTCTTGAAATTTGACATATACTCACACGAGGACCATTTTTCTATATACAGTAATTCCATGTTGCAATGAATATTAACAATGGCATTTCATTTTGAGGTTAATATTGATAAAGACAATACTTAGATTGCTTTCAATAATTACATTGAAAAAGTGTATCCTCAAAAATGAAAGAAAATTAATTTTCCTGATAAATGTTACAAATAAACATGATTTTAGAGAATTATCAACGTAGTTTATAAAGAGGAAGTTGTTATTCTTTATACCATATTAGAAACTCTTGGAGCTAAATCATATAGAAAGCACCTTGTTTTTCTACCAAACATTTTTGTGAACATAGCTAGAGCAATACTATTGGAACATACATATTCTAGTAGTAGAGGTCAACAGTTATATTAAGAATAAAATTCTTTAGAAGGCTGGACATGAATATTTTTATGTTAAAGTTTGGACAAATAGTTAAATAATTTTCCAGCCTTGCTTATTTTTATGATGGGTTCATATTTTTGTATAAATCTCTAGGAATATATATATATGTGTGTGTGTGTGTATATGTGTATGTGTATATATATATGTTTTTGTTGTTTTTTTTTGAGATGGAGTCTCGCTCTGTCACCAAGGCTGGAGTGCAGTGGCACGATCTCAGCACTCTGCAACCTCTGCCTCCTGGGTTCAAGCGATTCTCTTGCCTCTGCCTGCCTCTGTCTTCCTGAATTTGGAGTTTTGGGTATAATTTTTTCCAAAATACCTGGTAGCATTGGCTGTCATTTTGCAGTCTGAGTTAGTTGTGTGTGAAAACTCAAACTTCTTTCCCCTCACAGATCATTTTCAGCTATTTGGTTGTTACTAATTTGAATAGATAATTTATAGGGTCCATTTCTGATGTAAGATTCATGTGAAATATTCTGGTAATGCCAATTTTTAGAATATTTTAGCTGGGATTACAGGTGTGTGCCACCACACCGGGATAATTTTTGTATTTTTAGTATAGATGGTGTTTCACCATGTTGGCCAGGCTAGTCTCAAATACATTGCATTGTTTGTTATATTACCAATGACTTAATTACGGTTATTTATTCCATTGAATTTTTGGTAAAATATTCAGACTTTATAAAAGACTGTCTAATCTCTATCCACTAACTACTTGGATAAAGTTACTAAAACCATAATCCTCAGAATTCTTAAACATAAAACAGGGATCACAAAAGTAGTCATGAGCATTAACATGTTTGCATAGATCTTAGACGAGTATCTAGCGGATAATACAATTTCAGTGAAATCTAGTTATTCATATTATTGTGTAATACAGGGCTTCCTAAATATTAAGAATAGATATTTTAAGTTTAGTAATGATATATTGACTTACTATAATGCCTTAACTGTTTTACTTATATCGTATCTACACACCTCCATGTACACCTATACTTTATATATGCATTCATTTCTTTTATTTATGTGGTGAATGTACAATATGATAAAAAGGGTTTCAATATAATTGAAGGTAATCATAACTTTCTATCATAGTAATATCCAGGCTTTTGTAAGTATGGGTAACTAGAATTTAAAAGATGTTAGAAGCTGTGATGTGTCTCTTTCTAAATTAGATGTTCAAATTTTATACCACTAATACCCAATAATACTCAGGCAGTCTATAGCTCATTTCCAAGTCCAAGAGTATTTCATTTGTTGTTAGCCTTTGAATTTGAATTACTGCTCATGCCCTTCAGTTATTGAGAAAACAAAGTTAATGCTGGTCTGGACATGTGAACATGTGTGGATCTTCAGGGACTTCATTACCTGAACAGTACAGACATACACACACACATATACACAGTAACTGAAATGTTCATATTTTCAAAACAGATGTTTTATTGTATTATGTATATATGTATGTTTAATGTACAAGTAACTCAGTTATTCATTTTGAAAAAAGAACTTAGGTCCTGTTTTTTACCCAAATTTAGCACCCAAATTCATGGCACCCAAATTTTATATATCATTCAAATATAAAATAAATTGTTATTGCATTACTGAAAATAGTAAAATTCATTATACATTTCTTATAATCATTTTTACTCTACATGCTCTTTGCTTTATCTCCATCACACAAACTTGAATTTCCCTAAAATAATTTTTGCTTAAAACTTTTAGTATTAACTGAAAATTTGAGTAATATACAAAGTAATTTCAACATCTGTATAAAGCTTTAGAAATCATCTGACTCTTGTACCCACAATACTGATTACTTATTGACAACCTGCAACGTGAAGTAACATAATGGGTAATGAATAAGATAAACTGAATTCCCTGTGCCTTTTAGAAGTTGACAAACTAATGAATAGTGGATGGCAAATAGAAATTTAGAATATAAATGAAAATAGGTAGTCAAAATTAGAAGAAATGTACAACTAGAAAATTAGGACAATGGTAAAAAAAAAAAAAAAAAAAGAAGAAAGAAAGGTAATTTTTCACAAGTAGCACTATCAACAGCCACAGAGGGAAGCAAATAGTAGAGTAACAAATTTAATATAAAAGAAACTTTGGCAACTATTTCTGCTGTTTCCCAAGCTAATTCACCTAAGCGTGCTAAAACTAATTCAGAAATGAGCTTAGAATCTGAACCAGCTGTCCTCATAACTGAATAGGATTAGACAAATTATTTATTACTGCTCAAATCTCTCTGCCTCTCTTTCAGCTAACATATGAATGTCTTTCAGTTCTCTTAATTTTCAATACTGTTGGGACACAATCACTGAAGGTCACATGTGGCATGTGTCACAATTACACTCTTGGGAACAAGCAGATGTTTCTAGAGAAATCTCTCTGACACACACACATACACACCACAGATAATGCTGTATTTAAAAGCTTCTGAATGGCCAGATTAAGGCCTATTTAAATATGCAAACGACACATATTTTGCTGAAAATGCACTGGTCTCAATTAGATATTGAATCATATTTTCTCAAGTCTTGACTAGTGGTTACTATGGGTAATTAATTAAAACTGGTGAGAAACTTACTTACCTAAGAAGGAGGAACGTGGACATACTGCAAAAGCATTGTAATGTATAAGATAATTTTATCATTATATTTAAATATTCTATTACATTTATTAATTTATAAAATGAAATTATGCATCTAGTAGGGACAGGTGGTTCTCGGCTACATTTGACCCTTTTTTTTTGTACTTGGTAGGTTATTTTTGAGTCAAACAAAAATATCACCTTTGAAAAATATTATCCATACTCTTTTAACACACATTCACATAAATTCTACAGAATAAGGTACACTTTCACAATACTTCTTGTTGAGATTTATTTATCTACCTTGTTGTGTCTCGATTAGTGTATTTCTATTAGTCATCAATTGACATGTCGGTTCATGAATATTAACTGTTAAAGTAACCATAAAGACAGAAAATTAAGTTATTTATCATTTAAGGAATCATTCAATTTTCTATGTGCAGCAGAATCCTCATTCTGTAAATCCTATTCATCTCAGAAACTATGTCAATGTTTTAGGAAAAAAATTATTTAAGTTTTCTTAGAGACTACAATTCATTTGCATTAGCATAGATACATGAAAACTTCAGAAAGCAAAGAATTATGAGGTGACTAAACGTTTTTGGGAACATGAGCAGTCAGATGATGTGTTCAGTACAAGTAAATGTGTCTAAGAAGTTTCAGAAAATATGTAGAATCAAACTTGAGATCCTAGTCTAAAAATACTACGCAATGAGGATATAGGCAAAGATGCTATGTAGTAGACTTAAAGTTTTAGGTGGCAATAGATATTTTAAAATTTCTTTACCAATACACTTTTCAATAGTGTTTATACACAATTTTGAACATATATAGGTATGAATGAAAATACCACAGAAAATGAACCACTAATTCCTTAATAATTATGCATTTATTAATTAATTCAAACATTATTTTTAAACATGTAGTAATAAGTTGAGTAGTAATAACATTAGATATTTAATGCTGCAGTCAAAGCCAGAATTGAAAGCCCGATGTCAGTGGAAGACATTCATCAAGGTTGCACTGGATAATCTGAAATAAGTGAATACATTTTATGTTTGAAAAAGTCATAATTTATTATCCAATTAAGGAATTATCTGTATACACATAACATGTATATATGTGTGTGTCTGTAAGTATATGTATAGTGAAAAACAAAATAAATGTATTTAAAATAACATGTATTAAATTTTACCATTAAAATAATTTACCATGTATCTCTGAGATAAGCAAAAAAAAATACTATTGTCTACTTTTTGTAAACTAAGATATTTTAGGTCACAGAGTTCAGAAGATTGTGTGAGTAATAATTCGCAGAGCCAAACTAATTACTTATTTTGATTTCTACTCCAGTGCTTCTATGCTACTATGCTATGTTTCTACTCTATGCTATAATAAAATATAACAGTTGAAAAATTCATCATTTCTTGACAATAGAATAGCAATAGAGCAAGAGAAAAACTTAAATTCACATGAAATTTGAAAGTTAAGAGGAACTATCACTGTGGAAAGAAAACTGCATCTCAGGTGTATATTCCAAATGATTCCTACTACTGTATAATCATGCCTTTTAAAGGAAATATGCTGCAGAAAAGCATTAAGATCCAAAAACCAAACAGAGAGAATCACTGAGTCTATGGTTAACATGAAATAGCTCATGCAAAGTATAATTTTTTTCTTACCCAGAGGCAAGGTCAAATCTACTGTAGTACACTTAGCTGAAGAACTTCTCAGCTTGCCGCTTGCATGCCATGACTGCTTCTCTGTCGGATTCTCATTGGACCCCAATATTCCTGCTGATAGACTTGTCTGGAAGATGACCTCTGGTTATTATGGTATGTTGTTTTCAGAGAAGATAACAGTGTGTGTTCATTTTAGATTTTCTGCTATAGGAATGCATTAGATAAAAGCGACCGTATACTGGCTCCTAATCAAAGCTCACAAACACTGTCATGGGGCCTGCTTTGGGTACAATGTACAGATTTTAGAATATCTAAGGACAATTCAACAAAGAAATATGGCAATATAAAAAGGTATTCTGAATTACTTTTTTCCTTTTTTTCATATAACCTTAAATTCTTCAGAAAGTATATGATATTCATATTTTTTTAAATAACACATGGAGTAACTTACATTTTGATGTGTACAAGCTTGTTAGTAAATACTATATATTTACATTGAATAGGACTAGTATCTGTATTTTCACCATTTCTATTAACTCATATCAACGTTTAGTACAAAAGACATATGCAAATAACAAAATTGTATATCTAAGAAATTTTTAATTACAACAAACTTACTTTACTCACTTTGACCATTTAGTTAATTTATTGTATAAATATTTTTGAGAAGTAATAGTATACAAACCAATTCAAACTTGTAGAACAAACTTCTTACACACATAGCAATGAAATAAGCATTTCCTTTCATGAAACACATCACATTTCCACTGCATGTTTCATATAGCACAGGATGTGTCTTTGGCAGTAGTAAGTGGGTTAAAAATTCAGTGTCTGCATTAAGCTAAAACACATGTGTTCAATTTCAAAACCAAAATGTGTTCAGAATTATATTGTGTTTCAACAGCTGTACTTGGGCCTATTAAAAAAATAAATTAGATCAAGTCATTCCTATGCTCAACCCTTTCAACGTTACTCAGAATAAATGCCAAGGCCTTCTAATGTCCTGGGAGGCTCTGTGTGATCTAACTTTTGTCAATCAACTCCTACCTCTCTTTGCTCAAGTCTGTCTTCTTCCTCACTTACTGAGTTTGCCAGGCGAGCCTCAGCTTCAAAGCTTAGTTCAACCTCTTTCCTCTGTATGGAATGTTCTTTTCTCATATATTTGTTTGACTTGCTCCACCACCTTCTTCAGGTCTCTGCTCAGTGACATTTTCTCTGTGGCTTTTGTGGTCACCCTACATAAAATCCCAAACCACCCTCCATCGACAAGCACACAAACACCAGGAACACCATTTGAAAGAATATATTTGTTTACCTCTTTCTACTAGAATATAAACTCTATCTTAGCAGAACTATTTGTCTGTTTTATTCACTCTTAGAACTAATTTGGCAAAATATTGTCTGGTATAGAATAGGGGTCTGATAATTATTTCTGGGCTGATTGGTTATGCTAATGGCAGTGTAGTCCACTAACCATCTGTTAAACAAAATGTATATTTGAAGTCACACCATAAATAAGATTTTTTGGTATTAATTTTCTATGCATTATTTATTTAACCAAATATGCCATGCTTGAGCTTGCTTACTTTGAGTAAGACTTTATTGCCAATAAATAACTAAAAAGGAACATTTTGAAATTTGGTTTTATTAGTTGTATGCAGTGACATAAGCTTACAAATATATGTATGTGTGTATATATATACACACACACATATATATACAATTGCATGTGTATGTATATAAATATATATACACACACACACAGTGTACAGTTAGCCTTAAGAGACTACTAGATTCACTGATGGTAAGAGTATATTATTTAAATCTAATTTTGTATAAATATTCAGAAAAATTATAAGATAATAAGCAGCCACATTATTAAAATGTCAATTTATTTTATCAAAAATTTAATGATATATATACCATAGTAATGTAGATATTTACATTTCTAGATGATTTGTCAAAGTTTTACTTTCAGCAATTTTATGCAATAATTTAATATTCATTATAATGTTTAAATATTATGATTAATACTTCATTGAGAAGTTATAAACTAATTGAAATATATGAGTATATATTAATATAAAAATACATGTGTATACACATATTACCATGGATTTTTCAATAAATATCTACTTTTAAACAATTATGTCTCAATGAACTATGAAATTCTATTTAATTCAAGTGAAGAGAAATGCTTTTCAGTTAGCCAGTATTAAATTTCTATTAGTTTTGCTGACAATTGCCTGTCTTTATTTTGAGAAATTTGTACATATTCACACATACATGGACATTCATGCATATAACCTGAGAGAAAAATTACCTTCTATACATCCAGCATTCTTAATTTCACTGAAGTTTTATAAGTGTAATTTACATAAAGTTGTATTCCCTACCTTGCACAGTGACAGGTTTTAAAGACAAATAATAGAATTTGAGAAACACTGTAGAGAGATCTCTGTAGATACCAGTGCTGCTGGGCCGCAGGATAACACATGGAGATGATTGTTGACCCATACATCAACTTGGCCTTCTGTCTTCTACAGCTGAAACTTTCCATGTAGAATGTCTGTCAGTTATCAATGTGTGGGGTTTGGTTTCTTCTTTGTCACATAAATCCTCAGTGCGCATCGTTTCAATACTTTTGACAAACTCAGTCTGACTCAAGTTTTGATAGCTGCAAGAAACGTTTATTGTAGCTATGTGCTGTATAGAAAAATATTATAAGCTAATAGTAATAATAAAAAATGAACTCATATTGAAGGTACTGAAATTTTTCTAGCATAATAGAAATACTGAATTTATATGTTTTATAATTTTACTCAACCCATGATATAAATATTACTGAATATATACAATTTTCACACCTGATATCAATTAATGAGATCAAATATGGGACATTTTTAGATGTCGTTCAGTTTGGAACAAGGAAGATAGATTCATTAACCTATTGAGATCCATTACACAAGGTCAATTTACCAACATTTATGAAACTTCACGCACTAGGAATGAGACTGAATAAGACAGTTCATGCTTTTCTACTTCTGAGATATCATTAAAGAATGGCAGCAATATTTTAGATTAAGATTCAATTTTAATATTTATGCATATTGCTATCTGAGTCTTAATTATTTCTGGCTTAGTTATTGTATATAACTAGGAGTTAATATATCAATTAAGCCAAGTAAAAAGGCAATTTGAGCTGAACTGGGAACAACTAGTGAAAATAGTTTACCTTCCTGATACTCTATCTAGTCCCTAGTCCCTGTCATTAAAATGCAACAGACATTTCCAGACTTTTTACAGGATACAAAAATAAAAATGAAAGTAACCTATACAAACACCTGTAGAAAATTAAAGTTATTATCAAGTATAGGAAGAAAATATATTTTTAGCAAGACATCCAACATCATCTTATCTTTCTATGAAAGGTATGCAAGGGTTTAATTTCTTTTTACAAAATGTTTTCACAGTAAACTTTGAAACAATATATGGGAAATGAATTTTCAAAGAAGTATTTCTATTCTGAGGCTAGATTGTGTTTTAAAACGGCCTGTAATCAATGGACTATTGAAGGAAGCCATGAGATGCAGTAGGCTTGATCCATGAAAACTGGGTTCACATACTTGTTTCATGAATTTGAGTAAGTTATTCCCAATCTATTAGCTTTTTGTTCTATAAAATGTGATAATAATGCCTCTCCTGCCTTTTTCTTACGGAGTTTGAAAAGTAAAAATAAAAATTAAATGATGCATGTGAAAGTATTTTATAAACTTTAAATTTTTATGCAAATACAAGAATTTCCAAAGCCATAGTTTATATAGCTATTATTTCTATAACTGCTTCAAATTAAAAAAAAAAGAGATTGGATTTGCTGATGTTTTAACCTCAAAGGACTATCTATTCCTTCGAGGTTAATGCATTAATAACATAACAAGGTGAGCTCAAGATTTGCCTGAAGGGATTATTCCCTACCCCTTCATTCATTTGTCCTTCATTTTTTTTACATGAAATTGAAAAGGTTAATGTTGAAAACTAAAATAAAACCTATAATGGAGTTTAATACTTCTTGAGAAAGTCAACCACAAAAGCAAAACTGTTAATTTAACTTTCTCCTTTTAGTCTTTGTATTCTTGCTCTGCCTTTATAAATCCAAGAATTTTAAACTTTTTCATAACATTATGTCACCGTTTCATGATTATTTTCAAATTGACTTACAGTGCCACCACCTATTCAGTCCTAACTATTGTATTCAGTTTACTTTTATAAATCATTAAATCAATGACCTACCAACTCAAGATCATCTGGATGGTAACATAGTTATTTTTTACTGTGTCACTGAATAATATCTTCAGTAACTCTCACCTAATTATCTTGTGTGGACTTTGGTTAAAGCATTATGAAGAGCTAAACGTTTTTCTCTACAGGTTCTCTACAAAATAACTTTGTTTACTGAGTTCCATATATATATCCCATGTTTGCTCATATATAATTACAAAAAGGGAGTTAAGGAAGACGAATTAGGAAATGAAAGAGAGGGAAAAGTAGCTCATTTCTATGGCCTTAAATATGTGTAGGAAATACTTTCCTTGAATTTGATTCAAACTGCAAAAGCTGAAAGTTTTAGCAATTGATAAATTTGTTTGATTTGATTCACAGCTACCTTTGAAGCTTTAGATTTCTTACAAAAAAAGATATTTATTTCTTAAATTACTCCTCAAAAATATTCATGAAGAAGGTCTTAAAAGTAGACACAAATTTTAAAAATTTCTATACTTTGAATATTTGAATTGTGGGTTTCTATTAATTCCTGATGGTCTTTTCTAATTAAAATAATGCAGTGTTTTATAGTTTTCCTTGTAGAGATCTTTCACTTCCTTGGTTAGATTTATTGTTAAGTTTGTTTGTTTGTTTGCAGCTGTTGAAAAAGAGATTGAGTTCTTGATTTGTTTCTCAGCTTGGTTGTTGGTGTATAACAGTGCTACAGATTTGTGAACATGATTTTGTATCATGAAACTTTACTGAATTCATTTATCAGATCTAGGGGATTTTTGGATGAGTCTTTAGGGTTTTAGGTATGCAATCATATCATTGGCAAACAGCAACAGTTTGACATCTTCTTCACTGATTTGGATGCCCTTTATTTCCTTCTCTTGTCTGACTGCTCTGGCTAGGACTTTCAGTACTATGTTGAATAAAAGTGATTAGGTGGGCATCCTTGTATTGTTCCAGTTCTCAGGGGTAATGCTTTCAACTTTTCCCTGGTTAGTATGATGTTGGCTGTGGGTTTGCCATAGATGGCTTTTATTACATTGAGACATGTCCTTTCTATACCAGTCTTGCTGATGGTTTTAATCATAAATGGTTACTGGATTTTGTCAGATGCTTTTTCTGCAGCTATTGAGATGATCATATAAGTTTTGTTTTATTTTCTGTTCATGTAATCCCATTTACTGACATCACTGGTATGTGACCCATTTGATCATGATATATTATCTTTTTGATACACTTGGATTTTGTTAGCTAGTGTATTGTTGAGGATTTTTTGTATCTATGTTTATCAGGGATATTGGTCAGTAGTTTTCTTTTTTATTGTGTTCTTTCCTGCTTTTGGAATTAGGGTAATACTGGCTTCAAAGAATGACTTTTGGAGGATCTTCTTTTTCTCTATCTTTTGGAATAGTTTCTGTGAGATTAGTACCATTTCTTCTTTGAATGTCTGATAGAATTCAGCTGTGAATTCATCTGGTCATGGACTTTTCTGTTGTTGTTGGCAGTTTTTAAGTTACTACTGTTTCAATTTTGCTACTTGTTATTGGTCTGTTTAGAGTTTTTATGTCTTCCAGATTTAGTCTTAGAGCATTACATATTTCCAGGAATTTATTCAGCTCCTCTAGATTTTCTAGTTTGTGTACATAAAGCTGTTCATAGAAGCCTTGAACAATCTTTTGTATTTTTGTGGTATCAATTGTAATATCTACCATTTCATTTCTAACTGAGCTTATTTGGATGTTCTCTCTTCTTTTCTTGGTTAATGTTGCTAATGGTCCATCAATTTGATCTTTTCAAAGAAACAGCTTTTTGTTTCACTTATCTTTTGTAGTATTTTTGTGTTTCAATTTCATTGAGTTCTGCTCTGATTTTTGTTATTTCTTTTCTTCTGCTGAGTTTGGGTTAGGTTTGTTCTTATTTCTCTAGTTTGTTGAGGTGTGACCTTATATTTTCTATTTGCTCTCTTTCAGATTTTTCGATATAGGCATTTAATGATATGAACTTTCCTCTTAGCACCATTTTTACTGTATCCCAGAGGTATTGATAAGTTGTGTCACTATTATGTAGCTTCAGACAGCTTTTAAATTTCCATCTTGATTTCATCGTTGACCCAAAGATTATTCAAGAGCAGATGATTTAATTTCCATGTGTTTGTATAGTTTTGGTCATTCCTTTTGGAGTTAATTTCCAGTTTACAAATGGAAACACATTCCATGCTTATGGATGGGTAAAATCAAATATAGAGAAAATGACCATACTGCCAAAAGCAATCAACAAATTCAATGCAATTTCTATCAGAGTACTATCATTGTTCTTCACAGAACTAGAAAAAATGATCCAAAGTTTGTATGAAACCAAAAAAGACCCCATATAGCCAAAGCAAGGCTGCCAAAAAGAACAAATCTGGAGGTATCACATTATCTGAATTCAAACTATATGACAAGGCCATAGTTACAAAAACAGCATGGTACTGGTATAAAAATGGGCATATATAACAATGGAACAGAATAGAGAACCCAGAAATAAAGCTAAATACAGGCAACTCATTTTGACAAAGCAAATAAAAACATAAAGTGGGGAAAGGACACCCTTTCAACAAATGGTGCTGGGATAACTGGCAAGCCATATGTAGAATAATGAAACTGGATCATCATCTCTTACTGTATACAAAAATCAACTTGAGACAGATCAAGGACTTAAATCTAAGACCTGAAACCATAAAAATTCTAGAAGATAATATTGGTAAAACTCTTCTAGATATTGGCTTAGGAAAATAATTCATGACCAAGAAACCAAAGGCAAATGTGAGAAAAACAAAAATAAATAAATGGGACCTAATTAAACTAAAAAGCTTCTGCACAGTAAAATAAATAATCAGCAGAGTCGGCTGGGTGCGGTGGCTCAAGCCTGTAATCCCAGCACTTTGGGAGGTCGAGACGGGTGGATCACGAGGTTAGGAGATCGAGATCATCCTGGCTAACACGGTGAAACCCCATCTCTACTAAAAATACAAAAAACTAGCCGGGCGAGGTGGCGGGCGCCTGGTGTCCCAGCTACTTGGGAGGCTGAGGCAGGGGAATGGCGTGAACCCAGGAGGCGGAGCTTGCAGTGAGCTGAGATCTGGCCACTGCACTCCAGCCTGGGCGACAGAGCGAGACTCCATCTCAAAAAAAAAAAAAAAAGAATCAGCAGAGTCAACAGACAAACCACAGAATGGGAGAAATATTCGCAAACGATGCATCCAGCAGAGGACTAATATTGAGAATCTACCATGAACTCAAAACAAATCAGCAAAAAAACAAAAACAAAAACAAAAAAATCCCATTAAAAAGGGGGCAAAGCACATGAATAGGCAATTCTCAAAGGAAGATCTATGAATGGCTAAAAAATATATGAAAAAATGCTCAACATCACTGTCAGGGAAATGCAAATTAAAACTACAGTGAGATACCACCTTACTCCTCAAGAATGGTCATAATGAAAAAAATAAATAAAAAATAGATGTTGGCATAGATGTGGTAAAGTGGGAACACTCTTACACTGCTAGTGGGAATGTAAACTAGAACAACCACTATGGAAAGCAGTATGGAGATTTCTTAAAAAACTAAAAGTAGAACTAGAGTTTCACCCAGCAATCCACTACTGTGTATCTACCCGGAGGAAAAGAAGTCATTTTATGAAAAAGATACTTGCACTCTTGTGTTTATAACAGTGCAATTTGCAATTGCAAAAATATGGAACCAGCTAAATGCCCGTCAACAAATGGATGGATAAAGAAAATGTTGTATATATCCACATATCATGGAATACTACTCAATCATAAAAAGGAATGAAACAATGATATTTGCAGCAACCTTGATGGATTTGAAGACCATTATCCTAAGTGAAGTAACTCAGGAATGAAAAACCAAATATCATGTTCTCACTTATAAGTAGGAGCTAAGCTACAAGGATGCAAAGGCATAAGAATGATATAATAGACTTTGGGTGGGGGAAGTGGGCAGGGGAGTGAGGGCTACAAGACTATACAGTGGGTGCAGTGTACACTGCTTGGGTGATAGGTGCACCAAAATCTCAGTTATTACCACTAAAGAACTTATCCATGTAACCAAAAACAGCCATCTGTTCCTCCAAAACTATTTAAATTAAAAAAGAAAGAGAGGAAAATACCACAAAATTTAATAATAAAAGTCCCCTTAAAAATCAGAAGTGTATATATATATATGAAATTAACTACTGGTATTGAAGGTTTCTGCCCCACTGTTTCTTAACCCTCCTTTCTGCCAAGCACATATCTATCTGATGCATTAGGACCCTCTAAACACCTCAACCTGTTCCTTGATCTTGAAAAAGACATTTCCAGCAATGGAGAATTCAACCTCTCTGAAGTTTTCATACTCACCTTCTGGAAGTCTGATTATCATACATTTCTACCTAAAGTTTGTAATCTTTAACTTTCATCCAGGGGACCTTTTCCTGACCTCTTTGGCCAAATGAAGAAAGTCTTCTCCCTTTAGGATATGAAATGCCTTCATAGAGTTGAGAGTGACTCTCACGCTTCTCCCTGGAACTTCTCTCCCTTTAAATTCAATATCCCCAGTCCAACCAGCAATGTTAGCTGGTTTGAAATTCCCAGCCACCTCCTCTGAGCATTTTTCACCCACCCGTGCTCACTAAGACAACTTAAGTCATTTACTTCATATATCAATTGTCATATTTAACAATAATTAGATTTGTTTGCATAGTTTAAAGGAATAATACCCACACATATATTTATTCTTTTCTTGGAAGTATTTGCTCTAGATTCTAGATTATGGAGTCTAGAATTAGAAGACTTTAATAAAATTATAACTCTCCTTTTATTTCATCTTCTGTATCTCCTCTATGTTTATTTTCTCTAACCCTCCTCATTTTTACAGACAATAATGAAGTAAATAAGCCTAAAAGAAAAAAAAAATAATGTCAGCTGGCAGAAGAAAATGCATTATGCATTGCTTTCATTTGGAGTTTTTGGAAGAATATATATGTCAAAGACTTTTATTATATCCTAACATACTATTCCTCAGTTCACCAGCCACCTGAAGAGTCTTATAAATAAACCCAGATTCAGCATAGTTCCACAGAATTCTCACGTATAACAACTGAAGGAAATCATTAATTATTACATTAAAATCACCAACTTTACAAAGGAAGAAACTCAAAGACCAGAAAGATCCACTTATTTTTCTAAGTTCACACAAATAATTTGAGCAGGGTTAGTATATGGTATGCTATTCTGGCTTATACAATTTAAGATACTACTCACTAAAACAAAGTACAGCATTGAGGTATGGTAGGGTACTTTATAAAGAAAATAGAACATCCAACTGCCTTTAATACCAAAGCCATGTCCCCACTGTAATCAAGATGCTAGTCCAGAGACCTTTCTAAATCATGTATGCAAATAATATTTCCTTAATGCCAAAAATAACACATTAAGAGGATATTTTCCTATAAGATCTTTGAATCTTAAAGACAACACAAACAATTATTTTGTTGTTCAGTCTTTGTTTGCAAGGGAAGTGGAGAAAAATGCCCTGTTAAGCCAGTAAAACATTAATCTCTTAGACACCTCTCCCTTTGAAACAAACAAACAAAAATTGTCTTAGATCAAAATTTATGTT
The DNA here is from genome assembly GCF_037993035.2 of Macaca fascicularis. NCBI lineage: Eukaryota > Metazoa > Chordata > Mammalia > Primates > Cercopithecidae > Macaca > Macaca fascicularis. The sequence continues at coordinate 56,299,762 of NC_088391.1, read as the reverse complement.
GGCTTTAAGTCCTTGAGGATTTTATCTGATTTTAATTGCTTCTAATGCTAAAAATTTAAGGCATCAATTTCAGGTCCACAAAATATTTTCTAGATATATAGAATCTTGTTTTGCTTTTTAAGAGTTCAGAGAGAAGAGAGAAGTCGAATAATAGTTGTAGAGTACAATGATAGAATAATAGATAGTAGAAATATATAATTGAATGTTGTAAGAAATTAAATATTTTTTTTGTGGAAGAACACATTGTGTCTTCTATCCAAATTCTCATCTAGCATATAATGGAAATCTCAGCTACACATACCCTGAAAAAATAAATATATGGTTTGAGAAATTCAAAGAAATTGAACTCATGTTGGTGTTGTCCATAAATGTTAAATACCACATCTAGAGGGGGTAAAACTACTTTGCAATATAGAACATAGACTTTTATATTTTACTCAGTAGAATTCATGAAACTCCCTTTCTTTAGTTTCGGATCTGTTATAGGTTTAATAAAGTAAAATCTAAAATACTCTGAACTTCTTCACCTAATGGATGACCTATACATTAAAATACTTCTATTTTGTGTTGATGTTTTATCTGTTCCTCCAAACTCTAAGTTTCATGTGTTTGTAATTTAAAATATTACGTTGTTTGAATATATTGGACATTAATGGAATGTATAATCACGATTTAGAGGTTTTTTTCACAACTTAGTACAGGAAATTTTGATAATGTCCTGATATAATCGATGAATTACGTTAGATGTTAAAAATTTTCCTTGATATAAAGGGCAATGCTAAACGTCAATGTAGGAAGACAAAGTTTTTATATACATGTATTTCTATTAGTAGTTTCTCTCTAGAAAGACATACAATATAATTTTCATAAAATTGTAGACAAAGTTCACAATAATATGGAAGGATTAAAAAATCTAGTTAATTTGCTAGTGAATACATCCCCAACTCTGAAAAGTAGTACAAAACTCCACAGTTTTTCTTCTGCATTTCTTTCACCTTTCAAAAATCGATAATTTACTAAGAGCTTCTGATACATTTATTACTTAGGTTTTTGTGAATGTAGTGAGAGAAAATACAGGTAATGAGCACAAAGAAAAGAGAGATGACTTCCTAATGGACTGCAAAGAAGGACTTTATTCCATTTTGTCTGTCAGCATGACTTAGTTCCACCTTTTCCTTCAGCTCATTGAGCTAAATTTACTCATAAAACATTTTTTAAGAAGCCAGCAAATAGTCCCTTGGTTTCAAGGAATGAGAAACAATACTTTTAGTCCACTGAAATGGAAAATAATTCTTGAATATGTCATGAAATTACCGATTCACCTATCTTGCATGACAGTAGGAACCTCATTATAGTCCTTTCTTAAATTTTAAAGCAAGAATGTTTAAGGCACTGCCGAATCATTTCTTAAATATTGCTTCCCATTTGTTTTAGTATACATTAAGAGAAGCAAATGACTGCACAGGAGCAGGAAGTTGGAAAACCATACATTTTAGCCTAAGAGAAAGAGAGAGAAAGAATATGGAAAAAGTAGAAACACATGAGATCTATGAAAATGTAGAAAAAAAGTGCTGCTGTTAGACATTTTCAGAGAAGAGGGGATGGGAGATAAATTTGGTAAGCTTGGTTTCCAAGGAATAAAGGATGATGCTAATCCTAGTGCAGGCCTGGATGATGAGTTTCATAACATGGATTTCTTAGTGAGACATTGTCATTTTGGACCTGATAAATGATTAAATTTTACCTTTCAAAATGAGGATAATAAGTTTACTTTCTCTTGCCATTATTTCCCAAGACTCTTTGGTGTCATCCTATACTTGATGCTTGCTTACCCCATAGTACAATGTTAAAGTAACAGAGAGCCATATAAAACTTGCTGAGCATCATCAACCAGATCAATTACCTTGGATAAAATCATGAAAGTAAAGTAATACAGAAACTTTCAGTTCATTTTATACAAAGATGACAGATCTCACCTCAACTAGAGGTCCAAGTAATTTAATTTTGTTTTTGGTAGTAGTGATAGATTGTTAATTAGCTAGCTTCACACTTTCCCCTATTACTTCAAGTAATTAAAATTTCACCTTTAGCAGACAACACTCTTGGTATTGGAGGACATTGTAGTTATGTGACAGAGCACAGTAAAATGGACAACAGCAATCAGTGATAATCAAATTGTTTTGTTTTGTTTTGCTTTAATGTCTCAAAATTTCCAAAGACATCTTAAACTGGGAGTATCAAGATAAATATTGTTTACACAATAAATTTATTGATTTCTAATTTTTAGACTTATACTTGAGAATACAGCTGATTTTCTTTGTTCTGTTCTCATTCTACACAGTGGAAATTTACAATCTTAACTTGACCTGTAGATCAATGTTTACCTAAATATTTTCTATGCTTACAAGTGTCACAGAAATAATGTATTCTTGAAGTTAAAAAAAAATGGGTTTCTGGTAGATGTGAGTAACGTCAAGCAGGGATTTTTGTTGCAGTATTCTCATAGCCTTATGAATACTAACATAAATTTTGTAAGAAGAGGACAGGTGTGTAGTACAGAAATTATTTGACCAGGTACAAATCTCTTCCTTCATGGAACAGATCTAGAAACCAGGGTCTAGGTTTTTTTGACTGGACTTGAAAAATTTGATTGTACTGGTCATTCTTTAGAATTTCTTAATAAATGATGTATAATGTTTTCCTACTAAATCATTAGCTGTGTAATCATGAGCAAATCCTTTAAATTTTCTGATCCTCAATCTTTTCGTATATAATTAGAACACAAATTCTATCTGCTTCATATTGTTACAACATTAAAAAATTTGATATGTGTGAAATGCTTAGCACAGAACTTAACACATAGGGAGCAAACAAGTAAGTTAATGAGTACTATTTTTACTTTTGAAATATTAAAATGATCATAATACGTGATTGAGCATATGAATGAGTGTATGCATAAGTGTAGGTTGCATGCAAGTCCTTTATTAGGCTTGGTGACTGTGGATCTAGACAGCAAATTGCTCCAAGGCAGAGTCCTTGATGGTCATAGCCAAACCCAAATCTACTGTTATGCCCAGACCCAAATTTGCTTTTTAGTTGATAGTAAGAACTTTTTAAGCATTTGCTGAAATAAAAAGAATTATTTTTTAAATTAAATAATGTGATAAATGAGTTTTATTATATTATAGCACTCTTATAAGTTGAGTTTGCCTTTGCTCTACCTGAAATAGCAATGGATTGTGTGAAACTTAAACGAAAAATACAAGCATAAAAATTAAGTTTTCAGGTCCAAAAGTCAATATATATAATGACCCCTCTGAAATTCTACTAATGACGCTTTTCTAAGTTATATATATCCTGTCTTCTAGTCAGGACAAAATGTCAGCCAATATCCTTGGTTGTGTTAATTAGGGAGTTTGTTTGTTTTGAGATGGAGTCTCACTGTCCCCCTGGCTGGAGTGTAGTGATGCGATGTCGACTCACTCTAACCTCCATCTCCCAAGCTATTCTTGTGCATCCGCCTCCTGAGTAGCTGGGATTACAGGCATATGCCACCACACCTGGCTAATTTTTGTATTTTCAATAGAGATGGGGTTTTGCTATGTTGGCCAGGCTGGTCTCAAACTCTTGACCACAGGAGATCCACCCACCTCGGCCTACCAAAGTGCTGGGATTACAGGCATGAGCCACCGCGCCCAGCCAGTTGCGTCAATTAGTTCTTAGCTTTGTGAAAGTAACTATGTTTTATAAAATATCTTGCATATTACCTACCTCTTTTATAAGATATCTTGCATTTTACCTACCTATCTTTTCTTTTCAAGAAAATAAACAGAAAATCAGAAGAAAGTTTACTTTACCTATATGTAATGAAAGTATTTACATTGAAGAATTGATAGGAATTTCTTTTAGTAAGCATGTGTATTAGGAATTATAAAGATGACTTTTGCATGGAAAACATGCATACCTTTCATGGAAAGCTACATGAAAAGCACTACCTACCCATTGATGCTTTACCATTGTATCTGATGGTACAGATACAATATGCAATCATTTCTCTTTTTGTAAAACAGTTTTATGTACTGTTTTTCTTCAGCATTGAGTATGGGAAATACTTTATATCAATCGGTAAATTAAAAACCCTGAAACTCTCAGAATATTAAGTAGCTTAACCATTGACCTATAAATAGTGGGTTTTTCAAAACAACACACACTACAATGTTTTTCATAGGCCATTTTTAGATTTTTAAATTTGCTATTATTTTATCATTTTATGTGGTTAATTTCTCAGAGTATAGTAGACTTAATATAGATTATCCTGTTTATAAATTCAGCATATCTGATAAGAAACATGACAGAATTATAATTAACAATAACTTTTTATATATGTTTAAAAAATTAACAATTTTATCTGTGAGTTTTAGTGTTTCACCCTCCCAACAGCATGAACATCCTTTCTTTGCCCCCCTCTTGTTTAATTTGTGTTTCAGCATAATAATTTAGTGCACATCATTACTTTGAGATTATGGCACAAATTTACTTTCCACAACAAAAATGCCTTTTCCTTTTTGATAATTCCTATGGAGTTAGAACATGAGCCACAGTTTGCCCCTGTGTCATAACTTTATTTGACTCATCTAATTTATACAGCAGAATGAATAGTTCTCTTAACCAAAAAGCCAAAAGGCACACCATCAGTTGCATAATAGGAATTGCGGTTAGAACACAAATAGCTGATTGTGGAGGTTATCACTGCTATTTCTCAAGTGCCACTGAGTCTAGTAACATGTGTTGACTAAAGATAAATGTGTTTTCTCTCTGTGGGCCACACTTTCCACAGATTTTTTATTGTTCCACTGTCAAAGAGACAAAATAGTTTTTGATCCGGCATAAGTAGCTGCCAGAGGGCTCTGATCTGTAAATGGGGTTAATGCTAATTATACCCTAAGTAACCTATAATGATCACCTAACTGTCTTTCTTTAGCATTTTAACATAGTCACCTTTCCTATTAAGTCTAAGGATTATCTACACAAAAGAGCATTTAGTAGAAAGACCCAGAACATGCTAAACATGTTTACTGTATTATCAAATATAATGGAAAACATTGTTTTGTGTAAAAATTAGTATGTTTTCCATGTGTATTTTAATATTTGAAAAATATTAAATATTATTTTTAATAGAAAGTAAAAGAAAAAGCTAACCAGAAAACTAGATTTCTTGTAAGGATTTTTTTTTTAATAAATAAAATTATTTTTATGAGTAATGTCATCACAACTTCCAGGCTGTCCTATGCTGCTTTCAGAAATTAAAAAATAATACTTCTTGTTAAAAAAAAAAAAAGATGACCTTGGCTGGTATGTATTAGTTTCCATACTATAGCACTATAGCACTCATGTGATACTTCTTGTTTCTGTGTACTTACCATTTTGCTTAGTTTTCACCAAATATTTTCAACTTTATCTTCTTCAAACAGTGAAAATAAGCAGTTACCATTGGTATCAATGTCATTTTAGTTTCAAAGCGCTCCAGAGGAAGCTAGCATGCAAAAAGAGAAAAGTACCTGTTATTTCTAATTCTGTATCTGTACCTACTGTTTATTGATAATTAATTCCTTCTCTCTCCTCTTATCAAATCTGTATTTCTACGTATTTCTAGGTGCATGTGCAATAACCCTCCTTTTTTATAAAAAATAGAAATTGCAAATCTACATGTTGTTTCATACTTTTGTTTTTCACTTATACATTGTGAATATTTTTATACTATCACAATTAATAAGTACGACTAGTCATCCAGTGCTTCCTATATTCTAGGTAATGAGCTAAAAGTTTTACATATATTAATTCATATAATTGTCACAATAACCCTAAGAACTAGGTGCTACTATTATTTACATTTTATAGATGAGGAAACAGAAGTACAGAGGGCTGAAGTACTACTAGCGCATAATCTCCAGCTATGATTCTATCCCAGTTAATCTGGCTCTAGAGAACATGTTCTCAAATACTGCACTATACTTTATTTCTACAAAGGGGTCACCTTCATCCTTTTCATCACCTACCTGCCATTACATAATATACATGCATCATAATAAGTTTAAGATTTTTCCAGTTGATGGAAATTTAGATGATGTCCAGTTTTTTAATAACGCTGGTAAACATTTATTTACATATAACCTTGCATTATGTATGCAACCTTGAATAAAAATATTGCATATATCTTGCATATAATATTGCACTGTTATTTCTGTAAGGTAATTTTCTAGTAACTAAATGCCAGGTCTAAAGATTAGTCATATTTAAAATTTTTATCAGTCCTGAAAACTTTCCTACATGTTAAAATACTTTGAAACAAGCAACTTTAATTTTTTCATTGTTAAGCTGCATCAAGACTTTTTTGAAAACTTAATTACCACCCAGCACTAACTGTTTCGGCTAGTTTTTGGTGATTAGCAAATTTGATAAGTATGCAATCTAAACTTCTTTTTAACATATTGACAAATACAACAAATAAAAAAGACAGAATTTGTGATTTAGCTCTGAAGCTAGAATATAGAGATGCCTTTTACCCTGGCTTATTTATTCCTTCAAGAAATATCTATTGATATTTGAACAATACTGAATAAAATGTGTTAGCTTATTGCCTGCCAGTCATCAAGCCTAACATATAAAATATAATCACTGTCGACGACAAATTCATAAAAATGCATAGCATTATCCCCAGTCTACAGATTAGAAAACCAAGGCTCTGAAACACTATGGTGATAGTCTAGTATTTGCATGAACTGAGATATGAAGTATAAGTTTTAGAGTTTTATTTTTATCCTATACATCACTTCTAATTTCTTAATCCATTTTTATTGCAGCATAAAAACAGATTTATTCACATTAACTCCAAAAAACAAGAGTGAGTGTTCAAAATCCACATAAACATAAAAAAGTGACTGCCAGAAACAGCGGCATACATAGAACTCAAGAGAATCTGGGACCATGGTTTAGAAAACAGAGATTATGGCCAGGTGCAGTGGCTCATGCCTGTAAGCCCAGCACTTTGGGAGGCCGAGGTGGGTGGATCACGAGGTCGGGTGTTCAAGACCAGCCTGACTGACATGATGTACTAAAATCTGTACTAAAAATACAAAAATTAGCTAGGCGTGGTGGTGTGCGCCTGTAATCCCAGCTACTCAAGAGGTTGAGTCAGGAGAATCACATGAACCTGGGAGGTGGAGGTTGCAGTGAGCTGAGGTAGCACCATTGCACTTCAGCCTGGGTGACAGAGTGAGACTCCATCTCAAAGAAAAAAAAAAGGAAAACAGATTAAAACAGATTATTCACCGTCAAATGAAACTCTGTGTCTGTGATACCATTTCATGCTATCAATAGGTGAAGTTTATTGATTTTCTCTTACTTTTGTAGGATTTCTCTATAGCCTTTGCAAACATTTTGCTTTTGTTTTCTCATAACTTCCACTGTTTCAAAGCTTCTGCATCCTATAACCTTCCTGGGTATGCTTTATTTTCCCATTACCACTTACGTATTTTGGTAACATCACTGTGTTGTAGATAGAAGATCAAGACATGTTTCAGAGATAGACTTTGCTTATAGTGGTATTGGAAAAGTCCAGCTTTTTTTTTTTTTTTTTTTTTTTTTTTTTTTTTTTTTTTTTTTTTTTTTAACACTGTTCGTAAAACTGTTCAAAATCTCTATGGAATTTCTCACATCTTTTCATTTGTATTTTTTTTCTTGTCTTATCTGGACTTAGCATATTTCTTTGGTCTTGTGATAAAATGCTATTTAGCTTCAATAATATCACTTAAATACTACTTTGTCTAGAAAATTTTTTTAACATTATCCACAAGCTTCACAGTCCCGGAGTTCATATATATTTCCCATTGTGTTTTTGCCTCTATAATCACACATTGCACAATGTGTAACTACATTTTATCATTACAAATTCTAATGCGTATGGCTTGCTTATCAGTGAGTCTTCCACTTTGGATTGTGAGGTCATAGATGGCAGGAATTCTATCTGTCCTCTTTGTATTTCCTAAATTTCATACCTTGATTGGAACCTGTTAGTAAATATCATTTGAAAGAGTGATCAAACTGTGTTATCATTTTTCTACCTTCTTCCTAAGAAAGGCTTTTTAGGGGCCTATCTGAAATCATTCATTTACTAGTTTAGTAACGTTAAGGTGTTTAACAAATACCTTGAATTATTAGACAAGAAAAATGTATTTGTATATTTATTGGAATTCTTTATATTTCATGATGTTTGTTTACTTACAAAATAAACACAAATCATGCTTAATCTTTTCTTGCTTATTCCTTAAGTTTTATTTTCAATACAGCTGTATGCCTATTAACAAATTTGTTTGCCTATTACCAAAAATGAAAAATAATCATAAGCTGGCATATTTTTTAAAATATAAAGTTACTTCATTTATTCTGGCAACAGTTTTCTCAAATTTTGGCTTGAATTTCTTTCTCTTTTTATGTAATTTTTCATTTTTTGCCAGCACTTTTCCCCATTAGTGATCACTTTAGATCAGCTTTAAAAGACACGTGTATATTTTCAAGAGCCAAAAACATTACTTGACCTTCGTTTCTCCTCTCTTCTGAAACAAGATATTTGTATTTTTTTTAAGCATGAAGCTGGTCTAAAGACAAGTGGAAAAAACTGCAGTTATTCATTCCTGAAAATTTGATACAAAGCAAAAGTACCTGACTTAAGGAGAAATTTCTTTTTCTCCCCCAAGGCTACTTCAACTTCATTCAATAAAATTGCCAATATATCTTCCCCTTAAACATAGCCATCCTCAGAAAAGAATGTTTCATTCTTAGATAATAAAGAAAAGCTCTATAATTCATATTAGAATGTAATAAGTATTCCAGATTTGAATGGAATTAAATATATAGTCAAATATTACTTCTAATTTAAAAAAAAATAAAAATTATGATATACTTAATTTCAATACAAATTAAGGCAACAATAATAAGTACAAATTTCACTTAATATTTTAATGGAAAGAATGTCTCATTTTGTGTCATAGTCTAAAACCTTTAATATAAACACTACTGCACACCTGTTGTCCAAAGCCAGGCTGTTTCCAAGAGTCATGTAGGATGCTTTAAGAATATAAAGTTTTATGGGTCCTATTTTAGAGATACTGAGTCAATAGGTCAGGAATAGGTGCCTCTGAATAAGTAATTTTAATAAATATTCCAGTTTTTCTGACATAGATGGAACATAGATTCATATCTGGGAACACTGTACTTTCTATATGTTAAAGTTTATGAGAAAATACTGAATCAATTACATTATTTGAAAGGCAGGGGATATGGCTGCTTTGGGAAAGGATTTGCTTACTGATAGTGAGAGGTGAAGTCAGCTGGGCTTCTGAGTCCGGTGGGGACCCGATTAGCTAAAGGTTTGTATACACACCAATCAGCGCTCTGTGTGTAGCCAATCGGGTGGGAACTCTGAGAACTTTTGTGTCTAGCTAAAGGATTGTAAATGCACCCATCAGCACTCTGTATCTAGCTAAAGGATTGTAAACGCACTAATCAGCAGTCTGTAAAACGGACCAATCAGCACTCTGTAAAATGGACCAATTAGCGCTCTGTAAAATGGACCAATCAGCAGGATGTGGGTGGGGCCAAATGGAATAAAAGCAGTCCACCCAAGCCAGCAGGCAACACGCTGGGGTCCCCTTCCAGGCCGTGAAAGCTTTATTCTTTTGCTCTTTGCAAAAAATATTGCTGCTGCACACTCTTTGGGCCTGCACTACTATTATGAGCATGAGCTGTAACACTCCCCACTGAGGTCTGCAACTTCACTTCTGAAGCCGGTGAGACCACAAACCCAGTGAGACCAACAACTCCAGACGTGCCACCTTTAAGAGCTGTATCACTCACTGTGAAGGTCTGCGGCTTCACTCTTAAAGTCAGCAAGACCATGAACCCACCAGAAGGAAGAAACTCCGGGCACGTCTGAACATCAGAAAGAGCAAACTCTGGACACACCACCTTTAAGAACTGTAACACTCACCACGAGGGTCCTCGGCTTCATTCTTGAAGTCAACTAGACCAAGAACCCACCAGAAGGAGCCAGTTCAGGACACAATACCATGTAGTAGTATGTATCACTGTCAAAGACGTGTAATCGAGTTTGTTTTCATTGTATGCACAGGAAGTACAGCATGATTTTGATTATATTCTAATCAAACTATATGTACCTATATACATGTATTATAAAGTATTTCTGTATGTATAGAGATAGCTGTATGCAGATATGAATGCAGTGATAATGATATGGAATGTTTGTATTAATATGTACAATTAAAACATATGTAGATACCTGGAGGGATAGTCTTAAAAGTTAGATTTGCTTTGTTGTGTGTGTGTGTGTGTATATATATATATTTAAATTCGTACAAATTTTATTGTGTATAAATTGTGCTCAAAATGTTCTGGGTTTTGTTTTTTTTTTGTTTCTGGTTTTTTTTTTTTTTTTGAGACACAATCTCCTTTGTTGTGTAGGCTGGAGTGTAGCAGGTCAAACATGGCTCACTGCGGCCTCATCTTCACTGGCTCAAGTGATTTTCCTGCCTCAGCCTCCCAAGTCGCTGGGACTACAGGCATGAGCCAACATAACCAGTTAACTTTTTAAGTGTTTTTGCAGTGACGGGATCTCGCTATATTGCCGGGGTTAGTCTGAGCTCCTGGGCTCAAGCAATCCCTCACAAGATGATGAGTCTTGTGAACTGATGAAAGTGATTTGTGAACTGATGCTAATTTCTCTTTTGTAAATACCTGAGAATAGAACTGTTGGTATGTAGGGTATTTATATAAAGAAATAAAATTACATTTACTTTTATGTTTTCTTAATTGATTTGTATTTCTGAAGTAGTTTTTGTACACATTCCTCGACGCTTAATCTTATCCCACAGTCTGCTAATTTGTACCAGAATGCGGTAATTTGTTGCTAATTTATAACATAGTTTCTTGATGCTATTTTAAATCACATTTCTCTGAATACTTATGATTTTGTAATGCTATATTGATTATATAGGAAGGGCCATATGATTTCTCAGCCATTTGAGAGACTTTTATTTAGTGCATTATTAACATACGCTGTCTGGATATTTTTGCTGTTGAAATAGGCTTTGATGTAAAAGATGTATAAACACTTGCCTTGTTCGAAATACTTTAAGGTAAGAGAAACAGTAGTCATTGGTCAATTTATTTTATAATCTTTATTTTAAGCCCTAAATGATTTACTTTTGAAGTGTCTTTCTTATTGAGTGTCTGAAATCTCAAAATTCTTTGTTTGCCCACAGAAATGTATGCCCATGTTTACCTATGATTAATCTCCTACTTTAAAAAGCACGAGTTCTTTGACATGCCTTCATTTTTTCCTAGAATGTTACCTGACAAATGATACCTATATCTTTGTTTTGTAATTGAAGAGTAGGACCATTGCATACATTGTCCATGGTTCAAAAGACATTTTGGAGCTTGTGTTTAGTGATTAACTAAAATCTAAGAATGCTGCCAATACGTACTTACATCAAAGACAAGGATGCCTTAAACTACTAAAAATGATACCAGATTTAAATATTAAATACAAAGCAGAGGTAATATATTTCATTTGTCTTAATTTATATTGAAATTAAGAGGTATTGTTACGTATTTTTATATACATTATATTGTAATCACACAGAGGTTCTTAATAAGCATTGATTTAGTTCAAGTATCTTGAATGAAGCCCAAGCATATGTTGCAAGTCAGTAGCCTTGATTTGATAATCTGTTTTGATGAGGTCTGGTGGATAAACCTGTTGTAGTGAAAAGACAAAGCAGGAATAAAACAATCTAAATTCACTCTCTAATACACTCAAAATAAACCACCTATGTACTTATAAGTTTGTATTGACAATATTATAAGTACTTTACAAAAACAAAATAAGATTAGCTTCATTATGACTCCCAAATGTATTATAATAAAAGTCTCTTACAAACACATCTCATGCTGGTTTCTGTTTACAGCTGGTAAACATTAATAAAATTAATTGCAGTGTCTAGCATTTTTTTTCTTAGTTCAATCGTATTCTACTTACCACATATGAGAATCAGATATACCTATGATTAGGTGCATTCAATCCTCCCAAAGAAAATCAACCAGTATTTCTTACAATAAATAAAATTGGAATTAACTTACATGGAGGAAATAATTCTCAAAACATGCTGACATAATACTTTAAGATAATAACCAAAGCATGGATTATTCACGTGCTAAACTGATGCTCTTCACACATAGATTTTATTATTCATAACAGTGTGATAAAATTGCAAGTATATGGGAAGGGTTTGACAAAATGAGCATTGCTTCAGCAAAGCATGTCAGTTTGTACAATGTTTAGAAGATTTGAAGTAACGATTATGTTTCAATGGCTTAGACTATTAGCATCCATCTGCAAAGTAATTTAATTAAGAATGTTGTTTTCTCTGGTGTTTACTATGTCATTAATAATTGAAATATATATGTACACACAGAGATGTCAACTTAATGCTTAATGTGAAATTTTTACATCAACTATTCAACTATTTCCAATACCTTAATATTAGCAAATCTTTTATTAAAATTATAAAATTAAAAATTAAATTTATCTTAAAAATTTTCAGTAAGCATCACCATAGAAAAAAATCACTCTGTTCTTATTTGGGTTACAAATGAGTCTATAAAGGAAATACAACAACAATTAGTTTGTAGAGAATATTATACCTGTTCTTTTAAATCAAATATTGGTTAATATTTAGTTGTTTATAAAGAATTCACAGCTTTGCTTTGAGCTTACTTTCATTTGGAGTTTTAACACCAGATCTAGAATGGAAATCCCTGAGTAAATTAGTCAATACTATATCTAGGGACCCGAGGATTTTTAAAATTTTAACTTAGTTAATATATACTTAATTATGTCTTACCTAATATTTTAAATGCATTATTTCAAATGACTGCAAAAATGACAGAATACGTTGGTACATAATTGTGTATATAAAAATAATAATTTCCTTTGCATAGACATAATTTTAGCTCCCAGTAAACTTTGATGTTTTGTTTAAAGTCACTACAGTAATATATGGTGATAGAGAACCATCTATTTCCATAACAATAAGTCCCAATGAATTACGATACTTTTAATTCACCACAGCACTCTAATCAATGTTATAATAGAATGTAATCATAATTATCATTTACAAAACCACTGTTATCTTTGGTCCCTGGATATCACTTCATAAGTGCTCTCCTCTTTTACCAAGTCTCTGAAAGAAATATATTGCTCATATATTACTAAAGAAAAAGCTATAGAACTTAAATTGATTAATCTGAAATAAGGTCATAAGAAAGACATATAAAACAAGTATTAATATGTTTAGTGTGAACTCCTGGAGGGTAGGTAAACAATTTTACACCTTATTATTCATTTAACAAAATGGCTTTAATTCATTAAGAACATTGCGCTGAAATTTGAATAGCTAATGCAGACTTCATATATATGAAGCACTTAAAGATAGCAACTGTATGTATAATAAATCATTAGAAAAATCCATTCACAATTGCTTCAAAGAGAATAAAATACCTAGGAATCCAACTTACAAGGGATGTAAAGGACCTCTTCAAGGAGAACTACAAACCACTGCTCAGTGAAATAAAAGAGGACACAAACAAATGGAAGAACATACCATGCTCATGGAGAGGAAGAATCAATATCGTGAAAATGGCCATACTGCCCAAGGTAATTGATAGATTCAATGCCATCCCCATCAAGCTACCAATGAGTTTCTTCACAGAATTGGAAAAAACTGCTTTAAAGTTCATATGGAACCAAAAAAGAGCCCACATCTCCAAGACAATCCTAAGACAAAAGAACAAAGCTGGAGGCATCACGCTACCTGACTTCAAACTATACTACAAGGGTACAGTAACCAAAACAGCATGGTACTGGTACCAAAACAGAGATCTAGACCAATGGAACAGAACAGAGTCCTCAGAAATAATACCACACATCTACAGCCATCTGATCTTTGACAAACCTGAGAGAAACAAGAAATGGGGAAAGGATTCCCTATTTAATAAATGGTGCTGAGAAAATTGGCTAGCCATAAGTAGAAAGCTGAAACTGGATCCTTTCCTTACTCCTTATACGAAAATTAATTCAAGATGGATTAGAGACTTAAATGTTAGACCGAATACCATAAAAACCCTAGAGGAAAACCTAGGTAGTACCATTCAGGACATAGGCATGGACAAGACTTCATGTCTAAAACACCAAAAGCAACGGCAGCAAAAGCCAAAATTGACAAATGGGATCTCATTAAACTAAAGAGCTTCTGCAGAGCAAAAGAAACTACCATCAGAGTGAACAGGCAACCTGCAGAATGGGAGAAAATTTTTGCCATCTACTCATCTGACAAAGGGCTAATATCCAGAACCTACAAAGAACTCAAACAAATTTACAAGAAAAAAACAAACAACCCCATCAAAAAGTGGGCAAAGGATATGAACAGACATTTCTCAAAAGAAGACATTCATACAGCCAACAGACACATGAAAAAATGCTCATCATCACTGGCCATCAGAGAAATGCAAATCAAAACCACAATGAGATACCATCTCACACCGGTTAGAATGGCGATCATTAAAAAGTCAGGAAACAACAGGTGCTGGAGAGGATGTGGAGAAATAGGAACACTTTTACACTGTTGGTGGGATTGTAAACTAGTTCAACCATTATGGAAAACAGTATGGCGATTCCTCAAGGATCTAGAACTAGATGTACCATATGACCCAGCCATCCCATTACTGGGTATATACCCAAAGGATTATAAATCATGCTGCTATAAAGACACATGCACACGTATGTTCATTGCGGCACTGTTCACAATATCAAAGACTTGGAATCAACCCAAATGTCCATCAGTGACAGACTGGATTAAGAAAATATGGCACATATACACCATGGAATACTATGCAGCCATAAAAAAGCATGAGTTTGTGTCCTTTGTAGGGACATGGATGCAGCTGGAAACCATCATTCTTAGCAAACTATCACAAGAACAGAAAACCAAACACCGCATGTTCTCACTCACAGGTGGGATCTGAACAATGAGATCACTTGGACTCGGTAAGGGGAACATCACACACCGAGGCCTATCATGGGGAGCGGGGAGGGGGGAGGGATTGCATTGGGAGTTATACCTGATGTAAATGACAAGTTGATGGGTGCTGACCAGTTGATGGGTGCAGCCCAGCAACATGGCACAAGTATACATATGTAACAAACCTGCACGTTATGCACATGTACCCTAGAACTTAAAGTATAATAATAATAAAAAAAAGAAAAATCTCTAACACCTAATATTGTACAGTGTAGTGGTAGAGCTACAGTGAGAGATTTAAAGTGTAAATGAGAGCAAGAGAGAGAGAGAGCAAGAAACAGAGAAGTGGAGAATTAGAGAGATGTTAAGAGAAATAATACATAAGATACACCATTTAAAAACGTGTCCTCAGAAATAATACCACACATCTACAGCCATCTGATCTTTGACAAACCTGAGAAACAAGAAATGGGGAAAGGATTCCCTATTTAATAAATGGTGCTGGGAAAATTGGCTAGCCATAAGTAGAAAGCTGAAACTGGATCCTTTCCTTACTCCTTATACGAAAATTAATTCAAGATGGATTAGAGACTTAAATGTTAGACCTAAAACCATAAAAACCCTAGAAGAAAACCTAGGTAGTACCATTCAGGACATAGGCATGGGCAAGGACCTCATGTCTAAAACACCAAAAGCAACGGCAGCAAAAGCCAAAATTGACAAATGGGATCTCATTAAACTAAAGAGCTTCTGCACAGCAAAAGAAACTACCATCAGAGTGAACAGGCAACCTACAGAATGGGAGAAAATTTTTGCAATCTACTCATCTGACAAAGGGCTAATATCCAGAACCTACAAAGAACTCAAACAAATTTACAGGAAAAAAACAAACAACCCCATCAAAAAGTGGGCAAAGGATATGAACAGACATTTCTCAAAAGAAGACATTCATACAGCCAACAGACACATGAAAAAAATGCTCATCATCACTGGCCATCAGAGAAATGCAAATCAAAACCACAATGAGATACCATCTCACACCAGTTAGAATGGCAATCATTAAAAAGTCAGGAAACAACAGGTGCTGGAGAGGATGTGGAGAAATAGGAACACTTTTACACTGTTGGTGGGATTGTAAACTAGTTCAACCATTATGGAAAACAGTATGGCGATTCCTCAAGGATCTAGAACTAGATATACCATATGACCCAGCCATCCCATTACTGGGTATATACCCAAAGGATTATAAATCATGCTGCTATAAAGACACATGCACACGTATGTTTATTGCAGCACTATTCACAATAGCAAAGACTTCGAATCAACCCAAATGTCCATCAGTGACAGACTGGATTAAGAAAATGTGGCACATATACACCATGGAATACTATGCAGCCATAAAGAAGCATGAGTTTGTGTCCTTTGTAGGGACATGGATGCAGCTGGAAACCATCATTCTTAGCAACCTATCACAAGAACAGAAAACCAAACACCGCATGTTCTCACTTACAGGTGGGAACTGAACAATGAAATCACTTGGACTCGGGAAGGGGAACATCACACACTGAGGCCTATCATGGGGAGGGGGGAGGGGGGAGGGATTGCATTGGGAGTTATACCTGATGTAAATGACGAGTTGATGGGTGCTGATGAGTTGATGGGTGCAGCACACCAACATGGCACAAGTATACATATGTAACAAACCTGCACGTTATGCACATGTAACCTAGAACTTAAAGTATAATAATAATAAAAAAATAAAGTAAAACAAAAAAGAAAGAAAAAAAAGTGTTTTGTTTTGCAAGTTACTTAAACATTTTACTATGCTTTAGTTTTCTTATTTGTTAAATGGAAATGATAACTATCTGATAGTTTGTGTGCATGTATGTAATGACTAATTGAAGTAACATAGGCGAAGTGTTTCAGGGTCTCACGGTCTCGCAGTTTTTTTCTAGAAGAGCAGATAAAAGGGGCATATTGTTCTTAGAGTTTACAAATTTTGCCAAATAAAATTACTAGAAATTAATCTTTTCAGGATTAGAATAATTTAGCCAAGCAAGGAGTGGCGGGGTGATGACATTGGAGGCTTTCTTCTGGACACAGCTCATAGCAAATATCAAATACAGAATGTGGTATGTTCAGAAAAT
The DNA here is from genome assembly GCF_037993035.2 of Macaca fascicularis. Lineage (NCBI taxonomy): Eukaryota > Metazoa > Chordata > Mammalia > Primates > Cercopithecidae > Macaca > Macaca fascicularis. The sequence goes on along the minus strand of NC_088391.1, from coordinate 56,282,460 downwards.
CTTCATAGACAAAGGGTGTTATTCCTGAATAACCTGCATTATTACAGAGAAAAAAAGTATTACACAGTGATTGAGTAACTAGCTCTGAAATCTGGAATGTTTGCCTGTTCTTGAGTGTTAAATTAATAGTACCATATACTATGTACTCTTTGTCACCTGACATTTTTACTCAACATATTGACTTTGGGATCATATTGTGGTGTTGTGGAAAGCATGATATTTCATTTGTTTTTGCTGTGCAATATTACTGTATACAAATATATCAAAATTTATCACTGATGAACATCTGGATTGTTTACCATGTTTGGCTTTTATGAATAAAGTTGTTACAAATATTTCACACAAATCTTTGTGTTAGGAAAGCTCTCAATTATTTTGGGAATTGCTGCCTAGGAACATAGCCCTAAGGACAAATAAAAAGATATATGATTAACTTTAGTATAACCTGTCAAGCAGTTTCTCAAACCAATTATGCCAATTATATGACTACTGGCAATTCAACATGTTTACCAACCGCTGCTTTTTTAAGTCACTTTAGCTTTTAGCCATTGTGATGTGTTTATCGTTGTAGCTGATTGGAGTTTTGTCTCTCAGACATATTTCAAAAGACACTAAGAATGCAACTGGGAGTTGTTCATATTGCTTGTATTAGACTTTGAGCTAAAACTGTGCACTTTGCTTGGCAGTGTCCAGCCAATGACTGAGCAGACTACTGCTACAAGGAGTCGTCATTACTGGCCAATGTAGAATTTTTCTGTGGGTAACATTAGCACTGAAGTTTCTCATTGTGATGGCTAAAACATTCTCAGGGCTCCGCTACACTCTGAGGTTCTTCTTACCTGATCCGCCATTGCTCCCACCTCTTTTCCCAGACCTGCATTGCAACAGGATTTTACTGCCTACTCTTGCTCCTTCTCTCCTTGATGGTTCACACTCATTACCTCGGTAAATCCCATATATCTGCTTCCCTCTTGACATCTGCTTCCTGGAGCACCTGAACAACACAGTAGTGATATTTCCCTAGTTATGATATTAATTTCTGCAATGAATAAAGACATAGTTCACCTTGTTATGTATGTATTCGCCACGTTAATATCTTCTTTTATAATATGCCAGTTAAAGCCTTTTGGTGACTTTTCCAATAGGATATTTATCTTTTCTCTTGGATAAGTTATTTAGGTATTCTGGATGAGTTACCTTTCCTATATATATGTTACAAACATATTTTTTTTCAGTCCCAATTTCTGGTTCATAATTTTTGGTATTTTTATAAACATAATTCCTTAACTTTAATAATGGAATTCATTTCATGTATTTTTTATAGTAAATAGGTCTTTCTAATGGTATTTCCTTTTATAGCTGTTTTTTCAATAATACAGTATATCATTATTCTAGTTCCAGTTCCTTTGCATCCTTATAAATTTACCACATTAACAAAATAAAGGAAAATTAAAAATATGACCATTGTATTAGACACCAAAAACATTTGGAAAAAAATCACACTCCATTTATAATAAACAGACTTTCAACAAGCCTTCAATAGAAGAGATCTCACTTAAACATAGACAGAATGTCTACTTAAAAACTTGAATGACTTTATGACTTAAGTGTGAAAATGAAATGTTTCTGTTCTAAGTTTAGAATACAAACAAGGGTGCCTACTATTAATGATTCTGCTAAATGATTTTAGGTAGTGCCATAATAAAGAAAAAATAAAGGGTATGATATGTGAAGAAAAAAATGTAAAACCATCATGATTTGCAGACTTCATGATGTATATATAGGAGAAAATACAATGGAAATGATGAACCTATTAACAAATATTATTACTAAGTAAATTAAGTATATTTCTAGAACTGATGTAATATATATAAAAATCAATATTATTTCTATAGATTATCAATAAACCATTAAAATGTAATACTAACAGTAAGACCATTTTGGTCTAGAATATAATAATAAAATGCAATTAATATAATTAGTATCTAGGCCATCTTAAAATATGCAATAAGTTCACATTGAGAATTTGTAAACATTGCTAACATGGTGTTTTTATAAAATTTAAAGATTCTTTTGATGGCCAGACACAGCACACTGACACTCAGATAGAAGAAAGGCAGAACTCTTTGTTACTTACAGCTCCAAAGGAAAGAAGGTCTGCAGGCTGGGCCATGAAGGGGTTTGGTTACACCTTGGGGCAGGGTAAGTACAAGCTGGAACTGCTGAAGGCAGTTCCTATCTGTCAAGTTGGGCGGGCCTAGCTAGTTCCCTGTGACTTGGCTAATTTGAATAATTTCATGAGCTCCAGGGCAACATAGACCTGTTCCTAGCTGTCTGGTACCTGAACCCTGGGGATGTTAGCAAAAGTACATAATAACCCCAACTGTGAGAGCCATAGAAGAGAAGTAAATGGAGTATGGATTTAATCAACTACATAATTGCATTGGGAGTTATACCTGATGTAAATGACGAGTTGATGGGTGCTGACAAGTTGATGGGTGCAGCACAGCAACATGGCACAAGTATACATATGTAACAAACCTGCACGCTATGCACATGTACCCTAGAACTTAAAGTATAATAATAAAAAAAAAAAACAGAACAGAACTAACTAGACTGGAGGTCCTCAATAATGGCCCAAACAGCATTTCTAAGTAAATGAACAAACAAAACAAAAACAACTAAATTACATGTGGTAAATGATATTGATTGATTTTTTTTTGTCAAAAGTTAAGCCAACCTTAGTATTCTAAAAAACTTGTTTAGGACAAGAAGTAGTATCCTTTATGTATCAATAAATTCAATTTGATATATTGCATTTTACAATTTTGTATTTAAAGTCATGAGAGATACTGGTCTTATTCTTTTCTTGTAATGTTCATTTCAGGTTTTGATATCATAGTTATAGTGGTCTAATAAAATTTGTTGGAAAATTCTTCCTCTCCTTCTATATTTTAAAGTGCTTTATGTAAGATAGTTATTATTTTGTTTTCTCAAATCCATGGATGAGTTTGCCCATGAAGCCATTTGGAAACAGAATTTGCTTTGTGAAAAATATTTTCTGAAATTTATGAGTCAAATTATTGTATATGTTTCTTTTTATTTATTCCAACTTATTATTTCAGCTATTTTTCTTGATTACTTTAAATAACAAATTTTCCCATACATACTTTTGTCTGTTTTTTTCTTTGATCTACTAAAAGATGATATTTATGTTCATCTTAGGATGAACTTGAGTACTTTTTAAAAAATTATGCATCTTGCTTTGGCCCTAACAGTAAACAGCTAGTTTTTTTTAAAAAATACATTCAGATGTTTCTATTTAGCTCATCTCTAATACTTAATGTCAGATAATATTATAATTGATGTTTTTAAAGAAACAGAACATAGGTTTCATTTATTTCAAACAGACTCGTGAAATAAATATATAACTTATTTCACATATACTTGCCTTGTTCAGATTTCAGGTTGGGGGGTCATTCCTTATATAATTCTTTTAATTTTGATTTTGAAATTTTTAATAAAAGTAGATCCTAAATTTTGTTTAATATGATTATTATGTGATTTACCTCCATAGAACTATTAATAACAGTGAATTATAATTTCATTACCACTATATGAATATAATGAATTATATTAATAGTTTTCTAATATTGAACTATCCTTGCATTTTTTTATTAAAACTCACTTGAGGTCAGACACGGTGGCTCAAACCTGTAATGCCAGCACTTTGGGATGCCTAGGTGGGAGGATCACTTGAAGTGAGGAGTTCAAGACCAAACTGGCCAACATGGTGAAACCCTATCTGTACTAAAAATACAAAAATAACTGAGCATGGTACTTGGCGGCTGTAATCCCAGCTACTCAGGAGGCTGAGGCAAGGGAGAATTGCTTGAACCCGGGAGGCGGAAGTTGCAGTGAATTTATATCGTGCCACTGCACTCCAGCCTGGGTGACAGAGCAAGAGTCTGTCTCAAAAAACAAAAAACAAAACAAAACAAAAAACCTTACTTTATATCAAATTATTATTCTATTAAAGTCCTATTTGTTACAATTATATTAAATATTTTTAATTTTTTAACTGAAATATGTTAATTATGTCTATGGGGTACAATGTGGTGTTTTGATCTAGATATATAGAGGAAAGATTAAATCAAGCTAATTAACATATCTATCACCTCACCCAACTTATCTTTTTTTTGTTGTTGTGAGAACATTAGCAATTTATTCTTTTTGCAATCTATTCATTTTGCAATTTTGAAATACATATTATGATGTATTTCAAATATGTTTGCTGCCTAGGAACATATACCTAAGGACAAATATGTTTGAAATACATTATTTATAACTGTCGCCACAATTCAGTGCACCAGGTAATTAAATATTATTTCTACAGTCTGTCTGAATCTTTGTATTTTTTGTATCAATGTCTCCCCTTTCTTCATTCCTCTCAAACTCAACCTGTGGTAACCACCTTTCTACTCTCTGTTTCTGTGAGTTCAACTTTTTAGACTCTAGATTTAAGTGAGATCATACAGTATTTCTTGTGCCTAGCTTATTTTACTTGGCATAATGCCCCTCAGATCCATCCATGTTTTTACAAGTAATGAAATTTTTTAAGCCTTTATTATATTTAATTCTGTAATATTATATTTATAAAAGTATATTTATTGAATATTATGTTCAATATTGTGTAAAATATTTATATTTCATTGCATATTTACAATAATAATATTTAAAGAATATTTGTGATGTTAAGCCATTGTTAATCATTTTAAATCTCATAACAATTTTACACATTAAGTTTTTTTTTATTTAAGCATGAGAAAATTTAAGGATAGAAAGATTTAATAACTGGTTCAAGACACACATCTAGAAAGTGGATACTATCAAATAACGTAGCAGGCATTGAAACAAATCCTGTTGAAATAAAAAACCCTTGTGTTTATCCATCAAATTATGTTGAATTACACGAATGCTAACACAATATTTAATTGATTTTGCTTTTCCAAATTGTGTAAACTAATGGATATGCTTTTAATCAAATTCTATAGCACTAGGCATTATACTTGATGCTTTATAAACCTTCACCCAAAGTAGGCTTTGTTAAGTGTAGAGAAAAAATATGCATGTGTATATGTGTCTAATTTATTCAGAAAATTATTAGAAGAAACACAGAGATGTCAGCTTTGGCAAAAAAGTAAAATCTAGTATCTACTCACAAGTTCCTTTGAACTGTATCACTTCTTGTTGGGATATCAGTGGATAATTATATGTGACCCTTAAAGCTGCTAGCCTTACTATACCATAAATTGTATATATTAACCTAATAATAGACTCTTCCGTTTTCAAACTTTGTCATTTTTGTTTGACACAGAGTTAGCCAACATTAAGAGCAAAAGAACTTAACTTTTGCTGTTTTGGATATTTTTACAATGAAATTCACCAAAGGTCTCATTCCATTTTTTGTTAGTTACTGATGATGGGCTTTGGTGTGGCTGTCTTAAATTTACTCTAAATTCATAAACCCAAATCTGGAGGAAATTTTGAGTTAACTAAAATTAATCCTTGTGGGCAATCTTGAATCCTTTTATTCACCACATCTTTCCTCAAATGTTACTTCTAATCTTATTTTCTGAAAACACTTTTTTTTTTCACTTTCCATTATATTCAGGAAACTATATTGACCTCTAGTTATCTATAGTTTAATGTCCAATCCCTCAGCTTAAAGTTCACTGATAATACAGGACGTCATCATTCTTACTATTCTCTATCTATACTGGAATGTAACTGCTCTTTGAGTAATCTCTGGATCAGTTTTAAAGAAAAACAATTTTGAAATCTTGTCAGAGAAACTTCAATTAAGATATTAAGTATTAAATTTAACAAATATATCTCTTATGAGGTATCACTTCAAAACAAATGGTTTGTATTATATCTACATATATAATATATAATACAGGAAAATATATTAGCTTCAATTAGTAGTTCATGCTTATGTAGTACTTCAATGTTTTAGAAAATGCATAAGTGAATACGAGAAAATTGAATGACATTGGTCTGTTTTGAAGTAGGAATTTTCTCAAAGATATGTTTTCTACCACATTTTAGCTTATTTTGGCTTTGTACTTTTTTCTTTCCCATTGTTCTTGCACTCAGCAGTTGCTCCAATCAAAAGCAGTGTCTCCCTGCATTTTAGCCTTTCTCTGCTGTAGAAACCCAGCAGAATAGCTGATCACACCATGCTATAAATACTGGTTTCAGTCAAAGCTTAAGTAAAAAGGCTCCTTAGCTCCAACCCAAAAAAAGGATTTGAAGATATTTGAAGCTTGTAAATCTTTCTTATTATGTGGAGGCAGATTCTAATTTAAAGGCAGTACTTCTATTCCAGCTGATATATGGTGCTGCCTTTAGAAGTGCAATTAAGCTGCGTTAGTGAAGAGGTCATGTCAGAAATCACGAAAATTAAACATTTATAACATGAGATCAGAAATGGTTTGTGCATCACACCAATGATCCTCCGTTTATACAATTATCCAGTCCTTAGATTTCTGGGATCTTAAAACAGAAACCATTAATAGAGTAAAAATAAATATGAAATTAGATGCAATTTCTAATGAAAAATGTATTAGTCAATGCTAATGCAAGCAAATAGAAATTTAAAATATCAGGGTAAGCACGATCAGGGTAAGCACAATCAGGGCATAATTATTCTTGATGTTCCAAGCAGTAGAAAGATCAATGTTTCTGAAAGCTTGGAAATTTTACCAAATTATGTGAACCATAATAGTAAAGAACCAACATGGTAAAGTCTATACTTCATACTGGGGCAACCTTTTCTGTCTGGACACTACCTGTTAATAGAAATATTGACAAAATTTTACATATATAAAGTAAATACATATCTTTTAAGTTACTGCTATGTAGCATGCTAAATGTTGGGTATTTAAGCATAAAATACAGGTTATCCTTTATGAACTTGGAGTCTAGTTAAAGAAAGCAGATAAAGTGAAGAGATTGCAATGCAGTATTACAAATGATGTGTTTACTGAATCTTCCAGGATATAGGCAAGAGGATATCAAATCAGAATAAATGAAGAAATTAAGCAGCAAAACAAAGGATTGTGCAGGAATAAAATGATAAACTTTTTTTGAGAGGTGAGGCAGCCTCCGCATCCCCATGCACACTCTGCAGTGTTTCTCCTTGAAAGCATAATAGGCTATATAAAAGGCCCAATCTTTTGATTTTACAATGCAAGTTGAAGGCTTTCTAGGCCTTGGAATAAATATGTAACTCTGAAAATTATTTCCTTAAAAGTTATACTGGCGATAATCACTCCATGCAACTATTTATCTCTCAAGGACATAGTTTTATTTTATTTTTTCACTTTACTGTATGAATTTCTGTAAAATTCTATCCAGACTTGTAGTGACCTTTGTGTTAACTTGAAGACATACTCATCTGATAATGTTTATTTAATATTAAATAGTTTAGACTCTCTTTTTTATATTGGTATGAAGGACTCTTTTGTTAGCAAGATGTTCGTCTGATAATGTTTATTATTATCAGTTATTTAACACTAAATAGTTTAGCCTGCTTTTTCTATATTTGTATAAAGGAGTTTTTTGTTAGCAAGATAATTTTACTTTGCTAATGTTGCTAATTTTTCTAATTCTTCTATCGAGAATTTGGTAGAACATACTCCTGCATTAAAAAGAATAATAAATTCCCTTTTACTTGTAAGTTTTATTTTATGATTCTAACATTTTCATTAAGGGCTCTGTTTAAACAAATACACCATAGACTAGGTGTTTTGTTGTTGTTGTTGTTTGTTTGTTGTTGTTTTTGAGACAGAGCCTTGCTCTGTCGCCCAGGCTGGAGTGCAGTGGTGCGATCTCCGCTCACTGCAAGCCGCGCCTCCTCGGTTCACACCCTTCTCCTGCCTCAGCCTCCGGAGTAAATAGCTGGGACTACAGGCACCCGCCACCACACTAGGTTTTTTTTTGTATTTTTAGTAGAGACGGGGTTTCACCGTGTTAGCCAGGATGGTCTCTATCCCCTGACCTCGTGATTCCCCCGCCCTGGTCTCCTAAAGTGCTGGGATTACTGGCGTGAGCCACCGCACCCGGCCACCATAGGCTAGGTGTCTTAAACAACAAACCTTTATTTCTCATGCTTCTGGAGGCTGAGAAATCCCAGTTAAGGTGTTGGTATAGTTGGCATCTGCTGAGGGCCTTCTACCTCACTGGTTTCTAGATGGCAGTTGTCTCACTGTAGCCTCACTTGGAGAAAAAAGAGAGAGAGAGAGAGAGAGAGAGCAAGAGAGCTCTCTGAAGTCTCTTTTATGAGGACACTAATCCGCTTCATTAGTTCCATACCCTCATGACCTAATTACCTCCCGAAGGCCCCATCTAATATTATCACATTAGGGATTAAGATTTCAACATATGAATTTAGGGAGTACACAAACATTCAGTCCATCACACTAGGGTAGCACATTTGTTTTAGTTACTAAACATACAATGATTAAGAATACTGTATTTTGATTTATTTAAATCAATGCGTTATGATAATCAAAAGCATCTATATATAATTTAAACTAGACTCAAAATTACAAATATATCACCACTTTGCCCTCCCTGATTTGAGGTGTTATGAGGATTCTGCCAAGGTAAAAATCTATCTTAGAACTCTGTTTTTTTTTTTTTTTTTAATAAATTTATTTATTATTATTATACTTTAAGTTGTAGGGTACATGTGTATAACGTGCAGGTTTGTTACATATGTATACTTGTGCCTTGTTGGTGTGCTGCACCCATCAACTCGTCATTTACATCAGGTATAACTCCCAATGCAATCCCTCCCCCCTCCCCATGATAGGCCCCGGTGTGTGATGTTCCCCTTCCTGAGTCCAAGTGATCTCATTGTTCAGTTCCCACCTATGAGTGAGAGCATGCGGTGTTTGGTTTTCTGTTCTTGTGATAGTTTGCTAAGAATGATGGTTTCCAGCTGCATCCATGTCCCTACAAAGGACACAAACTCATCCTTTTTTATGGCTGCATAGTATTCCATGGTGTATATGTGCCACAAGAATTATCTCAGTTTTGCTTTATCAGCATGCTATTTTGATGGCCTTTTAGGAATATATAAACTCTATTGATGCATAGAACTAAAAACACAATTCACTACAAATAATGATAAATTTGAATTCAATCAAATAAAATTCTGCAAGTCCAAACTCACTACCGGATTATAGCTTATGTTAGTAGGATAAAGACACACAAAAGAAAGCCTGCTCATCAGTACTAAAAATTGAAGGAAAATAAGTGGAAAGAAAAATGAAAATCTAAGAGATTTATATATGTATCTCTATGTCCTTTATCCACATGAATATCTATTTACATATGTATCTATAACTCTATACCACATTAATCCAAACAGCAATCCTAATAACAAAGGAGATTATCATGCCCTATCTTTCAAAGTGGATTTGGTAAGCAAAGAAAGAAAAAGAAAGAAATCTTTTAGCTCTAATCTTTCCCACCCTCCCTTCACGTAGACTCCATCAAAAATTATGTGAGAACGTGATATAAGAGAGAAATAAAAATTAATCAGAAATCCTGAAATTTCCTTTACTTCTAATTTGAAGTGAAGCAGACGGTCAGCTTAAGCAGGTATTCTGGGGATAGATACACAAATCTAAAAGATGCTAATAGCAGAAGCTACTCATAGAGCTTGTGATTCTCCAAAAGGCAAGGAAAACCAGTGTACTAAGCATTTTGTGGGTGTGTGTGCCTACTGGGAGGATAACTGGAGAGTGAAGACAAAATTATCATAATCGCCCAGAGCTAATTATCTCCTTCAGTAAACAGGAATTTAGCAGAAAGGAAGTTAAATGAGAAAATAGATAAGGGAAAACCCTCTAGGGAAGGATGAGGGCTAGGGAAATAAAGTACTCTAGGAACTCAATTGAAGTTTTCTCTCCAGCTGGACACTGGCAGTGCCATAGCCGCACAATCCTGTTGTGCCAGATGTTTCCTACTAGGGTAAATGGAATGTGAGTGACTGAGACAGAGTCTGTCAGGAGTGATGGAGAAACAGAGAAAGTGAAAGATTGTTGGATAAATTGCCACTGTGGAAGTAACTCTTTAGGAGACCCTCAAAGTGGAGAGTAGCTACAAACCTAATTCATGTGTTCCACATAAATGCAATAATAATTTTCTTATGTGCCTGGGAAATAGTGGAAAACTAAAAAAGGGCAACTATTACTTAAGAAGAAAATAAATTATTCATGTAATAACCAGGATAATAGTCTAAAAGTTGAAAACTAATTAATAAACAGTGCCCCCAGTTCCGAATGCATCAAAGATTGTTCAATTGTAGCCTGGACCTTGAAACCATAGAGCAGCGTATATTTTGAAGGTTGTGTTTTCTTTTTCTTTTTTTTTTTTTTTTTTGTGGTTGGGGAGGCAGGGGGCAGAAGAGACAGACAATGATTGAATAATTTCTAATTGGAATGTTTCGATAAGTTTCTTTTTGGATATTTCAGAATCATGTTTTAAAGAAACATCATTTGGAATATTGTATTTGTTGATTCCTGTTGTTACATGTATAGAAAATTTTGAAGTTCACTAATGACAAGATAGGCTATGAGTATTTTCTTTCTAAAGTCAGTTGATTTTTTAAAATAAATGATATTCATTTTAACAAAATAATACATTTATATTACTTGAGATTCAAATAAAATACAAATATATTGCTACTCATTCTCTTCTTTAGGAAAAATCCTGTAGAAACGCCAACTGAAAAGCACTGCAATTTCTGATCAAAATGAAATAATGTCTCCACAAGAGTACTACTAATACTTTCCAGGCATGAAGCTACTGGATGTGTATTCAGTATACTTTTAGCATCTCAAAGACATATAAACATCTGATAATTTTTCTGAAATTTCTCCACTTTACAGAATTTATTTATAATAGCCCACAATTTCCCCAAAGCCCCAATTCCTTAAAAATATTTACCTTTTCTTAAGATTATTTTACAAATTAATATAAATTATATACTCACAGACATGAATAAACACCAAAAAAAGAGCAAACAGCTGTTTGAGTTGAAGTACACATCTGTTGGCAAGTGAAGAAATTTTATGTATGCTATATTACATCTGCCCCTTATTTTTCTCTTGATGGTAAATATCATAAATAAAAATGGTATTTTAGCAATTAAAATAATCATCACCAGAAAGTTGTCTACTTTTGTAACCTCAAATGTTGCATTTATCTCACATTTTTATGTTATAAAGGAAATCTCTTACAAAAGGTATTTTGTGAATCACAAGTAGGATTTACCTGGAAAGTCATGATTGTAACGATTAATTATAGCGTACACTATTTAAAATTATTGGAAGAATTGTGTTTGGATACACTATGACATCAACTGACTAAGTTTATTGTTAGTAGCAGGCTAGATAGTAATTAGAATCACTTTCTAATTACGTATCTGCATATTTTATATTGATATAAATAGCTGCATTATTTTCTTGACACCACAAAGAATAAAAAAGAGTCATGATTTATTGCAAACTATGGCAACCTGTGAAAATTAGTTAAGTGGAACTGAATTAACAAATCCTAAACGATAGTACACACATTTAAAAGGGGTACAGTAACCCAAGGTGTTAAGTGGGTGGTACATATTTATAGAGCTGAGATTTACTACATTTTCATATTGTCTGCCTCTAAACTATGGGAGAACATATTAAAATAGATCAAATAACACATTTAAACAGCCTAATGGAAAAGGTAAGCTACTATAGCCAAAAATGTTAGAGGTTTTGTAGAAACACATTAAATATCAAAATTATTTAGAAGAAAAAGTGGGAAATCTAGTTTTAGAAAAATGATAACCTGCATAGGAAGTGCTGTCTTTTTTTTTTAAACATATATATGTCAATATTTGATAGGAAAATCTCAGCTTTTCTCAACTTGTCACCATAGTTACTTCAGTAGCTTCCTATTCATTCAGCCAGGGGATAGAGTGGAGGACTCTAAATGCAGTAAGAAAACCTAATTTCAAATATTGGATCAGGTACCTATTTTTCATGTGACAATTTTTGCACAAATCATCTGATCCTCATATATTTTGTGTAAAACTAGTAATACTTTTGTCATTAGATAGTTTTAAAACTTGAAATTCATATTGCACTATTCTACCTCAATGTATTTTCAAAATATTTGCTTTTTTTCCTGAGAATTTTGTGCTTTGATGTACTTATTTTTAAATTTCAAATGTAGAAGGTTCATCTTAATTTTTAATCAAATACTTTTTAAAAACTACATTTTTTTACAAAAAACAATATTACACATTTCAAAATATATTTTTAGACTAAAATATTCATTAAATATGTTAAATTATTTAGTAAAATATATATATTATGTTCAGTACAGATTTACCTGGAGGTCAAGGATTGTACCGAAAATACCAGAAGTGTAAATAAGTGTGTGATGGTTCTGCATTTAATCCCATAGTAGATTGTTTTAAAAGTAATACTCTATGTTAGCTTTTTCTTCTACCTAGTGCTAGTTGGTGTCAGGAGGGAGGTCTAGTATATAACAAAATGAATGGTCTTTGAAGGCATCCTTACTACCTACTATTTTAACTCCTCATATAAGAAAATGAGCTCTTGTTTTCCTGATGAAATATTATAAAAACTCTTATCTTGAAATTGAGGAGTATCTTTCACACATTACAATCATCTCTCTAATGCGGTATCTAAAGCAAATGTTCTTCCAGCAAAATCTTCGTTCGTTACCACAGTACATTATATTTGATGTCTGTCCCAAATATACACATTTTCTTGAATGACTATTTTGACATTCTGGAGGGAATGGAAATGAAAAGAATCTATTCATAGTATCACTATAGATTTTACATAGAGATATATTTGTATATGTTTTATGCCCATTAGTCAAGCAAGTGCTAAAGTTTAAATTCTCAAGAAACACAGTCTGTGATAGAGTTTAAAATGCAAATAATTTCTTTTATCAATATCAACATCTGGGAAACGACGGAGAGGGAGCAAGATTGGGCACAGGAAGAACTGTAATGTCTGGTTACCACATTCTGCTGACTGCCACATGAAACTGTAGAGATAAAACGACTCCTCAGTCATTAAATGGAGGAAAATTCGAGAAAGGCTGTAATGTAGGCTTGGGTCGTGTTGACTTGTTCACAGTAGGCAATTCCTGAAGGAGCAGATGACTGAGAAAATCTTCAAACATCATTGACAGAGCTAGAACAAGTCATTCTTCCATAAAATTTATGTTAATATGTAAAAAGCAAATATAAATTATTTTTGTCCAAAAGAGATAATAATTTCTGTAAAGTTAAATCATAGCTCTGCTTTTATTGTGGTACTTAAAACTTCAGCTTCACAGACCCGGAGACCCTGCTAAATGGTTTATAAAGTCAATTTTAAAAATAATGAAATAGTGATACTAATAAATATTCACCTTTTCCATGGAACTAATAGTTTTATTGGACATGTAAAACTAGTGGGTATGTTATTAGTGGCACAGAAAATATGTGTTGTGTACACACATCGGTTTAACTCTGAAATGATCTTTTGAAACAGAAACAAATTTAACTTGAATACACTTAAAAATTGACTTGAAAATCAAATTTTGAGAAACATTTGATTTTAAAATACAGTTAGTCATGTATCACATTATGACAAAAATATGTTCTGAGAAATGTGTCACTACGTGACCTCATCCTTGTGTGAACATCGTAGAGTGCACTTATACAAACCTGGATGACATAGCCTACTACATATCTCCACTGTATGATATAGCCTATTTCATCTAGGCTAAAAACTTGTACGCCATGTCACTGTATGGAATGTAACACAATGGTAAGTATTTGTGTAGACAAATGTAACACAATGGTAAGTATTTGTGTAGCTAAACCATTTAAATATAGAAAAAGCACATTAAAAATAATCACAACCTTATGGGACCACCTCATTGGCTGAAATGTTAAGAGGTTCATGACTGTATTCTGTGGTGAAATGCACGTTTGCTACATACCAAATTATAATAAGTATCTCCACAAAAATTAGTTATGATGTTACTTGAGTTGCAAACTCAAACACATTATCTTTCCACTGCTGGCCATTTTTATTTGTAAAAACAACTTGACAGAAAAATTATGATTATTCAGTCCTGGGTATTTGATGAATATTTTCTTGAAAAGTGAACAAGGGGAATCTGTCACTTTATAGAAAACATCCACAGTGCTGTTACAATCATAAAATATGAAATTTCAAGATTCTCGATTTAAGAATGTTCTTATGGGGGCATGCCCAAGATGACCGAATAGGAACAGCTCCAGCCTCCAGCTCCCAGCGTGAGTGACACAGAAGATGGGTGATTTCTGCATTTTCAACTGAGGTACCGGGTTCATCTCACTGGGGAGTGCTGGACAATCGGTGCTGGTCAGCTGGTGCAGCCCGACCAGCGAGAGCTGAAGCAGGACGAGGCATCACCTCACCTGGGAAATGCAAGGGGGAAGGGAATCCCTTTTCCTAGCCAAGGGAAACTGAGACAGACAACACCTGGAAAATCGGGTAACTCCCACCCTAATACTGCACTTTACCAAGGGTCTTAGCAAACGACACAGCAGGAGATTATATCCCACACCTGGCCCAGAGGGTCCCACACCAACAGAGCCTCACTTATTGCTAGCACAGCAGTCTGAGATCTAACTGCAAGGTGGCAGCATGGCTGGGGGAGGGGAACATGCCATTGCTGAGGCTTAAGTGGGTAAACAAAGCCACCGGCAAGCTAGAATTGGGTGGAGCCCACCACAGCTCAAGGAGGCCAGTCTGCCTCTGTAGATGCCTCCTCTGGGGACAGGGCATAGCTAAACAAAAAGCAGCAGAAACCTCAGCAGAGGTAAATGCCCCTGTCTGATAGCTTTGAAGAGAGCAGTGGATCTCCCAGCACGGAAGTTGAGATCTGAGAACAGACAGACTGCCTGCTCAAGTGGGTCCCTGACTCCTGAGTAGCCTAACTGGGAGACATCACCCAATAGGTTCAGACCAACACCTCACACCTCATACAGTGGGGTACACCCCTGAGATGAAGCTTCCAGAGTGAGAATCAGCAACACTCGCT
This sequence comes from Macaca fascicularis, assembly GCF_037993035.2. Classification (NCBI taxonomy): domain Eukaryota; kingdom Metazoa; phylum Chordata; class Mammalia; order Primates; family Cercopithecidae; genus Macaca; species Macaca fascicularis. The sequence goes on along the minus strand of NC_088391.1, from coordinate 56,267,280 downwards.
GTTCAGCAATATTCTATCTATCTTCTGCATGCTTTGCTGCTGATACCCAGGCAAACAGGATCTGAAGTGGACCTCAAGCAAACCCCAACAGACCTACAGCAGACGGTCCTGACTGTTAGAAGGAAAACTAACAAACAGAAAGGACACCCACACCAAAACCCCATCAGTAAGTCACCATCATCAAAGACCAGAGGCAGATAAAACCGCAAAGATGGGGAAAAAGCAATGCAGAAAAGCTGGAAATTCGAAAAAACAGAGCGCATCTCCCCCTCCAAAGGAATGCAGCTCATTGCCAGCAACAGAACAAAGCTGGATGGAGAATGACTTTGACGAGAGAAGGATTCAGTCTATCAAACTTCTCAGAGCTAAAGGAGGGACTATGTAACCAGTGCAAAGAAACTAAAAACCTCGAAAAAAGAATGGATGAATGGATAACTAGAATAATCAATGCAGAGAAGACCTTAAAAGAACTGATAGAGATGAAAACCATAACACGAGAAATATGTGACAAATGCACAGACTTCAGTAACCAACTCGATCAACTGGAAGAAAGAGTATCAGCGATTGAGGATCAAATGAATGAAATGAAGCGAGAAGAGAAGTGTGGAGAAAAAAGAGTAAAAAGAAATGACAAAGCCTCCAAGAAGTATGGGATTAAATGAAAAGACCCAATCTACGTCTGATTGGTGTGCCTGAAAGTGACAGGGAAAATGGAACCAAGTTGGAAAACACTCTGCAGGATATCATCCAGGAGAATTTCCCCAACCTAGTAAGGCAAGCCAACATTCAAATTCAGGAAATACAGAGAATGCCTTGAAGATACTCCTTGAGAGGAGCAACACCAAGACACATAATTGTCAGATTCACCAAAGTTGAAATGAAGGAAAAAATGTTAAGGACAGCCAGAGAGAAGGGTCAGGTTACAAACAAAGGGAAGCCCATCAGACTAACAGCAGCTGTCTCAGCAGAAACTATCCAAACCAGAAGAGAGTGGGGGGCAATGTTCAACATTCTTAAAGAAAAGAATTTTCAACCCAGAATTTCATATCCAACCAAACTAAGTTTCATAAGTGTAGGAGAAATAAAATTCTTTACAGACAAGCAAATTCTTAGAGATTTTGTCACCACCAGGTGACAAGAGATCCTGAAGGAAGCACTAAACATGGAAAGGAACAACCGGTACCAGCCATTGCAAAAATATGTCAAAATGTAAAGTCCATCAATACTAGGAAGAAACTGCATCAACTAGCGATCAAAATAACCAGCTAATATCATAATGACAGGATCAAGTTCACACATAACAATATTAACCTTAAACGTAAATGGACTAAATGGTCCAATTAAAAGACACAGACTGACAAATTGGATAAAGAGTCAAGACCCATCAGTTTGCTGTACTCAGGAGACCCATCTCACATGCAGAGACACACAGGCTCAAAATAAAGGGATGGAGGAAGATCTACCAAGCAAATGGAGAACAAAACAAAGCAGGGGTTACAATCCTAATCTCTGATAAACCAGACTTTAAACCATCAAAGATCAAGAGACACACTAGGCCATTACATACTGGTAAAGGGATCAATTCATCAGGAAGAGCTAACTATCCTAAATATATATGCACCCAATACAGGAGCACCCAGATTCATAAAGCAAGTCCTTAGAGACTTACAAAGAGAGTTAGACTCCCATACAATAATAATGGGAGACTTTAACACCCCACTGTCAACATTAGACAGATCAATGAGACAGAAAGTTAACAAGGATATCCAGGAATTGCACCAAGTGGACCTAATAAACATCTACAGAACTCTCCATAACAAATCAACAGAATATACATTCTTCTCAGCACCACATCACACTTATTCCAAAATTGACCACATAGTTGGAAGTAAAGCACTCCTCAGCAAATGTACAAGAACAGAAATTATAACAAACTGTCTCTCAGACCACAGTGTAATTAAACAGGAACGCAAGACTAAGAAACTCAATCAAAACTGCTCAACTGCATGGAACCGGAACAACCTACTCCTGAATGACTACTGGGTACATAACAAAATGAAGGCAGAAATAAAGATGTTCTTTGAAACCAATGAGAACAAAGATACAACATACCAGAATCTCTGGGACACATTTAAGGCAGTGTGTAGATGGAAATTTATAGCACTAAATGCCCACAAGAGAAAGCTGGAAAGATCTAAAATTGACACCCTAATGTCACAATTAAAAGAACTAGAGAAGCAAGAGCAAACACATTCGAAAGCTATCAGAAGGCAAGAAATAACTAAGATCAGAGCAGAACTGAAGGAGATAGAGACACAAAAAACCCTCCAAAAAATCAATGAATCCAGGAGTTGGTTTTTTGAAAAGATCAACAAAATTCATAGACCGGTAGCAAGACTAACAAGAAAAGAGAGAAGAATCAAACAGACACAATAAAAAACGATAAAGGGGATATCACCACCGACCCCACAGAAATACAAACTACCATCAGAGAATATGATAAACACCTCTATGCAAATAAACTAGAAAAACCTAGAAGAAATGGATTATTTACTGGACACTTACATTCTCCCATGACTAAACAAGGAAGAAGTTGAATCCCTGAATAGACCAATAGCAGGCTCTGAAATTGAGGCAATAATTAATAGCTTACCAACCAAAAAAAGTCCAGGACCAGATGGATTCACAGCCGAATTCTACTGGAGGTACAAGGAGGAGTTGGTACCATTCCTTCTGAAATGATTCCAATCAATAGAAAAAGAGGGAATCCTCCCTAACTCATTTTACGAGGCCAACATCATCCTGATACCAAAGCCTGCAGAGATACAACTGAAAAAGAGAATTTTAGACCAATATCCTTGATGAACATTGATGCAAAAATCCTCAACAAAATACTGACAAACCAAATCCAGCAGCACATCAAAAAGTTATCCACTGTGATCAAGTGGGCTTCATCCCTGGGAGGCAAGGCTGGTTCAACATACACAAATCAATAAATGTAATCCAGCAGATAAACAGAACCAAACACAAACACCACATGATTATCTCAATAGATGCAGAAAAGGCCTTTGACAAAATTGAACAGCCCTTCATATTAAAAACTCTCAATAAATTCGGTATTGATGGAATGTATCTTAAAATAATAAGAGCTATTTATGACAAACCCACAGCCAATATCATACTGAATGGGCAAAACTAGAAGCATTCCCTTTGAAAACTGGCACAAGACAGGGATGCCCTCTCTCACCACTCCTATTCAACGTAGTGTTGGAAGTTTTGGCTAGGGCAATCAGGCAAAAGAAAGAAACAAAGGGTATTCAGCTAGGAAAAGAAGAAGTCAAATTGTCTCTGTTTGCAGATGACATGATTGTATATTTAGAAAACCCCATCATCTCAGCCCAAAATCTCCTTAAGCTGATAAGCAACTTCAGCAAAGTATCAGGATACAAAATCAATGTGTAAAAATCACAGGCATTCTTATACACCAGTAACAGACAAACAGAGAGCCAAATCAGGAATGAACTTCCATTCACAATTGCTTCAAAGAGAATAAAATATCTAGGAATCCAACTTACAAGAGATGTAAATGACCTCTTCAAGGAGAACTACAAACCACTGCTCAGTGAAATAAAAGAGGACACAAACAAATGGAAGAACATACCATGCTCATGGATAGGAAGAATCAATATTGTGAAAATGGCCATACTGCCCAAGGTAATTTATAGATTCAATGCCATCGCCCTTAAGCTACCAATGAGTTTCTTCACATAATTCGAAAAAACTGCTTTAAAGTTCATATGGAACCAAAAAAGACCCTGCATTGCCAAGACCATCCTAAGCCAAAAGAACAAAGCTGGAGGCATCACGCTACCTGACTTCAAACTATACTACAAGGCTACAGTAACCAAAACAGCATGGTACTGATACCAAAACAGAGATCTAGACCAATGGAACAGAACAGAGCCCTCAGAAATAATACCACACATCTACAGCCATCTGATCTTTGACAAACCTGACAAAAACAAGAAATGGGGAAAGGATTCCCTATTTAATAAATGGTGCTGGGGAAATTGGCTAGCCATAAGTAGAAAGCTGAAACTGGATCCTTTCCTTACTCCTTATATGAAAATTAATTCAAAATGGATTAGAGACTTAAATGTTAGACCTAAAACCATAAAAACCCTAGAAGAAAACCTAGGGAATACCATTCAGGACATAGGCATGGGCAAAGACTTCATGTCTAAAACACCAAAAGCAATGGCAGCAAAAGCCAAAATTGACAAATGGGATCTAATTAAACTAAAGAGCTTCTGCACAGCAAAAGAAACTACCATCAGAGTGAACAGGCAACCTACAGAATGGGAGAAAATTTTTGCAATCTACTCATCTGACAAAGGGCTAATATCGAGAACCTATAAAGAACTCAGTCAAATTTACAAGGAAAAGCAAACAACCCCATCAAAAAGTGGGCAAAGGATACAAATAGACACTTCTCAAAAGAAGACATTCATACAACCAACAGACACATGAAAATATGCTCATCATCACTGGCCATCAGAGAAATGCAAATCAAAACCACAATGAGATACCATCTCACACCAGTTAGAATGGCGATCATTAAAAAATCAGGAAACAACAGGTGCTGGAGAGGATGTGGAGAAATAGGAACACTTTTACACTGTTGGTTGGACTGTAAACTAGTTCAACCATTGTGGAAGACAGTATGGCAATTCCTCAAGGATCTAGAGCTAGAAATACCATTTGACCCAGCCATCCCATTACCGGGGATATACCCAAAGGATTATAAGTCATGCTGCTCTAAAGACACATGCACAAGTATGTTTATTGCGGTGCTATTCACAATAGCAAAGACTTGGAATCAACTCAAATGTCCATCAGTGACAGACTGAATTAAGAAAATGTGGCACATATACACCATGGAATACTATGCAGCCATAAAAAAGGATGAGTTCGTGTCCTTTGTAGGGACATGGATGCAGCTGGAAACCATCCTTCTCAGCAAACTATTGCAAGAACTGAAAACCAAATACCGCATGTTCTCCCTCATAAGTGGGAACTGAACAATGAGATCACTTGGTCACAGGAAGGGGAACATCACCCACCAGGTCCTATTGTGGGGAGCGGACAGGGGGTAGGGATAGCATTAGGAGATATATCTAATGTAAATGACGAGTTAATGGGTGCAGTACACCAACATGGCACATGTATACATATGTAATAAACCTGCATGTTGTGCACATGTACCCTAAAATATAATAATAACCAAAAGAAAGTATGTCATATCAATAAAAAAGATATATTAAAAATTAAATAAAATTTTGCTAATTTATATTGCTTTCACAATAATATAAGGAATTTTTAAAAATTCTCCTAATAAAATGGTAATAAATTAATTTGTCTGTATATTAATATAATTGAATGCCTCTTTAATATTTGTCATCATAGTAAATGCAACTAACGTATTTAAAATTAACTTCTTAAATAGCCATTTTTTCTTTGGCCACAAATTATATTTCCACACTACAAGTATGTGTGGATGTCATATTACCTCACATCCCTAGATGATATTTAGTGTGTTAAATAGCATGTTACTAACATTAACTTAGGTGTATCCAAGAAAATATAAGCTTAGGCTAATTTAAGAAAAAAATAATATTGCTAGAAAGCAACAAATCTTAAATATATAACTCTAACTTTCAGTAGAAATATTTCCTACAATTTCAAACTCTAATTTTACATTTTTTACATTTTAGTTTTATCAACATTAAGGTAGATATATGGTTCACTTAGTAGATATTCCAAATATTTACCCATTTTACAGTTAACTTGTCAAAAATCAAATTTATTAATATAACTATTGATGATATATGAACATTCCTTTTTTTTTTTTCTTTTTTATTTTTTTAACACTTATTTTAGATTCCAGGGTACATGTGAAGGTTTGTTACATAGATTAACTTGTGTCTTTGTGTCCTGTGGATTTGATGTACAGATTATTTTGTCACCCAGGTATTAAGCCCATTACCCAATAGGTATCTTATCTGATCCTCTCCTTTCTGCCACCATCCATCCTCAAGTAGATCCTGGTGTTTGCTGTTTCCTTGTTTGTGTTCATAAGTTCTCATCATTAGGTCCAACTTATACGTGAGAACATGCAGTATTTTGTTTTTTGTTCCTGTTTAGTTTGCTAGGGATAAAAGCCTCCAGCTCCATTCATGTTCCTGCAAAAGACATAATCTTGTTCTTTTTTATGGCTGAATAGTATTCCATGGTATATATGTACCACATTTTCTTCATCCAATCTGCCATTGATGGAAATTTAGGTGTATTCCATGACTTTGCTATTGTGAATAGTGCTGCAGTGAACATTTTCATGCATGTGTACTTATGGTAGGATGATTTATATTCTTCTTGGTATATGCACAGTCATAGGATTGCTGGGTCAAATGATAATTCTGCTTTTAGCTCTTTGAGGAATTGCCCTACTGCTTTCCACAATGGTTGAATTAATTTACATTCCCACCAACAGTGTATAAGTGCTCCCTTTTCTCCACAACTTTGCCAACATGTGTTATTTTTTAACTTTTTAGTAGTAGCCATTTTGAGTGATGTGAGATGGTATCTCATTGTGGTTTTGCTTTGCATTTCTCTTTTGTTTATCAATGTAGAATATAGTTTCTTTTTTTTAATTAATTATACTTTAAGTTCTAGTGTACATGTGCACAACGTGCAGGTTTGTTACATATATATGCATGTGCTGTGTACCAGTACCGTGCTATTTTGGTTACTGTAGCCTTGTAGTAGAGTTTGAAATCAGGTAGCGTGATGCCTCCAGCTTTGTTCTTTTGATACAGGATTGTCTTGGCAATGCAGGGTCTTTTTTGGTTCCATATGAACTTTAAAGCAGTTTTTTCCAATTCTGTGAAGAAAGTCATTGGTAGCTTAATGGGGATGACATTGAATCTGTAAATTACCTTGGGCAGTATGGCCATTTTCACAATAGTGAGTCTTCCTATCCATGAGCATAGTATGTTGACAAACCCACAGCCAATATCATTCTGAATGGGCAAAAACTGGAAGCATTCCCTTTGAAGGGTATTCAATTAGGAAAAGAAGTCAAATTGTCCCTGTTTGCAGATGATGTGATTGTATATTTGGAAAACCCCATCTTCTCAGCCCAAAATCTCCTTAAGCTGATAAGCAACTTCCGCAAATCTCAGGATACAAAATAAATGTGCAAAAATCACAAGCATTCTTATACACCAATAACAGACAAACAGAGAGCCATATCATGAATGAACTCCCATTCACAATTGCTTCAAAGAGAATAAAATACCTAAGAATCCAACTTACAAGGGATGTGAAAGACTTCTTCAAGGAGAACTACGAACCACTGCTCAGTGAAATAAAAGAGGATATGATATACTTTCAACTAGTATTACACATACTAGTATAATAAACTCGTGTTTACAGTAACTGATTTATTTGTGTGGCTCATGTGTAAGAAAATGAATCTCAAGTATTTACACACATTAGTAATTCTATAATCTTTTATACAAAAATATTTTTATACATAATACAGTAGTGCAGTTTTGACTAGATGATATTCAATATCAAAGATTTTGTTGGAAAAGTCAAAGTAAAATATAAATTATTTCTGAATTAATATGACATTCTTTTTCAATTTATAATAAATAGAAGTTATTGGCAGATTATTCCATGAGATGCATGTAGAAGTGCAACTTTAATGCCACATATATATAATTTAATATTTACTGAGTATATCCTCACTTATTTTTTTGAACATAATACTTTTGTTGTTTCTCAGGTTTGTCATTTGCTTTCAGATATGTCTCACACATTGCAACAGCAAGCAAAATCAGAAAAATCAGAACATCAGATCAAAAGATACCAAAAAAAAAGTGACAAAATCCAATGCACGGTCATGATAAAGACTCTGTAAACTAGAAACAGAAGGATTTGCCTAACTTGGTGAAAAATATTAACAAAAATCCTACAGCTAACATCATACGTAATGGTGAGAAACTGGCAGCTTTCCCACTAAGATGAGAAACAAGGCAAGGATGTTCTCTTTCATTACTCTTATTCAGCATAGTACTAGAATTCCTAGCTAATTCAATGAGACAATGAAAGAATATGGAACAAAACATAATTTGTCTTTGTTTGTAGATGACATGAATGTTTATGTAGAAAATACAAACTTAAAAAAAAAAAAACACTTCAGGAACTAATCAATTATATCAAGATGGAACTATACAAGGTTAACATTCAAAATTCAGTCATTTTCTTATGTACCAGCAATAAACAAGTCGAATTTGAAATTAAAAATACAATATCATTTGCATTAGCATCACCAAAGTGAAATACTTAGGTATAAATCCAACACAATTTGTACAAAATCTATATGAGAAAAATTACAAATTCTAATAAAAAATTTAAAATAACTAAATGGAGAAGTATTTCATGTTCATGGATAGGAAGACTTAATATTGTCAAGATGTTACTTTTTACCATTTGATCTATAGAGTGGAAGCAATCTCTACCAAAATTCCATCAGGTTATTTTGTGAATACTGACAGACTGATGCTAAAGCTTCTATGAAAAGGAAAAAGACTAGAATAAACAACACAATATAAGAGACTGATACTATCTAACTTCAAGATTTATTATACAGCTACAGTAATCAACATAGTGTGGTATTAACAAAATGATAGACAAATAGATCAATGGAACAGAATAGAGAGTCCAGAAATACATCCACATATATGGAGACAACTGATCTTTAACAAAGGAGCAAAGGCAATACGATGCAGCAAATGTAATGTTTTCAAAAACTGGTGCTAGAAAAACTGGCCATCCATATACCTGAAAAGAAATCTAGATGCCAACTTATAACTTTCACAAAAAATTAACTCAAAATAGATTACAGATTTAAATGTGAAATATAAAACTATAAAACCCTTAGAAAATAACGTAGGAAAAATCCTAGATGGCCTTGGCAGTGGTGATAATTTTTTAAATACAACACCAAAGGCAGAATCGATGAAATAAATTATTGGTTAGATGAACTTCATTAAAATGAAAACCTTCAGCTCTATGAAAGATAGTATCAAGAGAATAAGAAAATCTGCAGACTGGCAGGAAATATTTGCAAAAGATCCTTTTGAAAATAGAACTTTTTCCAAAATATACACAGAATTCTTAAATACAACAGTAAGAAAAGAAACAACTCAATTTTAAAACCACATAAAAGACCTGAACACCTCACCAAAGATGGCAAGTAAGCAAATGAAAAGATGCTCCAAATCATATGTCATCAGAGAAATGTTAATTAAAACAACAACAAGATACCCCTACACACCTATTAGAATGGTCAAAATCCACAACAGTGTCAACGCTTAATAGTGGTCAGGGTGTTGAGCAACAGAAACTCTCAATGATAGCTGGTAGAAATGCAAAATGGTACAGCCACTTTGGAAGACAGTTTGGCAGTTTTTTACATGAGTAAACGTTCTCTTGCCATATGATCCAGCAGTTGTGCTACTTGATATTTACTCAAATGCAGTAAATATACCTGAAAGGAAATCGACATCTATAGATTAGAAGCACAATGTTCATAGTAACTTTATTCATGGTTGCCAAAACTTGAAACAAACAAGATGTCTTTCAGAAAGTAAATTGGTACACTGTGGTACAACAAGATAATGGAATATTATTTAGTGCTAAAATCAAATGGACTATGAAGCCTTGAAAAGACAGGGAAGAATATTAAATTCACGTTTTTAAGTGAAAAAGAAACCAATCTGACAAGGCTACATGCTGTATGTGCACAGTTACACTGTGTAAAATGCAAAACTAAGAACACAGTTAAAAGATCAATCTTGCTACATTTTTGGGAGATGGATCAACAGACAGAACAGAGAGGAATTTTAGAGTTGTGAAACTACTCTGTGTGATACTATAATGTCGGATACATGTCATTATACATTTGTCTAAGCCAATAGAATGTTAACCCCCCAGAATGAACTGTAATGTAAACTATCACATCTGTGTGACAATAATGTGTCATCGTAAGTTTATCAGTGATAACAAATGAACCACACTGTTGAAGGATGCTGATAATGAGGGAAGCTATGCATGTGTGGAGGTGGGAGATATATAGGTAATCTCTGAAACTACTAATTTTGCTGTGAAACTAAACTGCTCTAGAATAATATAGTCTATTAAAAATATAGCAAGAGTGAATAAAAATATGACTGACTTTATTTCATCTTTCCATAGTTCAGTGCATACGTCTCCATAATACAGCCCTGTAATATATGTATGTTTATATATGTTTATGTGCCCTTTTATGTAAAAATTATATGTTTATGTCCCCTTTCATATAAAAATTCTTATTTCATTGTATTTTTCTTTTATCAGTAATGATTTTAAATATTTTTGTTTTTGAGAAAGTATCTCACTCTCTTACCTGGGCTGGAGTATAGTGGTGCCATCATAGCTCACTATAGTTTTGGCCTCCCAGACTCAAGCAATCCTCCCACATTAGCTTCTCAATTACCTGGGACTACAGGTGCATGCCACCACTACTGGCTATTTTTATTTTAATTTTTATTGTAAAGACGAAGTCTTATTTTATTGCCCAGCTGGTCTTGAACTCCTGGGTTCAAGTAATCCTCCACCCTCTGCCTCCCAAAGTGTTGGAATTATAGGCATGAGCCACTGTGCCCAGCTGTAAATACTTTTTATCTGTGAGGTTTACCTTACATTTGGGTATATTATGTATTCAGTACGTACTTGTTTCCATGTCTGATTCGTTGTTTTATGAGTGTGTTGTGTGAAGAAGGAAAATTTGTGGAGATGGCACACTGCACAATGGAATATGATGTGTTTGGTCACCTGTAGGATCTTTGCTTTTTGCATCTAGAAACTTATAGTCAGTTAAGGGCTGGCAGAGTTAAAGATCAATAGAAAGCTTATGATGTATTCAATCAAGCATTATTTCTAACTTGAAATAATGTTTACAGTAGACTCAAAAGCATAGAATTTAATGAGAGGTTATCACAAAAAGCTTTGAGTTGGCAAATTAGAAGACCTTTCAATAATGAAGATAAAAAGATTAAAATATATTTTTAAATTGATAGGCCGGGCGCGGTGGCTCAAGCCTGTAATCCCAGCACTTTGGGAGGCCGAGACGGGTGGATCACGAGGTCAGGAGATCGAGACCATCCTGGCTAACACGGTGAAACCCCGTCTCTACTAAAAAAATACAAAAAAAATAGCCGGGCGAGGTGGTGGGCACCTGTAGTCCCAGCTACTCGGGAGGCTGAGGCAGGAGAATGGCGTGAACCCGGGAGGCGGAGCTTGCAGTGAGCTGAGATCCGGCCACTGCACTCCAGCCTGGGCGACAGAGCGAGACTCCGTCTCAAAAAAATAAATAAATAAATAAACAAATAAATAAATAAATAAATTGATAGAAAATGTATCTTTCTGCTGCTGGGAGAGCAGCAGTGGTTTATGGTATAAATAAAGAATATAAAAATTATAAAGTAAGCAAATATGACAATAATGAATTATTTGTCAGCACTAATGTAAAATATTTTATAATTTTGTGTTATTTTATTTATCTTGTTTTTTATTTAGAACCTCTATATCATGATGTCTCAGAGAAAGTACCTACATAATCCACCACAAATATTTATGTACATATTCCAAATATACAATATCAACAAATTGAGAATATACTTTACCAACAATACCATCTGTAAATACAAAATATTATTTGTAAATGTCATATATTAAAAAATTAGACTGCTTCCATATTAAAGATAATGTTACATATAAAAGCTTGTTACAACATGATTAATTATCTATAATTCAAAATCATAGTGTGTGTTGATAGCATATTTAACTATTGTCCTTTCTAAATTGAAGATTATAGACAAATTCTTTAAATTACTTCTTACTCTGTGATTCCATTTAAATATCGCTCAGTAAACTAAATTGAAAATCAAGCCATTATCAGAATCTCATTATTTTAGTTTTCCCTAGGCACTGTAATTACCAATAAAACCAACATCTTTGATTGTTTTAAATACAAATTAAAATAATATGCCTGAGTATGATTATTAAACTGTTTTGAAAATGCATTTGTAGTATGCTAAACCAGATGTTTTAAAAAATAACAAGGGGTTTTTCTTTCCAACTAACAAAAGATCAGGACTATAATACGGGTGCCTTAGAATTGTGTTGGATTTTAATGAACACAGGCCCTGTCATTAGTGGCTACTGAAGTACTTTCTTCACTTCTTTAGTTGTCACAAGCCATGTGTGTCATCTCAATTGGTATAAAAGCTAAATTGGTTTTTCTCAAGTTCCTATCATCTGGTACAACAAAGCTATAATATAGAGTGATTGATTTTTATTATATTAATGTAATATAATGGCATTGAAGTTAAGTAAGCAGCCAGCATTATGAAGGATAATTTCTAATTATTTTCTATTAACTTCAAATCTATCATTTTTCTCTATGATTGTTCAGCATACGGCTGATGAAGACATTGAAAAGATCCTTTTCTCTAAGCAGACAGCAGAGCATAACAATGTAAGGTTAAAATATAAAAGCTAGAAAATGATTCTTCACAAAAATAAATTGAGACAAACAGCAGGGTTTTAAGGTTTAAATTTAGGTATTATGAATAAACCATATGTTCTCATCACCAGCATCTGTTAGGTATGGTGATCAGGTTAAATATTTTTTTAATAAATGAAAATATTTTGAATTTTGTCTTTTTAAGTAGGTGGAAGCCATGCAATAAACAGAATGTGTTTTTCTTTTGCTTTAAAGATATTGGTTAAGAATTCCTGAAAATTGTAATTTATAGCTCCTGGTTAAGAGTAAGAAGATAAAAACTAAGAATATACCTGAACTTCAAATTATAACATTGTAAGGAGAGTTAAAGAATACTTATGTTTAAAATACACACTTCCATTATAAATATTTAAGGTCTAAAACAGTAGACTGTTTTCATAAAGCTTGTATCAATGTGATTTAGCATCATGGCAATGTGAGATTTCCCACAGGTCATGCACACGCCTAAGCTTTGGTGTATGGCTCTGTAATGATGTGACTAAGTAAATGTATTTTCTTTTCTGGAAATTTTAGTTTTCATTAACTATGACATGAACCCAAGGATTCTCTGTTGATTGTGAAACTAATGAATGAAGTTAGTCTTCTTGAATTAGAAACCTTAAATACCTAAGAATTCCATTGTCTGGAAGTTTACTAGTTTGCAGAGTACACACTAGCATCTGTGGAGGTTTCTTAGAAAGCTTAGAAGCTGGCTCTGTAAATTAACAGGAAATGTAATGACTGAAAAGGTCTTGTTTAATGGCTAGTCGGTATTTACGATTAACTACACTTAAATTTGCTTATGTAAACTATTCTTATTTTCTTCAATACCAGCCTTGTAGAACTAAATAAAATTTGGATTGGATAGTTAATAGTGTCTCTTCAAAGTAATATTTTTGGCAAATCCATGATTTTTAACATTTGCACCAAGAAGCACTATGTAATACATATGTGTGGCAAAAACAAATCCATTTTATATCACTCTATAAGAAAAAAAGCAAATGTTGTATTTGTATGTTTCTTTATAGAGTAGTAATTTGTAAAAATAAATCAATTGTTTGTGATTATGATTTTATATGAGCAGAAGAGTATAGAAAATTGATGTAATACTGCATTATGATTGTTTTAACAAAACTTTGAGAAAAAGACAAGATAAACTCCAGCTCTTTCTAACTGTCATGTTTGGGAGTCTCAAGTGGTCCTAGTTGGCCAACTTCTCCAGGAATAGTTTCTCCCCTTCTGTCTGATTTGCAGTAAAGATGAGTCATAGACACTGCCTGATGTTCAAGCAGTGAACATTTTGGAAGCGCTGTTACAAGACAGATAGCAGGAGCAAGCCGGTAACATGGGCCGGATGACTGACTGACCAGGAGGATCACCATATGGAGACCATTCTCAGAGTTTGCAAGACTCTTCTTCATTTCTTATACCTATATTTAGTCTAGGTCAGTTACCAGCTATTTATTTCATAAAGTAAGCTTAAGCTATTCTCGTAAAGCTAAGTTTTGTTTTAAGGTTTATGAAAGTTATGTCTGTGCTAAAGTGGCCTTTTCTGCAGGGCAAAGACCATTTTTAGATCCTGTTATAAAGACCCAACAATCCCCAGTCCTGGTTGCTATGGGGGTCAATAAAGTTCCATTCTGGGGGGTCATTGGAAAGTCCCCAGCTCTAGTTCCCATGGAGATCTGGAAAATCCCCTAGGCCTTGTTACCATGTACCATTAAATAGCAGGTAGTATTGGCCTTGCAAGATGTTTAATTAGGCCTTTGGCTATCATTAACTTTATAGCCATAATACGTTACTTATAGCATACTACATTAAATTTTTTGGTGTACCTGATGGAGGAACTCTATTTCTAATGGTCTCGCTTGTCTGCTTTTCTCCATGCTATCACCAAGGAAAATGAGATCTAATGGATAAAACTTTGTAACAGATCAAATGAGTTCTTTTCTAAATTCATAACCACCTACTTCACAGGCTTTCTTATTATGGTCCAGAAATATTCTACATATTCTAATTTTTTACAGTGAGTCTTAAAATATGTATTCTTTATTTTTCTTATGATTATAAAATTAGCATGCACATAGAGCAATACTAAAATGGCAGAGAAACATCTATGAGATAGTAATTTAGCACTTATATGCAAGTCCATGTTAAGAATTTATAGGATAGCAAAAGACATAGACATTCATCAAAAACTATCAAAGTTAAATTAAAAATTCTGATGTGTATTAATGAGAGTCACTTAATATTATAAAGGAGGTAGACTTCTCCTTGTCGGGTTGTCGGAGAAAGATTTCCCAAGGAAATGAAAGATATGCTGAAAGTTGAAAAATAAGGAAGCACTACCTAGGTGAAAGGTGCATCATACAAACAGGTTGTGTGATGGGAGAATATGTTCAGAAAAGATTCAAGGAGGACAATTCAGTTGTAACAAGAATGGGATAAGAAGCATAAAGCTGCAGATGACTTTATCTTGACAAAATTGTTTTTGGACCACTAGTGAGAAATCTATCAAAAGAGGGATCACTTTATGTGTTCTAAGTGAGGAGGAGAACTATTTCTGATGCATTCCTCTTCCCACTTCCATTCTGACGCCATTGTGCTCAACTCTGACTCAACCCAATAAGGCTGCCCCCTTCTGTTTGTGCTGTGTTCCCAGTGGCATTCTAGGCAAAGTCCACTAAATTAGGATCTCACCTAGTATGATCCTTTTTCTTCAAAGATGGAATTCAACAGGGGATGTCAGCAAGGTGGCCAATTGGAAGCCCCTAGTGCTCTTCCCTCTGCAAGACAACCCAAAACAACAAATAACTACATTTGACCAAGAAAAACAGTAGTGCCAGAGAACAACAAAGATACAGCAGAAATCCTATAGAGAACAGAAACCAGGATGACTGTATAGAGAAGGAGAAGGATCACCTTGCTTCTCCCACTTTGTCTCCCCAGTGGGAATCAGCTCAGAACCAGAAGGTACATATTTCTGTGAAGAAAATGTGAAGAAAAGGACCACAGAAACCCATATCACAATCATGGATATCTGAATTCTTTGCTACTGAAGAATCCTACAGTTCTCACATGCTTTGGGCCCAGCTGAGGGAGCTTCCTGGAGTCTACAAGTTGAGTTACCTTCAGAGAAGCAGCCACACTGCACTCTGAGTTTTTGTGACCCATGCTACTATTGTACTGCATCATCTTAGAACCAAAATCACTACTAGAGTGTGTCCTGCTTGAGGAGTGAGTAGTCATTTCATCCCTCCATCCCTGAGGTTAAACCCACTGCACCAAGCTTACCCAGTAGCACTCCATCCTCAAGCAGTGCTATTACCCACTAGGGCCAAGCTAACACAGATCTCTTCCACCCCATAAATGAGTTGCTGACAAACCCTAACCTTAGAGAAAAGCTGAAGAGGTGCCCACCTCTGAAGACCCAGAGTCTCAAATTTCCAGCCCAGTCATGAACCTAGTGCCACAGCCAAGAAAATATTCCAGCCCCGCCAGGATCACAGGCCTCCAGTACACCAGAGCAGTTGTAAGCCCTAGTGCCAGAGCTGCTGCAGTACTCTGCCTCTAGGAACCTCAGTCATCTGATACCCTGAGACAAACAATACCTCTATTTCCATGCCACCAATGAGGCAGCACCCACTCCCAGGGATACAAAAGCTCTGTTGACCCATGTAGCTGCCTTTCCTGGGACTGAACAGATATGGTGGCAGGGGTTCCAGGAAATCCTTGTCTGAGCTGTGCCACTCTGCCTTCTAGGCTGAACAACCACTGTGCCCCACCTCCTGAAACTGGAGTAGGTACCCACAGTCTGAGATGCTGAGGTACCCATCATTTTCAGGGAGTGTAATCATTTCTGTGCTGGTCCCTGCCCCACATCTTAACCATTCCTGTGTCCTCACTGCTGCTTCACTCAAACTCATAAAGTTTAAACAACTGCTGTGTCCCACCATATCAGCATCCAGACACATCACTACATGGAACTTCAGCCCCACAGAACATATCACTGTGCTCTATTGGTTCTGGGTCCCAAATTTCAACTTTGTCCTGTTCCTTGAGACCTGAGACTCCAAAGCACTCCTCACCTATAGCCATTTCAATGCTGCTTCCTGCCCCCCATGTTAGAGCCAATGCTACATCCTACCCACTGGGCTTGAGCTGTTGGAGTGTGCCCCAGAGCAACAGATTCTAGCTTAGAGGGAGAACTACATCCATTCTTGCCTTGAAGAGTAAACCTGGCTTGAAGTCCCAAGTGCTACAGTGGTTTAACAGGAATCTGAGGCCTGGACCCTGGCTTCAGAGCCATTTCAAACACCTGTGCAGTGAATCTCAGTACTGCTGTGGCTTCCTATGTGTCCTGTCAGACTCAGCACCAAGAAAGATCCCTTTAGCTATTACTGTCACTTGGAAGAATACAAGAACAAGGGGATCCCTAAAGCCCTGGCCCTAATAACTTACACAGCATACATCACTGCCAAAAATTCCTGCAGTCTATGCCACAGAGCTATCAACAGTTAATGTTGATCACAACAGAAAGAGCTGCATGAAGACTATATCACTGCTCCCACAGAGAACCAGAACCACCAGACCTTGCCCAACTACACCCTCAGACCTTTGCACAGTTAAAAATCTTCCTCTACAAAAACAACTCTGTGAAGTTTGCAAGAGGTGACTGCACCATCAGATGCACAGACATCAATGTAAGTACGTAAAAAGCATGAAAAGGTAAAGAAATATTATACCATTAAAATTACATGGCAATTCTTTAGTAACTGACCACAAAACAACAGAAATTTACACAATTTGCCTGAAAAGGAATTCAAAATAATGATCTTAAGGGAACTCAGTGACACACAAAAGAATAAAAATAGAAAATACAATGAAATCAGGAAAACAAATTGCAATTTAGATGAGAAATTCAACAAAGAGATATCATAAATAATTCTCAAACAGAAATGTTGGAGCTGAATAATTCAATCAATAAAATAAAAAATACAACTGACCATTTCAACAGCAGACTAGGTTAAGCAAAAGGAATAACTATGAAGTTGAATATAGGTCAAATGAAATGACCTTTATTTCACTAGAGATGCAGTCAAAAAGAAAATAAAAAGAAAAAGAAGAATTAATCCAGCCTACAGGACTTATGGGATCCCGTTAAGTGAAAAGGTACCCATATTGTGAATGTTTTAGAAAGAAAAGAGTAGTGACAGAAAGCTTATTAATAAAATAAATTCTGAAAATTCCAAAGTTTGGGGAGAGATATGGACATCCAGAACTGGGAAACTCAAAGATTCTCAAACAGATTTGAAGCAAAGATGTCTTCTTTGAGGCATGTTAAATGTCAAATGTCGAAATTCAAATCAAATGTCAAATGTCAAAAGTCAAAAACAATAAATGTTTTTAAAACCGCAAGAGAAAAGTGTCAAATAACATATAAGGAAATATCCATGAGACTATTTGAAGATTTCTCAGTAGAAATCTTGCAGGCCAGGAAAGAATGGAATGACATATTCAAAGCACTGAAAGAAAAAAAAAAACTGTCAACCTAGAATATTATAGCAAGCAAATCTGTACTTCAGAAATGAAGTAAAAATGAAGACTTTTGCAGACAAGTAAAAGCTGAGAGAATTCATTACCACTGGACTTGCCTTACAAGAAATGCTTAAAGAAGTTATTCAAGTGGAAACAGACAATCATTACTATCATGAATTCATATGAAAATATAAAGCTCACTGTTAGAGGTAGTCAAGTCCAGAATACTCTAATACTGTAATGGTGGTGTGGTAAATCATACATACCTCTATTGTGAAGGAAAAGTCAAAATTGTGAAAGATAAGGACATGCAATATAAAAATATGTAAATTTTGGTATCAGAAACGTAACTTGTGGGGAGGATAACATTTTAGAATTTTTAATGCAATAAATATTATCTGTTTAGAATAGATAATAATTATAAGATATTTTATGTAAGCTTATTGAAAAACACAAAACAAAACAAAAAATCTACAGAAAGTATTTGGGTTATAGAAATAAAAATTTAACACTACAGAATACTATTAAGTCACAAAAGTAGACAAGAGAGATAAAAGGGAACAAATGAACTATAAAAGAATGAGAAAACAACAAAATATTCAGTCCTTACTTATAAATAATAACCTTAACTCTCAATGGACTAAATTTTCTAATCAAAAGACATAAAGTGGCTGAATGGATTTTTAAAAAGGCTCACCTATATGACATTCACAAGAAAGCTTTAGGGACACATATAGGTTGGAAGTGACAGGGTGAAAAAAGATATGTCCTACAAATGATAACCGAAAGAGAGGAGTGATGGCTATCCCTATATCTGACAAAACAGACTTCAAGTCAAAAATTATCACAGGCAACAGAAAAGGTTATTATTTAATTATCAAGGGGACGTTTAATCAGGAGGACATGATTACTGTAAATATACATATATTTAGTGTATTTATATATATGTATATACACTAAATGTTGGAACATCTAAATATGTAAAGCAAATATTAATGGAAATTACATACTGGACTTGAATTACACTTTTGGCCAAATGGACCTAGCAACATAGAACTTTTCATCCAACAGCAAGAGAATATACCTTTTTTATCAGTGCACATGAAACATTCTCCAGGCTAGATCATATCTTAGTCCACAAAACAAGTAAGATTGAAATCATATCCATATCATTTCATATGACAATGTTATGAAACTAGAAATCAATGATAGAAGGATTTTAGAAAATTCACAAATGTGGAATTTGTGATTATATGCAAACATCCCCAATAATAATAAAATTCACAAATATGGAATTTGTAAAAATTAAATGGCATTCTCCTAAACAACCAATGGATCAAAGAAGAAATCAAAAGGGGATTAAAAATATCTTGAGACAAATAATGGAAACAAAGCATACTACAACCTATGAAATATAGCATATGCAATTCTAAGAAGGAATTTTATAGGAATAAATGCATACATTAGAAAAGAAGAAGTTCCCAAATATATAGTCTAACATTATTTCTGAAGGAATGAAGAAATAAAAGCAAACCCCAAAAGTAGCAGATAGAAGAAAATAATTACAAATCAGAACAAAAATAAATCAAATGGAGAACAGAAAAACTACAGAAGTAATCCATAAAATGGTTGATTTTTTTTAAATAAACAAAATTGGCAAACTTTTAGGTAGTCTTAAGTTAAAAAAAAAAAGTCTCCAATAAATGAAAAATAAACATGAAGAAATTAAAACAGACACCGCAGAAATGAGATAATATTAAGGGAATATTATGAATAATTACATGCCAACAAATTGGATAACCTAGAGGAAATGGATAAATTCCAACAGAATACAACCTACTAAGAGTAAATCAGGGAAAAAATAGAAAGAGTGAACAGACAAATACAAAGAAATAAATTGAAGCCTTAATCAAAAACTTCCCCAAAAATGAAAAAGTCAGCTCCAGATGACTTTACAGTGTAATTCTACCAAAATTCAAAGAATTAATACCCGTACTACTTATACTCTTCCAAAAAACAGATGTGTCAGAAATACTGCCAAACATATTTTATGAGGTGAACATCACCTTGATACCAAAACCAGGCAAAAACATCACAAGAAACTACAGCCGAATTCCTTTGATGAGCATAAATACAAACATCTCCAATAAAAAAGAGGAGCAAGCATGTTCCAATAACACATCATGACCAAGTGGGATTTGTCTCTGGCATGCAAGCCTGGCTTAAAATATGTAAATCAATAAATGTGATGTACCACATTAGCAAAATGAAAGATTAAAAAACACATGATCATTTCAATTGATGTTGACAAATTTAGAGAGGTAAACACCATTTCTTAATAAAAACTCTCAACATTTTAGGCATAAAAAAGAAAGTTCCTCAACATAATAAAACCATTTATAAAAAACCCACAGCTAATGTTATAATCAGTGGGGGTAAGTTGAAAACTTTTCCACTAAACTTTGATCGAAGGCAAGGATACCCACTCTTATCATGTCTATCTATAGACTCTAAGTACTAGCAAAAGCAATCAGAAAGGAAAAGTAATAATAAACCCTCCAAATTAGAAAGGAAAAAGTGTAATAATTTTTATTTGCAGATAACATGATCTTATATTTTAAAACCCCAAATATTTCACAGATAACCATTAGAAGTGAGAAATTAATTCAGTAAAGTTTCAGAACACAAAATCAATACACAAAATTAGCAGCATTTTAATGTGCTAATTGAAAATGAGTATATTGAAAAATAAATTTTAATATCCCATTTCTTATAGCATCAAAATAATAAATACCCAAGAATAAGAAATTTAAGGAGGTAAAATATTTGCACACTGAAAATTATAAACATTGATAAAAAGAAATTGATGAAGACACAAAAAAGTAAAGATATTTTATGAACATAGTTCAGAAAAAATAATATTGCTAAATTGTCCATACTGCAAAGGAAATCTATACAGACTCAATGCATTGCCTATTAAAGTTCTAATCACATTCTTCACAGAAATAGAAAAAAAAAAAAAAAAAACTTAAAACATCTATGGAATCACACAAGATCCCCAGTAGCCAAAACAATTCTGAGAAAAATAAACAAAGTTTGAGACATCACATTTAACTTATTTAAAATTGTATTATAAAGCTATATTAATCAAAATAATATACTGGCATTAAAAAAAACTGACACACCATTGGAATAAAGCTCAGAAGTGAATTGGAAGAGAGCTCAGAAGTGAATCCAAACATATATGGTCAACTGATTTTTGACAAGGGCCCCAGGAAAACACAATGGAGAAATGATAGCCTCTTCAATAAATAGTGCTGAGAAAATGAAATTTCTACATCCAAAGGAATGAAATTTGACCATTTTAGCATACACAAAAGCAACTGAAAATGGATAAAAGACCCCTAATATAAGAACAGAAACTAAAAACTTCTAGAATAACTCACAAGGGAAAAGCTTTGGCAAAAAGCTCAGGCCAAAAAGGAAAAAATAAATAGAAGTACTCCAAACTGAAAGCTTCCATACAACATGAGGAAATGAGACAGCAGCCTATGGATGGGAAAATATATTTGCAAACCACACATCTAAGAAGGGGGTTAATATTCAAAATTTATGAGGAAGTCATGCATCTCATAAGTGGGAAAATAAATAACCCAATTAAAAAATGAGCAGAAGACCTGAGTAGACATTTCTCCAAGGAAGAATAACAAGTGCCAACAGTTATATGAAAAGGTGCTTAACATCACTAATCATCAGAAAAATGCAAAATAAAACTACTATGAGATACTACCTCACACCAACTAGATGGCTAATAAAAATCAAAAGATAACAAATGTTGCCAAGGGTGTGGAGAAAAGGGAACTCATACTCTGTTGTTGGGAATGTACTTACCGTCATTATAAAAAAGTGTGGTGATTTCTGCAGAAATTAAAAATAGAACTACCATGTGACCCAGCCATTCCTCCTCTGAACATGCACCAAAAGAAAATGAAATCAACACCTCATCAAGATACCTGAACTCCCTTGTTCTTTGCAACATTATTTACAGTAGCCAAGATACAGAAACAACCTAAATATTCAATGACAGGTGAATGGATAAAGAAACAGTGGTACATATGTACACGGAATTTAATCAGCCCTAAAAGGGAACACAGTTTTGGCACTTGCCACCACCTAGACCAATCTTGAGAACAGTATGCTAAGTAAAATATGCTAGATACAGAAAGAAAACTATTGCAGGATCACACTTATATGTTGAATATAATTTTAAAGCTCAAATATACAGAGAGACAGAGAGAACAAAGTAGTAGTTACCAGGGATAGAGTAGAGGGAGGGAATGGAGATACGTGGTTCAAACGATACAAAGTAGCAGGTATGTGGGATGAATAAGTCTAGAGATCTAATGTCCATCAAGAGACATAAAGGTTATAGAATTGTACCATATATGGAATTCATACTAAATGTGATTTTAGCTTCTCTTGCTACAAAAACAAAAATAAATTGGTAACTGTGAGATAATAAATGTTCATTTGTTTCACTGTAGCAACACTTCTACTATCTATGTGTATGTATCCTGTATCACCATGTTATATACCTTAAACATACACAGTAATTTTTTGAAAAGGAAATGTACCTCAATTTTTGCCTTCTTCTAGTGACTTTCTTATGCCTTCAAATTATGAAATGCATATACACAGTTTAAGTAAAATTTTTACTTTTCCTTTAGTTTTCTCTCTGGCCCTTATCTGAGAATACATAGTAACCGCCAACAATATAAAGGTTTTTTTTTTTTTTTTTTTTTTTTTTTTTTTTTTTTTTTTTTGTGATAGAGCCTCGCTCTGTTGCCAAACTGGAGTGCAGTGGTGCGATCTCGGCTCACTGCAACCTCCGCCTCCTGGGTTCAAGTGATTCTTGTGCCTCAGCCTCCGGAGTAGCTGGGATTACAGGCACATGCCACCACACCCAGCTAATTTTTGTATTTTTAGTGGAGACGGGATTTCTCCATGTTGGCCAGGATGGCCTCAATCTCCTGACCTCATGATCTACACGCCTCCGCTCTCATAATTACAGGCATAATTACAGGCATTATAGGCATAAGCCACCGCGCCTGGCCTGTTCTGTTTTGAAATAAAAAATATATAATGTATTTATGCTATTTCAGTTACATAAAATCAAATATTATCTGGCAAAACATTTCTCTAATGAGGATGAATATGTTAATTTTTGAGGTAAGTGGAAAGGTTAAGAAGTGGCATGTGGAACAAAAATAATGCTTTAACTGATTAATAAAGCACCACTTCACCAGCCGCAGTTCACTGTTTTTACGTTGTTAGTTTATTTCCAGTGAGTTTGGAAATTCCTTATTACCATTATTCAGTCAAATATATAAGTATCTAGTTAAAGGTGATTTACACATTCATGAGTGGCTGAATGTTTTCCCTTTTTCTGCTTCTGAAAGTAGCATTTGCTTCTGGATTCCATGCTTTGTGTATACACTCAATGGATAAATTTTTGGTTTATATTTAAGAATATTAACATATTCCAGAAGAAATTTAGAGTAAATCTATCTATACAGACCACCAAACTGAAAAATCATTTTAACTTATGTTCCAGATTTCTGACCCTTATTTAATACAAGAGTATTAAAGTTAATGCAGTTTAATTTCCAAGAAAAAAAATCTTGTAAATCTCTATTTCATTCAGAGTTTTAAAAATGCACCAGAATGTTTGTATTTTTATCAACAATGGCCTAGTTCTGGAATGTCCTATTGAAATCCCTGAGATAGAAAGATTTGATTTATTAATATCATCCTGCTTTTAATGGAAGAGTCGTATTAGTTATCTGACATAGTTCGGCTCTGCTCCCCACCCAAATCTCATCTTGAATTGCAATATCCAGGTGTCCAGGGAGGGATCTGGTGGGAGGTGATTGGATCATATGGGCAGATTCTCCCATGCTGTTCTCATAATAAAGGCGTTTTCATGCGATCTGATGGTTTAAAAGTCTGTGGCAGGCTGGGCATGGTGACTCACGACTGTAATCCCAGCACTTTGGGAGGCCAAAGTGAGTGGATCACGAGTTCAGGAGATCGAGACCATCATGACTAACACGGAGAAGCCCCGTCTCTACTAAAAAATTAGCCGGGTGTGGAGACGGGTTGCTGTAGTCCCAACTACTCAGGAGACTGAGGCAGGAGAACAGTGTGAACCCAGGAGGTGGAACTTGCAGTGATCCAAGATCGCGCCTCTGCACTCCAGCCTGGGTGACAGAGTGCATAGTGAGACTCCGGTTTTTGTTTTTGCTTTGTTTTAAAGTCTATGGCAATTCCCTCTTCACTAACTCTTCTGCCACCTTGGGATAAGGTGCCTGCTTCCCCTTCGCCTTCCACTGTGATTGTAATTTTCCTGAGGCCTCCCCAGCCATGCAGAACTGTGAGTCAACTGAACCTCTTTCAGTCTGGGGTAACGTCTTTATAGCAGTCTGAGGACAGACTAACACATCATCTGTATTAGTCCGTTTTTACACTGCTGATAAAGACATACCCAAGCCTGGGCAATTTACAAAAGAAAGAGGTTTAGTGAACTTACAGTTCCACATGGCTGGGGAGGCCTTACAATCGTGGTAGAAAGTTAAAGTCATGCCTCACAAGGCGGCAGAAAACAGAAGAGGACTTGTGCAGGGAAATTCCCATTTTTAAAAGCATCAGATCTCATGAGACTTATTCAGTATCACGGAAACAGCATGAGAAAGATCCTCCCCCATGATTCAACTACCTCCCACCAGGTTCCTCCCACCCCACGTTGAAATTGTGGGAGTTACAATTC
Organism: Macaca fascicularis; assembly: GCF_037993035.2. NCBI lineage: Eukaryota > Metazoa > Chordata > Mammalia > Primates > Cercopithecidae > Macaca > Macaca fascicularis. The sequence continues at coordinate 56,242,243 of NC_088391.1, read as the reverse complement.
AAGATGTGATTTGGGTGGGGACATAGCATAACCATATCATTATCTTTGCTATTTAATAAAATAACACAAATTTTATTGGTGGGATGGAATCTTGGATGTGGATTGACTGAATCATCTGCTCATGGTCTTCACAATGGGTCAGTCAAGGTATCAGCCAGGGTGGTAATATAATCTGAGGCCCAAGGTTTTCTGCCAACTTCACTGGCTATTGAAAATTCATGAAGTTGTAGGACTGAGGTCCTCAGCTTCTGGAAACTACTTGTTATTCCTTGGCACACGATCCTCTTCACAACATAATAGTTTGCTGTTTATTTCCAAGCTTGGTCTTTTCCCAAAGACCAAGCTTTTACTGGGTTCTCTTTTACTGGGTTCACTTGCTTACTACCTGCTTACATGCTTATGAAAACCATCCAGGATAATTTCCCTGTTGGTTATCTCAAAGTCAATGAATAAGAGATCTTAAATGTATCTGCAAAATCTATTTACTTTCATCATGTAATGTAATCTTGTGCCTGGAATGTATTCCTTCCCATGGGTTCTTGGTCTCACTGACCAAGAATGAAGCTGCAGACCTTCGCGATGAGCGTTACAGCTCTTAAAGATGGTGTGTCCAGAGTTTATGCCTTCAGACATTCAGGTGTGCTGGAGTTTATTACTTTCAGTGGATTCGTGGCCTTACTGACTTCAAGAATGAAGCTGTGGACCTTCGTGGTGAATGTTACAGCTCTTAAGGGTGGTACAGACCTAAAGTGTGAGCAGCAGCAAGATTCACTGTAATGAGCGAAAGAACAAAGCTTCCACACCACAGAAACGGACCAGAGTGTCGCTGCTGCTGGCTGGGGTGGCCAGCTTTTATTCCCTTATTTTGCCCCACCCGCATCCTGCTTATTGGTCCATTTGACAGAGTGCTGATTGCTCCATTTAACCGAGTGCTGATTGGTGCATTTTTACAGAGTGCTGGTTGGTGTGTTTATAATCCTTTAGCTAGACACAGAGCACTGATTGGTGCATTTACAATCCTTTAGCTAGACATAAAGTTATGGAAGTCCCCACCCGACCTAGAAGCCCAGCTGGCTTCACCTCTCAATCTAACTAAGGCATGTATACTATGGGGTGGAAAGTTTGCAGCCACCTTAGAATCCTGCCTCCCATTCAAGTTCAAAAGGAATTTCTAAAACAATAACAATTAAGATAACCATTTAAGGAAGGGAAGTGTGCAAACCAAAGTGTTTATTTTAAGAATGATTACACTGTGTGCTTCTATAATTGAGTGGTCAATTAGACTTTTAATTTTTTCATGTGAACATAATATATATTCCCCCAAAGAGATAAAGTGAATTTCAGGTTTATGGAGAGGGAACAACATTAAATCAAAACACTGTTGTCTCACATTTTTCAATCTGTGAAACAATTTATGGAATAATTTTCTATCCTCTACAAGAAGAAGATATTCATTGAATGCAGTTGGATTTAAATGCAATTAGAAAAGCTCTGATTTATAATGCTACTCAATTTTCTTCCATTATCTGTAAGGAAATACCTTAAAGGTGAAAGGAGAATTCTCAATTAATTTTTCTGTTACATGAACCACATTAACCAGTCTCAGCCTAAAAGCATATAGGGAGCTCGATCAGTTCTGCTTTCTACTACTTGATTCTAAACTAAAATAGCCAGTAAATAATATAGTCTATAGTTTCCTGATTTATCATTGCAATTACCTAATTGAGTTTTCATTGCTCAAGTGTACTTGGTCTGTTGGATGGCACTTCAGAACATGGTTATGTTTCCTGTTACAGTATTCAGCATCTTAGAAGAGCTTATATTATGTAAAATATTTATACGAACACTGTAGTTTACTATAGAATTACACTTCTTATTTTTTAGAAAGATTGATGCATATGCATTATGACATTATTTTTAAAATAAAGATGTGTGGATAAGTGAAAGATATAAAAGAAAAAGTATGCTATAGAGTTGATCTCCAGTAAGATTCACTCCACTATCAGAGTTCATTTTGCTAAACAGCTTTTCAGTAAGTAAATCAGCATTTGAGGATGTCACTATAATTATATATCCCTTAATGTAAAATTTATTCAATATATTTGTCAATTAGTTAGATGGAATTTCAACTTCCAATATTTAACATGCATATGGTGCATACTGCAGTGTGAAACTTAAATCCTTCAGTTTTACTTTACATGATTAACATTTCACCCAGCCTAATCTGGATATTTGGTTTTAAACTTCTGGGATGATCTGTGATGCATGCTTTGAATGAAAAAACAACAGCTTCAACTCTAAGAAGATGATTTTCTTATGATCTTACCACCAGAACTGATCCATCCGCTCTCAATTTATTGCACTTTACAATTCACTTGTATATTTGTATGTGTGTGATTCATTCACATTTTGGCCCCTGCAAACAGCTTTGGTTACCTGTCAAACACAATAAGAAATGCTGTCAGTTTATTCATCTGTTCCTTCATGTAGAGAATTCAGAAGGAGACTGTGGAAACTAGCTATAAACTCCTATTTCTGAAAAATTCCTAGTATTGAATTTCAAAAACTCGAAGAAGCATAAGATCAGCCAAAAGTACAGTATTTCTCTGTGGTTTAAGAACCATATTACATAGTACATATACGTTCTTTCATTAGGTTAAAATTTCAATATAACTAAATAAAATTGATAATCCTCTCATTTATTCTTTATCTCTTCCTTTTTCAAGTACTACACATTACTGTTATGTATCTGTTGCTAAAATGTTCTATGCAAAGTTTAAGTAAGAATATTCCTAAGTAACCAAAAGTTTAATTTCTAATTTCCTGTACCAAAAAGTCGCAAAAGAATAGGGCTCACATTATCTATAGTAAAAAATGTTATTCTTAGAGAAAAATCTTCCTTCCTTAATTCCCTGTATCAGTGACCCTCTCCCAAACCCAGTTGATAGACTAGTTGAGAATGTGGCATACACCATTAACCTGTATGTTTACAAACACTACATTGTAACTTCTCACTAACTTCAAAACCAGCACATAGACTTTTGACTTCTGATGCTGATGATCAACTGTTACTTTTATAGCATTCTTTAAAGGAACTTGCATGCAGTTTTTTTCTGATCCAAGGCCATCTTCAGAGGATTATATAACACCATCCAAGGTTGATCCGGTGAGTATAAAATAACATATCTTTTTACATGGGGTGGAAGATGTATCACTCATTTAATAGATGTATTATATTATATTTGCAACAAAAACAATATGTGAAACATTGTAGCAGTGTCTGTTATTAAAAATAATGATCAGTGACCATATGTTCAACACCATTAAGAAGTGAAAATAAAACTATGAGATACCTATCAGAATGTCTGAATTTAAAAATGTACAACAAACGCAGATGATGGTAATGGTGAGGAGAAAGTTGATTATGCATTTGTTGGTTGTGAAAACGGAAAACGGTTCAACCACTCCGAAAAGCAGTTTGGCAGTTTTTTAAAACTCTATGCATTCAGACTATGACCTGGCAGTTACACCCTTTATCACTTATCTAGGAGAAATAAAACCATGTGTTCCCACAAAAACTTGTACAACAACTTTCATAGAAGCTTTATTAATAATGGCCAAAACTTTGAAACAACCTGGATGTCCTTAAATGGCTAAAGGTTAAACAAACTCCACATACATACCAAGGAATACTACTCACCAGTAAAAAGGAACACACTATTGATGCATTTCATCACATGAATGAATCTCTGGAGAGTTATATTTATTTAAAAAAGAAAATCACAAACAGTTACATATTATGTAATTAGATTTATATATGTTCTTCTAATACTGCAATTGTAGACATGAATAACAAATTAGTAGTTGCCAGGACTTAAGAGATTGGGACATCTCTTTTTTTTTTTTTTTTTTTTTTTTTGAGACGGGGTCTCGCTCTGTCGCCCAGGCTGGAGTGCAGTGGCGCGATCTCAGCTCACTGCAAGCTCCACCTCCCGGGTTTATGCCATTCTCCTGCCTCAGCCTCCCGAGTAGCTGGGACTACAGGCGCCCGCCACCTCGCCAAGCTAGGTTTTTGTATTTTTTAGTAGAGACGGGGTTTCACCGTGTTAGCCAGGATGGTCTCGATCTCCTGACCTCGTGATCCGCCCATCTCGGCCTCCCGAAGTGCTGGGATTACAGGCTTGAGCCACCGCGCCCAGCCGAGATTGGGACATCTCTTAAGAGAAGGGTGAGTTTGGCCATAAAGATATAGCATAAGAGATCCCTGAGGTAATGGAATAGTCCTTTATTTTCAATTGTGGTGGTGAATGCATACATCTATACATGTGTAAAATTGCATTGCACTACATATGCGCAGTAATATGTGTAAAAACTGATGAAATGTAAATAAGCTCTATAGAACAAATATTAATTCCCTTGTGTTGGCATTATACGTAATTATGCAATGTGGTACCACTGCGGGACACTGGGTGAAGGGTAGAAGACAACCCCCTGTACATTTTTAAAACTTCCTATGAACCTGTAATTATTTCAAAAGAAAAATTTAACAATACAAGAAAAAGTATGCAGGAATATACTTAGTTTTTATCCTCTAAAAATGTTAATCTAAGTAGTGAGAAATTTGGTAAGACCAGATATTACAATAAAACATAAAAATATTAAGATAAGAGTATTATGAGAAAATTTAGCATAATGTATTCAATTAAAATTGAATAGGGCTAAAATTTACATTAATGAAAAAAATAGAGCAAACATTTAGTAGTGATTGTCTGCTATGCTATATTTTAGGATTATTCAACATAATATATTTTGGATCCACCATCTGCACCATACTTTACTTCCCTTCTTGACAACCCTTATTTTTCACCAGGTATATTTTCCAACAAAGATAAGCAAAGGAGTCTCAGTGTCTGGGAAAAGGGAATATGGTTTCAAATAAATAATAGCCCAGGGAAGAAAGAGATAATGACTAAAGAAAAAGCCAACCTTTGAAGAGGAAATATAATGCCCTTAAGTTTGTGTAGGAAAAGGAAAGAAGCAAGGAGTGAGAATACAGGCAAATGGTCAATAAGAATTATGTTGGTTGTCTTCACTGTAGGATCATAATTCAGATTAAAGGGCAGTTGAATCATTCACTAGGCTTGGGAAACTTCTTGTGCAATGTAGCTTTCTTCATGTTTCTCAAGATGTAGTTTGGAAAGCCCTGTGTGCCCACATGGCATCTGGACTACAGGGTATCCCATGCCTTGGATTAGAAGTACATGAGAAATTATCATTGGAAAGAAAGAATTAAGAGCACTGTCACAGAGAAAGGTTTTCTCAGTTCTGCAAGGACAGCAACATGCTAACAAAATGGATAGGTCCTAATAGGCCTGCCATTAAGATCAGAAAGTAGTACAAGAACACAAGAAAGGAAGCTGTGTATAGTCCATGACCCTCCAGAGAAGAAATTTTGCTGGAAATCCATGTTGACTGGTAGAGACCAGTTGAGCCAGAGTAAGTAAGAGCTCCGTGTGGCACAAGAGAGATTAAACATCAGTCCTAACATCAGGACTCAAGGATGACTCAGAAGCATACATTCTCGACTGAATTGTGATAAATTCACATATTGAACCTCTAACAGTTAATGTAACTGTATATGGAGATAGAGCCTTTAAGGAGGTTAAATGAGATCATGTGGGTGGGATCCTAATCCCACAGGATGGGTGTCTTTATAAGACATGGATGAGACTCCAGAGAGCTCTCTGTGTCATCAGAAAAAAAGGCCATGGAGGGACACAATGAGAAGATACCTACAAGCCAAAACGTGTGGCCTCCCTAGAAACCAATCCTGGCAATACTTTGATCTTGGATTTCTACCCTTTGGAGAAGTGGAAAAATTCATTTCTGTCGCTTAAGGCATCCAGCCTGTGGCATTTTGTATGGCAGCCCTGGTAAACTAAATACACCAACCTGTAAAAAACTTTCTAATTTTTATATGCACCATACTTTGGAAATTTTTCTTATTAGATAATGAAAGAAAACTTAATGACATTATAAATGATATATAAAATATGTAAGGGAGGTTTCATAGCCAGAACTCTGAATATAAACTTTGAATTGATAAGTTTCTTGACAGAAATTTGATTTAAACCAAAAGGGACTCCTTTTGTTTAAAAAAAAGGTATTTTTAATTTGAACATCAGTTTTCATTAAGAAATGAGTGTGGGAGGGGGCGGAGCAAGATGGCCGAATAGGAACAGCTCCAGTCTCCAACTCCCAGTGTGAACGACACAGAAGACAGGTGATTTCTGGATTTTCAACTGAGGTACTGGATTCATCTCACTCCGGAGTGCCGGACAATCGGTGCTGGTCAGCTGCTGTGGCCCGACCAGCAAGAGCTGAAGCAGGGCGAGGCATCACCTCACCTGGGAAGCGCAAGGGGGAAGGGACTCTCTTTTCCTAGCCAGGGGAACTGAGCCACACAACACCTGGAAAATCGGGTAACTCCCACCCCAATACTGCGCTTTAAGCAAACGGGCACATCAGGAGATTGTATCCCACACCTGGCCGGGAGGGTCCCACGCCCACGGAGCCTCCCTCATTGCTAGCACAGCAGTCTGTGATCTAACCTTAAGTCAGCAGCGAGGCTGGGGGAGGGGCGCCCGCCATTGCTGAGGCTTAAGTAGGTAAACAAAGCTGCTGGGAAGCTCGAACTGGGTGGAGCTCACAGCAGCTCAAGGAAACCTGCCTTTCTCTGTAGACTCCACCTCTGGGGACAGGGCACAACTAAACAACAGCAAAAGCAGCAGAAACCTCTGCAGATGCAAACGACTCTGTCTGACAGCTTTGAAGAGAGCAGTGGATCTCCCAACACGGAGGTTGAGATCTGAGAAGGGACAGACTGCCTGTTCAAGTGGGTCCCTGACCCCTGAGTAGCCTAACTGGGAGACATCCCCCACTAGGGGCAGTCTGACACCCCACACCTCACAGGGTGGAGTACACCCCTGAGAGGAAGCTTCCAAAGTAAGAATCAGACAGGTACACTCACGGTTCAGCGATATTCTATCTTCTGCAGCCTCTGCTGCTGATACCCAGGCAAACAGGTCTGGAGTGGACCTCAAGCAATCTGCAACAGACCTACAGCTGAGGGTCCTGACTGTTAGAAGGAAAACTATCAAACAGGAAGGACACCTACACCAAAACCCCATGAGTACATCACCATCATCAAAGACCAGAGGCAGATAAAACCACAAAGATGGGGAAAAAGCAGGGCAGAAAAGCTGGAAATTCCAAAAATAAGAGCACATCTCCCCCGGCAAAGGAGCGCAGCTCATCGCCAGCAACGGATCAAAGCTGGATGGAGAATGACTTTGACGAGATGAGAGAAGAAGGCTTCAGTCCATCAAACTTCTCACAACTAAAGGAGGAATTATGTACCCAGCGCAAAGAAACTAAAAATCTTGTAAAAAAAGTGGAAGAATTGATAGCTAGAGTAATTAATGCAGAGAAGGTCATAAATGAAATGACAGAGATGAAAACCATGACACGAGAAATACATGACAAATGCACAAGCTTCAGTAAACGACTTGATCAACTGGAAGAAAGAGTATCAGTGATAGAGGATTAAATGAATGAAATGAAGCGAGAAGAGAAACCAAAAGAAAAAAAGAAGAAAAAGGAATGAACAAAGCCTGCAAGAAGTATGGGATTATGTAAAAAGACAAAATCTACGTCTTATTGGGGTGCCTGAAAGTGAGGGGGAAAATGGAACCAAGTTGGAAAACACTCCTCAGGATATCATCCAGGAGAACTTCCCCAACCTAGTAGGGCAGGCCAACATTCAAATTCAGGAAATACAGAGAACGCCACAAAGATACTCCTTGAGAAGAGCAACTCCAAGACACATAATTGCCAGATTCACCAAAGTTGAAATGAAAGTAAAAATCTTAAGGGCAGCCAGAGAGAAAGGTCAGGTTACCCACAAAGGGAAGCCCATCAGACTAACAGCAGATCTCTCGGCAGAAACTCTACAAGCCAGAAGAGAGTGGGGGCCAATATTCAACATTCTTTTTTTTTTTTTTAATTTTTAAAATATTTTATATCGATACATAATGTCTGCATATTCTCGTGGGTGCATGTGATATTTTGTTACATGCATAGAATATATAATGAACAAGTCAGAGTATTTAGTAGATCCATCACCTCCAGTATTTGTTATTTCTTTTTTTTTAAAATTTATTTATTATTATTATACTTTACGTTGTAGGGTACATGTGCATAACGAGCAGGTTTGTTACATATGTATACTTGTGCCATGTTGGTGTGCTACACCCATCAACGCGTCATTTACATTAGGTACAACTCCCAGTGCAATCCCTCCCCCCTCCCCCTCCCCATGATAGGCCCCGGTGTGTGATGTTCCCCTTCCCGAGTCCAAGTGATCTCATTGTTCAGTTCCCACCTATGAGTGAGAACATGCGGTGTTTGGTTTTCTGTTCTTGTGATAGTTTGCTAAGAATGATGGTTTCCAGCTGCATCCATGTCCCTACAAAGGACATAAACTCATCCATTTTTTTAAAAATGGCTGCATAATATTCCATGGTGTATATGTGCCACATTTTCTTAATCCAGTGTGTCACTGATGGACCTTTGGGTTGATTCCAAGTCTTTGCTATTGTGAATAGTGCCGCAATAAACATACGTGTGCATGTGTCTTTATAGCAGCATGATTTATAATCCTTTGGGTATATACCCAGTAATGGGATGGCTGGGTCATATGGTACATCTAGTTCTAGATCCTTGAGGAATCGCCATACTGTTTTCCATAATGGTTGAACTAGTAGTTTACAATCCCACCAACAGTGTAAAAGTGTTCCTATTTCTCCACATCCTCTCCAGCACCTGTTGTTTCCTGACTTTTTAATGATTGCCATTCTAACTGGTGTGAGATGGTATCTCATTGTGGTTTTGATTTGCATTTCTCTGATGGCCAGTGATGATGAGCATGTTTTCATGTGTCTGTTCGCTGTATGAATGTCTTCTTTTGAGAAATGTCTGTTCATATCCTTTGCCCACATTTCGATGGGGTTGTTTGTTTTTTTCTTGTAAATTTATTTGAGTTCTTTGTAGCATCTGGATATTAGCCCTTTGTCAGATGAGTAGATTGCAAAAATTTTCTCCCATTCTGTAGGTTGCCTGTTCACTCTGATGGTAGTTTCTTTTGCTGTGCAGAAGCTCTTTAGTTTAATTAGATCCCATTTGTCAATTTTGGCTTTTGCTGCCATTGCTTTTGGTGTTTTAGACAAGAAGTCTTTGCCCATGCCTATGTCCTGAATGGTACTACCTAGGTTTTCCTCTAGGATTTTTATGGTACTAGGTCTAACATTTAAGTCTCTAATCCATCTTGAATTAATTTTCGTATAAGGAGTAAGGAAAGGATCCAGTTTCAGCTTTCTACTTATGGCTAGCCAATTTTCCCAGCACCATTTATTAAATAGGGAATCCTTTCCCCATTTCTTGTTTCTCTCAGGTTTGTCAAAGATCAGATGGCTGTAGATGTGTGGTATTATTTCTGAGGACTTTGTTCTGTTCCATTGGTCTAGATCTCTGTTTTGGTACCAGTACCATGCTTTTTTGGTTACTGTAGCCTTGTAGTATAGTTTGAAGTCAGGTAGCGTGATGCCTCCAGCTTTGTTCTTTTGACTTAGGATTGTCTTGGAGATGCGGGCTCTTTTTTGGTTCCATATGAACTTTAAAGCAGTTTTTTCCAATTCTGTGAAGAAACTCATTGGTAGCTTGATGGGGATGGCATTGAATCTATAAATAACCTTGGGCAGTATGACCACTTTCAAGATATTAATTCTTCCTCTCCATGAGCATGGTATGTTCTACCATTTGTTTGTGTCCTCTTTTATTTCACTGAGCAGTGGTTTGTAGTTCTCCTTGAAGAGGTCCTTTACATCCCTTGTAAGTTGGATTCCTAGGTATTTTATTCTTTTTGAAGCGATTGTGAATGGAAGTTCATTCCTGATTTGGCTCTCTGTTTGTCTGTTACTGGTGTATAAGAATGCTTGTGATTTTTGCACATTAATTTTGTATCCTAAGACTTTGCTGAAGTTGCTTATCAGCTTAAGGAGATTTTGGGCTGAGACAATGGGGTTTTCTAAATATACAATTATATCATCTGCAAAGAGGCACAATTTGACTTCTTTTCCTAACTGAATACCCTTGATTTCTTTCTCTTGCCTGATTGCCCTAGCCAGAACTTCCAACACTATGTTGAATAGGAGTGGTGAGAGAGGGCATCCCTGTCTTGTGCCAGTTTTCAAAGGGAATTTTTCCAGTTTTTGCCCATTCAGTATGATATTGTCTGTGGGTTTGTCATAAATAGCTCTTATTATTTTGAGGTATGTTCCATCAATACCGAATTTATTGAGCGTTTTTAGCATGAAGGGCTGTTGAATTTTGTCAAAAGCCTTTTCTGCATCTATTGAGATAATCATGTGGTTCTTGTCTTTGGTTCTGTTTATATGCTGGATTATGTTTATTGATTTGTGAATGTTGAACCAGCCTTGCATCCCAGGGATGAAGCCCACTTGATCATGGTGGATAAGCTTTTTGATGTGTTGCTGAATCTGGTTTGCCAGTATTTTATTGAGGATTTTTGCATCGATGTTCATCAGGGATATTGGTCTAAAATTCCCTTTTTTTGTTGTGTCTCTGCCAGGCTTTGGTATCAGGATGATGTTGGCCTCATAAAATGAGTTAGGGAGGATTCCCTCTTTTTCTATTCATTGGAATAGTTTCAGAAGGAATGCTACCAGCTCCTCCTTGTACCTCTGGTAGAATTCAGCTGTGAATCCATCTGGTCCTGGACTTTTTTTGGTTGGTAGGCTATTAATTATTGCCTCAATTTCAGAGCCTACTATTGGTCTATTCAGGGATTCAACTTCTTCCTGGTTTAGTCTTGGAAGAGTGTAAGTGTCCAGGAAATTATCCATTTCTTCTAGATTTTCCAGTTCATTTGCATAGAGGTGTTTATAGTATTCTCTGATGGTAGTTTATATTTCTGTGGGGTCGGTGGTCATATCCCCTTTATCATTTTTAATTGCTTCAATTTCATTATTTTCTCTTTTCTTCTTTATTAGTCTTGCTAGTGGTCTGTCAATTTTGTTGATCTTTTCAAAAAACCAACTCCTGGATTCATGGATTTTTTGGAGGGTTTTTTGTGTCTCTATCTCCTTCAGTTCTGCTCTGATCTTAGTTATTTCTAGCCTTCTGCTAGCTTTCGAATGTGTTTGCTCTTGCTTCTCTAGTTCTTTTAATTGCAATGTTAGAGTGTCAATTTTAGATCTTTCCTGCTTTCTCTTGTGGGCATTTAGTGCTATAAATTTCCATCTACACACTGCTTTAAATGTGTCCCAGAGATTCTGGTATGTTGTATCTTTGTTCTCATTGGTTTCAAAGAACATCTTTATTTCTGCCAATTTTAAACCCAGAATTTCATATCCAGCCAAACTAAGTTTCATAAGCGAAGGAGAAATAAAATCTTTTACAGATTAGCAAATGCTTAGAGATTTTGTCACTGCTAGGCCTGCCTTACAAGAGACCCTGAAGGAAGCACTAAACATGGAAAGGAACAACCAGTACCAGCCATTGCAAAAACATGCCAAATGTAAAGACCATCAAGGCTAGGAAAAAACTGCATCAACTAATGAGCAAAATAACCAGTTAATATCATAATGGCAGGATCAAGTTCACACATAACAATCTTAACCTTAAATGTAAATGGACTAAATGCTCCAATTAAAAGGCACAGACTGGCAAACTGGATAAAGAGTCAAGACCCATCAGTCTGCTGTATTCAGGAGACGCATCTCTCATGCAGAGACATACATAGGCTCAAATTAAAGGGATGGAGGAAGATTTACCAAGCAAATGAAGAACAAAAAAAAGCAGGGGTTGCAATACTAGTCTCTGATAAAATAGACTTTAAACCATCCAAGATCAAAAGAGACAAAGAAGGCCATTACATAATGGTAAAGGGATCAATTCAACAGGAAGAGCTAACTATCCTAAATATATATGCACCCAATACGGGAGCACCCATATTCATAAAACAAGTCCTTAGAGACTTACGAAGAGACTTAGACTCCCATACAATAATAATGGGAGACTTCAACACTCCACTGTCAACATTAGACAGATCAAGGAGACAGAAATTTAACAAGGATATCCAGGAATTGAACTCATCTCTGCAGCAAGCAGACCTAATAGACATCTATAGAACTCTCCACCCCAAATCAACAGAATACACATTCTTCTCAGCACCACATCGCACTTATTCCAAAATTGATCACATAATTGGAAGTAAAGCACTCCTCAGCAAATGTACAAGAACAGAAATTATAACAAACTGTCTCTCAGACCACAGTGCAATCAAACTAGAACTCAGGACTAAGAAACTCAATCCAAACCGCTCAACTACATGGAAACTGAACAACCTGCTCCTGAATTACTACTGGGTACATAACGAAATGAAGGCAGAAATAAAGATGTTCTTTGAAACCAATGAGAACAAAGATACAACATACCAGAATCTCTGGGACACATTTAAAGCAGTGTGTAGAGGGAAATTTATAGCACTAAATGTCCACAAGAGAAAGCTGGAAAGATCTAAAATTGACACTCTAACATCACAATTAAAAGAACTAGAGAAGCAAGAGCAAACACATTCGAAAGCTAGCAGAAGGCAAGAAATAACTAAGATCAGAGCAGAACTGAAGGAGATAGAGACACAAAAAACCCTCCAAAAAATCAATGAATCCAGGAGTTGGTTTTTTGAAAAGATCAACAAAATTCATAGACCGGTAGCAAGACTAACAAGAAAAGAGAGAAGAATCAAATAGACGCAATAAAAAATGATAAAGGGGATATCACCACCGACCCCACAGAAATACAAATTACCATCAGAGAATATGATAAACACCTCTATGCAAATAAACTAGAAAAAATTTCCTGGACACTTACACTCTTCCAAGACTAAAGCAGGAAGAAGTTGAATCCCTGAATAGACCAATAGCAGGCTCTGAAATTGAGGCAATAATTAATAGCCTACCAACCAAAAAAAGTCCAGAACCAGATGGATTCACAGCTGAATTCTACCAGAGGTACAAGGAGGAGCTGGTAGCATTCCTTCTGAAACTATTCCAATCAATAGAAAAAGAGGGAATCCTCCCTAACTCATTTTATGAGGCCAACATCATCCTGATACCAAAGCCTGGCAGAGACACAACAAAAAAAGAGTATTTTAGACCAATATCTCTGATGAACATCGATGCAAAAATCCTCAATAAAATACTGGCAAACCAGATTCAGCAACACATCAAAAAGCTTATCCACCATGATCAAGTGGGCTTCATCCCTGGGATGCAAGGCTGGTTCAACATTCACAAATCAATAAACATAATCCAGCATATAAACAGAACCAAAGACAAGAACCACATGATTATCTCAATAGTTGCAGAAAAGGCTTTTGACAAAATTCAACAGCCCTTCATGCTAAAAACGCTCAATAAATTAGGTATTGATGGAACGTACCTCAAAATAATAAGAGCTATTTATGACAAACCCACAGACAATATCATACTGAATGGGTAAAAACTGGAAAAATTCCCTTTGAAAACTGGCACAAGACAGGGATGCCCTCTCTCACCACTCCTATTCAACATAGTGTTGGAAGTTCTGGCTAGGGCAATCAGGCAAGGGAAAGAAATCAAGGGTATTCAGTTAGGAAAAGAAGAAGTCAAATTGTGCCTCTTTGCAGATGATATGATTGTATATTTAGAAAACCCCATTGTCTCAGCCCAAAATCTCCTTAAGCTGATAAACAACTTCAGCAAAGTCTTAGGATACAAAATTAATATGCAAAAATCACAAGCATTCTTATACAGCAGTAACAGACAAACAGAGAGCCAAATCATGAATGAACTTCCATTCACAATCGCTTCAAAAAGAATAAAATACCTAGGAATCCAACTTACAAGGGATGTAAAGGACCTCTTCAAGGAGAACTACAAACCACTGCTCAGTGAAATAAAAGAGGACACAAACAAATGGTAGAACATACCATGTTCATGGAGAGGAAGAATTAATATCTTGAAAATGGCCATACTGCCCAAGGTTATTTATAGATTCAATGCCATCCCCATCAAGCTACCAATGAGTTTCTTCACAGAATTGGAAAAAAACTGCTTTAAAGTTCATATGGAACCAAAAAAGAGCCCGCATCTCCAAGACAATCCTAAGTCAAAAGAACAAAGCTGGAGGCATCACGCTACCTGACTTCAAACTATACTACAAGGCTACAGTAACCAAAAAAGCATGGTACTGGTACCAAAACAGAGATCTAGACCAATGGAACAGAACAGAGTCCTCAGAAATAATACCACACATCTACAGCCATCTGATCTTTGACAAACCTGAGAGAAACAAGAAATGGGGAAAGGATTCCCTATTTAATAAATGGTGCTGGGAAAATTGGCTAGCCATAAGTAGAAAGCTGAAACTGGATCCTTTCCTTACTCCTTATACGAAAATTAATTCAAGACGGCTTAGAGACTTAAATGTTAGACCTAATACCATAAAAATCCTAGAGGAAATCCTAGGTAGTACCATTCAGGACATAGGCATGGGCAAAGACTTCTTGTCTAAAACACCAAAAGCAATGGCAGCAAAAGCCAAAATTGACAAATGGGATCTAATTAAACTAAAGAGCTTCTGCACAGCAAAAGAAACTACCATCAGAGTGAACAGGCAACCTACAGAATGGGAGAAAATTTTTGCAATCTACTCATCTGACAAAGGGCTAATATACAGAACCTACAAAGAACTCAAATAAATTTACAAGAAAAAAACAAACAACCCCATCGAAATGTGGGCAAAGGATATGAACAGACATTTTTCAAAAGAAGACATTCATACAGCGAACAGACACATGAAAAAATGCTCATCATCACTGGCCATCAGAGAAATGCAAATCAAAACCACAATGAGATACCATCTCACACCAGTTAGAATGGCAATCATTAAAAAGTCAGGAAACAACAGGTGCTGGAGAGGATGTGGAGAAATAGGAACACTTTTACACTGTTGGTGGGATTGTAAACTAGTTCAACCATTATGGAAAACAGTATGGCGATTCCTCAAAGATCTAGAACTAGATGTACCATATGACCCAGCCATCCCGTTACTGGGTATATACCCAAAGGATTATATATCATACTGCTATAAAGACACTTGCACACGTATGTTTATTGCGGCACTATTCACAATAGCAAAGACTTGGAATCACCCAAAGGTCCATCAGTGACACACTGGATTAAGAAAATGTGGCACATATACACCATGGAATACTATGCAGCCATTTTTTTAAAAAAAGGATGAGTTTATGTCCTTTGTAGGGACATGGATGCAGCTGGAAACCATCATTCTTAGCAAACTATCACAAGAACAGAAAACCAAACACTGCATGTTCTCACTCATAGGTGGGAACTGAACAATGATTTCACTTGGACTCGGGAAGGGGAACATCACACACCGGGCCCCATCATGGGGAGAGGGGAGGGGGAAGGGATTGCATTGGGAGTTATACCTGATGTAAATGACGAGTTGATGGGTGCTGACGAGTTGATGGGTGTAGCACACCAACATGGCACAAGTATACATATGTAAGAAAACTGCACTTTATGCACATGTACCCTAGAACTTAAAGTATAAAAATAAAAAAAAAAAAGGAAAGGAGTGTATGTTATGTTAACAGCAATATTAAGATGAGCTCTAGATAGGATCTAAATAGATATTTGGCATAGCTCAGTTGTAGTTTATCAATTTAAATCATATCACCCAATTTTTAACATCTGCAAGAAAAAAAAAATTCATCCCAAAAGGATAAAAATATGCATAGTCTGTAGATTTATTAAAATGATGGTAATTATTTGCCATAAAAAATTATTATAGCCTTTCTATAATTTTTGGATTGTGATATCTTGTACTTTAGTAAAGCTTATGAATATGTAATTCCCCTTAATCTTGTATCATTATTGAGTTTGATATCTTTATAAGTCCTTTATGTTAAATTCATAGTTTGATACTAAATTTCAGATCAATGTAATGGGTCCCAACATTTCCAATCGTTCTTATCAACAAGAATTAGGTTATATATATTATCACATAGTGAACGGAATGGTGTTCTCTAGCACCATCTAGCTTACTTTTCGAGCAACTCGCAGCAACAAAATTTAACTGAAGAATTGGATAACAACTTTAGATAGTATAACTGTGAAGGTCAATGAAGATAGATCAGAATGATTAACAGTATTAATGCCATTTAAAAAATAGTACATGCACACTGTTGCTTTCTCATAGCATTAAGGGATTTTTCTTTTAGTGCTGTCACTATGTCTTAAAAAATCATTTTCTCTGTGCTACCTGCCAGAAATACTTCATTTAAAATTGTAAGAAGATCCACATAATTGCCCTGAGTTGCTGATAAGCTTTAGAACTAATGTATTTTTATATCAATAAAGATTGAGAGCACTATATAAAATAACTCATTAATGTTCATCATCTTTATATCATTAAATACATTTCATTGACATTGCACTGATAGAAAAAGCTAAGCAATATAGAGAGCAGAGAATTCAAGCTTACACTTAGTTTATGAGGACAGGTAGTCATAGGAAAATCACATCTAATGTTTGCCAAGTATCTTCTAGAAGAACATATTTGGATTAATTTCTGTTTGTGATACACTAGAATATTTCCTAGTGGTTTGCATTTAGGTGACATAATTTAAATTTATCGATTCTGTTTGTGGTTGGCCACTTTTCATTTTATTCTACAATACCTTCACGTTGCTATTTAATCTCTATTTGTTTCTAGCCCTGCAAATCTATGTAAGAGAAAACATAGAACTCTGATAAATGCAAAATATGTGCTAGTACAATGTATAAGATCACTTGATGAATGTCAGCCAAAAGAAAATATTAAAGCAAAAGTGATTTTGAAACCAACTTAGGTTGTAAGAAGCTAATAATATGGATATTCAAGCAAATATTTAAATATTTTGATACATTGTATTTATGAGAATGTAATTTAGCTACCTTAGTTTCAGTGAATGCAATAAATTATGTTTCAAATAATTCATCAGTATTTGAATTTATAAAATGTTGTTAAATGAGTACATTTTTCCAATATTCTTTTGAAAAAAGAATCTCTTCCAGATATGGTTGGCTTAAGTTGAAACTTAAAGTGAAATTTAATGGAATTACTCTGGTTACTCCAATTATACAAAATTATAAAATATTAGAATAATTAATCTCAATCTTATTCATTTACTTATTCAACAAGTAATTACTGAATGAATATTATTTATCAGTCACTATTTTACATGGCCAGGATTCATTTGTACTTAATGCAATTAAAGCACTTGATGTGATGCTTTAACGAGCTTATATGTTAGTAAGGAGATACAGACAAATTATATATATAAACATGTGCATGTGTATGTGTGTCATATGTGAGATAGTACTAAGTGCTATGTAGAGAATTAAGTGAAGTGATAGTGATTTTCTTTTGAGATAGTGATTTTTAAAATTTATTTAGATTGGATAGGCAGAAAGATGACATTTAAACAGAAATTTGAAATCATAGAAAAAGGAAGAGATACATTCCAGGAAATCAGAATACCTATTTTGCACTCTTAAGTTGCTAAAAATTTGTCATGTTTGAAAATTACTGCTACAATTTGGGATCATCATAGTAAGTAAAGTAAAGTGTGATGGGATCTATGGTTGGGACCAGATCAAATAAGACTTTCATAAAGAGGGTAAGGAGTTTTGACTTTCATTTCTCTCATCCTCCTTCCTGTCTTCGTTTCTTCCTTCTTTTCTTCCTTCCTTTCTTTTTTCTTTATTATGGTGAACCCTTTGAGAGATGGTGGTGGCTTTTATTAGGATGATAGGACATATATAAGTACATGGGCAGAGTCCATATATGTTTGAACATACTAAAAATATATTTTCTGATTAAATAAATTTGGGAGTGTGTGATTGAGAAAAGTTAAGTATCAAGGGCAACAAAATTCAATTAGGTTTGACAGTTGCTGCTAGTGTTTCTTTAAACATTTAAATGCTAGCATTGCCTTTTACAAAATTGAGAAACGTGGAGATTTAAGTGATGGCAGAATCAATATTCCTGTTTTGCCTTTTTCAATTTTGAGATGTTTGTCTTGTTGAGCCATCAAGTAAGTATTTATTGATAGGAGACTAGTGTTTGAACTAGAAGACAGTGTAGAAAATACAGCTTTTGGAACTATCTGCATATTAATGCAATTTATGCTCTAGAAACAAACCTATAAGCCTTCTTAAAACAATTTCAATCACTGTTTTTATGTGACATGGAAAAGGGAAAATTCTAATTTCTAATTTATATTTTCCTATAAAAATAGCATATTGATTATTGGAAATTTAAAACTAAATAAGAAAAAAAGCAATAGGCCAACATGAATGAGCACAATATTTAGTATCTTGGTGTTGTTTACAGATTTTCTATGCAGAAAAAAAAAAATTATAAAGGTGGAAACTTCATTGTATAACATGATTGCAACTAAAACATCACCAACCACTTTGTTTTCTTTAGTTAGGAAATAACGTTTTAAAATCTAACACTAGCTCCAAAGAACACATCTTTACCCCATTTATCATTTTAAAAATGTCTTTCCCCCATGCTATTAATTTTACAGGATTTCAGACTCAACAACCCAATATATTACATAAGCAGAAGTGATATGTAGCTATAATGACTCATGCTTAGCTAGATACAGTGTACAGAAAAAGCAGCACACAATGCAAAATACCCAAATTGCTATCCTCATCCAAACATTTAGCATTTTCTCTGCTAGCCTGTTTTACAGGGAAGGATGCTACTACTTTCTCTATACTTAATTTAATTTACAATATTTTGCTGATAACCAGACTTTCATATCTCCCCTCATTATCATCTCAGCATCTGTCTTTTTCATTTCTTGATCATTGCCCATAAGGTTAAAAAGTCTATTCTGGAGCAAAGCCTTGTTTTTTGCCCTATGTTCTACCAATGTGAAAACAGCTCCAGAGTCATATCTCCTATTTATATAGAATGCCAAATCCTGTTCCTTTAATTGTCTCAGCTGGGGAGCTAAGAGTGCATAAAACAGCTGGTGGTAACTGAGTACATAGCAGATAGGTAGGGTAGACTCTCCTGCAAAGTGCAATGCTGTACTGAGTCTTTTCAGTTAGGGTTCTTCCCTCTGGAGGAAACCAGCACAACTGGTTCTGTTAAAACTCATTTACTACACACAACCACCTACCAGATGGTAGCCTCTGACACCAGAATGTGCCTGAGGCAGAATTGTGGCTGTACGATGTACATGTAAATGTGATAGGGTAAGGAATTTTTTTTTTTTATAAGCAACTGAGAAAGCATTTAAGAAATGGAGACTGTAACTTCACTCTTCAGAACCAGTGGTGATGTTGCTGTGCTTTGCAGTTAACAGAAAAACTGAGATGCCATTTTGCTCATTTGTACATGTGTTAAAGATCTATTTTAGGTCTTCATTGTTTTTCTGTGAATTTGCAACATGATTTAAAAAACACAATGATACAAAATATTGTACATTTTGTTCATAATGCAATCTTTTGTTTTGGGGAGGCTTCTTTTTCTAAAGCTACGAATTAAGATCACTTTAAAGTTTAATGCTAGTAGAAAGTCACTTTTGGTTTGTCTATTATCTTTGTCCTCATAGTGTACACTTAAAGAATAAGATAAATTCAAGCACTTACAGTCAATTAATTATCAAAAGGTGGCCAAGAAGTCACAGTGGGGAAAGAATAATCTCTCCAACAAAATAGGAAGACTGAAAATCCAAATGCAGAAGAATGAAACTTATACTATACACAAAAATCAACTATAAGTAAATTAAAGATCTAAACTTAAGACCTGAAATTAATCTTCTAGAAGTAAACCTAAAGGAAAAGCTCCCTGACACTGGTGCTGGCAATGATACTTTGGATATCACACCAAAAGCCCAGGCAATAAAAATAAAAATTAACAAGTGGGACTATATTAACCTAAAAAGCTTCTGCACAGCAAAGGAAACAATAAAATGAGAAGGCAACATATGGATGAAGAGAAAGTATTTGCAAACCTTGTATCTAATAAGGGATTAATATCTATGATATAAAAGGACTTCACACACACAATAGCAAAAATAAATAAGTAAATAAATAAAATGAGTCAAGGACCTAAGTGCCCAAGTACAGTGGCACCCATGTGTAACCCTAGCTACTCCAGAGGTTGCGGCAGGATAGTTTGAGTATAGGAGTTTGAGGCCAGCCTGAATAACATAAAAACCCCATGACTTTAAAAAATAAAGAAAGGAAAAATTGAGCAAAGAACATGAGTAGACACATTTTTTTCCAAGGAGGACATGAAAATGTCCAAGTATATTGGTCCAGTCATTTTGGGAAAGAGTATCAAGTTTCCTCAAAAAAAATCTTAAAAATAGAACTACCATATCCGCCATCAATCTTTCTTCTGCGTATATACCCAAAGGAAATGAATTCAGTATGCCCTAGTGATATCTGCACTCTCATGTTCATTCACAATAACTAAGTTGTGAAAACAACCTAAGTGACCATCAATAAATGACTAGATAAATTTTGCTGTATTTACCATGGAATATTATTAAAACTTTAAAAAGATTCATTTGCAACAACATGGATGAGCCTGGAGAACATTATGCTAAGTGCAATAGTGAAATAAACCATGCACAGAGTGAAAAATGATGCATGATCTCATTTATGTGCTGAATCTAAAAAAAAAAATGAATATATAGAACCTGATAGTAGGGCAGTGGTTGTCAGAAGGAGGAAAGGATATGAAGTGGGAAGAAGTGGGAAATAGGGTACAAACTTTCAGTTCTGTAGAATGAATAAGTCTACAAATCTAACATACAGCATGGAGACTGTAGTTAATATTGTTTTGTAGAGTATTTGCTAAAGGAGTAGATTTTAGGTGCTGGTACCACCAAAAGTAAAGGAAAATAAAATGTAGCTATGTTAGGTGATGAATATGTTAATTTGCTTGACTGTAATTACTGTGCATCTATTTTTTTTTTTTTTTTTTTTGCTCATTCCTCTAGAGTCTATCTATATATGTTTTTTCTATTGGTTTAAAAATTAAATTCAAACGTGGATGAATCCTGTGGGATATAAGAAGGTGAGAGAGTTAACAGAAATATCTTAGTGCTGCATTCCATTTTATCAAAAAATACTAATAATAATCCCAGTCAGTTGAGACATTTTTTTTTATTTTGATGGTCTTACTAGTATCATTGCAAATTAAAGGTGAATCTCCCCAAAATGTAACAGATTCCTTATTCATATAAAAAAATAACTTTTGATTATTTTTAGAAGTTCCATAATCTGAAAGAGAATGCATTAAAATTAAAAGAATGCTATAAACTTCTAAAGAATTCAAAATAACTACACTGGGGAAATGGAATTGTTAAAAAAAAAATGGTCTTCTGGTGAGTCATATAGTTTTCTAAAGATAGCTTTTGTTGTTGCTTCTGGAACATCAGAGTATTGGAATTAGGACTCAAAACTTTTGATGGATGATACAAGTCAATGTGTAATACAAGTTATTTGACAAGTGGCTATACGTGCAATAATGTCATCTATTGATTTATTAAATGTATTGATGGTGTACTATGTGCAGAACCTGTTGAAATTCTAAGGGTCTATTGCTAGGCCAAGAGACAAACAGTTAATTAAAAATAATGTATGAATTATAGCTCTGTGGCAGAAATGAAAAGCTGAATGAAATCGTTGAAAATTTTAAAAATAAAAAATAAAAATTTGCCTAAAAGTTTATGACTGTTACATAATATGCATAATGGGGAAACAAGAGGACCAATTCTATAAAAACTTCAGTAAGAAACTCACATTCAGTAAACAGCAAAAACTTACAAATACAGAACAATATGAACAACAAAAAAAATGACAATAGCCAAGTTCCTCCAATTCTCGGCAGCAAATTCATTTGATCTCGGACTGCATGGAAAGTATACACCCATCAATTTGCTTTTATTCAGAGATATTTCTGATCGGAATTTTGCAAGACTGTAGTTTTGGAAATTAGCTTTCAGAATTACATATGCCAGAACAGCATTCTTGGAATTTGTTTTAAAGAGAATGCCTTTGAGATGTTAAAGAAATGCACAATATACACCAACACAAAGTTATTTTCAAATCAAATAATAAAAGATTTCTTCATGTATATTTTATATTCCTACTTAATAATAGAATAATTTATATTTTCACCATATGTCTTTATTATATCAGTCCAGATTATTCTGTTTCTCATGTGATATCAGCCCAATTTCATACACTACACATTGGGGAAATAATAGAGAAAAGTGAAAACATGGTGTTTATAAGCTTGTGATGGTGTCTAGCTAAAAGGACAACTAGGCAGTTTCTCCTGCATATTTACAGAGGGAACAAATGGATTGTTGAATTATTTACTCATTTCTAGCCTACAAACTATATTCAATAATAGATAATGAGGGATGTCATAAAATTTTGTCACAGAAAAGAGCAAACGTGTCAGAGTATGTATATATAAGCACATGTAATAACACTGTCTTATTTGGGACACATTACAGACATGTTAAAGGTGCACACTTTCTTTATATATAAATTAACGTATTTATGAAAATACGTGAAATGCTATCAAGAGTACGTAGTAATAATTATTTTTAATTAAATGCTGAACTTTTAAGAAATAATGTTGAAATAATTTTAAAATTAAAAGAGAATTTGTTATTTGGAGATTTACTTTTCAACAAAAAGAGCTCTACTTTATAATGAAAGCAAAGTAAATTGATACTTCAAAATATTATTTCAGCATATATTAGCATTTTTATGTCTTTCGGTTTTTCTTTTTAAATATATACTCAACTAACTCAACACTTACAGTGATTAATTAGTAGATTGAACTTAGGACACCACAAGTATAGATAATATTTATAATAACTGAGAACTGACATTGGATGAGCTTTATTTAAAAATAATGTTTGTTGATTTTACAAACTATTATATTTACTTATATTTTGTTTTTATTTCTTTTAAAGTTTCTCTTTAATATTCTTTGATAAATTAACATGGCTAATAAGTCTAATATATTAATATAATATAAATAAAAGACCAAATACAATGAATAACTCTCTGTGGACCTTCCACAATTTAATAATATTAGTTTCCAAATTTGAAATACCAGCAAATCATGAAACATTTCTTCCACATAATTTATGGTAAAAATATTAGTTTAAATTCAGTCACATTGTGATAAATATAACTGCAAGTAAACTACATTTTTTAAATATAGATTAGTGTATCACAGAATCAAATTCATATTTACATGTCACACTTTGAATTTTTAAAAAAGAACACAGGAAGACTTTATGGCTAAAAACAATTCTAGTTGATATATATTGAGATTTAACAGATTGCCAGTCCCTTAACTAACTATTGGCAGCACAACAAATTAGACAAAATTTAATATCTAATGATCCTAACTTGTTCAATTTACAGATCATACAAATCAATTTTATCATTTTATAAAGAAACAAACCAAAAACTAGTAAGAACAGTCTTGGACAAACTTACAGAGCCCATAAAACTTATAGACAAGTATAGTAAAACTCCTTGACATAAAGCACAAGGGCTAGCAACAGTGGGAAAGATATATAAGGAAGATGATCTCTTACCACCACTAGGCTGGAAGGAGCAAGGAGATAATGTAATTGATGAAAATTAGAAAGAGGAGGCTAGGGAAGGTCATTTGCCAGTAGCTATGGCCTTTACTCTGCCACCACAAAGTGAACCTAAAGGAAAGAAACTGAAGAAATTAATAACACATCCTTACACTCCTCCCTTCCTCAGATCTACTGCCTGACTTTAGGTGTGACTTACACTAACTGGAAGCAAGGAAGCAATGGAGCCAAATAATATATACAAAACAGTTCAGCATCTAGAGGCAATGTGTAGCATGGTGGAGAGTGATTCTGGACAGGCAAATGCATGATATCTACATTCCCCACCCTTTTGGCCCTCAGCATCTACTCCTTTTCTTTATTAAGGTGAAAATCTTGTATTCCCAATACAGTCTCTTATAATCTATTATGTAATCATAGGTGATATTAATTTGATTATACTTCTTCCTAAAACCTAAATTACTTACTAGGTACACGGCATTCTTTATATAAGGCAGTGGGAAAGGGTTGGTAAAATGAAATGATTTATTAATGTAAAGCATACTGCCATAGTCTTCTTTTTATATTTAGTCATAAGACCTACTATTCTAAACATGTTCAGCTTCTTCCTACTACGTGTTCCCTTTAACTTCTGCAGCCATCTCAGCTGAACAGGACCCTTTTGTTAGTGGAGGAACCCAAATGTTCACTTCCACATTATGTAAGCCCTTGTGAGTATTGTCTTGAGTTTCTGAAGGTGTTGTATTAGGACCTTTGGTGAGGGAGAACTAAAAAGCACCCCAGTGAGTCACATTGGATAGAAAAAAATATATTTTCCCTATTATGAGGCAGTGAACCAATTTTTTTCTGGAAAGTTAGTAGAGCAACCTTCTCCTCTGCTACAGAGTCAGTGGAAGAAGAACCCAAAATGTGCAGGTTACAATCTCAGCTTCTAATTAATCAGACAGGTGATTTGCTTCTCTCAGAGAAGCATTCATCCCTCAGGCACTAGGACCTGAAAATCTCAGGACTCAAAGCAGAATTTCCTCCAGTGAATTGATAGTTGTAACTGTGTGATAATCCAGTCACACCTCTTTCCCTTCATTTCCGTAAACTTTGTCTATGGCAGAGATGCCATTATAAAGAGACTTTGATTTAAGGAATATATCCTAACATGGTAGAGAAACTCTGAAGTGTATGTTCCCTAAATAAACTTGTATTTGGCTGTTTCACCATGTAAGCTGCTTCTGGGTGATGAAGTCTAGTGAAACCAGTGAATTGAGTGGTAATGAACCTATTTTATCTTGCAGTACAGTCAGGTTTGAATAAAGTTATGTCTGTACAACACAAATCTGAAAATAACTTTACTGCTTTTAAAGCATTCAATAATTTTTCATTTCTTCTAAAATGTGGCCCCAAACTTTTAATATAAAATACAAATGTAAGATCAGGTTTTAATCTTCCTTTTTTCTTTTATTGTCTACTAGCATTTTGTAGATTCTCAAAATGTAGCTACATGAGACCTCTTGCTATTTACATTTTTAATGTTTTGGACATTTGGCTATAGTCCTGCATTTCTGAAGATGCCCTAGGTCATATTCATACTTATCCAGTACACATTCTTCAAATTCAATTCAAAGGCTATTTCTTCTAAATTAGCTACGCCTTTACAGCAATTTTATAATTTCTCCCCTTCTGTATCCTTTTGAAAAATCTGCTGAAATATCACTGAGAGCAATCAGTATTACATGTACTGTATCGTTATGCAACTCTGTGGCTCACTTCTGGGTTTAAGCTCCTTGAAGCCAGGGAACCATGGTACTGATACTTTTCAATCGTTATTTGTTGGATTTAAGTTGGCGCAAATTTGTATGTTAGGAAGAACATGATAAAATCATAAATGATGGTCCATCATACTTTATTATTAAGGCTTTCAATTTGTTTTCCATCTTTTCTTCAGGGATCTATGTTATAAGCAGAGTACTTAAGTGGTGCTATTTGCATTTCTGATGTTGTATAATGCACATTTGATTATTCTCTGCTATCAACTTTTGCAGAAGTGGCTGCTCCAAGTAGAGAGGGAAAACATCTTCAAAGTCTCCTGCTGACTTAGCAAACACTGTAAATACTTTTGAATAGGTTACTGAGTACTTAGAACTTATTTGTTATCAATGATGATTAAATCAGCAAACATGTATTAAAATGTGGGTAAACCTACAGTTTAATAGGATAATAGCATCTTACTGTGAGAGTGGGGATCGTAACTACTTTCAGTGTTTTAAAGTATGTGTAACCAGTTAGTTTTGTAATAAAGTTTGCAAGCTATGAAAGCGTTAAAAATGTGAAAACTATTTTTAAAACTCCAGATAATTGTTCAAAAATATTCATTTGTATGTATTTTCTCTGAGTTTGTTACATTACAAAGTGTTCACTCAGTAACTATGTGAAGCTGAAAACTGAAAATTTCAGTTTCCAAAAGTATGCTGAAAATTCCTACTTATTTTCAGTAGATACTAATAACTTGTTGGGAAATAATGCAAATTGGTTGGATATTGTAATTTTATTAGCAATAATTAAGACAATAATGTCCACAAATTTAGGGTAAACCAAAAGTTTATTTTTTAGGATAATATTATGGCTTTGTGTAATTTTTATTACAATTTAAACCTAATGTCTTATGTAATCATGGAATTAAATATGGAGCTGCATCAAATATTTGCTGTCGCCTCAACTTTCAAAGCATAACTAGTAGTATAAATGTGCTGGATATTAGAAAAATAGTTTGCTCATTCATCTGATTATTCATCAATCTTTTATTGCTTTTTATACTCATTCAACAAATAATGTATTATGCAGGAGCATTTGAAGAATCTCTGGGAACATACTGATAAACAAAACACTGATAGCCCTTCAGAATGCTTACTGTTAATGGAGAATCTAAACAAAGTACTACAGAATAGCTACTTAGATGAATGAATGGATGGATACATACATACATACATAATAGTTAAGTAGATTAGTTAATGTGAAGACAAATTGAAGATAAAATTAATGAGTATAACAGAAATATCTAATTGGAATTGAGATTCAGATTAGGTATATTTGAAAAATGAAAAGCTATGAAAGGTAACCCAGTAACCAATGGGAAGGGCATCCCAAGGAAAGGAAGGAATGCTTGCTTTGGTGTGATGAATATTTTACTGTGTTCAAGGAATTGGAATAAAAAATATATAACTAGTTTAATGAAGGCAAAAGTGGAAGCAAGAGAGACTAGATCTGAAAGTAAGGCACGTATAGAAAATGGTAAAGAGGAAACATGTAGACTTTGTGAATTTGCCTAATTGGTATGGAAAATTATTGAGTTGTT
This sequence comes from Macaca fascicularis, assembly GCF_037993035.2. Lineage (NCBI taxonomy): Eukaryota > Metazoa > Chordata > Mammalia > Primates > Cercopithecidae > Macaca > Macaca fascicularis. The sequence continues at coordinate 56,215,037 of NC_088391.1, read as the reverse complement.
TGTATCACAGAATGGTTGCAGTATTATGATTATTGAAAAATCACTACAGAGAAAATTTAGACACTGAACTTTGGTGCTAAGAATGGAACAAGGGAGACATGTAGAGGCTTCAGGTCGTGCACAATGATAGTGGCTATACTAAGATGGTGACGGGGTTAGAAAAAATAGTGGATGTATGTGATATTTATCCAAGATGTTAGATACGTATAAAATGGTAATATTTTGAATACCAAAGTAGGGAGAAAATGGACAGATAAGATTATTCAAATATAATCAATCCCCTAGCTTTTAGGAAAAACTAATTCGTTAGATGAAATAAAATTTATTGAAATGAAGAGACAGGAATTCTAAACACAGACTAAATTGCTTCACTAAATTGTTAGAAGTTAGGTTGTAAGACTGGAATGGGGAAGCGGTAGGACGGGAGATGAGTCATTCGTTCAATTCTGAAGATATTAATCTTAAGGTGGCTAAGAACATATGTATGATGGACAATGCAATATTGCATTTGAATATATGGATCTGGATTGTTACAAATAGAAAACATCATTTTGATAGATGATACCAGATGGTTTAAAAGACATGTAAATAAATTTATCTAGAGACAGAGTGGACATGATAAAACAGAGTGTGGAAATGAGTTTGTCTAGTATTGATACAACAGGTTGAATAGTTAGAGCTATGAAATGATAGAGAGGAAATATGTAATCTGATGAATATTAAGAAAAGAAAGTATTTCAATAGAAATATTAATTGAATTGTGGGATGTCAAGCTAATTGACTAAATATCTTAAAAATAATTTAAATGTTAAGATTATTGATTTGTTTATATTTCGTGGAAAGATATATAATTTGCCTGCATGTATTATGCCTAAAATTAAAACTAAAGAGGATTTAAAATATTAATGAGTTACATTGCATCAATAGATTTTAAAAGAGAATCCTTAGAGAAAAATAAACTTGCATGTGAGTTTCCTTATAAAATGAAACTGATCTATAGCATTAATTAAATTTAGAAATTGTTTATGTTATAATCAGTCTTTACAGAATGTACAGCATTGCATGAACTTATGAAAAGGGAATAATACATGGGTCATTATCAATTTTGTTAAATAAGTATGGTATAATAACCTGTTGGATTTTAATGATCATATTTAGAGATAACGAGATTCAGAGTTAAAACTGGCATTAAATGGTTTATAACAGGTAAACTCCTGAAATTCTTCAATGTATAAAATTAGACTTAAATTTGTTAAAGTCTTAATGACATTCAGAACAAAAGAAATGTCCTTTGATCCATAACCACTCCATGTTTTGCTTCAAATGCATTTATGTTTAATAGCAATTACTTGAATCAAAGCAAAATTAATCCTCATTTCATCTGAAGTTAAAAAGCACCTGTGCGGCTTTTACAAATTCAAATATCGAGATATATAGAATTCTGTTTCCTACCTACTCCATTATTTCAGGATTCTCTAGAAAAGCTCCAGTCTTACAAAAGCAGCTGCTTGTATTTAGCGATAATCCTCTGTACTATTAGTTTTGTCTTTTGGGAAAGGAAATTGATTACCTGACCTTAACGTAGTGAAGATTCTGTGTGTGTCTTTCTCTCTGCCTCAGACAGTAAATCAGTTATGTAAACAGTGAAAAATAATTAAGAGTACAATGATGGTTTTAGTTTTGTTAGAAAAACTGATAGAAGGCCAAAATAAATAAATAAATAAGACTTTCATTGGTTTGTTTTTATTTTCCCTAGCAGGTTACAAATTCACAGGCTGCTGCCTTAAATAATGCATTTTTTGGTGAGTTTTTGAAAACTTGTAAGCACATTTGTAAAATTTGTAGCAAAGAGAGCTGATGGGTAGAGGGGTGACATTAAATAGGTTTACATATCATGATGCCTATGTCCTTATTTCAATTGAAAAAGTGCTTTTCAGCTTGGAAACTCTTTCCATTCATAACCTCAACAAAACAGACCAAATATAAACAATAAACTGAACATTTTCTCTTCATTATACTTGGTTAAAGTTGTTCATTAATCTATTAGTTATGAAGAATTAAAGTTAGTGTCAATGTTCCTTTGAATGCTTTAATTATTTGCAAAACAGAATTAACATTGTTCTCAAATTGAATCAAAAGTCAGTGATAATTTACAAATACTATTGTTTCTTGTCCTTACAATAATTTATTGATGTCCCTTAAAACCTTATGAAAGAGTGTAACAGACCACTGAGAAAAATTCTATCACTCCAGAAAAGACAGGTAGTCCTTCCAGTAAGTGCTCACGGCCAGCCTGGGCAATGACTTAGTTACTTTCTGGATCATAAAGAAAATGCAAGTGAAAAAACAAAACAAAACAAAACAAAACAAAGAACCTCATGAAGAAAAGATTAAGGTTGTGAATTCTCAGGGGTATGTGTAGAAAATAGACACCATACCTATTTTCTAAGACTGATACACACACATACACACGCACACACACACACACACACTGCCATGTTGTTTCACAGTTTTTCTTTGAAAATGTGTGGTTTTTATTCCCCAAGTTTACCTTTTCTTTAAAATATTTGTAGTCTTCTAAACCTGTTTTTGTTGTTGTTGTTGTTGCTATTGTTGTTTTAAAGTCCTCCCTTTTCACTTGACATGGACCAGAAGCTTTATTTCCTCCTCTTTCATTTAGCCATTAGAAGCAGAATCTAGTATCCACAACACGAACCATATCCCCAGAGCTTCTTAACGCTCTGAGTTCAACAATCACTTTATTTTAGGTCTCTCTGCAGATTCCTCTTTCTTTCTAATTTGTTTAGGTATGCAACTTAAAGAGTGTTTGCCTTAACCAACATTTGCTTTATACAAATATTACTAGTATTTATAAACAAAGAGTTTCAAAACATGTGGTTTGCTATATTGTTTAAAGCAGAAGTCAGACTATAAATAACATTATAGAATCTTTCACACCATTTTTTAATATAAAATTTATCTTGTTTCTTTGTGGGTTTTATTCCCTTTATTCCTTTTAGGATACATTTTCGTTTCTAAATGTTTTGAAGAATATTGGAGTTTTCACTGTTTTTTTTAATATATCATAGATTTTTAAAATACATTAGTTTATAATTTTGAATTTTATTATCCATTAACATTGGAAAGCTCATTATTTGGCTAGGTTATCTTTAAAGTAATATTTGTAATTTATCCATCAATATTTTCTAAATTGTTTTTATATATATCTTATTGTTATGGTTGATGGGATATTTATTTTATTGTAATTTCTAATTAGTTACTGCAATTTTATGATTCATCTCTTACTTTTGTATGCTTATTCTCTATCCATAAAAATTATTTTTAAATACTTTTGACATACTATAGACAATAATATTTTCTGTAAATGATATTTTTCTTTTTTTTGATACTTGTGATTCTCATTTCTCTTTACTTACCTTATGGAATTAACTATGGCTTCCAGTATAATGTAAAATGATTGGGATATAGCAATTTTTCTTTTCCTTTTTTTTTTTTTTTGTTTGTTTTTTGTTTTGTTTTGTTTTGTTTTTGAGATGGAGTCTCGCTCTGTAACCCAGGTTGGAGTGCAGTAGGGCGATCTCAGCTCACTGCAATCTCCACCTCCCGTATTTAAGCAATTCCTCTGCCTCAGCCTCCTGACTGGCTCTGGGACTACAGGTGTGCTCCACCACCTTGACTTTTATCTTTCTATTATTTGTGTTTATTCAGTTAAAATAGTAGATTTTATTAATAGATACTTGAATATTTAGCCATTCTTGACTTCTTAGGAAACACAGTGTGAATTTGATGCTAGTGAATTTTAAGAAGGTTAAAACACTTCTGGTCCTTCATCTAAATAATTGGGAAAAAAGAATTTTGGTTGCTCGATTATGAATGTATAATCCAAGGAAACCAAATCCTCATTATATTACTGAGAAACACTGCTTAGGATATCGTGGCTTATTTTTCATAGCCATGTGGATTTGCTAATTCTCTCAGAAAAAATTAATCAAACTTCCTCTTGGGGGATATACACTGCTGGAAAATCTGAAGTAGTCCCATTAAGACATTTTGTGGAGATCTTTGAAATATGGAGGAGCTACTATCTTTGAATTTATCATGTTCTTTTACTAGACTTCTGACTTGCTTTTCTACTTCCAATATTGTCAGGCTTATTTGTATATTTATATATTTTAAAACAAGCTGGAGTCTAATTCTAATTTAAATTTGGTTTGTCTAACAGGTTTTGATACTCAGTACTTCATTAAAATTTAGATCTAAGTGTTTTAAAATAATTGTTGTGATTATTCTCTACTCTTGTTTGTGGCCATTTTATTTCAATTTTAATTATGGTGATTTTTAGATTATATTTATCTTTCTATTTTGAGTTTATTTGCATATAGGCAGGTTACTGTGTCCTGGTGGTTATATATATATTATATATATATTATATAGAGAGAATATATATTCTATTTGTTATTAAGAATAACATTTATTATTTATTTGTTGTATACAGAAGTCACCCATTCACCAAATATATATTTATACATCACTTACTATATGTCAGGTTCTTTCCTAAGAACTAAGAATATGGAAGTCAATCAAACAGATTAAAATCCCTATTTAAATTAGTTTTAGGGTAATACATAAGATTAAAGGAGCAAAATATAGTGTGTCTTAAATTATTATAAGGGAGAATATAAAATACAGCAAGATAAGGAAAAATATAAAGAACTGTGAAGGGCCTGAATTCTATCCTACTTGCAACTCAACATACTAGTTTTCCACAATATCATGGACTGAAGTGGTGAGACTAGCAGGTAAGAGATAAATGGCATTATTACTGATGACACAAAAAGGAGAAAGAACATCAGCACATTTGCCTCGGTTATTCTTGACTCCAAGTCCCAGAGGGATAATGCTAATCATTGTGGCAAGATACCTGTATATGCCTTTTGTTACATTGCAGAAGAGAAACCCTGAGTATAAAAAAATGAGTATTTAATAATAGACAGTAAGAAACCTGTCATTTGTTCTGAATAAAATACAATGTCTATTTTCCAAGACTGTCCAGTATATAAACACACTAGAGAAGATAGTCCAAAACAAGAGACCATCGGGCCTTTGTTCACTAGACATACAGAATTGCAAAAGACTGAAGCATCTCCTAAAAATATTCACTCCTTGTCCCTACATGATTTTGGCTTTAGTTGAATTGTCATGTGTAAAATGCTCTAGGACATTCTAATTTATCTGACCAATAGAGGCTGGGACAAATTTTGTTCCAATTGGCTCATACAGAATTTAATTATGGCTATCATCCATAGGACTCTAAGCAGCAGGATAACTTCCCAAAAGGAAATTCATCAATAAACTAACTTTAGCGTAATTATGGGTAAATTGTCCTACTTATCATCCTACTGATTTACTTGTGGTGTTTCCTCAAATATTTGCAAGTTTTTTAATAGCCACCTTTAATTAAGGTACATGTCACCATGGTTTTAGGAAGGAAGTGAATTAATCCTCAAGGTTAATTCTAGGTAAGAAACAAAGTTCCAGGAGCACATGGTGTGAATAAAAAGAAAATATTGTTTACAATTATTAGGGGCCTCCAAGTAGTACCTACAACTGCCAAGAGGAACATGGTGACAACGCCTACAATATGACCTTCAAGATGGATGGCAGATCTTGGGGCCCTTGATTCCGTTGAATAATTGAGAGTAGTTCTTCTTTTTAAAATAAATGCCTAAGGGTAGTTATCCCATTCTGCAGAACATGCCCATATCAACAACCCAATGCCGTTTATTCATCCCATGAAAAGGTTGAGAAAGGGTTATGAGAATAAGAGTAGAAAGGGCATCCAGAGGTATTGTCAGGCATTTGACATGGAAGGTACAGGAGCTAGGGCCATCCTTTTCTATTTCTGAAAGAATACTTTCTAAGATTAAAGAAAAATGGGGGTGACAATATTTTAATACTCACACATCAACTTTTTATCAAGGTGTGGGAGAAAGAAGGGCATTCTTATAAAACTTACAGAGACTAATTATGTTTCCCCCTTTGGCCTGGAGTAGGAATACTTACTGACTGGAATATTCAACAAGTGGTCATTATCCTTATGATCCTAGATCATTCCCATCCAAAAAAGCAAACCATGTGACTAAATTTGAATTAAATTTGAAAACTCAGGCCAGCATGAAATGTATGTTAAAAGAGGGTTAGAGGGAGAAGAATTATGCCCAGAAATAGCAGATCAGAAAACGTAATTTTCCAAAAAGGCTGTATGAACCCACTTACAGTTTTTCATGATTAACTAAAAAGTAGCAAATAGGTTAAGATCCATTTCTAGGAATAGTTGCATGTGTTGGCCAAACTGCATTACTAAGGTCCCTGGAGGAAATTAGGGAGTTAGAGTCAGAAATGTTTTTGAGTCAGTTTTTGAGAAGGTTGCTCTAATGCTCAGCAAATTTACATAATTGTGAATGAGGCAGACTGTGAAAAAAACATCAAATCTTTTGATAATTTTGAGTGCTTATGAATTAAAAGGCACACATTGGCAGTTTGGAAATGGTATGAAGCGTCAAAAGCATAGCAAAATTTAGTATTAAGGGCCATAAAAGTAGAGTTAACTTATCAGGATGGAAAAAGAACACTGTAACTTGAACAGTTTCAAAATATTGGTGTAATGCCACTGACAGCCTCAAGAGGGAGTCAGAATTTTGAGGCAATCAATCCTCCATAAAGGAGCACAGCTCATACCCCATGTTATGTGGCCTCCTTATTAAGAGATGAACTCCCATTCTCTAGGTTGCCTGTTCACTCTGACGGTAGTTTATTTAGCTATGCAGAAGCTCTTTAGTTTAATTAGATCCCATTTGTCAATTTTGGCTTTTGTTGCCATTGCTTTTGGTGTTTTAGATATGAAGTCCTTGCCCATGCCTATGTCCTGAATGGTATTACCTAGGTTTTCTTTTAGGGTTTTTATGGTTTTAGGTCTAACATTTAACTCTGTAATCCATCTTGAATTAATTTTCGTATAAGGAGTAAGGAAAAGATCCAGTTTCAGTTTTCTACTTATGGCTAGCCAATTTTCTCAGCACCATTTATTTAACAGGGCATCCTTTCCCCATTTCTTGTTTTTGTCAGGTTTGTCAAAGATCAGATGGTTGTCAATGTGTGGTATTATTTCTGAGGGCTCTGTTCTGTTCAATTGGTCTATATCTCTGTTTTGGTACCAGTACCATGCAATCTACTCATCTGACAAAGGGCTAATATCCAGAACCTACAAAGAACTCAAACAAATTTACGAGAACAAAACAACCCCATCAAAAAGTGGGCAAAGGATATGAACAGACATTTCTCAAAAGAAGACATGCATACACCCAACAGGCACATGAAAAAATGCTCGTCATCACTGGCCATCAGAGAAATGCAAATCAAAACCACAATGAGATACCATCTCACACCAGTTAGAATGGCAATCATTAAAAAGTCAGGAAACAACAGGTGCTGGAGAGGATGTGGAGAAATAGGAACACTTTTACACTGTTGGTGGGATTGTAAACTGGTTCAACCATTGTGGAAAACAGTATGGCGATTCCTCAAGGATCTAGAACTAGAAATACCATATGACCCAGCCATCCCATTACTGAGTATATACTCAAAGGAGTATAAATCATGCTGCTATAAAGACACATGCACACGTATGTTTATTGTGGCACTATTCACAATAACAAAGACTTGGAATCAACCCAAATGTCCATCAGTGACAGACTGGATTAAGAAAATGTGGCACATATACACCATAGAATACTATGCAGCCATCAAAAAGGATGAGTTTGTGTCCTTTGTAGGGACATGGGTGCAGCTGGAAACCATCATTCTCAGCAAACTATCGGAAGAACAGAAAACCAAACACCGCATGTTCTCACTCATAGGTGGGAATTGAACAATGAGATCACTTGGACTCTGGAAGGGGAACGTCACACACCGGGGCCTATTATGGGGAGGGGGGAGGTGGGAGGGATCACACTGGGAGTTATACCTGATGTTAAATGACGAGTTGATGGGTGCAGCACACCAACATGGCACAAGTATACATATGTAACAAACCCACACGTTGTGCACATGTACCCTAGAACTTAAAGTATGGTTAAAAAAAAAAAAAAAATACAAAAAAAAAAAAACCCAGAGATGAACTACTCAAATTCAGTAGAAGCTACAAGTTTGACATGTACTAATCACCACCTCATAACAAACATGTAGTACTTTAATTTGTGTCTATCTGTAATGGTGATGTATTGCTCATCTGGTACAAAAATGGATGCAGGTAGATGGGGGCAATAAACCAGTGCAGGCCCTATAAGCAGATTGATTGTAGTGGGTATAATCAGAGAATGGGCTCTCACTGCTGGCTTCTACATGAGTGACCCAGAGAGTACAATCAGCAGTTGTGATTTGCTTCCACAGTTCATAGGCCCCAAAGTGAGATGCATTTAACATGCCAACCTACAGTTTCTGAAGTAAAAGACCAAAGAGCTAGTCCATTAGCAATATTCCATAGGTCAGTACAAGTATAACAAAATTCATCAAGGAGAGTATTGGGCAGTGCTATGAAAAAAATTAGTCTTAAATCCTGCCCATTGAACAGAGAAAAAAAGTATCTCCATTCAGTTCTTCATGAATGACACTGAGGTTAAAAAGCATCACCAGCTCGGGGATCACCATTGAATTTCAGTTTAGTTGAAACATGAGTGAATCAGGTTGAAGCATTTAGGGGAACTTTTATGAATTGTGGACCCCATTTAGCTAGGAGATTTTTCTTCAGAGAGTAGAATGAGGATTTCAGTTCCCACAAAGAACTAGCTGCCAATTTTTAATATCAAGTGGTGATGGAGTAGGGCCCAGGAACGCTGCATTTTTAAATGTACCATTTACGTTTGACAAATGAGGTTTGTTGGGACTTCCCACTTTGTTAGTCATAGAGTCTGAGTTGGCTCACCCCAAAATATCAGATTAGAGACTCAGAGTTCTCTAGGAGTCAGACATTTTCTTTTTACAAAAGCCCAGTAGCAAGCGAATAGCTGTTTATAAAACACAGTTTACCTGGTAATCATGCTAGAGAAATGACAGGTCTAAAATCCAAAGGAGCCACCTTAGGTGGAGTATATCTTCCTTTGCCAGGGGCTCTAATCAGCAAAATGATTAGTCACACAGGCTTGTAGCTCAAGATATCATCAGGGTTGCATGTCCCCAACAATAGACTCCACAGCTTTCTGGATATTTTCCAATGAAGCCTGTTGATTTGGACCCTATTCAATAAATACTGATTTATGAATTAGCAAATATCCAAAAAAACAAACAAGGATGCCCAAGTGATGCACTTAGTGTCTTCAGTCCTTGACTTCAATATGGTTCTGGGCCTCCCTTTTTACCTGTGGGGAGTTGAGGGGACAGCAGTTTTTCCTTGACTGCCAGAGGGATAGAGCTTTGTAAATCTTCTCACATAATCCAAAGAAAATTTATTTGGTGAACAGGCCCCTGAATTTTGTCAGAAACTGTCACCTCTGTCTGCTGGCAGAGGTTTGCTAACAAAGCAATCAGGTTGATGAAACTGAGGCTTCTGACTTGGCATCATCTATAAGTGAGATCTTCAGACAGCAGAGGTAAAGATACTAATGGTACATCCTGATTTAACAAAGGTGGTGGAAAGGGATTCCAAGAGAGTTTGTCTCCCTAACACTTTTCTACATTCAGCTCTTCATTATCAAGAAAATACTCTCTGGCACTTTGGGTACAAATATTTAACTAATTGAATTCTATTATGCACTCAAATGTAGAAGCAACAATAGTATATTTGTGTGGTATAAAGGGCCTCCAACACAAGACCATGATAGGCTCCATTCTCTACTGTGAATTTGCCCAAAACCCATCCATTTAATTCAGACACCTCTGCCCCATGACTCAAGGCAGGATTTTGACTTTGGCGCCTGTGAGAAACAAACTCACTTGTCCAAACCCAAAGAATGGACTCAGAGGTCCGGAAAACAGCAAAAGTTAGACTTTTAATGATGGTCTTGCAAGATCAGGCGTCTGATGAGCAGGCACACCCAGCATAATTTCAACAAGCAATTTATCCCCTAGTGTGCAGGTCTCTTTCCCAATTCTTCATAGAGTGAGTACTGTGGGGTCACGATCTTTCCAGATGTCGCTTATTGATTGTTGGGTAGGGGCTTTAGGTATTCTTTTTAGGGTTTTCTTGCTGCATTTTGTTGCAGCCCACAATGTATTGCAATCCTAGTTAATCCTAGTTAGCTCAGGGACTTTTCAAGTAGTTGACTTATGACTTAAGAAGCTGGGCAGACTGATAAGAACAGACAAAATGAGCTATTTTGCAGGCTTGAAACTTTTATCTTAGACTAAGCTTGTTTCATTCAGGTGTGGTGGTGGGGGGGGAAGGGGAGAGGCCCACAAGCAGGCATTGGTTTTCTATTCAGGGGCTTAATACACCCTGTTTTTTCTGTAGTTTGCTGACCTAAGCCAATTCAAGGTACTTTGTCTTGGAAATGGACCACTGTATGCATTATTTTCTTCAGTGCCTGACTCTAACAGAGGGATAGATATTTTATTTGTGCTTCTCTCCAAAGCTACTCAGTATATGCAAAGAGGTGTGTATGATTTTCAGTCTTTGCTGTGGACACTGAGTCTTTGGCTCCAACTCTAATCATCTTTTTCCTTAAAGCATATTAGTTCAGGATAGAGGAAGAGAAAGAAGTCAGGAGTGCAGAGGAGCATAGTTTCTTTGTAGTAAGGCTTACAGTGGCATTCCAAAATTCCATATTAACAAAGCCTAACAAAAAGTTTTATGGGTCCACTTTCAGTATTACAGAGCATGGCAAAAATGATAGATTTGGAGCAAAAAGACACTAAATAAATAACTGGCGTGATCTAACCCGTTGGCTACTCAACTGACATAGGTAGCATTCTTCAAACCCAACAAGAAACAGCTATTCCTCTTTCAGGTATAGATAGCTTCATCTTCTTCCAATAATGAGAAGGCTAATATTTTCAGTAGTCATTATATCCATCTCTAGTTATGTTAATTACTCCTCAATTTTTCTCAGTGAACTACTGAACATAGATATGGTGCAAATAATAAAGCTAACTTGTGAAGATAGCTTCTAACAAATTGTTTTTAAAATAAAAATGCACAGAAGTACAGAAAATAAAAACATTTTACATGTATACACACATATAACAAGCAAAGAGAAAATAAGAAAAGCTCTTAGGTTGTTATTACGATGTCAAGGTTAATATTTACGACTTATTTCTTCTTCTATCCATTCCGTATTTTTCTTGTCCAGGTTTATTCCCTTGTGGAGTTACAGAAATGATTTTTGAATGGTCTGGCTTCTCAAAATTTTTCTCTTTGTTAGATGCTATAGTTTTCCATTAATCTGTACTATTGATAATGTAAGTACAAAGAGGCACCTTCAGAGAATTTTCTGGTTTCCAGACATATTCTTTCTTTTGGCTTGACTGATTCTCTACACAACATATCTATTTGCCATGGACACTTTGAATATTATTACATAGTTTGGAAAATAATGTTCAATTGAGAGTAAAGCTTGCATTGCAGCCTGGACTTGCTTCAGAGCCTTCTCTTGCTCTGGTTGCTGCTTGCAATTGGTGGTCTCATGAGTGACTTTGTGATGAGTCGAAGTCTCAAAAGTCTTACTGTATTATATTGACAGGTACAAAAACTTTTCTTGACTATAAAGATGTGCTTCAGACCACTGAAACCCAGGAATTTTATGTAGCTAACAGGCCTCTGAGGTTTTATGGTATTTATTTTTCAACACTATTTCAAAGGGTGGAAACTTCTTTTGTAAAGCATAATATAATAAATACTTTATTTTTTTTTATTTTTTTTTTTTTGTGGATCAAGCTGATTTTTTTTGTTTGTTTGTTTGTTTTTGTTTTTGTTTTTTTATTATTATTTTTTATTTATTATTATTATTGTACTTTAAGTTGTAGGGTACATGTGCATAATGTGCAGGTTTGTTACATATGTATACTTGTGCCTTGTTGGTGTGCTGCACCCATCAACTCGTCATTTACATCAGGTATAACTCCCAATGCAATCCCTCCCCCCTCCCCCCTCCCCCCTCCCCATGATAGGCCCCGGTGTGAGATGTTCCCCTTCCTGAGTCCGAGTGATCTCATTGTTCAGTTCCCACCTATGAGTGAGAACATGCGGTGTTTGGTTTAACATTTGTTGCACAGAGTGGTGCTGCTGCAACCACTCTACTTTGCAATATCAAAGTATCCATAGATAATATGGAAAGAAACAAGCATGGCTTTGTTCCAATAAAGTTTTATTTACAAAATATTTAGCCTGCAGGCTGTAGTTTTCCAATCCTTCTTCTACTTGCATAGGTCATACTGAGGCACTCAAGTACTCTTGACTCTTTTTTCTCTTAAAATTCAATGAAAATGATGCAGTCAATAATGAGCATCATAGTGTTTTGTGGAATTCTATAAAGATTTGCAGATCATATTATGGCAGAGAGCACAGCCCTGAGGCAAAGTTGTGAAGTTGTACTATTGGTTTTACTAGGTAAAGAAAAATTGCTTCTAATAATCTTTGCAAATTGATATGAAATATATATATAGAGAGAGAGCAAAGATTTTATATATGTGTATGTGTTTATATATATATTAGTTAGGTCAATAGCTGCATGCCAAGTGCTAGGATCTGTGATGATTTGTCCAATAACAATACTATGTCCAGACAGCAGTTTCAACTGGAGTTAAAACCAGATTAACTTTGAAATAATCCATAGTTATTATTCAACAGCCATCTGATTCTACACAGGCTAAAAAAGGTGACATTAAAGGAATTTAGTAAATGCCATCACCAAAATTTTTTTAAAATACATTTATAATGGCAATTACTCTTGCAGTTCTACCTAGGATATAACATTGCTTCTGTAGCATTAGACTCATTACTAATGTTATGAGTCTAATGGTAATAGTATGTGATTATGTTGCCCCTTACAAAGTATCTACTCCAGAAACACACACACACACACACACACAACTTTCACAGGCTTTTAAAGTACAGAAAGCAAGTCGGTGAAGAGAAACAAGAGGGAAAAATACTTTCAATAATAAGGAAAGCACAGAGTAATCCAGGAGTCCAAAATCTCTTCTTTTATCTGAATCTAAAGTTTCCATTTCAAGTATTTCAAGTTTCAGAGTCCTCCTGTTTCCCAATCCATACACTATTTGTTATATGAGAACTTGGCAAGGCTGTGAATTCAGTTGATGTTGTATTTTGCTGCACACATTAAATTTCGTGTTTGATTTTTAGCAATATTGGTTCTGTGGATACAAGAAATAACAGACTATTTTGTGGCTGCCATGGAAACTTTAGTTTTATTTTTCAGACTGTAATGTAAACTGATAGTTACAAGCTTGAGCTTATCATTTTCTCTCTATAAGCACTGCAGTGCAGTTAGAGGAATCCATATAATAACCACAGTCAGATAGTTACCATCATCACTTCCATAACAGTCAAGTAGAATGGACTCTTGGGCTCCCAAGGCACTTATTTCAGTTAGAAATTTATAACAACCAACTGCATGTAATAACTTAATAAATTAGACACCACCACACACTATGGATTGCTAGCTACTTAGTGATCATATGCAAGGAACACAGCACTACATGGAAGCCCAATCTAATCCAGGAGAGACTGTTTCCTGGAATCTCCCTCAGTGTCAATTCTGTATCAGTTAGATCTAGTTCAGAGAAAGAAAACACATTTGGAATTTGAAAAAGAGAATTTTAATATAAAGAATGTTTAATTAGACAAAAGTGATCGGCTACTAAAAGAGGTAAGAAAGTACAATAATAAATCCAAAATTAGCAAATGCAAAATGAAGCAACTATTTGGAGACTAGTAAGAGTGGTGAAAACAGAGGATGCCCACTCAAAGAGATTCAAATCTCTTTAAAGAAAGATTGACTCACACAGAAACAAACAAATAAACAAAACAATGATGTTGAAAGTTGCCTGAAAGTGTGGGCTAGAGCCATTATGTAGAAGTCACCTACAATTGCCACCAGGTATGAGCAGGCAGAGGTGATCTAGAAATGTGTTCACTGGGTTGAAAAGACCTGATAGAAGGCATAGCCAGAGCTGCTATGGGAAGGACCTTTGGGTAGAGAAAGTTAACTCAGGCACAGGCAGAAATAACCTATAGAAGCAGTTACTTATGTAAGGAAGCTGTTGTCGGAAAGGTGGTAAGAATTCATTTATAGAAAAAGTCCATTGATGGGGAGAGTGTGGTCTCAGATTGTAGAATGAGATGTCCTCTGCAAAGTACTGTAGAGTTAGAGAGAGAAAAACTTGACTGACAATTGTCATCAAAACATCCTCTGTGCGGAGAAAGTCTATGAGGTCCAATGATATTGTTGGTGAAATATGATTAAAACAAAATTTCCTGGTACCCTAGAAAATCTCTTTATAAAAGTATGAGAAATCAACCTGTTTTGTTATTGAATAAGCATTAAAACAGGGTGTGATGGGCATCACAAGCAGTCATTAAAGAGATTAAGACAGAAAGAAATCTCACCTTTTCTTTTTTTTTTCTTTAAAAGATATTTATTTACAATTATAAAAGGGGATTTATTTGAGAAATATAAAAATATGATACTTCACAGGCCACTTTACACAATACAATAGGCAATAATAACATACATATTGTTCAACCATAAACACTCAGATATACTGTCACACAGATATAACAGTTATGAGCAAACAAATTGCATTTATAAAGAAACAGGTCAAAAGGGAAATGTATAAATGCATATCACCATGGTTGGTAATTTTGTGCACCCAGGATAATAACTGCAATCATCTGAAATACTGTGATGAACAACCTGGTTGGCAAGATCTATCAGAAACTGAGGTGGGTCACCACCACACATGCAGTTTCCCAAAAAGCCAAGATGAGGAGAAATTTTATCAGTCACAAATACACATGTACAAAAAGGACACCTCTTTATTTACTAAGGAATTGTCAACAATTCCTCACAACCTGAAGAGTTTGGTTTAAGTACTATGCGTGCACAACAACATGCACACATAGTGCTTAAACCAAAGTCAACGTTTAGATAATGTATTTTCATGGTGTCAAATTTGCAAAAATGCATAAAATAAATTAGAACTCTCGCAAAGTCTCATACAATTGATATCTTCAATATTGGAAATGATGCGAAGATGAAATACATAGCATAGTGAATTGTAAAAAATAATGCTAACAATTTAAAATAGTGAAAAAAACTAAAAAAGAAAAAACTAAAAAGAAAATTTGACATATGAAAAAGTGTATTACAGGGATAGATTACAGGCAATTGCACAGAGATAGTCCACAAGAGCTGACAGACATTCACAATCGTTAACTATATGTTGAAGTCTTGCATCATGATGAACAGCTGCTTCTTTGCTTTTGGGGCAATGGCTCTCCTTGGAGAATATGTTCACATTCATTTTCTACATGGTGCTGTTCTTTTTGAAATTCTTCTATGATGCAATATACACCAACATGAACATTCTCTATTAAATTTTCCCATATTCTGTGCCATGCTTCTATGTTGTTTTGGGTATACAAAAATCTATTGAGCATGTACTCATATACAGATCACAAATTTGGCAGAAACAATACTAGTAATCAAATAGCAACATCGTTGAGTGAGTATCTTATTTTTTTGTTTGTTTGTTTAAAGGAATATTTTATTTTTACAATAATTAGAAGTTTTAATACTACAGTTTTTGGTTTTTTTGTGCTTTTTTTATTTTTTATTTTTTTTATTTTTTTTAATTAATTTATTATTATTATACTTGAAGTTGTAGGGTACATGTGCATAACGTGCAGGTTTGTTACATATGTATACTTGTGCCATGTTGGTGTGCTGCACCCATCCACTCGTCATTTACATCAGGTATAACTCCCAATGCAGTCCCTCCCCCCTCCCCCCTCCCCATGATAGGCCCCTGTGTGTGATGTTCCCCTTCCTGAGTCTAAGTGATCTTATTGTTCAGTTCCCACCTATGAGTGAGAACATGCGGTGTTTGGTTTTCTGTTCTTGTGATAGTTTGCTAAGAATGATGGTTTCCAGCTGCATCCATGTCCCTACAAAGGATGCAAACTCATCCTTTTTGATGGCTGCATAGTATTCCATGGTGTATATGTGCCACATTTTCTTAATCCAATCTGTCACTGATGGACATTTGGGTTGATTCCAAGTCTTTGCTATTGTGAATAGTGCTGCAATAAACATATGTATGCATGTGTCTTTAAAGCAGCATAATTTATAATCCTTTGGGTATATACCCAGTAATGGGATGGCTGGGTCATATGGTACATCTAGTTCTAGATCCTTGAGGAATCGCCATACTGTTTTCCATAATGGTTGAACTAGTTTACAATCCCACCAACAGTGTAAAAGTGTTCCTATTTCTCCACATCCTCTCCAGCACCTGTTGTTTCCTGACTTTTTAATGATCGCCATTCTAACTGGTGTGAGATGGTATCTCATTATGGTTTTGATTGGCATTTCTCTGATGGCAAGTGATGATGAGCATTTTTTCATGTGTCTGTTGGCTGTATGAATGTCTTCTTTTGAGAAATGTCTGCTCATATCCTTTGCCCACTTTTTGATGGGGTTGTTTGTTTTTTTCTTGTAAATTTGTTTGAGTTCTTTGTAGGTTCTGGATATTAGCCCTTTGTCAGATGAGTAGATTGCAAAAATTTTCTCCCATTCTGTAGGTTGCCTGTTCACTCTGATGGTAGTTTCTTTTGCTGTGCAGAAGCTCTTTAGTTTAATGAGATCCCATTTGTCAATTTTGGCTTTTGCTGCCGTTGCTTTTGGTGTTTTAGACATGAAGTCTTTGCCCATGCCTATGTCCTGAATGGTACTACCTAGGTTTTCCTCTAGGATTTTTATGGTATTAGGTCTAACATTTAAGTCTCTAATCCATCTTGAATTAATTTTCATATAAGGAGTAAGGAAAGGATCCAGTTTCAGCTTTCTACTTATGGCTAGCCAATTTTCCCAGCACCATTTATTAAATAGGGAATCCTTTCCCCATTTCTTGTTTCTCTCAGGTTTGTCAAAGATCAGATGGCTGTAGATGTGTGGCATTATTTCTGAGGACTCTGTTCTGTTCCATTGGTCTAGATCTCTGTTTTGGTACCAGTACCATGCTGTTTTGGTTACTGTAGCCTTCTAGTATAGTTTGAAGTCAGGTAGCGTGATGCCTCCAGCTTTGTTCTTTTGACTTAGGATTGTCTTGGAGATGCGGGCTCTTTTTTGTTTCCATATGAACTTTGAAGCAGTGTTTTCCAATTCTGTGAAGAAACTCATTGGTAGCTTTATGGGGATGGCATTGAATCTATAAATTACCTTGGGCAGTATGGCCATTTTCACGATATTGATTCTTCCTATCCATGAGCATGGTATGTTCTTCCATTTGTTTGTGTCCTCTTTTATTTCACTGAGCAGTGGTTTGTAGTTCTCCTTGAAGAGGTCCTTTACATCCCTTGTAAGTTGGATTCCTAGGTATTTTATTCTCTTTGAAGCAATTGTGAATGGAAGTTCATTCCTGATTTGGCTCTCTGTTTGTCTGTTACTGGTGTATAAGAATGCTTGTGATTTTTGCACATTAATTTTGTATCCTGAGACTTTGCTGAAGTTGCTTATCAGCTTAAGGAGATTTTGGGCTGAGACAATGGGGTTTTCTAAATATACAATCATGTCATCTGCAAACAGGGACAGTTTGACTTCTTCTTTTCCTAACTGAATACCCTTGATTTCTTTCTCTTGCCTAATTGCCCTAGCCAGAACTTCCAACACTATGTTGAATAGGAGTGGTGAGAGAGGGCATCCCTGTCTTGTGCCAGTTTTCAAAGGGAAATTTTCCAGTTTCTGCCCATTCAGTATGATATTGGCTGTGGGTTTGTCATAAATAGCTCTTATTATTTTGAGGTACGTTCCATCAATACCGAATTTATTGAGTGTTTTTAGCATGAAGGGCTGTTGAATTTTGTCAAAAGCCTTTTCTGCATCTATTGAGATAATCATGTGGTTCTTGTCTTTGGTTCTGTTTATATGCTGGATTATGTTTATTGATTTGCGAATGTTGAACCAGCCTTGCATCCCAGGGATGAAGCCCACTTGATCATGGTGGATAAGCTTTTTGATGTGTTGCTGAATCCGGTTTGCCAGTATTTTATTGAGGATTTTTGCATCGATGTTCATCAGGGATATTGGTCTAAAATTCTCTTTTTTTGTTGTGTCTCTGCCAGGCTTTGGTATCAGGATGATGTTGGCCTCATAAAATGAGTTAGGGAGGATTCCCTCTTTTTCTATTGATTGGAATAGTTTCAGAAGGAATGGTACCAACTCCTCCTTGTACCTCTGGTAGAATTCAGCTGTGAATCCATCTGGTCCTGGACTTTTTTTCCGTTGGTAGGCTATTAATTATTGCCTCAATTTCAGAGCCTGCTATTGGTCTATTCAGGGATTCAACTTCTTCCTGGTTTAGTCTTGGAAGAGTGTAAGTGTCCAGGAAATTATCCATTTCTTCTAGATTTTCCAGTTTATTTGCGTAGAGGTGTTTATAGTATTCTCTGATGGTAGTTTGTATTTCTGTGGGGTCGGTGGTGATATCCCCTTTATCATTTTTTATTGCATCGATTTGATTCTTCTCTCTTTTCTTCTTTATTAGTCTTGCTAGTGGTCCCTCAATTTTGTTGATCTTTTCAAAAAACCAACTCCTGGATTCATTGATTTTTTGGAGAGTTTTTTGTGTCTCTATCTCCTTCAGTTCTGCTCTGATCTTAGTTATTTCTTGCCTTCTGCTAGCTTTCGAATGTGTTTGCTCTTGCTTCTCTAGTTCTTTTAATTGTGATGTTAGAGTGTCAATTTTAGATCTTTCCTGCTTTCTCTTGTGGGCATTTAGTGCTATAAATTTCCCTCTACACACTGCTTTAAATGTGTCCCAGAGATTCTGGTATGTTGTATCTTTGTTCTCATTGGTTTCAAAGAACATCTTTATTTCTGCCTTCATTTCATTATGTACCCAGTATTCACTCAGGAGCAGGTTGTTCAATTTCCATGTAGTTGAGCGGTTTTGATTGAGTTTCTTAGTCCTGAGTTCTAGTTTGATTGCACTGTGGTCTGAGAGACAGTTTGTTATAATTTCTGTTCTTGTACATTTGCTGAGGAGTGCTTTACTTCCAATTACGTGGTCAATTTTGGAGTAAGTACGATGTGGTGCTGAGAAGAATGTATATTCTGTTGATTTGGGGTGAAGAGTTCTATAGATGTCTATTAGGTCTGCTTGCTGCAGAGATGAGTTCAATTCCTGGATATCCTTGTAAACTTTCTGTCTCGTTGATCTGTCTAATGTTGACAGTGGAGTGTTGAAGTCTCCCATTATTATTGTATGGGAGTCTAAGTCTCTTTGTAAGTCTCTAAGGACTTGCTTTATGAATCTGGGTGCTCCTGTATTGGGTGCATGTATATTTAGGATAGTTAGCTCTTCCTGTTGAATTGATCCCTTTACCATTATGTAATGGCCTTCTTTGTCTCTTTTGATCTTTGATGGTTTAAAGTCTGTTTTATCAGAGACTAGGATTGCAACCCCCGCTTTTTTTTGTTCTCCATTTGCTTGGTAAATCTTCCTCCATCCCTTTATTTTGAGCCTATGTATGTCTCTGCATGTGAGATGGGTCTCCTGAATACAGCAGACTGATGGGTCTTGACTCTTTATCCAGTTTGCCAGTCTGTGTCTTTTAATTGGAGCATTTAGT
The DNA here is from genome assembly GCF_037993035.2 of Macaca fascicularis. Classification (NCBI taxonomy): domain Eukaryota; kingdom Metazoa; phylum Chordata; class Mammalia; order Primates; family Cercopithecidae; genus Macaca; species Macaca fascicularis. Next base: position 56,195,152 of record NC_088391.1, on the reverse strand, counting down.
CCATTTACATTTAAGGTTAAGATTGTTATGTGTGAACTTGATCCTGCCATTATGATATTAACTGGTTATTTTGCTCATTAGTTGATGCAGTTTCTTCCTAGCCTCGATGGTCTTTACATTTTGGCATGTTTTTGCAATGGCTGGTACCGGTTGTTCCTTTCCACGTTTAGTGCTTCCTTCAGGGTCTCTTGTAAGGCAGGCGTAGTGGTGACAAAATCTCTAAGGATTTGCTTATCTGTAAAGGATTTTATTTCTCCTTCACTTATGAAACTTAGTTTGGCTGGATATGAAAGTCTGGGTTTAAAATTCTTTTCTTTAAGAATGTTGAATATTGGCCCCCACTCTCTTCTGGCTTGGAGAGTTTCTGCCGAGAGATCTGCTGTTAGTCTGATGGGCTTCCCTTTGTGGGTAACCCGACCTTTCTCTCTGGCTGCCCTTAAGATTTTTTCCTTCATTTCAACTTTGGTGAATCTGGCAATTATGTGTCTTGGAGTTGCTCTTCTCGAGGAGTATCTTTGTGGCGTTCTCTGTATTTCCTGGATTTGAATGTTGGCCTGCCCTACTAGGTTGGGGAAGTTCTCCTGGATGATATCCTGAAGAATGTTTTCCAACTTGGTTCCATTTTCCCCCTCACTTTCAGGCACCCCAATCAGACGTAGATTTGGTCTTTTTACGTAATCCCATACTTCTTGCAGGCTTTGTTCATTTCTTTTTCTTCTTTTTTCTTTTGGTTTCTCTTCTCGCTTCATTTCATTCATTTGATCCTCAATCGCTGACGCTCTTTCTTCCAGTTGATCGAGTCGGTTACTGAAGCTTGTGCATTTGTCACATATTTCTCGTGTCATGGTTTTCATCTCTTTCATTTCGTTTATGACCTTCTCTGCATTAATTACTCTAGCCATCAATTCTTCCACTTTTTTTTCAAGATTTTTAGTTTCTTTGCGCTGGGTACGTAATTCCTCCTTTAGCTCTGAGAAATTTGATGGACTGAAGCCTTCTTCTCTCATCTCGTCAAAGTCATTCTCCGTCCAGCTTTGATCCGTTGCTGGCGATGAGCTGCGCTCCTTTGCCTGGGGAGATGCGCTCTTATTTTTTGAATTTCCAGCTTTTCTGCCCTGCTTTTTCCCCATCTTTGTGGTTTTATCTGCCTCTGGTCTTTGATGATGGTGATGTACTGATGGGGTTTTGGTGTAGGTGTCCTTCCTGTTTGATAGTTTTCCTTCTAACAGTCAGGACCCTCAGCTGTAGGTCTGTTGGAGATTGCTTGCGGTCCACTCCAGACCCTGTTTGAAAATCTCACCTTTTCTTATAGCCAGGCAATATATTGTGCACATTTTCTCATTATAAATAAAACCTAGAATTGGGCAGTGCCGTTTGTTACAAATAGTTCATCCTGAACCACCTGGTCATTGTGGTAGTTGCTTATTTTGCTAATTGCCTTCAAAAGAAAAAAATAAATAAATGTCTTGAGTTCTTATGATAGGAAATAGGTTTGCAGTTTGAAAGCCAGGTGCCATTTAAAATCAGGCTTCTACGTCTTAGGAAACTGGGAGATAGGACTACTATCTTCTGTGATGATTACATTTCAAGGCTTTGACCAGATTCCCAGGTCTCTAGGTTGCTTATTTAGCCTTTTAAGTGACTTGCATACATTTCTAAGATACAAAGAACTTACAAGTTTTCTAAAGTGAAGTTTTCTAGGAAAAGGGTGGAAGAGTAGCACGAAAGTCTCTTTATTTTCAAAGGGAGAATTAAGTTTCTTATTTTAACTTTGTATTTGCTCTTACAATATGAGCACCAACAGGTCTCAGCAAACTTTTTTTTTTTTTTTTTTTTTGTTTTTGTTTTTGTTTTTGTTTTTTTAATTGAAGCAGGACTAGAATCAGGAAAGCAAGGGACCTCTTGCCTCTGTTTCTTTACAGCGTTATTCTAGCACTTTCTTTTTCAAAGGCTAATCTCTTTTTGGAAATTTATTTTTAATAGTATATATATACTTCTTGTAATTTTTAAGAATAAATGAGTTTGACTGCAAATATCCATATATCATTTTGATGGCAAACTGATATGAACTCTAATTCATGTGAACTTACATTCATTTCCTTAATTATTAAACTTACATGAATAATATCAGTTTCAACTGTTGTTTAGAGGAAATATAAAATATACATGTGAGTGAAGCAGGGTGGTCTAGGGTGGGTGATCATTAAGTGGGGTTTTCATTAATGTACAAATGAAAAACAATGAAAAAATCAGTAATAACAATAAAAACTGACACACTTCAGGTGATATTTTTCTCATTACTTTTTATCAGCTATGACCCTCATAGAATATGTCTGAAAGTGTTGTGTCTTTTTCAAATTCATTCACCTCAGTCTCAGCAGAATAATTTAAATTAAGATCCATAAAGTATAAAATAATGTCTCTCATACCCATAAATAAATGAATATTAAGTACACTTACTTACCTTGGGCTATCACTTCTGTCACCAAAATTTTAATTTTACTTACTAAAACTTTTACAACGAGTTTCAAAAATATCAGTTACATACATCCAGGAGAAAAAACAAAAACAAAAACAAAACCTGGCCTGATTACTTAGTGTTAAAAAAAAAGCTGGGGTTTTATTTAAAAACAAATATGAATAATCAATGTAATTCAAAGGCATTACTAAAAGCAGATGTAAACTTAGGCTTGAGTTATATAGTAATAGAATATAGATCCAGAGAGGAAAATGTCTCAGTATATAATTTGATGGTTAGAATTTATCTAGAGATGACAAAGAAAAGCCCACATACAGTCTTACTATAATTCTGAATTCAGAGTTTATTAACAATGTTAATTGCAGATGGTAAGAAGACAAAAATATTTTTCACTGTGATATTCAAATACTCACTGTAAATCAGATATCAATAAATACAGACATGTCTCAAAGGTTACAATAGGAATGAAGAAGTTCCAAAAGTTTTGTCACTCATGAAGTGAATGAAGTTAATGAGGATATGCATTTAAAAACATAATAAATGAGATGTTTATTATTCTATCAAATAACATTTGAAAAAATCATTTCTACCCAACATAAATTTGGTCTAATATATAAAACAACAATGGATGAAAATAATTTTAGTAACAGTTTGTGCTTAAGGAAGGTGAATTGGCCATCTCATAGGTTCGTTCGTTCTTTCTCTTTTTTACTTTAACCAACAGATGGGAGGTCATTTGCTTGCAAAAAGAAACACAAAATCTGCAATTCACAATTTCTGCTCTCATAAGTTGACACCAATCCACCTTTGTTGAAAACATTTCAGAACCTTTTCAGTAAGTTAACCAGAGGGCCTTGATGGCTTCTTTATAAGAACATCTCCAGTGCATACATGCATCCCACAGTCATTGACTTTATAATGGTTAATTTTTTTGACACCTACCGTATTTTTCACATAGATAGTATAGATTTACATTAGATTTCAATTGTAGAGTTTATACATGAGCATTTTAATTTTTCATGTTTTTACCTGGTTTCTTTTAAGAGTATGTCAAATTTGATATATATGCATTTTGTCCACGTTTAAAATACACTGGCAAGGCTTAGACGTACAAAGTTTCTTTGTTACCCTACAAATTCTGTCATATGTTTGTTTTTCTATTTGTAGTTTATCTGGGGAGATGCAGATAACATTTATGATCTTTACTTGCTCATATGAGAATTGCTGCTGTTAAAATACCCTGAAAACAGCATTTCAAATTAAGCCAAAAATGATTTGCCCCATGCTGTTGTCATCTTGTGTGAGACTTAAACAAGACACAACTGTGAAATAAAAGCTACTAGGAATGCCCAGAAAACTGAAGTGAAACGTAAAGAAACACAACCATGACTGGATAGTACATTTTCTTTCCCCATGCTTCTATTAAATGAAAAAAAGATGATAATGTGTGAAATAAAATCCTAAAGACCACAAAACAGACAGATTTTAATTCTAAATATAGCAAGGATTTATAAAATGGCTTATTTCTCTAGTATTTTGTTCACTATCTAAATGAGCAATGATGCACTAATGGTATATTAAATGGTGATCCATTTTTTGTGATATTCTTTTAACATTACAAGGAACACTTTTTGAAATGTTTAATGTTTTAAAATATATGTGTCAATATTAGAAGAATAGTTTCATACCTTGCTTGTTTCTATCAAAATTACTATACATTTATTGCTGGATCAAAAATGCTAGTTTTTAGAACAATATTTTTCCAAATGTTTGACTGCTGCAGTAGACTTCTTTTTTTTCTTTTTTTTTTTTTTTTTTTTGAGACAGAGTCTTGCTCTGTCACCCAGCCTGGAGTGGCATGATCTCGGCTCATTGCAACGTCTGCCTCATGGGTTCTAGCAATTCTCCTGTCTCAGCCTCCCGAGTAGCTGGGACAACAGGTGCCCGCTGCCATGTCAGGCTAATTTTTTGTATTTTAGTAGAGATGGGATTTCACTATGTTGACCAGGCTGGTCTCAAACTCCTGAGCTCAGGCAATCCACCTGCCTCCCAAAGGGCTAGGATTAGAGGTGTGAGCCACCATACCCCACCAGTAGCTATTTTCTTGACAAGTTTTGCTCCATTTTTTAGGTTTTGTAGTTTCAGCCCTGGGATATTATTAAGGCAGCACCTGATGGGGTAGAAAAACACTGAACATATCTCAAATCAACCACATTCAATTTCAAAGTATGAGTTATCTGAAGCAGTACAGAAACGATTATTTTGTGTAAAATGATTTGTTCCATTTCTAACAATTTTATATTTAGTAGACTCAAACAAAGTTTGCAATTAAAATGGTACCATTAATGAAGGTGTCATTTGGAACACCAATTATTAGGCATTAAAAGGTGTAACAATCTCCTGTATTTACTCTCACATCTGATCACATGTGTGTGCATTTTGGGTAGTGTAATAGTATTTGAAGATGTGTTTCAACTCAGAATTCATGTAATAATAGCCATGTGGTATAAATGCAGTTCAAAGTATTTCCATAAAAACTCAATTTATTGTTCCACTGATATTTAATAGTGACCATGTGATATTTTTCTTGTGTAGGACTTAGGAAATTTGACTCAAGATGCACTTGGCCTAATGGAGAATGAAATTTTCTCCTCATGAAAACTTTATTAATAAAGTGAGGAAGCACACCAAAAGACTTGCCTGAGATCTGACTGTTAGTAAGTGACAAAGCCAAGATTAAAAAGTAAGTTTGTCTGGCTCCAAATGCTGTACTCTTTCTACTACCAGAGAGTATTTTTTAAGGTTGATACTATAATCTTTTACAACATGTAGCCAATTAAATATAAATCAGTAAAGCAATAAGTACAAAAATTAATATTGGGGACATTTAGCCTATCTGAAGTAGAAGAGGAAGAAAGTTTTGGCAAAATTAATGTATTTACAAACACAATATTAGTCTCTCATAATCTTTAAGTGGTCTTAAAATTTTCTTCTTATTTGTGTGTGTGGTTTCATCTTTTATTCCAATGCTACAACAGGTATGGATTACCAGAGCTCTTTATCCAAATAGTGCTTGCAAATAAACTGAAACCAATTAATGATTTTAATATGTTTACATGCTAAAGTCTGTGTTAACCCATAGACTTTTTCGTACACAATAAAAATTTTATTGCATTTTCAAGGTTAGAAGCCTTCAGAGAAGAACTCTGAAGAACTCTGAAAAAACTCCATACGTAGTTTTTTACAATGATATCATTTGATCGATATCTGATATCTATAACAAATATGCATTGTAGAAGGCAGATTCAATAAAGAAAAGATTAGAACATGGGAAATAAATGGAAAACATTGATAATCAATCATGGTGCTTGTTCTCACTAAGCCAGGACAAGACCTCAAAATCCTTCTCAAAAAGTGCTCCAGCCAGCCACTACCAATTGATCAGAGTTGGCATGTAAGTTGAAAACCTATTTACCATCGCTGCCCTCAATTCCATTCTCAACACTGCTGCCACACTTGTCTTTCTAACTTTCCATTCCCCTACTGAAATCCTTCAGTGACTTGTCAGTGCCTTCAGGATGAAGTATAAACTCTTGAATACATCATAGAATGTCAGTATAGTTTCTGCCTGTCCCTTCAGCCTCAATGCTAAACCTACTTCCCCAAACGCACAATACAGAAACATGCACACACACACACACACGCACACACACACACACAGTTCCTAAAATGGACAAACACATACATGACAACACACATTTGAACATACACTCATAGATACAAACACAAACACACCTGTACCCAACTCAAATAATAGTAACAATAACAATTAAAAAATAGCAAAATTCTTCCTTAACAGTTATACGTATTGTTTTGTTGTTGTTTCCTTTTTCACCCTCCCCACTCCCCTCTCCACTTTTCAAATTGTGTAATTACTGCTTAGGCATTCTAACATATCTCTTCCCTGACTACTTGGGCTGACTCAGGTACTCAAAGTGTCCCTTTTTATTTAATTTTATTTGTTTTTTAGAGACAGGGTCTTGCTGTGTTACCCAGGTTGGAGTGCAGTGGCGTGACCATAGCTCACCACAGTTTTGAACTCCTGGGTTCCCGTGGTTCTTCCACTCAGCCTCCTAGTTACCTAGGAATACAGGTGCACACTACTCGCCTTGCTATTTTTTTTTTTTTTTTTTTTTTTTTTTGGTAGAGATTAAGTCTTGCTCTGTTGCCCAGGAATGTATTGAACTCCTGGTGTCAAGCAATGTTCAAGCCTAGGCCTCCCAAAGCACGAGGATTACAGGAGTGAACCACCATGTGCTGACTTATTATTTTTTTGTGTGTAAAAATTATTAGTACTATATGCTCTCATATTGCCATATTGGAATTTTAGTATTGGCTTAAGTACCTCTCTCCAGATAGACTGTATAAGCATAAAAATAAAGACAAGATAACTGATTTCTTATTTTTTGATGTTCAAGATTTGCATACTATAAACTAGACATTCAACAACTTATTGTTTTATTAAGTGAAACACATTTTTTGTTTTACTATTTTATAATTAATATACTAATATGCATTTATCACATAATATATGCAGTTATAGTTATATATGCCATTAAACATTGACAATATACTTTGAAATATTCCAATTTTAGAGATTGGAAAACTGGATGTCTTTAGTCAATTTCTCCAGAAGGAGATTATGAGATGAGGATTGTTGCAAAAAGATTTAGGAGAAACAAGTAGAGGGTGGAGAAAACAAGTTGGGAAAGGCAAAGAAACCAAGAGAGGGTATAATTTCTAGCTAAGTGTGGCCTTATCCCAGAGAGAAGCCATGAAGTACGGATTATACGTTATATTTTGTGCTGGAGAAAAATGAGCTAAACGTTCACCCTCCTGCCCCAATTACTCATTGACTAACAATACCTCAGAGAGTTGCGAGTGTCCAGGCACATCCTGCTCTCTACGTGTGGCAAAAAAAGCTCCACACTCACAAATGGGAATCTTTTGAATGGCATCCTTGGTGCAGCAGTTTGAAATAAGTAACACATAGCTGGGGATAAAATGAACAAAAACAGTGAAAAGCATCTAGATCCAAGGGAATTTGGAAGGAATACTACCATTGTCAGGTATAGGAGGTTAAATAATTTAACACAAATTCTCCCAGATAGGCAGTAGAACTAGTATTGAAACCCCGGGCATCTTGTTCTCAATTATGTGCTCTTAACTACTGTACAGTGCTGTTATCCCTTTTAAAACATTAATTTAGAACTTCAGTCCCTCAGCCTGTTCTCTCCGCTCAACTGGCTAAACTCCCAGCTATGATACATGCTTCACTCTAAAAATTGACTTTGAGGTCTGATGTGGTTTGGCTCTGTGTCCCCACCCAAATCTCATCTTGAATTGTAATCCCCACATGTCAAGGGAGGGACCTGGTGGGAAGTGATTGGATCATGGGGCGGTTTCCTCCATACTGTTCTTGTGATAGTGAGTCAGTTGTCATGAGGCCTGATGGTTTTATAAGTGGCCCTCTCTCTCTCTCTCTCTCTTTCTTGCCTCCTCATGAAGAAAGTACTTGCTTCTCCCTCTCCTTCTGCCATGATTGTAAGCTTCCTGAGGCCTCCCCAGCCATGCAGAACTGTGAGTCAATTAAACCTCTTTCCTTTATAAATTACGGAGTCTCAGGTATTTCTTTATAGCAGTGTGAAATGAACTAATACAATGTCTGAATCTTGCCTTAAGGTTTATATTTTACAAAAAAAAAAAAAGTTACATAATAGAAAGAGTGGGGGCTTTGGGATTAGATAGTTATGGGTTATAATCTTTGATGAACTTTGTATTAGTCCAGGTTCTCCAGAGAAACAGAACCAGTGGGACTTGTATATATGTAGAGAAAGAGAGAAAGATTTATTTTAACAAATTGGCTCATGAGATTATGGAGGCTGGCAAGAGCAAAGTCGGTAACGCAGGCTGGGAGGCTAGAGATGGAGGAAGGAGCCACTGTTGTAGCTCAGGTTTGAAGGCCATCTGCTGGTAGAATTCCTTCTGTCTAATGCAGGTTACTCTTTTGTTCTATTTAGGGCTTCAACTGGTTGGTTGAAACCCAACCAAATTATGGAAGATAAGTATTCACAATCCACTGATTTAAATGTTAAAAACACCCTCACAGAAGCCTCCAGAATAATGTTTGATCAAATATCTGGGCATCATGGTCCAATTGGATTAGCACAGAAAATTAAGCATCACAGACTTTTATAATTACCTTAAGATGCTTATTAATCTCTCAAACTGAGCTTTTTCTTCTTTGTTGCTTGCTTTTTAAATCATCTTCCGGTTTTCGATAAAAACAACATTATTAGTTTGAGCCAAGAATTACATAAAATGGAATAAATAAAGCACAGCAAAATAACTCTTTAAAGGTAATTGGTGGCATTTATGGAAACCAGGTCTAATATCTTTGTGGTTTTTTTAGAGTTTGTTGAATGTGGAGTTTCAAAGTTTCATAAGGCAAGTGTTAGTTGGAATAATTGTAAAGGAACAGAGTGTACAAGTTGCCTTTTAACACACCCATTCATTTACCATCTTTGGAGGATAAAAATATAAAAAGTTAAGGACCTCAAAAAATGGTAGTATTATGAATAAAAGGTTTTATTTTCAGACAACTAAGAGTGCTCCTCCTCTAAAAATTACTCATTGATAAAAATCTAGGTTTCATAAAAATGTTAACTATCTCAGAACCCTAAAAAATGTTTATTGCAATTTTTTCAATGTGCCAAACTATCTTTTGTTTGTTTGTTTGTTTTCTGGTGAAAAACTATGTTAGAAAAAAACTAAGTATCTTATATTACTCAGTACCTATTCCACCCAAAGGGGACAATACAAAAAAAATTGCTAATAAGTAAATAGAAGCCAATTAATCTACATTTACATGTTTATTCATTTATAAACCCTACTGGCAATATGAAATTGCCATAATGTCAATCAGATTACTTGCAATTTGATAAAAAAGCATAGCAAATGACAATAAAATCTCACAGAAAATTCATAACTGAATACAAAACATAGAATTTATCAGTTTGGTGGCTTCATTTAGATGTAATTTATGTGGGTAAAATTCGAATATCAAGACGATTATAAATGAAATATAGTTATATGTTATTCCCTCCCTTTTATAAGAGCTTAGTAAGGGGGGGCGGAGCAAGATGGCCGAATAGGAACAGCTCCAGTCTCCAAGTCCCAGCGCGAGCGACACAGAAGACCGGTGATTTCTGCATTTTCAACTGAGGTACTGGGTTCATCTCACTGGGGAGTGCCAGACGATCGGTGCTGGTCAGCTGCTGCAGCCCGACCAGTGAGAGCTGAAGCAGGGCGAGGCATTGCCTCACCTGGGAAGCGCAAGGGGGAAGGGAATCCCTTTTCCTAGCCAGGGGAACTGAGACACACAACACCTGGAAAATCGGGTAACTCCCACCCCAATACTGCGCTTTAAGCAAACAGGCACACCAGGAGATCATATCCCACACCTGGCCGGGAGGGTCCCACACCCACGGAGCCTCCCTCATTACTAGCACAGCAGTCTGTGATCTACGGGCAAGGCAGCAGCGAGGCTGGGGGAGGGGCGCCCGCCATTGCTGAGGCTTAAGTAGGTAAACAAAGCTGCTGGGAAGCTCGAACTGGGTGGAGCTCACAGCAGCTCAAGGAAACCTGCCTGTCTCTGTAGACTCCACCTCTGGGGACAGGGCAATAACAAACACAGCCAAAACCTCTGCAGACACAAAGGACTCTGTCTGACAGCTTTGAAGAGAGCAGTGGATCCCCCAACACGGAGGTTGAGATCTGAGAAGGGACAGACTCCCTGCTCAAGTGGGTCCCTGACCCCTGAGTAGCCTAACTGGGAGACATCCCCCACTAGGGGCAGTCTGACACCCCACACCTCACAGGGTGAAGTACACCCCTGAGAGGAAGCTTCCAAAGCAAGAATCAAACAGGTACACTAGCTGTTCAGAAATATTCTATCTTCTGCAGCCTCTGCTGCTGATACCCAGGCACACAGGGTCTGGAGTGGACCTCAAGCAATCTCCAACAGACCTACAGCTGAGGGTCCTGACTGTTGGAAGGAAAACTATCAAACAGGAAGGACACCTACACCAAAACCCCATCAGTACATCACCATCATCAAGACCAGAGGCAGATAAAACCACAAAGATGGGGAAAAAGCAGGGCAGAAAAGCTGGAAATTCAAAAAATAAGAGCGCATCTCCCCCGGCAAAGGAGCACAGCTCATCGCCAGCAACGGATCAAAGCTGGACAGAGAATGACTTTGACGAGATGAGAGAAGAAGGCTTCAGTCCATCAAATTTCTCAGAGCTAAAGGAGGAATTACGTACCCAGCACAAAGAAACTAAAAATCTTGAAAAAAAAAGTGGAAGAATTGATGGCTAGAGTAATTAATGCAGAGAAGGTCATAAACGAAATGAAAGAGATGAAAACCATGACACGAGAAATACGTGACAAATGCACAAGCTTCAGTAACCGACTCGATCAACTGGAAGAAAGAGTATCAGCGATTGAGGATCAAACGAATGAAATGAAGCGAGAAGAGAAACCAAAAGAAAAAAGAAGAAAAAGAAATGAACAAAGCCTGCAAGAAGTATGGGATTATGTAAAAAGACCAAATCTACGTCTGATTGGGGTGCCTGAAAGTGAGGGGGAAAATGGAACCAAGTTGGAAAACACTCTTCAGGATATCATCCAGGAGAACTTCCCCAACCTAGTAGGGCAGGCCAACATTCAAATCCAGGAAATACAGAGAACGCCACAAAGATACTCCTCGAGAAGAGCAACTCCAAGACACATAATTGCCAGATTCACCAAAGTTGAAATGAAGGAAAAAATCTTAAGGGCAGCCAGAGAGAAAGGTCGGGTTACCCACAAAGGGAAGCCCATCAGACTAACAACAGATCTCTCGGCAGAAACTCTCCAAGCCAGAAGAGAGTGGGGGCCAATATTCAACATTCTTAAAGAAAAGAATTTTAAACCCAGAATTTCATATCCAGCCAAACTACGTTTCATAAGTGAAGGAGAAATAAAATCCTTTACAGATAAGCAAATGCTTAGAGATTTTGTCACCACTAGGCCTGCCTTACAAGAAACCCTGAAGGAAGCACTAAACATGGAAAGGAACAACCGGTACCAGCCATTGCAAAAACATGCCAAAATGTAAAGACCATCGAGGCTAGGAAGAAACTACATCAACTAACGAGCAAAATAACCAGTTAATATCATAATGGCAGGCTCAAGTTCACACATAACAATCTTAACCTTAAATGTAAATGGACTAAATGCTCCAATTAAAAGAGACAGACTGGCAAACTGGATAAAGAGTCAAGACCCATCAGTCTGCTGTATTCAGGAGACCCATCTCACATGCAGAGACATACATAGGCTCAAAATAAAGGGATGGAGGAAGATTTACCAAGCAAATGAAGAACAAAAAAAAGCGGGGGTTGCAATACCAGTCTCTGATAAAACAGACTTTAAACCATCAAAGATCAAAAGAGACAAAGAAGGCCATTACATAATGGTAAAGGGATCAATTCAACAGGAAGAGCTAACTATCCTAAATATATATGCACCCAATACAGGAGCACCCAGATTCATAAAGCATGTCCTTAGAGACTTACAAAGAGACTTAGACTCCCATACAATAATAATGGGAGACTTCAACACTCCACTGTCAACATTACACAGATCAACGAGACAGAAAGTTAACAAGGATATCCAGGAATTGAACTCATCTCTGCAACAAGCAGACCTAATAGACATCTATAGAACTCTCCACCCCAAATCAACAGAATATACATTCTTCTCAGCACCACATCGTACTTACTCCAAAATCGACCACGTAATTGGAAGTAAAGCACTCCTCAGCAAATGTACAAGAACAGAAATTATAACAAACTGTCTCTCAGACCACAGTGCAATCAAACTAGAACTCAGGACTAAGAAACTCAATCAAAACCGCTCAACTACATGGAAACTGAACAACCTGCTCCTGAATGACTACTGGGTACATAATGAAATGAAGGCAGAAATAAAGATGTTCTTTGAAACCAATGAGAAAAAAGATACAACATACCAGAATCTCAGGGAAACCTTTAATGCAGTGTGTAGAGGGAAATTTATAGCACTAAATGTCCACAAGAGAAAGCAGGAAAGATCTAAAATTGACACTCTAACATCGCAATTAAAAGAACTAGAGAAGCAAGAGCAAACACATTCGAAAGCTAGCAGAAGGCAAGAAATATCTAAGATCAGAGCAGAACTGAAGGAGATAGAGACACAAAAAACCCTCCAAAAAATCAATGAATCCAGGAGTTGGTTTTTTGAAAAGATCAACAAAATTGACAGACCACTAGCAAGACTAATAAAGAAGAAAAGAGAGAAGAATCAAATCGACGCAATTAAAAATGATAAAGGGGATATCACCACCGACCCCTCAGAAATACAAACTACCATCAGAGAATACTATAAACACCTCTACGCAAATAAACTGGAAAATCTAGAAGAAATGGATAATTTCCTGGACACTTACACTCTTCCAAGACTAAACCAGGAAGAAGTTGAATCCCTGAATAGACCAATAGCAGGCTCTGAAATTGAGGCAATAATTAATAGCCTACCAATCAAAAAAAGTCCAGGACCAGATGAATTCACAGCTGAATTCTACCAGAGGTACAAGGAGGAGCTGGTAGCATTCCTTCTGAAACTATTCCAATCAATAGAAAAAGAGGGAATCCTCCCTAACTCATTTTATGAGGCCAACATCATCCTGATACCAAAGCCTGGCAGAGACACAACAAAAAAGGAGAATTTTAGACCAATATCCCTGATGAACATCGATGCAAAAATCCTCAATAAAATACTGGCAAACCGGATTCAGCAACACATCAAAAAGCTTATCCACCATGATCAAGTGGGCTTCATCCCTGGGATGCAAGGCTGGTTCAACATTCGCAAATCAATAAACATAATCCAGCATATAAACAGAACCAAAGACAAGAACCACGTGATTATCTCAATAGATGCAGAAAAGGCTTTTGACAAAATTCAACAGCGCTTCATGCTAAAAACGCTCAATAAATTCGGTATTGATGGAACGTACCTCAAAATAATAAGAGCTATTTATGACAAACCCACAGCCAATATCATACTGAATGGGCAAAAACTGGAAAATTTCCCTTTGAAAACTGGCACAAGACAGGGATGCCCTCTCTCACCACTCCTATTCAACATAGTGCTGGAAGTTCTGGCTAGGGCAATCAGGCAAGAGAAAGAAATCAAGGGTATTCAGTTAGGAAAAGAAGAAGTCAAACTGTCCCTGTTTGCAGATGACATGATTGTATATTTAGAAAACCCCATTGTCTCAGCCCAAAATCTCCTTAAGCTGATAAGCAACTTCAGCAAAGTCTCAGGATACAAAATTAATGTGCGAAAATCACAAGCATGCTTATACATCAGTAACAGACAAACAGAGAGCCAAATCAGGAATGAACTTCCATTCACAATTGCTTCAAAGAGAATAAAATACCTAGGAATCCAACTTACAAGGGATGTAAAGGACCTCTTCAAGGAGAACTACAAACCACTGCTCAGTGAAATAAAAGAGGACACAAACAAATGGAAGAACATACCATGCTCATGGATAGGAAGAATCAATATCGTGAAAATGGCCATACTGCCCAAGGTAATTTATAGATTCAATGCCATCCCCATCAAGCTACCAATGAGTTTCTTCACAGAATTGGAAAAAACTGCTTTAAAGTTCATATGGAACCAAAAAAGAGCCCACATCTCCAAGACAATCCTAAGTCAAAAGAACAAAGCTGGAGGCATCACGCTACCTGACTTCAAACTATACTACAAGGCTACAGTAACCAAAACAGCATGGTACTGCTACCAAACAGAGATCTAGACCAATGGAACAGAACAGAATCCTCAGAAATAATACCACACATCTACAGCCATCTGATCTTTGACAAACCTGAGAGATACAAGAAATGGGGAAAGGATTCCCTATTTAATAAATGGTGCTGGGAAAATTGGCTAGCCATAAGTAGAAAGCTGAAACTGGATCCTTTCCTTACTCCTTATACGAAAATTAATTCAAGATGGATTAGAGACTTAAATGTTAGACCTAATACCATAAAAATCCTAGAGGAAAACCTAGGTAGTACCATTCAGGACATAGGCATGGGCAAAGACTTCATGTCTAAAACACCAAAAGCAACGGCAGCAAAAGCCAAAATTGACAAATGGGATCTCATTAAACTAAAGAGCTTCTGCACAGCAAAAGAAACTACCATCAGAGTGAACAGGCAACCTACAGAATGGGAGAAAATTTTTGTAATCTAATTATCTGACAAAGGGTAATATCCAGAACCTACAAAGAACTCAAACAAATTTACAAGAAAATAACAAACAAGCCCATCAAAAAGTGGGCAAAGGATATGAACAGACATTTCTCAAAAGAAGACATTCATACAGCCAACAGACACATGAAAAAATGCTCATCATCACTTGCCATCAGAGAAATGCAAATGAAAACCACAATGAGATACCATCTCACACCAGTTAGAATGGTGATCATTAAAAAGTCAGGAAACAACAGGTGCTGGAGAGGATGTGGAGAAATAGGAACACTTTTACACTGTTGGTGGGATTGTAAACTAGTTCAACCATTATGGAAAACAGTATGGCGATTCCTCAAGGATCTAGAACTAGATGTACCATATGACCCAGCCATCCCATTTCTGGGTATATACCCAAAGGATTATAAATTATGCTGCTATAAAGACACATGCACACGTATATTTATTGCAGCACTATTCACAATAGCAAAGACTTGGAATCAACCCAAATGTCCATCAGTGACAGATTGGATTAAGAAAATGTGGCACATATACACCATGGAATACTATGCAGCGATAAAAAAGGATGAGTTTGTGTCCTTTGTAGGGACATGGATGCAGCTGGAAACCATCATTCTTAGCAAACTATCACAAGAACAGAAAACCAAACACCACATGTTCTCACTCATAGGTGGGAACTGAACAATAAGATCACTTGGACTCAGGAAGGGGAACATCACACACAGGGGCCTATCATTGGGAGGGGGGAGGGATTGCATTGGGAGTTATACCTGATGTAAATGACGAGTTGATGGGTGCAGCACACCAACATGGCACAAGTATACATATGTAACAAACCTGCACGTTATGCACATGTACCCTACAACTTAAAGTATAATAATAATAAATAAATTTAAAAAAAAAAGAGCTTAGTAAAAATCGTATACTTTCTATTTTTTTTTTTTTTTTTTAGTTTGCTTGTTTTATGGAAAGGGTATATTTTTCATAGTCAGTTATGACTACTAAAATTTGATGTGTCTACAAAATATAACTACTACATAAATAGGGCTTATTGGAGTCTCTAATTTCATGTTCTGTTAAAAAACCTGTTTGCAGCTCAAAGTTGCAAATGTCCTATGGCTCATGAATCCTTGCTGACAGTTGGAATTACTGAAATTTTTAAGAAGGACGTTTTGAGTTTTCAATGAAAACTTGATTATTTTATGAATAAAGAGGGATTTCTGAGTACAGTTGTCTGTGATGACCTTCTTGACCTCATAAACAGGGTTCAATAGATAGTTCCACATCCTCAATGAGACAGTCCCGAAATCACAAACCCTAGAAGGATTGAAAAATGAAGCCCATGTTCTGGTACTAAGTCCACACCTACACAGTCTCCATTTCCTCATAGAAAGGCATCAAGAGGGAGCCTGCTGGCTCATAGTAAGGTGGCAACTTCTCAGGGTGCTGTTGCCATCTATAAACTTTAGATATACACAATCTCCAATATTCCATTATTAGTCACACATTATGTCCAGTTCGGATCCCCAGACTCATAGTGATCCCTAATATCTCACAAACTAATCATGAGATAGAATTGTATGCTCCCTTTATTTTTGTTTTGCTGTCTCTGTCTAAAATCATGGTCCATCATAAAAAGTCTTTCATTTCCCTGAAATTTCCTCTGAACATTTTTGTTACCTTCTTTAGTAAAAAAATATCTGGCTCTTCCCTGAGATCTCTAATTATTTGCCTTCAGTTTTCTGAGGAGGCACCGGTTTTCTCTACCACTGGCCACATAGGTAGTGTTGATAGCCTACTGATTCCCATCCATTGTAACTCTGAGGACACTTCCTCCTTTTATCTTAAAACCCTGAAGCTTTGACTCATGTTTATTACTGATAACTGCACACCATTCATAACTGAATGCCATGCTCAGCCCTCCATCTACTACCTCCTTCTAGTGCCCAATTGCTCACTTCTAACAATCCACAGTAGATGTTAATCCTATTGACTTGTACTGTTATTCATCCCCGTAATATATTATCTTCCATTTCTACCCAGAATAAATGTTATGGTCAATCATTGTACTCTTGCATACATCCTCAATACATTTGCACTCCTCTGTCTTCTTAAACTCAAAAGCACAATTCTGGGTAAATCCCACTCTTTACAAACCTCCAAAACCATGTACTTTCTATCTTCTTCCTTCTAATCTATTGATATAGTTTGGCTGTGTCCCCACTCAAATCTCATCTTGAATTTTAGTTCCCATAATCCCCACATATTGTGAGAGGGACCCAGTGGGATGTAATTGAATTAGGGGGGCAGTTTCCCTCATGCTGTTCTCGGAATAGTGAGTGACTTCTCACAAGATCTGATGGTTTTATAAGCATGTGGCATTTCCCCTGCTGGCTCTCATTCTCTCTCCTGCCACCCTATTAAGAGGTGCCTTCAGGCCGGGCGCGGTGGCTCAAGCCTGTAATCCCAGCACTTTGGGAGGCCGAGGCGGGCGGATCACAAGGTCAGGAGATCGAGACCACAGTGAAACCCCGTCTCTACTAAAAATACAAAAAATTAGCCGGGCGAGGTGGCGGGCGCCTGTAGTCCCAGCTACTCAGGAGGCTGAGGCAGGAGAATGGCGGGAACCCGGGAGGCGGAGCTTGCAGTGAGCCGACATCGCGCCACTGCACTCCAGCCTGGGCAACAGCGTGAGACTCCGTCTCAAAAAAAAAAAAAAAAAAAAAAAAAAAAAAAAAAAAAAAAAAAAAAAAAGAGGTGCCTTCTGCCTTGATTGTAAGCTTCCTGAGGATTCCCACGCCATGCAAAACTGTGTGTCAATTAAACCTCTTTTCTTTATAAATTATCCGGTCTCAGGTATCTCTTCATAGCAGCATGAGAACAAACTAATACATCTATATACTTTGCTTTCCCCTGCATTGGGGAAATTGAAACAATCATAAGAGAACTTCTACATACTTTAAGTTAATTCCCAATTACTTATGTCCTCCAATACTTACTGCATATATTCTACCATCACTTTGTTATGTTTGTCAATTCTTAATTCAAGATCAACTCCCACTCATGTAGTAGATGCCATACCTTCTCATGGTAAAATACTGCTCCAGAAATACTCCCTTTGTCACCTATATCATTAGTTTTTCTCTCTCCACCAGAGTCCACACCTATTTTCAAAAACGCTATTATTTCTTTCATCTTAAAGGCCACATAACTGTACCATTAAGTTGTTTTTTTCTACTCTCTCTTTTCAATTTCTCTCTTTCTATCTTCTTTCAGACCCCATTCAACTAAGATTTGCCCCCATAACTCCACCAAGACAGCTCCTGGCAAGGGCAACAATAGTTCCTATAGTGGCTAAATCCAGTGGTCAATGTTTAATCTTCATATTACTTAAATGGCAGGCACTAGGTTATACAATTGATTGTTCTTCTCCATGAAAGATTTTATGTTTTGTTTTCAGGATATCAGACATAACTAGTTGTCCTGGCTCAATTGGTTACCCTTTCCATATAGTCTTTGCTAGTTTATCTTCTTCTAACAAAATTATCTGATATCATAATACCACAAATTTATGTCCTTAGATCTCTTTCTCTTAATTATCAAACATTTATTTCCTTGGTCTCATATCATCTGTCCTTGCCAGATGGTTTCCATTGCATTTTGTCTTACAGACTTGAATAATTTCTGTGTGCTGATGATTCAGAAAATGTGTGTCTCCAGTTCATTCATCTTCCATGAAATCTAGACTCATATCCTACTTGGACTATTCGACATTTTGATCTTGACATGTCACAAAATAAACTCCTGATTTCCTCTCAAATTCCCTCCTTTCCCAGGGCCCCCACACTAAGTTCTTATTAGGACAAAAATTTTATATTCATTCTCAAATACTTTTTTTCTCACATATCACATCTAAATCTTCAGGACATCCTGTTGATTCTGCTTTCAAAATACTATGGATTTTTACCATTTTTTCTACCCTAGTTGTGGTTGTCTGACTCTGATTCGATCCACCATCATCTCTAGCATATTCTCCCTCAAAATCTTCTCTAACAGGCAGACAGCAAGATCTCTGACAATATGTCTCTCTCTGTGTTTGTGTGTGTTGGTGGGGGGGGGGGGTGTTCATTTGAAAAATTAAAGGCTTAGGTGAAAAGACAACACTCTCATCCTCATCACATCATTCCTCTACTAAAGGCCTTCAGTGTCTCTCTGCCTTACTTAGTATAAAATCCGAAAAGTTCACAGGGGCTTTTAAGGATCTAGGTTATCTGACACTGTTGTCTTTCTTACCTTATAATCTTTCACTTTTCTCCCTCAGTCAGTCCATTGCAACCACAGTAGTAGCCTGGATTTGCTTTTAATATACAAAATATTCTTGCTTCAGAGCCTTTTTACTGGTGATTCCTACTCTTTCAGATATTCAAATCTCCTCTTTCAGATATTCAGGTGACTCCTTCCTTCTTATTTACTACATCTTTTATTAAAAGCTCATTTTTGTAGTACACAAAGCAAAATTCGTATTATTTAAAATTGCAACCTTCAAAATCTTGAGATTTAAACCAGCTGTATGCTACTTAGGTTGCACTTACAACTTTTTAAATTCTATATAAATTGCATTTTGTTTATTGTAAATGTAACTCTTCAATGACTAGAATGTAAGAATTATGAGGTCAGTAATTTATGTTACTGTTGTTGTTGTTGCTGTTGTTGTTATTTGGAAACAGGGCCTCCCTCCACCACCCAGGCTAGAGTGCAGAGGGGAGATCTTGGCTCACTGCAGCCTTGACCTCCTGGACTCAGGTGATCTACCAACTTCTGCCTCCCAGGTAGCTAGGAATACAGGCACATGCCACCTTGCTTTGTTAATTTTTGTATTTTTTGAAGAGACAGAGTTTCCCTGTGTTGCCCAGGCTCATCTCGAACTCGTGGACTCAAGCAATCTGCCTGTCTCAGCCTCTCAAAGTGCTGAGATTACAGGCATGAGCCACCATGCCCAGCCTGCTGCTGTTGTTTTATACTAACACTGTATTTTCCATGCCTAATACAGGACATAATATATAGGAACTACTCAAAAACTACTTATTTTATTATGATATTAAATGTATTTTGGCTTATGATCCTTCAAGTGAACACCCTTTAAAAGATGTATGTATTGTGGCTCAAATAATCATTTATTATTTATTACTTGCCTTTGCTCATTTTTAAATGAGGTTATTTATTTATTTGTTACTACTGAATTCCAAGTGCTCTTTACATATTTTGGATATTAATCCCTTTTCAGATAATATGGTTTGCAAATATTTTCTCCCATTCTTTAGGTTGCCTTTTCACCAGTTTGATTGTTTCCTATGCTGGACAGAAGCTTTTTGGTTTGATTTAATATCACTTGTCTATTTTCACTTTAGTTGCTTGTGCTTGTGATGTGCAAAAGAAAAAAATCATTGTTAGAACCAATGTCAAAGAGTTTTTTACCTAGGAGTTTTAGTTTCAGGACTTATGTGTAAATCTCTAATCCATTTTGAGTCAAGTTTTGTGTATGGTGTAAGAGATTGGACCCAATTTCATCCTTTTTTGTGTGGATATGTAGTTTCTCTAGCATCATTTGTTGAAGAGACTATGGCTTTTCCATTGTGTCTTCTTGGTGCCCCTGTCAAAGATTAGTTGACCACATATGCATTAATTTATATCTTGGCTGTTTATTCTGTTCCATTGGTCTAGGTGTCTTTTTCTAAGCCAACACCATACTGTTATAATTTCTGTAGCTTTGTAGTATATTTTGAAATTAGAAAGTATGCAGCCTCCAGCTTTCTTTGGTTGTTTGAAGTCTTTTGTGATTCCATTTGGATTTTAGATTTCTTTTTTTAATTTCTGTTAAAAAAAAAAAGCCATTTCTCCAAAGAAGATGTACGAATGGCCACAAAGTACATGAAAGTATACTCAGTGCAACTAATCAAGGAAATTCAAATAAAAACCAACATTATATACTGCCTCACACATGTCAAGATGCCTATTATTAAGAAAATATTGTCGGTGAGGATGTAGAAAGATTGGAACCACTGTACACTATTGGTAGGAAGGTAAATGGTGCACCAGCTATGGAAAACAGTATGCAGGATCCTCAAAAAATTAAATGTACAACTAGCATGCAATCCAGAAATACCATTTCTGAGCATATATTTAAAAGTTGAAATCAGGATTTTAATGAAATATCTCTACTCTCATGTTAATTGCAGCAGTATTAAAGTAGCCAAAATAAAGAAACAACCTAAATGTGCTTCAATAGAGTAACAGATTTTTAAAATGTTGTATATACATGAAATGGAATATTATTTAACCTTTACAAAGGACATCCTACAGTATTCAACAACATGGATGAACTTAGAGCACACTATGCTAAATGAAATAAGCCAGTCACATAAAAACAAATCTTGCATAATTCCACTATATGAGGTCTCTAAAATAGTCAAACTGAGAAACAGATAATCGAATGGCTTTTGCCAGGGCCTAGGTAAAGGGGGAAATGAAGAGTTGTTCAACTGGAAGAAGGTATGAGTTATGAAAGTTGAATTATGTGCAGTATACTGTGCACATAATTTTTTTTAGAGAGTGGCTCTCATGTTAAGTGTTTTTGCCATGTTTTTTTTAAAAATTGCTTTCTAAAGCAGATATATACCTTGACACAAATTCATACAGTTTCATTTTATGTGCCGTGACATTACAATTAGAATATACTATTGGTGAATCTTTGCTAATTCTGTAATTTGCAATATATTGCTTTATTAGACATTTTGTAATATAAAATTCTGGGCATAAAATCATGTTTATTTTATAAAATGAATTAAATAGTTCCTCCTTATCTGTGGCTTTGCTTTCTGTGGTTTCAGTTACCCATGGTCAAATGCAGTGCAAAAAACATTAAATGAAAAATTCCAGAAATAAACAATTTGTAAATTTTAAATTGTATACCATTCTGAGTAGCTTGATGAGATCTCATGCCATCTTGCTAGGTCCTGTCTAGTACCTGAATTATTCCTTTATCCAGCATATCCGCGATAGGTATGCTACTTGCCCACTAGTCGCGTAGTAGCCACGTTGGTTATCAAATCATGAAACCATAGTATATATATGGAGTTCAGTACTATCCAATTTTCAGCCAGCCTCTGGGAGTCTTGGAACATATCCCCAGAGAATAAGGAGGAACTATTGTAATAGTAAAATGCTAAAAAATATTGAGAAAATTTTTATTTATTTGTTTCTTTTCAGTGTTTTTCTTTTTTATTTTTTTATCAATGAGTTATTTCAAGAAGTGTTATGGGTTAAATTGTGCCCTTCAGAAATAATATGTTGAAGTCCTAACTTCCAGTCCCTCATTTGAAGATAGGGTCTTCACAGATATAATCAAATTAAAATGAGGTCATTATGGTGAACCCTAATCCAATTTGACTAGCTTTCTTATAAAAAGAAGAGTTTTTAAACCAGTGACAGACCTTCAGAGAGGGAATATGTTGTGTAGAGACATAAAGAGAAAAAGCCATCTAAAAGTCTAGGAGAAAGACCCAGAACAAATCCTTTTCTGACAGCTCTCAGAAGAAACCAAGTATGCCAACACTTTGCTTTCAGTCTTCAAGACTCCACCACTGTGAAAAATACATTTCTGCTGTTTAAGCCATCTAGTTTGTGCTGCTTTCTTAGGGGAGCCCTAGCAAACTAACACTAACAACTAGGTATTGTGGACAAGAATTATGGTATGCTAGTTTAGTGTACCACCATGAAAAAAACTTGAGTGTTAGAGAACCATGTTTATTTTACAATTATTTGCTAGGTTTAGCTGCAAGTGACAAATCCCCTAACGTATTTATGATTCTTTTTAAGCTGTCCTTTTTTTCATCTTAAAGACATGAAATAAAGAAAACAATTAAAACACAGTGGCTGGAAACTCCAGAGGCTTTTCCTGTTTTATTTATTTATTTATTTTTTGCCCGTTTTTGACTCAAAGAGGATCACTCAAACCAAACAATAATATCTACAGTCCAACCATTAGGGAAAAGAATGAAGAGGATAAGTATATCATTCTCTTAAGGAAATATCAGGCAACTGCACATATTTCTCCTTCACTTCATTTACCGTAACTCATTTCATGGATATAAAAAAAAGAAGATTCCCTCAATCTTATTATTCCTACATGTGTGGGCTCCATCTCCAAGATCCATGACAGCTACGCCAACAAGTCAAAATATCCATATTCCAACCTGAGGAAAAGGGAAAAAGCAGGGCGCAGGCACAAGCCTTCCCTTTAGGGTTAAATTTAGAAGGTTGCTTATACTAACTTCTATTATATCGCATTCTCAGAACTTAATCACATCACCATGCACAACTGAAAAGAGAATAATGATGAGTAATCTTTTCCCAGGTGTAATGCAATCAAGTATAATTTGGTTGTTTTATTTTAATGAATGAAGGAGAGAATGGATAGTTATTTGAACTGGCATCTGTCCCATAGACTGCTTGTGCAGTGAGTCCTTTTCTACCCACACAATACTCCCATGAATCCCATGTCCAAAGACCAACTAATTATGATTAATGCAGTTTTCTCAAAATTCAAGAGTTTTGAGTGTTCCACACAGCTTTTTGTAACATGAAGTAAAAACTTCAAAATCTACAAACTGATGACCTACAAAATCAAAAATGTGTTTTCTGCATGATGTATAAAATTTGAAAAATAAGCACATAGCTACCATAAGGATTCTCATTACAAAAAAAAAAAAAAAATGTGGAAAAAAAGAAAATAAACCAACCGTGTGTAAAGCACTTATCACATAGTCCTGCATAGAAAGAGTTCACAACAGTGATCTCTTTGGGTAGAGTTCCTTGGTTAACCTTTCTGTAGCCCCTGGATGTACTCTCTAGAAATGATTCCACTACCCATCGTTCTTCATAGTTCTGGCTCACCCTGCTAGTTTTTTCTTATTTAGTATACACAACAGACATATTTGAGGCATTTAATGAAGGTCAGAGCTTTCTTGGGAGCTATGCAGTGTCTGTCACCCACGTTCTGCTAGTGCATATTTAAAGCCTGTGATTCACTTTAGGGAGGAATCACAGCAAGCTTTTGTAGCCAAGGTTTTGTTTTACTTGATAATATAATTATTCCTAAAACTTAATGGTTTCTAGCTTATTTGCTTTCAGTCAGTCTCATGTTAATTAAAAAAAAAAAAAATGACCTGACATCTTTTCCAGAAGGTTTTTTTGTTTGTTTGTTTGTTTTTCTTTCTTTGCCTTGAAGACTTAAAAGAAACTCTGATTTCTTCTTAAATTCTGACCTCTACATTATGCCTCCTCTCAACCTCCTCTTCATTTAACAGAAGTTACTACACTGATCTCTTGTTGTTTTTGTTTGTTTGCTTTGTGTTTGTGTGTATTTTAAAGCCTTAGGAAGAAAGGCAACATCATTAATCTCACCATTGCCTACAAGTATTTGGTGTTTTTTCTTTTTCTGGACAAAAATGCTAAAGGGAAATTTTTCATAAAAGCTTTGAGCTATGGTCTCAGTCTCCTACTAAGGTTGTTGCTTCAGCCACTTGTTTTAATTGATCCAATATACGAAACAGACAAGAAATTGTCTTCTTTCAACCTTGCAAATTTGCACATAGCTGAACTCTCAGTCAGCTTACACTGTGATGTTCATAGAAGAAGTGACTTCTCCACTTATAGGTTGGCTATCTCTATATTGGGTTTATTTTATTTTTTATATATGAAGAATTAAATGAATATAATTTCCTGATTTCAGCACTACTATGTCAGCACTGTCTATTTAAGCATACTGCTGAAATAGGCAACACCAACTCCAAACTTTTGAAGATACCGTAATGCTAAAGTTTAGTTGGCAAGTGACAATTTTCTAAGAAAGAGTGCAGATAAATTCTTCCAGGTATTTTAAAACCTCCTAGCAGGAGTCACCAGTTTTATTAGCATACATTATCTGAGCATGTGTATTCATTAACTTGTCACTTGTACTAAACCCATAACATGTGTTTGATTCTTATAGACACAAGCAAGACAGCAACCCAAGACCAAATTCTGTAATAATTATGTCTCAATTTATTTTTGAATGACACAAATATCCAAATAACAGAATTAAACACAATCAAATATATTTTTCACATAAATATCTAATTATGTAGACTTAATTCCTCTAATTTTGTTCTGCTGTGCATGGTATACTTTACAAATGTCATCTCATTTTTGAGAATGGCTAACCCAGATATAAGACACAAACACTTCTTCTAAAAACAGTTGCCAAAATTGTACCTACTACTTTTGCCTACATTTTCATTGAACAAAGTCAACAATATCACTAGACTTATATGCAAAGGAGCTTAAGAAATATATTTTTATTTAGACAGCCATGTTCATGGCTATATATTAGTGATTAATGGTTATAGAAGTGAAGAACAAATACTGAATAAAAATTATCTGAATCTTTTTAATGTTTTTGTGAAATTTCTAAATTTATCACTATTAGTTGTAGAGCATTTGAGAATTTAACCTTTGCTAAACTAAGTTTCAATGCTTACAAAATAATTAAGATATTACTTTGATGAAATGTATTTCAACATATATAGTACCAGTTAATGTAAAATGAATGTGTGTGTGGGCATGTGTGTAGTTCTGTATAATCCTCACATCATTTATGTGAAATATTATGGCATGATTCAAATGAGACATACATGCATATGTCTATATGCATATGTATTTTATGTATATGTATATATGAATGATCATCCAAATCTGATACCCAGCATTGCACCATTCTTATCCTTTCTCTATAATCATTCTAGGAAATTTAAAGAAGTAATTTTTAAATTTTTTTTTTTAATTTTTAATTTTCCTAGGTTTTGGGGGGGAACAGGTGGTATTAGGTTACATGAGTAAGTTATTTAGTGATGATTTGTGAGATTTTGGTGTACCCATCTCCTGAACAGTATACACCAAAGCCAATTTGTAGTCTTTTGTCCCTCACCCTCTTCCCACCCTTTTCCCCTCAGTCCCCAAAGTCCATTGTATCGTTCTCAAGGCTTTGTATCCTCATAGTTTAGCTCACACTTATGAGTGAGAACATATGATGTTTGGTTTTCCATTCCTGAGTTACTTTACTTGGAACAATAGTTTCCAATCCCATCCATGTTGCTGTGACTGCCATTCATTCATTCATTTATATGGTTGAGTAGGACTCCATCATATATATTACAACTTCTTTATCCATTCACTGATTGATGGGCATTTGGGTTGGTTCCACATTTTTGCAATTGCAAATTGTGCTGCTATAAATATGCATGACCAACTATCTTTTTTTCCTTATTTTCCTCTGGGTAGATACCCTGTAGTGTGATTGCTGAATCAAATGATAGTTCTACTTTTAGTTCCTTAAGGAATCTCTACACTGTTTTCCATAGTGGTTGTACTAGTTTGCATTTCCACCAGCAGTGTAGAAGTGTTCCCTTTTCACTGCACCCACGCCAGCATCTATTTTTTTTATTTTTATTTTTTTGATTATGGCCATTTTTGTAGGAGTAAGGTGGTATCACATTGCATTCATTTTATTTCCCTGTTCATTAGAGATTTTGAGCATTTTTAAATATGTTTGATTGTCATTTGTAATATATTCTTTTGAGAATTGTCTGTTCATGTCCATCACCCATATTTTGATGGGATTATTTTTTTCTTACTGATTTGTTTGAGTTTCTTGTAGATTCTGGATACTAGTCCTCTGTCAGGTGTATAAATTGTGAAGGTTTTCTCGCACTGTATGGGTTGTTGGGTTACTCTTCTGACTGTTCCTTTTGCCACCCAAAAGCTCTTTAGTTTAATTAAGTCCCAGCAATTTATCTTTATATTGCATCTGCTTTGGGGTTCTTGGTCATGAAATACTTGCCTAGGCCAATGTGTGGAAGGGTTTCTTTGATGTTCTCTTACAGAATTTTTATAGTTTCAGGTTTTAGATTTAAGTTCTTGATCCATCGTGAGTTGATTTTTGCATAAGGTGAGATATGAGTGAGAGGTGACAACATGCTAGCACCCTGGCTTGCTCTCCCTTGGCCTCCGCATCTACTCTGGCCCTGCTCCAGGAGCCCTTCAGCCCCCCACTGCTGCGCTGTGGGGCCCCTCTCTGGTGCTGGCTGAGGGGAGAGCTGGCTCACAGGAAGCTGTGGAGGGAGAGGCACCCACGGGAACCCAGACTGTGCGTGCATGGCTTCTGGGTAGGAATCGGCTCTGCTGGCCTTGACTCGGGGAGGAGCTCCCTCTGGGCCACCAGAGTGCCCAGGCTAGGTGCCACAAAGTTCTGCAGCGAGTCCCAGTGAGAGGTGAAGCCAGGGGGCTTCTGGGAAGAGTGGAGACTTGGAGAACTTTTCTGTCTAGCTAAAGGTTTGCAAACGGACCAATCAGCACTCTGTCAAGCTAAAGGTTTGTAAACGCACCAATCAGCACTCTGTCAAAATGGACCAATCAGCTCTCTGTAAAACGGACCAATCATCTCTCTGTAAAATGGACCAATCATCTCTCTGTAAAATGGACCAAGCAGTAGGATGTGGATGGGGCCAGATGGGGGAATAAAAGCAGGCCACCAGCGCCAGCAGCAGACACTCCTTGAGGTCCCTTTCCATACTGGGGTAGCTTAGTTATTTTGCTCTTTGCAATAGAATCTTGCTGGTGCTGACTCTTTGGGCCTGCACCACCTTTATGAGCTGTAACACTCACAGGGAAGGACTGCAGCTTCATTCCTGAGACCAGAAACCC
This sequence comes from Macaca fascicularis, assembly GCF_037993035.2. Taxonomy (NCBI): domain Eukaryota; kingdom Metazoa; phylum Chordata; class Mammalia; order Primates; family Cercopithecidae; genus Macaca; species Macaca fascicularis. Next base: position 56,167,444 of record NC_088391.1, on the reverse strand, counting down.
ACTCAGAGGAACAAACAACTCCAGACAGGCTGCGTTAAGAGCTGTTTCACTGTGAAGGTCTGCAGCTTCACTTCTGAAGCCAGTGAGACCACGAACCCAGCAGAAAGAAGAAACTCCAAACACGTCGAAAATCAGAAGGAACAAACTCCAGACACACCATCTTTAAGAACTGTAACACTCACGGCAAGGGTCCGCAACGAGACCAGGAACCCACCAATTCTGGACCCATGAGGATTCGGTTTTCTTCTTCTACATGTGGCTAGCCAATTATCCCAGCACCATTTGTTGAATAGGGTGTCCTTTTTCCACTTTGTTTTTGTTTGCTTTGTTGAAGATAAGTTGGCTGTAAGTATTTGGGTTTATTTCTGGGTTCTCTATTCAGTTCCATTGGTGTATGTACCTATTTTTATACCAGTGTCATGCTATTTTGGTGACTATGGCCTTATAGTATATTTTGAAATCAGGTAATGTGATGCTTTCAGATTTTTTCTTTTTGTTTAATTTTGCTTTGGCTATTAGAGCTCTTTTTTGGTTGTATATGAATTTTAGGATTGTTTTTTCTAGTTCTGTGAAGAATGGTGGTGTATTTTGATGGGAATTGGATTGAATTTGTAGATTGCTTTTGGCAGTATGGTTGTTTTCACAGTATTGATTCTACTCTCCATGAGCATGGGATGTGTTTCCATTTGTTTGTGTCATCTGTGATTTCTTTCAGCAGAGTTTTGTAGTTGTCCTTGTTCTTTCGCCAAATTGGTTAGGTATATTCCTAAGTTTTATATATATATATAAATTTTTGCAGCTATTGTAAAAGGAATTGAGTTCTTTATTTGATTCTCAACTTGGTCACAGTTGGTGTATAGGAGAGCTACTGATTTATGTACATTAGTTTTGTATCCTGAAGCTTTGCTGAATTCTTTTATGATTTCTAGGAGCTTTTTTGGAGGAGCATTTAGGGTTTTCTGGGTATACAGTCATAGCACCAGCAAACACTGCCAGTTTGACTTCCTCTTCACTGATTTGGATGTGCTTTAGTTCTTTCTCTTGTTTGATTGCTCTGGCTAGGACTTGTAGTACAATGTTAAATAGAAGTGAAGAGAGTGGTCATCCTTGTCTTTTTTCAGTTTCAGAGGGAATGCTTTCAACTTTTATCCACTCAATATTATGTTGGCTGTGGGTTTGTCACAAGTGGCTTTTATTATATTCAGTTATGTCTCTTGTATGCCGATTTTGCTAATAGTTTTAATCATGAAGGGATGCTGGCTTTTGTCAAATGCTTTTTCTGCGTCTTTTGAGATAATCATGTAATTTTTGTTTTTAATTATGCTTATGTGGTGTATCACATTTATTGACTTGCATATATTAAACCACCTCCGAATCCCTGGTATGAAACCCACTTTACCATGGTTGGTTATCTTTTTATTATTTTGTTGTATTCGGTTAGTTAATATTTTGTTAAGGATATTTGCATGTATGTTCATCAGGGATATTGGTCTGTTTTCTTTTTTGGTTATGTCCTTTCCTGGTTTTATTTTAAGGTGATACTGACTTCATATAATTATTTAGGGAGGATTCTCGGTTTCTCTATCTTCTGGAATAGTGTCAATAGGATTGGTACCAATTCTTCTTTGAATGTTTGCTAGAATTCAGCTGTGAATTCCGCTGGTCCTGGACTTTATCTTGTTAGCAATTTTTTTAATTACAATTTCCATCTCATTGCTTGTTATTGGTCTTTTCAGGGTAGCTACTTCTTCCTGATTTAAGCTAAGAGGGTTGTATCTTTCCAGGAAATTATGTGTCCACTCTAGGTTTTCTAGTTTATGTGCATAAAGGTGTTCATAGTAACCTTGAATTTTATTTATTTATTTATTTATTTATTTTGGTATATCTGTGGTGTCTATTGTAACAATCTCCTATGTTGTTTATTGAGTTCTTTTGGATTCTGTCTTTTCTTGATTAATCTTGCTAATGGTCTATCAATTTTATTTATCTTTTCAAAGAACCAGCTTTTTGTTTTATTTATATTCATATTGATTTTTTTTTTTTGAAGAAACAAAATTTTCATCTCTGCCAATTCTTGCGTAAAAATGATCCCCATCTTCCTGGTTAAAGAATATAGATGTATTTTGTCTTATATGAACATTTTATGACATGGTCCTTACTGAGATCCTTAATCTATTTTACATATACAAACTTTAAAAAGAAGAGAAATTATTTGTTCCCTTCTGCTATTTAATATACTCTTTATTTTTACTGGAAATATCTAGCTGTCTTGCTTCCACTACGTTTTCATCTACTATCAAGTTTTCTTTACAATTTACTAGTCTTATATAGACAAAAAATGTAGACCCCATTTCTATTGTCATAGTGTTTACATTACCACAATTAAGTGAGACAATTAATAAATACACAAACAAAATCAAGCTTGTTAAACAAGCATTAAATGGAGAGATTCAACAGATAATGATATTGAGTTTGAGGGGTTGCAAATAAAAGTAAGGGTAGCTGCAGAATAGTGAAATTAAGGTAGTTGACTTGGTAAATAAAGTGAATAAAATGATGGACTTATTTGATTAGATATTAATTGGTTCAAAGGATTATGACTTTGAGGATCCAAGAGCACATGAGCAGGAATAATAGATGATGCCTCTCCCAAAGTGAAATATTTGAAATAGAGACTTGGGAGATGGTATTGTTATCAGTGATCATGATTTCTGTGGCTCTTCGAAAGTGTGATATTTGAAATAGAGACTTTGGAGGTGGTATCGTTAATAGTGATCATGAATTCTGTAGCTTGTCCCTTGGCATGATGTCATAGGTTTAGTGGAGAAGAGGAAGAATAAGGGAATCTGAAGTTTTCAAAGTAAAGATTATAATGAATCAGAAGGTATGTGTATTACAGCAGTGAGGAGAGGGCACGGGAATGGAGTTTGAAAGCATGAGCTTCAAGTATCACAATTTTACAGAATCAAGGTGAAGAATAACTGACACCAAAAACGATAACTTCTTCAACTGTTGGCTATGAGGTACATGGGATATAGGAGATTTTAAAATCTTCATCGCAAAAGTTTCAGGGAAAACTAGGTTACAGTTAAGAAGCATGGCCAATGAAAACATTTAAGGAAATGTGGAAGACAAGAAGAATTTAATTTATAATGGGTCAACAGCTCTACAAAGCACAGTGAAAGTTTTGGGGAGCACAGAGCTCACAAAAGAGAAAAAAGTTATTTAAGATTTCTGGCAGAGACAAAAATATAGACCTATGTGGGACATGATGAAACTAGTTTCAATATCCTTTTCTAAAATTGAGGAAATTTAGTTCTAGAATCATATAATCAAACACATAGTATAGTGTTATAGCCACAGTTTCTCTCTTCACTATTATAAGTTGGTGGGGGATGATATAATGATTTGCTATCTGGTTCTTCCTAGAAGCATACTGAAAAAAATCACTTTCCATTTTCTGATTCATACTATGATTTTAGTTTTTATTTTACTTATTAACATGGATCAAATTATATCTCACATATAAGAAGTCATCTTTCATAAATAAGAAGTCTTTCCTTATTTTGGTAGATCTTGCAGTCATGATACTTCCATAGTAAATTCATGCTGAAAATGAGAATCTGAATGGCCACAATTCTTTTAATTTGTTATTGCCTGTAATCCATGTACCTTGCCATTTATTCACCATTCGTCAAGACATCTTGTCTTAACTTCTCTCTATGACTCACTTAAATTTTATAATCCATCATCAAAACTGTAAAATCTTTTTCACCAAACTTATTACGTGGGTGCAAATGTAATTGCGGATTTTGCAACTAAATTAAACAACCAAATTACCTTTGCACCAACCTAATAATCCTCTGGTATATTTAATAATTTCCTTGCCCATTTAATTTCTTAGACTGAATCTTTCTTCAGTTCAAGGACATTACTTCTTGATGGTTTTTATTCAGTACTAAGATGGCATTATCTGAATCTGCAGTTATATTATTCTTTTAATGTTATAACTGAGCCTGATGACTTATTAATATAGTCAAGCAGTTAAAAATGTCTATATCAATGAGAAATGGTTTACTATAACAAGCAACAACCCTGTAAGAACAGATTATCAGAGAAAAAAATGAAACATCAATCCCTATCTATCTATATAACTTAATTTGAAAATATACCAAAAAGTAGGCAGAGACATTAACTACAAACTAGGAGAGAAATAGCAGATGCATTGCTAATATTCCCAGTTAACACTCAGTTATAAAAACTTAAGTAGTAAGTAATTTAGCTTCAAATTATTGATGGTGTGTTTTTATTATATTCTTACCACAATGCTAAAGGATAATCTTATTAGAACCAAAATTAACTTATGAAAAGGTGGCTGGGTGCGGTGGCTCATGCCTGTAATCCAGCGCTTTGGGAGGCTGAGGCAGGTGGATCACAAGGTAAGGAGCTCAAGACCAGCCTGGCCAACATGGTGAAACACCATCTCTACTAAAAACACAAAAAATTAGCTGGGCCTGGTGGCAGGGGCTTGTAATCCCAGCTATTCGAGAAACTGAGGCAGGAGAATTGATTGAACCCAGGAGACAGAGGTGACAGTGAGCCAACACCGTGCCACTGCACTCCAGCTTAATTTAACTTTTATATTAAGTTCATCAGATTTAAGACGGTATATTCTATTTTGCATTTTAGTTTGTAGCTCAGACTACAATGACTTTAAAATATAATGGTTATCACTGATTCATTGTTTGTGTTCAATTACGCAATGAAATACATTGTTTCCAAAATTTTAAGACAGAAAATGCAACTCAGTCTCTCAGATGATGACAGGAATTCAGACTAAAAGTTTGAATGTTATTATTTTGGTCTTATGAAGAGAACACACACACACATATATATATAAAAAGGTAATGTATATTATTGTTAGAAATTTATTTGTGCTTGAATCTTTTTCTTTTCTACAATCTCTTCTGGGAAAACTGAAGCACAACTCTGTTGACACTGAGCAGATTCTTAGATAGCAAGTTTGAAATTTGTTACAGCATTTACCAATGTTACTATAATGTGTGTCATGAATAATCAATATAGTGACTTTCTATGTTATAGTGAAATAAATACATTATGGTTAACAAAAACCATGGTTTCTGGGGGCTGTAAGATGCCATTTTTACAAAATTCAGAGCTCAAGTTTAGTACGACATTATATAACCCAATGTATGCATTACATACTATTGTGCAAAAAGTACCCCAAAATTTGACAGCTGAAAACAAAGACTTTCTATTATCTAACAGTTTCTGTAAGTCAGGATAGTGAGAAAAATTTAGCTATGTGGATTAACTAAGGGACCTTCATATGGATACAATCAAAGTATCTCCTGGAAATACAGTCATTTCAAGGCTCACGTAGAAGGGGAACTGCTTGCAAGCACACTCAAGGCTTGTCAAGCCTCTGGTCTCAGTGGCTGTTAGCTAGAGACAACTGTTTCTTACCATGTGGTCATATTCATAGGAATACAAACAATGTGGCACCTTGTATTTCCCGGAGTTAGGTGTCAGAGAGAGAGACAGGCAGAGAGAGAGAGAGAGAGAGAGATGAACAGAGAGAGCTCCAAAGACAGAAAACACACATCACTTCTGCCATATCCTGCTCACTAGCAGCAAGTAAAATACAGTCCACATTTAAGTGTAGGGAATTACAACATAAGAACACAAATGCCAGGAGTCAAGGTTCATTGAATGCCATCCTAGAGCCTGCCTATTGGGGACTTCACTTTGGTTTCCAATAAGTCATGTTTCTCTACTGTGCAACATGCACTCTATCCCTTCCAAGGTGCCTCTAAATTCTCATCTCATTATGGCATCTGTTCAAAGTCCACAATTTCATCATCTAAATCAGGTCCAGTTCTAAATAAAATAATACAGACGTAGTTCCTTGAGTATAATACCACAAGTGCAACTTCTTCAGATCTGTGAAAGTAGACAAATGATCAGCACCCCATCCCCACCCCCAAGAAACACCAGTGTATAATATTGGGGTAGACAAAGGATAGCCAAAACTAGGGGCAAGAATAGGGGTAGATGAGCATGCACTATAGACACCTTTGTTCCAAAAGAGGAGAATTGAGAGAACAAAAGGAGAAAGTAGCCCACATAAATTCTGACTTACAAATGTTGATAATTCTTTGATTCAGTTTCAAGATCTGAAAATAATTCTCCATGGTTGTAAACTCTGCCCTCTGGGCTCTTGGTTCTAGCCTCTGAGTCACCTTTCCTTTTTTAACAAAAAAAATAGCGTGCATCTGCTCCTGAGTAGCTGTCTCAGCCTACCGACTGCCAATAGAATTCTGGGGATCCAAAGATCTCTCATCATTTTGTACTGTCTCTGATTCTCTCAATCCAAGCTGGGGATGTCTTTGTATCTCAAATCTCAAATAAACATCTTAACCTTCTACCTTAAAAAAAGGAAAAGGAAGAGCAAACAAAATCTAAAGAAAACAAATGAAAGAAAATAATAAATATTAGAGTAGAAATCAATAAGGGAGACAATAGAAAACAATAGAGAAAATCAGCAAATGAAAAGTTGGTTATTGGGTGCAGCACACCAACATGGCACAAGTATACATATGTAACAAACCTGCACGTTATGCACATGTACCCTAGAACTTAAAGTATAATAATAATTAATTAAAAAATCAGCAAATCTTTAGTTAAATTGATGAAGCAAAAAGAGCAGATGGAAATTACTAAAATTAGGAATGAAATAAGAGATATCAATGATGTTATAGAAGTAAAATGAATTATAAAGGAACATTCCAATGTATATCAACAAATTAGATAGTATATTAGTCTGTTTTCATACAGCTATAAAGAAATACTCGAAACTGGGTAATTTATAAAGGAAAGAAGTTTAATTGAGTCACAGTTCCACATGGCTGGGGAGGCCTTAGGAAACTTACAATCATGGAAGAAGGTAAAGGGGAAGCAGGCGCCTTCTTCACAAGGCACCAGGAAAGAGAAGGAAGGAAGGAGGACTTCCAAACACTTAATAAAACCATCAGATCTCATGGAAACTTACTCACTAATAATGAGAACAGCATAGGGGGGAACCACTCTTATCCAGTCACCTACCTTCCTCAACACGTAGGAGTTACAGGTCCCTCCTTTGACAGGTGAGGATTACAATTAGAGATGATATTTGGATGGGGACACAGAGCCAAACCATATTAGATAGCCTAGATAAAATTAACAAATTTTAGAAGCAAATTACTCAGGCTGAGTGCTATAGACTGAATGCATGTGTCTTCCCAACATTCATGTCAAAGCCTAAATCCCTAATGTGATGGTATTTGGAGAAGGGATCTTTGGACGGTAACTGGGTCATAAAGGTGGAGCTTTCATTAATGGGATTAGTGTCCTTATAAGAAGAGACAGGATAGAGAGAATACAATGAGAAAACAGCCTTTTTGAAAATGAGGGAGAGTGCCCTCACCATGGCAGGGTGCAGAATAGCACCTCACCTAGCTTTTCAATACCTTGGTTTTAGATTTCCCGGACTCCAGAACTGTGAGAAAGAAATTTCTGTTGTTTAAACTACTCAGTCTATAATATTTTGTTATAGCATTCTGAACTCACTAAAACAATAACTTAAGAAGAAATTGAAAATCTGAATAGACCTATAAAAGTAAAGAAGTAGTAATTTTAAAATGTTCCATGCAGAAAATCCAGGCCCAGGGAGTTTCACTAGTGGATTCCACCAAACGTTTTAAAAACAATCAATAGTAATCCTTGGCAAACTTTTCCAAAATATATAATAAGTAGAACTATTTCCCAATTCATTCTATCACATCAATATTAGCTTGAAAACCAAAACCGGACAAAGGCAACCCCCACCCCAAAAAGAAAAAGATAAAAACAAACCAACTACACGTCAATATTTCTTAAGAAGCTGTATAAAAATCCTCAATAAAATACTATTAAACCAAATATTGAAACGTATAAAATAATCATACACCATAAACAAATAAGATTTCTTTCAGGAGTGTAAGATTAATATCTGTCAGTAAATGTAATATATTCTATCAAGAGAATATAAAGATGTTAACTGTGGGATTAAAAAAGAGAAAATAAGCAACAAAACCACATGATCATCTCAACAGATGCCAAAAATGTATTTGACAAGTTTGAACACCCATTCATGACACTGAACAAACTAGAAATAGAGGGAAAATTTCTCAACATCAGTAAAGGTTTCTATGAAAAACTAACAGCTAATTCATGACTAAAATGAAATGCCTTCATCCTAAGATCTTTCGTTTTCCATTTGTCCAATTGTGGTATATGGAAATACAACTGATTTTACTATACCTATATTTCGCCCTTCAACTTTGTTGAATTCATTAATCTTCCTTCCCTTCCTGCCTGACTGCCTGCCTGCCTGCCTGCCTTCTGCCTGCCTTCCTGTCTGATTGCCTTCTTTCTTGATTCTTTAGAAGTTTGTACATACAAGGTCATGTCAACATAAATGGAGATCATGTTAATTCTTCTTTTCCAATCTGGATCTCGTGTATTTGCATTTTTTGCCTAGTTGCCCTGGTGAGAATCTCCAGTACTCTGTTGAATAGAAGTAAACTTCTATTCAAAGAGGCTATCCTCATCTTTTTTGTGTTCTTAAGGTAAAGCATTCTGTCTCTCTGTTTATTTGTTTGCAATTTCTCAAAATGTTGAACATAGTTTACCATATGATATACCAAATGAGTTATCATATGGTGCAACAATTTTACTTCTAGGTATTTTCTTGTCAGCAGAGAATTTTGTGCATGCAATATTTTGACTCATGCTTGACCACATAAGAATGGGCTTTGGGCCTGAAATACTTCTTTACCAAGATAGAGAGTTCACACAGATTGTTCTGAGTTTATCATCTTGTGTGGGAATATCTTTTCCTATTTCAGACTCAGTGTGTACTTCTTTTTTCTGTTTATATCCACGTGTCAGTGGCCCTTAGGCACATCCCCAGATTTTCATATCTCAAACCACGTGGGAGAGTGGGCTAGTTCCTTCTACTTCATCAAAAGTGGGGTGTGTGTAGCTATGCTTCCTGTGTAGGCTGAAGAGTCATTCTACTGACCCTGGGGGCCCAACAGCCTGCAAAGAGTTGGATCTTGTACACTCTCCCTCCTCTCTTACTCTAAGCTATGTTGTCTATTATCAGTGACCATAAATCATGTACTAGTTTCTAACCAGAGTGGAAGTTATCTGCCTTTTAACTATGGCTGCACTCATGTTATATTTTTTCTTTCAGCACAGCCTGACCACTCAGTGAACAGTAAAACAATTCCCAAGACAAAGGAAAACATGTCTTGCAAAACTTGTATGTGAGTGTTCATAGGAGCATTGCTCATAACAACCAAATAATATAAATGTATCAATTCCCCATCAAGTGAATGGCTAAATAATATTGTGAATATATATCCAGTAGGATGTCTTTCAACAATAAAAATAAAGTATTGATACATACTACAATAGGGATGAGCCCTGAATACATTATGATAAATAAAAGAAGCCAGTCACAGAATATTTCATATGGTGTGATTTAATTTATATTAAATATCCAGAGTAGAAAAATCTGTATACAGATAAAATAAAGAATTACCTAGAATTAGGTAGTTGGTGGGAATGGAGATTGATTGTTGGATATGGGGCTTTTACTTAGGATCATAAAAATGTCCCAGAAATGATTATGGTGATGGTTGCACAACTCTGAGAATATAATAAAAATCATTTAATTGTTTGTTACACAAGAGTGTTGTAGATATGTAAATTATATTTTTAAAAATATATAGGTTTATGTTTTGGAAGACAAAAACCTACATCTGTTAATGACCACAAATATTTTCACTTTAATTTCTTTTTCTTGTTTGAAAATTAAACATTTTGAAACATTTCAAAAGTCTCAATTAATATTAGGAAATGTATTGTGCCTGTGAGGAGAGAGTGATTATGGTAATAGCCATCCAATTTTACTAATGAAGGACAATGCCCAATACTTGTCAAGATAGTAAAACATCCAGATATTTGAAGAAAAAGCACAATATTATTTTTCTTCCTCTTCACTTGTGTTGATTTATCTCTTCTGTGCAATCTCATGTCATGAGTTTCTTTCCCAAACGATAAGCACTGATTTGTGCTGAAGCTGTTCTCCTTCACTGAAAACACAATAATCATGCTATGACTTGATTTCTCCTTCATTTCTTCTAACAAAGTAAATCTACAAGAGTTCTAGATCTGGACACCAAGGTGGAAGGCCGGGTTAGAAGTGCTTGCTCAAGGACTCCTGGAAGAGAAGGAAGGGCTTGACCACATAAATGTCATAATATATCCCAGAGCCCTAAACCATGGAATATGAGCTGAGAGAACCAAATGGGGAATTAAAATCAATAATTCTGTCCACAAAAGTAGATTTATTTGTGAATATGTGTGCATTTAGATTGAAGAAGGGACGTAGCAGGAACCTAATAATGATCACTATGCAACATCTGAGGAACTGTCAATTAAGATATGATTAGAATACTAAAAGGCAATAAAATAAGAAAAACTAAAAATTAGATCTGGTTATGTAAGGCAGTAGTGACCACAGTCATCTATTTGAAAGTGCTTACCATGTTTTTTAATTACTGTGTAAAATGTCTAGAATTGTGAATATCAACATGCATCAGATTATAAATTTTATTGGAAAAAAAAGCATAGTATATACATTTTACCCATATTTGCTCAGGTTGTCATGATTTTCTACCCACTACTTAAAACTTAGACTAACATTGCTTTTAGTGTTGTATTTTTAACAAAGGCCAAAATCTGAGTTGAATGGCATACTTTTCATTAATGTGTGCTCATCCCTCTCTTAATTCACAGTTTTCAATAAAATTTCATGCCTTTTAAAATATGCAGTTTTATTGAATTGTATTGTTTCAGATAGCCTGTTATTCAAAGCATTTCCTATTAAGCATAAATCTTTGTAACCTGGGTTGGCTTTCATATGAAAGAGTTCATTCATCCTACAAGAAATGATGTAGTATCACTGCATGTGATGTATTGTGTTAGATTCCACCAGTTGCTGGAAAAGACAAAGGCACTGCCCTGAGGTCAAAGACCTTGTACAATATAGTGCTTCATCTTTAAACCCTCTATTTCTTTGAAAAACTCAGTGCCTTATTTTAATTTTATATAGTGATTATCATTTTGACTGACAGCTTAGAGAAGGCCCAAGAAATATTATTAATAATAAAATAGTTTTGTCTTTATTCAGTTCTTATCAGGTGTGAGACAGCAGGCTAAATACTTTCTTATTGTTATCATGACAAAAACATAATGCTCAGAAGAGCAGTATGAGTTGAGTGCTATTATAATCTCCATTTTAAAGATAAAATTAGTAAGTTAGTTTATATGGATAAAATTGGTTCAAAATAAAGCTGGTGACTCAGCACTCAAAAAGACCACCAGCATGGTTATAAATCCATATATATATATATATTTATATTTATACGTTAAGTTCTAGGGTACATGTGCACAACATGCAGATTTGTTACATAAGAAATCTATATTCTTAACTATTATTGTAAACATTGCTGCTTGCAATGTTTTCTGCCTCCTTGTGTTTACCTGGTAGTTGCCACTTGTTTACTTACAGTGTTTTATTTTTAATGGCCATTTTAGTATATATATATATACACACACACATTATATATAATTATTTCAAATATTTGCATACACTTTTATATATTTTTTCACAATTAAAAATGCATAATTTCATTTTTGTTTCTCATTCTTTTAACTATTTAGTCCAACCTATCCTAGCATATATTTGCCTGCAAAACATATAATGAAAACTCAAGTTCAATTACTATTACTTCTTAAGTACTAAGATAATTGTAACTTAATCGAATTTTTAAAATTCTCTACATCTAATTGATGTTTGGTAGTATTGTGTATCAGTGTGTGAGGATACACACAAACATATGGGGTCGTGGTGGAGACGAACAAAGTTACACACTCTCCTTCTGTTATATGTTTCTGTTCTCTAGACCCTGGCTATCACTGTTAGAAGCACATGCAACTTGGTTCCTTCAGGGGTGTTCTTTTCAGGAATGATCTTGTGGAATATGAAACATGACTTATAAAGGAAAGGGGATATGTTGCAAAAGAAACAGACATAGGTAGAACAACAAATGTAGCCGACTATACACATTATATTTCCGGAGACGTAATTAGTTTAAGCAACCTCTCCATAACAGTAGTAGATAGCTCCTTTTAAAACTAGGGAACACTATTGTCCTTTAAAAAGTATAAAGCTAACTTTGCTGTATCTATAAGTTTTGCCTTAATTCTTATTAGATCATGTAATATTCTTAGGAAAAAATATTTTTACCTGTGAGATTCCATTTCACTTTTCAATTATGCGGTAAATTTCTAAGTAGGTAGTTAATGTGGAATCTGAATAGCAGTTCTGGTTCATGAAAGAACTAGATAAAAACCAAAAAATCTTCCTATGTCTGCTGCATAAAGTATTCATTTTGAGGACTCAAGAAAGCAGAAAAAGTTGTTGGTAAGTGTTTTGTACTAATTATCAGAAGAATGATGATTGAAGAATGCAGGGAACAATGGGAAAAAAATGGGAAGGCTAATATATGAAATAGAACAATTGGAAAGGATGTGTAATTTTAGCATAAAGAGGAGTGAGGAATAATAACAAAGCTGGAGAAAATTGTGAAACATTTGTAGTATCATGGTTAAACAAAGTTAGGAAGCATGGAAATAAGTGAGAAATGCTGAAGGGCATGAGAGATATTTTGGTGATAATGGAATAAAAATATAGGATTCAAAATTCAATGTGAATACGGTTATCTGTGTTATTAAAACACTAGGAAAAGACTATATTAAACATAACACTGGTAAAAGGAGGATTATAAAAATGTATACAAATATTGACCAATATATTTTAGAATAAAGAATGTATATGATGGAGTTAATTACTAGTGAAGGTCATTTAAACTATTCAACATATGAATTCTAATTTACTCTTGTGGGTGTCTGGTAAGTTTTGAGCTCTTTATAGATTGTCATTACATGGGCATTTTTCTAAGTGATCACACCTAAATTAAGATTGAAAACTTTATTTTTCAAGGAATTTATGTAATTTAAAATGGATGTCTTATTTAAAAAAATTATATTGAAGCCATTCATCAGAAGTCACTTGATCTAACAGAAAAAATTGTCTTGGCCCTTCATAAAACATAAATCGAAGATTCCTTTTCCTAGCCTTCCAGGATACCTCTAGCACCATGTAAAAAAAAAATTTGAAAATAAAACCAAAAACAAGATAATCACTTTTCTTTAATCCTTACTTTTCTGGGTTTGATAGGGTGTACATTTTTCTCAATATCTCAAAAAATATATATCTGGAAGTAAAAGACTGGGTCCTCTTTTGAGAGATTTGAAAATTGCATAAGAATTGGGTTGATCCTACTCTAATGAAGCACTACAAAATACTTTATGACAGCCACTGGATGTAATGGCCAACTTAGCAGACAGAGAAAAAAAAAAAAAAAAAAAAAAACTGGAGTCTTCCTTTTTTGAATCTTCACTGAAACTTCAGTTGTTTAGTAGTGACATATATTTGCTTTATCAGAAAATCATCTCATAAATATGGGAAAGGACAGACACAAAATACTATTATGCTATTTTAGAGTAACTTGTTTAGAATGATTTCACTTTCCTTATAATCACTAACACAGTTAATATAGTACTATGTGAAACCAATCCATGCTATATAAAAATGTAAAGTGGTTTGGTGAAGATCCATAACACTCCCTAGCTATGAGGCAATCCATCCAATGATGGATCTCTATTATGCTTCTGCCTATATTTGAATTACCATTAAAGAAGAGAGAAAGCACAATTCAAAATTCACCTAGGGTGTGTGTGTGTGTGTGTGTGTGTGTGTGTGTGTGTGTATATATATAATTCACCTATATATAATATATATAAGTGAATTTTGAATTCATATATATAGGTCTCAATTTTGAATGTATATATATAGGTTTCACATATATGAAACCTTTTATGAAAATTGTTTATCATTTACAATGCTATAAAATATAATGCTTGTCAGTCATATTATTATTTACATTAATTCCTCTACTTCCCACATACATCAAAACTTGCCATTCATGTCTCACTTCAAAACCCATGCCGTGTCTTATTTCTACTTAATTTAAACAAATGGCAGAGGAAGAAGGTAGAAGATTAAATTTTAAAGAGTAAATGTTTATTCTTTAAAATAACATTTGCGCTTGTGAAGATCATTTATGGTTTTGGTTTATGAGTGTATTTTTGGAAAGGAAGGCAATTTACAGCCAAATCAACTTAACTCAAAAGATTGTTTTTGCATATGCATGGTCAAATTTGATAAAAAAACAAAACTCAGCCCTCATGACTCTAGACAGTAAACATTTATTGAAGTTAGACTGTAAAACCTTTTCAAGGATCATATACATTAAAACACTCCATAGGACATTATTTCTACAGTCATTATTATCATTTCAGAATTAAAAATCAAATCTATTTGTGCTATATTATCCCAAAGATTTCTTGAGAATATCTGCTAAAAACAGTACTGTTTGGTTCCTGCTGTTTAATACATTGATTCCTATAAAATGTACTTTAATGTCAAATGGAAACTTTTGAAGTTACCGCAGTGGAGAAGAGATCTATAACTATACTTGAGTATCAATACCTTATGGATATCAGTCTGTTGTTAAAATTCTCTGATTCTCCTTTACAGATGTTGTTATGGTTTCTGCATCTACAACTTTCTGGCAATGAACTTAATGTTACAGAGGAAAAGATTCCCAGGTTGAAAGTTAGCATTTGTAGCTTCACTGGAACATTTTTTTCTTTTTTTGTTCTTTACTTAGCAAGCCATCTGTGTACTCTCATAATTATACCAGTAACAGTGACATCTTCTAAATTTTGATTACTCATGGTTTTGCAATATGCTTAAAATGAAAGTGAAGAATATAAAGTGAAACTAGATAGAAAACATAGAGAATAAAAACAACTAATTGAAACATAAAACTAAAATTTAGACATGAAATAGCAACAGTGACTAAAAGTAAATGAAGGGTGTCATTGGAGAAGTTTGACAACTAATTTAAATAATGCAATCATAAATAATTTTACACAAATCTGAAGTCATCCTTATTCTCAAGGTGCCATTGAAGCTCTTTAATAGGAATCTGAGATGTGTACGAGATGACAGTTTGTGACAAATATTACTGAAATAGTACACATTAAACACTCTCTCTGTTATCCTCACTGTCCTAATATAAAGATTTCCAATCTCCGTGTTAGATCGGGAACATTTCCGGGTTGAGGTGCAGCTCATAGGGGATTATCTGGTTCTTCAGACTCATCCAGTATTCAGCTTTGTGGTCCACAAATGTATAAGCATAGCGCATATACTTGGAGTATGCGTGTTTCCATTGTGATTACTTGGTCTGTAGAGTAAGAATTATTGTTGCAGAAAGGCAATATGAAAGTTTATGATACTTCTCTCATCCTGGTCAAGATAGCAAACAAAGGTAATGTATCAGGATGAATGGCAGTGATGACTGGCTCCTTACATATTCATCAGAGGCAGGATTCATGATACCCTTTAGGACTCCATTTCATCCCTGTCTGTTGTCCGCCAAACCCAAGATGGATACTTGAAGATGACATAAGACTTCTGAATAAATGAACAAATAATAGTCCTAATTGCAGCTGTAATAACACATTTGCTAGAACAGAGGAACATGGACTCAAATATATGTAACAGGTCATTTATCAAACAAATGTGTTCTATAATTTTTCACCAGGAACAAAGACCAGAAGCAATTTACGTTAACAAAAGAAAGTATACATTATAGTCTTGACTCAGGTTTATGTTAACTGCCCTATCCTCTGCAAACTATGGTTCAAAAGGATTTGAATGTCTGGAGAGTCTTATGACACCATGTTAATTGGCCAAAAGTGAAAAGTTCATTGGAAGGCTTTTCAAAAATCATATGTTCTGGAGTATAAAAAATAAAAACAAAAAAGATTCAAAGCACTGGCAATATCGTGAAACCTCATCTCTACACAATAAATTAAAAATTAGCTTGACGTGGTGGGACATTCCTGTAGTCCCAGCTAGCCAGGAGGTTGTGGAAGGTGGACTGTTTGAGCTCAGGTGTTCAGGGGTGCAATGAGCTATGATCGTATCACTTCATTCAAACCTTGGCAACAGTGAAACCCCGTCTCTCCAACCCCTGCCTCCAAAAATAAGAGAGACTCAGAAAGATTCAGGATTTTGCCATATCAGTGAAATGTTACAAGTCAGGCTAGTAGTTTAGGCCATGGCCCACATTCACTTGAAGCAAAGAACCAGCCAAATGCTGGTGAGGATGTAGAAGATCCAGGAATATCATACACTGCAGTGGGGTATGTAAATAGGTACAACCACTCTCAAAAAGCCTTATGTTTCTTGTGAAGGTAGACACTTTTACCTTACGACCCAGCAATCCTATTTGTGAGTATTTAATGTAGAAAAATGAAAATTTATATTCACAAAAATACCTGTACAGACATGTTTAAAACAGCTCTATTCAAAACTGTAAAATATACACTGCAAATTGCCCAATTGTTTTTCAATTGATGAAAGAATAATCTACCTGTGATATAGCCATAAAATGGAACTTTTCTTGGCAATAAAATGAATTAAACTATTGATGCACTGAACTACTTGGATTAATATAAAAGACATTATCCTGAGTAAATGAAGCCAATTGCAAAAGGTTACATACTGTATGATTCTTTTATATGTCATTATCAATTTTAAACCATAATGATGGAGAACAGATCAGTGGTTGCTAAAGATTATGAATTAGGGAAAGAGATGAGAAATAGCATGAAGAAATTTGCGGTGAGTGATGGAATTTTTCTGTATCCTGATTTTGATATGTCTTACACAAATGTTTAAATTCACAGAAATATATGCCCCAAATTCATAATGATCATTTAAAATTTTATCTTAATAAAAACCAGATTATTTTACTTGGTCCTAAGTATTTACAACAACACCTGAAAGTTTGCTTTGACTTCTGGAGATAGCACATTTCACGCATAAGACTAACTTCCAGTTTTACCTATTACAGCAAGGGACACTATGCAAAGTCCATGTTGTGATATAAGCAACCATTTTACTTGGGCTGTATCATCTGGCACACTCCAAAGGGTAAGATACCTTCTAGTACACATAAGGTAAGCTTCCTCCTAGAATTATAGCAAACCTCCATAGGAAAAAAATTAAAATGACATCTTTTCCTCTGGGTAGATACCCAGTAGTGGAATTGCTGGATCAAATGATGGTTCTACTCTTAGTTCTTTAAGGAATCTCCACACCATTTTCCATAGTGGTTGCACAACTTTACATTCCCACCAGCAGTGTAGAAGTGTTCCATGATAGCCACATCCACGCCAACATCTACTGTTTTTTGACTTTTTGATTATGGCCAGTCTTACAGGAGTAAGATGGTATCACATTGTGGTTTTGATTCGCATTTCCCTGATTGTTAGTTATGTTGGTCAATAATATTGTAAAGTCTTTACAAGACTTTACAATAAAAGTATAGGTACAAAAATACTAATGAACAAAATGCTCTTATGATTAAAGTTAGCTGCTCTCTTGACAGTCTTCAGTTTTTTTTTTTTTTCTTTAGAGTGTAATGCATATTTGGATATCCCAATGTAGATTATGTGTCTCAGATGCCATTCTCACTCTGTAGGAAAACAAGTGCCTGTTTTTCCATACATTCCATGGTAAATGTATAGAAATATCCCAGAATAAGTTTGCAGTACAGAAAGTTCTGCAGTTTGGGATATGAAGTGTAATATCAGTTCTCTGACGTGCAGATTTGATTTTCATAGTATTTTTTTTTCTTTCTTGTGAAATCTTGGCTCTGTATAATATTATAAATTGTTGTCCTTCATTTAAATTATGGAATGCATGGAGTCTGTAAGATTAGTGTCTCCTTTTTAACATCTGTCTATTCATATCCTTGTGGGCACACCTTATTCAAACCTCTTCCTTCTAAACTGCATGCTGATGTAAATGATATCAATCACTCTGTATTGTTCCCTTGGTGACCCTGCTTACATTTTCAGGTCATATATGTCCAACCACACTTTAATTATCAATTTAGTTGCTGCTGTATGTCTCATCAGGCCTATTTCTTCTGTGTTTTGTGAAAGGAGTGACTGACAGAAAGATCAATGGCACATAGTAAATCAATTTAGTAGTCTTTGTAAAATGTCCTTACTTAAGATTGAAACATTTCTTTAGTGACTCTAACAAATAGAAAATCTTGTTAGAAAGAAATCGCTTTAACCTTTCTATTAGTTTTGATTTTTGAAATTCATGAATAAAATCGCAATAATGTGGAATCTCCTCTGCTCTGTCCCAGTCCCTCAGTATCTGCTCCCTACCCCATTATGAAAAGAGACCTATATTTTTCTCTTTCAATAAAATAGAAAATATATAATTACAGTTATTAGCCTGACATTTCTTTTAATTCCATTTCAAATTAAAACTATGGACTTTTTTAATAATTTAAGAGAAAATGAAGCTGTAAGAGAAAATGAAATAAATTTTTTGTACATAAACACATTTTATACAGACAAACTTCTAAAATTATGGTTTAAATAATTATTTAACTAGGCCAGCCGCAGTAGTTCACGTCTGTAATCCCAGCACTTTGGGTGGCTGAGGCAGAATGATAGCTCGAGCCAAGGAGTTCGAGACCAGACAGAGCAACATGGTAAAACCCTGTCTCAAAAAAAAAAAAAAAAAAAAAAAATTCAGTCGGGCACAGTGGTGTGTGCCTGCAGCCCCAGCTACTTGGGGAGCTGAGGTAGGAGGACTACTTGATACAGGGATGTCGAGGCTGCAGTGGGATGAGATCACGCCACTCCACTGCAGCCTGAGAGACAGCAAGACCCTGTCTCAAAAAAATAAAAGGAATTATTTAACTAATGAATGTTTGGATTAAAATCTGATTTAATAAAAAGAAATGAAGAATTTCTCAATAGCCTCAAAAACTTTAAGTTTAAAAAGTTCTTTCTGGCCACATTATGAGGTCATATTTTTAGTCACTTAGCTATTCATATTCAGCACTTAGGCAAAAAGAGAATAAAATACTTTTTTTTTTTAATGGCATCAATATTCCAATTTTGAGGGAAATAGACATGTGACATGTACTTTAAATCTTGCCAATAAACAAAACAGATGTTTATCTCCAGTGCATAGAATGAACATGATGATTTGATTTGTCATAACTTGTGTTTAGATTACCTTCTCTTCACCCTGTTAAGGAGGACAGAATTTCTGCCCTAGACTTAGGGGAGGCAGTGAAGAACTTTATGGCCATGAAGAGCCACATGGGAATTGCAGCCTGCAACAGAGTGGACAACCAGGAGCTTTATAGTAACAACCCAAATGTCCATCAGTGACAGACTGGATTAAGAAAATGTGGCACATATACACCGTGGAATACTATGCAGCCATAAAAAAGGATGAGTTTGTGTCCTTTGTAGGGACATGGATGCAGCTGGAAACCATCATTCTCAGGAAACTATCACAAGAACAGAAAATCAAACACTGCATGTTCTCACTCATAGGTGGGAACTGAACAATGAGATCACTTGGCCTCGGAAGGGGAACATCACACACCGGGGCCTATCATGGGGAGGGGGGAGGGGGGAAGGATTGCATTGGGAGTTATACCTGATGTAAATGACGAGTTGATGGGTGCTGACGAGTTGGTGGTGCAGCATGCCAACATGGCACAAGTATACATATGTAACAAACCTGCATGTTATGCACATGTACCCTAGAACTTAAAGTATAATAATAAAAAAAATAAAAATAAAATAAATAAAATAACAACCCCCCCAAAAAAAAGAAGTTAGATGATCCCCTGTCCCCTCAAAATATGATTGACATTTTGGAATAATTCAGCAGGCTGGTAGAGAGCTGAGGCCCACTTTTTCACAGGGAACAGGCACTCTGCTTGGTCCTCATAAAAAGGAGGGTTGTTTGACTTGGGTTCTTCATCCACAAGACTGCATGGGAGAGGGGAGCTTGCACTAGGCCAACCCTCAAGGTTTCAGATGTCGTAGTGGAAGATAACATTGAATCTTTCTGGCCTTCCAACAGAACTTGCAAAACATAGATAGATACTTAGAGAGACAGATGAAAGATTGATTTTTAAAAGTAATTATGTATTTAAAAAATAAATTATAGGAATTGTCTTATTAATTGAATATTTAGGAAATAGTGAGATTACACTTCTTGCCATCTAGTTTTTTCAACCTTAGATATTTGTTAGAATATTTTTATGTTTCTTAGATTTTATAACATATACTTTCTGGTTATTTGTCCATAATTTGGTTTAGCCTCAGTTTTATATGTAAATAAATTTAAAGATTGCTACTACTCCTTTTACCAGTACTGGCATATTGCACAACTCTTCATTTCGATTAATATTTTCTTTTCCAGATGGTGTCATCTAGTTAATGTTGTTTTGCTTTGTTTCTTCCAGTAGTATTCATAAACACTGTAACTCCTCAACTCTTGCCTGCTTCACTTTGTATTAGATTGGCTTCACGTTTTAAGTTGTAAATTTTCCTAAATGTGTAACATTAATTCTTCTTAACTCTCTTCTCTTTATATATTTTGTCATTACGGCCTTTTTTGCTTTTATTTTTCTTAGTGGCAGATATCCTCAGTTCTTTCACCTTACTCTTGTCCAAAGTGGCTGACTTCTCGGCCTGCAACACAGCTTTCACTCCTGGTTCTTCCTTATTTTTCTTTCTTATTTCCTTTTCTTTTTTTTTTTTTTTTTTTAATAGAGAAAGGAAAGTGGGCCCAGGGGACGGGAGCTCAGCATACAGAGGACCCACGCCGACCGGTCTCTGAGTTCCTTCAGTATTTATTGATTATTAGCTTTACCCTCTTTTAGAAAAAGGGGAAGTGGCAGAACAATAGGGTTATAGTAGGGAGAAGGTCAGCAGAAAAAAGTGAATAAAGATCTCTGTGACAGGAATAAGTTTAAGGAAAAGTGCTGTGCCTTGATGTGCATATATGCAAACATCTCCATAAACATTTTCAGTGCATAAAGAGCAGCATTGCTGCCAGCACATCCCACCTCCAGCCCTAAGGCGGTTTTCTCCTCTCAGTAAATAGAACATACAATCGTTTACACCAAGACTTTGAGACATTCCACTGGATGGACAGGAGACAGATGCCTTTCTCTATCTCAACTGCCAAGAGGCCTTCTTTCCTCTTTTACTAATCCTCCTCAGCACAGACCCTTTACGGGTAATTGGGCTGGGGGACGATGAGGTCTTTCCCTTCCCACAAGGCCATAATTCAGACTATCACATGGGGAGAAACCTTGGACAATACCTAACTTTCCTAGGCAGAGGTCCCTGCGGCTTTCTGTAGTGTTTGTGTCCCTGGGTACTTGAGATTAAGAGAATGTGATGACTTTTCACAAGCATGCTGCTTTCAGACACTTGTTTAACAAAGCACATCCTGCACAGCCCCAAATCCATTAAACCTTGAGTCACCACAGCACATGTCTCTGCAAGGACAGGGTTCGGGGTAGGGTTGCAGATTAACAGCATTTCAAGGAAGAATTTTTCTTAGTACAGAACAAAATGGAGTCTCTTATGTCTACTTCTCTCTACATAGACACAGTAACAGTCTGATCTCTCTTTCTTTTCCCCACATTTCCCCCTTTTCCAAACTCACATGTATTTTTCTTAAATTTTAATTTGACTTTTATTCATCTACTTCAGTGTCTTTCAAACTTTTCTCATTTTTACCTAAGAAGCCTTAACATATTTTCTAATTTCCTTCAGTATGGAAAATTAATACTACACATATACTGTGTTTTAATTATAAGAAGAATTTTTTTTTCTATCCCAAGAACTAATCTTTGCCCACTTGGGTACAGTATTGTTCCATTAAAAAAGAAATTTCTACTCTGTTATAGTATGATAAATCTAATATTTTCTGAGCAAAAAAGAATGAAAGTTAATTCAATTAACACAATTTCTAAAAAGAATTATACATTATAACTCTATTTGTATTAAGCCTTAAACATCTGTATTCTTTCTACTCCCAGAATTATTTTTAAAAAAACTATTATTTAGGGATATACACAAATTAAACAATACGTTTAAAAAGAGAATGTGGAAAAGAAACACACAACTCAGAAGAAAATTGTGGAAACGGAAGGAATATGTGGTATTTGTGGCCAAGTGGAGAGTTTCATAACTATTGATAATGTTCTATTTCTTAATCTGGGAGATGGTTACATGATATTTATTTTGTTAATAATCTGTATGCCATCTAGTCTGCTATATTGTCAGAAAGGGAAATTTCATTCACTCTGTAACTAACTTTCATCTGGCTTCTACCTTCTTCATTCTCCAGAGTTTGCTTAATTTCAAACTTGTTATTCAGCTACCACAAACACTTTGCTAAAGTCCTAACACTTGGCTGAAGTATTAAGAGATTTACATACTGGTAAATATTTGCTGCCATGAGCTGTTGTGTTCCCACTCACTATGTGGGCTGTCCCAGTCCCTTTATCAACATATCAGACCTCCTCCAAATCTGGCACTTATGGGGATAATCCCTGGCATAGCAGGGGGCCTCCAAGACCCTGCCTTGGGACTAACACAGTATCTATTTTGATTGTTACATGATATTGCTAATCTGTTGTTAAGTATGCTAAGTATTTCTTTTGCTTGTGTTCATGTCATCAGTTTTATCCATGATGCCAAATTTTATGGGTAGTTGTATTTCCCTATCTAATCTGTTCTTTTAACAGTGTTTGTTGAAAGTGGCTGGCCATCCCTCTGTCTTGAAGCTGTTTGCCTTATAAGCTTCCATTACACCACACTCTTCTGGATTTTTTCATAATGACTTTCGGGAACTTCTTTTTCTTTATCTCCTATTATTTAGTTTCCTCATGATATACATTAATATTATTAACTCTCTACCATTCATAATATATAAAATGGCTACATTTCATTTTATGCATTCATTCATTCACTCATACAGTATTCATGAAATCATGTTTATTAATCTGCACTAGGTGCTGGACTAAACGAAACTGTCACTGCGTTTTTGGATCACAGGCTGTAGTGAGGGAGAAAGACAAGTAACAATCAAACACAGATAAAAGTTGGGAAGGCTGCTGTAAAAGAAAAGACCTGGATGTTGGGAAAGGCTAGTGGAAAAGGATAATTTTAGACAGCATAGTCAATGAAGAACTCCATTTAGAAATTATTATATAATGCATTATTCACTCAATTTATTTACTCCTGCATACATATGTCCTGACACTTATTGTCATGAGGTAACAAATGCATTCAGGTGATCTATTAAGTTTTATATATATACACATATGTATATCCTTTAAAAAAATTTTAGCTTTATTTGTTTCTTCCTGCTTGTCTCCCACCTTGGTTTAACTTTGGACACTATCATAGACCAACTGTTCATTTTTTTTGTGTGTGCTTTTACAGTATCTATCTATCTATCTATCTATCTATCTATCTATCTATCTATCTATCTATCATCTATCTGTGTGTCTATCTATCTAGTGCATTTAAAAATGATTATATTATTTCTATGTATCTGAATCTTGTTAAAAATTATTGTGGACAAATCACTCTAGCTAAAATCACATAATTCTAACCCATTCATTTTAAATAATATGTAATATTCCATGGGATGAAAAAATGTCAATCATTTCCCTCTTGATGGACATTTGTTTCCTTTCCAGTTTTTGTGAATAGCAAAAAAGTTGGCCAACATATTTAGAATAAATTATATGCATTTTCAGTTTTATTTATTTTATGAGATCTATTTAGAAAGATTTTTGATGGATCAATGTGTATATGTCTTTGTGGCTTAGATATTGCCAGTGTTCTTTACAAAATGACATATGTATCAAACTGTAGGAGAACCTTCTCTGAATGTCCACATTGAAAGTCTTCTCTGGCCGTTTCTAACTTGTTTTATCACAAGGCAATAAATGTGGCTATACAAGCTTACTAAAGCAAAGTTTTTACAGGAATGGAATATGAAAATTCTTTGTTTTGTGTCTATGATATGTGTCTACTACATAAATCATATAACATATTTTCTCTGTAGATTAATCGATTTGTAATTTCTTTAACTCATAGTTTTGGATGTGATAAGAATTTAAATTTGCATGATGACTATATGTGAAATAGGCCATACTGATGTTGATAAACAACTTATATTATTTCAAACTTCCACCAAGGAATAAGAAGAAATTATAGAGAAAATAAGATAGAAAAATTAAATGGTTTTCCACAGTTACATTCATTTTTGTATTCCTAGATACTCCAAACCAGAACAAAAATATTTCCTAAAATAACGAAACGTATTTTCCAAACTTTTGGTGGTTAAGAGAAAAGGTCAGCTTCTTTTGTAATGTAGATTCAATAGTAGCTGAAATTAAAGAAAATGCTTTTTTATAACCTAGACATATGACATATATTAGAAAATGGATAGAAATGGGTTCTGATTGGCTGGCTAATATTCTAATGAGACAGATTAATCAATGTAAACCACATAGCTCAGTTGAAATTACCTTTCTAAATTGCCAATTTCATTTTCTTCCAGCAGAGAAAATGTCAATCTTTTCCTATGTAGTAAAATCTTCTTGTTATAACAAGTAAGCAACTCCAGGGTTACTGTTATTGTGGAACATCTGGTAACTACAAGATGTGGCTCCTCAGAGATAACCATATTGCCAGAAAATAAGAATGTCCTCAGCTGAGTCGTATTTCATGTTTTGTTATAGTCTAGAGTATGGTCGCCTCATAATACAGCAATCACTTTCCTTCAGCACCATAAATGAAACCACAGATGCTACAGTTTGCTATAATTGGAGCCACTTACCACAAATAAATAATAAAAATAAAAAAGTATGTATAAACTATATGCCTCTTACAGAGGTTGAATTAAAAATATTACAAAGTGATTACCCAAATCAATGAGACAACATACTTCGAATAATAGGAAGATAACCAGCTAGATTTGTCTCCTGACCTCATTATTTTTATAAACTGTATAATTTACTTCAAACTTTATCGCAACAATGAAATTTCAAAAGATCTGGAATTGCAGCTTTAAAATAGTTATCTGCTTTTACATAGTTAACAACCAACTGATTTATAATTTTACATCATAACACGCTAATGTTTTACCATGTTTCTAGTTTTATAAATGTTGAATTTGTTACTTCTGTTCATTATTGTCTTCTATTTCTACATTTATTTTCCATATTTGATATTGTATTTCTAAAATTTAATCAAATTTTGTTGATCTCCACATTACAACAGATAAATGCAATTAATTTCATAATTTGTTTAGTCTATGTTTTTACAGCTTAAAATAAATATTTTTCTGCATTCTTTGGCTTATATACCCTTGTCAGTTTTTTTAAGGCACATAAGGATGTTGAAAGTAAAAGAGCAAGTAGTTTAGATATCATGCATCAATGTTGAATTAATTTGCTGTGTTCTTCATAAACTTGTGTTATGAATATTTAGAGTATAGATAATATCTGATTTGTTTAAACTCTATAGAATATTTTAAATTAATAACTTGTGAAAACTAAAAAATCAAATAACACATGAAAACCTTTAAAAACATATTTAGATAGTAATATTCTACTTCTCATTGCAATCACTTTAACTTTACCCTTGACTAGAATACGTGAATAGCTTAAATGCCCTTCACCAAAGAAAAGTCTTGAGCAAGACTTAAGTAGCAATAACATAGCAATAGAAATGTTTGTCTCTAAATTTCCATTACTGGTAGAATCTTTTTAAAAATGTGAGTGATCAGTCATCAAAATATGAACAAGTGTGAGTATGTCATATATGTGTAATTGGTAATGATTTGGCACCAGTACTTAATTAGCAATATGTTCCTTTTGCATTGGTACTTCTAAGCTGTATGTTGCGCTAATGTATTTGACTTGTTTTTCTATTTTTTTCTTTGTTTAAAGGAGAATTATTCTGAGAGCTCAAGTCTTATAAAGTTGTAAGCCTCATCTTGAATGAGTTCCCAAGGACCTAAAAATGATCAGAACCGTTGTGAACATGACATAGTTCATAGAGCTTTTCCTCTGATCTCTACTGATTGGCAACCTTGGCAGCATGGTTGTATGTTTACACAAAATTATAGTTGAGAAATAAATTTGAATAGCTTTAAATTTTGGAAAAGCACCACGTATTAATGATTTTATACTTTCCACAAGTCTAACTATTAGGCACAGTTCCCAGATGTAACACAACTCTGCCTCTTTCTAATTTATTCTCTACTGAAAGTTTTCTATACTCCAACAGACAAATGACCAATTGCCCTTTGGATGTATTCCCAGCTGCATTTTTGTCTTAATATCTGTCTTTGTGGTAGATAGCAACTAGAAATCACATTTGATATATTTTTCTGCATTTTGACTGTGCAGTAGCTGAATCACACCAAATAAGTAACCTTCAAAATATTTTGGATAGGAAGATGACTTAATCTTTGATTTTCTATACTTAAATCTGGAACAAATTAATGTACTTACTCATTTTGATTTTCTAATAATTTTGCCTTATTTTTTTTTCATTTTTAGATGTGTAATTTTATTAACTCCAAATTAAATAAAATATTTGAGAATCTGCAAAATCCAACATACACTCTAATTCAGTTCCAATTAAAATAGTGTTATTTTTATGCATGGAAAGGAACAGTGTGTTCATCTTAGTTACTTATCTATTAAGATTTGGTCTATGTCATTAAGACTCCTTCAAAGCAAGGGTTGTAATTATTTCAACTGATGAAGCAGATGCCGCATTAAAAGAATGTGAAATTTGTGTCATTATTTTATTGACTCAGAGCTCAAGAAGATTCAGCGAGTTATTGTACTGCTCACAAATGTCTTCTTTCTGCAGTTATGATAGACATAAATTAGCAAGGCCAGGACAAAGTAGAGCAAGTCATGATCATTTTAAATTAAAATATCCTAAA
Organism: Macaca fascicularis; assembly: GCF_037993035.2. Lineage (NCBI taxonomy): Eukaryota > Metazoa > Chordata > Mammalia > Primates > Cercopithecidae > Macaca > Macaca fascicularis. Next base: position 56,140,239 of record NC_088391.1, on the reverse strand, counting down.
TATTTCTGCACTTAAAAATTCCAACTACAGTCCAGTAGAATGATTTTGAGTCCAAAAGATGACATCAGATTGTGCTGAGAATGAGGATTATGTATCGCCTAGTCTCTGGGGCCTCATCTGCCTTTTCAACCAGCTGATTAGTGTAGACAGGTATTCAAGGAGGGAGAAAATGTGAAGTGAGCTTTATTTAAGTTTTAATGAAATCGTTTGCTCTTCCTAGCAGTTTTCTATCATATTAGCAATGTTTCTTCATAATGCATGAATATTAAATTTGTCTAATATAGAACAAAATTGTCTTATTAAGAACTCACATGTTATAATAGTAGGAAAGAGAATTAATGTAATACAGCACTAATTCAATTTGATGAAAGTTACTGATACAGAAAAGCAGCTTATTTTCCTAAGAGTATGTCAAAAATATTTATCATGCCTTGCTTCAAAGAATTGCTCCTTTAAAAGCAGAAATATTCTTTCTAGTTAATTGTATCACAAAATGAAAACTTAGAGATGAGAGAGACTAGCAGGTCTATCCTTAGCTCTAATTGAGAAGGTAACTGTTTAATGATCTGAAGAGTATGTAAAAATGAGACATCTAAAGAATAAAGAGTCACAAAAAATGTTCAGTGGAGGGTTAACAATGAGAATGGGAGATATTTGGAAATGGAAAATGTGCTACCTCAAATAATAGAAGAAATTAAACACAAGAATTCCAAAGACAAATTGGTTTCGTAATTACACTAGAAGTTGGTTGTAAAACTAGAGGTCATGGAAATGTACACATTCCTGTTGCTACAGGATGCAAACTAGCCCCCACATTTTTCTTTATCTATTTCTGTGATTACTTAGGTTGTATCTGCATGAAGGATTTCATACGTGCCCTTTGTTGCTGACCTTTTATTTTATCTTGAACTGCAAAGTTATTCCAGCTAAATGAAAAGGTCTTATTCATGTGCTCACCCAAACTAAATGTTGTTTCTCATTCAAAGTTCAACTGAGTATTTTATCCCTTCGCTAAAATCAGAATAACTTTTCTAGTTTTTACACAAGAATGGAGATTCTGAGTATTGCCAGTGGATTCTGTATGTGTTAAAAGTTTCTATGACTTGAGAACAAAATATTATCTGTAACTCCACCAAAGGTAAGACATTTCAGAATTAAAGCGTACCAAAAATATATAGGATAATTATGTAAGCTAAAATTCACCTCTCTCAACTAATACACTTCCAGATGTATGAAATATTGATTCAATATTTTTACTATACATTTAAAACATTCACCACACCCCTGCTTCTAACTTCATATCATATTTCAACTGCCTTTCATTCTTGTACTCAGATCTGAAGGCCCACTTTAAATATTAAATTGTCAATGTATCATTTTGAAATTCCAAGATCAAATTGCGTTCTCTATTTATGAATAACATCATTATGATACATGTTACTTCATGTTAAAGTTATTTGTTTATGAGTATCTCTCTTCCATTAGCTCATGGTTCTTTTTAACACATATTATTCACCATCTCAAATCAAAAGTATCTAGTAACTGACATATAATAAATACTCATTAATTGCCTTAATGCTATTTGAATTGTCATTCAAGTTCTCATTCAAACTGTTTTACCAGAAAACTCATTTTTAACATATTCTTCACTATTTTAAATATCAATATGTTATGCTAAAATAAAGTGGATTATTTTTCTTTTTAAATGTCTTTCTCTTTACTTTTTTGCTGCTTCTGCTGATTGTACACAATCCGCTTTTAACAATTCATAGTTGCCTTCTACAAGACTTGGCTCAAAAGTAAATGCACCTAAAACTGCTATTCCTATTTAATTTTACATCTTTATGAATCTTGCAAAAGACTTACTAAAACGGCTTGCACATGAGATTACTAATAAACAACTGCTTATTGAATAAAGGATTGCTCCATATTTGCTTATGGAGATATTAACATGTGATAAGCAACTTAAAGCAAAAAACATGCAATAACAGCTGATGTTTGAATTGTGGAGATTGACATCTATGCAAAGAAGAATTCATTATTTAATCATTCTGGACACAAAGCAAATTTGAGTATATGCTAAACCCGGATAAAGAAGATCAACTTTTGGATAGTGTTGACTATTTTCTGACCTCAAAAATAGTCGGGGGCGGAGCAAGATGGCCGAATAGGAACAGCTCCAGTCGCCAACTCCCAGCGCTAGCGACAGAGAAGACCCGTGATTTATGCATTTTCAACTGAGGTACTGGGGTCACCTCACTGGGGAGTGCCGGACGATCGGTGCTGGTCAGCTGCTGCAGCCCGACCAGTGAGAGCTGAAGCAGGGCGAGGCATTGCCTCACCTGGGAAGCGCAAGGGGGAAGGGAATCCCTTTTCCTAGCCAGGGGAACTGAGACACACAACACCTGGAAAATCGGGTAACTCCCACCCCAATACTGCACTTTAAGCAAACAGGCACACCAGGAGATCATAACCCACACCTGGCCGGGAGGGTCCCACACCCACGGAGCCTCCCTCATTGCTAGCACAGCAGTCTGTGATCTACCAGCAAGGCAGCAGCGAGGCTGGGGGAGGGGCGCCGGCCATTGCTAAGGCTTAAGTAGGTAAACAAAGCTGCTGGGAAGCTCGAACTGGGTGGAGCTCACAGCAGCTCAAGGAAACCTGCCTGTCTCTGTAGACTCCACCTCTGGGGACAGGGCACAGTAAACAATAACAAACGCAGCAGAAAACTCTGCAGACGCAAACGACTCTGACTGACAGCTTTGAAGAGAGCAGTGGATCTCCCAACATGGAGGCTGAGATCTGAGAAGGGACACACTCCCTGCTCAAGTGGGTCCCTGACCCCTGAGTAGCCTAACTGGGAGACATCCCCCACTAGGGGCAGTCTGACACCCCACACCTCACAGGGTGGAGTACACCCCTGAGAGGAAGCTTCCAAAGCAAGAATCAGACAGGTACACTCGCTGTTCAGCAATATTCTATCTTCTGCAGCCTCTGCTGCTGATACCCAGGCAAAAAGGGTCTGGAGTGGACCTCAAGCAATCTCCAACAGACCTACAGCTGAGGGTCCTGACTGTTAGAAGGAAAATTATCAAACAGGAAGGACACCTACACCAAAACCCCATCAGTACATCACCATCATCAAAGACCAGAGGCAGATAAAACCACAAAGATGGGGAAAAAGCAGTGCAGAAAAGCTGGAAATTCAAAAAATAAGAGTGCATCTCCCCCGGCAAAGGAGTGCAGCTCATCGCCAGCAACGGATCAAAGCTGGACGGAGAATGATTTTAACGAGATGAGAGAAGAAGGCTTCAGTCCATCAAATTTCTCAGAGCTAAATGAGGAATTACGTACCCAGCACAAAGAAACTAAAAATCTTGAAAAAAAAGTGGAAGAATTGATGGCTAGAGTAATTAATGCAGAGAAGGTCCTAAACGAAATGAAAGAGATGAAAACCATGACACGAGAAATACGTGACAAATGCACAAGCTTCAGTAACCGACTCGATCAACTGGAAGAAAGAGTATCAGCGATTGAGGATCAAATGAATGAAATGAAGCAAGAAGAGAAACCAAAAGAAAAAAGAAGAAAAAGAAATGAACAAAGCCTGCAAGAAGTATGGGATTATGTAAAAAGACCAAATCTACGTCTGATTGGGGTGCCTGAATGTGAGGGGGAAAATGAAACCAAGTTGGAAAACACTCTTCAGGATATCATCCAGGAGAACTTCCCCAACCTAGTAGGGCAGGCCAACATTCAAATCCAGGAAATACAGAGAACGCCACAAAGATACTCCTCGAGAAGAGCAACTCCAAGACACATAATTGCCAGATTCACCAAAGTAGAAATGAAGGAAAAAATCTTAAGGGCAGCCAGAGAGAAAGTTCGGGTTACCCACAAAGGGAAGCCCATCAGACTAACAGCAGATCTCTTGGCAGAAACTCTAAAAGCCAGAATAGAGAGGGGGCCAATATTCAACATTCTTAAAGAAAAGAATTTTAAACCCAGAATTTCATATCCAGCCAAACTAAGTTTCATAAGTGAAGGAGAAATAAAATCCTTTACAGATAAGCAAATACTTAGAGATTTTGTCACCACTAGGCCTGCCTTACAAGAGATCCTGAAGGAAGCACTAAACATGGAAAGGAACAACCGGTACCAGCCATTGCAAAAACATGCCAAAATGTAAAGACCATCGAGGCTAGGTAGAAACTGCATCAACTAATGAGCAAAATAACCAGTTAATATCATAATGACAGGCTCAAGTTCACACATAAAAATCTTAACCTTAAATGTAAATGGACTAAATGCTCCAATTAAAAGACACAGACTGGCAAACTGGATAAAGAGTCAAGACCCATCAGTCTGCTGTATTCAGGAGACCCATCTCACACGCAGAGACATACATAGGCTCAAAATAAAGGGATGGAGGAAGATTTACCAAGCAAATGGAGAACAAGAAAAAGCGGGGGTTGCAATACCAGTCTCTGATAAAACAGACTTTAAACCATCAAAGATCAAAAGAGACAAAGAAGGCCATTACATAATGGTAAAGGGATCAATTCAACAGGAAGAGCTAACTATCCTAAATATATATGCACCCAATACAGGAGCATCCAGATTCATAAAGCATGTCCTTAGAGACTTACAAAGAGACTTAGACTCCCATACAATAACAATGGGAGACTTCAACACTCCACTGTCAACATTAGACAGATCAACGAGACAGAAAGTTAACAAGGATATCCAGGAATTGAACTCATCTCTGCAGCAAGCAGACCTAATAGACATCTATAGAACTCTCCACCCCAAATCAACAGAATATACATTCTTCTCAGCACCACATCGTACTTACTCCAAAATCGACCACGTAATTGGAAGTAAAGCACTCCTCAGCAAATGTACAAGAACAGAAATTATAACAAACTGTCTCTCAGACCACAGTGCAATCAAACTAGAACTCAGGACTAAGAAACTCAATCAAAACCGCTCAACTACATGGAAACTGAACAACCTGCTCCAGAATGACTACTCGGTACATAACGAAATGAAGGCAGAAATAAAGATGTTCTTTGAAACCAATGAGAACAAAGATACAACATACCAGAATCTCTGGGACACATTTAAAGCAGTGTGTAGAGGGAAATTTATAGCACTAAATGCCCACAAGAGAAAGCTGGAAAGAGCTAAAATTGACACTCTAACATCGCAATAAAAAGAACTAGAGAAGCAAGAGCAAACACATTTGAAAGCTAGCAGAAGGCAAGAAATAACTAAGATCAGAGCAGAACTGAAGGAGATAGAGACACAAAAAACCCTCCAAAAAATCAATGAATCCAGGAGTTGGTTTTTTGAAAAGAACAACAAAATTGACAGACCACTAGCAAGACTAAAAAAGAAGAAAAGAGAGAAGAATCAAATAGATGCAATAAAAAATGATAATGGTGATATCACCACCGACCCCACAGAAATACAAACTACCATCAGAGAATACTATAAACACCTCTACGCAAATAAACTGGAAAATCTAGAAGAAATAGATAATTTCCTGGACACTTACACTCTTCCAAGACTAAACCAGGAAGAAGTTGAATCCCTGAATAGACCAATAGCAGGCTCTGAAATTGAGGCAATAATTAATAGCCTACCAACCAAAAAAAGTCCAGGACCAGATGGATTCACAGCTGAATTCTACCAGAGGTAAAAGAAGGAGTTGGTACCATTCCTTCTGAAACTATTCCAATCAACAGAAAAAGAGGGAATCCTCCCTAACTCATTTTATGAGGCCAACATCATCCTGATACCAAAGCCTGGCAGAGACACAACAAAAAAAGAGAATTTTAGACCAATATCCATGATGAACATCGATGCAAATATCCTCAATAAAGTACTGGCAAACCGGATTCAGCAACACATCAAAAAGCTTATCCACCATGATCAAGTGGGCTTCATCCCTGGGATGCAAGGCTGGTTCAACATTCGCAAATCAATAAACATAATCCAGCATATACAGAACCAAAGACAAGAACCACATGATTATCTCAATAGATGCAGAAAAGGCTTTTGACAAAATTCAACAGCCCTTCATGCTAAAAACGCTCAAGAAATTCGGTATTGATGGAACGTACCTCAAAATAATAAGAGCTATTTATGACAAACCCACAGCCAATATCATACTGAATGGGCAAAAACTGGAAAAAATTCCCTTTGAAAACTGGCACAAGACAGGGATGCCCTCTCTGACCACTCCTATTCAACATAGTGTTGGAAGTTCTGGCTAGGGCAATTAGGCAAGAGAAAGAAATCAAGGGTATTCAGTTAGGAAAAGAAGAAGTCAAACTGTCCCTGTTTGCAGATGACATGATTGTATATTTAGAAAACCCCATCGTCTCAGCCCAAAATCTCCTTAAGCTGATAAGCAACTTCAGCAAAGTCTCAGGATACAAAATTAATGTGCAAAAATCACAAGCATTCTTATACACCAGGAACAGACAAACAGAGAGCCAAATCAGGAATGAACTTCCATTCACAATTGCTTCAAAGAGAATAAAATACCTAGGAATCCAACTAACAAGGGATGTAAAGGACCTCTTCAAGGAGAACTACAAACCACTGCTCAGTGAAAGAAAAGAGGACACAAACAAATGGAAGAACATACCATGCTCATGGATAGGAAGAATCAATATCGTGAAAATGGCCATACTGCCCAAGGTTATTTATAGATTCAATGCCATCCCCATCAAGCTACCAATGAGTTTCTTCACAGAATTGGAAAAAACTGCTTTAAAGTTCATATGGAACCAAAAAAGAGCCCGCATCTCCAAGACAATCCTAAGTCAAAAGAACAAAGCTGGAGGCATCACGCTACCTGACTTCAAACTATACTACAAGTCTACAGTAACCAAAACAGCATGGTACTGGTACCAAAACAGAGATATAGACCAATGGAACAGAACAGAGTCCTCAGAAATAATACCACACATCTACAGCCATCTGATCTTTGACAAACCTGAGAGAAACAAGAAATGGGGAAAGGATTCCCTATTTAATAAATGGTGCTGGGAAAATTGGCTAGCCATAAGTAGAAAGCTGAAACTGGATCCTTTCCTTACTCCTTATACGAAAATTAATTCAAGATGAATTAGAGACTTAAATGTTAGACCTAATACCATAAAAATCCTAGAGGAAAACCTAGGTAGTACCATTCAGAACATAGGCATGGGCAAAGACTTCATGTCTAAAACACCAAAAGCAACGGCAGCAAAAGCCAAAATTGACAAATGGGATCTCATTAAACTAAAGAGCTTCTGCACAGCAAAAGAAACTACCATCAGAGTGAACAGGCAACCTACAGAATGGGAGAAAATTTTTGCAATCTACTCATCTGACAAAGGGCTAATATCCAGAACCTACAAAGAACTCAAACAAATTTACAAGAAAAAAACAAACAACCCCATCAAAAAGTGGGCAAAGGATATGAACAGACATTTCTCAAAAGAAGACATTCATACAGCCAACAGACACATGAAAAAATGCTCACCATCACTGGCCATCAGAGAAATGCAAATCAAAACCACAATGAGATACCATCTCACACCAGTTAGAATGGCGATCATTAAAAAGTCAGGAAACAACAGGTGCTGGAGAGGATGTGGAGAAATAGGAACAGTTTTACACTGCTGGTGGGATTGTAAACTAGTTCAACCATTATGGAAAACAGTATGGCGATTCCTCAAGGATCTAGAACTAGAAGTACCATAAGACCCAGCCATCCCATTACTGGGTATATACCCAAAGGATTATAAATTATGCTGCTATAAAGACACATGCACACGTATGTTTATTGCGGCACTATTCACAATATCAAAGACTTGAAATCAACCCAGATGTCCATCAGTGACAGACTGGATTAAGAAAATGTGGCACATATACACCATGGAATACTATGCAGCGATAAAAAAGGATGAGTTTGTGTCCTTTGTAGGGACATGGATGCAGCTGGAAACCATCATTCTTAGCAAACTATCACAAGAACAGAAAACCAAACACCGCATGTTCTCACTCATAGGTGGGAACTGAACAATGAGATCACTTGGACTCAGGAAGGGGAACATCACACACCGGGGCCTATCATGGGGAGGGGGAGGGGGGACGAGGGAGGGATTGCATTGGGAGTTATACCTGATGTAAATGACGAGTTGATGGGTGCAGCACACCAACAAGGCACAAGTATACATATGTAACAAACCTGCACGTTATGCACATGTACCCTACAACTTAAAGTATAATAATAATAAATTTAAAAAAAAAAAAAAAAAAAAAAAAAAAGGCTACACTCTTGGCCCTGGCTTCCCACAGAGCCAGTGCCTTCAGCCAGATGGGAGAGCGCCCAGCGTGTGAACAGAGGTTTAGAAGGATCCAATAGAAATATGATGAAGCCATCATTGTAATTTAAAATTTTCTAGTAGCCACTGCAAGAAACATCAAAAGAAACATATGAAATTAACTGTAATACTATTTTTTATGTTACCCAATGTATTCCGAATATCATTTTGGCAGGTAAACGATATAAAGACTAACAAAATATTTTTTAAAAAAAAATAGTCTTATGATTCACTACTGGTCATATGGATCTTATTATTTTATTGTATAAGTTTTCTGCACCTTTCCTAATAATGAAATAATATTTTATTAAGGTAAATAAATGAAAATTTCACAGGGAAAACATTATTCCTTAAACAATGTGATGGGAAAAATCGTCAAATATTATCTTTAGTTAAAATAATAAGTTAGGGCCGGGCGCGGTGGCTCAAGCCTGTAATCCCAGCACTTTGGGAGGCCGAGACGGGCGGATCACGAGGTCAGGAGATCGAGACCATCCTGGCTAACACAGTGAAACCCCGTCTCCACTAAAAATACAAAAAAAATTAGCCGGGCGTGGTGGCGGCGCCTGTAGTCCCAGCTACTCGGGAGGCTGAGGCAGGAGAATGGCGGGAACCCGGGAGGCGGAGCTTGCAGTGAGCTGAGATCCGGCCACTGCACTCCAGCCTGGGCGACAGAGCGAGACTCCGCCTCAAAAAAAAAAAAAAAAAAAAATAATAATAATAATAATAAGTTAGGAAACTGGATTTATTAGCAGTTTTGTATTTTAAATAAGAAAGATGATTCTCATTCATACTGGGAATTATCCTTTGAATTGTATTCTTCTTTCATAATTTGAGAATCTTTTTACTTTCAGAATTTTTTTTATTATACTTTAAGTTCTAGGTTATACGTGCACAACATGCAGGTTTGTTACATATGTATACATGGGCCACGTTGGTGTGCTGCACCCATTAACTCGTCACTTATATTAGGTATTTCTCCTAATGGTATCCTTCCTCCCTCCCGCCATCTCATGACAGGACCTGGTGTGTGATGTTCCCCGCCCTGTATCCAAGTGTTTTCATTGTTGAGTTCCCAACTATGAGTAAGAACATGTGATGTTTGGTTTCCTGCCCTTATGATAGTTTGCTCAGAATGATGGTTTCCAACTTCATCCATGTCCCTACAAAGGACATGAACTCATCCTTTTTTATGGCCCCATAGTATTCTATGGTGTATATGTGCCACATTTTCTTAATCCAGTCTATCATTGATTGACATTTGGGTTGGTTCCAAGTCTTTGCTGTTGTGAATAGTGCCACAATAAACATACGTGTGCATGTGTCTTTATAGTAGCAAGATTTATGATCCTTTGGGTATATACCCACTAATACGATCGCTGAGTCAAATGGTATTTCTAGTTCTAGATCCTTGAGGAATCGCCACACTGTCTTCCACAATGGTTGAACTAGTTTACAGTCCCACCAACAGTGTAAAAGTGTTCCTATTTCTCCACATCCTCTACAGCACCTGTTGTTTGCTGACATTTTAAGGATCACCACTCTAACTGTCATGAGAAAGTATCTCATTGTGGTTTTGATTTGCATTTCTCTGATGACCAGTGATGATGAGCATTTTTTTTCATGTGTCTGTTGGCTGCATAAATGTCTTTTTTTCAGAAGTGTCTGTTCATATCCTTCACCCAATTTTTCATGGGGTTGTTTGATTTTTTCTTGTAAATTTGTTTAAGTTCTTTGTAGATTCGGATATTAGCCCTTTTCAGATGGGTAAATTGCACACATTTTCTCCCATTCTGTTGGTTGTCTGTTCACTCTGATGGTAGTTTCTTTTGCTGTGCAGAAGCTCTTTAGTTTAATGAGATCCCATTTGTCAGTTTTGGCTTTTGTTGCCATTGCTTTTGGTGTTTTAGTCATGAAGTACTTGTCCATGCCTATATCCTGAATGGTCTTGCCTAGGTTTTCTTGTAGGGTTTTTATGGTTTTAGGTCTAACATTGAAGTCTTTAATCCATTTGAATTAATTTTTGTATAAGTTGTAAGGAAGACATCCAGTTTCAGCTTTCTACATGTGACTAGCCAGTTTTCCAGGCACCATTTATTAAATAGGGAATCCTTTCCCCATTTCTTGTTTTTGTTGTCAAAGATCAGATGGTTGTCGATGTGTGGTATTATTTCTGAGGGCTCTGTTCTGTTCCATTGGTCTATATCTCTGTTTTGGTACCAGTACCATGCTGTTTTGGTTACTGCAGCCTTGTAGTATAGCTTGAAGCCAGGTAACATGATGCCTCCAGCTTTGTTCTTTTGGCTTAGGATTGTCTTGGCAACGCAGGCTCTTTTTTCATTCCTTATGAACTTTAAAGTAGTTTTTTTCCAATTCCGTGAAGAAAGTGGTTGGTAGCTTGGTAGGAATGGCAAGGAATCTATAAATTACCTTGGGCAGTATGACCATTTTCACAATATTGATCCTTCCTATCCATGAGCATGGAGTGTTCTTCCATTTGTCTGTGTCCTCTTTTATTCCATTGAGCAGTGGTTTGTAGTTCTCCTTGAAGAGGTACTTCCATCCCTTGTAAGTTGGATTCCTAGGTATTTTATTCTCTTTGAGGCAATTATGAATGGGAGTTCACTCATGAATTTGCTCTCTGTTTGTCTGTTCTTGGTGTGTAGGAATGCTTGTGATTTTTCCACATTGATTCTGTATCCTGAGACTTTGCTGAAGTTGCTTATCAGCTTAAGGGGATTTTGAGCTGAGACGATGGGGTTTTCTAATTATAGAATCATGTCATCTGCAGACAGGGAAAATTTGACTTCCTCTTTTCCTAATTGAATACCCTTCATTTCTTTCTCCTGCCTGATTGCCCTGACCAGAACTTCCAACACTATGTTGAATAGGAGTGATGAGAGAGGGCATCCCTGTCTTGTGCCAGTTTTCAAAGGGAATGCTTCCAGTTTTTGCCCATTCAGTATGATATTGGCTGTGGGTTTGTCATAAATAGCTCTCACTATTTTGAGATATGTCCCATCAATACCTAGTTTATTGAGAGTTTTGACCATGAAGGGCTGTTGAATTTTGTCAAAGGCCTTTTCTGCATCTATTGAGATAATTGTGTGATTCTTGTCTTTGGTTCTGTTTATGTGATGGATTACATTTATTGATTTGCATATGTTGAATGAGCCTTGCATCCCACGAATGAAGCCAGCTTGATCATGGTGTATAAGCTTTTGATATACTGCTGGATTCAATTTGCCAGTATTTTATTGAAGATTTTCACAATGATGTTCATCAGGGATATTGGTCTAAAATTCTTTTTTTGTTGTGTCTCTGCCAGACTTTGGTATCAGGATGATTCTGGCCACATGAAATGAGTTAGGGAGGATTCCCTCTTTTTCTGTTGATTGGAATAGTTTCAGAAGGAATGGTACCAGCTCCTCTTTGTACCTCTGGTAGAATTCGGCTGTGAATCTGTCTGGTCCTGGACTTTTTTTGGTCGGTAGGCTATTAATTATTGTCTCAATTTCAGAGCCTGTTATTGATCTATTCAGGGATTCAACTTCTTCCTGGTTTAGCCTTGGGATGGTGTATGTGTCCAGGAATTTATCCATTTCTTCTAGATTTTCTAGTTTATTTGTGTAGAGATGTTTATAGTATTCTCTGATGGTAGTTTGTATTTCTGTGGGATAGGTGGTGATATGCCTTTTATCATTCTTTATGTGTCCATTTGTATATACCGTCTTTTCTTCTTTATTAGTCTTGCTAGCAGTCTATCAATTTTGTTGATCTTTTCAAAACATCAGCTCCTGGAATCATGTATTTTTTAACGGATTTTTTGTGTCTCTATGTCTTTCAGTTTTGCTCTGATCTTAGTTATTTCTTGTCTTCTGCTAGCTTTTGAATTTGTTTGCTTTTGCTTCTCTAGTTTTTTAAATTGTGATGTTAGGGTGCCAATTTCAGATCTTTCCTGCTTTCTTTTGTTGACATTTAGTGCTATAAATTTCCCTCTACACACTGCTTTAAATGTGTCCCAGAGATTCTGATATGTTCTGTCTTTGTTCTCATTTTCTTTGTTTCAAAGATCATTTTTATTTCTGCCTTCATTTCGTTATTTACCCAGTAGTCATTCATGAGCAGGTTGTTCAGTTTCCATATAGTTGTGCAGTTTTGAGTGTTTAGAACTCATGATTGAGTTCTAATTTGATTTCACTGTGGTCTGAGAGACAGTTTGTTGTGATTTCTGATCTTTTACATTTACTGAGGAGTGCTTTGCTTCCAACTATGTGGTCAATTTTAGAATAAGTGCGATGTGGTGCTGAGAAGAATGTATATTCTGTTGACTTGGGGTGGAAAGTTCTGTGGATATCTATTAGGTCTGCTTGGTGCAGAGCTGAGTACAAGTCCTGGATATCCTTGTTAACCTTCTGTCTTGTTGACCTGTCTAATGTTGACAGTGGGATGTTAAAGTCTGCCATTTTTATGTGGGAGTTCAAGTCTCTTTATAGGTCTCTGAGGACTTGCTTTATGAACTGGGTGCTCCTGTATTGGGTGCATTATATATTTAGGATAGTTAGCTCTTCTTGTTGAATTGATCCCTTTACCATTATGTAATGGCCTTCTTTGTCTCTTTTGATCTTTGTTGGTTTAAAGTCAGTTTTATCAGAGACTCGGATTGCAACTCTTGCTTTTTTTTGTTTTGTTTTGTTTTCCATTTCCTTGGTAGATCTTCCTCCATCCCTTTATTTTGAACCTATGTGTGTCACTGCATGTGAGATGGGTCTCATGAATACAGCACACTGATGGGTCTTGACTCTATCCAATTTACCAGTCTGTGTCTTTTAATTGGGGCATCTAGCCCATTTAAATTTAAGGTTAATATTGTTATGTGTGAATTTGATCCTGTCATTATGACGTTAGCTGGTTACTTTGCTCGTTAGTTGATGCGATTTATTCCTAGTATTGATTCTTTTCTTTAAGAATGTTGAATATTGGCCCCCACTCTCTTCTGGCTTGTAGAGTTTCTGCCAAGAGATCCGCTGTTAGTCTGATGTATTTCCCTTTGTGGGTAACCTGACCTTTCTCTCTGGCTGCCCTTAACATTTTTTCCTTCATTTCAACCTTGGTGAATCTGACTATTATGTGTCTTGGGGTTGCTCTTCTCAAGGAGTATTTTTGTGGTGTTCTCTGTATTTCCTGAATTTGAATGTTGGCCTGCCTTTCTAGGTTGGGGAATTTCTCCTGAATAATATCCTGAAGATTTTTTTCTAACTTGGTTCCATTCTCCCCCTCATTTTCAAGTATACCAATCAAACATAGATTTGGTCTTTTCACATGGTCTCATATTTCTTGGAGGCTTTGTTCATTTCTTTTTACTCTTTTTTCTCCAAACTTCTCTTCTCACTTCATTTCATTCATTTGAACTTCAATCACTGATACCCTTTCTTCCACTTGATCGATTTGGCTACTGAAGCTTGTGCATGCATCACATAGTTCTTGTGCCATAATCTTCAGCTCCATCAGGTCATTTAAGGTCTTCCCTATGCTGTTCATTCTAGTTGGCCATTCGTCTAATCTTTTTTCAAGGATTTTAGCTTCCTTTAAATGGGTTCAAACATCCTCCTTTAGCTTGAAGATGTTTGTTATTACCGACCTTCTGAAGCCTACCTCTGTGAACTTATGAGTCATTCTCCATCCAACTTTGTTCTGTTGCTGGCAAGGAGCTGAGATCCTTTGGAGAAGAAGGGACGCTCTGGGTTTTAGAATTTTCAGCTTTTCTACTCTGGCTTCTCTCCATCTTTGTGATTTTATCTACCTTTTGTCTTTGATGCTGGTGACCTTCAGATGGGTTTTTGGTGTGGATTTCCTTTTTGCTTATGTTGATGCTACTCCTTTCTGTTTGTTAATTTTCCTTCTAACATTCAGGCCCTGCAGCTGCAGGTCTGTTGGCGTTTTCTGGAGGTCCACTCCAGACCCTGTTTGCCTGGAGGCTGCAGAACAGCAAATATTGCTGCCTTATCCTTCTTCTGGAAACTTTGTCTCAGAGGGGCACCTGGCTGTATGAGGTGTCAGTCGGCCCTTACTGGGAGGTATCTCCCAATTAGGCTACTCAGGGGTCAGGGACCCACCTGAGGAGGCAGCCTGTCCGTTCTCAGAGCTCAAACTCTGTGCTGGGAGAACCATTGCTCTTTTCAGAGCTGTCAGACAGGGATGCTTAAGTCTGCAGAAGTTTCTTCTGCCTTTTGTTCAGCTATGCCCTGCCCCGAGAGGTGGAGTCCACAGAGGCAGGCAGGCCTCTTTGAGCTGGTGTGGGCTCCACCCAGTTCCAGCTTCCTGGCTGCTTTGTTTACCTAGTCAAGCCTCAGCAATGGCAGACATCCTTCCCCCAGCCTCACTGCAGCCTTGCAGTTGGATCTTGGGCTGCTGTCCTAGCAGTGAGCAAGGCTCCATGGGCGTTGGACCCCCTGAGCCAAGTGCAGGATGTAATCTCCTGGTTTGCCCTATGCTAAGACTGTTGGAAAAGCTCAGTGTTAGGGTGGGAGTGTCCCAATTTTCCAGGTACCCTCTGTCAAGGCTTCCCTTGGCTAGGAAAGGGAAATCCCCCAACCCCTTGTGCCTCCCTGGTACCGCGATGCCCCACCCTTCTTCGGCTGGCCCTCCATGGGCTGCACCCACTGTCCACCAAGTCTCAGTTAGATGAACCAGGTACCTCAGTTGGAAATGCAAAAATCACCCCTCCTCTGCATCAATCACGCTGGGAGCTGTAGACCAGAGCTGTTCCTATGTGGCCAACTTGGAACGATCCCTCTAATTTGAGCATCTTTATCCATGTGTTCTAAGACAAACTGCTTCCAATATTCAGGGTCTTTAAGTCTTGATTACCAAAGAATAATTGGTTTTACCCAGATGATTTTTTTTTTTTAATTAAACAAGCTGATTTTTACTGTGACATGTGAAAATGAAGGGAGAAAAAATATCATTTGGTCTCTCATTGCTTTACCAGTTCAAGAACTTCCTATTATGTAATGCTCACACTGGTCTCCATTTTCCCTAGTGTGGCTAAAAGAGGAATTTTTAAAAATTGTTTTAAGGTTAAAGTGGTTTTCATTTAAAAATTCTAAGTTGGCTCTTCTTTGGAAGATCTAGATTTCTTCTTTTTATTTAAATTATTTTTTTGTTTGTTTGTTTTGCTGTTGTTAAACAGAACTCTAGATCTTTCAAAGATGAATAGAGTTTTATGTAGAGAATACAATACTTATAAAATTATGTAATGGTCTAGACGGGTAATATTCAAGAAAGGCCATGACTGCAACTGTGGTTCACAATTTCAGGATGTTGTTGCTGCTACTGCCACTGTCAGAAGAAAAATCACACTGAAAGTTAAATAGAACTGGAAGATTTTTCAAGACTACTATTCAAGACTTTGCACATAAGGGGGAGGCATTGAACCCAACTTCCCTGAAACAAAAGGCAGGAGGATAAATTCTGGGATTAGCTCATGGCAAAGTACTGTAGGACATTTAAGTTAGTCAGTGTGATTAGGCCATCTGTGTTTGCTAATTGTTCTTCTTCAAAGTTAGGTTCCTACCCTCCCACAGAGACTGAGAGATGGGGCACTATCTGTCTTGATGATTATATTTCAAAGGGATGGCTCCCAGGTCCTTGAGAAAGACATTCCTGGATTGTAGAAAATTTACGTTTCAAAGGGTCAGAGAAAGAATCTGCAATTACACATTTTCTAAAATAAGTGCTCTAAGAAAAGTGACGTTAGGAGCTTAGATCAGGAAGAAACTTATGTAAGTAGAGGGGGAATCTTAAAGTTCTCTTGGTCCCTGCCCAGAGTAGCAAGCTTCAGGAAACTATTGCTTATCTGATAGTCAAAGTTGAACTGCAATATTGAAGTTGAACTGCATTTCTCAGATAATTCACTGAGAAATGCCTGGAGAAGCTGCAAAACCTGTTCTTTGAGGAAGCCAAAGAGACCCCTCACCACTGCACAAAAGGGTAACTTTCCTTTAAGTACCCTTAGCTGTATTTCATAGGTTTTTTATTTATAGTATCCTCATTATTGTTAAGTTCCAAACATTTTTCCATTACATTATGAGTTTTTCTTTGTGACATTATTTATTTTCAAACAAATAATTGTCTAGTTAACATTCTGCAATTAATTTTTAGCAAACTTTTATTCCTATCATAAATACTTTCATTTTTTATGTAAATCCTTTGACATTTGTTTGGTCAAAGTTTATGTTCAAATACTTGGTAAATTTGGTAAATTCCTTATACATACATAAAAACAGTGTTTATTCTGCTATTTTGGGAGTACGGTGTTCTGCATATAAACATTTAAAACAAATGTTACTCCTTTATTCCTATTATGAAAATTATCTTTACTCTTACTGAAATTTTGTGTCCTTTTTCTATCAGTTACTGGGGGAGAGTTACATTAATATCTTTTACTCCAATCATAGATTTTTCTATTTTTTTCCAGCAATTCTATCAAGATATATAATGTATCCTGTATATCGCAGGGGGCAAGGCTGTTGGCTCCCTAAAGGTTCAATGAAATATCACTGACATTAGGTAGATTGATTCATAGAAGAAAAAGCATGTAAATGTATTTCACATGTATACACGAAGCTTTCAGAATGATGATCCAACTCCTCAGTAAAGTACAGAAGCTTACATACCATCTTGAGGTTACAGAAATAATGCAGGCTCAGAGCACAGCCAAAATGGGGTTATGTTCATAAATCAGGTTCTAGTGGCAAGACAGTTTAAGAGAGGAAGAAGAGAAGAGGCTTGATTAGCAAAGGGGTGGTGTTATGTAGATGAAGCCTCATAGATAGCAACCCTCAGAGATGGTAAATGTTTCTTTTCGGACTTTCAAAGGTGTCACACTCAGGTAAAATTTCTAGATCCAGGAAAGGCCTAGATAGGGAATTCCTGGCTACATTAATGGAGATTCTCTACAGATGAATCTGGCCCTGTGTTAGCCATTTCAAAATAATGTCAAAGAAATATATTTTGGTATAAAATATTTTTATTTCTTTCAATATATTTTGAAATTATGTTATACATTATAAATTATTATTTTAGTGGGATATTTTATTATATTATTTTTCTAAGAATATTTTATACCTAGAAGCCTATTTTGTTTTAGTTTAATATAGTACCATCTTAAAAACAAAACAAAACGCAACACCTTAGACAAACTGAATTAAACAGAGTTTAACTGGGCAAAGAACAACTCATGAATTGAGTGTGGAGCCAGAATGTAAATGAAAAGCAGGTTAGTCGCATGCCACATGTAGAGTTCCATTAAAAAGAGGGAAGACTGATACAATAAAGGTGATTTTATTTTTTTTAAATTTATTTATTATTATTATACTTTAAGTTGTAGGGTACATGTGCATAACGTGCAGGTTTGTTACATTTGTATACTTGTGCCATGTTGGTGTGCTGCACCCATCAACTCATCATTTACATCAGGTATAACTCCCAATGCAATCCCTCCCCCCTCCCCCCTCCCCATGATAGGCCCCTGTGTGTGATATTCCCCTTCCTGAGTCCAAGTGATCTTATTGTTCAGTTCCCACCTATGAGTGAGAACATGCGGTGTTTGTTTTTCTGTTCTTGTGATAGTTTGCTAAGAATGATGGTTTCCAGCTGCATCCATGTCCCTACAAAGGACGCAAACTCATCCTTTTTGATGGCTGCATAGTATTCCGTGGTGTATATGTCCCACATTTTCTTAATCCAATCTGTCACTGATGGACATTTGGGTTGATTCAAAGTCTTTGCTATTGTGAATAGTGCCGCAATAAACATACGTGTGCATGTGTCTTTATAGCAGCATAATTTATAATCCTTTGGGTATATACCCAGTAATGGGATGGCTGGGTCATATGGTACTTCTAGTTCTAGATCCTTGAGGAATCGCCATACTGTTTTCCATAATGGTTGAACTAGTTTACAATCCCACCAACAGTGTAAAAGTGTTCCTATTTCTCCACATCCTCTCCAGCACCTGTTGTTTCCTGACTTTTTAATGATCACCATTCTAACTGGTGTGAGATGGTATCTCATTGTGGTTTTGATTTGCATTTCTCTGATGGCAAGTGATGGTGAGCATTTTTTCATGTGTCTGTTGGCTGTATGAATGTCTTCTTTTGAGAAATGTCTGTTCATATCCTTTGCCCACTTTTTGATGGGGTTGCTTGTTTTTTTCTTGTAAATTTGTTTGAGTTCTTTGTAGGTTCTGGATATTAGCCCTTTGTCAGATGAGTAGATTGCAAAAATTTTCTCCCATTCTGTAGGTTGCCTGTTCACTCTGATGGTAGTTTCTTTTGCTGTCCAGAAGCTCTTTAATTTCATGAGATCCCATTTGTCAATTTTGGCTTTTGCTGCCGTTGCTTTTGGTGTTTTAGACATGAAGTCTTTGCCCATGCCTATGTGCTGAATGGTACTACCTAGATTTTCCTCTAGGATTTTTATGGTATTAGGTCTAACATTTAAGTCTCTAATCCATCTTGAATTAATTTTCGTATAAAGAGTAAGGAAAGGATCCAGTTTCAGCTTTCTACTTATGGCTAGCCAATTTTCCCAGCACCATTTATTAAATAGGGAATCCTTTCCCCATTTCTTGTTTCTCTCAGGTTTGTCAAAGATCAGATGGCTGTAGATGTGTGGTATTATTTCTGAGGACTCTGTTCTGTTCCATTGGTCTATATCTCTGTTTTGGTACCAGTACCATGCTGTTTTGGTTACTGTAGCCTTGTAGTATAGTTTGAAGTCAGGTAGCGTGATGCCTCCAGCTTTGTTCTTTTGACTTAGGATTGTCTTGGAGATGCGGGCTCTTTTTTGGTTCCATATGAACTTTAAAGCAGTTTTTTCCAATTCTGTGAAGAAACTCATTGGTAGCTTGATGGGGATGGCATTGAATCTATAAATTACCTTGGGCAGTATGGCCATTTTCATGATATTGATTCTTCCTATCCATGAGCATGGTATGTTCTTCCATTTGTTTGTGTCCTCTTTTATTTCACTGAGCAGTGGTTTGTAGTTCTCCTTGAAGAGGTCCTTTACATCCCTTGTTAGTTGGATTCCTAGGTATTTTATTCTCTTTGAAGCAATTGTGAATGGAAGTTCATTCCTGATTTGGCTCTCTGTTTGTCTGTTACTGGTGTATAAGAATGCTTGCGATTTTTGCACATTAATTTTGTATCCTGAGACTTTGCTGAAGTTGCTTATCAGCTTAAGGAGATTTTGGGCTGAGACAATGGGGTTTTCTAAATATACAATCATGTCATCTGCAAACAGGGACAGTTTGACTTTTTCTTTTCCTAACTGAATACCCTTGATTTCTTTCTCTTGCCTAATTGCCCTAGCCAGAACTTCCAACCCTATGTTGAATAGGAGTGGTCAGAGAGGGCATCCCTGTCTTGTGCCAGTTTTCAAAGGGAATTTTTCCAGTTTTTGCCCATTCAGTATGATATTGGCTGTGGGTTTGTCATAAATAGCTCTTATTATTTTGAGGTACGTTCCATCAATACCGAATTTATTGAGCGTTTTTAGCATGAAGGGCTGTTGAATTTTGTCAAAAGCCTTTTCTGCATGTATTGAGATAATCATGTGGTTCTTGTCTTTGGTTCTGTTTATATGCTGGATTATGTTTATTGATTTGTGAACGTTGAACCAGCCTTGCATCCCAGGGATGAAGCCCACTTGATCATGGTGGATAAGCTTTTTGATGTGTTGCTGAATCCGGTTTGCCAGTATTTTATTGAGGATTTTTGCATCGATGTTCATCAGGGATATTGGTCTAAAATTCTCTTTTTTTGTTGTGTCTCTGCCAGGCTTTGGTATCAGGATGATGTTGGCCTCATAAAATGAGTTAGGGAGGATTCCCTCTTTTTCTATTGCTTGGAATAGTTTCAGAAGGAATGGTACCAACTCCTCCTTGTACCTCTGGTAGAATTCAGCTGTGAATCCATCTGGTCCTGGACTTTTTTTGGTTGGTAGGCTATTAATTATTGCCTCAATTTCAGAGCCTGCTATTGGTCTATTCAGGGATTCAACTTCTTCCTGGTTTAGTCTTGGAAGAGTGTAAGTGTCCAGGAAATTATCTATTTCTTCTAGATTTTCCAGTTTATTTGCGTAGAGGTGTTTATAGTATTCTCTGATGGTACTTTGTATTTCTGTGGGGTCGGTGGTGATATCCCCTTTATCATTTTTAATTGCTTCGATTTGATTCTTCTCTCTTTTCTTCTTTATTAGTCTTGCTAGTGGTCTGTCAATTTTGTTGATCTTTTCAAAAAACCAACTCCTGGATTCATTGATTTTTTGGAGAGTTTTTTGTGTCTCTATCTCCTTCAGTTCTGCTCTGATCTTAGTTATTTCTAGCCTTCTGCTAGCTTTCGAATGTGTTTGCTCTTGCTTCTCTAGTTCTTTTAATTGTGATGTTAGAGTGTCAATTTTAGATCTTTCCTGCTTTCTCTTGTGGGCATTTAGTGCTATAAATTTCCCTCTACACACTGCTTTAAATGTGTCCCAGAGATTCTGGTATGTTGTATCTTTGTTCTCATTGGTTTCAAAGAACATCTTTATTTCTGCCTTCATTTCGTTATGTACCCAGTAGTCATTCAGGAGCAGGTTGTTCAGTTTCCATGTAGTTGAGCGGTTTTGATTGAGTTTCTTAGTCCTGAGTTCTAGTTTGATTGCACTGTGGTCTGAGAGACAGTTTGTTATAATTTCTGTTCTTGTACATTTGCTGAGGAGTGCTTTACTTCCAATTACGTGGTCGATTTTGGAGTAAGTACGATGTGGTGCTGAGAAGAATGTATATTCTGTTGATTTGGGGTGGAGAGTTCTATAGATGTCTATTAGGTCTGCTTGCTGCAGAGATGAGTTCAATTCCTGGATATCCTTGTTAACTTTCTGTCTCGTTGATCTGTATAATGTTGACAGTGGAGTGTTGAAGTCTCCCATTATTATTGTATGGGAGTCTAAGTCTCTTTGTAAGTCTCTAAGGACTTGCTTTATGAATCTGGATGCTCCTGTATTGGGTGCATATATATTTAGGATAGTTAGCTCTTCCTGTTGAATTGATCCCTTTACCATTATGTAATGGCCTTCTTTGTCTCTTTTGATCTTTGATGGTTTAAAGTCTGTTTTATCAGAGACTAGTATTGCAACCCCCGCTTTTTTTTTGTTCTCCATTTGCTTGGTAAATCTTCCTCCATCCCTTTATTTTAAGCCTATGTATGTCTCTGCGTGTGAGATGGGTCTCCTGAATACGGCAGACTGATGGGTCTTGACTGTTTATCCAGTTTGCCAGTCTGTGTCTTTTAATTGGAGCATTTAGTCCATTTACATTTAAGGTTAAGATTGTTATGTGTGAACTTGATCCTGCCATTATGATATTAACTGGTTATTTTGCTCATTAGTTGATGCAGTTTCTACCTAGCCTCGATGGTCTTTACATTTTGGCATGTTTTTGCAATGGCTGGTACCAGTTGTTCCTTTCCATGTTTAGTGCTTCCTTCAGGGTCTCTTGCAAGGCAGGCCTAGTGGTGACAAAATCTCTAAGCATTTGCTTATCTGTAAAGGATTTTATTTCTCCTTCACTTATGAAACTTAGTTTGGCTGGATATGAAATTCTGGGTTTAAAATTCTTTTCTTTAAGAATGTTGAATATTGGCCTCCACTCTATTCTGGCTTTTAGAGTTTCTGCCGAGAGATCTGCTGTTAGTCTGATGGGCTTCCCTTTGTGGGTAACCCGACCTTTCTCTCTGGCTGCCCTTAAGATTTTTTCCTTCATTTCAACTTTGGTGAATCTGGCAATTATGTGTCTTGGAGTTGCTCTTCTCGAGGAGTATCTTTGTGTCGTTCTCTGTATTTCCTGGATTTGAATGTTGGCCTGCCCTACTAGGTTGGGGAAGTTCTCCTGGATGATATCCTGAAGAGTGTTTTCCAACTTGGTTCCATTTTCCCCCTCACTTTCAGGCACCCCAATCCGACGTAGATTTTCAATAAAGGTGAATTTATTAACGAAGCCAGCTTGAAGAAGGGGCAAGAGGGTCTTGCTTTAAATGTGCTGCTTCGCCTTTGGAGCAAAAAGCAGGTATTTTATAATGTAGGGGAGGAAATGAGCAAGAGCCGGGATCCTCTGCTAGCTCCTGCTACCAGACAAGAGAGTTGAGTTGGTGTCTTCCTGGGCAGAAGGTGGAAAAGTGGACAGGTGCGTATGCTTTCAGTAGGTCCTCCTGAGGCAGCCCCTGGAGGTGGGAGTTCCCTGTCAATGTTCTTTGATATGCAAATCAACTGTCAACTCTGAGGAAGAGATCCCTCTGGGAACACATAGAGGAACTTGCCCTATAGGGAATGCCTGGTGAGGGGAAATGAGAGGTTATGTTGCATTTCAAAAAGGACAAAGTGGGAATTAGAGTGAAAAGAGAAAGGAGAAAAGAAGAGAAGAAGAAGAACAAAACTCTTAGAAAAATGGAGGAACTCAGTTACTAGGGTAGGTTCAGAAAAATTCCAGCACAGCCACATGGTAGAAGATTTATAGACAGAAAAAGGAAAGTGACACACAGAAAATGGAAATAAGGTACAGAAACAGCTAGATAGCCTACCACTTGGTATTTGCTTTATTTGAGCGTGGTTTAAACAGGCTACCTTTGATTGGTGAAAACTTGGTGATCCTCATAAAAGTAGGCTACCTCCTGTTTACACACTCAGGTTTCAGTTTACTTTGTACCAAGAAACCTCTAGGCTCAGCTTAAAATATGTAAGGAGGTAACTTTAGGCTAAACTTAGCACACCAGTCCTTTTTTGGTTAGAATTTGGTTTAGAATGGTGCAATTTGATCTAATGCTTTGAATTCAAACTTTGTTTACACTTAGGCTTTATTTGTGCCTTTTATAACTAGTTGAATTTTTAAGGTAGTTCATTAAATTTGTTCTCTACTGAAGCATTTAGTACATCCAATTAATTATAATTATTAACACGTTATTTTGTTTAGTTGGCATCTTATTTTATATATCTGTCTTCTTGTTTTTTATATATTTTTCTTTCTTGCACTCATTTTGATAAATTATACATTTAATTATTCATTTATTCCTACTACTCTTTTGCGTTACATTCTCTCTCACAATTTCTTTAGTAAATAGCTAAATAATTACAGCAAGTATGCTGATCTAATTACAGTACAATATAAATGATTATCCTCTTTATGAACAATATAAAACAGTATCTGAATTTATAACTTTTCTAACATATTTTCTTGTTGTATGTTTTCATGTTAGGTTGTTTAATTTTAGGTTCCTCAATAAGTGATTATTAACATTTTATATAGGCGATGTTCATTTAGTTTTACCTATACATTTAGCGCTCGTTCTGTTCTTTCTCTCCAGTGTACTTTATATCTTATTTTTCTGAAACCATTTTCTTCTACATGAAGCTGTTTTTAGATCTTCTCTTTGTCTCTTCCATGCTATATCTTCTTTAAGCTGGTGGTTCTTAAAGTGTCATCTCCAGACCAGCAGTACAAGCACTACCTTGTTAGAGATGCAGTCATTATTTTTAGTTTGATTTATATTCCTTTTCTATTTTTCTTTCTGGAACTGGTTGAGCTTCATGAATCTGTGTTTTCATTTTTTTTTTTTTCATGAATTTTCCAGATATTATGTCTTCAATTATTTTTGTTCCCTCTTCTCTTTCTCTCTCTCCTTCCCTTCTGGAACTCTAGATAAAATTTATGTTATATCTTCTCCGTCCATACTCTATGTATCTTAATCAATTATTCATATTTTCTTGTCTTATTCTTCTCTCTGGTTGCATTCTCTGTAATTTCTTCTGTGTAATTTCCCTCCAATTATGTTTTCAGTATGTTTGCCTTATGTTGTATATAATAGATCAATTAGGTCAATTGGTAGACTCTTCATATCAAATAATGTATTTTCCATTTATTATTGCATGTTTCTCCAGTTATTTTTCAAATTATGCTTGTCACTATTTGCAGTTTTTGCTTCCCTATGAATATTGTCAAGCATATTTATTTTTTAAGCACTTCATATTTTATTTGTAATCTGTGTCTGCTAATTTCATCACCTAAAATAAATTTAAATCTATTTTCTTTATTGTTTCTCTTGGTTCTAGATCATAGTACCTTATTTCCATATGTATGGAAATATATATATATATGCATTCTTTTCATGCACCGCTAATTTTTCTGGGAATTTTATTCATTAAAATCTGTACTGCACAAAAGTATTTCCTGAGAAAAGATTGTTTTTATTTCTTCTAATTTAGTTTGGTGAGATACTATACTGGGACTATGTTAAGCTGAATTTCTACCAGAGGTACCAAGCCACCAAAAACTATAAAATCAGCTTACATAGTTAAAGCAAATTTCCCTATATGTTCAGTGTAAATTATATATATATAAAATATATACAAAATTTAAATATATAAATATATATATTTTAAATATACATATATATATATATGTTTTCTCATAGTCTGCAGATGATCACTTATCTCATTGTACCCTTGTACTGATGTCTTTACAGGACAGAATATCTTATTAGATTTTCTATTTTCAATGAGCTCTCGAATTTATATTTTTACCCCATGCTCAATGAGGTCTCAAGTCTGGAGTTCACTGAGTTCAGCAAATATTCTCACTGTGCAAGTTATATGTCATTTTCCTCTTATGTATGCAAATTTAAACCTTTGCTTAAACCTCTCTTGATCATTCTTAACTTTCTTTCAAGATCATTATGATTTTAATTTTATAAAATATTTTATAAGTAGTATTCACTTTCTAAAAAGGAGTATCAATCCTAGTTATCAATGCACTACCTTACTGGAAACAATATATTCTTTTAAAAATACAAATAACTAAATGTTGGCCATTAAATACATTAGAAAAACGTTAAAATATTTATCTTGCCTTCTTGATAATTTTGAGTGTTTCACCCTATATATTATTTTATTTTTATATATTTTTATGTCTGCTATATATTAGCTTCTGCTATATATATTAGGGGATACAGTGATGGACAACCACTCATCACTTGTAAATACTAGAAAAATTCACAAATAAAACAAGTAGGGAAACTTCACAAATATATCAGCCTTATGATTGCTTCAATTACATGTTAAGTGCTATACATGCTTATGGAAGGGGAAACAAGTCTGGTGAAGGCTATGGAAGAACAATTTACACAAATGTGAGAAACGGTATAGTTCTTGCTTGAAGCTGAAAAATAAGTATGTCTCAATCCCAAAATAAGTGTATCTCAAGCCTAAAGAAAAGGTATAATTCAAATTGAGAAAAAAAATATATAGACAGTGGCCAAAAAAGAAATCATGTTGTGTAGAGCATATTTACCAAATGCAAAGAAAAGAGTAGTTTTCACTTCGCTCCTGGACTATTTTAAAGATAATAACATATACATATTATTTAATAGTACATGGTTTGTTAACGTCACAATTACCAAAGCTATTCTGTACTTTTGATTTGCTGATAAATATATGTCACATGATTTACAGGTTGTGATTTGGAAAATAATGAGGTAATAATTTGAGAATGCTGGAAATAAGATTAGCTTTGCAAGAAGACCGAATCAAGTTAAGATAGACTGGGTAAACTTTTATTTCTGGATCAAAGATTGGAACATTGGCCACAACAAACTGAAGCTTCAGTGAAAATACAGGTGATATTCTACTCTTTCATGTAATATAAATTTGTTCAAAATATAAATCTAAAACTGTTTAATAGACTGATTGTAAGGAGTCTTTTATTCCAGAAAAACTGGAAAATAAATTAGAAGCTTATAATTAGGTTTCTTAAACATAACTAGGTTTTACCCAAAGCCATCATGTCTCAAAAAAATTAAAATTATAACAGCTGCTGTTAAATCATATGCTCTGATTCAAGGACTATAACCTTTTCATTTACTGAAAAAAAAGTCATGTATCCCTCTACTTCGTGTACCTTTCTTCATGTCAACTTTCCAAAGCCTGCAGACACATTTTGAGAAGCTTGCTCTTTGGTTTCTTCTTGCTTCTCTTAGATTCACTTCACTGCTTTCAGATATGAAGCATAAATGTTGTGACTACAACCAGAACATAGACTGTCCATAGTTGGAGTAAAATTTGTAGCCTGTATTATAAAGATGCTGGAAAGTAGGAAAAGGGGAGCAAGAGGATGAGACATCTCAAAAAATTACTTTGAAATCTGAAAAAGTTATTTTACTCCTTCTCACTTCTTCATAATCTAACACTATAATCTATTAAAGGTTTTATGTAAAACATTTTCATTTCATTTTGTAATCTAGCTCAGGTTTCATAACTTGTTTTATAATATTTTTGAAAATTACTTTAGATTGCATGCTTAATTATAGAATAAAATATGCAATTTGTTAAAATGCAAATTAAACTATCATAGATAGAAAGTAAAATTGACTTTCCATTCAAATCTAAGAGGCTGTCATCAGAGAAAAACAATTTGATTTATATTTGCACGTATTTACTATTTTCTGTCAATATTATATTTTTAACATGATGATGATTATTTTATAGAAAACATTTCTAATGTTTTAAAACTGATTTGTATTTTGCCTTTCCATTAACAATGGATGTGGACATTTTTTAGTATTGATATCTGTGTATTATTATTTCACTATTGATAGAATATATATTAGACTATATTATGGGCCACAAAACAAGTCTCAAAAATTTTTTAAAAATCAAACTCATATCAAGTATCTTCTCAGATCACAGCAGATTAAAACTAGAAGTCAATATCAAGAAAACATTTGGAAACTGTACAAACACATGGAAACTGACCAAAAAGTTATTGAACAATCGTTGGGTCAATGAAGCAATTAAAAAGAGAATTTAAAAATGTTTTGAAACAAATAGACACACAACATACTGAAACCTGTGGAATATACCAAAAGCAGTGCTAAGAGGGAAGTTTATGGCATCAAATGCCTACATAAAAAAAGTAAAAAGATCACACATTAACAACCTAACATAGCACCTCAAGGAAATAGATGAACAGAAATTCAACATTTTCACTCCTAGCCACTCATACACATAGAACTTAAGTGACATATTGCCTCATTTTTTTCATAAACCACTATTTAATTACTCACTCCTTCCAGTTTTACTTGATAATAGTATGTTAAGCTTCTCCGTAGCTATATCCTCCTCAAATTAATTTACATTACAGTTTTTCCTACACTGTTTTTGCATCAATCCAAGTCTACTACTTTTTCTACAGGCAAGTATAGAAAAGGCAAAGAAACTATACATTCTTTATAGAAAAGTATAGCAAATGTAATAAAATTTCTTAGAGATGTATTAAACAATATTCTGAGATAAAATATGCAGCAATATAAGATTTTATTTTTGAAAAATTAGTATGAACTGACAAAGATTTTGAGCTTGGAGAAACTTTAGTCAGGCTTCTGAAAGTTCTTCAAGAACCATGTGAATACTTCCATGTAAAATCCAATTTTAGCAAATAGCCCAGTAAGTCACTATGGCAAGCACTCCCAGCCTCATTACCTGATCAGTGTCAATATCTGATCAAGTTCCTCATCCTGCGCCATCCTCCAGGCCTTCACCATCTGATCACCTTGGCCTGTCTTCAGCAAGAATCTGGTTAGTTCAGAGTGACCAGAATTTCCTCAACCCTAATGTTTCCTCTTTGGAAATCCACTGATCACCCTGGTCCTTGGCTATAGATTACCACTAGCTCATGTTTTATTCAAACTCTGCTCCACGCTAAAAAATCTCATTGCTTTGGTCCCTATATCTAACACAATGGTATTGAATGAAGTATTTCTTACAGTGGCTTAACAAGTGTCACCAAATAATTTTTTTCTTTAAGAGAATATATGACTACTGGATAGACAGATTAATAGATAGATTTCCAAAATAATGAATGACCCCAATCCGGCAGCATTTTTGACACCTATTAGAGAATAGCTATTTCCATGTCTCAGAGCTAGAAAAAAATCCAGATGTGTTCAGAAATGCTGAATGCTTTTGAGGTTATTAGGGTTTGTTTGAAGAGGCAAGGTGAAAAATTAAAAGCTAAACCACTATCACAACCATTACTACTACAAAAGAAAATATACAGTGCAAAAAAGCTATGTGTTTTATAAAAGTTACAGCTGGATGAATTTATTTCAAATGATACAAGAATTCTGGGAGTGATGCTATTTGGGTGGCTGTTTTGTTTCTTATGTGAATAATATGTATGTTTTATACATCTGGGGTTTCAGGCATAAATAAAGAGCATGCCAAATCATTGAGGACAAAAGGATTTAGACAAAGAGGGCAATCATTGTCAAGTAATCAGAAAAGAACAGCTTACTACTCACACAATCCAACATACTTTTAAATATAAATCATGTGTGAAGCCACTAAATATATGAAAACATATTCCTAATAATATTATAAAAGAGTCAATGAATCACAGTGATAAGATGGGTGATGTAATGTTGGATAAGCAATTTTTAAAGCTATTATCATTTTAGCTGTAGCTAAGAATTTTGAAAAATAAAGAAACATAAAAAATAACAACCTGAAGCCAAGTGAAAAATATACAATTATAAAGAAACTTTAAACTGTCATCATGGATGTTACAGCCATAGAGTATCAAACACCTGGATTAGTTATTAAACTATAATTTGTTGAGGTATGGAAATCATCACCCTGAGCCACTGTGAGGTTGAGCTTCCTTTTTATATTCATTAATTAAACACAGAGTTTAGTCCAAATAAGTCACACATTCTGTTTATCTTTTCAACTTATTGAGTTGAATACACACCTCATTTATATATTTCAAGTTTTATATATGAAAATATATGGATATTATCAATAATGAAATTGTAAAAAGCTAGTAAAATTTATTAGTAAATCTTTAGATTTATTTCCTAAGAAAGAAAAGTTAATGGTAATGAAAGGTGAAAAAAGTAAATATATTCAAATATAAAATTTATTTTATGACTTAAATTTATAATTTATTTTATTCTTTGATGTAGTATGATGTCTATTTTTCATATTTTTAAATCTAGTATTTTATATATTTTTAATTTTCATATTTTCCCTTGGAATCTTTCTCTGGAAATGGAAGAGAAGATACTTGTTAATTTGTACTGTTTATTAATTACTTTTTAATGCTCCTTTATACTTGCCCATTTTAATTGTTTAGGAATATTGAATGTTTTTATTGTTGTTTCCTGGAATATTCTCCTTCCAAAATGTATTATTCACCTGGTTTTTGTTTATTTTCTGCTTATTAATCAAAATATTTTTATTTAAATCTCCATTTGGATAGGGGAAGTTTCTCCCCAAAATAATATAGGTAGTCCTTCTTGAGTCTCCAATAAATTTATTTGAACATTTTAACCATAACTTTAGGTTTTTACTGGAGGACTAAATACTAAAGATTTGTAAGTAAAGTTTAACCTTTCAGAATTGTTCTTGCCCTATCACCACATCTATTTTTATAAGTTAGATTTTTCCCTCTTGTCTTTCTCTCAAAATTATCTATGGAAAATGAAGCAAGCATGGTTTTGTTTCTGATGAAATAAGTAGCCCTCAAAAGGGAGCTTCCTAATTTATCCATAGACTCTTCCATCCGAGTACTGTTCTTACCCTTTTAGTCTCCTTTGCTCTCTTTATGTTTCTCTTATTTGGGCCCAGCTCATAGATCTTAAAAAATGGGTGAAGGATATGAACAGACATTTCTCAAAAGAAGACATTTATGCAACCAACAGACACATGAAAAAATGCTCATCACTCACCATCAGAGAAATGCAAATCAAAACCACAATGAGATACCATCTCACACCAGTTAGAATGGCGATCATTAAAAAGTCAGGAAACAACAGGTGCTGGAGAGGTTGTGGAGAAATAGGAACACTTTTACACTGTTGGTGGGATTGTAAACGAGTTCAACCATGTGGAAGACAGTGTGGCAATTCCTCAAGGACCTAGAACTAGAAATACCATTTGACTCAGACATCCCATTACTGTGGATATGCCCAAAAGATTATAAATCATGCTGCTGTAAAGACACATGCACATGTATGTTTATTGCGGCACTATTCACAATAGCAAAGACTTGGAACCAACCCAAATGTCCATCAATGACAGACTGGATTAAGAAAATGTGGCACATATACACCATGGAGTACTATGCAGCCATAAAAAAGGATGAGTTTGTGTCCTTTGTAGGGACATGGATGCAGCTGGAAACCACCATTCTCAGCAAACTATCGCAAGAACAGAAAACCAAACACTGCATGTTCTCACTCATAGGTGGGAATTGAACAATGAGAACACCTGGACACAGGAAGGGAAACATCACACACTGGGGCCTGTCATAGGGTAGGGGGAGAGGGGAGGGATAGCATTAGGAGATATACCTAATGTAAATGAGGAGTTAATGGGTGCAGCACATCAACATGGCACATGTATATATATGTAACAAACCTGCACGTCGTGCACATGTACCCTAGAACTTAAAGTATAATAAAAAATTAAAAAAAAAAAAAAACAGCAGCTACAACAACTGGAGAAATGCTGTTTAAGGGAGATTCTGGTCAAAAAATATAATGTGCTTTTAATATCTAATTGTATGAATATGTGGGTTTTACATGACATCTAGTAGTTCAGGATTCAAAAAGTAAAAACACAAGGCCATGTTTCTCTCTCTATATATATGATTCTTTCTTTAACCTTACTATACCAATTATTTAGATCTTCTTTTGATTCTCCAGGTTGTGAGTTCATTCTCACCAATAAAAATTCTAATGATAATTTTATCCCTAAATATTACAGTACAGAAAGCATTTATAGAACAGAAGGCAACAGTAAGAAAATGGTATACTTGGTAATTGTCGTTTATTTTAATTCACCAATAAAATATTGATTCCATGTTGTAAACATTGTCTGAGGTGTTGAAGACTTTTTATAGGTAATTTTTTACCATCGTGTTATGCATATCAGTATGTTGGTTTTCTTTCATCTACATTATTTCTCCTTGGTTTGTTTAACCTCTCAGAGACTGGATGTTTCTGGATAGACAATTTAAACTGATATTTTGGCCAACAAATCTGATAATCCCACTTCGAATCACAGCAATGAGAATGAGGGGCATTCACCTGCCATATGCATTTTCTAGATTGTATCACTAACTTTCCCCAGGGTCTAAGATTGCTCCACCTTAATGTTACTTTCTCCTGGTTCCATAACTCCCTGCTGCATCCCATGACTGTGCAGCTATTATCACATGCATGACATTGATACTGCTATAGATTAGTAAGAAAAGATGTTTATTTAGTTTTACTCAATAATTTTAAAATTATTTCCACCATTCCCAGGGAGAAACAAACACCCTGTCACCTTTCATATACTCTTTTTCCTTTCTTATTTTCCTCTTGTTTGTTTTTCTTCTTTTCTTCTTTCAGTTTCTTAGGTTGTCCTCCCTTAAAGTTTTTTTTTCTGGTAACCTTTTTCATAATCTCCTTATCTTTAAATCAAATGTGGTCAATAAAGAAAGGGGGCTTTTGCAATGTTCTAGGTATGATTAAAACTTCCAGTTTCCAGAAGATTCTATCCTAATGTTTAGTTTTCTTTAACTTAACTATTGTATTTGTCTGAGAAAACATTATGTCAAGACTATGATCATAGAAATACAAAGTTATCATTATTAAAAATGTCTCAATTTAAATTATAAGATGAATTAAGTATAAGATATATAAATGTGTGTATATATGTATATAGACTCACACACACATATGAAATATTAATTTGACAAGCAGAATTTAGAATTTGAGAGCAAATCAATAGCCATTATTTTCAATGTTATTTTCAACAGGAAAATTATATAAGATAGAGCGAAAAAAGTAACTGCCTATTAGATTAACTGGAAATTTTAATCTATATTCACCAGATACAAAGGTGATTATTTGTATCTGTGTTTTTCCACTATTTCTATATTGTATGAATATATTTTTTAATTTCAATTAATAAAACCCATATGAATATTTTACAATTTAAAAAATTGTGTCAAATTTACATCTTTTATTCTCAATTTAATTTACACTTTTATTCTCAAATTTTCCTGAGAACTATTCTACTCAAAGATATAAAAAGTTTAACGATAACCACTGAATTCTACTGACCATAAAAAATGCTGAAATTTCATTAGTTTCAAATACTCCTTCATATTTGCTTATGTTTTGTGAATTATGTTCTATGAATAAATACTACAAAAGGATTTCTGAATAGTTGGGTTATATCTCTTTTTACATTTTTTCATATATGTACATTGTCACACTAATTTTCTTTAGAACATATCCTAGACAATATGCTGACATCAAACTTTCTGATTAATTAAAATTTGTAGAATTGACTATCCCCTTCCCACATCAAAATCTGTCTGTTCCATTCTACTAAGCCAATGCTTACATTTAGATGATGAATTTTCAGTGGAGTTCAAGTCTGTTAAGTTTAACAGGGGCTTATTGGAACAGTCATAGTGAATGATGTAAGAATTGTGCCACTGAGGCCGGGCGCGGTGGCTCAAGCCTGTAATCCCAGCACTTTGGGAGGCCGAGACGGGCGGATGACGAGGTCAGGAGATCGAGACCATCCTGGCTAACACAGTGAAACCCCCTCTCTACTAAAAAAATACAAAAATCTAGCCGGGTGAGCTGGCGGGCGCCTGTAGTCCCAGCTACTCGGGAGGCTGAGGCAGGAGAATTGCTTGAACCCAGGGAGGCGGAGCTTGCAGTGAGCTGAGATCCGGCCACTGCACTCCAGCCTGGTCGACAGAGGGAGACTCCGTCTCAACAAAAGAAAAAAAAAAAAAGAATTGTGCCACTGAGACTCAATTATAAGGTAGAATACTGCTCAATTTTGATGGTTACAGTGCAGCTGGGATTATTTTTTTCATCTTTCATATCTAGCTGTCTGTCTCAGGTTGGTATTTTCATCCAGGCACAGAGATAAATTCAGTTACCTTTAACACTTGTGAATTTAATCCATATTTCTATTTTATTTCATTCTTACTCCTGAAATATCACATGAAAGCTGACTAATGTTTTCTTACTCTAACATTTCTAGCAACTCTATTATCATGTAATGTATTTTTTTCATACACTAGTAGGACAATTTCAAATGTGACTGTAAGTATCTATTGACATTTTCATTGTAACACTAAGTGGTACCAAGGTAAAAAGTCTCTCAGACTATCCTTTCAATAACTCTTGTTTGTTATTGTTATATTTAAATCACTAAGATGCTGAATCTCTTGTTTTAATACTGTTTCCACAATTCAGTGTAAAACTGGACATACCCATAAGAGCAGATTAGAAATCATTGGCTGCATAAAGATGTATTTTTGTCAATAATGCATTGAAAATAATATTTTAAGAATAATGTATCATTATGAAATAGAATGCTGGGTAAAATAAAAATAAAATAAGTGATTATTTATATCATCTTTATATGTGTATTAATAAATCTAATTTATGTGGCCTTTGAAGTCACAGAAGTAAATGAAACCTCAAAAAGAGATGATACAGCAGAATTTAGAGGAACTGTGACATTCAAAACTTAATTTACAAAGTAATCATTGACAAATAACATGCAAATAAGTGGCAATATAGTAATCAAGAATATTTGAACACTGGATATGTATTCAAGGATTACTATTACTAATTTTTATGTTTTATAATATTATCATGGTCATGTTAAAAATTAGTCATTTCAAGAATACTTAAAAATGTAAATTGTGTGGAAAGAATATGATATTTTGGATTTTCTTTAAAATAATCTAAGTTTTAGGATTGAATAATATTATAAATTACACAAGACTGATACTATGTTGATTATTTTTTAAAGTAATGATGGTTAAATAAAGGTTTATTATACTAATTTAGGTTTTTATTTTCCTTTTTTAGAGACAGGGTCTTGCTTTGTCTACCAGGCTGGAGTCCAGTGGAACAATCATGGCTCACTGCAGCCTCAAGCTCCTGATCTCAAGCAATCCTCCCACCTCAGCCTCCTGAGTAGCTAGGACTACAGGTGTGAGCCACCACACCTGGGTAATTTCTTGTATTTTTAAAAATAGAAACAGAGTCTCACTATATTGCCCAGGATGGTTTCAAACTTATCAGCTTAAAAGATCTTCCCACCTCAACCTCCCAAAGTGCTGGAATTACAGGCACAAGCCATTGTGCTTGGCTTAGAGTTTTCATTTTAAATATACCTGGTATAAAATTTTCTAATATATAAATGTTGGCATACCTACTGGATTTGCTCATGGAATGAACTATGGAATCAAAAAGAAAAAGATCTCTGGCTAGGCTTCTCTACTTACCAGCTGTTAACCAGTTGTGTGATAACAGGGACATTAGTGAACATACCTGAATTTTATATTTCTCATATATAAAGTGGGAATAATGATTGTATATTGTATATAGATATTACTTACTAAATATACAGTACTTACTAATTACATAGTACTTACTAAAGAAGGCAACGTTCTAAGTATTCTGAATATATTAACTCACTTAATCCTTAAAAAACAAACATAGGAGATAGGTAATATTGTTATGCCCCTTTTATAGATGAGGAAACTGAGGCAGAGAGTGATTATACAGCTCTTAAATTACAAAATCTAGATTCAATTACAGCAGTCTGACTCTAACTATGCATTGAATCAACATGTCACTTAGTCCCTCATTATCTAACAAATACAGTTGTTATATAAGTTTATATATCATTTTACATGAAATTACACATTATATAGCAAGTTCTCACTAACAATGAGTTGTTGTCTCCCTTGTTATATCCTTTGGTGCTTTCAACAACTGAAACACATGTGGAAAATGAGAAAAAATAATTCTGAAGTGGTTTGAATTTTGTTACAAGTTTTAATATCTGGAAAACTATTTTTTTCTCTTACCATGGACTGACATTATTTAGAAGTTGCATACTCTTGACTCTTCTGTGAAATGATATACTTCCAGGCTTGTAAAGTATTTATTGCTTTCTGGAAAGGAACCAAGTGTAAATTATGATTTTTTTCTTTTTTAGTTTGCCAAATCAAAAGTTTGCCATTGATGAAAGGACATATTTTTGCCATCTTTTTGTAGTTTTGAGAATTGTCCCTTTTGTGTAAATTTTTTAGTCTCTCCACTTAAATGATAATTGCCAGGCATTGCAACTGATGATGAAGATAGTAACAGTGAGCAATATAGCGTGAATCTTGACTTTGATGGAGTTTAGATTTTTTTGATAACCCAATAGTAATAAACAATCTGCTTTTTCAAAAATATGTATGGAATTTAAAGTAGTAGAAATATATAGTACTATATAACATAGATAATGCTTCTAAAATGCTTTAGCAGGAATAATGGAATATTCATGGAAAAATTGATATTGAAACTAAACCCTGAAAAATATTTCCTTCTTCTGGAACCAAGAAGAATGTATACATAAAGATTCAGAAGTAACAACTTGTTTTGATATCCTTGAATAATATTATGAGCACAGGTAAGGTTTTAAAATGTGTTAAGATTCAGGTTAAACGGAGAATTAAGAGATGTGACTGGATACGTAAGCAGGGACCATTGAATGAAGAGATATTTAATCTCTGCTAAATATTTTTTACTTTATTATAAAGAAAATGAATAACTGATAAAGAATTTTAAGCAGGTGATCATATTTACACCTTAGAAAATTAGTCTGTCTTCCGTGAGAGAAGCGATTGGAAAAAATCAAGACCACTGTTGGACATGCCACTTAGATTATTATAATTATCCTGGTGGACAGTATGGTGGCTTGTCTCAGAGAAGCATTATTAATTTTTTAGAGAAGTTAAAAAATAATAATAATAGAGATAAATTTAGGAGTTAGAATCTAAAGGCTAATTACTGAATGTAGAGTGAAAAATCAAGAAAATGGAACTCAAAATGACAATTAGGTTTCCGACTTGGATATCTAGTTGCTGGTAGTAGTACTTTTTTTTTTTTTTTTTTTTTTTTTTGAGACGGAGTCTCGCTCTGTCGTCCAGGCTGGAGTGCAGTGGCCGGATCTCAGCTCACTGCAAGCTCTGCCTCCCGGGTTTACGCCATTCTCCTGCCTCAGCCTCCCGACTAGCTGGGACTACAGGCGCCCGCCACCTCGCCCGGCTAGTTTTTTTGTATTTTTAGTAGAGACGGGGTTTCACCATGTTAGCCAGGATGGTCTCGATCTCCTGACCTTGTGATCCGCCCGTCTCGGCCTCCCAAAGTGCTGGGATTACAGGCTTGAGCCACCGCGCCCGGCCTAGTAGTAGTACTTTTTATTAAACCAGGAAAGACAGGGAAAGAAAATGTTTGGGAACAATGATTATAAATCTAGGTTGGTATATTTTAAATTTTTCATTGTTGAACTTTAATCAAAATATCTATTCATACTTCAATATATTGTAATGAATTAAAATCAGAGCTACTGCTGGTGGATGATGTTGATTTTGGAGTCATTAAGAATCAACTAGTAATTAAAACTATGGGAGCAAATAAAATCATGTAGGAATGTTAGGCAGAGTAAGAAATGTAATATAAGCCATATTGAAGGGAGGAAGAGAAGAAGATCCTCAGAGTACCTGAGAAGATGTGCCAGAAAATTAGGTGGAAAACCATCTGTGTCTCATGCCCTGAAGTCAAAGAAAGATACTGGGTCAAAGAATAAATAGTCATGTAAAATTTTGTCCAGAAGTTAAATAAGATTTTTCATGAATGCCTTAGTGGAATTTTATGGATTAAAAATAAGATTTAAGAAGCTGATATATAAATAGAAGCCAAAGGAGAGAGACAAAGAATATAGAAAAGTGTTTAAAGAAGTGTTGTTCAGGTAGAGTATTCATATATCCATTTTATCTGAGATATTTGTGGGTTGCACCTGTTGCCTGGATTAATTTTTAATAAATGTTATTTTTTACTTCCAAAATTGTTACAGTGAAGTTCCAGTTCCAGATAAGATGGGCTTATTACACACTACACTGTCTCTAACTAAGTGCAGCTATAAAACCTGAACAGAATAAATAGAATGGCTATTTGAAGCCTCTTAAAAGTAAAAAAAAAAAAAAAAAAAAAAAAAAAAAGTGATGACAAATTATAGAAAAAATAACCATCATTCAAAGTAACAATGAAAAATTGTTGAGTTTATCACTTTTCTCACCCTGTAACAATCCCTGAGCTGAACTGATTGGATCTCTAAAATTCAAAAGTGAGATTATCATACATAGAAATGTCCCCAGGAGAAGCCCAATAGTTCTGCTTTAAGAAGGGACAAAGAGGCCACAGAGAGAGTATAGAAATCAGCCATATTTTTCTTTATTTAAACAAAAAGCTCCCATTTCATTAACCCCAGATCCCAGGCAATCATGTGTTCAGCAGGGCCCTAAAACCTCTAAGGAAGGGAAACCTCTTCCTACATTCAAAGAAGATGTGATCCCAGAAGGGTGAAGCACACACCTATTGTTTTTTTCCCTGTATCTCTTTATTCCCATGGCTCCCCCATGACATGGGCACTGTTGAGAAGAATAGACAAAGGAGCAGCATAATTAAGAGCTCTGCCTTCTAGTAGGAAACCAGACAAACAGATCTCCTGAAACAGAAAAGTACAAAGAAAAATGCAAGACAGGATCTCAGAAAAAGTACTCTATAAATTGGTAGATAGTAAAGTTTCATATGTAAGAAACTACGGTAAAAAGTCTAGAATAGAGCAAGCTCTCTTACCAGAGAAAGTTCTTTAAATATAGCATTATTTTCTTTTATCTTTGCAAAATTAAATCTACCACATAGGTCAGAAAACCTCAGTTTCACCAGTAATTTGAAGTTAACTAAATATCTTATTTCATGAATTTCAGTATCGATAATTTTGCATTCTTCAAAGGAGATTAAAATAATAAATATTTGAAATACAGTATTTAATTCAATTTAAATATTGTTTTGAGACAGATTTTTACTTTTATTGACCTTAATTTCAGCACTTTGCAACATACAATGTTAAAAAAAGTATAATGACAGAAATTTTAAAAAATCTGCCAGTAATAAACCAAGGTTAATTCTCACAATGATTATATGATATAGATAATTCTATGAGAACATTGAGATACTGACGGTTTGTTTACTTCCCCAAAGCTTATGCCACATGGATATTGTATCCCTGTCAGGAAGAAAATATGGGTTAAATTTATATTCAAGGTGTCATCCAGTGTAAAAATATAAGATAAAGCATACAACAGATTTAATTCAAAGGTTTTACGTTCCCCCAAATTTAAACATTCTGTGTTATTAAGAAGTGATTCTTTATATATTAGCATAGAGAAAAGTAGAATTAGCCTACTAGTGATACAACAGCAAATTCGTTACCTCCAAGATTCCATATTCATGAATTCAACCAACTGCAGTTGGAAGATATTTTTTTTTGAATCGTGTTTGACTGAACATGTGCAGGCTTTTTTTCTTCGTGTCATTATTCCCTAAAAAATATAGCATAAAACTACTTACATCGCATTTACATTGTGTTATGTAGTATAAGTAGTCTAGAAATGATTTAAAGTTTATAGGACGATATGCATAGGTTATAGGCAAATACTATACCATTTTATATTAAGAACTTGAGAATCTGCAGATTCTGTTTTCCCTGGGGGAGATGGTGGAATCAATCCTCCAGGGCTACTGAGGAACAACTGTATTTTTTTTCTTTTAGACGGAGTTTCACTCTTGTGGCCCAGGCTGGAGTGCAGTGGTATGATCTTGGCTCACGGCAAACTCCACCTCCAGGGTTCAAGCAATTCTGCTGCCTCAGCCTCCCGAGTAGCTGGGATTACAGGCGTCTGCCACCACGCCTGGCTAATTTTTTGTAGAGACGAAGTTTTGCCATATTGGGTAGGCTGGTCTCAAACTCCTGACCTCAAGTGATCCATCCGCCTTGGCCTCCCAAAGTGCTGGGATTACAGGTGTGAGCCACCGTGCCTGGCCGACAACTAAGAATACTTAGTTAGCATGGATTTTGAGCAGACAAGGACAATCTTAATTCTCAGGCTGCTGATCTTGTACTACAAGTTGGCTTAACATTGTAGACTAAGCTAAGGCTGACTGAGACAATTTTAAGTATTAGCAGCTGTAATTGTTGCCTTTAGCCTTCAAAACAGCTGGATTTTCTAGAATACTAGGTAAAGTATTAAGGAACACTAGGAAAACTCTTCTTGAAAATTTATATTTTGAGCCTAGGTAGGTATCATTAATTGCTCAAATTTTATTTTGTTTGGGCCAAGGTAGGAACTAACAGGATTCACAAGCTGAACAGCTCCATTCTATCTGTTCAAATTGGCTATATTGCTTAGTAGCATATGCAGAATAAAGGAAGTCATTTTAATTCTAAACAAACTCATATTTTGGCTATTGTGATAATGCTTAATGAACAAAGACATGCAGATATCCCTTTGATATACTAATTTTAATTCCTTTGGATATATTTCCAGAAATAAGATTGCTAGATTATTTTGTAGTTCTAGTTTTAGTTTTTTTGAGGAACCACCATATTGGTTTCCATAATGGCTGTATTAATTCAGATTTCTACCAACAATGTACAAGGGTTTCTTTTTTTGCCGCATCCTTGTCAACACTTTTTATCTGTTTTTTACTTTTGATAAAAGCCATTTTAACATATTTCAGGTGACTACTTGTCAATTTAAAATGATATTAATTTGAAAAGAAAGTTAAAAAAATAACCAAATTCATAGCTGGAGAGGAGCATAAACCACTAGAAGAAAGAATAAACAGGTATGCTCACACGGAAGTGCAGATGCTATGACATTATCTGAAGCGCACAGTTTAGAATCAGGCTTGCAAAAACGTGGACTACACAGAGTGAATAAAAATTAAAATTTGAATATATTGGATGTAAATTAAAAACCACTCAAATGTATTGGCTAAGGTTATCACTAGTACTCACTTGTAATACTTGTGAAAAAGTAGCAATGTTTCTAATGTCCATCTCTGAAGGAAGAAAGGCAGTGCAGAAGAATAAACACTACCCCCCAATCAGAAATGTGCAATGTCAAAAATACTTATTTACTTAGATATTTCTCCATGTAACTTTGAATTCACACTGGCATATACTGACCTGCTTCTTGAAGGCCACTCTTTTCTTTCAGATCTTGAGTCTCTGTTATGATCATTGGGTTAATACTAGGTTGGAATACTGGGTTTATGTTTTCTGGACAGAGAGGAAACTTCTGCTTGGAATAACTGCACTGGGGTGGAAACTGACTTGTTTTTTTATACTTGGCAGTGGCAGTGCCAAAGCTTGAAAAATCAAGTGTATTCTATTAACTCTTTGAGCTTTTTCGAGCATGAGGCTTATCAGACACTTTTAACTAAACTCATTCAACTTCTGAGATTCTGGGGGAACTATACCCATTCTTAAAGAAGTAGTCTGAGAAGCAGCTTCTGACATAACCTGTTTTGTCATAGCCAACAAGAGGTTCTCAGAATAAGACTGAGCAGAGTA
Organism: Macaca fascicularis; assembly: GCF_037993035.2. NCBI lineage: Eukaryota > Metazoa > Chordata > Mammalia > Primates > Cercopithecidae > Macaca > Macaca fascicularis. The sequence continues at coordinate 56,099,260 of NC_088391.1, read as the reverse complement.
TGACATTATAATAGATACCGATTTCTTTGACATTTTAACTCAAATAAGGTTCAATATTAATTTTGAATTTTAATTTATTCATATTTTGATATTATTATATTTTCATCTGTGAAATAATTGAATTTTTAGGCTCTTCCTTCCCAGAAATTTGATTAGAAGTCTTATATTAAAATGTGACAATAACCTGTGGATGACATTTTATTATTGGAATCTATAAACATTGCATTTCATGTTTTGCAAATCCTTTGATTAAATATATTGGACAATGTGGTTTGACAAAATTTGGATGAAAGATAAAAAGAGTCATAGTCATAAAAAGATAAAAAGAGTCAAAGATAAAAAGAGAAAAATGTGAGTTAACACGTTATTCTGACCTAATTTAAGAGACATTTGCACTGGTCATAGGTAGTTTTCAGGGAAAATATTAAGGACTAGTGGAAGAGATTGAGAGAATCCCCTTGTAAACAAATATAAAGGATGGTGTAATTGATTGCTGTTCTCCTGTGAAGAAATCAACCATGTTGCTAGCTGATAACCAATGACTCTTTGATTAAATAATCACAAAATTTATAATATAATTAATATATAAAATTAATATATAATATGTGATGTGAAGAACAATTAGGTAGCACAGTGAGAATAGTCAACAAGAAGAAATTATATAAGCATATCAAGGAACACTCCCTTGAAAAACGGACTTGGCTGATATCTTTAAATTAAGTGGAAAATAAAAAGTGTGTAAGAATCTTAAAAGAATATCTGGAAACATATGGTAATAGTAGTGAATGTGTCCTCCTGGGAATCTAAAGGAAAGCCAATATACCTTAAATAAATACAGTGGGCAATTGTAGGAAAGAAGTGTGAAATAAGGCAGGATCTAGAACTACAAGCCTTCACAGACCATTAGAAATTTTGATCCTATTTTAGAAAAAAAAAAATGAACTGTGGCAGCCATCAATAATTGCCTAGTAATTATCCATTCTCACCTTGTATCTTAATAAAACAGATTGAAGATTTCACCCAATTTTGCTTGTAAGTGATCATGTGACTAAGTGTTGGTCAATGGAGGTAAGAAAAAGTATTGGTGCAAAATTCAGAATATCTATTTAAAAGGAGCTGACTCAACTCTGAGGAGCACACTGTCTTCTAACAACTGCCTAGAATTTAGATGTAATTGCTAATGCTATAGCAGCAGTTTTGTATTATAAAATGGTTTTAGAGAAAGCAGTCAGTACCTAAGATGGTAGAGTCGAAACTAAGAATTCAGTTGCTTTATGACACCATGAAGTTATCAAATCAGGCCTAAATTCTTACTTCAAAACTTACTTTATGAGAAAAAATAATAATACTGCATTTCATTTTAGACATTACAATTATTATTTCTGTGGCTGTATTTGGCGAAGCCTAATTTTTATTGCTATATAAAGCAATTAAAGTAAAATGTGGAAAGTGGGGGCACTGATATGAAAAAAATTGCAGTTTGCAAATATCACTCTGATCTATAGAAAAATACTAGAATGGAGTAAGAAAAGATTTAGGAAACCTGGTTAATAGAGCTCTTACAATTGGTTAGGTGAGAAATTAGGCTATGAAGATAGAAGTGGAGGGAGAGAGAACAGAATGTATTAAATGACTTGATGAGAAATTTGACATGAATATCCCTCTGACTATAAGCCAGTTCTTTATGAGCTAATTTCAACACCCAAACTCATATTAATTTCCATGATGAATCATTTTCAGGTAATTTCCATGTTACAAGTCTTATAAAAGTTATATAATGTGCATTTCAATATCATTTTATACTTAGAGTTGCAAAGTATTTTTATGGTGAAATCATAAAGTAAGAGCTAGTAGCATTATTATAGTGGTATATAGTGAAAAAATAAGTATACTTAGTTTGGTATCCATTAGCAAAAGATTTATTCTTCTCAGGATCTTTGATGGGCATGTTTAAAAAGCAAATAATGTCTCATACATTTTCAAATATACTAAGGATAAAATTTAATAGATAGAATCAACCAAACACATTGTATATTTGGAGAATAGTATATTTCAGGTTTTATATTTCTATATCCTGTCTTACCATCTTTTTGCTAATGTACGTTATTCCCAGAGATGTTAAAATAAGTTCTACTTAAAGAAAATGGAAAATGAATTTTAAAGTCTTAACTACAAAAGCCTTGTCAATGAACTAAAAATTGCATTTTAGGTGCTTTCATCTTTCCCAAACAAAAAATGGTGAAAAACATTTACACAATATATTTATTATAAATACAAAGTAGTTCTCAATCTCATATTTAAAAGATGGACTAGGCAAAGTGTATGAAAATTAATTTGTTTTCCAGTGGATTTGATGGCATTCCCTGAGTATTAGCAGGATTCAGAAACACAGAATATTTCTCCATGGATCTGCTGTCTATGTGAGTCACTTTGTGAGCCCACAGTGAGTGGGCTAAGCTACAGAGAAGGCTGATATGATCAAGAGAATTATATTATTAAATTCTAAAATAAGGTAATCAATTGAAATTAAACCAAAATAATATAATTGAATTTTAAAATAAGCAATTTAAGATACATGTTAGACTCATTTTAAATATTTTAAAAATTTTGAATGAAAAGACATTTAAAAAAATCTTTAAAATATGATGAAACATTACAATAAAACATAACAAATGTTGTAATATAAAATATAAATATTTTAATGTGTCATTGAAAAATATAAAAGGGCAAAAATAGCATATATATATTTTTTTATTTTATTTTATTATACTTTAAGTTGTAGGGTACATGTGCATAACGTGCAGGTTTGTTACATATGTATACTTGTGCCATGTTGCTGTGCTGCACCCATCAACTCGTCAGTACCCATCAACTCGTCATTTACATCAGGTATAACTCCCAATGCAAACCCTCCCCCCTCCCCCCTCCCCCCTCCCCATGATAGGCCCCGGTGTGTGACGTTCCCCTTCCTGAGTCCAAGTGATCTCATTGTTCAGTTCCCACCTATGAGTGAGAACATGCGGTGTTTGATTTTCTGTTCTTGTGATAGTTTGCTAAGAATGATGGTTTCCAGCTGCATCCATGTCCCTACAAAGGACACAAACTCATCCTTTTTTATGGCTGCATAGTATTCCATGGTGTATATGTGCCACATTTTCTTAATCCAGTCTGTCACTGATGGACATTTGGGTTGATTCCAAGTCTTTGCTATTGTGAATAGTGCCGCAATAAACATACGTGTGCATGTGTCTTTATAACAGCATGATTTATAATCCTTTGGGTATATCCCCAGTAATGGGAAGGCTGGGTCCATTGGTACATCTAGTTCTAGATCCTTGAGCAATCGCCATACTGTTTTCCATAATGGTTAAACTAGTTTACAATTCCACCAACAGTGTAAAAGTGTTCCTATTTCTCCACATCCTCTCCAGCAACTGTTGTTTCCTGACTTTTTAATGATTGTCATTCTAACTGATGTGAGATGGTATCTCATTGTGGTTTTGATTTGCATTTCTCTGATGGCAAGTGATGATGAGCATTTTTTTCATGTGTCTGTTGGCTGTATGAATGTCTTCTTTTGAGAAATGTCTGTTCATATCCTTTGCCCACATTTTGATGGAGCTGTTTGTTTTTTTCTTGTAAATTTGTTTGAGTTCTTTGTAGGTTCTGGATATTAGCCCTTTGTCAGATGAGTAGATTGCAAAAACTTTCTCCCATTCTGTAGGTTGCCTGTTCACTCTGGTGGTAGTTTCTTTTGCTGTGCAGAAGCTCTTTAGTTTAATGAGATCCCATTTGTCAATTTTGGCTTTTGCTGCCGTTGCTTTTGGTGTTTTAGACATGAAGTCTTTGCCCATGCCTATGTCCTGAATGGTACTACCTAGGTTTTCCTCTAGGATTTTTATGGTATTCGGTCTAACATTTAAGTCTCTAATCCATCTTGAATTAATTTTCGTATAAGGAGTAAGGAAAGGATCCAGTTTCAGCTTTCTACTTATGGCTAGCCAATTTTCCCAGCACCATTTATTAAATAGGGAATCCTTTCCCCATTTCTTGTTTCTCTCAGGTTTGTCAAAGATCAGATGGCTGTAGATGTGTGGTATTATTTCTGAGGACTCTGTTCTGTTCCATTGGTCTATATCTCTGTTTTGGTACCAGTACCATGCTGTTTTGGTTACTGTAGCCTTGTAGTATAGTTTGAAGTCAGGTAGCGTGATGCCTCCAGCTTTGTTCTTTTGACTTAGGATTGTCTTGGTGATACGGGCTCTTTTTTGGTTCCATATGAACTTTAAAGCAGTTTTTTTCAATTCTGTGAAGAAATACATTGGTAGCTTGATGGGGATGGCATTGAATCTATAAATAACCTTGGGCAGTATGGCCATTTTCACGATATTGATTCTTCCTATCCATGAGCATGGTATGTTCTTCCATTTGTTTGTGTCCTCTTTTCTTTCACTGAGCAGTGGTTTGTAGTTCTCCCTGAAGAGGTCATTTTCATCCCTTGTAAGTTGGATTCCTAGGTATTTTATTCTCTTTGAAGCAATTGTGAATGGAAGTTCATTCATGATTTGGCTCTCTGTTTGTGTGTTACTGGTGTATAAGAATGCTTGTGATTTTTGCACATTAATTTTGTATCCTGAGACTTTGCTGAAGTTGCTTATCAGCTTAAGGAGATTTTGGGCTGAGACAATGGGATTTTCTAAATATACAATCATGTCATCTGCAAAGAGGGACAATTTGACTTCTTCGTTTCCTGACTGAATACCCTTGATTTCTTTCTCTTGCCTGATTGCCCTAGCCAGAACTTCCAACACTATGTTGAATAGGAGTGGTGAGAGAGGGCATCCCTGTCTTGTGCCAGTTTTCAAAGGGAATTTTTCCAGGTTTTGCCCATTCAGTATGATATTGGCTGTGGGTTTGTCATGAATAGCTCTTATTATTTTGAGGTACGTTCCATCAATACCGAATTTCTTGAGCGTTTTTAGCATGAAGGGCTGTTGAATTTTGTCAAAAGCCTTTTCTGCATCTATTGAGATAATCATGTGGTTCTTGTCTTTGGTTCTGTTTATATGCTGGATTATGTTTATTGATTTGCGAATGTTGAACCAGCCTTGCATCACAGGGGTGAAGCCCACTTGATCATGGTGGATAAGCTTTTTGATTTGCTGCTGAATCCGGTTTGCCAGTATTTTATTGAGGATTTTTGCATCGATGTTCATCAGGGATATTGGTTTAAAATTCTCTTTTTTTGTTGTGTCTCTGCCAGGCTTTGGTATTAGGATGATGTTGGCCTCATAAAATGAGTTAGGGAGGATTCCCTCGTTTTCTATTGATTGGAATAGTTTCAGATATACCAGAAGGTACCAGCTCCTCCTTGTACCTCTGGTAGAATTCAGCTATGAATCCATCTGGTCCTGGACTTTTTTTGGTTGGTAGGCTATTAATTATTGCCTCAATTTCAGAGCCTGCTATTGGTCTATTTAGGGATTCAACTTCTTCCTGGTTTAGTCTTGGAAGAGTGTAAGTGTCCAGGAAATTATCCATTTCTTCTAGATTTTCTAGTTTATTTTGTAGATGGGTTTATAGTATTCTCTGATGGTAGTTTGTATTTCTTTTTTTCTTTTTTTTTTTTTTTTGAGACGGAGTCTCACTCTGTCGCCCAGGCTGGAGTTCAGTGGCCGGATCTTAGCTCACTGCAAGCTCCGCCTCCCGGGTTCCTGCCATTCTCCTGCCTCAGCCTCCCGAGCAGCTGGGACTACAGGCGCCCGCCACCTCGCCCGGCTAGCTTTTTTATTTTTTTAGTAGAGACGGTGTTTCACCGTGTTAGCCAGGATGGTCTCGATCTCCTGACCTCGTGATCCGCCCGTCTCGGCCTCCCAAAGTGCTGGGATTACAGGCTTGAGCCACCGCGTGGTGTCGGTGGTGATATCCCCTTTATCATTTTTTATTGCGTCTATTTGATTCTTCTCTCTTTTCTTCTTTATTAGTCTTGCTAGTGGTCTGTCAATTTTGTTGATCTTTTCAAAAAACCAACTCCTGGATTCATTGATTTTTTGGAGGGTTTTTTGTGTCTCTATCTCCTTCAGTTCTGCTCTGATCTTAGTTATTTCTTGCCTTCTGCTAGCTTTTGAATGTGTTTGTTCTTGCTTCTCTAGTTCTTTTAATTGTGATGTTAGAGTGTCAATTTTAGATCTTTCCTGCTTTCTCTTGTGGGCATTTAGTGCTATAAATTTCCCTCTACACACTGCTTTAAATGTGTCCCAGAGATTATGGTATGTTGTATCTTTGTTCTCATTGGTTTCAAAGAACATCTTTATTTCTGCCTTCATTTCGTTATGTACCCAGTATTCATTCAGGAGCAGGTTGTTCAGTTTCCATGTAGTTGAGCGGTTTTGATTGAGTTTCTTAGTCCTGAGTTCTAGTTTGATTGCACTGTGGTCTGAGAGACAGTTTGTTATAATTTCTGTTCTTGTACATTTGCTGAGGAGTGCTTTACTTCCAATTATGTGGTCAATTTTGGAATAAGTGCAATGTGGTGCTGAGAAGAATGTATATTCTGTTGATTTGGGGTGGAGAGTTCTATAGATGTCTATTAGGTCTGCTTGCTGCAGAGATGAGTTCAATTCCTGGATATCCTTGTTAACTTTCTGTCTCGTTGATCTGTGTAATGTTGACAGTGGAGTGTTGAAGTCTCCCATTATTATTGTATGGGAGTCTAAGTCTCTTTGAAAGTCTCTAAGGACTTGCTTTATGAATCTGGGTGCTCCTGTATTGGGTGCATATATATTTAGGATAGTTAGCTCTTCCTGTTGAATTGATCCTTTTACCATTATGTAATGGCCTTCTTTGTCTCTTTTGATCTTTGATGGTTTAAAGTCTGTTTTATCAGAGACTAGGATTGCAAACCCTGCTTTCTTTTGTTCTCCATCTGCTTGGTAAATCTTCCTCCATCCCTTTATTTTGAGCCTATGTATGTCTCTGCGTTTGAGATGGGTCTCCTGAATACAGCAGACTGATGGGTCTTGACTCTTTATCCAGTTTGCCAGTCTGTGTCTTTTAATTGGAGCATTTAGTCCATTTACATTTAAGGTTAAGATTGTTATGTGTGAACTTGATCCTGCCATTATAATATTAAGTGGTTATTTTGCTCATTAGTTGATGCAGTTTCTTCCTAGCCTCGATGGTCTTTACATTTTGGCATGTTTTTGCAATGGCTGGTACTGGTTGTTCCTTTCCATGTTTAGTGCTTCCTTCAGGATCTCTTGTAAGGCAGGCCTAGTGGTGACAAAATCTCTAAGCATTTGCTTATCTGTAAAGGATTTTATTTCTCCTTCACTTATGAAACTTAGTTTGGCTGGATATGAAAGTCTGGGTTTAAAATTCTTTTCTTTAAGAATGTTGAATATTGGCCTCCACTCTCTTCTGGCTTGGAGAGTTTCTGCCGAGAGATCTGCTGTTAGTCTGATGGGCTTCCCTTTGTGGGTAACCCGACCTTTCTCTCTGGCTGCCCTTAAGATTTTTTCCTTCATTTCAACTTTGGTGAATCTGGCAATTATGTGTCTTGGAGTTGCTCTTCTCGAGGAGTATCTTTGTGGCGTTCTCTGTATTTCCTGGATTTGCATGTCGGCCTGCCCTACTAGGTTGGGGAAGTTCTCCTGGATGATATCCTGAAGAATGTTTTCCAACTTGGTTCCATTTTCCCCCTCACTTTCAGGCACCCCAATCAGATGTAGATTTGGTCTCTTTACATAATCCCATACTTCTTGCAGGCTTTGTTCATTTCTTTTTCTTCTATTTTCTTTTGGTTTCTCTTCTCGCTTCATTTCGTTCATTTGATCCTCAATTGCTGATACTCTTTCTTCCAGTTGATTGAGTCGGTTACTGCAGCTTGTGCATTTTTCATGTATTTCTCGTGTCATGGTTTTCATCTCTTTCATTTCGTTTATGACCCTCTCTGCATTAATTACTCTAGCCATGAATTCTTCCATTTTTTTTTCAAGATTTTTAGTTTCTTTGCGCTGGGTACGCAATTCCTCCTTTAGCTCTGAGAAGTTTGATGGACTGAACCCTTTTTCTCTCATCTTGTCAAAGTCATTCTCCGTCAAGCTTTGATCCGTTGCTGGCGATGAGCTGTGCTCCTTTGCTGGGGGAGATGCACGCTTATTTTTTGAATTTCCAGCTTTTCTGCCCTACTTTTTCCCCATCTTTGTGGTTTTATCTGCCGCTGGTCTTTGATGATGATGGTGACGTACTGATGGGGTTTTGGTGTAGGTGTCCTTCCTGTTTGATAGTTTTCCTTCTAACAGTCAGGACCCTCAGCTGTAGGTCTGTTGGAGATTGCTTGAGTTCCACTGCAGACCCTGTTTGCCTGGGTGTCCCTAGTGGGGGATGTCTCCCAGTTAGGCTACTCAGGGGTCAGGGACCCACTTGAGCAGGCAGTCTGTCCCTTCTCAGATCTCAACCTCTGTGTTGGGAGATCCACTGCACTCTTCAAAGCTGTCAAACAGAGTCGTTTGCATCTGCAGAGGTTTCTGCTGCTTTTGTTTTTTACTGTGCCCTGTCCCCAGAGGTGGAGTCTACAGAGACAGGCAGGTTTCCTTGAGCTGCTGTGAGCTCCACCCAGTTCGAGCTTCCCAGCGGCTTTGTTTACCTACTTAAGCCTCAGCAATGGCGGGCGCCCCTCCCCCAGCCTCACTGCTGCCTTGCCGTGATATCGCAGACTGCTGTGCTAGCAATGAGGGAAGCTCCGTGGGCGTGGGACCTTCCCGGCCAGGTGTGGGATATAATCTCCTGGTGTGCCTGTTTGCTTAAAGCACAGTATTGGGGTGGGAGTTACCCGATTTTCCAGGTGTTGTGTGTCTCAGTTCCCCTGGCTAGGAAAAGGGATTCCCTTTCCACTTGCGCTTCCCAGGTGAGGCGATGCCTCGCCCTGCTTCAACTCTCACTGCTCGGGCTGCAGCAGCTGACCAGCACTGATTGTCTGGCGCTCCCTAGTGAGATGAACCCAGTACCTCCGTTGAAAATGCAGAAATCACCGGTCTTCTGTGTCACTCGCGCTGGGAGTTGGAGACTGGAGCTGTACCTATTCGGCCATCTTGCTCCACCCCCCAGCATATTTATTTTATGTTGTATTCATACGGGAAATTGGCAATTTAAAAATACAAAATTTTGGTACCATAACACGTTTCCAGAAGTTATGGCAAGTAAAGCAAACATTGCTTAAAAGAGGACAATAGAAGTACTAACACTGATTCAGTCTCTGAAAATGCACATATTTATATTCTGACTCTACTTAGAAAATTATGGAAAAGCATGAATACACACCTACACATTCCATTAGCATTTAGAGGCAGTGTACCATTACGTGCACATGACCTCTGTAAAATTATACTTTTAAATATTCAGAGAAAAAAGAACAAATTATATTTTAGAATTATGGTGGAAATAATTTTGACATTACAGATCCCAGTGGTACTGGGAATCTCAAAAGTGCCTAGTCAGTACTTTGAGAACTGTTGTTGTAGACACTGATATGGTTTGGCTGTGTCCCCACTCAAATCTCATCTTGAATTGTAATTCCCATAATTCCCATGTGTCTCGGGAGGAACCTGGTCGGAGGTGATCGAATTATGGGGCAGGTCTTTTGTGGGCTGTTTCGTGATAGTGAAGGTCTCATGAGATCTGATGGTTTTAAAAATGGGAGTTTTTTTGCACAAGCTCCCTTTTCCCTGCTGCCCTGTGAGATGTACATTTCACCTTCTGCTATGATGGTGAGGTCTCCCCAGACACCTGGAACTGTAAGTCCAATAAATCCCTTTCTTTTGTAAATTGCTGAGTCTCGGGTATATCTTTATCACTGTGTGAGAACAGACTAATACAGTAAATTGGTACCAGTAGAGTGAGGTATTGCTGAAAAGATACCTGAAAACATGGAAGTGACTTTGGAACTAGGTAACAGGCAGAAGTTGGAAAAGTTTGGAGGGCTCAGAAGAAGACAGGAAAATGTGGGAAAGTTTGGAACTTCCTAGAGATTTATTGAATGCCTTTGCACAAAATGCTGGTAGTGATATGGACAATAAAGTCCAGGTTGAGGTGGTCTCAGATAGAGATGAGGAACTTGTTGGGAACTGGAGCAAAGTTGACTCTTGTTATGTTTTAACAAAGAGACTGGTGTCATTTTGCCCCTGCCCTAGAGATTTATGAAACATTGAACTTGAGAGAGATGATTTAGGGTATCTGGCAGAAGAAATTCTAAGCAACAAAGCAATCGATAGGTGACTTGGGTGTAGTTAAAGGCATTCAGTTTTATATGGGAAGCAGAGCGTAAAAGTTTGGAAAATTTGCAGCCTAATGATGCAATAGAAAAGAAAATCCTATTTTTTGATGGAGAAATTCAAGCCTGCTGCAGAAATTTGCATAAGAAACAAGGAGTTGAATGTTAGTCACCAAGACAATGGGGAAACTGTCTCCAGGGCATGTCAGAGGTCTTCATGGCAACCCCTCCCATCACAGACCCAGAGGTTTAGGAGGAAAAAATGATTTAGTGGTCTGGGCCCAGGATTCCTCTGCTGTGTGCAGTCTAAGTATTTGGTGTGCTGCATCCCAGCCATTTCAGTCATGACTAAACGGGGCCAAGGTACAGCTCGGCTGTTGCTTCACAGGGTGCATGCCTCAAGCCTTGCAGCTTCCATATGGTTTTGAGCCTGCAGGTGCACAGAATCAAATACTGAGGTTTGGGAACCTCTGCCTAGATTTCAGAAGATGTATGGAAATGCTTGGATGTCCAGGAATAAGTTTGCTGCAGGAGCGGGGTGCTTATGGAGAACCTCTGCTAGGACAATGTGGAAGAGAAATGTGGGGTCAGAGCCCCAAACAGAGTCCCTACTGCAACACCACCTACTGGAGCTGTGAGAAGAGGGCCATCGTCCTCCAGAGCCTGGAATGGTAGCTTCACTGACAGCTTGGACTTTGTGCCTGGAATAACTGCAGACACTCAACACCAGCCTGTTAAAGCATCTGGGAGAGAGGCTGTCACCTGCAAAGCCACAAGGGTGGAACTGCCCAAGGCCATGGGAACCCACCTCTTGCATCAGTGTGACCTGTATGTGAGACGTGGAGTCAAAGAAGATCATTTTAGAACTTTCAATATTTGACTGCTTCACTTGATTTTTGACTTGCATGGGGCTTGTGGCCTCTTTGTTTGGGCCAATTTCTCCCATTTGGAATGACTGTATTTAACCAATGTCTGTACCCCATTGTATCTAGAAAGTAAATAACTTGCTTTTGATGTTACAGGCTCATAGGCAGAAGGGATTTACCTTGTCTCAGATCAGACGTTGGACTGTAGACTTTTAAGTTAATGTTGAAATGAGTTTAGACTTTTGGGGACTGTTGGGAAATCATGATAGGTTTGAAATGTGAGGACATGAGATTTGGGAAGGGTCAGAGGTGGAATATTATGGTTTGGCTCTGTCCCCACCCAAATCTCATCTTGAATTGTAACTCCCCCAATTCCCACATGTCATGGGAGGTGATTTAATTATGGGAGTGGGTCTTTCCTGGGCTGTTCTCAGGATAAGGAATGAGTCTCATGAAATCTGATGGTTATAAAAAAGGGAGTTTTTCTCCACAAGCTCTCTTCTCTTCACTGCTATCATGTGAGATGTGACTTTCACCTTCTGCCATGATTGTGAGGTCTCCTAGCCACATGAAACTGTAAGTTCAATAAACCTGATTCTTTTGTAAATTGTTCAGTTGCAGGTATGTCTTTATTAGCAGCATGGGAACAGACTAATACAGACACAAAGACACACATTATAAAAAGGAATTCTGAGGTGTTCTTTTAACCTGCAATAGGTAAGTGAGAAATAAATTTGTAATAGAAGTGTGGTACTACCAGAAAAAAAGAAAATCATTTGGTCTATGTTTTGAAACCAGGTCACTTGTAGAATCTGGCAAAGTATTGAGGAATCTATTTGTAGAGCATAAAAGTAGTGAGAAAACTGTTACAAAGCTGGAAAAATTGTAACCCATAGGATATAGTTTTGAAATGAATGATAAGACTGTCATTCTTATCAGGAACTTGTGGTTCCTTGGAAGATAGGAGAAAAGGATACGTAATGAACTTTAAGATTTGAGCAGTAAAATTTCCAGGCAGAATGTTTACATATCATATAGGTTTTACTAGCTGCATGCAATAAGATACCAGAAGAAAGAGAAAAGTAAAGTAAAGAGAGAATGGAAAAGGTTGCTAGCAAAGTTTAGAAAAAATATAATGAGCTCAAGACTACCAGTACTAAAAATATAAAACATCTTTCTTATCTCCAATTCTTTTCAAGAAAATATAATTTCTCAAAGTAAAATATACTTGGGACAAAGACCACATCAAAGGCATAAATGTAAGTTCCTTTGTTAATGCCATTGAAAAAGTTAAGGCGATATGCCCTCTCAGGCAAAGGGCTTCTAGGAAACTTAAGCACATTGTCTCACAGAAGTATCACAAGATCAGAGTAGCAGTGGCTATAAACAGATTGGCAGCCATAACTTTAAAAGTTTTTTAGTGAGGCTTTGACACATGGAATGAAATAAATTCAGATTTATAGAAAACTCACATTCTCAAGCAGACTATCTTAACAAAAGTCTGCCAGATTGGACTAAAATGGGCTAAAACTATTCAAAGTGGACTTTGCTTTAGGCTCCGACATTTCACCAGTCTGTAAATAGGCTGAAAATATGTTCAAACACAATATAACTCAATGCCTTATTCAAAAGTGGCCAAGCACAGGATGTGAAGATACATTTCTCAAAAAAAAAAAAAAAAGACATGTAAGTGGCTAAAAAACATATACAAATGCTCATCATCAATCATCAGAGTGGTACAAAGCAAAGCCACCTTGAGATGCTACATCTCATTGGTCAGTATGGCTGCTATTAAAAAGTCAAATAATGACAGATGCTGGGGAGGCTGCAGAGTAAAAGGAATCCTTATACACTGTTGGTGGGAATGTAAATTAGTTCAGCCACTGTGGAAAGCAGTTTGGAGATTTCTCAAAGAACTTAAAACAGAGGTACCATTCAATCCACCAGTACCATTACTGGGCATACATCCAAAAGAGAATAAATTATTCTGCCAAACAGGCACATGCAAGTCATATGTTCATTACAGGACAATCACAATAGCAAAGATGTGAAGTCAGATGCTCATCAATGGTGAATTGGATAAAGAAAATGTGGTAAATATACACCATGGAATACTATACAAACATAAAAAAAAGGATGAAAACATGTCCATTGCAGTAACAGGGATGCAGCTAGAAGCCATCGTTCTAAGTGAAATAACACAAAAGTAGAAACTAAATACTGCATGTTCTCACTTATAAGTGGGAGCTAAACAACAGGTACTCATGGACATAAATATGAGAACTATAGATTCTGTGGACTACTAGAGAAGGGGAGTCAGGCATTGGCTGAACAACTACCTATTGAGTATTATTCTCACTTCTTGGGTGACAGGATCCATATTCCAAAGCTCAGCATCAATCAATATACCCATGTAACAGATCTGCATGTATACACCCACCCAGTATCTAAAATAAAAGTTAAATATTTCTTTAAGTGGCCAAGAAAGGTTAACAAAAAGGACACCTCAGAGAACAGAAGCAAAAATTGTAAAGAAAAGTGGACTGGAGAGTCCGCTTTTGAGAGGCAGAACCCAATTAAGGAGCATTCACTGCCCCTGTAGTTTGGATATCTGCCAATATGTGCCTGCTGGGTTGCAGAATGGCTCTGGGCCAGTAATATTATTTGTCTCCCATTTTTCCCTTTTCACAGTGTTTATGTAATTATCTTCTCCCTTAGTCCCCATTGCTCTTTGGGTCTGTGGGGAGCAGATAATTGGTCTTATGAATTCATAAGTGTCCAGATCAACAGAAATACTATGTGTGGTGCTACATCTGAACCAAATGTAAATTACAAGATCTTGGATTCCCAAGTCCTAACGCTATGCTTTTATGAAACTTCTGTAGCCCTTGGATGGCTGTTAATATATACTACATATGGGATGGATGTAAGTAATTGTTGTCAGAAAGTAAGTTGTGGTAGATGAATTGCACTGAGTCCCTGATTCTTACAAAGTGTTTGATTTAGAAAGTGGGAGGGCTCTTCTGTGTGACTTACTTTGCCTAGTGAGAACTTGTCAATAATGACACAGTCAGATCTTAGAAACACTTATTAATTGGTGTATTTCTCATTTCACTGTTTTCCATTGCCATATCCATGATAAAATTATATGATTGCAGACACATGGAATACGTACATGGGAGAGAGCTAAAACTTTTTTTCAAGAAAGTCATCAATTTTATTTTAAACAATAACAACAAAAATTGAGAAAACTAAAGTGAAAACCATTGTAAATAGCATTAAAACATATCAAATATCTAAAAATAAATATAAGTGAAATTGAGTATGATCTTACATAAGAATCTGTAAAATATTATTAAAAGAATTATTAGAAGATCTAAATAATGGAGGAACATATCATATCCATTGTTTGGAACCCTTAATATTGTAAAGTTTTCAACTTGGCCCTGGCAAATTTATACATCTTGGGAAGTGTCATGACATTTATGAAAGTCTTTGTATGTGTTTCTCTATGTTAAAATGGAAAAATGATATTATATATTATATGTAAATGTAATGGACGAGAATAGCCAAGGCAACTGTTCAGGAAATGATGGAATTTTTAATTTAACCAAATATCAAAATTTCTTACAAAGTGTCAGCAATTAAGAAAATATAGTTTTGGAACAAGGATGGGTAGAAAGACCATGAACACAAAGTAGAAGTCAAGTGGATGATTGCATGTTTGATTTATAAAAATATAAACACAAATATTTACTGCACATAAGTGGTTAAAGCTATTGTCTTCAAAAAACAGCATGGGTCAATTCGATACTCATATAGAGGATAAAAATATTGGCCTTTATTTAATACTATATACAAAATCAAATCCTGTTAGACTATAAGCCTCAATGTGAAAGTCAAAACAATTAAGCTTTGAGTGTATAATATAGTTGAATATTTCTTATCTTTTGAAAGATGCGTTTCTTACAATAAAAATACTAACTATAAACAACAGTCTTGATACATTGGACTATTAAACTGAGAAACTCATAGCACCATAACTCATTATTCAGAGAGAAAAAAAGACAAAGAATATAGTGAGAAAAGTTATTCACAACACGCAAAGATAATAAAGGCTGATATTCTGAAGATATATGTTAAAATATTAAAATTCAATAAGATAATGAATTACAATCAAATAAAACCATAGACAAATGACTTAGACACTTTAAAAATAAGCTAGTCAAAAGATCAATGAGCACATTCTATTTTCACTGTAGTAGTTCACAAGGAAACCCAAATCAAAACTGTATTTTATAACGCCCTCTCCCTCAATAGCAGTAGCAGGAGTCAGTGAAATTGTGGAGAAATACAAACTTTACAACTAAAAGAAAGAATGCACAATCATAGAGGACAACTAATTTACATCTACTTAAATGAAATTAAGGATTCACTGTGTTAGAGAAATTCCAGTCCTCAGTGTATACTCAATATGCATGCATATGTGCATCAAAAGACATACAAATCAAGTACAATAACATTATTGTTTATGTTATCCCTAAGCAGAAAACATGCCTGAAGAATGAAACTGCACTGCAAACTAAATAGCAGCACAATAAAGAAACTATGTGAACACACAAAATCATAGATGTGAACTCAACACAATATTGAAC
This sequence comes from Macaca fascicularis, assembly GCF_037993035.2. Taxonomy (NCBI): domain Eukaryota; kingdom Metazoa; phylum Chordata; class Mammalia; order Primates; family Cercopithecidae; genus Macaca; species Macaca fascicularis. Next base: position 56,083,469 of record NC_088391.1, on the reverse strand, counting down.
AAAATAATTCACATTTAGAATTCCATTCCATTCTGTAGCTAGGTAGAACAGTACCATCGAGCAACTGAGATGACTGGAGTGCTGCTAAAATATTTTCAGAGGGAAAGAACCAAGAGTGGACAGAGGAAAGACACAGAAGCTAGACTCAAGGGAGAGACAGGAGGGAACCCAGCATGTGGCTGTTGTACACCAGAACTCATTCGTGGTTCCCAACTGCTTCAGGGGCAACAGATGAGCTGAACTGGCAATATTCTCACTACAGGCCTCTGGAACCCTGGCAGGAGAAGACCCCTCAACCACAACAGACACTCAATTTGGCAGAGAAAGCTGCTGAGAGAAATGGTAGAGGCTACAAGTCAGCTGATGTGGAGCCCAGAGGGTTTGGTGCTGGAGCACCTGTAGCACAGCATGGCCACAGAAAGCCATTCCCCTATGGTTGACTTGCTCCCCTAGGAGACGTTAGCCCTAGGAAAATTTTCAGGCATAAATTCTGCAGGGCAGTCTTGCCCATCAGATGGGGCTGGTCTGACCTGAGCACCCATTGGTCTGCTGCCTCTTCTGGTGCCCCACCCTGGACAAACCTGCTTTCAGGGCAGCATTGGGTGTCCTAGGGGCCACATCATAGCCTCTGCACTGGTGAACCATGCCTGACTGGTGGAAAACTCCAGGGAGGCAGCCGCTGTGGCCACACACCAGCGCAGATGCTCTGTCCCAATACTGCAGCTTCCTCCAGGGCCACCCTTCTTCACTTTGCTGGTGTGTGTTTGTGCCACTATTTACTTTTCTTATCCTACCAGTTCTCTGGAGTGCAGTTCATCGCCTTCTCCCTACCGACCACCATTGAAGGGCACAGAGCCAGGCAGCCCCTCCCCAACCAGCACTCTTCCCTTGTGCTAACACTGAACGGAGAACAGCTTATCCTCCGCTGCTCTGAGCAATCACTCCTGATTGCAGGACACAGAGAATACATCCAAATCTGTGTCTGCCAGAGCCTCACCCCTGTATCATCATCACCTCTAGTGTGTCTACATACACAGTCGAAGCAGCACTTCCTACCCCCGCCCCCAGTTGTATTTCCTCTACCACTGTAGTGATTTCCCACAGGGAGGAAGGAACCTCAGCACATGCTAGCACTCTGCCACAGCTGCTGTTGCCATTGCTACTAGTGCGTGTAAATGAGGATGGATCTCCAGTCCTCACTGCAAAACACTTTGGCTGACATGACCCACTGGAGTGGCCAGTGGTCTAAGAGCACCACTGGAGTGACAAGTTATCTGGGAACACCTAATCCCACCAAGCACAGTGGATTCCTAACCTCAAAGAGCCAGAAAACAAAGTCAGGTATCAACAAAAGTCCTCCAGAGTTAGAGTATGCAGTCTTGAAGTGGGGAGCTGAGTGTGGGTCCTCTACAATCTTCCAGAAATGAGGCCATTTGGTCAAATCTACTTATACCACAATCAAACTCTCAAGGTCATCAAATAGGAAAAAAAAAAAAAATTCTAAAGGTCTGCAACTTCAAACACTGAAGGTAGATAAGCCCACAAAGATGAGAAAGAATCAGCACAAAAACCCTGACAACTAAAGAGGCAAAGTACCTTCTTTCCTCCAAATGACCTTATCACCTTTCCAGAACAGATTCTGAATTGGGCTGAGGTGGCCGAAATGACAGAAGTAGAATTCAGAGTATGGATAAGAACAAGGATCATTGAGCTGTGGGAGTGCATTGAATCCCAATCCAAGGAAGCCAAAAATCATAATGAAACAATGCAGAAGCTGACAGATGAGATAGCCAGTATTGAAAAGAATGTAACCAAATTGGTAGAGCTAAAATCACACTATAATAATTTTACAATGCAATAAGTATCAATACCAGAAAAGATTATGCAAAGAAAAGACTCAGAGCTTGAAGACTGACTTCCTGAAATAAGACAGACAAGAATAAAGAAAAAAGAAAGAAAAAGAATGAAAAAAAACTTCCAATAAGTATGGTTTTATGTAAAGAGATCAAATCTACAACTCACTGCTATCCCTGAAAATGATGGGGAGAATGGAACCAACTTGGAAAACATATTTCAGGGTGTCATCCATGAGAACTCCCCCAACCTAACTAAAGAGGCAAACATTCAAATTCAGTAAATGCAGAAAACCCCAGTAAGATACTTCACATGATGATCATCCCCAAGACAGATACTCATCAGATTCTCCAAGGTGGAAATGAAAGAAAAGATGTTAAAGGCAGGTAGAGAGAAAGGTCAGGTCACATATAAAGGGAAACCCATCAGACTAACAGCAGATCTTTCAGAAGAAATTGTACAAGCCAGAAAAGACGGGGGGGCAGGTGTCAATATTCAACATTTTTAAATACAACAAATTTCAACCCAGAGTTTCATATTCAGCCAAACTGGGCTTCATAAGCAAAGGATAAATAAAATCCTTCTCACGCAGGCAAATTCGGAGGGAATTTGTTACCACCAGACCTGCCTTTCAAGACCTTTTGAACAAAGCACTAAATATGGAAATAAAAGACCATTACCAGCCACTACAAAACACACTGAAGTCCACAGACCAGTGACACTATAAAGCAACCACATAAACAAGTCTGCAAAATAACCATCTAACATCATGATGGTGGGATCAAATCCACACATATCAATACTAACCTTAAACGTAAATGGATAACTGCTTCAATTAAAAAACAGAGAGGCAACTACATAAAGAACCAAGATCCATTGTTATACTGTCTTCAGGAGACTCATCTCACATGAAATGACACACATAAGTTCAAAATAAAGGGATGGAGAAAAATCTACCAAGCAAATGGAAAACAAAAAAGCAGGGGTTGGAATCATAGTTTCAGACAAAACAGACTTTAAACCAACAAAGATCAAAAAAAGACAAAGAAGGGAATTACATTATGGTAAAACGTGTAACAAAAAAAGAAGATCTTAACTGTCCTAAATATGTATATACCCAACACAGGAGTACCCTGATTCATAAAGCAGGTTTTGAGACCTTCAAATAGACTTAGACTCCCACACAATAATATTTGGAGATTTTAACAGGCCACTGACGATATTAGGACCTGAACTCAGCACTGTATCAAATGAACCTGATGGGTAGCAACACAATTTGCCACCCCAAAACAACAGAATATACATTCTTCTTACCTCCATATGGTACATACTCTGAAATCAATCACATAATTGGAAGTAAAAAACTCCTCAGCAGGCCGGGCGCGGTGGCTCAAGCCTGTAATCCCAGCACTTTGGGAGGCCGAGACGGGCGGATCACGAGGTCAGGAGATCGAGACCATCCTGGCTAACATGGTGAAACCCCATCTCTAATAAAAAGTACAAAAAAAAAAAATTAGCCGGGCGAGGTGGCGGGTGCCTGTAGTCCCAGCTACTCAGGAGGCTGAGGCAGGAGAATGGCCTGAACCCGGGAGGCGGAGCTTGCAGTGAGCCGAGATCTCGCCATTGCACTCCAGCCTGGGTGACACAGCAAGACTCCGTCTCAAAAAAAAAAAAAAAAAAAAAAAACTCCTCAGCAATTTCAAAAGAACTGAAATCGTAACAAAAAAATCACTCAGACCACAGCACAATCAAATTATAATTCAAGGCTAAGATAGTCACTCAAAATCATTCCGTTACTTGGAAATTGGAGTGATCTGCTTCAGAATGACTCCCGGATAAAAAATTAAATAAAGGCAGTTATCAAGAAGTTCTTTGAAACTAAGGAGAACAAAGATACAGCATACCAGAATCTCTGGGACACAGCTAAGGCAGTGGTAAGAGGGAAATTTATGACACTGAATGCCCATATCAAAACACCAGAACTAAAAGAACTAAATAACCAAGAGCAAACAAATCTCAAAGCTAGCAGAAGACAAGAAACAGCCAAATTTAGAGCTGAACTAAATGAGATTGAGACACAAAAATCTATTCAAAATACCAACAAATTCAGGAGACAGTTTTATGAAATTTTTTGAAAAACAAAATAGAGCACTAGCTAGCTAGACTAATAACAACAAAAGAGAGAAGATTCAAATCAACGCAATAAGAAATGATAAGGGGGATATTATCACTGCCTCACAGAAATACAACCATCAGAGAATACTATATATACCTCTAGGCATATAAACTAGAAAAATTAGAAGAAATGGATAAATTCCTGAACACATACAATAAGGACACCAATAATGAGACCAATAACGAGCTCTGAAATTGAACCCATAATAAATAACCTACCCACCAAAAAAGCCTAGGAACAGACAAATTCCTTCTGAATTTTACCAGGTGTACAAAGAAGAGCTGGTATCATTGCTGCTGAAACTGTTCCAAAAAATTGAGGAGGAGGGATGCTTCCTTAACTCAGTCTACAGAGCCAGCATCATCCTGATAAGAAAACCTGACAGAGCCACAGCAAAAAAAAGAAAACTTCAGGCCAATATTCTTCATGAATGTAGATGCAAAAATCCTCAACAATATACTGATTCTAGCAGCACATCGAAAAGTGTACCCATCACAATCAAGTAATCTGGAATGCAAGGTTTGTCCAACATACACAAATCAATAAATGAAATTAATTACATAAACCAAACTAAAGACAAAAACCACATGATTTTCTCAAAATAATAAGAACCATATATGACAAACCCACAGCCAGCATCATACTGAATTGGCAGAAGCTAGAAGAATTCCCCTTGAAAACCAGCACAAGACAAGGATAACTTCTCTCACCACTCTTATTCAATATAGTACTAGAAGTCCTGGAAAGGACAATTGGACAAGAGAAAGAAATAAAGGACATCCAAATAAGAAGAGAGAAAGTCAAACTATCCCTTTATGCAGACTATATAATCCTGTATATAAAAAACCCCATTGTCTCAGTCAAAAAGGTCCTTAATCCAATAAACAACTTCAGCAAAGTCTGAAGATACAAAATCAATGTGCAAAAATCACTAACATTTCCATATACCATCAACGATCAAGCTGAGAGCCAAATCAGGAATGCAATTCCATTCAAAATCCTCACAAATGCACAAAGATATCTAGAAATACAGCTAACCAGTAAGGTGAAAGATCTCTACAAGGGAACTACAAAACACTATTTAGAGAAATCAGAGATGACACAAGCATCCCATGCTCATGGAGAGGAGGAATCAATATTTTTAAAATGACCATACTGCCCAAAGTAATTTTTAGACAGAATGCTCTTCCTATGAAACTACCATTGACATTCTTCACGGAACCAGAAAAAATACTATTTTAAAATTCATATGGAACTAAACAAGAGCCCAAATGGCCAAGACAATCCTAAGCAAAAAGAACAAAACTGCAGGTGTCATGCTACCTGACTTCAAATTATACTACAGTGCTACAGTAGCCAAAACAGCATGGTACTGGTACAAAAAAGAGACACATAAAGAGCAAGGGAAGAGAATAGATAACTCAGAAATAAGTCTGCACACCTACAACTATCTGATCTTTGACAATCCTAACAAAAACAAGCAATTGGGAAATGACTCCCTATTCTATAAATAGAGCTGGGATAAGTGGTCAGCCATATGCAGAAAATTGAAACTGGACCCTTTTTTTTACACCTTATATAAAAATCAGCTCAAGATGGATTAAAGACTGAAATGTGAAACTGCAAACTATAAAAATTCTAGAAGAAAACCTAGATAATACCATTCTGGAATAAGATGCGGGCAAATATTTCTTGCCAAAGATAACAAAAACTATTTGCAATAAAAGCCAAAATTGGAAAATGGGATCTAATTAAAAACTAAAGAGCTTCTGCATAACAAAGGAAACTAGCAAAAGAGTAAGCAACCTAGCAAATGGGAGAAAATGTTTGTGAACTATCCATCTGACAAAGGTCTAACATCCAGCATCTATAAGGAATTTAAACAAATTTACAAGAAAAAAAAAACTCATTAAAATGTGGGCAAAGGACATTAACAGACATTTTTTCTAAAGAAGGCATACATGCAGCCAACGAGCATATAAAATAAAGCTCAACATCACTAATCATTACAGAAATGCAAATTAAAACCAGAATGAGATGTCATCTTACACCAGTCAGAATGGCTGATTAAAAAGTTAAAAAATAAGAGATGTTGGTGAGATGGTGGAGAAAAAAGAATGCTTATACACTGTTGGTGGGAGTGTGAATTAGTTCAATTGTTGTGGAAGATAGTGTAGTGATTCCTCAAAAATATAAAGACAGAAATACCACTAGACCCAGGAATCCCATTACTAGGTATATACCCAGAAGAACTGGGTACATACTCAGAAAATTATAAATTGTTCTACTATAAAGACACATGCACACATATGTTCTTTGCGGTACTATTCAAAATAGCTAAGACGTAGAATTAATCTAAATGCCCATCAGTGGTAGACTGCATAAAGAAAATATGGTACATAGACAACTTAGAATACTATGCAGCCATAAAAAAGAATGATATCATCTCATTTGCAGAAACATGGATGGATCTGGAGGCCATTATCCTTAACAAACTAATACAGGAACAGAACATCAAATAATGCATGTTCTCACTTATAAGTGGGAACTAAATGATGAGAACACATGGACACATAGAGGGGAACAACACACACTGGGACCTATTATGGGTGGAGGGTGAGAGGAGGAAGAAGATCAGAGAAAATAACTAATGGGTACTAGGCTTGATACCTGAGTGACAAAATAATCTGTACAGCAAACTCCCATGATACAAGTTTACCTAAATAACAAACCTGCACATGAACTTAAAATAAAAGTTTAATTTTAAAAATCTAAAAAAGTGAAGAATTTAATTTATACAAATGCAAACTATAGGACTAATTAAACTGTAGTGTTTAGAGATACATGCTTATTTGGTAATAGTATTTAAAAGTCAAATAATTACGATTTAAAGTGAGAACAATGTTTACTTGGGAACAAAGTATGAAATAATGAGTGGAAAGGGTATTTTGGTAGTCCCAGATCCTGGTACTCCATTACATCCTTATCCCGGTGTTGCTTACATAGATATTATGTTTTATCATATGTTATTGAGCAGTGATATCAAAAACATTAACCATCTAGAAATAAATCTGACAAAAGATATACAAAAAAGTTATCAACCATTATTTAGATATAGCAGTACAGAAAACTATTAACCATTTTGAGATATACTATTTATGAATTAAATGAATTAATGTAGAGATACCAGCTCACACATAGAATCAATATGTTCTTAAATAAATTTAGTAGAAATGAGAAAAATACTAATGTCTAAGAATAGATAAGACACATTTTCAGAAGTACAAAGTGGTCAGAAAGTATTACATTAAATCTTATTACTATTTCCAGGAGGTTTTGTGAGATTCTTTGATTTTCTACATAGACTGTAATGTCATATGAGCATAAAGATAATTTTGATACTTCATTTCTAATCTGTGTAAGCTTTATTGTTTTTTCTCATCTTATTATTCTAGTTATAATTTTAGTACAAGGTGAATAACAGTAGAGAGATATAACATGTTTGCATTTTTCTTAACCTTAGGGACACAGAGCTCAGTGTCTCACAATTATGATGTTAGCTATAAGTTGTTTTAGACATTCTTTACCAACTTGATAAAGTTGTCCTCTATTTCTTGTTTGCTGAGATTTTTTTTAAAAACATGAATGGTGTTGGACTACGTCATATACCTTTTGTTACCATGGTTGTTATAATCATCTGATTTCCCTTCTTTATCCTTTTCATCATTTAATGTGGTATATTATTGTATTGATTGATTGATTCTGTTTGTTTGTTTGTTTGTTTGTTTTTTAAGATGAGATTTTCCTATGTTGCCTGAGCTGCTCTTGAGATCCTGGGCTCAATAGATCCTCCCACCTCAGCCTACCAAATTTCTGAGACTATAGGCTTGTGTCAGTGAGCCCAGTTTTGTATTGGTTGATCCTGAATGTTGAACTAGCATTGATTATCTCAAATAAATCCCATTTGGTGGTGGTGCATAATTCTTAAAATAAAAAAATTATGTGAAAGTGAAATTAATTAAGATTATGTAGTATAAGTAGAAAGATAAACAAATTGATGAATGAAATAGAGGAGATAACCCCAAAACAGGCTCATGCAAATATGTGCACTTGACCTGTAAGAAAAAGTAGCATTGCAGAAAAGTGCCTTCAATAAGTTGACCTGTAAAATTTAGAGAGCTGTGTGGGAAAATTGATGCCTGTACCACATCAGTGACAAAAAAAATTAAGCAGCTATTAATACATATAAATTAAAAGGAAAAATAGCAACTAGAATACAATATAGAAAAGTGGTTTTTTTGGTTGTAAATTTTCAGTAATTTTAGCACTATTATTTTAATAATCTTGGCAAAAAAATTGTCAAAAACATATAATTTTGATGACTTGAATTTTATCTGAGCAAGTAAATAACAGCTTTGTTGAAAGCCAACCTGTGATGCTCACAAAAGACTACATCAGAAGCATATTTACAGTATAACAAATACAAGGTCACTCAGCAACCGCACAAATGACTAAGTATCTTCCTCTTCTGACAAACATGAACGTGGATTATTATTACTTCCTTACCAATGACTATATTCCAAATTTTTCTTCTTGTCTTACAAATAAAACTTACTAAGACATCTAATCACCGAATCTTCTCTATTTTTTGAAAACATCTACTTGATAATCAACTCGCCTTACTTAATCCTGTTGAAGGTCCTCTACGCAGGTTTAAATATTAGAAGAGGTCTCTGTATTCAACTTTCTTGAGACAATCTCTGTTCCTCTAGGTATATATTTTCTTTGCTACAGCAAACAAAAATAACTTAACTTCATTTAAACAAAGATATTTTCCAGGTCGCCTTTGCTTGCCTTTCACAACCAAAGGGAAACACGTGACAGTTGTTGGGGCAACTTCCCACCGCACTGTAAGTAGGTTATTAGATGGTGTAATTAGTTTGTACATTTTCAATTTCAAGATATATATTATTAAAGTTTAAAATAGTAGTTTATATCTCTTGCCAAAAACAATGTTAGGTAGTTTATTATGGTAATTACTTAGCGATTTATTCAATGTTTAAAATATTACTTTTATTTCCCCATCCTAAAATGAGTTAAGCTTTTAAAAGTCACATTTCTATGACTTTAAAATGTTTGAATTAAGAAAACCCATGCCTACCAAATTACAGATCCATGTTTAGAATACAATTTGTTGTAATTATATGTCTCCTTTGGGAGAACATGTGTATGCTACAAGAGTGTGTTGGCAATCATTTTCAGTGTTGTGATTATATCCTTTATGATCTGCCTTCCTAATTCAAAGGGCAGGCACGTTTTTTCTTACCATGTTAATTAGTTTCTCTTCAATAATCCAGATGTTTTGTTTATGTAATTTATTCTTTCCTGTTGATTTTTTAGTAATGAGATTAATCTGTCTGATTCCCCTCTTCCTAGCTCAATATTATGCTTCTATAATCATTCCCTTTAACATGGGAGCAAAGACCTCAATCAACCAGTTTGTCTCTTCTTCAAACATTGAAAGGTTTTCTTTTTTATGGAAAGGTTACTGGTAATTTTTTTTTTAATTTTTTACATTATCCTCATCTTACAATTGTACTGCAAAAATCCTAAATCAAAAAAACATAGAAACAATGCATAGAACTATTATAGCGAAAAATAGAATTCGACATTATATGGGATGTGGTTAAACAGTGATGTAAAAATATATCACCAACTAAAATGTATATATTTCTTCCATTACAAGTCAAGAACAAGCCTCCGTTCATTAATTGCTGCCCCAGTCTCCTTTCATTTTAGATTTTAATCTTTTAGCCACATTTCATAGATATGCCCATGTCCATAGCTGAGTGAGCTAAACTCAAGTTTCAACCCAATGCACACTTCAACAGTGATTTCCAAGGTATATGTAGAGGTAGGTTAGTTTTAGTTAATTTCTAAGTCTAAGATTATTAATGGTAATACACACAAATTATTTCTAAATCTAAATAACTGTCAAACAATTAGAAGTAATTTGGGTTGAAATATGTCCTTTACAATTTTCCAAGATGTACACTTCTCTAGATTGGCATACCAAGCAACCCTCAATCCATATCCCTTTGACAATCAATATTCTATGTTTAACTTTGTAATGAAATTACTTTATTTTCTCAAATTAAAGCTAGTTTAAAGGAAAAATTTAGAAAAAAGAAAGATTAGGAACTCATTAAAGATATCCTATTTCTGTGCTTTCAAATATAATGTATTTATAACACGAGCATTGGACTTATTTTTTTATCTCCAAAAGATTTTATTCCATTTCTTCAATTACATTATAATGATCACTATTCTAGAATGAATTTAAATATTTAATGGGGATATAACCATTGAAAACTCTTGTTTTTTATACTATTCTTAGCTGTTGCATTCAGTATATTTTTTTTTCCAAAGAAAAATGTTGCATCATTTTTCATCTAGTTCTCAAAAATACTTCTTGTGATTTTGATAATAGAATGTAAAACTTATTAGTTACTCATTGGGAAAAGAATATATAATTATATATTGTGATACATATACAGTACCATATATTGAATATATTTATTTTATTATATATTGTCATATGTGATACATCATATATTATGCATCATATATTAAATATACATTGCTCTCTGTTTTAGTGTTTTCCAAAGAAGTAGTATAAATAAGATGTAGATAGATACATACTAGCATTCATACACATATAGATTTATTATAAGGAATTGGCTTATGCAGTTAGAGAGGCAGACAAGTCCCAAGATCAAAAGTTGGCAAGCTGGAGTCCCTGGAAATCCAATTACGAAGTTTCAGTTCAAAGACCAGAAAAAACTCATATTCTATCATGAAGGCAGTCATGCAGGAGGGATTCCCTTTTAACTGGGGGAGGGCCAGACTTGTGTTCACTCAAGACCTTCAACATACTGAATTAGGCCCACTCATACTAATGAGAATATATATAATATATATATACACACACACACATATATATGTACATATATATACACACACATATATATGTACATATATATACACACACACACATATATATATACACACACACATATATATATTTTGAGAAGGAGTCTCACTCTGTAGCCAGGGTGGAGGGCACTGGCGTGATCTCAGCTCACTGCAAGCAATTCTCCTGCCTCAGACTCCCAAGTAGCTGGGATTACAGGCGTGTGCCACCACGCCCAACTAATTTTTGTATTTTTAGTAGCGACAGTGTTTCACCCTGTTGGTCAGGATGCTCTCGAACTCCTGACATCATGATCTACCCACCCTAACCTCCCAAAGTGCTAGGATTACAGGAGTGAACCACTGTGCCCTGTCAAGTATTTATAAATAAAAATGTCTGTCAAATGATTAAAAGTAATTTGGATTGAAATATGTCCTTTAAAAGTTTCCAAGATGTCAGCCTCTCTAGATGGGTATAACAAGCAACACTACTTTATCTATTTAAATGTTAAACTTACCCAAAAATCACTCACAAATACTACCAGAATGATGATTGACCATAATATCTGGCCACTCTGTAGTCCAGTCAAATTGACACATAAAGTAAGCCTTTACCCTTGCAATTTAGGACCATGTTCTAGTTATCACATAATCATCAATTTCATAAATATGTGTATTTATTTCCTTTTCTATTTCTCTCTCTCATTAAAACACAAAGATAACAATTTAATATATTTTCCTGATTTTATATTGCTATTTTAATTTCACGCACACACATATAATAGGAGAAATCAAACAACAATTGAATTCTGCATGCATGTGTGTGAGTGACAGAGAGAGTGATTGGGAGAAAGTAGAGTCACTGATGCTTAATTGTATGTGTCTTCTTTACTAGGCTATGGCTTTAAATTATTTGGTGAAACACTGAAAATTGTATGTAGCTATGAAGATAAATGGATGTAATTAACATTTATAATAGGTTAACCTTAAGTACAGCAGATTAGTCCTACATGAGTAGGACTCACATAATCAGTCGAAGGCCTTCAGAGCAAAAACTCAAGATCCCCAAATAAAGAATTATGTTTCAGGATTGTGACATAAAAATCTTGCTTGTGTTTCCAGTCTACTGGCCTGCCTTATACATTATAGACTCAAGACTGCAACAACACTATTGCTTGAATCTCCCCACTTAAGGCCAGCATTACAAATTTCAAACTTGCCAACTCCCACAATTAAATCAGCACCTTCCTTAAAATAAATGTCGCTGATACCCTACCCCATCAGTACCCTAATGCTCAGTACAAACACAGACTAAACATTTAGAGTTCTGCTTCTGCCAGTTTGTTATTTTAGAGCATGGTAGCACAAGGGAATTTTGACTATTTGCAAAGAAGTATTTTAAGAAAGTAGGCCATATACTTTATTCTTGAAACATCAAGAAAATTAGAGTTGTATAAACAGACAAATATTCTAGGAGTTTAAGAGATCAAGCAATCATGACACCAAGGGTTAGAAGAGATATGCATGTGAGTATGCATCTATCACTTCTGTATGTTATGGATTCTGAATTTCTATTTTTGTGTACAGAGACATCCACATATATAGTCTTAAAACTATTATCTCATACCCTCTTCTTTTTCATTTAATATTTGATATTTTTAGACATTAATTATATCTCAAATTTAGTTTTACATATGATATGACATAGTGATTGAACACATTTTTTTCTAAGCAGATTTAAACTCTTGGAAAAATTGCATTTATTTTAATATTGGCTATTTATTACCTAATAAATTATTTAAATATATGTGCATTTGTTCTTTAGAAATAGTATATATTGCTTAGAAAGGAAAGAATTATTATTAGAAAAATATAAATACTTCTTTTAGCATAGCTACTTATTTCATGAGAAAGTCACATTATTATGTTATTTTCTATTGGTTAGAACTTTTTATCTGCTTGCTTGCAAATGAAATTAGTTGAATTATACTTTTAATGGAAATAGACAACTAAGAATGCTGCCTTTCAAAGTTGACAAAGTCTTGTTTGTAAAATTATATTTATAATTAAATTTTAGTTTAAATGGTTTGAACAACTTACAAGAACATTTTAATTCTCCTTTTTCAAAAATTTAAGTATTTTGTAGCACATCACAAGCACAACTTTCCCAAAGAGAACAGCAAGAAAATTTGGTTAATGTAAAAATTAAACAGCCAACCCAACAAATAAAATAGACTTGAAGGCAACAGAGACCTTTTAAGGCAATCAGGACATGAAAGAACACAATCCCAAGGAAACAGGATTTGTGCTGAAATTTGGTATGACATTCTGCAGCAACTATTATCCTCAGGACATTTCCCAATTCTGAGAAGAGAGTCTTATACTAAAAAGTATTTGAAAAAAAAATCTTGTGGACATCTTTCAGACCTAAGAGACAGCCAACACTTGAGGCACTTGAATCACAGTGTAGTTTAATGGCAGATCAGAGTTAAAGAACACCCTAGGCTTTCAGGTGGAACCTCTAGAAAGCTGTGCTCTAGGACCAAAGGTGAACAAAAAAAAAAAACTGGAGTCTTATCCAAAGTGTAATCTAACTTTTAGTCATTATGGTCCCAAATTAAATTAAAGTGATTAGTCACTCTATCTTACTAGCAAAAGTAAAGGCAAATTCTCTATATGGGGAAAAAAAAAATCCTCAGAGACTATAAAATTCCACACGAGTCCTGGCATTCATTAAAAATCATCCTACCTCTTGCATGAGTGAACAAAAACTGACTTAAAGTCAACAAACAAACAGGCAAACAAATGAATCAACAAAACTACACAGTTAACCTAGACTCTGGAATTTTTAGACACATATGGCTGTAGTTAACATGTATAATAAATAGGAAAAATAAGTGAAATAGAAACAAAGTTGTATGATAGCCTAGTATAATTGAAATATGCAAAAACAAATCTAGATACACATTGCAACATACAAAATATTTAAAAATACACAATAACTAAAAGTAAGTGTTCAATTGATCAATTTAGCAGCAAGTTAGTTCTAACAAAAGAAAATATAAACAAACTTAAAGACAGATAAAGAAAAATATCGTTGATAGAAACACAGGTAGGTAAACGATACTAATAGGAGAAAAAAAAGACATATAGGACAGAGTAAAAAATTCTTAAATATTGTTACTTGAAGTCCCAGAAAATGAAAAAGAGAGAGGGGGCAGAGAGACGGAGAGGGAGAGAGAAAAACGGAGAGAGAGAGAGAGAGAAAGCCCAAAGTAGTAATTGAGAAGATACTGGCTACAAACTGCAAAATTCACAAATAGACAAGTATGTTCAAGAAGCTGTGCAAACATTGAGCACAATAAATATAACAATAACCAGAGACAAGGAGAAGTTGCTTCCAAAAGGGCAAAAAAAATATATTGGCATCATTAAAGAAACAAAAATGAAATTTAAAAATAAAATTAGAAATATCAACATTCAGTTAATAGACTTCTTTGCTGTTATTAAAAAGAATAACTGCCCAACTAGAATTGTATACCCAGCAAAATAATCCTTCGAAATAATGTTTTCTGCTAACCACAAGCTGAAAGCCTTCACCACCAACTGACCTGCACAAAGGAAAAATTCGAAGAGAGTCCTTTAGAAACAAGAAAAATAATCTCAGGCCAAAGCATGGGGATGTAGGAAGGAATGAAGCGCAACTGAAAGGTAAATATAATTGTAAATGTAAATAAATATTGACTTTAAAGAAATTGTTTCTAAGATGGATAATATCATGTTGGAATTAATGTAAATGCAGAATTAAAGAATGTGATGATGTTGGGGAGATAATGAAAGTGATAATATTAGATTTTAACAAATCAAAAATAATTCTCTTTAGGGTAAATAAATAATAACAAAAAGTAAAAAACCTGTCAATATAAAAAAGGGACATAATTTTTAGTAATGACAATAAGAATGTCAACCTTATATGTCCCTCAACCATGACTATAAGTTTTAAATGATTGAAGAGTAGCCATGACTTCTTTGTGCCTAATAATTAATACCTATAGCAATCTGTATTGGGATTAAATTTTTTATCTACAGCTAATAAAGACTTTTGTATTAACATGTTTTATTAGACAATTTTGAATGTTTGTGTGTGACAATCACTTCCATTTTATCATATATAACATCTATTAAATAATTTTTCCCCCTGAAGTCTATTTTAATCAAAAAAATTATCTTTCCATTCAATAGGTTCACATTTTACATCTTTTAAGCCTCACTGTTATCTTAACAAATGAATAGCTCAAACTGATCCTATTATCAGAAGTTTTCAGAAAATCTGACAGTTGATAACTAGAGGGAGATTATATTAATTTACTTGCCATAGACTTTTGCTCTAACTACTTCTTGAGCATTTTACTTTTTATTAAAGGAAGGAAAGGCAAAGCTGAATAATGGGAGTTTTATTAGTTTTTACTTCAAGACCAATGACAGACTCCTGTGGTAATTTCTCCTCATTTTCAAAACTAATACGACTTCACTTGAATTTTCCCCTAGGAGTATTATATTTTTGATACTGAGCAATACCAAATTTGCTATATTATACTATATAATTTTGTCTGATTACCTCTCCACATAAATAAAATTAGTATTATTCAAGAGCTTCTTAATAGTTTTTAATAAATAATGTTATTATCAAACAAGCTTAGTATTATATGATACATTTATACTGGAGTTTGATGTAAAAAATACACCATTAGAGTATAGGATTTCTCTTTATTCTTTTTTCTTTCTTCATATTTTAAATTATGGTAAAATAAACATAACAATTTACCATTTAAAACATTTTAGGTGTACAGCTCAGTGGCATTAAGGACATTGACACTGAGGTACACCATCTTTCTCCAGAACTTTTTCATCTGCCCAAATGGAAGCTCCATACCCATTAAACAATAACTCTCAATTTTCCCCCTTACTCAGCCCCTGGCAACCACCATTCTGCTTTCCATCTTTATGAATTAGACTGCTCTAAGTGTCTCATATGAGTGGAATCATACAGTATTTGTACTTTCATGTCTGGCTTTTTTCACTTTGCATAATGTCTTCAAAGCTCACCCATGTCGTAGCATGGGACAGGATTTCCCTCCTTTTAAGGCTGAATAATACTGCACTGTATATATACACCACATTCTGTTTGCTCATGTATCTGTCAGTCAATGGGCATTTGGTTTGTTTCCACCTTTTAGATACTGTAAATAATGTTGCTGTGAACATAGATGTACAAATATGTTTGAATCCCTGCTTTCAACCCTTTTGGATACATACTCTGAGATAGAATTGCTGGAATACATGGCCATTCTATAAGTAATTTTTTTATTATCTTGATTTTTTTATTATACTTTAAGTTCTAGGGTACATGTGCACAATGTGCAGGTTTGTTACATATGGATACACGTGTCATGTTGGTGTGCTACACCCGTTAACTCGTCATTTACATTAGGTACATCTCCTAATGCTATCCCTCCTCCCTTCCCCCACCCCATGACAGGCCCCAGTGTGTGATGTTCCCCACCCTGTGTCCAAGTGTTCTCATTGTTCAATTCCCACCTACGAGTGAGAACATGCAGTGTTTGGTTTTCTGTCCTTGTGATAGTTGGCTCAGAATGATAGTTTCCAGCTGCATCCATGTCCCTACAAAGGGCATGAACCCATCCTTTTTTATGGCTACATAGTATTCCATGGTGTATATGTGCCAGATTGTCTTATTCCAGTCTATCATTGATGGACATTTGGGTTGGTTCCAAGACTTTGCTATTGTGAATAATGCCACGATAAACATACATGTGCATGTGTCTTTATAGCAGCATGATTTATAATCCATTGGATATATGCCCAGGAATGGGATGGCTGGGTCAAATGGTATTTCTAGTTCTAGATCCTTGAGGGAATTGCCACACTGTCTTCCACAATGGTTGAACAAGTTCACAGTCCCACCAATGGTGTAAAAGCATTTCTATTTCTCCACATCCTTTCCAGCACCTGTTGTTTCCTTAGTTTTTAATGACTGCCACTCCAACTGGTGTGAGATGGTATCTCATTGTGGTTTTGATTTGCCTTTCTCTGATGGCAAGTGATGAGCATTTTTTCATATGTCTATTGGCTGCATAAATGTCTTCTTTTGAGAAGAGTCTGTTCATATCCTTTGCCCACATTTTCATGGGGTTCTTTGATTTTTTCTTGTAAATTTGTTTACGTTCTCTGTAGATTCTGGATATTAGCCCTATGTCAGATGGGTAGATTGCAAAAATTTTCTCCCATTCTGTAGGTTACCTGTTCATTCTGATGGTAGTTTCTTTTGCTGTGCAGATTCTCTTTAGTTTAATTAGATCCCATTTGTCAATTTTGGCTTTTGTTTATATTGCTTTTGGTGTTTTAGTCATGAAGTCCTTGCCCATGCCTATGTCCTGAATGGTCTTGCCTAGGTTTTCTTCTAGGGATTTTATGGTTTTAGGTCTAACATTTAAGTCTTTAATCCATCTTGAATTAATTTTTGTATAAGGTGTAAGGAAGGATCCAGTTTCAGCTTTCTACATATAGCTAGCCAGTTTTCCCAGCACCATTTATTAAATAGGGAATCCTATCCCCATTTCTTATTTTTATCAGGTTTCCCAAATATCAGATGGTTGTATATGTATGGTATTATTTCTGGGGGCTGTATTCTGTTCCATTGGTCTATATCTCTGTTTTGGTACCAGTACCATGCTGTTTTGTTTACTGTAGCCTTGTAGTGTAGTTTGAGTCAGGTAGTGTGATGCCTCCAGCTTTGTTCTTTTGGCTTAGGATTGTCTTGACAATGTGGGCCCTTTTTTGGTTCCATATGAACTTTAAAGCAGTTTTTCCCAATTCTGTGAAGAAAGTAATTGGTAGCTTGATGTGGATGGCATTGAATATATAAATTACCTTGGGAAGTAGGGCCATTTTCATGATATTGATTCTCCTATCCATGAACATGGAATATTCTTACATTTGTTTGTGTCCTCTTTTATTTTATTGAGCAGTGGTTTGTAGCTCTCTTTGAAGAGGTCCTTCACTTCCCTTGTAAGTTGGATTCCTAGTATTTTATTCTTTTTGAAGCAATTGTGAATGGGAGTTCACTAATGATTTGTCTCTCTGTTTGTCTGTTATTGGTGTATAGGAATGCTTGTGATTTTTGCACATTGATTTTGTATCCTGAGATTTTGCTGAAGTTGCTTATCAGCTTAAGGAGTTTTTGGGCTGAGACGATGGGGTTTTCTAAATATACAATCATGTCATATTTTATTGAGGTTTTTTGCATCGATGTTGATCAGGAATATTGGTCTAAAATTCTCTTTATTTCTTGTGTCTCTGCCAGGCTTTGGTATCAGGATGATGTTGGCCTCACAAAATGAATTAGGGAGAATTCTGTCTTTTTCTATTCATTGGAATAGTTTCAGAAGGAATGGTACCGCTCCTCTTTGTACCTCTGGTAGAATTCGACTATGAATCCGTCTGCTCCTGGACTTTTTTTTGGTTGGTAGGCTGTTAATTTTTGCCTCAATTTCAGAACCTGTTATTGGTCTATGCAGGGATTCAACTTTCTGGTTTAATCTTGGGAGTGTGTGTCCAGGAATTTATCCATTTCTTCTAGATTTTCTAGTTTATTTGTGTAGAGGTGTTTATAGTATTCTCTAATGGTAGTTTGTATTTCTGCGGGATTGATGGTAATATGCCTTTTATCAGTCTTTATTGCATCTATTTGTATCTTCTCTCTTGTCTTCTTTATTAGTCTTGCTAGTGGTCTATCCATTTTGTTGATCTTTTCAAAAAACCAGCTCCTGAATTCATTGATTTTTGGAATGGTTTTTTTGTGTGTGTGTGTCTCTATCTCCTTCAGTTCTGCTCTGATCTTAATTATTTCTTACCTTCTGGTAGCTTTATGAATAAGTTTGCTCTTGCTTCTCTAGTTCTTAAATTTTGATGTTAGGAACGATCTAAATCTTTCCCGCTTTCTCTTGTGGGCCTTTGGTGCTATAAATTTCCCTCTACACACTGCTTTAAATGTGTCTCAAATATTCTGGTAAGTTGTGTCTTTGTTCTCATTGGTTTCAAAGAACATCTTTATTTCTGCCTTCATTACGTTATGTACCCAGTAGTCATTCAGGAGCAGGTTGTTCAGTTTCCATGTAGTTGAGCAGTTTTGAGTGAGTTTCTTAATCCTGAGTTCTAGTTTGATTCCACTGTGGTCTGAGAGACAGTTGTTATAATTTCTGTTCTTTTACATTGATGAAGAGTGATTTAATTCCAACTATGTGGTCAATTTTGGAGTAAGTGTGATGTGGTGATGTGGTGCTGAGAAGAATGTATATTCTGTTGATTTGTGGTGGAGAGTTCTGTAGATGTCTATTAAGTCTGTTTGGTGCAGAGCTGAGTACAAGTCCTGGATATCCTTGTTAACTTTCCATCTTGTTCATCTGTCTAATGTTGATGGTGGGGTGATGACGTCTCCCATTATTATTGTATGGGAGTCTAAGTCTCTTTGTAAGTCTCTAGGGGCTTGCTTTATGAATCTGGGTGCTCCTGTATTGGGTGCATATATATTTAGGATAGTTAGCTCTTCTTATTGAATTGATCCCTTTACCATTTCGTAATAGCTTTCTTTGTCTCTTTTGATCTTTGTTGGTTTAAAGTCTGTTTTATCAGAGACTAGGATTGCAACCCCTGCTTTTGTTTGTTTGTTTGTTTTCCACTTGCTTGGTAGATCTTCCTCCATTCCTTTATTTTGAGCCTATGTGTCTCTGCACTTGAGATGGGTCTCCTGAATACAACGCACTAATAAGTCTTGATTCTTTATCCAATTTGCCAGTCTATGTCTTTCAATTGGAGCATTTAGCCTATTTACATTTAAGGTAAATATTGTTATGTGTGAATTTGATCCTGTTATTATGATGTTAGCTGGTTACTTTGCTCATTAGTTGCTGCAGTTTCTTCCTAGCATCGATGGTCTTTACAATTTGACTGTTTTTGCCGTGGCCGGTACCGGTTGTTCCTTCCCATGTTTAGTGCTTCCTTCAGGAGTTCTTGCAAGGCAGGCATGGTGGTAACAAAATCTCTCAGCATTTGTTTGTCTGTACAGCATTTTATTTCTCCATCACTTATGAAGCTTAGTTTGTCTGTATATGAAATTCTGGGTTGAAAATTTTTTTTCTTTAAGAATGTTGACTATTGGCCCCTACTCTCTTCTGGGTTGTAGCATTTCTGCTGAGAGATCCACTGTTAGTCTGATGGTCTTCCCTTTGTAGGTAACCCAACCTTTCTCTCTGGCTGCCCTTAACAATTTTTTTTTCTTCATTGCAACTTTGGTAAATCTGAAAATTATGTTTCTTGGAGTTGCTCTTCTCAAGGAGTATCTTTGTGGCATTCTCTGTATTTCCTGAATTTGAATGTTGTCCTGCCTTACTAGGTTGGGGAAGTTCTCCTGGATAATATCATGAAGAGTGTTTTCCAACTTGGTTCCATTCTCCCCATCACTCCCAGGTACACCAATCAGACATAGATTTGGTCTTTTCACATAGTCCCATAATTCTTAGAGTCTTTGCTCATTTCTTTTTACTCTTTTTTCTCTAAACTGCTCTTCTGTCTTCATTTCATTCATTTGATCTTTGATCACTGATACCCTTTCTTCCTCTTAATCAAATCAGCTACTGAAGCTTGTGCATGCATCCTGTAGTTCTCATGCCATGGTTTTCAGCTCCATCAGGTCATTTAAGGACTCCTCTACATTGTTTCTTCTAGTTAGCCATTCATCTAATCTTTTCTCAAGGTTTTTAGCTTCTTTGAGATGGGTTCGAACATCCTCCTTTAGCTCGGAGAAGTTTGTTATTACCGATCGTCTGAAGCCTTCTTCTCTCAATTTGTCAAAGTCATTCTCCATCTAGCTTCGTTCCATTGCTGATGAGGAACTGCATTCCTTTGGAAGAGTAGAGGTGCTCTGGTTTGTATTATTTTCGGGTTTTCTGCTCTGGTTTTTCTCCATCTTTGTGATTGTATCTATCTTTGGTCTTTCATGACAGTGATGTACAGAAGGGGTTTTGGTGTGGATGTCCTTTCTGTTTGTTAGTTTTCCTTCTAACAGTCAGGGGGTCCTCAGCTGCAGGTCTGTTGGAGTTTGCCGGAGGTCCACTTCAGACCCTGTTTGCCTGGGTATCACCAGCAGAGACTGCTGAACAGCAAATATTGCAGAATGGCAAACGTTGCTGTCTGGTCTTTCTTCTGGAAGCTTCCTCTCAGAGGGTAACCTGTCTCTATGAGGTGTCAATTGACTCCTTACTGGGAGGCATCTCCTAGTTAGGCTCCTCAGGAGTCAGGGACCCACTTGAGGGGGCAGTCTGTCCATTCTCAGAGCTCAAACTCCATGATGGGAGAAGCACTACTCTCTTCAAAGCTGTCAGACAGGGACATTTGAGTCTGCAGAAGTTTCTGCTGCCTCTTGTTCAGCTATTCACTGCCCCCAGAGGTGTAGTCTACAGAGGCAGACAGGCCCCCTTGAGCTGCAGTGTGCTCTACCCAGTTCGAGCTTTCCAGCCACTTTGTTTACCTACTCAAGCCTCAGCAATGGTGGACAACCCTCCCCCAGCCTCACTGCCACCTTGCAGTTGTATCTCAGACTGCTCTGCTAGCAGTGAGTGAGGCTCTGTGGGTGTGGGACCCTCCAAACCAGGTGTGGGATATAATCCCCCGGTGTTCCGTTTGCTAAGGCCAATGGAAAAGCACAGTATTAGGGAGGGAGTGTCCCGATTTTCCAGGTACAGTCTGTCATGGCTTCCCTTTGCTGGGAAAGGGAATTCCCTGACCCCTTGCACTTCCTGGGTGAGGCGATGCCCCGCCCTGCTACATGGGCTGCACCCACTGAATGACAAGCCCCAGTGAGATGAACCCAGTACCTCAGTTGGAAATGTGGAAATCACCTGTCTTCTGTGTCACTCATGCTGGGAGCTGCAGACTGGAACTGTTCCTATTTGGCCATCTTGGAACCTCTTCTCTTCTCTTTATTAACTTAAAGTAAAACATTACTAGTGTAGTTTGTGTTGCCACAAGTATGCTTCATACTGACTCTTTACATATTTTTGAAATAAAGTGGCAAAATATCTGCTATGACTCCATAAAAGCTTAAATTACAAGTTTAGATCTTGGGGTTCAGGGCTTAATATTTGTTAAGAATCTATTATTTTCTTTCTGAATTTGTACAAGAAATTTCCAAACATGACATTTTATCCACATCAGAATACATTCTTTTTTTTTTTTTTTTTGAGACGGAGTCTCGCTCTGCCGCCCAGGCTGGAGTGCAGTGGCCAGATCTCAGCTCACTGCAAGCTCCGCCTCCCGGGTTCTCGCCATTCTCCTGCCTCAGCCTCCCGAGTAGCTGGGACTACAGGTGCCGCCACCTCGCCAGGCTAGTTTTTTGTATTTTTTAGTAGAGACGGGGTTTCACCGTGTCAGCCAGGATGGTCTCGATCTCCTGACCTCGTGATCCGCCGGTCTCGGCCTCCCAAAGTGCTGGGATTACAGGCTTGAGCCACCGCGCCCGGCCCAGAATACATTCTTGTATGTAATGACTTTCTAAACATATTAAAATATTTTATTTCACGTATAACATGAGTAAGTAAACAAAACTTGGCACTTCCAAAAAGATGTTATTTAAAAGTGAGTTTAAGTGTCCTAGAACTATGTCTAGTTTGCCTAGTAGCAAGACGATTCTAAGAAAATGGGAGAAATCAACTTGTAGAATTAAGACTATAAACAGTAGTAGAATCGTACTAGTAGGTGTAGGAGCAGAATGCCAGAAATAGTTAATATCTGTAGAACTTCCACAAATAACCATGTTACTTAAAATATGAGAAATTCAATTGTGCAAATATCTGTGCACAAAATTAGGCCCACTTAGACCTGGTTTCTTGATATATTACTTTTTAAAACATTTGTGCAGCCTGTAAGTTCTTCTACTTCTAGGAAGAATGTAGTTTGGAACAGTAGACCAATGGTCAAACTGACCAAATATTCTAATTATTATAGAAAATTATTTGTCAGAATGAAAGTAAGCCATAGTGTAAACATATGTTTCCCAACAACAAGAATGACGTATAAGTTCAAGTATGGAAATTTATGTAGCATGCAAAAATTTGTCAGGAGAAAGCTGGTAGCTATTCTAATAGTAAATGAAGAAGACTTAAAAACAAGAAACATTACCTTAGTAAAGGTGACATCTCTCATTATAAAGTCTCAATTCATGCATAAGATAAAATTTCAAAAACTAGATATAGATGGATAAAGTTACATGTGTATACAAAATTATATAAATATATTAATCCTTAAAACAAAAATAATATATACCTGAATATATCTATATTTCTGTGTATATTGTAAAGATGTACATGTATGGATGTTTATTTATAATTAACTCCTCCCAGTGACTTGTGGAGGAAAAAAATGACAGATTTGAACCAATAGCAGCAATAATTACAGAAAATGTAAACAATGTGAATATTCCAATAATTATAGAAAAGTAGTTGCAGAATGAAAGTAAACCTTAGTAAGTATACGTGTCTTAACAACAGGAATGACATGTAAGTTCAAGTATGGAAAATTATGTAACATGCAAAAATATATCAGGAGAAAGCTGGTATAGTTATTCTCATAGCAAATGAAGACGGCAAATACAAAAAGCAGTATCTCAGTAAAGATGACATTTCTCATTATAATGTCTCAATTCATAAGTATGATAAAATAATTATATATCTATATATTCCCAATAATATAGCCTTATAAAGGGAAAATGGGTAGAACTAAAAGAAAATTAGAAAATTAATCTCCATTCATTGTTGGTAATTTTAATACATTTTTCTCATTAACATTAAAAAATCACTAATCTCCAATACATCTCCATTAGAAGTTTTTTTCTGGGGAAAATTAGTAATAATAGCTTCTAATAAATGTCATAAACATCTATGTTCAATCACACTATTACACAAATTAAAGCCAGACCAAAATAGAAAATAGTTACCCCTGCTAAAAGTCATGACCTTCAGAAGACATTTTGAAGAAAGCAATTATGTGCTCTGTTATTACTCAAAACGCATTTGTTACAAAGAATAATTAGATAGTGGAAACAAATTGCTACAAATTACTAGAGATATTGCAGATTTGAAAGACATTATTGACAAATTTGATCTAACAGCTAAATGAGATGACATCCAATAGCCATTGATTATATATTCATCTGAAAATCACTCCATGATAAGTCATAGAGCAAGTCTCAGCAATTTTAAAGTAATATTGTCATAAAATTTATGTTCTCCAATCTTAATGAGAATTAAGCTAGAATCCAATAATAAGATAAGTCTACTCTCCTCCCACATATTTAGAATTTAAGCATACTCATCTACATATGCATAAAGAAAAAATCACAGCACAATTTAGAAAATAATTAGAAATGAATTGCAATTATATTGAAAGCATGACATATCAAAACTTACGGAATGCACTTATTGCTGTCTCATATAAGATCAAAGTTTCTATATAAAAATAATACTTAAAAGTCCCAGAAGTTTAAATCTAAATACACTTTAAAAAGAAACTACGTAAGAAGAACATAAATCAACAAAAAAGAGAAAATATAAAAAAGAGTAACAAACAAAATTAACAAAATCAACATTGTTTTCCTTAGAAACATTAATAAAACTCATGTCTCTATCAAAGTTGATAGAGGGAAAATATTGAGAAAGCACAAATAACTAACATGAAAAATAAAAATATTACTCCAATACAGTTCATAGAAACATGGGAAGAAATAGATAATGTCATCTCTAGTTTAATAAAATTGAAAATTTAGACACCATGGAGCAGCCCTTCAAAATGCAACTTTCCAAACCTCAAATAAGAAGGCATAGAACATCAGAAAAATCTCATATATAATGAAAAATAAAATCCCTAAAAACAATCTATCCACAAAGAGAAACATAGATTTGATGGCTTTTATAGTGAACTTTCCAATTTCAGAAGGAAACGGTAACACTTTTTCAAAATGCTCAGAGATAAATTAAAATAAGAAAATACTCCTGAACCACTATATGAATCCATACTAAAACCAGACAAAAATATAACTAAAAATGAAAATTGGCTGGGAGCAGTGGCTCATGCCTGTAATTCCAATAGTTTGGAAAACTAAGGAAAAAGGATTGCTTGATGCCAGGAGTTTGAGACCAGCCTGAGCAATATAGCAAGCATCGCTACAAAAAATAAAAAAATCAGCCAAGCATGGTGGCACACACCTTAGTCCTAGCTACTCAGGAGGCTGAGGTAGGAGGATTGCTTGAGCCCAAGAGGTTGAGACTACAGTAAGCTATGATTGTGCCAATGGACTCCAGCCTGGGCGACTGATCAAGATCTTGTCTATAATAATAATAAATTAAAAAAAAAAAAACAATGAAAGCACAGAGAAAACTATAGGCCAGTCTTTATAATAACAGGTACCCAAAATGTGTGTGTGTGTGTGTGTGTGTGTGTGTCCGAAGACATAAATCTGTCATTACATTCAGATAGCAAGGTTGTAATTGTTGAAATACAGAAATTAAAAACTACAAGAATTAATAGGTCATTCTATCATGGTTGCCGAATTTAAGATCACTATAAAATATACTTATATAAAAACAACCAAAAAACCCAGAGTATATATTAGAAGATGACAAACTCAGAAGTATTGAAAGCAAGAATTCACAAAACAATAAAGAAGCAGAATATACATGGAGACATTTAAACATAAATGTGGATTGGATAAAGTCACCTACTGGATCAGAAAAGAGTGGCTATGGGTTATATGTAAGATATTGATATAAAATTGTGATTTAGAGGTTTGGAATTATAAGAATGATTGAAGAGAACATGATAATATCTTTTATAAAGCCAAGCTGTTTTATATAAACATCTGACAAACTTAAATTCAGGGCAAGAAGTATTAGATGAGACACAAGATGGCACAAAATGTACAGTCCACAAGGACGATTTGATTTTAGGAATGTTTAAACGACAAGCAACATAATATGAAAATAAGTAACATGAAATCTATGGAGAATGCACAAAGAAATAAATAGAAATGCAATATTAGAATGCATTTTTACTTAACCCATTCAAATAGTTGTTCTGATAGAATAGCAGTTAATAATATATAAATAATCTGAATAAAATAATTATTTGTATTGATCTCATAGATAAATTTTAGCTTTATTGTATATCAAAATTGTGCTTATTCTTAGGGACACAAGGAAAACTTACCAAGCATGACCATATGTTACACCAACAACGAAATTTATTTTAGATTTCAAAAGGTAAAAGCAATACAGAAGAACATTTCTGAACACAGTGAATAAATACAAAAAAGAAACATTAAAATCAGTAGTAGACAAATATTAAAATGATCCAGAAATTAAAAATATGTTGTAGCAATTTGATTTTGAAATAACTTTAAGATGAAAAAGAAAAGCAAAACTAATAATTCAATGCATCTAGGAAACAATAATAAAATTCAATGAGTAAGTGTAATTAATATACAATGAAATACCACTGCATGCCAACCAGAATATCATATTTTATGTAATATCTTATATATGTATACATAGAATGACTCAAATGTAGCAGATTCAGGCACAATCTTTTTTTGTATTGTCTTTTTAAGATCTATAATAATCTTTGCTTTAATTGGTTTGCTTATTTTTTAATTATTTGACAAATATTTTGTCCCAGGTGACATTTTATATGTTGAGAGTAAAGCAGTAAATAAGAAACACAGGATGTGTACATGTGGTGTTATGGGGGTGCAGGGACTGGTCTGCAAACAGAAGTGAATGAGCAAGATAGTACTGTGATGATTCATGCTAAAAAAGGAAGGATGGAAGGTGCAGAGAGAGAGGAAAAATAATTGGGGAGGAATGACTGAGGGAAGGAGGGAAGGAAGGAGGAATGATAAAAGGAAAGAAGAGAGAGAGAGATCAAACAAGTATTCCCTTATTTATGTGATATAGAACAATTGTCAAAAAAGATTGGATGTCTAATTTTGATTGGGCTGTCATAGAAGAAGCCATTTTGAGTTTGGACTTAAATTTCTGTAAGTAGCCAAGATGAGAATCGCTGGGGCAGAGAATTACAGAAAGAGGGACAAGTGCAAAGGGCAAAGAAGAGTAAATAAAATGAGATTGACCTGATTAACAATAGAAAGGTAGGTTATTTGTCAGAGCATGGTGTAGAGGGAGTCAGAACTAGCCAAGACCACTCAGGAATTATCTTAAAGTAAGAATTGAAAATGTATTAACTTCTTTCCTCCTTTTTAAGCGATTTTTTCTTCTCCATCATATTTGATTCATAAAATATCACTTTGACCATCCAAAGAACTTTCCAACACACATTCTTACATCCAAAAATACATTCTATAATTTCAAAATCACACAACCATGTATTTTACTATTTTGTAATGTAATGGTAAAAATATGGCAAGGTATTATGGTATGGTAAATGTAAAATATTTTAAGAATACAGTAAAGTCAGGTGTTATTATTAACTTAAAACCAAAATTTAAAAATTCA
Source organism: Macaca fascicularis (assembly GCF_037993035.2). NCBI lineage: Eukaryota > Metazoa > Chordata > Mammalia > Primates > Cercopithecidae > Macaca > Macaca fascicularis. The sequence goes on along the minus strand of NC_088391.1, from coordinate 56,055,827 downwards.
TTTGGTCTACTTAAGTTTTTCATGGTAGTCAGAGACGTTCAATTTCCCAATGTCGAGTTTTCTTTAAGAGAAATCACAGTCACTGAAGGGACCCTCCATGAGAAATCATAAAATCTTTGCTGTGTAACATGGTACTTTTTTTTAATGTTAACTCTCAGCTTCTTCTAATTAAGAAATTGAAATGACCGTACTGAGTCCTTCAGGAGGCTAATGCCTTTTCCACGTGACATTTCACACCCAAGGATATAAAACAGGGAGAGTGGACAAACAATAGCAGCTACTGCCTTGACTGGGAAATTACTTTGAGAAAGACTGATGCGCTTGGTTGTATTTTGATGGATAATCTATTCAGTATTTCAGGACTTTGTTCATCTAGAATTTACCGAGAAAGTGATGAGCTACAGATGGTCCAGGTGTTTGTTTTGTTTTGTTTTGTTTTGTGTTTTTTTATGGCACTGAGGCAGAATGCAACAGTGTGTTCGCTTTTGCACACCCAAGCAGTTAAGTTTCACAAATAAAGTGTAAAAATAACTTCTGTGCATAGATAACACAGTTCATCTGTTAAGAGACACGTTAAAACTGAATCCAAAGAGCCTTTTGGTTGAACAAACAAGGAATTATAATGAATAATGTTGCTCCACTATAACAGATGTAGAACAATGACAGTCTGGCTGATATATGAACAGAAAAAATGGCTTAAGAGGAGAAGCCACAGGCCTCTCTTTCTCTGTCTCTCTCTCACTACTCACTTTAAGTGTACAGTTCAGTAGTGTTTATATATATTCACATTGTGAAGTGTACATTGTTGTAAACAGATCTTCAGAACTTTTTCATCTTGCAAATCTGAAATCTATACCCCTTAAACAACTAACTCCTCCTTTCCTCCTTCCTCCGGACTTCTTATTATGACTGGGGCTTTTTAAATTACATTTATTATTTAAGTCTAGATTTAAGAAACAAGCTTCCTAAAATGTTAAACTTGGTTTTTTAAATAAAATGAAGTTAGAGTAATCCAATATTTACATTAAAGTTATGTGAAAACTTTTGAAACAAAATTTGTATATATTTATATTTATGTTTGTCTCTAAGTCTTCAAATGCAGACATAGAGCTTTGGTAAATTCATGGGGTTTTTTGATAGATTATTGTAGACATAATTTATGAAGGTACTGGTTAATAAAAATAATGTTGAGAACTTGGCCTCTCTTATTGATATAATCCATGTACTTACTAGCATTTAAGCATTCAAGAAATAGTTCTTGTTTAAATGAATACCTAGACTATTATATAACCATTCAAATAGTTTTGATGATCTGTTTACATTATAAGGTAAAGCAGTGGGATACAAAAGTGCTTTAATTTCACTTTATGTAGCTTATGTGAAATCCACACCCTATGGAAATATATGAAGAAACGTTAAATTTGGGTCGAAGATAACGTGGATGGGATAGTGTCACTTACTACATCAAAAAAGGGTAAGACACTGATATAAAATTGTGATTTAGAGGTTTGAAATTATAAGAATGGTTGAAGAGTATAGGAAGTTCAAAATGCTAAGAAAAAATGACTAGCAAAATAACTATCTTAATTATTTTATTAAGTTAAAGATAATTATTCAATTTTGTCTCATATCCTTTTTATCAAATATTTGAAGTGAATAAGGTTTTTGTTTACTTTTAGTTTCTATTAAACCATATTATATTTACATGAAAACATTTTCTTTTGTATAAGATGATAGAAAATTTTTTTAAATAACCATTTCCTTTTTCACTACACTAGATACAATTACCCATACTGCCTTAGAAGGATGTGTCTTTTCATTACTTATTGAGAGCAGTGATAAGTTTTGCGCATCTCTCTTGCTTTCTCAAAAAATTTTCCTCACTGGTTCAAACAGGGATTTCTGAACATGATGATTATGCTTAAAGGCCTAGACAGTGGTAATGCCTTTATAGACACACACCCCTTTTTGCCCTGTGCATTATTTCTGCATTTATTCATCTAATGAACAATATTTATTAAGGTCCTATTATGTGTTGTGTGGTCTGCAGATGTATAAAGCCCTCACAGGAAATGAACCTGCAGACGTGGCTTCCTAAGTGCATTGCTTTAATTAGCTGAGCTGCTCCAGACAAATTCAAGAATATAATCTACAGACATCTCTACACTGAGATTACCCACAGAGGCACCTATCCATTCATAATTCATATATTCAAATATAAAGTCACTACTAACAACTAAATATCATCCACTTGACTATGTCCCGCGAGTGAGAAGTTTCTCAGCCATCATTCAACCCATGAGGTAAGCAGCCTCTGCAGTTTCTGGGCCCATTATCTGTTTACTTAGTAAGTGGTTTCAGGATATGGCATTGCCCAGTCAATTCAGATAATGTTCTGACTGCAGTACTTAGTACCTACAGTCAAGAAAAACTATTGAGACTAAATCCATAATGTCTCTCAAACCTATTTTCATCAGCCAGTGATGAAATACAAACCCCAACTTCTCCAGCACACACCCACACTTTACCTCACCACCAGCATATTGATGTGTGTTTCCTTATCCCTGACTCAACTTTCTCTCTCTCAACTAAAATGACATCTGTCAGCTTTGTCTTCTGGGACCATTATCCTATGATTAATCAAGTTCTAATATCCTCAATTTTTTATCCACAAGTTCCCTTTGCTTTTTGGTCTTACCTTTAACCTGGCTCACTTTTGACAGTGCCACCTCCTCACCTCCTCTGAGGTCCCTCCCACATACTTTTCCTACCGACCTCTTTTAAGAAACTTTGTTCTATTGAAATCTAAACAATTGTAATATTCTACCCTAAACCTTTATTGTGTCATTTATTTGACATTACTTGACCTCTTGGTTACCAGCCATGTTTATTCAGGAATCCGAAAGCTGGCTCACAGTCCTTATCTGTAATGTATGTGTTCATTTCTTTCTGTATGTCTTCAAAGTATGCTTTGATTACCTTCCAAATCTCTACATTCTTAGCCCCTTTCCTTTTTTTTTTTTTTTAATGACAAAAACTGTCCACACAGCAGCCTACTAATTCCTACTCACTCCAAGGAGATTTCTCCAAATCTTTAATGTTCTGCTGTATGATTATAACTTCTTTTAGCTTTTTTTAAAACTATTCCCACTAAAGTCATTTTTAAAGCAGAGTCTTAATCTGTCTAAAGTCATTTCTAAAGCAGAGACTTTAGATAGAAAAGAAAGATGTACCTGCAAAATATCAGCCCAACCCAGATGTTCAGCATAAAAGGTGAAGTGATAAAATGAAGAAAGAAGTGATAAGATATTAGGAGGAGAATTAGGAAAGTACTGTCACAAAATCATGTGTATATGGATTTTGTATATACACATATATCTGTGTGTATATATGTATTCAAATACACACACATATAAGAATTTTTACATATGTATGTTTATTCACCTTTTAAAGAGGTAGAACTATTAAAAGCAACATTTTATTTAAATTAAATTTAACAGAGTTTAACTGAGTAAAGAACAATTAGCAAATCAACCTGCCCTCAGAACCAGAAGAGGTTCAGAGAGCTTTGCTCCAAAAGTGAACAGGCAGCATTTATGAAGAGAAAACAGAAGTGAGGTACAGAAACAACCTGATTGATTACAGCTCTATGTTTATGCTATTTGAATATAGTCTTATCAATCAGCCACTCATGACTGACCGAAGTTCAACTGTGTAAGTGGCTGAGATTGAGCTATTTGTTACAAAAGCATGCTCCTAAATTAAGCTCTCAGTTAGTTTATATACTAAGTTAGGTCGAGGTTTGTTACAGAGGGACTCACAGTAGGGAGGCATCCTCAGGCTAGTTTCGTTTGATTTAACAGTACTCATCTGTGACAAAGACTTCTTGGGTTAAACTAGAAGATAACATAAAATAAGTCACTTGATTTTTCTCACGGTTGTTATTTGTTAGCTTGACTATTGCACTTTTGATAGAGAGTAGTGGAAAGAAGCCTGACTGAAGTTGGTTAAGGAAAGAATAGGAAATGTTGGTTAACGAAAAAATAGGAAGTGTGGAAATATAGGTATATTACTTTCTCATGAAGTTTGGGTAGAGGAGAACAGAGAAAAGGGGCTGCAACTGTCAGAGAGACAAGGCTAAGAAATGAAACACTGCACACCTTTGTATTTAATTATGATGATGTTGCAGTATACAGGATGAACTGATACAATTAAGCAAAGAAAGGATGGGTAGAGAAATGATGTGCTTAAGACTTCAGGAAAGGGTGGTATCTAGAGTATGGGAAAGGACTTAACCCTTGATAAGAGCCAGAGCTCTTCCTATAGTTACTATAGATGAGAAATAAAAGATGAAAATAAATGGGCAGTATTTATCTGAAGCAGATAAAGAAGCTCACTTTCGACAAAAAGAGCTCATTAGATGAGAGTAGCCAAAGCCTAGAGCTTTGAGGGAAGATGGTGTTAAATAGTTCCCTTATAAGGTATTGTTCAATCTATTGATCAAGCTGCTGTGAGAAAGAAGCTAAAACAGTGACTGACTTGTAAACGGTAAAGTTGCCTTTTTTTCTTCTTCTTCTTCTAGATAATATCACTAGGCAAGTAGGTGAACTCTCCTGTCTGAAGTCTTGCAGGGATCCAGGCTAAAAGTGCAGCCCTGCTTTCTTCAGCTCATAGCTTCCACTCCTATTTCAGTCATCATCATTTTCAGTCCGCTAGAAAGGGTAGAGTTAAAGCACAGTGTAAATACCTTGTCTTTGAATATGTGGTCACATATCACTATCTAAAAATTGGTCACATAGCTATATCAAGCCACATGGTTGCCTGGAAACTATAATCTGTGGCTAAGCAGCTGTTTCTCATTTAAAATCTGGGGAGAAGGCTTCCAATACTACAAGGAAGATGGCAAGATTTCATACGGAGAGTTAGCTATCCATGCCACAAAGAGTATGGGAAAGAAAACTTATTAAAATAAGCATTTCACACCTGTAATCCCAGCACTTTGGGAGGCTGAGGTGGGCAGATCACAAGGTCAGGAGTTTGAGACCAGACTGGCCAATGTGGTGAAATCCCGTCTCTACTAAAAATACAAAACTTAGCTGGTTGTGGTGGAGAGTGCCTGTAGTCCCAGCTACTCAGGAGGCTGACGTAGGAGAATCACTTGAACCTGGGAGGTGGAGGCTGCAGTGAGCTGAGATCTTGCCATTGTACTACAGCCTGGTGACAGAGGGAGACTCTGTCTCAAAAACAAACAAACAAACAAAAAACAACAAAAATGCATAGCCATAGTGTGAGTCCTTTTGAACATTACAATCATAAGTTGAGTCAGCGGATATATTTTCAGCTTCTCTCTGACTAATTTATTGAGGAATAATTGTAGGCCAGGAGATGTTATGAACACTAAAGATAGAACATTAACTTTTTTGATAATATCTTTGGTATCACAGAACTTTCATTCTAGTAGGTGGAACATATGGTCAACCAATATGCAATCAAACAAACAAGAAATATATCACATAGTAAAGCACAGTGAAATAAATTAAACCTATGTGATTGCAAGAGAAGAAAGTCTATTGACTTGAAATGGCATTTAAAGTGAGATATGAAAGGAAAAAAAAAGCCAGTCATGCAACAGTAGGATGACAGAGAATTTCTGGAAGCAGATCATTTGGCACAAAGCTCCTAAATGAGAAATAAGTTGTATTTGAAGAACAAAACGAGAGGCAATGATATTAATGCATAGCAGGCAAAGGGGAAGAGATAGGGCTGAGGCTGAACATGCAGGGGAAGGCAAAACATGCAGGGTTTTAAAGTCTGAATAAAAAGATTATAATTCATATTAAGTGAAAAACTAAGTGATTTTGACAATTTCAGAGTTTGAGTGATGTGTTGACATTTTACTTCAAAAACACAACCAAAGTTAGGGTTTTTAAAAAGTAGGATGAAGCAAGAAGAGTTCAGCTAATCCCACTTTGAAGTATTGATCTGAAAATAATGAAAATGTATATCTGTAAAATACTTGTACAAAAATATTTATAGAAGATTTATTAATAACAGTCCTGAATGGTAAACTACTCAAATGGCTATCAGCAAGTGAGCTGGCAAATCGTGTTGCGTTCATACAATGAAACACTCCTCAGCATTTTAAAAGTTATGGGTTATTGACACACACAACAAAATGGCTGAATCTCAGAAGCATGCTGAAAGAAGTAAGTCAGTTTCAAAAGAGCACATACTGTATTATTCAATCTATATGAAAAATAATCTCAAAATATGAAGTCTGTGAAAATAGCAAGTAGGTCAGATGTTGTCTGTGTCTGAAGTAGTGTGAGGGCTTACTGAAGGGAAGCATGTAAAAATTGTTCAGAGGTGATGAAAATATTCTGTATCTTGATTATGGTGGTGATTGCATAGGTATACACCTGGCTCAAAACTGTTTAACTTTACACTTGAAAACATACATTTCATTTTAGACAAATTATATCTCATTAAAGTAAAGCATTTATTAAATTCTGTTTTTGTTTTAAGTGTAAAAGATCAATGGAGTTATTGGTTTTCAGAAGTTCTTAACAATCTTTTAGTAAAATTCTATTTCATTTAGGAGAATCATAGTAAGTTTTAATATAGAGGACAATTCGCTGAATAATCTAAGTCATGACTAACTCTCCAGCCTAAATTAATTTACTCAAATTACCTTTTCAACCCTAGGTTTGGACATGTTTTTTATTCCATGCAAATGCTTTTCTAAATCCTTTCTCACCTAAACATCAATCTTCAGATCCTCCTGGGAATAAGTTTCAACTGACTTACCATATACTGCTATAACTTCTTCATTAATAAAGACCTCCTTTATTAGATGATAAACTCAAAGAGTACAATTTTTTTTCTTTCCTTATTACCACATCGTCAGCAACTAACAGGATTTAGCTAGTAGAAAATTTCAATAGCTATCATTAGAGCCATTGTCATGAGGAATCACACACCAAATATACCACATGATATTTGGGCAGTGGCTTATATTATTTGTCTCTAAACATATATTTCCATATGGATATCTATATTATAAAGATTTTGAATGTCTCTGAATAAAAGGAGATATGAGTCAAGTAATTGTTAATAGAGGGTTAAGCAAAAGAAGAACAAATTAGAAGAGAATAGATCGGTAGTTATTTGAAAATAACAGTAGTTACATGAATGGCTAAATTAAAAATATGGTTTAGCAACATTATATATTTCATGCAGTGAAAATTCACCATTTATGAACCACTGAACATGTGATATTTGGTTTATTGTTCCTGTGTTAGTTTGCTAAACATAATGACCTCCAACTCCATCCATGTCCCTGCAAAGAATATGCTCCCATTCTTTTTTGTGGCTGCATAGTATTCCATGGTGTATACGTACTACATTTTCTTTATCCAGCCTATCATTGATAAGCATTTAGGCTGATTCCTTGTCTTTGCTATTATGAATAGTGCTGCAATGAACATGCATGTACATGTGTCTTTATAAAAGAATACTTTAAATTCCTTTGAGTATATTCCCAATAATGTGATAACTGGGTCAAGTGGTATTTCTCTCTTTAGGTCTTTGAGGAATTGCCACACTGTCTTCCACAATGGTTGAACTAATTTACACTCCCATTTAAAGTGTATAAACATTTCTTCTTCTCCTCAGTCTTGCCAGCATCTATTATTTTTTGATTATTACTAATAACCATTCTGACTGGTATGACATGGCATCTCATCATGGTTTTTATTTGAATTTCTCTGATGATCAGTGATGTTGAGCTTTTCATTTTCAAATACTACAAGTTCTCACTTATAAGTGGGAACTAAATGACGAGAACACATGAACACATGGTGGAGAACATCACACACAGGGGCCTGTTGGAGGGTGCAAGAGGGAGAAAGAAGAGGGTCAGGAAAAATAAACAATGGGTACCAGGCTTAATACCTGAGTGACAAAATAATCAGTAAAACAAACTCCCATGACACAAGTTCACCTGTGTAACAAAACTGCATATGTACCCCTGAACTTAAAAACTAAAAGAATATTAAAAAGGCAAGTCAAAGAGAGAAAATATAAAACTGAAAGTAATAAAAGAAAGTGTGTAAAGATAAGGATTTTAAAAAGAATCACTGAAGAAAAGCATTTTATCATTTTCTCAAAGGCTTTCTATATGATGCACTTTAGAGTTGTAAATATCTGAAGATGGAGCAATATCTGAACAAATACTGTTAAATTCTCAAGACCACACCCCAAATTCAAAGCTCATTGCAAGAAGAAACAAATTCTACTAGGACTCTCTACATTAGTAATTCTTACTTCACGCATCCATGAAGAGAATGTAAAAATAAAGGTACACAACTGAAATCTAAAGAAAGCTTTCTAAATCTTTTACTAGCCCCAGCCTTCTAGTTCTCTAGTAGTAGTTTGGGGATGACTGAAAAAAAAAATCTAGAAAAATAATTTTCTGTGTCCGTGGAAACCTTTTAATGAAGATGGTTGAGATAAATATGGCTGTCAATATTTTTGGTAGAAGATGAACCTTGCTACCTGTAAAAGCAATATTAAAAGTCCCCTAGGGAGAGCTAAATAGAATGAGTGATTTTATTTTCTGTGGTAAAATTATAGACATAAGTTTTGTAGCTGAACATAAGTCTGTCTTACAGGGAAGTGGAAAAATGCACACTCAAATACTCTGTAGGTTTGGGAGTAATTACACAAACATTTGAAGGCCACTTTGTACACTTGATACATCCTCCCAAGTGAAGCCTATTTTTCTCATATTATTAAATTTTTACTTATTTTAGTGCATTCTGGGTAACTCTCACTCCTCTTTACATCTATTTATAACCTGTAAATCACACTCACTAAATAGTCACTCATGTCAACTATTTTATGCAAAATAAGTGAAATAACATGAACATTTTATTTTTAATAAATTTGGAATCTAAAGTTGTCAATCTGCTGAGCATATGTACATGTAAAACATTAGAAAAATCTACATCTCGATAAACAGAGTGGCAATAGTGAACCGAGTGCTTAAAAATACATATATATTGTACACTTACTATTGACATAGCCATATTTTAAAAAGTTACTGATTTAGCAAATGCTCAACTCTTACTCCTGGGAGGGGAATATATAATCTCATACAAATTATAATCTTATATCCTAAAAACAATATATCCTGGTAGGTTCTATTTCCTGTATTTTACAAAGGGACAAATAAGTTGTGTAAGTGTTGAGTGACTAGCCGGAGGCTGTCCCACTCACGGGTGCTAGAACCTGGATTCAAACTCCATCCAACTGGCTCTAGAGCCAGAGCTTCTTTCACTCCACTGCGCTTTCCGCTACTGTCTCCATCCTTTGGTCATCTCTGTATGGGAGCTGAAACAAAGCTGAGTGACTTTATTGGATCAGAACTGGAAACATGCCTGCAGGGCAACTCAAATTTTCACTACTCAGTGTGTGTACTGAATGACCACAGTTTTGCTTTGGAGGCTACAAATAAATATTAGCATGGAGGAGAATTTGCAAATACAGAATCTGAAAATAATAAAGATTAACTTCATATCTTTACGAATTTGATTCTATCATTATTATGATTTCTAGTCAGTTCACCTTTGGATATTTCATCCATATTTATAGAATAATTACTTTCTACATGAGATGTTATTCAGTTCTAACTTTCATACATATTTAATTTACTTTGTATAAGCATATCAAATTTACATAGACCTTAGACCTATTGTAAAATAATGATATCTTCGTGGTTGGAAGATTATCTGAATGCCCCTCTATCTCATCTTGATTAACTAATATTAGTTTAGTGACATTGACTTTTAAATCATCTACCACTGGAAGGAAGTACACTGGGTTAATTTCCAGAGCAACATTTTCATATTTCAATTATTCCTATGTGAATAACTAGTTAATTAAATGATGAAAATTATTGATAGTTTATAATAAATGTTCAAGGTGATTCAAATATTTATAAAATAAATAGAATATACACAGAATTTACACCAAAAATACTTTAATTCTTTACAGATTAGGAGACCAAAGTTGAGAAGTGTTAGGTGTTCTCTCTAATGTATATTAGTAGTGGAGATTAAAACTTAAGGTGTTTCCTCCACCTTTCAGATTAGTGGTTCAATATCAGTCCACACTACTTCTGGGAACAATTATTTTTCATAAAATTAATAGAAATATAATTAAAAATCAAAAAGTCTTAGAACATAGTATTTAATACTTCATTGTTACATTTTGTTAATTGTGAAATGATTTTCAAATCATAAAAGACATATTTTAAGTGTATGGTTATGAATTTGACAAATGATTATACTTGTGTGGCCAAAACTTCTGTGTTTTGGAAATTCACCTAGGTTATGTATTAGTAGTTAATAGTTTTCTTTCTGTATGCTTCAGTTTGGATGATTTCTATTGACCTATTCAAATTTGTTAATCCTTTCTTTGGTTCTGTCCCATCTACTCTTTACCCAACCCAATATTTTTTCATAGTTTTTCAGTTTATAGTATTTTTATGTTTATATTATATTATATTATATTATATTATATTATATTATATTATAATTTTTGAGATGGAGTCTTACTCTGTCATCCAGGCTGGAGTGCAATGGCGTGATCTTGGCTCATTGCAACCTCCGCCTCTCGGGTTCAAGAAATTCTCCTGTCTCAGCCTTTTCAGTAGCTGGGATTATAGGCACACACTACCATGTCTGGCTCATTTTTGTATTTTTAGTAGAGACAGGGTTTCACAATGTTGACCAGGCTGGTCTCGAACTCCTGACCTCAAGTGATCTGCCCTCTTAGGCCTCCCAAAGGGCTGTAATTATAGACGTGAGCCACCGCCTGTAATTTTTACTTGTTTCTATTTTTTTAATTCACAAATTTCCCATTTTTCCAATGATTATAATATCTAATAGACTGTTTAAAGTATTCCTAATAATTATTTAAAACTTATTTTCTCTTCATTCCAACATTTGAGTTGTCTTTTGGTCTATTTCTATTGATGTTCTTTTTACTGTGGGTCACCTTTCTCTGTTTTATACAAGTTTAATAAACTTTTCTTTTTCAACTGATATTTTGTGAATTAATATGGAATAGAGAGTCTGAGTTTTGTTTTCTTCCTGAGGAGAGTATTCTATGTATTCCAAAAATCAGTTACTGAAGTTCAGCTTTGCCCTGTATAGGCTTGCTTTTGTTTTTTAATAGTATAGGCCCTGAGATTTGGCCCTTATTTCTAATATGTGACTCTTTCAATGTGTCTATAAGAATTCTAAGAAGGCTACCAATCCTTTTTAACTTGATGGGACTCGAACCTCAAGTGTCTCTTTCTTATGGAAGACAGTTACTGAAGTGTCTTCTGGGCTTTCATAGTTCTTAGCTGTTGTTTCATTCCTGGACTCCTTGCATTTCCCATTCAGGGAAAAGTGAAAGACAGAGGGGAGTTTTTTAAGATTTTGGTATTTTCTTTTCTTTTCTTTCTTTCTTTCTTTTTTTTTTTTTTTTTTTTTTTTTTTTGGTGGCTTCCTCCTCCTGAGAGTTCCCTTTTAATTTCCAGTGACTTTGGTGACTCTGACCTCCAACCTGACTCCTAATACCAATAAAACTGTAGCTCTTGCTTGAACTCCATGTGCTAGTCCAGGTTATAGGCTGGGCAATGCTTTCGTGGAAGCAGCCAGATGAATGTGAACCTTATCCAATGTATTCCTGTATGGAAGACTTACATTTATTCTATGTCTTCCTGATTTTGACCTCCTTTTCAATGCCTTCAAAAGTTGTTTTCCATATTGTTCCAGGGTTTACTTTTGCTACCAGTAGGAGCATTAGTTAATTAAAAACAAGACTATCATTACTATAATTCAAATTCATTTTTTGATACTGAACAAAGCACTACTGATCTCTAGTTCGGGTTTTCCATCTTTAAGAAGCTGCTAATTTTTGTCTATTTCTTCTTGTTAGAAATATTATGACATAAACTAAGAGAATTTGGGAATTATACTGTAAGGTATTTTGAAAAAAAATAGTTCATAAATAAAAAATCTCATTGTTGTTCTTTACCTAACTCTCTCCTCTTCAATGTTTCAGTTTTCTAAAATTATTGTCAATCTTCCTTTAAGAACCTGAAAAGGTAGAGTTAAACATGCTTCAATATCAAGGTCACATGTACAAATAAGAAGTCATTTAAGAATTATTGAGAGTCCATTTATAGTTGCTGCAACTGTAGTATGGATTTCAAAAAGAAGCCCAGAATATGTAAAAAGGAATTGAGTTTACTCAATTTATAAACTGTCAGATGTTATCATTTGTATATTTGGATATAAAAATATTACTCCTAGTTTTTAATTCTTATTTCACCAGAGTGACTGATCTACTTTTGCAGAAGAATTAACTCATTAGTTATTGGCACTTAAATAACTTTTATCTAATATAAAGTAATAACTTTAAGTATTTTTCTCAAACACAAAAAGGTTTTCTAGTGTCCCCTGGTTTAAATTGAAAAAGTGGAATATGGTGGGTAAGGAGAAGCAAAATGAAGAAAAAGTAAGAATGAAATTTAACAATAATACAACTCATCTAAAATATATTATGATTTCACTATATATTTCCTGTATGTCCTAAAATATATCTATGGTTTATATCATTGTTTGTATACATTAGGTCTCCATTGTAATCTGTTAACCTGGTACTTGACCTCAAAAGTTGAAAAGATTTTCTCAATGCCAAATATTTTAATTAATAAGAAACGATACTGAAATGACTTGGGATAGTTGACTAATTGCTCTGTTGTGTGCATATCTTTGATAAATTAGTGTTTTCAGCATTCAGTTCAAGTGTTCTTTGAAAAACCACCACCTGCTATATAAAATGTGAAACTTTGAGTTTGAACCACAAGACAAGTTATCAGTCAAAAACAATCTTCTTTCAGATATATTTAAAAACACACTCCACCCCATATTACTTTATTCTTTCAGGTTTTCTTCTTACTCTTTTCTTCTCTGTGCTCACCTACTGTAAAGCCAGAAAATTACATTTTTGTTGGGGTTTTACAATTTCTTTTTGGTGGAAAGAGTAAAGGTCAGGCAGCATTCCATTTCAGGAAGATAGCTAAATGGTTGGCATTAAAGTGTCTGCCAAAATGATGGAGTGGTATTTATTTTTATTTTTTAGTGAAACCATATGAAATTGCAAATAAAAATGCTCACTACCTTTAATGTCAGATTTTAAATTTAAAAATCTCTCATGTTCCTGCCTCCTGAATCAAAACTTATTCTGAGTGATTCATATTGACTTCAATGCCTATTCCTTTTTAAAATAGCTTTGAAATCTGAATTATACCAAAACAATTTTAAACAAATTTAAAACAATCTTATTTATCAGGATAAGAAATTGTTAAAACTATTTGGTTAATAATTAATTTTAACCTTATTCATTATTAAATTATTTTGATTCAAGTTGTTCAAGATGGGGGGGTCAAATATAGTATGATCTACACTTTGTATGGAAAACATGGAGAAGCTTTATAATGTTGTTTGCAGTGTGTCAAAACATAAATAAACCATTCCTGTTTGTTTGGCATTTTTTGTTTTCTAAACTTTTCAATATTCTAAATATAATAAATAATAGTGCCTATGACTGCAATGATAACAATAATAATAATAAGTTAAAGCTACCATAATAGTAGCCTGCATTAGTTGACTACTGGCTAATTACAGGCCAGGCACAGTGATAAGTGATTTACTTACATGAGTTATTTGTCAACAGATCCTAAATACCATCTATAGTTCCTAAATACCATATATATTCATATATATATTTCATATACACTTTTCTACCTATGTGTATTCTGTAAGTTACATATTCTAAAATGGTTAAGTGATAAAAGTCATTTTAGAGTCTGGATAAAAGCAAATAGTTTATTCACATTAAATAAATTAATTTTAAAGGTATAAAATAAACCAGATGGGGTATAGCCTTTTGATCTTACAACTCTAGTTGTCTTCAGAGGGTAATACAAAAAAAATTTACTCTGTTTTTCAACTTGAGGCAAATATTTTCTCTTTATAAGAAGTGATTCACTGTACAAGGTAAAGATCATAGGCATTGATGAAGCAAACCTGGATTTGAGTCTTGGATCAGTCAATTGCTGACAAACTTTTGTCTTCATTCCTTTTTTTCAAATACGTTTATTTTTTTGAATACAATTTTATTGTCGGGGTCATAGCAATGGAAATGCAATAATGACATGAATACAAAAGAGAGATAGTTTGTAAAAGATTGCATGGTATCGGCTATTGCTTTTCTTTTGAAAGAATGAACTACATAGTCATTTGCACAGGTTATCACTGGGTGGTGATATATGTATACTTTCTGGGACTAAAGTGAATGACTCTAAACCTGGTGATGAGGAACTCAATGAACTATTTGGGAGACGTTAAGTTTAAACAAAAGGTCCTCTTTCTGAGACAAAGCAGCTCTCTAGGTAAGGTCCTAAATACTATATCTATAGATGTAGACATAGATATAGATATATATATAGGTATAGATATAGATAAACTATATTATATATATTTTGTAAACGCATATATTATATATACACTTGGAATACTTTGGAAATGTATATATTGTATAAGTACTATATATAATATATATTTTATATATAAAGTTTAATACTATATTTATATATATATATTATACTTTTCTACATTTTTGTTTTTGTTTTTGTTTTTGTTTTGAGAGGGAGTCTCACTCTGAGCTGAAGTGCAATGGCAAGACCTCAACTCACTGCAACCTCCGCCTCCTGGGTTCAAGCAATTCTTCTGTCTCAGCATCCAGAGTAGCTGGGACTACAGGTGCCCGACACCACACCCCGCTAATTTTTGTATTTTTAATGGAGACGGGGTATCATCATTTTGGTCAGGATGTTCTCAAACTCCTGACCTCAGGTGATCCACCTGCCTCAGCCTCCCAAAGTGCTGGGATTACAGGCGTGAGCCACCGCGCCCGGCCCATATGTGTATTTTGTAAGCTAAATGAATATGAATATCTGACCAATGAATCTAAAATCATCTGGAGTATCCTTATTTAAAATCATCTGAGATATCATACTTTTAGCAACATCAAAATCTTTAATATTATCAATACATGAATGTTTTTCTTTGTTCACAGAATGTTTTCTTTTTTATTTGTTTGTTTTAATTTAACAGTAAATCTGAGTATTGCCTGGACCGAGAGCAAGGGATGTCATATAACATCTTTCCTACATTTTAGAACTAAATAAATCTAACTAAAAACTCAAAATTTAGAAAAAAGAAAAAAAGAAATTTGTATACTATCAAATTCAAAAATTTGTGCCATACTAAACACTCCTACAAAGTGAGTTTTCTCAATATTTTAAGTAGTTAAGAGAATCAGTCCCATGGTATATTAATTCACTAACCATCTGAAGTCAGATGTGCTATAGGGAAAATTTGGGTATAAATAATGTATCAGCTGGTTAATTAATTTGAACTTTATCAAGAACCTGTTTTTTGTCAGGTATTCTATTGGAGAAGCTTTAATAGTGATTAAACTATTTTCCTTTATTACTGAATGCTAGGAGAAGGGTGGAAGAAACAGACATGTACTCAGTTGATCTTCAACTCTTACCACTTTCATGGTGTAGCTTGAGTAATTTTATGTTTGTTACAAATGGGAGTTATCTACACGAGTGGGAGAAGAGGCACAAAGAAGGCTAAAATAGACCTGTGTATTATGAAGTCCACCAGGCAAATAAATTGGACAAGAGATAGACATAAGAGACAAAATTATATCCAGGTAGAGATGTGCTGCAGGAAGTTTAAAATCAGTATGGAACCCAGAAGATAGAGAACTACACCCTACCTTGCTGCTGCAACTTTCTGTGAAGTCTTGTAACTATTTTGTTGACAACTCAGCTGTGAAATTGGCAACTCTTTGAGAGATAGTGTTTTTATTTACTTTTTTATTCCTACTCGCTCTCCACACAATAGATAACAAAAAACTGAAATGCATGTATTTCCACTAAACACAGATTACAAGGAGATAGAGAAGACCCTTCTAAATCAGCAATATTTATGAATCTCCAAAAGAAGTAGATGTGTATGTATGAATGTGTATCTTATGTGAAGGAGAAGAATTGAAAGTGTGGAGCCATTCAGACTCTCTCATTTAGGATGCTCACTTTGATAACATAAAATTAGGTATCTGTAGATAATATTTGATCTATTGAAAGGTTGTGAATACTTTGGAAATGAAATTTCCAACAAAATGAAACTGTTTAGTTCCACTGGTGTATTTGTATCTGTCTTTATGCTAGTACTACACTCTTTTGATTACTGTAACTTTGTGCTATGTTTTGAAATCAGCAAGTCTGAGGCCTCCAGCTTTGTTTTTCTATCTCTAGATTGTTGTGATTATTCGGTATCTTTTGGGAGTCCATATAAATTTTAAATTAATTCTACTTCTGTAAAAAAAAAATCGTTGAGATTTCGATAGGGATTGCATTGCATTTTTAGATTGCTTTGGGTAGTATGGCCATTTAACAATATTAAATCTTCCAACTGATGAAACTGGGTTTCTGTACATTTACATTTATTTCTGTCTTCCTTAATTTTTTTCAGTAATGTTTTATGGCTTCAGTGTACAATATCTTTTTGCCTACTTAGTTAAGTTTATTCCAAAGGAATAAATAAAATATATATTTCTTATTTTCTCATTCTGACAGTTCATTTTTAGTGTCTGAAAATGCAACTGAATTTTGCATGTTGATTTTGCGTCTTGCAACATTTTTAAATTAATTAATATTGACAGGTTTTGGGAAAGGAGTTTTTAGAGTTTTTTACATATGTCATCTACAAACAGATATAATGTTGTATTTTTCAATATTATTTTGAATAGTTTTATTATTATTTTTTTCATGCTTAGTTTATCTGCCTAGGATACCCAGTACTATGTTAAATAAGAATGACAAGTGTCAATATCCTTGTTTTGTTAATTCTCTTACAGAAAACATTTAATTTTTTCGGTTGAGTATGATGTCAGCTTTGGGCTTTTCATACATTGCTTTTATTATGTTGTGTTACATTTCTTTTATTCTCAGTTTATGGAATGTTTTTATTATGACAGGGTGTTGAATTTTGTCAATTGCATTTTCTCCATCAATTGAGGTGATGATGTGTTTTTGTTTTCCTCTCTGCTAATGTGTTGTATTAATTAATTTTCATATGTGGAAATATTCTTGCATTCCAATAATAAATTTTATCTCTTCAGGGTGTATAATTTTTTAATATGCTTTTAAATTCATTTTCTTAATATTTGTTAAAAATTTTTACATCCACTATTCATTAAATTTTTTGATCTCTAGTTCAGTATTTTTGTAGTTTCTTTTTCTGGCATTGGTATTAGGGTAATGTTGGCCTCATAAAATGAGTTTGAAAGTGTTTTAACCTCTTCAATTTCTTGAAATAATTTGAGAAAGCAGTATTAAACCATTTTCATGTTTGGTAGAGTCCTCCAGTGAAACCAACTGATCCTGGGTTTTCATTATTGGGAAGTTTTTGATTACTGATTTAATTATCTTACTAATTGTGAGTCTGTTTAAATATTTTATTTATGACACATTTTTGATAAATTTTATATTTCAAAAAATGAAATTTATTCTAGGCTTTCCAGTTTGTTGGTGTATATTTGTTAATAGTAATCACTTTTGATACTTTTTACTTATGTCGTCAGCTGTAATGTCTCCTCTTTCATTTCTCATTTTTGTTATTTGATCACCTTTTTTTCTCATTATAGATAAGAGTTTGCAATTTTATTGATCTTTTCAAAGAAACAGCTCTTAGGTTAATTGATTTTTAAAATGTTTTTCTATCCTCTATTTTATTTATTTCTGCAGTAACCTTCATTATTTCCTTTCCTCTAACTTCAACTTGTTGTTCTTTTTCTTTTTTCCTTTTTTTTAGTTCCTTTAAGTATAAAGTTAGACTGGTGATTGGAAATATGTTTCATTTCTTAATGGAGGTATTAACTACAAAGTTTCCTCTGCGTACTATTATTACTGAGTCCCATAAGTGTTGGTGTGTAATAGTTTTATTTTCATGTTTTGTTCAAGATAATTTCAAATTTCCTTTGTAAATTTTTTCTTTGACCCATTTGTCATTGAACAGCATATTGTTTAGTTTACACATTTTCTTTATACTTTTTTAGTTCTACTTTTCTTATTGATTTCTAGTTTCTTTTCATTTTGGTTGAAAATAATGTTCATATTTTCTTCTAAAGGAATTTTATTTGTAGATACAACGAGGGCTAAAAAATGTTTTATTTCAGTCTCGAAATTTAGAATTAAAACTTGATAAAATTATCCTAAGTACATAAAATTAAAATATTTATAACATTTGTATTTTAAGACTTCAAATGAATGCACAGGCTTTTTTACTTAGAAGGCTTAGCTTGCTATAAAGAAACAATGTTTAGTATTACACTGTATATGTTGGAGCAACACAGACCAAATTAACGTGTTAATTTCATATCTTACGCTCTTTAATACTGGGCATTAATTTAAGCTTTCTAAGCTTTCATTCTTTTTCTGGAAAAATAATGAATGTAATATCTTTTCTAGATGAATGTTGCAAAGATTTATGGATAAACGTGTAGTACATAGGTTTATATAATAGTGATTCTATATCTTCCATTTTCTTAGTGATATATGTCCTGATATTTATTCTTCTAAGATAAAGATAATTTACCTTCACAATATTTATTTATTATTTATGTTGTAATAAATTTATATTGGAAAAGACAGTTAAAATATTTCTTCTTCAATGATTACATTTCAAAAGATGTTTGGAAAAATAAAATTAGAGAGGTATGTGTGTTTACTTGTAGACTAATTTTCTTAGTAAATAGAATAAATTTAAAAAATAATATGTCTTAAGCCTTAGAATGTGAAACCCCAACAAAACTTCCACTGAGGAGTTTCTGTTGTATGGTTCCATTTTTACCTTGTAGCATTTTTCACACTTAAAAGCTAGAAGAGATGAAATTCAAGGAAGTGTTTATTTTACAAAAAATTCTAGAATATGCTGCTACATTTTTTCTGCTTTTGACTTGGCTTCAGAGTGAGATATGTCTTTATCCTTTATTAAAGGTAATATGTATTATGTAAGTTCAGTTAGATCAAGGTCTAATCTTTGACAACTTAGACTAGAGAGACCTCAGTTTGTTTTTTGAAGAATGCATCTATAAGTCAATATTAGATTCTTCTAGGAAAACTAAGAGAAGTTTCCAGTTTAAAGTTTGGAATCCATACTTGACAACTGTGAAAGAAGAAGACAACATGGTAATTTACTCTTGCTTTTTCTCTTTACTATATTTGGCTTTGCTTCACAACGGATGTTAAGAAATGTAAACCATGGTTGAAAAAATATGTATACAAATTATTATATGTAAATTATGTTTATATATTTATATACATTTACGTATATATGCATAAAAATCGTTCAAATAGTTATTTGGCTGTTTGTGAGGAGTTGTATTTGCTAGGTTAACCAGAAAAAAAAAATTAAAATAGGAGTTGAATCTAATGTGTACTCATTTTTTTTAGCAAATTCATGTATGCATGTATGTATGTACGTATGAATAAAATCACCATTCTAATAATATGGATAGGAAAATCTTTTGTAAAGATAAAACATAATTTCTTTTGATCATTTAGGGAAGCTGTTTATACTGACAGAAAAAAGTATGTTTCTTATCTTCTGGGCCACTAAAATGAAGATAGCAGTATTATATTTTTGTATCTCTTATCTTTTTTTAGGTTTTATATCCTATGAATTATTAATATATCAAAAACATTATGAAAATTTCATGAGTACAATAAGAAACAATGTTTCTAGACTAACCAATCTGAAACATCTTATTCAGAACAGTGAATTGCAAAATCTCTTTTCTTATTTTAAGCACTTATAACAACATGCAGAAGATTATGGTAAATATTTACCTAATATTCTATTATTTTTGTTTAGTGTCCAACAGCAGTATAAGGTTGTTGCTGTTGAGCATTGGAGTATTAAAGCTGTGACCAAGTCCCATGAGGTCTTTTTCACGTTATCATGTTCTCTGGTTGACTAGCTAGAAGCAAATATAATGATAGTAAATTATATAAAATAACTTATCATCATCTTGATAAATTCATGTGACATCTTAGAAATTAGCAGATTAAAAACAATCATAATTGTATTCAAAAATGCAATAGCAGAAGACCAAGAAATTATTAAGTGCTGTTTTAACAAATTATATTGATCAAAAATAGCATTGTTATATGATATTTCCGTATCTATATCTGCATAACTATGTGTACAATTATAAATATGTCTATAGCCCCATTCAGATTTAAGTACATGCCTTATCCTAAACAAAACAATTAATAAAATCAAAAGGCAGATTACTCCAAATGAAGCACAAAATGTAGACATAAAAAGAAAATATATATAAGAAATGACACACAGATAAAAGATTAAAGATTAATGGAAGATTACAGGAAAATTGTATATTTATGTAGTTCTCCCAGTCTAGATTTTTAGTAAGAAAATCCCAGTGTTAAAGGATGTCGACTAAGTGTCAGCTGGCCTCCATATCCACCCCTCATAAAAGTTCTAGTAAATTTAAAAATAAATCATAATGTATAATTTTGTGAGAAAAAAATAGCATTGCAGATGAACAACTATCCATGGTAGTTTTACGTCTTACATTAAAGTCTTTTAATTATGAAAGCATTTATTTACAGATGAGAGAAGAATCTACAGCAAGTAGAGTACTTGTAGCAGAAGGTATTGTTCAGAATATATTTGTACCATACTTCCACTAGATAGAGTTCGTATTTGAAAATTTGTGCTCAGTCAGGGATTATATTTTCTATCCTTAATAGCATCTAGATGCAACCTTGTGGCCAAGTCAAAGCTAATAAGTTGTGAATGGAAGGTACATACAGTAGTTCTAAGTGTTGTACATTAAAACCTTTGATGCTATTCTTCATGTTCTGCCTTCTCATTTTCCAGCTGGTTGTAGGCATCCAATGTGACTTTAAAAACCACATGTTGCTACCAAAAGAGAATTAATCTGCCTGTATTCCTTAGTGACTGGACAAAGTATCTGTAATCCCTAACTGCCTGCTTTGAGTTAGACTTCAGGTGAGTAAAGTTAAACGTTTATTATGTTAAGTTAATGATATTTTAAGTTTACTCAATTACAGCAGCTTCTGTTACTGAATTAATGCAGAACTTAATGTGTGTGTAATAGTTTAATAGTTTTAAGAAGAAATTATGTAGCAGATCTACATACTATAGCAAGATTAGCTGAGTTCAAATCCTAACTCTGCCAATTACTAGTTGTGTAACTAAACAATTTAATTTCATTGAAAATTTCATTGAAAATATGGAAAAATTGAAATCCTTTTACATTTCTGATGTAAAATGATAAAACAGCTGCTATTGAAAACAGTATGGAGATCCCTCAAGAACTTTTAATAGAATTACCATGTGATCCATCAATCTCACTTCTGAGTATATATCTAAAATCATTGAAAACGAGATCTTCATGCTATATTTCTACATTCATATTCATTACAGCTTCACTCACAAGGACCAAGATGTAAAAACAACACAAATGTTTATCAACCAATGAATGGATAAAGGAAATGAGGTGTGTAAATACAATAAAATATTTTAGCTTTTAAATAAAGAAAATCCTATCATATGCTACAGCATGGATGAACCTTGCTAAGTGAAATAAACCGGTCACATAAAGGAAAATGGTACATGATTCCTCCTAAAGTAGTCAATCTCTTAGATACAGAAAGTAAAATGGTGGTTGCCAAGTGCTGAGGATAAAGAGGGGAGTTGTTCAATGGACTTAGAGTTTCAGTATCACAATGTGAAAAATTCTAGAGATCTATTGCACAGCAATGTGCATACAGTTACACTATTGTACTGTACACTAACAAATGATTAAGCTGGTACATTTTATATATTTTTCACATAATAAAACTTTAAAAAAGTATTATGAACTTTAGTTTTAGTTTTCAATACCATCTTTTTAATGTAGATAACTATTTTAGGAATTTTAGATAGACTTGGCACTTTTAGGGTTTTTTTGTTAGAGAACCACAGGTGACAGTCAATACTTGGGTAAATTTTTGCACAATTCTTGTTCCAGCTTTCACTTTTGGTGTCATAAACTTTTTTTTTTTTTTGGTAAATGCACTCAAGTTAGATAGGAAACATTCATATTAACCAAGCTCAAGTTACTGATATATAATACTTAAAGAGAATCTATTGTTTAATAGTAATAAAGTAACTTTACTTTGTTAGAATTTTTTTTTTTTAGGATGGAGTCTCACTTTGTCGCCCAGGCATGCCCTACTAATTTTTATATTTTTAATAGACACAGGGTTTCACCATGCTGGCCAGGCTGGTCTCAAACTCCTGATCTCAAGTAATTCACCCACCTTGACTCCCAAAGTGCTGGGATTACAGGCGTGAATCACCATGCCTAGCCAATTTCTTAGATTTTCAGACTCCACTGGACTCTAATCTAGTGAGGAAGTGTCCTTGTCTATTTTGTATACAAATGATCAAAAGCATAAACAGAGTGTTTGACACATACAGTGCTTTTGGATTATCCCTGATTCCTCTTTTTCTGTCACACTACTTAGCAAATCAATTTCAAAAGCCTGCTAACTCTGCTTTCACATAAAAACTGGTTGTGAACAATACCACAATACTTTCATTTTTGTTACTGCTGTCCCTTGTCTCTTCTATTGATACATTTGCTTTCTAATTGCTCTGTATGCTACCAGCATCACTTCCCTATAATCCACTCCCACCCCAAAACTACTGTAATCCTTTTAAAATTTAGGTCATATCATGATCTTTCTCTGTTCACAATTCTATTTTTGTCTTTCCTTTTTATTTAATGGTCAAGAAAGTCCTTTTATTGGTATTCTTACTGTTAACTTTCAACCTTTACCACAAGAAAACTCTCTGAATTAATTTTCAATTTGCACTGCATTTACACTGTCCTTACTGTAACTTGAATCCTCCAGACATTATCCTAAGTGCAATAGCTGTACTTCATTTCTGAGTTTGGAATGCCTTTCTCTGGAAATCAGCAACACTTGCACCTTTAACCTTCAAATGTTGTTGTTCAAATGTCACTTGCTCGGTGAAGTGACTACTCTGTAATTGCAACCACATCTCTACATCCTCTACCCTATGTTCAGCATATTTTTACTCCATATCCTTTATAATTTTTAGCATAATATATAATTATGTATTTATAATATTTTCATCTATTCTCAATGACAAAAACATATGATTCATACAATCTATGGCTTTTTTATGTTTACTGAAGAATAGTAATTCTATACTGATATTTCTGGTGTGCAGCACAACCTTCAGCATACAAAGTGGTGCTCAATAAATATATGTTGAATAGGTGGTGCATAGTAATTCTTCTGAGTGAATAGTGTCCCTAAGAGTGTATCTTTCTTAACTGATTACCAACTATTTTTAAATAACACTGAAATAATTTATTAACGAGGCAAAATCAAGTTTATTATTTTACTGCCCTAAGAAAAAACAGCCTCTTGCCAGTGTCTGTGTAATGTCACAGAAGGAGAAAGGTGAGTGATAGATTTTTATGGGGTTTTGGTAAAAGATTGAGTTATATAAAGGTAGTATTCCGATGTAAGTATCTGAGTGGAACTGTGCACATTTTGTGCTATATTAGAATTCCTGAAAACAGTGAGGCAAATATCAGAAGCAAGTCTTGATGATTAATCAACTGTTAATTTAGCAGTTGAGAAGTATTGTTCTCAGAATGGATCTAATTAACCAGTTAAGTATCCTGTTTTCCTGATAAGGGGTTGCTTAATCAGGCTATCATTCAGATCAATGAATTTTGGGGAAGTTTCTGGAGGCAAATATTTAAGTTGTTTACTGGTGTGCAAAAAAATCCTCCTGAAAGAGAAGTTCCTGAATTTTTATACTTTCCTTTTCTCCTTAGAAGCTGGAATTATTTTCCAGTGTCGGATTTCTAATCATGTAATGCAGGGGTTAAGAATATTTATAATCTCTTTACTCTGTACTTGGTAATTCGCATGCATTAGTTTATTTAATCCTCAAAAAACAAAATGGTGAGGTTGAATATTATCTACAATGAACAGATTTGAAAATTGGAGCTTAATTGTTTTTCCCATTTTTGTACAGTTGGGAATGATCAGAATTCAGATTTAAACATATAACTTCATAATACTTGAGTTGAGAGACCATAAAAGTTAGTGACTAATAGCTTGGGGTTGGAATCAGACAGACCTAGATATAGTTGGCTCTACTATTAAAAATTTTAAGTTTTCAATCTTTTGAAACTCCAATTTCCATATCTATAAAATAAATATAATTGTAGAGCCTACCTTAAGAGCTTGCTATGATGATTGAGTTAAACACTTAATGCATACTCTGCCATATAATCAATGCTCAATACATATAATCTGCTTGTAGCATTATCATTAAAGTGTGGGTTATTTCTTCTGTGCTGTATTTATGGACCACTGTAAATCAATCTTTTATTTTCACTCACTTGAACAAAAGCAGCCTAAATTAAAAACAGGCAAAACAAAGCATATAAAATGTATTAATAACAGCTGCTGAACAAAGACTTTTTAAAGAACGTATATCACAAGACTCTTCTCACAAATGCTTTTAGTTAAAAGCGGCCTTGTGCAAAAGAAATATAGACTCTCATACTGCATTTCTCATTTTGGGTCTGGTTTGGTTTATTTGCTTGAATTTTATCTTGTAAAATATGTGCAAGTTTATACCTATTATTATACCAATTATTTGTAATTAAATGCTTCCATTAGTTTGTTGCAAAAGTAACTGAGGTTTTTGCCATTACTTTTGCACTAATGTAATATAATTATCTCATGATGCCATAACTTTATAAACTTTTGCCATCAAAGTTGATACTATAAGACAATTTTCTACATTCTCCAAAATTATCTGTCTATAAGAATGATAAATAACTACTTTCCATAATCAACACTTTACAAGAGTATTTCTGGAAAAATTCTTAACTATCTCTCAATATATAAATTGATGAAGCTAAACACAATCACAGAGGCAATGATAAGGTAAACAAATTTATTTGATAATGGTGACTTATGAAATACGTGGAGTACAAAAATAAATACAGGGAAATATCAGGGAAATGGCAGTGTATTGACTCCAAAAATACTGTTTTCCATATGAGACCACTGACAAAAATTATCTAAGCTTACTTTTTCAAAAATGAACTCAAATCTTGCAAAATTTCAAGAGGCATTTATTCAAGAAAAATGGGTGTCTCAGTAAGAACAGTGAGCGTTGTAGCATTTAACCAGCCCCTTTCCAACCCTCCTTTCATCGGTTCCACAGTAACCTTGAAAACATACAGACTTGTAGCCATAATGAAAATCACCAGTCTAGTAGCCACTGAAACTGGAAAAAGCAGATTGGATTGCCCTGAAGCACCACTCCTGAGAATTGTCATTACTTGACCTGTCTGACAGTTTTACAGAAACCCCCACTCACAAGAAATGTCTCCATTTCACTTTAGGGCTCTTTCAGTGTTCACAACCTGTTCCCGGTGATGTTTTGCAAAAATAATCAGCAGAAATTGTTTAAAATTATGCCCATTTGAAGCCGTGATAACAATTAGGGCAAACAAGAAAGTTTGCAAAAAACTTCAGAGGGAAGGCTGGTAAAGGAGATGTCCATGGGGGTGCTTTGAAAACAAAGACAAATTTGTGGATATCAATAAGGCCATGCACATGTGTTAAGCTGCATGCATAGCTAGAAAAGACCTGAGAAGGCCTTAAGCTTTTAGCTCTGACGAACCTTAAGTCTCTGCACAAACAGGAAGGTAAAGGCTAAAACAGAGTTGTAAGCTAACTAAGCATTAACAGCCTGCCTCAACACAGAAAAAGAGCCCTTTAGGAAAGTCTAGGAGACTTACTGGTTTCAGATGTTACAGAAAATCTCTTTGCAATCATTAGTTGACCATTAATCTAAATAAGTAGAAACTTAATGGCTATGCATTATAAAGAATACACATGGTATAGAAGCAGCACAGCAAATCACTTAAAACCAACAACTATCCCTAGAAAAGGGGAAGAACATGATTTTAGAAGTTGCCATAATAGATTATTTAAGTTGTCTAGGTTTCAACAAAACATTTTGAAACATTTAAAGAAACTACAATGCATGTTCCATACAAAAGAATAACAAAAAAAGAGTCAATAGAAAGGTTCCCTGAGGAAGCTCACATGTTGGATTATCTAGATAAAAACACTTATATACATAACTAAAGAAAAACATATCTAAATAACAAAAATATAAAAATAATACCTCACTTAATAGAATATATCAACAAAGAAATAGACATTATAAAAAGAACCTAATAGAAAATCTGGAGATGAAAAATACAATCTAAATTATTTTTGATTTGTTTTGAGACAGAGTCTTGCTCTTTCACCCAGGCTGGAGAGCAGTGGCACAATCTCACCTCAGTGCAACCTCTGCCTCCTGACTTCAAGTGATTCTCCTGCTTCAGCCTCCCAAGTAGCTGGGACTACAGGCACGTTCCACCATGCCCAGCTAATTTTTATATTTTTAGTAGAGATGGGGTTTTACTATCTTGGCCAAGCTTTACTGTGATATCTTGACAATAGATTTGAACTAGCATAATAAAGAATTAGCAGACTCGATTTAGATTACCCAGTTTGAGAAATAAAAAGACAAAGAATGAAGAAAAATGAGTAGTCTAAGTGACTTGTGGAATATTTCAAGCATACAAAAGTATGAAATCCCAGAAGTCGTCCCAGAAGAGAGTTCCAGAAGGAGATGGGAGAAAGAGGCAGGAAGAATATTTAAATAAATGATGGCCAAAAACATCAAATTATACGATTTATCATAAATATTAATTTACACCTTCAAAAACTTAATGAACTCCAAGTAGAATAATCTCGACAGATCCAGACATATTGTAATCAAACTGTTGAAAGTAAAATTCAAGGAAAGAATTTTGAAATTTACAAGAGAAACCTGAGTTATCAAAGGGAATCCTCAATAATTTTACTACCACTTTCTCACCAGAAAGCATGGAAACCATTGGAAACTGGAATAACATATTTACAGTGTTGGTAGTAGCAGCAAGAGGAAGGAAAACTCTCAACCAAGAATTCTGTATGCACCGTAAGAATCCTTCAAATATGAAGTAGAGGAAACCATTTCCAGATAAACAAAAACAGACTTATTTGATAACAAAGCTGTTTTCAATTGTGCTTGTCAAAAACAATTAGTTGAGATTGTATACTATTATGAGTGAATAAAATAAGAATGATTGGTGAAGAAAATTTACAAGAAAAATAAAAATAACTTCATGTAAAAATAGAAAGAAACTAGAAAGTTAAATAAATTCCCATAAAGGAACAAACAATACCAGTAAAGGTAGTTAGTTATGTAAACATAAAAACAATATAAACATATATTGCTTGCAGCTATTCTTATCTCCAGAATGATTTAAAATATTACTGCATAAAGTTGTCTTAAAATTATAAAACTGTTTTATGACTGTTATGTAAAAAGATATAATTTTTATGACAATAATAGAACAAAGAAGTGAAGAGTTAATGGAACTACAGAGAAACACAGTATTTGTGTACTACTGAAATCAAATTGGCATTAATTCAAACAAGGTTGTTACAAATAGGTTTAAAGTAAAAGTTTAGAAAAAATATGCCATGAAAACATTAACTATAGAGAGTTACATGGCTATACTAATATCAGATACTTAAGGAAAACATTCTTAATAGAGACAAAGAAATATTTTATCATCATAAAAAGTTAAATGATTAATATATTAATTTACCTCACTATAATAACCATTTTACTACCTATATGTATCCCATATCATCATATAGTAAACCTCACATGTGCACAATAAAATTTGTTTTTAAAATCATCAATCCATTAGGAAGACACAATAATTATAAACATGGATACACAGAAAAACATAGACAACTCAGTGACAATATTGGAAACTCAATACTCTAATTTCAGTAATTGATAAAACTGACAATGAAGAGTGAAATTAAAAACATAAATAATGTTGTAAGCCAACTACACCTAATAGACCTCTTTAGACCCCTCCACAAAACAAGAGCAGGGTGCATAAAAAGCACTTGAAAAGATGTTTAGTATTGTTAGACAAAACAGAAATGTAAAGAAAACCTATAATGAGATGCTTCTATTACAATAGTTATCATCAGAAAGACAATAACAAATGTTGACACCAATGTGAAAACATTAAAACCCTCACAATTTGTTTGTGGAAATGTAAAATCATTCAGTCATGGTAGTGGGTTCATTGTTGTTTCTCCAAAATTCCTGTCCACCCAAAATGTCATAATATGACCTTATTTTAAAATAGGGTCTTTGCAGTTGTAATTAGCTAAGGATTTCTAGATTAAATCATCTTGGATTTAAGTTAGGCGCAAATACAGTAATTGATGATCTTATAAGGAGAGGACGGGAGGGGAGGGGAGGGGAGGGGAGGGGAGGGGAGAGGAGAGGAGAGGAGAGGAGACACATGGGGAAGAAGTCCATGTGAAGAAGAGAAGCAATGATGGGAGTGAAGCAGTCATAGTCCAAATACTCTAGGAGCCACCAGAAGCTGAATGAGGCAAGAAATACTTTTTTCTTATATCCTCAAAGAAAATCAGGAGCCCCTGACACTTTGATTTTGGACTTCTATCCTCCAGAACTTGAAATAATACATTTCTGTTATTTTAAGCCACTGTTCTTGGGGTAATTTGTTATCATAGTCCTAGGAAACTAATATTTAAAAAATAGTTGACAGTTTCTTTACAAAGTAAAATGTTGAGTTAAAACAGAATCCATTAATTCCATTCATGAGAATAAGAAAATATATGTCCATGCAAAAATTCACTCATCAATGTTTACAATAGAATTATCCATAATAGCCAAAAAGTGGAACAGCTCAAATGCTCATCAATTGGCGAATGGATAAACAAATGTATATATCATATAATAGAATATTATGTACCCATAAAAAGGAATTAAATACTGTTGCGTGGCACACCATACAGGAATCTTGTAAACAGTATGGTAAGTAAAAAAGAAACCTGACTCCAAAGGCCACATATTGTGTAGCTGCATTTATATGAAATGTCCAGAATACACAGATCCATAGAGAGAAAAGATGCATCATTGTCAGAGGCCAGGGGAAAAAGAGAACGAGGTGTGAATGCTAACAATGCAGGTTTTTGAGGGCGAGTGATGGAAATATTTTTAAATGTGATAGCAGTAGTGGTTGTAAAACTTTGAGAAATATTAAAAATCACTGAATTTTACGTTTTAAAATAGTGAATCTTATGGTATGTAAGTTACATTTCATTTAAAAAGAAAAAATTAATATTTACTGCATTATTCTAAAGATTCCAGATATTAATACTTTATATTCTGTCTGCACTTTTTATAATTTTGCAATTCATTGAAATCCATCCACTTTTAAATTTGTGATGCAAAATATTTGACATAGTCATAAGATGTCTCTATGCTGTCCAAAACCTATTCATATAATAAAATCCACTCCATCTGATAATTTTAGAAGCCCAGCCACTGCATATATTCCATTCACTCTTAAATTACATTGTACACATTGCATTTTAGACTTTTCTAAATTTGTTTTCATTAGACCTTTAACTACAAAGTGTTTACACATATAATGTGCTAAACCTCTAAGGAGAATAGAATTTTCCCACATAATGTTATTTTTCTTTTTCTAATCAAGCTAAAGGCCTGGCTAACTTTCTTCCATGTGACTACCATATAAATAAATAAATACATAAATATAGATATGTACATAAATCAGTATAATCTTAATCAGGCTTTATTACCACCTCTGTGATCTTTCTTTGTTCACCACTTATTCATTGGAGAAATAATAATGTGTCACGCAGAAATAAATGGCACAAGAGCAACCCACGTTTATCAGTTTATGAAGAGATTACTACTATATACAGACTGTGATAAAATTAAACTATATTCACTTCATGTATTTCTACAATTTTCTTTAAAACCAAATTAAAGTTGGGACAAAATTAATAAATATAAAAATCTTCAGAAATACTTAATTTTTATCTCTAAATGCATTTGAAAAAATATATTTCAAGATAATTTATTGCAGAAAACATACTTGTTAAATGCTTCTTTTTCAGGAAATATCTTAAACAAAATTTTCATTGAGCATTTACTATGTGCTAGTACAGTTTTACGTATTTATACCCCTTCAAGAATATTTTACCTTTAAAATATCTTATGAGGTACTAAAAACATCTCCATTTACATATCAGGAATCTGCTGCATCAATGTATCAAATTTTTGTTTAAGGTCACACAGTTAACAGGAACTGAGGACAGGATGCACACTCTACTTCTGTGGCTGCAGAGTTCCCCCTCTTCTTGACTGCTCTTGGGGGCAGTAGTTAACATTTTGGGGTATCGCACTGCACAGTGACCACAGATAATAATAATGTATTGTATATTTCAAAATTACTAAAATAATAGATTTTTAATGTTTCTCACCATGAAAAAAAATAAGCTGGTGAGATGATGGATATGTTAATTTGCTTGATGGAATCTTTCTAAAATGTATATGTAGATCAAACATCACATAGTACCCCATAAATATACAAAACAATTATTTGCTTATTAAAAATGAATTAGTAAAAAAATTTAAAAATTTAAAAATCTAGGGAGAAAAGCCATCATTCTTACTGATATTGTAAAAACTACAAAATATGAAACAAACAAAAAATAAAACCAGTTTTTTCACTTCATTCTGAAACATATAATTCATTTTCACCCCTTTCATGTAACCAGCACTACCAGAAATCATAAAACCAGAGTATAATACTGAGAAACCTTTTACACTTTGTTCCAAATATTTTCATATTATCATATGAGGTTTTAATTTCTTCAATTTTATTAGAAACTCCAGAAGTGTGCCATGTATTATTTTATGGCGTAGGTATTTGGATTGAGCATTTTCATTGAAGTTCAAATATCTTCACTGAATCTTCTGGCTAACCTTAGCTGTTTTATAAACGAGTACAAAATGGACTAAAATAAATATCAATCACCACAAACAACCCCAAAACAGAAAGGTCTAAGAAGTTTTTAGTCCATTAATGTACATCATATGCTCTTCAACTTTTATGTATTATGTTAGTGAACATTCATTCAAAGCACTTTGAAAATGCTTTTAAGACTTCCCTGGAGGTGATTTTCATATAAAATTATCAAAATTGAGATCTACTCTATAGTATATAGTTTATTTGAATATGCTATTTTCTTACACACAAAAAAAATTTTTATTATTATTATACTGTAAGTTCTAGGGTACATGTGCATAACGCGCAGATTTGTTGCATATGTATACTTGTGCCATGTTGGTGTGCTGCACCCATCAACTCGTCAGCACCCATCAACTCGTCATTTACATCAGGTATAACTCCCAGTGCAATCCCTCCCCTCTCTCCCCTCCCCATGATAGGCCCTGGTGTGTGATGTTCCCCTTCCCGAGTCCAAGTGATCTCATTGTTCAGTTCCCACCTATGAGTGAGAAGATGTGGTGTTTGGTTTTCTGTTCTTGTGATAGTTTGCTGAGAATGATGGTTTCCAGCTGCACCCATGTCCCTACAAAGGACACAAACTCATCCTTTTTTATGGCTGCATAGTATTCCATGGTGTATATATCCCACATTTTCTTAATCCAGGCTGTCACTGATGGACATTTGGGTTGATTCCAAGTCTTTGCTATTGTGAATAGTGCCGCAACAAACATACGTGTGCATGTGTCTTTATAGCAGCATGATTTATAATCCTTTGGGCATATACCGAGTAATGGGATGGCTGGGTCATATGGTATTTCTAGTTCTAGATCCTTGAGGAATCGCCATACTGTTTTCCAAAATGGTTGAACTAGTTTACAATCCCACCAACAGTGGAAAAGTGTTCCTGTTTCTCCACGTCCTCTCCACCACCTGTTGTTTCCTGACTTTTTAATGATTGCCATTCTAACTGGTGTGAGATGGTATCTCATTGTGGTTTTGATTTGCATTTCTCTGATGGCCAGTGATGATTAGCATTTTTTCATGTGTCTGTTGGCTGTACGAATGTCTTCTTTTGAGAAATGTCTATTCATATCCTCTTACACAAAATTTAATGCAGTACCATGGATCATTAAGTATGAAGAATTCAAACACAAGTCTCTAGTGACAACTTACTATGTATAAATCTTTTTGAAAGAGACTTCTGAAAGGCTTTTGAAAACATAACAGGCCTGTGCCACTCAAATGTATCATTCGTAGTAACTTGTCAAACTTACAGATGAAACTGATGAACAATAAAAGGCAGTTTATTAATTAATATCTTGCAGTTTTATGTAACAGGTTTTTTTAATTTGAAATCTTCTTCTTTTGAGAAATGTCTGTTCATATCCTTTGCCCACTTTTTGATGGGGTTGTTTGTTTTTTTCTTGTAAATTTGTTTGAGTTCTTTGTAGGTTCTGGATATTAGCCCTTTGTCAGATGAGTAGATTGCAAAAATTTTCTCCCATTCTGTAGGTTGCCTATTCACTCTGATGGTATTTTCTTTTGCTGTGCAGAAGCTCTTTAGTTTAATGAGATCCCATTTGTCAATTTTGGCTTTTGCTGCTGTTGCTTTTGGTGTTTTAGACGTGAAGTCTTTGCCCATGCCTATGTCCTGAATGGTACTACCTAGGTTTTCCTCTAGGGTTTTTATGGTATTAGGTCTAACATTTAAGTATCTAATCCATCTTGAATTAATTTTCGTATAAGGAGTAAGGAAAGGATCCTGTTTCTGCTTTCTACTTATGGCTAGCCAATTTTCCCAGCACCATTTATTAAATAGGGAATCCTTTCCCCATTTCTTGTTTCTCTCAGGTTTGTCAAAGACCAGATGGCTGTAGATGTGTGGTATTATTTCTGAGGACTCTGTTCTGTTCCATTGGTCTATATCTCTGTTTTGGTACCAGTACCATGCTGTTTTAGTCACTGTAGCCTTGTAGTATAGTTTGAAGTCAGGTAGCGTGATGCCTCCAGCTTTGTTCTTTTGACTTAGGATTGTCTTGGAGATGTGGGCTCTGTTTTGGTTCCATATGAACTTTAAAGCAGTTTTTTCCAATTCTGTGAAGAAACTCATTGGTAGCTTGATGGGGATGAATGTGTTGCTTAGACTAACCTTATGGTTTAGGTCAAGAAAGCAAAAATGCAAGTATGTGTAGAACACATTTTATGGTTCAAAAATAACCTTTACAGAAATGTAATTTTTATTATATTCTGAAAATGTATTATAGAATATTAATAGTTCAGTTCAAAAATATGTATTGCACTTAAGCTTTATAAATCTGTGTTGCCTATTGGCTGTAGTTTATTAAAAAATTACTGCTAAGTAACATACCACTATGTACTATAATACTATATATTTACACATACTTTTCTCTAATTGAATATATGATTTTAATATTGAAGACCATTTCTTAGGTGTGGTATATATGATAAACTAAGTAAACTCTAAGTTGTGTGCATTTTTCCAATAGCGTATTATGCATAGAGGTAACACTGTCACTATATGAGGCATCTCCAGATGGCAAGTACATAAATGGGAGACTGGGAAAACTTGTAAAATCAATTACAATTGCAGGTGAAATTAAGTTTGGAAGCTGAATCATTAATATATTGAATATGCATCTGGTTAGAATTCTTTGAACCTTTTAGGAACATTTCTATCTCATTCTAACTCAAGAGCCTCTTACATGTTGTAACTGTTAAGCATTCTCTGTCTGAATTAAGACCGTACGTGAAGTTTAGGCTTATCCCCAAGGAGTCCATCTGGAGCAACTGATGTTGATTTCATTGTTCAATCTTGATGTCCACATATGAGAATCAGTGAGATAGATAACTAAGTGAGTTGATTAAATAGACTTTTCTGTGTTCTTAAAATATGTTTGTAAAATTTAATACTTAAGAATGCTTGAGATTTAAGATTAATTTTATTTAAAATTAATTATTTTTTATTAAAGCATCTAATAATTTATAATTAAATGCCTTTTAAAACTTTTCTTAGAACAACATTAATTCTTTCATAATCTTGTTTCTTTATAAAGTATCAGAATATAGGCTCTAGTAAACTAGAATAAATGAGTTACAGATTTTTGAAACTTTTTTAAATTTATTTATTATTATTATACTTTAAGTTGTAGGGTACATGTGCATAATGTGCAGGTTTGTTACATATGTATACTTGTGCCATGTTGCTGTGCTGCATCCATCAACTCGTCATTTACATCAGGTATAACTCCCAATGCAATCCCTCCCCCCTCCCCCCTCCCCATGATAGGCCCCGGTGTGTGATGTTCCCCTTCCCGAGTCCAAGTGATCTCATTGTTCAGTTCCCACCTATGAGTGAGAACATGCGGTGTTTGGTTTTCTGTTCTTGTGATAGTTTGCTGAGAATGATGGTTTCCAGCTGCATCCATGTCCCTACAAAGGACACAAACTCATCCTTTTTGATGGCTGCATAGTATTCCATGGTGTATATGTGCCACATTTTCTTAATCCAATCTGTCACTGATGGACATTTGGGTTGATTCCAAGTCTCTGCTATTGTGAATAGTGCTGCAATAAACATACGTGTGCATGTGTCTTTATAGCAGCATAATTTATAATCCTTTGGGTATATACCCAGTAATGGGATGGCTGGATCATATGGTACATCTAGCTCTAGATCCTTGAGGAATCGCCATACTGTTTTCTGTCCGGAGCTGCACGCCCCGGCCATAGCGAATAATAATTGAGGATTAAACGCCTGAGCTATATTCATTTCCACCCCACACCTTCTCCCTATCTTTGCCTTTTTTCCCCTGTACTAATACCTCATTAAAGATGGCGCTCTTCCTGCTGCTTCTTCACTCACTTTTCCCACGCCCGGGAAAATTGTTACTTAATAGCGCAAGCGCAACATGACGTCCGACCGGAGAAACTGAAACTAACCTGGCCACGCCCTTGGCAATGAGATCATTTCCGCCTTAGCCCAACCCCTTCCCTTCCAAGTGTATATAAGGCAATGCATTACCGCCATTAAACGAGACTTGATCAAAGCACTGTCTTGTCTCAATTTCTCGTGTCTCTTGTTCCCCAAATTCCCACCCCCTCCTCCAGGGCCTGCTCTGACTATCCCGCGGGCTGGGATACGTGGCGCCCGAACAGGGACTTGGAAACGAGGGACTCCGTGAGGAAGAGGATGCCAAAGGATGGTCGACCGCTAACGAAGACAAAAGGAGTCAAACTTTTCCGATCACCGCGGGAACCTGCTGCGTCAGGATCGAAGGTAAGTGACGCGTCCGAAATGGGACAAGAATTAAGCCAACATCAAATATATGTAGGACAATTAAAAGAGGCTTTAAAGATATGAGGAGTAAAGGTTAAAGGTAATGATTTGTTTAAATTTTTTGATTTTGTAAAAGACACTTGCCCTTGGTTCCCACAGGAAGGAACTATTGATATTAAAAGATGGCGTAGAGTAGGGGATTGTTTGCAGGACTATTATAATACTTTTGGGCCAGAAAAAATTCCTGTAACCGCCTTCTCTTATTGGAACCTCATTAGAGATTTAATAGATAAGAAGGAGGCCGATCCGCAAGTTATGGCTGCGGTCGCTCAGACAGAGCATATTTTAAAGGTTAGCTCCCACTCTAACCTCACAAAGCCTCTGCAAGATACGGAGGAAGATCTCATTTCCCTCGAAAGTGATCATGAGGAAATTAAGTCTCCTTCTGTAATAGATAAAGAAATACCACACGAAAACAAACCAAAAAAATACCCAATTTTGCAGATGCTTCAAAAGGAGGAGGAAATTAATAAGCCTAATCAATCGGATATAAATTGGGATGATTTAGAGGAAGAGGCGGCTAAATATCACAACCCTGATTTGCCTCCCTTTACTTCATACCCACCCCCATATAATAAGACATATAATGAGGCTTCTGCGCCCATTGTTATGGCAGCAATAGATCCCAAAGAAGAATTAAAGCAAAAAATTGCTCAATTAGAAGAACAGATTAAACTTGAAGAGTTACATCAATCATTGATAATTAGGCTCCAAAAGCTAAAAACAGGAAATGAAAAAATACCTAACTCAGACGCTATGGAGGGTTCCTTGCGCCCACTTCAGCGGCCTGGACAACATGTTCCAAGAGGGGGGTTAGTTGCTAGCCGACATAGAGAAGACTCCTCCCCCAAAGACGTTTTTCCGGTCACTGAAACCATAGATGAACAGGGACAGGCTTGGAGGCATCATACTGGATTTGATTTTACTATTATAAAAGAGTTAAAGACTGCTGCCTCTCAGTATGGGGCTACTGCTCCATATACTCTTGCTATAGTGGAATCTGTAGCTGAGAATTGGCTCACTCCTACAGACTGGAATACCTTAGTCAGGGCAGTTCTTTCTGGGGGAGACCACTTAATTTGGAAGTCAGAGTTCTTTGAAAATTGTAGAGATACAGCTAAAAGAAATCAACAGGCAGGAAACGGTTGGGATTTTGATATATTAACAGGTTCAGGTAATTATGCAGACACTCAGGCCCAAATGCAATATGACCCTGGACTGTTCTCACAAATCCAGGCTGCTGCTACAAAGGCCTGGAGAAAACGTCCCGTTAAAGGAGATCCAGGGGCCTCGCTCACAGCGGTTAAACAAGGACCCGATGAGCCATTTTCAGACTTTGTGCATAGACTTATGACCACGGCA
Source organism: Macaca fascicularis (assembly GCF_037993035.2). Classification (NCBI taxonomy): domain Eukaryota; kingdom Metazoa; phylum Chordata; class Mammalia; order Primates; family Cercopithecidae; genus Macaca; species Macaca fascicularis. The sequence continues at coordinate 56,018,827 of NC_088391.1, read as the reverse complement.
GGTAGAATCTTTGGAAATGCAGAAACGGGTGTAGATTATGTTAAACAGTTAGCTTATGAAAATGCTAACCCCGCCTGCCAAGCGACAATCAGACCTTATCGAAAGAAAACAGATTTAACAGGATACATTCGCCTTTGTTCAGATATTGGGTCCTCATATCAACAAGGCCTAGCAATGGCTGCTGCTTTTAGCGGCCAAACAGTAAGAGATTTCCTCATTAACAAAGGTAAAGATAAAGGGGGATGTTTTAGATGCGGTAAAAGGGGACACTTTGCAAAAGATTGCTGTGAAAACCAAAATAGGAGTCCAGAAGCAAAAATCCCAGGCCTTTGCCCAAGGTGTAAAAGAGGAAGGCACTGGGCAAACGAATGTAAATCTAAAACTGACAGTCAAGGAAATCCTTTACCCCCCAGGCAGGGAAACGGGATGAGGGGCCAGCCTCAGGCCCCGAAACAAGCATATGGGGCAGTCAGCTTTGTTCCAGCCAGCAACAGCAATCCATTTCAAAACTTAGTAGAGCAACCCCAGGAAGTGCAGGATTGGACCTCAGTTCCACCTCCCACACAATACTAACACCTGAAATGGGACCGCAAACCTTAAATACCGGAATATATGGACCCTTACCACCTAACACTTTTGGGCTACTTTTAGGAAGAAGTAGTGTCACCATGAGAGGCTTACAAGTCCTCCCTGGAGTTATCGATAATGATTATGAAGGAGAAATTAAAATTATGGCCAGAGCTATTGATAGTATTATTACTGTCCCTCAAGGAGTTAGAATAGCTCAGTTACTCCTGCTACCTTTGGTTAAAACAGATAATAATATCCAATAATCTAATAGAAATATAAAAGGTTTCGGATCATCAGATATATATTGGGTGCAACCAATTACAAATCAAAAACCCTCTCTAACCTTATGGTTAGACGGGAAGGCATTCACTGGACTAATAGACACAGGGTCTGATGTAACTATCATTAAACAGGAAGATTGGCCCTCTCATTGGCCTACTACAGAAACTTTAACTCACTTGAGAGGAATTGGACAAAGCAGTAATCCTAAACAAAGTTCTAAATACCTAACATGGACAGATAAAGAAAACAATTCAGGCCTCATTAAGCCATTTGTCATCCCTTACCTACCTGTTAACCTTTGGGGGCGAGATCTACTCTCTCAAATGAAAATTATAATGTGTAGTCCAAATGATATAGTTACTGTACAAATGTTGACTCAAGGATACACCCCTGGTAAAGGTCTTGGAAAAGGAGAGAACGGTATCCCACAGCCTATACTGGTTTCAGGACAACTTGATAAAAAGGGGTTTGGAAATTTTTAGCTCAGGCCACTGACATACCTGCACCCCAAAGGTGCGCTGACCCCATTACTTGGAAGTCAGATGAGCCCGTCTGGGTTGATCAGTGGCCTTTACTCAATGATAAACTAAGTGCTGCCCAACAGTTAGTGCAGGAACAGCTAGCAGCAGGACATATTGAGGAAAGTAATTCCCCTTGGAATACACCTATTTTTGTTATTAAAAAGAAGTCTGGTAAATGGAGACTCTTACAAGATTTAAGAGCAGTAAATATCACTATGATCCTTATGGGTGCCTTACAACCAGGATTGCCTTCACCGGTTGCGATTCCTCAAAAATATTTTAAAATCGTTATTGACCTTAAAGATTGCTTTTTTACAATTCCCCTTCACCCTGCTGACCAGAAAAGATTTGCCTTTAGTCTTCCATCTACAAATTTTAAACAACGAATGAAGCGCTATCAATGGAAAGTCTTACCTCAGGGTATGGCCAATAGTCCTTCCTTGTGTCAAAAATATGTAGCTGCCGCTATAGAGCCAGTCAGAAAAACATGGGCACAAATGTATATTATAATTATATGGATGATATTTTAATAGCAGGAGAAATTGGCGAACAAGTCTTACAGTGCTTCGCCCAGCTCAAACAAGAGTTAACAGCAGCCGGACTACAGATAGCCCCAGAAAAGGTACAATTACAAGATCCATATACTTATCTTGGTTTCCAGATTAATGGACCCAAAATCATTAATCAAAAGGCCGTTGTACGTCGTGATCATTTAAAAACTTTAAATGATTTCCAAAAATTACTGGGAGACATAAATTGGCTTCGACCGTACTTAAAGCTCACCACAGGAGAGTTAAAACCTCTTTTCGATATATTAAAAGGAGACTCTAATCCAAAATCCCCCAGGTCCATTACTAAAGAAGCATTAATAACACTCCAACAGGTAGAACATGCCATTGCAACACAATTTGTTACCGGTATTGATTATTCTCAGCCCTTAATATTCCTTGTTTTTAACACAACAATAACCCCTACTGGCCTATTTTGGCAGAACAATCCCATTATGTGGGTACACCTGCCCTCCTCCCCTAAAAAGGTTTTGTTGCCTTACTATGATGCCATAGCTGATCTAATTATCTTGGGAAGAGAGAACAGTAGAAAATACTTTGGAATAGAACCCTCTACCATTATACAGCCCTATACTCAATCACACATCCATTGGCTCTTACAAAATACGGAAGCCTGGCCAATTGCTTGCGCTTCTTATACTGGCGCGATTGACAACCATTACCCACCTAACAAACTTATTCAATTTTGTAAACTTCATGCGTTTGTATTTCCCCATATTACCAGTAAAGAACCTCTCAATGACGCATTATTAATTTTCACTGATGGATCTTCCACAGGACGACTTGCCGCTTACACTTACAATAATGTAGTCGTTAAATTCCAGACCACTTATACATCAGCTCAGCTGGTCGAATTGCAAGCTATAATTGCAGCACTATCAGCTTTTCCTTGTCAGCCACTTAACATTTATACAGACAGCGCCTACCTGGCTCATTCAATACCCCTCTTAGAGACCGTGTCTCAAATTAAACATATTTCAGACACAGCTAACCTATTTTTGCAATGTCAACAACTTATCCGAAAAAGGACTACTCCCTTTTTTCTTGGGCATATTAGAGCACATTCAGGATTACTGGGACCTCTAACACAAGGTAACGCAACAGCTGACACGGCAACAAAAACCATAGCCACAGTCACTACAGACAATTTGCAACAAGTGCAAAAAGCACATGCCTTACATCATTTAAACGCCCAAACCTTAAGACTTATGTTTAAACTTACCAGAGAACAAGCTCGACAAATAGTTAAACAATGCGCCAACTGCATAACATATTTACCTGTTCCCCATCTAGGAGTTAACCCCCAAGGACTCATCCCCAATGAAATTTGGCAAATGGACGTTACTCACCACTTAGAATTCGGTCAAGTAAAATATATCCATGTATGCATAGACACCTATAGTGGATTCATCAGTGCAACTCTCCAAACAGGAGAGGCCACCAAACATGTCATAGCTCATTTATTACACTGCTTTTCTATTTTAGGAATACCCAAACAAATCAAAACAGATAATGGCCCCGGTTATATATCCAAAACCTTCTTACAATTTTGTAATACCCTACAAATTAAACATACCACAGGCATTCCCTATAATCCCCAAGGACAAGGTATAGTAGAAAGAGCTCATCTGTCATTAAAAACTATTATCACAAAATTAAAAGGGGGGAGCTAGTACCCCATGAAGGGTACCCCCAGAAACATACTCAATCATGCCCTGTTTATCCTTAATTTTTTAAATTTGGACAGTCATGGAAAATCGGCTGCCGACCGTTTCTGGCATCCTGAATCTCAAAAACAGTTTGCAATGGTAAAATGGAAAGATCCACTTGATGGTTCATGGCATGGCCCCGATCCAGTTTTAATTTGGGGAAGAGGCTCAGTATGCATCTTCCCACAAAAAAATGATGCAGCCAAATGGCTGCCTGAAAGATTGGTAAGACAAATAAATCATAACCATTGTCAGTCCAGGGAAGATAAATCTCCCTGAGAAGTTCTTTCCTTCTTGTTTTTCAGAAAATGAAGCCTAACATGAAATTCCTTTGGAGAATAATCGCTCTATACAACATAGTGACAGTCTATGCAGGTTTTGGTGACCCTCGTAAGGCAAGAGAATTATTACGAAAACAATACGGCCAGCCTTGTGACTGCAGAGGGGGACAAATATCTGAACCTCCGTCAGATAGAATCACCCAGGTGACCTGCACGGGCAAGAGAGCTTACCTAATGCCAAACCAGTTATGGAAATGTAAGTCTACCCCAAGAGATACCTCACCTAACGGGCCGCTCCTAGAATGCCCTTGTAGCTCTTTCCAATCTTCTGTACATAGTTCCTGTTATACCTCCTATCAACAATGCAAATCAGGCAATAGAACATATTATACGGCCACGTTACTAAAAACACAAACTGGAGGCATCAATGACGTACAAGTATTAGGATCCACTAATAAACTTGTACAATCTCCTTGTAACGGCCAAAAAGGAAAGCCTGTTTGTTGGAGCACTACTGCCCCCATTCACATTTCTGATGGAGGAGGCCCATTAGATATTACAAGAATTAAAACCGTCCAGAAAAAATTAGAAGAAATTCATAAAGCTTCTTATCCTGAACTTCAATATCACCCTTTAGCCCTGCCTGAGCTTAGAGGTAATTTTAGGCTCGATGCCCAAACCTTTGATATCCTCAATGCTACTTACAATTTACTTCAAATGTCCAATACAAGCCTGGCCCACGATTGTTGGCTTTGTCTTAAAATGGGCCCCCCTATTCCTCTAGCCATACCTAACCTTTCATTGCCCTATGTCAATTACTCAAATGAATCCTTAGTAAATAATTCCTGTCCTATTCCCCCCCCCCTTAGTTCAACCGATGATATTTTCTAATTCCACTTGCCTCTTTTCACCATCATATAATAACACTAAAGAAATTGATTTAGGCTATGTTGTGTTTGGCAACTGTACTTCCATAATCAATGCCACCAACCCTTTGTGTGCTATAAATGGCTCGGTTTTCGTTTGTGGAAACAACATGGCATATACGTATCTACCTGCAAATTGGACAGGGCTTTGTGTTCTGGCCACTCTTCTCCCCAACATTGATATCATCCCTGGAGATGAACCTATCCCCATCCCCGCTATTGAACATTTTATTTATAGACCGAAACGAGCCATACAATTTATTCCCTTGTTGGCTGGACTAGGAATCACCACTGCTTTTACTACAGGAGCCACAGGCCTAGGAGTCTCACTAACCCAATATACTAAATTATCCAATCAATTAATCTCAGATGTACAGACCTTATCCAGTACTATACAAGATTTACAAGACCAAGTAGACTCGTTAGCTGAAGTAGTTCTCCAAAATAGAAGAGGTCTAGATTTGTTAATGGCAGAACAGGGAGGGATATGTTTGGCCTTACAGGAAAAGTGCTGTTTTTACGCCAACAAATCCAGAATCGTCAGAGATAAGGTAAAAACTTTGCAAGAAGAACTAGAAAAGTGCAGAAAAGGCCTGGCCGCCAATCCACTATGGACTGGACTCGATGGACTTCTCCCCTATCTCCTGCCATTTCTTGGTCCTTTACTCACCCTTCTACTTTTCCTCACTCTCGGGCCTATAATCCTTAATAAGCTTATGGCATTTGTCAGACAACAAATTGAGGCCTTCCAGGCCAAACCTATACAGGTCCATTATCATCGCCTTGAGATGACTGAAAATGGTGAGTCTTATTTACCTTAATAAGACCACCTCCCCTGTGTGCTGAACTGGACAGTCAATGACGGGTAAGAGGACACTATCTCCATCGGAGTCTAAGACAGGAGGGCCGCCCTTGCTGCTGCCTTATCCCATGACGGGCCTAGAAGGTGGGGGTGAGTTGACCCAACCTAAGACAGGTGCAGTTCCCGAGGGGTTTTCTTATCATAAAAATATAAAAAGGGGGACCTGTCCGGAGCTGTACACCCCAGCCATAGCAAATAATAATTGAGGATTAAACGCCTGAGCTATATTCATTTCCACCCCACACCTTCTCCCTATCTTTGCCTTTTTTCCCCTGTACTAATACCTCATTAAAGATGGCGCTCTTCCTGCTGCTTCTTCACTCACTTTTCCCACGCCCGGGAAAATTGTTACTTAATAGCGCAAGCGCAACATGACGTCCGACCGGAGAAACCGAAACTAACCTGGCCACGCCCTCGGCAATGAGATCATTTCCGCCTTAGCCCAACCCCTTCCCTTCCAAGTGTATATAAGGCAATGCATTACCGCCATTAAATGAGACTTGATCAAAGCACTGTCTTGTCTCCATTTCTCGTGTCTCTTGTTCCCCAAATTCCCACCCCCTCCTCCAGGGCCTGCTCTGACTATCCCACGGGCTGGGATAGTTTTCCATAATGGTTGAACTAGTTTACAATCCCAACAACAGTGTAAAAGTGTTCCTATTTCTCCACATCCTCTCCAGCACCTGTTGTTTCCTGACTTTTTAATGATCGCCATTTTGACTGGTGTGAGATGGTATCTCATTGTGGTTTTGATTTGCATTTCTCTGATGGCCAGTGATGATGAGCATTTTTTCATGTGTCTGTTGGCTGTATGAATGTCTTCTTTTGAGAAATGTCTGTTCATATCCTTTGCCCACTTTTTGATGGGGTTGTTTGTTTTTTTCTTGTAAATTTGTTAGCATGGTACTGGTACCAAAACAGAGATATAGACCAATGGAACAGAACAGAGTCCTCAGAAATAATACCACACATCTACAGCCATCTGATCTTTGACAAACCTGAGGGAAACAAGAAATGGGGAAAGGATTCCCTATTTAATAAATGGTGCTGGGAAAATTGGCTAGCCATAAGTAGAAAGCAGAAGCTGGATCCTTTCCTTACTCCTTATACGAAAATTAATTCAAGATGGATTAGAGACTTAAATGTTAGACCTAATACCATAAAAATCCTAGAGGAAAACCTAGGTAGTACCATTCAGGACATAGGCATGGGCAAAGACTTCACGTCTAAAACACCAAAAGCAACGGCAGCAAAAGCCAAAATTGACAAATGGGATCTCATTAAACTAAAGAGCTTCTGCACAGCAAAAGAAACTACCTTCAGAGTGAACAGGCAACCTACAGAATGGGAGAAAATTTTTGCAATCTACTCATCTGACAAAGGGCTAATATCCAGAACCTACAAAGGACTCAAACAAATTTACAAGAAACATTTTAAAATACAACTATATATAAAGTACTTACCATTTAATTTCTGAAAATATTATGTTAATATTTTCCATTAATAACCTGTTTTATAGGATTTGTAAGTCAATGTTAGTTAATAAAATGTCTTTCCCAAAGATATACAATTCTTTTATAATTATTGGTAAACTTTTAAAAGACCAATATATTCAAAACAAATATAAAAAACATACTCTATCCTGACCACAGACATGTTGTCATTGTAGCCATTATTTATATATTCTGTTTTCCCTAAACAAAATTCTTTTGTTCTGAAATTACTTAATAATACAGAAGTATTAATAATTTCTACTCCATTTTTATTTAAATGAAAGGAAAAATCTTATGGAGCCCTAAATGTAGAGGCAGCTACAAGACTCTAAGTAACTTCCATTATGTAAGCCATCAAAAAGATTTGCAAAATTGTAACAAATGTCACTCTTACAAAATTTGCTTTTTGTTTCAGATTACACAGTTATTTTCACAAAAGCATTTAATTTTTATTAATTTGTGGCACATAAATAATTGTTATTTTAAACAAATTTATGAATTGATTTATTCTCAGGTTTTATTTTGAATTTGGTAAATATTGATACATGTAAGCAAAATAAATAAAAGCTCTTTATAATCCTGAATAATTTTAGATAATGTAAAGCATGCCTAGGACAAAAAGCTTGAGAAACACTGCTTATGGGCATGCTATGCATAGTTAATAGATCAATATAACTTCCAAGGAGGTAAAAAATTGTTCTTAGAGGTGGGTAAAAACATCTTATTCTTTTTATTTATGAAATACAACTATACTTAGAATACATAAACAGATATATCTTATATCTGTGGTATTAAAATTCCATGTAGGATGGATAATTGGGGAAAAAATATCTAGAAGGCCCTTGATAGGGAGATGATAATAGAAAAAAAAATTATAAACCCTACTTTAAGTTAAAATCTAAGTTCTAGAAAGAGGTCAAGAGTGTGCTTACTTAGCATCAGTGAGCTTGCAGTGTTAAATGAGATGTTCATTGTTGTCTCTCCAAAATTGCTGTCCACCCAAAATGTCATAATATGACCTTATTTTAAAATAGGGTCATATTATGACCCTATTAGCATCGGGGTTTGTGTGGAAGAGCTCCACTCCACAGCCATTTTTGTCTTTGATTATGGTATCATTCATCCACTTTGCTGGTCTTTGAATATGAGACTGTGTGATCACATAATTACTGTACCTGATTGTCAGATCCATGTAGGCCTGTCGTGTCTTCCTCATCCTAACCTTCCAATTTCCTCAAGCGGATCAGTACATGCTAAGCCTTCCCATACCTTTCTTGGGGCTGAGAAGCCAAGGGGAATTTACTTGTTCTTCCATACTATGGGGCCTTTCAAAGCGTCTATCATCTGCTTCAAGCTTCTTCTCTTCCCCACACACTTCAGATTGCCTTCACTAATTTGCTGCTTCAATGCCATTGTGGCATAAAACCCATATGCAAAGATGCTGCCTCAAAATTTCAGAAAGGAATGGCTTGAAATGAATCTATGTAGTCTTTGGCTGAGGAAGGCTGCAAAACTACCTATGAATGCCAGTGACTAGAAGTCACTGTATTATTCACTGCAACAGAGTTGCCATAAAATAAACAAATACTGTAATGCACTGCATGAGGAAATGTCAGGCAACAATGGACCCCTTATGTGACAGTGGTCCAGTAAAGTTACAATAGAGCTGAAACATTCCTATTGCCTAATGAGGCCCAAGCCATCCTAATGTTATTGTACCAATGCATTGCAAATATGTTTGTGCTGACGCTGGTGTAAGAAAACCTACTGTGCTTAATACTTGATGATGATAAGAAATGACTATGTTACTGGTTTATGTATTTATTATACTATCCTTTCTTTTCTTTTTCTTTTTCTTCTTTTTTTTTTTTTTTTTTGAGATGGAGTCTCACTCTGTCACTCAGGCTGGAGTGCAGTGGCACGATCTCAGCTCACTGCAACCTCCGCCTCCGAGTTCAAGCGATTCTCCTGCCTCAGCCTCCCAAATAGCTGGGACTACAGGCACCCACCACCATGGCCGGCTAATTTTTTTTATATTTTTAGTAAAGACGAGGTTTTACCATGTTAGCCAGGATGGTCTCGATCTCCTGACCTGGTTATCTGCCTACTTCGGCCTCCCAAAGTGCTGGGGTTATAGGTGTGAACCACCATGCCCAGCCTATACTATGCTTTTTATCATTATTTTAGAATGTATTCTTTCTACTTATTTAGTATCTTTCTACTTATAAAAAATACATTAATTGCAATACAGCCTCAGGCAGATCCTTTAGGATGTATTTCAGAGGAAGCTATTGTTATTGCAGGAGATTACAGCTCCATGAATGTTATTATCCATGAAGAACTTCCAGTGGGACAAGATGTGGAGGTAGAAGACAGTGATGTTGATGATCCTCAGCCTGGCCAGTCCTAGGCTAAGGTGTGTGTTTGTGTCTTGGTTTTTAACAAAAACGATTAAAATGTAAAAGTAAATAAATTTGAAAATAGAAAAAAAAATTGAAAATAGCCAGGTACTCCAGAGATAGCACTTGGGCAATGTTTCAGCTGTAATTTGAATGTCTCACTTACTTCCACAAAATTAGAGAATAAGAAACTTAATTCAGTACAAATAGAAGCCTTATACATCGGTAAATGCTAGTTGATACTCTCATTAGTCATATAAAACCTAGAAATATGGAAAGAAATCATGGAATCGCCATGTGTTCCTTGAAGACATACAGTGGAATTATGAATACGAAAAGTTGAGTACATTGATTGCTTTTCTCATTCTTGCTCTGAGAATTTAACGACAAAGTACTGTTCATGTAAGGTGACCTTTAAGATTTCTGGAGCCTTTAATTTTTCCTGAGTTTTACATTTATTATTTCACCTTTTAAAATATTGAACTTATATTTTAAGTTCATTTATGGATAATGAACTTATCCATTATTGCAAGTTATAAAACCATCAAGTGACACTCAATGGTTTGATTATATTGAGGAGATAAAATTTCCTGTTTTAGAATGTACAATTTCTTAGGAAAATGTAATCTCTTTAGCATTCATAGCTTCTTTTTACTTGTGATAACCTATTATTCTTAAAATTTTTCATAAAACATTACAGAATACATATTTGCATCATTATTACTATAGTTAAAAAGTAAGTTTACTAAATTCAGAATGGAGACACACTTATTATTTGATGTTATATTAATGATTTCCATTTTAAACAGGAATTTAAGATCATATTCCAACAGTCTATGGCTCTGTGAATGATATTCAGTTTATTTTAATTAAAGAATGCTGTTCTAATTAGTAGCTTCCAAAAAGAAACAGTGTATTAAAATGTGGTATTTTTAGTAAGATCTTTCATAGATAAGTAATTAGAAGCTATAATGTCATTTGATGTCATGTGAAAAACAATCTTTTGTGAGACAAATAGTAAATAGAATGATAGGGAACATAGTCTTCCAATTAATACAATGGTAGAGAACATAGTCTTCCGATTAATTTATCTGCAATTTTCAACTTACTGGTTGTAGAAGACAGGCAATCAGAAATCTGCAGAAAGCAGAAATCTATGGGTCAATGAGTTTCTAACTTTTAACTGTTAGATTCTAAGAACAGTTTTGGTTGAAACATAAAAATGGACATATTATTCATCACTTTTTAGAGTATTTGCTCCAAAAAAAGAAAGAAAGAAAGAAAGAAAGAAAGAAAGAAAGAAAGAAAGAAAGAAAGAAAGAAAGAAAGAAAGAAAGAAAAGAAAGAAAGAAAGAAAGAAAGACTGCAGAAAGGGAGAAATTGGGCACAACACCAGTAGAAAGTCAGTCTTTAATGCCCAAAATAATAACATTTAGCACATAGGGAGTGTCATTGATAATCTATAGAAAACTAGTTTAAGAAATGGTTTGTATATGTTTTCCTACGAGTCTTTAAAAAAACCTAAATCCAATTAGGGTTACCTGATTTTATCAACAGCAGTGTAACTAAAGAAAGTGTTTGCCTAATCAATTTTATTGCAACCTTGCTTTCTGAAGCAATGCTGGGTTAATAGAAGGATGGTGCTTTGCGATGGAAGCTGCAAAAAGAGAGGGTCTTAAAGAATTGTGATGTATCAGTGTATCTCCAGTCCTTAAAGAATTGTGATGTATCAGTGTATCTCCAGTCCTTTCTCAGAAAAAGCACACTCTGATAAAATGGATGTAGAATTCCAATTGGGATAAATAATTAGAGAGTTAAAGTTTTAGGTCATTGTTCTTCATGACTTGTTAGTTGCTAATCAAACACTTTTCTGGCATTATTTTGGCCATCCGATATGAACATTATACAAAATATGATGTCATGACCAGAAAATACTTTATCTTACGCCTAGTAATATCCTGATTTTTTTCTTTATTTTCCTCCTCTATTTTCTTTTTTCTTTTTGTCTTATTTTCTCCCAGTTTTAAAAACCAATTTGAAGATATTTTTCACTGTCATAACTCTGCACATGGGGACTATTATTTTGATACCTCATTATTAATTTGTAGAATTAGATGATTGATCTTACCACAGAATGATAGGCACTGGGAAGAAATCTCTTCTTTTACATTATGTTTACTACTATTTTACCTAATTGCTATGAGAATTGATTCTGATAGAAGTTCTCAGTGTTTCCCATTTAAAAACAGAATAGGATATCTGATAACTTTTCTGAGTAAAATTATGCCTGGGCATCATGTGATTTTTGATTCCCAGATTTCTTTAAAATCAAACCTTTGAAAACCGATACAGTCAATTTGGGCTTGACAGTTATCTCTCATGTCATAATAAAGTGAAAGCACAAAATTGAAATTAATTTTTGGTATTTTATATTCTCACACACATATATAGCATTTATATTTTGTTTAGTTTCTTTTCAACTTTTATTTGGGAGTACACGTGCAGGTTTGTTACATGGGTAAATTGCATGTGGCAGGGGTTTGGTGTACAGATAATACAGCATAGTATCTGGTAGGTAGTTTTTCAGTCCTCTTCCTTCTCTCACCCTCTGCTCTCAAGTAGGCCCCAGTGTTTGTTGTTCCCTTATTTGTGTTCATGTGTACTCAATGTTTAGCTCTCATTGATAAGTGAGAACATGCAGTATTTGTTTTTCTGTTCCTCTATCAATTTGCTTAGAATAATGGCCCCCAACTCCATCTGTGTTTCTGCAAAAGACATGACTTTGTTCCTTTCCATGACTGTGTAATATTCTGTGGTATATATATATATGTGTGTGTGTGTGTATAAATATATAAAATAATATATATATATATCATATTTTCTTTATCCACTCTACCGTTGATGAGAATCTAGGTTGATTTCATGTCTTTGCTATTGTGAATAGTGCTGTGATGAACATACAAATGCATGTGTCTTTATGGTAGAAGGATTTATATTCCTTTGAGCATATACCCAATGATGGCATTGCTGGGTTGAATGGTAATTCTGTTTTAAGTTCTCTGAGAAATCACCAAACTGCTCTCCACAATGACTGAACTAATTTAAATTCCCACTAGCACTACATGAGCATTCTCTTTTCTCCACAACTTTGCCAGCATCTATTTTTTTTTTTTTGCATTTTCATAATACCCATTCTAACTGGTGTCAGATGTAGTATCCAATTGTGGTTTTTATTTGCGTTTCCCTAATGACTAGTGATGGTGAACACTTTTTTAAATGCTTCTTGACTGTGTGTGTCTTATTGTGGAAAGTGTTCATGTCCTTTGCTCACTTTTTAATGGGGTTGTTTTGCTTGTTAATTGTTGATTTGTTAAAGTTCCTTATAGATGCTGGATATTAGGCCTTTGTTGGATGCATAGTTTGCAAATGTTCTCTCCCATTATTTAGATTGTCTGTTTACTTTGTTGACCGTTTCTTTTCCTATGCTTCTCAGTTTAAATAGGTTCCATTTGTCAATTTTTGTTTGTGTTGCATTTGCTTTTGAAGTCTTTGTCATGAAATCTTTGCCAAAGACAATATCCAGAATGGTATTTCCTAGCTTTTCTTCTCCTTGCAGTTTCTTTGTTTTGTTTTGTTTTACATTTATTTAAGTCTTTAATCCATCTTTTTTATTATTATTGTACTTTAAGTTCTAGGGTACATGTGTACAGTGTGCAGGTTTGTTACCTAGGTATACGTGTGCCATGTTGGTGTGCTGCACCCATCAACTTGTCATTTACATTACATATTTCTCCTAATGTTCTCCCTCCCCCAGCCCCACACCCCCGACAGGCCCCAGTGTGTGATGTTCTCCGCCCTGTGTCCAAGTATTCTCATTGTTCAATTCCCACCTATAAGTGAGAACATGCGGGGTTTGGTTTTCTGTCCTTGTGATACTTTGCTTAGAATGATGGTTTCCAGCATCATCCATGTCCCTGTAAAGGACATGAACTCATCCTTTTTTATGGCTGCATAGAATTCCATAATACATATATGCTACATTTTCTTAATCGAGTCTATCATTGATGGACATTTGGGTTGGTTCCAACCAACTATTCACTATTGTGAAGTGTGCCACAATAAACATACATGTGCATGTGTCTTTATAGTAGCATGATTTATACTCCTTTCGGTATATATGCAGTAATGGGATTGCTGGGTCAAATGGTATTTCTAGTTTTAGATCCTTGAGGAATTGCCACACTGTCTTCCACAATGATCGATCTAATTTACACTCCCACCAGCAGTGTAAAAGCGTTCCTGTTTCTTCACATCCTCTCCAGAATCTGTTGATTCCTGACTTTTTAATGATGGCCATTCTAAGTGGTGTGAGATGGTATCTCATTGTGGTTTTGATTTGCATTTCTCTGATGACCAGTGATGATGAGCATTTTTTCATGTGTCTGTTGGCTGCATAAATGTCTTTTGAGAACTGTCTGTTCATATCCTTTGCCCACTCTTTCATGGTGTTGTTTTTTTCTTGTAAATTTGTTTAAGTTCTTTGTAAATTCTGGATATTAGCCCTTTGTCAGATGGGTAGATTGCAAAAATTTTCTCCCATTCTGTAGGTTGCCTGTTCACTCTGATGATAGTTTCTTTGGCTGTGCAGAAGTTCTTTAGTTTAATTAGATCCCATTTGTCTATTGTGGCTTTTGTTACCGTTGCATTTGGTGTTTTAGTCATGAAGTCCTTGCCCATGCCTATGTCCCGAATAGTCTTGCCTAGGTTTTCTTCTAGGGTTTTTATGGTTTTAGGTCTTACATTTAAGTTTTTAATCCATCTTAAATTAATTTTTGTATAAGGTGTAAGGAAGGGATCCAGTTTCAGCATTCTACATATGGCTAGCCAGTTTTCCCAGCACCATCTATTAAATAGGGAATCCTTTCCTCATTTCTTGTTATTATCAGGTTTGTCAAAGATCAGATGGTTGTAGATATGTGGTGTTATTTCTGAGGCCTCTGTTCTGTTCTATTGGTCTATATCTCTGTTTTGGTACCAATACAACGTTGTTTTGGTTACTGTAGCCTTGCAGTGTAGTTTGAAGTCAGGTAGCATCATGCCTCCAGCTTTTGTTCTTTTTGCTTAGGATTGTCTTGGCTATGTGGGCTCTTTTTTGGTTCCATATGAACTTTAAAGTAGATCTTTCCAATTCTGTGAAGAAACTCATTGGTAGCTTGATGGGGATGGCATTGAAGCTATAAATTACTGTGGGCAGTATGGCCATTTTCACAATATTGATCCTTCCTATCCATGAGCATGGAATGTCCTTCCATTTGTTTGTGTCCTCTTTTATTTCATTGAGCAGGTTTGTAGTTCTCCTGAAGAGGTCCTTCACATCCCTTGTAAGTTGGATTCCTAGGTATTTTATTCTCTTTGTAACAGTTGTGAATGGGAGTTCACTCATGATTTGGCTCTCTGATTGTCTGTTGTTGGTGTGTAGGAATGCTTGTGATTTTTTCACATTGATTTTGTATCCTGAGACTTTGCTGAATTTGCTTATCAGCTTAAGGGGATTTTGAGCTGAGACAATGGGGTTTTCTAATTATACAATCATGTCATCTGCGAACAGGAACAATTTGACTTCCTCTTTTCCTAATTGAATACCCTTTACTTCTTTCTCTTGCCTGATTGCCCTAGCCAAAACTTCCAACATTTAATCCATCTTGAGTTGATTTTAGTATATCGTGAAAGAAGGCGTCCATTTTCAGTCTTCTGCATGTGCCCAGCCAGTTATATCAGCACCATTTATTGAATAGGGAGTCTTTTCCCGATTGTTGATTATTGTTGACTTTGTCAAAGATTAGGTGGTTGTAGGTGTGTGACTTTCTTTCTGGGCTCTCTATTTTGTTTCATTGAACTTTGAGTCTATTTTTATATCAGTACCATCCTTTTTTAATTACTGTAGCCTTATAGTATAGTTTGAAGTGGGGTAATGTGATGCCTCCAGTTTGGCTCTTTTTGCTTAAGACTGCTTTGGCTATTTGGGCTCTTGTTTGGTCCCAAATCAATTTTAGAATAGTTTTTTTTCTAGTTCTGTGAAGAATGTCATAGGTAGTTTGTTAGGAATAACGTTGAATTTGTAAATTGCTTAGGTTAGTATGGCCATTTTAACAATATTAATCTTTTTGTCCATAAGCATGGAATCACGTTTACATTTTGAAGTTGCAAACTGTATTTCAGTTTCTTTCTAAAATTTTAAAATGAATATGTGAGTATTATCAAAAATAAAACTATTCTAATATATGGCAATAGAAACTTAATAAACTATTTTCCCTGTCATACCATCCTTTGTTCTCTGAGACTCCCAAGTTATCTTTATAGTTTGCATATCATAATCTTTTCTTTTAGTTCTTATAGTCATATAAAATATATTAGCATCGATGATATACTCTTGAATTTGTAAAGTGTTATATCATACCTTCTGATATTACTTTCAATATAATGCAATTTTTAATATTACATATGACTGAACAATAGGGTGTCTTGGAAAAACTAATTTCTGTTAATGTTGTTGCAGTTTCATTTAATCAAAACTATTTTGACCCAAAAATAAATTTATCCTTCATGTATTCTATCTGTCTCTTTTTTCCTCAGTCTCAGACTAAATGCACAGACACAAACACTGCCAGCCCAAGGCTTTAGAAATGTTCATTCTCTGAACACACCCTGTTCTCATATAGAGGACTAAAAACAAAAACAAAAGCAAAAACAGTATAACAATACAAATGTGGGCAACCTTGTTTTGAACAAGCACATATTTTTCCTTTAATGATGTTCCTTAAACAAAACAGCTAGCAGAAATTTGATTTGCCATGTATAATGTCACATTTAATGTAAACATCAAATAAAATACCAAAATTTTTACTGGAGGGAGAAGAAAAAACATAGCAAAATATTTTTAAAAGGCTTCTCCTGATGACACAGACAGAAATGTTTATGGTTACAGTTTAGAAAGCCAAGAGGTGAGAATAAATTTGCCACCATCTCCCCTTATCCCAGCATAAGAAAAATATCAGCCACAAATCAAAAGAAGGAAGGCCAATTGGATGTCACCACACAATTTCCAGACACTGATTTCTGCTATGTTGATGCAGTGTTGCTTTGGAGGGTTTTTATAGATCCTCTAGTACCTAACCCATGAAAACATAATTTGTACTCTCTGAGCTTCGTCAGGGAAGCGAGATATTTTCTAAGGAAAAATGGGGAATGTATACTGAAAATGAGAGGAAATTCCTCTTGAGTAAGGATGACAGACAAAATTCAGATGTTCAGTTCAATTTAAATTTTAAATATCAATTGTAATGTATGTCCCAAGTATTATGTGTGACACATATATACAAAAAAAAAAAAAAAAATCTGCTGTTTATCTGAAATTCAAATGAAATTAGATGCGTATTTTGTATCTCTTAAATTTAGCAACCCATTCCTGGGGAGTTTTTTTCTGTGGTTTTATTTCTTCTCTTTTGCCATATATTTCTGACAAAATAACATCACATAAGTGTGTCTTGTTCACAGAATTTCTGACACCAATCTCCTTCTGCTCAGCTTGTCAGTGCCTTATTCTTTTCTAATTTTCTTGTTCCCTGTCTGAATTGCCCTATACCTTTCACATGGGCTCTTCTTCCAGGCTTCCATTTTCCTCCTCACATTGTGTCAGCTTCGCAGTTTCTTCTCTGCTGCCTGCTTGTGTGTCCCAACCCAGACACTGTTGTTGCTGCTCCTAACAGCAATGCCCTCCTGCATACTACATATGAGAGACTGCACTTGAGAACTGCTTTCTAGCTCTTTCATTTCCTGTGGCCTTTCCTCATCCTTCGGATCTGTAGCCCAGGATCATGAAGGAAAGTGACCTTCTCTACTGAATCTGTTACAATTAATGAACCAATACTGTTACATGATCATTAACTAATGTTCACCGTTTACATTAGCCTTCACTCTTAGTGATGTACAGTTCCACGGGTTTTGGCTAAACGCACAATTTCATGCATCCACTGTTAAAATATCATAACAAATAGTTTCAGTGTCCTAAAAATGCCCTGTATACCACCTACACATCCATTTCTCTTTCCCCAGGACTTCTCACAGTTGCTGACATGTTTACTATCTCCATACTTTTGCCTTTTCCATAATGTCACATAGTTGGAAACACAGTACATAGAGGTTTCAGACTGTATTCTCCTACCAGTATACACTTAGGTTCTGTGTATGTCTTCAGGTGGCTTGATAGCTCATTTCTTTTAGGAGCTAAATATTTCTCCATTGTATGGATGTGTGATTCACCTATTGAAGGGCATGTTGACTGCTTTCAGTTTGGGGCAGTTATAAAAAGAATGTGTTGCAAAAGCTTGTGGGCAGGTTTTAGTGTGGACTGAGTTTTCAACTGGGAGAGTGATTACTATATTATACGACAATCATGTTAGTTTTGGAATACATTGCTAACTGTCTTCAAAAAAATTTCTACAATTTTGCATTTATACTAGCATTGATAAAAAATTGTTGTTGCTTCACACCCTTGCCAGTATATAGTGTTGTCAGTGATTTGAATTTTTAGCATTTAATTGGTGGTTATTGTTATTTCATTGTTCTTTTGACTTGTACTTCCCTCATGGCGTATGATGGTGTATGATAATAAATATCTTTTGATGTTCTTATTTGCCATTTATATAACATTTATTTGGTTAAATATCTATTTGTCTTTTTAAATAGGGTTGTTTATTTCTTATTTGTGAGTTTTTTTAATGGGTTGTTTATTTCTTATTTGTGACTTTTTAAAAAATTGGTTATCTCTTATTTTTGAGTTTTAGAGTTTTTTTATATTTTCATAACAAGTCCTTTATCAAATACATGTTTTGCAAGTATTTTCTCCATGTATGTGGCTTGGATTTTCATTCTCTTAACAATGTCTTTTGCCAAGCGACATTTTTAATTTTAATGAACTCCTACTAATAATTATTTTTTTCCCATGGGTTGTGTTTTGGTGTCATACTTCTAAAAGTAATTGCCATACCCAAGGACACCTAGAATTATCTTCTGTTATCTCTAGGAGTTTTATAGCTTTACCTTTAGGTCTGTGATGTGTTTTGTGTTAATTTCTTTGAAGGATGTAAGGTTTGTGTACAAATTCATTTTTTTTTTTTTTCTGCACGTACATGTTCAGTTGTTCTAGCATCATTTGTTGAAAAAACTATTCTTTCTTTTTTGAATTTTTTTTGCTGTTTTATCAAAAATTAGTTGACTATATTTACATGTGTCTAGTATAAGACTCTCCTTTCTGTTCCATTGATGTATTTATCTGTTCTTTTTTTCCAGTACCACACTGTCTTAATTGTTGTAGCTTTATAGTAAGTCTTGAAAACCAGTAGTGTTAGTCTCACAACTTTGTTCTTCTGTATTGTGTTGGCTACTGTGGGTCTTTTGGCTTTCCACATAAAATTTAGAATCCGTTTGTTGATACCTGCAAGAATACTTGCTGTAATTTTTATTGGGATTGCATTGATTCTATAGAACAAGTGGGAAGAATTTAATCTTGATAATATGGAGACTTGCTGTTCATGACCATGCAATATCTCTCCATTTATTTCGATCAACTTTGATTTATTTCATCAGAATTTTATAGTTTTCCTCAGATAGATTTTGAAAAAATTTTGTTACATTTATCCTTATTTTGTTTTCATTTTCAAATTCTTATTGTCCTTTGCTACTATATAGAAAAGTAAATGACTTTTGTTTATTAACCTTGTATTCTGCGTCTTTACAATAATTACTTATTAGTTCCAGGAAGGTTTTCTTCCTGATTCTTTCAGTTTTTTACATATAAAATTATATCATCTTGTGAACAGAGATGATTGTATTTCTTTCTTCCCAATCTATATGCCATTTGTTTGCCTTCTTGTCTTATTGTGTTAGCTAGAACTTCTAGTATTATATTGAATGAATTTGGTGAGATAGGAGATACTTGCTTTATTCCCAATATCAGGGGAAAGCATCTAGTTTCTCAGCATTAAGTGTTAATTAACTGTACATTTTTTTGTAAATAATCTTCATCAAGTAAATTCCCCTCTATTTCTGGTTTTCTGAGAGTTTTTATCCTGAATGACTGATGGATTTTGTCAAATGCTTTTTCTGCATCTCTTGATTCATGTGATTTTTTCTTATTTAGTCTGTTGGTGTGATTAATTACATTAATTGATTTTGGGGACATTGTTTAATCTACTCAGGCTATGGTATTAGTTTCAGCAGCCAAAGCACAGTAAGATATAAGATGTTTTCTGTGTTGAATGATATGGTTTGACTATGTGTCCCTTCCAAATCCTATGTCAAAGTGTGTTCTCTAGTGTTTAAGGTGGGACCAGGTTGGGGTTGTTTGAAACAGGGAGGCAGATCCCTCATGAAAGGCTTGGTGCCATTCTCTTGATGACGAGTGAGCTCTTGCTCTCAGAATACCTGAGATCTAGTTTTCTAAAGGTGTAAGACACCCCCTGCTCCAATTGCTTTCACTCCTACCATGTGACACCTGTTCCCCCTTAAGTTTTGCCATGACTGTAAACTCCCTGTGGCCTCCAAGAAGCAGACACTGGTGCTCTGCTTCCTGTATAGCCAACAGAACCATGAGTTAATTAAACCTCTTTTTCTTATGAATTACCCAAGCTTAGATATTTCTTTATAGGGACACAAGAATGGCCTACCTAATACACCCAGTTAATACTTCTCACAGAGATCTGTTGAGAAATTAAGTAATTAAGTTCAATCAGAGGAGTTGCTTAGAGGAGTCTTATTTAAAAACAGATATTTTAAAGACCCTGCTCTTACCATTTGGACAAATTTTAAAAAACGTACTAGAAATGGCAGTAGTTGAGGAATAGGATATGTTTGGATCCCAGATGCATTAGTTCTATCTTCTCTAGAGACTCCAGTTACTCTTTGCAATGACAAACTACAAAGATTCAGAAATTCCTAGGAAGGGATATAGAAATACACAGAATGAGAACCATAAAATTTCAACAACAGTGTTTTAAAAACTCAGATTATGATATATTTGTGATTCTAAAATTCCATTTTGTAAGTCATGATTAGCTCAAAAATATCAATCAGAATTAAAGAATAAAAGTATCAGAGTGCATGCACATAGTAAGAATAGTAAATATTATATATTACTTTTTTCTGTTGTCTCTGTATGTGTGTTTGGATTTACTGGATTTTAATGTATGACATTTTTCTTACTATGGGCTACAGTTTTGTATTGAATTATAGTTTATTGAACTAGACACAGGAAGGGAGACTGAAAAAGTCTCATACAAAATATAACATCACATTTATGTTTCTACTTCACTAATTACCCCAAAAACCTAGGAAAGAAGAAAAAAGTAGTTAATTTTAAATTCTTTACTTGGTTATTTTTATTTTCTAGGATATGCACCTATAAAACCAGTCACGTATTCTAGACTTTTTTATAACTCTTAGATTTATTACAAGTTCCTAAAATTAATGATTTTTTTCAAGAAAATTATTCATAGTTTAAACTAGACTATTGCTCAAAAATAAATAAAATTCAAGAAGATAAAATCTAAAATAAAATAAATACAGTGTCAAGACAAATGACAATGACAATTCTTTAAGTGTATTGTGTTTCAAAATACAACATTTTGTGGAAGGAACAGAAGTCTCTTACAAAATTGACTGTTTTTATTAAATGATAAACATAATGTTATATTATGTTAGCTCATGGTATATTTAGTAACTGTGTAACTTTTGATACTATATCAAGACTCTTTTTTCTTCTAGGGCCTTATATTTTTGGGCAATAGTTTACTTTGCTTAAAGTAAGAATAGAAGTCTTAATCCCATTACTGGGTATATACCTAAAGAAATATAAATCATTCTACTATAAAGACACATGCACACGTCTGTTTATTGCAGCACTATTTACAATAGCAAAGACACAGAACCAATCCAAATGCCCATCAGTGATAGACTGGATAAAGAAAATGTGGCACATACACACCATGGAATATGATTCAGCCATAGAAAGGAATGAGATCATGTCCTTTTCAGAGACATGGGTGAAGCTGGAAGCCATCATTCTCAGCAAACTAACACAGGCACAGAAAACCAAATACCGCATGTTGTCACTCATAAGTGGGAGTTGAACAATGAGAACACATGGACACAGAGAGTGGAACAACATACACCAGGGTCTGTTGGGGGTGGGAGTGAGGTGAGGGAACTTAGAAGATGAGTCAATAGGTGTAGCAAACCACTGCGGCACATATATACCTATGTAACAAACCTGCACGTTCTACACATGTCCCATTTTTTGTCTTAGAAGAAATAAAATCTTTTGTTGATGTTTTACAAAAAAAAAAGAAGAATCCAATTCCATTCACAAGAGCAAATTAATAGTAATAATAACATACTTAGGAATAAATGTAACCAAATACACAAATGACCTGTACAGCAAAAAGTATAAAATATTTGTGAGGGAAATTAAAGAAGACAAAGATAAATGGAAAGAAAGTTCATGTTCCTGGTTTAGAAGAATTAATGGTGGTAAAATGTCTATATTACCCAAAGCAATCTGTACATTCAATGCAATTCTTATGAAAATCTCATTGGTAATATTTGCAGAAATAGAAAAGAAAAATCTTAAAGTTTATGTGAAATCATGAAAGACCCCAAATAGCCAAAACAATGATGAGGAAGAAGAAGACAGCAGGGGGCATCACACTTTGTGAATTCAAAATATATTGCAAAGTTATACCCATCAAGGCAGAATAGTACCATCATAAAAACAGACATAGAGAAATGGAATAGAATAGAGAGTTCAGAAATAAAACTACATACCTATGGTCAGCTGATCTTTCACCAAGGTGCCACATATGTGAAAATGCAATTGAGAATGTATAGTCTCTTCAGTAAATGGTGTTGGGAAAACTAGATATTTACATTAAAAAGAACGAAATTTTACCCTATATCACACAATATACAATAATCAACTCAAAATGGATTAAAAACTAAATATAAGACTTGAAACTGTAAAATTAAGGGAAGAAAACCTAGAGAAAAAATTCCTTACCATTGATTTGGGCAATGATACTTTTGGATATAACACCCAAAACACAGGCAACAAATGCAAAAATAGACAAGTGGGACAGCACTAAAAAAAAAGCTTTTGCACAAATGAAAGAATCAACAGCCTCAAAAGGCAGCCTACTATTAAATGGGAGAATGTATTGGCATACCGTATATCTGATAAGGGGTTATCCTTCAAAATATATAATGAATTCAAACAACCTAAAGCCAAAAAAAAAAAATCAAACCAAATAACTTGATTAATAAATGGGCTAAAAGCCTTAATAGATATTTTTTCAAAAGAAGACACAGATAGTCAACAGTCATATAAAAGGTGTTTAATATCATTGGAGGGGAAATGGGGAGATGTTGGTCAGCAGGTACAAAGTTTTAGTTAGACAGAATAAATAAGTTCTAGAGTTCTACTGTATAGTATAGTGACTATAGTTAATAATATTGTATTATATACTGGAAAAATGGTAAGAGTATATCTTAAGTGTTCTCAACATAAAAATAACCATGTGAGGTAACAAATATACTATCAGGCAAGGCAAATCAAAATGATAATGAAATATCATATCACATTTATTAGAATGGCTATCAAAAATAGGAGACATAAGTGTTAGTGAAGATGTGGAGAAAAAGGAGCCTTTATATACTGTTGGTGGTAATGTAAATTGGTAAAGCCATTGTGTAAAACAGTATGAAATTTCCTCAATAATTAAAATTTGAACTACTATATGACTAGCAATCACATCTCTGGGTATATATCCAAAGGAAATGTAATCAGTATTCTGAAGAGACATCCATGCCCATTACAGCGTTATCCACAATAGTCAAGATATGAAATTGACTTAAATGTCCATCAATGGATGAATGGATAAAGAAAATATGGTATACATATACAGTGGATGAACCTAAGGAAATTATGGTAAATGAAATAAACCACTCAAAGAAAGACAAACACAGCACGACCTCATTTATATATGAAATCTAATAAAGTCAAACTCATAGAAACTGACAGTAGAATCATGGTTGCTAGACGCTGGAAGAAGAGGGGAAATGAAAAGAGGTGGTCAACTGGTATGAAGTTTCAGTTAGAGAGGATATATAAGTTCTGAAGATCTATTGCATAGCATGATGATGACAGTTAATAATAATGAATTATAAACTGAAAAATGCTAAGAGAGTAGATCTTAAATACTCTCAACATGAAAAAATATAACCCTGTGAAGTAATGAACATATTAATTAATTTTTTGTGGCAAACATTTGGCAATGTATATGTGTATCAAACATCACTTTTACATGATCAATATATGTGATTTTACATGTAAAGCTGGCTATAAAACAACAAAGGCAAACATTATCTTTCTTACATGTGAATTTTTTAAGCCAAATTTATCAAAGAGAGTAGAATGGTGATTTCTAGAGGTTGGGGTTAGAAA
The DNA here is from genome assembly GCF_037993035.2 of Macaca fascicularis. Lineage (NCBI taxonomy): Eukaryota > Metazoa > Chordata > Mammalia > Primates > Cercopithecidae > Macaca > Macaca fascicularis. Next base: position 55,994,661 of record NC_088391.1, on the reverse strand, counting down.
AAATAGAGACAAGTTGGTCAAAGAGTACAAAGTCTGGAATTTGTGGGATGAATAATTCTGGAGATCTAATGTGCAGCATGCTAACCATACTTAATTCTGTATTGTAAACTTGAAAGATGCTCAGAGAGTTGACCTTAAGTGTTTTCATCAAACACAAAAACACAAAAAGAAAATCTTAACTCTATAAGTTGATGAATACGTTAATTTACTTGATTGTGGTACTCTTTTCACTATATATATATATATATATATATATATATATATATATATATATCAAAATGTCACTTTGTGTACCTTAAATATGCACAAGTATTATTTGTCAAGTATACCTCATTAAATCTGGGGTGAAAATAGGAGGTAGAAATCCGGTATGATAAGGAATGACTGTAGACTTTCATAGTGAAACAAGTGGAGAAAAAGTGTTCTTTTTAAAAGATAAGATGATAAGGCTAATAATCGGGGGGGGGGGGGACATATACTTTTACTGTGACATAATGAGGAAGATGAATTTTGTTCTCTGTCTTCTACACACATGCACATTTGTAGACATATATATCTGCATGTATATAATATTGACACTATATATATAGAGAGGGACTAAATAGCAGATGGCATACAAAGTTTCAAAAATATATAAATATGTGTGTTGGGTGGGGATGAGGGGAGTGCCAATTACTCCCAGCAGAAACAGCAAACTATGCCTTCCAGAGTACATTTGAATAAAATTCCAGAACAATAAATTCATACAAATGGGCTATCTTGATCTTCATAATAAAGAAAAAGATGAGCTTGTTTTCTGAAATAATAAGTTTTTGATCCTGAGCTTCCAGATACAGCAACTAAAAGCACAGAACATATAGTTAAATCAAAGTTCAGATAAATAAAATACACACACATATATTATATATTATATTATATACATTATATTATATGTGTGTGTATGTAATATAATATATAATATATTATATATTATGTAATATAAAAATATATATTTTGTATTATGCATATTCAGTATATAAGTTACACTTACACTTGTACTTTTAAAAATGTTATTTATTTGAATTCAGAATTAACTGGGATGTCCTTTATTTACCAGGAAATTCAAATCCACTTCTGTCCCTAAAACATAAATGTTTTGAATACTTTTACTGACAAGAATATTAGAATTAACCTGATTTTAATGAAGTTATTAATCATATTCCTTAGGGAAACATTGAAAGTGAACTTGAGGGATTTTTGTTTGTGTGTTTGTTTTTAATATGGTCTATCTTTGCAAGTGACTTTTGCTTTCAATGTTTAATAACCTAAAATAAAGTAGAAGATAAAACACACTCTTTAGTTCATATCATATTTGAAATTGGCAAAAGTAGTTTAGTATAATTATTAAAGTACTGTACTTAACATTTTTAAACAATAAAAAAAGATTTAATGTTTGTGGAGCAGAGATTAGTTAAAAGGAACATTTAGAAAAGATAGAACTGACAGAGGAAATAGTTATCAGATTAGAGGTCCGAATCATGATAAAGAAAATATAAAAAGCAAAAGATTAAAGAATGGAAGTTGGATTAGGAATTGGTTAGGGATTGGGGTATAATTTTCCTTAAATCATAAGTATAACAGTCGAGTAGTTACTATGTCCACGGTCGCTTCAGGGTTTTTACCTATATGATAAATTTTATGAAATAGTGATAAAAGAAAGACTATAGCAAAATCAGGATCATGAGCAATTTTTATTGAAAATAGAAACTCTTGAAGAATGCTGGAAGATGCATCTTTCAGAAGTTTGTAAATAATAAAAAATGGTATAAATTTAGTGAGGGCAGGTTGTTGAATAAGAAAAACTGGTGAGAATGTGTAAGGAAAAAGTTATTGAGTAATTGAAAATGTCTCTATTTTTTGTCTTAGGAATACCAGGAGCAACAATATTGAATGTTCAGGTAAAAGTGGTATTTCACTTTAGCTATAAGTAAAAGTTTGTGTAAATAAAAATTTGAGAATATTGAGAAAAGTGTAGATAAGCACTGTGTAAGGTATAAAAGAATGAAATAGGTACAATATTACTAAATAAAGCAGAAGTCATTAAAAGACAGCTACAGCAGGATTTTATTGACTGGAGAACATTTTTCTGAGTCACGATTGTGTATCACAGTAAAAAAGTAAAAAATAATCCAAAGCAGAGGCATGTCACATCAAATATTGGAAAAGATATTGCTCATAAAACTTTCAACCTATTTCAAGGAGTCAATGATAAATTTCTTGTTTGGCCAGTCCTGGTGTGCTTATGTTTTTGACTATGCCTGTGTAGTACGAAGATCTCTGACACTTATTAAAAAATGAACTCTGGGCCTTCTAAAATGATTTTCTACCCTTTAATAAAACTGGAATTAATTTAAACAGTCTTTGAAAAATATATGTTAGGAATAATTGACAACCCAAATAAGAGTGGAGCTCTGACTTAACCAGCAGTTTACTTGAAAGTTACCAAATAATGTTATTGCACTGAAAGGTCGATATAAATTACCAATGTGATAGGACTGCTATAAAAACCAATGGTATTTGAGATATTATTAGAAGTAAAATATCCAGAAAGATTGAGTGTACCACTGCCAGTGTACTGTCCCAGAAAACTTTATTTTAAATATTATTTTCAACTCTACATTCAACATTTGTACAGGGTTATTGCCTAAATGCAAGTCAAGGATAGGGTGATCAGGGTAATGTGGTGATATAAAGGATTTTAGAAAGGAACATACATGGGTGGTATAGAAAGTATATTTCCTCTGCCATGATAGGATTCAAAGCAATCAGAAATGTCCCTTGTCAGATTCCACAAAAACAGTGCCAGCAAACGGCTCCATGAAAGATTTGTGTCACTCTGTGAGATAAATTCAGACATCACAAAGCAGTTTCTCAGAAAGCTTCTTTTAAGTTTTTATCTGAGGACATTTCCCTTTTCACCATCGGCCTCAATGCCCTCTCGAATATCCCATTGCAGATTCCACGAAAACAGTGTTAGCAAACTGCTTAATGAAAGAATGGTGTAACTCTGTGAGATGAAGTCACACATCACAAAGCAGTTTCTCCGAATGCTTCTCTCCAGGTCTTATCTGAAGATACTTCCTTTTTCACCATAACACTCAATGCACTCAGAATATCCCATTGCCAATTCCATGAAAACAGTGTTAGTAATCTGCTCCATGAAAAAGACAGTGTTACATTGTGAGATGAATACACACATCACAAAGCGATTTCTCAGAAAACTTCTTTCTAGTTTTTATCTGAGGATACTTCCTTTTTTGCCATGGGCTTCCTTGCAATCCAAACTATCCCTTCTCAGATTCCACAGAAGCAGTGTTAACAAACTGCTCCATAAACAGAATGGTGAAAATCTGTGCAGTGAATTCATACATCATGAAGCAGTTTCTCAGAACACTTCTTTCTAGTTTTCATCTGAGGATATTTCCTTTGTCTCTATAAGCTTCAAAGTGATCCAAAATATCCCTTCTCAGATTCCACAAAAACAGTCCTAGCAGGCTGCTCCATGAAAGACTAGTGTAACTCTGAAAGCTGAATTCACACATCACAAAGCAGTTTCTCAGAAGACTTCTTTCTTTTTTTTTTTTCTTTTTTTTTTTTTTTTTTTGAGACGGAGTCTCGCTCTGTCGCCCAGGCTGGAGTGCAGTGGCGCGATCTCGGCTCACTGCAAGCTCCGCCTCCCGGGTTCACGCCATTCTCCTGCCTCAGCCTCCGGAGTAGCTGGGACTACAGGCGCCCACAACCGCGCCCGGCTAATTTTTTTGTATTTTTAGTAGAGACGGGGTTTCACCATGGTCTCGATCTCCTGACCTTGTGATCCGCCCGCCTCGGCCTCCCAAAGTGCTGGGATTACAGGCGTGAGCCACCGCGCACGGCCAGAAGACTTCTTTCTAGTTTTTCCCTGAGGATATTTGCTTTGTCACGAGAGGATTCAAAGTGATCAGAAATGTCATTTCCCGGAATCCACAGAAGTAGAGCTAACAAACTGCTCCGGTTAACATTGGTGTAACTCTATGAGATGAATCCACATATCACAAACCAGTTTCTCAGAAAGATTCTTTCATGTTTTTATCTGAGGACATTTCCTTTTTCACAATCGGCCTCATTCCCTTCCCAAAAGTCCCATTGCAGACTCCATGAGAATAGTGATAGCAAACTGCACAATGAAAGGATGATGTAAATTTGTGAGGTGAATGCACACATCACATGGAAATTTCTCCGATGGCTTCTCTCCAGTTTTTATTTGAGGATATTTCCTTTTTCACCATGGGCTTCAATGTAATCTAAAGTGTACATTCTCAGATTCCACAGAAGAAGTGCTAATAAACTGCTCCATGTACAGAAAGGTGTAAATCTGTGAGGTGAATTCACACATCACAAAGCAGTTTCTCAGAAAGCTTCTTTCTAGCTTTTATATGAGGATATTTCCATTTTCACCATTGGCCTAAAAGCCATCCACTATGTCCCTTCTCAGATTCCACAAAATCAGTGCTAGCAAGCTGTGCCATGAAAGAATGGTGGAACTCTGAGGGATGAATTCACACATCACAAAGCACTTTCTCAGGAAGCTTGTTTCCAGTTTTTATCTGAGGATATTTCCCTTGCCATGATAGGATTCAAAGCGATCAGAAATGTCCCTTGTCAGATTTCACAAAAACCAGTGCCAGCAAAGGGCTCCATGAAAGATTTGTGTGACTCTGTGAGATGAATTCACACATCACAAAGCAGTTTCTCAGAAAGCTTCTTTTAAGTTTTTATCTGCAGACATTTCCCTTTTCACCGTCGGCCTCAATGCCCTCCCAAATATTCCATTGCAGATTCCACGAAATTAGTGTTAGCAAACTGCTCAATGAAAGAATGGTGTAACTCTGTGAGACGGACTCACACATCACAAAGCAGTTTCTCAGAAAGCTTCTTTTAAGTTTTTATCTGAGGACATTTCCTTTTTCACCATCAGTCTCAATGCCCTCCTGAATATCCCATGGCAGATTCCACGAAAATAGTGTTAGCAAACTGCTCAATGAAAGAATGCTGTAACTCTGTGACATGAACTCACACATCACAAAGGAGTTTCTCCAAAGGCTTCTCGCCGGTTTTTACCTGAGGATATTTCCTTTCTCACCATTGCACTTAATGTACTCGCAATATTCCATTAAGATTAAACGAAAACGGTGTTAGTAAACTGCTCCATGAGATGAACAGTGTAACTCTGTGAGATGAATTCACACATCACTCAGCAGTTTCTCACAAAACTTCTTTCTAGTTTTTATCTGAGGATATTTCCTATGTCACCATAGGCTTCAAAGAGATCCAAAATATCCCTTCTCAGATTCTACTAAAACAGTGCTACCAAACTGCTCCAGGAAAGAGTAATGTAACTCTGTGAGATGAGTTCAAACATCACAAAGCACTTTCTTGGGAAGCTCTTTTCCAGTTTTTATCTGAGGATATTTCCTTTGCCACGATAGGATTCAAAGCAATCAGAAATGTCCCTTGTCAGATTCCACAAAAACAGTGCTAGCAAACAGCTCCATGAAAGATTTGTGTCACTCTGTGAGATGAATTCAGACATCACAAAGTAGTTTCTCAGAAAGCTTCTTTTAAGTTTTTATCTGAGGACGTTTCCTTTTTCACCATTGGCCTCAATGCCCTCCCAAATATCCCATTGCAGATTCCACAAAAATACTGTTAGCAAACTGTGAAAGAATGGTGTAACTCTGTGAGATGAATTCACACATCACAGAGTAGTTTCTCCGAATGCTTATCTCCAGGTCTTATCTGAGGATATTTCCTTTTTCACCATAACACTCAATGTGCTCAGCATATCCCATTGCTGATTCAACTAAAACAGTGTTAGTAATCTGCTCCATGAACAGGATGGTGCTACATGGTGAGATGAATACACACATCGCAAAGCAGTTTGTCAGAAGGATTCTTTCTAGTTTTTATTTGAGGATATTTCCTTTGTAACCAGAGGCTTCAAAGCACTTTAAAATAACCCTTCTCAGATTCCACAAAATCAGTGCTAGCAAGCTGCTCCATGAAAGAGTAGTGTAACTGTGGGATGAATTCACACATCACAAAGCAGTTTCTCTGAAAGCTTCTTTTCAACTTTTATCTGACAATGTTTCCTTTTTCACCATGGTCTTCAATGCAATCCAAGGTATCACTTCTCAGATTCCACAGAAGCAGTGCTAACAAATTACTCCATGAGCAGAATGCTGTAACTCTCTGAGATGAATTCACACATCACAAAGCAGTTTCTCTGAACGTTTCTCTCCAGGTCTTCTCTGAGGATATTTCCTTTTTCACCATAACATTCAATGCACTTGGAATATCCCATCGCCAATTCCATTGAAAACAGTGTTAGTAATCTGCTCCATGAAAAGGACGGTATTACATTGTGAGATGAATACACACATCACAAAGCAGTTTCTGAGAAAGCTTCTTTCTAGTTTTTATCTCAGGATATTTCCTTTGTCACCATAGGCTTCAAAGCAATCAAAACTGTCCCTTCTCAGAATCCACAAAATCAGTGCTGGCAAGCTGCTCCATGAAAGAGTAGTGTAACCCTGTGAGATGAATTCACACATCACAAAGTATTTTCTCTGAAAGCTTCTCTCCAGTTCTTATCTGACGATATTTCCTTTTTCACCATAACACTCAATGCCCTCGGAATATCCCATTGCCATTTCAATTAGAACAGTGTTACTAATCTGCTCCATGAAAAGGACGGTGTTACATTGTGAGATGAATACACACATCACAAAACAGTTTCTCAGAAAACTTCCTTGTAGTTTTTCTCTGAGGATATTTCCTTGGTCACCATAGCTTCAAAGCGATCCAAAATATCCCTTCTCATTCCTCAACTTCAGTGCTTGCAAGCTGCTATTTGAAAGAGTAGTATAACTCAGTGAGATGAATTCACACATCATAAAGGAGTTTCTCAGAAAGCTTCTTTTCAACTTTTATCTGAGGATACTTCCTTTTTCACCATGGTCTTCAATGCAATCCAAAATATCACTTCTCAGATTCCCAGAAGCACTGCTAAGAAATTCCTCCATGAACAGAATGGTGTAACTCTGTGAGATGAATTCACATCTACCACGCAATTTCTCAGAAAGCCTCTTTCTAGTTTTTGTCTGAGGATACTTTTTTTTTTCACCATGGGCTTCCTTGCAATCCAAACTATCCCTTCACAGATTCCACAGAAGCAGTGTTAACAAACTGCTCCATGAACAGAATGGTGTAAATCTGTGAGGTGAATTCACACATCACAGAGCAGTTTCTCAGAAAGCTTCTTTCTAGTTTTTATCTGAGGATTTTTCCTTTCTCTGTATAGGCTTCAAAGCGATCCAAAATATCCCTTCTCAGATTCCACAAAAACAGTGATAGCAGGCTGCTCCGTGAAAGACTAGTGTAACTCTGAGAGATGAATTCACACATCACAAACCAGTTTCTCAGAAATCTTCTTTCTAGTTGTTCTCTGAGGATATTTCCTTTGTCAAGATAGGATTCAAAGCGATCAGAAATGTCACTCCCAATCCGCAGAAACAGAGCTAACAAACTGCTCCAGATGACATTGGTGTAACTCTGTGAGATGAATTCACACATCACAAAGCAGTTTCTCAGAAAGCTTCTTTCACGTTTTTATCTGAGGACATTTCCTTTTTCACCATTGGCCTCAATGGCCTCCCGTATGTCCCATTGCAGATTCCACGAGAATCGTGTTAGCAAACTGCTCAAAGAAAGTATGATGTAACTCTGTGAGGTGAATTCACACATCACAAAGAATTTTCTCCAAAGGCGTCTCTCCAGTTTTATTTTTTTATTTTTTATTTTTTTTATACTTTAAGTTCTAGGGTACATGTGCACAATGTGCAGGTTTGTTACATATGTATACTTGTGCCATGTTGGTGTCCTGCATCCATCAACCCGTCAGTACCCATCAACTCATCATTTACATCAGGTATAACTCCCAATGCCTTCCCTCCCACCTCCCCTTAATAGGCCCTGATGTGTGATATTCCCCTTCCAGAGTCCAAGTGATCTCATTGTTCAATTCCCACCTATGAGTAAGAACATGTGATGTTTGGTTTTCTGTTCTTCTGATAGTTTGCTGAGAATGATGGTTTCCAGCTGCATCCATGTCCCTACAAAGGACACGAACTCATCCTTTTTTTATGGCTGCAGAGTATTCCATGGTGTATATGTGCCAAATTTTCTTAATCCAGTCTGTCACTGATAGACATTTGGGTTGATTCCAAGTTTTTGCTATTGATAATAGTGCAATAAACATACGTGTGCATGTGTCTTTATAGCAGCATGATATATACTCCTTTGTTTATATACCCAGTAATGGGATGGCTGGATCATATGGTGTTTCTAGTTCTAGATCCTTGAGGAATCGCCATACTGTTTTCCATTGGTTGAACCAGTTTACAATCCCACTAACAGTGTAAAAGTGTTCCTATTTCTCCACATCCTCTCCAGCACCTGTGGTTTCCTGACTTTTTAATGATTGCCACTCTAACTGGTGTGAGATGGTATCTCATTGTGGTTTTGATTTGCATTTCTCTGATGGCAAGTGATGACAAGCACTTTTTCATGTGTCTGTTGGCTGTATGCATGTCTTCTTTTGAGAAATGTCTGTTTATATACTTTGTCCACTTTTTGATGGGGTTGTTTGGTTTTTTCTTGTAAATTTGTTTGAGTTCTTTGTCAGTTCTGGATATTAGCCTGTTGTCAGATGAGTAGATTGCAAAAATTTTCTCCCATTCTCTAGGTTGCCTGTTCACTCTGATAGTAGTTTCTTTTGCTGTGCAGAAGCTCTTTAGTTTAATCAGATCTCATTTGTCAATTTTGGCTTTTGTTGCTGTTGCTTTTGGAGTTTTAGACATGAAGTCCTTGCCCATGCCTATGTTCTGAATGGTATTACCTGGGTTTTCTTCTAGGCTTTTTATGGTTTTAGCTCTAACATTTAAGTCTCTAATCCATCTTGAATTAATTTTCATATAAGGAGTAAGGAAAGGATCCAGTTTCGGCTTTCTACTTATGGCTAGCCAATTTTCCCAGCACCATTTATTAAATAGGGAATCCTTTCCCCATTTCTTGTTTCTCTCAGGTTTGTCAAAGATCAGATGGCTGTAGATGTGTGGTATTATGTCTGAGACCTCTGTTCTGTTCCATTGGTCTATATCTCTGTTTTCGTACCAGTACCATGCTGTTTTGGTTACTGTAGCCTTGCAGTGTAGTTTGAAGTCAGGTAGTGTGATGCCTCCAGCTTTATTCTTTTGACTTAGGATTGTCTTGGCAATGTGGCCTCTTGTTTGGTTCCATATGAACTTTAAAGTAGTTTTTTCCAATTCTGTGAAGAAAGTCATTGGTAGCTTGATGGGAATGGCATTGAATCTATAAATTACCTTGGGCAATATGGCCATTTTCACGATATTGATTCTTCCTATCCATGAGCATGGTATGTTCTTCCATTTGTTTGTGTCCTGTTTTATTTCACTGAGCAGTGGTTTGTAGTTCTCCTTGAAGAGGTCCTTTACGTCCCTTATAGTTGGATTCCTAGGTATTTTATTCTCTTTGAAGCAATTCATGAATTGGCTCTCTGTTTATCTCTTACGGGTGTATAAGAATGCTTGTGATTTTTGCACATTAACTTTGTATCCTGAGACTTTGCAGAAGTTGCTTATCAGCTTAAGGAGATTTTGGGCTGAGATGATGGGGTTTTCTAAATATACAATCATGTCATCTGTAAACAGGGACAATTTGACTTCTTCTTTTCCTAACTGAATACCCTTGATTTCTTTCTCTTGCCTGATTGCCCAAGCCAGAACTTCCAACACTATGTTGAATAGGAGTGGTGAGAGAGGGCATCCCTGTCTTGTGCCAGTTTTCAAAGGGAATGCTTCCAGTTTTGCCCATTCAGTATGATATTGGCTGTGGGTTTGTCATAAATAGCTCTTATTATTTTGAGATATGTTCCATCAATACCGAATTTATTGAGCGTTTTTAGCATGAAGGGCTGTTGAATTTTGTCAAAGGCCTTTTCTGCATCTATTGAGATAATCATGTGGTTCTTGTCTTTGGTTCTGTTTATATGCTGGATTATGTTTATTGATTTGTGTATGTTGAACCAGCCTTGCATCCCAGGGATGAAGCCCACTTGATCATGGTGGATAAGCTTTTTGATGTGCTGCTGGATTCGGTTTGCCAGTATTTTATTGAGGATTTTTGCATTGATGTTCATCAGGGATATTGGTCTAAAATTCTCTTTTTTTGTTGTGTCTCTGCCAGGCTTTGGTATCAGGATGATGTTGGCCTCATAAAATGAGTTAGGGAGGATTCCCTCTTTTTCTATTGATTGGAATAGTTTCAGAAGGAATGGTACCAGCTCCTCCTTGTACCTCTGGATTCAGCTGTGAATCCATCTGGTCCTGGACTTTTTTTGATTGGTAGGCTCTTAATTATTGCCTCAATTTCAGAGCCTGCTATTGGTCTATTCAGGGATTCAACTTCTTCCTGCTTTAGTCTTGGAAGAGTGTAAGTGTCCAGGAAATTATCCACTTCTTCTAGATTTTCTAGTTTCTTTGCGTAGAGGTGTTTATAGTATTCTCTGATGGTAGTTTGTAGTTCTGTGGGGTCGGTGGTGATATCCCCTTTATCATTTTTTATTGTGTCTATTTGATTCTTCTCTCTTTTCTTCTTTATTAGTCTTGCTAACGGTCTGTCAATTTTGTTGATCTTTTCAAAAAACCAACTCCTGGATTCATTGATTTTTTGGAGGGTTTTTTGTGTCTCTATCTCCTTCAGTTCTGCTCTGATCTTAGTTATTTCTTGCCTTCTGCTAGCTTTTGAATGTGTTTGCTCTTGCTTCTCTAGTTCCTTTAATTGTGATATTAGAGTGTCATTTTTAGATCTTTCCAGCTTTCTCTTGTGGGCATTTAGTGCTATAAATTTCCGTCTACACACTGCTTTAAATGTGTCCCAAAGATTCCGGTATGCTGAATATTGTTCTCATTGGTTTCAAAGAACATCTTTATTTTTGCCTTCATTTCATTATGTACCCGTTAGTCCTGTACCCAGGAGCAGGTTGTTCAGTTTCCATGTAGTTGAGTGGTTTTGATTGATTTTCTTAGCAATCAGAAATGTCACTTCTCAGAATCCACAGAAGCAGAGCTAACAAACTGCTGCAGATAACATTGGTGTAACTCTGTGAGATGAATTCACACATCACAAGGAAATTTCTCCGAAGTCTTTTCTCCAGTTTTTACTTGAGGATATTTCCTTTTTCAACATGGGCATCAAAGCAATCTAAACTACTACTTCTCAGATTCCACAGAAGTAGTACTAATAAGCTGCTCCATGAACAGAATGGTGTAAATGTGTGAGCTGAATTCACACAACACAGAGCAGTTTCTCAGAAAGCTTCTTTCTAGCTTTTATATGAGGATATTTCTCTTTTCACCAGAGGCTTCAAAGCAATCCAAAATTTCCATTCTCAGATTCCACAAAATCAGTGCTAGCAAACTGCTCCATGAAAGAGTGGTGTGACTCTGAGGGATGAATTCACATATTACAAAGCACTTTCTCAGAAAGCTTGTTTCCAGTTGTTATCTGAGGACATTTCCTTTGCCACGATAGGATTCAAAGCGATCAGAAATGTCACTTGTCAGATCTCACAAAAAAAGTGCTAGCAGTGGGCTCCATAAAATATTTGTGTATCTCTGTGAGATGAATTCACTTATCCAAAGCAGTTTCTTGGAAAGCTTCTTTTAAGTTTTTATCTGAGGACATTTCCTTTTTCACCATCAACCTCAATGCCCTCCCGAATATCCCGTTGCAGATTCCACGAAATTGGTATTAGCAAACTGCTCAACGAAAGAATAGTGTAACTCTGTGAGATGAGTTCAAACATCACAAAGGAGTTTCTCAGAAAGCTCCTTTCTAATTTGTATCTGAGGGTACTTCCTTTTTCATCATGGGCTTCCTTGCAATCCTAACTATCCCTTCTCAGATTCTACAGAAGCAGCATTAAGAAACTGCTCCATGAAAAGAATGGTGTAAATTCTCTGAGGTGAATTCACATATCACACAGCAGTTTCTCAAACAGCTTCTTTTTATTTATTATCTGAGGATATATCCTTTGTCTCTGTAGGCTTCATCACGATCCAAATTATCCCTTCACTGATTCCACAGAAACAGTGCAAGCAGGCTGCTCCATGAAAGAGTAGTGTACCTCTGAAAGATGAATTCACCAATCACAAAGCAGTTTCTCAGAAAGCTTCTTTTTAGGTTTTCTATGAGGATACGTGTCTCCGAACGCTTCACTTCAGTTCTTATCTGAGGATATTTCCTATTTCATTGTAACAATGCACTCGGAATAGCCCAGTGCCGATTTCAGGAGAACAGGGTTTGTAATCCGATACAGGAAAAGGACAGTGTTACATTGTGAGATGAATACACACACGACAAAGTAGCTTCTCAGAAAGCTTCTTTGTAGTTTTTATCTGAGAATATTTCCTTTGTCATGAGAGGATTCAACGCCATCAGAAATCCCACTTCTCAGAAACCACAGGACCACAGGTAACAAACTGTTTCGGATAAGATTGGTGTAACTCGGTGAGATGAATTCACACATCACAAAGCAGTTTCTCAGAAAGCTTCTTTCACGTTTCTATCTGAGGACATTTCCTTTTTCACAATCGGCCTCAATGCCCTCACGAAATTCCAATTGCAGATTCCATGAGAAGAGTGTCAGCAAACTTCACAATGAAAGAATGATGTAGTGCTGTCAGGGGAATTCACACATCACAAGGAAATTACTCCGAAGTCTTCTTTCCAGTTTTCATTAGAGGATATTTCCTTTTTCACCATGGGCTTCAATGTAATCTAAATTATCCATTCTCAGAATCCACAGAAGTGCTAATAAACTGCTCCATGTACAGAAAACTGTAAATCTGTGAGGTGAATTCAACATCGCAAAGCAGTTTCTCAGAAAGCTTCTTTCTAGCTTTTCCTTGAGGATATTTCCATTTTCACCGTTGGCCTACAAGCCATCCAATATGTTCCTTCTCAAATTACACGAAATCAGTGCTAGCAAGCTGCGCCATGAAAGAGTGGTGGAACTCTGAGGGATGAATTCACACATCACAAAGCACTTTCTCAGGAAGCTTGTTTCCAGTTTTTATCTGAGGATATTTCCTTTGCCACGGTAGGATTCAAAGCAATCATAAATGTCCCTTGTCAGATTACACAAAAAACAGTGCTAGCAAAGGGCTCCATGAAAGATTTGTGTGACTCTGTGAGATGAATTCACACATGACAAAGCAATTTCTCAGGAAGATTCTCTTAAGTTTTTATCTGAGGACATTTCCCTTTTCACCATCGTCCTCAATGACCTCCCAAATATCCCATTGCAGATTTCACGAAAATAGTGTTAGCAAACTGCTCAATGAAAGGATGGTTTCACTGTTGTGGAGATTAATTCACACAGCACATAGCAGTTTCTCTGAACGCTCATCTCCATTTCTTATCTGTGGACATTTCATTTTTCACCATAACACTCAAAATGCTCCAAATCTCCCATTGCCAATTCCATGAAAACAGTGTTGGTAATCTGTTGTATAAAAAGGACGGTGTTACATTGTGAGATGAATACACACATAGTAAAGCAGTTTCTCAGAATGTTTTTTTCTACTTTTTATATCAGGATACTTCCTTAGTCACCATAGGCTGCAAAGTGATCCAAAATATCCCTTCTCAAATTTCACAAAATCAGTGCTAGCAAGTTGCTCCATGAAAGAGTAGTGTAACTCTGTGAGACGAATTCACACAACACCAAGCAGTTTCTCAGAAAGCCTCTTTTCAAATTTTATCTGAGGATATTTGTTTTTTCACCATGGGCTTCAATACAATCAAAAGAATCACTACTGAGATACCACAGAAGCAGTGCTAACAAACTGCTCCATGAACAGAATGATGTAATTCAATGAGATGAATTCACACACGACATAGCAGTTTCTCAGAAACCTTCTTTCTAGTTTTTATCTGAGGATATTGCCTTTGTCATCATAGGCTTCAAACTGATCTAAAACATCCCATCTCAGATTTCAGAGAAGCAGTGCTAACAAATTGCTCCATGAAGAGAATGGTGTAACTCTGTGCGATGAATTCACACATCACAAACAAGCTTCTCAGAAAGCTTCTGGCTACTTTTTATTGGAGGATATTGCCTTTGTCACCACAGGATTCAAACCGATCGAAAATATCCCTCCTCGGATTCCACAGAAGAAGCGCTAACAAACGGCTCCATGTAACTCTGTGAGATGAATTCACACATCATGAAGAAGTTTCTCAGAAAGTTTCTTTCACGTTTCTATCTGAGGACATTTCCTTTTTCACAATCGGCCTCAATGCCCTCCCGAAACTCTCATTGCAGGTTCCATGAGAATAGTGTCAGCAAACTGCACAATGAAAGAATGATGTAATGCTGTGAGGGGAATTCACATGTCACAAAGAAATTTCTCGGAAGGGTTCTCTCTAGTTTTATTTAGAGGATATTTCCTTTTTCACAATGGCTTCAATGCAATCTAAAGTATCCATTCTCAGATTCCATGGAAGAAGTGCTAATAAACAGCTCCATGTACAGAAAGGTGTAAATCTGTGAGGTGAATTCACATATGACAGCAATTTCTCAGAAAGAGTATTTGTAGCTTTTATATGAGGATATATCCATTTTCACCATTAGCCAAAAACCGATAAAATATGGCTCTTCTCAGATTCCACGAAATCAGTGCTAGCAAGTTGGGCCATGAAGGAGTGGTGGAACACTGAGGGATGAATTCACACATCACGAAGCAATTTCTCAGAAAGCTTGTTTCCGGTATTTATCTGAGGATATTTCCTTTGCCACGATAGGATTCAAAGCGATCAGAAATGCCCCTTGTCAGATTCCAGAGAAACCAGTGCCAACAAAGGGCTCCATGAAAGATTTGTGTGACTCTGTGAGATGAACTCACACACCACCAAGCAGTTTCTCAGAAAGCCACTTTTAAGTTTTTATCTGAGGACATTTCCCTTTTCAACGTCGGCCTCAATGCCCTCCTAAATATCCCATTGCAGATTCCACGAAATTAGTGTTAGCAAACTGCTCAATGAAAGAATGATGTAACTCTGTGAGATGAATTCACACATCACGAAGCAGGTTCTCAGAAAGCTTCTTTCTCATTTTTATCTGAGGATATTGCCTTTGTCACAATTGGTACACAAGGCGATCAGAAATGTCACTTCTCCGAATTCACAGAAGCACAGGTAATAAATTATTTCGGATACCATGGGTGTAACTCTGTGAGGTGAATTTACACATCACAAAGCAGTTTCTCAGAAAGCTTGTTTCACGTTTCTATCTGAGGACATTTCTTTTTTCACCATTGGCCTCAATGCCCTCCCAAAACTTCCATTGCAGATTCCACGAGAACAGTGTCAGCAAACTTCACAATGAAAGAATAATGTAGTGCAGTGAGGGGAATTCACATGTCACAAAGAAATTACTCCGAAGGCTTCTCTCCAGTTTTCATTGGAGGATATTTCCTTTTTCACCATGGCCTTCAATGTCATCTGAACTCTCCATTCTCATATTCCACAGAAGAAGTGCTAATAAACTGCTCCTTGTACACAATGGTGGAAACCTGTGAGGTGAATTCACACATCACAAAGCAGTTTCTCAGAAATCTTCTTTCTAGCTTTTCCATAAGGATATTACCATTTTCACCGTTGGCCTACAAGCCATCTAACATGTTCCTTCTCAGATGCCACGAAATCAGTGCTAGCAAGCTGCGCCATGAAAGAGTGATGGAACTCTGAGGGATGAATTCACACATCACAAAGCACTTTCTCAGAAAGCTTGTTTCCAGTTTTTATCTGAGGATATTTCCCCTACCACGATGGGATTCGAAGCGATCAGAAATGTTCCTTGTCAGATTCCACAGAAACCAGTGCCAGCAAAGGGCAACATGAAAGATTTGTGTGACTCTGTGAGATGAATTCACACATAACCAAGCAGTCTCTCAGAAAGCTTCTTTCTCGTTTTTATCTGATTACATTTCCCTTTTCACCGTCAGCCTCAATGCCCCCAAAATATCCCTTTGCAGATTCCACGAAATTACTGTTAGCAATCTGCTCAATGAAAGAATGGTGGAACTCTGTGAGATGAATTCACACATCACAAAGCAGTTTCTCTGAACGATTATCTCCAGGTCTTCTCTGAGGATATTTCCTTTTTCACCAAAACACTTAAAGTGCTGGGAATATCCCATTGCCGATTCCATGAAAACAGTGTTGGTGATCTGATCGATGGAAAGGACGGTGTTACATTGGGAGATGAATACACACATCATAATGCAGTTTCTCAGAAAGCTTCTTTCTACTTTTTATCTGAGGATGTTGCCTTTGTCACCGTAGGCTTCAAACCCATGGAAAATATCCCTTCTCAGATACCACAGAAGCAGTGCTAACAAACTGCTCCATGAAGAGAATGCTTTAACTCTGTGTGGTAAATTCACACATCACAAAGCAGTTTCTCAGTAAGCTTCTTTCTAGCTTTTCTATTAAGATATTTTCCATTTTCACCATTGGCCTAAAAGCCATCCAATATGTCCCTTCTCAGATTCCACGAAATCAGTGCTAGCAAGCTGCGCCATGAAAGAGTAGTGGAACTCTGAGGGATGAATTCACACATCACAAAGCACTTTCTCAGGAAGCTTGTATCCAGTTTTTATCTGAGGATATTTCCCCTGCCACAATAGGATTCCAAGCGATCAGCAATGTCCCTTGTCAGATTCCACAGAAACCAGTGCCAGCAAAGCGCTCCATGAAAGATTTGTGTGACTCTGTGAGATGAATTCACACATCACCAAGCAGTTTCTCAGAAAGCTTCTTTTTCGTTTCTATCTGAGGGAATTTCCCTTTTCACCGTCGGCCTCAATGCCCTCCCAAATATCCCATTGCAGATGCCACGAAATTAGTGTTGGCAGTCTGCTCAATGAAAGAATGGTGTAACTCTGTGAGATGAATTTGCAAATCACAAAACATTTTCTCCGAACGCTTATCTCCAGGTCTTCTCTGAGAATATTTCCTTTTTCACCATAACACTCAAAGTGCTCCTAATATCCCATTGATGATTCCATGAAAACACTGTTGGTGATCTACTCCATTGAAAGGACAGTGTTAGGTTGGGAGACGGAACACACATCATAATGCAGTTTCTCAGAAACTTCTTTCCGGTTTCTATCTGTGGATATTTCCTTTGTCAGCACAGGCTGCCATGGGATCCAAAATATCCCTTCTCAGATTCCAGGAAATCAGTGCTAGCAAGCTGCTCCTTGAAAGACAAGTGTGATACTGTGAGACGAATTCACACAACACCAAACAGGTTCCGAGAAAGCTTCTTTTCATATTTTATCTGAGGATATTTACATTTTCACCATGGGCTTCAGTACAATCCAAAGTATCGCTACTGAGATTCCACAGAAGGAGGGCAAACAAACTCCTCCATGAAAAGAATGGTGTAGCACAGTGAGACGAATTCACACATCACCAAGCAGTTTCTCAGAAGCTTCTTTCTACTTTTTATCTGAGGATATTGCCTTTGTCACCATAGGCTTCAAACCCATGGAAAATATCCCTTCTCAGATACCACAGAAGCAGTGCTAACAAACTGCTCCATGAAGAGAATGCTGTAACTCTGTGAGGTGAATTCACACATCCAACGCAGTTTCTCAGAAAGCTTCTTTCTCGTTTTTATCTGAGGATATTGCCTTTGTCACAATTGGTACACAAGGCGATCAGAAATGTCACTTCTCAGAATTCACAGAGGCACAGGTAACAACCTGTTCCCCATACCATTGGTGTAACTCTGTGAGATGAATTCACACATCACAAAGCAGTTTCTCAGAAAGCTTCTTTCACGTTTCTATCTGAGGACATTTCATTTTTCACCATCGGCCTCAATGCCCTCCCGAAACTCCCATTGCAGATTCCACGAGAAGAGTGTCAGCAAACTTCACCATGAAAGAATGATGTAGTGCTGTCAGGGGAATTCACATGTCACGAAGAAATCACTCCGAAGGCTTCTCTCCAGTTTTCATTGGAGGATATTTCCTTTTTCACCATGGCCCTCAATGCCACCTGAACTCTCCATTCTCATATTCCACAGAAGAAGTGCTAATAAACTGCTACTTGTACACAATGGTGGAAATCTGTGAGGTGAATTCACACATTACAGAGAGGTTTCTCAGAAAGCTTCTTTCTAGCTTTTCTATTAGGATATTTCCATTTTCACCATTGGCCTACAAGCCATCCAATATGTCCCTTCTCAGATTCAACGAAATCTTTGCTAGCAAGCTTCGCCATGAAAGAGTGGTGGGTCTCTGAGGGATGAATTCACACATCACAAAGCACTTTCTCAGGAAGCTTGTTTTCAGTTTTTCTCTGAGGATATTTCCCCTGTCACGATAGGATTCCAAGCGATCAGAAATGTCCCTTGTCAGATTCCACAGAAACCAGTGCCAGCAAAGGGCTCCATGAAAGATTTGTGTGACTCTGAGATGAATTCACACATTACCAAGCAGTTTCTCAGAAAGCTTCTTTCTCGTTTTTATCTGAGGATATTGCCTTTGTCACAATTGATACACAAGGCGATCAGAAATGTCACTTCTCTGAATTCACAGAAGCACAGGTATCAAGCTATTCCGGATACCAAGGGTGTAACTCTGTGAGGTGAATTCACACATCACAAAGCAGTTTCTCAGAAAGCTTCTTTCACGTTTCTATCTGAGGACATTTTGTTTTTCACCATCGGCCTCAATGCCCTCCCGAAACTCCCATTGCAGATTCCATGAGAAGAGTGTCAGCAAACTTCACAATGAAAGAATATGTAGTGCTGTGAGGGGAATTCTCACGTCACAAAGAAATTACTCCGAAGGCTTCTCTCCAGTTTTCATTGGAGGATATTTCCTTTTTCACCATGGGCTTCAATGCCATCTGAACTCTCCATTCTCATATTCCACAGAAGAAGTGCTAATAAACTGCTCCTCGTACACAACAGTGGAAATCTGCGAGGTGACATACTTCCATTTTCACCGTTGGCCTAAAAGACATCCAATATGTCCATTCTCAGATTCCACGAAATCAGTGCTAGCAAGCTGGGCCAGGAAAGAGTGATGGAACTCTGAGGGATGAATTCACACATCACAAAGCACTATGACAGGTAGCTTGTTTCCAGTTTTTATGTAAGGATATTTCCCCTGCCACGATTGAATTCCAAGCTTTCAGAAATGTCCCGTGTCAGATTCCACAGAAACCAGTGCCAGCAAAGGGCTCCATGAAAGATTTGTGTGACTCTGTGAGATGAATTCACACATCACCAAGCAGTTTCTCAGAAAGCTTCTTTCACGTTTTTATCTGAGGACAATGCCGTTTTCACTGTCGGCCTCAGTGCCCTCAAAAAAATATCCCATTGCAGATTCCACGAAATTACTGTTAGCAATCTGCTCAATGAAAGAATGGTGGAACTCTGTGAGATGAATTCACACATCACAAAGCAGTTTCTCTGAACGATTATCTCCAGGTCTTCTCTGAGGATATTTCCTTTTTCACCAAAACACTCAAAGTGCTCCGAATATCCCATTGCCGATTCCATGAAAACAGTGTTGGTGATCAGCTCCATGGAAAGGACGGTGTTACATTGGGAGATGAATACACACATCATAATGCAGTTTCTCAGAAAGCTTCTTTCCGGTTTCTATCTGTGAATATTTCCTTTGTCAGCACAGGCTGCCATGGGATCCAAAATATCCCTTCTCAGATTCCAGGAAATCAGTGCCAGCAAGGTGATCCATGAAAGAGAAGTGTAACTCTCTGAGACAAATTCACACAACACCAAGCAGGTTCTGAGAAAGCTTCTTCTCAAATTTTATCTGAGGATACTTCCTTTTTCACCATTGGCTTCAGTACAATCCAAAGTATCGCTACTGAGATTCCACAGAAGGAGTGCAAACAAACTCCTCCATGAACAGAATGGTGTAACTCTGTGAGAAGAATACACACATCACCAAGCAGTTTCTCAGAAAGCATCTTTCTACTTTTTGCCTGAGGATGTTGCCTTTGTCACCATAGGCTTCAAACCCATCGAAAATATCCCTTCTCAGATACCACAGAAGCAGTGCTAACAAATTTCTCCATGAAGACAATGCTGTAACTCTGTGAGATGAATTCACACATCACAAAGCAGTTTCTCAGAAAGCTTCTTTCTCATTTTTATCTGAGGATATTGCCTTTGTCACAATTGGTACACAAGGCGATCAGAAATGTCACTTCTCAGAATTCACAGAGGCACAGGTAACAAACTCTTCCCCATACCATTGGTGTAACTCTGTGAGATGAATTCACACGTCACAAAGCAGTTTCTCAGAAAGATTCTTTCACGCTTCTATCTGAGGACATTTCGTTTTTCACCATCGGCCTCAATGCCCTCCCGAAACTTCCTTTGCAGATTCCACGAGAACAGTGTCAGCAAACTTCACAATGAAAGAATGATGTAGTGCTGTCAGGGGAATTCACATGTCACAAAGAAATCACTCCGAAGGCTTCTCTCCAGTTTTCATTGGATGATATTTCCTTTTTCACCATGGCCTTCAATGTCATCTGAACTCTCCATTCTCATATTCCACAGAAGAAGTGCTAATAAACTGCTCCTTGTACATAACGGTGGAAATCTGTGAGGTGAATTCACACATCACAGAGCAGTTTCTCAGGAAGCTTCTTTCTAGCTTTTCCATGAGGATATTACCATTTTCACCATTGGCCTACACGCCATGCAATATGTTCCTTCTCAGATTCAACGAAATCTTTGCTAGCAAGCTTCGCCATGAAAGAGTGATGGAACTCTGAGGGATGAATTCACACATCACAAAGCACTTTCTCAGGAGGCTTGTTTCCAGTTTTTATCTGAGGATATTTCCCCTACCACGATAGGATTCCAAGCGATCAGAAATGTTCCTTGTCAGATTCCACAGAAACCAGTGCCAGCAAAGGGCTCCATAAAAGATTTGTGTGACTCTGTGAGATGAATTCACACAATCACCAAGCAGTTTCTCAGAAAGATTCTTTCTCGTTTTTATCTGAGGACATTTCCCTTTTCACCGTTGGCCTCAATGCCCTCCCAAATATCCCATTGCAGATGCCATGAAATTAGTGTTAGCAATCTGCTCAATGAAAGAATGGTGGAACTCTGTGAGATGAATTCACACATCACAAAGAAGTTTCTTCGAACGTTTATCTCCAGGTCATATCTGAGGATATTTCCTTTTTCACCAAAACACTCAATGTGCTCCGAATATCCCATTGCCAATTCCATGAAAACAGTGTTGGTGATCTGCTCCATGGAAAGGACGGTGTTAAGTTGGGAGATGAATGCACACATCATAATGCAGTTTCTCAGAAAGCATCTTTCTGATTTTTATCTCTGGATATTTCCTTTGTCAGCACAGGCTGCAAGGGATCCAAAATATCCCTTCTCAGATTCCAGGTAATCAATACCAGCAAGCTGCTCCATGAAAGAGAAGTGTAACTCTCAGAGACAAATTCACACAACACCAAGCAGGTTCAGAGAAAACTTTCAAATTTTATCTGAGGATATTTCCTTTTTCACCATGGGCTTCAGTACAATCCAAAGTATCGCTACTGAGATTCCACAGAAGGAGGGCAAACAAACTCCTCCATGAACAGTATGGTGTAACACTGTGAGACGAATTCACACATCACCAAGCAGGTTTTCAGAACGCTTCTTTCTACTTTTTATCTGAGGATGTTGCCTTTGTCACCATAGGCTTCAAACCCATGGAAAATATCCCTTCTCAGATACCACAGAAGCAGTGCTAACAAACTGCTCCATGAAGAGAATGCTGTAACTCTGTGAGATGAATTCACACATCACAAAGCAGTTTCTCAGAAAGCTTCTTTCTCGTTTTTATCTCAGGATATTGCTTTTGTCACAATTGGTACACAAGGCGATCAGAAATGTCACATCTCCGAATTCACAGAAGCACAGGTAACAAATTGTTCTGGATACCATTGGTGTGACTCTGTGAGATGAATTCACACGTCACAAAGCAGTTTCTCAGAAAGATTCTTTCACGTTTCTATCTGAGGACATTTCGTTTTTCACCATCGGCCTCAATGCCCTCCCGAAACTCCCATTGCAGATTCCACGAGAACAGTGTCAGCAAACTTCACAATGAAATAATGATGTAGTGCTGTCAGGGGAATTCACACTTCACAAAGATATTACTCTGAAGGCTTCTCTCCAGTTTTCATTGGAGGATATTTCCTTTTTCACCATGGCCTTCAATGCCATCTGAACTCTCCATTCTCATATTCCACAGAAGAAGTGCTAATAAACTGCTCCTCGTACACAACGGTGGAAATCTGTGAGGTGAATTCACACATCACAAAGCAGTTTCTCAGAAAGCTTCTTTATAGCTTTTCCTTGAGGATATTTCCATTTTCACCGTTGGCCTAAAAGACATCCAATATGTTCCTTCTCAGATTCCATGAAATCAGTGCTAGCAAGCTGCGCCATGAAAGAGTGATGGAACTCTGAGGGATGAATTCACACATCATAAAGCACTTTCTCAGGAGGCTTGTTTCCAGTTTTTTTCTGAGGATATTTCCCCTATCACGATAGGATTCCAAGCGATCAGAAATGTTCCTTGTCAGATTCCACAGATACCAGTGCCAGCAAAGGGCTCCATGAAAGATTTGTGTGACTCTGTGAGATGAATTCACACAATCACCAAGCAGTTTCTCAGAAAGATTCTTTATCATTTTAATCTGAGGACATTTTCCTTTTCACCGTCGGCCCCAAATATCCCATTGCAGATGCCACGAAATTAGTGTTAGCAATCTGCTCAATGAAAGAATGGTGGAACTCTGTGAGATTAATTCACACATGACAAAGAAGTTTCTTCGAACGCTTATCTCCAGGTCTTCTCTGCGGATATTTCCTTTTTCACCATAATACTCAAAGTGCTCCGAATATCCCATTGCCGATTCCATGAAAACAGTGTTGGTGATCTGCTCCATGGAAAGAACGGTGTTACATTGGGAGATGAATACTCACATCATAATGCAGTTTCTCAGAAAGCTTCTTTCTGGTTTTTATCTCAGGATATTTCCTTTGTCAGCACAGGCTGCCATGGGATCCAAAATATCCCTTCTCAGATTCCAGGAAATCAGTGCCAGCAAGGTGATCCATGAAAGAGAAGTGAAACTCTCTGAGACGAATTCACACAACACCAAGCAGATTCTGAGAAAGCTCCTTCTCAAATTTTATCTGAGGATACTTCCTTTTTCACCATGGGCTTCAGTACAATCCAAAGTATCGCTACTGAGATTCCAGAGAAGGAGTGCAAACAAACTGCTCCATGAACAGAATGGTGTAACTCTGTGAGAAGAATACACACATCACCAAGCAGTTTCTCAGAAAGCATCTTTCTACTTTTTATCTGAGGATGTGGCCTTTGTCAACATAGGCTTCAAACCCATCGAAAATATCCCTTCTCAGATTCCACAGAAGTAGTGCTAACAAACTTCTCCATGAAGAGAATGGATTCACACATCACAAAGAAGTTTCTCTGTGAGATGAATTCACACATCACAAAGCAGTCTCTCAGAAAGCTTCTTTCTCATTTTTATCTGAGGATATTGCCTTTGTCACAATTGGTACACAAGGTGATCAGAAATGTCACTTCTCCGAATTCACAGGAGCAGAGGTAACAAACTGTTCCGGCAACCATGGGTGTAACACTGTGAGATGAATTCACACATCACAAAGCATTTTCTCAGAAAGCTTCTTTCACTTTTCTATCTGAGGACATTTCCTTTTTCACCATCGACCTCAATGCCCTCCTGAAACTCCCATTGCAGATTCCACGGGTTGAGTGACAGCAAACTTCACAATGAAAGAATGAAGTAGTGCTGTCAGGGGAATTCACACGTCACAAAGAAATACTCCGAAGGCTTCTCTCCAGTTTTCATTGGAGGATATTTCCTTTTTAACCATGGGCTTCAATGACATCTGAACTCTCCATTCTCATATTCCACAGAAGAAGTGCTAATAAACTGCTCCTTGTACACAACGGTGGAAATCTGTGAGGTGAATTCACACATCACAGAGCAGTTTCTCAGAAAGCCTCTTTCTACCTTTTCTATGAGGATATTTCCATTTTCACCATTGGCCTAAAAACCATCCAATATGTCCCTTCTCAGATTCCATGAAATCAGTGCTAGCAAGCTGCGCCATGAAAGAGTGGTGGAACTCTGAGGGATGAATTCACACATCACAAAGCACTTTCTCAGGAAGCTTGTTTCCAGTTTTTATCTGAGGATATTATCCCTGAAACGATAGGATTCCAAGCGATCAGAAATGTCCCTTGTCAGATTTCGCAGAAACCAGTGCCAGCAAAGGGCTCCATGAAAGATTTGTGTGACTCTGAGATGAATTCACACATAACCAAGCAGTTTCTAGGAAAGCTTCTTTCTCGTTTCTATCTGAGGACATTTCCCTTTTCACCGATGGCCTCAATGCCCTCCCTACAGAAGGAATGCAAACAAACTGCTCCACGTACAGAATGGTGTAACGCTGTGAGACGAATTCACACATCACCAAGCAGTTTCTCAGAAAACTTCTTTCTACTTTTTATCTGTGTATGTTGAGTTTGTCAACATAGGCTTCAAACCCATCGAAAATATCCCTTCTCAGATACCACAGAAGCAGTGCTAACAAACTGCTCCATGAAGAGAATGCTGTAATTCTGTTAGATGAATTCACACGTCACAAAGCATTTTCTCAGAAAGCTTCTGTCTCGTTTTATCTGAGGATATTTCCTTGGACACAATTGGAACACAAGTCGACCAGAAATGTCACTTCTCCAAAATCACAGAGGCACAGGTAACAAAGTGTTCCGGATACAATTGGTGTAACTCTGTGAGATGAATTCAAACATCACAAAGCAGTTTCTCAGAAAGCTTCTTTCACGTTTTTATCTGAGGACATTTCCCTTTTCACTGTCGGCCTCAATGCCCTCCCAATTATCCCATTGCAGATTCCACGAAATTAGTGTTAGCAATCTGCTCAATGAAAGAATGGTGGAACTCTGTGAGATTAATTCACACATCACAAAGCAGTTTCTCCGAACGCTTATCTCCAGGTCTTCTCTGAGAATATTTCCTTTTTCACCATAACACTCAAATTGCTCTGAATATCCCATTGCCGATTCCATGAAAACAGTGTTGGTGATCTGCTCCATGGAAAGGACAGTGTTATTTTGGGAGATGAATACACACATCAAAATGCGGTTTCTCAGAAAGCTTCTTTATGGTTTTTATCTCTGGATATTTCCTTTGCCAGCACAGGCTGCCAAGTGATACAAAGTATCCCTTCTCAGATTCCAGGAAATCAGTGCTAGCAAGCTGCTCCCTGAAAGAGAAGTGTAACTCTGTGAGGCGAATTCACACAACACCAAGAAGGTTCTGAGAAAGCTTCTTCTCAAATTTTATCCCAGGATATTTCCTTTTTCACCATGGGCTTCAGTACAATCCAAAGTATCACTACTGAGGTTCCATAGAAGGAGTGCAAACAAACAGCTCCTTGAACACAATGGAGTAACAATGTGAGACGAATTCACACAACACCAAGCAGTTTCTCAGAAAGCTAGTTTCTACTTTTTATCTGAAGAAATTTCCTTTGTCAAAGTCAGCTTCATTCGGTAAAGATATATCCCACTGCAGAATTCAACAAAACTGTGTTAGCAAACTGATCAATGAACAGAAAAGTGTAACTCTGTGAGTTGCATTCACACGTCACAATGCAGTATCTCAGAATGCTTCGTTTCTGTTTTATCTGAAGATATATCCTTTTTCACTGTAGCCGTCAATGCGCTCCCAAATATCACTTAGCAGATTCCATGAGAAGAGTGTTAGCAAATAGCTACATTAACAGAAAGGTGGAACTCTGTGAGATGAATGCACAAGTCACATAGAAGTTTCTCAGAACACTTCCTTTCAGTTTTTATCTGAAGATATTTCCTTTCTCACTGTAGCCCTCAGTGCTCCGAAATATCACTTTGCAGATTCCACGAGAAGAATGTTAACAAAAGCTACATGAACAGAAACGTGGAACTTTGTGACATGAATGCACAGGTCACATAGAAATGTCTCAGAAATCTTCTGTCTCTTCTTTATCTGGGGACATTTCCTTTGGCTGTATACTCCTCCAAGCAATCCGCAATATCGGTTCTCAGATTCAAGAATATGGACTAGCAAACAGCTCCATGAAAAACAGCTGTAACTCTGTGAGTTGAATTTACACATAACAAAGCATTTCTCAGAAAGCTTCTTTCTACTTTTTCTCTGAAGATATTCCTTTGTCACCATCAGCTTCATTGGGTCAAGAAATATCCCACTGAAGATTTCAAGAAAACTGTTAGTAAACTGATCAATGAACAGAAAAGTCTAACTCTGTAAGTTGCATTCACACGTCACAGTGCAGTTTCTCAAAATGCTTCTTTTCAGATTTTATCTGAAGATATTTCCTTTTTCACTGTAGCCCTCAATGTGCTCCGAAATATCACTTTGCAGATTCCACAACAAGAGTGTTAGCGAACAGCTACATTAACAGAAAGGTGGAACTCTGTGAGATGAATGCACGGGTAACGCAGAAGTTTCTCAGAATGCTTCCTTTCAGTTTTTATCTTAAGATATTCCCTTTTTCACTGTAGCCGTCAATGCACACCCAGATATCATTTAGCAGATTTCATGAGAAGAGTTTTAGCAAATAGCTACATGAACAGAAAGGTGGAACTCTGTGAGATGAATGCACAGGTAACACAGAGTTTGTCAGAATGCTTCCTTTCAGTTTTTATCTGAAGATATTTCCATAGTCACTGTAGCCCAAAATGCACTCCGAAATATCACTTTGCACATTCCATGAGAAGAGTGTTAGCAAACAGCTACATGAACACAATGGTGGAACTCTGTGAGATGAACTCAGAGAACAGAAAGACATGTCTCAGAAATCTTCTTTTTCGTTTTTATCTGCGAATATTTCCTTTGGCTGTATACTCCTCCAAGCGAATCGAAATATCGCTTCTCAGGTACAACCAAAACTGGAGTAGCAAACAGCTCTATGAAACACAGCTTAACTCAGTGAGTTGAATTCAAACATCACAAAGCAGTTTCTCAGAAACCTTTCTTGTACTGTTTATCTGAGGATATTTCCTTTGTCCCCGTAAGCTTCATTGGGTAAGGAAATATCCCACTGCAGATTTCAAGAAAACTGTGTTAGCAAACTGAGCAATGAACAGAAAAGTGTAACTCTATGAGATACATTAACACGTCACAATGCAGTTACTCAGAACGCTTTGTTTCAGTTTTTATCTGAAGATATTTGCTTTTAAACTGTAGCCATCAATGTGCTCCTGAATATCACTTAGAAGATTCCATGAGAATAGTGTTATCAAATAGCTACGTGAACAGAAAGGTGGAACTCTGTGAGATGAACTCAGAGATTAGAAAGACATTTCTCAGAAATCTTCTTTCTCGTTTTATCTGGGGATATTTCCTTTGGCTGTATACTCCTCCAAGCGATCCGAAATATCGGTTCCCAGTTTCAACCAAAACTGGACTAGTAAACAGCGATATGAAACACATCTGTAACTCAGTGAGTTGAATTCACACATCACAAAGCAGTTTCTCAGAGAGCTTCTTTCTACATTTTATCTGAGGATATTTCCTTTGTCACCGTAAGCTTCATTGGGTAAAGAAATCTCCCACTGCAGATTTCAAGAAAACTGTGTTAGCAAACTGATCAACGAAAAGAAAAGTGTAACTCTGTGAGTTATATTCACATGTCACAATGCAGTTTCTCAGAACGCTTCATTTCAGTTTTTATCTGAAGATATTTCGTTTTTCACTATAGCCGTCAATGCGCTCCCAAATATCTCTTAGCAGATTCCATGAGAAGAGTGTTAGCAAATAGCTACATGAACAAAAATGTGGAACTCTGTGAGATGAATGCACTAGTAACACAGAAGTTTCTCAGAACCCTTCGTTTAAGTTTTTATCTGAAGATAATTCCTTTGTAACTGTAGCCGTCAATGCGCTCCCAAATATCACTTTGCAGATTCCATGAGAAGAGTGTTACCAAATAGCTACATGAAGACAAAGGTGGAACTCTGTGAGATGAATGCAGGGGTCACATAGAAGTTTCTCAGAACGCTTCCTTTCTGTTTTTATCTGAAGATATTTTCTTTGTCACTGTAGCCCTCAATGCGCTCCGAAATAACACTTTGCAGATTCCACAAGAAGAGTGTTGGTAAACAGCTACATGGACAGAAAGGTGAACGCTGTGAGATGAACTCAGAGATCAGAAAGACATTTCTCAGAAATCTTCTTTCACGTTTTATCTGGGAATATTTCCTTTGGCTGTATACTCCTCCAAGCGATCCGAAATATCAGTTCTCAGATTCAACCAAAACTGGCCTAGCAAACAGCTCTATGAAACACAGCTGTAACTCAGTGAGTGGAATTCACACATCACAAAGCAGTTTCTCAGATAGCTTCTTTCTACTTTTTCTCTGAGGATATTTCCTTTGTCACCATAAGCTTCATTGGATAAAGATATATCCCACTGCAGATTTCAAGAAAACAGTTTTAGCAAACTGTACAATGAAGAGAAAAGTGTAACTCTGTGAGTTGCATTCACACGTCACAACGCAGTTTCTCAGAATGCTTCTTTTCAGTTTTTATCTGAAGATATTTCCTTTGTAACTGTATCCGTCAATGCGCTCCCAAATATCACTTAGCAGATTCCACGAGAAGAGTGTTAGTAAACAGCTACATGAACAGAAAGGTGGAACTCTGTGAGATGAACTCTGAGATCAGAAAGACATTTCTCAGATATCTTCTTTCTCGTTATTATTTAGGGTATTTCCTTTGGCTGTATACTCCTCCAAGCGTTCCGAAATATCGCTTCTCAGATTCAACCAAAACTGGAGTAGCAAACAGCTCTATGAAACACAGCTGTAACTCAGTGAGTTGAATTCACATATCAGAAAGCAGTTTCTCAGAGAGTGTCTTTCTACATTTTTTCTGTGGATATTTCCTTCTTCACCGTAAGCTTCATTGGGTAAAGAAATCTCCCACTGCAGATTTCAAGAAAACTGTGTTAGCAAACTGGTCAACGAAAAGAAAAGTGTAACTCTGTGAGATATATTCACACGTCACAATGCAGTTTCTCAGAATGCTTCATTTCAGTTTTTATCTGAAGATATTTCCTTTTTCACTTTTGCCGTAAATGCACTCCCAAATATCACTTAGCATATTCCATGAGAAGTGTGCTAGCCAATAGCTACATGAACAAAAATGTGGAACTCTGTGAGATGAATGCACTGGTAACACAGAAGTTTCTCAGAATGCTTCGTTTAAGTTTTTATCTGAAGATATTTCCTTTGTAACTGTATCCGTCAATGCGCTCCCAAATATCACTTAGCAGATTCCACGAGAAGA
This sequence comes from Macaca fascicularis, assembly GCF_037993035.2. Classification (NCBI taxonomy): domain Eukaryota; kingdom Metazoa; phylum Chordata; class Mammalia; order Primates; family Cercopithecidae; genus Macaca; species Macaca fascicularis. Next base: position 55,964,991 of record NC_088391.1, on the reverse strand, counting down.
GTGTTAGCGAACAGCTACATGAACAGAAAGGTGGAACTCTGTGAGATGAATTAACCAGTAACATAGAAGTTTCTCAGAACTCTTCCTTTCAGTTTTTATCCGAAGATATTTCCTTTGTCTCTGTAGCCCTCAATGCGCTCCAAAATATCACTTTGCAGATTCCACGAGAAGAGTGTTAGCAAACAGATAAATGGACAGAAAGGTGGAACTCTGTGAGATGAACTCAGAGATCAGAAAGACATTTCTCAGAACTCTTCTTTCTAGTGGTTAACTGGGGATATTCCCTTTGGCTATATACTCCTCCAAGTGATCCGAAATATCAGTTCTCAGATTCAAGCAAAACCGAACTATCAAACAGCTCTATGAAACACAGCTGTAACTCAGTGAGTGGAATTCACACATCACAAAGCAGTTTCTCAGAAAGCTTCTTTCTACTTTTTTTTTTTTTTTTTTTTTTTTTTTTTACTATACTTTAAGTTTAGGGTACATGTGCATAACGTACAGATTTGTTACATATGTATACTTGTGCCATGTTGGTGTGCTGCACCGATCAACTCGTCAGTACCCATCAACTCGTCATTTACATCAGGTATAACTCCCAAAGCAAACCCTCCCCCATCCCCCTGCCCCATTCCCCATGATAGGCCCCGGTGTGTGATGTTCCCCTTCCCAAGTCCAAGTGATCTCATTGTTCAGTTCCCACCTATGAGTGAGAACATGCGGTGTTTGGTTTTCTGTTCTTGTGATAGTTTGCTAAGATTGATGGTTTCTAGCTTCATCCATGTCCCTACAAAGGACACAAACTCATCCTTTTTGATGGCTGCATAGTATTCCATGGTGTATATGTGCCACATTTTCTTAATCCAGTCTGTCACTGATGGATATTTGGGTTGATTCCACGTCTTTGCTATTGTGAATAGTGCCGCAATGAACATACGTGTGCATGTGTCTTCATAGCAGCATGATTTATAATCCTTTGGCTATATACCCAGTAATGGGATGGCTGGGTCCTATGGTACATCTAGTTCTAGATCCTTGAGGAATCGCCATACTGTTTTCCATAATGGTTGAACTAGTTTACAATCCCACCAACAGTGTAAAAGTGTTCCTATTTCTCCACATCCTCTCCAGCACCTGTTGTTTCCTGACTTTTTAATGATCGCCATTCTAACTGGTGTGAGATGGTATCTCATAGTGGTTTTGATTTGCATTTCTCTGACGGCCAGTGATGGTGAGCATTTTTTCATGTGTCTGATGGCTGTGTGAATCTCTTCTTTTGAGAAATGTCTGTTCACATGCTTTGCCCACTTTTTAATGGGGCTATTTGTTTTTTTCTTGTAAATTTGTTTGAGTTCTTTGTAGGTTCTGTATATTAGTCCTTTGTCAGATGAGTAGATTGCAAAAATTTTCTCCCATTCTGTAGGTTGCCTGTTCACTCTGATGGTAGTTTCTTTTACTCTGCAGAAGCTCTTTAGTTTAATGAGATCCCATTTGTCAATTTTGGCTTTTGCTGCCGTTGCTTTTGGTGTTTTAGACATGAAGTCTTTGCCCATGCCTATGTCCTGAATGGTACTACCTAGGTTTTCGTCTAGGGTTTTTATGGTATTAGGTCTAACATTTAAGTCTCTAATCCATCTTGAATTAATTTTCGTATAAGGAGTAAGGAAAGGATCCAGTTTCAGCTTTCTACTTATGGCTAGCCAATTTTCCCAGCACCATTTATTAAATAGGGAATCCTTTCCCCATTTCTTGTATCTCTCACGTTTGTCAAAGATCAGATGGCTGTAGATGTGTGGTATTATTCCTGAGGACTCTGTTCTGTTCCATTGGTCTAGATCTCTGTTTTCTTACCCGTACCATGCTGTTTTGGTTACTGTACCCTTGTAGTATAGTTTGAAGTCAGGTAGCGTGATGCCTCCAGCTTTGTTCTTTTGACTTAGGATTGTCTTGGAGATGCAGGCTCTTGTTTGGTTCCATATAAACTTTAAAGCGGTTTTTTCCAATTCTGTGAAGAAACTCGTTGGTAGCTTGATGGGGATGGCATTGAATCTATAAATTACCTTGGGCAGTATGGCCATTTTCACGATATTGATTCTTCCTATCCATGAGTATGGTATGTTCTTCCATTTGTTTGTGTCCTGTTTTATTTCACTGAGCAGTGGATTGTAGTTCTCCTTGAAGAGGTCCTTTACATCCCTTGTAAGTTGGATTCCTAGGTATTTTATTCTCTTTGAAACAATTGTGAATGGAAGTTCATTCATGATTTGGCTCTCTGTTTCTCTGTTACTGGTGTATATGAAGGGTTGTGATTTTTGCACCTTAATTTTGTATCCTGAGACTTTGCTGAAATTGCTAATCAGCTTAAGGAGATTTTGGGCTGAGATGATGGAATTTTCTAAATATACAATCATGTCGTCTGCAAAGAGGGACAATTTGATTTCTTCTTTTCCTAACTGAATACCCTTTATTTCTTTCTCTTGCCTGATTGCCCTAGTCAGAACTTCCAACACTATGTTGATTAGGAGTGGTGAGAGAGGGCATCCCTGTCTTGTGCCAGTTTTCAAAGGGAATTTTTCCAGTTTTTGCCCATTCAATATGATATTGGCTGTGGGTTTGTCATAAATAGCTCTTATTATTTTAAGGTACGTTCCATCAATACCGAATTTATTGAGCGTTTTTAGCATGAAGGGCTGTTGAATTTTGTCAAAAGCCTTTTCTGCATCTATTGAGATAATCATGTGGTTCTTGTCTTTGGTTCTGTTTATATGCTGGATTATGTTTATTGATTTGCGAATGTTGAACCAGCCTTGCATCCCAGGGATGAAGCCCACTTGATCATGGTGGATAAGCTTTTTGATGTGTTGCTGAATCTGGTTTGCCAGTATTTTATTGAGGATTTTTGCATCGATGTTCATCAGGGATATTGGTCTAAAATTCTCTTTTTTTGTTGTGTCTCTGCCAGGCTTTGGTATCAGGATGATGTTAGCCTCATAAAATGAGTTAGGGAGAATTCCCTCTTTTTCTATTGATTGGAATAGTTTCAGAAGGAATGGTACCAGCTCCTCCTTGTACCTCTGGTAGAATTCAGCTGTGAATCCATCTTGTCCTGGACTTTTTTTGGTTGGTAGGCTATTAATTATTGCCTCAATTTCAGAGCCTGCTATTGGTCTATTCAGGGATTCAACTTCTTCCTGGTTTAGTCTTGGAAGAGTGTAACTGTCCAGGAAATTATCCATTTCTTCTAGGTTTTCTAGTTAATTTGCATAGAGGTGTTTATAGTATTCTCTGATAGTAGTTTGTATTTCTGTGGAGTTGGTGGTGATATCCCCTTTATTATTTTTTATTGCATCTATTTGATTCTTCTCTCTTTTCTTCTTTATTAGTCTTGCTAGTGGTCTATGAATTTTGTTGATCTTTCAAAAAACCAGCTCCTTGATTCATTGATTTTTTGGAGGGTTTTTTGTGTCTCTATCTCCTTCAGTTCTGCTCTGATCTCAGTTATTTCTTGCCTTCTGATAGCTTTTGAATGTGTTTGCTCTTGCTTCTCTAGTTCTTTAATTGTGATGTTAGAGTGTCAATTTTAGATCTTTCCTGCTTTCTCTTGTGGGCATTTAGTGCTATAAATTTCCGTCTACACACCGCTTTAAATGTGTCGCAGAGATTCTGGTATGTTGTATCTTTGTTCTCATTGGTTTCAAAGAACATCTTTTTTTTTTTTTTTTTTTTGTCTTTTGAGACGGAGTCTCGCTCTGTCGCCCAGGCTGGAGTGCAGTGGCGCGATCTCGGCTCACTGCAAGCTCTGCCTCCTGGGTTTACGCCATTCTCCTGCCTCAGCCTCCTGAGTAGCTGGGACTACAGGCGCCCGCCACCGCGCCCAGCTAATTTTTTGTATTTTTAGTAGAGACGGGGTTTCACCGTGGTCTCGATCTCCTGACCTTGTGATCCGCCCACCTCGGCCTCCCAAAGAGCTTGGATTACAGGCGTGAGCCACCACGCCCGGCCCAAAGAACATCTTTATTTCTGCCTTCATTTCGTTATGTACTCAGTAGTCATTCAGGAGCAGGTTGTTCAGTTTCCATGTAGTTGAGCGGTTTGGATTGAGTTTCTTAGTCCTGAGTTCTAGTTTGATTGCACTGTGGTCTGAGAGACAGTTTGTTATAGTTTCTGTTCTTGTACATTTGCTGAGGAGTGCTTCACTTCCAATTATGTGGTCAACTTTGGAATAAGTGTGATGTGGTGCTGAGAAGAATGTATATTCTTTTGATTTGGGGTGGAGAGTTCTATAGATGTCCATTAGGTCTGCTTGCTGCAGAGATGAGTTCAATTCCTGGATATCCTTGTTAACTTTCTGTCTCGTTGATCTGTCTTATGTTGACAGTGGAGTGTTGAAGTCTCCCATTATTATTGTATGGGAGTCTAAGTCTCTTTGTAAGTCTCTAAGGACTTGCTTTATGAATCTGGGTGCTCCTGTATTGGGTGCATATATATTTAGGATAGTTAGCTCTTCCTGTTGAATTGATCCTTTTACCATTATGTAATGGCCTTCTTTGTCTCTTTTGATCTTTGATGGTTTAAAGTCTGTTTTATCAGAGACTAGTATTGCAACCCCCGCTTTTTTTTGTTCTCCATTTGCTTGGTAAATCTTCCTCCATCCCTTTATTTTGAGCCTATGTATGTCTCCGCACGAGAGATGGGTCTCCTGAATACAGCAGACTGATGGGTCTTGACTCTTTATCCAGTTTGCCACTCTGTGTCTTTTAATTGGAGCATTTAGTCCATTTACATTTAAGGTTAATATTGTTATGTGTGAACTTGATCCTGCCATTATGATATTAACTGGTTATTTTGCTTGTTAGTTGATGCAGTTTCTTCCTAGCCTAAATGGTCTTACATTTTGGCATGTTTTTGCAATGGCTGGTACCAGTTGTTCCTTTCAATATTTAGTACTTCCTTCAGGGTCTCTTGTAAGGCAGGCCTAGTGGTGACAGAATCTCTAAGCATTTGCTAATCTGTAAAGGATTTTATTTCTCCTTCACTTATGAAACTTAGTTTGGCCGGATATGAAATTCTGGGTTTAAAATTCTTTTCTTTAAGAATGTTGAATATTGGCCCCCACTCTCTTCTGGCTTGGAGAGTTTCTGCCGAGAGATCTGCTGTTAGTCTGATGGGCTTCCCTTTGTGGGTAACCCGACCTTTCTCTCTGGCTGCCCTTAAGATTTTTTCCTTCATTTCAACTTTGGTGAATCTGGCAATTCTGTGTCTTGGAGTTGCTCTTCTCGAGGAGTATCTTTGTGGCGTTCTCTGTATTTCCTGGATTTGAATGTTGGCCTGCCATACTAGGTTAGGGGAAGTTCTCCTGGATGATATCCTGAAGAGTGTTTTCCAACTTGGTTCCATTTTCCCCCTCACTTTCAGGCACCCCAATCAGACGTAGATTTGGTCTTTTTACATAATCCCATACTTCTTGCAGGCTTTGTTCATTTCTTTTTCTTCTTTTTTCTTTTGGTTTCTCTTCTCACTTCATTTCATTCATTTGATCCTCAATCACTGATACTCTTTCTTCCAGTTGATCAAGTCGGTTACAGAAGCTTGTGCATTTGTCACGTATTTCTCGTGTCATGGTTTTCATCTCTTTCATTTCGTTTATGACCTTCTCTGCATTAATTACTCTAGCCATCAATTCTTCCACTTTTTTTTCAAGATTTTTAGTTTCTCTGCACTGGGTACGTAATTCCTCCTTTAGCTCTGAGAAGTTTGATGGACTGAAGCCTTCTTCTCGCATCTCGTCAAAGTCATTCTCTGTCAAGCTTTGATCCGTTGCTGATGATTAGCTGCTCTCCTTTGCCAGGGGAGATGTGCTCTTATTTTTTGAATTTCCAGATTTTCTGCCCTGCTTTTTCCTCATCTTTGTGGTTTTATCTACCTCTGGTCTCTGATGATGATGGTGATGTACTGATGGTGTTTTGGTGTAGGTGTCCATCCTGTTTGATAGTTTTCCTTCTAACAGTCAGGACCCTCAGCTGTAGGTCTGTTGGAGATTGCTTGAGGTCCACTCCAGTCCCTGTTTGCCTGGGTGTCAGCAGCAGAGGCTGCGGAAAATAGAATATTGCTGAACAGTGAGTGTACCTGTCTGATTCTTGCTTTGGAGTCTTCCTCTCAGGGGTGTGCTCCACCCTGTGAGGTATGGGGTGTCAGACTGCCCCTAGTGGGGGATGTCTCCCAGTTAGGCTACTCAGGGGTCAGGGACCCACTTGAGCAGGCAGTCTGTCCCTTCTCAGAACTCAGCATCCGTGTTGGGAGATCCACTGCACTCTTCAAAGCTGTCAGACAGAGTCGTTTGCGTCTGCAGAGGTTTCTGCTGCTTTTGTTGTTTACTGTGCCCTGTCCCCAGAGGTGTAGTCTCTAGAGACAGGCAGGTTTCCTTGAGCTCCTGTGAGCTCCACCCAGTTCGAGCTTCCCAGCGGCTTTGTTTACCTACTTAAGCCTCAGCAATGGCAGGTGCCCCTCCCCCAGCCTCGCTGCTGCCTTGCCAGTAGATCACAGACTGCTGTGCTAGCAATGAGGAAGGCTCTGTGGGCGTGGGACCCTCCCGGCCAGGTGTGGGATATAATCTCCAGGTGTGCCTGTTTGCTTAAAGCGCAGTATTGGGGTGGGAGTTACCCGATTACCAGGTGATGTGTGTCTCAGTTCCCCTGACTAGGAAAAGGGATTCCCTTTCACCTTACACTTCCCAGGTGAGGCGATGCCTCGCCATGCTTCAGCTCTCACTGGTCGTGCTGCAGCAGCTGACCAGCACCGATTGTCTGGCACTCCCTAGTGAGATGAACCCAGTACATCAGTTGAAAATGCAGAAATCACCAGTCTTCTGTATCGGTCACGCAGGGAGTTGGAGACTGGAGCTGTTCCTATTCGGCCATCACGCTCCGCCACCTCTTTCTACTTTTTATCTGAGGGTATTTCATTTGTTACCATAAGCTTCATTGTGTAAAGAAATATCACCTGCAGATTTCAACAAAACTTTGTTAGCAAACTGATCAATGAACACAAAAGTGTAACTCTGTGAGTTACATTCACACGTCACAATGCAGTTTTTCAGAACGCTTCTTTTCAGTTTTTATCACAAGATATTTCCTCTTTCACTGTAGCCATCAATGCGCACCCAAATATCACTTAGCAGATTCCATGAGAAGAGTGTTAGCAAATAGCTACATGAAGAGAAATATGGAAGTCTGTGAGATGAATGCACGGGTAACACAGAAGTTTCACAGAACGCTTCGTTTCATTTTTATCTCAAGATATTTCCTTTTTCACTGTAGCCATCAATGCGCTCTCAACTATCACTTAGCAGATTCCACGAGAAGAGTGTTAGCAAACATGAACAGAAAAGTGGAATTCTGTGAGATGAATTCACCGGTCACATAGGAGTTTCTCAGAACCCTTCCCTTCAGTTTTTATCTGAAGATATTTCCTTTGTCACTGTAGCCCTCAATGAACCCGAAATATCTCTTTGCAGATTCCATGAGAAGAGTGTAGGGAAACAGCTACACGGACAGAAAGGTGGAACTCTGTGAGATGAACTCAGGGATCAGAAAAACATTTCTCAGAAATCTTCTTTCTCGTTTTTATCTGGGGATGTTTCCTTTGACTATATACTCCTCCAAACGATCCGAAATATCGGTTCTCAGATTCTTCAAAACCTGGATTAGCAAACAGCTCTATGCAACACAGCTGAAACTCAGTGAGTGGAATTCACACATCACAAGGCAGTTTCTCAGAAAGCTTCTTTCTACTTTTTATCTGGGGATATTTCCTTTGTCACCATAAGCTTCATTGGGAAAAGAAATCTCCCACGGCAGATTTCAAGAAAACTGTGTTTGCGAACTGATCAATGAACAGAAAAACATAACTCTGGGAGTTGCATTTACACGTTAGAATGCAGTTTCTCAGAATGCTTCTGTTCAGTTTTCATCTCAAGATATTTCCTTTTTCACTGTAGCCGTCAATGTGGTCCCAAATATCATTTAGCAGATTCCACGAGAGGAGTGTTAGCAAATAGCTACTTGCACAAAAATGTGGAACTCGGAGAGATGAATGCACGGGTAACACAGAAGTTTCTCAGAACGCTTCGTTTCAGTTTTTATCTGAAGATATTTCCTTTCTCACTGTAGCCCTCAAAGAGCTCCAAAATATCACATTGCAGATTCCACAAGAAGAGTGTTAGCAAACAGCTACATGAACAAAAATGTGGAACTCAATGAGATGAATGCACGGGTAAAACAGAAGTTTCTGAGAAAGATTCCTTTCAGGTTTTATATGAAGATATTTCCTTTGTCTCTGTAGCCCTCATTGTGCTCCGAAATATCACTTCGCAGATTCCACGAGAAGAGTGTCAACAAACAGCTACATGGACAGAAAGGTGGAACTCTGTAAGATGAACTCAGAGAACAGAAAGACATTTCTCAGAAATCTTCTTTCTCGTTTTTATCTGGGCATATTACCTTTGGCTGTATACTCCTCCAAGTGATCCGAAATATCGCTTCTCAGATTCAACCAAAACTGGACTAGCAAACATCTCTATGAAAAACAGCTGTATCTCAGTGAGTTGAATTCACACATCACAAAGCAGTTTCTCAGAAAGCTTCTTTCTACTTTTTACCTGAGAATATTTCCTTTGTCACCATTAGCTTCATTGGGTAAAGAAACCTCCCACTGCAGATTTCAAGAAAACTGAGTTAGCAAAATGGTCTATGAACAGAAAAGTATAACTCTGTGAGTTACATTCACACATCACAATGCAGTTTCTCAGAACGCTTCTTTTCAGTTTTTATGTGGAGATATTTCATTTTTCACTGTAGTCATCAATGCGGTCCCAAATATCACTTAGCAGATTCCTGGAGAAGAGTGTTATCAAATAACTACATGAACAGAAATGTGGAATTCTGAGAGATTAATGCACGGGTAACCCAGAGGTTTCTCAGAACGCTTCATTTCAGTTTTTATGTGAAAATATTTCCTTTTTCACCTTATCCATCAATGCGCTCCCAAATATCACTTAGCAGATTCCATGAGAAGAGTGTTAGCAAATAGTTACATGAACAAAAATGTAGAACTCTGAGAGATGAATGCACAGGTAACAAAGAAGTTTCTCAGAATTCTTCCTTTCAGTTTTTATCTGAAGATATTTCCTTTGTCACTGTAGCCCTCAATGAGATCCGAAATATGTCTTTGCAGATTTCTCGAGAAGAGTGTTAGCAAACAGGTACATGGACAGAAACGTGGAACTCTGTGAGATGAATTAACTGGTCACATAGTAGTTTCTCAGAATACTTCTTTTCAGTTTCTACTTGAAGATATTTCCTTTGTCACTGTACCCCTCAATACGCTCCCAAATATCACTTAGCAGATTCCATGAGAAGAGTGTTAGCAAATAGCTACATGAACAGAAAGGTGGAACTCCGTGAGATGAATGCACAGGTCACATAGAAGTTTCTCAGAACGCTTCCTTTCAGTTTTTATCTGAAGATATTTCCTTTGTCACTGTAGCCCTCAATGTGCTCCGAAATATCTCTTTGCAGATTCCATGAGAAGAGTGTTAGGAAACAGCTACATGGACAGAAAGATGGAACTCTGTGAGATGAACTCAGAGATCAGAGTGACATTTCTCAGAAATCTTCTTTCTCGTTTATATTTGGGGATATTTCCTTTGGCTGTATACTCCCCCAAGCATTCCGAAATATCGCTTCCCAGATTCTACCAAACTGGACTTGCAAACAGCTCTATGAAACACAGCTGTAACTCAGTCAGTTCAATTCACACATCACAAAGCAGTTTCTCAGAAAGCTTCTTTCTACTTTTTCTCTGAGGATATTTCCTTTGTCACCGTAAGCTTCATTGGGTAAGGAAATCTCCCACTGCAGATTTCAAGAAAACTGTGTTAGCAAACTGGTCAATGAAGAGAAAAGTGTAACTCTGTGAGTTGCATTCACACGTCACAATGCAGTTTCTCAGAATGCTTCTGTTCAGTTTTCATCTTAAGATATTTCCTTTTTTACTGTAGCCATCAATGTGGTCCCAAATATCACTTAGCAGATTCCACGAGAAGAGTGTTAGCAAACAGCTACATGAACAGAAAAGTGGAACTCTGTGAGACGAATTGGCTGATCACATAGAAGTTTCTCAGAATGCTTCCTTTCAGTTTTTATCTGAAGATATTTCCTTTGTCACTGTAGCCCCTAATGCTCTCCTAAATATCACTTCGCAGATTCCACGAGAAGAGTGTTAACAAACAGATACATTGACAGAAAGGTGGAACTCTGTAAGATGAACACAGAGAACAGAAAGACATTTATCAGAAATCTTCTTTCTCGTTTTTATCTGGGGATATTTCCTTTGGCTGTATACTCCTCCAAGCGTTCCGAAATATCGCTTCTCAGATTCAACCAAAACTGGACTAGCAAACATCTCTATGAAAAACAGCTGTAACTCAGTGAGTTGAATTCACGCATCACAAAGCAGTTTCTCAGAAAGCTTCTTTCTACTTTTTATCTGAAGATATTTCCTTTGTCTCCAGTAGCTTCATTGGGTAAAGAAATCTCCCACTGCAGATTTCAAGAAAACAGTGTTAGCAAAATTGTGTATGAACAGAAAAGTGTAACGCTGTGAGTTACATTCACACGTCACAATGCAGTTTCTCAGAACGCTTCGTTTCAGTTTTTATGTGGAGATATTTCATTTTTCACTATAGCCGTCAATGCGCTCCCAAATATCACGTAGCAGATTCCAGGAGAAGAGTGTTAGCAAATAGTAACATGAACAGAAATGTGGACCTCTGAGAGATGAATGCACGCGTAAGATAGAAGTTTCTCAGAACGCTTCATTTCAGTTTTTATCTGAAAATATTTCCTTTTTCACCTTAACTCTCAATGCGCTCCCAAATATCACTTTGCAGATTCCATGAGAAGAGTGTTAGCAAGTAGTAACATGAACAGAAATGTAGAACTCTGAGAGATGAATGCACGGGTAACAGAGAAGTTTCTCAGAATGCTTCCTTACAGTTTTTATCTGAAGATATTTCCTTTGTCACTGGAGCCCTCATTGCGCTCCCAAATATCTCTTAGCAGATTCCATGAGAAGAGCGTTAGCAAATAGCTACATGAACAGGAAGGTGGAACTCCGTGAGATGAATGCCCTGGTCACATAGAAGTTTCTCAGAACGCTTCCTTTCAGTTTTTATCTTAAGATATTTCCTTTGTCACTGGAGCCCTCCAAGAGCTCTGAAATATCTCTCTTCAGATCCACGAGAAAAGTGTTAGCAAACAGCTACATGGACAGAAGGGTGGAACTTTGTGAGATGAACTCAGAGATCAGAAAGACATTTCTCAGAAATCTTCTCTCTCGTTTTTGTCTGGGGATATTTCCTTTGGCTATATACTACTCCAAGCCATCCGAAATATCGCTTTTCAGCTTCAAACAAAACTGGACTAGGAAACAGCTCTACAGGCCGGGCGCGGTGGCTCAAGCCTGTAATCCCAGCACTTTGGGAGGCCGAGGCGGGTGGATCACAAGGTCAGGAGATCGAGACCACAGTGAAACCCCGTCTCTACTAAAAATACAAAAAATTAGCCGGGCGCGGTGGCCGGCGCCTGTAGTCCCAGCTACTCAGGAGGCTGAGGCAGGAGAATGGTGGGAACCCAGGAGGCGGAGCTTGCAGTGAGCCGAGATCGCACCACTGCACTCCAGTCTGGGCAACAACATGAGACTCCGTCTCAAAAAAAAAAAAAAAAAAAAAAGGAAATAGCTCTACAAAACACAGCTGTTTCTCAGTGAGTTGAATTCACAGATCACAAAGCAGTTTCTCAGAAAGCTTCTTTCTACTTTTTATCTGAGGATATTTCCTTCTCACCATAAGCTTCATTGGGTAAAGAAATCTCCCACTGCAGGTTTCAAGAAAACTATATTAGCAAACTGGTCAATGATCAGAAAAGTGTAACTCTGTGAGTTGCATTCACATGTCACAATGCAGTTTCTCAGAACACTTCGTTTCAGTTTTTATCTGAAGATATTTCCTTTTTCACTCTAGCCGTCAATGCGCTCCCAAATATCACTTAGCAGATTCCATGAGAACTGTGTTAGCAAACAGCTAAAAGAACATAAAGTTGGAACTCTGTGATATGGATTAACAGGTCACATAGAAGTTTCCCAGAACGCTTCATTTCAGTTGTTATCTGAAGATATTTCCTTTCTCACTGTAGCCCTCAATGAGCTCCGATATCACTTGGCATATTTCATGAGAAGACTGTTATCCAATAGGTACATTAACAGAAAGGTGAAACGGAGAGATGAATGTACTTCTCACATAGAAGTTTCTCAGAACGCTTCCTTTCAGTCTTTATCTGAAGATATGTCCTTTGTCACTGAAAGCCTCAATGAGCTCCGAAATATCACTTTGCAGATTCCACGAGAAGAGTGTAAGGAAAGACCTATATGGACAGAAAGGTGTAACTCTGTGAGATGAACTCTGAGATCAGAAAGACATTTCTCAGATATCTTCTTTCTCGTTATTATTTGGGGTATTTCCTTTGGCTCTATACTCCTCCAAGTGATCCGAAATATCACTTCTCAGATTCAGCCAAAACTGGACTAGTAAACAGCTCGATGAAACAGAGCAATAACTCAGTAAGTTGAATTCACACATCACAAAGCAGTTTCTCATAGCTTCCTTGTACTGTTTATCTGAGGATATTTCCTTTGTCACCGTAAGCTTCATTGGGTAAGGAAATCTCCCATTGCAGATTTCAAGAAAACTGTGTTAGCAAGCTGGTCAATGAAGAGAAAGTGTAACTCTGTGTGTTACATTCACACGTCACAATGCACCTTCTCAGAACACTTCGTTTCAGTTTCTATCGGAAGATATTTACTTTTTCACTGTAGCCATCAATGCGCTCCCAAATATCACTTAGCAGTTTCCATGAGAAGAGTGTTACCATATAGCTACATGAACAGAAATGTGGAACTCTGAGAGATGAATGCACGGGTAATACAGAAGTTTCTCAGAACGCTTCCTTTCAGTTTTTATCTGAAGATATTTGTTTTTTCACTCTAGCCGTCAATGCGGTCCCAAATATCACTTAGCAGATTCCATGAGAAGAGGTTTAGCAAACAGCTACATGAATAGAAAGGTGGAAATCGGTGAGATGAATTCACTGGTCGCATAGAAGTTTCTCAGAATTCTTCCTTTCAGTGTTTATATGAAGATTTTCCTTTGTCTCTGTAGCCCACAAAGCGCTCCGAAATATCACTTTGCAGATTCCACGAGAAGAGTGTAAGCAAACAGCTAAATGGACAGAAAGGTGGAACTCTGAGAGATGAACTCAGAGATCAGAAAGACATTTCTCAGAAATCTACTTTCTTCTTTTTTTCTGGGGTATTTCCTTTGGCTGTATACTCCTGCAAGCGATCCGAAATATCGCTTCTCAGGTTCAACGAAAATTTGACAAGCAAACAGCTCTATGAAACACAGCTGTAACTCAGTGAGTTGAATTCAAACATCACAAAGCAGTTTCACAGAAAGCTTCTTTCTACTTTTATCTGAGGATATTTCCTTTGTCTCCATAAGCTTCATTGGGTAAGGAAATCTCCCACTGCAGGTTTCAAGAAAACTGTGTTAGCAAGCTGGTCAATGAAGAGAAATGTGTAACTCTGTGAGTTACATTCCCACGTCACAATTCAGTTTCTCAGAACATTTCCTTTCAGTTTTTATCTCAAGATATTTATTTTTTTGCTGTAGCGGTCAATGCGCTCCCAAATATCATGTAGCAGATTCCATGAGAAGAGTGTTAGCAAACAGCCACATGAACAGATATGTGGAACTCTGTGAGATGAATTTAATGGTCACATAGAAATTTCACAGAACGCTTCCTTTCACTTTTTATCTGAAGATGTTTCCTTTTACACTATAGCCCACCATGAGCTCCGAAATATCTCTTTGCTGATTCCATGAGAAGAGTGTTAGCAACCAGCTCAATGGACAGAAAAGTGGAACTCTGTGAGATGAACTCAGAGATCAGAAAGACATTTCTCAGAAATCTTCTTTCTAGTGTTTATCTGGGGATATTCCCTTTGGCTATATACTCCTCCAAGCGATCCGAAGTATCGGTTCTCAGATTCAAGCAAAACTGAACTATCAAACAGCTCTATGAAACACAGTTGTAACTCAGTGAGTTGAATTCACATATCACAAAGCAGTTTCTCAGAAAGCTTCTTTCTACTTTTTCTCTGAGGATGTTTCCTTTGTCACACTAAGTTTCATTGGGTAAGGAAATCTCCCACTGCAGATGTCAAAAAAACTGTGTTAGCAAACTGGTCAATGAACAGAATAGTGTAACTCTTTCAGTTACACTCACACGTCTCATTGCAGTTTTACAGAAGGCTTCGTTTGAGTTTTCATCTGCAGATATTTCCTTTTTCACTGTAGCCGTCAATGCGGTCCCAAATATCATGTAGCAGATTCCATGAAAAGAGACTTAGCAAATAGCTACGTGTACAGAAATTTGGAACTCTGAGAGATGAATGGACGAGTAACACAGAAGTTACTCTGAACGCTTCCTTTCAGTTTTTATCTGAAGATATTTCCTTTTTCACTGTGGCCGTCCATGCACTCCCAAATATCACTTAGCAGATTCCATGAGAAGACTGTTAGCAAATAGCTACATTATCAGAAACGAGGATCTCTGTGAGATGAATGCACGGGTGACATAGAGGTTTCTCATAATTCTTCCTTTCGGTTTTTATCTGAAGATATTTCCTTTGTTACTGAAGCCCTCAATGAGCTCCAAAATATTTCCTTGCAGATTCCAGGAGAAGAGTGTTAGGAAGCAGCTACAAGGAAAGAAAGGTGGAACTCTGTGAGATGAATTAACAGGTCACGTAGAAGTTTCTCAGAATGCTTACTTTCAGTGTTTATCTGAAGATATTTCCTTTGTCACTGTAGCCCTCAATGAGCTCTGAAACACGTCTTTGCAGATTCCACAAGTAAAGTGGTAGCAAACAGCTACATGGACAGAAAAGTGGAACTCTGTGAGATGAACTCAGAGATCAGAAAGATATTTCTCAACAATCTTCTTTCTCTTTTTTATCTGGGGATATTTTCTTCGGCTGTATACTCCTCCAAGCGATACGAAATATCGCTTTTCAGATTCAACCAAAACTGGACTAGCAAACAGCTCTAACAAACACATCTATACCTCAGTGAGTTGAATTCACACATCACAAAGCAGTTTCTCATAGCTTCTTTCTACTTTTTATCTGAGGATATTTCCTTTGTCACCATTAGCTTCATTGGGTTAGGAAATCTCCCACAGCAGATTTCAAGAAAACTGTGTTAGCATACTGGTCAATGAACAGAAAAGTGTAACTCTGTGAGTTACATTCACACGTCACAATTCAGTTTCTCAGAACACTTCATTTCAGTTTTTATCTGAAGATATTTCTTTTTTCACTGTAGCCGTCAATGCGATCCCAAATATCACTTAGCAGATTCAATGGGAAGCGTGTTAGCAAACAGCTTCATGAACAGACAGGTGAAAATCAATGAGGTGAATTAACAGGTCACATAGAAGTTTCTCAGAACACTTACTTTCAGGGTTTAACTGAAGATATTTCCTTTGTCACGTTAGCCCTCCATGAGCTCGGAAATATCTCTTTGCAGATTCCACGAGAAGAGTGATAGCAAACAGCTACATGGACAGAAAATTGGAACTCTGTGAGATGAACTCAGAGATCAGAAAGATATTTCTCAGAAATCTTCTTTCTCCTTTTTATCTGGGGATATTTTCTTTGGCATTATACCCCTCTAAGCGATCCGAAATATCGCTTTTCAGCTTCTACCAAAACTGGACTAGCAAACAGCTCTATGAAACACAGCTGTAACTCAGTGAGTTGAATTCAAACATCACAAAGCAGTTTCTCAGAAAGCTTCTTTCTACTTTTTATCTGAGGATATTTCCTTTGTCACCGTAAGCTTCATTGAGTTAGGAAATCTCCCACAGCAGATTTGAAGAAAACTGTGTTAGCAACCTGGTCAATGAACAGAAAAGTGTAACTCTGTGAGTTACATTCACACGTCACAATGCAGTTTCTCAGAACACTTCATTTCAGTTTTTATCTGAAGATATTTCTTTTTTCACTGTAGCCGTCAATGCGATCCCAAATATCACTTAGCAGATTCAATGGGAAGCGTGTTAGCAAACAGCTACATGAACAGATAGGTGAAAATCAATGAGGTGAATTAACAGGTCACATAGAAGTTTCTCAGAACGCTTACTTTCAGTGTTTAACTGAAGATATTTCCTTTGTCATGTTAGCCCTCCATGAGCTCGGAAATATCTCTTTGCAGATTCCACGAGAAGAGTGATAGCAAACAGCTACATGGACAGAAAATTGGAACTCTGTGAGATAAACTCAGAGATCAGAATGATATTTCTCAGAAATCTTCTTTCTCCTTTTTATCCTGGGATATTTTCTTTGGCTGTATACCCCTCTAAGCGATCCGTAATATCGCTTTTCAGCTTCTACCATAACTGGACTAGCAAACAACTCTATGAAACACAGCTGTAACTCAGTGAGTTGAATTCAAACATCACAAAGCAGTTTCTCAGAAAGCTTCTTTCTACTTTTTATCTGAGGATATTTCCTTTGTCACCGTAAGCTTCATTGAGTTAGGAAATCTCCCACTGCGGATTTGAAGAAAACTGTGTTAGCACACTGGTCAATGAAGAGAAAACTGTAACTCTGTGAGTTACATTCACACGTCACAATGCAGTTTCTCAGAACGCTTCATTTCATTTTTTATCTGAAGATATTTCCTTCTTCACTGTAGTTGCCGATGTGTTCCCAATTTTCACTTAGCAGATTCCATGAAAAGAGAGTTAGCAAATAGCTACATGAACAGAAATGTGGAACTCTGAGAGACGAATGCATGGGTAACACAGAAGTTTCACAGAACGCTTCCTTTCAGTTTTTATCTGAAGATATTTCCTTTTTCACAGAAGCCGTCAAGGCGGTCCCAAATATCACTTGGCAGATTCCACTAAAAGAGTGTTAGCAAACAGCTACATGAACAGAAAGGTGGAACTCTGTGAGATGAATTAACAGGTCACATAGAAGTTTCTCAGAACTCTTACTTTCAGTTTTTATCTGAAGATATTTCATTTGTCACTGTAGCCCTCAATGAGCTTCGAAACATCACTTTGCAGATTTCAAGAGAAGAGTGTTAGCAAATAGCTACATGGAGAGAAAGGTGGAACTCTGAGAGATGAACTCAGAGATCAGAAAGACATTTCTCAGAAATCTTCTTCTCCTTTTCATCTGGGGATATTTCCTGTGGCTGTACACTCCTCCAAGCGATCCGAAGTATCGCTTCTCAGATTCAATGAAAACTGGACAAGTAAACAGCTCTATGAAACACAGCTGTAACTCAGTGAGTTGAATTCACACATCACAAAGTAGTTTCTCAGAAAAATTCTTTCTACTTTTTATCTGAGGATATTTCCTTTGTCACCGTAAGCTCCATTGGGTAAAGAAATTGCCCACTGCAGATTTCAAGAAAACAGTGTTAGCAAACTGGTCAATGAACAGAAAAGTGTAACCCTGAGAGTTACATTCACATGTCAAAATGCAGTTTCTCAGAACGATTCATTTCATTTTTTATCAGAAGATATTTCCTTTTGCACTATAGTCGACGATGCGTTCCCAAATATCACTTAGCAGATTCCATGAGAAGAGAGTTAGCAAATAGCTACATGAACAGAAATGTGAAACTCTGAGGGATGAATGCACGGATAACACAGAAGTTTCTCAGAACACTTCCTTTCAGTTTTTATCTGAAGATATTTCCTTTTTCACTGTTGCCGTCAAGGCGCTCCAAAATAACACTTAGCAGATTCCACGAGCAGAGTGTTAGCAAATAGCTACATGAACAGAAAGGTGGAACTCTGTTAGATGAATGCACGGGTCACATAGAAGTTTCTCAGAACGCTTCCTTTCAGTCTTTATGTGAAGATATGTCGTTTTTCACTGAAGCCCTCAAGGAGCTCCGAAATATCTCATTGCAGATTCCACGACAAGAGTGTTAGGAAACAGATACATGGACAGAATGGTGGAACTCTGTGAGTTGAACTCACAGATCAGAAAGACATTTCTCAGAAATCTTCTTTCTCCTTTTTATCTGGGGATATTTCCTTTGGCTGTATACTCCTCCAAGCGATCCAAAATATCGCTTCTCAGATTCAACCAAAACTGGCCCAGCAAACAGCTCTATGAAACACAGCTGTAACTCAGTGAGTTCAATTGACACATCACAAAGCAGTTTCTCAGAAAGCTTCTTTCTACTTTTAATCTGAGGATATTTCCTTTCTCACCGTAAGCTTCTTTGGGTACAGAAATCTCCCACTGCAGATTTCAAGAAAACTGTGTTAGCAAACTGGTCAATGAAGAGAAATGTGTAACTCTGTGAGTTACATTCACATGTCACAATTCAGTCTCTCAGAACACTTCGTTTCAGTTTTTATCTGAACATATTTAATTTTTCATTGTAGCAGTCAATGCGGTCCCAAATATCACTTAGCACATTCCATGAAAAGAGAGTTAGCAAATAGCTACATGAACAGAAATGTGGAACTCTGAGAGATGAATGCACGGGTAACACAGACGTTTCTCAGAACTCTTCCTTTCAGTTTTTATCTGAAGATATTTCCTTTTTCACTGTAGCCGTCAATGCGGTCCCAAAAGTCACTTAGTAGACTCCACGAGAAGAGTGTTAGCAAACAGCTACAAGAACAGAAGGATGGAACTCTGTTAGATGAATTAACAGGTCACATAGAAGTTTCTCAGAACGCTAACTTTCAGTTTTTATCTGAAGATATTTCCTTTGTCACTGTAGCCCCCTATGAACCCGAAATATCTCTTTGTAGATTCCACAAGAAGAGTATTAGCAAAAAGCTACATGGACAGAAAAGTGGAACTCTGTGAGATGAACTCAGAGATCAGAAAGACATTTCTCAGAAATCTTCTTTCTCCTTTTTATCTGGGGAAATATCCTAAGGCTGGATACTCCTCCAAGCGATCCGAAATATCGCTTCTCAGATTCAACCAAAACTGGACTGGCAAACAGCTCTATGAAACACCGCTGTAACTCAGTGAGTTCAATTCACTCATCACAAAACGGTTTCTCAGAAAGCTTCCTTCTACTTTTTCTGTGAGGATATTTCCTTCTTCACCGTAAGCTTTATTGGGTAAAGAAATCTCCCACTGCAGATTTCAAGAAACCTGAGTTGGCAACCTGGTCAATGAACAGAAAAGTGTAACTCTGGGAGTTACATTCCCACATCACAACGCAGGTTGTCAGGACGCTTCGTTTCATTTTTTATCTGAAGATATTTCCTTTTTCACTGTAGCCGTCAATGCGATCCCAAATATCAATTAGCACATTCCATGAAAAGAGAGTTCGCAAATACCTACATGTACAGAAATGTGGAACTCTGAGAGATGAATGCAAGGGGAACACAGAAGTTTCTCAGAACGCTTCCTTTCAGTTTTTATCTGAAGATATTTCCTTTTTCACTGTAGCCGTCCATGCACTCCCATATATCACTTAGCAGATTTCATGAGAAGAGTGTTAGCAAATAACTACATGAACAGAAAGCTGGAACTCTGTGAGATGAATGCAGGGGTCACATAGAAGTTTCTCAGAACGCTTCATTTCATTTTTTATCTGAAGATATTTAATTTTTCACTGTAATCTTCAATGCGCTCCCGAATATATCTTAGCAGATTACATGAGAAAAGAGTTAGCAAATAGCTACATGAACAGAAATGTGGAACTCTGAGAGGTGAATGCACGGGTAACAAAGAAGTTTCTCAGAACGCTTCCTTTCAGTTTTTATCTGAAGATATTTCCTTTTTCACTGTAGCCGTCAATGGGGTCCCAAATATCACTTAGCTATTTCCACGAGAAAAGTTTTAGCAAAGAGCTACATAAACAGAAAGGTGGAACACTGTGAGATGAATCCACGGGTCACATAGAAGTTTCTCAGAATTCGTCGTTTCAGTTTTTATCTGAAGATATTTCCTTTGTCACTGAAGCCCTCAATGAGCTCCGAAATATCACTTTGCAGATTCCAGGAGAAGAGTGTTAGCAAACAGCTACATGGACAGAAAGGTGGAACTCTGTGAGATGAACTCAGAGATCAGAAAGACATTTCTCAGAAATCTTCTTTCTCGTTTTTATCTGGGGATATTTCCTTTGGCTGTATACTCCTGCAAGCGATCCTAAATATCGCTTCTCATATTCAACCAAAATTGGACTAGCAAACAGCTCTATGAAATACAGCTGAAACTCAGTGAGTTGAATTCACACATCACAAAGCAGTTTCTCAGAAACCTTTCTTGTACTGTTTATCTGAGGATATTTCCTTTGTCCCCGTAAGCTTCATTGGGTAAGGAAATCTGCCACTGCAGATTTCAAGAAAACTGTGTTAGCAAACTGGTCAATGAAGAGAAAAGTGTAACTCTGTGAGTTGCATGCACACGTCACAATGCAGTTTCTCAGAACACTTCGTTTCAGTTTTTATCTGAAGATATTTCCTTTTTCTCCGTAGCCGTCAATGCGCTCCAAAATAACACTTAGCAGATTCCACGAGAAGAGTGTTAGAAAACAGCTACATGAACAGAAAGGTACAACTCTGTGAGATGAATGCACGGGTCACATAGAAGTTTCCCAGAATTCTTCCTTTCAGTTTTTATTTGAGATATTTCCTTTGTTACTGAAGCCCTCAATAAGCTCCAAAATATCACTTTGCAGATTCCACGAGAAGAGTGTGGGCAAACAGCTACATGGACACAAACTTGGAACTCTGTGACAGGAACTCAGAGATCAGAAAGACATTTCCCAGAAATCTTCTTTCTCGTTTTTATCTGGGGATATTTCCTTTGGCTGTATACCCCTGCAAGCGATCCGAAATATCGCTTCTCATGTTCAACCAAAACTGGACTAGCAAACAGCTCTATGAAACACAGCTGTAACTCAGTGAGTTGAATTCAAACATCAAAACGGAGTTTCTCAGAAAGCTTCTTTCTACTTTTTCTCTGAGGATATTTCCTTTGTCACCATAAGCTTCATTGGATAAAGAAATCTCCCACTGCAGATTTCAAGAAAACTGAGTTAGCATCCTGGTCAATGAACAGAAAAGTGTATCTCTGTGAGTTACATTCACACGTCACAATGCAGTTTCTCAGAAGGCTTCGTTTCATTTTTTATCTGAGGATAATTCCCTTTTCACTGTAGCCATCAATGCGCTCCCAAATATCACTTAGCACATTCCATGAAAAGAGAGTTAACAAATAGCTACATGAACAGAAATGTGGAACTATGAGAGATGAATGCACGGGTATCACAGAAGTTTCTCAGAACGCTTCCTTTCAGTTTTTATCTGAAGATATTTCCTTTTTCACTGTAGCCATCAATGCGGTCCCAAATGTTACTTAGTAGACTCCACGAGAAGATTGTTAGCAAACAGCTACATGAACAGAAGAATGGAACTCTGTTAGATGAATTAACAGGTCACATAGAAGTTTCTCAGAACCCTTCCTTTCAGTTTTTATCTGAAGATATTTCCTTTGTCACTGTAGCCCTCAATGAACCCGAAATATCTCTTTGCAGATTCCACGAGAAGAGTGTTAGCAAACAGCTACATGGGCAGAAAGGTCGAACTCTGTAAGATGAATTCAGAAATCAGAAAGACATTTCTCAGAAATCTTCTTTCTCCTTTTTATCTAGGGAAATTTCCTTAGGCTGTATACTCCTCCAAGCGATCCGAAATATCGCTTCTCAGATTCAACCAAAACTGGCCTAGCAAACAGCTTTATGAAACACCGCTGTAACTCAGTGAGTTCAATTCACACATCACAAAGCAGTTTCTCAGAAAGCTTCTTTCGACTTTTTCTCTGAGGATATTTCCTTCTTCACCGTAAGCTTTACTGGGTAAAGAAATCTCCTATTGCAGATTTCAAGAAAACGGTGTTAGCAAACTGGTCAATGAACAGAAAAATGTAACTCTGGGAGTTACATTCCCACATCACAATGCAGTTTCTCAGAACACTTCGTTTCAGTTTTTATCTGAAAATATTTCCTTTTTCATTATAGCTGTCAATGCGGTCCCAAATATCACTTAGCAGATTCCATGGACAGAGAGTTAGCAAATAGCTACGTTTACAGAAATGTGCAACTCTGAGAGATGAATGGACTGGTAACACAGAAGTTACTCAGAACACTTTCTTTCAGTTTTTATCTGAAGATATTTCCTTTTTCACTGTAGCCGTCCATGCACTCCCAAATATCACTTAGCAGATTCCATGAGAAGAGTGTTAGCAAATAGCTACATTAACAGAAAGCTGGAACTCTGTGAGATGACACCACGGGTCACATAGAAGATTCTCAGAACGCTTCGTTTCATTTTTTTATGTGAAGATATTTCCTTTTTCACTGTAGTCGTCAATGCGCTCCCAAATATCACTTAGCAGATTACATGAGAAGAGAGTTAGCAAATAGCTACATGAACAGAAATGTGGAACTCAGAGAGGTGAATGCACGGGTAACACAGAAGTTTCTCAGAACGCTTCCTTTCAGTTTTTATCTGAAGATGTTTCCTTTTTCACTGTAGCCGTCAATGCGGTCCCAAATATCACCTAGTGATTTCCAGGAGAAGAGTTTTAGCAAAGAGCTACATGAACAGAAAGGTGGAACTCTGTGAGATGAATGCACGGGTCACATAGAAGTTTCTGAGAATTCTTCCTTTCAGTTTTTATCTGAAGATATTTCCTTTGTCACTGAAGCCCTCAATGAGCTCTCAAATATCACTTTGCAGATTCCACGAGAAGAGTGTTAGTAAACAGCTACATGGACACAAAGGTGGAACTCTGTGTGATGAACTCAGAGATCAGAAAGACATTTCTCAGAAATCTTCTTTCTCGTTTTTATCTGGGGATATTTCCTTTGGCTGTATACACCTGCAAGCGGTCCGAAATATCGCGTCTCATATTCAACCAAAACTGGACTAGCAAACAACTCTATGAAACACAGCTGTAACTCAGTGAGTTGAATTCAAATATCACAAAACAGTTTCTCAGACACCTTCGGTCTACTTTTTCTCTGAGGATATTTCCTTTGTCACCATTAGCTTTATTGGGTAAAGAAATCTCCCACTGCAGATTTCAAAAAACCTGAGTTAGCAACCTGGTCAATGAACAGAAAAGTGTAACTCTGTGAGTTACATTCCCACATCACAATGCAGTTTCTCAGGACGCTTCGTTTCATTTTTTAAATGAAGATATTTCCTTTTTCACAGTAGTCGTCAATGCGATCCCAAATATCAATTAGCACATTCCATGAAAAGAGAGTTAGCAAACAGCTACATGTACAGAAATGTGGAACTCTGAGTGATGAATGCACGGGTAACACAGAAGTTTCTCAGAACGCTTCCTTTCAGTTTTTATCTGAAGATATTTCCTTTTTCACTGTAGCCGTCCATGCACTCCCAAATATCACTTAGCAGATTCCATGAGAAGAGTTTTAGCAAATAGCTACATTAACAGAAAGCTGGAACTCTCTTAGATGAATGCACGGGTCACATAGAAGTTTCTCGGAATGCTTCGTTTCATTTTTTATCTGAAGATATTTAATTTTTCACTGTAATCGTCAATGCGCTCCCAAATATCACATAGCCGAGTACATGAGAAGAGCGTTAGCAAATAGCTACATGAACAGAAATGTGGAACTCTGAGAGGTGAAAGCACGGGTAACACAGAAGTTTCTCAGAACGCTTTGTTTCAGTTTTTATCTGAAGATATTTCCTTTTTCACTGTAGCCGTTAATGCGATCCCAAATATCATTACCAGATTTCATGAGAAGAGTGTTAGCAAATAGCTACATGAACAGAAATGTGGTACTCTGAGTGATGAACACACGGGTAACACAGAAGTTTCTCAGAATGCTTCTTTTCAGTTTTTCTCTGAAGATATTTCCTTTGTCACAGTACCCCTCAATGTGCTCCCAAATATCACTTAACAGATTCCATGAGAAGAGTGTTAGCAAATAGCTACATTAACAGAAAATTGGAATTCTGTGAGATGAATGCGTGGGTCACATAGAACTTTCTTAGAACGCTTCCTTTCAGTATTTATCGGAAGATATTTCCTTTGTCGAAGTAGCCCTCAAAGAGCTCTGAAATATCTCTTTGCAGATTCCACAAGAAGAGTGTTAGCAAACAGCTACATGGGCAGAAAGGTGGACCTCTGTGAGATGAACTCAGAGATTAGAAAGACATATCTCAGAAATCTTCTTTATCTTTTTTATCTGAGGATATTTCCTTTGGCTGTATACTCCTGCAAGTGATCCGAAATATTGCTTCTCAGGTTCAACCAAAACTGGACTAGCAAACAGCTCTATGAAACACAGGTGTAACTCAGTGAGTTGAATTCAAACATCACAAAGCAGTTTCTCAGAAAGCTTCTTTCTACTTTTTCTCTGAGGATATTTCTTTTGTCACCATAAACTTCATTGGGTAAAGAAATCTCCCACTGCAGATTTCAAGAAAACTGAGTTAGCAACCTGGTCAATAAACAGAAGAGTGTAACTCTGTGAGTTACATTCACACGTCACAATGCAGTTTCTCAGAACGCTGCGTTTCATTTTTTATCTGAGGATATTTCCTTTTTCACTGTAGCCGTCAATGCGCTCCAAATATCACTTAGCACATTCCATGAAAAGAGAGTTAGCAAATAGCTACATGAACAGAAATGTGGAACTCTGAGAGTGGAATGCACGGGTAACACAGAAGTTTCTCAGAACGCTTCCTTTCAGTTTTTATCTGAAGATATTTCCTTTTTCACTGTAGCCGTCCATGCACTCCCAAATATCACTTAGCAGATTCCATGAGAAGAGTTTTAGCAAATAGCTACATTAACAGAAAGCTGGATCTCTGTTAGATGAATCCATGGGTCACATAGACGTTTTTCAGAACGCTTCCTTTCATTTTTTAAATCTGAAGATATTTCCTTTTTCACTGTAGTCGTCAATGCGCTCCCAAATATCACTTAGCAGATTACATGAGAAGAGAGTTAGCAAATAGCTACATGATCAGAAATGTGGATCTCTGAGAGATGAATGCACGGGTAACACAGAAGTTTCTCAGAACGCTTCCTTTCAGTTTTTATCTGAAGATATTTCCTTTTTAACTGTAGCCGGCAATGGGGTCCCATTATCTCTTAGCAATTTCCACGGGAAGAGTGTTAGCAAAGAGGTACATGGACAGAAAGGTGGAACTCCGTGACATGAATGCAGAGGTAACATAGAAGTTTCTCAGAATTCTTCCTTTCAGTTTTTATCTGAAGATATTTCCTTTGTCACTGATGCCCTCAATGAGCTCCGAAATATCACTTTGCAGATTCCACGAGAAGAGTGTTAGCAAACAGGTACATGGACAGAAAGGTGGAACTCTGTGAGATGAACTCAGAGATCAGAAAGACATTTCTCAGAAATCTTCTTTCTCCTTTTTATATGTGGATATTTCCTTTGGCTGTGTACTCCTTCAAGCTATCCGAAATATCGCTGCTCAGGTTCAACCAAAACTGGACTAGCAAACTTCTCTATGAAACACAGCTGTAACTCAGTGAGTTCAATTCACACATCACAAAGCCATTTCTCAGAAAGCTTCTTTGTAATTTTTATCTGAGGATATTTCCTTTGTCACCATAAGCTTCATTGGGTACAGAAATCTCCCACTGCAGATTTCAAGTAAACTGTGTTAGCAAACAGGTCATTGAACAGAAAAGTGTAACTCTGTGAGTTACAATCTTACGTCACAATGCAGTTGCTCAGAACGCTTCGTTTCAGTTTTTATCTGAAGATATTTCCTTTTTCACTGTAGCCGTTAATGTGATCCCAAATATCAATTACCAGATTTCATGAGAAGGGTGTTAGCAAATAGCTACATGAACAGAAATGTGGTACTCTCAGTGATGAATCCACGGGTAACACAGAAGTTTCTCAGAATGCTTCCTTTCAGTTTTTATCTGAAGATATTTCCTTTGTCACTGTACCCCTCAATGTGCTCCCAAATATCACTTAACAGATTCCATGAGAAGAGTGTTAGCAAATAGCTACATTAACAGAAAGTTGATATTCTGTGAGATGAATACATGGGTCACATAGAACTTTCTTAGGACGCTTCCTTTCAGTATTTATCGGAAGATATTTCCTTTGTCACTGTAGCCCTCAATGAGCTCCGAAATATCTCTTTGCAGATTCCACGAGAAGAGTGTTAGCAAGCAGCTACATGGACAGAAAGGTGGAACTCTGTGAGATGAATTCACTGGTCACATAGTAGTTTCTCAGAATGCTTCTTTTCAGTTTCTACTTGAAGATATTTCCTTTGTCAATGTACCCCTCAATGTGCTTCCAAACATCACTTAGCAGATTCCATGAGAAGAGGGTTAGCAAATAGCTACATTAATAGAAAGGTGGAACTGTGTGAGAGGAATGCATGGGTCACACAGAAGTTTCTTAGAACGCTTCCTGTCAGTTATTATCTGAAGATATTTCCTTTGTCACTGTAGCCCTCAATGTCCCCGAAATATCTCTTTGCACATTCCACGAGAAGAGTGTTAGCAAACAGCTACATGGACAGAAAAGTGGAACTCTGTGAGATGAACTCAGAGATCCCAAAGACATTTCTCAGAAATCTTCTTTCTCCTTTTTATATGGGGAGATTTCCTTAGGCTGTATACTCCTCCAAGTGATCTGAAATATCGCTTCTCAGATTCAACCAAAACTGGCCTAGCAAACAGCTCTATGAAACACCGCTGTAACTCAGTGAGTTCAATTCACACATCACAAAGCAGTTTCTCAGAAAACTTCTTTCGACTTTTTCAATGAGGATATTTCCTTCTTTACCGTAAACTTTATTGGGTAAAGAAATCTCCCACTGCAGATTTCAAGAAAACTGTGTTGGCAAACTGGTCAATGAACAGAAAAGTGTAACTCTTTGAGTTACATTCACACGTCACAATGCAGATTCTCAGAACGCTTCGTTTCAGTTTTTATCTGAAGATATTTCCTTTTTCACTGTAGCCGTCAATGCGATCCCAAATATTAATTAGCACATTCCATGAAAAGAGAGTTAGCAAATAGCTACATGTACAGAAATGTGGAACTCTGAGAGATGAATGCACGGGTAACACAGACGTTTCTCAGAACGCTTCCTTTCAGATTTATCTGAAGATATTTCCCTTTTCATCGTAACCATCTATGCACTCCCAAATATCACTTAGCAGATTCCATGAGAAGAGTTTTAGCAAATAGCTACATTAACAGAAAGCTGGAACTCTGTGAGATGAATGCACGGGTCACATAGAACTTTCTCGGAACGCTTCATTTCATTTTTTATCTGAAGGTATTTAATTTTTCACTGTAATCATCAAAACGCTCCCAAATATCACTTAGCAGATTACATGAGAAGAGAGTTAGCAAATAGCTACATGAAAAGAAATGTGGCACTCTAAGAGGTGAATGCATGGGTAACATAGAAGTTTCTCAGAACGCTTCGTTTCAGTTTTTATCTGAAGATATTTCCTTTTTCACTGTAGCCGTCAATGCGATCCCAAATATCAATTAGCACATTCCATGGACAGAGAGTTAGCAAATAGCTACATGTACACAAATGTGGAACTCTGAGAGATGAATGCACGGGTAACACGGAAGTTTCTCAGAACGCTTCCTTTTAGATTTATCTGAAGATATTTCCCTTTTCACTGTTGCCGTCCATGCACTCCCAAATATCACTTACCAGATTCCATGAGAAGAGTTTTAGCAAATAGGTACATTAACAGAAAGCTGGAACTCTGTGAGATGAATGCACGGGTCAAATAGAAGTTTCTCAGAACGCTTCATTTCATTTTTTATCTGAAGATATTTAATTTTTCACTGTAATCATCAATGCGCTCCCAAATATCACTTAGCAGATTACATGAGAAGAGAGTTAGCAAATAGCTACATGAACAGAAATGTCGCACTCTGAGAGGTGAATACACGGGTAACACCCTAGTTTCTCAGAACGCTTCGTTTTAGTTTTTATCTGAAGATATTTCCTTTTTCACTGTAGCCGTCAATGGGATCCCAAATATCAATTACCAGATTTCATGAGAAGAGTGTTAGCAAATAGCTACATGAACAGAAATGTGGTACTCTCAGTGATGAACCCACGGGTAACACAGAAGTTTCTCAGAATGCTTCTGTTCAGTTTTTCTCTGAAGATATTTCCTTTGTCACTGTACCCCTCAATGTGCTCCCAAATATCACTTAATAGATTCCATGAGAAGAGTGTTAGCAAATAGCTACATTAACAGAAAGTTGGAATTCTGTGAGATGAATGCATGGGTCACATAGAACTTTCTTAGAACGCTTCCTTTCAGTATTTATCTGAAGATATTTCCTTTGTCATTGTAGCCCTCAATGAGCCCCGAAATATCTCTTTGCAGATTCCAAGAGAAGAGTGTTAGCAAACAACTACATGGAAGGAAATGTGGAACTCTGTGAGATGAGCTCAGAGATCAGGAAGACATTTCTCAGAAATCCTCTTTCTCTTTTATATCCTGGGATATTTCCTTTGTCTGTATACTTCTCCAAGAGATCCGAAATATCGGTCCTCAGATTCAACCAAAACTGGACTAGCAAACAGCTCTATGAATCAAGCTGTAACTCAGTGAGTTGAATACACACATCACAAAGCAGTTTCTCAGAAAGTTTCCTTCTACTTTTTATCTGAGGATATTTCCTTTGTCACCGTAAGCTTCATTGGGTAAAGAAATCTCCCACTGCAGATTTCAAGAAAACAGTGTTAGCAAACTGATCAATGAACAGAAAAGTGTAACTCTGTGAGTTGCATTCACCCATCACAATGCAGTTTCTCAGAATGCTTCCTTTCAGTTTTTATCTGAAGATATTTCCGTTGTCACTGTAGCCCTCAATGCTCTCCAAAATATCACTTTGCAGATTCCACGAGAAGAGTTTTAGCAAATACCTACATGAAAAGAAATGTGGAATTCTGAGAGATGAATGCACGGGCAACACAGAATTTTCTCAGAACGCTTCCTTTCAGCTTTTATTGGAAGATATTTCCATTGTCACTGTAGCCCTCAATGTGCTCCCAAATATCACTTAGCAGATTCCATGAGCAGATTGTAAGCAAATAGCTACATTAACAGAAATATGGAACTGTGAGAGATGAATGCATGTGTCACATAGAAGTTTCTTAGAACGCTTACTTTCCGTTTTTATCTGAAGATATTTTCTTTGTCACAGTAGCCCTCAATGAGCTCCGAAATATCTCTTTGCAGATTCCACGAGAAGAGTGTTACAAAACAGATACATGGACAGAAAGGTGGAACTCTGTGAGATGAACTCAGAGATCAGAAAGACATTTCTCAGAAACCTTTCTCGTTTTTATCTGGGAATATTTCCTTTGGCTGTATACTGCTCCAGGAGATCGGAAATAACGGTTTTCAGATTCAACCAAAACTGGAGTTGCAAACAGCTCTGTGAAACACAGCTGTAACTCAGTGCGTTGAATTAACATATCACAAAGCCGTTTCTCAGAAAGCTTCTTTGTACTTTTTATCTGAGGATATTCCCTTTGTCACCATAAGCTTTATTGGGTACAGAAATCTCCCACTGCAGATTTCAAGTAAACTGTGTTAACAAACTGGTCATTGAACAGAAAACTGTAAAACTGTGAGTTACATTCTTACGTCACAATGCAGTTTCTCAGAACACTTCGTTTCAGTTTTTATCTGAAGATATTTCCTTTTTCACTGTATCCGTTAATGCGAACCCAAATATCAATTACCAGATTTCATGAGAAGGGTGTTAGCAAAAAGCTACATGAACAGAAATGTGGCACTCTGAGAGGTGAATGCACGGGTAACACAGAAGTTTCTCAGAACGCTTCGTTTCAGTTTTTATCTGAAGATATTTCCATTTTCACTGTAGCCGGCAATGTGATCCCAAATATGAATTAGCACATTCCATGAAAAGAGAGTTAGCAAATAGCTACATGTACGGAAATGTGGAACTCTGAGAGATGAATGCATGGGTAACACAGAAGTTTCTCAGAACACTTCCTTTTACATTTATCTGAAGATATTTCCCTTTTCACTGTAGCCGTCCATGCACTCCCAAATATCACTTAGCAGATTCCATGAGAAGAGTTTTAGCAAATAGGTACATTAACAGAAAGCTGGAACTCTGTGAGATGAATGCACGGGTCACATAGAAGTTTCTCGGAACGCTTCATTTCATTTTTTATCTGAAGATATTTGATTTTTCACTGTAATCATCAATGCGCTCCCAAATATCACTTGGCAGATTACAAGAGAAGAGAATTAGCAAATAGCTACATGAACAGAAATGTGGTACTCTGAGTGATGAACCCACGGGTAACACAGAAGTTTCTCAGAATGCTTCTTTTCAGTTTTTCTCTGAAGATATTTCCTTTGTCACTGTAGCCCTCAATGAGCTCCGAAATATCTCTTTGCAGATTCCAGGAGAAGAGTGTTAGCAAACAACTACATGGACGGAAATGTGGAACTCTGTGAGTTGAGCTCAGAGATCAGGAAGATATTTCTCAGAAATCCTCTTTCTCTTTTATATCTGGGGATATTTCCTTTGTCTGTATACTACTCCAAGATATCCGAAATATCGGTTCTCAGATTCAACCAAAACTGGACTAGAAAACAGCTCTATGAAACACAGCTTTAACTCAGTGAGTTGAATACACACATCTCAAAGCAGTTTCTCAGAAAGTTTCTTTCTACTTTTTATCTGAGGATATTTCCTTTGTCACCGTAAGCTTCATTGGGTAAAGAAATCTCCCACTGCAGATTCCAAGAAAACTGTGTTAGCAAACTGATCAATGAACAGAAAAGTGTAACTCTGTGAGTTGCATTCATACATCACAATGCGGTTTCTCAGAATGCTTCCTTTCAGTTTTTATCTGAGGATATTTCCTTTGTTACTGAAGCCCTCAATCAGCTCCGAAATATCACTTTGCAGATTCCATGAGAAGAGTGTTAGCAAACAGCTACATGGACAGAAAGGTGGAACTCTGTGAGATGAACTCAGAGACCAGAAAGACATTTCTCAGAAAACTTCTTTCTCGTTTTTATCTGGGGATATTTCCTTTGGCTCTATACCCCTGCAAGTGATCCAAAATATCGCTTCTCAGGTTCAACCAAAACTGGACAAGCAAACAGCTCTATGAAACACAGCTGTAACTCAGTGAGTGGAATTCAAACATCTCAAAACAGTTTCTCAGAATGCTTCTTTCTACTTTTTCTCTGAGGATATTTCCTTTGTCACCGTAAACTTCATTGGGTAAAGAAACCTTCCACTGCAGATTTCAAGAAAACTGAACTAGCAACCTGGTCAATGAACAGAAAAGTGTAACTCTGTGAGTTACATTCACACGTCACAATGTAGTTTCTCAGAATGCTTCGTTTCATTTTTTATCTGAGGATAATTCCTTTTTCACTGCAGCCATCAATGCGCTCCCAAATATCACTTAGCACATTCCATGAAAAGAGAGTTAGCAAATAGCTACAAGAACAGAAATGTGGAACTCTTAGAGATGAATGCACGGGTAACACAGAAGTTTCTCAGAACGCTTCCTTTCAGTTTTTATCTGAAGATATTTCCTTTTTCACTGTAGCTGGCCATGCGGTCCCAAATGTCACTTAGCAGATTCCATGAGAAGAGTGTTAGCAAACAGCTACATGAACAGAAGGATGGAACTCTGTTAGATGTATTAACAGGTCACATAGAAGTTTCTTAAAAGGCTTCCTTTCAGTTGTTATCTGAAGATATTTCCTTTGTCACTGAAGCTCTCAATGAGCTCCGAAATATCACTTTGCAGATACACGAGAAGAGTGTTAGCAAACAGGTACATGGACAGAAAGGTGGAACTTTGTAAGATGAACTCAGAGATCAGAAAGACACTTCTCAGAAATCTTCTTTCTCGTTTTTATCTGGTGATATTTCTCTTGGCTGTATACTCCTGCAAGCGATACGAAAAATCGCTTCTCAGGTTCAACCAAAACTGGACTAGCAAACTTGTCTATGAAACACAGCTGTAACTCTGTGAGTTTAATTCACACATCACAAAGCAGTTTCTCAGGAAGATTCTTTCTACTTTTTATCTGCGGATATTTCCTTTGTCACTGTAAGCTTCATTGGGTAAAGAAATCTCCCACTGCAGATTGCAAGAAACCTGAGTTACCAACCTGGTCAATGAACAGAAAAGTGTAACTCTGTGAGTTACATTCACACGTCACAATGCAGTTTCTCAGAACGCTTCGTTTCATTTTTTATCTGAGGATAATTCCTTTTTCACTGTAGCCGTCAATGCGCTCGAAAATATCACTTAGCAGATTCCACGGAAAGAGAGTTAGCAAATAGCTACGTGTACAGAAATGTGGAACTCTGAGAGATGAATGGACTGGTAACACAGAAGTTACTCAGAACACTTTCTTTCAGTTTTTATCTGAAGATGTTTCCTTTTTCACTGTAGCCGTCCATGCACTCCCAAATATCACTTAGCAGATTCCATGAGAAGAGTGTTAGCAAGTAGCTACATTAACAGAAAGCTGGAACTCCGGGAGATGAATCCACGGGTCACATAGAAGTTTCTCAGAACGCTTCGTTTCATTTTTTTAATCTGAAGATATTTCCTTTTTCACTGTAGTCGTCAATGCGCTCCCAAATATCACTTAACAGAATACATGAGAAGAGACTTAGCAAATAGCTACATGAACAGAAATGTGGAACTCTTAGATATGAATGCATGGGTAACACAGAAGGTTCTCAGAACGCTTCCTTTCAGTTTTTATCTGAAGATATTTCCTTTTTCACTGTAGCCGGCAATGGGGTCCCAAATATCACTTAGCAATTTCCACGAGAAGAGTTTTAGCAAAGAACTACATGAACAGAAAGGGGGAACTCTGTGAGATGAATGGAAGGGTCACATAGAAGTTTCTCAGAATTCTTCCTTTCAGTTTTTATCTGAAGATATTTCCTTTGTCACTGACGCCCTCAATGGGCTCCGAAATATCACTTTACAGATTCCACGAGAAGAGTGTTAGCAAACAGCTACATAGACAGAAAGGTGGAACTTTGTGAGATGAACTCAGAGAGCAGAAAGACATTTCTCAGAAACCTTCTTTCTCGTTTACATCTGGGGAAATTTCCTTAGGCTGTATACTGCTGCAAGTGATCCGAAATATCGCTTCTCAGGTTCAACCAAAACTGGACTAGCAAACTTCTCTATGAAACCCAGCTGTAACTCAGTGCGTTGAATTCACATATCACAAAGCAGTTTCTCAGAAAGCTTCTTTTTACTTTTTCTCTGAGATTATTTTCTTTGTCACCATTAGCTTCATTGGGTAAAGAAATCTCCCGCTGCAGATTTCAAGAAACTTGAGTTAGCAACCTGGTCAATGAACAGAAAAGTGTAACCCTGTGAGTTACATTCACACGTCACAATGCAGTTTCTCAGAACACTGCATTTCATTTTTTATCTGAGGATAATTCCTTTTTAACTGTAGCTGTCAATGCGCTCCCAAATAACACTTAGCACATTCCATGAAAAGAGAGTTAGCAAATAGCTACATGAACAGAAATGTGGAACTCTGAGAGATGAATGCACGGGTAACACAGAAGTTTCTCAGAACGCTTCCTTTCAGTTTTTAGCTGAAGATATTTCTTTTTTCACTGTAGCCGGCAATGGGGCCCAAATATCACTTAGCAATTTCCACGAGAAGAGTGTTAGCAAAGAGCTACATGAACAGAAAGGCTAAACTCTGTGAGATGAATGCACAGGTCACATAGAAGTTTCTCAGAATTCTTCCTTTCCATTTTTATCTGAAGATATTTCCTTTGTCACTGAAGCCCTCAATGAGCTCCAAAATATCACTTTGCAGATTCCACGAGAAGAGTGTTAGAAAACAGCTACATGGACAGAAAGGTGGAACTCTGTGAGATGAACTCAGAGATCAGAAAGACATTTCTCAGAAAACTTCTTTCTTGTTTTCATCTGGGGATATTTCCTTTGGCTGTATACCCCTGCAAGCGATCCGAAATATCGCTTCTCAGGTTCAACCAAAATTGGAGAAGCAAACAGCTCTATGAAACACAGCTGTAACTCAGTGAGTGAAATTCAAACATCTCAAAATAGTTTCTCAGAATGCTTCTTTCTACTTTTTCTCTGAGGATATTTCCTTGTCACCATAAGCTTCACTGGGTAAAGAAACCTCCCTCTGCAGAGTTCAAGAAAACGGAGTTTGCAACCTGTTCAATGAACAGAAAGTGTAACTCTGTGAGTTACATTCACACGTCACAATGCAGTTTCTCAGAACGCTTCGTTTCATTTTTTATCTGAGGATAATTCCTTTTTCACTGTAGCCGTCAATGCGCTCCCAAATATCACTTAGCACATTCCAGGATTGGAGAGTTAGCAGATAGCTACATGAACAGAAATGTGAAACTCTGAGAGATCCTTTCAGTTTTTATCTGAAGATATTTCCTTTTTCACTGTAGCCATCCATGCACTCCCAAATGTCACTTAGTAGATTCCATGAGAAGAGTGTTAGCAAACACCTACATGAACAGAACGATGGAACTCTGTTAGATGAATTAACAGGTCACATGGAAGTTTCTAGAACGCTTCCTTTCAGTTTTTATCTGAAGATATTTCCTTTTTCACTGTAGCACTCAATGAAATTGAAATATCTCTTTGCACATTCCACGAGAAGAGTGTTAGCAAACAGCTACATGGACAGAAAAGTGGAACTCTGTGAGATGAACTCAGAGATTAGAAAGACATTTCTCAGAAATCTTCTTTCCCCTTTTTATATGGGGAGATTTCCTTAGGCTGTATACTCCTCCAAGCGATCCAAAATATAGCTTCTCAGATTCAACCAAAACTGGACTAGCAAACAGCTCTATGAAACACCGCTGTAACTCAGTGAGTTCAATTCACACATCACAAAGCAGTTTCTCAGAAAGCTTCTTTCTACTTTTTCTCTGAGGATATTTCCTTCTTCAGCGTAAGCTTTATTGGGAAAGAAATCTCCCTCTGCATATTTCAAGAACACTGTGTTAGCAAACTGGTCAATGAACAGAAAAGTGTAACTCTTTGAGTTACATTCACACGTCACAACGCAGTTTCTCAGAACGCTTCGTTTCAGTATTTATCTGAAGATATTTCCTTTTTCACTATAGCCGTAAAAGCGGTCCCAAATATCACTTAGCAAATTCCACGGAAAGAGAGTTAGCAAATAGCTACATGTACAGAAATGTGGAACTCTGAGAGATGAATGGACTGGTAACAAAGAAGTTACTCAGAACACTTTCTTTCAGTTTTTATCTGAAGATATTTCCTTTTTCACTGTAGCCGTCCATGCACTCCCAAATATCACTTAGCAGATTCCATGAGAAGAGTGTTAGCAAATAGCTACATTAACAGAAAGCTGGAACTCCGGGAGATGAATCCACGGGTCACATAGAAGTTTCTCAGAATGCTTCGTTTCATTTTTTTAATCTGAATATATTTCCTTTTTCACAGTAGTCGTCAATGCGCTCCCAAATATCACTTAGCAGATTACATGAGAAGAGAGTTAGCAAATAGCTACATGAACAGAAATGTGGAACTCTGAGAGATGAATGCACGGGTAACACAGAAGTTTCTCAGAACGCTTCCTTTCAGTTTTTATCTGAAGATATTTCCTTTTTCACTGTAGCCGGCAATGGGGTCCCAAATATCACTTAGCAATTTCCACGAGAAGAGTGTTAGCAAAGAACTACATGAACAGAAAGGGGGAACTCTGTGAGATGAATGCACGGGTCACATAGAAGTTTCTCAGAATTCTTCCTTTCAGTTTTTATCTGAAGATATTTCCTTTGTCACTGACGCACTCAATGAGCTCCGAAATATCACTTTGCAGATTCCAGGAGAAGAGTGTTAGCAAACAGCTACATGGACAGAAAGGTGGAACTTTGTGAGATGAACTCAGAGATCAGAAAGACATTTCTCAGAAATTTTCTTTCTCGTTTTTATCTGGGGATATTTCCATTGGCTGTATACTCCTCCAAGCGATCCGAAATATCGCTTCTCAGGTTCACCAAAACTGGACTAGCAAACTTCTCTATATAACACAGTTGTAACTCAGTGCGTTGAATTCACATATCACAAAGCAGTTTCCCAGAAAGCTTCTTTCTACTTTTTCTCTGAGTATATTTCCTTCTTTACCATAAACTTTATTGGGTAAAGAAATCTCCCACTGCAGATTCCAAGAAAACTGAGTTAGCAACCTGGTCAATGAAGAGAAGAGTGTAACTCTGTGAGTTACATTCACACGTCACAATGTAGTTTCTCAGAAGGCTTCGTTTCATTTTTTATCTGATGATAATTCCTTTTTCACTGCAGCCGTCAATGCGCTCCCAAATAACACTTAGCACATTCCATGAAAAGAGAGTTAGCAAATAGCTACATGGACAGAAATGTGGAACTCTGAGAGATGAATGCACGGGTAACACAGAAGTTTCTCAGAACGCTTCCTTTCAGTTTTTATCTGAAGATATTTCCTTTTTCACTGTAGCCTTCCATGCACTCCCAAATATCACTTAGCAGATTCCATGAGAAGAGTTTTAGCAAATAGCTACATTAACAGAAATCTGGAACTCTGTTAGATGAATTCACGGGTCACATACAAGTTTTTCAGAACACTTCGTTTCATTTTTTTAATCTGAAGATATTTCCTTTTTCACTTTAGTCGTCAATGTGCTCCCAAATATCACTTAGCAGATTACATGAGAAGAGAGTTAGCAAATAGCTACATGAATAGAAATGTGGATCTCTGAGAGATGAATGCACGGGTAACACAGAAGTTTCTCAGAACGCTTCCTTTAAGTTTTTATCTGAAGATATTTCCTTTTTCACTATAGCCATCAATGCGTTCCCAAATATCACTTAGCAGATTCCACGGAAACAGAGTTAGCAAATAGCTACGTGTATAGAAATGTGGAACTCTGAGAGATGAATGCACGGGTAACACAGAAGTTTCTCAGAACGCTTCCTCTCAGTTTTTATCTGAAGATATTTCCTTTGTCACTGTAGCCCTCAATGAACCCGAAATATCTCTTTGCAGATTCCACGAGAAGAGTGTTAGCAAACAGCTACATGGACAGAAAAGTGGAACTCTGTGAGTGAACTCAGAGATCAGAAAGACATTTCTCAGAAATCTTCTTTCTCCTTTTTATATGGGGAGATTTCCTTAGGCTGTATACTTCTCCAAGCGATCCAAAATATAGCTTCTCAGATTCAACCAAAACTGGCCTAGCAAACAGCTCTATGAAACTCCGCTGTAAGTCAGTGAGTTCAATTCACACATCACAAAGCAGTTTCTCAGAAAGCTTCTTTCGACTTTTTCTCTGAGGATATTTCCTTCTTCACCGTAAGCTTTATTGGGTAAAGAAATCTCCCACTGCAGATTTCAAGAAAACTGTGTTAGCAAACTGGTCAATGAACAGAAAAGTGTAACTCTTTGAGTTCACACGTCACAATGCAGTTTCTCAGAACGCTTCGTTTCAGTTTTTATCTGAAGATATTTCCTTTTTCACTATAGCTGTCAACGCAGTCCCAAATATCACGTAGCAGAATCCATGGAAGGAGAGTTAGCAAATAACTACGTGTACAGAAATGTGGATCTCTGAGAGATGAATGGACTGGTAACACAGAAGTTACTCAGAACACTTTCTTTCAGTTTTTATCTGAAGAGATTTCCTTTTTCACTCTAGCCGTCCATGCACTCCCAAATATCACTTAGCAGATTCCATGAGAAGAGTGTTAGCAAATAGCTATATTAACAGAGAGCTGGAACTCTGTGAGATGATTCCTCGGGTCACATGAAAGTTTCTCAGAATGCTTCATTTCATTTTTTTATCTGAAGATATTTCCTTTATCACTGTAGTCGTCAATGCGCTCCCAAATATCACTTAGCAGATTACATGAGAAGAGAGTTAGCAAATAGCTACATGAACAGAAATGTGGAACTCTAAGAGATGAATGCACGGGTAACACAGAAGGTTCTCAGACGCTTCCTTTCAGTTTTTATCTGAAGATATTTCCTTTGTCACTTTACCCCTCAATGTGCTCCCAAATATCACTTAGCAGATTCCATGAGAAGAGGGTTAGCAAATAGCTACATTAACAGAAAGGTGGAAGTGTGTGAGAGGAATGCATGGGTCATATGGAAGTTTCTTAGAACGCTTCCTTTCATTTTTATCTGAAGTCATTTCCTTTGTCACTGTAGCCCTCAAATAGCTCCGAAATATCTCTTTACAGATTCCACGGGAAGAGTGTTAGCGAACAGTTACATGGACAGAAATGTGGAACTCTGTGAGATGAGCTCAGAGATCAGGAAGACATTTCTCAGATATCCTCTTTCTCTTTTTTATCTGAGGATATTTCCTTTGTCTGTATACTCCTCCAAGAGATCCGAAATATCGTTTCTCAGATTCAACCAAAACTGGACTAGCAAACAGCTCTATGAAACACAGCTGTAACTCAGTGAGTTGAATTCACACATCACAAAGGAGTTTCTCAGAAAGTTTCCTTCTACTTTTTATCTGAGGATATTTCCTTTGTCACCGTAAGCTTCATTGGGTAAAGAAATCTCCCACTGCAGATTTCAAGAAGACTGTGTTAGCAAACTGATCAATGAACAGAAAAGTGTAACTCTGTGAGTTGCATTCACACATCACAATGCAGTTTCTCAGAATGCTTCCTTTCAGTTTTTATCTGAAGATATTTCCTTTTTCACTGTAGCCCTCAATGCGCTCCAAAATATCACTTTGCAGATTCCACGAGAAGTGTTTTAGCAAATAGCTACAGGAAAAGAAATGTGGAGTTTGATAGACGAATGCACAGGTAACACAGAAGTTTCTCAGAGCGCTTCCTTTCATTTTTTATGGGAAGATATTTCCATTGTCACTGTAGCCCTCAATGTGCTCCCAAATATCACTTAGCAGATTCCATGAGAAGAGTGTTAGCAAATAGCTACATTAATAGAAATGTGGAACTGTGAGAGATGAATGCATGGGTCACATAGAAGTTTCTTAGAACACTTCCTTTCAGTTTTTATCTGAAGATATTTTCTTTGTCACTGTAGCCCTCAATGAGCTCCGAAATATTTCTTTGCAGATTCCACAAGAACAGTGTTATGAAACAGCTACATGGACAGAAAGGTGGAACTCTGTGAGATGAACTCAGAAATCAGAAAGAAATTTCTCAGAAATCTTCTTTCTCGTTTTTATCTGCGGATATTTCCTTTGGCTGTATTCTGCTCCAGGAGATCGGAAATAACGGTTTTCAGATTCAACCAAAACAGGAGTAGCAAACAGCTCTATGAAACACACCTGTATCTCAGTGCGTTGAATTCACATATTCCAAAGCCGTTTCTCAGAAAGCTTCTTTATCCTTTTTCTGAGGATATTTCCTTTGTCACCATAAGCTTCATTGGGTAAAGAAATCTCCCACTGCAGATTTCAAGTAAACTGTGTTAGCAAACTGGTCATTGAACAGAAAAGTGTAACTCTGTGAGTTACATTCTTACGTCACAATGCAGTTTCTCAGAACGCTTCGTTTCAGTTTTTATCTGAAGATTTTTGCTTTTTCACTGTAGCCGTTAATGCGATCCCAAATATCAATTACCAGATTTCATGAGAAGGGTGTTAGCAAATAGCTACATGAATAGAAATGTGGTACTCAGAGTGATGAACCCACGGGTAACACAGAAGTTTCTCAGAATGCTTCTTTTCAGTTTTTATCTGAAGATATTTCCTTTGTCACTGTACCCCTCAATGTGCTCCCAAATATCACTTAACAGATTCCATGAGAAGAGTGTTAGCAAATAGCTACATTAACAGAAATTTGGAATTCTGTGAGATGAATGCATGGGTCACATAGAAATTTCTTAGAACGCTTCCTTTCAGTATTTATCTGAAGATGTTTCCTTTGTCACTGTAGCCCTCAATGACCTCCGAAATATCTCTTTGCAGATTCCACGGGAAGAGTGTTAGCAAGCAGCTACATGGACAGAAAGGTGGAACTCTGTGAGATGAATTCACTGGTCACATAGTAGTTTCTCAGAATGCTTCTTTTCAGTTTCTACTTGAAGATATTTCCTTTGTCACTGTACCCCTCAATGTGCTCCCAAATATCACTAAACAGATTCCATGACAAGAGGAGTAGAAAATAGCTACATGAACAGAAAGGTGGAAATCTGTGAGATGAATGCACGGGTCACATAGAAGTTTCTCAGAATTCTTCCTTTCAGTTTTTATCTGACGATATTTCCTTTGTCACTGAAGCACTCAAAGAGCTCCGATATATCACTTTGCAGATTCCATGAGAAGAGTGTTAGCAAACAGCTACATGGGCAGAAAGGTGGACCTCTGTGAGATGAACTCAGAGATCAGAAAGACATTTCTCAGAAATCTTCTTTCTCCTTTTTATCTGGGGAGATTTTCTTTGGCTGTACACTCCTGAAAGAGATCCGAAATATCGCTTCTCAGGTTCAACCAAAACTGGACTAGCAAACAGCTCTTTGAAACACAGCTGTAACTCAGTGAGTTGAATTCAAACATCACAAAGCAGTTTCTCAGAAAGCTTCTTTCGACTTTTTCTCTGAGGATATTTCCTTCTTTACCGTAAACTTTATTGGGTAAAGAAATCTCCCACTGCAGATTCCAAGAAAACTGATTTAGCAACCTTGTCAATGAAGAGAAGAGTGTAACTCTGTGAGTTACATTCACACGTCACAATGTAGTTTCCCAGAACGCTTCGTTTCATTTTTTATCTGATGATAATTCCTTTTTCACTGCAGCCGTCAATGCGCTCCCAAATATCACTTAGCACATTCCATGAAAAGAGAGTTAGCAAATAGCTACATGAACAGAAATGTGGAACTCTGAGAGTGGAATGCACGGGTAACACAGAAGTTTCTCAGAACGCTTCCTTTCAGTTTTTATCTGAAGATATTTCCTTTTTCACTGTAGCCTTCCATGCACTCCCAAATGTCACTTAGCAGATTCCATGAGAAGAGTTTTAGCAAATAGCTACATTAACAGAAATCTGGAACTCTGTTAGATGAATTCACGGGTCACATACAGGTTTTTCAGAACGCTTCGTTTCATTGTTTAATCTGAAGATATTTCCTTTTTCATTTTAGTCGTCAATGCGCTCCCAAATATCACTTAGCAGATTACATGAGAAGAGAGTTAGCAAATAGCTACATGAATAGAAATGTGGATCTCTGAGAGATGAATGCACGGGTAACACAGAAGTTTCTCAGAACGCTTCCTTTCAGTTTTTATCTGAAGATATTTCCTTTTTCACTATAGCCGTCAATGCGTTCCCAAATATCACTTAGCAGATTCCACGGAAACAGAGTTAGCAAATAGCTACGTGTATAGAAATGTGGAACTCTGAGAGATGAATGCACGGGTAACACAGAAGTTTCTCAGAACGCTTCCTTTCAGTTTTTATCTGAAGATATTTCCTTTTTCACTGTAGCCGTCCATGTGCTCCCAAATATCACTTAGCAGATTCCATGAGAAGGGTTTTAGCAAATAGGTACATGAACAGAAATGTGGAACTCTGAGAGATGAATGCACGGGTCACGGAGAAGTTTCTCACAACGATTCGTTTCATTTTTTAACTGAAGATATTTAATTTTTCACTGTAAACGTCAATGCACTCCCAAATATCATTTAGCAGATTACATGAGAAGAGAGTTAGCAAATAGCTACATGAACAAAAAT
The DNA here is from genome assembly GCF_037993035.2 of Macaca fascicularis. Taxonomy (NCBI): domain Eukaryota; kingdom Metazoa; phylum Chordata; class Mammalia; order Primates; family Cercopithecidae; genus Macaca; species Macaca fascicularis. The sequence goes on along the minus strand of NC_088391.1, from coordinate 55,923,011 downwards.
GTTGAACTCTGAGAGGTGAATGCACGGGTAACACAGAAGTTTCTCAGAACGCTTCCTTTCAGTTTTTATCTGAGGATATTTCCTTTGTCACTGTAGTCCTCAATGAACCCGAAATATCTCTTTGCAGATTCCACGAGAAGAGTGTTAGCAAACAGGTACATGGACAGAAAGGGGGATCTCTGTGAGATGAACTCAGAGATCAGAAAGACATTTCTCAGAAATCTTCTTTCTCATTTTTATCTGGCGATATTTTCTTTGGCTGTATACTCCTCCAAGCGATCCGAAATATCGCTTCTCAGATTCAACCAAAACTGCACTAGCGAACAGCTCTATGAAACACAGCTGAAACTCAGTGAGTTGAATTCACACATCACAAAGCAGTTTCTCAGATACGTTTCTTGTACTGTTTATCTGAGGATATTTCCTTTTTCCCCGTATGCTTCATTAGGTAAGGAAATCTGCCACTGCAGATTTCAGGAAAACTGTGTTAGCAAACTGGTCAATGAAGAGAAAAGTGTAACTCTGTGAGTTGCATTCACACGTCACAATGCAGTTTCTCAGAACGCTTCGTTTCCGTTTTTATCTGAAGATATTTCGTTTTTCACTGTACCATCAATGCGCTCCAAAATAACACCTAGCAGATTCCACGAGAAGAGTGTTAGAAAACAGCTACATGAACAGAAAGGTGGAACTCTGTGAGATGAATGCACAGGTCACATAGAAGTTTCTCAGAATTCTTCCTTTCAGTTTTTATCTGAAGATATTTCCTTTGTCACTGAAGCCCTCAATGAGCTCCGAAATATCACTTTGCAGATTCCACGAGAAGGGTGTTAGAAAACTGCTACATGGACAGAAAAGTGGAGCTCTGTGAGATGAACTCAGATATCAGAAAGACATTTCTCAGAAATCTTCTTTCTCCTTTTTATATGGGGAAATTTCCTTAGGCTGTATAATCCTCCAAGCGATCCGAAATATCGCTTCTCAGGTTCAACCAAAACTGGCCCAGCAAACAGCTCTATGAAAAACCGCTGTAACTCAGTGAGTTCAATTCACACATCACAAAGCAGTTTCTCAGTAAGCTTCTTTCTACCTTTTCTCTGAGGATATTTCCTTCTTCACCGTAAGCTTTATTGGGTAACGAAATCTCCCACTGCAGATTTCAAGAAAACTGTGTTAGCAAACTGGTCAATGTATAGAAAAGTGTAACTCTTTGAGTTACAATCACACGTCACAATGCAGTTTCTCAGAACGCTTCCTTTCAGTTTTTATCTGAAGATATTTCCTTTTTCACTATAGTCGTCAATGCGGTCCCAAATATCACTTAGCAGATTGCATGGAAAGTGTTTTAGCAAATAGGTACGTGTACAGAAATATGGAACTCTAAGACATGAATGGACTGGTAACACAGAAGTTACTCAGAACACTTTCTTTCAGTTTTTATCTGAAGATATTTCCTTTTTCACTGTGCCGTGCATGCACTCCCAAATATCATTTAGCAGATTCCATGAGAAGAGTGTTAACAAATAGCTACATTAACAGAAAGCTGGAACTCTATGAGGTGAATCCACGAGTCACATAGAATTTTCTCAGAACGCTTCGTTTCATTTTTTTAATCTGAAGATATTTCCTTTTTCACTGTAGTCGTCAATGCGCTCCCAAATATCACTTAGCAGATTACATGAGAAGAGACTTAGCAAACAGCTACATGAACAGATATGTGGAACTCTGAGAGATGAATGCACGGGTAACACAGAAGATTCTCAGAACGCTTCCTTTCAGTTTTTATCTGAAGATATTTCCTTTTTCATTGTAGCCGGCAATGGGGTCCCAAATATCACTTAGCAATTTCCACGAGAAGAGTGTTAGCAAATAGCTACATTAACAGAAAGGGGGAACTCTGTGAGATGAATGGACGGGTCACATAGAAGTTTCTCAGAATTCTTCCTTTTTTTTTTTTTTATCTGAAGATATTTCCTTTGGGTGTATACTCCTGCAAGCGATCCTAAATATCGCTTCTCAGGTTTAACCAAAACTGGACTAAAAATTTCTCTGTGAAACACAGCTGAAACTCAGTGAGTTGAATTCACAAATCAGAAAGCAGTTTCTCAGACAGCTTCGTTCTACTTTTTCTCTGAGGATATTTAATTTGTCACCATTAGCTTCATTGGTAAAGAAATCTCCCACTGCAGATTTCAAAAAACCTGAGTTAGCAACCTGGTCAATGAACAGGAAAGTGTAACTCTGGGAGTTACATTCCCACATCACAATGTAGTTTCTCAGGATGCTCGTTTCATTTTTTATCTGAAGATATTTCCCTTTTCACTGTAGCCGTCAAAGCGATCCCAAATATCAATTAGCACATTCCATGAAAAGACAGGTAGCAAATAGCTACATAAACAGAAATGTGGAACTCTGAGAGATGAATGCACGGGTAACACAGAAGTTTCTCAGAACGCTTCCTTTCAGTTTTTATCTGAAGATATATCATTTTTCACTGTAGCCGTCCATGCACTCCCAAATATCACTTAGCAGATTGCATGAGAAGAGTGTTAGCAAATAGCTACATTAACAGAAAGTTGATATTCTGTGTGATGAATACATGGGTCACATAGAACTTTCTTAGGACGCTTCCTTTCAGTATTTATCGGAAGATATTTCCTTTGTCACTGTAGCCCTCAATGAGCTCCGAAATATCTCTTTGCAGATTCCACGAGAAGAGTGTTAGCAAGCAGCTACATGGACAGAAAGGTGGAACTCTGTGAGATGAATTCACTGGTCACATAGTAGTTTCTCAGAATGCTTCTTTTCAGTTTCTACTTGAAGATATTTCCTTTGTCAATGTACCCCTCAATGTGCTTCCAAACATCACTTAGCAGATTCCATGAGAAGAGGGTTAGCAAATAGCTACATTAATAGAAAGGTGGAACTGTGTGAGAGGAATGCATGGGTCACACAGAAGTTTCTTAGAACACTTCCTGTCAGTTATTATCTGAAGATATTTCCTTTGTCACTGTAGCCCTCAATGTCCCCGAAATATCTCTTTGCACATTCCACGAGAAGAGTGTTAGCAAACAGCTACATGGACAGAAAAGTGGAACTCTGTGAGATGAACTCAGAGATCCCAAAGACATTTCTCAGAAATCTTCTTTCTCCTTTTTATATGGGGAGATTTCCTTAGGCTGTATACTCCTCCAAGTGATCTGAAATATCGCTTCTCAGATTCAACCAAAACTGGCCTAGCAAACAGCTCTATGAAACACCGCTGTAACTCAGTGAGTTCAATTCACACATCACAAAGCAGTTTCTCAGAAAACTTCTTTCGACTTTTTCAATGAGGATATTTCCTTCTTTACCGTAAACTTTATTGGGTAAAGAAATCTCCCACTGCAGATTTCAAGAAAACTGTGTTGGCAAACTGGTCAATGAACAGAAAAGTGTAACTCTTTGAGTTACATTCACACGTCACAATGCAGATTCTCAGAACGCTTCGTTTCAGTTTTTATCTGAAGATATTTCCTTTTTCACTGTAGCCGTCAATGCGATCCCAAATATTAATTAGCACATTCCATGAAAAGAGAGTTAGCAAATAGCTACATGTACAGAAATGTGGAACTCTGAGAGATGAATGCACGGGTAACACAGACGTTTCTCAGAACGCTTCCTTTCAGATTTATCTGAAGATATTTCCCTTTTCATCGTAACCATCTATGCACTCCCAAATATCACTTAGCAGATTCCATGAGAAGAGTTTTAGCAAATAGCTACATTAACAGAAAGCTGGAACTCTGTGAGATGAATGCACGGGTCACATAGAACTTTCTCGGAACGCTTCATTTCATTTTTTATCTGAAGGTATTTAATTTTTCACTGTAATCATCAAAACGCTCCCAAATATCACTTAGCAGATTACATGAGAAGAGAGTTAGCAAATAGCTACATGAAAAGAAATGTGGCACTCTAAGAGGTGAATGCATGGGTAACATAGAAGTTTCTCAGAACGCTTCGTTTCAGTTTTTATCTGAAGATATTTCCTTTTTCACTGTAGCCGTCAATGCGATCCCAAATATCAATTAGCACATTCCATGGACAGAGAGTTAGCAAATAGCTACATGTACACAAATGTGGAACTCTGAGAGATGAATGCACGGGTAACACGGAAGTTTCTCAGAACGCTTCCTTTTAGATTTATCTGAAGATATTTCCCTTTTCACTGTTGCCGTCCATGCACTCCCAAATATCACTTACCAGATTCCATGAGAAGAGTTTTAGCAAATAGGTACATTAACAGAAAGCTGGAACTCTGTGAGATGAATGCACGGGTCAAATAGAAGTTTCTCAGAACGCTTCATTTCATTTTTTATCTGAAGATATTTAATTTTTCACTGTAATCATCAATGCGCTCCCAAATATCACTTAGCAGATTACATGAGAAGAGAGTTAGCAAATAGCTACATGAACAGAAATGTCGCACTCTGAGAGGTGAATACACGGGTAACACCCTAGTTTCTCAGAACGCTTCGTTTTAGTTTTTATCTGAAGATATTTCCTTTTTCACTGTAGCCGTCAATGGGATCCCAAATATCAATTACCAGATTTCATGAGAAGAGTGTTAGCAAATAGCTACATGAACAGAAATGTGGTACTCTCAGTGATGAACCCACGGGTAACACAGAAGTTTCTCAGAATGCTTCTGTTCAGTTTTTCTCTGAAGATATTTCCTTTGTCACTGTACCCCTCAATGTGCTCCCAAATATCACTTAATAGATTCCATGAGAAGAGTGTTAGCAAATAGCTACATTAACAGAAAGTTGGAATTCTGTGAGATGAATGCATGGGTCACATAGAACTTTCTTAGAACGCTTCCTTTCAGTATTTATCTGAAGATATTTCCTTTGTCATTGTAGCCCTCAATGAGCCCCGAAATATCTCTTTGCAGATTCCAAGAGAAGAGTGTTAGCAAACAACTACATGGAAGGAAATGTGGAACTCTGTGAGATGAGCTCAGAGATCAGGAAGACATTTCTCAGAAATCCTCTTTCTCTTTTATATCCTGGGATATTTCCTTTGTCTGTATACTTCTCCAAGAGATCCGAAATATCGGTCCTCAGATTCAACCAAAACTGGACTAGCAAACAGCTCTATGAATCAAGCTGTAACTCAGTGAGTTGAATACACACATCACAAAGCAGTTTCTCAGAAAGTTTCCTTCTACTTTTTATCTGAGGATATTTCCTTTGTCACCGTAAGCTTCATTGGGTAAAGAAATCTCCCACTGCAGATTTCAAGAAAACAGTGTTAGCAAACTGATCAATGAACAGAAAAGTGTAACTCTGTGAGTTGCATTCACCCATCACAATGCAGTTTCTCAGAATGCTTCCTTTCAGTTTTTATCTGAAGATATTTCCGTTGTCACTGTAGCCCTCAATGCTCTCCAAAATATCACTTTGCAGATTCCACGAGAAGAGTTTTAGCAAATACCTACATGAAAAGAAATGTGGAATTCTGAGAGATGAATGCACGGGCAACACAGAATTTTCTCAGAACGCTTCCTTTCAGCTTTTATTGGAAGATATTTCCATTGTCACTGTAGCCCTCAATGTGCTCCCAAATATCACTTAGCAGATTCCATGAGCAGATTGTAAGCAAATAGCTACATTAACAGAAATATGGAACTGTGAGAGATGAATGCATGTGTCACATAGAAGTTTCTTAGAACGCTTACTTTCCGTTTTTATCTGAAGATATTTTCTTTGTCACAGTAGCCCTCAATGAGCTCCGAAATATCTCTTTGCAGATTCCACGAGAAGAGTGTTACAAAACAGATACATGGACAGAAAGGTGGAACTCTGTGAGATGAACTCAGAGATCAGAAAGACATTTCTCAGAAACCTTTCTCGTTTTTATCTGGGAATATTTCCTTTGGCTGTATACTGCTCCAGGAGATCGGAAATAACGGTTTTCAGATTCAACCAAAACTGGAGTTGCAAACAGCTCTGTGAAACACAGCTGTAACTCAGTGCGTTGAATTAACATATCACAAAGCCGTTTCTCAGAAAGCTTCTTTGTACTTTTTATCTGAGGATATTCCCTTTGTCACCATAAGCTTTATTGGGTACAGAAATCTCCCACTGCAGATTTCAAGTAAACTGTGTTAACAAACTGGTCATTGAACAGAAAACTGTAAAACTGTGAGTTACATTCTTACGTCACAATGCAGTTTCTCAGAACACTTCGTTTCAGTTTTTATCTGAAGATATTTCCTTTTTCACTGTATCCGTTAATGCGAACCCAAATATCAATTACCAGATTTCATGAGAAGGGTGTTAGCAAAAAGCTACATGAACAGAAATGTGGCACTCTGAGAGGTGAATGCACGGGTAACACAGAAGTTTCTCAGAACGCTTCGTTTCAGTTTTTATCTGAAGATATTTCCATTTTCACTGTAGCCGGCAATGTGATCCCAAATATGAATTAGCACATTCCATGAAAAGAGAGTTAGCAAATAGCTACATGTACGGAAATGTGGAACTCTGAGAGATGAATGCATGGGTAACACAGAAGTTTCTCAGAACACTTCCTTTTACATTTATCTGAAGATATTTCCCTTTTCACTGTAGCCGTCCATGCACTCCCAAATATCACTTAGCAGATTCCATGAGAAGAGTTTTAGCAAATAGGTACATTAACAGAAAGCTGGAACTCTGTGAGATGAATGCACGGGTCACATAGAAGTTTCTCGGAACGCTTCATTTCATTTTTTATCTGAAGATATTTGATTTTTCACTGTAATCATCAATGCGCTCCCAAATATCACTTGGCAGATTACAAGAGAAGAGAATTAGCAAATAGCTACATGAACAGAAATGTGGTACTCTGAGTGATGAACCCACGGGTAACACAGAAGTTTCTCAGAATGCTTCTTTTCAGTTTTTCTCTGAAGATATTTCCTTTGTCACTGTAGCCCTCAATGAGCTCCGAAATATCTCTTTGCAGATTCCAGGAGAAGAGTGTTAGCAAACAACTACATGGACGGAAATGTGGAACTCTGTGAGTTGAGCTCAGAGATCAGGAAGATATTTCTCAGAAATCCTCTTTCTCTTTTATATCTGGGGATATTTCCTTTGTCTGTATACTACTCCAAGATATCCGAAATATCGGTTCTCAGATTCAACCAAAACTGGACTAGAAAACAGCTCTATGAAACACAGCTTTAACTCAGTGAGTTGAATACACACATCTCAAAGCAGTTTCTCAGAAAGTTTCTTTCTACTTTTTATCTGAGGATATTTCCTTTGTCACCGTAAGCTTCATTGGGTAAAGAAATCTCCCACTGCAGATTCCAAGAAAACTGTGTTAGCAAACTGATCAATGAACAGAAAAGTGTAACTCTGTGAGTTGCATTCATACATCACAATGCGGTTTCTCAGAATGCTTCCTTTCAGTTTTTATCTGAGGATATTTCCTTTGTTACTGAAGCCCTCAATCAGCTCCGAAATATCACTTTGCAGATTCCATGAGAAGAGTGTTAGCAAACAGCTACATGGACAGAAAGGTGGAACTCTGTGAGATGAACTCAGAGACCAGAAAGACATTTCTCAGAAAACTTCTTTCTCGTTTTTATCTGGGGATATTTCCTTTGGCTCTATACCCCTGCAAGTGATCCAAAATATCGCTTCTCAGGTTCAACCAAAACTGGACAAGCAAACAGCTCTATGAAACACAGCTGTAACTCAGTGAGTGGAATTCAAACATCTCAAAACAGTTTCTCAGAATGCTTCTTTCTACTTTTTCTCTGAGGATATTTCCTTTGTCACCGTAAACTTCATTGGGTAAAGAAACCTTCCACTGCAGATTTCAAGAAAACTGAACTAGCAACCTGGTCAATGAACAGAAAAGTGTAACTCTGTGAGTTACATTCACACGTCACAATGTAGTTTCTCAGAATGCTTCGTTTCATTTTTTATCTGAGGATAATTCCTTTTTCACTGCAGCCATCAATGCGCTCCCAAATATCACTTAGCACATTCCATGAAAAGAGAGTTAGCAAATAGCTACAAGAACAGAAATGTGGAACTCTTAGAGATGAATGCACGGGTAACACAGAAGTTTCTCAGAACGCTTCCTTTCAGTTTTTATCTGAAGATATTTCCTTTTTCACTGTAGCTGGCCATGCGGTCCCAAATGTCACTTAGCAGATTCCATGAGAAGAGTGTTAGCAAACAGCTACATGAACAGAAGGATGGAACTCTGTTAGATGTATTAACAGGTCACATAGAAGTTTCTTAAAAGGCTTCCTTTCAGTTGTTATCTGAAGATATTTCCTTTGTCACTGAAGCTCTCAATGAGCTCCGAAATATCACTTTGCAGATACACGAGAAGAGTGTTAGCAAACAGGTACATGGACAGAAAGGTGGAACTTTGTAAGATGAACTCAGAGATCAGAAAGACACTTCTCAGAAATCTTCTTTCTCGTTTTTATCTGGTGATATTTCTCTTGGCTGTATACTCCTGCAAGCGATACGAAAAATCGCTTCTCAGGTTCAACCAAAACTGGACTAGCAAACTTGTCTATGAAACACAGCTGTAACTCTGTGAGTTTAATTCACACATCACAAAGCAGTTTCTCAGGAAGATTCTTTCTACTTTTTATCTGCGGATATTTCCTTTGTCACTGTAAGCTTCATTGGGTAAAGAAATCTCCCACTGCAGATTGCAAGAAACCTGAGTTACCAACCTGGTCAATGAACAGAAAAGTGTAACTCTGTGAGTTACATTCACACGTCACAATGCAGTTTCTCAGAACGCTTCGTTTCATTTTTTATCTGAGGATAATTCCTTTTTCACTGTAGCCGTCAATGCGCTCGAAAATATCACTTAGCAGATTCCACGGAAAGAGAGTTAGCAAATAGCTACGTGTACAGAAATGTGGAACTCTGAGAGATGAATGGACTGGTAACACAGAAGTTACTCAGAACACTTTCTTTCAGTTTTTATCTGAAGATGTTTCCTTTTTCACTGTAGCCGTCCATGCACTCCCAAATATCACTTAGCAGATTCCATGAGAAGAGTGTTAGCAAGTAGCTACATTAACAGAAAGCTGGAACTCCGGGAGATGAATCCACGGGTCACATAGAAGTTTCTCAGAACGCTTCGTTTCATTTTTTTAATCTGAAGATATTTCCTTTTTCACTGTAGTCGTCAATGCGCTCCCAAATATCACTTAACAGAATACATGAGAAGAGACTTAGCAAATAGCTACATGAACAGAAATGTGGAACTCTTAGATATGAATGCATGGGTAACACAGAAGGTTCTCAGAACGCTTCCTTTCAGTTTTTATCTGAAGATATTTCCTTTTTCACTGTAGCCGGCAATGGGGTCCCAAATATCACTTAGCAATTTCCACGAGAAGAGTTTTAGCAAAGAACTACATGAACAGAAAGGGGGAACTCTGTGAGATGAATGGAAGGGTCACATAGAAGTTTCTCAGAATTCTTCCTTTCAGTTTTTATCTGAAGATATTTCCTTTGTCACTGACGCCCTCAATGGGCTCCGAAATATCACTTTACAGATTCCACGAGAAGAGTGTTAGCAAACAGCTACATAGACAGAAAGGTGGAACTTTGTGAGATGAACTCAGAGAGCAGAAAGACATTTCTCAGAAACCTTCTTTCTCGTTTACATCTGGGGAAATTTCCTTAGGCTGTATACTGCTGCAAGTGATCCGAAATATCGCTTCTCAGGTTCAACCAAAACTGGACTAGCAAACTTCTCTATGAAACCCAGCTGTAACTCAGTGCGTTGAATTCACATATCACAAAGCAGTTTCTCAGAAAGCTTCTTTTTACTTTTTCTCTGAGATTATTTTCTTTGTCACCATTAGCTTCATTGGGTAAAGAAATCTCCCGCTGCAGATTTCAAGAAACTTGAGTTAGCAACCTGGTCAATGAACAGAAAAGTGTAACCCTGTGAGTTACATTCACACGTCACAATGCAGTTTCTCAGAACACTGCATTTCATTTTTTATCTGAGGATAATTCCTTTTTAACTGTAGCTGTCAATGCGCTCCCAAATAACACTTAGCACATTCCATGAAAAGAGAGTTAGCAAATAGCTACATGAACAGAAATGTGGAACTCTGAGAGATGAATGCACGGGTAACACAGAAGTTTCTCAGAACGCTTCCTTTCAGTTTTTAGCTGAAGATATTTCTTTTTTCACTGTAGCCGGCAATGGGGCCCAAATATCACTTAGCAATTTCCACGAGAAGAGTGTTAGCAAAGAGCTACATGAACAGAAAGGCTAAACTCTGTGAGATGAATGCACAGGTCACATAGAAGTTTCTCAGAATTCTTCCTTTCCATTTTTATCTGAAGATATTTCCTTTGTCACTGAAGCCCTCAATGAGCTCCAAAATATCACTTTGCAGATTCCACGAGAAGAGTGTTAGAAAACAGCTACATGGACAGAAAGGTGGAACTCTGTGAGATGAACTCAGAGATCAGAAAGACATTTCTCAGAAAACTTCTTTCTTGTTTTCATCTGGGGATATTTCCTTTGGCTGTATACCCCTGCAAGCGATCCGAAATATCGCTTCTCAGGTTCAACCAAAATTGGAGAAGCAAACAGCTCTATGAAACACAGCTGTAACTCAGTGAGTGAAATTCAAACATCTCAAAATAGTTTCTCAGAATGCTTCTTTCTACTTTTTCTCTGAGGATATTTCCTTGTCACCATAAGCTTCACTGGGTAAAGAAACCTCCCTCTGCAGAGTTCAAGAAAACGGAGTTTGCAACCTGTTCAATGAACAGAAAGTGTAACTCTGTGAGTTACATTCACACGTCACAATGCAGTTTCTCAGAACGCTTCGTTTCATTTTTTATCTGAGGATAATTCCTTTTTCACTGTAGCCGTCAATGCGCTCCCAAATATCACTTAGCACATTCCAGGATTGGAGAGTTAGCAGATAGCTACATGAACAGAAATGTGAAACTCTGAGAGATCCTTTCAGTTTTTATCTGAAGATATTTCCTTTTTCACTGTAGCCATCCATGCACTCCCAAATGTCACTTAGTAGATTCCATGAGAAGAGTGTTAGCAAACACCTACATGAACAGAACGATGGAACTCTGTTAGATGAATTAACAGGTCACATGGAAGTTTCTAGAACGCTTCCTTTCAGTTTTTATCTGAAGATATTTCCTTTTTCACTGTAGCACTCAATGAAATTGAAATATCTCTTTGCACATTCCACGAGAAGAGTGTTAGCAAACAGCTACATGGACAGAAAAGTGGAACTCTGTGAGATGAACTCAGAGATTAGAAAGACATTTCTCAGAAATCTTCTTTCCCCTTTTTATATGGGGAGATTTCCTTAGGCTGTATACTCCTCCAAGCGATCCAAAATATAGCTTCTCAGATTCAACCAAAACTGGACTAGCAAACAGCTCTATGAAACACCGCTGTAACTCAGTGAGTTCAATTCACACATCACAAAGCAGTTTCTCAGAAAGCTTCTTTCTACTTTTTCTCTGAGGATATTTCCTTCTTCAGCGTAAGCTTTATTGGGAAAGAAATCTCCCTCTGCATATTTCAAGAACACTGTGTTAGCAAACTGGTCAATGAACAGAAAAGTGTAACTCTTTGAGTTACATTCACACGTCACAACGCAGTTTCTCAGAACGCTTCGTTTCAGTATTTATCTGAAGATATTTCCTTTTTCACTATAGCCGTAAAAGCGGTCCCAAATATCACTTAGCAAATTCCACGGAAAGAGAGTTAGCAAATAGCTACATGTACAGAAATGTGGAACTCTGAGAGATGAATGGACTGGTAACAAAGAAGTTACTCAGAACACTTTCTTTCAGTTTTTATCTGAAGATATTTCCTTTTTCACTGTAGCCGTCCATGCACTCCCAAATATCACTTAGCAGATTCCATGAGAAGAGTGTTAGCAAATAGCTACATTAACAGAAAGCTGGAACTCCGGGAGATGAATCCACGGGTCACATAGAAGTTTCTCAGAATGCTTCGTTTCATTTTTTTAATCTGAATATATTTCCTTTTTCACAGTAGTCGTCAATGCGCTCCCAAATATCACTTAGCAGATTACATGAGAAGAGAGTTAGCAAATAGCTACATGAACAGAAATGTGGAACTCTGAGAGATGAATGCACGGGTAACACAGAAGTTTCTCAGAACGCTTCCTTTCAGTTTTTATCTGAAGATATTTCCTTTTTCACTGTAGCCGGCAATGGGGTCCCAAATATCACTTAGCAATTTCCACGAGAAGAGTGTTAGCAAAGAACTACATGAACAGAAAGGGGGAACTCTGTGAGATGAATGCACGGGTCACATAGAAGTTTCTCAGAATTCTTCCTTTCAGTTTTTATCTGAAGATATTTCCTTTGTCACTGACGCACTCAATGAGCTCCGAAATATCACTTTGCAGATTCCAGGAGAAGAGTGTTAGCAAACAGCTACATGGACAGAAAGGTGGAACTTTGTGAGATGAACTCAGAGATCAGAAAGACATTTCTCAGAAATTTTCTTTCTCGTTTTTATCTGGGGATATTTCCATTGGCTGTATACTCCTCCAAGCGATCCGAAATATCGCTTCTCAGGTTCACCAAAACTGGACTAGCAAACTTCTCTATATAACACAGTTGTAACTCAGTGCGTTGAATTCACATATCACAAAGCAGTTTCCCAGAAAGCTTCTTTCTACTTTTTCTCTGAGTATATTTCCTTCTTTACCATAAACTTTATTGGGTAAAGAAATCTCCCACTGCAGATTCCAAGAAAACTGAGTTAGCAACCTGGTCAATGAAGAGAAGAGTGTAACTCTGTGAGTTACATTCACACGTCACAATGTAGTTTCTCAGAAGGCTTCGTTTCATTTTTTATCTGATGATAATTCCTTTTTCACTGCAGCCGTCAATGCGCTCCCAAATAACACTTAGCACATTCCATGAAAAGAGAGTTAGCAAATAGCTACATGGACAGAAATGTGGAACTCTGAGAGATGAATGCACGGGTAACACAGAAGTTTCTCAGAACGCTTCCTTTCAGTTTTTATCTGAAGATATTTCCTTTTTCACTGTAGCCTTCCATGCACTCCCAAATATCACTTAGCAGATTCCATGAGAAGAGTTTTAGCAAATAGCTACATTAACAGAAATCTGGAACTCTGTTAGATGAATTCACGGGTCACATACAAGTTTTTCAGAACACTTCGTTTCATTTTTTTAATCTGAAGATATTTCCTTTTTCACTTTAGTCGTCAATGTGCTCCCAAATATCACTTAGCAGATTACATGAGAAGAGAGTTAGCAAATAGCTACATGAATAGAAATGTGGATCTCTGAGAGATGAATGCACGGGTAACACAGAAGTTTCTCAGAACGCTTCCTTTAAGTTTTTATCTGAAGATATTTCCTTTTTCACTATAGCCATCAATGCGTTCCCAAATATCACTTAGCAGATTCCACGGAAACAGAGTTAGCAAATAGCTACGTGTATAGAAATGTGGAACTCTGAGAGATGAATGCACGGGTAACACAGAAGTTTCTCAGAACGCTTCCTCTCAGTTTTTATCTGAAGATATTTCCTTTGTCACTGTAGCCCTCAATGAACCCGAAATATCTCTTTGCAGATTCCACGAGAAGAGTGTTAGCAAACAGCTACATGGACAGAAAAGTGGAACTCTGTGAGTGAACTCAGAGATCAGAAAGACATTTCTCAGAAATCTTCTTTCTCCTTTTTATATGGGGAGATTTCCTTAGGCTGTATACTTCTCCAAGCGATCCAAAATATAGCTTCTCAGATTCAACCAAAACTGGCCTAGCAAACAGCTCTATGAAACTCCGCTGTAAGTCAGTGAGTTCAATTCACACATCACAAAGCAGTTTCTCAGAAAGCTTCTTTCGACTTTTTCTCTGAGGATATTTCCTTCTTCACCGTAAGCTTTATTGGGTAAAGAAATCTCCCACTGCAGATTTCAAGAAAACTGTGTTAGCAAACTGGTCAATGAACAGAAAAGTGTAACTCTTTGAGTTCACACGTCACAATGCAGTTTCTCAGAACGCTTCGTTTCAGTTTTTATCTGAAGATATTTCCTTTTTCACTATAGCTGTCAACGCAGTCCCAAATATCACGTAGCAGAATCCATGGAAGGAGAGTTAGCAAATAACTACGTGTACAGAAATGTGGATCTCTGAGAGATGAATGGACTGGTAACACAGAAGTTACTCAGAACACTTTCTTTCAGTTTTTATCTGAAGAGATTTCCTTTTTCACTCTAGCCGTCCATGCACTCCCAAATATCACTTAGCAGATTCCATGAGAAGAGTGTTAGCAAATAGCTATATTAACAGAGAGCTGGAACTCTGTGAGATGATTCCTCGGGTCACATGAAAGTTTCTCAGAATGCTTCATTTCATTTTTTTATCTGAAGATATTTCCTTTATCACTGTAGTCGTCAATGCGCTCCCAAATATCACTTAGCAGATTACATGAGAAGAGAGTTAGCAAATAGCTACATGAACAGAAATGTGGAACTCTAAGAGATGAATGCACGGGTAACACAGAAGGTTCTCAGACGCTTCCTTTCAGTTTTTATCTGAAGATATTTCCTTTGTCACTTTACCCCTCAATGTGCTCCCAAATATCACTTAGCAGATTCCATGAGAAGAGGGTTAGCAAATAGCTACATTAACAGAAAGGTGGAAGTGTGTGAGAGGAATGCATGGGTCATATGGAAGTTTCTTAGAACGCTTCCTTTCATTTTTATCTGAAGTCATTTCCTTTGTCACTGTAGCCCTCAAATAGCTCCGAAATATCTCTTTACAGATTCCACGGGAAGAGTGTTAGCGAACAGTTACATGGACAGAAATGTGGAACTCTGTGAGATGAGCTCAGAGATCAGGAAGACATTTCTCAGATATCCTCTTTCTCTTTTTTATCTGAGGATATTTCCTTTGTCTGTATACTCCTCCAAGAGATCCGAAATATCGTTTCTCAGATTCAACCAAAACTGGACTAGCAAACAGCTCTATGAAACACAGCTGTAACTCAGTGAGTTGAATTCACACATCACAAAGGAGTTTCTCAGAAAGTTTCCTTCTACTTTTTATCTGAGGATATTTCCTTTGTCACCGTAAGCTTCATTGGGTAAAGAAATCTCCCACTGCAGATTTCAAGAAGACTGTGTTAGCAAACTGATCAATGAACAGAAAAGTGTAACTCTGTGAGTTGCATTCACACATCACAATGCAGTTTCTCAGAATGCTTCCTTTCAGTTTTTATCTGAAGATATTTCCTTTTTCACTGTAGCCCTCAATGCGCTCCAAAATATCACTTTGCAGATTCCACGAGAAGTGTTTTAGCAAATAGCTACAGGAAAAGAAATGTGGAGTTTGATAGACGAATGCACAGGTAACACAGAAGTTTCTCAGAGCGCTTCCTTTCATTTTTTATGGGAAGATATTTCCATTGTCACTGTAGCCCTCAATGTGCTCCCAAATATCACTTAGCAGATTCCATGAGAAGAGTGTTAGCAAATAGCTACATTAATAGAAATGTGGAACTGTGAGAGATGAATGCATGGGTCACATAGAAGTTTCTTAGAACACTTCCTTTCAGTTTTTATCTGAAGATATTTTCTTTGTCACTGTAGCCCTCAATGAGCTCCGAAATATTTCTTTGCAGATTCCACAAGAACAGTGTTATGAAACAGCTACATGGACAGAAAGGTGGAACTCTGTGAGATGAACTCAGAAATCAGAAAGAAATTTCTCAGAAATCTTCTTTCTCGTTTTTATCTGCGGATATTTCCTTTGGCTGTATTCTGCTCCAGGAGATCGGAAATAACGGTTTTCAGATTCAACCAAAACAGGAGTAGCAAACAGCTCTATGAAACACACCTGTATCTCAGTGCGTTGAATTCACATATTCCAAAGCCGTTTCTCAGAAAGCTTCTTTATCCTTTTTCTGAGGATATTTCCTTTGTCACCATAAGCTTCATTGGGTAAAGAAATCTCCCACTGCAGATTTCAAGTAAACTGTGTTAGCAAACTGGTCATTGAACAGAAAAGTGTAACTCTGTGAGTTACATTCTTACGTCACAATGCAGTTTCTCAGAACGCTTCGTTTCAGTTTTTATCTGAAGATTTTTGCTTTTTCACTGTAGCCGTTAATGCGATCCCAAATATCAATTACCAGATTTCATGAGAAGGGTGTTAGCAAATAGCTACATGAATAGAAATGTGGTACTCAGAGTGATGAACCCACGGGTAACACAGAAGTTTCTCAGAATGCTTCTTTTCAGTTTTTATCTGAAGATATTTCCTTTGTCACTGTACCCCTCAATGTGCTCCCAAATATCACTTAACAGATTCCATGAGAAGAGTGTTAGCAAATAGCTACATTAACAGAAATTTGGAATTCTGTGAGATGAATGCATGGGTCACATAGAAATTTCTTAGAACGCTTCCTTTCAGTATTTATCTGAAGATGTTTCCTTTGTCACTGTAGCCCTCAATGACCTCCGAAATATCTCTTTGCAGATTCCACGGGAAGAGTGTTAGCAAGCAGCTACATGGACAGAAAGGTGGAACTCTGTGAGATGAATTCACTGGTCACATAGTAGTTTCTCAGAATGCTTCTTTTCAGTTTCTACTTGAAGATATTTCCTTTGTCACTGTACCCCTCAATGTGCTCCCAAATATCACTAAACAGATTCCATGACAAGAGGAGTAGAAAATAGCTACATGAACAGAAAGGTGGAAATCTGTGAGATGAATGCACGGGTCACATAGAAGTTTCTCAGAATTCTTCCTTTCAGTTTTTATCTGACGATATTTCCTTTGTCACTGAAGCACTCAAAGAGCTCCGATATATCACTTTGCAGATTCCATGAGAAGAGTGTTAGCAAACAGCTACATGGGCAGAAAGGTGGACCTCTGTGAGATGAACTCAGAGATCAGAAAGACATTTCTCAGAAATCTTCTTTCTCCTTTTTATCTGGGGAGATTTTCTTTGGCTGTACACTCCTGAAAGAGATCCGAAATATCGCTTCTCAGGTTCAACCAAAACTGGACTAGCAAACAGCTCTTTGAAACACAGCTGTAACTCAGTGAGTTGAATTCAAACATCACAAAGCAGTTTCTCAGAAAGCTTCTTTCGACTTTTTCTCTGAGGATATTTCCTTCTTTACCGTAAACTTTATTGGGTAAAGAAATCTCCCACTGCAGATTCCAAGAAAACTGATTTAGCAACCTTGTCAATGAAGAGAAGAGTGTAACTCTGTGAGTTACATTCACACGTCACAATGTAGTTTCCCAGAACGCTTCGTTTCATTTTTTATCTGATGATAATTCCTTTTTCACTGCAGCCGTCAATGCGCTCCCAAATATCACTTAGCACATTCCATGAAAAGAGAGTTAGCAAATAGCTACATGAACAGAAATGTGGAACTCTGAGAGTGGAATGCACGGGTAACACAGAAGTTTCTCAGAACGCTTCCTTTCAGTTTTTATCTGAAGATATTTCCTTTTTCACTGTAGCCTTCCATGCACTCCCAAATGTCACTTAGCAGATTCCATGAGAAGAGTTTTAGCAAATAGCTACATTAACAGAAATCTGGAACTCTGTTAGATGAATTCACGGGTCACATACAGGTTTTTCAGAACGCTTCGTTTCATTGTTTAATCTGAAGATATTTCCTTTTTCATTTTAGTCGTCAATGCGCTCCCAAATATCACTTAGCAGATTACATGAGAAGAGAGTTAGCAAATAGCTACATGAATAGAAATGTGGATCTCTGAGAGATGAATGCACGGGTAACACAGAAGTTTCTCAGAACGCTTCCTTTCAGTTTTTATCTGAAGATATTTCCTTTTTCACTATAGCCGTCAATGCGTTCCCAAATATCACTTAGCAGATTCCACGGAAACAGAGTTAGCAAATAGCTACGTGTATAGAAATGTGGAACTCTGAGAGATGAATGCACGGGTAACACAGAAGTTTCTCAGAACGCTTCCTTTCAGTTTTTATCTGAAGATATTTCCTTTTTCACTGTAGCCGTCCATGTGCTCCCAAATATCACTTAGCAGATTCCATGAGAAGGGTTTTAGCAAATAGGTACATGAACAGAAATGTGGAACTCTGAGAGATGAATGCACGGGTCACGGAGAAGTTTCTCACAACGATTCGTTTCATTTTTTAACTGAAGATATTTAATTTTTCACTGTAAACGTCAATGCACTCCCAAATATCATTTAGCAGATTACATGAGAAGAGAGTTAGCAAATAGCTACATGAACAAAAATGTTGAACTCTGAGAGGTGAATGCACGGGTAACACAGAAGTTTCTCAGAACGCTTCCTTTCAGTTTTTATCTGAGGATATTTCCTTTGTCACTGTAGTCCTCAATGAACCCGAAATATCTCTTTGCAGATTCCACGAGAAGAGTGTTAGCAAACAGGTACATGGACAGAAAGGGGGATCTCTGTGAGATGAACTCAGAGATCAGAAAGACATTTCTCAGAAATCTTCTTTCTCATTTTTATCTGGCGATATTTTCTTTGGCTGTATACTCCTCCAAGCGATCCGAAATATCGCTTCTCAGATTCAACCAAAACTGCACTAGCGAACAGCTCTATGAAACACAGCTGAAACTCAGTGAGTTGAATTCACACATCACAAAGCAGTTTCTCAGATACGTTTCTTGTACTGTTTATCTGAGGATATTTCCTTTTTCCCCGTATGCTTCATTAGGTAAGGAAATCTGCCACTGCAGATTTCAGGAAAACTGTGTTAGCAAACTGGTCAATGAAGAGAAAAGTGTAACTCTGTGAGTTGCATTCACACGTCACAATGCAGTTTCTCAGAACGCTTCGTTTCCGTTTTTATCTGAAGATATTTCGTTTTTCACTGTACCATCAATGCGCTCCAAAATAACACCTAGCAGATTCCACGAGAAGAGTGTTAGAAAACAGCTACATGAACAGAAAGGTGGAACTCTGTGAGATGAATGCACAGGTCACATAGAAGTTTCTCAGAATTCTTCCTTTCAGTTTTTATCTGAAGATATTTCCTTTGTCACTGAAGCCCTCAATGAGCTCCGAAATATCACTTTGCAGATTCCACGAGAAGGGTGTTAGAAAACTGCTACATGGACAGAAAAGTGGAGCTCTGTGAGATGAACTCAGATATCAGAAAGACATTTCTCAGAAATCTTCTTTCTCCTTTTTATATGGGGAAATTTCCTTAGGCTGTATAATCCTCCAAGCGATCCGAAATATCGCTTCTCAGGTTCAACCAAAACTGGCCCAGCAAACAGCTCTATGAAAAACCGCTGTAACTCAGTGAGTTCAATTCACACATCACAAAGCAGTTTCTCAGTAAGCTTCTTTCTACCTTTTCTCTGAGGATATTTCCTTCTTCACCGTAAGCTTTATTGGGTAACGAAATCTCCCACTGCAGATTTCAAGAAAACTGTGTTAGCAAACTGGTCAATGTATAGAAAAGTGTAACTCTTTGAGTTACAATCACACGTCACAATGCAGTTTCTCAGAACGCTTCCTTTCAGTTTTTATCTGAAGATATTTCCTTTTTCACTATAGTCGTCAATGCGGTCCCAAATATCACTTAGCAGATTGCATGGAAAGTGTTTTAGCAAATAGGTACGTGTACAGAAATATGGAACTCTAAGACATGAATGGACTGGTAACACAGAAGTTACTCAGAACACTTTCTTTCAGTTTTTATCTGAAGATATTTCCTTTTTCACTGTGCCGTGCATGCACTCCCAAATATCATTTAGCAGATTCCATGAGAAGAGTGTTAACAAATAGCTACATTAACAGAAAGCTGGAACTCTATGAGGTGAATCCACGAGTCACATAGAATTTTCTCAGAACGCTTCGTTTCATTTTTTTAATCTGAAGATATTTCCTTTTTCACTGTAGTCGTCAATGCGCTCCCAAATATCACTTAGCAGATTACATGAGAAGAGACTTAGCAAACAGCTACATGAACAGATATGTGGAACTCTGAGAGATGAATGCACGGGTAACACAGAAGATTCTCAGAACGCTTCCTTTCAGTTTTTATCTGAAGATATTTCCTTTTTCATTGTAGCCGGCAATGGGGTCCCAAATATCACTTAGCAATTTCCACGAGAAGAGTGTTAGCAAATAGCTACATTAACAGAAAGGGGGAACTCTGTGAGATGAATGGACGGGTCACATAGAAGTTTCTCAGAATTCTTCCTTTTTTTTTTTTTTATCTGAAGATATTTCCTTTGGGTGTATACTCCTGCAAGCGATCCTAAATATCGCTTCTCAGGTTTAACCAAAACTGGACTAAAAATTTCTCTGTGAAACACAGCTGAAACTCAGTGAGTTGAATTCACAAATCAGAAAGCAGTTTCTCAGACAGCTTCGTTCTACTTTTTCTCTGAGGATATTTAATTTGTCACCATTAGCTTCATTGGTAAAGAAATCTCCCACTGCAGATTTCAAAAAACCTGAGTTAGCAACCTGGTCAATGAACAGGAAAGTGTAACTCTGGGAGTTACATTCCCACATCACAATGTAGTTTCTCAGGATGCTCGTTTCATTTTTTATCTGAAGATATTTCCCTTTTCACTGTAGCCGTCAAAGCGATCCCAAATATCAATTAGCACATTCCATGAAAAGACAGGTAGCAAATAGCTACATAAACAGAAATGTGGAACTCTGAGAGATGAATGCACGGGTAACACAGAAGTTTCTCAGAACGCTTCCTTTCAGTTTTTATCTGAAGATATATCATTTTTCACTGTAGCCGTCCATGCACTCCCAAATATCACTTAGCAGATTGCATGAGAAGAGTGTTAGCAAATAGCTACATTAACAAAAAGCTGGAACTCTGTGAGATGAATCCACGGGTCAAATAGAAGTTTCTCAGAACGCTTCATTTCATTTTTTTAATCTGAAGATATTTCCTTTTTCACTGTAGTCGTCAATGCGCCCCCAAATATCACTTAGCAGATTACATGAGAGGAGAGTTAGCAAATAGCTACATGAAGAGAAATGTGGAATTCTGAGAGATGAACTCAGAGATCAGAAAGACATTTCTCAGAAATCTTCTTTCTCGTTTTTATATGGGGATATTTCCTTTGGCTGTATACTCCTGCAAGCGATCCGAAATATCGCTTCTCAGGTTCAACCAAAACTGGACAAGCAAACAGCTCTATGAAACACAGTTGTAACTTAGTGAGTTGAATTCAAACATCACAAATTAGTTTCTCAAAAAGCTTCTTTCTACTTTTCCTCTGAGGATATTTCCTTTGTCACCATAAGCTTCATTGCGTAAAGAAATCTCCCACTGCAGATTTCAAGAAACCTGAGTTAGCAACCTGGTCAATGAACAGAAAAGTGTAACTCTGTGAGTTACATTCACACCTCACAATGCAGTTTCTTAGAATGCTTCATTTCATTTTTTTTTTTTAATTTATTTATTATTATTATACTTTAAGTTGTAGGGTACATGTGCATAACGTGCAGGTTTGTTACATATGTATACTTGTGCCTTGTTGCTGTGCTGCACCCATCAACTCGTCATTTACATCAGGTATAACTCCCAATGCAATACCTCCCCCCCCTCCCCCCTCCCCCCTCCCCCCTCCCCATGATAGGCCCCGGTGTGTGATGTTCCCCTTCCTGAGTCCGAGTGATCTCATTGTTCAGTTCCCACCTATGAGTGAGAACATGCGGTGTTTGGTTTTCTGTTCTTGTGATGTGGCACATATACACCATGGAATACTATGCAGCCATAAAAAAGGATGAGTTTGTGTCCTTTGTAGGGACATGGATGCAGCTGGAAACCATCATTCTTAGCAAACTATCACAAGAACATTTCATTTTTTATCTGAGGATAATTCCTTTTTCACTGTAGCCGTCAATGTGCTCCCAAATATCACTTAGCACATTCCATGAAAAGAGAGTTAGCAAATAGCTACATGAACGGAAATGTGGAACTCTGAGAGATGAAAGCACGGGTAACACAGAAGTTTCTCAGAACGCTTCCTTTCAGTTTTTATCTGAAGATATTTCCTTCTTCACTGTAGCCGGCAATGGGGTCCCAAATATCACTTAGCAATTTCCATGAGAAGAGTGTTAGCAAAGAGCTACATGAACAGAAAGGGGGAACTCTGTGAGATGAATGCACAGGTCACATAGAAGTTTTTCAGAATTCTTCCTTTCAGTTTTTATCTGAAGATATTTTCTTAGTCACTGAAGCCCTCAATGAGCTCCGAAATATCACTTTGCAGATACCACGAGAAGAGTGTTAGCAAACAGCTACATGGACAGAAAAGTGGAACTCAGTGAGATGAACTCAGAGATCAGAAAGACATTTCTCTGAAATCTTCAATCTCCTTTTTTTTTTGGGAAATTTACTTAGGCTGTGTACTCCTCCAAGCGATCCGAAATATCGCTTCTCAGATTCAACCAAAACTGGCCTAGCAAACAGCTCTATGAAATACCGCTGTAACTCAGTGAGTTAAATTCACACATCACAAAGCTGTTTCTCAGAAAGCTTCTTTCTACTTTTTCTCTGAGTATATTTCCTTCTTCAGCGTAAGCTTTATTGGGAAGGAAATATCCCTCTGCAGATTTCAAGAAAATTGTGTTAGCAAACTGGTCAATGAACAGAAAGCTGTAACTCTTTGAGTTACATTCACACGTCACAATGCAGTTTCTCAGAACGCTTCGTTTCAGTTTTATCTGAAAATATTTCCTTTTTCTCTATAGCCGTCAATGGGGTCCAAATATCACTTAGCAGATTCCATGAAAAGAGAGTTAGCAAATAGATACGTGTACAGAAATGTGCAACTCAGAGAGATAAATGGACTCATAACAAAGAAGTTACTCAGAACACTTTCTTTCAGTTTTTATCTGAAGACATTTCCTCCTTCACTGTAGTCGTCCATGCACTCCCAAATATCACTTAGCAGATTCCATGAGAAGAGTGTTAGCAAATAGCTACATTAACAGAAAGCTGGAACTCTGTGAGATGAATCCACGGGTCACATAGAAGTTTCTCAGAACGCTTAGTTTCTTTTTTTTAATCTGAAGATATTTCCTTTTTCACTGAAGTCGTCAATGGTGTCCCAAATATCACTTAGCAATTTCCACGAGACTAGTGTTAGCAAAGAGCTACAGGAACAGAAATGTGGAACCCTGAGAGATGAATGCACGGGTAACACAGAAGATTCTCAGAACGCTTCCTTTCAGTTTTTATCTGAAGATATTTCCTTTTTCACTGTAGCCGTCCATGCACTACCAAATATCACTTAGCAGATACCATGAGAAGAGTTTTAGCAAATAGCTACATTAACAGAAAGCTGGAACTCTGTGAGACGAATGCACGGGTAACATAGAAGTTTCTCAGAACGCTTCGTTTCATTTTTTATCTGAAGATATTTAATTTTTCACTGTAATCGTCAATTCGCTCCCAAATATCACTTAGCAGATTACATGAGAAGAGAGTTAGCAAATAGCTACATGAACAGAAATGTGGAACTCTGAGAGGTGAATGCACGGGTAACACAGAAGTTTCTCAGAACGCTTCATTTCAGTTTTTATCTGAAGATATTTCCTTTTTCACTGTAGCTGGCAAAGCGGTCCCAAATAACACTTAGCAATTTCCACGAGAAGAGTGTTAGCAAAGAGTTACATGAACAGAAAGGGGGAACTCTGTGACATGAATGCAGAGGTCACATAGAAGTTTCTCAGAATTGATCCTTTCAGTTTTTATCTGAAGATATTTCCTTTGTCTCTGACGCCCTCAATGAGCTCCGAAATATCACTTTGCAGATTCCAGGAGAAGAGTGTTAGCAAAGAGCTACATGGACAGAAAGGTGGTACTCTGTGAGATGAACTCAGAGATTGGAAAGACATTTCTCAGAAATCTTCTTTCTCGTTTTTATCTGGGGATACTTCCTTTGGCTGTATACTCCTCCAAGCGATTCGAAATATCGCATCTCAGATTCAACCAAAACTGGACTAGCAAACAGCTCTATGAAATACAGCTGAAACTCAGTGAGTTGAATTCACACATCACAAAGCAGTTTCTCAGAAACCTTTCTTGTACTGTTCATCTGAGGATATTTCCTTTGTCCCCGTAAGCTTCATTGGGTAAGGAAATCTGCCACTGCAGATTTCAAGAAAACTGTGTTAGCAAACTGGTCAATGAAGAGAAAATGTAACTCTGTGAGTTGCATTCACACGTCACAATGCAGTTTCTCATAACGCTTTGTTTCAGTTTTTATCTGAACATATTTCGTTTTTCACTGTAGCCGTCAATGCGCTCCAAAATAACACTTAGCAGATTAAACGAGAAGAGTGTTAGAAAACAGCTACATGAACAGAAAGGTGGAACTCTGTGAGATGAATGCACGGGTCACATAGAAGTTTCTCAGAATTCTTCCTTTCAGTTTTTATCTGAAGATATTTCCTTTGTCACTGAAGCCCTCAATGAGCTCCGAAATATCACTTTGCAGATTCCACGAGAAGAGTGTTAGCAAACAGCTACATGGACAGAAATGTGGGACTCTGTGAGATGAACTCAGAGATCAGAAAGATATTTCTCCTAAATCTTCTTAATCGTTTTTATCTGGAGATATTTCCTGTGGCTGTATAATCCTCCAAGCGATTCGAAATATCCCTTCTCAGGTTAAACCAAAACTGGACTAGCAAAGAGCTCTATGAAACACAGCTGTAACTCTGTGAATTGAATTCACGTATCACAAAGCAGTTTCTCAGAAAGCTTCTTTCTCCTTTTTCTCTGAGGATATTTCCTTTGTCACCATAAGCTTCATTGGGTAAAGAAATCTCCCGCTGCAGATTTCAAGAAAACTGAGTTAGCAACCTGGTCAATGAACAGAAAAGTGTAACTCTGTGATTTACATTCACACGTCACAATGCAGTTTCTCAGAACGCTTCGTTTCAGTTTTTATCTGAGGATAATTCCTTTTTCACTGTAGCCGTCAATGCGCTCCCAAATATCACTTAGCACATTCCATGAGAAGAGAGTTAGCAAATAGCTACAAGAACAGAAATGTGGAACTCTGAGAGATGAATGCACGGTTAACACAGAAGTTTCTCAGAAAGCTTCCTTTCAGTTTTTATCTGAAGATATTTCCTTTTTCACTGTAGCCGGCAATGCGGTCCCAAATATCACTTAGCAATTTCCATAAGAAGAGAGTTAGCAAATAGCTACATGAACAGAAATGTGGAACTCTGAGAGATGAATGCATGGGTAACACAGAAGTTTCTCAGAATGCTTCCTTTCACTTTTTATCTGAAGATATTTCCTTTTTCACTGTAGCCGGCAATGCCGTCCCAAATGTCACTTAGTAGACTCCACGAGAAGAGTGTTAGCAAACAGCTACATGAACAGAAGGATGCAACTCTGTTAGATGAATTAACAGGTCACATGGAAGTTTCTCAGAACGCTTCCTTTCAGTTTTTATCTGAAGATATTTCCTTTGTCAATGTAGCACTCAATGAACCCGAAATATCTCTTTGCAGATTCCACGAGAAGAGTGTTAGAAAACAGCTACATGGACAGAAAAGTGGAACTCTGTGAGATGAACTCAGAGATCAGAAAGACATTTCTCAGAAATCTTCTTTCTCGTTTTTATCTGGGGATATTTCCTTTGGCTGTATACTCCTGCAAGCGATCCGAAAATCGCTTCTCAGGTTCAACCAAAACTGGACTAGCAAACTTGTCTATGAAACACAGCTGTAACTCTGTGAATTGAATTCACGTATCACAAAGCAGTTTCTCAGACAGCTTCGTTCTACTTTTTCTCTGAGGATATTTCCTTTGTCTCCATAAGCTTCATTGGGTAAAGAAATCTCCCACTGCAGATTTCAAGAAACTTGAGTTAGCAACCTGGTCAATGAACAGAAAAGTGTAACTCTGTGAGTTACATTAGCACGTCACAATGCAGTTTTTCGGAAGGCTTCATTTCATTTTTTATCTGAGGATAATCCCTTTTTCACTGTAGCCGTCAATGCACTCCAAAATATCACTTAGCGGATTCCACGGAAAGAGAGTTAGCAAATAGCTACGTGTACAGAAATGTGGAACTCAGAGACATTAATGGACTGGTAACACAGAAGTTACTCAAAACACTTTCTTTCAGTTTTTATCTGAAGATATTTCCTTTTTCACTGTTGCCATCCATGCACTCACCAATATCACTTAGCAGATTCCATGAGAAGAGTGTTAGTAAATAGCTACATTAACAGAAAGCTGGAACTCTGTGAGATGAATCCACGGGTCACATCGAAGTTTCTAAGAACACTTCGTTTCATTTTTTTAATCTGAAGATATTTCCTTTTTCACAGTAGTCGTCAATGCGCTCCCAAATATCACGTAGCAGATTACATGAGAAGAGAGTTAGCAAATAGCTACATGAACAGAAATGAGGAACTCTGAGAGAAGAATGCACGGGTACCACAGAAGATTCTCAGAACGCTTCCTTTCAGTTTTTATCTGAAGATATTTCCTTTTTCACTGTTGCCGGCAATGGGGTCCCAAATATCACTTAGCAATTTCCACGAGAAGAGTGTTAGCAAAGAGCTACATGAACAGAAAGGGGGAACTCTGTGTGATGAATGGAAGGGTCACATAGAAGTTTCTCAGAATTCTTCCTTTCAGTTTTTATCTGAAGATATTTCCTTTGTCACTGACGCCCTCAATGAGCTCCGAAATATCACTTTACAGATTCCACGAGAAGAGAGTTAGCAAACAGCTACATGGACAGAAAGGAGGAACTTTGTGAGATGAACTCAGAGAGCAGAAAGACATTTCTCAGAAATCTTCTTTCTCTTTTACATCTGGGGAAATTTCCTTAGGCTGTATACTGCTGCAAGCAATCCGAAATATCGCTTCTCAGGTTCAACCAAAACTGGACTAGCAAACTTCTCTATGAAACACAGCTGTAACTCAGTGAGTGGAATTCACATATCACAAAGCAGTTTCTCAGAAAGCTTCTTTCTACTTTTTCTCTGAGGATATTTCCTTTGTCACCATAAGCTTCATTGGGTAAAGAAATCTCCCGCTGCAGATTTCAAGAAACTTGAGTTAGCAACCTGGTCAATGAAGAGAAATGTGTAACTCTGTGAGTTACATTCACACGTCACAATGCAGTTTCTCAGAACGCTTCATTTCATTTTATATCTGAGGATAAATCCTTTTTCACTGTAGCCGTCAATGCGCTCCCAAATATCACTTAGCACATTCCATGAAAAGAGAGTTAGCAAAGAGCTACATGAACAGAAATGTGGAACTCTGAGAGATGAATGCACGGGTAACACCGAAGTTTCTCAGAACGCTTCTTTTCAGTTTTTATCTGAAGATATTTCCTTTTTCACTGTAGCCGGCAATGCGGTCCCAAATGTCACTTAGTAGACTCCATGAGAAGAGTGTTAGCAAACAGCTACATGAACAGAAGGATGGAACTCTGTTACATGAATTAACAGGTCACATAGAAGTTTCTCAGAACGCTTCCTTTCAGTTTTTATCTGAAGATATTTCTTTTGTCACTGTAGCCCTCAATGAACTCGAAATATCTCTTTGCAGATTCCACGAGAAGAGTGTTAGCCAACAGCTTCATGGACAGAAAAGTGGAACTCTGTGAGATGAACTCAGAGATCAGAAAGACATTTCTCAGAAATCTTCTTTCTCCCTTTTAACTGGGGAAATTTCCTTAGGCTGTATACTCCTCCAGGTGATCCAAAATATCGCTTCTCAGATTCAACCATAACTGTACTAGCAAACAGCTCTATGAAACACCGCTGTAACTCAGTGAGTTCAATTCACACATCACAAAGCAGTTTCTCAGAAAGCTTCTTTCTACTTTTTCTCTGAGGATATTTCCTTCTTCAGCGTAAGCTTTATTGGGAAAGAAATCTCCCACTGCAGATTTCAAGAAAACTGTGTTAGCAAACTGGTCAATGAACAGAAAAGTGTAACTCTTTGTGTTACATTCACACGTCACAATGCAGTTTCACAGAAAGGTCTTTTCAGTATTTATCTGAAGATATTTCCTTTTTCACTATAGCCGTCAATGCGGTCCCAAATATCCCTTAGCAGATTCCACGGAAAGAGAATTAGCAAATAGCTACATGTACAGAAATGTGGAACTCTGAGAGATGAATGCACTGGTAACACGGTAGTTACTCAGAACACTTTCTTTCAGTTTTTATCTGAAGATATTTCCTTTTTCACTGTAGCCATCCATGCACTCCCAAATATCACTTAGCAGATTCCATGAGAAGAGTGTTAGCAAATAGCTACATTAACAGAAAGCTGGAACTCTGTGAGATGAATCCACGGGTCACATAGAAGTTTCTCAGAATGCTTCGTTTCATTTTTTTAATCTGAATGTATTTCCTTTTTCACAGTAGTCGTCAATGCGCTCCCAAATATCACTTAGCAGATTACATGAGAAGAGAGTTAGCAAATAACTACAT
This sequence comes from Macaca fascicularis, assembly GCF_037993035.2. Lineage (NCBI taxonomy): Eukaryota > Metazoa > Chordata > Mammalia > Primates > Cercopithecidae > Macaca > Macaca fascicularis. The sequence goes on along the minus strand of NC_088391.1, from coordinate 55,894,476 downwards.
GAACAGAAATGTGGAACTCTGAGAGATGAATGCACGGGTAACACAGAAGTTTCTCAGAACGCTTCCTTTCAGTTTTTATCTGAAGATATTTCCATCGTCACAGTAGCCGGCAATGGGGTCCCAAATATCACTTAGCAATTTCCACGAGAAGAGTGTTAGCAAGGAGCTACATGAACAGAAAGGGGGAATTCTGTGAGATGAATGCACGGGTCACATAGAAGTTTCTCAGAATTCTTCCTTTCAGTTTTTATCTGAAGATATTTCCTTTGTCACTGACGCACTCAATGAGCTCCGAAATATCACTTTGCAGATTCCACGAGAAGAGTGTTAGCAAACAGCTACATGGACAGAAAGGTGGAACTCTGTGAGATGAACTCAGAGATCAGAAAGACATTTCTCAGCAATCTTCTTTCTCGTTTTTATCTGGGTATATTCCCTTTGGCTGTATACTCCTGCAAGCGATCCGAAATATCGCTTCTAATGTTAAACCAAAACTGGACTAGCAAACTTCCCTATGAAACACAGTTGTAACTCAGTGAGTTGAATTCACATATCACAAAGCAGTTTCTCAGACAGCTACGTTCTACTTTTTCTCTGAGGATATTTCCTTTGTCATCATTAGCTTTATTCGGTAAAGAAATCTCCAACTGCAGTTTTAGAGAAACCCGAGTTAGCAACCAGGTCAATGAAGAGAAATGTGTAACTCTGAGAGTTACATTCCCACATCACAATGCAGTTTCTCAGGACGCCTCGTTTCATTTTTTATCTGAAGATATTTCCTTTTTCACTGTAGCCATCAAAGCGATCCCAAATATCAATTAGCACATTCCATGGAAAGAGAGTTAGCAAATAGCTACATATAGATAAATGTGGAACTCTGAGAGATGAATGCACGGGTAACACAGAAGTTTCTCAGAACGCTTCCTTTCAGTTTTTATCTGAAGATATTTCCTTTTTCACTGTAGCCGTCCATGTGCTCCCAAATATCACTTAGCAGATTCCATGAGAAGGGTTTTAGCAAATAGGTACATGAACAGAAATGTGGAACTCTGAGAGGTGAATGCACGGGTAACACAGAAGTTTCTCAGAAGGCTTCCTTTCAGTTTTTATCTGAGGATAATTCCTTTGTCAATGTAGCCCTCAATGAACCCGAAATATCTCTTTGCAGATTCCACGAGAAGAGTGTTAGCAAACAGCTACATGGACAGAAAGGTGGATCTCTGTGAGATGAACTCAGAGATCAGAAAGATATTTCTCAGAAATCTTCTTTCTCGTTTTTATCTGGCGATATTTCCTTTGGCTGTATACTCCTCCAAGCGATCCGAAATATCGCTTCTCAGATTCAACCAAAACTGGACTAGCAAACTTGTCTATGAAACACAGCTGAAACTCAGTGAGTTGAATTCACACATCACAAAGCAGTTTCTCAGAAACCTTTCTTGTACTCTTTATCTGAGGATATTTCCTTTGTCACCGTAAGCTTCATTGGGGAAGGAAAACTGCCACTGTAGATTTCAGGAAAACTGTGTTAGCAAACTGGTCAATGAAGAGAAAAGTGTAACTCTGTGAGTTGCATTCACACGTCACAATGCAGTTTCTCAGAACGCTTCGTTTCAGTTTTTATCTGAAGCTATTTCCTTTTTCACTGTAGCCGTCATTGCGCTCCAAAATAACACCTAGCAGATTCCATGAGACGAGTGTTAGAAAACAGCTACATGAACAGAAAGGTGGAACTCTGTGAGATGAATGCACGGGTCACATAGAAGTTTCTCAGAATTCTTCCTTTCAGTTTTTATCTGAAGATATTTCCTTTGTCACTGAAGCCCTCAATGAGCTCCAAAATATTACTTTGCAGATTCCACGAGAAGAGTGTTAGCAAACAGCTACATGGATAGAAAGGTGGAACTCTGTGAGATGAACTCAGAGAGCAGAAAGACATTTCTCAGAAAACTTCTTTCTCGTTTTTATGTGGGGATATTACCTTTGGCAGTATACTCCTCCAAGCAATCCGAAATATCGCTTCTCAGGTTCAACCAAAACTGGACAAGCAAACAGCTCTATGAAACACAGCTGTAACTCAGTGAGTTGAATTCAAACATCACAAAGGAGTTTCTCAGAAAGCTTCTTTCTACTTTTTCTCTGAGGATATTTCCTTTGTCACCATAAGCTTCATTGGCTAAAGAAATCTCCCACTGCAGATTTCAAGAAACCTGAGTTAGCAACCTGGTCAATGAACAGAAAAGTGTAACTCTGTGAGTTACATTCACACCTCACAATGCAGTTTCTTAGAATGCTTCGTTTCATTTTTTATCTGAGGATAATTCCTTTTTCACTGTAGCCGTCAATGCACTCCCAAATATCACTTAGCACATTCCATGAGAAGAGAGTTAGCAAATAGCTACATGAACAGAAATGTGGAACTCTGAGAGATGAATGCACGGGTAACACAGAAGTTTCTCAGAATGCTTCCCTTCAGTTTTTATCTGAGGATATTTCCTTTTTCACTGTAGCCGGCAATGGGGTCCCAAATATCACTTAGCAATTTCCATGAGAAGAGTGTTAGCAAAGAGCTACTTGAACAGAAAGGGGGAACTCTGTGAGATGAATGCACAGGTCATACAGAAGTTTCTCAGAATTCTTCCTTTCAGTTTTATCTGAAGATATTTCCTTAGTCACTGAAGCCCTCAATGAGCTCCGAAATATCACTTTGCAGATGCCACGAGAAGAGTGTTAGCAAACAGCTACATGGACAGAAAAGTGGAACTCTGTGAGATGAACTCAGAGATCAGAGAGACATTTCTCCGAAATCTTCAATCTCCTTTTTTTTTGGGAAATTTCCTTAGGCTGTGTACTCCTCCAATCGATCCGAAATATCGCTTCTCAGATTCAACCAAAACTGGCCTAGCAAACAGCTCTATGAAATACTGCTGTAACTCAGTGAGTTCAATTCACACATCACAAAGCAGTTTCTCAGAAAGCTTCTTTCTACTTTTTCTCTGAGGATATTTCCTTCTTCAGCGTAAGCTTTATTGGGAAAGAAATCTCCCACTGCAGATTTCAAGAAAACTGTGTTAGCAAACTGGTCAATGAACAGAAAGCTGTAACTCTTTGAGTTACATTTGCACGTCACAATGCAGTTTCTCAGAACGCTTCTTTTCAGTTTTATCTGAAAATATTTCCTTTTTCACTATAGCCGTAAATGTGGTCCCAAATATCACTTAGCAGATTCCATGAACAGAGAGTTAGCAAATAGATACGTGTACAGAAATGTGCAACTCAGAGAGATGAATGGACTGATAACAAAGAAGTTACTCAGAACACTTTCTTTCAGTTTTCATCTGAAGACATTTCCTCTTTCACTGTAGTCGTCCATGCACTCCCAAATATCACTTAGCAGATTCCATGAGAAGAATGTTAGCAAATAGCTACATTAAGAGAAAGCTGGAACTCTGTGAGATGAATCCACGGATCACATAGAAGTTTCTCAGAACGCTTCGTTTCATTTTTTATCTGAAGATATTTAATTTTTCACTGTATTCGCCAATGCTCTCCCAAATATCACTTAGCACATTCCATGAAAAGAGAGTTAGCAAATAGCTACATGAACAGAAATGTGGAACTCTGAGAGGTGAATGCAAGGGTAACACAGAAGATTCTTAGAACGCTTCATTTCAGTTTTTATCTGAAGATATTTACTTTTTCTCTGTAGCCGTCAATGCGGTCCCAAATATCACTTAGCAATTTCCACAAGAAGAGTGTTAGCAAAGAGCTACATGAACAGAAAGGGGGAACTCTGTGAGATGAATGCAGAGGTCACATAGAAGTTTCTCAGAATTCGTCCTTTAAGTTTTTATCTGAAGATATTTCCTTTGTCACTGACGCCCTCAATGAGCTCCGAAATATCACTTTGCAGATTCCAGGAGAAGAGTGTTAGCAAACAGCTACATGGACAGAAAGGTGGAACTCTGTGAGATGAACTCAGAGATCGGAAATACGTTTCTCAGAAATCTTCTTTCTCGTTTTTTCTGGGGATACTTCCTTTGGCTGTATACTCCTCCAAGCGATCCGAAATATTGCTTCTCAGATTCAACCAAAACTGGACTAGCAAACTTCTCTATGAAACACAGCTGAAACTCAGTGAGTTGAATTCACACATCACAACGCAGTTTCTCAGAAACCTTTCTTGTACTGTTCATCTGAGGATATTTCCTTTGTCCCCGTAAGCTTCATTGGGTAAGGAAATCTGCCACTGCAGATTTCAAGAAAACTGTGTTAGCAAACTGGTCAATGAAGAGAAAATGTAACTCTGTGAGTTGCATTCACACGTCACAATGCAGTTTCTCATAACGCTTTGTTTCAGTTTTTATCTGAACATATTTCGTTTTTCACTGTAGCCGTCAATGCGCTCCAAAATAACACTTAGCAGATTAAACGAGAAGAGTGTTAGAAAACAGCTACATGAACAGAAAGGTGGAACTCTGTGAGATGAATGCACGGGTCACATAGAAGTTTCTCAGAATTCTTCCTTTCAGTTTTTATCTGAAGATATTTCCTTTGTCACTGAAGCCCTCAATGAGCTCCGAAATATCACTTTGCAGATTCCACGAGAAGAGTGTTAGCAAACAGCTACATGGACAGAAATGTGGGACTCTGTGAGATGAACTCAGAGATCAGAAAGATATTTCTCCTAAATCTTCTTAATCGTTTTTATCTGGAGATATTTCCTGTGGCTGTATAATCCTCCAAGCGATTCGAAATATCCCTTCTCAGGTTAAACCAAAACTGGACTAGCAAAGAGCTCTATGAAACACAGCTGTAACTCAGTGAGTTGAATTCAAACATCACAAAGCAGTTTCTCAGAAAGCTTCTTTCTCCTTTTTCTCTGAGGATATTTCCTTTGTCACCATAAGCTTCATTGGGTAAAGAAATCTCCCGCTGCAGATTTCAAGAAAACTGAGTTAGCAACCTGGTCAATGAACAGAAAAGTGTAACTCTGTGATTTACATTCACACGTCACAATGCAGTTTCTCAGAACGCTTCGTTTCAGTTTTTATCTGAGGATAATTCCTTTTTCACTGTAGCCGTCAATGCGCTCCCAAATATCACTTAGCACATTCCATGAGAAGAGAGTTAGCAAATAGCTACAAGAACAGAAATGTGGAACTCTGAGAGATGAATGCACGGTTAACACAGAAGTTTCTCAGAAAGCTTCCTTTCAGTTTTTATCTGAAGATATTTCCTTTTTCACTGTAGCCGGCAATGCGGTCCCAAATATCACTTAGCAATTTCCATAAGAAGAGAGTTAGCAAATAGCTACATGAACAGAAATGTGGAACTCTGAGAGATGAATGCATGGGTAACACAGAAGTTTCTCAGAATGCTTCCTTTCACTTTTTATCTGAAGATATTTCCTTTTTCACTGTAGCCGGCAATGCCGTCCCAAATGTCACTTAGTAGACTCCACGAGAAGAGTGTTAGCAAACAGCTACATGAACAGAAGGATGCAACTCTGTTAGATGAATTAACAGGTCACATGGAAGTTTCTCAGAACGCTTCCTTTCAGTTTTTATCTGAAGATATTTCCTTTGTCAATGTAGCACTCAATGAACCCGAAATATCTCTTTGCAGATTCCACGAGAAGAGTGTTAGAAAACAGCTACATGGACAGAAAAGTGGAACTCTGTGAGATGAACTCAGAGATCAGAAAGACATTTCTCAGAAATCTTCTTTCTCGTTTTTATCTGGGGATATTTCCTTTGGCTGTATACTCCTGCAAGCGATCCGAAAATCGCTTCTCAGGTTCAACCAAAACTGGACTAGCAAACTTGTCTATGAAACACAGCTGTAACTCTGTGAATTGAATTCACGTATCACAAAGCAGTTTCTCAGACAGCTTCGTTCTACTTTTTCTCTGAGGATATTTCCTTTGTCTCCATAAGCTTCATTGGGTAAAGAAATCTCCCACTGCAGATTTCAAGAAACTTGAGTTAGCAACCTGGTCAATGAACAGAAAAGTGTAACTCTGTGAGTTACATTAGCACGTCACAATGCAGTTTTTCGGAAGGCTTCATTTCATTTTTTATCTGAGGATAATCCCTTTTTCACTGTAGCCGTCAATGCACTCCAAAATATCACTTAGCGGATTCCACGGAAAGAGAGTTAGCAAATAGCTACGTGTACAGAAATGTGGAACTCAGAGACATTAATGGACTGGTAACACAGAAGTTACTCAAAACACTTTCTTTCAGTTTTTATCTGAAGATATTTCCTTTTTCACTGTTGCCATCCATGCACTCACCAATATCACTTAGCAGATTCCATGAGAAGAGTGTTAGTAAATAGCTACATTAACAGAAAGCTGGAACTCTGTGAGATGAATCCACGGGTCACATCGAAGTTTCTAAGAACACTTCGTTTCATTTTTTTAATCTGAAGATATTTCCTTTTTCACAGTAGTCGTCAATGCGCTCCCAAATATCACGTAGCAGATTACATGAGAAGAGAGTTAGCAAATAGCTACATGAACAGAAATGAGGAACTCTGAGAGAAGAATGCACGGGTACCACAGAAGATTCTCAGAACGCTTCCTTTCAGTTTTTATCTGAAGATATTTCCTTTTTCACTGTTGCCGGCAATGGGGTCCCAAATATCACTTAGCAATTTCCACGAGAAGAGTGTTAGCAAAGAGCTACATGAACAGAAAGGGGGAACTCTGTGTGATGAATGGAAGGGTCACATAGAAGTTTCTCAGAATTCTTCCTTTCAGTTTTTATCTGAAGATATTTCCTTTGTCACTGACGCCCTCAATGAGCTCCGAAATATCACTTTACAGATTCCACGAGAAGAGAGTTAGCAAACAGCTACATGGACAGAAAGGAGGAACTTTGTGAGATGAACTCAGAGAGCAGAAAGACATTTCTCAGAAATCTTCTTTCTCTTTTACATCTGGGGAAATTTCCTTAGGCTGTATACTGCTGCAAGCAATCCGAAATATCGCTTCTCAGGTTCAACCAAAACTGGACTAGCAAACTTCTCTATGAAACACAGCTGTAACTCAGTGAGTGGAATTCACATATCACAAAGCAGTTTCTCAGAAAGCTTCTTTCTACTTTTTCTCTGAGGATATTTCCTTTGTCACCATAAGCTTCATTGGGTAAAGAAATCTCCCGCTGCAGATTTCAAGAAACTTGAGTTAGCAACCTGGTCAATGAAGAGAAATGTGTAACTCTGTGAGTTACATTCACACGTCACAATGCAGTTTCTCAGAACGCTTCATTTCATTTTATATCTGAGGATAAATCCTTTTTCACTGTAGCCGTCAATGCGCTCCCAAATATCACTTAGCACATTCCATGAAAAGAGAGTTAGCAAAGAGCTACATGAACAGAAATGTGGAACTCTGAGAGATGAATGCACGGGTAACACCGAAGTTTCTCAGAACGCTTCTTTTCAGTTTTTATCTGAAGATATTTCCTTTTTCACTGTAGCCGGCAATGCGGTCCCAAATGTCACTTAGTAGACTCCATGAGAAGAGTGTTAGCAAACAGCTACATGAACAGAAGGATGGAACTCTGTTACATGAATTAACAGGTCACATAGAAGTTTCTCAGAACGCTTCCTTTCAGTTTTTATCTGAAGATATTTCTTTTGTCACTGTAGCCCTCAATGAACTCGAAATATCTCTTTGCAGATTCCACGAGAAGAGTGTTAGCCAACAGCTTCATGGACAGAAAAGTGGAACTCTGTGAGATGAACTCAGAGATCAGAAAGACATTTCTCAGAAATCTTCTTTCTCCCTTTTAACTGGGGAAATTTCCTTAGGCTGTATACTCCTCCAGGTGATCCAAAATATCGCTTCTCAGATTCAACCATAACTGTACTAGCAAACAGCTCTATGAAACACCGCTGTAACTCAGTGAGTTCAATTCACACATCACAAAGCAGTTTCTCAGAAAGCTTCTTTCTACTTTTTCTCTGAGGATATTTCCTTCTTCAGCGTAAGCTTTATTGGGAAAGAAATCTCCCACTGCAGATTTCAAGAAAACTGTGTTAGCAAACTGGTCAATGAACAGAAAAGTGTAACTCTTTGTGTTACATTCACACGTCACAATGCAGTTTCACAGAAAGGTCTTTTCAGTATTTATCTGAAGATATTTCCTTTTTCACTATAGCCGTCAATGCGGTCCCAAATATCCCTTAGCAGATTCCACGGAAAGAGAATTAGCAAATAGCTACATGTACAGAAATGTGGAACTCTGAGAGATGAATGCACTGGTAACACGGTAGTTACTCAGAACACTTTCTTTCAGTTTTTATCTGAAGATATTTCCTTTTTCACTGTAGCCATCCATGCACTCCCAAATATCACTTAGCAGATTCCATGAGAAGAGTGTTAGCAAATAGCTACATTAACAGAAAGCTGGAACTCTGTGAGATGAATCCACGGGTCACATAGAAGTTTCTCAGAATGCTTCGTTTCATTTTTTTAATCTGAATGTATTTCCTTTTTCACAGTAGTCGTCAATGCGCTCCCAAATATCACTTAGCAGATTACATGAGAAGAGAGTTAGCAAATAACTACATGAACAGAAATGTGGAACTCTGAGAGATGAATGCACGGGTAACACAGAAGTTTCTCAGAACGCTTCCTTTCAGTTTTTATCTGAAGATATTTCCATCGTCACAGTAGCCGGCAATGGGGTCCCAAATATCACTTAGCAATTTCCACGAGAAGAGTGTTAGCAAGGAGCTACATGAACAGAAAGGGGGAATTCTGTGAGATGAATGCACGGGTCACATAGAAGTTTCTCAGAATTCTTCCTTTCAGTTTTTATCTGAAGATATTTCCTTTGTCACTGACGCACTCAATGAGCTCCGAAATATCACTTTGCAGATTCCACGAGAAGAGTGTTAGCAAACAGCTACATGGACAGAAAGGTGGAACTCTGTGAGATGAACTCAGAGATCAGAAAGACATTTCTCAGCAATCTTCTTTCTCGTTTTTATCTGGGTATATTCCCTTTGGCTGTATACTCCTGCAAGCGATCCGAAATATCGCTTCTAATGTTAAACCAAAACTGGACTAGCAAACTTCCCTATGAAACACAGTTGTAACTCAGTGAGTTGAATTCACATATCACAAAGCAGTTTCTCAGACAGCTACGTTCTACTTTTTCTCTGAGGATATTTCCTTTGTCATCATTAGCTTTATTCGGTAAAGAAATCTCCAACTGCAGTTTTAGAGAAACCCGAGTTAGCAACCAGGTCAATGAAGAGAAATGTGTAACTCTGAGAGTTACATTCCCACATCACAATGCAGTTTCTCAGGACGCCTCGTTTCATTTTTTATCTGAAGATATTTCCTTTTTCACTGTAGCCATCAAAGCGATCCCAAATATCAATTAGCACATTCCATGGAAAGAGAGTTAGCAAATAGCTACATATAGATAAATGTGGAACTCTGAGAGATGAATGCACGGGTAACACAGAAGTTTCTCAGAACGCTTCCTTTCAGTTTTTATCTGAAGATATTTCCTTTTTCACTGTAGCCGTCCATGTGCTCCCAAATATCACTTAGCAGATTCCATGAGAAGGGTTTTAGCAAATAGGTACATGAACAGAAATGTGGAACTCTGAGAGGTGAATGCACGGGTAACACAGAAGTTTCTCAGAAGGCTTCCTTTCAGTTTTTATCTGAGGATAATTCCTTTGTCAATGTAGCCCTCAATGAACCCGAAATATCTCTTTGCAGATTCCACGAGAAGAGTGTTAGCAAACAGCTACATGGACAGAAAGGTGGATCTCTGTGAGATGAACTCAGAGATCAGAAAGATATTTCTCAGAAATCTTCTTTCTCGTTTTTATCTGGCGATATTTCCTTTGGCTGTATACTCCTCCAAGCGATCCGAAATATCGCTTCTCAGATTCAACCAAAACTGGACTAGCAAACTTGTCTATGAAACACAGCTGAAACTCAGTGAGTTGAATTCACACATCACAAAGCAGTTTCTCAGAAACCTTTCTTGTACTCTTTATCTGAGGATATTTCCTTTGTCACCGTAAGCTTCATTGGGGAAGGAAAACTGCCACTGTAGATTTCAGGAAAACTGTGTTAGCAAACTGGTCAATGAAGAGAAAAGTGTAACTCTGTGAGTTGCATTCACACGTCACAATGCAGTTTCTCAGAACGCTTCGTTTCAGTTTTTATCTGAAGCTATTTCCTTTTTCACTGTAGCCGTCATTGCGCTCCAAAATAACACCTAGCAGATTCCATGAGACGAGTGTTAGAAAACAGCTACATGAACAGAAAGGTGGAACTCTGTGAGATGAATGCACGGGTCACATAGAAGTTTCTCAGAATTCTTCCTTTCAGTTTTTATCTGAAGATATTTCCTTTGTCACTGAAGCCCTCAATGAGCTCCAAAATATTACTTTGCAGATTCCACGAGAAGAGTGTTAGCAAACAGCTACATGGATAGAAAGGTGGAACTCTGTGAGATGAACTCAGAGAGCAGAAAGACATTTCTCAGAAAACTTCTTTCTCGTTTTTATGTGGGGATATTACCTTTGGCAGTATACTCCTCCAAGCAATCCGAAATATCGCTTCTCAGGTTCAACCAAAACTGGACAAGCAAACAGCTCTATGAAACACAGCTGTAACTCAGTGAGTTGAATTCAAACATCACAAAGGAGTTTCTCAGAAAGCTTCTTTCTACTTTTTCTCTGAGGATATTTCCTTTGTCACCATAAGCTTCATTGGCTAAAGAAATCTCCCACTGCAGATTTCAAGAAACCTGAGTTAGCAACCTGGTCAATGAACAGAAAAGTGTAACTCTGTGAGTTACATTCACACCTCACAATGCAGTTTCTTAGAATGCTTCGTTTCATTTTTTATCTGAGGATAATTCCTTTTTCACTGTAGCCGTCAATGCACTCCCAAATATCACTTAGCACATTCCATGAGAAGAGAGTTAGCAAATAGCTACATGAACAGAAATGTGGAACTCTGAGAGATGAATGCACGGGTAACACAGAAGTTTCTCAGAATGCTTCCCTTCAGTTTTTATCTGAGGATATTTCCTTTTTCACTGTAGCCGGCAATGGGGTCCCAAATATCACTTAGCAATTTCCATGAGAAGAGTGTTAGCAAAGAGCTACTTGAACAGAAAGGGGGAACTCTGTGAGATGAATGCACAGGTCATACAGAAGTTTCTCAGAATTCTTCCTTTCAGTTTTATCTGAAGATATTTCCTTAGTCACTGAAGCCCTCAATGAGCTCCGAAATATCACTTTGCAGATGCCACGAGAAGAGTGTTAGCAAACAGCTACATGGACAGAAAAGTGGAACTCTGTGAGATGAACTCAGAGATCAGAGAGACATTTCTCCGAAATCTTCAATCTCCTTTTTTTTTGGGAAATTTCCTTAGGCTGTGTACTCCTCCAATCGATCCGAAATATCGCTTCTCAGATTCAACCAAAACTGGCCTAGCAAACAGCTCTATGAAATACTGCTGTAACTCAGTGAGTTCAATTCACACATCACAAAGCAGTTTCTCAGAAAGCTTCTTTCTACTTTTTCTCTGAGGATATTTCCTTCTTCAGCGTAAGCTTTATTGGGAAAGAAATCTCCCACTGCAGATTTCAAGAAAACTGTGTTAGCAAACTGGTCAATGAACAGAAAGCTGTAACTCTTTGAGTTACATTTGCACGTCACAATGCAGTTTCTCAGAACGCTTCTTTTCAGTTTTATCTGAAAATATTTCCTTTTTCACTATAGCCGTAAATGTGGTCCCAAATATCACTTAGCAGATTCCATGAACAGAGAGTTAGCAAATAGATACGTGTACAGAAATGTGCAACTCAGAGAGATGAATGGACTGATAACAAAGAAGTTACTCAGAACACTTTCTTTCAGTTTTCATCTGAAGACATTTCCTCTTTCACTGTAGTCGTCCATGCACTCCCAAATATCACTTAGCAGATTCCATGAGAAGAGTGTTAGCAAATAGCTACATTAAGAGAAAGCTGGAACTCTGTGAGATGAATCCACGGATCACATAGAAGTTTCTCAGAACGCTTCGTTTCATTTTTTATCTGAAGATATTTAATTTTTCACTGTATTCGCCAATGCTCTCCCAAATATCACTTAGCACATTCCATGAAAAGAGAGTTAGCAAATAGCTACATGAACAGAAATGTGGAACTCTGAGAGGTGAATGCAAGGGTAACACAGAAGATTCTTAGAACGCTTCATTTCAGTTTTTATCTGAAGATATTTACTTTTTCTCTGTAGCCGTCAATGCGGTCCCAAATATCACTTAGCAATTTCCACAAGAAGAGTGTTAGCAAAGAGCTACATGAACAGAAAGGGGGAACTCTGTGAGATGAATGCAGAGGTCACATAGAAGTTTCTCAGAATTCGTCCTTTAAGTTTTTATCTGAAGATATTTCCTTTGTCACTGACGCCCTCAATGAGCTCCGAAATATCACTTTGCAGATTCCAGGAGAAGAGTGTTAGCAAACAGCTACATGGACAGAAAGGTGGAACTCTGTGAGATGAACTCAGAGATCGGAAATACGTTTCTCAGAAATCTTCTTTCTCGTTTTTTCTGGGGATACTTCCTTTGGCTGTATACTCCTCCAAGCGATCCGAAATATTGCTTCTCAGATTCAACCAAAACTGGACTAGCAAACTTCTCTATGAAACACAGCTGAAACTCAGTGAGTTGAATTCACACATCACAACGCAGTTTCTCAGAAATCTTTCTTGTACTGTTTATCTGAGGATATTTCCTTTGTCCCCAAAAGCTTCATTGGGTAAAGAAATCTCCCACTGCAGATTTCAAGAAAACTGAGTTAGCAACCTGGTCAATGAACAGAAAAGTGTAACTCTGTGATTTACATTCACACATCACAATGCAGTTTCTCAGAACGCTTCGTTTCACTTTTTATCTGAGGATAATTTCTTTTTCACTGTAGCCGTCAATGCGCTACCAAATATCACTTAGCACATTCCATGAGAAGAGAGTTAGCAAATAGCTACATGAACAGAAATGTGGAACTCTGAGAGATGAATGCAAGGGTAACACAGAAGTTTCTCAGAACGCTTCCTTTCAGTTTTTATCTGAAAATATTTCCTTTTTCACTGTAGCCATCCATGCACTCCCAAATGTCACTTAGTAGACTCCACGAGAAGAGTGGTAGCAAACAGCTACATGAACAGAAGGATGGAACTCTGTTAGATGAATTAACAGGTCACATAGAAGTTTCTTAAAACGCTTCCTTTCATTTTTATCTGAAGTTATTTCCTTTGTCAATGTAGCACTCAATGAACCCGAAATATCTCTTTGCAGATTCCAAGAGAAGAGTGTTAGCAAACAGTTACATGGACAGAAATGTGGAACTCTGTGAGATGAGCTCAGAGATCAAGAAGACATTTCTCAGAAATCCTCTTTCTCTTTTTTATCTGGGGATATTTCCTTTGTCTGTATACTCCTCTAAGAGATCCGAAATATCGGTTCTCAGATTCAACCAAAACTGGCATAGCAAGCAGCTCTATGAAACGCAGCTGTAACTCAGTGAGTTGAATTCACACATCACAAAGGAGTTTCTCAGAAAGCTTCTTTCTACTTTTTATCTGAGGATATTTCCTTTGTCACCATAAGCTTCATTGGGTAAAGAAATCTCCCACTGTAGATTTCAAGAAGACTTTGTTAGCAAACTGGTCAATGAACAGAAAAGTGTAACTCTGTGAGTTGCATTCACACATCTCAATGCAGTTTCTCAGAATGCTTCCTTTCAGTTTTTATCCAAAGATATTTCCTTTGTCACTTTAGCCCTCAATGCGCTCCAAAATATCACTTTACAGATTCCACGAGAAGTGTTTTAGCAAATAGCTACATGAAAAGAAATGTGGAATTTTGAGAGACGAATGCACGGGTAACACAGAAGTTTCTCAGAACGCTTCCTTTCATTTTTTATGGGAAGATATTTCCATTGTCACTGTAGCCCTCAATGTGCTCCCAAATATCACTTAGCAGATTCCATGAGAAGAGTGTTAGCAAATAGCTACATTAACAGAAATGTGGAACTGTGAGTGATGAATGCATGGATCACATAGAAGTTTCTTAGAACGCTTATTTTCAGTTTTTATCTGAAAATATTTTCCTTGTCACTGTAGCCCTCAATGAGCTCCGAAATATCACTTTGCAGATTCCACGAGAAGAGTGATAGCAAACAGGTACATGGACAGAAAGGTGGAACTCTGTGAGATGAACTCAGAGATCAGAAAGAAATTTCTCAGAAATATTCTTTCTCTTTTTTATCTGCGGATATTTCCTTTGGCTGTATACTGCTCCAGGAGATCGGAAGTAACGGTTCTCAGATTCAACCAAAACTGGAGTAGCAAACAGCTCTATGAAACACACCTGTAACTCAGAACGCTTTGTTTCAGTTTTTATCTGAAGATAGTTCCTTTTTCACTATAGTCGTTAATGCAATCCCAAATATCAATTACCAGATTTCATGAGAAGACTGTTAGCAAATAGCTATATGAACAGAAATGTGGTACTCTCAGTGATGAACCCACGGGTAACACAGAAGTTTCACAGAATGCTTCTTTTCAGTTTTTATCTGAAGATATTTCCTTTGTCACTGTAGCCCTCAATGTGCTCCCAAATATCACTTAACAGATTATATGAGAAGAGTGTTAGCAAATAGCTACATTAACAGAAAGTTGGAATTCTGTGAGAAGAATGCATGGGTCACATAGTACTTTCTTAGAACGCTTCCTTTCAGTATTTAACTGAAGATATTTCCTTTGTCGCAGTAGCCCTCAATGAGCTCCGAAATATCCCTTTGCAGATTCCACGAGAAGAGTGTTAGCAAGCAGCTACATGGACAGAAAGGTGGAAATCTGTGAGATGAATTCACTGGTCACATAGTAGTTTCTCAGAATGCTTCCTTTCAGTTTTTATCTGAAGATATTCCCTTTTTCACTGTACCCCTCAATGTGCTCCCAAATTTCACTTAGCAGATTCCAAGAGAAGAGGGGTAGCAAATAGCTACATGAACAGAAAGTTGGAACTCTGTGGGAGAAATGCACGGGTCACATAGAAGTTTATCAGAATTCTTCCTTTCAGTTTTTATCTGAAGATATTTCGTTTGTCACTCAAGCCCTAAATGTGCTCCGAAATATCACTTTGCAGTTTCCACGAGAAGAGTGTTAGCAAACAGCTACATGGACAGAAAGGTGGAACTCTGTGAGATGAACTCAGAGATCAGAAAGACATTTCTCAGAAGTCTTCTTTCTGTTTTTATCTGGGGATATTTCCTTTGGCTGTATACTCCTCCAAGCGATCCGAAATATCGCTTCTCAGGTTCAACCAAAACTGGACTAGCAACTTCTCTATGAAACACAGCTGAAACTCAGTGAGTTGAATTCACATATCTCAAAGCATTTTCTCAGACAGCTTCATTCTACTTTTTCTCGGAGGATATTTCCTTTGTCACCATTAGCTTCATTGGGTAAAAAAATATCCCACTGCAGATTTCAAGAAACCTGAGTTAGCAACCTGGTCAATGAACAGAAATGTGTATCTCTGGGAGTTACATTCCCACATCACAATGCAGTTTCTCAGGACGCTTCGTTTCATTTTTTATCTGAAGATATTTCCTTTTTCACTGTAGCCGTCAATGCGATCCCAAATATCAATTAGCACATTTCATGAAAAGAGAGTTAGCAAATTGCTACATGTAGAGAAATGTGGAACTCTGAGAGATGAACGCACGGGTAACACAGAAGTTTCTCAGAGTGCTTTCTTTCAGTTTTTATCTGAAGATATTTAATTTTTCACTGTAATCGTCAATGCGCTCCCAAATATCACTTAGCAGATTACATGAGAAGAGAATTAGCAAATAGCTACATGAACAGAAATGTGGAACTCTGAGAGGTGAATGCACGGGAAACACAGAAGTTTCTCAGAATGCTTCGTTTCCGTTTTTATCTGAAGATATTTCCTTTTTCACTGTAGCCGTTAAAGCGATCCCAAATATCAATTACCAGATTTCATGAGAAGAGTGTTAGCAAATAGCTACATGAACAGAAATGTGGCAATCTGAGTGATGAACCCACGGGTAACACAGAAGTTTCTCAGAATGCTTCTTTTCAGTTTTCATCTGAAGATATTTCCTTTGTCACTGTACCCCTCAATGTGCTCCCAAATATCACTTAGCAGATTCCATGAGAAGAGGGTTAGCAAATAGCTACATTAACAGAAAGGTGGAACTGTGTGAGAGGAATGCATGGGTCACATAGAAGTTTCTTGGAACGCTTCCTTTCAGTTTTTATCTGAAGTTATTTCCTTTGTCACTGTAGCCCTCAATGAGCTCCGAAATATCTCTTTGCAGATTCCACGAGAAGTGAGTTAGCAAACAGCGACATGGACAGAGATGTGGAACTCTTTAAGATGAGCTCAGAGATCAGGAAGACATTTCTCAGAAATCCTCTTTCTCTTTTTTATCTGGGAATATTTCTTTGTCTGTATACTCCTCCAAGAGATCCGAAGTATCGGTTCTCAGATTCACCCAAAACTGGAATAGTAAACAGCTCTATGAAAAACATCTGTAACTCAGTGAGTTGAATTCACACATCACAAAGGAGTTTCTCAGAAAGTTTCTTTCTACTTTTTGTCTGAAGATATTTAATTTATCTCTGTAAGCTTCATTGGGTAAAGAAATCTCCCACTGCAGATTTCAAGAAGACTGTGTTAGCAAACTGATCAATGAACAGAAAAGTGTAACTCTGTGAGTTGCATTCACACATCACAATGCAGTTTCTCAGAACGCTTCCTTTCAGTTTTTATCTGAAGATATTTCCTTTGTCACTGTAGCCCTCAATGCGCTCCAAAATATCTCTTTGCAGATTCCACGAGAAGAGTTTTAGCAAATAGCTACATGAAAAGAAATGTGGAATTCTGAGGAGACGAATGCACAGGTAACACATAAGATTCTCAGAACACTTCCTTTCAGTTTTTATGGGAGGACATTTCCATTGTTAATGAAGCCCTCAATGTGCTCCCAAATATCACTTAGCAGATTCCATGAGAAGAGTGTTAGCAAATAGCTACATTAACAGAAATGTGGAACTGTGAGAGATGAATGCATGGGTCACAAAGAAGTTTCTTAGAACGATTCCTTTCAGTTTTTATCTGAAGATATTTTCTTTGTCACTGTAGCCCTCAATGAGCTCCGAAATATTTCTTTGCAGATTCTTCGAGAACAGTGTTACGAAACAGCTACAAGGACAGAAAGGGGGAACTCTGTGAGATGAACTCAGAGATCAGAAAGACATTTCTCAGAAATCTTCTTTCTCCTTTTTATCTGGGGAGATTTCCTTAGGTTGTATACACTTCCACGCGATCCGAAATAACGGTTCTCAGATTCAACCAAAACTGGCCTAGCAAACAGCTCTATGAAACACCGCTGTAACTCGGTGAGTTCAATTCACACATCACAAAGCAGTTTCTCAGAGGGCTTCTTTCTACTTTTTTTCTGAGGATATTTCCTTCTTCTCCGAAAGCTTTATTGGGTAAAGAAATCTCCCACTGCAGATTTCAAGAAAACTGTGTTAGCAAACTGGTCAATGAACAGAAAAGTGTAACTCTTTGAGTTACATTCACACGTGACAATGCAATTTCTCAGAACGCTTCGTTTCAGTTTTTATCTGAAGATATTTCCTTTTTCCCTACAGCAGTCAATGCGGTCCCAAATATCACTTAGCAGATTCCATGAGAAGAGTGTTAGCAAATAGCTACATTAACAGAAAGCTGGAACGCTGGGAGATGATTCCACGGGTCACATAGAGTTTCTCAGAATGCTTCATTTCATTTTTTTATCTGTAGATATTTCCTTTTTCACTGTAGTCATCAATGCGCTCCCAAATATCACTTAGCAGATTACATGAGAAGAGAGTTAGCAAATAACTACATGAACAGAAATGTGGAACACTGAGAGATGAATGCACGGGTAACACAGAAGGTTCTCACAACGCTTCCTTTCAGTTTTTATCTGACGATATTCCTTTTTCACTGTAGCCGGCAAAGGGGTCCCAAATATCACTTAGCAATTTCCACAAGAAGAGTGTTAGCAAAGAGCTACATGAACAGAAAGGGGGAACTCTGTGAGATTAAAGCACGGGTCACATAGAAGTTTCTCAGAATTCTTCCTTTCAGTTTTTATCTGAAGATACTTCCTTTGTAACTGACGCCCTCAATGAGCTCTGAAATATCACTTGGCAGATTCCACGAGAAGAGTGTTAGCAAACAGCTACATGGACAGAAAGGTGGAACTCTGTGAGATGAACTCAGAGATCAGAAAGACATTTCTCAGACATCTTCTTTCTCGTTTTTACCTGTGTATATTTCCTTTGGCTGTATACTCCTGCAAGCGATCCGAAATATCGCTTCTCAGGTTCAACCAAAACTGGAATAGCAAACAGCTCTATGAAACACAGCTGTAACTCAGTGAGTTGAATACACGTATCACAAAGCAGTTTCTCAGAGAGTTTCGTTCTACTTTTTCTCTGAGGATACTTCCTTTGTCACCATTAGCTTCATTGGGTAAAGAAATCTCCCACTGCAGTTTCAAGAAACCTGAGTTAGCAACCTGGTCAATGAATAGAAAAGTGAAAATCTGGGAGTTACATTCCCACATCACAATGCAGTTTCTCAGGACGCTTCGTTTCATTTTTTATCTGAAGATATTTCCTTTTTCACTGTAGCCATCAAAGCGATCCCAAATATCAATTAGCACATTCCATGAAAGGAGAGTTAGCAAATAGCTACATGTACAGAAATGTGGAACTCTGAGAGATGAACGCACGGGTAACACAAGAGTTTCTCAGAACGCTTCCTTTCAGTTATTATCTGAAGATATTTCCTTTTTCACTGTAGCCGTCCATGCACTCCCAAATATCACTTAGCAGATTCCATGAGAAGGGTTTTAGCAAATAGGTACATTAACAGAATGGTGGAACTCTGAGAGATGAATGCACGGGTCAAGTAGAAGTTTCTCAGAACACTTCGATTCACTTTTTATCTGAAGATATTTCCATTATCTCTGTCGCCATCAATGCGATCCCAAATATCAATTACCAGATTACACGAGAAGAAATTTAGCAAATAGTTAAATGAACAGAAATGTGGAAATCTGAGAGGTGCATGCACGGGTAACACAGAAGTTTCTCAGAACGCTTCCTTTCAGTTTTTATCTGAAGATATTTCATTTTTAACTGTAGCCATTAATGCCATCCCAAATATCACTTAACAGATTCCATGAGAAGGGTGTTAGCAAATAGCTACATTAACAAAAGGGTGGAACTGTGTGAGAGGAATGCATGGGTCACATAGAAGTTTCTTAGAACGCTTCCTTTCAGTTTTTATCTGAAGTTATTTCCTTTGTCACTGTAGCCCTCAATGAGCTCTAAAATATCTCTTTGCAGATTCCACGAGAAGAGTCTTAGGAAACAGCTACATGAACAGAAAGGTGGAACTCTGTGAGATGATCTCAGAGATCAGAAAGTCATTTCTTAGAAATCTTCTTTCTCGTTTTTATCTGGGGATATTTCCTTTGGCTGTATACTCCTCCAAGAGATCTGAAATATCGGTTCTCAGATTCAACCAGAACTGGACAAGCAAAATGCTCTATGAAACACAACTGTAACACAGTGAGTTGAATTCACATATCACAAAGCAGTTTCTCAGAAAGCTTCTTTCTACTTTGTATTTGAGGATATTTCCTTTGTCACCGTAAGCTTCATTAGGTAAAGAAATCTCCCACTGCAGATTTCAAGAAAACTGTGTTAGCAAACTGATCAATGAAAAGAAAATTGTAACTCTGTGAGTTGCATTCACACGTCACAATACAGTTTCTCAGAATGCTTCCTTTCAGTTTTTATCTGAAGATATTTCCATTGTCACTGAAGCCCTCAATGTGCTCCCAAATATCACTTAGCAGATTCCATGAGAAGAGTGTTAGCAAATAGCTCCATTAACAGAAATGTGGAAATGTGAGAGATGAATGCATGGGTCACATAGAAGTTTCTCAGAACGCTTCGATTCAGTTTTTATCTGAAGATATTTCCTTTATCACGGTCGCCGTCAATGCGATCCCAAATATCAATTACCATATTTCATGAGAAGATTGTTACCAAACAGCTACATGAATAGAAAGGTGGAACTCTGTGAGATGAATTCACTGGTCACATAGAAGTTTCTCAGAACGCTTCCTTTCAGTATTTATCTGAAGATGTTTCCTTTGTCACTGTAGCCCTCAATGAGTTCCAAAATATCTCTTTGCAGATTCCACGAGAAGAGTGTTAGCAAGCAGCCACATGGACAGAAAGGTGGAACCCTGTGAGATGAATTCAATGGTCATGTAGTAGTTTCTCAGAATGCTTCTTTTCAGTTTTTATGTGAAGATACTTCCTTTGTCACTGTACCCCTCAATGTGCTCCCAAATATCACTAAGCAGATTCCATGAGAAGAGAGTTAGCAAATAGCTACATTAACAGAAAGGTGGAACTGTATGAGATGAATGTATGGGTCACATAGAAGTTTCTTAGAACGCTTCCTTTCAGTTTTTATCTGAAGATATTTCCTTTGTCACTGTTGCCTTCAATGAGCTCCGAAATATCTCTTTGCACATTCCACGAGAAGAGTGTTATGAATCAGCTACATGGACAGAAAGTTGGAACTCTGTGAGATGAACTCAGAGATCAGAAAGACATTTCTCAGAAATATTCTTTCTCGTTTTTATCTGGGGATATTTCCTTTGGCTGTATACAGCTCCAGGAGATCGGAAATAACGGTTCTCAGATTCAACCAAAACTGGAGTAGCAAACAGCTCTATGAAACACATCTGTAACTCAGTGAGTTGAATTCACACATCACAAAGCCGTTTCTCGGAAAAGTTGTCTCTACTTTTTATCGGAGGATATTTCCTTTGTCACGATAAGCTTCATTGGGTAAAGAAATCTCCCACTGTAGATTTCAAGAAAACTGTGTGAGCAAACTGGTCAATGAACAGAAAAGTATAAGTCTGTGATTTACATTCACACGTCACAATGCAGTTTCTCAGAACGCTTCGTTTCAGTTTCCATCTGAAGATATTTCCTTTTTCACTGTAGCCTCCAATGCGCTCCCAAATATCACTTAGCAGATTCCATGAGAAGAGTGTTAGGAAATGGCTACATGAAGAGAAATGTGGAACTCTGTGAGATGAATTCACTGGTCACATAGAAGTTTCTCAGAACTCTTCCTTTCACTTTTTATGTGAAGATATTTCCATTGTCACAGTAGCCCTCAATGTGCTCCCAAATATCATTTAGCAGATTTAACGAGAAGAGTGTTAGAAAATAGCGACATTAACAGAAAGGTGGAACTCTGTGAGATGAATGCATGGGACACATAGAAGTTTCTCAGAACGCTTCGATTCAGTTTTTATCTGAAGATATTTCCTTTATCACTGTCGCCGTCAATGCGATCCCAAATATCAATTACCAGATTTCATGAGAAGATTGTTACCAAACAGCTACATGAATAGAAAGGTGGAACTCTGTGAGATGAATTCACTGGTCACATAGAAGTTTCTCAGAACGCTTCCTTTCAGTATTTACCTGAAGATGCTTCCTTTGTCACTGTAGCCCTCAATGAGCTCCGAAATATCTCTTTGCAGATTCCACGAGAAGAGTGTTAGCAAACAGCCACATGGACAGAAAGGTGGAACCCTGTGAGATGAATTCACTGGTCACGTAGTAGTTTCTCAGAATGCTTCTTTTCAGTTTTTATGTGAAGATACTTCCTTTGTCACTGTACCCCTCAATGTGCTCCCAAATATCACTTAGCAGATTCTATGAGAAGAGAGTTAGCAAATAGCTACATTAACAGAAAGGTGGAACTGTGTGAGATGAATGCATGGGTCACATAGAGGTTTCTTAGAACGCTTCCTTTCAGTTTTTATCTGAAGATATTTCCTTTGTCACTGTAGCCTTCAATGAGCTCCGAAATATCTCTTTGCACATTCCACGAGAAGAGTGTTATGAATCAGCTACATGGACAGAAAGTTGGAACACTGTGAGATGTACCCAGAGATCAGAAAGACATTTCTCAGAAATCTTCTTTCTCCTTTTTATCTGGGGAGATTTCCTTTGGCTGTATACTCCTGAAAGAGATCCGAAATATCGGTTCTCAGATTCAACCAACACTGGACGAGTAAACAGCTCTATGAAACACAACTGTAACTCAGTGACTTGAATTCACACATCACAAAGCAATTTTTCAGAAAGCTTCTTTCTACTTTTTATCTGAAGATATTCCCTTTGTCACCATAAGCTGCATTGGGTAAAGAAATCTCCCACTGCAGATTTCAAGTAAACTGTGTAAGCAAACTGGTCAATGAACAGAAAAGTGTAACTCGGTGAGTTAAGTTCATACGTCACAATGCAGTTTCTGAGAACGCTTCGTTTCAGTTTTTATCTAAAGATATTTCTTTTTTCACTATTGCCGTCAATGCACTCCAAAATACCACTTAGCAGTTTCCATGAGAAGAGTGTTAGCAAATAGGTATATGAAGAGAAATGTGGAACTCAGAGAGATGAATGTACGGGTAACACAGAAGTTTCTCAGAACGCTTCCTTTCAGTTTTTATCTGAAGATACTTCCATTGTCACTGTACCCCTCAATGTGCTCCCATATATCACTTAGCGGATTCCATGAGAAGAGTGTTAGCAAATAGCTACATTAACAGAAAGGTGGAACACTGTGAGAGGAATGCACGGGTCACATAGAAGTTTCTTAGAACGCTTCCTTTCAGTATTTATCTGAAGATATTTCCTTTATCACTGTAGCCCTCAATGAGCTCCAAAATATCTCTTTACAGATTCCACGAGAAGAGTGTTAGCAAACAGCTACATGGACAGAAAGGTGGAACTCTGTGAGATGAACTCAGAGATCAGAAAGACATTTCTTAGAAATCTTCTTTCTCGTTTTTATCTGGGGATATTTCCTTTGGCTGTATACTCCTCCAAGAGATCTGAAATATCGGTCCTCAGATTCAACCAGAACTGGACAAGCAAAATGCTCTATGAAACACAACTGTAACTCAGTGAGTTGAATTCACATATCACAAAGCAGTTTCTCAGAAAGCTTCTTTCTACTTTGTATCTGAGGATATTTCCTTTGTCACCGTAAGCTTCATTGGGTAAAGAAATCTCCCACTGCGGATTTCAAGAAAACTGTGTTAGCAAACTGATCAATGAAAAGAAAATTGTAACTCTGTGAGTTGCATTCACACGTCACAATGCAGTTTCTCAGAATGCTTCCTTTCAGTTTTTATCTGAAGATATTTCCATTGTCACTGAAGCCCACAATGTGCTCCCAAATATCACTTAGCAGATTCCATGACAAGAGTGTTAGCAAATAGCTACATGAACAGAAATGTGGAACTCTGAGCGATGAATGCACGGGTAACACAGAAGTTTCTCAGAACGCTTCCTTTCAGTTTTTATCTGAAGATATTTCCATCGTCACAGTAGCCCTCAATATGCTCCCAAATCTCACTTAGCAGATTCCATGAGAAGAGTGTTAGCAAATAGCTCCATTAACAGAACTGTGGAAATGTGAGAGATGAATGCATGGGTCACATAGAAGTTTCTTGGAACGTTTCCTTTTAGTTTTTGTTGGAAAATATTTTGTCGTTGTGGCTCTCAATGAGCTCTGAAATATCTCTTTGCAGATTCCACGAGAAGAGTGTTACGAAACAGCTACATGGACAGAAAAGTGGAACTCTGTGAGATGAACTCAGAGATCAGAAAGAAATTTCTCAGAAATATTCTTTCTCGTTTTTATCTGGGGATATTTCCTTTGGCTGTATACAGCTCCAGGAGATCGGAAATAACGGTTCTCAGATTCAACCAAAACTGGAGTAGCAAACAGCTCTATGAAACACAGCTGTAACTCAGTGAGTTGAATTCACACATCACAAAGCCGTTTCTCGGAAAGGTTGTTTCTACCTTTTATCGGAGGATATTTCCTTTGTCACGATAAGCTTCATTGGGTAAAGAAATCTCCCACTGTAGATTTCAAGTAAACTGTGTGAGCAAACTGGTCAATGAACAGAAAAGTATAAGTCTGTGATTTACATTCACACGTCACAATGCAGTTTCTCAGAACGCTTCGTTTCAGTTTTCATCTGAAGATATTTCCTTTTTCACTGTAGCCTCCAATGCGTTCCCAAATATCACTTAGCAGATTCCATGAGAAGAGTGTTAGGAAATGGCTACATGAAGAGAAATGTGGAACTCTGTGAGATGAATTCACTGGTCACATAAAAGTTTCTCAGAACTCTTCCTTTCACTTTTTATGTGAAGATATTTCCATTGTCACAGTAGCCCTCAATGTGCTCCCAAATATCATTTAGCAGATTTAACGAGAAGAGTGTTAGAAAATAGCGACATTAACAGAAAGGTGGAACTCTGTGAGATGAATGCATGGGTCACATAGAAGTTTCTCAGAAGGCTTCGATTCAGTTTTTATCTGAAGATATTTTCTTTATCACTGTCGCCGTCAATGCGATCCCAAATATCAATTACCAGATTTCATGAGAAGATTGTTACCAAACAGCTACATGAATAGAAAGGTGGAACTCTGTGAGATGAATTCACTGGTCACATAGAAGTTTCTCAGAACGCTTCCTTTCAGTATTTATCTGAAGATGTTTCCTTTGTCACTGTAGCCCTCAATGAGCTCCGAAATATCTCTTTGCAGATTCCACGAGAAGAGTGTTAGCAAACAGCCACATGGACAGAAAGGTGGAACCCTGTGAGATGAATTCACTGGTCACGTAGTAGTTTCTCAGAATGCTTCTTTTCAGTTTTTATGTGAAGATACTTCCTTTGTCACTGTACCCCTCAATGTGCTCCCAAATATCACTTAGCAGATTCCATGAGAAGAGAGTTAGCAAATAGCTACATTAACAGAAAGGTGGAACTGTGTGAGATGAATGCATGGGTCACATAGAAGTTTCTTAGAACGCTTCCTTTCAGTTTTTATCTGAAGATATTTCCTTTGTCACTGTAGCCTTCAATGAGCTCCGAAATATCTCTTTGCAGATTCCACGAGAAGATTGTTAGCAAACAGCCACATGGACAGAAAGGTGGAACCCTGTGAGATGAATTCAGAGATCAGAAAGACATTGTTCAGATATCTTCTTTCTCCTTTTTATCTGGGGAGATTTCCTTTGGCTGTATACTCCTGAAAGAGATCCGAAATATCGGTTCTCAGATTCCACCAACACTGGACGAGTAAACAGCTCTATGAAACACAACTGTAACTCAGTGACTTGAATTCACACATCACAAAGCAGTTTTTCAGAAAGCTTCTGTCTACTTTTTATCTGAAGATATTCCCTTTGTCACCATAAGCTTCATTGGGTAAAGAAATCTCCCACTGCAGATTTCAAGTAAACTGTGTAAGCAAACTGGTCAATGAACAGAAAAGTGTAACTCGGTGAGTTACATTCATACGTCACAGTGCAATTTCTCAGAACGCTTCGTTTCAGTTTTTATCTGAAGATATTTCTTTTTTCACTGTTGCCGTCAATGCGCTCCAAAATACCACTTAGCAGTTTCCATGAGAAGAGTGTTAGCAAACAGGTATATGAAGAAAAATGTGGAACTCTGAAAGATGAAGGCACGGGTAACACAGAAGTTTCTCAGAACGCTTCCTTTCAGTTTTTATCTGAAGATACTTCCATTGTCACAGTACCCCTCAATGTGCTCCCTTATATCACTTAGCGGATTACATGAGAAGAGTGTTAGCAAATAGCTACATTAACAGAAAGGTGGAACACTGTGAGATGAATGCACGGGTCACATAGAAGTTTCTTAGAACGCTTCCTTTCAGTATTTATCTGAAGATATTCCCTTTATCACTGTAGCCCTCAATGAGCTCCAAAATATCTGTTCACAGATTCCACGAGAAGAGTGTTAGCAAACAGCTACATGGACAGAAAGGTGGAACTCTGTGAGATGAACTCAGAGATCAGAAAGACATTTCTTAGAAATCTTCTTTCTCGTTTTTATCTGGGGATATTTCCTTTGGCTGTATACTCCTCCAAGAGTTCTGAAATATCGGTTCTCAGATTCAACCAGAACTGGACTAGGAAACTGCTCTATGAAACACAACTGTAACTCAGTGAGTTGAATTCACACATCACAAAGCAGTTTCTCAGAAAGCTTCTTTCTACTTTTTACCTAAGGATATTTCCTTTGTCACCGTATGCTTCATTGGGTAAAGAAATCTCGCACTGCAGATTTCAAGAAAACTGTGTTAGCAAACTGATCAATGAAAAGAAAATTGTAACTCTGTGAGCTGCATTCACACGTCACAATGCAGTTTCTCAGAATGCTTCTTTTCAGTTTTTATCTGAAGATATTTCCATTGTCACTGAAGCCCTCATTGTGCTCCTAAGTATCACTTAGCAGATTCCATGAGAAGAGTGTTAGCAAATTGCTACATGAACAGAAATGTGGAACTCTGAGCGATGAATGCACGGGTAACTCAGAAGTTTCTCAGAACGCTTCCTTTCAGTTTTTATCTGAAGATATTTCCATCGTCACAGTAGCCCTCAATATGCTCCCAAATCTCACTTAGCAGATTCCATGAGAAGAGTGTTAGCAAATAGCTCCATTAACAGAACTGTGGAAATGTGAGAGATGAATGCATGGGTCACATAGAAGTTTCTTGGAACGTTTCCTTTTAGTTTTTAATGGAAGATATTTTGTCGTTGTGGCTCTCAATGAGCTCTGAAATATCTCTTTGCAGATTCCACGAGAAGAGTGTTACGAAACAGCTACATGGACAGAAAGGTGGAACTCTGTGAGATGAACTCAGAGATCAGAAAGAAATTTCTCAGAAATATTCTTTCTCGTTTTTATCTGGGGATATTTCCTTTGGCTGTATACAGCTCCAGGAGATCGGAAATAACGGTTCTCAGATTCAACCAAAACTGGAGTAGCAAACAGCTCTATGAAACACAGCTGTAACTCAGTGAGTTGAATTCACACATCACAAAGCCTTTTCTCGGAAAGGTTGTTTCTACCTTTTATCAGAGGATATTTCCTTTGTCACGATAAGCTTCATTGGGTAAAGAAATCTCCCACTGTAGATTTCAAGTAAACTGTGTGAGCAAACTGGTCAATGAACAGAAAAGTATAACTCTGTGATTTACATTCACACGTCACAATGCAGTTTCTCAGAACGCTTCGTTTCAGTTTTCATCTGAAGATATTTCCTTTTTCACTGTAGCCTCCAATGCGCTCCCAAATATCACTTAGCAGATTCCATGAGAAGAGTGTTAGGAAATGGCTACATGAAGAGAAATGTGGAACTCTGTGAGATGAATTCACTGGTCACATAGAAGTTTCTCAGAACGGTTCCTTTCAGTATTTATCTGAAGATGTTTCCTTTGTCACTGTAGCCCTCAATGAGCTCCGAAATATCACTTAGCAGATTCCATGAGAAGAGAGTTAGCAAATAGCTACATTAACAGAAAGGTGGAACTGTGTGAGATGAATGCATGGGTCACATAGAAGTTTCTTAGAACGCTTCCTTTCAGTTTTTATCTGAAGATATTTCCTTTGTCACTGTAGCCTTCAATGAGCTCCGAAATATCTCTTTGCACATTCCACGAGAAGAGTGTTATGAATCAGCTACATGGACAGAAAGTTGGAACTCTGTGAGATGAACTCAGAGATCAGAAAGACATTTCTCAGAAATCTTCTTTCTCCTTTTTATCTGGGGAGATTTCCTTTGGCTGTATACTCCTGAAAGAGATCCGAAATATCGGTCCTCAGATTCAACCAACTCTGGACTATTAAACAGCTCTATGAAACACAACTGTAACTCAGTGACTTGAATTCACACATCACAAAGCAGTTTTTCAGAAAGCTTCTTTCTACTTTTTATCTGAAGATATTTCCTTTGTCACCATAAGCTTCATTGGGTAAAGAAATCTCCCACTGCAGATTTCAAGTAAACTGTGTAAGCAAACTGGTCAATGAACAGAAAAGTGTAACTCTGTGAGTTACATTCACACATCACAATACAGTTTCTCAGAACGCTTCTTTTCAGTTTTTATCTGAAGATAATTCCTTTTTCACTGTAGCTGTCAATGCGCTCCCAAATATCACTTAGCAATTTCTATGAGAAAAGTGTTAGCAAATAACTACATAAAGAGAAATGTGGAACTCTGAGAGATGAATGCACGGGCAACACAGAAGTTTCTCAGAACGCTTCCTTTCAGTTTTATGTGAAGATATTTCCATTGTTATTGAACCCCTCAAAGTGCTCCCAAATATCACTTAGCAGATTCCATGAGAAGAGTGTTAGCAAATAGCTACATTAACAGAAAGTTAGAACACTGAGAGAGGAATGCAAGAGTAACACAGAAGTTTCTTAGAACGCTTCGGTTCAGTTTTTACCTGAAGATATTTCCTTTTTCACTGTAGCCGTCAATGCGATCGCAAATATCAATTAGCAGATTCCAAGAGAAGAGTGTTAGGAAATAGCTACATGAACAGTAATGTGGA
This sequence comes from Macaca fascicularis, assembly GCF_037993035.2. NCBI lineage: Eukaryota > Metazoa > Chordata > Mammalia > Primates > Cercopithecidae > Macaca > Macaca fascicularis. Next base: position 55,865,831 of record NC_088391.1, on the reverse strand, counting down.
AATCTGAGAGATGAATTCACGGGTAACACAGAAGTTTCTCAGAACGCTTCCTTTCAGTTTTTATCTGAAGATATTTCCATTGTCACTGAAGTCCTCAATGTGCTCCCAAATATCACTTGGCAGATTCCATGAGAAGAGTGTTAGCAGATAGCCTCATGAACAGAAATGTGGAACTCTGAGAGATGAATGCACGTGTAACACAGAAGTTTCTCAGAACGCTTCCTTTCAGTTTTTATCTGAAGATATTTCCATCGTCACAGTAGCCCTCAATATGCTCCCAAATCTCACTTAGCAGATTCCATGAGAAGAGTGTTAGCAAATAGCTACATAAACAGAAAGGTAGAACTTCGTGAGATGAATACATGGGTCACATAGAAATTTCTTTCTTTCTTTTTTTTTTTTTTCTTGAGACGGAGTCATGCTCTGTCGCCCAGGCTGGAGTGCAGTGGGCGGATCTCAGCTCACTGCAAGCTCTGCCTCCCGGGTTCACGCCATTCTCCTGCCTCAGCCTCCCACGTAGCTGGACTACAGGTGCCCGCCACTTCACCCGGCTAGTTTTTTGTATTTTTTATTAGAGACGGGTTTTCACCGTGTTAGCCAGGATTGTCTCGATCTCCTTACCTCGTGATCCGCCCGTCTCGGCCTCCCAAATTGGGTCCACATAGAAGTTTCTCAGAATGCTTCGTTTCAGCTTTTATCTGAAGATATTTCGTTTTTCACTGTAGCTGTCAATGCGATCCCATACATTAATTAACAGATTCGATGAGAAGAGAGTTAGCAAATAGCTACATTAACAGAAAGGTGGAACTCTGTGAGATGAATGTATGACTCACATAGAAGTTTCCAGAATGCTTCATTTCAGGTTTTATCTAAAGAGATATTTCCCTTTTCACTTAGCCGTCAATTCGATCCCAAGTATCAATTACCTGATTTAATGAGAATAGTGTTAGCAAATAGCTACATGAACAGAAATATGGAACTCTGAGAGTTGAATGCACAGGTAACCCAGAAGTTTCTCAGAACGCTTCCTTTCAGTTTTTATCTGAAGATATTTCCATTGTCACTGTAGCCCTCAATGTGTTCCCAAATATCACTTAGGAGATTCCAGGAGAAGAGTGTTAGCAAGTAGCTACATTAACGAAAAGGTGGAACTCTGTGAGATGAATGCAAGGGACACAGAAGTTTCTTTTAATGATTCCTTACAGTATTTATCTCAAGATATTTCCTTTGTCACTGTAGCCCTCAATGAGCTCCGAAATATCTCTTTGCAGATTCCACGAGAAGAGTGTTAGAAACAGCTACATAGACAGAAAGGTGGCACTCTGTGAGATGAATTCACTGGTCACATAGTATTTTCTCAGAATGCTTCTTTTCTGTTTTTATTTGAAGATAATTCCTTTTTAACTGTAGCCGTCAATGCGCTCCCAAATATCACTTAGCAGATTCCATGAGAAGAGTATTAGCAAATAGCTACGTGAACTGAAATGTGGTACTCTGATTGATGAACTCACGGGTAACACAGAAGTTTCTCAGAGTGCTTCTTTTCAGTTTTTATCTGAAGATACTTCCTTTTTCACTGTACTCCTCAATGTGCTCCCAAATGTCACTTAGCAGATTCCACGAGAAGAAAGTTAGCAAACAGCTACATGGACAGAAAGGTGGAACTCTTGGAGATGAATTCACTGGTCACATAGCACTTTCTCTGAATGCTTCTTTTCAGTTTTTATTTGAAGATATTTCCTTTGTCACTGTACCCCTCAATGAGCTCCCAAATATCACTTAGCAGATTCCATGAGAAGATGGTTAGCAAATAGCTACATTAACAGAAATGTGGAACAGTGTGAGATGAATTCATGCGTCACATAACAGTCTCCTAGAACGCTTCCTTTCAGTTTTCATCTGAAGATATTTCCTTTGTCACTGTAGCCCTCAATGAGCACCGAAATATCTCTTTGCAGATTCCACGAGAAGAGTGTTAGGAAACAGCTAAAAGGACAGAAAAGTAGTACTCTGTGAAATGAACTCAGAGATCAGAAAGACATTTCTCAGAAATCTTCTTTCTCATTTTTATTTGTGGACATTTCCTTTGGCTATATATTCCTCCAAGAGATCCCAAATATTGGTTCGCAGATTCAACCAAAACTGGACTATCAAACAGCTCTATGAAACACAGCTGTAACTCAGTGAGTTGAATTCACACATCACAAAGAAGTTTCTGAGAAAGCTTCTTATTATCTTTTATCTGAGGATATCTTCTTTGTCACTATAAGCTTCACTGGGTAAAGAAATCTCCCACTGCAGATTTCAAGTAAACTGAGTTAGCAAACTGGTTAGTGAACAGAAAAGTGTAACTCTGTGAGTTACATTCATACTTCACAATGCAGTTTCTCAGAAGGCTTCGTTTCAGTTTTTATCTGAAGATATTTCCTTTTTCACTGTAGCCATCATGCTCCCAAATATCACTTAGCAGATTTCATGAGAAGAGTGTTAGCAAATAGCTACATGAACAGAAATGTGAGTGGAAGTCACACATCACAAAGCAGTGTCTCAGAAAGCTTCTTGCCAGTTTTTCTCTAAGGATATTTTCTTTTTCACCATAGCCCTCTACGGGCTTCCAAATATCACTTTGCAAGTTTCACAAGAACAGGTTGAGCGAACGGCTTCTTGAGGGGAAAGGTGTAACTCTGTGAGATGAATTAACAGAACTCTAAGCAGTTTTTCAGAAAGCTTCTTTCCAGTTTCCATCTGAGGATATTTCCTTTTTCACCATAGCCCTCCATGGGCTTCCAAATATCACTTTGCAAATTCCACAAGAACAGTCTTAGCGAAAGGCTTCTTGAGGGGAAAGCTGTAACTCTCTTAGATGAAGTAACAGAACACTAAGCAGTTTCTCAGAAAGCTTCTTTCCAGTTTTCATCTGAGGATATTTCCTTTTTCACCATAGCCTTCCATGGGCTTCCAAATATCACTTTGCAAATTCAACAAGAACAGTCTTAGCAAAAGGTTTCTTGAGGGGAAAGCTGTAACTCTATGAGATGATTTCACAGAACACAAAGAAGTTTCTCAGAAAGCTTCTTTCTCTTTGTTAACGGAGGTTATTTCCATTGGCCCTGTAGTCTTCAAAGGGATCCGAAATATCAGTTCTCAGATTCCACAGAAATAAGGCTAACAAACAGATCCATGAAATGCAGATGTAGGTCTGTGAGTGTAAGTCACACATCACAAAGCATTTTCTCATAAAGCTTCTTTCCAGTTTTTCTCTGAGGATATTTTCTTTTTCCCCATAGCCCTCTAAGGGCTTCCAAATATCACTTTGCAAATTCCACAAGAGCAGGCTTAGCGAACGGCTTCTAGAGGAGAAAGCTGTAACTCTGTGAGATGAATTAACAGAACACCAAGCAGTTTCTCAGAAAGCTTCTCTCCAGTTTTCATCTGAGGATATTTCCTTTTTCACCATAACCCTCCATGGGCTTCCAAATATCACTTTGCAAATTCCACAAGAACAGTCTTAGCGAAAGGCTTCTTGAGGGGAAATATGTAACTCTGTGAGATGATTTCACAGAACACAAAGAAGGTTCTCAGAAAGCTTCTTTCTATTTCTATACAGAGGATATTTCCTTTGGCCCCGTAGTCTTCAAGGGATTCATAATATCAGATCTCAGATTCCACAGAAATAAGGCTATCAAACAGATCCACGAAATACAGCAGTACCTCTGTGAGTGGAAGTCACACATCACACAGCAGTGTCTCAGAAATATTCTTTCCAGTTTTTCTCTGAGTATATTTTCTTTTTCACCATAGCCCTCTATGGGCTTCTAAATATCACTTTGCAAATTCCACAAGAACAGGCTTAGCGAACGGCTTCTTGAGGGGAAAGCTGTAACTCTGTGAGATGAATTAACAGAACACTAAGCAGTTTCTCAAAAAGCTTCTTTCCAGTTTTCATCTCAGGATATTTCCTTTTTCACCATAGCAATCCATGGGCTTCCAAATATCACTTTGCAAATTCCACAAGAACAGTCTTAGTGAAAGGCTTCCTGAGCGGAAAGCTGTAACTCTGTGAGATGATTTCACAGAACCCAAAGAAGTTTCTCAGAAAGCTTCTTTCTCGTTGTTATCGGAAGATATTTCCTTTGACCCTATAGTCTTCAAAGGGATCCGAAATATCCGTTCTCAGATTCCACAGAAATAAGGCTAGCAACAGGATCCACGAAATACAGCTCTATCTCTGTGAGTGGAAGTCACACATCACAAAGCAGTTTCTCAGAAAGCTTCTTTCCAGTTTTCCTCTGACTATATTTTGTTTTTCACCATAGTCCTGTATGAGCTTCCAAACATCATTTTGCAAATTCCACAAGAACAGGCTTAGCGAACGGCTTCTTGAGGGGAAAGCTGTAACTCTGTGAGATGAATTAACAGAACACTAAGCAGTTTCTCAGAAAGCTTCTTTCCCGTTTTCATCTGAGGATATTTCCTTTTTCACCGTAGCCCTCCATGGGCTTCAAAATATCACTTTGCAAATTCCACAAGAAGAGCCTTAGCGAAAGGCTTTTTGAGGGGAAATCTGTAAATCTGTGAGATGATTTCACAGAACACAAAGAAGATTCTCAGAAAGCTTTTTCTCTTTGTTATCGGAGGATATTTCCTTTGGCCCTATAGTCTTCAAAGGGATCTGAAATATCCGTTCTCAGATTTAACAGAAACAAGGCTAGCAAACAGATCCAAGAAATACACCTGTAATTCTGTGAGTGGAAGTCACACATCACAAAGCAGTTTCTCAGAAAGCTTCCTTCTAGTTTTTCTGTAAGGATATTTTCTTTTTCACCATAGCCCTCTATGGGCTACCAAATAGAACTTTGCAAATTCCACAAGAACAGGCATACCGAACGGCTTCTTGAGGGGAAAGCTGTAACTCTGTGAGGTGAATTAACAGGACACTAAGCAGTTTCTCAGAAAGCATCTTTCCAGTTTTCATCTGAGGATATTTCCTTTTTTACCATAGCAATCCATGGGCTTCCAAATATCCCTTTGCAAATTCCACAAGAACAGTCTTAGCGAAAGGCTTCTTGAGGGGAAAGCTGTAACACTGTGGGAGGATTTCACAGCACACAAAGAAGTTTCTGAGAAAGCTTCTTTCTCTTTGTTTTCTGAGGATATTTCCTTTGGCTCTAGAGTCTTCAACAGGATCCGAAATATCAGTTCTCAGATTCCACAGAAATAAGGCTAGCAAACAGATCCAGGAAATACAGCTGTAACTCTGTGACTCGAAGTGACACATAACAAAGCAGTTCTTCATAAAGCTTCTTTCCATTTTTTCTGGGAGGATATTTTCTTTTTCACCACAGCCCTCTATGGCCTTCCAAGTATCACTTTGCAAATTCCAAAAGAACAGTCTTACCGAAAGGCATCTTCAGGGGAAAGCTGTAACTCTGTGAGATAATTTCAAAGAACACAAAGAAGTTTCTCAGAAAGCTTCTTTCTCTTTGTTATCAGAGGATATTTCCTTTGGCCCTATAGTCTTCAAAGGGATCCGAAATATCCGTTCTCAGATTCCACAGAAATAAAGCTAGCAAACAGATCCACGAAATACAGTTGTAACTCTGTGAGTGGAAGTCGCACATCACAAAGCAGTTTCTCAGAAAGCTTCTTTCCAGTTTTGATCAGAGGATATTTCCTTTTTCACCATAGCCGTGTATGGGCTTCCAGATATCACTTTGCAAATTCCACAAGAAGAGTCTTAGCGAACGGCTTCTTGAGGGGAAAGCTGTAACTCTGTGAAATGAATTAACAGAACACTAAGCAGCTTCTCAGAAAGCTTCTTGCCAGTTTTCATCTGTGGATATTTCCTTCTTCACCCTAGCCCTCCATGGTCTTCCAAATATCATTTGCAAATTCCACAAGAACAGTCTTAGCTAAAGGCTTCTTGAGGGGAAAGCTGTAACTCTGTGAGATGATTTCACAGAACACAATGAAGTTTCTCAGAAAGCTTCCTTCTCTTTGTTATCATAGGATATTTCCTTTGGCCCTATAGTCTTCAAAGGGATCCGAAATATCCTTTCTTAGATTCCACAGAACTAAGGCTAAAGCTTCTTTCTCCTTGTTATCAGAGGATATTTCTATTGGCTTTACAGTCTTCAATGGGATCCGAAATATCACTACACAGATTACACAGAAATAAGGCTTAGAAACAGATCCACGAAATACAGATGTAGATCTGTGAGTGGAAGTCACACATCATAAAGTAGTTTCTCAGAAAGATTCTTTCCAGTTTTTCTCTGAGGGCATTTTGTATTTCACCATAGCCCTCTATTTGATTCCAAATATCACTTTGCAAATTCCACATGAACAGGCTTAACGAACGACTTCTTGGGGGGAAAGCTATAACTCTGCGAGATGAATTAACAGAACACTAAGCAGTTTATCAAAAAGCTTCTCTCCAGTTTTCATCTGAGGATATTTCCTTTTTCACCATAACCCTCCATGGGCTTCCAAATATCACTTTGCAAATTCCACAAGAAAAGGCTTACCGAACGGCTTCTTGAGGGGAAAGCTGTAACTCTGTCAGATGAATTAACAGAACACTAAGCAGTTTCTCAGAAAGCTTGTTTCCAGTTTTCATCTGAGGATATTTCCTTTTTCACCATAGCCCTCCATGGGCTTCCAAATATCACTTTGCAAATTCCACAAGAACAGTCTTAGCGAAAGGCTTCTTCAGGGGAAAGATGTAACTCGGTGAGATCATTCCAAAGAACACAAAGAAGTTTCTCAGAAAGCTTATTTCTCTTTGTTATCAGAGGATATTTCCTTTGGCCCCATAGTCTTCAAAGGGATCCGAAATATCCATTCTCAGATTATACAGAAACAAGGCTAGCAAACAGATCCACGAAATACACCTCTAATTCTGTCAGTGGAAGTCACACATCACAAAGCAGTTTCTGAGAAAACTTCATTCCAGTTTTTCTCTGAGGATATTTTCTTTTTCACCTTAGCCCTCTATGGGCTTCCAAATATCACTTCGAAAATTCCACAAGAACAGTCTTAGCAAAAGGCTTCTTGAGGGAAAAGTTGTAACTCTGTGAGATTATTTCACAGAACACAAAGAAGTTTCTAAGAAGCCTTCTTTCTCTTTGTTATCGGAGGATATTTCTTTTGGCCCTATAGTCTTCAAAAGGATATGAAATATCAGTTCTCAGATTCCACAGAAATAAGGCTAACTAACAGATACACGAAATACAGATATAGCTCTCTGAGTGGAAGTCACACATCACAAAGCAGTTTCTCAGAAAGATTCTTTCCAGTTTTTCTCTGAGGGCATTTTGTATTTCACCATAGCCCTCTATGGGCTTCCAAGTATCACTTTGCAAATTCCACATGAACAGGCTTAACGAACGACTTCTTGGGGGGAAAGGTATAACTCTGTGTGATGAATTAACAGAACACTAAGCAGTTTCTCAGAAAGATTCTCTCCAGTTTTCATCTGAGGATATTTCCTTTTTCACCATAACCCTCCATGGGCTTCCAAATATCACTTTGCAAATTCCACAAGAAAAGGCTTACCGAACGGCTTCTTGAGGGGAAAGCTGTAACTCTGTCAGATGAATTAACAGAACACTAAGCAGTTTCTCAGAAAGCTTCTTGCCAGTTTTCATCTGAGGATATTTCCTTTTTCACCATAGCCCTCCATGGGCTTCCAAATATCACTTTGCAAATTCCACAAGAACAGTCTTAGCGAAAGGCTTCTTCAGGGGAAAGATGTAACTCGGTGAGATGATTTCACAGAACACAAAGAAGGTTCTCAGAAAGCTTCTTTCTCTTTGTTATCAGAGGATATTTCCTTTGGCCCCATAGTCTTCAAAGGGATCCGAAATATCCATTCTCAGATTATACAGAAACAAGGCTAGCAAACAGATCCACGAAATACACCTCTAATTCTGTCAGTGGAAGTCACACATCACAAAGCAGTTTCTGAGAAAACTTCATTCCAGTTTTTCTCTGAGGATATTTTCTTTTTCACCTTAACCCTCTATGGGCTTCCAAATATCACTTCGCAATTTCCACAAGAACAGTCTTAGCGAAAGGCTTCTTGAGGGAAAAGCTGTAACTCTGTGAGATTATTTCACAGAACACAAAGAAGTTTCTAAGAAACCTTCTTTCTCTTTGTTATCAGAGGATATTTCCTTTGGCCCAATAGTCTTCAAAAGGATATGAAATATCAGTTCTCAGATTCCACAGAAATAAGGCTAACGAACAGATACACGAAATACAGATATAGCTCTGTGAGCGGAAGTCACACATCACAAAGCAGTTTCTCAGAAAGATTCTTTCCAGTTTTTCTCTGAGGGCATTTTGTATTTCACCATAGCCCTCTATGGGCTTCCAAGTATCACTTTGCAAATTCCACAAGAACAGTGTTAGCGAACGGCTTCTTGAGGTGAAGACTGTAACTCTGTGTGATGAATTAACAGAACACTAAGCAGTTTCTCAGAAACCTTCTTTCCAGTTTTCATCTGAGGATATTTCCTTTTTCACCATATCCTTCCATGGGCTTCCAAATATATCTTTACAAGTTATACAAGAACAGTCTTAGCGAAAGGCTTCTTCAGGGGAAAGCTGTAACTCTGTGAGATGATTTCACAGAACACAAAGAAGTTTCTCAGAAAGCTTCTTTCTCTTTGTTATCGGAGGATATTTACTTTTGCCTTATAATCTTCAAAGGGATGCGAAATATCCGTTCTCAGATTCCACAGAAATAAGGCTAGCAAACAGATCCACGAAATATAGCTCTAACTGTCTGAGTGGAAGTCACCCATCACAAAGCAGTTTCTCAGAAAGCTTCTTTACAGTTTTTTTCTGAGGATATTTTCTTTTTCACCATAGCCCTCCATGGGCTTCCAAATATCACATTGCAAATTCCACAAGAACAGTCTTAGCGAAAGGCTTCTTGAGGGGAAAGCTGTAACTCTGTGAGATAATTTCAAAGAACACAAAGAAGTTTCTCAGAAAGCTTCTTTCTTTATTATCGGAGGATATTTCCTTTGGCCTTATAGTCTTCCAAGGGATCCGAAATATCCGTTCTCAGATTCCACAGAAATAAGGCTAGAAAACAGATCCACGAAATACAGATGTAACTGTGTAAGTGGAAGTCCTACATCACAAAACAGTTTCTCAGAAAGCTTGTTTCCAGTTTTCATCTGAGGATATTTCCTTTTACAACATAGCCCTCCATGGGCTTCAAAATATCACTTTGCAAATTCCACAAGATCAGTCTTAGCGAAAGGCTTCTTGAGGGGAAAGCTGTAACTCTGTGAGGTGATTTCACAGAACACAAAGAAGTTTCTCAGAAAGCTTCTTTCTCTTTGTTATCGCAAGATATTTCCTTTGGCCCTATAGTCTTCAAAGGGATCCGAAATATCAGTTCTCAGATTCCAAAGAAATATTGCTAGCAAACAGATCCACGAAATACAGGTGTACCTCTGTGAGTGCAAGTCACACATCACAAAGCAGTTTCTCAGAAAGCTTCTTTCCAATTTTTCTCTGAGGATATTTTCTTTTTCACCATAGCCCTCTATGGGGTTCCAAATATCACATTGTGAATTCCACAAGAACAGGCTTAGCGAACGGCTTCTTTAGGGGAAATCTGTAACTCTGTGAGATGAATTAACAGAACACTAAGCAGTTTCTCAGCAACCTTCTTTCTAATTTTCATCTGAGGATATTTCCTTTTTCACCATAGCCCTCCATGGGCTTCCAAATATCACTTTGCAAATTCCTGAAGAACAGTCTTAACGAAAGGCTTCTTGAGGGGAAAGCTGTAACTCTATGAGATGATTTCACAGAACACAAAGAAGGTTCTCAGAAAGTTTCTTTCTCTTTGTTATCGGAGGATATTTCCTTTTCCTTATAGTCTTCCAAGGGATCCAAAATATCCGTTCTCAGATACCGCAGAAATAAGGCTTGCAAACAGATCCAAGAAATACAGCTGTAACTCTGTGAGTGGAAGTCACACATCACAAAGCAGTTTCTCAGCAAGCTTCTTTCCAGTTTTCATCTGAGGATATTTCCTTTTTCACCCTAGCCCGCCATGGCCTTCCAAATATCACCTTGCAAATTCAACAAAAACTGTGTTAGCGAAAGGCTTCTTGAGGGAAGCTGTAACTCTGTAAGATGATTTCACATAACACAAAGAAGTTTCTCAGAAAGCTTCTATCTCTTTGTTATCGGAGGGTATTTCCTTTGGAACTATAGAATTCAAAGGGATTCGAAGTATCCGTTCTCAGATTCCACAGAAATAAGGCTAGGAAACAGATCCACGAAATACAGATGTAACTCTGTGAGTGGAAGTCACACATCACAAAGCAGTTTTTCAGAAAGCTTCTTTCCAGTTTTTCTCTGAGGATAATTTGTTTTTCACCCTAGCCCTCTATGGGATTCCAAATATCACTATGCGAATTCCACAAGAACAGGCTTAGTGAACGGCTTCTTGAGGGGAAAGCTGTAACTCTGTGAGATGAATTAACAGAACACTAAGCAGTTTCTCAGAAAGCTTCTTTCCAGTTTTCATCTGAGGATATTTCCTTTTTCACCATAGCCCTCCATGGGCTTCCAAATATCACACTGCAAATTCCACAGGAACAGTCTTAGCGAAAGGCTTCTTGAAGTGAAAGCTGTAACTCTGTGAGATAATTTCAAAGAACACAAAGAAGTTTCTCAGAAAGCTTCTTTCTTTATTATCGGAGGATATTTCCTTTGGCCTTATAGTCTTCCAAGGGATCCAAAATATCCGTTCTCAGATTCCACAGAAATAAGGCTAGCAAACAGATCCACGTAATACAGATGTAACTGTATAAGTGGAAGTCCTACATCACAAAGCAGTTTCTCAGAAAGCTTGTTTCCAGTTTTCATCTGAGGATATTTCCTTTTACAACATAGCCCTCCATGGGCTTCCAAATATCACTTTGCAAATTCCACAAGATCAGTCTTAGCGAAAGGCTTCTTGAGGGGAAAGCTGTAACTCTGTGAGATGATTTCACAGAACACAAAGAAGTTTCTCTCAAAGCTTCTTTTTCTTTGTTATCGGAGGATATTTCCTTTGGCCCTATAGTCTTCAAAGGGATCCGAAATATCCGTTCTCAGATTCCAAAGAAATATTGCTAGCAAACAGATCCACGAAATACAGGTGTAACTCTGTGAGTGCAAGTCACACATCACAAAGCAGTTTCTCAGAAAGCTTCTTTCCAGTTTTTCTCTGAGGATATTTTCTTTTTCACCATAGCCCTCTATGGGGTTCCAAATATCACATTGCGAATTCCACAAGAACAGGCTTAGCGAACGGCTTCTTTAGGGGAAATCTGTAACTCTGTGAGATGAATTAACAGAACACTAAGCAGTTTCTCAGCAAGCTTCTTTCTAATTTTCATCTGAGGACATTTCCTTTTTCACCATAGCCCTCCATGGGCTTCTAAATATCACTTTGCAAATTCCTGAAGAACAGTCTTAGCGAAAGGCTTCTTGAGGGGAAAGCTGTAACCCTATGAGATGATTTCACAGAACACAAAGAAGTTTCTCAGAAAGCTTCTTTCTATTTGTTATCGGAGGATATTTCCTTTTCCTTATAGTCTTCCAAGGGATCCGAAATATCCGTTCTCAGATTCCACCGAAATAAGGCTAGCAAACAGATCCACGAAATACAGACGTAACTCTGTGAGTGCAAGTCACACATCACAAAGCAGTTTCTCAGAAAGCTTCTTTCCAGTTTTCATCTAAGGATATTTCCTTTTTCACCCTAGCCCGCCATGGCCTTCCAAATATCACCTTGCAAATTCAAAAAAAACTGTCTTAGCAAAAGGCTTCTTGAGGGGAAAGCTGTAACTCTGTAAGATGATTTCACATAACACAAAGAAGTTTCTCAGAAAGCTTCTATCTCTTTGTTATCGGAGGGTATTTCCTTTGGAACTATAGAATTCAAAGGGATTCGAAATATCCGTTCTCAGATTCCACAGAAATAAGGCTAGGAAACAGATCCACGAAATACAGATGTAACTCTGAGAGTGGAAGTCACACATCACAAAGCAGTTTCTCAGAAAGCTTCTTTCTCTTTGTTATCGGAGGATATTTCCTTTGGCCTTATAGTCTTCCAAGGGATCCGAAATATCCATTCTCAGATTCCACAGAAATAAGGCTAGCAAACAGATCCACGAAATACAGCTGTAACGCTGTGAGTGGAAGTCACACATCATAAAGAAGTTTCTCAGAAAGCTTCTTTCCAGTTTTTCTCTGAGGATATTTTGTTTTTCACCATAGCCCTCTAGGGGTTCCAAATATCACTTGGCGAATTCCACAAGAACAGTCTTAGAGAAAGGCTTCTTGAGGGGAAAACTGTAAATCTGTGAGATGATTTCACATAACACAAAGAAGTTTCTCAGAAAGCTTCTTTCTCTTTGTTATTGGAAGGTATTTCTTTGGAAATATAGACTTCAAAGGATTCGAAATATCCGATCGCAGATTCCACAGAAATAAGGCAAGGAAACAGATCCACGAAATACAGATGTAACTCTGTGAGTGGAAGTCACACATCACAAAGCAGTTTCTCAGAAAGCTACTTTCCACTTTTTCTCTAAGGATATTTTGTTTTTCACCATAGCCCTCTTTGGGCTTCCAAATATCACTTTGCCAATTCCACAAGAACAGGCTTAGCGAACGGCTCCTTGAGGGGAAAGCTGTAACTCTGTGAGATGAATTAACAGAACACTAAGCAGTTTCTCAGAAAGCTTCTTTCCAGTTTTCATCTGAGGATATTTCCTTTTTCACCCTAGCCCTCCATGGGCTTCCAAACATCACCTTGCAAATTCAACAAAAACTGTCTTAGCGAAAGGCTTCTTGAGGGGAAAGCTGTAACTCTGTGAGATGATTTCACAGAACACTAAGAAGTTTCTCAGAAAGCTTCTTTCTCTTTGTTATCAGAGGATATTTCCTTTGGCCCAAAGTCTTTAAAGGGATCTGAAATATCCGTATTCAGATTCCACAGAAATAAGGCTAGCCAACAGAACCAAAATTCACCTGTAACACTGTGAGTGGAAGTTCCATATCACAAAGCAGTTTCTCAAAAAGCTTCTTTCCAGTTTTTCTGTGAGGATAATTTGTTTTTCACCCTAGCCCTCTATGGGCTTCCAAATATCACTATGCGAATTCCAGAAGAACAGGCTTAGTGAACGGCTTCTTAAGGGGAAAGCTGTAACTCTGTGAGATGAATTAACAGAACACTAAGCACTTTCTTATAAAGCTTTGTTCCAGATTTCATCTGAGGATATTTACTTTTTCACCATAGCCCTCTATGAGCTTCCAAATATCACTTTGCAAATTCCACAAAAAAAGTTTTAGCGAAAGGCTTCTTGTGGGGATAGCTGCAACTCTGTGAGATGAAATAAGAGAACACTAAGCAGTTTCTCAGAAAGCTTCTTTCCAGTTTTCATCTGAGGATATTTCCTTTTTCACCATAGCCCTCCATGGGCTTCCAAATATCACTTTGCCAATTCCACAAGAACAGTCTTAGCGAAAGGCTTCTTGAGGGGAAAGCTGTAACTCTGTGAGATGATTTCACAGAACACAAAGAAGTTTCTCAGAAAGCTTCTTTCTCTTTGTTATCGCAAGATATTTCCTTTGGCCCTATAGTCTTCAAAGGGATCCGAAATATCAGTTCTCAGATTCCAAAGAAATATTGCTAGCAAACAGATCCACGAAATACAGCTGTAACTCTGTGAGTGCAAGTCACACATCACAAAGCAGTTTCTCAGAAAGATTCTTTCCAGTTTTCATCTGAGGATATTTCCTTTTTCACCCTAGGCCGCCATGGCCTTCCAAATATCACCTTGCAAATTCAACAAAAACTGTCTTAGCGAAAGGCTTCTTGAGGGGAAAGCTGTAACTCTATGAGATGATTTCACAGAACACAAAGTAGTTTCTCAGAAAGCTTCTTTCTCTTTGTTATCAGAGGATATTTCCTTTGGCCCAAAGTTTTTAAAGGGATCTGAAGTATCCGTATTCAGATTCCACAGAAATAAGGCTAGCCCACAGATCCACGAAATACAGCTGTAACACTGTGAGTGGAAGTTCCATATCACAAAGCAGTTTCTCAAAAAGCTTCTTTCCAGTTTTTCTCTGAGGATAATTTGATTTTCACCATAGCCCTCTATGGGCTTCCAAATATCAGTATGCGAATTCCACAAGAACAGGCTTTGTGAACGGCTTCTTGAGGGGAAAGCTGTAACTCTGTGAGATGAATTAACAGAACAGTAAGCAGTTTCGCAGAAAGCTTCTTTCCAGTTTTCATCTGAGGATATTTTCTTTTTCACCATAGCCCTCCATGGGCTACCAAATATCACTTTGCCAATTCCACAAGAACAGTCTTAGCGAAAGGCTTCTTGAAGTGAAAGCTGTGACTCTGTGAGATGATTTCACAGAACACAAAGAAGTTTCTCAGAAAGCTTCTTTCTCTTTGTTATCGCAAGATATTTCCTTTGGCCCTATAGTCTTCAAAGGGATCCGAAATATCAGTTCTCAGATTCCAAAGAAATATTGCTAGCAAACAGATCCACGAAATACAGCTGTAACTCTGTGAGTGCAAGTCACACATCACAAAGCAGTTTCTCAGAAAGATTCTTTCCAGTTTTTCTCGAGGATATTTTCTTTTTCACCATAGCCCTCTAAGGGGTTCCAAATATCACATTGCGAATTCCACAAGAACAGGCTTAGCGAACGGCTTCTTTAGGGGAAATCTGTAACTCTGTGAGATGAATTAACAGAACAGTAAGCAGTTTCTCAGCAAGCTTCTTTCCAGTTTTTCTCTGAGGATATTTCCTTTTTCACCATAGCCCTCCATGGGCTTCCAAATATCACTTTGCAAATTCCTGAAGAAAAGTCTTAGCGAAAGTCTTCTTGAGGGGAAAGCTGTACCTCTATGACATGATTTCACAGAACACAAAGTAGTTTCTGAGAAAGCTTCTTTCTCCTTGTTATCAGAGTATATTTCATTTGGCCCAAAGTCTTTAAAGGGATCTGAAGTATCCATATTTGGATTCCTCAGAAATAAGGCTAGCCAACAGATCCACGAAATACAGCTTTAACACTGTGAGTGGAAGTTCCATATCACAAAGCAGTTTCTCAAAAAGCTTCTTTCCAGTTTTTCTCTGAGGATAATTTGATTTTCACCATAGCCCTCTATGGGCTTCCAAATATCACTATGCGAATTCCACAAGAACAGGCTTAGTGAACGGCTTCTTGAGGGGAAAGCTGTAACTCTGTGAGATGAATTAACAGAACAGTAAGCTGTTTCGCAGAAAGCTTCTTTCCAGTTTTCATCTGAGGATATTTCCTTTTTCACCATAGCCCTCCATGGGCTTCCAAATATCACATTGCAAATTCCACAAGAACAGTCTTAGCGAAAGGCTTCTTGAAGTGAAAGCTGTAACTCTGTGAGATAATTTCAAAGAACACAAAGAAGTTTCTCAGAAAGCATCTTTCTTTATTATCGGAGGATATTTCCTTTGGCCCTATAGTCTTCAAAGGGATCTGAAATATCCGTTCTCAGATTCCACAGAAATTGGACTAGGAAACAGATCCATGAAATACAGATGTAACTGTGTAAGTGGAAGTCTCACATCACAAAGCAGTTTCTCAGAAAGCTTCTTTCCAGTTTTCATCTGAGGATATTTCCTTTTTCACCGTAGCCCTCCATTGGCTTCCCAATATCACTTTGCAAATTTCAAAAGAACAGTCTTAGCGAAAGGCTTCTTGAGGGGAAAGCTGCAACTCTGTGAGATGATTTCACAGAACACAAAGAAGTTTCTCAGAAAGCTTCTTTTTCTTTGTTATCGGAGGATATTTCCTTTTTCCCTGTAGTCTTCAAAGGGATCCGAAATATCCGTTCTCAGATTCCACAGAAATAAGGCTAGCAAACAGATCCACGAAATACAGCTGTAACTCTGTGAGTGGAAATCACACATCACAAAGCAGTTTCTCAGAAAGCTGCTTTCCAGTTTTTCTCTTAGGATATTTTCTTTTTCACCATAGCCCTCTACGGGCTTGCAAGTATCACTTTGCGAATTCCACAAGAACACTCTTAGGGACCGGCTTCTTGAGGGGAAAGCTGTAACTCTGTGAGATGAATTAACAGAGCACTAAGCAGTTTTTCAGAAAGCTACTTTCCAGTTTTCATCTGAGGATATTTGCTTTTTCACCATAGCCCTCCTTGGGCTTCAAAATATCACTTTGCAAATTCCACAAGAACAGTCTTAGCGAAAGTCTGCTTGAGGGGAAAGGTGTAATTCTGTGAGATGATTTCACAGAAAACAAAGAAGTTTCTCAGAAAGCTTCTTTCTCTTAGTTATCGGTGGATATTTCCTTTGGCCCTATAGTCTTCAAAGGGATCCGAAATATCCGTTCTCAGATTCCACAGAAATAGGGCTAGCAAACAGATCCACGAAATACAACTGTATCTATGTGAGTGCAAGTCACACATCACAAAGCAGTTTCTCAGAAAGCTTCTTTCCAGTTTTTCTCTGAGTATATTTTCTTTTTCACCTTAGCCCTCTAAGGGCTTCAAATATCACTTTGCGAATTCCACAAGAACAGGCTTAGTGAACGGCTTCCTGAGGTGAAAGCTGTAACTCTGTGAGATGAATTAACAGAACACTAAGGAGTTTCTCAGAAAGCTTTTTTCCAGTTTTCATCTGAGGAGATTTCCTTTTTCACCATAGCCCTGAATGGGCTTCCAAATATCACTTTGCGAATTCCACCAAAACAGGCTTAGCGAACGGCTTCTTAAGGGGAAAGCTGTAACTCTGTGAGATGAATTAACAGAACACTAAGCACTTTCTTAGAAAGCTTTGTTCCAGATTTCATCTGAGGATATTTCCTTTTTCACCATAGCCCTCTATGGGCTTCCAAATATCACTTTGCAAATTCCCCAAGAAAAGTCTTAGCGAAAGGCTTCTTTAGGGGATAGCTGTAACTCTGTGAGATGAATTAATAGAACACTAAACAGTTTCTCAGAAAGCTTCTTTCCAGTTTTCATCTGAGGATATTTCCTTTTTCACCATAGCCCTCCATGGGCTTCCAAATATCACTTACAAATTCCAAAAGAACAGTCTTAGCGAAAGGCTTCTTGAAGGCAAAGCTGTAACTCTGTGAGATGATTTCACAGAACACAAAGAAGCTTCTCTCAAAGCTTCTTTCTCTTTGTTATCCTAGGATATTTTCTTTGGCCCTATTGTCTTCAAAGGGATCTGAAATATCCGTTGTCAGATTCCACAGAAATAGGGCTAGCAAACAGATCCACGAAATACAACTGTAACTGTGAGTGGGAGTCACACATCACAAAGCAGTTTCTCAGTAAGCTTCTTTCCAGTTTTTCTCTGAGGATATTTCTTTTCACCATAGCCCTATATGGGCTTCCAAATATCACTTTGCAAATTCCACAAGAACAGGCTTAGCGAAAGGCCTTCTGAGGGGAAAGGTGAACCTCTGTCAGATGAATCAACAGAACACTAAGCAGTTTCTCAGAAAGCTTCTTTCCAGTTTTCATCTGAGGATATTTCCTTTTTCACCATAGCCCTCCATGGGCTTCCAAATATCACTTTGCAAATTCCACAAGAACAGTCTTAGCGAAAGGTTTCTTGAGAAGAAAGCTGTAACTCTGTGGATGATTTCACAGAACACAAAGAAGTTTCTCAGAAAGCTTCTTTCTCTCTCTTATCGGAGGATATTTCCATTGGCCCTATAGTCTTCAAAGGGATCCGAAATATCCGTTCTCAGATTCCACAGAAATAAGGCTAACAATCAGATACACGAAATACAGCTGTAACTCTGTGAGTGGAAGTCACACATCACAAAGAAGTTTCTCAGAAAGCTTCTTTCCAGTTTTCATCTGAAGATATTTCCTTTTTCAACATAGCCCTTTAGGGGCTTCCAAATACCACTTTGCAAATTCCACAAGAACAGGCTTAGCGAAAGGCTTCTTGAGGGGAAAGCTGTACTCTGTGAGATGAATTAACAGAACACTAAGTAGCTTCTCAGAAAGTTTCTTTCCAGTGTTCATCTGAGGATATTTCCTTTTTCACCCCAACCCTCCATGGGCTTCCAAATATCACTTTGCAAATTCCACAAGAACAGTCTTAGCGAAAGGCTTCTTGAGGGGAAAGCTGTAACTCTGTGAGATGATTTCACAGAACACAAAGAATTTTCTCAATAAGCTTCTTCTCTTTGTTATCAGAGGATATTTCCTTTGGCCCAAAGTCTTTAAAGGGATCCGAAATATCCGTATTCAGATTCCCCAGACATAAGGCTAGCCAACAGATCCACGAAATACAGCTGTATCTCTGTGAGTGGAAGTTACACATTCCAAAGCTTTTTCTCAAAAAGCTTCTTTCCAGTTTTTCTCTGAGGATATTTTGTTTTTCACCATAGCCCTCTATGGGCTTCCAAATATCACTATAGGAATTCCACAAGAACAGGCTTAGCGAACGGCTTCTTGAGGGGAAAGCTGTAAATCTGTGAGGTGAATTAACAGAACACTAACCAGTTTCTCAGAAAGCATCTTTCTAGTTTTCATCTGAGGATATTTCCTTTTTCAACATAGCCCTCCATGGGCTTCCAAATATCACTTTGCAAATTCCACAAGAACAGTGTTAGCGAAAGGCTTCTTGAGGGGAAAGCTGTAACTCTGTGAGATGATTTCACAGAACACAAAGAAGTTTCTCAGAAAGCTTCTTTCTCTTTCTTATCGGAGGATATTTCCTTTGGCCCTATAGTCTTCAAAGGAATGCGAAATATCAGTTCTCAGATTTCACAGAAATAAGGCTAGCAAACAAATCCACGAATTACAGCTGTAACTCTGTTAGTGGAAGTTACACATCACAAAGCTTTTTCTCAAAAAGCTTCTTTCCTGTTTTTCTGAGGATATTTTGTTTTTCACCATAGCCCTCTATGGGCTTCCAAATATCACTATGCGAATTCCACAAGAACAGGCTTATCGAACGGCTTCTTGAGGGGAAAGCTGTAACTCTGTGAGATGAATTAACAGAACAGTAAGCTGTTTCGCAGAAAGCTTCTTTCCAGTTTTCATCTGTGGATATTTCCTTTTTCACCATAGCCCTCCATGGGCTTCCAAATATCACTTTGCAAATTCCAAAAGAAGAGTCTTAGCAAAAGGCTTCTTGAGGGGAAAGCTGTAACTCTGTGAGATGATTTCACAGAACACAAAGAAGTTTCTCAGAAAGCTTCTTTCCAGTTTTCATCTGAGGATATTTCCTTTTTCACCATAGCCCTCCATGGGCTTCCAAATATGACTTTGCAAATTCCACAAGAACAGTCTCAGCGAAAGGCTTCTTGAGGGGAAAGCTGTAACTCTGTGAGATGATTTCACAGAACACAAAGTAGTTTCTCAGAAAGATTATTTCTCTTTGTTATCGTAGGATATTTCCTTTGTTCCTATAATTTTCAAAGGGATCTGAAATATCCGTTCTCAGATTCCAGAGAAATAAGCCTAGCAAACAGTTCCACTAAATACAGCTGTAACTCTGTGAGTGGAAGTCACCCATCACAAAGCAGTTTCTCAGAATGCTTCCTTCCAGTTTTTCTCTGAGGATATTTTCTTTTTCACCATAGCCCTCCATTGGCTTCCAAATATCACTTTGCAAATTCCGCAAGAACAGGACTAGAGAACGTCTTCTATAGGGGAATGCTGTAAATCTGTGAGATGAAGGAACAGAACACTAACCAGTTTCTCAGAAAGCTTCTTTCCAGTTTTCATCTGAGGATATTTCCGTTTTTCACCATAGCCCTCCATGGGCTTCCAAATATCACTTTGCAAATTCCACAAGAACTGTCTTAGCGAAAGGTTTCTTGAGAAGAAAGCTGTAACTCTGTGGATGATTTCACAGAACACAAAGAAGTTTCTCAGAAAGCTTCTTTCTCTCTCTTATCGGAGGATATTTCCATTGGCCCTATAGTCTTCAAAGGGATCCGAAATATCCGTTCTCAGATTCCACAGAAATAAGGCTAACAATCAGATACACGAAATACAGCTGTAACTCTGTGAGTGGAAGTCACACATCACAAAGCAGTTTCTCAGTAAGCTTCTTTCCAGTTTTTCTCTGAGGATATTTTGTTTCTCTCCATAGCCCTCTATGGGCTTCCAAATATCACTTTGCAAATTACGCAAGAACAGGCTTAGCGAACGGATTTTTGAGGGGAAAGCTGAAACTCTTTGAGATGAAGTAACAGAACACTAAGCAGTTTCTCAGAAAGCTTCTTTCCATTTTTCATCTGAGGATATTTCCTTTTTCACCATAGCCCTCCATGGGCTTCCAAATATCACTTTGCAAATTCCACAAGAACAATCTTAGCGAAAGGCTGCTTGAGGGGAAAGGTGTAACTCTGTGAGATGATTTCACAGAACACAAAGAAGTTTCTCAGAAAGCTTCTTTCTGTTAGTTATCGGTGGATATTTCCTTTACCCTATAGTCTTCAAAGGGATGTGAAATATCCGTTCTCAGATTCCACAGAAATAAGGCTAGCAAACAGATCCACGAAATACAGCTGTAACTCTGAGAGTGGACGTCACATATCACAAAGCAGTTTCTCAGAAATCTTCTTTCCAATTTTTCTCTGAGGATTTTTTCTTTTTCACCATAGCCCTCTATTGACTTCCAAATATCACTTTGCCAATTCCACAAGAACAGGCTTAGCTAACGGCTACTGGAAGGGAAAGCTGTAACTCGGTGAGATGAATTAACAGAACACTAAGCAGTTTCTCAGAAAGCTTCTTTCCAGTTTTCATCTGAGGATATTTCCTTTTTCACCCTAGCCCTCCATGGGCTTCACAATATCACTTTGCAAATTTCAAAAGAACAGTCTTAGCGATAGGCTTCTTGAGGGGAAAGCTGTAACTCTGTGAGATGATTTAACAGAACACAAAGAAGTTTCTCAGAAAGCTTCTTTCTCTTTGTTATCGGAGGATATTTTCTTTGGCCGTATAGTCTTCAAAGAGAACTGAAATATCCGTTCCCAGATTCCACAGAAAAAAGTCTAGCAAACAGATCCACGAAATACAGTTGTAACTCTGTGAGTGGAAGTCACACATCACAAAGCAGTTTCTCAGAAAGCTTCTTTCTATTTTTTCTCTGAGGATATTTTCTTTTTCACCATAGCCCTATATGGGCTTCCAAATATCACTTTGCGAATTCCACAAGAACAGGATTAGCGAAAGGCTTCTTGAGGGGAAAGCTGTAACTCTGTGAGATGAATTAAAAGAACACTAAGCAGTTTCTCAAAAATCTTCTTTCCAGTTTTCATCTGAGGATATTTCCTTTTTCACCTTAGCCCTCTATGGGCTTCCAAACATCACTTTGTATATTCCACAAGAACAGTCTTAGCGAAAGGCTTCTTGAGGGGAAAGCTGCAACTCTGTGAGATGATTTCACAGAACACAAAGAAGTTTCTCAGAAAGCTTCTTTTTCTTTGTTATCGGAGGATATTTCCTTTTTCCCTGTAGTCTTCAAAGGGATCCGAAATATCCGTTCTCAGATTCCACAGAAATAAGGCTAGCAAACAGATCCACGAAATACAGCTGTAACTCTGTGAGTGGAAGTCACACATCACAAAGCAGTTTCTCAGAAAACTTCTTTCCACTTTTCATCTGAGGATATTTCTTTTTTCACTACAGCCCTCCATGGACTTCCAAATATCACTTTGCAAATTCCACAAGAAAAGGCTTAGCGAAAGTCTTCTTGAGGGAAAATCTCTAACTCTGTGAGATGATTTCACAGAACACAAAGAAGTTTCTCAGAAAGCTTCTTTCTCTTTGTTTTGGGAGGATATTTCCTTTTTCCCTGTAGTCTTCAAAGGGATCCGAAATATCCGTTCTCAGATTCCACAGAAATAGGGCTAGCAAACAGATCCACGAAATACAACCGTAACTGTGAGTGGGAGTCACACATCACAATGCAGTTTCTCAGAAAGCTTCTTTCCAGTTTTCATCTGAGGATATTTCCTTTTTCACCATAGCCCTCCTTGGGCTTCAAATATCACTTTGCAAATTCCACAAGAACAGTCTTAGCGAAAGGTGCTTGAGGGGAAAGGTGTAATTCTGTGAGGTGATTTCACAGAAAACAAAGAAGTTTCTCAGAAAGCTTCTTTCTCTGAGTTATCGGTGGACATTTCCTTTGGCCCTAACGTATTCAAAGGGATCCGAAATATCCGTTCTCAGATTCCACAGAAATAGGGCTAGCAAACAGATCCACGAAATACAACTGTAACTCTGTGAGTGGAAGTCACACATCACAAAGCAGTTTCTCAGAAAGCTTCTTTCCATTTTTTCTCTGAGTATATTTTCTTTTTCACCTTAGCCCTCTAAGGGCTTCCAAATATCACTTTGCGAATTGCACAAGAACAGGCTTAGTGAACGGCTTCCTGAGGTGAAAGCTGTAACTCTGTGAGATGAATTAACAGAACACTTAGCAGTTTCTCAGAAAGCTTTTTTCGAGTTTTCATCTGAAGATATTTCCATTTTCACCATAGCCATGAATGGGCTTCCAAATATCACTTTGCGAATTCCACAAAAACAGGCTTAGCGAACGGCTTCTTAAGGGGAAAGCTCTAACTGTGTTAGATGAATTAACAGAACACTAAGCACTTTCTTAGAAAGCTTTGTTCCAGATTTCATCAGAGGATATTTCCTTTTTCACCATTGCCCTCTATGGGCTTCCAAATATCACCTTGCAAATTCCACAAGAACAGTCTTAGCGAAAGGCTTCTTGAGGGAAAAGCTGTAACTGTGAGATGATTTCACAGAACGCAAAGAAGTTTATCAGAAAGTTTCTTTCTCTTTGTTATCGGAGGATATTTCCTTTGGCCCTATAGTCTTCAAAGGGATCCGAAATATCCGTTCTCAGATTCCACAGAAATAAGGCTAGGAAACAGACCCACGAAATACAGATGTAACTCTGTGAGTGGAAGTCACACATCACGAAGCAGTTTCTCAGAAAGCTTCTTTCCATTTTTTTCTCTGAGGATATTTCCTTTCTCACCATAGCCCTCTACTTTCTTCCAAATATCACTTTGCAAATTCAACAAGAACAGGCTTAGCGAAAGGATTCTTGAGGGGAAAGCTGTACCTGTGTGAGATGAATTAACAGAACACTAAGCAGTTTCTCAGAAAGTTTCTTTCCAGTTTTCATCTGAGGATATTTCCTTCTTCACCATAGCCCTCCATGGGCTTCCAAATATCACTTTGCAAATTCCACAAGAACAGTCGTAGCGTAAGACTGCTTGAGGGGAATGCTGTAACTCTGTGAGATGATTTCACAGAACACAAAGAATTTTCACAGAAAGCTTCTTTCCCTTTGTTATCGGAGAATATTTCCATTGGCACTGTAGTCTTCAAAGGGATCTGAAATATCCATTCCCAGATTCCACAGAAATAAGGCTAGCAAACAGATCCACGAAATACAGCTGTAACTCTGTGAGTGGAAGTCACACATCACAAAGCAGTTTCTCAGAATGCTTCCTTCCAGTTTTTCTCTGAGGAAATTTTCTTTTTCTCTATAGCCCTCTATTGGCTTCCAAATATCACTTTGCAAATTCCGCAAGAACAGGATTAGCGAACGTCTTCTATAGGGGAATGCTGTAACTCTGTGAGATGAATTAACAGAACACTAAGCAGTTTCTCAAAAGCTTCTTTCCTGTTTTCATCTGAGGATATTTCCGTTTTTCACCGTAGCCCTCCATGGGCTTCAAATAACACTTTGCAAATTTCACAAGAACAGTCCTAGCGAAAGGCTTCTTGAGGGGAAATCTGTAACTCTGTGAGATGAAGTAACAGAACACTAAGCAGTTTCTCAGAAAGTTTCTTTCCAGTTTTCATCTGAGAATATTTCCTTTCACCATAGCCCTCCATGGGCTTCCAAATATCACTTTGCAAATTCCACTAGAACAGTCTTAGCGAATGGCTTCTTGAGGGGAAAGCTGTACTCTGTGAGATGAATTAACAGAACACTAAGTAGCTTCTCAGAAAGTTTCTTTCCAGTGTTCATCTGAGGATATTTCCTTTTTCACCCCAACCCTCCATGGGCTTCCAAATATCACTTTGCAAATTCCACAAGAACAGTCTTAGCGAAAGGCTTCTTGAGGGGAAATCTGTAACTCTGTGAGATGAAGTAACAGAACACTAAGCAGTTTCTCAGAAAGTTTCTTTCCAGTTTTCATCTGAGAATATTTCCTTTCACCATAGCCCTCCATGGGCTTCCAAATATCACTTTGCAAATTCCACTAGAACAGTCTTAGCGAATGGCTTCTTGAGGGGAAAGCTGTACTCTGTGAGATGAATTAACAGAACACTAAGTAGCTTCTCAGAAAGTTTCTTTCCAGTGTTCATCTGAGGATATTTCCTTTTTCACCCCAACCCTCCATGGGCTTCCAAATATCACTTTGCAAATTCCACAAGAACAGTCTTAGCGATAGGCTTCTTGAGGGGAAATCTGTAACTCTGTGAGATGAAGTAACAGAACACTAAGCAGTTTCTCAGAAAGTTTCTTTCCAGTTTTCATCTGAGAATATTTCCTTTCACCATAGCCCTCCATGGGCTTCCAAATATCACTTTGCAAATTCCACTAGAACAGTCTTAGCGAATGGCTTCTTGAGGGGAAAGCTGTAACACTGTGAGATGATTTCACTGAACACAAAGAAGTTTCAGAGAAAGCTTCTGTCTCTTTGTTATCGGAGGATATTTCCTTTGACCCTATAGTCTTCAAAGGGATCCAAAGTATCCATTCTCAGATTCCACAGAAATAAGGCTAGCAAACACATCCAGGAAATACAGCTCTAACTCTGTGAGTGGAAGTCCCACATCACAAAGCAGTTTCTCAGAAAGCTTCTTTCTAGTTTTTTCCTGAGGATATTTTCTTTTTCACCATAGCCCTCTCAGGGCTTCGAAATATCACTTTGCATATTCCACAAGAACAGGCTTAGCGAACAGCTTCTTGAGGGGAAAGCTGTACCTCCGTCAGATGAATTAACAGAACACTAAGCAGTTTATCAGAAAGCTTCTTTCCTGTATTCATCTGTGAATAATTCCTTTTTCACCATACACCTCCATGGGCTTCCAATTATCACTTTGCAAATTCCACAAGAACAGTCTTACCGAAAGTCCTCTTGAGGGAAATGATGTAACTCTGTGAGATGATTTCACAGAACAGAAAGAAGTTTCTCAGAAAGCTACTTTCTCTTTGTTATCGGAGGATATTTCCTTTGGCCCTATAGTCTTCAAAGGGATCCGAAATATCAGTCTCACTTTCCACAGAAATAAGGCTATCAAACAGATCCACGAAATACAGCAGTACCTCTGTGAGTGGAAGTCACACATCACAAAGCAGTTTCTCAGAAAGCTGCTTTGCAGTTTTTCTCTGAGGATATTTTCTTTTTCACCATAGCCCTCTATGGGCTTCCAAATATCACTTTGAGAATTCCACAAGAACAGGATCAGCGAACGGCTTCTTGACGGGAAAACTGTAACTCTCTGAGATGAATTAAGAAAACACTAAGCAGTCTCTCAGAAAGCTTCTTTCCAGTTTTCATCTGAGGATATTTCCTTTTTCACCATAGCCCTCCTTGGGCTTCCAAATATCACTTTACAAATTTCAGAAGAACAGTCTTAGCGAAAGGCTTCTTGACGGGAAAGCTGTAACTCTGTGAGAGGATTTCAGAGAACACAAAGTAGTTTCTCACAAAGCTTCATTTTCTTTGTTATCGGAGGATATTTCCTTTGGCCCTATAGTCTTCAAAGCGATCCGAAATATCCGTTCTCAGATTCCACAGAAATAAGGCTAGCAAACAGATCCACGAAATACAGCTGTAAGTCTGTGACTAGAAGTCACACATCACAAAGTAGCATCTCAGAAAGCTTCTTTCCTGTTTTTCTCTGAGGATATTTTCTTTTTCACCATAGGCCTCTAAGGGATTCCAAATATCACTTTGCATATTCAAAAAGAACAGTCTTAGCGAAAGGCCTCTTGAGGGGAAAGCTGTAACTCTGTGAGATGATTTCACAGAACACAAAGAAGTTTCTCAGAAAGCTTCTGTCTCTTTGTTGTCGGAGGACGTTTCCTTTGGTCCTATAGCCTTCAAAGGGATTCAAAATATCCGTTCTCAGATTCCTCAGAAATAAGGCTAGCAAACAGATCCATGAAATACAGCTGTAACTCTGTGAGTGGATGTCACACATCACAAAGCAGTTTCTCGGAACTCTGTTCGATGAATGTAGGGGTAACACAGAAGTTTCTCCGAACGCTTCATTTCAGTTTTCATTTGAAGATATTTCCTTTCTCACTGTAGCCGTCAATGTGCTCCCAAATATCACGAAGCAGATTCCACGACAAGAGTGTTAGGAAAGAGCTACATGGACAGAAAGATGGAACTCTGTGTGATGAACTCAGAGATCAGAAAAATATTTCTCAGAAATCTTCTTTCTCGTTTTTAACTAGGGATATTCCTTTGGCAGTATACTCCTGCAAGAGATCCGAAATATCGGTTCTCAGATTCAACCAAAACTGGACTAGCAAACAGTTCTATGAAACACAGCTGTAACTCAGTGAGTTGAACTCACACATCATAAAGCAGTTTCTCAGAAAGCTTCCTTCTACGTTTTATGTGAGGATATTTCCTTTGTCACCATAAGCTTCATTGGGTAAAGAAATGTCCCACTGCAGATTTCAAGTAAACTGAGTTAACAAACTGGTCAATGAACAGAAAAGTGTAACTCTGAGAGTTACATTCATACGTCATAATGCAGTTTCTCAGACGCTTCGTTTCAGTTTTTATCTGAAGAAATTTCCTTTTTCACTGTGGCCGTCAATGCGCTCCCAAATATCACTTAGCAGACTCCATGAGAAGAGTGTTAGCAAATAACTACATGAACAGAAATGTGGAACACTGTGAGATGAATTCATGGGTAACATAGAAGTTTCTTAGAACGCTGCCTTTCAGTATTTATCTGAAGATATTTCCTCTGTCACTGTAACCCTCAATGAGCTCCGAAATATCTCTTTGCAGATTCCACAAGAAGAGTGTTAGCAAACAGAAACATGGACAGAAAGGCGGAAGTCTGTGAGATGAATTCACTGGTCACAGAGTAGTTTCTCAGAATGCTTCTTTTCAGTTTTAATTTGAAGATATTTCATCTGTCACTGTACCCCTCAATGTGCTCCGAAATATCACTTAGCAGATTCCATGAGAAGATCGTTAGCAAATAGCTACATTAACAGAAATGTGGAACTGTGTGAGATGAATGCATGGGTCACATAGAAGTTTCTTAGAATGCTTCCTTTCAGTTTTTATCTGAAGATATTTCCTTTGTCACTATAGCTCTCAATGAGCTCCGAAATATCTCTTTGCAGATTCCACGAGAAGAGTGTTAGGAAACAGCTACATGGACAGAAAAGTGTAACTCTGTGAGATGAACTCAGAGATCAGAAAGACATTTCTCCTAAACCTTCTTTTCCTTTTCATCTGTGGATATTTCCTTTGGCTGTATACTCCTCAAAGAGATCAGAAATATCTATTCTCAGCTTCAACCAAAACTGGACTAGCAAACTGCTCTATGAAACACAGTTGAAACTCAGTGAGTTGAATTCACACATCCCAAAGCAGTTTCTCAGAAAGCTTCTTTCTACCTTTTATCTGAGGATATCTCCTTTGTCACCATAAGCTTCATTGGGTAAAGAAATCTCCCACTGCAGATTTCAAGTAAACTGTGTTAGCAAACTGGTCAATGAAGAGAAAAGTGTAACTCTGTGAGTTACATTCATACGTCACAATGCAGTTTCTCATAACGCTTCTTTTTCAGTTTTTATCTAAATATATTTCCTTTTTCACGGTAGCCTTCATGCGCTCCCAAATATCACCTACCAGATTCCATGAGAAGAGTGTCAGGAAATAGCTACATTAACAGAAAGTTAGAACTCTGTGAGCTACATGGACAGAAAGAGGGATCTCTGTGAGATGAACTCAGAGATCAGAAAGACATTTCTCAGAAATCTTCTTTCTCGTTTTTATCTGGGGATATTTCCTTTGGCTGTATACTCCTCCAAGAGATCCGAAGTATCGGTTCTCAGATTCAACCAAAACTGGACTAGCAAACAGCTCTATGAAACAGAGCTGTAACTCAGTGAGTTGAATTCACACCTCGCAAAGTAGTTTCACGGAAAGCTTCTTTCTTCTTTTTATCTGAGGATATTTCCTTTGTCACCAAAAGCTTCATTGGGTAAAGAAATCTCCCATTACAGATTTCAAGAAAACTGTGTTAGCAAACTGGTCAATGAACAGAAAAGTGTAACTCTGTGAGTGGCATACACACGTCACAATGCAGTTTATCAGAATTCTTCTTTTCAGTTTTTTTTTTAGATATTTCCTTTTTCACTGAAGCCATCAATGTGCTCTCAAATATCACTTAGCAGATTCCACCAAAGAGTGTTAGAAAACAGCTACATGAACTGAAAGGTGGAACTCTGTGAGATGAATTCACTTGTCACATAGAAGTTTCTCAGAATGCTTCCTTTCAGTTTTTATCTGAAGATATTTCCTTTGTCACTGTAGCCCTCTATGTGTTCCAAAATATCACTTTCCAGATTCCACGAGAAGAGTGTTCGCAAGTAGCTACATGACAGAAATGTGGAACTCTGAGAGATGAATGCACGGATAACACAGAAGTTTCTCAGAACGCTTTCTTTCAGTTTTTGTCTGAACATATTTCCATTGTCACTGTAGCCATCAATGTGCTCCCAAATATCACTTAGCAGATTCCATGAGAAGAGTGTTAGCAGAGAGCTATATTAACAGAAAGGTGGAACTCTGTGAGATGAATGCCTGGGTCATTTAGAAGTGTCTCAGTATGCTTCGGTTCTGTTTTTATCTCAGGATATTTCCTTTTTCACTGTAGCCGTCAATGCGATCCCAAACATCAATTAGTAGTTTTCATGAGGATAGTGTTAGGAAATATCTGCATGAACAGAAATGTGGTACTCAGAGTGATGAACTCCCGGGTAACACAGAAGTTTCTCAGAATGCTTCCTTTCAGTTTCTATTTGAAGATATTTCCTTTGTCACTGTCCCCCTCAATGTGCTCCCAAATATCACTTAGCAGATTCCACGAGAAGAGTGTTAGCAAATAGCTACATTAACAGAAAAGTGGAACTCTGTGAGATGAAATAAATGGTCACAGAGAAGTTTCTCAGAATGCTTCCTTCCAGTTTTTATCTGAAGATATTTCCTTTGTCACGGTAGCCCTCTATGCACTCCAAAATATCACTTTGCAGATTCCAGGAGAAGAATGTTAGGAAACAGCTACATGGACAGAAAGGTGGAACTCTGTGACATGAATTCAGTGGTCACATAGAATTTTCTCAGAATGCTTCCTTTCTGTTTTTATCTGAAGATATTCCCTTTGTCACTGTAGCATTCTATGCGCTTCAAAATATCACTTTGCAGATTCCACCAGAAGAGTGTTCGGAAAAAGCTACATGGACTGAAAGGTGGAACTCTGTGAGATGAACTCAGAGATCAGAAAGACATTTCTCAGAAATCTTCTTTCTCGTTTTTATCTGGGGATATTTCCTTTGGCTGTATACTCCTCCAAGAGATCCGAAATATCAGTTCTCAGATTCAATGAAAACTGGACTAGCAAACAGCTCTATGACACACAGCTTTAACTCAGTGAGTTGAATTCACACATCACAAAGAAGTGTTTCAGAAAGCTTCCTTCTACTTTTTATCTGAGGATATTTCCTTTGTCACTGTAAGCTTCATTTGGTAAAGAAACCTCCCACTGAAGATTTCAAGAAAACTGTGTTAGCAAAATGATCAAAGAACAGAAAAGTGTAACTCTGTGTGTTGCATTCACACGTTACAATGCAGTTTCTCAGAATGCTTCTTTTCAGTTCTTATCTGAAGATATTTCCTTTTTCTCTTTAGCTGTCAATGCGCTCCCAAATATCACTTAGGAGATTCCACGAGAACAGTGTTACCAAACAGCTACATGAAAAGAAATGTGGAACTCTGTGAAATGAATTCACTGGTAACATAGAAGTTTCTCAGAATGCTTCCTTTCATTTTTTATCTGATAATATTTCCTTTGTCAGTGTGGCCCTCAATGCGCTCCAACGTATCACTTTGCAGATTACACGAGAAGAGTGTTAGCAAACTGCTACATGACGGAAATGTGGAACTCTGAGAGATGAATGCACGGATAACACAGAAGTTTCTCAGAACGCTTCCTTTCAGTTTTTATCTGAAGATAATTCCATTGTCACTGTAGCCATCAATGTGCTCCCAAATATCACTTAGCAGAGTCCACGAGAAGAGTGTTAGCAAATAGCTACATGACAGAAATATTGAACTCTGAGAGGTGAATGCATGGGTAACACAGAAGTTTCTCAGAACGCTTCCTTTCAGTTTTTATCTGAAGATATTTCCATTGTTACTGTAGTCCTCAATGTGCTCCCAAATATCACTTAGCAGATTCCATGAGAAGAGTGTTAGCAAATAGCTACATTAACAGATAGGTGGAACTCTTTGAGATGAATGCATGGGTCAAATAGTAGTTTCTTAGAACGTTTCCTTTCAGTTTTTATCTGAATATATTTTCTTTGTCAATGTAGCCCTCATTGAGCTCCGAAATATCTCTTTGCAGATTCCACGAGAAGAGTGTTAGCCAACAGGTACATGGACAGAAATGTGGAACTCTGAGAGATGAATTCCATGGTCGTATATTAGTTTCTCAGAATGCTTCTTATCAGTTT
This sequence comes from Macaca fascicularis, assembly GCF_037993035.2. Lineage (NCBI taxonomy): Eukaryota > Metazoa > Chordata > Mammalia > Primates > Cercopithecidae > Macaca > Macaca fascicularis. The sequence continues at coordinate 55,834,989 of NC_088391.1, read as the reverse complement.
TTATTTGAAGATATTTCCTTTGTCACTGTCCCCTCAATGTGCTCCCAAATATCACTTAACAGATCCTATGAGAAGAGGGTTAGCAAATAGCTACATTAACAGAAATGTGGAACTCTCTGAGATGAATGCATGGGTCACGTAGTAGTTTCTTGGAACGTTTCCTTTCAGTATTTATCTGAAGATATTTCGTTTGTCACTGTAGCCCTCAATGGGCTCCGAAGTATCTCTTTGCAGATTCCACGAGAAGAGTGTTAGGAAACAGCTACAGGGACAGAAGGGTGGAACTCTGGGAGATGAGCCCGGAGATCAGAAAGACATTTCTCAGAAATCTTCTTTCTCATTTTTATCTGGGGATATTTCCTTTGGCTGTTTACTCCTCCAAGAGATCCGAAATATCGGTTCTCAGGTTCAACCAAAACTGGACTAGCAAAAATCTCTATGAAACACAGCTGTAACTCAGTGAGTTGAATTCACGCATCACAACGCAGTTTCTCAGAAAGCTTCTTTCTACTTTTTATCTGAGTATATTTCCTTTGCCACCCGAAGCTCCATTGGGTAAAGAAATCTCCACTGCAGATTTCAAGTAATCTTTGTTAGCAAACTGGTCAATGAACAGAAAAGTGTAACTCTGTGAGTTACATTCCCACATCACAATGCAGTTTCTCAGAACGCTTCGATTCAGTTTGTACCTGAAGATATTTCCTTTTTTACTGTAGCAGTCAATGCACTCCCAAATATCACTAAGCAGATTCCACGAGAAGAGTGTTAGCAAATAGCCACATGAACAGAAATGTGGAAATCTGAGAGATGAATTCATGGGTCACATAGAAGTTTCTCAGGACACCTCGTTTCAGTTTTTATCTGATGATATTTCCTTTTTCACTGTAGCCGTCAATGCGATTCCAAATATCAATTAGCAGATTTCATGAGAAAAGTATTAGCAAATAGCTACATAAACAGAAATGTGGAACTCTGAGAGATGAACTCCCCGGTAAACAGAAGTTTCTCAGAATGCTTCTTTACAGTTTTTATCTGAAGATATTTCCTTTGTCACTGTAGCCCTCAATGTGCTCCCAAATATCACTTAGCAGATTCCACGAGAAGAGTGTTAGCAAACAGCTACATTAACACAAAGGTGGAACTCTGTGAGATGAATTCACTGGTCACATAGAAGTTTCCTAGAATTCTTCCTTTCAGTTTTTATCTGAAGATATTCCCTTTGTCACTGTAGCACTCTAGGCGCTCCATAATATCACTTTGCAGATTCCACGAGAAGAGTGTTAGGAAAAAGCTACATGGACAGAAAGGTGGAACTCTGTGAGATGAACTCAGAGATCAGAAAGACATTTCTCAGAAATCTTCTTTCTCGTTTTTATCTGGGGATATTTCCTTTTGCTGTATACTCCTCCAAGAGATCCAAAATATCGGTTCTCAAATTCAACCAAAACTGGACTAGCAAACAGCTCTATGAAACACAGCTGTAACTCAGTGAGTTGAATTCACACATCACAAAGCAGTTTCTCAGAAAGCTTCTTTCTACTTTTTATCTGAGGATATTTCCTTTGTCACTGTAAGCTTCATTGGGTAAAGAAATCTCCCACTGCAGATTTCAAGATAACTGTGTTAGCAAACTGATCAAAAACAGAAAAGTGTAACTCTGCGAGTTACATTCACACGTCACAATGCAGTTTCTCAGAATGCTTCTTTTCAGTTTTTAACTGAAGATATTTTCTTTTTCACTGTAGCCCTCAATGCGCTCCCAAATATCCCTTAGCTGATTCCACAAGAAGAGTGTTACCAAACAGCTACATGAACAGAAAGGTGGAACTCTGTGAGATGAATTCACTGGTCACATAGCAGTTTATCAGAATGCTTCCTTTCAGTATTTATCTGAAGATATTTCCTTTGTCACTGTAGCCCTCAATGCGCTCCAGAATATCACTTTGCAGATTCCACTAGAAGACTGTTAGCAAATAGCTACATGAAAGAAATGTGGAACCCTGAGAGATGAATGCACGGGTAAGACAGAAGTTTCTCAGAACGCTTCCTTTCAGTTTTTATCTGAAGATATTTCCTTTGTCACTGTAGCCCTCAAAGAGCTCCAAAATTTCTCTTCGCAGATTCCACGAGAAGAGTGTTAGCAAACAGCTACATGGACAGAAAGGTGGAACTCTGTGAGATGAATTCACTGGTCACATAGTAGTTTCTAAGAATGCTTCTTTTCAGTTTTTATTTGAAGATATTTCCTTGTTACTGTACCCCTCAATGTGCTCACAAATTTCACTTAGCAGATTCCATGAGAAGAGGGTTAGCAAATAGCTAATTTAACAGAAATTTGGAACTCTTTGAGATGAATGCATGGGTCACATAGAAGTTTCCTAGAACGCTTTCTTTCATTTTGTATCTGAAGATATTTCCTTTGTCACTGTAGCCCTCAATGAACTCCGAAATATCTCTTTGGAGATTCCACGAGAAGAGTGTTAGCAAACAGATACGTGGACAGAAAGGTGTAACTCTGTGAGATGAATCCACGGGTCACATAGAAGCTTCTCAGAATGCTTCGTTTCAGTTTTTATCGGAAGATATTTCCTTTGTCACTGTAGCCCTCAATACGCTAAAAAAATCACATTGCAGATTCCACGAGAAGAGTGTTAGCAAACAGCTACATGGACAGAAAGGAAGAACTCTGTGACATGAATTCACTGGTTACATAGAAGTTTCTCAGAATGCTTGTTTTCAGTTTTGATCTGAAGATATTTCCTTTGTCACTGTAACCCTCAATGCGCTCCCAAATATCACTTAGCAGATTCCACGAGAGGAGGGTTAGCAAATAGCAACATTAAAAGAAATGTGGAACTCTGGGAGATGAATGCATGGGTCACATAGAATTTTCTTAGAACACTTCCTTTCAGTTTTTATCCGAAGATATTTCCTTTGTCACTATAGCCCTCAATGAGTTCCGAAATATCTCTTTGCAGATTCCAGGAGATGAGTGTTACGAAACAGCTACATGGACAGAAAGGTGGAACTCTGTGAGATGAACTCAGAGATCAGAAAGACATTTCTCAGAAATCTTCTTTCTCGTTTTTATCTGGGGATATTTTCTTTGGCTGTATACTCCTCCAAAAGGTACGAAATATCGGCTCTCAAATTCAACCAAAACTGGACTAGCAAACAGCTCTATGAAACACAGCTGTAACTCAGTGAGTTGAATTCACACATCACAAAACAGTTTCTCAGAAAGCTTCTTTCTACTTTTTATCTGAGGATATTTCCTTTGTCACCGTAAACTTCATTGGGTAAAGAAATTTCCACTGCAGATTTCAAGAAAACTGTGTTAGCAAACTGATCAATGAAAAGAAAAGTGTAACTCTGTGAGTTACATTCACACGACACAATGCAGGTTCTCAGGACGCTTCGTTTCAGTTTTTATCTGAAGATATTTCCTTGTTCACAGTAGCCATCAATACGCTCCCAAATATCACTTTGCAGATTGCACGAGAAGAGTGTTAGCAAATAGCTACGTGAACAGAAAGGTGGAACTCTGTGAGATGAATTCACTGGTCACATAGAAGTTTCCCAAAATGCTTCCTTTCAGTTTCTATCTGAAGTTATTTCCTTTGTCACTGTAGCCCTCAATGTGCTCCAAAATATCACTTTGTAGATTCCACGAGAAGAGTGTTAGGAAACAGCTTCTTGGACAGAAAGGTGCAACTCTGTGAGATGAGTTCACTGGTCACATAGAAGTTTCTCAGAATCCTTCTTTTAAGTTTTTATCACAAGATATTTCCTTGTTCACAGTAACCCTCAATGTGCTCCCAAATATCACTTAGCAGATTCCATGAGAAGAGTGTTAGCAAATAGCTACGTGAACAGAAATGTGGAAGTCTGAGACATGAATGCACGGGTAACAGGGAAGTTTCCCAGAACGATTCCTTTCAGTTTTTATGTGAAGATGTTTCCATTGTCACTGTAGCCCTCAATGTGCTTCCAAATATCACTTAGCAGATTCCATGAGAAGAGGGTTAGCAAACAGCTACATTAACAGAAAGGTGGAACTCTGTGAGATGAATGCATGGGTCACATAGAAGTATCTTAGAATGCTTCCTTTCAGTTTTTTTCTGAAGATATTACCTTTGTCGCTGTAGCCTTCAAAGTGATCCCATATATCAGTTACCAGAATGAATGAGAAGACTGTTAGCAAAGAGCTACATGAACAGAAATGTGGAACTCTGAGAGATGATTGCAGGAGTAACAGATAATTTTCTGAGAATGCTTCCTTTCAGTTTTTATCTGAAGATGTTTCCATTGTCACTGTAGCCCTCAAAGTGCTCCCAAATGTCACTTAGCAGATTTCATAAGAAGAGTGTTAGCAAATAGGTATATTAACAGAAATGTGGAACTCTGTGAGATGAATGCACTGGTCACATAGAAGTTTCTCAGAATGCTTCTTTTCTGTTTTTATCTGAAGATATTTCCTTTGTCACTGTAGCCCTCAATGAGCTCCCAAATATCACGTAGCAGATTCCATGAGAAGAGGGTTAGCAAACAGCTACATTAACAGAAATGTGGAACTGTGTGAGATGAATGCATGGGTCACATAGAAGTTTCTAAGAATGCTTTCTTTCAGTTTTTATCTGAAGATATTTCCTTTGCCACTGTAGCCGTCAAAGTGATCCCATATATCAATTAGCAGATTCCATGAGAAGAGTGTTACCAAATAGCTTCATGAACAGAAATGAGGAACTCTGAGAGTTGAATGCACGGGTAACACAGAAGTTTATCAGAATGCTTCCATTGAGTTTTTATCTGAAGACATTTCCATTGTCCCTGTATCCCACAATGTGCTCCCAAATATCACTTAGCAGATTCCATGAGAAGAGGGTTAGCATATAGTTACAATAATAGAACGGTGGTTCTCTGTTACATGAATGCATGGGTCACATAGCAGTTTCCTAGAACTCTTCCTTTCAGTTTTTATATGAAGATACTTCCTTTGTCACTGTAGCCCTCAATGAGCTCCGAAATATCTCTTGGCAGATTCCAGGAGAACAGTGTTAGGAAACAACTACATGGACAGAACGGTGGAACTCTGTGAGATGAATTCACTGGTCACATAGAAGTTTCTCAGAATGCTTCTTTTCAGTTTTTATCTGAAGATAATTCCTTTGTCACTGTAGCCCTCAATGTGCTCCCAAATATCACTTAGCAGATTCCATGAGAGGAGGGTTAGCAAATAGCAACATTAACAGAAATGTGAAACTGTGTGAGATGAATGCATGGGTCACATAGAAGTTTTCAAGAACGCTTCCTTTCAGTTTTTATCTGAAGATATTTCCTTTGTCACTGTAGCCCTCAATGAGTTCCGAAATATCTCTTCGCAGATTCCACGAGAAGAGTGTTAGGAAACAGCTACATGGACAGAAAGGTAGTAATCTGTGAGATGAGCTCAGAGATCAGAAAGACATTTCTCAGAAAACTTCTTTCTCCTTTTTAATTGGGGATATTTCCTTTGGCTGTATACCCCTCCAAGCGATCGGAAATATCGCTTCTCAGATACAACCAATACTGGACTAGCAAACAGCTCTATGAAAAACAGCTGTACCTCAGTGAGTTGAATTCACACATCACAAAGCATTTTCTCAGAAAGCTTCTTTTACTTTTTATCTGAGGATATTTCCTTTGTCACCAAAAGCTTCATTGGGTAAAGAAATCTCCCACTGCAGATTTCAAGAAAACTGTGTTAGCAAACTGATCAATGAACAGAAAAGTGTAACTCTGTGAGTTGCATTCACACGTCACTTTGCAGTTTCTCAGAATGCTTCTTTTCAGTTTTTATCTGAAGATATTTCCTTTTTCACGGTAGCCGCCAATGCGCTCCCAAATATCACTTAGCAGATTCCACGAGAATATTGTTAGCAAACAGGTACATGAACAAAACGGTGGAGCTCTGTGAGATGAATTCACTGGTCACATAGAAGTTTCTCAGAATGCTTCCTTTCAGTTTTTATCTGAAGATATTGCCTTTGTCACAGTAGCCCTCAATGAGCTCCGAAATATCTCTTTGCAGATTCCAGGAGATGAGTTTAAGGAAACAGCTACATGGACAGAAAGGTGGAACTCTGTGAGATGGACTCAGAGATCAGAAAGACATTTCTCAGAAATCTTCTTTCTCGTTTTTATCTGGGGATATTTTCTTTGGCTGTATACTCCTCCAAAAGGTCTGAAATATCGGTTCTCAAATTCAACCAAAACTGGACTAGCAAACAGCTCTATGAAACACAGCTGTAACTCAGTGAGTTGAATTCACACAACACAAAACAGTTTCTCAGAAAGCTTCTTTCTACTTTTTATCTGAGGATATTTCATTTGTCACCGTAAACTTCATTGGGTAAAGAAATTTCCCACTGCAGATTTCAAGAAAACTGTGTTAGCAAACTGATCAATGAAAAGAAAAGTGTAACTCTGTGAGTTACATTCACACGACACAATGTAGGTTCTCAGAACGCTTTGTTTCAGTTTTTTCTGAAGATATTTCCTTGTTCACAGTAGTCGTCAATGTGCTCCCAAATATCACTTTGCAGATTGCATGAGAAGAGTGTTACCAAATAGCTACATGAACAGAAAGGTTGAACTCTGTGAGATGAATTCACTGGTCAAATAGAAGTTTCCCAAAATGCTTCCTTTCAGTTTCTATCTGAAGTTATTTCCTTTGTCACTGTAGCCCTCAATGCGCTCCAAAATATCACTTTGCAGATTCCACGAGAAGAGTGTTAGGAAACAGCTTCATGGACAGAAAGGTGGAACTCTGTGAGAAGAATTCACTGGTCACGGAGAAGTTTCTCAGAGTGCTTCTTTTCAGTTTTTATCTCAAGATATTTCCTTGTTCACAGTAGCCCTCAATGTGCTCCCAAATATCACTTAGCAGATTCCATGAGAAAAGTGTTAGCAAATAGCTACGTGAACAGAAATGTGGAAGTCTGAGACATGAATGCACGGGTAACAGGGAAGTTTCTCAGAACGCTTCCTTTCAGTTTTTATCTGAAGATATTTCCATTATCCCTGTAGCCCTCAATGTGCTCCCAAATGTCACTTAGCAGATTCCATAAGAAGAGTGTTAGCAAACAGCTACATTAACAGAAATGTGGAACTCTGTGAGATGAATGCACTGGTCACATAGAAGTTATTCAGAATGCTTCTTTTCTGTTTTTATCTGAAGATATTTCCTTTGCCACTGTAGCCCTCAATGAGCTCCCAAATATCACTTAGCAGATTCCATGAGAAGAGGGTTAGCAAACAGCTACATTAACAGAAATGTGGAACTGTGTGAGATGAATGCATGGGTCACATAGAAGTTTCTTAGAATGCTTCCTTTCAGTTTTTATCTGAAGATATTTCCTTTGTCACTGTAGCCGTCAAAGTGATCCCATATATCAATTAGCAGATTCCATGAGAAGAGTGTTACCAAATAGCTTCATGAACAGAAATGTGGAACTCTGAGAGTTGAGTGCACGGGTAACACAGAAGTTTATCAGAATGCTTCCATTGAGTTTTTATCTGAAGACTTTTCCATTGTTCCTGTAGCCCTCAATGTGCTCCCAAGTATCACTTAGCAGATTCCATGAGAAGAGGGTTAGCATATAGTTACAATAATAGAAAGGTGGTTCTCTGTTACATGAATGCATGGGTCACATAGTAGTTTCCTAGAACTCTTCCTTTCAGTTTTTATATGAAGATACTTCCTTTGTCACTGTAGCCCTCAATGAGCTCCGAAATATCTCTTGGCAGATTCCACGAGAACAGTGTTAGGAAACAACTACATGGACAGAAAGGTGGAACTCTGTGAGATGAATTCACTGGTCACATAGAAGTTTCTCAGAATGCTTCTTTTCAGTTTTTATCTGAAGATAATTCCTTTGTCACTGTAGCCCTCAATGTGCTCCCAAATATCACTTAGCAGATTCCATGAGAGGAGGGTTAGCAAATAGCAACATTAACAGAAATGTGAAACTGTGTGAGTTGAATGCATGGGTCACATAGATGTTTTTAAGAACGCTTCCTTTCAGTTTTTATCTGAAGATATTTCCTTTGTCACTGTAGCCCTCAATGAGCTCCGAAATATCTCTTTGCAGATTCCAGGAGAAGAGTGTAAGGAACAGCTACATGGACAGAATGGTGGAACTCTGTGATAAGTACTCAGAGATCAGAAATCCATTTCTCAGAACCCTTCTTTCTCGTTTTTATCTGGGGATATTTCCTTTGGCTGTATACTCCTCCAAGCGATCCGAAATATCGGTTCTCAGGTTCAACCAAAACTGGACTAGCAAACAGCTCTATGAAACACAGCTGTAACTCAGTGAGTTGAATTCACACATCACAAAGCATTTTCTCAGAAAGCTTCTTTTACTTTTTACCTGAGGATATTTCCTTTGTCACCGTAAGCTTCATTGGGTAAAGAAATCTCCCACTGCAGATTTCAAGAAAACTGTGTTAGCAAACTGATCAATGAACAGAAAAGTGTAACTCTGTGAGTTGCATTCACACGTCACCATGCAATTTCTCAGAATGCTTCTTTTCAGTTTTTATCTGAAGATATTTCCTTTTTCATGGTAGCCGCCAATGCGCTCCCAAATATCACTTAGCAGATTCCACGAGAATATTGTTAGCAAACAGGTACATGAACAAAACGGTGGAGCTCTGTGAGATGAATTCACTGGTCACATAGAAGTTTCTCAGAATGCTTCCTTTCAGTTTTTATCTGAAGATATTGCCTTTGTCACTGTAGCCCTCAATGAGCTCCGAAATATCTCTTTGCAGATTCCAGGAGAAGAGTGTAAGGAAGCAGCTACATGGACAGAAAGGTGGAACTCTGTGATAAGAACTCAGAGATCAGAAATCCATTTCTCAGAACTCTTCTTTCTCGTTTTTATCTGGGGATATTTCCTTTGGCTGTATACTCCTCCAAGCGATCCGAAATATCGGTTCTCAGGTTCATCCAAAACTGGACTAGCAAACAGCTCTATGAAACACAGCTGTAACTCAGTGAGTTGAATTCACACATCACAAAGCAGTTTCTCAGAAAGCTTCTTTCTGCTTTTTATCTGAGGATATTTCCTTTGTCACCGTAGGCTTCACTGGGTAAAGAAATCTCCCACTGCAGATTTCAAGAAAATTGTGTTAGCAAACATGTCAATGAAGAGAAAAGTGTAACTCTGTGAGTTACATTCACATGTCACAATGCAGTTTCTCAAAAGGCTTCGTTTCAGTTTTTATATGAATATATTTCCTTTTTCACTGTAGCCGTCCATGCGCTCCCAAATATCACTTAGCAGATTCCATGAGAAGAGTGATAGCAAATAGCTTCATGAACAGAAATGTGGAACTCTGAGAGATGAATGCACGGGTAACACAGAAGTTTCTCAGAACGCTTCTTTTCAGTGTTTATCTGAAGATATTTCCTTTGTCACTGTATCCCTCTATGTGCTCCAAAATATCTCTTAGCAGATTACATGAGAAGAGGGTTAGCAAACAGCTACATTAACAGACATGTGGAACTGTGTGAGATGAATGCATAGGTCACATAGAAGTTTCTTAGAACGCTTCCTTTCAGTTTTTATCTGTAGATATTTCCTTTTTCACTGTATCTGTCAAAGCGATCCCATATATCAATTTGCAGATTCCATGAGAAGAGAGTTAGCAAATAGCTATATGAACAGAAATGTGGAACTCTGAGAGATGAATGCATGGGTAACGCAGAAGTTTCTCATAACGCTTCCTTTCAGTTTTTATCTGAAGATATTTCCATTGTCACGGTAGCCCTCAATGAGCACCGAAATATCTCTTTGCAGATTCCACGAGAAGAATGTTAGGAAAGAGATTCATGGACAAATGTGGAACTATGTGAGATGAATTCACTGGTCAAATAGTAGTTTCTCTGAATGCTTCTTTTCAGTTTTTATTTGAAGATATTTCCTTTGTCACTGTACCCCTCAATGTGTTCCCAAATATCACTTAGCAGATACCATGAGAAGAGGGTTAGCAAATAGCAACATTAACAGAAATGTGGAACTGTGTGAGATGAATGCATGGGTCACAAGAAGTGTCTTAGAACGCTTCCTTTCAGTTTTTATCTGAAGATATTTCCTTTGTCACTGTAGCCCTCAATGAGTTCCTAAATATCTCTTTGCAGATTCCACGAGAAGAGTGTTAGGAAACAGCTACATGGACAGAAATGGGGAACTCTCTGAGATGAACTCAGAGATCAGAAAGACATTTCTCAGAAATCTTCTTTCTCGTTTTTATCTGGGGATATTTCCTTTGGCTGTATACTCCTCCAAGAGATCTGAAGTGTCGGTTCTCAGATTCAACCAAAACTGGACTAGCAAACAGCTCTATGAAACAGAGCTGTAATTCAGTGAGTTGAACTCACACATCGCAAAGTAGTTTCACAGAAAGCTTCTTTCTTCTTTTTATCTGAGGATATTTCCTTTGTCGCCATAAGCTTCATTGGGTAAAGAAATCTCCCATTACAGATTTCAAGAAAACTGTGTTAGCAAACTGGTCAATGAACAGAAAAGTGTAACTCTGTGAGTGGCATACACACGTCACAATGCAGTTTATCATAATTCTTCTTTTCAGTTTTTATCTGAAGATTTTTCCTTTGTCACTGCAACCCTCAATGTGCTCCCAAATATCACTTAGCAGATTCCATGAGAAGAGGGTTAGCAAACAGCTACATTAACAGAAAGGTGGAACTCTGTGAGATGAATGCATGGGTCACATAGAAGTTTCTCAGAATGATTCCTTTCAGTTTTTATCTGAAGATATTTCCTTTGTCACTGTAGCCATCAAAGTGATCCCATATATCAATTAGCAGATTCCATGAAAAGAGTGTTAGCAAATAGCTACATGAACAGAAATGTGGAACTCTGAGAGATGAATGCAGGAGTAACAGATAATTTTCTCAGAATGCTTCCTTTCAGTTTATATCTGAAGATGTTTCCATTGTCACTGTAGCCATCAATGTGCTCCCAAATATCACTTAGCAGATTCCATAAGAAGAGTGCTGGCAAATAGCTATATTAACAGAAATGTGGAACTCTGAGAGACGAATGCACGGGTAACACATAAGTTTCTCAGAATGCTTCTTTTCAGTTTTTATCTGAAGATAATTCCTTTGTCACTGTAGTCCTCAATGTGCTCCCATATATCACTTAGCAGATTCCATGAGAAGAGTGTTAGTAAATAGCTACATTAACAGAAAGGTGGAACTCTGTGAGATGAATGCATGGGTCACATAGACGTTTCTTGGAACGCTTCCTTTCAGTTTTTATCTGAAGATATTTCCTTTGTCACTGTAGCCCTCAATGAGCTCCGAAATATCTCTTTGCAGATTCCAGGAGAAGAGTGTTACGAAACAACTACATGGACAGAAAGGTGGAACTCTGTGAGATGAACTCAGACCTCAGAAAGCCATTTCTCAGAAATTTTCTTTCTCATTTTTATCTGATGATAATTCCTTTGGCTGTGTTCTCCTCCAATCGATCTGAAATATCGCTTGTCAGATTCAATCAAAACTGGACTAGCAAACAGCTCTATGAAACACAGCTGTAACTCAGTGAGATGAATTCACCCATCACAAAGCAGTTTCTCAGAAAGCCTCTTTCTACTATTTATATCAGGATATTTCCTTTGCCACTGAAATCTTCATTGGGTAGAGTAATCTCCCAATGCAGATTTCAAGAAAACTGTGTTAGCAAACTGATCAATGAACAGAAAAATGTAACTCTGTGAGTTGCATTCACGTGTCACAATGCATTTTCTCAGAATGAGCCCTTTCAGTTTTTATCTGAAGATATTTCCTTTTTTCTCTAGCCATCAATGTGTTCCCAAGATTCATGTAGCAGATTCCAGGAGAAGAGTGTTAGCAAACAGCTACATGACAGAAAGGTGGAACTCTGTGAGCTCAATTCACTGGTCACTTAGAAGATTCTCAGAATCCTTCCTTTCAGTTTTTATCTGAAGATATTTCCTTTGTCACTGTAGCCCTCAATGGGCTCCGAAATATCACTTTGCAGATTCCACGAAAAGAGTGTTAGCAAACAGCTACATGAACAGAAATGTGGAACTCTGTGAGATGAATTCACTGTTCAAATAGAAGTTTCTCAGAATGCTTCTTCTCAGTTTTTATCTGAAAATATTTCCTTTTTCACTGTAGCCGTCAATGTAGTCCCAAATATCACTTAGCAGATTCTATGAGAAGAGTGTTAGCAACAGCTACATGAACAGAAAGGTAGATCTCTGTGAGATGAATTCACTGGTCACATAGAAGTTTCTTAGAAAGCTTCCTTTCAGGTTTTATCTGAAGATATTTCCTTTGTCACTGTAGCCCTCAATGAGCTCCTAAATATCTCTTTGCAGATTCCATGAGAAGAGTGTTACGAAACAGCTACATGGACAGAAAGGTGGAACTCTGTGAGATGACCTCAGAGATTAGAAATACATTTCTCAGAAATCTTCTTTCTCGTTTTTATCTGGGGATATTTCCTTTGGCTGTTCACTCCTCCAAGCGATCCCAAATATCGCTTCTCAGATTCAACCGAAAGTGGACTAGCAAACAGCTCTATGAAACACAGCTGCAACACAGTGGGTTGAATTCACACATCACAAAGCAGTTTCTCAGAAAGCTTCTTTCTACTTTTTATCTGAGGATATTTCCTTTGTCACCATAAGCTTCACTGGGTCAAAAAGTCTCCCACTGCAGATTTTAAGAAAACTGGCTTAGCAAAATGGTCAGTGAACAGAAAAGTGTAACTCTGTGAGTTACATTCACACTTCACAATGCAGTTTCTCAGAACGCTTCGTTTCAGTTTTTATCTGAAGATATTTCCTTCTTCACTGAAGCCCTCAATGCGTTCTGGTATATCACTTTGTAGATTTCACGAGAAGAATGTTAGCAAACAGCTACATGGAAAGAAAGGTGAACTCTGTGAGATGAATGCACGGGTCACATAGAAGTTTCAAAGAACGCTTCCTTTCAGTTTTTATCTGATGATATTTCCTTTGTCACTGTAGCCCTCAATGAGCTCTGAAATATCTCTTTGCAGATTCCAAGAGAAGAGTGTTAGGAATCAGCTACCTGGACAGAAAGATGGAACCCTGTGAGATGAACTCAGAGATCAGAAAGACATTTCTCAGAAATCTTCTTTCCCCTTTTTATCTGGGGATATTTCGTTTGGCTGAATACTCCTCCTAGCGATCCGAAATATCGCTTCTCAGATTCAACCAAAAGTGGACTAGCAAACAGCTCTATGAAACATACCTGTAACTCAGTGAGTTGAATTCACACATCACAAAGCAGTTTCTCAGAAAACTTCTTTCTACTTTTTATCTGAGGATATTTCCTTTATCACAGTAAGCTTCATCAGGAAAATAAATCTCCCACTGCAGATTTCCAGAAAACTGAGTTAGCAAACTGATCAATGAACAGAAAAGTGTAACACTGTGAGTTGCATTCACACCTCACAATGCAGTTTCTCAGAAAGCTTCTTTCTACTTGTTATCTGAGAATATTTCCTTTGTCACCGAAAGCTTCTTTGGGTAAGAAATCTCCCACTGCAGATTTCAAGAACACTGTGTTATCAAACTGATCAATGAAAAGAGAAGTGTAACTCTGTGAGTTGCTTTCACACTTCTCAATGCAGTTTCTCAGAATGCTTCTTTTCAGTTTTTATCTGAAGATATTTCCTTTTACTCTGTTGCCGTCAATGTGGTCCCAAATATCACTTAGCAGATTCCACGAGAAGAGTGTCAGGAAACAGCTACATGAGCAGAAAGGTGCAACTCTGTGAGATGAATGCAGGGGTAACACAGAAGTTTCTCAGAACGCTTCGTTTCAGTTTTTATCTGAAGATATTTCCTTTTTCACTGTAGCCGTCAATGCGATCCCAAATATCAATTAGCAGATTCCATGAGAAGAGTGTTAGCAAATAGATTCATGAATAGAAATGTGGAAAACTGAGAGATGAATGCAGAGCTAACACAGAAGTTTCTCAGCTCGCTTCCTTTCAGTTTTTATCTGAAGATATTTCCGTTGTCACTGTAGCCCTATATGCTCTACCAAATATCACTTAGCAGATTCCATGAGGAGAATGTTATCAAATAGCTACATTAACAGAATGTTGGAACTCTGTGAGATGAATTCAGTGGTCACATAGTAGTTTCTCAGAATGCTTCCTTTAATTTTTTTTTCTGAAGATATTTCCTTTGTCACTGTAGCCCTCAATGAGCTCTGAAATATCTCTTTGCAGATTCCACGAGAAGAGTTTTAGGAAATAGTTACATGGAGAGAAATGTGAACTCTGTGAGATGAACTCAGAAATCAGAAAAACATTTCTCAGAAATCTTCTTTTTCGTTTTTATCTGGAAATATTTCATTTGTCTGTATACTCCTCCAAGCGATCCGAAATATCGGTTCTCAGATTCAACCAAAAGTGGACTCGCAAACAGCTCTATGAAACACAGTTGTAAGTCAGTGAGTTGAATTCACACATCACCAAGCAGTTTCTCAAAAAGTTTCTTTTTACGTTATATATGAGGATATTTCCTTTGTCATCGTAACCTTCATTGGGTAAAGAAATCTCCCACTGCAGATTTCAAGAAAACTGTGTTAGCAAAATGATCAATGAACAGAAAAGTGTAACTCTGTGAGTTTTATCCACACGTCACAATGCAGTTTCTCAGAATGCTTCTTTTCTGTTTTTATCTGAAGATATTTCCTTTTTCACGGTAGCCGTCAATGCGCTCCCAAATATCACTTAGCAGATTCCATGAGAAGAGTGTTAGCAAATAGCTACATGAATAGAAATGTGGAACTCTGAGAGATGAATGCAGAGGTGACATAGAAGTTTCACAGAACGCTTCCTGTCAGTTTTTATCTGAAGATATTTCCAGTGTCACTGTAGCCCTCAATGAGCTCCGAAATATCTCTTTGCCGATTCCACGAGAAGAGTTTTAGGAAATAGCTACATGGACAGAAAGGTGAACTCTGTGAGATGAACTCAGAGATCAGAAAGACATTTCTCAGAAATCTTTTCTCGTTTTTATCTGGGGATATTTCCTTTGGCTGTATACTCCTCCAAGAGATCCGAAATATCGCTTCTCAGATTCAACCATAACTGGACTAGCAAACAGCTCTATGAAACACAGCTGTAACTCAGTGAGTTGAATTCACACATCACAAAGCAGTTTCTCAGAAAGACTCTTTCTACTTTTTATCTGAGGATATTTCCTTTGTCTCCGAAAACTTCATTGGGTAAAGAAATCTCCCACTGCAGATTTCAAGAAAACTGTGTTAGCACACTGAACAATGAACGGAGAAGTGTAACTCTCTGAGTTGCATTCACACGTCACAATGCAGTTTCTCAGAATACTTCTTTTCTGTTTTTATCTGAAGATATTTCCTTTTCCACAGTAGCCATCAATGCGCTCCCAAATATCACTTAGCAGATTCCACGAGAAGAGTGTTAGCAAACAGCTACATGAACAGAAAGGTGGAACTCTGTGAGATGAATTAACAGGTCACATAGAAGTTTCTCAGAACGCTTCCTTTCAGTTTTTATCTGAAGATATTTCCTTTGTCACTGTAGCCCTCAATGCGCTCCCACATATCACTTAGCAGATTCCATGAGAAGAGTGTTAGCAAATAGCTACATGAATAGAAATTTGGAACTCTGTGAGATGAACGCACGGGACACATAGAAGTTTCTCAAAACGCTGCCTTTCAATTTTTATGTGAACATATTTCCTTTATCACTGTTGCCCTCAATGTGCTCCGAAATATCAGTTTCCAGATTCCATGAGAAGAGTGTTAGCAAATAGCTACATGAACAGAAAAGTGGAACTCTGTTTGATGAATGCAGAGGCCACATAGAAGTTTCTCAGAATGCTTCCTTTCACTTTTTATCTGAAGATATCTCCTTTGTCACTGTAGCCCTCAATGAGCTCCGAAATATCCCTGCAGATTGCACGAGAAGAGTGTTAGCAAACAGCTACATGGACACAAAGGTGGAACTCTGTGAGATGAACTCAGAGATCACAAAGACATTACTCAGAAAGCTTCTTTGTTGTTTTTATCTGGGGATATTTCCTTTGTCGGTTACTACTTCAAGCGATCTGATATATCGGTTCTCAGATTCAACCTAAAGTGGACTAGCAAACAGCTCTATGAAATACAGCTGTAACTAAGTGAGTTGAATTCACACATCACAAAGCAGTTTCTCGGAAAGCTTCTTTCTACTTTTTATCTGAGGGTGTTACCTATGTCACGTAAGCTTCATTGGCTACAGAAATCTCCCACTGCAGATTTCAAGAAAACTGTGTTAGCAAACTGATGAAGGAACAGAAAAGTGTAACTCTGTGACGTGTGTTAAACGTCACAAAGCAGTTTGTCAGAATGCTTCCTTTCAGTTTTTATCTGAAGATATTTCCTTTTTCACTGTAGCCATCAATGCGGTCTCAAATATCACTTAACAGATTCCACGAGAAGAGTTTTAGCAAACAGCTACATGAAGAGAAAAGTGGAAGTCTGTGAGGTGAATTCACAGGTCACATAAAGTTTCTCAGAACGCTTCCTTTCAGTTTTTATCTGAGGATATTTTGTTTGTCTTTATAGCCCGCAATGCACTAGGAAATATCACTTTTCAGATTCAACGAGAAGAGTGTTAGGAAACAGCTACATGGACAGAAAGGTGGAACTCTGTGACATGAGCTCAGAGATCAGAAAGACGTTTCTCAGATATGTTCTTTCTCATTTTTATCTGCGATATTTCCTTTTGCTGTATACTCCTCCAAGCGTTCCGAAATATCTTTCTCAGATTCAACCAAATCTTTACTTGCAAACAGCTCTATGAAACACAGCTGTAACTCATTGAGTTGAATTCACACATCACAAAGCAGTTTCTCAGAAAGCTTCTTTCTACTTTTTATCTGTGGATATTTCCTTTGTCACTGATAGCTTCAAATTGGGTAAAGAAATGTTCCACTGCCGATTTCAAGAAACCTGCGTTAGCAAACTGATCAATGAACAGAAAAGTGTAACTCTGTGAGTTTCATTCACACGTCACAATGCAGTTTCTCAGAACGTTTCATTTCAGTTTTTATTTGAAGACATTTCCTTTTTCACTGTAGCCCTCAATACGCTCCCAAATATCACTTAGCAGAGGCCATGAGAAGAGTGTTAGCAAATAGGTACATGAACAGAATGGTGGAACTCTGTGAGATGAATGCACGGGTAACACAGAAGTTTTCCAGATCGCTTCCTTTCAGTTATTATATGAAGATACTTTGTTTGTCACTGTAGCCGTCAATGCGCTTCCAAATAGCACTTAGCAGATTCCATGGGAAGAGTGTTAGCAAATAAATTCATAAACAGAAAGATGGAACTCTGTGAGATGAATGCACGGTAACACAGAAGTTTCCCAGATCGCTTCCTTTCAGTTATTATCTGAAGATACTTCCCTTTTCACTGTAGCTGTCAATGCTCGCCCAAATATCACTTAGCAGATGCCATGAGAAGAATGTTAGCAAATAGCTACGTGAACAGAGATGTGGAATTCTGTGAGAGGAATGCACGGGTAACACAGAGTTTGTCAGAACGCTTCCTTTCAGTTTTTATCTAAAGATATTTCCTTTGGACTGTAGCCGTCAACGCGCTCCCAAATATCACTTATCGCTCCCAAATATCACCTCAATGTGCTCCGAAATATCACTTTGCAGATTCCACGAGAAGAGTGTTATCAAACAGCTACATGGATAGAAAGGTGGAACTCTGTGAGATGAACTCACAGAGCATAAAAACATTTCTCAGGAATCTTCTTTCTCTTTTTTATCTGGGGATATTTCCTTTGGCTGTATACTCCTCCAAGCGATCTGATATATCGGCTCTGAGATTTCAACCAAAACTGGACTAGCAAACTGCTCTATGAAACACAGCTGTAACTCAGTGAGTTGAATTCACACATCACAAAGCTGTTCCTCAGAAAGCTTCTTTCTACTTTTTGTCTCAGGATATTTCCCTTGTCACTCTAAGCTTCATTGGGTAAAGAAATATCCCACTGCAGATTTCAAGAAAACTGTGTTAGCACACTGATCAATGAACAGAAATTGTAACTCTGTGAGTTACATCCACACCTCACAATGCAGTTTCTCAGAATGCGTCTTTTCAGTTTTTATCTGAAGTTACTTCCTTTTTCACTGTAGCCATCAAAAGGGCTCCGAAATATCACTTAGCAGATTCCATGAGAAGAGTGTTAACCAATAGCTACATGAAGAGAAAGGTGGAACTCTGTGAGATGAATACACGGGTAACACAGAGTTTGTCAGAACGCTTTCTTTCAGTTTTTATCTGAAGATATTTTCTTTTTCACTGTAGCCGTCAATGCGCTCCCTAATATCACTTAGTAGATTCCATAGGAAGAGTGTTAGCAAATAGCTACATTAAGAGAAAGGTGGAACTCTGTGAGATGAATGCACGGGTAACACAGAAGTTTCTCAGAACGCTTCCTGTCAGTTTTTATCTGAAGATATTTACTTTGTTACTGTAGCCCTTAATGCGTTCCGAAATATCACTTTTCAGATTCCAGGAGAAGAGAGTTAGGAAACAGCTACATTAAAAGAAATGTGTAACTCCGTGAGATGAACTCAGAGATCACAAAGAGATTTCTCAGAAATCTTCTTTCTCATTTTTATCTGGGGATATTTCCTCTGGCTGTATACTCCTCCTAGCAATCCAAAATACCTGTTTCCCAGATTCAACAAAACTGGAATAGCAAACAGCTTCATGAAATACAGCTATAGTTCAGTGAGTTTAATTCACACATCACAAAGCAGTTTCTCAGAAAGCTTCTTTCTACTTTTTATCTGAGGATATTTCCTTTGTCACCGTTAGCTTCATTAGGTAAGGAAATATCCCCCTGCAGATTTCAAGAAACCTGTGTTAGCAAACTGGTCAATGAACAGAAAAATATAACTCTGTGAGTTGCATTCACACGTCACAATGCAGTTTCTCACAATGCTTCTTTTCAATTTTTATCTGAAGATATTTCCTTTTTCACTGTAGCCGTCATGCGGTCCCAAATATCACTTAGCAGACTCCACGAGAAGAGTGTTAGCAAACAGTTACATGAACAGAAAGGTGGAACTCTGTGAGATGAATGCACAGGTAACACAGTGTTTGTCAGAATGCTTCCTTTCCGTTTACATCTGAGGATATTTCCTTTTTCACTGTAGCCGACAATGGGCTCCCAAATATCACTTAGCAGATTCCACGAGAAGTGTGGTAGCAAACAGCTACATGAACAGCAAGGTGGAACACCATGAGATGAACTCAGAGATCAGATAGACATTTCTCAGAAATCTTCTTTCGCCTTTTTTCCTGGGGACATTTCCCTTGGCTGTATACTCCTCCAAGCGATCAGAAATTCCGAGTGTCACAATCAACAAAAGCTGTAGTAGCAAACAGCTCCATGAAATGCAGCTGTAACTCAGTGAATTGAAATCACACATCACAAAGCAGTATCTCAGAAAATTTCTTTCTTCTTTTTATCTGAAGATATTTCGTTTGTCACCGTATGCTTCTTTGGGCAAAGAAATATCCCACAGCAGATTTGAAGAAAAATGGGTTAGCAAACTGATCAATGTACTGAAAACTGTAACTCTTTGAGTTGCATTCACACGTGACAATGACGTTTGCCAGAATGCTTCTTTTCAGTTTGTAACTGTAGTTATTTCCTTTTTCACTGCAGCCATCAAGGCGCTTCCAAATATCAGTTTGCAGATTCCACGAGAAGAGTGTTACTAAACAGCTACATGAACAGAAAGGTGGAACTGTGTGAGATGAACTCAGAGATCAGAAAGACATTTCTCAGAAATCTTATTTCTCGTTTTTATCTGGGGATATTTCCTTTGGCTGTATACTCCTCCAAGAGATCCGAAATATCGGTTCTCAGATTCAACAAAAACTGGTCTAGCACACAGCTCCATAAAATACGGCTGTAACTCAGTGAGTTGAATTCACACATCACAAAGCGCTTTCTCAGAAAACACCTTCCTACTTTTTATCTGAAGATATTTCCTTTGTCAAAGGCAGCTTCATTGAGCAAAGAAATATCTCACTACATATTTCAGTAAAACTCTGTTAGCAAACTGATCAATGAAGAGAAAAGTGTAACTCTGTGAGTAGCATTCACATGTCACAATGAAGTTTCTCAGAACGCTTATTTTCGTTTTTTTTTTAAGATATTTACTTTTTCACTTTATGCCTCAGTGCGTCTCCAAATATCACTTTGCAGATTCCACGAAGTGCGTTAGCAAAAGCTACATGAACAGAAAGGTGGAACTCTGTGAGATGAACTCAGAGATCTGAAAGACATTTCTGTGAACTCTTCTTTATCGTTTTTATCTGGGGATATTTCCTTTGGCTCTATACTCCTCCAAGCGATCCGAAATATCAGTTCTCAGATTCAACAAAAACTGGACTAGCAAACAGCTATATGAGACACAGCTGTAACTCAGTGAGTTGAATTCACACATCACAAAGCAGTTTCTCAGAAAGCTTCTTTGTACTTTTTATCTGAAGATATTTCCTTTGTCCCCGTAAATATCATTGGGCAAAGAAATATCCCACTGCAGATTTCAAGAAAACTGTGTTAGCAAACAGATCAATGAACAGAAATGTGTAACTCTGTGAGTTGCATTCACACGTCACAATGCAGTTTCTCAGAACGCCTCTTTACAGTTTTTCTCTGAAGATACTCCCTTTTTCACTGTGGCTGTCAATGCGCTCCCAAATATCACTTTGCAGATTACACGAGAAGAGTGTTAGAAAACAGCTACATGAACAGAAAGGTGGAACTGTGTGAGATGAACTCAGAGATCAGAAAGACATTTCTCAGAAATCTTATTTCTCGTTTTTATCTGGGGATATTTCCTTTGGCTGTATACTCCTCCAAGAGATCCGAAATATCGGTTCTCAGATTCAACAAAAACTGGTCTAGCACACAGCTCCATAAAATACGGCTGTAACTCAGTGAGTTGAATTCACACATCACAAAGCGCTTTCTCAGAAAACACCTTCCTACTTTTTATCTGAAGATATTTCCTTTGTCAAAGGCAGCTTCATTGAGCAAAGAAATATCTCACTACATATTTCAGTAAAACTCTGTTAGCAAACTGATCAATGAAGAGAAAAGTGTAACTCTGTGAGTAGCATTCACATGTCACAATGAAGTTTCTCAGAACGCTTATTTTCGTTTTTTTTTAAAAGATATTTACTTTTTCACTTTATGCCTCAGTGCGTCTCCAAATATCACTTTGCAGATTCCACGAAGTGCATTAGCAAAAGCTACATGAACAGAAAGGTGGAACTCTGTGAGATGAACTCAGAGATCTGAAAGACATTTCTGTGAACTCTTCTTTATCGTTTTTATCTGGGGATATTTCCTTTGGCTCTATACTCCTCCAAGCGATCCGAAATATCAGTTCTCAGATTCAACAAAAACTGGACTAGCAAACAGCTATATGAGACACAGCTGTAACTCAGTGAGTTGAATTCACACATCACAAAGCAGTTTCTCAGAAAGCTTCTTTGTACTTTTTATCTGAAGATATTTCCTTTGTCCCCGTAAATATCATTGGGCAAAGAAATATCCCACTGCAGATTTCAAGAAAACTGTGTTAGCAAACAGATCAATGAACAGAAATGTGTAACTCTGTGAGTTGCATTCACACGTCACAATGCAGTTTCTCAGAACGCCTCTTTACAGTTTTTCTCTGAAGATACTCCCTTTTTCACTGTGGCTGTCAATGCGCTCCCAAATATCACTTTGCAGATTACACGAGAAGAGTGTTAGAAAACAGCTACATGAACAGAAAGGTGGAACTGTGTGAGATGAACTCAGAGATCAGAAAGACATTTCTCAGAAATCTTATTTCTCGTTTTTATCTGGGGATATTTCCTTTGGCTGTATACTCCTCCAAGAGATCCGAAATATCGGTTCTCAGATTCAACAAAAACTGGTCTAGCACACAGCTCCATAAAATACGGCTGTAACTCAGTGAGTTGAATTCACACATCACAAAGCGCTTTCTCAGAAAACACCTTCCTACTTTTTATCTGAAGATATTTCCTTTGTCAAAGGCAGCTTCATTGAGCAAAGAAATATCTCACTACATATTTCAGTAAAACTCTGTTAGCAAACTGATCAATGAAGAGAAAAGTGTAACTCTGTGAGTAGCATTCACATGTCACAATGAAGTTTCTCAGAACGCTTATTTTCGTTTTTTTTTTAAAGATATTTACTTTTTCACTTTATGCCTCAGTGCGTCTCCAAATATCACTTTGCAGATTCCACGAAGTGCGTTAGCAAAAGCTACATGAACAGAAAGGTGGAACTCTGTGAGATGAACTCAGAGATCTGAAAGACATTTCTGTGAACTCTTCTTTATCGTTTTTATCTGGGGATATTTCCTTTGGCTCTATACTCCTCCAAGCGATCCGAAATATCAGTTCTCAGATTCAACAAAAACTGGACTAGCAAACAGCTATATGAGACACAGCTGTAACTCAGTGAGTTGAATTCACACATCACAAAGCAGTTTCTCAGAAAGCTTCTTTGTACTTTTTATCTGAAGATATTTCCTTTGTCCCCGTAAATATCATTGGGCAAAGAAATATCCCACTGCAGATTTCAAGAAAACTGTGTTAGCAAACAGATCAATGAACAGAAATGTGTAACTCTGTGAGTTGCATTCACACGTCACAATGCAGTTTCTCAGAACGCCTCTTTACAGTTTTTCTCTGAAGATACTTCCTTTTTCACTGTGGCTGTCAATGCGCTCCCAAATATCACTTTGCAGATTACACGAGAAGAGTGTTAGCAAACAGTTAATTGAGCAGAAAGGTGGAACTCTGTGAGATTAAGGCACAGGTCACATAGATGTTTCTCAGAATGCTTCCTTTCAGTTTTTATCTGAAGATATTTCCTTTTTCACTTCAGCCGTCAATGCGATCCCAAATATCAATTAGCAGATGCCATGAGAAGAGTGTTGGCAAATAGCTACATGAACAGAAATGTGGTACTCCGAGTGATGAAGTCACGGGTAACAGAGAAGTTTCTCAGAATGCTTCCTTTCAGTTTTTATCTGAAGATATTTCCTTTTTCACTGTAGCCCTGAATTCGCTGCCACATATCACTTAGCAGATTCCACGAGAAGAGTGTTAGCAAACAGCTGCATGAACAAAAAGGTGGATCTCTGTGAGATGAACTCAGAGATCAGAACGTTCTTTCTCAGAAATCTTCTTTCTTTTTTTATCTGGGGATATTTCCTTTGGCTGTATAGTAGTGAAATGGATCCAAAATATCGGTTCTCACATGCAACAAAAACTGGACTAGCAAACAGCTCAATGAAATACAGCTATAAATCTTTGGTTGAATTCGCACATCACTAAGCAGTTTCTCAGAAAGTTTCTTTCTACTTTTTATGTGAAGAAATTTCCTTTGTAAGCTTCATTGGACAAAGAAATATCCTACTGCAGATTTCAAGAAAACTGTGTTAGCAAACTGATCAATGAACAGAAAAGTGTAACTCTGTGAGATGCATTCACATGCCACAGTGCAGTTCCTCAAAACTCTTCTTTTCAGTTTTTATCTGCAGATATTTCCTTTTTCACTGTAGCCGTCTATGCGTTCCCAAATGTCACTTAGCTGATTCCAGGGGAAGAGTGTTAGCAAACAACTAAATGAAAGGAAAGGTGGAACTCTGTGAGATGAACTCAGAGATCAGAAAGACATTTCTCAGAAATCTTCTTTCTTGTTTTTATCTGGGGATATTTCCTTTGGCTGTATACTCCTCCAAGAGATCTGAAATATCGGTTCTCAGATTCATCAAAAACTGGACTAGCAAACAGCTCTATAAAATACAGCTGTAACTCAGTGGGTTGAATTCACAAGTCACAAAGAAGTTTCTCAGAAAGCTTCCTTCTACTTTTTATCTGAAGATATGTCCTTTGTCACCGTCAGCTTCATTGGGCAAAGAAATATCCAACTGCAGATTTTAAGAAAACTGTGTTAGTCAACTGATCATTGAAAGAAAAGTGTAACTGTGCACGTTGCATTCACACGTCACAATGCAGTTTTTCAGAACGCTTCTTTTAAGTTTTTTTCTGAAGATATTTCGTTTTCTACTGTATCCTTCAGTGCGCTCCCAAATATCACTTAGCACATTCCACGAGAAGAGTGTTAGCAAACAACTACGTGAACAGAATGGCGGAACTCTGTGAGATGAATGCACAGGTCAAATAGAAGTTTCTCAGAACGCTTCCTTTCAGTTTTTATCTGAAGGTATTTCCTTTTCACTATAGCCGTCAATGCGCTCCAAAATATCACTTAGCAGATTCCACGAGAAGAGTATTAGCAAACAGCTCCATGAACAGAAAGGTGGAACTGTGTGAGATGAACTCAGAGATCAGAAAGACACATCTCAGAAATCTTCTTTCTCGTTTTTATCTGAGGATATTTCCTTTGGCTGTATATTCCTCCAAGCTATCCGAAACATCCGTTCTCAGATTCAAGAAAAAGTGGAGGAGCTAACAGCTCCATGAAATGCAGCTGTAACACAATGAGTTGAATTCACACATCACAAAGCAGTTTCTCAGAAAGCCTCTTTCTCATTTTTATCTGAAGATATTTCCTTTGTTACCGTAAGCTTCATTGTGAAGGAAATATCCCACTGCAGATTTCAAGAAAACTATGTTAGCAAACTAATCAATGAACAGAAAAGTGTAACTCTGTGAGTTGCATTCACACCTCACAATGCAGTTTCTCAGAACGCTTCCCTTCAGTTTTTATCTGAAGATATTTCCTTTTTCACTGAGGCCCTCTATGTGCTCCCAAATATCACTTAGCAGATTGCACGAGAAGAGTGTTAGCAAACAGCTACATGAATAGAAAGGTTGAACTCTGTGAGATGAATGCACAGGTCACACAGAAGTTTTTCGGAATGCTTCCTTTAAGTTTTTATCTGAAGATATATCCTTTTTCTATGTGGCCCTCAGTGGGCTCCCAAATATCACTTAGCAGATTCCTCGAGAAGAGTGTTAGAAACAGCTACACGAATGGAAAGGTGGAACTCTGTGAGATGAATGCCCAGGTCACATAGAAGTTTCTCAGAAGTAGTCTTTTTAGTTTTTATCTGAAGATATCTGCTTTTTCAGTGTATCCCTCAATGCGTCCCCAAATATCACTTTGTAGATTCCACGAGTAGAGTGTTAGCAAAAGCTACATGAACAGAAAGTTGGAACTCTGTGAGATGAACTCAGAGATCAGTAAGACATTTCTCAGAAATCTTCTTTCTCGTTTTTATCTGGGGATATTTCCTTTGGCTGTTTACTCCTCTGAGCGATCCAAAATATCAGTTTTCAGGTTTAACAAAAACTAGTCTACCAAGCAGCACCATAAAATACAGCTCTAACTCAGTGAGTTGCATTCACACATCACAAAGCAATTTCTCAGAAAGCGTCTTTCACGTTTCTATCTGAGGACATTTCCTTTTTCACCATCGGCCTCCATGCCCTCCTGAAACTCCCATTGCAGATTCCACGAGAAGAGTGTCAGCAAACTTCACAATCAAGAATGATGTAGTGCTGGGAGGCGAATTCACACATCACAAGGAAATTACTACGAAGACTTCTCTCCAGTTTTCATTGGAGGATATTTCCTTTTTCACCATGGGCTTCAATGCCATCTGAACTCTCCAGTCGAAGATTCCGCAGAAGAAGTGCTAATAAACTGCTCCTTGTACAGAAAGGTGTAAGTCTGTGAGGTGAATTCACACATCACAGAGCAGTTTCTCAGAAAGCTTCTTTCTAGCTTTTCTATGAGGATATTTCCATTTTCACCGTTGGCCTAAAAGACATCCAATATGTCCCTTCTCAGATTCCACGAAATCAGTGCTAGCAAGCTGCGACATGAAAGAGTGGTGGAACTCTGAGGGATGAATTCACACATCACAAAGCACTTTCTCAGGAAGCTAGTTTCCAGGTTTTATCTGAGGATATTTTCCCTGCCACGATAGAATTCAAAGCAAATAGAAATGTCCCTTGTCAGATTCCACAGAAACCAGTGCCAGCAAAGGGCTCCATGAAAGATTTGTGTGACTCTGTGAGATGAATTCACACATCACCAAGCAGTTTCTCAGAAAGCTTCTTTCTCATTTTTATCTGAGGACATTTCCCTTTTTGCCGTCGGCCTGAATGCCCTCCCAAATATCCCATTGCAGATTCCACGAAATTAGTGTTAGCAATCTGCACAATGAAAGAGTGGTGGAACTCTGTGAGATAAATTCCCACATCACGAAGCAGTTTCTCCAAACGCTTATCTCCAAGTCTTATCTGAGGATATTTCCTTTTTCACCATAACACTCAAAGTGCTCAGAATATCCCATTGCCGATTCCATGAAAACAGTGTTTGTGATCTGCTCCATGGAAAGGATGGTGTTATTGGGAGATGAATACACACATCATAATGCAGTTTCTCAGAAAGCCTCTTTCTGGTTTTTATCTCTGGATATTTCCTTTGTCAGGACAGGCTGCAAAGGGATCCAAAATATCCCTTCTCAGATTCCAGGAAATCAGTGCTAGCAAGCTGCTCCATGAAAGAGAAGTGTAACTCGGTGAGACGAATTCACACAACACCAAGCAGGTTCTGAGAAAGCTTCTTTTCAAAGTTTATGTAAGGATATTTACTTTTTCACCATGGGCTTCAGTACAATCCAACGTATCGCTACTGAGATTCCACCGAAGGAGTGCAAACAAACTGCTCCATGAACAGAATGGTGTAACGCTGTGAGACAAATTCACACATCACCAAGCAGTTTCTCAGAAACCTTCTTTTTGCTTTTTATCTGAGGATATTGTTTTTGGCACCATAGGCTTCCAACCCATAGAAAATATCCCTTCTCAGATACCACAGAAGCAGTGCTAAGAAACTGCTCCATGAAGAGAATGCTGTAACTCTGTAAGATGAATTCACACATCACAAAGCAGTTTCTCAGAAAGCTTCTTTCTCGTTTTTATTTGAGGATATTTCCTTTGTCACAATTGGTATACAAGGCGATCAGAAATGTCACTTCTCCGAATTCACAGAAGCACAGGTAACAAACTGTTCCAGATACCATTGGTGTAACTCTGTTAGATGAATTCAGACATCACAAAGCACTTCCTCAGGAAGCTTATTTCCAGTTTTTATCTGAGGGTAATTCTCCTGCCACGATAGGATTCAAAGCATTCAGAAATGTCCCTTGTCAGATTCCACAGAAACCAGTGCCAGCAAAGGACTCTATGAAAGATTTGTGTGACTCTGTGAGATGAACTCACACACCACCAAGCAGTTTCTCAGAAAGCTTCTTTCTCATTTTTATCTGAGGACATTTCCCTTTTCACCGTCGGCCTGAATACCCTCCCAAACATCCCATTGCAGATTCCACAATATTAGTGTTAGCAGACTGCTCAATGAAAGAATGGTGTAACTCTGTGAGATGAATTCACACATCACAAAGCAGTTTCTCTGAACGCTTATCTCCAGGTCTTATCTGAGGATATTTCCTTTTACCCCATAACACTCAAAGTGCTCCGAATATCCCATTGCCAATTCCATGAAAACAGAGTTGGTGATCTGCTCCATGGAAAGGACGGTGTTACATTGGGAGATGAATACACACCTCAAAATGCAGTTTCTCAGAAAGCTTCTTTCTGTTTTGTATCTCTGGATATTTCCTATGTCAGCACAGGCTGCCAAGGGATCCAAAATATCCCTTCTCAGATTCCAGGAAATCAGTGCTAGCAAGCTGCTCCATGAAAGAGAAGTATAACTCTGTGAGACGAATTCACACAACACCAAGCAGGTTCTGAGAAAGCTTCTTTTCAAATTTTAACTGAGGATATTTATTTTTTCACCATGGGCTTCAGTACAATCCAACGTATCGCTACTGAGATTCCACAGAAGGAGTGCAAACAAACTGCTCCATGAACAGAATGGTGTAACGCTGTGAGACGTATTCACACATCACCAAGCAGTTTCTCAGAAAGCTTTCTTTCTACTTTTTATCTGAGGATATTGCCTTTGTCAGCATAGGCTTCAATCCCATTGAAAATATCCCTTCTCAGGAACCACAGAAACAGTGCTAACAAACTGCTCCATGAAGAAAATGCTCTAACTCTGGGAGATGAATTCACACATCACAAAGCAGTTTCTCAAAAAGCTTCTTTCACGTTTCTATCTGAGGACATTTCCTTTTTCACCATCAGCCTCAATGCGCTCCCGAAACTCCCATTGAAGATTCCACGAGAAGAGTGTCAGCAAACGTCACAATGAAAGAATGATGTAGTGCTTGGAGGGGAATTCACACATCACAAAGAAATGACTCCGAAGACTTCTCTACAGTTTTCATTGGAGGATATTTCCTTTTTCACCATGGGCTTCATCGCCATCTGAACTCTCCATTCTCAGATTCCACAGAAGAAGTGCCAATAAACTGCTCTTTGTACAGAACGGTGGAAATCTGTGAGGTGAATTCACACATCGCAGAGCAGTTTCTCAGAAAGCTTCTTTCTAGCTTTTCTATGAGGATATTTCCATTTTCACTGTTGGCCTAAAAGCCTTCCAATATGTCCCTTCTCAGATTCCACGAAATCACTGCTAGCAAGCTGCGACATGAAAGAGTGGTGGAACTCTGAGGGATGAATTCACACATCACAAAGCACTTTCTCAGGAAGCTTGTTTCCAGTTTTTCTCTGAGGATATTTCCCCTGCCACGATAGGATTCCAAGCGAATAGAAATGTCCCTTGTCATATTCCACAGAAACCAGTGCCAGCAAAGGGCTCCATGAAAGATTTGTGTGACTCTGTGAGATGAATTCACACATCACCAAGCAGTTTCTCAGAAAGCTTCTTTCTCATTTTTATCTGAGGACATTTCCCTTTTCACCGTTGGCCTGAATGCCCTCCCAAATATCCCATTGCAGATTTCACGGAATTAGTGTTAGCAATCCGCTGAATGAAAGAATGGTGTAACACTGTGAGATGAATTCACACATCACAGAGCAGTTTCTCAGAAAGCTTCTTTCTACTTTTAATGTGAGGATATTGCCTTTGTCACCATAGGCTTCAAACCCATCGAAAATATCCCTTCACAGATACCACAGAAGCAGTGCTAACAAACTGCTCCATGAAGAGAATGCTCTAACTCTGTGAGATGAATTCACACATCACAAAGCAATTTCTCAGAAAGCTTCTTTCTCGTTTTTATCTGAGGATATTTCCTTTATCACAATAGGACACAAGGTGATCAGAAACGTCACTTCTCTGAATTCACAAAAGCACAGGTAACAAACTGTTCCGGATACCATTGGTGTAACTTTGTGAGATGAATTCACACATTACAAAGCAGTTTCTCTGAACGCTTATCTCCAGGTCTTATCTGAAGATATTTCCGTTTTCACCATAACACTCAAAGTGCTCCGAATATCCCATTGCCGATTCCATGAATACAGTGTTGGTGATCTGCTCCACGGAAAGGACGGTGTTACATTGGGAGATGAATACACACATCATAAAGCAGTTTCTCAGAAAGCTTCTTTCTGGTTTGTATCTCTGGATATTTCCTTTGTCAGCACAGGCTGCCAAGGGATCCAAAATATCCCTTCTCAGATTCCAGGAAATCAGTGCTAGAAAGCTGCTCCTTGAAAGAGAAGTATAACTCTGTGAGACGAATTCACACAACACCAAGCAGGTTCTAGAAAGCTTCTTTTCAAATTTTATCTGAGGAGATGTGCTTTTTCACCATGGGCTTCAGTACAATCCAAAGTATCGCTACTGAGATTCGACCGAAGGAGTGCAAACAAACTGCTCCATGAACAGAATGGTGTAACGCTGTGAGACGAATTCACACATGACAAAGCAGTTTCTCAGAAACCTTCTTCCAACTTTTTGTCTGAGGATATTGCCTTTGTCACCATAGGCTTCAAACCCATCGAAAATATCCCTTCTCAGATTCCAAAGGAGCAGTTCTAACCAACAGCTCCATGAAGCAATGGTGTAAGTCTGTGAGATGAATTCACAGATCAAAAAGCAGTTTCTCAGAAAGCTTCTTTCTCGTTTTTATCTGAGGATATTTCCTTTGTCACAATAGGACACAAGGTGATCAGAAACGTCCCTTCTCCGAATTCACAAAAGCACAGGTAACAAACTGTTCCGGATACCATTGGTGTAACTCTATGAGATGAATTCACACATCACAAAGCAGTTTCTCAGAAAGCTTCTTTCACCTTTCCGTCTGAGGACGTTTCCTTTTTCACCATCAGCCTCAATGCCCTCCTGAAACTCCCATTGCAGATTCCACGAGAAGAGTGTCAGCAAACGTCACAATGAGAGAATGATGTAGTGCTGGGAGGGGAATTCCCACATCACAAAGAAATTACTCCGAAGGCTTCTCTCCAGTTTTCATTGGAGGATATTTCCTTTTTCACCATGGGCTTCAATGCCATCTGAACTCTCCATTCTCAGATTCCACAGAAGAAGTGCTAATAAACTGCTCCTTGTACAGAAAGGTGTAAGTCTGTGAGGTGAATTCACACATCACAGAGCAGTTTCTCAGAAAGCTTCTTTCTAGCTTTTCTATGAGGATATTTCCATTTTCAGTGATGGCCTACAAGCCATCCAATATGTCCCTTCTCAGATTCCACGAAATCAGTGCTAGCAAGCTGCGACATGAAAGAGTGGTGGAACTCTGAGGGATGAATTCACACATCACAAAGCACTTTCTCAGGAAGCTTGTTTCCAGTTTTTCTCTGAGGATATTTCCCCTGCCACGATAGGATTCCAAGCGAATAGAAATGTCCCTTGTCAGATTCCACAGAAACCAGTGCCCCAAAGGGCTCCATGAAAGATTTGTGTGACTCTGTGAGATGAATTCACACATCACCAAGAAGTTTCTCAGAAAGCTTCTTTCTCCTTTTTATCTAAGGACATTTCCCTTTTCACCGTCGGCCTCAATACCCTCCCAAATATCCCATTGCAGATTCCACAATATTAGTGTTAGCAAACTGCTCAATGAAAGAATGGTGTAACTCTGTGAGATGAATTCACACATCACAAAGCAGTTTCTCTGAACGCTTATCTCCAGGTCTTATCTGAGGATATTTCCTTTTTCACCATAACACTCAAAGTGCTCCGAATATCCCATTGCCAATTCCATGAAAACAGAGTTGGTGATCTGCTCCATGGAAAGGACGGTGTTACATTGGGAGATGAATACACACATCATAATGCACTTTCTCAAATAGCTTCTTTCTGGTTTGTATTTCTGGATATTTCCTTTGTCAGCACAGGCTGCCAAGGGATCCAAAATATCCCTTCTCAGATTCCAGGAAATCAGTGCTAGCAAGCTGCTCCATGAAAGAGAAGTGTAACTCGGTGAGACGAACTCACACAACACCATGCAGGTTCTGAGAGAGCTTCTTTTCAAAGTTTATGTGAGGATATTTCCTTTTTTACCATGGGCTTGAGTACAATCCAAAGTATCACTACTGAGATTCCACAGAAGGAGTGCAAACAAACTGCTCCGTGGATAGAATGGTGTAATGCTGTGAGACGAATTCCCACATCACCAAGGAGTTTCTCAGAAAGCTTCTTTCTGCTTTTTATCTGAGGATATTGCCATTGTCACCATAGGCTTCTAACGCATCGAAAATATCCCTTCTCAGATTCCACAGAAGCAGTGTTAATGAACTACTCCATGAAGAGGATGGTGTAACTTTGTGAGGTGAATTCACACATTACAAAGCAGTTCCGAATTCACAGAAGCACAGGTAACAAACTGCTCCGGATACCATTGGTGTAACTCTGTGAGATGAATTCACACATCACAAAGCAGTTTCTCAGAAAGCTTCTTTCACCTTTCCGTCTGAGGACGTTTCCTTTTTCACCATCAGCCTCAATGCCCTCCTGAAACTCCCATTGCAGATTCCACGAGAAGAGTGTCAGCAAACGTCACAATGAGAGAATGATGTAGTGCTGGGAGGGGAATTCCCACATCACAAAGAAATTACTCCGAAGGCTCCTCTCCAGTTTTCATTGGAGGATATTTCCTTTTTCACCATGGGCTTCAATGCCATCTGAACTCTCCATTCTCAGATTCCACAGAAGAAGTGCTAATAAACTGCTCCTTGTACAGAAAGGTGTAAGTCTGTGAGGTGAATTCACACATCACAGAGCAGTTTCTCAGAAAGCTTCATTCTAGCTTTTCTATGAGGATATTTCCATTTTCACCGCTGGCCTACAAGCCATCCAATATGTCCCTTCTCAGATTCCACGAAATCAGTGTTAGCAAGCTGCGACATGAAATGTGGTGGAACT
The DNA here is from genome assembly GCF_037993035.2 of Macaca fascicularis. Taxonomy (NCBI): domain Eukaryota; kingdom Metazoa; phylum Chordata; class Mammalia; order Primates; family Cercopithecidae; genus Macaca; species Macaca fascicularis. The sequence continues at coordinate 55,802,521 of NC_088391.1, read as the reverse complement.
CTGAGGGATGAATTCACACATCACAAAGCACTTTCTCAGGAAGCTTGTTTCCAGTTTTTATCTGAGGTTGTTTCCTCTGCCTGGGTAGAATTCAAAGCTATCAGAAATGTCCTTTGTCAGTTACACAGAAACCAGTGCCAGCAAAGGGCTCCATGAAAGATTTGTGTGACTCTGTGAGATGAATTCACACATCACCAAGCAGTTTCTCAGAAAGCTTCTTTCTCGTTTTTATCTAAGGACATTTCCCTTTTCATCATTGGCCTCAATGCCTTCCCCAACATCCCACTGCAGATTCCACGAAATCAGTGCTAGCAAAATGCTCAATGAAAGAATGGTGCAACTCTGTGAGATGAATTCACACATCACAAAGCAGTTTCTCTGAATGCTTATCTCCAGGTTTTATCTGAGGATATTTCCTTTTTCACCATAACACTCAAAGTGCTCCGAATATCCCATTGCCGATTCCATGAAAACAGAGTTGGTGATCTGCTCCATGGAAAGGACGGTGTTACATTGGGAGATGAATACACACATCATAATGCAGTTTCTCAGAAAGCTTCTTTCTGGTTTGTATCTCTGGATATTTCCTTTGTCAGCACAGGCTGCCAAGGGATCCAAAATATCTCTTCTCAGATGCCAGGAAAACAGTGCTAGCAAGCTGCTCCATGAAAGAGAAGTATGACTCTGTGAGACGAATTCACACAACACCAAGCAGGTTCTGAGAAAGCTTCTTTTCAAATTTTATCTGAGGATATTTATTTTTTCACCATGGGCTTCAGTACAATCCAACGTATCGCTACTGAGATTCCACAGAAGGAGTGCAAACAAACTGCTCCATGAACAGAATGGTGTAACACTGTGAGATGAATTCACACCTGACAAGCATTTTCTCAGAAAGCTTCTTTCTGCTTTTTACCTGAGGATATTTCCTTTGTCATCATAGGCTTCAAACACATCGAAAATATCCCTTCTCAGATTCCACAGAAGCAGTGCTAACAAACTGCTCCATGAAGAGAATGCTCTAACTCTGTGAGATGAATTCGCACATCACAAAGCAGTTTCTCAGAAAGCTTCTTTCTCGTTTTTATCTGAGGATATTTCCTTTGTCACAATGATAAAACACGATCAGAAGTGTCACTTCTCTGAAATCACAGAAGCACAGGTAACAAACTGTTCCAGATACCATTGGTGTAACTCTGTGTGATGAGTTCACACATCACAACGCAGTTTCTCAGAAAGCTTCTTTCACGTTTCTATCTGAGGACATTTCCTTTTTCACCATCGGCCTCAATGCCCTCCTGAAACTCCCATTGCAGATTCCACGAGAAGAGTGTCAGCCTACTTCACAATGAATGAATGATGTAGTGCTGTGTGGGGAATCACATATCACAAAGAAATTACTCCGAAGGCTTCTCTCCAGTTTTCATTGGAGGATATTTCCTTTTTCACCATGGGCTTCAATGCCATCTGAACTCTCCATTCTCAGATTCCACAGAAGAAGTGCTAATAAACTGCTCCATATTTGGAATGGTGCAAATCTGTGAGGAGAATTCACCCATGACACAGCAGTTTCTCCAAACGCTTATCTCCATGCCTTATTTTAGGATATTTCCTTTTTCACCATAACACTCAATGTGCTCGGAATAGCCCATTGCCAATTTCATGAAAAAAAAAAAAAAAAAAAAGTGTTGGTAATTTGTTCCATGAAAAGGACGGTGTTACATTTTGAGATGAATACACACATCATAAAGCAGTTTCTTAGAAAGCTTCTTTCTAGTTTTTATCTCAGGATATTACCTTTGTCACCAAAGGCTGCAAAGCGATCCAAAATATCCCTTCTCAGATTCCACAAAATCAGTGCTAGCAAGCTGCTCCATGAAAGAGTAGTGTAACTCTCTGAGACGAAGTCACACAACACCAAGCAGTTTCTGAGACAGCTTCTTTTCATATTTTATCTGAGGATATTTGTCTTTTCACCATGGGCTTCAATAGAATCCAAAGTATCACTACTCAGTTTCCACAGAAGCAATGCTAACACACTGATCCATGAAGAGAAAGGTGTAACGCTGTGAGATGAATTCACACATCACAAAGGAGTTTCTCAGTAAGCTCCTTTTAAAATATTATCTGAGGATTTTTCCGTTTTCAGCATCGGCCTCAATGCCCTACTGAATATCCCATTGCAGATTCCATGAAAATAGTGTAAGTAAAGTGCTCTTTGAACTCTGTGAGATGAATTCTTACATCACACAGCAGTTCCTCCAAACGCTTCTCTCCAGATCTTATTTGAGGATATTTAATTTTTCACCATATCACTCAAGGCACTTGGAATATCCCATTGTGGGTTCCATGAAAACAATGTTAGCACACTGCTCCTTGAAAAGATCTGTGGTACATTGTGAGATGCATACACACATCACAAAGCAGTTTTTCAGAAAGTTTCTTTCCAGTTTATAAATGAGGATATTTCCTTTGTCACCTTTGGCTTCAACGTGATTCAAAATATCCCTTCTCATATTCCCCAAAATCAGTGCTAGCAAGGTGCTCCATGAAAGAGAAGTGTAACTCTGTGAGACGAATTCACACAAAACCAAGAAGTTTCTCAGAAATCTTCTTTTCAAATTTTATCAGAGGATATTTCCTTTTTCACCATGGACTTCAATGCAATCCAAAGCATTTCTGCTCAGCCTCCACAGAATCAGTGCTAACAAACTGCTCCATGAACAGAATGGTGTAACGCTGTGAGATGAATTCATACATCCGAAGCAGTTTCTCAGAAAGCTTCTTTCTCGTTTTTATCTGAGGACATTTCCCTTTTCACCGTTGGCCTCAATGCCCTCCCAAATATCCCATTCCAGATCCCAGGAAAATCATGTTAGCAAGCTGCTCAATGAAACAATGGTGTAACTCTGTGAGATGAATTCACACATCACAAAGCAGTTTCTCCGAACGCTTGTCTTCAGTTCTTATCTGAGGATATTTCCTTTTTCACGTAACACTCAATGCGCTCTTAATATCCCATTGCCGATTCCAGAAAACACGGTTATTAATCTGCTGCAAGAAAAGGACGGTGTTACATTGTGAGACGAATACACACATCACAAAGTAGTTTCTCAGAAAGCTTCTTTGTAGTTTTTACCTGAGGACATTTCCTTTTTCACTATCGGTCTCAATGCCCTCCCAAATATCCCATTGCAGATCCCATGAAAAACATGTTCGCAAACTGCTCACTGAAAGAATGGTGTAACTCTTTGAGATGAATTCACACATCACAAAGCAGTTTCTCCGAACTCTTCTCTCCAGTTCTTCTCTGAGGATATTTTTTTTTTCCACCGTAACACTCAATGCACTAGGAATATCCCATTGCCGATTCCAGGAAAACAGGGTTATTCATCTGTTTCATGAAAAGGACTGTGTTACATTGTGAGATGAACACACACATCATGAAGTAGTTTCTCAGAAAGCTTCTTTCTAGTTCTTATCTGAGGATATTTCCTTTGTCACCATAGGCTTCAAACCGATCTAAAATATCCCTTCTCAGGTTTCACAGAAGCAGTGTTAACAAACTGCTCCATGAATAGAATGGTGTAGCTCTGTGAGATGAATTCACACATCACAAAGCAGTTTCTCAGAAAGCTTCTTTCTAGTTTTTATCTGAGGATACTTCCTTTTTCACCATGGGATTCCTATCAATCCAAACTATTCCTTCTCGTATTCCACAAAAGCAGTACTAACAAACTGCTCCATGAACAGAATGGTGTAAATTCTGTGAGGTGAATTCACATATCACAGAGCAGTTTCTCAGAAAGCTTCTTTCTGGTTTTCTCTGAGGATATTTCCTTTGTCATGATAGGATTCAACGAGATCAGAAAAGTCACTTCTCAGAATCCACAGAAGTACAGGTTACAAACTCTTCTGGATAACATTGTTGTAACACTGTGAGATGAATTCACACGTCACAAACCAGTTTCTCAGGAAGCTTCTTTCACATTTCTATCTGAGGACATTTCCTTTTTCACCATTGACCTCAATGCCCTCCAGAATTTCTCATTGCAGATTCCATAAGAATAGTGTCAGCAAACTGCACAATGAAAGAATGATGTAATGCTGTGCGGGGAATTCACACATCAAAAAGAAATTTCCCCAAAGGTTTATCTATTAAAGGTTTAAATTAGAGGATATTTCCTTTTTCACAATGGGCTTCAAAGCAATCTAAAGTATCCATTCTCAGATTCCACAGAAGAAGTGCTAATAAACTGCTCCATGTACAGAATGGTGTAAATCTGTGAGGTGAATTCACACATCACAGAGCAGTTTCTCAGAAAGCTTCTTTGTGTCTTTTATATGAGGATATTTCCATTTTCACCACTGAATTAAAATCGATCCAATATGTCCCTTCTCAGATTCTACAAAATCAGCGCTAGCAAGCTGCGCATGAAAGAGTGCTGGAACTCTGAGGGATGAATTCACACATCAGAAAGCACTTTCTCAGGAAGCTTGTTTCCAGTTTTTTTCTGAGGATATTTCCTTTGCCACGATAGGATTCAAAGCGATCAGAAATGTCCCTTGTCAGATTCCACAAAAATAGTGCTAGCAAAAGGCTCCATGAAAGATTTGTGTAACTCTGTGAGATGAATTGACACATCAGAAAGCAGTTTCTCAGAAAGTTTCTTTTAAGTTTCTATCTGAGGACTTTTTCCTTTTCACCATCTGCCTCAATGCCCTCCCGAATATCCCATTGCAGATTCCACGAAAATAGTGTTAACAAACTGCTCAATGAAAGAATGGTGTAACTCTGTGAGATGAGTTCACACATCACAAAGTAGTTTCTCCAAACGTTTCTCTCCAGTTCTTATCTGAAGATATTTCCTTGTTCACCATAACACTCAATGTGCTCAGATTATCCCATTGCCGATTCCATGAAAACAGTGTTGGTAATCTGCTCCATGAAAAGGACGGTGTTACATTGTGAGATGAATACACACATCACAAAGCAATGTCTCAGAAACTTCTTTCTAGTTTTTATCTGAGGATATTTCCTTTGTCACCATATGCTTCAAAGAGATCCAAAATATCAATTCCCAGATTCCACAAAATCAGTACCAGCAAACTCCTCCATGAAAGAGTAGTGTGACTCTGTGGGATGTATTCAGAAAACACAAAGTAGTTTCCCAGAAAGCTTCTTTTCAACTTTTATCTGAGGATATTTCCTTTTTCACCTTAGGCTTCAATGCAATTAAAATATCACTTCTGAGATTCCACAGACGCAGTGCTAAAATACTGCTCAATGGAAGAATAGTGTAACTCTGTGATATGAATTCACACATCACTAGTTAGTTTCTCTGAAATTTTCTTTCTAGTTTTTATCTGAGGATACTTCCTTTTTCATCATTTTCCTTGCAATCCAAACTATCCCTTCTCAGATTCCACAGAAGCAGTGTTAAGATACTTCTCCATGAACAGCATGGTGTAAATTCTGTGAAGTGAATTCCCACATCACAGAGCAGTTTCTTAGAAAGCTTCTTTGTAGTTTTTTTGTTTGTTTGTTTGTTTGTTTGTTTTGAGACGGAGTCTTGCTCTATCGCCCAGGCTGGAGTGCAGTGGCCGAATCTCGGCTCACTGCAAGCTCTGCGTTGCTTCTTTGTAGTTTTTACCTGAGGATATATCTTTTATCTCTATAGACTTCAAAGCGATCCAAAGTATCCCTTTTCAGATTCCACAAAAACAGTGTTAGCAGGCGGTTCCATGAAAGAGTAGTGTACCTCTGACAGATGAATTCACAAATCACAAAGCAGTTTCTCAGAAGGCTTCTTTCATGTTTTTATCTGAGGACATTTCCTTTTTCACCATCAGCCTCAATTCCCTCCCGAAAGTCCCTTTGCAGATTCCATGAGAGTAGTGACAGCATACTGCACAATGAAAGAAGGATGTAACTCTGTGAGGTGAATTCACACATCACAAAGAAATTTCTCCAAAGGTTTCTCTCCAGTTTTAATTTGAGGATATTTCCTTTTTCACAATGGGCTTCAATGAAATCTAAACTCTCCATTCTCAGACTCCACAGAAGAAGTGCTAATAAACTGCTCCATGTACAGAATGGTGTAAATCTGTGAGGTGAATTCACACATCACAGAGCAGTTTCTCAGAAAGCTTCTTTCTAGCTTTTATATGAGGATATTTCCCTTTTCACTATTGGCTTCAAAGCGATCCAATATGTCCCTTCTTAGATTCCACAAAATCAGCGCTAGCAACCTGCACCATGAAATAGTGATGTAACTCTGAGGGATGAATTCACACACAACAAAACAATTTCTCAGGAAGCTTCTTTCTAGTTTTTCTCTGAGAATTTTTCCTTTGTCACGATAGTATTCAAAGCGATCAGATATGTCCCCTCTCAGATTCCAGAAAAACAGTGCTAGCAATGGGCTCCATGAAAGATTTGTGTGACTCTGTGAGATAAATTCACACATCGCAAAGCAGTTTCTCAGAAAGCTTCTTTTAAGTTTCTATCTGAGGACTTTTCCCTTTTCACTGTTGGCCTCAATGCCCTCCTGAATATCCCATTGCCGATTCCACGAAAATAGTGTTAGCAAACTGCTCAATGAAAGAATGGTGTAGCTTTGTGAGATGAATGCACACATCACAAAGCAGTTTCTCAGAAAGCTTCTCTCCAGGTCTTATCTGAGGATATTTCCTTTTTCACCATAACACTCAATGTGCTCAGAATATCCCATTGCCGATTCCGTGAAAAGAGTGTTAGTCATCTGCTCCTTGAAAAGGATGTTGTTACATTGTGAGATGAATACACACATCATAAAGCAGTTTCTCAGAAAGCTTCTTTCTAATTTTTCTCTGAGGATATTTCCCTTGTCACCATAGACTTCAAAGCGATCCAAAATATCCCTTCTCAGATTCCACAAAAACAGTGCTAGCAGGCTGCTCCATGAAAGAGTAGTGTAACTCTGAGAGTGAATTCACACATCAGAAATCAGTTTCTCAGAAAGCTTCTTTCTATTTTTTCTCTGAGGATATTTCCTTTGTCACGATAGGATTCAAAGAGATCAGAAATGTCACTTCTCCCAGTCCACTGAAGTCCAGCTAACAAACTGCTCTGGTAACATTGGTGTAACTCTGTGAGATGAATTCACACATCAGAAGCCAGTTTCTTAGAAAGCTTCTTTCACATTTTTATCTGAGAACATTTCCTTTTTCACCATAGGCCTCAATGGCCTCCCAAATGTCTCATTGCAGATTTCAGGAGAATAGTGTTAGCAAACTGCTCAATGAAAGAATGATGTCACTCTGTGAGGTGAATTCACACATCGAAAAGAATTTTCTCTGAAGTCTTCTCTTCAGTTTTTATTTGAGGATATTTCCTTTTTCACTATGGGCTTCAATGCAACCTAAAGTATCCCTTCTCAGATTCCACAGAAGAAGTGCTAATAAACTGCTGCATGAACAGAATGATGTAACTCTGTGAGATGAATTCACACATCAGAGAGCAGTTTCTTTCCTCAATAATTAAAATTTGAACTACTATATGACTAGCAATCACATCTCTGGGTATATATCCAAAGGAAATGTAATCAGTATTCTGATGAGACATCCATGCCCATTGCATCATTATCCACAATAGTCAAGATATGAAATTGGTTTAAATGTACATCAGTGGATGAATGTATAAAGAAAATATGGTATACTATACAGTGGATGAACCTAAGGAAATTATGGTAAATGAAATAAACCACTCAAAGAAAGGCAAACATAGCATGACCTCATTTATATATGAAATCTAATAAAGTCAAACTCATAGAAACTGACAGTAGAATCGTGGTTGCTAGGTGCTGAAAGAAGAGCGGAAATGAAAAGAGGTGGTCAACTGGTATGAAGTTTCAGTTAGAGAGGATATTTAAGTTCTGAAGATCTATTGTATAGCATGATGATGACAGTTAATAATAATGTGTTATATAATGAAAAATGCTAAGAGAGTAGATCTTATATACTCTCAATATGGAAAAATATAACCCTGTGAAGTAATGAACATATTTATTAATTGGTTGTGGCAAACATTTGGCAATGTATATGTGTATCAAACATCACTTTTACATGATTAATAGATGTCATTTTACATGTAAAGCTGGCTATAAAACAACAAAGGCAAACATTATCTCATTTACATGTGAATTTTTTAAGCCAAATTTATCAAAGACAGTAGAATGGTGATTTCTAGAGGTTGGGGTTAGAAAAAATAGAGACATGTTGGTCAAAGAGAACAAAGTCTGGATTTCGTGGGATGAATAATTCTGGAGATCTAATGTGCAGCATGCTAACCATACTTAATTCTGTATTGTAAATTTGAAAGATGCTCAGAGAGTTGACCTTAAGTGTTTTCATCAAACACAAAAAGAAAATCTTAACTCTGTGAGTTGATGAATACCTTAGTTTACTTGATTGTGGTACTCTTTTCACTACGTGTGTGTGTGTGTGTGTGTGTGTGTGTGTGTATATATATATATATAAATGTCACTTTGTGTACCTTAAATATGCACAAGTATTATTTGTCAAGAATACCTCATTAAATCTGGGGCGAAAATAGGAGGTAGAAATCCAGTATGATAAAGAATGACTGTAGACTTTGATGGTGAAACGAGTGGGGAAAATGTGTTCTTTTAAAAGATGAGATGATAAGGCTAATAGTCAGGGGGGCATATACTTTTACTGTGACATAATGAGGAAGATGAATTTTGTTCTCTATCTTCTACACACACGCACATTTGTAGAAATATATATCTGCATGTATATAATATTGACACTATATATATAGAGAGAGAGACTAAATAGCAGATAGCATGCAAAGTTTCAAAAATATATAAATATGTGTGTTGGGTGGGGATGAGGAAAGTGCCAATTACTCCCAGCAGAAATAGCAAACTATGCCTTCCAGAGTACATTTGAATAAAATTCCAGAACAATAAATTCATACAAATGGGCTATCTTGATCTTCATAATAAAGAAAGAGATGAGCTAATTTTCTGAAAAAATAAGTTTTTTGATCCTGAGCTTCCGGATACAGCAAACAAAAGCACAGAACATATAGTTAAGTCAAAGTTCAGATAAATAAAATACACACATATATTATATATAACATATATTATATATTATGTAACATATTACATAATACATAATATATATTTTATGTAACATAATATATATATTTTATGTAATATAAAATATATATTTTGTATTGTTATGTATATTCAGTATATAAGTTACACTTGTACTTTTAAAAATGTTGTTTATTTGAATTCAGAATTAACTGGGATGTCCTTTATTTACCAGGAAATTCAAATCCACTTCTGTCCCTAAAACATAAATGTTTTGGTATACTTTTACTGACAAGAATATTAGAATTAACCTGATTTGAAGGAAGTTATTCATCATAATCCTTAGGGAAACATTGAAAGTGAATTTGAGGGATTTTTGTTTGTGTGTTTGTTTTTAATATGGTCTATCTTTGCAAGTGACTTTTGCTTTCCATGTTTAATAACCTAAAATAAGGTAGAAGATAAAACACACTCTTTAGTTCATATCATATTTGAAATTGGCAAAAGTAGTTTAGTATAATTATTAAAATGCTGTACTTAGCAAATTTAAACAATAAAAAAAGATTTAATGTTTGTGGAGCAGAGATTAGTTAAGAAGAATATTTAGAAAAGAGAGAACTGACAGGAAATAGTTATCAGATTAGAGGTCTGAATCATGATAAAGAAAATATGAGGCCGCGCGCGGTGGCTCACGCCTGTAATCCCTGCACTTTGGGAGGTCGAGACGGGCGTATCACGAGGTCAGTAGATCGAGACCATCCTGGCTAACACGGTGAAACCCCGTCTCTACTAAAATACAAAAAATTAGCCGGGCGCGATGGCGGGCGCCTGTAGTCCCAGCTACTCCGGAGGCTGAGGCAGGAGAATGGCGCGAACCCGGGAGGCGGAGCTTGCAGTGAGCCGAGATGGTGCCACTGCACTCCAGCCTGGGCGACAGAGTGAAGACTCCGCCTCAAAAAAAAAAAAAATATGAAAGGCAAAAGATTAAAGAATGGAAGATGGATTAGGAAGTGGTTAGGGATTGGGGTGTACTTTTCCTAAATCATAAGTATAACAATCGAGTAGTTACTATATCCACGGTTGCTTGAGGGTTTTTACCTATATGTTAAATTTTGTGAAATAGTGATAAAAGAAAGTATAGCAAAATCAGGATCATGAACATTTTTTATTGAAAATAGAAACTCTTGAAGAATGCTGGAAGATTTTTCTTTCAGAAGTTTGTAAATAATAAAAAACAGTATAAATTTAGTGAGGGCAGATTGTTGAATAAGAAAAACTGGTGAGAAAGTGTAAGGAAAAAAGTTATTGAGAACGTGAAAATGTCTATTTTTCGTCTTAGGAATACCAGGAGCAAGAATATTGAGTGTTCAGGTAAAAGTGATATTTCACTTTAGCTATAAGTAAAAGTTTGTGTAAATAAAAATTTGAGAATATCGAGAAAAGTGTAGATAAGCACTGTGTAAGGTGTAAAAGAATGAAATAGGTACAATATTACTAAATAAAGCAGAAGTCATTAAAAGACAGCTGCAGCAGGATTTTATTGACTGGAGACTGTTTTCTGAGTCACGATTGTGTATCACAGTAAAAAAGTAAAAAATATTCCAAAGCAGAGGCATGTCACATCAAATATCGCGGAAGATATTGCTCATAAAACTTTCAACCTTTTTCAAGGGGTCAATGATAAATTTCTTGTTTTGCCAGTCCTGGTGTGCTTACGTTTTTGAATGTGCCTGTGTAGTTCGAAGATCCCTGACACTTATTAAAAAATAAACTCTGGGCCTTCTAAAATGACTTTCTACCCTTTAATAAAACTGGAATTAATTTAAACAGTCTTTGAAAAATATGTGTTAGGAATAATTGACAACCCAAGTAAGAGTGGAGCTCTGACTTAACCAGCAGTTTACATGAAAGTTAGCAAATAATTTTATTGCACTGAAAGGTCGATATAAATTACCAATGTGATAGGACTGCTATAAAAACCAATGTGATTTGAGATATAATTAGAAGTAAAATATCCAGAAAGATTGAGTGTACCACTGCCAATGTACTGTCCCAGTAGATTTTATTTTAAATATTATTTTCAATTCAACATTTGTACAGGGTTATTGCCTAAATGCAAGTCAAGGATAGGGTGATCAGGATAATGTGGTGATAGAAAGGATTTTTGAAAGGAACATGCATGGGTGGTATAGAAAAAACACTATTCCTGGGGGTTCCTGAGAAAATATTTCCCTTTCACAGTTTGCACAATTGTCATATGTTAATTTTTGCCTGTCATGCCACATCAAGTCTTTGATCCCTTAAAAATTAGTGCAATTGTAACATTACACATTGTACTCAATGTAAGAGATTATTTTAAGAGGGAACCACATTCCCTAAAACATAGGATAAGAAGTATGAAGTGCAATAAATTGGGAAAAATTTACAAAATATTATCAACAAACTCAAATTTTACAGGATAGTTGGAGGAATAACCATATTGTTTAACTGAGTTTGTTTTTAATATTTCTGTGCCCCTTTGGAACATAATTGTACTTAGCTTAGTTTTAAACTTATCCTAATACGCTATTACAATGTACTACAATGTCTTTGAATTAACAAAGTAAAACTTAAAGCATGGACACTATAGTTAAAAAAATCCCACATTAGCAATCTGAAACTCTTTTAAAGGGAGATTATTGCACTACCTTTTAGACATGGTATTATATTGTCTACTTTTATTTTATTTATTTATTTATTTATTTATTTTTGAGAAATAGAGAACCGATCTCCGACTAACTGGTCTAGGTCCCTAAAGTACTATATAACACTGAGACAATATCAGATACTAACACCAGCAAAGCATAAGTTGTACTGATGGCTATGAATTAAAAATTGATGTTATGCAGTCAATAGCAACATATGATGATCAACATACGCTGATGCACAGTGTTTGAAAACATGCACTTTAGGTTCACAAAGATCTGTGCAAAATTTGGGTTTCGGCTTTGCCTCTTGTAAAGCTTCTGAACCTAAGCAAATTACCTAAATCTACAAGTCCCTGTGGCTAGATATCTAAAAATATAACTTATTTCATAGTTTTGTTGTGGAAGCTTAATAAGATAATATTTGTCAAATACGTAACTGAAAGCAAATGTTATTGTTAAGGTTGCTATTTTAAGGTGCTGAAGATTCCCGTATTTAAAATTCTGTGACAACATACTAACTAAAGTAAAATTTGAAATTTAAGGGATTTCCCTGGATGAATCTCAAAGTTAATTTTATGCCAAAGAGAGCTATATTTTTGTGAATAATGCATTTAAAACAGCAATGAACACATTTTCTTCAATAAAAATGTCCGAGTTTTTATTCTTAATTTAGGTTGAGTTCATTTTATTAGCATTTCCGAAATATAAGACAATGCACATATAACGTTTTAAATGCATGCATTGATAAATGAATCCCACAATAAAATACTAATGCCCACACTTGTACACATATGTTCAATCTTTCAAAAATACATATTTTGAGGTAGAAAGCTGGCTTACACTGTTGAGTAACAAGTAATTTAGTTCAGACAAAACTGAGATAAATTAATTGTATTCATCATGATACTTAATTAGGTATCTCTTAAATACTGGTGTTTGACAAACACCACTAGGTTTTAATAAAAGCATTTTTTTTCCTTGAGCATTTTAAAATAAGAAAAGTAGCATGATAAAGTGCGACTCTTATTAATGAATTTATATTTATCAGAAAGCTGTGCATCTTCTTTGTAAAATGGCAGACAAAATAAAATTTAAAATATTGTAGTTTAAGTGTAAAATTCTAAAAAGAAAAGCTTCAGATTAATAGAGAACTGAGAATAAGCATGAAGAAATATATTGCGTGCTTTAAATACTAAAAATTGAGAAGTCACATGAGTTTTATACTGCTAAATAGGCACAACTGATCTATCAATCAATTGTATTCAAACTGACTTTAATTCAGGTAGCAGTGACACACAGACATTCTTACTTTTCAAATAGGATGCTTCGTAACTAATGAAGGTCAATGTTCACTTTGTCTTCATGCCTATTCTGTAGTTTGAGAACTTTCTTTAAAAAGTTAGAATACGTGATAAATAATATTTCAGCTCTCTATTTTTTGTGCCCTCCAAGCATCCACTTAGGATTGAAGTATGGACAGGAAGTAATTATGCTGTCAAAAATATATTCCCTTGCTTTTTATATGTCATATCTTTTTATTTTAGAATTTTGTAATGCCTTTTATTTTCACTTGGCTTATTATCTATCATGGTACATATAACATGTAAATTATACATATTTAAGTGATAAGAGTGTAAAGAAATGGAAATTACTTGGATAGTTACTAGATTTTTGATAGTGGGTTATGTTTTTATATGCTTAAATCGTTTATTTTTTTCACAGCATCCAGAGTAAAGGGTAATGTCAAAATTCTTGATTTTTCAGTGATCAACAGATACACATAAAAGTGAATTTCATTTTTTTCTTTACAATAATCCTCTTCAAAAGTGTAAGATTTGTATATGCCAAATAAATATGGGAAATTTAAAAGAGCAGCTGATTAAAGAAGGTTTCAATACATTTGATTTCATTTTATTTAAAAGATGAAATTACTACCTTAGTAACGTGAAAAGCATCTAAGATTTTTCTACACAATCAAGATTTTTTCATCTTAGCGTTTAATTTGATAACCCTGTTTATATTTGTACTGCTAATCAGAATGGTAAGATGAACTAAAGAGGCAGAAATGTAATTAGGAAATCTTTCATTGTGTAAATATTCAGAAATGGGAAAGTGTTCACTCCAGCTCTATTAAGAGTTTCATTTCATAATTCTCAATTGATGGATATGTAGTTCTGACTACATCATGCTTATTCATACAGAATCCAGATAATTAGAAAATTCAGAGAGGCTTTAAAAATTTCAAGATGAGACAGCACAGCACTTTGAGGATAATCAGCTTATTTTAATTTTTTAATGGGGCAGGAGGGAGAGACCCACGAAGTTACTGACATAAGATAAATTGTAGAAGAACAAATTGACTCTAACATTGTCGAAATTCAGAAGAATCTTACATTATCTGATGTTTTTGCCAGTTGGTAATATCTTACCCAAATCCTCAAAAATCACCTCTTACTTCAAGGAATAAAGACCTAGGTCTCTTAATCCAGTACCATGCCTGAAGAACAAGATTTTAGACATAAATAATATACTATGAAAGAATATTATGATCTCATTTTTCTGTGGGATCATATATCATTCATCTTAAATTCCATGGACATATTTCCAACTGATTTTTTTTTTTTTTTAGTTTTTGTAAGATAATTTAAGATACAAAAGAAGTAAATATTTCATTCTTTAAGGTAATAAGTATAAACATATTTCAAAGAACTTTTTATACTTCAGAGCTTCATTATTTTATGAAAACTTTATCTAAAATCATCATTCTTTATATTTGTAAATTTTCTCAACATTTTATATAACATTGTCTAAACAGATTGAAATCTTAAGTAAAGGAGAACATTTAACAATGTTTATGTCTTCAGCATGTGGTAACTATTTTAATATTCCACTTAATCATTACAAATATTCTATAAGTAAAAGCAATAATTCCATTTATAAGTTAAGTATCTCAGATGTTTGATACTTATCCCAGGGACAAAATTAAACTAAATTTTTCTCGGCCGGGCGCAGTGGCTCAAGCCTGTAATCCCAGCACTTTGGGAGGCTGAGACAGGCGGATCACGAGGTCAGTTGATAGAGACCATCCTGGCTAACACGGTGAAAACCCGTCTCTACTTAAAAATACAAAAAACTAGGCCGGCGAGGTGGTGGGCGCCTGTAGTCCCAGCTACTCGGGAGGCTGAGGCAGGAGAATGGTGTAAACCCGGGGGGCGGAGCTTGCAGTGAGCTGAGATCCGGCCACTGCACCCCAGCCTGGGCGACAGAGCGAGACTCCGTCTCAAAAAACAAACAAACAAACAAACAAACCAAAAAAAACTGAATGTTTCTCTGTTTAATGTCTATGTGTCTATATTTTTAAACTATAGTTTCTCAAACTTAATCAAAGATTTTGTATTAAATCTTGGAAATATAAATGGAAATTCCGTGCTTGTTTTTAAAGTTGTATTTCTCCATTATTTCTACATATGTTAGTGTATTACTCATTTATAAGCTCAGTGCTATCTGGAATTGAAACCAGTTCTAAACTTGTAAAGATTTATGTCATGATGCCTTAGACCTTAGATTAATATCAAGCTATTGTTATTTTTGCTTTCAAGTTTTTACCCAAATTCTTTCCCTAAATTCAACTTATTGTGGCCAAGGAACTAAGTGGAGCTCCTCATCTCAGCTTATTATCTCTTGGATTTGGATCTAGTTCAGCTAAATATGCCTGCTCTTGCCTTAGTTGAATGTCTTGAACCTGAGCCTTCACTTGGTTTAATCTATGATAACTGCCTTCAATATTTGAACCTCTGAAGTTACTCCCAACTATATCAATTGTAAATATGTATTATCTTAATTATGTTGTAAATTCTATTTCTTTAATTATTTCTATTATCAAAGTGAAATTCTAAGTACTCTTTAGTGTTCTAGTTTTTCTTCTAATTTTTTTCTTCTAATTTTCTCCTCGCTTTAAAATGAAGGTGCAACAGGGTCTACAGGTTTGTATGATAGTTTGAAGTGAGCAAATTCCATGTATTTTCTCTCCATCTTTTTTGTTAAATAATTTCAACTTTTATCGTAGATTCAGAGAGTACAAGTGTAGGTTTGTTACATGGCTATATTTCATAATCCTGAGGTTTGGAATACAGAGGATCCCATCTCTAAGGTAGTGAGTATAGTACCGAATAGGTAGTTTTTCATCCTACACTCTCCTTTCTCCTCCCACTTCTAGTAGTCCTTAGTGTCTATTATTCTCATCTTTGTGTCCATGGGTACTCAATATTTGACTCCCATTAATAAATGAGAGCATTCAGTAATATTTTTTCTATTCCTGCATTAATTCACTTAAAATAATGGCTTCCAGCCACATCCATGTTGCTGCAAAGAACATGATGTCATTCTTGTTATGGTTGCATAGTATTCCATGATGCATGATGCATATGTACCACATTTTCTTTTTCCAATCCCCCATTGATGGGGCACCTAGGTTGACTCCATGTCTTTGCTATTGTGAATAGCATTGTGCTAAATATATGAGTACATGTGTCTTTTTGGTAGAAAGATTCATTTTCCTTCAGGTATATACCCAGTATTAGGGTTGCTGGGTGGAATTGTAATTCTAAGTTCTTGGGAAACCTCCTAAGTGCCATCCACAGTGGCTAAACTAATTTACATTCTACCAATAGTATATACGTGCTCCCTTTACTCTGCAGCCTCACCAGCATCTGCTATCTTTTGACATTTTTACAATAGCCATTCTGACTGGTGTGTGATAATACCTCACTGTGGCTTTGATTTGCATTTCTCTGAAAATTATGATGATGAACATTTTTATGTGTTTGTTGGCCGTTTGTATGTCTTCTTTAAAGACCTGTTTGTTCATGTCCTTTGCTTATTTTTTTAAAATGTAGTTATATGTTTTTTGCTTGTTCTATTGCATAAGTTGATTATAGATTCTGGATATTAGGCCTTTGGTGCATAGTGCGTGAGTGTTTTCTCCCATTTTGTTGGTTGTCTGTTTACTCTGTTGATAGTTTATTTTGTTGTGCAGACTTTCTTTAGTTTCTTCTTTTTCCTTTAGTCCCACATAATTAAAAAATGCCATACAGAAACAATGCACTTAATTATAATATTATTGCACTGATGCCAGTCCAGGTGAATAAGCCCCTTCATTTTATTCTCTGCTAAGATATAAGTTACTTAAGTAAATCAATCATTGCCAAAATATAAATTATATTACAGATTACCAATGTAAATACTAACTTCTTCATAAGACAGTAGAAAAAGTAATTTAATCATGTGTATTCACATACAAAATAAGAGCATTCATGTACAGAATGAAACACAAATGGAATATTTATACTGTTTCCTTCATATTCTTGTCATGTAATTTTATTGTAAGTAGGGCAATAAATTTTTATATTTATATAATTCAAGTCAGCAAGAATAACTTTCTTATGTACTTATATATTCAGAACTAATATTTTATTCTCCTGAAACTTTCATATATATCAAATTTTTCAGCATGGTTTTGTGATTCATTGTAGATAGACTGATAATATACATATATGAATATAAGATGTCAAACCCAAGGGTGACACAGAATGGAAATGTTTTAAAAGTTGTGATTTAATTAAATTTTCATTCAGTACGAAACTTATGATAGCATGTTTATTGCTCATTCCATGCCCTGTTGTGCAATGAGACACAATAAATATGGAATTAAATGCCAATAGGTTGCAACTTTGTAAGCACATAAAATGCAAAATGGCACAAAAACTCTTGAGTCCTGTGGATTCCTAATTGTCATCTGTGGCATGCTTTATTCTACATTGCTTAAAGTAACTAATATAACATTAAATCCTAAATACATTGCATCATAGAAAAACTATTTTTTAAATTTGAGATTCTTCAATTTATAACTTATTTTTGACAGTTTCCCCATTTCTATGAATTCTAATTCTATTACTCTCACTTTATATAAGCTCCCCAGGAATTGGATAATATACATGATATTTATTTATTTGTTTGTTTAGTGATATGAAGTCAAATATTAATACAAACCCTAGTATTTTTATGATTTTCTTTAAACTTTTCTCCCAGGAAATGTAAACATTCTTGAGAATACTGATAAATTGTTTCTAATGATAATCAATAACATATGTTAGAGGGAATATATTATGCTACATTTGAATTAGACAAGATTAATCCCATCGAGATATCAAATTCTAACCTCCATTCCACTTTTTAGCTGTGAATCCTTAGTAATTTTCAGATAGTTCAAGCTTGCATTTGCTGCCCCCTCAGTTTCCCCTGGTACAGCAGATCATTGCCCAGTACATATCTTCACACATTTGGTATACTTCTCATTCAACAAGTTGTCAAGATCCTCCTGCTGCATGTAGACAGCTTGCTATATACTCATGCATCTGTGGTAAGGGAAGAGGTAACAGAATAGAGTGGAGAGAGCATGGTCAATTTGGGATGTCACACTGATTTATGGGTTGTGCTTCAATTTACGTTTTATTTTTAGTAGCTTTATTGAGATATAAGTCACATACATGTCATCCATTTAAAGTGTACAGATCAACAACTTTTTATATGTTCACAAAGTTGCACAACTATAACCACAATCAAGTTCAGATCTTTTTCCTCCCCTCATTCTGAGAAACCTATGCCCTTAATCTGTTATCTATTTCCTGGAAACTACCTCTAGCTCAAGGCAACTACTAATAAACTTGTCTATGTTTGATTTTAAGAAAGCCATCTCAACCTTATGAAGTTAAACCCTAAGTCGAGTTTTTCAATTGTTATTTGCAAATATGAGAAGGTCCTTCCTTTTCCTCTTGTGCACCATACTCATTTAAAAACAACCCTTAATTGTGCAATTATCGTGTGTAATATGAATAATGTCTTAGTGTCATAACAAGTTATCAAGCTTCCTGTATTGGTAACATTAGAGTGTAAATGGATGACGGATGGCTAAGAATTACTTTATTGATTTATGGTAACAAGTTAATGCAGATCTTGAATATTTCTTTAGCAATAGACCTTTTTAGGGGAAATTAAAATTAGAAGTTTAATTATATTGTTGCCTCCTCTCAATTCCATGGACAAGTCATTTCAACAACAATCTTACCTAGATATAAATCTTAATCTTGAATAAGCATTATCTTTTACTTTCAGACATCTGTGCTTTTGACTGTTTTCTCCCTTTAATCTAATGGGTAGGAAGACATTGTGATTAACCTGTTCATTTTAGGTGGGTGGATTACATACGTCTATCAGAGCAATATTAATTTATTTAGAAAAAAAAGTTTGGACCTACAATTTTATCTCCTGCTAGAGCTGCCTTCTTGAAGCTACCACTTAAAGATGATGTGGCTCCATTTAAAGCTGAAGTTCCATGTTAACCAAACTTTCAGGTAACTTCTACTGTTGGACATAGACAGTGAGCACAATCTTTATTAATAGCTATTTCCTTTTTCTTCTTTGCCAACTGGCTTGCTCTGGCATAAATCCATATATTTCTAATAAAATTCTTTGGAAAACAGTCAATAGGTTGCTATGGTCTGAATGTTTCCTGTAATTTTTCCTGGTGCTACAGCTCCAAAATATATTTGCACCACAAAGGAACAGCTAGTAACAGTTTAACCAAATATTTTACTACTTTGCTACCCTAAAATAAAAGTTGCCACTTTATGAGTTGACAGCTTTCCAGCCTGAGATAACCGAGGATTTGTTACCTGTTCTCTAACAACCTCAACTACTTCAACCACCTCAATAAGGCAATCACATTTGTTTTTCTTTTGTTGTTGTTGTTGTTTTGTGTTGTTTTTACATTCTGCCATTTACATTACTTGAAAATTATTGAAATTTTGGATGGAGAAGATCCAAAGTATGCTTCTAAAATATACATGTTGAGATACCTATGTGAATTATAATTTGTAATACTAGGAAGGCAATTGGATATATAAATGTAAAATTAAGAGGAAAGGCATACTTCAAGATAGATTTGTTGAGTCATAAGCATTTATAAATATGGAGTTTAAGCCAAGAAATTAGTACGCTAAATTTTGTACTTAAAGAACATTGGATAATTGAACATAATTAGAATTGTATGGCATTTATAAGAAACTTAACCCAAACTAAGGGTTCAGAAAAGGTGACATAATAAGAAAAATATACTTGGCAGCATAGTGAAAGCTTTTGGCAATTATTCTCCCAAAAATCATAAAAGAAAGGACAGAGAAAGATTATGACACATTTGAAGCACATAATTAACGTTCTTAATCTAATAGATATGTTTAAATCTTGACTCTAACAATCAGTGAACAGTTTTCAAGTATTTATGAAACATGTAAAAACTTACTATTTAGAACCAAAAGATGAGTCTTTAAAATATTTTAAAACCTTAATATTATACAGATCACTCTGATCATATGCAAATACATTTTATCAATGTATAATTACCATTGTTATTAAGGATGTTGAAAATTATTCTCTTAGGCAGTAAAATAAAAGATCTATCTGAAATATACTCCTAAAATGAATCCCAGACCATTGTCCCCGCACAATTCCAGAAATATCATGCCCTAAACCTCCTATATAGATGAAAAAGTAACAATAAAACAGAGCTTCTGGCTAATTATATGTATATATAAATAGTAGCTAGCAATTATTACTCATAATTTTTTAATTAAAAGTGTTGTGAATGTATGCAATTTTTAAAATACTCTTTTCATTTTTGGAGGCCTGTTATTTAATTCCATCTGGCTTTGTTACATTTAAGTGGCATGTGTAAAAAGTTACTAGAGGAAAATAGAACTCTATCAAGTATGCTTTATCATATAGAAAATCACAATATTTTCTTCAAGTATAATGGCAGTGGAATGAAATTTAATTCCTTTTTTTTCCGTAAAGGAATAATAGTGTAGTCTAGAACAATAAGTATAAGCACACTTATGAAAATAGGTTCAAAAAGGTATTCCTTATCCTCCACCCTTTGGTTCACTATCTTCACCATTGGGATCAGTATCACTGTTTTCTCTCTTAAGTTCAAATAAATCATGTACAAGTACTATATTGGTTTGCACTGACTTTTGTTACCTTACTGAGAAAAAGAGCAGCCCTGCTTAATTATCTCAACTTTGCACTGCTGTTATTATTATTATTATTATTATTATTATTATTATTATTTTATTAGTATTTCTTTACTTGATCCATTCTGGGAAAATAGATTCTTAGCAAATATTTCCCAATATAAACTATTTATCTGCATCTTCACATGTAAAATATTTTTGAAAGGAGATAAAAGATATCAGTCCTTATAAAGCTTATATTTTATCTAGGGACAATATTTAAAAATACATGTAGTCCTCATAAAATGGTTCCAAACAAGTTAGCATGAAACTGTGAATTAGAATTCAGAGTAGAGAAAGTTTGTATTGAAAAGATACGCCTAAATATGTGGATAAATTATGGTCAGTTTTATATATATATTTAACATCATCATGGGATTGTTGACTAAAACACAGTGTTAAAATATATTTAGATGCAAAACATGAAATATTTAAAGGGGGAGGAAGAGTGTGGATGCAAAGCAAAATCAAGAATAATGGATAGACCACCTCATAAAAGAAATTGCCTTTTAAATTCCATATATATTGTCAATATGGATTTGTTTTTAGTGTCATATACAGAAAAAAAAAAGAGGTAAAGACATGGGGTGGAGGGAATGGTAGAAGTAGGGTGCGGATTGTAGACTGTAGCCAGAATTTAGGGGACTCTATATATATTCCACTTAGAGATGCAAATGATATCCTGTAATCAAGAAGCCTTAGTAAGTTGTGAGTAAAATGAGACTGTGAAAGTCACAATTGTATTTACACCACATGGGAGACAGCATAGATTTAAAAGAGAAAATAAATGAAGAAATTTGGAGACAAACTTGATATGTAAGTTTCCCAAATAAGATGGTGACAGAGAAAAAAGAAAAAAAAATGACATATTGGATATATTAATTAGGTAAAAGAATACACATTGCCAATTTGTTATACATGAATAATGATCTAAGATACTTTTAGTGATCAAAATTGTAGACCTGAAAGTCAGATTCTATTAAATTCTAGTTCCACCTAACGATCTTGAGCAAGAAACTTAGCATCTTTATATTTTACTCTTCTTAGCTGTAAATGCATATAATAATAGTATTTTTCAAAGATTCTTATGAGATAAGATAATATTTTAAAGTATTAAGAAAGTCTGTGATTTGTGGTAACTAATGCCTACATGACAAAGCTGGATTTCTACCCTTTCCTACTCTGCTTATCTTTAAGAAACAAGATGCCTGTGATAAAAATGTCCCTTTATAATCAGACCAGCTAAGACTGGTTAGAACCAAGATAGCTGACCAAATGACTTCAAAAAGATCTCAGGCTTCATTTTAATATAATTTCTATGCTTAATTACACTCCCACCAGTGGCATGACATTTGACAATCGCCATGACAACTACCAGAAAAAGCCAGAAAAGGACAAAAAAAGAAGGCACCACTTCAATTCTGGGGAGTTGCCCATTTCTGGAAGGACATATTCCTCTCTTCTCTTTTAATGTACAACCCCTTCATTACAAGAACTCTATATTTTAACCCTTCACTGCTCACTAGCCAATAGGTTGATTTGTGAACCATGTGCTGCTGCTTCCCAATTCCATGGCCACTGAATAAAGCCTTCACTGCTTGACACTCACTTTCAGTTTCCAGTATTGGCATTGATATGACACCAAATAGGGAAAGACCCCATCTTTGGGGAAACCAGCTTTGTCAGTAACAGTAACAATAATTGTAACTTGATTACATTAACACAAAATGTGTTTATCACATCACATTAATCCTTAGCATATGGATAGGAATTGATCCTCTTACTGCATTTCACTTTCATTTACCTAAATCAGGTTCATTTCCACTAGTTGGACTCTTGCACTTAAAATTTAGTGATTTTTCTAAAGTTCTTAAATCGTTAATATGAAGGTCTATTTTTCACTAAACATTTAAACATTTTCTTTTAAACCTAAACAATGATGTGTGCTCACCTTAAATTTTATTCTGGCAAACTAAGTTTTATTCTGGCAAACTACCAAAAAAGATGGAAAAGAAATAAGAAATCGATGTCAAAAGTGGCATATTGAGTGCACACTTCTTATAAAATAAATGTATAAATTAATTATCCTGTGTTGTCTATTTAATCCAAGAATGATATTAAATGATTAAAAAATTATTACTAAAATAGGGGTTCCAAGCAAGATGGCGGACTAGGAACAGCTCCGTCTGCAGCTCCTAGTGAGACCAACGCAGAAGATGGGTGATTTCTGCATTTCCAACTGAGGTACCTGGTTCATCTCATTGGCGCTAGTTAGACAGTGGGTGCAGACCACAGAGGGTGAGCAGAAGCAGAATGCAGCATTGCCTCAACCAGGAAGCTCAAGGGGTCGGGGAACTCCCTCCTCTAGCCAAGAGAAGTGGTGAGGGACTGTGCTGTGAGGGACAGTGCTATCCGACCCATATACTAGCTTTTCCTGCGGTTTTTGCAATCCGCAGACCAGGAGATTCCCTTGGGTGCCTACACTACTAGGGCCCTTGGTTTCAAGCACAAAACTGGGCAACCTTTTGGGCAGACCCCAGCACAGCAGTCTGAAGTCGACCTGAGAGACTGGAGCTTGGTGGGGGGAGGGGCATCCACCATTACTGAGGCTTGAGTAGGCGTTTTTTTCCCTCACAGTGTAAACGAAGTCACAGGGAAGTTCAAACCGGGGTAGTCCAACACAGCACACCAAAGCCTCTGTAGCCAGACTACCTCTCTAGATTCCTCCTCTTTAGGCAAGGCATCTCTGAAAGAAAAGCAGCAGCCCCAGTCAGGGGAAACTCCCATTTCCCTGGGATACAGTACCTGGGGGAAGGGGTGGCTGTGGGTACAGCTTCAGCAGATTTAAACATTCCTGCCTACCAGCACTGAGGAGAGCAGTGGATCTCCCAGCACAGTACTCGAGCTCTGCTAAGGGACAAAGTGTCTCCTTAAGTGGGTCCCTGACCACTGTGCCTCCTGACTGGGAGACACCTCCCAGCAGGGGTCGACAGGCACCTCATACAGGAGAACTCCAGCTGGCATGTGGCACGTGCCCCCCTGGAATGAAGCTTCCAGAGAAAGCTTTGCTATTCTGCAGCCTCTGCTGGTGATACTCAGGCAAACAGGGTCTGGAGTGAACCTCTAGCAAACTCTAGCAGACCTGCACAAGAGGGGCCTGACTGTGAGAAGGAAAACTAACAGAGAAAGCAACAACATCAACATCACCAAAAAGGACGCCAATGCAAAAACCCCATGCAAAGGTCTTCAGCATCAAAGATCAAAGGTAGATAAATCCATGCAGATGAGGAAAAACCAGCACAAAAAGGCTAAAATTCCAAAAAACAGAATGCCTCTTCTCCTCCAAAGGATCTCAACTCCTCTCCAGCAAGCGAACAAAACTGGACAGAGAATCAGTTTGATGAACTGACAGAAGTAGGCTTCAGAAGGTGGTAATAACCTACGCCTCCGAGCTAACGGAGCATGTTCTAACCCAATGCAGGAAAACTAAGAACTCTGAAAAAAGACTAGAGGAATTACTAACTAGAATAACCAGTTTAGAGAAGAAAATAAATGACCTGATGGAGTCGAAAAACACAGAATGAGAACTTTGTGAAGCATACACAAGTATCAATAGCCGAATCGAACTAGTGGAAGAAAGGATGTGAGAGATTGAAGATAAACTCAATGAAATAAAGCATGAAGACAAGATTAGAGAAAAAAGAATGAAAAGGAATGAACAAACCCTCCAAGATATATGGGACTATGGGACCCATTGGTGTACTGTATTCAGGAGACCCATCTCACCTGCAATGAAGCACATAGGCTCAAAATAAAGGGATGGAGGATTATGTACCAAGCAAATGGAAAGGAAAAAAAAAAAAAAAAAAAAAAAGCAGGGACTACAATCCTAGCCTCTGACAAAACAGACTCTAAGCCATCAGAGATCAAGAAAGACAGAAAAAGGGCATTACATAATGGTAAAGGGATCAATGCAACAAGAAGAGCTAACTATCCTAAATATATATGCACTCAATACAGAAGTACCGATTCATAAAGCAAGTTCTTAGAGACCTACAAAGAAATTCAGACTTCCACAAAATAATAGTGGGAGACTTTAACACCCTACTGTCAATATTAAAAAAATCAGGGAGACAGAAAATTAACAAGGATGATCAGGTCTTGAATTCAGCTCTGGACTAAGTGACCTAATAGACATCTACACAACTCTCCACCCCAAATCAACAGAATATACATTCCTCTCCACAGCCCATCACACTTATTCAAAATTGACCACGTAATTGGAAGTAAAACACTCCTCAGCAAACGCAAAAGAATGGAAATCATAGTTAACAGTCTCTCAGATCACAGTGCAATCAAATTAGAACTCGGGATTAAGAAACTCACTTAAAACCGCACAACTACATGGAAACTGAACAACCTGCTCCTGAATGACTGCTAGGTAAATAACGAAATTAAGGCAAAAATAAATAAATTCTTTGAAACCAATGAGAACAAAGACAAAACATAGTAGAGTCTCTGGGACACAGCAAAAGCAGTGTTTAGAGGGAAATTTATAGCACTAAATGCCCACAGGAGACAACAGGAAAGATTTAAAATTGACACCCTAATACTACAATTAAAGAACTAGAGAAGGAAGAGCAAACAAATTCAAAAGCTAGCAGAAGATGATAAATAACTAAGATCAGAGCAGAAATGTAGGAGAGAGAGACATGAAAAACTGTTCAAAAAATCAATGAATCCAGGAGCTGGTTTTTTGAAAAGATTATCAAAATAGATAAACTGCTAGCCAGACTAATAAAGAAGAAAAGAGAGAAGAATCAAATGGACACAATAAAAGTGATAAAGGGGATATCACCATTGATCCCGAAGAAATACAAACTACCAGCAGAGAATACTACAAACATGTCTATGCAAATAAACTAGAAAATCTAGAAGAAATGGATAAATTCCAGTACCCATACACCCTTCCAAGACTAAACCAGGAAGAAGTCGAATCCCTGGAAAGACCAGTAACAAGTTCTGAAATTGAAGCACTAATTAATAGCATACCAACCAAAAAAATCTCAGGACCAGACAGATTCACAGACAAGTTCTACCAGAGGTACAAAGAGCAGCTGGTACCATTCCTTCTGAAACTATTCCAAGTAATAGAAAAATAGGGACTCTTTCCTAACTCATTTTATGAGGCCATCATCATCCTGATACCAAAACCTGGCAGAGACACAACCAAAAAAAGAAGATTTCAGGCTGATATCCCTGATGAACATCGACGTGAAAATCCTCAATAAAATACTGGCAAACCAAATCCAGCAGCACATCAAAAAGTTTATCCACCACGATCAAGTCGGCTTCATCCCTGGGATGCAAGGCTGGTACAGTATATGCAAATCAATAAACACAATACATCACATAAGCAGAACCAATGATAAAAACCACATGATTACCTCAATAGACGCAGAAAAGGCCTTCAATAAAATTCAACACCCCTTCATGCTAAAAACTCTCTTTAATAAACTAGGTATTGGTGGAATACATCTCAAAATAGTAACTATTTATGAAAAACACTACAGCCGATATCATACTGAATGGGCAAATGCTGGAAACAATCCCTCTGAAAACCAGCACAATACAAGGATGCCCTCTCTCACCACTCCTATTCAACATAGTATTGGAAGTTCTGGCCAGGGCAATCAGGCAAGAGAAAGAAATAAAGTGTATTCCAATAAGAAGATAGGAAGTCAAGTTGTCTCTGTTTGCAGATGACATGATTGTCTATATAGAAAACTCCATCGTCTCAGCCCAAAATCGCCTTAAGCTGATAAGCAACTTCAGCAAAGCCTTAGGATACAAAATTAATATGCAAAAATCACAAGAATTCCTATACACCAATAATAGAGAAACAAATCCTGAGTGAACTCCCATTCAAAAGTACTACCAAAAGAATAAAATACCTAGGAATACAACTTACAAGAGATGTGAAGGACCTCTTCAAGAAGAACTACAAACCATTGCTCAAGGAAATAAGAAAGGACATAAACAAATGGGAAGACATTCTATGCTTATGGATAGGAAGAATCAATGAAAATGTGAAAATGGCCATACTGCCCAAAGTAATACAGAGATTCAATGCTATTCATATCAAGCTACCATTGACTTTCTTCACAGAATTAGAAAAAAATACTTTAAATTTCATATAGAACCAAAAGAGAACCCATATAGCCAAGACAATCCTAAGCAAAAAGGAAAAAGCTGGAGGCATCACGCTACCTGACTTCATACTATACTCCAAGGCACAGTAACCAAAACAACATGATACTGATACCAAAAGAGATATATAGACCAACGGAACAGAACAGAAGCCTCAGAAATAACACCACACTTGTACAACCATCCGATCTTTGACAAACCTGACAAAAATAAGCAATAGGTAAATGATTCCATAGTTAATAAATGGGTTTAGGAAAACTGGCTAGCCATGTGGAGAAAACTGAAACTGGACCCCTTTCTTACAATTTATACAAAAAATTAACTCAAGTTGGATTAAAGACTTAAACATAAGACCTAAAACCATAAAAACTCTGTAAGAAAACCTAGGCAATATGATTCAGGACATAGGCATGGGTGAGGACTTCATCATTAAAACACCAAAAACAATTGCAACAAAAGCTAAAATTGACAAATGAGATCTAATGGATGTAACTAAAGAGCTTTGGCAGAGCAAAAGAAACTTTCATTGGAGTGAACAGGCAACCTACAGAATGGGAAAAAATTTTTGCAATCTATCCATCTGAGAAAGGGCTAATATCCAGAATCTAGAAAGAACTTAAACAAATTTACAAGAAAAAAAACCCAGAAAAAAGTGGGCAAAGGACATGAACAGATACTTCTCAAAAGAAGACATTATGTGGCCAACAAACGTATGGAAAAAAAGCTCATCATCACTGAACATTAGAGAAATGCAAATCAAAACCACAATGAGATACCATCTCACGCAAGTTAGAATGGCGATCATTAAAAAGTCAGGAAATGACAGATGCTGGAGAGGATATGGAGAAATAGGAGCACTTTTACACTGTTGGTGAGCGTGTAAACTAGTTCAACCATTGTGGAAGACAGTGTCATCTTCCAGAAATACCATCTGACCCAGCAATCCCATTACTGAGTATATACCCAAAGGAATATAAATCATTCTACTATAAAGACACATGCACATGTATGTTTATTGCAGCACTACTTACAATAGCAAAGACCTGGAACCAACCCAAATGTCCATCAATGATAGACTGGATAAAGAAAATGTGGTCTATATACACCATGGAATACTATGCAGCCATAAAAAAGTATGAGTTCATGTCCTTTGCAGGGACATGGATGAAGCTGGAAACCATCATTCTCAGTGAACTAACATAGGAAAAGGAAATCAAACAGAGCATGTTCTCTCTCATATGTGGGAGTTGAACCATGACAACACATGGACACATGGAGGGGAACATCACACACTATGTCCTGTCAGAGGGTTGGGGGCACGGGGAGGGATATCATTAAGAGAAATACTTAATGTAGATGACAGGTTGATGGGTGCAGCAAAACACTGTGACACATGTATACCTATGTAATGAACCTGCACACTCTGCACATGTATCCCAGAACTTAATGTATAATTTAAAAAAATAATAATAACATTACAAGAATAAAATATGACATAAAAAATTATTACTAAAATAACGTTACAGTAGGTAGCTAGTCAGACATAAACAGGATGAGAGAGGGCTCACACCTGCACACACACCAGGAATGTCAGGTGACCATTAGGTGATAGGCAATTGTTAACTATCTCTCCAAAACAATAATTGATCACAGTCAGTGCCAGGGAAAGGTAGTCTCTCAATAAACAGAAACAGTTGAGACTAGTAAATAGCAGCTTCCTGATAAGATCTCAGCAGTTGGGCAAGTGGGGTCAAGCCTGTGCATTAAGAGGCAGAATGGTGGAGTTTAACTGGTGTATGACCTTCTTGGAACATATGGCTGGTAAGGGAAGAATGCTTCAAGTGAGCATGCATACAACTCCAGTAGACACATTGTGCCTGCTCCTCTCCCAAGTGCTAGCAGATCACTGCACATACAGACAGCCCACCCCAAGGGAAGAATAAGGAGAGAGGTAACGTAAGACCCGGGAAGCATGCCAACATACAAAACCCCAAGTCAAAAGGTCAAACCACGCACTTGGTCTCTCAAGTCACCCACTTGGCCCTCTTCCAAGTGTAATTTACTTTCTTTCATTCTGGCTTTAAGGCTTTCTAACAAACTTTCACTCTTGCTCTAAAACTTGCCCTGATCTCCCCTTCTACCTTATACCCGCCTAAGTTCAAGTCTTTCTTCTGTAGAGGCAAGAACTGAGGTTATAGCTGCTACAGACCTGTACAGATTTGCTGCCAGTAACAGCAATACTTAAAACACATAGAAATTCAGAATAATTCTATTCAGAGGTCTAGGTATGAAACTTGTTCGCTTTTTTTTTTTTTTTTCCAGGAAAAATGGTATTCTGAAATGCTACTCTTCTGCCATACTAGTAAGTACAATCAAAGTTGACTCACAGGCTTACCTGGTACACTGTACATCTCCTACCTTTGGTGAAGTAAAGTGACAGTCAGTTCTATAGGATCAACTCTTTAAGGATCATCTGGAATTGAAATATTTTCGTTTCCTTTTTCAAATGTGGGCCTTAACTCAAACTTAAATTAATTCTAACCATTGTCTCAAAGGCAATGCTGAAAAAAAGGTCATCAGGGGAAATGATATTTCTTAAGAAATGGTTAGAAATAAAGGACATTCTAAAATTGAAGGCTCAGAACACTCTAGTTTCTATATATAGAGCAAAAACAACCAATATTTACCTATGTGTTTAAGGAGAGAAGAATCACTTTCTTTCTGAAAGGATTTTTTATTACAGTTTCCCTGCTCCTGTGATGTATTGAATGCTTGACATTGTTATAGAAAATCAATTGGATTCAATCTGAGAAAGTTGTGTTATATGCATTCAAACCTGACAGTTGCATAAATCAGTATTTTTGTGTTAAAAACAACCAAAAACAAAATGAAATTCATTTGTTTACTTTCTTAAACCAGATGTGATTGCTACTTCGTTTTCCTTTAGAAGGAATTACATTGCAAATTGACTGAACTGCCCAGTAAAGTTGAGCTGTGGAGGATATCTCTTTATAAAGTTTGATTAGAAAATAAGTTTTCGAAGTATTTGCGTGTTATTCATTGAACAAGAAAAGAGAAGAATTTTTTTCCGTTCTAGGGAAAAGTAACCTTTTTAAATAACACATCAAGTAATTTAGTGTAGACTTTTACAAACATCTAATGACAATACACAACTAAAACAAATAATTACTTTGATACTTTCTTTTACAATTACAGTTAAAAATATCAAAATTGGATTAAATATTGTTTAGCGCCAAAAAGGATTTTAAAACTCAAAATTAACCTTCAATCACTACATTTTTCTTAAAGTTTTATGTATCTAGATACTTAAAGTTACAGTGAATCATTTCTGATTATTACATATTTAGTTCAACCCAGCATTACTTAAACATCTCTGTTTACATTCCTTCCTCAATGTGTGGTCCAAGCAAGGTCAACTCTATTAGTATAATCATTGGTCCAGATGTTTTGCTTTGTTTTGTTTTTAATCCAAAACCATAGGGCTATTAACACGCACTGGGCTTCTTACCTCTTAATCTCTCTGAATCTTACATATCCTTGAGTAGAAACTTCAGTTACTAGTTCCCCACAGAGTTATCTCTGACAATCTCAGCCAACAGTTGTCTCTTTTTTGAACTGCGTAAATCTATAAATAAGTTGTAATAAACTGAAGAACTATTTGCATAGTAGGTGTATAACAAGCATTTTAAGGATACAGTTTAATAAGTGTTGTCATATGTATACACCTATAAAACCTACATCACAATCAAGATAGAGAACAGATATATCACTCCCAAACTTTTCCTTATTCCCCTTATAATCCCCTTTCCTCTCATTACCCCATCTTCCAACAGAGGTCATTTACTTATTTAGGTGAGTAGACCAATTTTTACATATGTTTTTCTCATACATTTAATCTTAGCTTAATCTTTACTGCTCCTGATTTATATGACTGAGTATTCATTAAGAAAAACTATTGTTTAATTTTCTTCTGTACATTTCCAGAGCATTTAACTGGGCCTAACACATATTATGTCCTCAGTAAGTTTTATTGAGGAACAAACTAATGAGCAGTTAGTTATAAAAATTTATTAAACAGAGAAACAAATATTAAGGGGAATTATACTTAACGTAAAAGCATAGATTATGGATATCTGATTAGTGTTAGCCAGCAGTGCAAATAAAATAAAAGCTGGTCAGTAGTTATTCAGATTATTAATAATAAATAGGCAATTATAATAAGTATTTTTAAGCATTATAATGAGAAAAATGGTGGTGCTTATGGCATATAAAAAAAGGGACTTATTAGAAGCCTGAACTTAAATCAGACTTTGAAACAATTGGTTTGCATAGGGTCCTTGGTAGTACTCTGTCCAAATGCATGTGCCTTAGTATTCTAAGGCACATGCCTTGCTCTAGTTTTATAAGAAAGTGCCAAGTAAACAAAATAAAATTAATCTTAATGCCAGTAATGTGATAACTAAAGAAATACAACTGATATAGGAGTTAAAAAGAAATTATTTAGGCAGATAATGAGGGTAAGGAGGTCCTCGGTGAGGCTTTTAATGAAAAGCAGCCTCCAAATCACTCCCTTTTCTAACAGAGTGGTCTATAAAATCGGGCTGCAGACATAGACAAGCAAGCTAGAAGCTTGCCCAGGTGAATGCTGTACCAATAGGGAAAGGCTACCTGGAGCTAGGCATGTGCAACATGGCAGCTACATCTTCTTTGCCAGCCACGTATACAGTAAGGAGCGGGCAACATGGCATCGGCCAAGCAAAGACTCCATTTGCATAATAAGAATATTAGGGCGGGGTTGCCAGATTCCTTGAAATGTCATACCTGGTCCAACTAATATATGGGTCTTATGTAAATTAGATACTGCCTCCTCAAGCCTGTCTATAAAATCTGCTGCACTCAGCCGGGCGCGGTGGCTCATGCCTGTAAATCTAGCACTTTGGGAGGCTGAGGAGGGCGGATCACGAGGTCAGGAGACCGAGACCATCCCGGCTAACACAGTGAAACCCCATCTCTACTAAAAATACAAAAAAAAAAAAAAAAATTAGCTGGGCGTGATGGCGGGCGCCTGCAGTCCCAGGTACTCGGGAGGCTGAGGCAGGAGAATGGGGTGAACCCAGGATGCGGAGCTTGTAGTGAGCCAAGATCGCGCCACTGCACTCCAGCCTGGGCGACAGGGCAAGACTCTGTCTAAAAAAAAAAAAATCTGCTGCACTCTGCTTCAAGCCAGAAGTCCCACTTGGACACCCCTCTGTCTCTCAGGAGAGACAGCTGTTCTCCTTTCTCTTTCTTTTACCTGTTAAACTTGCACTCTTAACCTCATTCCACATATGTCCATGTCCTTGATTACCTTGGCAGGAGGAAAAAAAACCTCGGGTTTTACCCCAGACGAAGACACTGCTTCAAAACCTTATGGATCACTTCTCACCATATAATATAATGTAAATATGGAAGTATTATATTATTGAGAATATTGACAAATTAATAATTAATTTATAAGTATGCGCTGTGTAATGACATTTCAGTAAATGACAGACTGCATATACTTCAGTGATCCCATAAAATTACAATGGAGCTGAAAAATTTCTATCACCTAGTGACCTTGTAGCCATCATAACGTCATTGTCCATTGTATTACTCATGTGTTTGTGATGATGCTGGTGTAAACAAACTACTGCGCTGGCAGTCATATAAAAATATAGCACACGTAGAATTTATAAAGAACTCAAAAAGAAAAACAAACATTAAAAGGTGGGCAAAGAAATATGTGAAAAAGGCTGGGCACAATGGCTCAACTCTATAATCCCAGCACTTTGGGAGGCCAAAGTGGGTGCATCACTTGAGTCCAGGAGTTCGAGACAAGCGTGGGCAACATAGGAAGATCTCATCTCTACAAAAAAAATACAAAAATTATCCTGGTGTGGTAGCATGCTCTTGTAGTTCCAGTTTCTTGAGGGGCTGAGGACCACTTGAGCCTGGGAGGTGGAGGCTAAAGTGAGCCATGAATGCACCACTGCACTTCAGCCTGGAAAACAGAGCAAGACCCTATTTATTAAGCGGGAGCTAAATCATGGACACAAGTGGACATTCAGAGTGCAAAAGTAGACACTGGAGACTCCAAAAGGTGGGAGGGTGGGAGGAGGGTAAGGTAGAATATACTACCTATTGGTTACAATGTTCATTATTTGGATGATGAGTACACTAAAAGCCCAGACTTCACTCCTAAACAATATATACATGTAGGAAATTTGAAGTTTTACCCCTAAATCTATAAAAATAAAAATGAAAAAATAATTATAGCACATATAATTATGTACAGTGCATATTTGATAAGAATAATAAATGGCTATGTTACCTGATTAGGTATTCACTATACTTAATTTTATTAGCTTTTTAAATTATTGTTTTAGAGCATATGCCTTCTACTTAAATTTAAAAAAAAAAAAAAAAAAAACCTGTGAAAGAGCCTCAGGTAGGTCTTTCAGCAGGTATTCCAAAAGCAGGCGTCATTATCATAGGAGATGACAGCTTCACGTAGGTTGTAGTCCCTAAAAACCTTCCAGTGGGTAAAGATATGTAGGTGGAAAACAGTGATATTGATGATCCTGACCCCGTGTCGGCCCAGGCTACGATGTGTATTTGTACCTTAGTTTTTAACAGAAAGGTTTAAAAGTAAGAGAATAAAAAGATAAAAGTTTTAAGAAATAAAATCAAGTTTATAGAATAACAATATAAAGAACGAAAATATTTTTGTGCAGCTTTATGATGGGTTAACATTTTAAGCTAAGTGTTATTGCAAAAATTCAGAATGTTTAAAGAAGTTTATAAAGTAATAGTAAGCTAAGTTTAACTTATTATTGAAGAAATTTTTTATGAATTTAGTGTAGTCTAGTATTTATAAATCTACAGTTGTGTACAGTAATGTCCTAGACTTCACATTCACTCTCCACTCACTCACTGACTCACACAGAGCAACTTCCCATCCCACAAGATCCATTTGTGCTAAGTGCCATACGGGAGTACCATTTTTTATCTTCTGTACCATATTTTTACTGTGCCTTTTCTAACCTTAGATATGTTTACGTTCATAAATATTTATCATTGTGTCACAGTTGCCTACAGTATTCAGTACAATAATATGTATACTGTACAGGTTTGTAGCCTAGGAGCAATTGATTATATCATATAGTCTAGAAGTATAGTAGGATATACCATTTAGGTCTGTGTAAGTACAATCTATGATATTTGCACAATAACAAATTGTCTAATGAAGCATCTCTCAGAACACATCTTCATTGTGAAGCAATGCAAGACTGTATTCAAAGATAATGCAGATTTGTTGTAATTAGTTTGCTCAGTATTAGATGTTATCTTGGCCAAATGTCATTCAAGGGTTCACGACACTAACATCATAAGTAGAAGAGTAGCAAGTGCAACATACTTTCAAAATTATATTAACAAAGATATGTTTTAGAGGATATTGATTAATTGACAATTCAATTATATAGATAATAAGCTCTGTTATTCAATTATATAGATAGTAAACTCTGAATATATAGATATTCAATTACATAGATAGCAAGCTCTGTTATCTAAATCAATGTTTCTTTAAGAAAATATTATTTAAATACACTTCTAAATTGTACTCTGAGAAGCTGTAATTTATGTTACATAAAAGGATCACAATTATAAGACCTTTTGTGGAACTAAGAAGTATTTCATTTCATTTATCCTAAAATAAATTTCTAAAAATTATTAAATAAAACTACTATAATATCTTCTTATTTTAATTGTTGTGTCCTCCAGTTAATATGAAGGGCAAGTTCTAGAGCTTCAGAGACAAAAATGTCTTATTTCAAATATGAGCTTGGCCACTTTCTGGCTATATGGCTCTGTGCAAATTCCTTAGCTTCTATGTGCTTTAGCACTCTTATCTATCAAATTGTTAAAGAAGTAGCACTCCTTGAAGCTGTTGTGAGTATTAAAAAGTAATGCAAATAAGGAAGTTAGTTTAGTTTAATAAAATGAAATTAATTATGTGTATTGTTGTTAAGCATAGAAAATAAGATCTGGCCTAAAAGTTGTATTCAAAACAAAAAGGTGTTTGTAATCATTTTTTTAAAGTTTCTGTAAATATCATTTAGTAAAAATTGAAATCAATGAATCAATATCAGAAAACTTTGGAACCAATAGCTGTAAACTTTCTATTATATTTATATTTCTTACCTTAAGGTAAAACAGTCAGATAACAGAGGAAAACATTTACTTTTTAGTGAAGAGATGTTTCTTCAGTATATACATTTTCAAATCCTTTTAAGTTTATTTTCTATTTAACTGTACATTTTATATGTGCTAATATAATTGCTAGGAACATTATGGTAAATATTATTTGATTTTGACTCACTTTTGATGAAATTATTTCAATAATGTTATTAATCTTAATTATCACTTACTGTGTGCTTACCAAATACCTACCACTTTTCTAAGAGTTCATCACTTGCTACCTTATAACATCGGTGGTCTTAAAAAGTGAAAATTATTGTCTCCATCTTAGAGAAGAGAAAGGGGAGAGAATCTGAATAGTTAGCAGGTATATATTAACATGTGGACAAATTGCACCAGATGCATTGTTTTTCTCCTGTTGTAAAATCTGACTATTTGTCAAATGTAAAGGAGAAATTTAATGTGGAAAATTGTAGCCCTATGAGAAAAATTAAACATCCTTTTTTTCTATTTTTCCATAGAATTTAGCTACAACTTTTTTCTTATATA
This sequence comes from Macaca fascicularis, assembly GCF_037993035.2. Classification (NCBI taxonomy): domain Eukaryota; kingdom Metazoa; phylum Chordata; class Mammalia; order Primates; family Cercopithecidae; genus Macaca; species Macaca fascicularis. The sequence goes on along the minus strand of NC_088391.1, from coordinate 55,766,605 downwards.
CATTTTTCTCCATCGCTTAGTCTTCTATAATTTAAAACAAAAAGTTTCAATATAATCATGAAGCCAGCTTCTCCTTCAAAAATATCTGCAACCAGAAGTGAAGGTAATTGTGAAGTTATGAAAATAACAAAGTGAAAGAGCACAACAGTTCAGTTTTCAGAGATGCCCCGTCCTGCTGAGACTCCAAAATGGGTTTCAGATAGGGTCAAGTTAAGAAAGACATATTCATACACCTTGGAAGACTTTTAACCTGTGAAATCTTTTGTCACACGCCTTATATGTTATACAATAATATCCAAATATAATGGTTGTGGAACTTATTAAATAATTAACTTTCAATTAATGATTTAATTATTATAGCATATTAAACAAATAAAAATAAACAGTTTCATGTCACAAAACAGAAAGTAGTATGTCCCATACTAAAAAAAAAATCTGCCCAAATCAATGTGCTTATATATATTTTTTCTTTTAAGGTAGAGCAGAACACCTGTGACTCCCCATGGAAGCAAGGTCAACCACAAAATGGTCAAAGACCATTTTTTTTTCTTTAGGTATAACAAAATGCAATTTTACCTTTTTAATGTTAGTCTAAGAATGTCATGACTCCCAGGAAACTGTGCTTGCACACTGTCAGTTCATCAATCATTAGCCTCTGTGACTGTCAGCCACAGACACTCAACAGGCCTGCAGTTTTATGTGGCATAAAGGTTAGTATTGAATTCTTAGGTAAAATTTGAAAACCTTCTTGATCTTTGGAAAGCATGTGGAAACTAATAATGTTCTAGCCTGGAATTATTGACTCAGTTCAATCTTATGATAAGTGGACTCATAGTTGAGAGATCTAGTGAATAATAACTGAGTACTTTATATCAATACATGGTTACATGTATTGATACCTATATATATATGTATATACATATATGCATCATATGTTTACATGATATACCTGTTATATACACATTTATTTAATATAGGTATCATATTGTCGGACAGTAAGTATAATATTCGGTAATTATAAAAAAAAGGAAATATGTACATACTTTTTCCTCCTTTCTCATTTATCCCTCTCAGTGTTCTCTTTTACAAATGTGCTGGAATACCAACAAAATCATAAAAGTATTGAGCACATATAACTATGTACATTTCCAGCAGCTTAGTGAGTGAAATTAAATAAATTATTTTTTCAATCCAGTTCATGAATTTAATAAATTATTTTGCTTGAGTCAATATGTTTTGTATATTTAAAGGAAAGAAGTAGAAAGAAAAGTGAAAGTACAAAAGCATGACAAATTAAATAAAATTTTTCATCATAAACAGTTGAGTCCTAGATTTACATTTATGTGTTATGTCTCTTTTTAAAATCAAAATGATGAATTATACTGATATCTAAATGAACAAATATTTAATCATTCAATAGTGTCTTTAATTCCCTCCAAGAAAGCTTACAGACTGTGTTGTTTGATTTTTCTAGTACTACTCCTCAATATTAACCAGCACAATGATTAAAACTCTGATACATTTTCTTTGTTTCCTTCTTTTCTATAAATATTTTCTAAAATATAATCCAACATATTTTTGTATTGATTGTAAATAATACTTATATTTATTTTAATCTAGAGAATTAAATATGTGTAAAGTGGTGTCTATTGCCCAATCATGCAAAATGAAAAACAGATTACTAACAAATTTGAAGGCTATAACATTTATTGTAGGTTATATAACATACTTGCTATAAAATAGGTCCTTGAAAAGACCTTCAATGAGTATTACCTTATCTTCCAGAGCAGGCAGAAGGAGAGGTTTTTGTTGATGTCAATAAGGTCAGAAGACAACATCATTTTTATATGAACTCTCTCCGTCTTCAAGAATAGCAAGTAAAACATATGGACAAAGAGCCAAACAATAAACACTGGGGACTCCACAAAGAGGGGAGGGAGGGAAGGAAGCAAGAGCTTTTTTAAAAACTACCTATTGGGTACTGTACTCACTACCTTGATTACATGATTATTCACACCCCAAACCTCAGCATCATGTGATATACCAACGTAGCAAACCTGCACATACACCCCTTGAATCTAAAATAAAAGGTGAACTTTAAAAAAATAAGATTAAGTTAAAAGTATTTATAAAAACAATAGCAAGAAATACATTGAATATACGGACTTTCCAGTTGCTTCTTTCCTGGTACTTTTAATTATCCTAATCCAGGTTAACTTTTCATCAGAGAGAGGTGTACTTAACAGTGGTTAATGAGTCTTCCATCATAACTGTAGATAATCCAACTAATCACATATTTAAGATATTATGTTTTTTCTTTATATTTTTATAATTGACAAAAAATGTGAAAAGGAACCTATCACATTTATAGAGCTGATTGGATATTATCCTATTATTAACTAATTAATACAAGTTTCTAATTATTTGCTCTAAAAAGCATATAACATTACTTTTGTGTGAACAAATTAATAGGTGATCATTCTCCCCACAATCTTATTGTAATTTTAATACTACACTTGACCAAAATTATTGTTCCAACTATCCCTTTCATTATGCAACAATAGTTTCACTTGGATCTTAAAATAAGAAACACAATTCAATCTCATTTCCTGTAAAATATTTACTTGACAAATTCATTCACAGATCAGTTGCACCAACACAATTTCAGTAACATAAAGTTTCCTCTAAAATTCTCTGTAAGAGTGGTTTTAAAAACAGAGTCTTAGGTTGGTATATTTACTATGGACTTCAAAGATGATTCAAGACACATACTTGGAATAGATAGAGAAAAACATATAAGAATAAATACTCTAAATTAGGCCTCAGTGGTAGTCAACAGAATATTATCTTTTCACATGATCATGCTCCACATTTTTCCCAACACCAGGGACAGAATGGATTTTTTTCAGTGTGAATATATGAAGAAAATTAGAAATATTTGTAAAACGTGCTCAAAGTCTATGTCTGACAAATATATCTCTCTTGGATAGAAATGTGAAATATTTTACCATCTGCCTCCTGAGGTCTTATTAACTTCATATTTATAATAAATTTTGCCAAGCCCTCAATCTTTGCTTTTTAAATCAAGCAAAAACCAGGGATATCAAGGATCAAAGGGCATTCCTGCTAACGCGACAAATTTAATTTCCTTTCTCCTACTCAAACTTCTCCCCATCACATTGCTCAATTTCCCAATTCAGAATCCAGCAAGTTATCTTGGCTCATTCTTTCTCACACTGTGATTAAATTTCTTGTCAAAATCTTTGAATTTTTCCTCATTTTAATCCTTGGCTTTTGTAGTGTTTTACCATTCTCACTCAGATGATTCAGTGATAATTTAGACTCTCATTATTTCTTGCACAAATTACCATGATAACTGTTTTTTTTTTTTTTTTTTTTTTTTTTTTTTTGAGACGGAGTCTCACGCTGTTGCCCAGACTGGAGTTCAGTGGCGCGATCTCGGCTCACTGCAAGCTCCGCCTCCCGGGTTCCCGCCATTCTCCTGCCTCAGCCTCCTGAGTAGCTGGGACTACAGGCGCCCGCCACCGCGCCCGGCTAATTTTTTTTTTTTTTTTTTTTTTTTTTTTGTATTTTTAGTAGAGACGGGGTTTCACTGTGGTCTCGATCTCCTGACCTTGTGATCCGCCCGCCTCGGCCTCCCAAAGTGCTGGGATTACAGGCTTGAGCCACCGCGCTCGGCCCATGATAACTGTTAAAGTAATTTTCCTGACTCTAGTTTCTATAACAAAATTATTCATTTAAACTGATCACATACATTCCTTCTATAGGATTAACTTGATTATCTATAGTTTATCATTGATTTTTAAAAAATAGGTATAGTTGGCTGTGCGTGGTGACTCATGTCTGTAATCCCAGCACTCTGGTAGGCCGAATGGGGGGTGAATCACCTAAGGCCTGAGGTTAGCAGTTTGAGACCAGCCTGACCAATATGGTGAAACCCCATCTCTACTAAAAAGACAAAAACTAGTGGGGTGTGGTGACTTGCTCCTTTAGTCCCAGCTACTCGGGAGGCTGAGACAGGAGAATTGCTTGAACCCGGGAGACAGAAGTTGAAGCCAAGATTAAGCCACTGAACTCCAGCGCCTGGGCAACAGAAAAGGTATAGTTGACATTATCTTGAAGAACATGAAGAATAAAATTTGGCCAAAACATATGTATCTGTAGATCACATAGCAGAATTCAATGAGTATACCCTATATTAAGCATCTACAACTCAGCTTTTACACAGGGTGACTGGAACAAATTTGTATGCATTTATTTATGGAAATCGTAATAGAAATTAGAGCTAGTCATGAAGCATTTTGTATTAGTTAGCTTACAGGAGTTATATAACGTACATTTGCAAATTGGGCCACACAGGAAACTGTATGAAGTAAGGTGATAAATGGACAAAGAAAATTTTAAGACTAATTCTGGTAGAAATTACCAATCTGCATTCTTGTCTTTCCAGTAACATAATTGCTCACAGTTACTTTTCAGCAGAGCATTTATTTACCTCTATGAAAACTGCATTTCTTTGCATCCTTTGCTTCTAGGTATGAACATGTGATTAAATTCTAGGCAATACAGCACATAAAAATATATGCGCAAATCCCACATTGCTTTATCAAATAGAAATTTACCTACTCTGTTAAAATTGCATGCATTTAAGTTCGTAGGCACGATGTTTTGATATACCCATACAGAGTGAAAAGGTTACAATAGAACATATTCATTATCTAACAGAGTTGCACCATTCTGGGTCTCTCTGTGTGAGTGTGGCAAGAAAACCTATAGTCTATTCTCTACTGAATACAACATAATACAATACTATATAATATGATATAATACTATTATATACTATATATATACACACAATATAATACTAATACAGTGTAATACTATTAACTATAGTTCTCACGTTATACATGAGATCTTTAGATTTATGTGTCCTACATATCTGCAACTTTGTATCCCCTGACCTACATCTCCTAATTTCCCATCATCCACCCTTTCACCTGGCAACCACCATTTTATCCTGTATTTCCATGTATTTGACTTTTTTTTTTTAGTTCCCACATATAAGTGAGATCATGCAGTATTTTATTTTTCTGCATCTGGCTTATTTCCCTTAGCACAATGTCCTCCAAGTTCATCCAAGCTGTGGCAAATGCCAGAATATTTTTAAAGGCTAAATGATATTCCATATATACATTATATTTTATTGATACACACACACCACAATTTCTACATCCATCCCTCCATTGATGAATACTTAAGTTGTTTCCATATTTGGGGCATTGTGAATATGGTGGTTCTATTTTTAGTTTCTACAGAATCTCTTGACTATTTTCCACAACAGCTGCACCAATTTACATTTTCACAGTGTATCGGGGTCTGTTCACCAATACTTGTTTCTTGTCTTTTTGATACTAGCCCTCCTAACTTGTGTAAGGCAATATCACCTTGTGATTTCGATTTGCATTTCTCTGATGACTAGTGATGTTGAATATCTTTTCATAAGCCTGTTAGCCATTTTCAAGTCTTCTTTGGAGAAATGTCTATTCAGGTTCTCTGCTCATTAAAAAAAAATGTGGTTATTTGGTTATTTGCTATTGAGTTGCATCAGTGTGTTATGTATCTTGGATATTAACTCCTCATCAGATATGTGGTTTGCAAATAAATATTTTTTTTCTATTTTGTAAATTACCTGTTCACTCTATTATTTCCTTTGTTGTGTACAAATGTTTTAGTTGGATGTAGTTCCACTTATTTATTTTTGCTTTTGTTCCCTAAGCTTTTGGTGTGATATCTAAAAAATCATTGCCAAGACAAATGTCAAAGAACATTTCTCCTGTGTTTTCTTCCTAGAGTTTTATGGTTTAGGGTTTTATGTTGAGATCTTTTGTCCTTCCAACAAAATTTATTTTATTAAATATAAATTGATGTTATAGTTCTATACATTTATTAAATATAAAATGATGTAGTGATTTATAATTATAATATGGAATAAGTAAATTAAGCTAATTAGCATATTCATCACCTTGAATACTTATCATTTTGTGATAAAATTAGAAATTTACTCTTAGCAATTTTGAAATGTGCATTATCATTTACTATATTCACCATACTGTCCAACATATCTCAAAGAAAAGCAAAGCTTATTCTTCCTATCTAATTGAGGCTTTATATCCTTTCATCATCATCCCCTATTTTCTCCCTCCCTCCCCCAAGCCTCTGTAATTACCATTCCACTCTCTGCTTCTTTAAGTTCCATTGTTGCAGCTTCCACATATAAGTGAGAACATTCAGTATTTGTCTCTCTGTCCCTGGCTTATTTCACTTAGAATGCTATTCTCCAGCTTCATTCATGTAGTCACTGTGGCAATTTATGACAAAGCAGAACAGTATTTCCTTATATGTATATACCATGTTTTATTTATGCATTCATCTGTTATTGGACACTTAGAGATTGATTCTATAACTTGGCTATTGTGAATAGTGCTGCAACAAACACAAAAGTGCAGACATTTCTTTGACATACTGTTTTAAATCGTTTCAGTATGTATTCAGAAATTGAATTGGTGAATCATATGGTAATTCTATTTTTAGTTGCTTGAGGAACCCTCATACTGTTTCCTATAATGTCTGTACTAATGTACACCCCTACCAACATCATACAAGGCTTTCCTTTTCAACAAATCCTTGCCAGCACTTACCTTTCATCTTTTTGATACTAGCCATTTAACAGGTGTGAGGTAATAATTCATTGTGGCTTTAATTTGCATTTCTCTAATAATCAGCAATGTTAAGTGTTTTTTATGTACCTGCTGACCATTTTTATGTCTCCTTTGGGAAAGTGTGTCTTTATGTAACTTGCCCATTTTGTAATCATTTACTTTCTTTCTATAAGAAAGTTGTTTTACATATTTTGGATGTTAACCCCATATCAGAGATATGACTTGCAAGTATCTTCCCCCTAATCTGTAGGTGGACCAATACTTTCTTATTAATATTTGTCTCACTGATCTGTTCATTATTGAAAGTAGAGCATTAAAGTACCCTGCTATTATTGTATTACCATCAATCTTTTCCTTCAGATCATTTAATATTTTCTTTATATATTTAGGTACTCCAGTGTTGGATACATACATATTCTCTTGATGAATTGACCCTGTTATCATTATATAATGTTGCTCTGTCAGTTTTTTTAGTTTAGAACTTTAACTCTTCTTTCCTGATATAAGTAGAGTTGCCCCTTTTCTCTATTGGTTTCTAATTGTGTGGAATATCTTTTTCCATATTTTAATGTTTAGGCTTATGTATGTTCACAAAAGTGAGGCAAATCTCTTGTAAACAGCATTTAATTGGATATTTTCATATCTATTAAGTAAATTCTTTATTAGAGAATTTAATCCATGTAAATTCAAAGTAATTATTGAAGGTAATGACTTACTATTGGAATTCAGTTAATTGTTTCCTGGTTGTTATATAGATACTTTGCCTTTCTTACCCCTTTCTTCCTGTCTTCCTTTGTGATTTGATGGGTTTTTTCAGTAATATGTTTTGCATCTTCTCTATTTTTGCTTTGTGTGTCTACTGAGATTTTTGCTCTGTTTTACTATGATGCTTACATGTAATATCTTATTCTAATAACAGTCCATTTCAGGTTGATAACAACATAATTTTGATTGCATGCAACAACTCTACACTTTGGTCTCTCCACTCATATTTTATGTTTTTGATGTTAGAATTTACATTATATGTGATATGTATCCCTTAATTGTTTATCATAGCTATAGTTGTTTTTAATAATTGTCTTTTAACCATTTTACTAGGTATAAATTTACAACACACAACACAATTCCAGTCCTGGAGTATTCTGAATCTGGTTCAGTATTACTTATATTATTGAATTTTATATTTCTGTAACTTTCATGTTGTTAATTAGTGACCTTTTGTGTCTTTTTATAGAACTCCCATTAGCAATTCTTGTAAGGATGGCCTATTGGTAAAGAACTCCCTTAGCTTTTGTTTGGCTGGGAAGTTTTTTAATTTCTTCTTCATTTCAGAAAAAAATAACTTTACTATAAACAAAAGGAGTTCATTGACAGTGCTTTTTGCTTCAGCACTTTAAATATATCATCCCAATCTCCGCTGAACAGAAGAATCTCTGCTCAGAAATCCACTGATAGCAGTATTTGGACCTCCTTTTTTGTGATATATTTCTTGTCTCTTGCTACTCTCAGAATATTTTATTTTCTTTAATTTTTGATGGTTCAATTATTATGTGTTTTTGTGAACTCATTTTTGGATTGAATTTAATTGGAGACCTCTGTACTTTATGTACTTGGATGCTGACATTTTCTCCCAGATTAAGGAAGTTTTTAGCCATTATTTTTTAAAATACACTTACTGGCTCTTTCATCACCTTTTTAAACTCCTATTGTGCACAAATTAGATCTCTTGAATGTGTCCCATAAATACTGCAGGCTTTATTTATTCTTTTTAATTTTTTTTGTTCTCTTGATTGGATAATTTCAAATGTTTTGTCATTGAGCTCACTGACCCTTCAGTTTGACTAAGGCTGCTGTTGAAATTTTCTATGACATTTTTCATGTCAGTCATTATATTCTCAATCTCTAGGATTGCTATTTCTTTTGTTCCTACTTCTTTGTCTTTTTCTATTTTGTTCATGTAGTGTTTTCCAAATTTCATTTAAGGTTTTACCTGTATATTCTTATAAGTTACTAAACTTTATGGGAATTAATCTGAATCCTTGTTTACCATTTGCAGATCTCCCTTTCTTTAGTGTTTATTTTGAGGAATTTGTTATTTTATTTTAGAGGTTTCATGATTTCATGATTCTTTGTAATCTTTCTGTTTTTGTGTTAATGTCTGTACCTTTAAGTAGGCATCCACCTTCTTCAGCTTTTATACATGCTCTTTGGCAGGGATTGACTTTCACTATGTAGTCTGAACTATGATTCTGGATGGGCCAACTGTTAACAAATCTGTTCAGTCAGAGTTTACTTTCAAGTTCTGCAGATGGCTGGACTGGTGCCCTTGTTTTGGGATTAGATGGAGCATCTGGCTGGGCCTTGCTATCTGGCAAGACTACTGGCTGAGCTCTGTAATCAGGCTGAGCTGCTGGATGGGAAACTACAATTACCTCTGACTGAGCCAGGCCACAGAGCATGTTCCCTGGCCAGGTGGTACCACTATTTAAGATCAGAAGTTGGACAAGACTGCAGTAGAATCCTCACAATTAGGCAAAGTCTCTAATCAGCATGTACAAGACTAGCTGCTGTGTTCAGTAGAAATGCATGGTTATTTAGGATTTGTCTCTCTGCCTATGTACAACTTTGAGGTGGGCTTTGAAGCTGGTCCAACCACTGTTTAAATGACTTAGGATGTCAGATCTAGCCCTTACTCTTTGCCAAAATTTGATGCGGTGGTTTACTCCCTCCTTGGACAGAGTCCCTTGGTAGGTTCTGAGGCTGGTCCTAGAGACTGGCTCTCTAGGGATTCAAGCCAGCTAGAAACTCTCTCCACTTCTGGTATGAACAGCTCAACTCTGCAGATGGGCTATGCTGTTAGTTGGTAACTCTGAGTGGGCGTCATCGCTGAAAGGTACATGGAACTATTACTGAGATCTATGTGCTGTTGCTATGGGATAAAACTCTTTGCTTTATTTCTATTTGTCCCTAGGTGGTCTAACCATGCCAATATTTGCTGTTTCCCTTTAGGTTAGAAGGGAGTGCGCTTCTTGGGAAGTATCTCAAAATGCTGGGGAACTTAATGTTCACCTCACCTCTGGTTCACTTTTTTTTTTCCTCTCCGTAAGAACTGTGATCATGGGAAAACTCTCTTTGTGTGTCACTGTGTTAATTTGAGGGTGGGAAGAGGGTGATATGATCAAAGTAAGATTTTTTCTGCTGTTTTCTAGGCATTTTTTATTCCATTCTCTGGACCACACAGGTGACTCAGGTTTATTCCCAATGTGAAGGATTTTCACCAAGGTATAATGGTCTGTGGATAGTTGCTATTTGAACTTTTTGTGGGTAGCAGTAAAGTCTGGGCCTTCCCATTCTGCCATTTTGCTCCTTTAATCCATTTTGAGTTGATTATTGTATATGGTATAAAATAAGGATCAATTTTTATTCATTTGTATGTAGATACTCAGTTTCCTGCACTCCATTTCTTGAAAAGACTGCCCTCATCCCCATTGTGTTTGCTTTTTATAAATTGCCCTTATTATGTTGAGGAGATTGTCTTCTATGCCTAAATTGTTGGCTAGTTTTTATCAGGGAAGTATGTGAATTTTTTCACATGATTTTTCTGTGTCAATTGAGATGATTATGTAGGTTTTATCTTTCATTCTGTTAATACGATCTATCACATTGATTGTTGTATATTAAATCAGCCTTGAATGCCAGACGTAATCTGTTGTGGAATTTCATTTGACAGTGATTTATTATTTTTTTTTCTATTTTTATCAGAGATGTTGTCCTATAGTTTTATTTTCTGTGGTTGCTTTGTCTGGCTTTGGTATCAAAGTGATGCTGGTCTCACAAAATATGTCTAGAATCATCTCTAATTCTATTTTTGAAAAAGGTTTTTAAAAGATTAACAAGATTAACAAAGGAATTGTTATTTTTTTATGTAGTTTTTGTATTCTTGATTTATTTTTGTTCTGATTGCTTGCATTTTATATGCTCTCTTTATACTTTACCAGTACCTGGAATATAAAAAATCATGGTGAGTTATTTAGAGAAGAAACACCCATCAACGTGTTAAAACAAGAAGGTAAAATGAAACTTGACTGCTCAATATCCTTTCGGAGCATCTACCTGTCTACTCCAGGCCACAGTCAACCTGTGAACTATCCTATGAGCAAGAATTAAATTTCTAGCTTGTTTGAGCCAGTGTATTCCAGTGGATTTTTGGGTCTCTATGTTCTAGCAGCTTAGTTTAGACTTCATAAAGAACAACATTTGTATGGAAAGAAAAAAATAGATAAAAATCTGAACATTCAGAAAACTGAGGAAAACAGATGAAAATACTTTCACGGAAGCCAAAGGAGAGCAGAATTGTACTAAGAGAGTAGTGGTAAGTAGTACCAAATAATGAAGATATATTATATGAGATGGAACATTCCAAGTATACATTGCAACACTGATGAGATTAGAAAATTGAGGAATCTATGATATATTAGGGAAAACCTCTTATGGAAGTGTGGAGTGAGTTAATGAGGAACACATAGAAAGATTATCTGACAAAATTAAAGGCACAAAATAAATTAGGGAAACTATAAAAGTAGTGTGACACAAACTACCTGAAAAATTTGGTAATTTTTTTTCTTAAAATATTCAGCAGTCTACATGTGGATTACTACGCTGAAAGCATAGTATGGATGAGTTTATTAGAAATTTTCCATTTCAATCACGAAGTTGATTGATTGTATCAGAAAACAACAGAGAATAGAGTTTGTTGTTGTTGTTGTTTGTTTGTTTTGTTTTGTTTGTCCTCCCTCACATGCTTAAATTCCTGGCAGACTCCTACTCATCCTTCAAAGTCTAACTTAGGTCTCTCCCTTTCTCTGCAAGCTCTCTGGCTCCTTGGTGCTGCCTCAGCATCTCTAACCATATTAGTGCTCCTACTATGCTGTGCTATTGTTCTTTACAAGTGTGCCCTACACTAGATCAAGAGCTCTGCAGGATGGGGACCCTGTCTTAATCACATCATGGGTCTAGTGCCTAGTGCAAGGCCAGGCACAGAGGAAGAACTTCATCAACAGTTTTGATTATTAATGCTCAAATCACAAGAGATGCAATACCTCAGTGCAGGGTCAGAACACTTATGAATTCAATAAACATGTACTAATATCAACTGTAGGCACGGGCTGAGAGGCCTTGACCACAGCAATAGATAAACTTCACATCAACTGCCCTGAAGGGGCTCCTCATCCCTTCTCTACTCTGACTCCTACCCTGTGCCCCACTGCACAAATGGCTATGGAGAACTAGAGCTCTCCAGACTAACTGGTTCAAAAGGCAGAAAGAGCTTAGCGGTTATAGGACCCAATAAGCCTGAGGGGTTTGAAACTTCCAGTGACTGCAGAGGAGGCGTTTCCAGGTCCCCCTTCTCATACATCACATTGTTCACAACCCGACCATACCAAAACCAAGAATTGCCCTATAGACTTCTTCAGGGACCCTGGATCATCCAGACCTCAGGTGTATTGTCCCCACCAGCTGCTAAAGATTCCATCTTTTCTCTTCCTATGCAGTAATTCCTGCCAAAATCTCCAGTGAGAAGGTAGTTTCTGCCAGTGCAGACCCTGCTGACACTGAAAAAATGCTCCAGTATGAAATCAAACAGATAAAGGTACATAGGGGCAGGCTGGGATGTGTAGCCCCTAAGGCTGATGGAGGAAGTGGGGTCTGTGCTCTGGGAGGGCTGGTAGCTTTCATGTGGCCCGGCTCAGCGATCCTTGGGTCTAGATGCTGAAGTGGAACTGGATGAGATTTGGAGGCAGAGCCCGTAGAATCCCAGGGATATTGCAGGGGAGGGCCTCAGAGTCCATCTCATCCCACAGCTGCTGGTGTACAGAACCACTACAGGTACCTACTGGAATAAACCAAGATACAGATTTTTGTTTGTTTGTTTGTTCGTTTGTTTTAATTTAAGTTCTAGGGTACATGTGCACAACATGCAGGTTTGTTACATATGTATACATGTGCCGTGTTGGTTTGCTGTACCCATTAACTCCTCATGTATATTAGGTATTTCTCCTAATGCTATCCCTCCCCCAGCCCCCCAACCTATGACAGTCTCCAGTGTGTGATGTTCCCCACCCTTTGTCCAAGTGTTCTCATTGTTAAATTTCCACCTATAAATGAGAACATGTGGTGTTTAGTTTTCTGTCCTTGCAATAGTTTGCTCAGAATGATGGTTTCCAGCTTCATACATGTTGCCACAAAAGACATGAAATCCTTTTTTGTAGCTGTATAGTATCCCACGGTGTATACGTGCCACATTTTCTTAATCCAGTCTATCATTGATAGACATTTGGGTTGGTTCCAAGTCTTTGCTATTGTGAATAGTGCTGCAATAAACACCCTTGGGCATGTGTCTTTATAGTAGCATGATTTATAATTCTTTGGGTATATACCCAGTAATGGGATCACTGGGTCAAATGGTATTTCTAGTTCTAGATCCTTAAGGAATTGCCACATTGTCTTCCACAGTGGTTGAACTAGTTTACACTCCCACCAACAGTGTAAAAGCATTCCTATTTCTCCACATCCTCTCCAGCACGTGTTCTTTCCTGACTTTTTAATGATCACCATTCTAATTGGTGTGAGATGGTATCTCATTGTGATTTTAATTTGCATTTCTCTGATGACCAGTGATGATGAACATTTTTTTCATGTGTCTGTTGGCTGTATCAATGTCTTCTTTTGAAAAGTGTCTGTTCATATCCTTCACCCACTTTTTGATGGGGTTGTTTGATTTTTTCTTGTAAATTTGTTTAATTTCTTTGAAGATTCTGGATATTAGCCCTTTGTCAGATGGGTAGATTGCAAACATTTTCTCCCATTCTGTAGTTTTCCTGTTCACTGTGATGGTAGTTTCTTTTGCTGAGAAGAAGCTCTTTGGTTTAATTAGATCCCATTTGTCTATTTTGGTTTTTGTTGTCATTGCTTTTGGTGTTTTAGTCATGGAGTACTTCCCCATGACTATGTCTTCAAGGGTATTGCCTAGGTTTTCTTCTAGGGTTTTTATGGTTTTAGGTCTAACATTTAAATCTGTAATCCATCTTGAATTAGTTTTTGTATAAGGTGTAAGGAAGGGATCCAGTTTCAGCTTTCTACGTATGGCTAGCCAGTTTTCCCAGCACCATTTATTAAATAAGGAATCCTTTCCCCATTTCTTGTTTTTGTCAGATTTGTCAAAGATCCAATGGTTGTAGAAATGTGGTGTTATTTCTGAGGTCTCTGTTCTGTTCCATTGGTCTATATTTCTGTTTTGGTACCAGTACCATGCTGCTTTGGTTACTGTAGCCTTGTAATATAGTTTGAAGTCAGGTAGCATGATGCCTCCAGTTTTGTTCTTTTGGCTTAGGATTGTCTTGGCAATGTGGGCTCGTTTTCAGTTCCATATGAACTTTAAAGTAGTTTTTTTCCAATTCTGTGAAGAAAGTCATTAGTAGCTTGATGGGGATGGCAATGAATCTATAAATTACCTTGGGCAGTATGGCCATTTTCACAATATTTATTATTCCTATCCATGATCATGGAATGTTCTTCCATTTGTCTGTGTCTTCTTTTGTTTCTTGAGCAGTGGTTTGCAGTTCTCCTTGATGAGGTCCTTCACATCCCTTATAAGTTGGATTCCTAGGTATTTTATTCTGTTTGAAGCAATTGTGAATGGGAGTTCACTCATGATTTGTCTCCCTGCTTGTCTGTAATTGGTGTATAAGAATGCTCGTAATTTTTGCACATTGATTTTGTATCCTGAGAATTTAATGAAGTTGATTATCAGTGTAAAGAGATTTTGGACTGAGACAATGGGGTTTTCTAAATACACAATCATGTCATCTGCAAACAGGGACAATTTTACATCCTTTCCTAATTGATTACCTTTTATTTCTTTCTCTTGCCTGATTGCCCTGGCCATACCTTCCAACACTATGTTGAATAGAAGTGGAGACAGAGGGCATTCCTGTCTTGTGCCAGCTTTCAAAGAGAATGCTTCCAGTTTTTGCCCATTCAGTATTATACTGGCTGTGAGTTTGTCATTAATAGCTCTTATTATTTTGAGATATGTTCCATTAATACCTAGTTTATTGAGAGTTTTTAGCATGAAGGGCTGTTGAATTTTGTCGAAGGCCTTTTCTGCATCTATTGAGATAATCATGTGGCTTTTATCTTTGGTTCTGTTTATATGATGGATTATGGTTATTGATTTGCATATGATGAACCAGCCTTGCATCCCAGGGATGAAACCAACTTGATTGTGGTGGGTAAGTTTTTGATGTGCTGCTGGATTCAGTTTGCCAGTGTTTTATTGAGGATTTTCACATCGATGTTCATCAGAGATGTTTGTCTAAAATTCTCTTTTTTTGGTGTGTCTCCGCCAGGCTTTGGTATCAAGATGATGCTGGCCTCATAAACGAGTTAGGGAGGATTCCCCCTTTTTCTATTGATTGGAATATTTTCAGAAGGAATGAAATCCGCTCCTCTTTGTACCTCTGGCAGAATTCAGCTGTGGATCTGTCTGGTCCTTTTATTTTTTTTTTTTGGTTGGTAGACTATTAATTATTGCCTCAATTTCAGAGCCTGTTATTGGTCTCCTCAGGCATTCAACTTTTTTCCTTGTTTAGTCTTGGGATGGTGTATGTGTCCAGGACTTTATTCATTTCTACTAGATTTTCTAGTTTATTTGTGTTGAGGTGTTTATAGTATTCTCTTATGGTAGTTTATATTTCTGTGGGAGCAGTGGTGATATCTCCTTTATCATTTTTTATTGCATCTATTTGATTCTTCTCTCTTTTCTTCTTTATTAGTCTTGCTAGCAGTCTGTCTATTTTGTTTATCTTTTCAGAAAATCAACTCTTGGATTCATTGATTTTTTGAAGGGTATTTTGTTTCTCCGTCTCCTTTAGTTCTGCTCTGATCTTAGTTATTTCTTCCTTCTGCTAGCTTTTGAATTTGTTTGCTCTTGCTTCTCTAAATCTTTTAATTGTGATATTAGGGTATCGATTTTAGATCTTTCCTGCTTTCTCTTGTGGGCATTTAGTGCTATAAATTTCCCTCTACCCACTGCTTTAAATGTGTCCCAGAGATTCTGGTATGTTGTGTCTTTTTTCTCATTGGTTTCAAAGAACATCTTTATTTCTGTCTTTATTTCATTATTTACTCAATAGTCATTCAGAAGCAGTTTGTTCAATTTCCATGCAGTTGTGCAATTTTAAATGAGTTTCTTAATTCCGAGTTCTAATTTGATTGCACTGTGGTCTGAGAGACTGTTGTGATTTCTGTCCTTTTACATTTGCTGAGGAGGCTTTACTTTCAACTATGTGGTCAATTTTGGAATAAGTGTGATGTAGTGCTGAGAAGAATGTATATTCTGTTGACTTGGGGTGGGCAGTTCTGTAGATGTCTAATAGGTCTGCTTGGTGCAGAGCTGAGTTCAAGTCCTGGATATCCTTGTTAACCTTCTGTCTAGATGATCTGTCTAATATTGACAGTGGGGTGTTAAATCTCCCATTATTACTGTGTGGCAGTCTAAGTCTCTTTTTAGGTCTCTCAGGACTTGCTTTATGAATCTGGTTGCTCCTGTATTTGGTGCATATATATATTTAAGATAGTTAGCTCTTCTTGTTGAATTGATCCCCTTAACCATTATGTAATGGCCTTCTTTGTCTCTCTTGATCTTTGTTGGTTTAAAGTCTGTTTTATCAGAGACTAGGATTGCAACCCTTGGATTTTTTTGCTTTCTATTTGCTTGGTAGATCTTCCTCCATCCTTTTGTTTTGAGCCTATGTGTGTCTCTGCATCTGAGATGGGTCTCCTGAATACAGCACACTGATGGGTCTTGACTCTTTATCCAATTTGCCAGTCTTTGTCTTTTAAATGGGTCATTTAGTCCATTTACATTTAAGGTTAATATTGTTATGTGTGAATTTGATCCTGTCATTATGATGTTAGCTGCTTATTTTGCCTGTTAGTTGATGCAGTTTCTTCCTAGCATTGATGGTCTTTACAATTTGGCATGTTTTTGCAGTGGCCGGTCCCGGTTTTTCCTTTCCATGTTTAGAGTTTCCTTCAGGAGCTCTCGTAAGGCAGGTCTGGTGTTGACAAAATCTCTCAGCATTTGCTTGTCTGTACATGATTTTATTTCTCCTTCACTTTTGAAGCTTCATTTGGCTGGATATGAAATTCTGGGTTGAAAATTATTTTCTTTAAGAATTTTGAATATCGGCCCCCACTATCTTCTGGCTTGTAGGATTTCTGCTGAGAGATCTGCTGTTAGTCTGATGGGCTTCCCTTTGTGGGTAACCTGACCTTTGTCTCTGGCTGCCCTTAAATTTTTTCCTTCATTTCAATCTTGGTGAATCTGACAATTATGTGTCTTGCTGTTGCTCTTCTTGAGGAGTATCTTTATGGTGTTCTCTGTATTTCTGGACTTTGAATGTTGGCCTGCCTTGCTAGTTTGGGGAAGTTCTCCTGGATAATATCCTGAAAAGTGTTTTCCAGCTTGGTTCCATTCTCCCTGTCACTTTCAGGTACACCACGCAAACGCAGATTTGGTCTTTTCACATAGTCCCATATTTCTTGGAGTATTTTTTTGTTTCTTTTTACTCTTTTTTCTCTAAACTTATTTTCTCATTTCATTTCATTGATCTTCAGTCACTGATATCCTTTCTTCCACTTGATCAAATCAACTCTGGAAGCTTGTGCATGTATCATGTAGTTCTCGTCCCAAGGTTTTCAGCTCCATCAGGACATTTCAGGTCATATCTACACTGTTTATTCTAGTTAGCCATTCATCTAATCTTTTTTCGAGGTTTTTAGCTTCCTTGTGATGGGTTCAAACATCCTCCTTTAGCTTGGAGAAGTTTGTTATTACTGACTTTCTGAAGTCTACTTCTGTCAACTTGTCAAAGTCATCTCCGTCCTGCTTTATTCCATTGCTGGCAAGGAGCTGCAATCTTTTGGAGTGGAAGGGGCACCTGATTTTTAGAATTTTTAGCTTTTCTACTCTGGTTTCTCCCCATCTTTGTTGTTTTACCTGTCTTTGGTCTTTGATGATGGTGACCTATAGATGGGGTTTTGGTGTGGATGTTCATTTTGTTGGTGTTGATGCTATTCCTTTCTGTTTGTTAGTTTTCTTTCTAACAGTCAGGTCCTTCAGCTGCAGGTCTGCTGGAGTTTGCTGGAGGTCCATTCCAGATGCTGTTTGCCTGGGTATCACCAGTGGAGGCTGCAGAACAGCAAATATTGCAGAACAGCAAATATTGCTGCCTGATCCTTCCTCTGGAAGCTTCGTCTCAGGGGGGCACCTGGCTGTTGAGGGTTCAATCGGCCCCTACTGGGAGGTGTCTCCAAGATAGGCTACACGGGGGTCAGGGACCCATTTGAGGAGGAGGTGTGTCCGTTCTCAGAGCTCAAACACCATGCTGGGAGAACCACTGCTCTCTTCAGAGCTGTCAGACAGAGATGTTTAAGTCTGCAGAAGTTTCTGCTGCCTTTTATTCAGCTCTGCCCTGCCCCCAAAGGTGGAGTCTACAGAAGCAGGCAGGCCTAGTTGAGCTGTGGTGGG
The DNA here is from genome assembly GCF_037993035.2 of Macaca fascicularis. Taxonomy (NCBI): domain Eukaryota; kingdom Metazoa; phylum Chordata; class Mammalia; order Primates; family Cercopithecidae; genus Macaca; species Macaca fascicularis. The sequence goes on along the minus strand of NC_088391.1, from coordinate 55,748,272 downwards.
CTCCCCCCAGTTCAAGCTTCCTGGCTGCTTTGTTTACCTACTAGAGCCTCAGCAACGGTGGATGTCCCTCCACCAGGCTTGCAGCCTGGCAGTTTGATCTCAGACTAGCAGTGAGATGAACCAGGTATCTCAGTTGGAAATGCAGAAATCACCTGTCTTCTGCATCGATCACACTGGGAGCTGCAGGCCAGAACTGTTCCTATTTGGCCATCTTGGAATGGCTTATTTAAAAGTTAGATTTTGGAATTAAATTTTGGCAATTAAAAATTTTGTAACATTGACAAATTATTTAACTCTAAGTGCTAGTTTTCTCATTTGTAAAATGTAGATAAAGTCTATTAATACAATATACTTTGCTGTGGTAACAACTCTAACTCTCAGTGGCTTACAATAAAAAACATTCATTATGGACCTGTAGGTTGGCTAGAAGTCTGTACCACTCAGATCTACTTGTCTTGACTAGTTTCTGCTGGGTTTAATTTCAGTCTGGAGTTAGCTTCAGATCCCTTTTACCTAGATTTTTAGTCCAGAACTCAGGCTAAAGAAATGACCACTATCTGAGACATGCGGTTCTCACAAAGAGAGAACTTAAGTAAAAATATGCAATGCTTCTAAGGCCTTTCGCTAGGACGTGACATTTTTTTGCTACTTTACTTTCCATTGGCCAAAGCAAGGAATATAGAAATGCCAGTGATGGAAGTGGGAGAGTAAATACAGCTGACAGAGATCATAATTCAATGTTCACTGATCTTACTGTTATTATTTATAACTGTTTATTTGTTACATGTTTACACTAATGAATAATAAGGTGTACATAGTGTAAGAAAAGAAGCAAAACAAGAAAAAAAGTGATAGATTGGGGATGAAAACAGATTATTAGAGAAATGTGATCAATTAAAAGAGAGAAGGCTGTGTTTGAAGAGGTAGATCTCATAGTTTAACATTTCTATGAGCTCCAAAGTGTTATAGTATTTTGGTAGTTGTAGTGATGTTAAGGTCATTGACATTAAAATAATCAAAGATCTATTAGACTATATAGTTGAATAAATCAGCTACATAGAGCTAGAGAGAGAAAAATGACTATAAAGTGAGTTCTAAAATCTGGACTAAATTACGGTATTAAATCAGAATTTGATAACTGCAAATGACAAAAATGGTGACATGTAATAACATGAACCACTCAGATATGATGGTTTTAAAATAAAAGTTTGCAAGAGTAATGTTTTAGTAATAGTAAAACAGCATTTAGAAAATGCTCAGTTTCTGAACCAGAGCAACTCTTTATGACGTGGCCTAGCTCACAATCTTCATCTTGATGTTGGGAGAAAGTCCTCATCTGAAGAGTCTCCAGACAGACAAGAGTTTTTGTGAGCCAAGGTTTAAGAAAACAAAGAAAGAAACTTATGGGAATAAGAAAAGGTTAACAGGGTTATTTACGAAGAGACTAGAATTTCAGGAACCTGCCCTCCACCACAGGATAGTTATGGGCTTCTTCAATTAGTTAACAAGCTGAGAGAACAAAAAAGTTTTGTTTTGTTTTCAAAGATAGTTTAAATTCATTGCAACTTTAATACAAATTAGCAGGGTGTGGTTGTGCATGCCTTTGATCCCAGCTACTTGGGAGGCTGAAGCAGGAGAATCACTTGAACCCGGGAGGCGGAGGTTGCAGTGAGCCTAGATGGCACCATTATGCTCCAGCCTGGGCAACAAGAGTGAAACTCCACCTCAAAAAATAAATAAATGAATGAATGAATGAATAAATAAATAAATAAATAAATAGAAAAAAGAAAATTTAACACAAATATTATTGCATTGTATTTCCTCGAGTTTTGTATATTTGACTTTATTTTTACTTGTTTTATTTTTATTTTACAATTCCAAGGTATTTATGTTCTCTCCCCCTCAAATTCCTTGTATGGTCATCACAAGCTCTCAGTTATGCAGAACTCCAGTCAAGTAGAGAGAGTGTAATGGGCTCTGAAGAACCCATGTTTCCTTTGCATGGAACTAGAGACTATATGAGGCTCATATATTGATATTGATTCAACCAAGGCCTTACCATAAACATTTTTCTCAAAAACATTTTGTATCAAATGACCTGTAGTGTTTTTAAAATAAACTAATTGGGAAAATAATTTTATTCAAATTCAAGAATTTTACTTCTGAGGGAATCAGAGTTTTGGGTTTTGTTTTTGTGAAATAACTTATAAATAAATCCATTTCAGAGTCAGAGAAAGAGTGCTTTTGACAGTGTCTCTTAAATTATCAAAAATTTTAGATCCTTATTTATAAAGCTGCTAATATTAATCTTGATACCATCACTGCATTTAATGCCAGTTGACATAAATGCTGGTAATGATTTACTCATTTACAATAAATTCATATTTGTATTTATTAATCATTTGTTGCACATATAGTAAAATTAATTAGTGAAACACCAATTATATATGCCATATGGTAAATGTATAGTAATCTCTCTATTGATCTATGTATCTATCTAGTATATCTATGTCTGTCTTTAAAACAAAACTGAATAGTTAGACAGTAGGTTTCCAATAGATTTAATCTTACTCAAAAGTCAATAAAACACTTGGCCCTAATTCCCTTAGATAAATAAAAGGTTGTCCTTGATCTAATGATCACCTCATTTTCATGGCACCCACTTAGTATGGTTTTCTGACTTCCTATTTCACATGTAAATGGTGCTTTCATAATTTTTCTTGGGTTCCAGGTGATCAATACAGAACTCCAGAACTCATAAAGATTAGTTTTCCCATGATTCAACTGAAGGCACAAATATTGCCTAACTACTCAATTCTATCAACAAATTTTTCTTTCCAGATATTTTATAAAGGCTAGTATAACCTGACTTCTGCTCATTCTCTTCTTCCATAGACATTAAAATATGAAATGTATGCAAATATCATAATTCAATGTCCTATCTATTAACTTATTTTCAGATTATAATTTAAACTCTGGTTTCATAAATATCACCTGTAACTTTGTTTTGTTCTTTTTTTTGCAAGGGAGACAGAATCCAGTAGAAATGATATCCAAGTTCAAACTAAATTCCAATGCTATATTTTCTGCTTAAAAGTAAAATAAAATAGAATTCCTATAGATAATACATTGACATGGTAGACAGACTGCCCTGGGGTCAAATGAGGGCTGAATCAAACACAGTACTACATCGATGACTGTGACTAAATTATGTAAACCAAGACTCAATTTTCATTTGTAAATTATTGTAATATAATTGGTAGTATGCAATCAAGGTTCTATTTTCAATAAATGATTTCAAGTGCATTAAGAATAATGTTGTATTATAGAAAGCCATGAATAGTTTTTAACTAATTAAACACTAGCAGAAAATATATAATAGATGTATAATTGTAAAATATGAGCATTAGTATCGCTTCATAAAAGAATGGATAATAGGTCTCTACCTGAAAAGAAATGCTTCAAGATTCACATCTTTCCTTGTGAATTCAGAGGCATTTCTTGAAAAGTTAAACTTTATAAAGTCTAAAGTTCTTCCTTTTCCAATCTACTGTATTTACTTTATATAACATCATCCTGTTTTCCTTCAGAACACTAAACTGCCATCTGCAAGCATATTTCTTCATTTGTTCACAGGATCATTTTCTCTTTTCCCTGGTAGAGGGCCCCCAAAATTTCATGCATAGAATGAACACTCAACACATATTTGCTGAATGAATGAAACGCCTGTGTCCTGAAGGGAAAGTCAATATTGTTATCAAGGTTGAGAAATGAGACAGACATCAAGTATACAAGTATCTGTTTATTCAATTATATGTATTTGTTACACAAAATGGAAAAGATATAAAAGTAATTTTTGTAAAGAACTCTTTGTGCAATGTGTGGTTCACAGAAGAAAGTAAAAATTATTTTATCTTTTGGGACCTGACACAGTTTTCTTGGATTTCATCATTTTTTTGTGTGTATCACATTGGTTTATTTTTCTGACTTTATGGTCCTGCTAAGAGCTACTGAGTTTAATATTTTAAGATAGAAAATTATGATGCCACTGCAGTGATTTCCAGAAAGTGCATTCTATTTGGTTAGAGGAAACTCCATAAATATGATCATAAGTTCTGCCTAAATGAAGAGAGAGGACTGGTATGCTTTGTAAATTAGATAAAATTAAGCTCCTCCTTGTATTCCCCTTCTGCCCTTCCCTGCCCCACCTCCCTCTGCCCCCAATACACACACGTACACACATCACATAATTCTTGATTGGATAAAGTTGGAAGAAAAAAATAAAATATTTTATGATAGTCATTTTAATTATGTTTACTTGAGAGAATTCGAGGAATTCAGATTGATGCTAACACTTTATTAATGGAGGAATGATCGTTTTAAACTCCATAGTGGTTACAAATCCCAAAATGTATTATGTGAAATATTAAGCTTTACATTAATATTTTACTCAATTCCATTAAAACGAATTGTAATTCTTGGTAACAGATCCAAGAAATTGCTTTTTTCTGTTAATTTTCCTGTTAGCTCAGCTGCAGCTTAATGCATCTCTTATCTTCTTAGCTATTTCTCAGCCAAACACATATATTCAGATCTCCTAATATTTTCTAATAAATCAACTCCACTTAGTCTTTATTATATTTTTCCAATCTTTATGAATTCCATCTATCTATTTGCACAGATATAACTTTTCTAGGAACTAAAGGAATTTGCCAAGAAGACCGATTACTTTTTCTCTACTAAATGTTATGAATTAAGATGTAACTTTTTATACATTTCATTTCTGCTTTTATAAGTGAGTCTTTAAATGGTAACCCTACATTTGCAATATTCTAAGCATTTTTAATTTCTAGATTTTTATTTCATAAGCCTGTTCATTTGCCTTCACCTAAACTTCCAGTGCTTGAATAAAGTACAGTACTAAGTGCTCAATTAAGGTTTTTTGAGTGTGAACTTTGCTACTAATGGTCTTGTCCAGCATAAAACTTTCTTCATTTGTATTATAGTTGGGGTGATTAAATGTTCCTTTGAATGCTTAGTACAATGAAAGAATAACAAAACCCACAAAAAAATAATCATACCAGAGTTAAGGAATTGCCATAAAAACTTCCAGAGTAAAAGAAATAGGTCAAATAAAATAAAACAATGATCAGGTGACATCAGATTGGTCAATAGTAACACTGGATATTAGCTGACAACAAAATCAAACTTCTACATTTCTACAGGATAATGATTTTCATCCTAAATTTCTATATCTAGAAAAACTGTAAGCAAATTTTGAGGATATAGTTAAAGCATTTTCATAAATGTAAAGACTAAGACTATTTATCATCCATCCCTTCTTGTGATGTAATCTTGGTCCAATTCATGCCTTCATAACAGAATACCAGAGACTGGGTAATATAATAAGAACAGAAATTTATTTCTCGTAGTTTAGAGACTGGGAAGTTCAAGAATAAGGTGCTGGTGCCTGGTGTCTGGCAAAGTCCTTCTGGCTGCATCCTCACATGGTGGAAGGCGCAAAGGCAAAAGGGATAAATGTTGTGTCTTCAAATGGCAGAAGAGAAGTTCTACCTAGTCAAACGCTACATGAAAACTCTTATATAAAGGTTTTCATCCCATTAATACAGGAGGAGCCCTCGCAGTCATCACCTTTAAAGACTCCACCTCTTAATATCATCTCATTGTCAACACCTACATTTGGGAGGTGACACATTGAAATATAGTAGAACTACTCCAGTAAAATAAAAAGGCTAAATGTAGCTTTCAAAGTTTTAGTAAAATTTTTGTCATTCGAAAAACTGCCAGCCTGGAATGAGAGGTAAGTAAAGAGTACAAGCCAGGGAAAACATCAAAATAAAGAGACTAAAATGTGTGATCCAGAAAACAAAAATAACGATTTAGGGAAGCCAGCTTTGCATCAAAGGAAGCCTAGATATCAATTAGCCCATATTGGAGCAGGGGACTCCTGGAAAAGATGGCTACTCAATAGAGTACATTAATATACTAGGAAAAAATTAGGATTAAATAACAAATTAAGGTTAACAAAAAAAGGACTTAGAAAATCTGGTGTAGGGAAGTATTTTAATACAAAATATTTGAATCAAAATACTTGAATATAATCATATTGAAACACTTGAATTTGTAGCATGTGGCACTTACAGATTTAAAATTAAATGGGAAAGAATAATTTGGGGAGGGTATAAAAAAGTTAAGACTGCATATAGTAAAGGAAGAAACAACTCTAATTTTTTTTTAAATTGAGGAAGCAAGAAAAAAACAATGTAGTTGTCTTATAATAAGAAAAAAGATTTTGGAATGTAATGCTTGGAGAAGAAATGATGGGGTGAGACAGAAGACAGTTTCTATTATAATACTTTTGGGAGCTAAAATAGGTAGTAATCTAAGATAAATGTCAAAGACGAACATCCTTGTATTATTTCTGGGAATAACCTGTGAATATCCCTGAGAGATATCTCTTTCACAATTCTGTTATATGAAAAATGGGTTTTGGCATATTTAACCAAGGCTTTGGAATTGGGTAGTGGGTAGGGACTCAAAAAATTTTGAGAAACATGAAAAAAACCTTAATTGCCTTGAACAAACTTTCAATAGGTTTATGTATTTTAAAGACGCTGCCAGTGAAGATATAGACAGGAAGTAATAATAGAAAGTGCAGCAAAATTGTCTTCTATGTGGAGAGCCAAATTTGTGATACATGTGATTATTAAACTAAGGAGATTTATAACTAAAGTGTTAGGGCTGTGGCCTGATTTTTTCCAGTGTGCTGATAGTAAAATAACTTTTAAAATAGGGATAAGTAGAAGGAAGAACTGTTAAAAATGAATCAATATGTGATGACTTAGAAAATTCTCAGTCCACATGGCAAAATATTAAAATTAAGTGGTTGCTTTTTAATATAAATAGAGAGATAGCTGAATGTGTGACTATACAAAATTTTGCTGAAAACGGGGGAAGATGATAAGGTCAGTGCACACAGTCACAAAAAGTAAGATGGTGCTTTACAGAACTTCTCTATCAAACTAGACGACCTTCAAGATGCTTAAGGTTATTGCCTCATAGCCATCTCAGCCAGGAGGTCAAGCTTGTCTCCAAAAGATTTAATGGGTATTACTTTTGCTGAATAGACTGAAGTGTGGTGTAGTTTACAAATAACCTGAAAAGTTTTGTAAAACTTTTTTCAGCAGAAACACTGCCAGTCTGGAATAAAAGTTAAATAGAGTATAAAAGTAAAGGAAGCTATCCAGCCCCAATAACTTACTGGTAAGAAATAGGCTTATAAAACTACTCAGTTCTTTTGGGAGGCCGAGGCGGGTGGATAACAAGGTCAGGAGATCGACATCATCCTGGCTAACACGGTGAAACACCGTGTCTACTAAAAACAAACAAACAACAACAAAAAAAAATTAGCCGGGCATGGTGGTGGGTGCCTGTAGTCCCAGGTACTCGGGAGCCTGAGGCAGGAGAATGGCAGGAACCCGGGAGGCGGAGCTTGCAGTGAGCCCATATTGTGCCACTGCACTCCAGCCTGGGCCGCAGAGTGAGATTGTTGTCCCTGTTTGCAGATGACATGATTGTATATTTAGAAAACCCCATTGTCTCAGCCCAAAATCTCCTTAAGCTGATAAGCAACTTCAGCAAAGTCTCAGGATACAAAATTAATGTGCAAAAATCACAAGCATTCTTATACACCAGTAACAGACAAACAGAGAGCCAAATCAGGAATGAACTTCCATTCACAATTGCTTCAAAGAGAATCAAATACCTAGGTATCCAACTTACGAGGGATGTAAAGGACCTCTTCAAGGAGAACTACAAACCACTGCTCAGTGAAATCAAAGAGGACACAAACAAATGGAAGAACACACCATGCTCATGGATAGGAAGAATCAATATCGTGAAAATGGCCATACTGCCCAAGGTAATTTATAGATTCAATGCCATCCCCATCAAGCTACCAATGAGTTTCTTCACAGAATTGGAAAAAACTGCTTTAAAGTTCACATGGAACCAAAAAAGAGCCCGCGTCTCCAAGACAATCCTAAGTCAAAAGAATAAAGCTGGAGGCATCATACTACCTGACTTCAAACTATACTACAAGGCTACAGTAACCAAAACAGCATGGTACTGGTACCAAAACAGAGATCTAGACCAATGGAACAGAACAGAGTCCTCAGAAATAATACCACACATCTACAGCCATCTGATCTTTGACAAACCTGAGAGAAACAAGAAATGGGGAAAGGATTCCCTATTTAATAAATGGTGCTGGGAAAATTGGCTAGCCATAAGTAGAAAGCTGAAACTGGATCCTTTCCTTACTCCTTATACGAAAATTAATTCAAGATGGATTAGAGACTTAAATGTTAGACCTAATACCATAAAAATCCTAGAGGAAAACCTAGGTAGTACCATTCAGGACATAGGCATGGGCAAAGACTTCATGTGTAAACCACCAAAAGCAACGGCAGCAAAAGCCAAAATTGACAAATGGGATCTCATTAAACTAAAGAGCTTCTGCACAGCAAAAGACACTACCATCAGAGTGAACAGGCAACCTACAGAATGGGAGAAAATTTTTGCAATCTACTCATCTGACAAAGGGCTAATATCCAGAACCTACAAAGAACTCAAACAAATTTACAAGAAAAAAACAAACAACCCCATCAAAAAGTGGGCAAAGGATATGAACAGACATTTCTCAAAAGAAGACATTCATACAGCCAACAGACACATGAAAAAATGCTCATCGGCCGGGCGCGGTGGCTCAAGCCTGTAATCCCAGCACTTTGGGAGGCCGAGACGGGCGGATCACGAGGTCAGCAGATCGAGACCATCCTGGTGAACACAGTGAAACCCCGTCTCTACTAAAACTACAAAAAACTAGCCGGGCGAGGTGGCGAGTGCCTGTAGTCCCAGCTACTCGGGAGGCTGAGGCAGGAGAATGGCGTAAACCCGGGAGGCGGAGCTTGCAGTGAGCTGAGATCCGGCCACTGCACTCCAGCCTGGGTGACAGAGCGAGACTCCGTCTCAAAAAAAAAAAAAAAAAAAAGAAAAAATGCTCATCATCAGTGGCCATCAGAGAAATGCAAATGAAAACCACAATGAGATACCATCTCACACCAGTTAGAATGGCAATCATTAAAAAGTCAGGAAACAACAGGTGCTAGAGAGGATGTGGAGAAATAGGAACACTTTTACACTGTTGGTGGGATTGTAAACTAGTTCAACCATTATGGAAAACAGTATGGCGATTCCTCAAGGATCTAGAACTAGATGTACCATATGACCCAGCCATCCCACTACTGGGTATATACCCAAAGGATTATAAATTATGCTGCTATAAAGACACATGCACACATATGTTTATTGCGGCACTATTCACAATAGCAAAGACTTGGAATCAACCCAAATATCGATCAGTGACAGATTGGATTAAGAAAATGTGGCACATATACACCATGGAATACTATGCAGCCATAAAAAAGGATGAGTTTGTGTCCTTTGTAGGGACATGGATGCAGCTGGAAACCATCATTCTCAGCAAACTATCACAAGAACAGAAAACCAAACACCGCATGTTCTCACTCATAGGTGGGAACTGAACAATGAGATCACTTGGACTCAGGAAGGGGAACATCACACACAGGGGCCTATCATGGGGAGCGGGGAGTGGGGAGGGATTGCATTGGGAGTTATACCTGATGTAAATGACGAGTTGATGGGTGCAGCACACCAACATGGCACAAGTATACATATGTAACAAACCTGCACGTTATGCACATATACCCTACAACTTAAAGTATAATAATAATAAATAAATTTAAAAAAATTTAATTTAAAGAATTAATTGTTACTATTTTTGTTGTATAATAAAAGTCCTATTTTTAAAATTTCTGCATGTTTTCTTTATTATTATTATTATACTTTAAGTTCTAGGGTACATGTGCATAACGTGCAGATTTGTTATATATATATATACTTGTGCGATGTTGCTGTGCTGTACCCATCAACTCGCAGCATGTTTTCAAAATAATTTGTATTCTCTGTTGAGATTAGAGGAGAAAAATGTTTTTTATCTTTTATTTTTCAACTCTTGTTTTTCTTTCTTCAGGTAGAATTGATGAATATATGGTTTGAAATCATTGATTTCTTGCTACTATTTATTGACATATACTGTGGTATGCATTAACTATATTTCTAAACATCTAATATTTTCAGTTGTTACTTTTTTATATCTTTCTGCTATGTTGCTATATTTCTACTGTTTTATTTTCATATTTCCATAGGTTACTGAGGAACAGTTGGTGTTTGGTTACATGAGTAAGTCTTTAGTGGTGACTTGTGAGATTTTGGTGCACCCATCACCTGAGCAGTATACACCGCACCCTATTTGTAGTCTTTCATCCCTCATTCCTTCTATCCCTTTCCCCTTGAGTCCTCAAAGTCCGTTGCATCATTCCTATGCCTTTGCATCCTCATAACTTAGCTGCCACTTCTGAGTGAGAACATACAATGTTTGGTTTTCCATTCCTGAGTTACTTTGCTTAGAATAACAGTCTCCAGTCTCATCCGGGTTGCTGCAGATGCCATTAATTCATTCCTTTTTATGACTGAGCTGCACTCCATCATATATATTTACCATAGTTTCTTTATCCACTCGTCAGTTGATAGTCATTTGGATTGATTCCACATTTTTGCAATTGCAAATTGTGCTGCTATAAACATGGGTGTGCAGGCATCTTTTTAGTGTAATGATTTCTTTTCCTCTGGGTAAATAACCAGTAGTGGGATTTCTGGATCATATGGTATTCTACTTTTAGTTCTTTAAGGAATCTCTACACTGTTTTTCATAGTGGTTGTACCAGTTTAAATTTCCACCAGCAGTGTAGAAGTATTCCCTGTTCACTGCATCCATGCAAACATCTATTATTTTCTGATTTTTTTTGATTACAGTCATTCTTGCAGGAGTAAGATGTTATCACATTATGGTTTTGATTTGCATTTCCCTGAATATGAGTGATGTTGAGTATTTTTTTCATATGTTGGTTGGCCATTTGTGTAACTTCTTTTGAGAATTGTCTGTTCATGTCCTTACCCCACTTTTTGATGGGATTGTTTGTTTTTTTTTCTTGCTAATTTGTTTAATAGATTCTGGATGTTAGTCGTTTCACCAATGTACAGATCGTGAAGATTTTCTCACACTCTGTGGGTTGTCTCTTTACTCTGCTGACTGTTCCTTTTGCCATGCAAAAGTTCTTTGGTTTAATGAAGTTCCAGCTATTTTCTTTGTTTTTATTACATTTGCTTTTGGGTTCTTGGTCATTAAATCCTTGCCTAAGCCAATGCCTAGAAGGGTTTTTCTGTGGTTATCTTCTAGAATTTTTATAATTTCATGTCTTAGTTTTAAGCCCTTGATCCATCTTGAGTTGATTTTTGTATAAGGTGAGAGATGAAGATCCAATTTTATTCTCCCACATGTGACTTGCCAATTATCCCAACACCATTTGTTGCATAGGGTGTCCTTTCCCACACTATATATATATATATATATATATATTTGCTTTGTCAAAGATTAGTTGGTTGTAAGTATGTGGCTTTATTTCTGGATTCTCTATTCTGTTCCACTGGTATATGTGCCTATTGTTATACCAGTGCCATGCTGTTTTGGTGACTATGGCCCTATAGTAGAGTCTGAAATTAGGTAATGTGATGCCTCCAGATTTTTTCTTTTTGCTTAGTCTTGTTTTGGCTGTGCAGACTCTTTTATAATTCCTTATGAATTTTAGGATTTTTTTTTCTAGTTCTGTGAAGAACGATGGTGGGAATTGTTTGATGAGGAATTGCATTGAATTTGTAGATTGGTTTTGGCAGTATGGTCATTTTCACAATATTGATTCTACCCATCCATGAGCATGGGGTGTGTTTCCATTTGCTTGTATCATCTACGATTTCTTTCAGCAATGTTTTGTAGTTTCCTTGTATAGGTCTTTCACCTCCTTGGTTAGGTATATTTCTAAGTTGTTGGGTTATTTATTTATTTATTTTTGCACCTTTTGTAGAGGGGTTGAGTTCTTGATTTGATTCTCATCTTGGTTGCTGTTGGTATGTAGGTGAGTTACTTCCTTGTGTACATTAATTTTGTATCCTGAAACTTTGCTGAATTCATTTATCAATTCTCAGAGCTTTTTGAAGGAATTTTTAGGGTTTTCTAGGTATACAAACATATCATCAGCAAACAACAACAGTTTGACTTGTGTAGTCAATATATGTGATATACCACATCAACAGAATTAAAAACAAAAATCACATGATCATCTCAATAGATGTGGAAAAAGCATTCCACAAAATCCAACATCACTTTATGCTTAAAACTCTTAGCAAAATCGGCATACAAGGGACATATCACAACGTATAAAGCCATCTATGACAAACCCACAATCAACATAATACTGAACGGGGAAAAGTTGACAGCATTCCCTCTGAGAACTGGAACAAGACAAGGATGTCCACTCTCACCACTTCTCTTCAACACAGTACTGTAAGTCCTAGCCAGAGCAATCAGACAAGAGAAAGAAATAAAGAGCATCCAAATCGGTAAAGAGGAAGTCAAACTGTCACTATTTCTGCTATTTTAAAAAGTATATTTATAAAACTTCTATTTATATCATTCATTTTCCTGCAGTTGATATATTTTGTTCATGGTATCCTATTTCTTTTACATTTATTTTACTCTTTCAGTATCTAATCTTTTTTATCTCTGGCTCCATTTTTCCTGGAAGTAATGTTTCAGGGATGACCAAGGTGTCTGTATTGTCTAGATGTCCTTTAAAACAAACTGAGAAAAAAATTTCAAGCCTTCTATCACTGTGACCACTTCATTGGCCACTTCATGACCACATCATTCCAGCAGGTGATTCAAGTCAGGAATTTATACTTCTGGAAATAGGTAACTTCAGGAAGAGGCAGTTTCCTCAGTTTATAACCTACCAGCCACTGGGGAAGTGGTGAGTGTTGAAGACGCAGGAAGTAGAGAAGTGAACCCTGGAAACCAGTTGTTCTGCCCACACTAATTTTATTAAATCCTCAGTAACTTTGTTTTTGTTGCATAATATAACCTCACTGGCACTGACAGGCCATTCCACTTTCCCTCCAGCAATAGGGGGAGAGGTAATGGAGGATTTTTAAACTTTCTCTCCCTCCTTTACTTCCTCTAAACTCTCCAGCACTGGTTGGTCCCAGACTGTAGTTCCCAACAGAATCATACAAAGGCACATGGCAGTTTACCCCAGCTTTTAGGTTCCCCAAATATTTTTCATACCTTTTCAGTAAGTTTCTTTGATCCATAATTCTCTCTTGCCTTTACAATTTCTAGAGTTTTGATTAGGACAGGAAAAATCCTCTAGTTTTTTACTTTATCATCTTAAGAAACAAGGAAGTTGAACTGTGTTCTGAAAACTATGAGCTCTAAAAGATTTTAAATAGCAGACTGATGAGCTCAGGTTTCTTGTAGGTGTTAGAGACAGGAAGGAGTATGGAAACATAAAACAAGGAAACCAAACAGGCTATGCCTGTTTGGTGAGAAGTAAACATGCCAGAAATAAAAAGAATTGGGACCAGGCACAGTGGCTTACACCTGTAATCCTAACACTCTGGGAGGCCAAAGCAGGAGAATTGTTTGATCCCAGGGGTTGGAGAACAGGGTGGGCAACACAGCAATACCCTGTCTTTACCAAAAGAGAAAACAACAACAACAAAAAGCCAGGCATGGTGGCACACACCTGTAGTCCCAGCTACTCAGGAGACAGAAGTGGGAGGATCACTTAGCTCAGGAGGTAGAGGCTACACTGAGATGTGATTGCACCACTGCACTCCAGCCTGCATGACAGAGCCTGACCCTGTCTGAAAAAAAAAGAAGTGGTAGAATTTTAATAGATTTATCAGAGAGAATAACGGTAACTCTTTTAGATTGAAGAAGAGGCTAGAGGCCAGAATTATCTAACATTTATGTCTCGGTAAAGAGGTTAGAAAAGTTTTGGTAAAATTTCCCCAAATTAAAAAAGGAAAAGGAGATAAAATTGTCCAGCAGCTGGGAAACAAAATAAGTAATGAGTTTGGGTTTTTTAGGATTACTTTTTACCAGTAGTGTTTAGATATTTATCAGAAATCTAAGTATCATGTTTGTTAGTACAGTGAGCAAGTGTAGGAAACAGATTAGCAGATTGTTGTTGAATCCAAGGTCTTTTAGAATGTCTCAGGAGTACAGAATTTAATATAAATTGCACATAGTGGAGGGATAGAGAACGGACTCCCAAACTTTCTTGGACATCAGAATCCCTTGCATGTTGAAAAAACAAAGCAAAACAAAACAAAACAAATGAACAAAACCAGAAAAAGGAAGGAACTAACAAATGAACAAATGAAAAAGAAAGAAGGAAAACATACAGGATTTGTCACTCAAGATTCCGATTCAGTGGTGCATCTGATTGTCTGAGCACCTGACTCAAAGGTGACAGTGCTGTGCAATTAGGTTTTGAGACTCTTGGGGTAGAGAACTTAAAAAAGTATATGCTGATTTTAGGATTTACTCCTACCTAGTGTGCAGAGCTGAGCACCCAGAATATAATATTCCTTTGGTAGATTCTATGCAATGAAAGACAAGTAGAGGTTGAGAAAAATGGCATTTCCACAAGCTGAAATATGGTGTTTATGGAACTGAGTGCCTCCTGTCTGATATTTAAGATTTTGTTAATTAGTTTGTTTCATTTACTTGTGTTGTTTGGTAATTGTTATTTGGGGACAGTAATTATAGGTATTAACGTTGTGTGTCTGAGTCAGAGAAAAGACAATTAGGAGTTAGAGTGGAAGTGTTTCCCTGTTCTTAGATGGTCTTATTTACAGGAAGTGAAACTTGGTAAATATTTAAAAATACAGCTTAAGTATCCTCTAAATTTCAGCACTTTGTGTATTCTGCTATTGTATTTTTCTCTAATCTTAGGTTTTGAAATTGTGAGATGCTTGTCTTTTTCTAATTTGATTTATTATTTTAGACAAAAATTAGTAGAAGCTACCACTGGACTGGTCAACATGTGTGCTATATGAGTCCCTCATCATTATACTAACTTTAAAAATCTTTAGTTGTTTCGTGTCTCTTTACCCAGTTTCATTTTAATAAATCATTCTAGTTCCCTTGGCTTTTAAAATATGACTCAACAGAGTAAGCAGAATTTCTAATTTCCTCTGGAATGCAAGTTATGCATCTGGCTTGTTTTCATTTATTTCAATATGAGCCAAGTACTTCGTTATCTTCTGTTTGTCAATAACTAATTCAACAAGGTCTTCTTTACATCCAAGTTATCCACTGTTTTTGCATTTTTCATGTTAATGACAGATTTTTTAAATGAGTTGAGGATTTAAGCCATTTTTTTGAGTCATTAATTTTACACATCTTGTGATTTATTAACTACTCTGTATTCCTTGGTAATAACACTGATTCTAAGACTTAGAAATAAAAACCTATCTTGCTGGTTTGGGGGCTGTAAACTTAACTAATATATTTAACTTTGATTCCATTTTACATAAGAGTATTATAATTCATGTTTTTAATGATATTCAAGCTTTGGGAAACTTGTGGGTTTTTTTTTTTAAATACACATTTTTAATTTAAATCAACATTTCAGTTAAGAACAGTTGAAGTATGTTTTATTTTAAATCACATAAACATCTTTAATATTGAAAGATATTTTATCTTCTTCCTAAATTCTTGATTTAAATATTATTTCCAATGTAATATACTAGTGTAGAGGGGTTTTCAACTTTTAAAATGTAGTAGTACGTCACATTGATTATGTTACCATGTTAAACATTTTATATGCATAGTCACATTTCATTTTTACAACCACCCAAGGATGTTGTTATCCATTTTTCCACATGCAGAAACCAAAAAAAGATTGTATAATACTTAACATAGATATGAAAAATCCTTTGTTTAAATAAAAGATAACCAAGAAATAACATATATAAAACACATTTTTAAAAACTGCTTTTTATAAGCACAGAATGTGTACTGGAAGGATATTCACTGAACCCTTAAGGACAAGGTTTAAAAACCTCCTGCATTATATCATTCCTCAAAAATAAGAATTGAAAATTATCTGATATTTTGATTAACTATATTTAGTAATATTTTTCTAAGATAAAACTTTGCCACATACTTACTGATTTTAAAACTTAAAAGACTTGCTATAATTTCCAGTGTCCTAATTAACCTTTATAAATATTTCTGATGATATGTGTAGGAGAACATCTGAAACAGAAAAAAGTGGCAAGCCAATACTTTGAGGGAAAAATGCTGTTTACAAAATTGCATATGCTAAGTATCTTTAAATCATTTCTACAAAATTGTCACTTCTTAAGTCTTTGAAGAGTAAAGCCATTTGTCAGTTTTAAGGAATTTAATGGGCAGACTGGAACAGGTAGGAAGAAAAACATTCCCAGAAAATTCCAAAACACATAAAACCTTTCTTTCCACCCCCTGATGATTAGATAATTTTAGCCTATGAAACAGACAGATAAACAGGAGGAAAAAAAAAGAACAAACATTTATTATGTGCAAGTACAAGGGAGTCCCACAAAATACAAAACTCAAAGCAGGGCCAAAACATGAAAGCTTACTTATTGTCTTCATAGGAGAAAGGGGAGTGGAGAATGTAGGCAATTTTAGAGGAAGAGTAAATTATTTTTAAAGGAGATGAGCGAGGCAAAAACAAACAAATAGACAAACCAAAAAAAAAAAAAAAAAAAAAAAAACAGGAAACAAAAACAACAACAAAAAAAACAAACCTTGGTTCTTAAAGGAGTTTGCTTTAGAGGAATGTCAGAATTCTTTTATGCCCTGCTTCCTGCTTCAGGGGAGAACAGCAGAAGCTCAGAGTGCTCTTCCTGCTTCTGCTGTTTTCTTAAATGCTAAATTGCCATATTTTGGGGTAGCATGTCCTGAACCCCATTTAATTCTTTATTTTATTTTGTTGTGATCAGGTAATTTTTCCAGATTTTAATCTTTGTAAATTTTTGCATATTATTTTATGGTTGAGAATATGATTTATCTTAGTGAACTTTCTATATGTGTGTGTTGGAGGGGTTGCATGGTAAAACTTATCTCTAAGTGCAGTAAATTTCTTTCTTTTCTTTCTTTCTTTCTTTCTTTCTTTCTTTCTTTCTTTCTTTCTTTCTTTCTTTCTTTCTTTCTTTCTTTCTTTCTTTCTTTCTTTCTTTCTTTCTTTCTTTCTTTCTTTCTTTCTTTTTTGAGACAAATTGTTGCTGTGTCACTCAGGCTGGAGTGCAGTGGCCTGATGTAGGCTCACTGCAACCTCCATCTCGCGAGTTCAAGAGATTCTCCTGCCTCAGTCCCCCAAGTAGCTGGGATTACAGGCGCCCACCACCACGTCTGGCTAAATTATTATTATTATTATTATTTTTTTTTTTTTTTTTTTTTTTTTTTTTTGAGGCGGAGTCTCGCTCTGTCGCCCAGGCTGGAGTGCAGTGGCTCGATCTCGGCTCACTGCAAGCTCCGCCTCCCGGGTTCACGCCATTCTCCTAATTTTTGTATTTTTAGTAGAGACGGAGTTTCACCATGTTGATCAGCTGGTCTCAAACTCCTGACTTTATATCTATCTGCCTCGGCCTCCCAAAGTGCAGGGATTACAGGCGTGAGCCACCACGCCTGGCTGTACAAATCTTTTTGAAAGTCCTCACATTAATTTTTTGAGTCCCAAAATTTGATGCAAAATATATCGTTCAGAAAATGTGTTAAAATGAAGATTTCATGTCTTAAACTCCCAGAGGAGGGGTAGGACTGAATGCATCTAGGCATCCTCACTTTTCACATGCACATAAAGCTATACAGATATTCTGGGAACAGATTCTGTATTTTATTGAGATGCTGCATGTGCCCTTCGGAGACTAAGTAAGAATGTCTGTGAACAATCTTCTTCACACAAATAAGCAAATAAAACAAAATAGTATACTAGGAATAAACTATTATCTTTTTATTAATTTATTTATTAAATGCATCAGCAATTATTTGGGTTATGTCAATGAACAAAACAGATTAAGATCTATGCCCTCACAAGACTGATATTCTAATGTGCATGGTGGACAATAAACTGCAAACATAAAAATAAATACATTATATGATATGTTAGGAGATGAAAAGTCGTCTCTAAGAAAATGAAAATAGAACAGAGGAAATACATGATATGTAAGAGGTAAAGGGACAGAAAAGTTGCAGGCTTTAAGAGATTGTTGAGATAGGTTTAATTAAAAGGTGTTATGTGACAAAAGATTTGTGAGAAAGTGAGGCGTTATCCATATAGATTTTCAAGGGTGAACACTCCAGGCAAAGGAAACCAAGTGCTAAGACTCTTAGATGAAATCCAGTCTTGTGTATCATAGGAATGAGCAAAGAGGCTCTGGGGGCTGGAGTGCAGAGAATAAAGGGGAAAGGAGTAGAAAATGAGGTCAAGGATGTAACCCGAGGACAATTAACGATATTTTGCTTTGAGTGAATGGTTAAACATTGCAGGATTTTGAGAAGACCAGTAACAGAATCTAAATTAACTTTTTATTTTTATTTATTTATTTATTTATTTTTTGTTTTGAGACGGAGTCTCGCTCTGTCGCCCAGGCTGGAGGGCAGTGGCGTGATCTCGGCTCACTGCAAGCTCCGCCTCCTGGGTTTACGCCATTCTCCTGCCTCAGCCTCCTGAGTAGCTGGGACTACAGGCGCCCGCCACCGCGCCCGGCTAATTTTTTGTATTTTTAGTAGAGACGGGGTTTCACCGTGGTCTCGATCTCCTGACCTTGTGATCCGCCCGCCTCGGCCTCCCAAAGTGCTGGGATTACAGGCGTGAGCCACCGCGCCCGGCAAAATTAACTTTTTAAAAATCTATCTTATGAGTCTGTTTAATATACAACATAGGCAGCATACAGGCAGGGTAAGTAGAGTTTTCATTTAGAAGGCCATTGAAGTATTATAGATGAGAAATACATAACAGTGGCTTAGACTAGTTTGTAAATAAAGGCTTACAAACTCTGCATTGCACTTAGCAGAGATAAACCTTGGAAGGGATGAGAAGTGGTCAGAATGTGATTTCCTTACAATGTGAATATGAATTGCTTTACATCAGTTGTTGTTTATAAAGAGACTACAACTCTTTAATATATCTAAGACTGGTATTATTTTCTCAGACGATTAATAATGTAGTTGAAGCATGAAGTTTAAATGATTTGTCTGTGAGCAATTGGCAGAGATAAATCTTGAACCTATCTGACAGTCTTTCAAAGTTTATAGGTCTACATTCATCTATCAGGTATCCATGTATATTTTAGATTTTAAAGCATTCAAAGTGTTTTGAAATCTCAAAACAAAATTAAATTTGATGTTATATTTAACTCTAAATCATATACGCTTGTGGGAAAGAGAGGAGACAAAACAATGAAAAATCTGATTATGGATATATTTGGTGATATATTACAAAGTTTGTACAACTCAAAATACCATTACATTTTTATTCTTTAGAATCAACAAGTAATCTGTAAAAGACAACTCACTCACGGAGGTCCTGGAGATTCAACATATTTGGAATAGTAACAGTGAAAATTGCAAAGCAGATTTCTCCGTCCTGGTTTAGCAATGTAGGCAACTGTAAAAATCACCTAATCTCTTTTTTTAGACAGGAAGTTTGGCAGGAGCTTTCCTTACTGACAACAAATTTGTCTCCTGGCAGTAGTGATTTGTAGCAGCTGCTGCAAATCAGTAATAATTTGGGATCCTTCCATTTCACAGGTGTGGAAAGCCTAGTATTTAAGAAGTTTACAAGCTCCGCACTGCACTTAACAATAATGGACAACTCGTGCAACTTTTTTTATTTGTAAGATTTATTGTTATTTCAGAATCTCGAAATTTCTTATTTTTCAGGGTCAAAATGACTGGTCACATAAAACTGCCTGATGATTCTAGCAACTCCTTTTTTTTTTTACTCAACATAGAGGAAAAGTGAGAAATGAGACAGTGTTTTCTTTATTAAGCTTTTGCACATCTTTAAGAACACTTGGGAAGTTAAAGAGGACTGTTCCTCTTCACAGTTAATATCCTGCATGTGTCACTTTTGTTGTGTTTCTATATTCCTTGCCACTAGATCTCTGTAAAGGCCAGAGGCAATGAACTTTTTTTTTTTTTTTGTCTTTTACACACTAGTATTTTTACATACATGACAATATGCAAGCCAAAACAAATAGTTAGGTGTGATATATTATTGCTGTCGCTGATAGACTTACTATTAGATCTTACTCATTTGCACTAAGCCTATCAGTCTATCACTTACTCTACTGAGTTCTAGAGTCTTTTCATAATTACACATAATATTATCCTTTTAATCAGTAGGCAAATTATCAAGGTCATGGCATTTATCTCCACAAATTTATGTCTGAGGCAATTACATGTCTCTGTGTCCCAATGAAATTCTCACTATAGGCGATTATAACCCTTCGTCAGCAAAGCAATCTGGAAGTTCACCTATTTAAGAATAATTTGGTTCATCTTTTCTCCTGAAAAGCTCAGAGTAGGCTGGGCGTGGTGGCTCATGCCTGTAATCCCAACGCTTTGGGTAGGCCGAGGCGGGCGGATCAGAAGGTCAGGAGATCGAATCCGCCCTGGTTAACATGGTGAAATCCTGTCTCTACTAAAAGTACAAAAAAGTAGCCAGATGTGGTGGTGGGAGCTTGTAGTCCCAGCTACTCGGGAGGCTGAGGCAGGAGAATGGCGTGAACCTGGGAGGCAGAGATTGCAGTGAGCCGAGATTGTGCCACTACACTCCAGCCTGGGCGACAGAGTGAGACTCTATCTAGGAAAAAAATAAAATAAAATAAAAAAAGCTCAGAGTAATAACATTTTTCAATATAGCATAGACAACAACAAAAAAGTGATTAAATTATTTGATTTGCCTCTTTATTATGCTTATTTCTTTTCAGCAACCAGCACTAGATACTAATTTGTTACAAGGTAATACACTAGGTTGCTACATCAATTGAAGGACAATTATTCTTGGGCTTATTTTATCCAGTTCTTGAATTGCAAAAGTGATGATGTAAAATCTAACATTTATCAAGTGTTCACTATAGTTTAGGTACTTTATCAGTATTATTTTATTAAGTGAATAACTACCTTGTGTGTTCCAAAGCCAGGGTTTGAATTCAGGCAATTTGAGTACAAAGATTTTTGTGGCTATACATTCTATTTTTCTGTGTTAAGGCTTATTGCTTTGAATATATATGCACATTGCATTCTGTGGCATATTATGCCACGATTACAAAAACATATGTATATCATAGAGGAGGGAGGGCATTATACTAATAACAGCACTGAAATAAAATCTTTAAATATTATTGATAGATAGCATAACATGTGTACATATGTGTATATGCGTGGATCTACACATGTATATAATACTATCCTTTATCTAAAAATAATAATAAACCTAACCAAAATGGTAATTTTCATACTAATATGTGGAGAACATTGTTAGAAAAATAAAATAAAACAAATCAAAACAAAACGGGATCTCTGAGGAGGATCTGATAGTAATGTATGTATTTACTAGACCTAGATGGTTCAAACTTTTGCCTGGAATAATGCAGCCAGTGATAGCTACTCAAATAGAATGAAATTAGCTACTTGGCCACATACAGATGCCAGTTGATATTTGTAAACATTTGTTTAAATTGCTGCAGTGCTGCCATGAATTTTTCTCCCATATGGTGTTTATTTCATGTCCCCTTATGGTTATTCACTCTGCCATCAATAATTCTCTCACGTTGTGATTCCACAGTGTTCCTTTGTTGTGATTGGCAAAGCCACATAATAGCTATAATGTCTGGAAGGTCCATTCTAGCAGATTTCGTAGTCAAGCATGATATTGACTGAAAAACTTCTTTTCAGTTTTAATGTAATTACTAATATTAAACATATTGCCATAAAATGTATTTTAAAAGTTATTTTTACGTACACATCTAACAGCAATATATGAAAATTATTTATGAGAAATGCTTGCTTTTAAGTTGTTTTCTATTTTAAATTATAAAATCAGACAAACCCACCTACTATCTTTTAATAACTGAAGCCTGCTTTGAAAGTTATTTTTACATTTTAGCATTCTCCTTAGTTAAATTTAATTATTTAGTAATGTTGGCTTCCTTATTTAAAAATATTTTATTCAAAGTCTTTATTAGGACCATTAAAGTTATATCTTTAAGAAAATAAATCCCAATTCAAATCAGAAGAGTAAAGATTTAATACTAATTCCCAAACTAAATTGATTGGGGGACCTTAGGCAAGTCCACTAACCTCTTTTAGTTTTAGTTCCTTCAAGTTTGGAACCGTGAGAAATGTCAAATGAGATCAAATGTACTGGAAAGAAGGTTGCACAACATGTCATCAAACTTTAAAACATTAGCAAAGGTAAGAGAATATTACTATCATCAATTCCATACTGCATATATTAGGTTGGTGCAAAACTAATTGTGGTTTACCATCACTTATAATGGAAAAAGCCACACTTACTTTTGCACCAACCTAATACCTCATTATGGTGATTTTATTTACTTAATCTGCTGTTGAAAGCACTTTCCTTTTATATCTATACTAATGAGACACAAGTTTCTAAAGCTTACTTTAAAAACCTATTAATCTGAAATGGATCTGTAAAATTATTAGTAGTATAATATTTTATTTAGACCAGAATTAATATTTGACCACAGTAAAGAGATACACAGTTCTGGGCAAATTGCTTAAGCTTCATAACTTCATTTTGCTTACCTGTAAAATGACAAGTATTATATCAACTGAAAAGTACTGCCATCCAAATTAACTGAAATAATGCCTGTAGAATTTATTACATTGTCTGGTATATGGTAAATAAGTTTTGTGACTAAGTTTTGATTAGAGTAAATATAGCCCTGATTGTTTCCATATCTCAAATATTTATACATCACAAAGACTCTGAGAGATCCTTGTGTTAATATATTCCCCAAAACTTATCATGCTTAGGTTTCAATGAGCTGCTTTGACCAGTGGGTTTTAAGTTGGCATTACATTTAGATATGGTTTGCTATTATTTCTTCAAACTTTTTCTGTTTCTCTTTCCCCATTGATGACTTTAATCACATGTATAGTAAGCCCCATTAAGTTGGTCTACAGATCTTTTCGTTTTTTTCATTCTCCATTTTTTTTTTTTTCTCTTTCTCTTTATTTTATTTTGGATAGTTCTATTGCTATGACTTTAGGTTCACTATTTTTTTTTCTTTTCCCATATCTAATTTTCACTTAATCTCATTTTGTATTTTTTTTCAAATGTTCCAGTTTTCATCTTTAGAATATAATTGAGTACTTTATATACTTTTTTGCCTCTTTAGTTTGAACATCTGGAATACAATTAGAAACTTTTAATATCCTTGTCTGTTCATTCTAATAGTATTAGAGCTGGGTTTGTTTTGATTGAATTGATTGATTAATTACTCTCCTCATTATGCTTTCATGGATGTACTTAGTATGTCTAATAATATTTGGTTGGATGCCAGACATTGTGATTTTTATCTTATTGGGTGCTAGATATGTTTATATTCATAAATCTTTATTGTGGGGTACGGTTATTTGGAAAAACTATAATTTATTCAGGTCTTGCTTTTACATTTTGTTAGGGAGATCCAGAGGCAGAGCTCAAGTTTAGAGCCAATCATTGTGCACTTAGAATTAAGAAACTCCTGACTATTCTTCCAATTTCCCACAAATTATGAGTTTCTTTAATCTGACTGTTAGGGACAGGCACTATCCTGAATCTGTGTGATAACTGGATAATTTTCTCTAATCCTTTCAAATGACAATCCTTCTCCACACTGCTGCCCACCCCCCAACACACACCCCCCCACACACATACTCACACACACACAGTTTCAGGTCATTTACTCATCAGCATGCTCTCCTCCATAATCTCTTCAAAAATCTCTAGCTACCTTGGAGTCCTTGAATTCTCACCTTTATCTACTCAACACAGGGATTCCAATACATACTCTACTGGATACTAGTCCCTGCATGGCCTGGGGAATCTTATATAACTATATGGTGAGGCAATCATAGGGCTTCCTTATTTATTCCCCATGTTTTAGAGATCACTGGACTTTATTGCTCATGTCCACTAAAAAAAGCACTTTTTTTTCATTTTTAAAAAATATTTTGTCTGTTTGCTGTTTGTTTTTTCAGAAGGTAAACTACATTTCATGTTAAACTGTCCAGTAAGGACTGAGAAGTGTCTAAGATTCCATCCTGCTTGAAAAGTAACAAGTTCACCTATGATAGTTTCATAGATACTAGCAGAAAGATATGAAATGTTTGGGTCAGTGATTAAAAAAACATTTATTACAGTAAGAGCAGCATCAAAAATAATATTGCAGCAGCTCTTCCTGAACCCCCGTTACATATTGCAAGTAATTTGATAAGGGTCAGGTGTTGCCTAAACATGCAGTGGATACGTGCTGTAAGAGAGGAATTCCAAATTTAAGAGGACTTTAAAAAGGGACAGCTGGAAAGCCTGCCCATCCTTCCCACTTGAGAGAGACATTGCCTTTATTAACTTGAAATGTAAACAAATCTCTCTGGAGACAGAAGTGACGAATCTCTATTTTTATTGTCTTGATGGATAATGTCTTCATTTTTACAGTCTGGAAATTTAAATAAATTTGCCTCACGGGAGAGTCCAGGTCTCTATCTTTTCAGAATTCTGTGCTTCAACATTTCTGAAATGATAGTCCTGCAGCACATGGCCTATGACTTCCTAGATGTGTAAAAATATGAGAGACATTTATAGATAATTGTTCTATCAACATCTAATTCCTGTTTGTCAAGTTTATTTGGAAGTTAAAAATTCTTTATAGATTCTTAGGAAGGCACAAAGAGAGATTTTAGGGAGGCTTAGAATTGAGTTTTTAAAGTTAAACCAGTAATGTGATGCCCCCTCAGACTATAGTGGGTATCACTAGGCATCTACATGCCCTCAAGGCATTAAAGAAGAGACATTTAGACAGAACACAACATATCTGCCAAAGCATCACTGTTATCTGTTCAATGTGTGTCTACTCAAGTCCCAATATAACAATCCCAAATCAATAATGCATGACTATTTAATGGAGTTGTAAAAGTTAAGGGCCTCATTCAGTCAAGATTAACACAAAAATTAAAAACATGCTAATCTTTAATTTGTGCTCATTTTAAAACCTATCATAGTTGATTCTGATGCACCATTTGAAGTTCATCAGAATCAACTATGATAGCTTTTAAAATTATAAAAACAGCCTTACCCTGGACCAACTGAATAAAAAAAAAAATGGACACAGTATTTTTATAATGAAAAGAAAATGGAAGAGAAACAGTCCAGAGGTGATATTGGTGAATTTAAAAGGGAAAGAAAACCTGAAGTTCTGAGAGTGGTATTTCATGACTGTTAAAAGGTAGTAAACAGTACTTAATATCAATACTATAAGAGGATCTCTGAGATAGTTTTTTTTGTTGTTGTTTGTTTGTTTGTTTTTTCCCCCCATAAAGGTAGAAAGCCACTGGGCAATCACAACATCAATATGTAAATCAAATATAAAATTGTAAGCCCTTCCCAGATGACTGCATGGATTCCCCACCCGCCAGGCCAAGGGAAAACCTGAAAAATTCAATTGCCTGAGTATGATGGAAGGAGAGGTCAGACACACCTTGTTATAACTCCTCAATTTGGAGTTTAGGCACAACTGACCAGCATTAACACTAAAATGGAGACCATAAGACTGTCAAAACAGACTATTTGTGGCAATAAGTTACCACATTTCAATTGGTCTCTGGTATAATATTACCTGCTCTCTGAGAGTTGCCAACCTATGAGACTTCATCTACATAACAAGACTCTTGACTTCCACAACCTCCTTATCTTATCCCAAACATTTATTTCTACTAACTTCTTAAGTCTTTAGACAAAGCTTAATGCTTACTGTCAGTCACCAATCTGAAAATGTCTGAATTCACATATAAACTGTAAACCTCTCCCTTCAAGTAATCCTGCTTCTTTAGGCTGAAAAAATGTATACCTCCCATAAACTCATAATTTATGGGAAACTGATAGAATAGTCAGGAGTTTCTTAATTCTAAGAAGGCAGTAAGTGTCTCTAAACTTGAGCTCCACCTAGAGTAAGTCTTTGCTTGTAACTCCTGTTCACCTAAAAAGTATAAAACTAAACTGTAACCTAACCATCTTGGGCACACTTTATCAGGGCCTCTTCAGACTGGTCACACATTGGCTTGGAATAAACCTTTTAAAATATTTTATAGAGTTTGGTTTTATTTTTTGTCAACAAATATCAGCATGTACAGTAGCCAGACTCCAGGTTAACTCTGCAGAGACTATAAGATTCTAATCTGGCAATGAAGGATGCAGAAATCATTGTGGCCTGTGGTAATGAGAATGTGTCTAACTCTCATGCTAGCACAAGCAGGAAAAATTTTAGATTCAGCCTCCATTTGGTCATAAGTGCAAAACGATTTCTGGTAATTAACCCTTTTTCCATTTGTCCTGCAAATACTCACAAGTGGCACTTGCAGCGGCAGCATTTACACTGAGACAACTTTGCCACAAAATATCTAACTTTCATTATTTTCACATTCCTCTAGTATATCGACTTTGGGAACAAAAGATATCATTCTGTTTATAGCATTCTGTTTCTCATAGTGTTATTTCAATTTACAAAATACAGTAATACTTGATCATTGAAAATGTCAAATCCTAGAAAATGTAGCATTTCTATGTGTGATATTAACATCATTCTCAAACAGCTGTTGGCTGAAGTTTCATTTGATGAATTTGATTTTTCTGAAATAGACAATTCTGGTGATTCAGATGATTCTGATGTTAGTTTTGTTTAGAAATAACTCCAAGAATGGTTTTTATATTTCATTTTCACATTGAAAGTTAGTCAGATTTGCTTCAACCTCAGAGTGTGCTAGTGTAAAATTAAGTGAGCACTGAAAGCAAGCTGCACTTTTTGTTTTCTAAATGGAAAAGGGGTTAAGAAGTATTTATCCTTTGTAACTAAAAAAAAAAAAAAAAAAAAAAAAAAACTGTTATGAATCAGCTCTTTATAACCCTAAATTTTCTGACAAAACAGCTTCAGTTTTAATACCAATTAATTGATAGTCATGGGGCATATCGTCAGATCACTGATATGAATACAATGTCTGAAGACTGACAGAATGAAACTACAAAAGATTTAGGAGTGCCTTCAAAGTACATAAAAAAGGGAACATTTTTGGAAAAATGCAGGGAGCAATAGAATAAGATTTGGCTTTATGACAGTGGCAGAAATGAATCTTTCTTCAAGAAAGACTTGAGGCCCCCAGGTACAGCAACCCTTAGAATAAAGATAATTACATTTTTTTAAAGCTTGGGGTTAACTGAAACAGAAGAATTAGATATATTAGAAACCCAAGATAATAAGACTTTATCTCAATGTTTGAGGTATCAATTTTGGTAAATTGATAAGGGCTCAAAGGCAAAAGATACATAGAAAAGTGTCATCATTTCATTTATGTATGTATGTACGTATGATTTTTTTTCCTCAAGAATATATAGCTTTTGGGTTTTCGTTTTTGTTTTTGTTTTTTTGAGACAGAGTTTCACTTTTGTTTCCCAGGCTGTGGTGCAATGGTGCAGTCTCGACTCACTGCAACCTCTGCCTCCAGAGTTCAAGTGATTCTTCTGCCTCAGTCTCCCAAGTAGATGGGATTACAGGGGCCCACCACCACACCTGGCTAATTTTTGTATTTTTACTATAGATGTGTGTTGTGGGAAGTCAGGGACCCTAAATAGAGGGACCAACTGAAGCCACAGCAGAAGAACATAAATTGTGAAGATTTCATGGATTTTATTAGTTCCCTAAATTAATACTTTTATAATTTCTTACACCTGTACACCTGTTTTTACTGCAGTCTCTGAACATAAGTTGTGAAGATTTCATGGACATTTATTACTTCCCCAATCAATACTCATAATTTCCTATGTCTGTCTTTAATCTTTTAATCCCATCATCTTCGTAAGATGAGGATGTATGTTACCTTAGGACCCTATGATGATTGTGGTATCTGTACAAATTGTTTGTAAAACATGTGTGTTTGAACGATATGAAATCTGGGCATCCTAAAAAAGAACAGTATAACAGCAATTTTCAGGGAACAAGGGAGATAACCATAAGGTCTGACTGCCTGCAGGGCTGGGCAGAACAGAGTCATATTTCTCTTCTTGCAGAAAGCAAATAGGAGAAATATCACTGAATTCTTTTCCCAGTAAGGAATAACCCTGGGAAAGGAATGCATTCCCAGGGGGAGGTCTATAAATAGCCACTCTGGGAGTATCTGTTTTATGCAGTTGAAGATAAGGGATGAAATACACTCCACTCTCCTGCAGCGCCCTCAGCCTTGCTGGGATTAGGAAATTCCAGCTAGCAAATTCTAGTCAGACCAGTTCTCTGCTCTCAGACTCTGTGTCCTGTTAAACTGTTTATTAATGACAATGCATGCCCAATGGGACATGGAACCTCATCAGTAATTCTAATTTCACCCTGGCCCTGTGATCTTGCTCTGCCTCTCTTCCCTTGTGATCTTTTATTGCCCTTTGGAGCACGTGATCTTTGTGACTTACTCCCGATTCATACCCCACTGCCCTTTTGAAATCCCTAATAAAAACTTGCTGGTTTTGCAGCTCAAGGGGCATCACAGAATCTGCCAACATGTGATGTCACCCCCGGAGGCCCAGCTGTAAAATTTATCTCTTTGTACTCTTTCTCTTTATTTCTCAGACTGGCAGACACTTAGGGAAAATAGAAAAGAACCTATGTTAAAATATTGCGGGCTGGTTCCCCGACAGATGGAGTTTCACCATGTTGGTCAGTCTGGTCTCAAACTCCTGACCTCAGGTGATCGGCTCACCTTGGCCTCCCAACGTGCTGGGATTACAGATATGAGCCACCACACCTGGCCTACAGGAATACGTAGCTTTTGTATGTTAGAATTCACTAGAACACAGACTCACTGATTCTAAATTTAATGATATTTTTCCAACGTACAATACAGCCTTAAAAAAAATGCTATAAAGAAAAAATTGTACTTCTAATATTATATAGAGAAGCTTGCCATTCTAAACTTAAATCTTAACTATCTAGAAACTGTGTTTTCCATATTATTGGAATTATATAATTAATGCATCACACAACTATTCTTTTATAATCCTGTTACGCACCAACATTCTGCTTCATGTTTTCTCTTAATAACTTATAGGTAAATACTACTTTATTTCTAGGTAAGATTGTGAGATGAACCAAAGTAAAACAACGTATTTATTTCAGTTTCATCCTACATTTTTAGGTGAAATTAAAATACTGAATATCACACCTATTAGTATCTTAAGTATTGTATACTTAAGATCTTTCAGGGCATCTGCCTTCTGATAAATTGCACAGGTCTTACTTAGGATGATTGTCAGGGCACCATTTCAATGCAATGAATCTTACTGACTCCAACATTGATTAATTGCTTGCCTAATTGTGAAAACTGAATTAAATAAATTAGGAGCAAGAAAAATCAATTTGTCAGCCCTGCAGCCCAATTAAGTTATAGAGTTGACAAATACAGGTTCCAAGTTTAGAAAAAAAAAATCTCCAAATGTCTCTTGGTAAGCTCCAACTTTTCTTTAATTAGAAAGCAAGTTAAATTTCCTTCAGAATGCAGGAGTTACTTTTTTTTTTTTTTTTTTTTTTAAGCAACTTCTTTCTTTTTAGCATCAAAATCAATCTCTCAAGTAGTTTCTCAGATTTAATCTTTTTCAACTTTTCTTCCATTCCTATTCAATTTTATAATGCCCCCATTTTTGCCCTTATTCTAGTCTTTAACATTTCAAATCATTATGCACACTCTGGCTAATTAGCCTACTGCATGCTACAGTGGCTTTCCATTACCTTACTCTGTAAGGTCTATAGCAAATCAGTTTCCCAACAAGAGTTTAAGGTCATCCATGATCAAATACCAGATTTTTCTCAATGCTGCTCTATATACAACCAATGCCATTGTTCAACCATCATAAATGATATTCTCCCAAACATCTCATTCACTTCTCTCCACCTTATTCAATCTTCAGGGATGATCAAAATGACAATACAAGAGCTGATTTTTAATTGCATTATACTCCAGATACTGTCCAAGGAATCTGGCATGTAATAATTCACTCAATATTCATAGCAACTTTATGAAAGTAGTACAATTATTATCACTACTTCATTGTCAATAATTGAAGTATGGAGTGGTCAACATGCTATATCTACTAAAAGGTGAAGCCAGGGTTAGAATCCCACCAGCAGGGCTACATTATCACTTATGGACCCTGGGCACTTTGTCTTCATGAACCACTTATTTTATTAATAAAATCATAAAAATAGTTTATATTGCCATAATATAGAGATGAATATATTAATGGTATATATTAAAACATTTTCCTTAATATAAAATTCCATTTTTTCTTTTACTTTTGTAAGACATTTAAACTTTTTCGTAGGTATCTAAAGGTATGATGAGTCTCAGACTCCGCACTTCTGTGCCTCGTGTGTAAGTTTGCCCTGTCCACTAGTTTTATGTCAGTCTGACTGCTTAAACTCTGTGTGCCTTCATTTCCCCTGTTCTAGAGATAAAATGTCTTGCTCCCAACTACTAAATTTTATTACATCCTATATTTATTTTATTTCAATTATAGTCATCTCATTAGGCTTCATGATATGATAATTTGTATATGTAATGCTTTCTTAATAAATTATAGACTCCATAAAGATACACATTATTAATATATCATATTTACTGTTAATGTCAAGGTGCCTAGCAGTGCTTCGTATATATTCAGTTTCATTAAATTTCTGAAAATTTACTGAAAAAATTAATAATTTTTACCAAAGCATTAAATACTGTACCAAATATTTATTAAGTCCTTTCACTAAGTTGAAGTTTTTATAAATATGACTCATTTTCAATTTTGCCTCCATGATTTATTTTTGTAAATATAATTTAAAGGGTTCATACATCATTAAATAGAAGTTTACAGACCTGATATGCCCAGAAATCACTTTGTAATTGTGTTTTTGGGTCATACCTTTTTTCATGTTTTATATTTTCGCTGTTTATAAATCTCTCTCATTTCATTTTCAGAAATTCTTAAAGAGCTAATATTTTATATGAACTTATGGCAAAGGAACTTTGTTTAAAGTTCTAAATTGCCTTGTTTTAGATATGTGGCATAATGTTTATAAATTCTTCAGAATAATATAGCATATATCACATGTCAAGTGTTCCTTCCATATTAAAATAATTTTTTGAATGTCTTTAAAAACATAGATGTCTCTTTACTTTTAAGCATTTCTGGATCATCTACATATTTACTCAAGTCTTATTCCTATTATATGTCTTTGCTAGAGCTGCTGTTCAGTTTCTCCTCAAACATACAGCATTTGATACCCAGCATCAATTATGGCTGGTCCCATCCTTTGTTAGTTTCACTGTCAAACTTACAAAATAATTATGAATAAGTGGTTAAAGGTATTTATTTTCTCAGATGTATTTAGATATTATTAGAAAATAACCTCAAGGCAGAAACCCTGTTCAAATCCTACGAATGTCTTTAGAAGGTTACTGAAAGTTTCTTGTACTTGGAGAAGGAGGTATTAATGGTAGGATTGGTCTACCCAATATTTTTCCACCGTTGCCACCAAAGCTGTCACCTTAATTTTTTTATATCCCCAGCAAACGTTGTTGCCACTGTTGAAAAGAATACTATCTAAAATCAAATTTCCAGCACAATAATCACAATATTACTCAATTGGCAAATTTTTGCTTCAGTGGAGATGTGCCGATTAAAATTTTACTGTACTTTTTTTTTTTTTACATGCATACTCAGCTCATATCTCAACTTCCATAAACCACTCATGAAATACAAGAATTTTCAGACTCAATTAAGTCTTTTTTTCCTTCATTAAGTATGAATACTTTACCTGATTCCTGTTAAGTCTTATGGATATTTTTATCAGGCTTAGGCTTTGTTAGGTGGATTCAGAAAGGCCTTAACTATGACATGAAATATGAGGTCAGGGCATTTCTAGTAATAGCAATTCTTTGAAATTTTATTTAAATATATAAATTCAAAATCTTCTGTCTTAGTAAACACTTACTTTAAGATTTATGATATATTCAAGTCGTAGGTATTGCATGGCTCATGAATTGTTCACTCTTACTTTCTGACATTGATTTTCCCTAGCACAATATTTAATCTATAGAGAAATCTATTTTGCCATCGGTGGATGAGCTCTTATATACTGAAAGAAATGGAGAGCTACTCAATAACACTATTTAGTTATGCATTTAAATATGACAGCAAAACATTTCAACACATGCTCGTTTACACTTGTTCTAATGAGTTGGTTTCTAACGTTGGCTGATCAAATCAATCATGCATAAAACTGCTCTAAATAGTGATTATCAACCCCTACCCCATTCTAAATAATTTAGTCTCTAAAGGTTAGTAAATAATTTAGTCTCAAAGGACATTTGGGGGGAGGGCTATTATTCTTGATTCACTATAAATAATATAAAACTCTTGATTTTTTGTTTCATTAATAGATAATTATTCCACAGGAAAATAGTCATTTGAAAAGTGTGGTAAGTAAAGGAAATAAGAGACTACTAAGACTAAGGAGAAGAAACCAAAACAAAGGATAAGGAGATTTCAAAAATAAACCGCACAGATGGGTCATGGGGCTGTACAGAGAAGCAGCTCCACAGTACTTGAACTTACATCTTATTCTGATTGGAAGTAGTAGGTAAGTGTTTGGGGCAATATGGGAGTTGTAAAATATATCAGAAATTACATTACAGTTGAAGAACTTTTTACCAAAGTTACCTACACATACACACATAAGAGAATACACACACACACACACACACACACACACACACACACACACACACTCACTTATAAAAAAAAGCCAAGATCAAGTCAAAGCCTGAGATTTGAGTTGAAGCTTGTGTTGTTCTAACATGACCTCATTAAGATCAATTAGATAAGGTTTGTCCTTAAGGTATATCCTTTCAATATTCAGTGCTTATCTTAAAATGCAGGATGGTTTTACTTGTTATCTAACTGAATTCACAATTATATAGGATATTAGATTAACTGTCATGTAGTTTGCTCTGGAAAAAAAAAAAAGCAATAATTACATTTGGCTGAAGCATAATTTTTTTGCAGAACAATTCTTTGAAAAATAAATATAGCCATACACAACTACTACAACACAAAATATGTGATTCATAATGTAATAAGATTGGATAGAAAAAGTCACATTAATGTAATACATAATTTAATTATAATATTTTATTCTAAAGCAAAATTTTTCATAGAGAACTTTCATCTATATTTTGAAAAAATAAGCCATTTTAAAATATAGTTTTAGTATTTCATATAGCAGAGAAATTAAAATCTGTGCCAGTGCACAGTAGTTTATAGGTTCTTTATATAAAATATGCATCTAACTTAATCAAGTGCCACATAATGTGCACATTTTATTTATTTACAAGATAAACTCTAATCAACTGTATTTTCAGGACTGGGCAATGTTCAAGGACCTGGACATGCAGAAGTTAAACTATGTTTATTTATTTTTTTCTTTAGACTTGCTGCAATGTCTATAACAAAAAAGCAAGTATACTTTACAGTGATAGTGTAAGGATAAAAATTGTCTCCAGGTGCTGTAGGCTCTCTGGAATGTCACATATTTCAGACTAAACTGGGGATGTAAGAAGTTGGCTAAAAAGTTTACATCTGATTTATATTTTAAGTGATATGTAGAAGATAGCTAGCTGAAACTGGAGTCAACAAATAAATTCAAGTAATAATAGTGTAAGTATGCTTCCCACTCTCTCAATGGTAGTTTAAATACGCTCTATTAAACTCACTTTTCCCCCTTCTCTGCCTGCGTGAAATCTAAGTTAGGGTATGTAAGTTATCCTTTCATTTTCAGATACAAAATATTCTCTCATATCTAGTTCAAAATAATCAAATAATGAGAAAACATCTGATTTTAGAAATATTTAAAAATGAATTCGTCCAGTGTAGTCATGGAAATTAACAGTATTTGAAATGAAAGTTTTCTTCTTGTTCTTGCTCCCTTATTCCTTAAGCTGTATTCTGATGAGAATGAAGTGAGTCTTGATTGGCTGATTAATTTCTCTTCCTCTACCTAAATCTGCCTTTTTCTGAATTATGGTTTTTGAACCCAAAGGGCTCAAAAATAGGAAAGAGAGAGGTAAAAGAGACAGAAAAGTCTTTCTTGTAAGACAGTTTTGTGTTGTTTTATTTTGGCTATAATAAATACTTAAAACAGAGGTTTCCTCACAGCCTTCTTTAACACTTCTCCCTTTTACTACCTTCACCTTGGACATCCAGCATTAACCTTTCCTTCCTGGTCCCTGATACACACGCCATTTTCATCCCTCCTCAGTGTGCTAACACCCCAAGGCAGGTTTCTACCCACCGTCACAACAAAACTTTATCCTATAGGTGTTTTTTCTGTTTCATTTTTTGTCCTCCCTCCTTTCCTCCCTCCTTCCCTCCCTCCCTTCCTCCCTCCTTTCCTTCCTTCCTTCCTTCCTTCCTTCCTTCCTTCCTTCCTTCCTTCCTTCCTTCCTTCCTTCCTCCTTCCCTTCCTTCCTTCTTTCCTTCCTTTTTTTTTTTTTTTTTTTTTTTTTTTACTTCTCTCTCTCTCTGTCTTTCTCTGTGTGTCAGGGGTTGGGGGCAGGGGGTAGTTGGATGTGCGTGTTTCCTCCAATGATGCTGTTAGTTTTTCATCGTTAACTCTTTAATTTTCTTCAGTAAAGATATGAGGTAAAGGGTCACAACAAATGTTTTGGTCTTTCTTTTCTAATCCTGCATTTATTTGCCTTTGAGTACACAATAATTGCCGCTTTTTGCTTTTAGCTTCAGTTAAAATTGAAATGGAACAAATCCAGATTTAATAAGCCGTTACATAAATAATACTTCTCAAACATTTAGCATGTGCTTGATAGTGAGATATACATATATTATCCCATTTAATAGTCTTATACTATGAAGACCATTATTATGGTGAACAAAAGACAGACAAAAAAGAATAAATATTTATGATTTCATTTATGTGAAGTTTAGTGATTGTCTGGGCATGAGGGTAGAGGGTGTCAGATTGACCAAGAAGAACATTTCTGTGATGAAGGAAATGTTATCTGTCACATAGGTAGCAATTAAATAGGTATATATGATTACCAAAACTCATACAAAAGAAAATTTAGTATTTGTGATTTTCTTATGCATAAATCATATCTTGATTTAAAAAATAAAACTGTAGATTCTCTGCTTAATTGGTTCTTAAACCAGATTAAACAGGAGAGAGTAAACAGATGGAGTTAAGGAAGAGTGGCTCACTGAGAGAGGACAACTAAGGAGCCTGCCACATTAAAAAAGCTTCTGGATTTCTGAGTGTAGCAACCTCTCGCACTCTCTGCATTTGGAAATCAGTTAATTAATTGTGATACAGAAAAGAAAGTAATATAAAGTAACCTGTACTACTATTATCTTTGCAATTCCATTTTAGGAAATCCTATAGAAAGAGAATAATACTTTATTTTTCCTGGAGGCCAGAAAAAGAAAGAGTGGATAGATGCATGGTTTAAAGGTGGTTGTATCCATCCATGGCCAGCAATTGAGCCATAATTAACAGGCCAAGAAACACCAGAAATAGGAACAGAATAAATACAATAGGAATTCTATGATCTTCTCACTGGCCAACACCATTATAGTGCACACACACACACACACACACACACACACACCCAAACCTCAGACTTCAATGGATTGCTAATTAAGGGGAATCTCTGGAAAGTACAATATTTTTACCTCTTCCTTAAGTAGGCTTTATTTTTGAATATTGAACATTAAAATTTCACATACTACAATAAACATGACAAATTATTCTTTACTGGAGGATAGAACCTTCAGCATATATTTCTCCTTTTTAAAGAAATCATATGTTTAGAAAACAAAGACTTTTTAAATAATCAATATGCTTTTACAATGGAAACCTATCAAATCAAACACAGGCTCAGTATGTCCTGGGCATTTCTAATATTTAAAAAGTGTTTTGAATAGAAAGAATAGATGGTGGAGCAAGATGGCTGAATAGGAACAGCTCCAGTCTCCAGCTCCCAGAGCAAGCGACACAGAAGACAGGTGATTTCTGCATTTTCAACTGAGGAACGCAGCTCATCACCAGCAACGGATCAAAGCTGGATGGAGAATGACTTTGACGAGATGAGAGAAGAAGGCTTCAGTCCATCAAACTTCTCAGAGCTAAAGGAGGAATTATGAACCAAGCGCAAAGAAACTAAAAATCATGAAAAAAGAGTGGAAGAATTGATAACTAGAATAATTAATGCAGAGAAGGCCATAAACGAACTGACAGAGATGAAAACCATGACACGAGAAATACGTGACAAATGCACAAGCTTCAGTAACCGACTCAATCAACTGGAAGAAAGAGTATCAGCAATAGAGGATCAAATGAATGAAATGAAGTGAGAAGGGAAACCAAAAGAAAAAAGAAGAAAAAGAAATGAACGAAGCCTGCAAGAAATATGGGATTATGTAAAAAGACCAAATCTACGTCTGATTGGGGTGCCTGAAAGTGAGGGGGAAAATGGAACCAAGTTGGAAAACACTCTTCAGGATATCATCCAGGAGAACTTCCCCAACCTAGTAGGGCAGGACAACATTCAAATTCAGGAAATACAGAGAACGCCACAAAGATACTCCTCGAAAGAGCAACTCCAAGACACATAATTGCCAGATTCACCAAAGTTGAAATGAAGGAAAAAATCTTAAGGGCAGCCAGAGAGAAAGGTCGGGTTACCCACAAAGGGAAGCCCATCAGACTAACAGCAGATCTCTCGGCAGAAACTCTCCAAGCCAGAAGAGAGTGGGGGCCAATATTCAACATTCTTAAAGAAAAGAATTTTCAACCCAGAATTTCATATCCAGCCAAACTAAGTTTCATAAGTGAAGGAGAAATAAAATTTTTTACAGATAAGCAAATGCTTAGAGATTTTGTCACCACTAGGCCTGCCTTACAAGAGACCCTGAAGGAAGCACTCAACATGGAAAGGAACAACCAGTACCAGCCATTGCAAAAACATGCCAAAATGTAAAGACCATCGAGGCTAGGAAGAAACTGCATCAGCTAACGAGAAAAATAACCAGTTAATATTGTAATGGTAGGATCAAGTTCACACATAACAATATTAACCTTAAATGTAAATGGACTAAATGCTCCAATTAAAAGACACAGACTGGCAAACTGGATAAAGAGTCAAGACCCATCAGTCTGCTGTATTCAGGAGACCCATCTCACACACAGAGACATATATAGGCTCAAAATAAAGGGATGGAGGAAGATCTACCAAGCAAATGGAGAACAAAAAAAGCAGGGGTTACAATCCTAGTCTCTGATAAAACAGACTTTAAACCATC
Source organism: Macaca fascicularis (assembly GCF_037993035.2). Classification (NCBI taxonomy): domain Eukaryota; kingdom Metazoa; phylum Chordata; class Mammalia; order Primates; family Cercopithecidae; genus Macaca; species Macaca fascicularis. Next base: position 55,710,527 of record NC_088391.1, on the reverse strand, counting down.
AAAGATCAAAAGAGACAAAGAAGGCCATTACATAATGGTAAAAGGATCAATTCAACAGGAAGAGCTAACTATCCTAAATATATATGCACCCAATACAGGAGCACCCACATTCATAAAGCAAGTCCTTAGAGACTTACAAAGAGACTTAGACTCCCATACAATAATAATGGGAGACTTCAACACCCCACTGTCAACATTGGACAGATCAATGAGACAGAAAGTTAACAAGGATATCCAGGAATTGAACTCATCTCTGCAGCAAGCAGACCTAATAGACATCTATAGAACTCTCCACCCCAAATCAACAGAATATACATTCTTCTCAGCACATCACACTTATTCCAAAATTGACCACATAATTGGAAGTAAAGCACTCCTCAGCAAATATACAAGAACAGAAATTGTAACAAACTGTCTCTCAGACCACAGTGCAATCAAACTAGAACGCAGGACTAAGAAACTCAATCAAAACCGCTCAACTACATGGAAACTGAATAACCTGTTCCTGAATGACTACTGGGTATGTAACGAAATGAAGGCAGAAATAAAGATGTTCTTTGACACTAATGAGAACAAAGATACAACATACCAGAATCTCTGGGACACATTTAAAGCAGTGGGTAGAGGGAAATTTAGTGCTATAAAGCACTAAATGCCCACAAGGGAAAGCTGGAAAGATCTAAAATTGGCACTCTAACATCACAATTAAAAGAACTAGAGAAGCAAGAGCAAACACATTCAAAAGCTAGCAGAAGGCAAGAAATAACTAAGATCAGAGCAGAACTGAAGGAGATAGTGACACAACAAACCCTCCAAAAAATCAATGAATCAAGGAGTTGGTTTTTTGAAAAGATCAACAAAATTGATAGACCGCTAGCAAGACTAATAAAAAAGAAAAGAGAGAAGAATCAAATAGATGCAATAAAAAATGACAAAAGGGATATCACCACCAATCCCAGATAAATACAAACTACCATCAGAGAATACTATAAACACCTCTACTCAAATAAACTAGAAAATCTAGAAGAAATGGATAATTTCCTGGACACTTACACTCTTCCAAGACTAAACCAGGAAGAAGTTGAATCCCTGAATAGACCAATAGCAGGCTCTGAAATTGAGGCAATAATTGATAGCCTTCCAACCAAAAAAAGTCTAGGACCAGATGGATTAATAGCTGAATTCTACCAGAGGTACAAGGAGGAGCTGGTACCATTCCTTCTGAAACTATTCCAATCAATAGAAAAAGAGGGAATCCTCCCTAACTCATTTTATGAGCCCAACATCATCCTGATACCAAAGCCTGGCAGAGACACAGCAAAAAAAAAGAGAATGTTAGACCAATATCCCTGATGAACATTGATGCAAAAATCCTCAATAAAATACTGGCAAACTGGATCCAGCAGCACATCAAAAACTTATCCAACATGTTCAAGTGGGTTTCATCCCTGGGATGCAAGGCTGGTTCAACATATGCAAATCAATAAACATAATCCAGCATATAAACAGAACCAAGACAAACACCACATGATTATCTCAATAGATGCAGAAAAGGCCTTTGATAAAATTCAACATCCCTTCATGCTAAAAATGCTCAATAAATTCAGTATTGGTGGAACGTATCTCAAAATCATAAGAGCTATTTATGACAAACCCACAGCCAATATCATACTGAATGGGCAAAAACTGGAAAAATTCCCATTGAAAACTGGCACAAGACAGGGATGCCCTCTCTCACCACTCCTAGTCAACATAGTGTTGGAAGTTCTGGCTAGGGCAATCAGGCAAGAGAAAGAAATCAAGGGTATTCAGTTAGGAAAAGAAGAAGTCAAATTGTCCCTGTTTTCAGATGACTTGATTGTATACTTAGAAAACCCCATTGTCTCAGCCCAAAATCTCCTTAAGCTGATAAGCAACTTCAGCAAAGTCTCAGGATACAAAATTAATGTGCAAAAATCACAAGCATTCTTATACACCAGTAACAGACAGAGAGCCTAATCATGAATGAACTTCCGTTCACAATTGCTTCAAAGAGAATAAAATACCTAGGAATCCAACTTACAAGGGATGTAAAGGACCTCTTCAAGGAGAACTACAAACCACTGCTCAGTGAAATAAAAGAGGACACAAACAAATGGAAGAACATACCATGCTCATGGATCGGAAGAATCAATATCGTAAAAATGGCCATACTACCCAAGGTAATTTATAGATTCAATGCCATCCCCATCAAGCTACCAATGAGTTTCTTCACAGAATTGGAAAAAAATTGCTTTAAAGTTCATTTGGAACCAAAAAAGAGTCCGCATTGCCAAGAGAATCCTAAGTCAAAAGAACAAAGCTGGAGGCATCACGCCACCTGACTTCAAACTATACTACAAGGCTACAGTAACCAAAACAGCATAGTACTGGTACCAAAACAGAGATATAGACCAATGGAACAGAACAGAGTCCTCAGAAATAATACCACACATCTACAGCCATCTGATCTTTGACAAACCTGAGAGAAACAAGAAATGGGGAAAGGATTCCCTATTTAATAAATGGTGCTGGGAAAATTGGCTAGCCATAAGTAGAAAGCTGAAACTGGATCCTTTCCTTACTCCTTATACAAAAATTAATTCAAGATGGATTAGAGACTTAAATCTTAGACGTAACACCATAAAAACTCTAGAAGAAAACCTAGGTAATAGTGTTCAGGACATATGCATGGGCAAGGACTCCATGTCTAAAACACCAAAAGCAACGGCAACAAAAGCCAAAATTGACAAATGGGATCCAATAAAACTAAAGAGCTTCTGCACAGCAAAAGAAACTACCATCAGAGTGAACAGACAACCTACAGAATGGGAGAAAATGTTTGCAATCTACTCATCTGACAAAGGGCTAATATCCAGAACCTATAATGAACTCAAACAAATTTACAAGAAAAAAACAAACAACCCCATCAAAAAGTGGGCAAAGGATATGAACAGACATTTCTCAAAAGAAGACATTCATACAGCCAACAGACACATGAAAAAATGCTCATCATCACTGGCCATCAGAGAAATGCAAATCAAAACCACAATGAGATACCATCTCACACCAGTTAGACTGGCAATCATTAAAAAGTCAGGAAACAACAGGTGCTGGAGAGGATTTGGAGAAATAGGAACACTTTTACACTGTTGGTGGGATTGTAAACTAGTTCAACCATTATGGAAAACAGTATGGTGATTCCTAAGGATCTAGAACTAGAAGTGTCATATGACCCAGCCATCCCATTACTGGGTATATACCCAAACGATTATAAATCATGCTGCTATAAAGACACATGCACACGTATGTTTATTGCGGCACTATTCACAATAGCAAAGACTTGGAATCAACCCAAATGTCCATCAGTGACAGATTGGATTAAGAAAATGTGGCACATATACACCATGGAATACCATGCGGCCATAAAAAAGGATGAGTTTGTGTCCTTTGTAGGGACATGGATGCAGCTGGAAACCATCATTCTCAGCAAACTATCACAAGAACAGAAAACCAAACACCGCATGTTCTCACTCATAGGTGGGAACTGAACAATGAGATCACTTGGACTTGAGAAGGGGAACATCACACACCGGAGCTTATCATGGGGAGGAGGGAGGGGGGAAGGGGGAGGGGTTGCACTGGGAGTTATACCTGATGTAACAAACCTGCACGTTATGCACATGTACCCTAGAACTTAAAGTATAATAATAATCAATGAAAAAAATAAATAAATAAACATTCTAAGTTAAAAAAAAAAGTGTTTTATTTAAAATTATAGGGGGGATAATTATGAGAAGTCTTGATACTAAAGTTTCCAAAGCTATCCCTTGTTATTTCTAGAGGATGAGACATTAAGGAACTAAAGAAAAGGAAAGGGATTTTTATGGGGAATGTAAATTTATATTTAAGCGTAGTAATAATGGAGGTAAGACTTTTATTTTCTCCCTCTGCTTGTCTTTTTGCTCTACCTGGGAACACAGAGCATGTGCATCCCTATCTGTAGGAGTTGGTTTTGGTGGGTTTCATAACTTCAGGAAAAGAGATGCTGTACCCTCTGATCTAGTAAGAGGAGGAAAATAGACCATCTCAAAGTAACAATTTCTATAGCTGAAACCAGCATATACTAGCCTTGTAAATAAGAATACACTCATACGGTAAGATGCCCATTTCCTTTAACAGAGAGAAGAGAGTCATTTTCCTTATTAGAAAATACGTTCAATGTTAGATGTGTTCAAGGCTCTTAATGTATGTTGAGTAGGTCTCAGACTCAGGGCAGATAGATGGCTGTAAGACAAAGAAGATTTAGCAATTTCCATGTCCTCAGTGTTTGTATATTTCCCAGAAGCTTTTTGTCCTTGCCCACGATGCTTATCTGAAATACAGAGCCTGAAATCAGAGGAATTTCAGATAAACAGGTAGATAAGAGCAATTAGACTCTGAGGAGGCTCACATAAATTATATCTTTAAATGTGTGCTGTTGATTGTTTTCCTTCATGTCCTGTTTGACACACATTGCAGGTATTTCTTCTAGGAAAATTTTCAGTTCTGACAATATTGTTTGAGTGTTTTTAAGTGACTAGTGTGGTCCTAAAGAATCTGCTTGATTCACTTGCACATAGAAAACTCATAAAAATTGAAAGGCGTCAATAATTTTAAATCATTCTGTATTGCTCATGGAGATTTAAATTTCAGCACTAGTATTTTTTATTAGCACTTTAATTTGGAAGGTACCAGGCTCCTACAAGATTTAAAATTATTGGAGCATTTCAAAATTTTATAAGCTTTCCAGTAAGGTTGTGGCTGTGATTCTGGGCTTGTAAAGTGAAGCACAATTTAAAGTTAATTTAAATAATTTAAGTACTGCAGCCTTGAGGGGAATTTTTTGTCTTTCAAACTGGAATTCGTGATAGAAGATTAAGATTATGTTACAAAGAGGAAATAATTTTCTAATAAAAATTGTAATAATTCTGGTTCATATTGAAAGTCAGCTGTTTATTTTTGTCAATTCATATTTCAACTTGTATTTTAATACTATTATTGCTTTTGTATCCTTAATTTTTGAGAAATTTTACTCAAATAGTGTTTAACAATTTGATAAAATTGTTCAGCTTTATCAAACTAAATTGATGTCTCAAGTGACAGATCTCAGATCTACGTCCTTAGTCTGATCTTATTTGGTGGTATGATAATAAATTGGATGATGATCTTGGAAAATGCCTGTTTTATCGCTTCTCGGCCTTTTGGCTAAGATCAAGTGTGGAAAATGCCTGTTTTAGGGTATAATAGAAAGTGATTAGGGTTGAACTGATTGAATAAGAACACTGTTAGTCAAGAAGACATTATGATAATGAATTGCATCCTAGAAAATACTTTTTACAAAAAAAGAAAAGACTTTCACTTGAAAATAAATATCTAACTGGTACAATTAAGATTTCAAGAAAAATTGTTATTATATATAAGAAAGACAAATATTTTGTAGAGGAATCACACCATGAGTCATGGACAAAACAACAAAAACTCTAAGTAAAATTATAGAAAACATTAATTTATTTAGAATGCTGTGAGTAGGGGAAGCAGAAGTTCCTCTTCTGCATATGTATAAAACCATGGAGTAAATATTCAATCCTTTTTCTTCTTTCAAATATTTCTGGACATCATAAAGTCATATTGAAATACATTCAGATAATTTACATTTGAAATTGCAAAGGACAAAGAAACCTGCAGATTTAGGGGCATTGCACCAAGAAGTAAATGTCCCAGGGAGGTTGATTTATTTTAAATAATTGAAAGACCATCACTTGTAAATGGTGGTTTGCCTTTTTGTACAAATTTTCTGCCTTGGACAAATGAAACGAAGACTTGAGAAATGTTTATATATTAAATATAGTGAAGAAAATTATAAAGATAGAACTACTTAAAACCAAAAGAGACTTTTTGGATATGATTTTTCTGACAGAAGAATCTGCTCCAAAATTAGAGATTCAATTCTAAGGAATATGTTGATTAAGGTAAATGGTGACTGCAGAAACATAATATTTGAATTTTCATTGGCTTTTTACAAATAAAGTTTATTTCTCACTCATCCAGTGAAATGTCAATGTTCTTGGTTTGGCAACTTTTGATGTTGTCACTTAAGGGACTTATCCCATTTCAGCTTGTGACTTTCCTTCCCCTTAACCAGTCCTTCATGGTTCCAGTCTCCTATCACTATGAAACAAATAGCCTTAACTCAAAGTGACTTAGAACAATGATGTATTACTTTTGTTACATTTCTGGTAGTCATGGCTGGGATCATATGAAGACATCTTTATTAACGCATGTGGATTGAGATTACTGAAAAAAATAGATACTGATTGGTTATATTTCTCCCCACATGACCTCTTTATGTGGGTAATATGGGTTTATTCATACAATCGCCAGCCCAAGATAGTCAAATTTCTTATATAAATCACTTATCCCAGAGTCTCAGAGTAAGTATATAAGGAAATTATAGTAGGAACTGCAACATTTCTATAATCTAGACTCTGTAGTTCAAAATTTTAACTTTGACCACATATTATTGATCAAGAATGTTACTCAGCTTAGCCCAGACTAAAAAAAAAATAAAATAAAATAAAATAAAAATTTAAAAAAGGGTTTTGTTCTAAAATCTCAATACGAGGAGAGTTAAAAATCTGCGGCCATCTGGATCCTCTGAAGAAAAGAAAAGATAACAATCAATCAAAAATCAGAATTTAGCCTTGTGGCAACAAGACTTTACCTAACTTAAGAAGAAACCTAGAAAATGAGACTCTAGCAAGAGGTGTATTCCCAAAAGGAAAGGGAAACATGTTATGTGAACACGTAACTAGTTTTGTCACATGCAAATATACTGAAAATGTTCAATAATTTTGTCACACATCCTGTTCTGCATTTCAGGTTGTTCCAGTTAACCAGTTTCCCCAGGGGTGACTTGTTTCCTTCAATTCAATTAGTGTCAAAGCTGAGTCTTAGGTACCATTTGATGACAAGCAGATTTTTCTGGGTAAGTTGGATAGCACGATCAGACCTGTGGTATGGGCCAGCTACAGTCAGGGGATCATTAGGTTATATAACCCACTGAACAGGAAGCTCATTTGGAGACAGCAAGCATAAGAGCAAAAGAGAACACCCAGGTCAGAAAGCACAGTCCAACAGAAACCTGATCTAGGAAGAGATATCCATCTCTTTTATAATATTCTATTCATCAGAAGTGAATGGATAGTGTAGTAAGTAGTGTATTCCCTTCACATCATCAGGAGGAGACTATACCAGGGTGTGAATAGCAGTAGGCAGCATTCATTGGGGACTATTTTGTAAGCTACCACAAATAGATACATTAATTTGACATACCACATATCATCATCGAGCAATTATAGATTAAAATATAAAACATTATTTTTTATTTATTCTATCAAATCAATAAAATAACTGTAATACCATTGGCAGGTTTTAAATAGCACAGGGCATAAACTTATATATTTGCTATATAGATTTTTTTTTCTAAGAGCATTTTCAACAATGTTTTGAAAACTCTTGGCTTGGTTCATTTCTCTTTCACTCTCTGAGAATCTCTCCACCTGTCATGGTCATGACACAAGCTTGCAACACTGAATCAGTCACACAGATGTATAGAACAACTCATGTCTTGTTTCTGTTTCTCATAACATATTTTAATAACAGGTAGTTATGTTGTATCAATGCATCTTGTAAAACTCTGTATCTAGAAAAATATTATAGAAGAGTAGTCACAGATATTGCCACACTGAAACAGCAGAAAGAAAGGAAAAAGTACAGTTTTCCTTCCTTGTGTGAATGCTAGCATCTTTGCAAGTTTACTTTAACCTATCAGTCAGTCATTACGGGAGTTAAAACTTACCTCTAAATTATCTCAATGTACTGCAGACATGAGGACATTATTTGTATATTTAATTAGGTAGTATCATATATACCTACATAGAATAGTATATAAATGTAATTTACATACATAAAATGCATATATGTGTAGGTTATATAATATATATTATTAATACCCCCATGACACAAGTTTACCTATGTAACAAGTGTGCACTTGTACCCCTGAACTTAAAATAAAGTTAAAACAATTTTAAAAAATTAAAGGGAAAAAATTATATGTATATATAACATATGTACATTATGTATATGTATATTATATGATATACACACATATCTTCAACTGTCTGGCCTCCAGAAATGAGCAATAAATTCCTATTGTTTATAAATTACCCAGTATAAGATATTTGCTATAGCAGTCTGAATGGATTAACAGAGGAATATATGTCTGGTTTTTCCTCTCTCGGTGATAAGAATAATCTTCAGGTTGAGGTGATGACAGCCAGCTCTACTTCTCCCATCATAACTTCCTCCTTAATAGTTCATTTAACATTTTCACCAATTAATAATCTTTACCTGAATCAATTATTTCATCAGGAGTTGCAAAACTGTAATTTTCCTATTCTATTTCTTCCACAAGTATTAGCTGGAATTCTATTGTAAAACATAATTTCACATTGCCTACTGAGGGCATATATCTGCTTATCTTGTGCTAGTCTCACAAAAGTTGGTGGGTTGACTAAATACTAATAATTTCATAGAATTTGTGAAGATTTCTTATCATCAAATTTTTTGAGGATGTTGTATCAGTTATGATTTTATCAGAAAAGTGGAGCCACAAGAAGATATATATAATAAGAAATTTGGTGTACAGATTTGATTTAGACAATTGTGGAAACTGGTTAAACAATCTATAATCATCACTTCTGTGTGTGTGTGGCAACCTGAAATAGAACTGGTGGTTAGGAAGAAATGATGTACATGAATGAAGTAAAAAAAAGAACAGATTGATCCTTTTTTGAGGATGAATGGCACTCTTGTTATTCTGTCACTACTTCGAAGCACTCAGCCTAGGTAACAATGGAGAACCTAGCTGCCTTCCCCAGGGAACTAAATGTACACCTTCTCTAAGAGATATAAGAGTTGAAGTTGTTGCAAGTCCAGCTTTCTCCTCACCCAACAAAGCAAGATAACAGATAAGGCACAGAAGCATGAAAGACAACAGTGTCTCATCGTTGGTTCAAACCTGGTAAGTAGCACAAGAATAAATCTGCTACTTCACCTCTTTCTTAAATTTCAAACAAAACATGATTTAGACCTCCTCTTAACTCTGCAGGGAAGAAAACTTTGTGAAGTACAATTTAAACTCAGCGAAATTGATGTAATACAAAACTACCACAAATATTTTCCATTCCATGATTTTTAACAAAACCACAAAAACAGATATCACATTTGGTCTTATTTGGGGAAGTTTTTGGGAGAGATTCAAACAGAAAAAAAAAGTGGCTGCTCTGTCATTTTATTTTCTTTCATTCTTAAAAAGAAACCTCAAACAAATTAGTATAAATAAAACAATAGCTTTGACAAGTATTTAGAGTTATGAACAATTTATGCAACAAATAAATGTCAGCTTATGTTGCAAAGAATAAAAAAACAACTTTCTTGTTTGATTTTATTTTGTTACAAAGACAGTAGAAGCATAATGACTAAAATTATTGATTTCTGAATCAGACAGAAATCCTAAAACTGAATCTCAGGTTTGTCCTACACTATTAGTATAATCTTTGGTATTTCACTTAACTTTTAGAATTTCAACTATTTTTTCTGTAAAAATGGAGGAAGGAACACCAGACTTTCACAGTTACTCTGAAAGATTAATGAGAAAATGTAGGCTTATTGCCTGCATATTCTGTTTTTAAAAATGATAGCTTTAAACATATTCTTACTATTACTATTTTTATAACACTTTCCTCACCACCCCTTAGAATTTTTAGGAAGAGATTAAGTAATACTTATGTGATATTAACCTAGTACTTCAGTCATTAGCTTGCAGATCACCATTTAATAGTTACTAGAGACTACTCTTTTAATCCAGAATTGAATCAACAATGACTATATATAAATGAAATCTTCCATCTTAACTTATAATTAAAAGCCAAAATTTTCAGCTTCAGAATACATATATCACACACAAATGAAAGTTGTATTAAAGTCTGAATATATTACATTTAGTGCTTCTTCCTATTCCCCAAGATCTGTAATTCCATTATTAATGGAATTTAGAATTTTTTTGCAACATTTTCTCCCAAAGCTATGATGATTTTTACTCCTTGTAAACTACGATTTCTTGGTATTTGCAAATTTATTACTTTCCAAAGCATCTAGTCAACAAAATAATCTATAATTTTTAGCATGTAGAATTTTACTTAAAATAAAATAAAGATGAAGGATTTTCTTTAAGAATATTCTGTTTTCGGCCAGGCGTGGTGGCTCAAGCCTGTAATCCCAGCACTTTGGGAGGCCGAGACGGGCGGATCACGAGGTCAGGAGTTCGAGACCATCCTGGCTAACACGGTGAAACCCCGTCTCTACTAAAAAATACAAAAAAAAACTAGCCGGGCGAGGTGGTGGGCGCCTGTAGTCCCGGCTACTCGGGAGGCAGAGGCAGGAGAATGGCGTAAAAACCTGGGAGGCGGAGCTTGCAGTGAGCTGAGATCCGGCCACTGCACTCCACCCTGGGCGACATAGCGAGACTCCGTCTCAAAAAAAAAAAAAAAAAAAAAAAAAGAATATTCTGTTTTCAACATGTAAAATTGACTTCTCATGTTAATAAGCTTCTTTGTTACTATATTTTCAAGTCTGCATGGGTGCAGTCTCATAATGCATCTCGTTTATTTTATGATTTATATTAAGGTAGTGAAAAGAGACCTGAAGCAACTCATTCACTCACCAAATCCTGGCTAAGTGCCTGCTTTATGCCAGTTTCTGTATTATGTGAGTTCACTCACTACCAGAAAAGCAAAACATTTTCTATTCTCAAGGAAATACTCATGCAGAGAAGACAAGACAGGTACACATTTATCCAAAACTCCAGACCATCTGTGAAGAAAACCTTTATATGAGTCCAATCAAAAAGTGTGAAATTACAAAAAGCTAGCCACTATATTTTATTATTAAATTTTCAAGAGATGTTTCTGAGGTAGTAATATATATTTTTTTTTTTTTTTTTTTTTTTTTTTTTTTTTTTGAGATGGAGTCTCACTCTGTTGCCCAGGCTGGAGTGCAGTAGCATTATCTTGGCTCACTGCAAGCTCTGCCTCCTGGGTTCACGACATTCTCCTGCCTCAGCCTCCCGAGTAGCTGGGACTACAGGTGCCTGCCACCACATCCGGCTAATTTTTTGTATTTTTAGTAGAGATGGGGTTTCACCATGTTAGCCAAGATGGTCTCGATCTCCTGACCTCATGATCCGCCCACCTCGGCCTCCCAAAGTGCTGGGATTACAGGTGTGGGCCACCGCGCCTGGCCATGAGGTAGTAAATTTTGATAGCCATTCCAAACAGGAGAAATTGGCCAAAACAAAGTGGCTATAGGCCCCATACAACTCCAAAATCCAGTGAGGCAGTCAAATCTCAATTCTCCCAAATGATATTCTTTGACTCTGTGTCTCACATCCAGGTCATGCTGATGTAAGAGGTGGGTTCTCATGGTCTTGGGCAGCTTCACCCCTGTGGCTTTGCAAGGTACAGCCTCCCTCCTGGCTGCTTTCATGGGCTGGCATTAAGTGTCTGCAGCTTTTCTAGGCACAAAATGCAGTCTGTCAGTGGATCTAGCATTATGGGGTCTGGAGGATGGTGACCCTTTTCTCACAGCTTCACTAGGTAGGGCCACAGTGGGGACTCTATGTGGGGACTTAATCTAACATTTCCCTTCCACACTGCCCTAGTAGGGGTTCTCCATGAGGGCCCTGCCCCTGCAGCAAACTTCTTCCTGGGCATCTAGGCATTTCCATACATCCTGTGAAATCTAGGTGGAGGTTCTCAAACCCCAGTTCTTAACTTCTGTGTACCCTCAGGATCAACACCACGTGGAAGCTACCAAGATTGGAAACTTGCACTCACTGAAGCCATGGCCTGAGCTGTACCTTGGCCTCTTTCAGTCATGGCTAGAGTGGCTGGGATACAGGACACCAAGTCCCTATGCTGCACACAGCAGGGAGACCCTGGGTCAGCCCATGAAACCATTTTTTTCCTCCTAAGCCTCCAGGCCTATGATGGGAGGAGCAGCGCCCTGGAGACATTTTCCCCATTGTCTTGGTGAGTAACATTTGGCTCCTGGTTACTTATGCAAATTTTTGCAGTTGGCTTGATTTTTTCCTCAGAAAATGGGTTTGTGTTTTCTATCACATTGTCAGGCTGCAAATTATCTGAACTTTTGTGCTCATTTCCCTTTTAAAACTGAATACTCTTAATAGCACACAAGGGGAACATCACACACGGGGGCCTATCATGGGGAGGGGGGAGGGGGGAGGGATTGCATTGGGAGTTATACCTGATGTAAATAACGAGTTGATGGGTGCAGTACAGCAACATGGCACAGGTATACATATGTAACAAACCTGCACGTTATGCACATGTACCCTACAACTTAAAGTATAATAATAATAAATAAATTAAAAAAAAAAAAAAAAAAAATAGCACACAAGTCACTTCTTAAATCCTTTGCTGGTTAGAAATTTCTTCTGACAGACACCCTAAATCATCTGCCTCAAGTTTATAGTTCCACAAATCTCTAGGTCCAGAGCAAAATGCCACCCATCTATTTGCTGAAACACAACAAGAGTCACTTTTACTCCAGTTCCCAACAAGTCCCTCATCTTTATCTGAGACCCCCTCTCCCTGGATTTCATTGTCCATATTATTAACAGCATTTTTGGTCAAAACCATTCAACAAGTCTCTGGGAAGTTCCAAACTTTCCCACATCTTTCTGTCTTCTGAACTCTCCAGGTCTCCAGGAAGTTCCAAACTTTCTGACGTTTTCCTATCTTCTTCTCAGCCCTCTAAACTGTTCCAAACTCTGCCTGTTACACAGTTCCAAAGTCACTTCCACATTTTTGGGTATGTTTAGAGCAGCACCCCACTCTACCAGTACCATTTTACTGTATTAGTCTGTTTTCACACTGCTGATAAAAACATACCTGAGACTAGGTAATTTATAAAGAAAAATGTTTAATGGACTCACATTTCCACATGGCTGGAGGGGCTTCACAATCACAACAGATGGTGAAAGGCATGTCTTACATGGTGGCAAAGAGGGAAATGAGAACCAAGCCAAAGGAGTTTCCTCTTATAAAACCATCATATTTTATGAGATTTATTCACTACCATGAGGACAGTATGGGGGAAACTGCCCCCATGATTCGATTATCTTCCACCATGTCCCTCCCACAACATGTGGAAATTATGGGAGCTGTAACCCAAGATGAGATTTGGGTGGAGACACAGCCAAGCCCAATCCAGGTAGTTTAGATATATTTTGGTTACAGGGTTGTGAGTACTTGGTGACAGACTGCCTTATATAACAATGAAATTCCTGGTTTGGGTCACTGGATGAAAACTACTACAACTTGCAGATGTGGGAAAGTCTGATAGAAGAACAGGTTAATAAAAGATAATGTTGATAACAAAATATTTACTATTACCTATTCTTATAAGATTGTCAAGAAGAAACTTGTATATTTAGAGTACATATCTGAGAATTTGGTCAAGACAATAGATGTATATTCTTGTATTACCGGCATAGAATCTGCATAATAATTAAACATATATATAAGTGAATGAGGAGGAGATTGTAAAGAAAAAGGGTAGGAAGCCTGAATAAGAACAAAACTATGAAAACCTCCATAATATTAAGTGTGCAGATGTGAGTTAGAGGCTGCAAGAGAGAGAAGTAGTAGTAATTATAGACTAGGAAAAGAAAACAAGGAGAGGCAAGAGAAGAGAATGTTTAAAGAAGAGAATAGTGAAGTACCACCCCAAATGCTGCTAAGCATATAGAAATGATAACTAATTTTTTTAATCTATTGGATTTGGCCTCATAAAAATTCTAATAATCCTTGCAAAATACATACTTTAGTAGAGTCATGCAGATGGAAGTCTGGTTAGAGTGGATTGAATAAGGAATAAGATATGAACAAGGAAAGCCAACCGAACTTGGCAAAAAATATGTGATAACAACTAAATTGTCATGGTAACTAATTATAGAAGTTTGGCTATGACAAGTAGTAGTAAAACAATGTTTACTATTGAGTGATATTTGATGCTAAAATTTGTTTGCTCCTAAAATTAATAATATAAAAATGTATTTTTGTGTATGTTCATGGGTATTATAAATTACAAAGAAACACAGAGATTTTGCAGAAAAGAGAAGGAACAGCCAAAGTAGCAATACAAGCAATTGTGGTAGGCAGCTTCCAAGATGGTTTCCAAAGATAAACTGCCTCCTGATAGTTGCACTCTTATATTTTACCAGGCATATTCTGACAAAGAAACAGAATAGGGAGAAGATATGATATGTCTCTTCCAAATTAGTTATTTGGCTCAAAATTTCTGTTTGAATCACTCTTTCTCCCTCTCTCTTTCTGTCTCTCTCTCTCTGCCTCCCTCCCTCCCTCTCTCTCTTTTTATCAGGGAATCAAAAATCTTGGGCGGCCTGCAGGAAAAGCCTATGTGGTGAGGAACTGAAGCCTACTACCAACAGCCATGTGAGTGAGTTTGGAAGAGAATCCTCTCATATAGTTAAGGCTTCACAAGTAGTTCCTACTGAAATCTCTATAGTAGACTCAGGAGAGACTCTGACATAGACCACCCAGCTAACCATTATCAGAGTTCTGACCCTCAGAAAATGCAGACGATAACAAATATTTGTTGTTTTTAGTTGATTTATTGAAAGTAATTTATTACAGAGCAATAAGAACTAATGTAGTTACAGAATGTATAAGTCAAGTTATTGGCCTTTCCTGGAAGAAACACAATTTACTACACAATGTTTATCTTAGTTTAGACAAAAATGTATACTAACATATGCCAATCTTATAGTACATAATAAATATCCTAATGAAGTAAATAAAAGTACTAATGTCATTTAGAGCAGGTGAGATTATATGAAGAAGAGGATGTCAAAAATGTGAAGACATTAATACAATCTTTGACATGATTACTCTAGTAATCTATACCATGTTAGAAGACTATTATCCTGAGTAAATTAATATAGGAAAAGAAAGTCAAATGCTGCACGTCCTCAATTATAAGTGGAAGCTAAACACTGAGTACACATGGACACAAAGAAGGAAAGAATAGACACTGGGGCCCACTTGAAGATGAATGGTGGGATGTGTGTGATGATTGAAAATATATCTATTAGATATTATGCTGATAATATTGGTGACAAAATTATCTGTGCACTAAATCCCTGCACCATGCAATTTATCCATGTTACAAACCTGCACATATACTCCTTGAACCTAAAATAAAAATATGAAAGAAATTTTAAAAAATAAATACAAAAAAAAGAAACCTTAATAATAATTTTTCTATTATAATCAAAATGCAATTACCAACACAAATGAGATATTGTGTTGAGACAACACATTGAATTAATGAAACATTAATAGAATGCTTTCTTCCAGTTAGATGAAGCAAAATTGTTAAATTAAAATGAAATGTTCTAAAAACGTTCTAGAAATGCAAGCCAAGGTGATTGCCTAGATGCAACCAGGAACAACATCACCTACTGAGAGACCATGCCACTGGGAAGACCAGTAACTCTGAGAAAATCTTCAGTGGGAAGGCATTGAGAGTGGATTGAGGGAGGATGCTGACACTGGGCTAAAGGAGGAGGAATCTGGGAGTACTCTACAACATTGTCAAACACTGGATCTTGTTCCTGAAAAACAATGGCTCCTGGGGAAGGGATATGAAGCCAGTCCAAATGAACCCACCTTATACCACACTCAAACTCTCAAGGGCATCAAAAAGTATAAATACAAAAACCCTGTCCAAAGGACAGCAACTTCAAAAATTAAATGATCATTAGCACACACAGATGAGAAAGAACCAGTGCATGAACTCTGGCAACTCAAAAAGCTGAAGCGTTTTCTTACCTTCAGGCAACTGCACAGGTTTCCCAGAAGTGGTTCTCAATGAGGCTAAACAGACTAAAATGAAATATATAGAATTGAGAATCTGGATAGGAAGGAGGGTCATTGAGATTCAAGAGAATTTATTAACAGCAGAATAAACCAAATTGAGGAAAGAATCTCAGAGCTTAAAGACTGGTACTTCAAATCAACTCAGTCCAACAAAAACAAAGAAAGAAGAATAAAAAAGAATAAAATCAGCAAGAAATATGAGGCTATGTAAAGAGACCAAAGCAAGCAACTTGGAAAATATATTTCAGAATATTGTCCATGAAAATTTCCTGAACCTCACTAGGAAGCCTGATATTCAAATTCAGAAAATGCAGGAAACTCCTGTGAGATATGCACGATGACCATCCCTAAGACACATAGTCATAAGAATCTCTAAGGTCAACATGAAAGAAAAAATTTTGAAGGCAGCTAGAGAAAAAGGGCAGGTCACCTATAAAGAAAACTGCATCAAACAGTGGACATTTCAACATAAACCCTACAAACAGGAAGAGATTGGGGGTGTATATTCAGCATTATTTAAAAAAACTTCCAATCAAGAATTTCAATCCAGATTCAAAAGCAAGGGATAAATAAGATGCTTTTAAAACAAGCAAATGCTAAGGGATTTCATTACCACCAGACCTCTTTACAAAAGGTCCTTAATGGAGTGCTAAATATGGAAAAGAAAGATCATTACTGGTCACCACAAAAACACATTTAAGTATGTAAGCCAATGACACTATAAAGCAATTATACAATCCAGTCTGCATATTAACCAGCTAACAACAAAATGACAGGAACAAATCCACACATATCAGTAATATTCTTGAACGTAAATTAGCTAAATCCTCCACTTAACATGCACAAAATGATAAGTTGTACAAAGAAACAAGACCCAACTAAATGTTGTCTTCAAGAGATCCATCTCACGTGCAATGATACTGGTAGGCTCAAAGTAAAAGGATGGAGAAAAATCAACCAAACAAATGTAAAACAACAAAAAAGTAGGGGTTGCTATTCTGATTTCAGGAAAAAAACAAAACAAAAAGCTATAAGCCATCAATGATCAAAGAAGACAAAAAGAAGGATACTACATAATTGTAAAGGGCTCAATTCATCAAGAAGACTTAACTGTAACAAGCATATATGCCTCCAACACAGTAGGATCCAGATTCGTAAAATAAGCTCTTAGAGACCTATGAAGAGACTTTGATAATGACACAACAATAGTGAGACAGTTCAACATTCCACTGAAACTATTAAACCGATCATTGAGGCAGAAACTAACAAAGATATTTAGGAATTAAATTTGATGCTTGAGTACATGGACCTAACAGACATCTACAGAATTCTTCACCCCAAAACAACAGAATATACATTATTTTCATTTCCATATTGCACGTACTCTAAAGCTGATGACACAATTTGCCATAAAATAATTATCAGCAAATAAAAAAAAAAAAGAAATTGAAATCCTACCCACCACACTCTTGGACCACAGCACAATAAAAACATAAATTAGTATTAAGAAGATTTCTCAAAAGCAAACAATTACATGACAATTAAAATATCTGTGTCTGAATGACTTTGAGTAACAAATGAAATTAAGGCAGAACTCAAGAAATTCTTCGATGAGAATGAGAACAAAGATAAAACACACCAGGCCGGGCGTGGTGGCTCACGCCTGTAATCCCAGCACTTTGGGAGGCCGAGGTGGGCGGATCACAAGGTCAGGAGATCGAGACCATGGTGAAACACCGTCTCTACTAAAAATAGAAAAAATTAGCCGGGCGCAGGGGCGGGCGCCTGTAGTCCCAGCTACTCGGGAGGCTGAGGCAGGAGAATGGCGTGAACCCGGGAGGCGGAGCTTGCAGTGAGCCAAGATTGCGCCACTGCACTCCAGCCTGGGCGACAGAGTGAGACTCCATCTCAAAAAAAAAAAAACAAAAAAAAAAAAACAAAAAAAAAAAAAACAAAGATAAAACACACCAGAATCTCTGGGACATAGCTAAAGCAATGCTAAGAGGAAAGTTTATAGCACTAAACACCCACATGAAAAATATCTCAAATTAATAAACCAGCCTCACAGGTAGAAGAACTAGACAGAGTAAACCAATCCCAAAGCTAGCAGAAGACAAGAAACAATGAAAATCAGAGCTGAACTAAGTAAAATGAGATTTAAAGAAAAATGAAACCAGAAATTTATTTAAAGAATAGATTCCTAGACCACTAGCTAGTTTAATGAAGAAAAAACATAGAGAAGATCCAAATAAACACAAGGAGAAATGACAAAGGGAACATTACCTCTAACCCCACAAAAACAAAAAGAAAAACATATAGACATTATTATGAAAACCTCTATGCACACAAACCAGACAACCTAGAATAAATGGATAAGAAACTCACTCAAAACAAGACAATTTAATGGAAATTGAACAACCTGCTCCTGAATGACTCCTGGGTAAATATTGAATTCAGGCAGAAATAAAGATGCTCTTTGAAACCAAAGAAAACAAAAAGAAAATGTACCAGAATCTCTGGGACACAGCTAAAGCAGTGTTAAGATGGAAATTCATAGTATTAAATGACCACATCAGAAAGCTAGAAAGATCTGCAATCAAGTACCTAACATCACAATCAAAAGAGCAAACTAATCCAAAAGCTAGGCAAAGACAAGAAATAATTAAGACCAGAGAAGAATTGAAGGAGACAGAGACGTGAAAAACCATCCCCAAAAAATCAATGAATCCAGGAGCTGGTTTTTTGAAAAATTAACAAAATAGATAGATTGCTAACTAGACCAATAAAGAAGAGAGAGAATAATCAAATAGACACAACAAAAAATGATAAAACATAAACGATTTCTGACCCCACAGAAATACAAACTACCGTCAAATAATACTATAAACACCTCTAAGCAAATAAACTAGAAAATCTATAAGAAATGGATAAATTCCTGGACCCATACACCCTCCCAAGACTAAACAAGGAAGAAGCTGAATCCCTGAATAGACCAATAACAAGCTCTGAATTGAGGCAGTAATTAATAGCCTACCAAACAAAAAAAAGCCCAAGATCAGGTGGATTCACAGAAATCTCTAGATTTCTACCAGAAATATAGAGAGGAGCTGGTACCATTCCTTCTGAAACTATTCCAAACAGTTGAAAAGGAGGGAGTCCTCCCTAACTCATTTTATGAGGTCAACATCATCCTGACACCGAAACCTGGCAGAGACACACACACAAAAAAGAAAACTTCAGACCAATATCCCTGATGAACATCGATGTGAAAATCCTCAATAAAATACTGGCAAACCAAATCCAGCAGCACATCAAAAAACTTATCCACTAGCATCAAGTTGGTTTCATCTCTGGGATGCAAGACTGGTTCAACACATGCAAATCAATAAACCTGATCCATCACATAAACAGAACCAAAGATAAAAAACACACGATTATCCCAATAGTTGAAAAGGCCTTTGATAAAATTCAACATCCCATCATGTTACAAACACTCAATAAACTAGGTATTGATATAATATATCTCAAAATAATAAGAGCTGTTTAGGACAAACCCACAGCCAATATCATATTGAATGGGCAAAAGCTGGAAGCACTCCCTTTGAAAACCAGTACAAAACAAGGGCACCCTCTCTCATCACCCCTATTCAGTTTAGTATTGGAAGTTCTGGTCAGGGCAATAAGGCAAGAGAAAGAAATAAAGGGTATTCAAATAGGAAGAGAGGAAGTCAAATTGTCTCTGTTTGTAGATGACATGATTTTATATGTAGAAAACCCCATCATCTCAGTCCAAAAACTTCCTGAACTGATAAGCAACTTCAGCAGCCTCAGAATAGAAAATCAATGTGCAAAACTCACACACATT
This sequence comes from Macaca fascicularis, assembly GCF_037993035.2. Lineage (NCBI taxonomy): Eukaryota > Metazoa > Chordata > Mammalia > Primates > Cercopithecidae > Macaca > Macaca fascicularis. Next base: position 55,690,559 of record NC_088391.1, on the reverse strand, counting down.
CCTTTACACCAAAAAAGCAGAATGCCAAATCATGAATGAACTCCCATTTGTAATTGCTACAAAGAGAATAAAATACCTAGAAATACAGCTAACAAGGGAAGCGAAGGACTTTTTCAAGGAGAACTACAAGTCACTGCTCAAGGAAATAAGAGAGGACACAAACAAATGGAAAAACATTCCATCCTCATGGATAGGAAGAATCAATATTTTGAAACTGGTCATACTGCCCAAAGTAATTTATAGATTCAATGCTATTTCCATAAAACTACCAATGGCATTCTTCTTAGTATTAGAAAAAAATATTTTAAATTTCATATAAAATCAAAAACGATCCTGTGTAGCCAAGACAATCTTAAGCAAAAAGGACAAAGCTGGAGGCATCATGCTACCTGACTTCAAACTATACTACAAGGCTACAGTAACCAAAACAGCATGCTATAAGTACCAAAACAGAAAAATAGACCAATGGAGCAGAACAGAGGCCTCAGAAGTAACACCACGTATCTACAACCATCTGATCTTCAACAAACCTGACAAAAACAAGCAATGGGGACAGGATCTTCTATTCAGTAAATGGTGCTGGGAAAACTGGCTAGTCATATGCAGAAAATGAAACTGGACCCCTTCCTTACACCTTACACAAAAATTAACTACGGATGGATTAAAGACTTAAATATAAAGCCCAAAACCATAAAAATCCCAGAAGAAAACCTAGGCAATACCATTCAGGACATAGTCATGGGTAGTCTTCATGACAAAAACACCAAAAGCATTTGCAACAAAAGCCAGAACTGACAAATGGAATCTAATTAAACTAAAGAGCTTCTGCACAGCAAAATAAATAAATAAATAAATAAACACTTTTAAAAAAGACAACTATCATCAGAGTGAACGGGCAACCTAGAGAATGGGAGAAAACTTTTGCAATCTACCCATGTGACAAAGAACAAATATACAGAATCTACAATGAACTTAAACATACTTACAAGAAAAAAACAACCCAATCAAAAAGTGGGAAAAGGATATGAACAGACATATAAGACATTTATGGAGCCAAAAAACATATGAAAAAAAGCTCAACATCATTGATAATCAGAAAGATACAAATAAAAACCACAATAAGATACCATCTCACACCAGTCAGAATGGTGATTACTACAAAGTCAGGAAACAATAGATGCTGGCAAGGCTGTGGAGAAATAGGAATGCTTTTATACTGTTGGTGGGAATGTAAATTAGGTCAACCATTGTGGAAGACACTATGGTGATTCCTCAAGGAACCAGAAATAGAAATACCATTTGACCCAGTAATCCCATTACTGGGTACATACCAATGGAATATAAATCATTCTACTATAGAGACATGTGCACACATATCTTTATTGCAGCACTGTTTACAATAGCCAGGACATGGAACCAACCCAAATGCCTATCAGAGATAGACCAGATAAAGGAAATGTGGTACATATACACCATGGAATACTATGCAGCCATAGCAAGGAATGAGATCATGTCCATTTGCAGGATCATGAATGAAGCTGGAAGCCATCATCCTCAGCAAACTAACACAGGAACAGAAAACCGAACATTGCATGTTTTCATTCATAAGTGGGAGTTGAACACTGAGAACATGTGGACACAGAGAGGGCAACAATACCTACCAGGGCCTGTTGGGGAGTGGGGAATGATGGGAGGGAACTTAGAGGAAAGGTCAATTGGTGGAGCAAATCACCATGGCACACATATACCTATGTAACAAACCTGCATGTTCTGAACATGTATCGTGTTTTGTTGTTGTTGTTGTTTAGAAGAAATATTTTAAAAGAGCAAAAAATTAAAAAAAAAAAAACGGTTTTGAGATAACTGGCTAGCCTTATGCAGAAAATTGAAATTGAACCCCTTCCTTACTCATATACAAAAATAGACCAAGATGGATTAAAGATTTCAATGTAAAACCTAAAACTATAAAAATCCTGGAAGAAAACCTAGGAAATTCCATTCTGGACATAGGCACTGGCAAAGATTTCATGATGAAAACGCCAAAAGCAATTGCAACAAAACCAAAAAATTGACAAATGGAATCTAACTAAACTAAAGAGCTTCTGCACAGCAAAAATAGAAGTCTGTACAGAATAAACAGCAACCTATATAATGGGAGAAAATATTTGCAAACTACGAGTCCCACAAAAGTCCAGAATACATAAGGAACTTTAACAAATCAACAAGCCAAACAAACAAACAACCACATTAAAAAGTAGGCAAAGGATATGAACAGACATTTTTCAAAAGAAGATATACATTCCACCAATAAGCAAATGAAAAAGTGCTCCACATCACTAATCATTAGCAAAATGTTAGTGAAAACCATGCAACACCATCTCACATTAGTCAGAACATCTATTATTAAAAAGTAAAAAAAATAATAATAACAGATACTGGAAAGGCTGTGGAGAAAAGCAAATGCTGATAAACTGATGGTGGGGTTGTAAATTAACTCATCCCCTGTGGAAATCTGTTTGGAGATTTCTCAAAGAACTTTGAACTACCATTTTATCCAGCAATCCCATTATTGAGATATACTCAAATGAATAAAAATTATTCTACCATGAAGACACATGCACACATGTGTTTATCACACCATTATTTACAATAGCAAGGACATGCAATCAACCTAAATGCTCATCACCATTAGACTTGATATAGAAAATGCAGTACACATGCACTATGAAATACTATGCAACCGTAAAAAAGAGTGAAATAATGACATTTGCAGCAATGTGGATGGAGTTGAAGGGTATTATACTAAGTGAACTAACACAGGAACAGAAAACCAAATACTGCGTGCTCTCACTTATAAATAGGAGCTTAATAATAAGTACACATGGACACAAAGAAGGGAATGAAAGACACTGGGGTCTACTTGAGAGTGGAGCATGGGAGGAGAATTAGGATCAAAAAAATACCCAATGGGTACTATATCTATTAGTTGGGTGATAAAATAATTTGTACACCAAACTCTCACAACACATAATTTACCTATATGACAAACCTACACATGTAACCCTAAAATAAAATTTTAAGAAGAAGTAAATAAAAATATAAATGTTCTAACAATCAAAAATTACAAATTTAATTATTAAAAAGGAAAATATAAAACATCTAATATAAATATTTATTAACTGTTCAGATATTTTGTGTAATATTTCACAATTTACTTTAAATAAATTGATAAACACATATTGGGATAATTGGGAAAATTATTTTAGTTACATATTTGTCAACCATCCACATGTATACAGCATGGGTCTAATGATTTTTAATATCAGCTTGAAGCACTGCAGTTCAGTTCTGTTAAAGAAAAGGACAATTTTAAGTGAACAAAGCCATTACTTGTGACAATCTAATATGATTTTTGGGGTCTAAGATTCTTGACTTGATATTAGTCAAAAGGCTGAGAAGTGATTGGTGGGGCAAGTGGTGGTCTAAGATTCTGAAAAGAGAAACATAACCCATTATATAATAATCAACTTGTTTGGGTGAAAAATACGATCTAATATTGAGAAAGTGTTTCAAGTAGGAGCAACAGCTGCAATTCAACAAACATCAATAATTCTTTTAATTTTAATGTCCTCCTCTACAGTACAATAATTATTATCTTTTCTTGAATGTATATATTTTAATTATTTGAAGAATTTGTAAAAATGCAGAACACTTGCTCCTATTTTTCAGAAATTTACTTTTATAAGATTTGACATGGGTACAGTAATATAATTTTCAATGTTTAATCCAGGTGCATATTTAAGAGATTTTACCCTAGAATAACATGGATGCAGCTGGCGGCCATTATATTAAATGAATTAATACAGGAATAGAAAATCAAATCTTGCATGTTCTCACTTACCAGTGGAAGCTAAACACTGAATACTCAAAGACACAAAATGTAAATGGTAGACACTGGGAAATACTAAAGGGGGAGGGTGAGAAGTGGTTGCGGATAAAAAACTACCTATTGGGTTGTGATGCTCACTACCTGGGTGACAGGATCATCTGTACCCCTAACCTCAGTGTCACAAAAGATAGCCACGTAACAAACCTGCACATGTACTCTTTGCATCCAAAATTAAAGTTTAGAAAGAAAAATACAATTATTTTGAAAGAGAAGGAAAGAAACGAAAAGAAACATCTACTTCATCTGAAATCAGTATGGCAATTCCAATGTTTATAAAATATTTTGTATGATATATTACTTTTTATTTTTAAATTTTTAATCCTTTGGTAACTTTGAAACTAAAGTGTGTATCCTGTAGACTGCCTATAATTGGATGACGTTTCAAATACAGTCTGATAATTTGTGCCTTTTGATTAGATGTTTATTTCATTGTCATTTAATGCTATTATTTATGTATTTGAATTTACTTATGTCTGGGATTTTACACTTTATATTTTATATTCTCATGCTTTTTGTGTTCATCTAGTTCTGCTTTACTAATTTTTTGTATTAAATACTTTTTAGAGCAACATTTTAATTCTCTATATTTTCACTATAATTTTGAATTACCAGCTTAGCACCTGCTTAGGCATTACCATATACTTCTTAAGTTGTCAGAATCTACTTTTAATTTATACTAATAAAATTCCAGTAATATAGGCATATATCTAAGTATAGATGGAATAATATGAATATAAATATTTAGATATAAATAGATGTATACTTGACTCTCTGTATTTGTGGTTTTCACATCCATGTATTCAACCAACTGTGAATGAAAAATATTTTCTAAACATTGTCTGTACTGAACATGTACAGAATTATTTTACTTGTCATTAATTCCCAAACAAATACAGTATAACTATTTACATACCATTTGCATTATATTGAGTTTATAAGTAGTCTAGAGATAATTTAAAATATACAGGAAGATTTATATAGGTTATATGCAAATCCTGCCTTACTTATATCAGAGACTTGAGCATCTGTGAATTTTGGTATCTGTGAGCGTTCCTGAGCTAATTTTCCATGAATATTGAGAGATGACTACATATATAAAGGTGTTTTTTATCCTGCAAAATGGTATTCTATTTCTGCCTTTTTGTGCTATTTTTTCAACAAATATTATATATATTAATATTACAAACCCAACATTACCTTATTAAATTTGTTAACTTATATATAATTCTGTGTCTTTTAGAAAAACTGAGCCAGGTGAGGTGGACCATGCCTGTAATTCCAGCACTTTAGGAGGCCGAGGCGGGTGGATCACCTGAGGTCAAGAGTTCAAGACCAGCCTGGCCAACATGGTGAAACCTCATCTTTACTAAAAATACAGAAATTAGCTGGGCATGATGGTGGGTGCCTGTAATCCCAGCTACTCATGAAGCTGAGACAGAAGAATTGTTTGAGCCCAGGAGGCAGAGGTTGCAGTGAGCTGAGATATTGCCATTGCACTCCAGCCTGGGCAACAGCACAAACTCCACCTCAATTAAAACAAAATAAATAAAAAGGAAGAAACTTAAAGAAGATGACTAAGTGTATATTTATCATGTTTGCAATATTAATATTGTTTATTTGCTCTTTGTTTTCTTTATTTGTCCTTGTGGATTCAAGTTACCATCTGGTGTCTTTTTCTCATTCCAACAAAACTATTCTTCCAGCCACCTCCTTTGTGCTGTTGTTACCAAATATATTTCATTTCTGTATGTTATAGGCTCAACAAAACAATTATATGCTTTATTTACACAATTGCTTTTTAAATTACTTAACAGAAGAAATGAGAAAATATGGATTTAGATATTACATATCTTGTTTATAATTGCATAATTACCTTTATTGGTAATTTTTGCTTCTTTATGTAGATTCAAATTACTATATATGTCTTTGTTTTATTGTAAGAATTTCATTTTAATATTTCTTTTAAGGCAGATTTGCTAGGAACACATTCCTCAGTTTTCTTTTATATAGGACTGACTGACTGTATTTTGTCTTCACGTTTTAAGATTTTTGGTAGATATAAAATTCCTGTTTGGCTAACTTTTTTTCTCTCTTAGCAGTTTGCATATGTCATACCACTGCTTTCTTGCTTTCATGATGGCAGTTGAGATGTCTGCAGTTGATTTTATAGAATGTTTCTCGTAAGTGACAAGTATTTCTTATTGCTGCTTTCAAGATTTTTCTCTTTATCTTTGTTTTTCAGCATTTTTAGTATACTATATCTAGATATGGAGTCTCTTCATGTTTATCCTATTTGGAGTTAATTAATTTTTATAATGTGTAGTTAAGGTTTTTAATCAATTTGGGATGTTTTCAGCCATTATTTTTTCTAATACTTCTTACTGCTCATTTTTCTCTCTCCTCTCCTTCTGATGCTCCCATTAAACATTAGAGATGTTAATAAACATTAGAGAGCTTAATAATGTCTCACATTTCTTCACTTATAGTTTCCGATGTTAAATATTTTTACTTTAAACAAAGTTGAGGAAGGGTAATTGGGACCCCAATGTTCTCAGCACTGTTGCCTGAGATAGGCGATCTGCATTACAATTGGGATTGTGTAGAAGAAGAAAACCCCAGAGCTTGTCATTCACCTGGAGTTTAGTCCTTGCAGCTCTATCTGTGGAGATAACAAAGGCTGGTAGCCTTTCCATTACAAGAAAGACATCATGGACCTTGACTAGAAGCTGGGTTAAAGCCTGTTGTTCTAGGATATACCTACCTGAAATTTCCATCATGCTGAATATTAAGGAGAGAGAGAACAAATGAATCTTGTTTCAAATGCCATAAATTCTCCGTGATCTTACCAGGTTTTAGAAGATATTATTGAATCAATGTTTCTTCCTTCTCTGTTTACACTCAGGGTAATTTCCAGAGAATTTAAATGGTCGTAGGTTTTAAAAACATAATTTTTATCAATTGTGCTTATTTTACTAGGGAGCATGCCTTAGAGTTAGTTCTGAATTCACACTGCCATTCTGGAAGTCTTTTGTCTATAATTTATCCCTGTTATTAGTACCTGATTGGTAACCATTCTTCTTTAAGCTTTCACAAATTTTATGTAGCTGGAGTCTTGTATATAAAGCTACCAGTATCAAAAAAATTGAAAACCCTTCATTAATTCTTTGGTGTTCCAGTTCCCAACTTCAATGGGATATTTTCACAATTATGATCCTTCCTGTGAGGCCTAGCTTCATTTTTCTGTGGTACTCTGCAACATTCATATCACTTTAGGAACACTTCATTCTATTCCTACTACTAACACATACGTATCTCTTAAGGGCAAAATTAATTATAAATAAAATTCATAAAGAGGTGAGAAACATTTTTCTTATTATCATATCTTTTGACAACTTATTAATTTATTTCAGTCCTTCTCAGACTTCAATTTTTATGCTAGTTCTCTGGAGATCTTATTAAAAGCAGATTCTGATTTTGTCAGTGTGGAGGTGGTCTAAGAATTTGTATTTCTGATTATGCTTTGAGGTGATACCCGTATGACTAGGCCACCAGCCACATTTGAAGTGTCAAGGCTTAATATCATTATATAGTTTATTATCTTTTAATTATTCTTCATCCTTTTAAATTATGTACTCTTATAATTGACACTAAGAAGAAATGGATCTATTAATGAACTGCATGCCTCCTAATATGTGTTATTCACTACTCAAAGACATGTTGAACTTCAATGCTGCTAACAAGATGGTCCTTATTGAGTTTTTAGGCAAAAAAAAAATCTTATTTCTCTCTCTTTCTCAATAGGGTTCTCTAACATGAGAATAGGGGAGGCATGAGAAGTATTTTTTTTTTTGAAATATTTAATTCAAAATGTATTCAAAACTCTTTATTTTAAAATCATTTAAAAACTGTATGTTTATTTCAAATCTTGATTGTTGTGTTCATAATCCAGACCCTGGAGTGTCAACTCTTCAGTATTAAGTGATTTACTAACTTCTTTGTCAGTGAAAAGTAGATAGACATCTAATTATAGTCATTGGAGATTCTTTGTAAATAATGAACTCTATTGAAAAATTCTGAATTAAAATATCAAATAAGCTATTGGAGATAACAATCTAAAGTCATAATTATGACCTTATTGTTAATAATTTAAAAGTTGGCAAGACTAAATGATATATAAATCATAAGTTATACCACAAGAAATCAAAAAGACTACCAGAATATCAGAATGTAGTTTCAAATATTATTTACCTAAACACACATATCTGAATGAAAACAATAAGTTCTACATTTTATAAATCATTTTGTTAGGTTCAACTATACGTTATTAGGCTTAAAACGTATTAGAGAAATATTGAAAGACTTAATTCCCCAGAGCAAATATCTAATTTGACTAATATTTGAAATTATCTGCTAGAGATCTTCAAAAGATTGAGCTTTGCTTAAAACCTCATGCAATTATGCTTTGTGTAGTTTTCAAAATACCTGGTTAGATTTAGATTTATCATTAAAATATGTCATTCTTTGATGATAATCAAAGAAAATAAAAGAAAAATATAATAACATCAACTTTATAGGGTCTTTTCTCCCCAGGATTAAATTGTAGATAATGAATCTGCCTATACAGGTCTTCAAACAAAACTTTGAAAATAGTGATCATTAAATAAATGTTAAATATTATTACCTTTTGTTTTTTATATTTATTAGGACAATGATTGATCTATAATTCTCTAATATTATCATTCTTACTAATTGCTTGGGAATCTCATTAGAATGTCAATTCGATTCAGTAGGACTGAAGGTGAGGCTGGAAATTTTGAATTTCTAACAGATTTCTAGGTATTTTTTTTTGTGTGTTATATAATGTGAATCAAAGAACTACAGTTCAAAGAGTAGATAATTTTGTTTCCCTGGTAATTCATTTTAATCTATGTAGTGTCTGGATATCATCAAATATTTTTTGGCAAAAAATATAATGATTTGACTTATTAGAATTTGAATACCTTTAATGAATCAGTTAGAAACCAATATAATAGTTTTCTAATACTTTTAACATCTAAACGTCAATTTTTTCTTAATTTGTTCTAATTTCTATAAGAGATTCTGTTTTATTTTTTCCAAAAAATCTGATGATTTAATACTGTATTGATTTTAACATAATTTAGGATGATTATGTAAACTAAACAATGTATAAATTAATGCTAAGAAATATATATCAAATACAAGTCTATACTCCACTCAAAATGTGATAAAATTGTTACATTAAATTATTTCACATTAAATTAAAAGCTCTATTTACCTTTCAAATGATACAAATAGATTCTATAATTACCTTCTCTTCTAGTTAAAAATATAACCAAAGCTAAGATTGTGAAAGTAGTCACCAAACCAAATATTGACATAAAGAGGCTAAATTCTCTAAAAGATATAAAATGATGTGTTTAAGGTGTGAAAAAATTAGTACTTACAAGTTATATTTGACACATTTATCTATCTTGCTTTTCAAGGAAAAATTGTATTAATTTAATGGCTGCTAAAGTAGTCCCGCCACAAAAGAAAACTCTTTTAGACCAATCTACCCAAACTCCTGTTTAATTGGCAACACAAATTCTTACCTGACACCATTGTCTTTCTCAGTACAGGAAAGCTTGTGTTGTATTTGTCCTACCTAAAAAATGACTTTGGAGATCCATTAGGTATTGTTCCAATCAATTCCTCTTTCTCCATGTAAATGAGGAAATGATTCTCTACCTTAAGCCTATTATGACTCTTTCTCTCCCATTAAGATTAAACAATCAAGTCTTCTAATCTCTCAGATTAGAAACAATTCCAATTAGTTTGGACATATGGCACCTTCCTGTTGCAATTCATATGGGTGACCCTCATGAGCCCTCCCATGAAAAATCAAGAAAACATCTGGAAATTACCAGCCCCAAAACAAAGCTTTCATTATAGTAGTTTTTACAAGTAACAAATTGCCTTCCTGGAAAAACCTGAACAAATGAGAGTCAAAACAAAAGGCATTTTTAGGCTAGAAAATAGTTCAAAAAAGGAGACCTGAAAGTGACTTCTGATTACACCCAAGCAGGTGTTGCAAAGATTCCAATTTTTCTTAGAAAACAAAACAAACCTTGATGTTTCTTACACCTTCTTAGAAAAGAATCAAGAACTAAAGGAAGTTTGAAACTATCTTTCTATTTAGCAAGTTTCTGCCTTAGGAAATAACAATGTCTTTACTGATGTTAAAAAATAGGTTCCAGCTAATGTGATAAATTTAATATAAACTAGTATTTTCCCTGAAAGTTGAGGATAATTTCTAATGAAGACAATTTGTCTCTATCTGGTTCCTCAGGGCTGTTTCTAATGATCCAGCTCGAAATGGAGAGTAATCTCATCAGACTCTGACACTGCAGTCACCTTAGATGCAGCCACTCCTGTGGCCATTTGACATTTCCAGGTTTCCTTAAAAGAGTTCTGATTGTTAGCAAGAATAAAGAGCTGGAGCACTGATATATCTGAGATTGTTATCTCAGATTATCTGAGATAATTATCTGAGATTGTTCCTATAAAAAAGAGTGTTGCCAAGTCCAAGTCTGAGCTGGTGAGAGCACTAGGGAAGAAACTGGCAGCCTAATTAGGGTCAGTGTATATTCAGGTTCAGCCTCTACGCTGAATGAGTTGTTTTGCACAATATTCATCCACCTTCTCACTTTTTCTTAAATGAAACCTCATTAAGAACAGTTCACTCTATAATGCTGACTTATCACCCTCTTGCTTTTTAAGCCATTTGTGTTATGAATGAATATGGACCACAGAATGGCAAAGATGTCTAAATGATTAACAAGTGAGGTTTCTTCATGTATTTGCAATGATATATTTATAATGTGGCTTAAATTGTAAGTTGTTACCTTAGGACTGACTTCTATTGACTCTAAAAATTTTCCTAGCAGTCATAGTATTAGGAGCATACACCATTTAGAAAGGCAAGACCCACCCGGTGCGGTGGCTTACGGCTGTAATCACAGCACTTTGGGAGGCTGATGTGGGTGGATCACGAGGTGAAGAGATCGAGACCATCCTGGCCAACATGGTGAAACCCCGTATCTCCTAAAAAATACAAAAATTAGCTGGCGTGGTGGCACATGACTGTAGTCCCAGGTACTTGGGAGGCTGAGGCAGGAAAATTGGTTGAACCTGGGAGGTGGAGGTTGCAGTGAGCCAAAATTGCACCACTGCACTTCAGCCTGAACAACAGAGAGAGACTCTGTCCCCCTCCCCCCCGAAAAAGGCATGATCCTCATAATGACTATACATAAGAGTTTTATCTACAGACACAGGGTAGCTTAGTCATTGGGGTGAATTATGTTGCCAGCCAAGCCAGGAAGCAACTTTCCTTTAACATAATGAGTGCCCTTCTGAGTCTTGTGAGAAATTTTAATACTTCTTGGTCATGAAGCCAACCCTACTCTGACGCAGCCTATTGTCTATGGAGAATGGAAAATGGTACTTACTTAGTATTAGCATTTTAATTAAACCTGTTGTGAATTTTTACTATTAAATTGCATACCCACCAGTGGTTATTAGGTAAAGTTGCATCCAAAAATTAAATTTCTGGAAAAACATGGAGGTACACTTTCAATGATCTAAATTTTAGATTTAGTGCCTATAAATCACAGTAAATAAATTGTAAAATAACTCTAAAACTCAAATAATGCTGATATTTTAAAACTAAATCCTTGGTTTTATAAGATGGAAAACACATTCTTGACTTCTGAAGATGGATATGAAAGGAAATGATAAAAGTCAACAGATATAAAAGGACATTATTAAAATTTTCAGACAAGCATTATATTACATGGACCATAAATTATTACAGGTTATTGCAAATAAAAGTAGTTTCAGTATTATACTCCAGAGGAAGATATTTGGATATAAAATTACAATAGATTTTTTAATGTATAAATAGATAGACTCTTCTAATGGCTGTTATCAGACTCTTCTGATAGCTCAATCTTTTCTAAATTCATATAACTTATTGTACAATTTCTAACAAATGAAGCACTCATGCACAAGTTCTAAACGTAAGACTTAGATCACAGAAAATCTTTCTTTCTCTCTCTCTCTCTCTCTCTCTCTCTCTCTCTCTTTTATTAATTTATTTTTTTGAAACGGAGTCTTACTCTGTCGCCCAGGCGTGATCTCGGCTCATTGCAAGCTCCGCCTCCCAGGTTCACATCATTCTCCTGCCTTAGTCTCCCGAGTAGCTAGGACTACAGGCACCTGCCAGCACGTCTGGCTATTTTTTTTTTTTTTTTTTTTTTTGTATTTTTAGTAGAGACGGGGTTTCACCGTGTTAGCCAGGGTGGTCTCGATCGCCTGACTTCGTGATCCGCCCGCGCCTCGGCCTCCCAAAGTGCTGGGATTACAGGCGTGAGCCAAGATTCCGTCCCTAATCTTTCTTTTCCTTTGAAACAGAATCTCACTCTGTCACCCAGGCTGGAGTGCAGTGGCACGATATCAGCTCATTGCAACCTCCACCTCCCATGTTCAACCTATTATCATGCCTCAGCCTCCCCAGTAGCTGGGATTACAGGTATGTACCACCATGCCTGGCTACTTTTTCTATTTTTGGTAGAGATGAGGTTTCAACATGACTGGTCTGATCGCAAACTCCTGACCTCAAGTGATCCACCTGCCTCAACCACCCAAAGTGCTGGGATTACAGGTGTGAGCCACTGCGCAGAGCCAGATAATTTTAAATTACCAGAAAATACATCCTTTTGAAAATTAGTCCTTTTTTTTTCTTTTTCTGAAACTTTTTTATGAGTTCTGGAAATGTCTCTAAATATTAGTAATTAATAGATTTGGGTTTTGGCTTAAAAAGTAAAGGGGAGAAAAAAATCATACAATCTGAACTTTGGAAGTGAAATTAATTTTTTAATATCTTGCAATAATTCTTTCTTCAGAAGGGATACATTGATATCAGGAATGAGAGCTATGACATCTCTATAGATTCTTCAGATATTAAAATAATAGATAATTTTATTCACAAACTTATGTGAAATGAACAAATTTCTCAAAGGTCACAAACTAAAAACTAAAGGGCTTTGAAGTAGAATTAGGTAACATAAAAATCCATATATGTATCAGAGAAATTGATATTTTAGTTAAAAACTTATCCACAAAGAAAATTTGAGCCTCAGACAGATCAAATAGTAAACCCTACCAAACATTTAAAAGTAAATAAAATCAACTCTATATCAACTTTTTCATAAAATTAAAGAGAAGAAACTAATTCTCAAATAATTGTATGTGGTCTGAACTGCTTTAATGTTAAAATCTGATAATGGTACTACAAGAAAAGAAAACTACAGTTTTAAGGAAAATTTTAGCAAGTCAAATCTAGCAATATGTGAAAAATTAATACATCATGATTCAAGTAGGCTTTAACCAAGAAATATAAAGTTGGTTTAACTTTAATACTTCAATAACTATAATACACCATATCAAATGAAAGAGAAAAAAAATGACATTCTCACTGGATGTGAAAATAGCATTTGTCAAAATCCAACTTTGATTTCTGATAAACTCTTAGTACTTTAGAAATAGAATAGAATATCTCCAAACTTATAAAGGGAATCTGTGTGACACAGCTAGTGGTGAAATGCTGAATCTCTTCACCCTAAGATTAAAAAAAAAAAAAAAAAAAAAAAACAACAAAAAAAAACACAAGTGTGTGTACACTTATTATTTTTTCAACATTGTACTAGAGAATCTATCAAATAAAATAAGTCAAGAGTGAGAAAGGAAAGACATTCAGATTTATAAAGAAATAAAACTGCTTCTATTCACAGACAGCTTGATTGTCTATATAGAATATATATAGAATATCCATTAATATTCTACAGAAAAAGCTACCAGATTAGTAAGTGAATTTAGCAGGGTTGCTGGATAAAAGACCAGTATATGAAATTCAATTGTAAAGTTGATGCTGTAGCAAAGAATAATTAGAAGTTGAAGTAAAAATAATATTTACAAATATTTTAAAATATGAATTTAATTCCTTATGTGTCTGTCTGACAAAAAGATATGCAAGACTTTTACTCAGACATATATATATGTGTGTGTGTGTGTATATGTTTACATATACTTAATTATATGTCATATAACAAACATCATATTCATATGATTGCTGTGAGAAATGTTAAAAGTCCTAAATAAGTAGACCAATAAACATTAATCGTGTATCTGAAGAGTCAATATTATAATGATATTAATGTTGCCCACAGTTCTACAAATTCAGTGCAATCCCATGTAAATTCAATGCAATCCCACATAAAACCCCAGAATGGTTTCTGTTGAAATAGACAAGCCAATCCTAAAATTCACATGGGAATATATAATACCTACACTAGATAAAACAATTGTGGAAAAAGAAACATAATGTTGAAAGTTGTCTATTACTTGAATCACAGATTTATTATAGTGCTAAAGTAATAAAGCCAGTTCATTATTGGCATCAAGGTAGACACATAGAACAAGGGAGCAAAACAGAGTCCAGGAAGAGACCCATGCATGTATACAACAATAAAAATTAAATCATTTGAATAAATAGTGCTCAATTCTGTTTGCACATTATAATCACTTGGATAGATTTTAAACAGCATAAGTGTGTAGGTCCCATCCTAAGATTTCTTTTTCTAAGTTGGTTTGGAAGAGGGCCCAGCTATTAGTATTTCTGCAAACTCTCAAGTAATTGTAAAGATATCCCGATTTGGTTATCACTAACTTAGATGGTGAAACTTTGCCCTTATGGAAGTGCCAGCCCCCTTTTCCCCCTTTTCAGTTGCCGTATCTTTTCTTTACAATTTGAATAGAAAATCAGCTTTTCTTCCCCAATTGGTTGTACAACCATCACAAGTAGAAATCTGTGATCTTATTTACCAGGAGATGCTTGACATCTCCACATATACTTGGCCTATTCCGAAGCTTATTACGCTGCTTCTGACACCAGTTACAAGGTTATCACTACCAAAGATTGTTATTAAAAGAATCCATTGCATGCAATGCACAGCAGTAGTAGAGCCACTCAACCCTAGTGGGTGGGAACATGTGTCTGTACACACACTTCAGTCACAGCTCACATGTAACACAAGATCACATTTCTATTTCTAAGAGGGTTTCCAAACAAATCCATGTCTCAATTGCCTCCCATTTATTTCTGAGACTTCATCTGGGGAAACACATCATCTCCTTTCAGCAACAGTTACTTCATTACTTCTATTAGGCAGTTAGATAGACATTAGCAGCTGGGAACGGATGAAAAATGAGAAAAGAAAAGCTATCACTAAGACAGTCCCTGGCCCACCTAAGTTCAGCCCCAAGACCCCTCTAACTCCACCTTAACAGATGGTGTTTGTGGTAAAGTCTGTGGCCAGCACATCTTGGAGAAAGAGAAACTAGGGCACAGGTGAAAATCCCCTAAAGTGGCAAATGCCCAAAAATGTAAACCATGTCCTCGAGGTCACCCTAAGTTCATTATACCATCATTATCATAAAATTTACATGTGGTTTTGCCCTCCTGAGTGGGCTTTTCTTAACGAATTATGGGTTAAAACATGTGCAGTTTAATGTTACTTATATAACCATAAACTGCCAATCAAATAACAATATCCTGTCATTCAGATACAGCCCAAACCTCAACTCCTCACAAACCCTGTATAAGCATCTTGAGTTTTGTAAAGGAGTGCTTATTTGAAATCAGCCCACTGCCCTTTGAGAGTGAGTTACTATGCTTCAATAAACTTTGCTTTGATCTTGCTTTGTGGTGTTAGTGTGCAATTCTTTGTTCACTATCACAAGAACTGAGATTGCTGGTTCTGAGCTCCAGCTCTGTTCATCCCCTTGGTTTGAGAATCTATCCCAGCACAGAATTCCCAGTAGCACTTCACTGATAATAAATTGAGAAGAATACCCTAAACCTTTGGCTAATGCAACAGGTACATGTATGTGTGCATACGCACACATGATTAGTGCCAGGTTAGTTTGGTGATATCTATGCAATGGTTAGGGTAATCTCACAGGAATTTTGATGTGATAACTTCTCCCATCCCAAGAGCTCTTATCATGTTGTTAAGCCTGTGGAGCTTCAGATTGTTGGTAGAGTTTGTCTGATACTTTATAGGTAAAATTCTAATATGTTTCTTTTTTTTTTTTTTTTGAGGGTTTAAATTAAAATTCTGTCTTTATTTGTTTGGAGCTTTATGATTCTGGAAATGTTGTTTTAGATCCTTGAACTTCAATTTTCTCAGGTGCATAAAAACTGATAGGATTATTTTAAGAACTAAAATAATGTGCAAAACGGTAGTCAAAATGAGTATGAGCTATTAGTCTTATAATATTTCAGCTCTGAGTTAAAAACAATGGCTTAAATGATTTGTCAAAGGTCGTAGTCTTAAAAGAACTTAAAACGAGCACCTCCTGCTATGTTATTTCGGTTCATAGCTTTTCAGATCTCATGGAGTTAGAATTGTCTTAGTTTTTTTTTTTGTTGTTGTTGTTGTTGTTTAAATTTATTTATTATTATTATACTTTAAGTTGTAGGGTACATGTGCATAACGTGCAGGTTTGTTACATATGTATACTTGTGCCATGTTGGTGTGCTGCACCCATCAACTCGTCATTTACATCAGGTATAACTGCCAATGCAATCCCTCCCCCCTCCCCCCACCCCATGATAGGTCCCGGTGTGTGATGTTCCCCTTCCCGAGTCCAAGTGATCTCATTGTTCAGTTCCCACCTATGAGTGAGAACATGCGGTGTTTGGTTTTCTGTTCTTGCGATAGTTTGCTAAGAATGATGGTTTCCAGCTGCATACTGTTCCCTACAAAGGACACAAACTCAAACTTTTTGATGGCTGCATAGTATTCCATGGTGTATATGTGCCACATTTTCTTAATCCAATCTGTCACTGATGGACATTTGGGTTGATTCCAAGTCTTTGCTATTGTGAATAGTGCTGCAATAAACGTACGTGTGCATGTGTCTTTATAGCAGCATAATTTATAATCCTTTGGGTATATACCCAGTAATGGGACGGCTGGGTCATATGGTACATCTAGTTCTAGATCCTTGAGAAATCGCCATACTGTTTTCCATAATGGTTGAACTAGTTTACAATCCCACCAACAGTGTAAAAGTGTTCCTATTTCTCCACATCCTCTCCAGCACCTGTTGATTCCTGACTTTTTAATGATTGCCATTCTAACTGGTGTGAGATGGTATCTCATTGTGGTTTTGATTTGCATTTCTCTGATGGCCAGTGATGATGAGCATTTTTTCATGTGTCTGTTGGCTGTATGAATGTCTTCTTTTGAGAAATGTCTGTTCATATCCTTTGCCCACTTTTTGATGGGGTTGTTTGTTTTTTTCTTGTAAATTTGTTTGAGTTCTTTATAGGTTCTGGATATTAGCCCTTTGTCAGAAGAGTAGATTGCAAAAATTTTCTCCCATTCTGTAGGTTGCCTGTTCACTCTGATGGTAGTTTCTTTTGCTGTGCAGAAGCTCTTTAGTTTAATGAGATCCCATTTGTCAATTTTGGCTTTTGCTGCTGTTGCTTTTGGTGTTTTAGACATGAAGTCTTTGCCCATGCCTATGTCCTGAATGGTACTACCTAGGTTTTCCTCTAGGATTTTTATGGTATTAGGTCTAACATTTAAGTCTCTAATCCATCTTGAATTAATTTTCGTATAAGGAGTAAGGAAAGGATCCAGTTTCAGCTTTCTACTTATGGCTAGCCAATTTTCCCAGCACCATTTATTAAATAGGGAATCCTTTCCCCATTTCTTGTTTCTCTCAGGTTTGTCAAAGATCAGATGGCTGTAGATGTGTGGTATTATTTCTGGGGACTCTGTTCTGTTCCATTGGTCTATATCTCTGTTTTGGTAACAGTACCATGCTGTTTTGGTTACTGTAGCCTTGTAGTATAGTTTGAAGTCAGGCAGTGTGATGCCTCCAGCTTTGTTCTTTTGACTTAGGATTGTCTTGGAGATGCGGGCTCTTTTTTGGTTCCATATGAACTTTAAAGCAGTTTTTTCCAATTCTGTGAAGAAACTCGTTGGTAGCTTGATGGGGATGGCATTGAATCTATAAATAACCTTGGGCAGTATGGCCATTTTCACGATATTGATTCTTCCTATCCATGAGCATGGTATGTTCTTCCATTTGTTTGTGTCCTCTTTTATTTCACTGAGCAGTGGTTTGTAGTTCTCCTTGAAGAGTTCCTTTACATTCCTTGTCAGTTGGATTCCTAGGTATTTTATTCTCTTTGAAGCAATTGTGAATGGAAGTTCATTCCTGATTTGGCTCTCTGTTTGTCTGTTACTGGTGTATAAGAATGCTTGTGATTTTTGCACATTAATTTTGTATCCTGAGACTTTGCTGAAGTTGCTTATCAGCTTAAGGAGATTTTGGGCTGAGACAATGGGGTTTTCTAAATATACAATCATGTCATCTGCAAACAGGGACAATTTGACTTCTTCTTTTCCTAACTGAATACCCTTGATTTCTTTCTCTTGCCTAATTGCCCTAGCCAGAACTTCCAACACTATGTTGAATAGGAGTGGTGAGAGAGGGCATCCCTGTCTTGTGCCAGTTTTCAAAGGGAATTTTTCCAGTTTTTGCCCATTCAGTATGATATTGGCTGTGGGTTTGTCATAAATAGCTCTTATTGTTTTGAGGTATGTTCCATCAATACCAAATTTATTGAGCGTTTTTAGCATGAAGGGCTGTTGAATTTTGTCAAAAGCGTTTTCTGCATCTATTGAGATAATCATGTGGTTCTTGTCTTTGGTTCTGTTTATATGCTGGATTATGTTTATTGATTTGCGAATGTTGAACCAGCCTTGCATCCCAGGGATGAAGCCCACTTGATCATGGTGGATAAGCTTTTTGATGTGTTGCTGAATCCGGTTTGCCAGTATTTTATTGAGGATTTTTGCATCGATGTTCATCAGGGATATTGGTCTAAAATTCTCTTTTTTTGTTGTGTCTCTGCCAGGCTTTGGTATCAGGATGATGTTGGCCTCATAAAATGAGTTAGGGAGGGTTCCCTCTTTTTCTATTGATTGGAATAGTTTCAGAAGGAATGGTACCAACTCCTCCTTGTACCTCTGGTAGATTTCAGCTGTGAATCCATCTGGTCCTGGAATTTTTTTCGTTGGTAGGCTATTAATTATTGCCTCAATTTCAGAGCCTGCTATTGGTCTATTCAGGGATTCAACTTCCTCCTGGTTTAGTCTTAGAAGAGTGTAAGTGTCCAGGAAATTATCCATTTCCTCTAGATTTTCCAGTTTATTTGCGTAGAGGTGTTTATAGTATTCTCTGATGGTAGTTTGTATTTCTGTGGGGTCGGTGGTGATATCCCCTTTATCATTTTTAATTGCGTTGATTTGATTCTTCTCTCTTTTCTTCTTTATTAGTCTTGCTAGTGTTCTGTCAATTTTGTTGATCTTTTCAAAAAACCGACTCCTGGATTCATTGATTTTTTGGAGAGTTTTTTGTGTCTCTATCTCCTTCAGTTCTGCTCTGATCTTAGTTATTTCTTGCCTTCTGCTAACTTTTGAATGTGTTTGCTCTTGCTTCTCTAGTTCTTTTAATTGCGATGTTAGAGTGTCAATTTTAAATCTTTCCTGCTTTCTCTTGTGGGCATTTAGTGCTATAAATTTCCCTCTACACACTGCTTTAAATGTGTCCCAGAGATTCTGGTATGTTGTATCTTTGTTCTCATTGGTTTCAAAGAACATCTTTATCTCTGCCTTCATTTCGTTATGTACCCAGTAGTCATTCAGGAGCAGGTTGTACAGTTTCCATGTAGTTGAGTGGTTTTGATTGAGTTTCTTAGTCCTGAGTTCTAGTTTGATTGCACTGTGGTCTGAGAGACAGTTTGTTATAATTTCTGTTCTTGTACATTTGCTGAGGAGTGTTTTACTTCCAATTACATGGTCGATTTTGGAGTAAGTACGATGTGGTGCTGAGAAGAATGTATATTCTGTTGATTTGGGGTGGAGAGTTCTATAGATGTCTATTAGGTCTGCTTGCTGCAGAGATGAGTTCAATTCCTGGATATCCTTGTTAACTTTCTGTCTCGTTGATCTGTCTAATGTTGACAGTGGAGTGTGGAAGTCTCCCACTATTATTGTATGGGAGTCTAAGTTTCTTTGTAAGTCTCTAAGGACTTGCTTTATGAATGTGGATGCTCCTGTATTGGGTGCATATATATTTAGGATAGTTAGCTCTTCCTGTTGAATTGATCCCTTTACCATTATGTAATGGCCTTCTTTGTCTCTTTTGATCTTTGATGGTTTAAAGTCTGTTTTATCAGAGACTAGGATTGCAACCCCTGCTTTTTTTGTTATCCATTTGCTTGGTAAATCTTCCTCCATCCCTTTATTTTGAGCCTATGTATGTCTCTGCGTGTGAGATGGGTCTCCTGAATACAGCAGACTGATGGGTCTTGACTCTTTATCCAGTTTGCCAGTCTGTGTCTCTTAATTGGGGCATTTAGTCCATTTACATTTAAAGTTAGTATTGTTATGTGTGAACTTGATCCTGCCATTATGATATTAACTGGTTATTTTGCTCGTTAGTTGATGCAGTTTCTTCCTAGCCTCGATGGTCTTTACATTTTGGCATGTTTTTGCAATGGCTGGTACCGGTTGTTCGTTTCCATGTTTAGTGCTTCCTTCAGGGTCTCTTGTAAGGCAGGCCTAGTGGTGACAAAATCTCTAAGCATTTGCTTATCTGTAAAGGATTTTATTTCTCCTTCACTTATGAAACTTAGTTTGGCTGGATATGAAATTCTGGGTTTAAAATTCTTTTCTTTAAGAATGTTGAATATTGGCCCCCACTCTCTTCTGGCTTGGACAGTTTCTGCCGAGAGATCTGCTGTTAGTCTGATGGGCTTCCCTTTGTGGGTAACCCGACCTTTCTCTCTGGCTGCCCTTAAGATTTTTTCCTTCATTTCAACTTTGGTGAATCTGGCAATTATGTGTCTTGGAGTTGCTCTTCTCGAGGAGTATCTTTGTGGTGTTCTCTGTATTTCCTGGATTTGAATGTTGTCCTGCCCTACTAGGTTGGGGAAGTTCTCCTGGATGATATCCTGAAGAGTGTTTTCCCACTTGGTTCCATTTTCCCCCTCACTTTCAGGCACCCCAATCAGACGTAGATTTGGTCTTTTTACATAATCTCAGACTTCTTGCAGGCTTTGTTCATTTCTTTTTCTTCTTTTTCCTTTGGTTTCTCTTCTCGCTTCATTTCATTCATTTGATCCTCAATCGCTGATACTCTTTCTTCCAGTTGATCGAGTCGGTTACTGAAGCTTGTGCATTTGTCACGTATTTCTCGTGTCATGGTTTTCATCTCTTTCATTTCGTTTAGGACCTTCTCTGCATCAATTACTCTAGCCATCAATTCTTCCACTTTTTTTTCAAGATTTTTAGTTTCTTTGCGCTGGGTACGTAATTCCTCCTTTAGCTCTGAGAAATTTGATGGACTGAAGCCTTCTTCTCTCATCTCGTCAAAGTCATTCTCCGTCCAGCTTTGATCCGTTCCTGGCGATGAGCTGCGCTCCTTTGCCGGGGGAGATGCTCTCTTATTTTTTGAATTTCCAGCTTTTCTGCCCTGCTTTTTCCCCATCTTTGTGGTTTTATCTGCCTCTGGTCTTTGATGATGGTGATGTACTGATGGGGTTTTGGTGTAAGTGTCCTTCCTGTTTGATAGTTTTCCTTCTAACAGTCAGGACCCTCAGCTGTAGGTCTGTTGGAGATTGCTTGAGGTCCACTCCAGACCCTGTTTGCCTGGGTATCAGCAGCAGAGGCTGCAGAAGATAGAATATTTCTGAACAGCGAGTGTCCCTGTCTGATTCTTGCTTTGGAAGCTTCCTCTCAGGGGTGTACTCCACCCTGTGAGGTGTGGGGTGTCAGACTGCCCCTAGTGGGGGATGTCTCCCAGTTAGGCTACTCAGGGGTCAGGGACCCACTTGAGCAGGGAGTCTGTCCCTTCTCAGATCTCAACCTCCGTGTTGGGAGATCCACTGCTCTCTTCAAAGCTGTCAGACAGAGTCGTTTGCGTCTGCAGAGGTTTCGGCTGCGTTTTGTTATTGTTTACTGTGCCCTGTCCCCAGAGGTGGAGTCTCCAGAGACAGGCAGGTTTCCTTGAGCTGCTGTGAGCTCCACCCAGTTCGAGCTTCCCAGTGGCTTTGTTTACCTACTTAAGCCTCAGCAATGGCGGGCGCCCCTCCCCCAGCCTCGTTGCTGCCTTGCTGGTAGATCACAGACTGCTGTGCTAACAATGAGGGAGACTCCGTGGGTGTGGGACCCTCCCGGCCAGGTGTGGGATATGATCTCCTTGTGTGCCTGTTTGCTTAAAGCGCATTATTGGGGTGTGAGTTACCCGATTTTCCAGGTGTTGTGTGTCTGAGTTCCCCTGGCTAGGAAAAGGGATTCCCTTACCCCTTGCACTTCCCAGGTGAGGCAATGCCTCGCCCTGCTTCAGCTCTCGCTGGTCGGGCTGCAGCAGCTGACCAGCACCGATCGTCCGGCACTCCCCAGTGAGATGAACCCAGTACCTCAGTTGAAAATGCAGAAATCACCAGTCTTCTGTGTCATGGTCGCGCTGGGAGTTGGAGACTGGAGCTGTTCCTATTCGGCCATCTTGCTCCGCCCCCCAATTTTAATATGTTTCCCAAGATTTTCACTTCCTGGTACACATGCCTTGTGTAATCTCTTTCCCTTGAGTGTGTGTGCAACTGGTAAATATGATGTGATATTGTTACTCGTGAAGGGTGTCCAGGTTTTCGGCATTTTGAACAAAGAATTAGACAAAATGCACAAAGAAATTAAAGAAAAGCACAGATTTACTGAAATGAAAGTATACTCCACAGAGTGGAAGTAGGCTCGAGCAAGCAGCTCACGAGCGACAGTTACAGAATTTTATGGGGTTTAAATATCCTCTTGAAGTTTTCCATTGGTTACTCGGTGTACCCTCTATGTAAATGAAGAGAGTATTTCCTGCCATGACTGAAGTGAAGTTATAAAGTTATTTACCTGAGCATAGAAGGTTGGGGTTTTTCTGTTTGATTTGGTTATAGGAAGTCCTTAGGTTCCCTGCCCCCAGATCCTATTCTCCTGCCTCAGTATTACTACAGCAATTAGGTCACTTTATATAAAAAGGTGAAGATATTTTATAGATGTAATTTAGATCCATAATCACTTGAGTTTAACTTAACTAAAGGAACATTATCCTGGATAGCTCCAACCTAATCAGATGTGTGCTTGATAAAAGGATCTGGACATCAGAGGCATGAGAAGTCGGAGACACTAATATAGCTAACACAATCACTCACTGGCTTTGAAGAAACGTACTGCTAAGATGTGGAGTGGTCACGTGGCTAGGAACAGTATGTTGTCTCTAAGACCTTGAAACTTCAGTACTATAGCCATGGAGAATGAACTCTGCCAACAATCAGTGAGCTCGGAAAAGTACTCAGCCTCAAATGAGACTGCAGTCCCAGTTAACACCATGATTTCATCCTGAGGAGATCTTCTGCAAAGGATTCACTAATGCAGGGATCCCCAAGTTATGGGCTGTGGACCAGTACTGGTCCATGGCCTGTTAGGAACGAGGCCACACAGCAGGATGTGAGCAATGGGTGAGCAAGCGTTACCACCTGAGAATCAGCTTCTGTCAGATCAGCATTGGCATTAGATTCTCACAGATGCATGAACTAAGCATGAGAGGGATTTAGGGTGTGTGATCCTTATGAGACTCTAATGCCTGATTATCTGATGTAGAACAGAACAGTTAACAGTTTCATTCTAAAACAATTCCCCTCAATCCCTGGGAAAAATTGTCTTCCATGAAACTGGTCCCTGGTACCAAAAAGGCTGGAGACTGCTGCACAGTAATCTATACCCAGACATGTATCTACAGAAATTGATATATCTAATTTGAGTTGTTTTAAGATGCTAATTTGTGGTAATTTGTAACATAGTAATCAGAACTAGTACCACTGTACATTCATTTTTATATATTGATCAAAATCCTGGTTTTGAAAAGAGAACAGATATCCTTATACGTTCTTAGAATCCAATGACCTCTGTCATTGTTTTCTTCCACATTTATACCAGAAGCTATAATTTTTGCTTTAGGTTCCCAAAGTCAATTACTGAAGATAGGCTAAAAGAATATTTATGCATTCCACACACATTAAAATGTGTAATATTTTTATTAAATGAGAATATTAGTTTCCTAGTAATAAGTTAAAATCTGACAAGGAGCTGGAGCAACATTCAGACAACAACTTTTCTCCCAGAATTTAAACACACACTCTCTCTCTCTCTCTCTCTCTCTCTCTCTCTCTGTGTGTGTGTGTGTGTGTGTGTCTCGCTGTCTCACACACACACACCCACATAAACACACGCACACACACACACACACACACACACACACACACACACACACACACACATTTGCCTCCATTCAGGTGACACTGAGTTCCTAATTGCTTAGCTAAAGCTAAATAATGTATTTTTCTTATGTGTTTTTCTGGTTTGAAAAGTCCATATCTTATTTAAATTCATTTTGATACTCTGCTAGTAACATATAATTACCTTTATTTAGCTCACCAAGCAAAAACTCTGATGTGTAATCAGACATGTCAAATTAGGCAATGTTTCCTAATATGACATTCTAGTTTCTCATAGCTATTACTTCAATGACAAAATAGTATAAGAGGCCGGGTACAGTGGCTCATGCCTGTAATTCCAGCACTTTGGGAGGCCGAGGCAGGTGGATCACCTGAGGTCAGGAGTTTGAGACCAGCCTGGCCAACATGGTGAAACCCCATCTCTACTAAAAATACAAAAGTTAGCCAGGCATGGTGGCACATGCCTGTAGTCCCAGCCACTCCGGAGACTGAGATACAAGAATCACTTAAACCCAGGTGGTAGAGGTTGCAGTGAGCCAAGATGGCAACACTCCACTTCAGCCTGGGTAACACTGTGAGAGTCTGTCTCAAAAAAATAAAAATACTGCATGAATCATCCTCAAATTTTAATGTCATATATGTGAACCTTAAGTCTTCTAGTATTACTCTGCCTCATCATAACCACAAAGGATCTGCCAGTTGTCTTGAAACAGTGAAATGGGAGAGTTCCCTGATCCCCCTCGCAGGATGTGCAACAGGGGTATGACTCTCCTGTTGGGTCGTCGCCATGGCTCAAATCCTTTGTGGGAGGGGGAGCACACAGAAGGGCAGGTGCAGAGACCAGGGTCAGTGCTTTGGTCTCTGGCCCCACGATACTGTTTAGGGATGGATGCCTGTAACCTCAGTGTTGCAATGCTCTCTTAGCCTTGCTGTCCACACACAGCTTTAAGTGTTAACCATTGTGTTAACCAGCCCAATGGACCCTCTGCTTTTTGCAAGGCCAGAGGACCAGTGTGACAGCTTTCTGTATCTCGAGCTCTTTTTTTTTTTTTCCTTTTTTTCTTTTTTTACAGGTTTTTACGTGTACATAAGTTTTTATTTCTCTGGGATAAATGCCCAGGAGAGCAATTGCTGTTTCTTATGGTAAGCGTAAGTTTATTTTTTTATTATTATTTTTTATTTTTTTTATTATTAAGTTCTAGGGTACATGTGCATAACTCTTGCATAGCATCCTGGAAGTGTAGGATCACACATGGGCTTGAAGGATGAATGCGAGGTGATATTGAGGGGTGGGAGTGGCTCTCGGCAGGATGGATGGGGAGCTGGAAGGGTGGGGAAGAAGTGGGAAGATGATCTTCCCTTGGAGTCAGGCCTTCCAGTGATGGAACTCCCCTCTGACCACCCCCAGCTGAACTCCTCGTGGTATTCAGATGTTCCTCTTCCTCACTCCTTCTCTCCTGTATTGTTCCACCATATGTCTGCTTATCTCCTCATATTCTTGCCTACTTGTCTGCTTCTGGAGCCTGGAGTGTGGGGTTTATATGGGTACAGGATAGGGGGCATGGTGGGTCAAATGCAACTTTTTGGGCATGAAAACTGGAATGCCTGTCCTCATTTAGGGTCATGAGAATCCAGGCTTGAGGATGAAGCCTTTGCAGGGGAACCACTCTCTTCTACCCAGGGTTTCACTGTCTCCTATCTGTATCAGTAGTACAGATAGGGTTGTAGAGCCCAATTATCTCAGGGGTTTAGGGAGTGGAAGGTTCAGTGATAGAGAACAATATAATATATAGCAAAGTAGGCAAGATATTGACTTAACATGTCACAGAAAATGTGCAAATGAACATAATGCACATAATGAACTTTTGATTACTAATTTAACAAAACAATATTGGAAAGCTAGAAAGAGAAGAAACATAAATAAGAGGAGAATGCCACTTCATTGTATCTACTTCAAAGCCTTTTGGGGCAAGCTTTAAAGCTCACCCAAATTGAAGATGCGTATGGATAGTACACAAATATTATTGGTAATGGTGGAGTGGGCATCATAAAATGGAAGTAATTCTGTTCTAATAGAATAGTTATATGTGCACATTCATACCAATCCCAGTTGATCAAATACTTAAAAAAGACCAAAAGATAAAGAAAACCAAACATAAGGGATGTTTAAAGGGGAAGAACTTACAAAGAAGAAAGTACTTTTAATATATTTCTCAAGAGGTAAGATATTGGTGGAATTTATTGTCGTATTTCTGCCTTTCACTTAGTTCTTAAAAAGTGAGCAAGGAAGAATTATATGATTTATGTGATGGTATAAAGAAGCAATAATTGTATAAGGCTCATTAGGCTCATTACCTATTATGTCTTTCTTTGAGTGGACTGTCCTTAACATTCAGCTCACTCAACTTTTCTCTTGTCCATCATATTGATAGCACTGTAGATCACCTTAAAGGTCAGAACTCAAGCCTGCCTTACTGAGAAAACTCTGAATCTCTGTCTCTATTATTGTTCAATATTAAGATGGAATTAATGTGAGTCAGTTATTCTGGAAAATATATATATATTTCAATTCTTACTCCCAAAGGCTCATCTTCGGAGAGAAAATATCAAGAAGACCACTTAAATCCACTCATAAAAATGGCATTCACCAGTCCAGCTTTATGTCTAATATAGCCAATATTTTGATTCCCATCTCTCTGTCTTCTCTTTCTGTCATCTTCAATTGATTCCAAATTTGGCAGAGAGAAAAAGTATAATTGCAATGCTTCCTTTTCTTTTCTTCATTTTAAAAAAGTTTCTATAAAATGACCCACTTAAAATCTATTCTTATTTTAAAACAATTCA
This sequence comes from Macaca fascicularis, assembly GCF_037993035.2. Classification (NCBI taxonomy): domain Eukaryota; kingdom Metazoa; phylum Chordata; class Mammalia; order Primates; family Cercopithecidae; genus Macaca; species Macaca fascicularis. The sequence goes on along the minus strand of NC_088391.1, from coordinate 55,663,284 downwards.
TTTTTTAAGAAATGAGTAAAAGGAGTTTACTGTGACTGATTATATATGCTAGATATTTGAATTTAAGGATGCTAACTATGGTTTTTATTTATCTACTTTTTAATGTAGATAATGTTTCATCCTAAAGATAATAGGTAAGACAGAATAAGTTAGGCATCTGCAATAAACACCGTGGGGGGGGGGGGGAGAGAGAGAGAGAGAGAGAGAGAGAGAGAGAGATTATCATGAAATACCAGAGCAGAGAAATGGAGTCAGGAGAGAATAATTAGGGTCTGTGTGAATTCGTTAAGCATAGGAAGTCAGAGATCAATAGGATGAGGATGAGCTAGGTATCCAGACTTGGAGGTGACCCAATTCAGGGTATCATAACTAAAGTAGAGTAAGGAGAGTATTCATCTAGAAGAGTGGCATGGCATGTGGAGTCAGAACTTAAGTGAGTTGAAAAGAGCATCTCTGCATGGGTATGGTCTGATATAGGTGTTAGAGTCTAAACAGGGTAAGGAAAGTATCTACGTCGTAGTATGGCTTGCATTGAGTGTTAGAGCCCTACCATGATGAGGAGGATGCTCTTGTGGAATGGTGGTCATTAGTAGGATGTCTAAGTCTAAGTGGGTTGAGGAGGGGATCGATGTGATGTGAAGAGGAGTTCGAAGCTATCAGAAATTCATTACCTACAGTGGCACTAGACAAATAAAGCAACCATATTAAGGTTAATAGGAATTAGTTTTCTCTCTGTTGGAGAAAAATTTACAACTATAGAAATGGAGAACACTAGAATGAATGCTATAAGATTTTAGAAACAGTGACAGCCAAATAACAATAAATACATCTAGTACTTAGATTTTGGCTTCAATATGTAATTTTTTAGTAAAAGTAACTAGAGTTCTTTGGAAATATAACTGGTTACAGGGCTGAAGCAACAAAAACATAAGGTGAGGCTGAACATATTGTCACTCTAGAAAACAAGTAAGTGCTCAAGAAATGATGAGGACATGTCAGTGGGACAAGAGACAAGGAAGACAGATTGAAGAGGCTCCCGTTGGCTGATTCTGAAATAATTTAGGCATCAGATAAAATAATTACAACAAGAGACTATAACCCATTGAATAAAATGGAGAAAATGAACTCATTCTGATTTTACAGAATAAACACATTTAAAGTTTCTTGGTAAAAGTAATAGCTACATTGTCTTAAAGCATATGCAGACAACGTACTTATTTATTAAAAAGGAAAAAAAGAGTACATGTTCACTGAAGAAGTCTGAGGGAAATCACCTTAATCAAGTAGCTAAAGTAAACATCATTCTTAACAGAGTAAATCTAAATCGTGTACCATCTATTGGGACACAATAAGAAGATCACAACAATTCCATTGCAATATTTCTGCCAAATCTAATCATGAGAATACATTAGACAAACACAAACTGAGGGAAAATCTATATGAATGAAACAATCTATAAACTTCAAAGATGTTATAGCCATGAAAGTCAAGGATAGCAAATCAGCTGCCCTCGATTGAAAGAGACAAAAATGATATGACCATTACATTCAGTAGAAAAATGTGGATTGAATGTATGGTCATATTATAGAGAACCGTATTTTTTTCTATAAAAGATATTATTAGAATAAATTTTAAAAAATTGAATGAGATCTGAGGGTTAGATAGCAGTAACACAAATGTAAATTTACTGATATTCATAGTCTTGTTATGGCTATATTGGACTGTTTTTGTTGGTAGGAGATGCACAATAAAACCTATGGAGATAACATAAAATCGAGTCAGTAACTTCCTCTCAAATAGTTTACATATTTTTGTATTCAGTTGCATTTGTTCTATAAATTTGAATGTGTTCCAAAAACAGAAGAAAAATGCATCATAAGTTTTATACATAAAGAAAATAAACACACACATACAAATAATGAAATGACAGATGACTACTTTCATACTTACTGATTCAAATGTAAATTCTTGAATAATAAGCATAATTTTGAAAAAATATGTAATAGCATAATCACATTTTAAAATTAAAATGTGAGTATCAATTAAAATATGAGTGAGGATATTTTATATATATTCCATATGTTGGACACTCCTGTGAAAATCTTTACCTACTCTAGTTCACCTTTAAGTCAATACCATGGAAATATGCTTCTCATTAGTGCAACATGGTCAAATTTTGTTTCAGCTACACAAAGTATTTCTCACTTTTAAGCCTTGGACTTCTCTGATGCTATGGTATGGAATTTCCACATACACAAGAAGGACATAAGAAAGGACTAGCAAACCTTTGACCAATGAAGAAAATAATGTATATAAACACACTCTTCTTCTATTGATTAATCAGAAAACATCGGGGCACATTCCCTATAACTTTTACAAGATCTCTTGAGATTAAGTCCCCGTTTTCCACAGTGGTGACCAGCTCAATAGTGCACCCAGGTATTGTTTTATTCATCACAATATTCCACTTCCTTTCCCTGTAATCACTTACTAAAATAAACTGCTGAAGTGAACATCCTTGTCTTGACTCTGCTTTCTTGAGGTGACTCAAATTAGAACATCTACTCATAGAGAACTTCAAAGATTGTTACTTTATCTTTTATTAGATATTATTTATTTAAAATGTATTAAAACAGTTTTATTGAGATATAATCTAAATATACAATTCATTCACTTCAAGTGTACAATTCAATTGCTTTTAATTTGTTAACAGAGTTGTGCAACCGTCACCATCCTCAATTTTAGAACATTTTCATAACCCAAAAAGGAAACTCTTAACCATTAGTAGTCATTCCCCATTTTTCCACCCTTCCCTGAGCCTCTCTCTGCCACTTCCCAGCCTGAGGCAATCACTTACTTACTTTTTGTCTCTCTATATTTGACTGGCTTATTTTGTGTAGCATAATGTCCTTCAGATTCATCCACGTTTTTACAAATAAAAAAATATTTTTCTTATTAAGGCTGAAGAGTATTGCATTGTGAATATATAGTATATATTTTTAACCATTCATCTGTTGATGGACATATAGGTTGATTCCAGATCTTGGCTATTTTGAATAATTTATGTGGCAATAAACTTGGGAATGCAGAAATTTCTTCAACAGACTCATTTCATTTACTTTGTATATATACCAAGTAGTGAGATGACTGGATAATATGGTAGTTCTACTTTTAATTTTTCAAGGGAGCATCATACTGTTTTCATAATGATTATACTAATTTATACTCCTACCAATAATGTTCATGGCTTCCCTTTTCTCCACAATTTTTGTCAACACTTTTCTTTCCTCTTTTTGATAATAACCGTTTTAACAGATGTGAGAACTTAATTGTGGTTTTGATTTGCACTTATCAGATGTTTAGTGATGTTGAACCTCAAAAATATATACACAGACATATATATATATATATGTATATATATATAACTATTGGTCTTTTTTGCCTTCTTTATAGAAATGGCTATCAGATCTTATGCCTATTTTGTAATGTTTGTTTCCTTGCTATTGAGTTGTTTTACTTTCTTATATATTTTAGGTATTAAAGAGTTATCAGATGTATGATTTGCAAATATTTTTTGTGATACCATTCCATAAGTTGTCTCTTCACTCTGCTGTTTGGTGTGCATAATCTTTTTAGTTTTATAGAATTCAATTTCTTTCTTTTTGCTTTTGTTGCCTGTACTTTTGGATTCATACCCAAAAAGTAATTGACCAGACCAATGGTATGAAACATTTCTCTTATTACTTCTTTTAATATGTTTATCATTTAGATCTTACATGTAAGTATTAATCCATTTTGAGTTGATTTGATATGAGATAAAGGTGTAATTTCATTTTTCTGCATATAGATATCCAGTTATTAAAATATCAACTATTGATAAGACTGTCCTTTCTCTATTGTGATTCCTGGCACCTTTGTTGACAAAATCAATTGAGAATGTGCTCTCTATTCTGTTTCATTGTCTATATACCTGTTTTTAATGACAGTACCATACAGTTTTGATGACCAGTTTTGTAATATATTTTGAAGCCAAGAAGTGTGATGCCTCTAACTTTGTTTCTTTTGCTTGAGAATGCTTGGCCATTCAGAGTCTTTTCTATTTTTATATAAATTTTAGGATTGCTTTTCTATTTGTGAAAAAAAATTGTTGAAATTTTGATAGAGATTGCATTGAATCTTTAGATTCCTTTGGTTAGTATGCACATTTGAACAATATCAGTTTTTCAAATCAATGAACATGGAATACCTTTTCATTTATTTGTGTTGTCTTCAATTTCTTTCACCAAAGTTTTTAGTTTTCAGTGGTCAGATTTTTCAACTACTTGGTTAAATTTATTTCTATGTATTTTATCATTTATTTTGTAAGTATTGTAAGTGGAATTATTTCCTTGATTTCCTTTTTGGATAGTTCTTTGTAGTATATAGAAATGCTAATGATTATTGTATATTTATTTTAAATCTGGCATATTTTTTGAGTTTGCATATTATTTATAACAGTTTTTTGGTGGAATATTTTGTGTTTCCCATATATAAAATTATGTCTTCTGCAAAAAGGATAATTTAACTTTTTCCCTTTCAATTTGGATGCCTTTTTTTTTTTTTTTCCCTCTTGTCTAATTGCTCTGGATCCTAATTGCTAGGAATTCCAGTACTCTGTTAAATAGAAGTGGCAAGAGCAGGCATCCTTATCTTGTTCCTGTTTTCAGAGAAAAAGCTTTCAACTTGTACCCATTAAGTATTGTGTTAGCTGTGGGTTTGCCATATATTGCGTATGTTGTGTTGAGATACATTCCTCTTAAACTTAATTTATTGAATGTTTTTATTACAGAATTATGTTTAATTTTACCAAATGATTTTTCTGGATCCTTTAAGATGATCATACAATTTCTGTCCTTCATTTTATTAAGGTGATATATCATATTTATAGATTTATGTATGTTAAACCATCCTAATATCCATGAGTGAATGCCAATTGATCATGGTGAATGATTCCTTTAATATGCTGTTGAATTTGGGTTGCTAATATTTTATTGAGGAATTTTACGTCCATGTTTGTCAGAGATATTGGCCTGCAATTTTATTTTCTTGCAGTGTTTTTGGTTTGCTTTGGTATTAGGGGGAGGTTGAGCACATAAAATCAGTTTGAAAATGTTCCTTCTTCACTTTTTTGGAAGAGTTTGAGGTGAATTAGAATTAATTCTTCTTTCAATTCTTGGTAAAATTCAGCAGTAAGGCTCTCAGATTCTGAGCTTTTCTTTGATGGGATATTTGCTATTACCAATTCAAACACATTACTCTTCAAGTTACAACCTACAAAGGGTGAGTTATGAAAATCAGAAGATCTGAACAAACCAAAGAAGACTGATGCATTTTAATTGGTAATAGCAAATATCCCATCAAGGAAAAGTTCAGGACCTGATGGCTCATATGGTGAAATGCCATCTCTGCTAAAAATATAAAAATTAGCTGGGCGTGGTGGCAGGTGCCTGTAATTCCAGCTACTCAAGAGGCTGAGGCAGGAGAATCGCCTGAATCTGGGAGGCGGAGGTTGCAGTGAGGCAAGATCATGCCATTGCTTTCCAGCCTGGGCAACAAGAGTGAAACTCCATCTCAAAAAAAAAAAAAAAAAAGTAATCATTTCTTCAGGCTATTCAGTTACCTTTCATATAATTATTCATAGTAGCCTGTTATGGTGCTTTATATTTCTGTTGTGTTATGCTATCTGCTTCTTCATTTCTGATTTTATTTTTTTTAGTCTGCTCTCTTTTATTTTTAGTCTAAATAAAAGTCTACTGATTTTGTTTATCTTTTTCAAATTGGACTCTTATTGATCTGCTCTATTAATTTTCTTGTTTCTATTTCATTTGTTTCTGCTCTGATCTTTGTTTATTTATTTATTTTTGCTTCTGCAAATCTGAATCTTAATTTCTTCTTTTTCTAGTTTATTGATGTCCAATGTTAGGTTATTTGAGATCTTTCTTCTTTTATGGTGTAGGCCTTTATTGCTATAAATATTCCTTTTAGAACTGCATTTAATGCATCTCATACATTTTGGTTTATGCTGTATTTAAATTTTGATTTGCTTCAAGATATTTTAAAATTTCTTTTCTAATTTTATTTTGATCCATTGGTTGTTTAGGGGCACATTTATTTTTTCCATGTATTTGTGAATTTTCTGAAAGTTTTCCTTTTATTGATTTCAACTTTCATACCATTGTAGACAGAAAAGATACTTTATATAATTTCAATCTTCTTGAAAATTTGTTAAAACTCATCTCGTAGTCTAATATATAATATATCCTGAAAAATGTTCCATGTTATTTTGAGAAGTTTGTGTATTCTGTTGCTTTTAAATGTTCTGCATATTGGCTGGGTGTGATGGCTCATACCTGTAATCCCAGCGCTTTGGGAGGCCGAGGTGGGCAGATCATGAGGTCAGGAGATGAAGACCATCCTGGATAACATGGGTGAAATCCCGTCTCTACTAAAAAATACAAAAAAAAAAAAAAAAAAAAAAAAAAAATTAGCCGGTCATGATGGTGGGTGCTTGTAGTTCCAGCTACTCTGGAGGCTGAGGCAGGAGAATGGTGTGAACCCAGGAGGAGGAGCTTGCAGAGAGCCGAGATCACGCTACTGCACTCCAGCCTGGGCAACAGAGTGAAACTCTGAAACAAAAAATATTCTGTTTATTACTATTAGGTACATTTGCTCTGAAGCTTGGTTTAAATCTGCAGTTTCTTTATTGATTTTCTGCCTAGATTATTTATCCATTGCTGAAAATGGAGTATTGAAGTGCCCTACTATTAATGTGTTATCATTTATCTTTCCTTCAGATCTCTAAATATGTGCTTTATATATTTAAGTGCTCCAATGTTGGGTGCATATATGTTTATAATTGTTGTATTCTCTTGATGAATTGACGCATTCATCATTATATAATGACATTTTTTGTCTCCTGTGACAGTTTTTACTTAAAGTCTTTTTTTTTCTGATGTAAATGTAGCTACCCCTGATCTCTTTGGTTTCCATTTGCATAGAACATCTTTTTTCCATTCTTTCATTTAACATCTGTGCATCCTTATGAGTGAAGTAAGTCTCTTGTGGCAACATATTTTTGGATCATACTTTTAAAAATTCCTTTATCTACACTATGTCTTTTGATTTGATAATTTAATGCATTTCTATTCAAGGTAATTATGAACAGGCAAGAACTTACTATCATCATTTTGTTAATATATTTCTGTTTATTTTATAAAATCTTTTCTTCTCTCTTGCTGTTTTCCTTTTTGGTGAGCTGTTTTTTCTCTAGTGATATGTTTTGATTCCTTATTTATTATCTTTTGTGTATCCACTATATGCTTTTGCATTGTGGTAAACATGAGGCTTACCTAAAATAGTTTATTGTTAAAATAAGCGATTTCATGTTGACATCAATTTAACGTTGATCACATTAAAAAACCTACACTTTTACGTCACACCTCTCTAATGTTTTAAATTTTTTGTGTGATCATCATTTTATATTGTATCCTTCATCAAATTATTGTAGCATTCATTGTTTTTAATAATTTGGATTCTTAACATTTATATTAAAGATATGTTATTTAAACAACTCATTATAGTAGTACAGTATCCAAAATGTTATTGTCTACTTAATTCATTCAATATGTTCTTATCTAGTCAGTCCTCTGTATTTGTGGGTTATGCACTTGTAAGTTCAGCCAAACTCAGATGAAAAATACTTAAACAATAATTGCATCTGTACTGAACATGTACATCATTTTTTCTCATCAGTATACCCTAAACAATGCAACAGCATTTACATAGCATTTATGTTATATTAGACATGGTAAGTAATCTAGAGATGATTTAACCTTTTTCTCATTTGCCCTGAGAATACACACGGGCAGTGCTTGCAGCTTCACTATTTTACCCAACATAACCTTGCCATGAAATATCTCACATTTATTATTATTTTCAAATCGCTTTGGTGTGTATCAAATTTGGAAACAAAAGACATCATTCTATTTATAGCATTCTTTTTTAGTAATGGTGTTTCCATTTAAAAAATATAGTAATTCTTAATTGCTGAAAATGTCAAGTCCTCTAGAAAATGCAGCATTCTTACATATGATATTAATATTATTCTCAAACAATCATTGGCCAAAAATTCACTTCATAAATTCTATTTTTTTTGAAATAGAAGATTTTGATGATTCAGATGATTCTGATATTAGTTCTCTTCAGATATAACTTCAAAAACAGATTTATATTTTATTTTCATATTGAAAATCAGGCAGATTTGCTTCAGCGTCAAAGAGTGTTTCTGTAAAATTAAATGAGTGCTGGCAGCAATCTGCCCCTTTTTTAAATGGAGAAAGGGTTAAAGTATGAGGGAATATGTGCATAAGTTACATGCAAATAATACATCATTTTATATCAAAAAGCAGAGCATCTGCAGATTTTGGTGTCTAAGGCAGGTTGTAGAACAAATCCCACATGGATACTGAAGGATGTCTGTACTTTCATATATTTGTGTGTCACTATTTAGTGTCTTATTCTTTGACTTAAATAATTCATTTTAGAATTCACAAGAATTCATTTCTTATAAGACAGGACCAGTGTTGATGGGCTCCTTTGGCTTTTATTTCTGTGGGAAATTCTGAAGTACAACTTTTCCTGATAGAGTGTTTTTGGTTGGCAGATTTTTCCTGCAACATTTTATTTTTATTTTATTTATTTATTTATTTATTTATTTATTTATTATTATTATACTTCAAGTTCTAGGGTACATGTGCATAACGTGCAGGTTTGTTACATATGTATACTTGTGCCATGTTGGTGTGCTGCACCCATCAACTCGTCAGCACCCATCAACTCGTCATTTACATCAGGTATAACTCCCAATGCAATCCCTCCCCCCTCCCCCCTCCCCATGAGAGGCCCCGGTGTGTGATGTTCCCCTTCCCGAGTCCAAGTGATCTCACTGTTCAGTTCCCACATATGAGTGAGAACATGCGGTGTTTGGTTTTCTGTTCTTGTGATAGTTTGCTAAGAATGATGGTTTCCAGCTGCATCCATGTCCCTACAAAGGACACAAACTCATCCTTTTTGATGGCTGCATAGTATTCCATGGTGTATATGTGCCACATTTTCCTTTTTTTTTTTTAATTTATTTATTATTATTATACTTTAAGTTGTAGGGTACATGTGCATAATGTGCAGGTTTGTTACATATGTATACTTGTGCCATGTTGCTGTACTGCACACATCAACTCGTCATTTACATCAGGTATAACTCCCAATGCAATCCCTACCCCCTCCCCCCTCCCCCCTTCCCATGATAGGCCCCGGTGTGTGATGTTCCCCTTCCTGAGTCCGAGTGATCTCATTGTTCAGTTCCCACCTATGAGTGAGAACATGCGGTGTTTGGTTTTCTGTTCTTGTGATAGTTTGCTGAGAATGATGGTTTCCAGCTGCATCCATGTCCCTACAAAGGACTCAAACTCATCCTTTTTTATGGCTGCATAGTATTCCATGGTGTATATGTGCCACATTTTCTTAATCCAATCTGTCACTGATGGACATTTGGGTTGATTCCAAGTCTTTGCTATTGTGAATAGTGCCACAATAAACATACGTGTGCATGTGTCTTTATAGCAGCATAATTTATAATCTTTTGGGTATATACCCAGTAATGGGATGGCTGGGTCATATGGTACATCTAGTTCTAGATCCTTGAGGAATCGCCATACTGTTTTCCATAATGGTTGAACAAGTTTACAATCCCACCAACAGTGTAAAAGTGTTCCTATTTCTCCACATCCTCTCCAGCACCTGTTGTTTCCTGACTTTTTAATGATCGCCATTCTAACTGGTGTGAGATGGTATCTCATTGTGGTTTTGATTTGCATTTCTCTGATGGCCACTGATGATGAGCATTTTTTCATGTGTCTGTGGGCTGTATGAATGTCTTCTTTTGAGAAATGTCTGTTCATATCCTTTGCCCGCTTTTTGATGGGGTTGTTTGTTTTTTTCTTGTAAATTTGTTTGAGTTCTTTGTAGGTTCTGGATATTAGCCCTTTGTCAGATGAGTAGATTGCAAAAATTTTCTCCCATTCTGTAGGTTGCCTGTTCGCTCTGATGGTAGTTTCTTTTGCTGTGCAGAAGCTCTTTAGTTTAATTAGATCCCATTTGTCAATTTTGGCTTTTGCTGCCGTTGCTTTTGGTGTTTTAGACATGAAGGCTTTGCCCATGCCTATGTCCTGAATGGTACTACCTAGGTTTTCCTCTAGGATTTTTATGGTATTAGGTCTAACATTTAAGTCTCTAATCCATCTTGAATTAATTTTCGTATAAGGAGTAAGGAAAGGATCCAGTTTCAGCTTTCTACTTATGGCTAGCCAATTTTCCCAGCACCATTTATTAAATAGGGAATCCTTTCCCCATTTCTTGTTTTTGTCAGGTTTGTCAAAGATCAGATGGCTGTAGATGTGTGGTATTATTTCTGAGGACTCTGTTCTGTTCCATTGGTCTAGATCTCTGTTTTGGTACCAGTACCATGCTGTTTTGGTTGCTGTAGCCTTGTAGTATAGTTTGAAGTCAGGTAGCGTGATGCCTCCAGCTTTGTTCTTTTGACTTAGGATTGTCTTGGAGATGCGGGCTCTTTTTTGGTTCCATATGAACTTTAAAGCAGTTTTTTCCAATTCTGTGAAGAAACTCGTTGGTAGCTTGATGGGGATGGCATTGAATCTATAAATAACCTTGGGCAGTATGGCCATTTTCACGATATTGATTCTTCCTATCCATGAGCATGGTATGTTCTTCCATTTCTTTGTGTCCTCTTTTATTTCACTGAGCAGTGGTTTGTAGTTCTCCTTGAAGAGGTCCTTTACATCCCTTGTCAGTTGGATTCCTAGGTATTTTATTCTCTTTGAAGCAATTGTGAATGGAAGTTCATTCCTGATTTGGCTCTCTGTTTGTCTGTTACTGGTGTATAAGAATGCTTGTGATTTTTGCACATTAATTTTGTATCCTGAGACTTTGCTGAAGTTGCTTATCAGCTTAAGGAGATTTTGGTCTGAGACAATGGGGTTTTCTAAATATACAATCATGTCATCTGCAAACAGGGACAATTTGACTTCTTCTTTTCCTAACTGAATACCCTTGATTTCTTTCTCTTGCCTAATTGCCCTAGCCAGAACTTCCAACACTATGTTGAATAGGAGTGGTGAGAGAGGGCATCCCTGTCTTGTGCCAGTTTTCAAAGGGAATTTTTCCAGTTTTTGCCCATTCAGTATGATATTGGCTGTGGGTTTGTCATAGATAGCTCTTATGATTTTGAGGTACGTTCCATCAATACCGAATTTATTGAGCGTTTTTAGCATGAAGGGCTGTTGAATTTTGTCAAAAGCCTTTTCTGCATCTATTGAGATAATCATGTGGTTCTTGTCTTTGGTTCTGTTTATATGCTGGATTATGTTTATTGATTTGCGAATGTTGAACCAGCCTTGCATCCCAGGGATGAAGCCCACTTGATCATGGTGGATAAGCTTTTTGATGTGTTGCTGAATCCAGTTTGCCAGTATTTTATTGAGGATTTTTGCATCGATGTTCATCAGGGATATTGGTCTAAAATTCTCTTTTTTTGTTGTGTCTCTGCCAGGCTTTGGTATCAGGATGATGTTGGCCTCATAAAATGAGTTAGGGAGGATTCCCTCTTTCTCTATTGATTGGAATAGTTTCAGAAGGAATGGTAACAACTCCTCCTTGTACCTCTGGTAGATTTCAGCTGTGAATCCATGTGGTCCTGGACGTTTTTTGGTTGGTAGGCTATTAATTATTGCCTCAATTTCAGAGCCCGCTATTGGACTATTCAGGGATTCAACTTCTTCCTGGTTTAGTCTTGGAAGAGTGTAAGTGTCCAGAAAATTATCCATTTCCTCTAGATTTTCCAGTTTATTTGCGTAGAGGTGTTTATAGTATTCTCTGATGGTAGTTTGTATTTCTGTGGGGTCGGTGGTGATATCCCCTTTATCATTTTTAATTGCGTCGATTTGATTCTTCTCTCTTTTCTTCTTTAATAGTCTTGCTATTGGTCTATCAATTTTGTTGATCTTTTCAAAAAACCAACTCCTGGATTCATTGATTTTTTGGAGGGTTTTTTGTGTCTCTATCTCCCTCAGTTCTGCTCTGATCTTAGTTATTTCTTGCCTTCTGCTAGCTTTCGAATGTGTTTGCTCTTGCTTCTCTAGTTCTTTTAATTCTGATGTTAGAGTGTCAATTTTAGATGTTTCCTGCTTTCTCTTGTGGGCATTTAGTGCTATAAATTTCCCTCTACACACTGCTTTAAATGTGTCCCAGAGATTCTGGTATGTTGTATCTTTGTTCTCATTGGTTTCAAAGAACATCTTTATCTCTGTCTTCATTTTGTTATGTACCCAGTAGTCATTCAGGAGCAGGTTGTTCAGTTTCCATGTAGTTGAGCGGTTTTGATTGAGTTTCTTAGTCCTGAGTTCTAGATTGATTGCACTGTGGTCTGAGAGACAGTTTGTTATAATTTCTGTTCTTGTACATTTGCTGAGGAGTGCTTTCTTCCAATTACATGGTCAATTTTGTAGTAAGTACGGTGTGGTGCTGAGAAGAATGTATATTCTGTTGATTTGGGGTGGAGAGTTCTATAGATGTCTATTAGGTCTGCTTGCTGCAGAGATGAGTTCAATTCCTGGATATCCTTGTTAACTTTCTGTCTCGTTGATCTGTCTAATGTTGACAGTGGACTGTTGAAGTCTCCCATTATTGTTGTATGGGAGTCTAAGTCTCTTTGTAAGTCTCTAAGGACTTGCTTTATGAATCTGGGTGCTCCTGTATTGGGTGCATATATATTTAGGATAGTTAGCTCTTCCTGTTGAATTGATCCCTTTACCATTATGTAATGGCCTTCTTTGTCTCTTTTGATCTTTGATGGTTTAAAGTCTGTTTTATCAGAGACTAGTATTGCAACTCCTGCTTTTTTTTGTTCTCCATTTGCTTGGTAAATCTTCCTCCATCCCTTTATTTTGAGCCTATGTATGTCTCTGCGTGTGAGATGGGTCTCCTGAATACAGCACACTGATGGGTCTTGACTCTTTATCCAGTTTGCCAGTCTGTGTCTTTTAATTGGAGCATTTAGTCCATTTACATTTAAGGTTAATATTGTTATGTGTGAACTTGATCCTGCCATTATGATATTAACTGGTTATTTTGCTCGTTAGTTGATGCAGTTTCTTCCTAGCCTCGATGGTCTTTACATTTTGGCATGTTTTTGCAATGGCTGGTATCGGTTGTTCCTTTCCATGTTGAGTGCTTCCTTCAGGGTCTCTTGTAAGGCAGGCCTAGTGGTGACAAAATCTCTAAGCATTTGCTTATCTGTAAAGGATTTTATTTCTCCTTCACTTATGAAACTTAGTTTGGCTGGATATGAAATTCTGGGTTTAAAATTCTTTTCTTTAAGAATGTTGAATATTGGCCCCCACTCTCTTCTGGCTTGGAGAGTTTCTGCTGAGAGATCTGCTGTTAGTCTGATGGGCTTCCCTTTGTGGGTAACCCGACCTTTCTCTCTGGCTGCCCTTAAGATTTTTTCCTTCATTTCAACTTTGGTGAATCTGGCAATTATGTGTCTTGGAGTTGCTCTTCTCAAGGAGTATCTTTGTGGCGTTCTCTGTATTTTCTGGATTTGAATGTTGGCCTGTCCTACTTGGTTGCGGAAGTTCTCCTGGATGATATCCTGAAGAGTGTTTTCCAACTTGGTTCCATCTTCCCCCTCACTTTCAGGTACCCCAATCAGACGTAGATTTGGTCTTTTTACATAATCCCATACTTCTTGCAGGCTTTGTTCATTTCTTTTTCTTCTTTTTTCTTTTGGTTTCTCTTCTCGCTTCATTTCATTCATTTGATCCTCAATCGCTGATACTCTTTCTTCCAGTTGATCGAGTCAGTTACTGAAGCTTGTGCATTTGTCACGTATTTCTCGTGTCATGGTTTTCATCTCTTTCATTTCGTTTATGACCTTCTCTGCATTAATTACTCTAGCCATCAATTCTTCCACTTTTTTTTCAAGATTTTTAGTTTCTTTGCACTGGGTACGTAATTCCTCCTTTAGCTCTGAGAAGTTTGATGGACTGAAGCCTTCTTCTCTCATCTCGTCAAAGTCATTCTCCGTCCAGCTTTGATCCGTTGCTGGCGATGAGCTGCGCTCCTTTGCCGGGGGAGATGCGCTCTTATTTTTTGAATTTCCAGCTTTTCTGCCCTGCTTTTTCCCCATCTTTGTGGTTTTATCTGCCTCTGGTCTTTGATGATGGTGATGTACTGATGGGGTTTTGGTGTAGGTGTCCTTCCTGTTTGATAGTTTTCCTTCTAACCATCAGGACCCTCAGCTGTAGGTCTGTTGGAGATTGCTTGAGGTCCACTCCAGACCCTGTTTGCCTGGGTATCAGCAGCAGAGGCTGCAGAAGATAGAATATTTCTGAACAGTGAGTGTCCCTGTCTTATTCTTGCTTTAGAAGCTTCCTCTCAGGGGTATACTCCACCCTGTGAGGTGTGGGGTGTCAGACTGCCCCTAGTGGGGGATGTCTCCCAGTTAGGCTACTCAGGGGTCAGGGACCCACTTGAGCAGGGAGTCTGTCCCTTCTCAGATCTCAACCTCCGTGTTGGGAGATCCACTGCTCTCTTCAAAGCTGTCAGACAGAGTCGTTTGCGTCTTCAGAGTTTTCTGCTGTTTTTGTTATTTTTACTGTGCCCTGTCCCCAGAGGTGGAGTCTACAGAGACAGGCAGGTTTCCTTGAGCTGCTGTGAGGTCCACCCAGTTAGAGCTTCCCAGCAGCTTTGTTTACCTACTTAAGCCTCAGCAATGGCGGGCGCCCCTCCCCCAGCCTCGTTGCTGCCTTGCTGGTAGATCACAGACTGCTGTGCTAGCAATGAGGGAGGCTCCCTGGGTGTGGGACCCTCCCAGCCAGGTGTGGGATATGATCTCCTGGTGTGCCTGTTTGCTTAAAGCACAGTATTGGGGTGGGAGTTACCCGATTTTCCAGGTGTTGTGTGTCTCAGTTCCCCTGGCTAGGAAAAGGGATTCCCTTCCCCCTTGCACTTCCCAGGTGAGGCGATGCCTCGCCCTGCTTCAGCTCTCGCTGGTCCGGCTGCAGCAGCTGACCAGCACCGATCGTCCGGCACTCCCCAGTGATATGAACCCAGTACCTCAGTTGAAAATGCAGAAATCACCGGTCTTCTGTGTCGCTCGCGCTGGGAGTTGGAGACTGGAGCTGTTCGTATTCAGCCATCTTGCTCCGCCCCTACATTTGATACATTTTAAATGTATCATCTTACTCCCTCCTGGACTATAAGATTTCTACTGAAAAGTTCAATGCTAGACATTTGGAAACTCAATTATTTTTACTCTTTTTGCCTTCCTTTTAAAAAAAATTTCAGGATTCTCTCTTTGTCTTTGATACTTGAAAATGTGATTATAATATATCATGGTATAATATTTTTTGGATTGAATTTGTTTGAGGACTTTGGCCTTCCTGTACCTGAATATTGATATCTTTCCCCAGATTTAGAAGTTTTGTTTTACTATCTGTTTAAATAAGCTTTCTATCCTTTTGTTTTCCTCTTCTTCTTTATGAACTCCTATCACTCAAAGCATCACTCTTTCTAGGCTATGCCATAAATCCTGTAAGCTTCTTTTATTCTCTTTCATTTTTTACTTTTTTCCTTTAAAAATATTTGCAAGTAACCTGTCTTTGAGTTTACAGATTCTTCCTTCTGGTTGACCAATCAAAACTGATACTCTATATTGAAATATTTATTTTATTCATTGCATTTTTAGATCCAGGCTTTCTGTTGCGTTTTACATATATATATATATATATATAATATATACATATATATTAAATATACATATACATATGTATATATACACATATACATATATACATACACACACATATATATGCATACACACACACATATATATGCATACACACACACATATATGCAATTTCAATCCCTTTGTTAAAATTTTCATTTTGATAATTCATTGGTTTCCTAATTTCATTGAATTCTCTATTTTCTTGAAGTTCACTGAGCTTCCTGAAAACATTTATTTTGATTCCTTCCTCAGACAGCTTGTATATCCATCTTCATTTCCTTGGGATCAGATACTCAGAAAGTATTGTGTTCTTTTGATGTTGTTATATCTTTTTAATTCTTTCATGTTTCTTGTTACCCTAGATGGTGTCTGTGTTTTAGTTTGTTTGTTTTGAGACAGAATCTCACTCTGTTGCCCATCTGGAGTTCAGTGGTGCAATTTTGGC
This sequence comes from Macaca fascicularis, assembly GCF_037993035.2. Lineage (NCBI taxonomy): Eukaryota > Metazoa > Chordata > Mammalia > Primates > Cercopithecidae > Macaca > Macaca fascicularis. The sequence goes on along the minus strand of NC_088391.1, from coordinate 55,646,938 downwards.
TCACTGCAACCTCTGCCTCCTGGGTTTCAGAGATTCTCCTGCCTCAGCCTTCCGAGTACCTGGGGATTCAGGCATGTGCCACCATGCCCAGGTAATTTTTGTATTTTTTGTAGAGATGGAGTTTCACCATTTTGGCTCAGTTGGTTTCAAACTCCCAACCTCAAGTGATCTACCCACCTCAGCCTCTCACAGTGCTGGAATTACAGGTGTGAGCCACCGTGCTCAGCCTGATGTCTATACGTTTGAAGAAGTAGGAAATTATTCTAATCTTTGCAAACTTACTGTCTAGGAGTGGCTTTCACCAGTTAGCTCGTCCAGATATTCTGGGCAGGATGTTTAATATGATCTGAGGGTGAGTTTACCACTGGAGTCCTCAGGCTGGCTGGCCTGGTGCCTATCCAGGCAAAATCCAGGCATTGTTAAGCCTAGAGCCTGGATTCTCTGAGGTGGACCTGTTGAACGGGTCTGTGTGGGTATGCTTGGAGCTTGCATGCAGAGGGGTGGGCTTGGACGTTGGGTACACAGAGCCTAATCTGATGCTGGGGTGGGTCCTGAACCTCAGCCTGCAGGGACCACCCAGGAGCTGGGATGAGCCTGGAGCCTGGGTCCACTGGAACTGGCCTGGAGCCTGCATTCATTTGGTGGCTTAGCACTTGGATGGGCCAAGAGTTTCAGTCCATGAGGTTGAGCCTGAGGCCTGGGGTCTGTGGGGCTGGCCTGGATCCTGGGTCTTCAGGGAGTGGATCTGGACCCTTAGTCCATGGGAGCCAGCCTGCTCCCAGGGTCTACTGGAGTGGGCTGGGACCCTGAGTCTGTAGGAGCAGACCTGGAACCTAGGTTCTCTGTAGTCTGGAGCCATGGGGAGTGGTCTTGAGCCTGGGACTGGTCTGGTACTTAGACAGATATGAATCTTGGGACTATGGGAATTCTATATCCTGGGATTATGGGTATTTGCTTGGTGCCTGTGGCTGTGGGGACTGGGCTGGAGGTTAGGTGTGCAGGTGATGTCTTAGAGGCCATAAGTTTGAGGGCTGGCTTCAAATGTAGGTCCACAAGAGTGATCCTGGAGTGTCTGTGGGGACAGGTACAGTTTTGGGTCTACTGGAAGGTGCCTGGAGCCTAGGTTTATTGGGGGAGGCCTGAACTCTGCATCTGCTGGAGTATGGACAACAGAGCCTGCTCTAAAGAATAGAACAGCCAGCAATGGCCCGACATTAGGCAGGCCCTGAGCCTCTGTTCACAAGTGTTATTCTAGTGTCTGAGATCAAGTGTATCTACCTGGCACTAGGGTGGTCCTGAAACCTGGGGCTGTGTGGGCCAGCCTGACTCTGGGCTTGTCTGAGACCTGGAGTGGATCTCGGGCCTGGAGTTGCAGACACTGGCCTGGAAGCTGGGTTTGTGGGTGCTGGCTTGATGACTATGGCTGAATGAGCTGACCTGGTGCTGACAGGGGCTAAAATCTGAGGCCATAAGGGCCAGCCCAGTGCTGGAGTCAATGTAGAGTCCTTGGCTGCTGGGGCCAACCTGGAACCTGAGTCTGTTGAGACTGACTGGTTGCTAGGGCAGGCAAAAAGCCCAGGGAATCTGGGGGCCGGTCCAGAGTCTAGGGCCTCTATGGTTAGCCTGGCACAAAGGTGGGCTTAGAGACTCGATCCATAAGTACGGTCCTGGAGTTTTGGAAAGTAGGGCGTGCCAGACACTTAGTTTTCCTGGAGCAAGCCCAGTGTTGGGATCTGAGACACAGTTCAGTGCTCACTTCCCTCTTTCATACAGAAGGTATCTCTCTCCACATTACACTGCCTGGGATTGGGGGAGGGATGATATGCATAATGTAAAACTGTCCTTTCTACTGTTATCTGAGTTTTTTCTTGTTTTTGTGCTGTTTGCAGTTTTTCTTGTCAGAAGCATTTGAACTAGAGCAACTCCATCTTGAATAGGAGCTGGGTAAAATGAGGCTGAGACCTACTGGGCTGTATTCCCATATGGTTAAGGCATTTTAAGTCACAGGATGAGATAGGAGGGCAGCACAAGATGCAGGTCATAAAGAACTTGCTAACAAAACAAGCTGCAGTAAAGAAGCCAGCCAAATCCTACCAAAACTGAGATGGTGAAGAGAGTGACCTCTGGTCATCTTCACTGCTACACTCCCACCAGTGCCATACCGGTTTACAAATGCCATGACAATGTCAGGAAGTTACCCTATATGGTCTAAAAAGGGGAGGCATGAATAATCCACCTTTTGTTTAGCATATCATCAAAAAAAAAAAACCATAAAAATGGGCAACCAAATGGAGTAGCCATTCTTGTATTCCTTTGCTTTCTTAATAAACTCACTTTTAGTTTACTCTACAAACTCACCCTGATTTTTTTTTTTTTTTTTTCTTGCATGATATCCAAGAAACCTCTCACGGGGTCTGGATTGGGAGTGCTTTCTGGTATCACTCTCACCTGGTCTGCTCTTGTGAATACTTTTGTCTGTGTAGGATTCAAAATCAATGTTTCTGTAGGGAGACAAGTGCTGGGAAGCCCGTTCCTTCATATTACTGATGTCTGTCCTGTACACACTGTTACTTAGTGTGCTAATGGCACATTTCATCACAGATATTAAAAACTTTAAATAATTTTTCGATACAGGTGGAAATCAAAGATGGTTTTAATTTTTCCAAAAAAGGACAAAGCATGTTGACGCTTGCAGTAAGAAGAGGTCTTTTTAATAGTAAAATATAATCCCTCAGTTGTACATTCCCAAAGCAGAGAACTTAGAGCTTTCCTTCAGTTAAAAATGAGCAATAGATAAGATGCTTTGTGTAGAATTTCAAAAGGAGTGTATTATGTTTATTAAATTAAACACGAACTAAAGATAGAGTGGTGGCCTTTTCCCTTCTTCATGTCAGCAAATGAACAATAGATGATGAGGATTCTTAACGTTTGGAAGAAAATTGGTGTTATAGTTTAAACACTTTATTAAGAAGAGATATTTGTTGTTTGTTCTTGATTCTAGTGTGCATTGAATTTGATAGGACAGTTTTATGTAATTTTGTTATTTAAAGTAAAATTTATTAGGAGCAGGGTGAAAAATGTATTGAATATTTTACTGGGGGAAAAAACGGATTTAAAGAATCACCAATTTTCTTTAATCTATATATATATTCCATTGAGGATCTTTATCATATAAAGTTAAACTTTTCCATCTTTGATAAAATGATTTTGAAATTATAATTTCTTTAATTGGGGGTTTTGAGGTTGCTTTTGAAAGACATATATATATGTATATATATGTATCTTCTTGTCTACATATATACACACACACATATATATCCACAAATATATATATATCCACAAATATATATATATATATATATATATATATATATATATATATATATATATATATCTCAACGTTTCTAAAGTAAAATAAGTAAATGTTTTCCAAACTGTGGTATAAGATATGTTAATAATTTCCTTGAAAATGTGTGGGAATAATACATCAAAATTAAAGTGTGTCAGAATGTAGAAACAAATATTTTAATTAGGATGAAGATGTATTTTAGAACCTGACTGATTTAACTAATTTTATGCCAATACAAATATGCCTAAATTGATTATTTTTAGGTTTTATGGGAATTATATATAAAAAAAAGTGATGTTAAGCATCTTTTAAAAATATTTTACTTTATTTCATCATTCCAAATTTTGATAAAGTGAAAATCTTATACATGCCTGTAAGTACACTCCTTGGTATTTATTTGTTTTCAAAATATAAAAAATAATTTGAGTATATTTATTTTCACATTAAGCACATATCCTTAATATTTCATATTAGGATGCATTACAATGTGGTTTCTTTTTAATCTCAATCATTACTGCCTGATATAGAGTGATAGTAAGAAGTAAGAAACATCCACAAATCATTTGCATTTCAAAATATCAAAATATTCAGTTCAGCTGAATTTTTCCATTAGTTATTTATTAATTTACCCAACAAGCATTTACATAAATTTTAAGAACCTCCTATGTGCCTGACACTGGGTATTTAATGATGAAACAACCTGGTTCCAGAATTCATGGATCTAATAATATGACCCACACTTATAAAGTACCGATCAGTTTATACCATGAAGATTATTTACCATTTATTATTATGTATTTGGAGAACCATTTATAACTTCTAAATCTTATATAACCTTATATTTTTACCTATCACAAGTCATTCACATAATATTTAGTTTATTCAAAAATTCATTTGTCTATTTTTTAAACTATTGATTAGACTTTTTAGCTTATGCTCGTAAAGCTGTAGAATAAGAGCTGATATACTATAGTGAGTGCCTGATATAATAATTATGCTTTCTCTTATGAAAACAAATGTTATTTATAGTGTTTAATTCCAGATATTAATCATATATATTACAAACCTTCTGTTGTAAAAATTAATAACCTTTCTGATATGTATTTTAACAACTCAATCATATTTATTTTGGATGGCCATCTTTAATACATGACTACACTTAAGCAGGAATTATTTCAGTAGGTTTTATAACCTTGGAGTTTTAGTATTCATTCTATTGTTATTTAATTATTATTTGAACAGATGTTTGTCAGTTATTTGGCTTCAGATTTTATATGATACAAAAATAGTGGTACAGTGTTACTTTATTGGCTTGCCATGAGGCATATCATCTGGTATTCATACCTTTGTTTAGTCTTTCCTTGTTGAATATGGGTTTAACTGTTACTTGATTTAATCAATAGCAGAGGTGCACTATGTTTGATTGTGATCCAAACCTTAAGAAAGCCTGACCGTTTAGACTTACACATTTTGGGGAAAACTGGCCACTATATATAAAGTCGACTCCTTTGAGATGGCTACGGGGAGAGAATCTCAATGCAGCCATGTTTAAGGAGCACTTAAAGAAACCATCAAAGATCAAAAGAGACAAAGAAGGCCATTACATAATGGTAAAGGGATCAATTCAACAGGAAGAGCTAACTATCCTAAATATATATGCACCCAATACAGGAGCACCCAGATTCATAAAGCAAGTCCTTAGAGACTTACAAAGAGACTTAGACTGCCATACAATAATAATGGGAGACTTCAACACCCCACTGTCAACATTAGATAGATCAACGAGAAAGAAAGTTAACAAGGATATCCAGGAATTGAACTCATCTCTGCAGCAAGCAGACCTAATAGACATCTACAGAACTCTCCACCCCAAATCAACAGAATATACATTCTTCTCAGCACCGCGTCACACTTATTCCAAAGTTGACCACATAATTGGAAGTAAAGCACTCCTCAGCAAATGTACAAGAACAGAAATTATAACAAACTGTCTCTCAGACCACAGTGCAATCAAACTAGAACGCAGGACTAAGAAACTCAATCAAAACCACTCAACTACATGGAAACTGAATAACCTGATCCGGAATGACTACTGGGTACAGAACGAAATGAAGGCAGAAATAAAGATGTTCTTTGAAACTAATGAGAACAAAGATACAACATACCAGAATCTCTGGGACACATTTAAAGCAGTGTGTAGAGGGAAATTTATAGCACTAAATGCCCACAAGAGAAAGCTGGAAATATCTAAAATTGACACTCTAACATCACAATTAAAAGAACTAGAGAAACAAGAGCAAACACATTCAAAAGCTAGCAGAAGGCAAGAAATAACTAAGATCAGAGCAGAACTGAAGGAGATAGAGAGACAACAACACACCCAAAAAATCAATGAATCAAGGAGTTGGTTTTTTGAAAAGATCAACAAAATTGATAGACCGTTAGCAAGACTAATAAAGAAGAAGAGAGAGAAGAATCAAATAGATGCAATAAAAAATGATAAAGGGGATATCACCACCGACTCCACAGAAATACAAACTACCATCAGAGAATACTATAAACACCTCTACGCAAATAAACTAGAAAGTCTAGAAGAAATGGATAATTTCCTGGACACTTACACTCTTCCAAGACTAAACCAAGAAGAAGCTGAATCCCTGAATAGACCAATAACAGGCTCTGAAATTGAGGCAATAAATAATAGCTTACCAACCAAAAAAAGTCCAGGACCAGATGGATTCACAGCTGAATTCTACCAGAGGTACAAGGAGGAGCTGGTAGCATTCCTTCTGAAACTATTCCAATCAATAGAAAAAGAGGGAATCCTCCCTAACTCATTTTATGAGGCCAACATCATCCTGATACCAAAGCCTGGCAGAGACACAACAAAAAAAGAGAATGTTAGACCAATATCCCTGATGAACATCGATGCAAAAATCCTCAATAAAATACTGGCAAACTGGATGCAGCAGGACATCAAAAAGCTTATCCACCATGATCAAGTGGGCTTCATCCCTGGGATGCAAGGCTGGTTCAACATTTGCAAATCAATAAACATAATCCAGCATATAAACAGAATCAAAGACAAAAACCACATGATTATCTCAATAGATGCAGAAAAGGCCTTTGATAAAATTCAACAGCACTTCATGCTAAAAATGCTCAAAAAATTCAGTATTGATGGAACGTATCTCAAAATCATAAGAGCTATTTATGACAAACTCACAGCCAATATCATACTGAATGGGCAAAAACTGGAAAAATTGCCTTTGAAAACTGGCACAAGACAGGGATGCCTTCTCTCACCACTCCTAGTCAACATAGTGTTGGAAGTTCTGGCTAGGGCAATCAGGCAAGAGAAAGAAATCAAGGGTATTCAGTTAGGAAAAGAAGAAGTCAAATTGTCCCTGTTTGCAGATGACATGATTGTATATTTAGAAAACCCCATTGTCTCAGACCAAAATCTCCTTAAGCTGATAAGAAACTTCAGCAAAGTCTCAGTATACAAAATTAATGTGCAAAAATCACAAGCATTCTTATACACCAGTAACAGACAAACAGAGAGCCAAATCAGGAATGAACTTACGTTCACAATTGCTTCAAAGAGAATAAAATACCTAGGAATCCAACTCACAAGGGATGTAAAGAACCTCTTGAAGGAGAACTACAAACCACTGCTCAGTGAAATAAAAGAGGACACAAACAAATGGAAGAACATACCATGCTCATGGATAGGAAGAATCAATATCGTGAAAATGGCCATACTGCCCAAGATAATTTATAGATTCAATGCCATCCCCATCAAGCTACCAATGAGTTTCTTCACAGAATTGGAAAAAACTGCTTTAAAGTTCCTATGGAACCAAAAAAGAGCCCGCATCTCCAAGACAATCCTAAGTCAAAAGAACGAAGCTTGAGGCATCACGCTACCTGACTTCAAACTATACTACAAGGCTACAGTAACCAAAAAAGCATGGTACTGGTACCAAAACAGAGATATAGACCAATGGAACAGAACAGAGTCCTCAGAAATAATACCACACATCTACAGCCATCTGATCTTTGACAAACCTGAGAGAAACAAGAAATGGGGAAAGGATTCCCTATTTAATAAATGGTGCTGGGAAAATTGGCTAGCCATAAGTAGAAAGCTGAAACTGGATCCTTTCCTTACTCCTTATATGAAAATTAATTAAAGATGGATTAGAGACTTAAATGTTAGACCTAATACCATAAAAACCCTAGAAGAAAACCTAGGTAATACCATTCAGGACATAGGCATGGGCAAGGACTTCATGTCTAAAACACCAAAAGCAATGGCAACAAAAGCCAACATTGACAAATGGGATCTAATTAAACTAAAGAGCTTCTGCACAGCAAAAGAAACTACCATCAGAGTGAACAGGCAACCTACAGAATGGGAGAAAATTTTTGCAATCTACTCATCTGACAAAGGGCTAATATCCAGAACCTACAAAGAACTCAAACAAATTTACAAGAGAAAAACAAACAACCCCATCAAAAAGTGGGCAAAGGATATGAACAGACATTTCTCAAAAGAGGACATTCATACAGCCAACAGACACATGAAAAAATGCTCATCATCAGTGGCCATCAGAGAAATGCAAATCAAAACCACAATGAGATACCATCTCACACCAGTTAGAATGGCAATCATTAAAAAGTCAGGAAACAACAGGTGCTGGAGAGGATGTGGAGAAATAGGAACACTTTTACACTGTTGGTGGGATTGTAAACTAGTTCAACCATTATGGAAAACAGTATTGCAATTCCTCAAGGATCTAGAACTAGATGTACCATATGACCCAGCCATCCCATTACTGGGTATATACCCAAAGGATTATAAATCATGCTGCTATAAAGACACATGCACACGTATGTTTATTGCAGCACTCTTCACAATAGCAAAGACTTGGAATCAACCCAAATGTCCATCAGTGACAGACTGGATTAAGAAAATGTGGCACATATACACCATGGAATACTATGCAGCCATAGAAAAGGATGAATTCGTGTCCTTTGTAGGGACATGGATGCAGCTGGAAACCATCATTCTCAGCAAACTATTGCAAGAACAGAAAACCAAACACCGCATGTTCTCACTCATAGGTGGGAACTGAACAATGAGATCACTTGGACTCGGGAAGGGGAACATCACCCACCGAGGCTTATCACGGGGAGGATAGAGGGGGGAGGGATTTCATTGGGAGTTATACTGGATGTAAATGACGAGTTGATGGGTGCTGACGAGTTGATCGGTGCAGCACACCAACATGGCACAAGTATACATATGTAACAAACCTGCACGTTATGCACATGTACCCTAGAACTTAAAGTATAGTAAAATAAAAATTAAAAAATAAAATAAAATAAACCAAAAAAAAAAAAAAAAAAACCAACAAGAAAAAGAAATGCTGAGAACCCTGCATTATAAGCAAGCTAAGCTCACCACTGACAAGGGTCAGGTTATCAGTCATCTGCTAGAATCACAGCATCACAGCTTCAGTGAAGATAAGAAAGATTACTTTCTGGCAAGTCAGCACACCTAACCAATTCTGGTAACCTTAAAGAAAACAAAATTTACCAGACTTTGTAAATACAATAGGTGAAACATCATGAAGAAGTGTCTTTGTTCTGTTTTTTCTTGGTTGGGGGAGAATTATTCTTAATGTCAAGGGTAAAGAATAAGTAGTATAGAATGTAAAAAATATATAATTATATACAATCATGGAATTATATACAATTTCTAGATAGACATTAATTCTCTGACCTCAGGAGTTATTCAATATTACATGGTCGAACGAGTTTCTTTGATTAACATTTCTTGATACATCTATGTAAATGATCAGGCCAAAACATGAATAGATCAGCTCTTTTGTGTAATTAAGAATAACCTTTAGAGATTCTTTATGATTTAAATGGGTAGATAGTTAAGTAAAACACATTTTACAAATATTTAGGCAAAAGATTAATCATATATTTTTAATGCCATATTGGGATATTGTTTAAAAAATTCAGTTAAACATTCTTCATGTATTTGGTAAAATATATGCTTTGTGTCATATATATTCTTGTTGGTAAACACATATGCCAGGGACCTGTTGAATACAGTGGTAAGATAATAGGCTCTAGAGTCATTTTACCTGTATTCGTATCCCAAATACACTTGTATCTGTTTGGCTTTCAGTATATCCTACAAGTTAACACTCATTTAGGAAAGATTTTCACATTAATACAACACTCGATGAAGGCAGAAAAAAATCGACAAAGGGCCCTGTTCTTCATCAGAAATGTTAACATTTTCTGAGAAACACTATCACCCCCATTTCAACTCACCAGCTTTCTACTTACGTCTAATTGGCTATAACTGGATATATTGCCACACGTAACAGAGCATCAGTACGAGATTTGCTAATAGGAGTGACATGATTGCGTTATACCAATTTGTGACCTAATTCCTCAAGTTGGGCTAGTGTCACCCTGAGCAAACTTGTAATTTTATCTGTAAAGAAGAATGTGAACATTTATTGGATAGAAAATCAATAGTGTCTGCTTGGGTCTAACCTTTTGTCTACTCAAGATGCATACATATGTTATATTCCACATGTACAATGTAAGGGAAATGCATTGATTTCAATTTACCTCCTCAATAAAGTCTTATTCAGTTTTTGCTTGAGTTCCAGTAATTTTAGAGACAATTGACTCCATCAAAGTCTGTAAGTGGCTCCATGTATGGCACACTGTAGCCATAAAAGCATTTTATCTCCCCTAAACATCTCTACTATAAAATTATAGAGATGGAACATGGTAACTGCAGTAAACTCCCCTGTTCAGAATAGGGAATTTAAAAAACATCTAGAAGTACATTTCAAATCCTGATTGACAAGAATTACAAAAAAACAGATCTATGTTAGTGGTCTTATTTTCCTGATTCTGTCCTCTGAAATTATCTTTCCTGTTTATTATTCTTCATGGCTACAGCTGATATGGACTTATTTTAGGGAATATATAACTTTCAGAGTCCATTTTATGTTGGTGAAAATTCATGGATCCAGAAAATGCTTTTAAGTGTTGAAGAGTTAAGAGATGTGTCTAACTAGTCTTGTTTTTGTGCTTTGTGTTGTGATTTATTGACATTTGTATATTTTGTCAATCAAATTCCTTCCAATACTTTATAACTATAGTCAATGAGTTTGTAGACATAGTTTTGATGCTGAGGAGTTAGTTTTTGTTTTGTCGCTAGTTCAGTTTGGTTATTTTATCTATCATCCTATGTATTCTGCCTTTTCATTAATCTTAGCTTAGCTTAATGGACACTGTCTTCAAGTATTTCAAAACAATAGTCTTTTGACAGTAGGCAATACACTTGACATAAGCTGACCAAAAATATTTGAATGCTAGGTACTTAACTCAATTTTATTTTATATTTATTTTGTTTCTTTATCATAATTTCAGCTTCTATTTTAGATTCAGGGGTACATGTGCAGGTTTGTTACATGGGAATTTTGTGTGCTGCTGAGGTTTGGAGTATAGTTTATTCCATCACCCAGATAGTAAGCATAATACCTAATAGTTTTTCAACCCTTGCTCTCTTCTCTCCCTCTTCTAGCAGTCCAAGTGTGTATTGTTGCCATCTTCATATCCATGAGTACCTAACATTAACTCCTACTTGTAAGTGAGAACATGTGGCATTTGTTTTCTTATTCTGCATTAATTTGCTTAGGATAATGACCTCCAGCTGCATCCAAGTTGCTGCAAAGGACATGATTTTATTTCTTTTTATGGCTGCATAGTATTCCATGGTGTATATGTACTACATTTTCTTTATCTACTCTGTAACTGATGGCCAACTAGGTTGATTTCATGCCTTTGATATTGTGACTAGAGCTGTGATAAACATATAAGTGCATGTTTCTTTTTGGTAGATATGTTTTGGTAGGTATCTACCAAACCATACACCAAGTGATGGGATTGCTAGGACAAATGGTAATTGTGTTCTAAGTCCGTTGGAAATCTCCAATCTGCTTCCCATAGTGGCTGAACTAATTTACACTTCAATCAACAATGTATAAGTACTCCTTTTGCTCCACAACTTCTCCAACATCTGATTTTTTTTTAATTGTTAACGATGGCCATTCTGAAAGCCATTCTGATGGTATCTCATTTGCATTTCTCTGATGATTAGTGATGTTGAGCATTTCTTTCATATGTGTGTTTGCTGCTTGTATGCCTTGAGTGTTCCTGTCTTTTGCCCACTTTTAAACATGGTTATTTGTTTTTTTTGTTTGTTGTATTGTTTAAGTTCCTTACAGATTCTGGATATTAGCCCTTTGTTGGATGCATGGTTTAAAAATATACCTTATTCTGCAGGTTATCTGCTTTCTCTGTTGATTATTTATTTTATTGTGCTAAAACTCTTTAGTTTAATTGGATCCCACTTACTAATTTTTGTTTTAGTTGCCATTGCTTTTGAGGACTTAGACATAAATTCATTCCCATGATTGATGTCCAGAATGGTGTTTCCTAGGTTTTCTTCTAGGATTCTTACAGTTTGTGGTCTTACATTTAAATCTTTAGTCAATCTTGAGTCAATTTTTATGTATGGTGAAAGATAGGGATTCAGTTTTATTCTACTCCATATGGCTAGCCAGCTATCCCAGTACATTTATTGAATAGGGAGTCCTTTCTCAATTGCTTATTTTTGTCAACTTTGTCAAAGATTAGATATGTAAGTATGTAAGTATGCAGCTTTATTTCTGTGTTCTGTAACCTGTTCCATTGGTCTATGTGTCTGTTTTTGTATCAGTACCATATTATTTTGGCTACTGTAGCCTTACAGTATAGTTTGAAGTTGGGTGATGCCTCTAGCTTTGTTCTTTTTGCTTAGGATTATTTTCTGCTGAGGCATTTACTATGTTCAGCTTGCTTGATAAAACTTGGATTTTTCAACCCTGCAAAGCTATAGGTAGAAATTGACTATTTCATAAGATCTTATTTTCCTTAATCCTTGATTTCAGATTGACTACTTATAACTTACACACTCCAATGTTTGATATTTATTTTTCTTTCTTTTTTTTTTTTTTTTTTTTTTTTTTTGAGACGGAGTCTCGCTCTGTCGCCCGGGCTGGAGTGCAGTGGCCGGATCTCAGCTCACTGCAAGCTCCGCCTCTGGGTTTACGCCATTCTCCTGCCTCAGCCTCCCGAATAGCTGGGACTACAGGCGCCCGCCACCTCGCCCGGCTAGTTTTTTGTATTTTTTTTTAGTAGAGACGGGGTTTCACCGTGTTAGCCAGGATGGTCTCGATCTCCTGACCTCGTGATCCGCCTGCCTCGGCCTCCCAGAGTGCTGGGATTACAGGCTTGAGCCACCGCGCCCGGCCGATATTTATTTTTCTTATACGTTCTAGTACTACAGGCTCCTTCAGCCTATATTCTGAGATCCAATGTATAGCAGTAATAGCTTGATGAAATGTTTTGCCAAAACATAAAATAAGATATCAATTTTCAGCTGGGAATGGCTATCCATCACTAATATTGTTTTATTATACATACAGTAAACTCTACACTGTAGGTTTTATAAATTGTATTAATTTCTGGTACTAAATTCTATCCTAACTTGCTTGTTTACAACTGTTAAGAGGAAGTAATGAAAAAATTCACATAAAACTGTGGTGAAAATTAAGTGAAATTATCTGTATATATCACTAAGAGATGCTCTAGTGTACAGTCATTCATCATTCATTGGCATATTTAGAAATATAGTTTCTCAGTTATTTAATGTATATAAGAAAACAAATAGGTTAAACTATTTCTGATATTCAAGTGTTAAGAGAAAATCTCAAAAGGAAGTATAAAGAAATATTAAGACAAACATATATTTAAATTATTCATCAACATCACACACCAGGGCCTATTGTGGGGAGGGGGCTGGGGAAGGGATAGCATTAGGAGATATACCTAATGTAAATGACGACTTAATGGGTGCAGCACACCAACATGGTATATGTATACATATGTAACAAACCTGCATGTTGTGCACATGTACCCTAGAACTTAAAGTATGATTTAAAAAATAATAATAAAATAAATTATTTATCCTAAGCACATCTTTGTTTCTTGTTTTAGGCTCAATGTACACAGGGCTTGAAAAATGTTTGAGGACAATTTGTCCTTTCCACTGAACAGCCTGTGTTTGGATACTTTGATTTACAGTCCAAAGAAATGTAGGCAGTACACATAAATTGATTTATTTTTCTTTTAAAATGTACTATTTTTCCCCTTACTCTTTACTTCCAAGCGTCCACCACTCTGCATTGCTGGTTGGTTCCAACTAAATTGAAGGAAAAAAAAACCACTAATACATTCACTTTGAGGTGAAGTAATTTAATATTATCCCATTGTTGCATCAGGCAGCAATAAATTAATGAAGGAGGGTCAGGCTTGTATTTTCTAGCAGTTTATTAAACCCATAATAAATCTAGGTCCATGCTAAATCATAAAAACATATGGTATATGAATTTGAAATAATGACAAAATAATATGTAATGTCTATTGGTGAGTGTAATTGCTAACAGGAGTATATATTAATTTTGTAATATAAGATATACAATAATTAGTTCAGTACTTGTCCCTAGTAGCCTGCTCCCACATCGGCAAAGTTATCTCTTTACAGAGGTAAAGGATAAAATTCTGCCTAAATGTAACCAACTGTTAATAACAATTCTGGGAGCTTATCTATCTCAGGAATTTTTTTCTGGTATGATGAAAGCATTCGACCACAAAGTAAACAACTTAAAATGAATGGTGGTCAATGGACTATAATGAGATAAACATAATATCTGGCTTTCTTGAGTAGTAAGGTGAATTCTTACTTTTCACTATATTTCACTGGGTATTCAGAATAATACAAATTATATCAGTATCACAAGATGGAGTCATCATGTCCAAATTTTAGGAAGTATCTCCTACTGTAATAGAGTCTATTTACATTTTTATTGATACATATTAGATGTACATATTTTGGGAGTATATGTGATTTCTTTATGCATTTTTATACTGTGTAATAATCAAATCAGAGTAATTGGAATACCCTTCAACTTTAACGTTGATCTTTTCATTATGTTCCTAAGATTCCAAAATAGCTCCACCAGCTGTTTTGAAATATACAACAGATTGTTCGTTATTATATTCACTCTCCTGATTTATCAAACATTAAGGCTTATTTCTTTTATCTAACTATATTTTTGTATACATTAATCAACCTCTCTTCATCCCTCTCTTCCCACTACGCTTCTGGACTGTGGCAACCATGGATACTATCTATTTTCATGAGATTCACTTTCTTAGCTCCCACATTTGAGTGGGAACATGTGATATTTGTCTTTCTATTCTTGTCTTATTTCATTTAACATAATGACCTTCAGTTCTATTTACATTTTGAATGTTTGAGGGCTAATGACTTTTAAGCTTCAGCCCTTACTGTTCCTCTTCTGCTTCAGATCAGGGCAAGCTGAGAAGAAAGTCTGAGTTGTTCCTTTGCTGGTGTTTGAGAAGCTCAAAATCTGCAACCCTTTGTCCCATGCCACCCTCAATGCATGTGGGACCATTGCACAAATCAAGATAGACTCCTTTCTTAAGCCATTTCAGATCTTCTTGGGAACTTCCACATTCTCTCCAGAGAACCTGATTGTGTAATACATTTCTTCACATCATTTTGGCGTATATGTGGCATCATCAGTCTCAACAACCAAAACAAGTTTTGCTAAGTTTATCTTAGCAAGAGTTTCCAAAGGATAGCACTAATCAGATTGAAATAAACATTTTTTTGCTCCATAGATATTTTGAATATAAATATGTATACCAGGGTTGATAACAGAGAACATAAAGAAACACAATAACAAAACAGTTTTCAAAAATACATGTCTCTTGAAAATAATTTTTCAAATCATTTTTAGAAACCATATCTTCATTTTACATATAAAAATAAGTGTTTATTGAAGTGAAGTGTTTGCAGACATAATTAAGGAAAAGTGCTAGACTGGTTTTCAGCTTACTTGGCTACTGTGAAAATGTGACTGAATCCAGAAAAAAGTATTTCCTCAGCCTAACCTTACGAGGAAACAGCTTTATAAGTGAGGTCTAGATGCACAAATAGATTAGAGTCAGTGGAAAAAAAAAATAAAACAAAATCACTTTTAGGTTTTAGAGAGCTAAGATATAAGTTTGCTTGATATTTCAAAGAGGTAATTATGAAATCACTTTTACACAGTTTTAGTTTGGTGTTTTAAAATTAGTATACAGAAAGATGAGAGTATAAACCTACCTTTTATATGTTTGTGTATGTATTTTTTAAATCTGTGCCGAATAACTAGAAAAATAGCTTTCCATATATATTTAAATTCTTCCAAGAATGTTACAATAAAATTATGCCCTATTACTGTAAGTTGACTCAGAGCTATGGCTGTAGGTGTTATGGTCATAATGTAACTGTGCTCCCAAATACTAGAGTCAAATGTATTGTTTCTTTTATAAACAAAGTCTATATTATCCAATGGTTTATTATTATAAAACCGGATGAACCTAACTAAGTTATAAAGCATTCACTGTGGAGGAAACAACTTTTCATTTGCATACATTATGGTATATTTCATATTATATATTATACCATATTTTCTATATATATTCTCTTTTTATTAAATGTCTTAATACTTGTATATATGAATATATAGTCAACCCTCAGTATCTGTGGGTTTTGCTTTTGTAGTTTCAACCAACCAGGGACTGAAAATATTCACAAAAAATTGTACTATAGTGAACGCGTATAGACCTTTTTCATCATTATTCTCTAAACAGTATATTATAACAATTACTTACATAGCATTTACACTGTATTAGGTATTGCAAGTAATCTAGAAATGACTTAAACTGTAAGAGAGGCTGTACATAAGTTATATGCAAATACTAAACAATTTTGTATTAGGGACCTGAGTATCTGCAAATTTTCATATCTGCATGAGGTCTTGGAACAAATACCCCACAGATACCTAGGGAAGACAGTATATGGCCAAATGATTACACAAATACACTAAGGGGCTGCTGTAACACTACTGTGGACTACTTTAAACTAATAATGATCCTTCACTGTGGTATTTGAATCATTTGACCAGAAGCAGCTAGATCAGTGGTTTTCTGGAAAACATCATAAATTTGGATCTAAGGTCATCTTCCACAGCAGTAAAGTTGCTTGGAATTCAAATGTTTTATATTTGACATCAATAAAAATGTAAAATTTAGTCATAAAATGTCTGTTTGTTCTGATGTAAAGTATTCATTTTAATTATTAATCATCACTGGGGATTTTTTAACCTTATGTTCTCCTGGTTAATAACTGAGAAAGTTGTCACTTTTCTGAATCCAAGCTGCATTCAGAAATAAATGGTGCTAAATATTACAGTCAGTGCTCCTTTTGATTTTAAACAATATAAATTTACCCTTTGTTTCCTTTACACATAAACAGTTAGTAACCTCTTAATTTTGTTTATATCCTATCCTTCACCTGTCATCTCAAAATACTATGCAGTATGTTATTAAATTTGAATAAAAGTCAAGACCTGTAAGCTAGTTTTTACACCTGTGATTTTATATTATTTCAATATTTTGATGACAATACTTAATAATAAGTGAGAACTATATTTTGAAAATTGCAAATTAATGGCCTGATTTTATAACTACATAATTGTATAAATATTAGTTCTGGAATAATCAAAATATATATTAGGATATATGTAAAAATAAATGCACTATGGTCTATGCCGCTATAAACAGCATGTTACATAGAATATGGAGAAACAATTTAGCAGGATGTAAGGAGGGATAAGTAGACTACAGTATATTTTCTTGCTTTGATACCGTTTGCTCTCTCACGTTATCCAACTTTTAACTTACTTATTACCAAAAATATATTTTGTCTTTTGTTATATTTTTCTTTTAACTTACTAACCTTTTATACTGATTTGAACTTTGTCTAGTCCCACAGAACAATTTATTTCTTTACATTACCTTTTTAGATTGATCCATTAGTCTTTGTCTCTGTTTAGTC
This sequence comes from Macaca fascicularis, assembly GCF_037993035.2. Classification (NCBI taxonomy): domain Eukaryota; kingdom Metazoa; phylum Chordata; class Mammalia; order Primates; family Cercopithecidae; genus Macaca; species Macaca fascicularis. The sequence goes on along the minus strand of NC_088391.1, from coordinate 55,629,470 downwards.
TCATTTTTTGGGGAGGACAAGGACTTATTTATGTTTTTAAGATCTATCGTCAACTAATTCATAAAAATATAAGTGTGAGAAAAATATTTCAGTCCTTGCCTGACTAAAAGTGACTCTATCTTGTGATTATGCTTGATTGGTATGTTTCTAGAACAAGAAATTCTATGTTCAAAACTTCTTTCTCTTAGATGATTGAAGGTATTGCTTGATTTACTTTCAGAGATTGTGATGACAATCTGATGTTAATATGATATATGCTCCTTTTTAATGAACAAAACACACTCTCGGAATAATTTTCAGGGATTTCTCTTTAGCCCTCATGTTCAAAAATTTCATGTAATCATATCTAGTTATAACATAACACCCATATTCTCCAACATGTTTATTTATTTATTTTTGAGACTCCAACGTGTTATATGGCACCTGTATTCTCTAAAATGTGAATGGCTCGGACTTTCTCAAACTATAAGTTTCTAAATATTTTAATTATTTTCTTCTTTCTATGCTTTTTATCTCTTAAATTTCTTTCTTAAATTCCTATTTGCTGTATGTCATTATTCTTAAGATTATCTACTTGGACATAATAACCTTCTTCTTGTATTTTCAATTTATTTCCTCTTTTAAAGAAATTTATCGCAGCAAAATTAAAAATGCCACAATTTCTGTCAGTTTTTATTTTTTGTTGTATTAAAGCAATATATTTATAAATTTTGCAACTTTTTTGCTATTTATTTTTTCCATAATTGATATTTACTGAAAATTTTCTTTACATCCTATAGCTATTTCTTCTTGCCTCCACTCATGATTATTTATGAATAAAATCAGAGGTTGGCTTTTATTGACAGGTCTTCTCTGCTTTTACTAGCCTCTTGAGTGATAATTTATTGCAGTTTTTAATATGAAGTTGCTGTATTTTGGGCTGAAATTTTTAACTTTATGTTGACTAGATGAGAAGTAAGGAGGCAGGCTCCTCTCTCATATCGCAATCCCAAGTCAGCTACAGCCAAACATAGAGGGTCTTTGGTGGTGCCACTTTTCAGCCTGGCAACCCTAACCCCTCCCAGAAAGATTATATAAAAAATTTCTGTTTGTTTTCAGATAGGGATATATGTCACTGAACAGGTAGTAATGAAGAAAGCAGTATAAGAATGGTCAAATACTGCAGATATTTTGAAGACTTGTTTTTTTCAATTACTTTATTTTCTGACTCTACTTTCTCTGAAATTCTCAGTCACTAAGGAATAAGGGCTCTGCAATAAGCCATGACTCACTATGAAAATTGTGTCTGGGTGTTTCTGAGCTATGACTCTTTCATATCTGTGGTATCTGTCTGGAATATCAGTATGATTCCAGCTGCCTTTGCTGGGAGTTTCATTAAAGTACTTAGTTCGTAGAGAATCCTGTGCTCCATCAACAGTAGTTTCATAAATATATTTGCCTTTCTAATTCTGTACTTTCATTTCAATGGCTTATTGGAGGGGAAATAAACCATGTATGCTCATCTCACCATCTTCAAACAGATGTCTCCATTTTTAAGGCAGCACATATTCAAAATAGATCTTTTCCTCTTATAAATATTTTGGAAAATCTTAAAGAGGAATATTATGCTATTGTGTGCATATACTTATTCCTAGTACTTTGATATGTTTCTTTGGGATTATAATGATCCCAGGGTTTTTTTTATTATTCTCAAAGATTTTAATATTTGCTTTTGGATTTTAGATAATAGTTATTTAAAAACTCCTCTTGCTCCTTTAAAGACTCATTGCATTTCATAGTCCTTATCTTTATTTCCATTACGTAATTCTTCCCGTGGTCCTGACATTTGCTTTGTGTTTTTCCCCTAATTCCTTGAGTTACCAGTTTATTTTAGTTACTTCTCGAACCAAAATGTAAACATTTTTGACTATAATTTTTTCTCTGTTCACTTCCCCTCCCCCGAGCCCCACTTTCACTCTCTGCTATTCTCACTGTTATTATTTTTTAACTCACCTTCAACTTCAGTGATTTCATTTCATACCCTCTTTAACCCAAGGGTTCTATTAGAGCATGCTTTTTGCCTTTAGGAAAATTTCCAGATAGTAGAGATATTATTAATGTTACTGTGAAAACATTTATGTTAATTCCTAATGTTACTAAATTCATTACTCATGGAATGTGGCTTATGCTATTACTAGCATGGACTTTTGTTGATTTTTAATGGTGTAGTAATCAAACAATAATTTTTAAAAAGGCATAACTATATTTACAGGTATTTGAAAAAAGGAGTATTATTTGTTAATAATTAATCATTCTATCCTTCAACACCCACTTATTTACTTTGCATAAAATAGTTGACGATTAATTGACAAATGCTTACATCTTACATAGTTATTGCATTCTTGCCAATTGTCTCTACATTTCAATATAATGTTTTTTTAATTTCAAATTTTATTTTAGATACGGGGGTACATATACAAATTTGTTACACGGGAATATTGCATGATGCAGAGATTTGGGGTACAGATTCTGTAACTCAGCTGGTAAGCATAATACCCAAAATGTCATTTTTTTAGCCCACCCTACCCTCTTCCTCAAATCTCTAGTAATGTACAATGTCTATTGTTTCCATATTTATCTCCATGTGTTCTAATGTTCAACTCCCACTTTTAAGTGAGAACATGCAGCATTTGGTTTTTGGTTCCTGTGTTAATTCACTTAGGATTATGGCTTCTGGCTCCATCCATGTCACTGCAAAGGGAATGATTTCATTCTTCTTACGGCTGCATAGTGTTCCTTGGTGTATATGTACCATATTTTCTTTATCTAGCCTACTGTTGATGAGCATTTAGGTCAATCTCATGTCTTTGGTGTTGTAAAGAGCACAACAGTAAACATATGAGTTCATATGTCTTCTTGGTAGAATGATTTCTTTTAAATATATACTCAATAATGGGATTGCTGGGTCAAATGACAGCTCTGTTTCAAGTTATTTGAGAAATCTCCAGACTGCTTTCCTCGGTGGCTGGACTAATTTACATATTTACATTCTCACCAACAATGTGTAAGCATTCCTTTACTCTGCAGCCTGACCAACATCTTCTTTTTTTTTTTTTTTTTTTTTTTTTTTTTTTTTTTTTTTTTGAGACAGAGTCTTGTTTTGTCACCCAGGCTGGAGCTCAGTGGTGCAATCTTGGCTCACTGCAACTTTTGCCTCCCGAGTTCAAGCAATTTTCCTGTCTCAGCCTCCTGAGTAGCTAGGATTACAGGCACATGCCACAAAGCCCAGATAATTTTTGTATTTTTAGTAGAGATGGGGTTTCGTCATATTGATCAGGCTGGTCTTGAACTCCTGACCTCAGGTGATCCACACATCTTGGCCTCCCAAAGTGCTGGGATTACAGGCATAAATCACCGTGCCCAGCTTGGCTTTTTAGCAACAGCCATTCTGATTGATATCGATGGTATCTCATTGTGGTTTTGATTTGCATTTCTGTGATAATTTGTGATGCTGAGCATCTTTCACATGCTTATTAGCCACTTGTATGTCTCCTTTTGAGAGGTGTTTGTCTTTTATCAGTTTTTAAAATATCTTCTCCCATATCTTCTCCCATTCTGTAGGTTGTCTCTTTGCTCTGTTGACAGTTTCTTTTGCTGTGCAGAGGCTTTTTAGTTTACTTAAGTACAACTTGTCTATTTTTGGTTTTGTTGTAATTCCTTGTGGGGATTTAGCCAAAAATTTCCCAACGCCAATGTGAGGAGAGTGTTTCCTAGGTTTTCTTACAGGACTCTTATAGTCTGAGGTCTTATAGTTACATCTTCAAAAAATTTTGAATTAATCTTTGTACATGGTGATAGGTCAGGGTCCACTTTCAATCTTCTGAGTAGGACTAGCCCATTTTCTCACCACCATTTATTGAATAAGGAGTCCTTTCCCCATTGTTTTTGTAGGCCTTGTTGAAAATCAGACATTTGTAGGTATGCAGCATTGTTTCTGAGTTTTCTGTCCTGTTTTATTGGTCTATGTGTCTGTTTTCCTAACAGTACCAAGTCGATTTAGTTCCTGTGGCTTTGTAGCACAGTTCGAAGTTAAGTAATATGAAGACTCTGGCTTTGTTCTTTTTGCTTAAGATTGCTTTGACTATTTGTGGTCTTTCTTTAGTTTTACGTGAATTTTAGAATAGTTTTATGTAATTCTGTGAAGAATAACATTGGTAGTTTGACAGGAATAAAATTGATTCTGTAGATTACTTTGAGCAGTACGTCATTTTAATGATGTTGGTTTCTCTAATTTATGAATATGGGATGCTTTTCCATTTACTTGTTTCATCTCTGATTTTTTTAGGCAGTATTTTGTAGTTTTTGAAGAAATCTTTAACCTCCATAGTTGACTGTATTCCTAGGTATTTCATTTTCTTTGTGGCTATTATAAATGAGATTGTGTCCTTGATTTCATGTTCAGCCTGGACATTGTTGGTATATAGAAATGCTACTAATATTTGTACGTATGTTGATTTTATATGCTGAAACTTTACTAATGTTTATCATTTCTAGGAGACTTTTGGCAGAGTCTTTAGGATTTTCTAGGTATAGAATCAGATTGTCAGTGAAAAGAGGTGCTTTGACTTATTTTCCTATGTGGATACCTTTTATTTCTTTCTCTTAACTGATTGCCTGTCTGGGACTTCCAATACTATTTTGAATAGGAGTGATGAGAGTGGGCATCCTTGTCTCATTTCAGTTCTCAAGGGAAATGGTTTGTCCTTTTGCTCATTCAGTGTGATGCTGGCTATGAGTTTATTAAAGATGGTTTTTATTACTTTGAGGTATGTTCCTTCAATTTTTAGTCTGTTAAGGGTTTCTTTTTAATCACAAATGGATATTAATTTTTTTCAAAAGCCTTTTCTGAGTCTATTTAGATTATCATATGATTTTTGCTTTTGATTCAGTTTATGTGTTCAATCACATTTATTGATTTGAAAATGTTGAACCAGCCTTATGTCCCAGGAATAAAGCCTTCTTGATTGTTTTGGATTAACTTTTTGATGTGCTGCTGGATTTGATTTGCTAGCGTTTTGTTGGTTTTTGCATCTATGTTTATGAGAAATGTTGACCTGAAATTTACTTTTTTTTGTTGTGTGTCTGCTGGATTTTGGTATCAGGCAGATACTGGCTTCATAGAATGAGTTAGGGAGGAACCCCTCCTCCTTGTTTTTTCTTTTGTGTGTGTGTGATAGTTTCAGTAAGATTGGTATGAGTTCTTCTTTGTACTTCTGATAGAAATTGGCTGTGAATCCATCTGGTCCAGGACTTTTTCTGGTTGGTAGGTTCTTTATTACTGATTAAATTTCAGAAGTTAATATTGGACTATTCAGAGTTTCAATCTCTTCCTGATTCAATCTTGGGAGACTGTGTATTTCCAGGAACTGATCTATTTCCTCTAGCTTTTCTAATTAGTGTGCTTAGGGTTGTTCACTGTAGTCTCTCAGAATCTTCTGTATTTTGTGGGATCAGATATAATATTGTGTTTGTCAGTTATGATTGTGTTTATTTGGATTTTCTTTTTCTTTGTTAATCTAGCTAGCTAGTGGTCTTTTAATCTTATTTACTTTTCCAAAGAACAAATTCTTAGCTTTATCGCTCTCTTGTAGGAATTTTTGCATCCTAGTTTCATTAAATTCTTCTCTAATTTTAGTATTCCTTTTACTCTGCAAGCTTTGGGGTTGTTTGTTCATTTGTCCTAGTTTCTTTAGCTGCAAAGTTAATTGTCAATTTGAGAACTTTCTAATTATTGATGAAGGTGTTTAGGGCTATAAACTTTCATGTTAACACTGTTTTCGATGTATTCTAGAAATTTTGGTAAGTCATGTCTCCATTTACACTAATTTTAAACACTTGTTTTATTTCTGCCTTATTTTCAATGTTCACCCGGGAATTTTTTAGAAGTAAGATGTTTATTTTCATTTGTTTGTGTAGTTTTAAGATCTTGTCGATATTGATTTCTATGTTTATTGCATTGTGGTTTGAATGTGTGCTTGGCATGATTTAAATTTTTTGAATTTATTGAGGCTTAGTTTATGACCAAGCATGTGGTCCATCTTGGAATATATTTCATGTGCAGATAAGAAGAATGTATATTCTGTGGTTGCTGAGTGGTGTTTGGTAGATGTCTATTAGGTCTTGTTGAGTTTAAATCCAGAGTTTCTTTGCTAGTTTTTTGCTTCAGTGATCGTTCCAATGCTGTCAGTGGGGCATTGAGATTTTCCACTATTATTATGTGGTTTTCTAAGTCTTTTCATAGGCCAAAAAGAACTTGTTTTATAAATACGTATGCTACAGTATTAGGGGTGTGTGTGTGTGTGTGTGTGTGTGTGTGTGTGTAGACATACATATAGTGACAATAGTTAAGGCTTCTTGTTTCATAGTATTCTTTATCATTATGTCATGCTCTTCATTTTTCTTAATTTTTATTGGTTTAAAGCCTATTTTATCTGATATAAGAATAGAGACTTCTAGTGTTTTTTGTTTTCCATTTTCATGGTAGGTATTTGTTTCTTTTTCCTTTTCACTTAGAGCCTGTGGGTGTCCTTACACGTGAATGAGTCTCTTGAAGACAACAGACAGTTGAGTCTTGTCTCTTATTTAATCTGCCACTCTGTGTCTTTTAAGTGGGGTGTTTAGCCCATTTACGTTCAAGAATAATATTGATATATGTTGGTCATTATGTTGTCAACTGGTGGCTACATAGACTTGATTGTTTAGTTGCTTAATAGTGCCTTTGGGTTATGTACTTTAGTCCTTTTGCTGTAGTAGGTATCAATCTTTTGAATCCATGTTTAGCACTCCCTTAAGTTCCTCTTGTAATGCTGGTCTACTTGAAATATATTTTTCCTTCAGCAGTTGCTTATATGAGGATGATGTTATTTCTCTTTCATTGAAAGTACTGAAGCTTATTTTTGGCAGGATATAATTTTGTGTTAAAATTTCTTTGCTTTTAGGGCACTGAAAAAATGTCCCCAGTCTCTTCTGGTTTGTAAAGTTTCTGTTGAGAGACCTGCTGTTAGCCTGAAGGGGTTCCGTCTAACTTGCTCTTCTCCTTTATCTGCCTTTAAGATGTTTTTACTTTTGGATTGACCTTGGACAATCTGATAACTATTTGCCTTAGGAAGGTCATCTTATATAATAAATCTGGCTAGAGTTCTCTGTATTTCATACATTGGCATGTCGACCTTTCTAGTGAGATTAGAAAAATTTTCATGGATTATATCCTCAAATATATTTTTCAAGTTGCATGTTTGCTCTCATTTTCTCACAGGAATACAAATGAGTCATAGATTTGGTCTCTACATAATTTCACATTTATTGGAGATTTTGCTCATTTTTCTTAATTATTTTTCTTAATTCTTGTCTGACTATGTTGATTCAGAGTCCATATTTGACCTCTGAGATTTCTTCAGCTTTGTCTATTCTGTTGTTAATATTTCTCAATGTATTTTGAAATCTTGTAGTGAATTTTTCAGCTGAACAAATTCTGTTTGGGTCTTTCTTAATATGGCTATTTCATCTGTCAGCTCTCAAATCATTTTACCTGATTGTTTGGCTTCCTTGGATTGAGTTTCAATTTTCTCCTCTATCTCAATGAACTTCCTTGCCATCCAGATTCTGAATTCTGTATCTGTCATCCCAAGAAATTCAGACTAGTAAGCACCATTGCTGGGGAGCTAGCGGGCTCATCTGGAGGTAAGGGAACACACTGGCTTTTTGAATTGACAGAGTGGATTCTCTTTCACCTGGGAGGACTGGTATTTCTTTAACTGTGGTGAAAATTGAGTATAGTCAGTTGGCTTTGTTTCTGGAAGTTTTCAGAGGACTAATGTACAGGGTTTTTGTTTGTTGTTGGATTCTTGCCCTTGGTTTCACAGCAGGGAAAATTAGTAACATGATTTTTGGTGTTGTGGTTGGGGCTGCAATCCAGTAGATAGCATTTGAGAGCAGTGAGCAGTACACAGGCTCTTATTCAGCCATGCAGTTCATTTGTATATCCTTGTGTTTGCAGTTACGTTGTGTGGTGTGAGGGGAAAGGGGTGACTCCCTCACCAGGTCAGCTCATGGGTCTTAGAGGAGCTATCTCCAATCACTGGTACTGTGGCCATGACTTTTATTTTTGTTGTTGTTATTACGTCTTCCCAGCCTCAGGCCTCTCTCGGGGAGAGGTCTGGTAAGAAAACAAGCCATACCTTCACCAGATCAGCCCTTTTCAGAGAGGCATCCATAGACCCCACGCCAGCCCACAAAACTCTCAGTTTTCTGAGGGTGTGGGCTACTCCTCCATTGGAGTGTCAAGCACTGATCTCCAGTCAACACTTCTGAGCCCCTGGATGCAGCCCCGAGGTGCCAGGACCTGCTAGTGGTTCATCCTACAGATATTAGGATTGTGTTCTTGGTGTGGTGGGGCATCCAAGGGCTCTCAGGTTGTAGGACTGCACTCAGATGGAGCAAAGTACCCAGCTGGGCAGTGGAGAGTGCACTGTGTACATGCTCCTATGGGGTGGCCTGGCAGGGTCCCTGGGAAGGACTGGCAGGCACGGAGCCTCCAGGACAAACGCGCCCCAGTCTTGTGGGCAAGTGAACCCTGCTATCTCCCCAGTATTTAGCTGGGACCAGAGACTGTCAGAGGGAGACAGGCAGCCCTGAGGGTTGGGGACTTAAGACCAGGCTCTGTGGGAGCTGACACAGTTGACACCGTCCTCCCCAGTCCCTGAAAAGTTCCTGGCTCTGCGCCCACTGCAGTTCCGTCTTTAATTTCCAAGGAGATCCCCCTGGTGGCTCACATGTCTGTGAGAGTGTGGGTTCCCCTGCAGCTAGGATCTCAAAGGTCTACAGCATTCAGCCACCCCAACCAGGTTTCCCAGTTTCCTCCCTCTTCAGCCTCAGATTCTGAGTCTTTTCTCCATACACATTTGGTGTTTTCTCTGGAGATCTTCTCAAATTATGTTGATGCAGTTGAAATCATGGTTACTTGGAGCAGCATTTCCTGGTTACTTCTAGTTGGCCATCTTGCCCATATCCCAGTTTTTTGTGTTGTTTTGTTTTTATTCCTTAACTTCCTTTTGAGAACAGTTTTAGATTTACAGAGAAGAATGTGAAGATAACACAAAATTTCCATACCTAGCTTATCTTATTTCTAACATCTTACATTGGTATGATACATTTGCTATATTTAATGAACAAATACTGGTATGTTATTATTAATGAAATTCCATAACTTATTCAGATTTTTTTAGTTTTTAACCAATCTCTTTTTCTGTTCCAGAATCACATCCATGATACCACACTATAGTAACCAAACAATCCTTAGGCCAGTTTCTCAGAATTCCTTGCTTTTGATGAACTTGACCCTTTTGAGGAGTGCTGATGAGGTGTTTTGTAGAATGACCCTCATGATGTTTTTCTCATGAATAGGCTAGGATTATGGATTTAAGAAATATCTCAATTTTAAAATAACATATCTATGCTAGTTTCTAACTTATTTTTTCTCTTCTATCTTACAGTCTACTTGTACTAATATAATTTTAATTAGAAATTTCTTTGTATTTAAGGCTTTCTTCAACAATCTTTCAACACTTGTTCTGATTTTTAACTTTTATTTCTAAATTACATAATTTCTTACTTGAATACCATTTTAAGAAAATTACACTTTTATTATAATTTACTCTGTAGTAATTTTTGATTGCTGAAACCATATAGATACTGTAACTGCTGAAGATGCAATTCAATTTTTCCCACTCCTACTCTTGCAAAATGCTTTCTCTCTCTCTCTCTCTATATATATATACACACACACATATACATATATACACACATATATCTATATCTGTATACACACACACACACACACACACACACAGAGATATATATTCCCACTAGGAAAGGTCTACTTTAGATTGACTTTGAAGTTATTTACAGAAGTTCTAGCTTTAAGTGGACAAAAAGATGGTTTCCACGTTAGTGCTATTGAGGAGTCCATCGCTCTTGGACTACTCCTCACAACTGTTTCCAAACTTCTATGTTTAATACCTTCCAATCAGTGCACCTGTTTCTGACTTTCACTGTTTTCTCAAAATAATATATTTATATATTTTTAATGCATCATTTTTAATTTTAAAAATTGGCACACCTATTTCTGGAAAACCATTTCAGAATATATGGATACTTTAGAAAAAGTAAAAATGACTTTAGTAACCAGAGATATAAACTGAAGGCATATTTAAAAATTCACATATGTAGAAGACATACTCATACCTCATGTATCTATAGATAACAAATATATTCAAACTTACACATGCATATATAGTCATTTTCAATATTAATTTAAACCTTTATCACATAACATTGATATTTGATGTTTAATTTTTCTTGAATACATTTCTTAACAGATTTTTTAAATAACTGTATAATATGCTATTGTAGAGATGAACTACTTTGTAGGACATTTCCATATTAACCACATTTTGCTATTTAAAATCATGCCATCAATAACATTTTATTACTTAAGTATTTAAAACTTATTCCCAGAAATGAGATTAACTTTTCAAAGTGAATAAACATTTTAAAACTTCAACTAACTATATTTGGCAAAAATTATACAAATTTATCTTACCATCATAATTGTTCAACTCCTTTTATCTCTTTTTTCCATCCCTAGTTTCAGACTATTTTCAGAATAATTCTTTCTGAATACATATATCCTCTAGCATCTTCATCTTAAAAATAATTTCTTCATCTTAAATAAACTTTTGTCTTCTGACTCATTTATCTGCTCTTTCTTTCTTTTTCTTTATTTTGCTCTGTTATAAAGATAGAATAATAAAATATTGGTTACACTTCATATTTCTGAAAAATTCATATCAAACTTTGGTTCTGCTTCTAAAGTGCAACAGAGATTTCTTATTCAAGTCAATAAAGGTGTTAAGGTTGCTAAATACAAAGATGACCTTTCTATTCTTCTTTGATTTCTCTGCAACATTTGACCTAATTGATCACTACTTTTTTTTGAAATTCTTTCTTACCTTGTTTTATGACCCTACACAACTCTCAGTTACCTCTTACCCAATATCTGGTAATTGCTTTTATTATTTGCTATTCCTCCCCTTTTGACTTCTTACTGGCAATCTAGTGTTAGGCAACTCATAGAAAACAAATCCAAGAGGTCCCTATTGAATCTGTTATTTCTGAGTCTTCTGGATTTCAGCAAGTGATACTCAGTATTATATGGCACAACATTGGCTTATGCTAAAACTTAATGTCTCTAGGATTCTTTGCACTTGTTTTCTCTCCCCTTACACTGGATTTCAACAGCATCAGTTGACTCTGCCTTCACCCAAATCTGTTTACTTCTCTCTATCTTCATTGTTCCCATCCTACGTAAGCCAGTATTACTGGTTTCCCTCCTTCTACTCTTAAATATAGTTAGGTCATACCCCTTCCATTTTCAAAACTCTTCATCACATTTAAGTAAAAGCTAACAGGACCTACATAATTCCCATTTTTCTGTAACCCTCTTTCATGCTGGTTTCACACTGGCCTCATTTCTGGGGATGCTTAAATTGACCCTTACTTAGATTCTATTTGTAGTTCTAGTTATTTCCTGTGCTTAGGAAACAAATAAAAATACACAACCAAAGCAAAAGAACAACAAAAAGAAACAAACAAACAAAAAAACCCTACTTTCCTCAGTTCCTTGCAAAGCTGGCTTTTTGCCATTAACCTCAGCTAAAAGCTTTCATCAGAGAAGCTATCACCAAGTACTCAATCAAAATACTTCCTTCCAACATAGTCATTCTCAAGCATATCACTCTGTTTAATTTTCTTCATCGAATTTATTTATTCCTGAATTTATTTTATTCCTCATTTATTTAGGTGCTTGTTTTCTGTAGCCTCTCACTAGAAGACAGACGCTATGAATGCATGTATTTTGTTATGGTTCTATATGTAGCTCAAACATTTCAAAGTAATGTTAGAGAGCATGTGCTCAATACATATTGAGAAATAAATGAACCACTGTCTCTTTATGTTTTGTGCATTTTTAATCAACTTTCATAGAAAAATATTGTGCCTTATTTATTTATTTTTTTTTTATTTTTTGAGACAAAATCTCACCATATTTCCCAGGATGGAGTACAGTGGAATGATCATGGTTCACTGCAGCCTCAACCTCCTGGGATCAGGTTATCCTCCAACCTCAGCCTCCCAAGTAACTAGGACTACGGGTGCCACCACATCCAGTGAATTTTTACATTTTTTTTTTTTTTTTTTTTTTTTTTGTAGAGACAGTGTTTCATCAGGTTGCACAGACTGATCTTGAGCTCCTGGGCTCAAGCAATCTCCCTGTCTCTGCCTCTGAAAGTGCTGGGATTACAGGCATGAGCCACATGCCCAGCCTGTGCTTTATTCAGTTTGCATTTTTGTTACTAGTGTGCTTGAATGGTTTTCTTTTTTTGGTGTATTTGTGTGTGTGTGTGTGTGTGTGTGTGTGTGTGTGTGTGTGTGTATGAGATAGAGAGAGAGGGAGAGAGAATTAATGTTTTAGGTTTTTGCTTTTGTCTTTTACATTTTTCTTACCTAGAAATCCTTATAAATCTGGTGGGTAGAAATATAGTTTAAAAAATCTATTTTGGACCATCCCTCACTCCACATATTACATAGTTTTTCTTTACCATAAATACAACTTTGGTTGTTGATACAATGTACTTTTGGTAAATAAAAGTGAGAGGGTTTTTTTTTTTTTTTGAGTTATTAGCACCTAAATATGTGAATTAGCTCAAATTGCCTTGTCTGGTGTACAAAAGTGGTATACTATTATGATACTAAAATAGTAACTTAAATAGTTTTCAGCATAGCCCTGAACACCTCTCTCCATCATGGAAGTACCAAGATGAAAAGGAAGACAGTGACTGCTCAATTAAATCAGTCAAAATCTAACAAAATTTACTCTTAACTAGAAAATGAGAGCTACTGTGAAAGCTGATTAGAGAAAAGAGATTGATAAATATTAAGCATCATAGAGGGTTGAAATCAAGAAAGTAAAATTCTAAGTTCAAGAATTAGACTTCACTGCTGATTTTTGGTTATCTTAGTTTGCTATATCAATTCACACTCCAGTGAGTCTGAGTCAGATTGACTTTTTAATTGCTCTGAAATATCCCCTCTCCACACTAGAGGAGATATGCCTATGTTAACATTGCTCAAAGGCCAGCATCAACATTGAAAGACATATTATCATTTTTTAAATTATGAACATTATTCTTGTTTAATATCTGTGGCATTAAAGTGATAACAGCAGTATTTTAATTATGTTACGATGCTAGATGGTAAAATCATAACTTTCCAATGATATGCTCCACGTGACTTATTAACATTAAAATCTTCAGTTCCAAATATCCTCATAGAGAGATATTTATGTTGTACGGTTTTTTGCACATTTACCAGAAAGCATGCCATTCATAAAGTGCAAAGGTGCTTGGATGTTTCCCACAGCTAAGGAACCCTTTAGAAATAGATTTTCTATTATTACCGTACACATTTTAGAGTAGAGATTCAACGGTAAAAGCTGTTCCTCCTTTATCAACTTCTATTTTTTTTAATCTAAACTATCTGCTATACTGTAACCATAAAACTGTTATAACCCACACAACGATAAAGCTACTTTTACATGTTGAAATAAAACAGGTAGTGTTCAGCAAATTAACAATTTTGACATAATACGTAATGCTTCAACTTTGGTTCATAGGAGTTGATTTTATACTTACATATATGTGTATAAAATCATTTATGTATTATGTGTTATATACTTCATATATATTTATGTATTATATATGATATATATGTATATCTTGTGTGTATATATATATATAAAATGGACGGGAATTGCTGGAAACGGAAGCGTGTGGTCCCTTTAAATGATATGGAAGCGGGGAAGGGAAGTGCTGGGTAGAGGACGGCGTGGTCCCTGGCTAGGTCTCCAGCCCCAGGGACCTAGGTGAGGACAGGCATTTCCTGCCCAAATGTTGGATTTCCCAAGACCACCCTGGCCGGCCATACCCCCATCCTGTGCCTGTAGAAACCCCCAGGACCCTAGCAGGCAAACGCGCAGGTGGCTGGATGTGGGGAGGAACACACGGGTGGCTGGATATAGAGAGGGACGCACTGGTATAGGAGCACGCTGGCCATCAACTGGAGGAACAGCGCAGAGTTTGGCCAGGGCGGTCAGAGGAGAACCCCGGGTGCTGAGTGGCCTGACTCCAGCGGAGTACCACCTCGCTTCTTGCTCCCCCATCTGTGAAGAGCTACTTCCACTCAATAAAACCTTGCACTCATTTTCCAAGCCCAGCTGTGATCTGATTTTCCCGGTATACCAACGCGAGAACCCGGGATACAGAAAGCCCTCTGTCCTTGCGATAAGGGAGAAGGTCTAAGTGTGCTAGTTATCATAAGCCTTCTATAGACGGCAAAACTAAAAGAGCAAAACTAAAAGAGCACCCTGTAACAGACGCCACTGGCGCTTCAGGAGCTGTAAACATTCACCCCTAGTTACAGCTTTGGGGTCAGAGTCCCACAGCTTGCCTGTCTGCATGCTCCCCTAGAGGTTCGAGCAGCTGGCCACTGAAGAAGCGAGTCCTACCTCCATCACACGCCCTGCCAGGGGGACGAGGGAACTTTTCCCGTTTCCTATGTGTATATACATACACAGACAAACACAAACATATGTGTATACATGTAGTATGTGTTTCTTAACCTTATACTAAGGTTATACCTTAGTATACTTTGTATACCTTAGTATAAACCTTATGCTTTAGTGTAAGGTTTCTTAACTTTTTCTAAAGATTGTATGTATGTGCATTTATTTGTTTGAGAATATTTTACATAACATTCTTAATATTTTCCAGAGAATTCATTTGCACACTCAAATGCTAATGATAAGAGTCACATTTTAAAAATTTCTGACCAAACACAAACAATTCAGATTTATTGATCATTTCCATGGGCATTTATCTGTGCTGGTTTGACCTTAATTCTAAAAGATAATATAATAATAGAGAAAGTTATGTTTTTCATGGACTTTGCTACCAACTTAAATTTAATCCACTCAACAATAATAAAAATATAACAATAAAGATACTAGCCACTGTGTACTGAATCTCTACCATGTGTCAAGTATTGTAGCTTGTGCTACAGTCTTAGGAGTTAAATATATGTAACTTCTCTTATCTCAGAAATGTGAAAACTCAGAGAAGTTAGGTACCTTTTACAAGTTTATGTTTCATAACATGGGCAGAGTATTTAACTTTTAATTTTAGTAAGTAAGGTAGTATGAATCCTAGTGTTAAATCAAGGCCAATTTGCTATCAGGTATTTTATATTTGAACTAAACTTATTTTGCTGCTCCTAAATAAGGACACCTACAACACGCATGATGAGTGTAGTTTATGAGGATCTTAAATATTGTATAATCAAATACTATAGTAGAAAATAACACTTAATATGAATACGTTAATTCAAATTAAGTGTAATAATTTTCAGTCTGGAAAGCCCTACTTGGTTTCACAGGCCAGGTAGAGAGCCTCAACTCTGCGTTTTCTTGCAATTTGCAGAAATCACTATCATAAACTTCACAGAATATATAGAAACTATGAACTATCCCTTTCCTCTAATAGACTGTGAGCTTGCCTTATAGAAGGGAGTTTATTATATTCATTTTCCTAATACTTCTGAACATTCTAATGTCTGATACATAATAGAAGTTCAATTATTTCTGTTTAATTATTGCATTAGTAGACATTAAATGCTTTAATTTTTGTACTTCTCATACATATTAATGAATTCATTTGCTAAGTGGACATATTATCCCATGAAAAATTGGAAGCAATATTTCTGCATAAGCATTTAGAAATGCCAGTGGTAAAAAAGAAAACAGATCCAAGGAAGAAAATTCAGATATTTACAAGTGCATTTATTTGCTTAATGGGAAGCCAGCATTTAAGGTCTGACACTTTTAGTTTCTTAAATTAAGTATTCGCTTATTTTGCCTATGTGTTATTTAAACATTTTTTAATGTAACGTTCTACAAGTACTGTTTTGCACTTGTTTTATTCCTCGATTATTATTAAGGCATAAACATTAATAATAACAAAATATAGCATTTATATGGTGCTAGCCTCATTTTAAGTGCTTTACATATAATACTCACAATATTCTAAATGCTTTATACATATTATTCCCAACAACACTGTGTTATAAGTACTATTATTATCTTTAATTTAGAGAATGGGAAAATGAAAGGATATTAAAATGTCTTGCCCCTAATTATACTTCTAATAAATATCAGAGGTGAGATTTAAACCTGAGCAGAATGAATTTAGCTTTCATGCCCTTAAACAATAAGCCTCATTGCTTTTGCTTAGATAAGAAATCTTATTTTATTCAAAGGGTTTTACTTAATTCCCTCTTTATTATTTCAGACGGACACTTTTTTTGTGCTTTAAAATTCACAATCTTTACAGAAATGTAACTAAATATCCTTTTGTCAGTTCTAATCATAGGAATACAAGAGTTAATTTTATTAACTTATGACATTAAACAATTGTTATTACATAAAAATTTATATTTTCCCAGAAGACTCTAGTGAAACATTTATTATCTAATATTTAAAGTGCTATTATTGATCTACTTTATAGGGAGGAGTTAATCAGTTTTTATAACTTGGATTGAAATGAATTTTATAGTCTAATTTTACTTGTTATAAATAAACTTCAGATTTTAAAATTTCTTAATACAGAATTAATTCTGAAACTTTTTTGTTCATGCCTATTCCTCTTATTTATTTCCTTCTTTATGTCTACTGTTGTCATTTAATCAGAAATAATGAAGAGATATTGGGTCAATTTGAATTGGGAAGTTATTCTGAATGGATTCAGTCTGAAATGTCTCCTTAGTGTTCAGAGCAATGAACTAATGTCTTAACAATCCTTATTGCACTTTATTGGTTCTATACTCTTCACACTTTCCTAAGCAAGATTGCTTTTCCAATTGGTTCCTTAAAATATTTAAAATTTCATTTATATATTGGCATTTGCACAATGCTACCTAGAAAAAATGTTTAATGCTTATAACATAGCTTACTTGTTTAGCTCCAACAGACTTAAAGTGCTGCTTTTTATGAGAACTAAATTGTCCTTCAAATTCAGTATTTATAGCATTGAACTTCAGAAAAATTGCAATGAGTAAAGCGAAGAACTTAAAAAACAGAAAACAAGTGAGTAATAAGATGGAAGGAGGAATTTTTTTCTTTGATGAAGAGTATCGCAGCTCAGTTCTGCTCCTTTTTCTCAGTCATTATTTTTCTATTCCACACCCTTCAGTGGTTTCAACATTTGTACGTATTAAAGTTATATTAAAGTCCAAGTATTTCACTGTATACAGTCAAGTATTTGCGAAACAGATGCTGAGACAAAGATTCATGTGCAAGTAACTTGGTGAGAAAGTAGTATCAAAAGAAATTGATGGAGGAATGGAGGAAGCAAAGCAGAGAAAGAGAAGTCAAGTGAAGATGCAATTTCTTTTTTTTGAGATGGAGTCTGGCTTTGTTGCCAGACTGGAGTGCAGTGGTGTGATGTCGGCTAACTGCAACCTCCACCTCCCGGGTTTAAGCGATTCTCCTGCCTCAGCCTCCCGAGTAGATGAGACTACAGGTGTGCCACCATGCCCAGCTAATTTTTGTGTTTTTAGTAGAGACGGGGTTTCACCATGTTGGCCAGGATGGTCTCGATCTCTTCACCTCATGATCCACCCGCCTCGGCCTCCCAAAGTGCTGGGATTACAGGCATGAACCACTGCGCCCAGCCGAGGATGCAATTTCAATCAAAAACCTTCATCACAGCCTGATCACATGGAACTCTGTAGCATAAAGTATACCACAGTGTTTGTCCTCCCTGTAAGCAGGGGTGCTGAACTTGTGGGGTGGGTGCTGAGAATCACTGTGAACAACACACAGGATCAGTTGTCAATTAGATGCACACTAATGAGAGATCTTACCCAGTTTAAAGCTTTAGTAGTTATGTTAATGATATAGAACATCAAGAGGCCTCAATCAAGAAGAGAGAAATCTGGGATATTCTAAACAGCTCTCTTTGATACCTATAAGGCATGTGCCTCTGGTCTAGAATAATAGGTATTTAAGTGAGGTTTATGGAATTACCTTACATAATAAAATATATATTTAAATGAAAAAAAATCTAATGTGATACCCCAGAAAGGCGAGTAGCTTATGTGATATCCATCAGGAAGCTATGCTGTATTGACTATGGGTTAATTTACCATGAATGGCATTTTATCTGAGGTCATTCATTAGATAGGCTCTCTTCATCCTAAGAAATATCTTTAGCTTATTTACCTGGAAGGCTAGTTGACATGAAAGTAGATTAGGTCACCTGCTTTTGTTCCTTACCTCAGGATGTCCGAGAGTGAGTGAATCATAAACCAATTGGTTTAGCACCTTCTTTCCAAGGTAAAAGAGATTTAAAGAAATCTAGATGGAGAATTGATAGTAGTTAGTGGATGGCACATCATAACCAGACCCCAATCTACATTACAGACTTCTTCCAACACCTGACCTGTACATTATACTCCAACCCTAACAAACTAATCAAATTTCTTTAAATAAAATTTGCAGATCTCATTTGTTTTCTCTTGAGTGTTTTTTCTTAAATAGTGTTTTATGGAAGAACTGCAGATCTCAATGCTAGTATGATTTCCATTGTGGAGTCCTCTTAAGACTCACAGGAACCAGATAGTCATCCTTCTCTATATTACCACTTTATATTATGTTTAGTATAGCATCTATCATAATTGTGTTAGAATATGATAGATGCTATACTAAAAATAATGTAGAGTGGTGATACACCTAAGCAAATACTTAGATGAAAGTAATTTGAGTACATGAAGTTTTTTTGGATCACTGATTTAGATTCAGAACATTTTCCTATGACACATATGAATTTTCTTTTTCTATACAGAATATGGCACCAAAGATCCCTGAATCTCAATCAAGGGCTGAACACTGTTAAAAAGATTTTAGTTTATTGACAATAGACTATTTGATCGATCATTTCACATTTGGTGGTCATCTTAATCACTGAATATATATTTGGTGTGGGAAGGTAATTTTAATGCATTTCATATCCCTTTACTTAGAGTCTGAGCTCTCTTTTCCCCAAGTAAGTAAACCACATTCATCATCAAACATCTTACTTCCCATTGGACTTCTTTTTTCATTAAACAAAGAGTTCGCTTTACTTAATATGCTGGATGCTGATCTCAGTATCTGACACACAGTGACTCTACAAACACCCACTGCAAGCCAATTAAGTATTTTCTACTGTTTTCTCCATGTTAAAAGTAAGAAACCCAATGCCTAGAGTGATTATGTGCATTTCTCAAGGTTGCAAATCTGCTAAATATAGCAGGAAGATCCCACAGAAGCAGCCTTATTCTAGAGTTCCCACTTAATTTTTAGTTTCTGATTTTGTTTTTTTCAGAGTTACAAAAAATAAATATATGCTCATATATATGGATGCGTATGCACATGCATGTTTGTATATATGTGTTAAGCACCAAGTCTCTATCAACCTAAAATGTAAAATGTTATAAATGTCTTTGAACCTTCCTGTATTCTTTCCAATCATGTCTTTCTTCCCACCAATCACAACCACTATTTGATTATTTATTGCCGTTCCTATTCTCCACTCTACTCCACAAGTATCTTTAAACAATGTATATTAATATTCTTTAGTAAACATTTACATATATGTTTTCATACTGTATGCATTTTCTACGAGTTACTTTTTTTCCTCAATTTGATGTTTCTGAGCTTAGTTTCAAAGAGAACTTTAAACTTCCAACTTTTTTGTTTACTTGTATCTCAAATGAATATGTCTAAACAGCTTTTTTTCCTCACTCTACTTTGGCTCCCCTATTTTGGTGAATTATACAATTTGTCTTCTTCCCAATATAAATCTGATCAATCTTATCTCCCTTTCATTCACATCCTTCCATCCAGTTGGTGTCAGGAGCTCAACATATCCACTGCCTTAAAAATCCTTAGATATGTTCCATCATCTTTATCATGCTGTTTCTTTCTCTATCTAAACTCTCATTGTTTTAGCTTACGAGACACCACCTCTAGATATGATGATTCAAATCCAGTGCATTTATTGGTAGTAGACAGATACTTACAAATGCAAAATGAATCATATTATTCCATGGCTAAAATTTAAAAAAATTACTTCCCACTTACTATACAATAAGAACATGCAGGCTATAATATCATGCATTTGTATTCCCAACACATTAAAAGAAGTTGGTGTCAAAATACTCCTTTATGGGTTAAATGAGTGATTAATGCTAAGTAAACAAAGTAGAACACATTTCTTTACTGGATTATTTCCCAACTCAAGAAGCGAATGTGCATTGGAACTTTCTAAGTGGAAATTCAGGCTTCATATTTTTCTTTTATATTAGGATCTCCTATTTTTAAATAAGTAATTTTTCTTTTTTTATGTATTTTTATTTTTATAAGAAGATGCAACAATTTTAACTGTAAATTGAAAACTTATAATTGTATAAATTTATGGGTTACAAAGTGATGTTATAATTTATGAATACAATGTGGAATAATTAAATCAAGCTAGTTAACACATCCTTAACTGAAAACACTTTATATTTTTGTGGTGAGAACATTTTAAATTTACTGTCAGCAATTTTTTTTTAATTTATTTATTATTATTATACTTTAAGTTGTAGGGTACATGTGCATAACGTGCAGGTTTGTTACATATGTATACTTGTGCCATGTTGGTGTGCTGCACCCATCAACTCGTCATTTACATCAGGTATAACTCCCAATGCAATCCCTTCCCCCTCCCCCCTACCCCCTCCCCCCTCCTCATGATAGGCCCCGGTGTGTGATGTTCCCCTTCCTGAGTCCAAGTGATCTCATTGTTCAGTTCTCACCTATGAGTGAGAACATGCGGTGTTTGGTTTTCTGTTCTTGTGATAGTTTGCTAAGAATGATGGTTTCCAGCTGCATCCATGTCCCTACAAAGGACACAAACTCATCCTTTTTGATGGCTGCATAGTATTCCATGGTGTATATGTGAAACATTTTCTTAATCCAATCTGTCACTGATGGACATTTGGGTTGATTCCAAGTCTTTGCTATTGTGAAGAGTGCCGCAATAAACATACGTGTGCATGTGCCTTATAACAGCATAATTTATAATCCTTTGGGTATATACCCAGTAATGGGATGGCTGGGTCATATGATACATCTAGTTCTAGATCCTTGAGGAATCGCCATACTGTTTTCCATAATGGTTGAACGAGTTTACAATCACACCAACAGTGTAAAAGTGTTCCTATTTCTCCACATCCTCTCCAGCACCTGTTGTTTCCTGACTTTTGAATGATTGCCATTCTAACTGGTGTGAGATGGTATCTCATTGTGGTTTTGATTTGCATTTCTCTGATGGCCAGTGATGATGAGCATTTTTTCATGTGTCTGTTGGCTGTATGAATGTCTTCTTTTGAGAAATGTCTGTTCATATCCTTTGCCCAGTTTTTGATGGGGTTGTTGTTTTTTTTCTTGTAAATTTGTTTGAATTCTTTGTAGGTTCTGGATATTAGCCCTTTGTCAGATGAGTAGATTGCAAACATTTTCTCCCATTCTGTAGGTTGCCTGTTCACTCTGATGGTAGTTTCTTTTGCTGTGCAGAAGCTCTTTAGTTTAATTAGATCCCATTTGTCAATTTTGGCTTTTGCTGCCGTTGCTTTTGGTGTTTTAGACATGAAGTCTTTGCCCATGCCTATGTCCTGAATGGTACTACCTAGGTTTTCCTCTAGGATTTTTATGGTATTAGGTCTAACATTTAAGTCTCTAATCCATCTTGAATTAATTATCGTATAAGGAGTAGGGAAAGGATCCAGTTTCAGCTTTCTACTTATGGCTAGCCAATTTTCCCAGCACCATTTATTAAATAGGGAATCCTTTCCCCATTTCTTGTTTCTCTCAGGTTTGTCAAAGATCAGATGGCTGTAGATGTGTGGTATTATTTCTGAGGACTCTGTTCTGTTCCATTGGTCTAGATCTCTGTTTTGGTACCAGTACCATGCTGTTTTGGTTACTGTAGCCTTGTAGTATAGATTGAAGTCAGGTAGCGTGATGCCTCCAGCTTTGTTCTTTTGACTTAGGATTGTCTTGGAGATGCGGGCTCTTTTTTGGTTCCATATGAACTTTAAAGCAGTTTTTTCCAATTCTGTGAAGAAACTCGTTGGTAGCTTGATGGGGATGGCATTGAATCTATAAATTACCTTGGGCAGTATGGCCATTTTCACGATATTGATTCTTCCTATCCATGAGCATGGTATGTTCTTCCATTTGTTTGTGTCCTCTTTGATTTCACTGAGCAGTGGTTTGTAGTTCTCCTTGAAGAGGTCCTTTACATCCCTTGTGAGTTGGATTCCTAGGTATTTTATTCTCTTTGAAGCAATTGTGAATGGAAGTTCATTCCTGATTTGGCTCTCTGTTTGTCTGTTACTGGTGTATAAGAATGCTTGTGATTTTTGCACATTAATTTTGTATCCTGAGACTTTGCTGAAGTTGCTTATCAACTTAAGGAGATTTTGGGCTGAGACAATGGGGTTTTCTAAATATACAATCATGTCATCTGCAAACAGGGACAATTTGACTTCTTCTTTTCCTAACTGAATACCCTTGATTTCTTTCTCTTGCCTAATTGCCCTAGCCAGAACTTCCAGCACTATGTTGAATAGGAGTGGTGAGAGAGGGCATCCCTGTCTTGTGCCAGTTTTCAAAGGGAATTTTTCCAGTTTTTGCCCATTCAGTATGATATTGGCTGTGGGTCTGTCATAGACAGCTCTTATTATTTTGAGGTACGTTCCATCAATACCGAATTTATTGAGCGTTTTTAGCATGAAGGGCTGTTGAATTTTGTCAAAAGCCTTTTCTGCATCTATTGAGATAATCATGTGGTTCTTGTCTTTGGTTCTGTTTATATGCTGGATTATGTTTATTGATTTGTGAATGTTGAACCAGCCTTGCATCCCAGGGATGAAGCCCACTTGATCATGGTGGATAAGCTTTTTGATGTGTTGCTGAATCCGGTTTGCCAGTACTTTATTGAGGATTTTTGCATCGATGTTCATCAGGGATATTGGTCTAAAATTCTCTTTTTTTGTTGTGTCTCTGCCAGGCTTTGGTATCAGGATGATGTTGGCCTCCTAAAATGAGTTAGGGAGGATTCCATCTTTTTCTATTGATTGGAATAGTTTCAGAAGGAATGGTTCCAACTCCTCCTTGTACCTCTGGTAGAATTCAGCTGTGAATCCATCTGGTCCTGGACTTTTTTTGGTTGGTAGGCTATTAATTATTGCCTCAATTTCAGAGCCTACTATTGGTCTATTCAGGGATTCAACTTCTTCCTGGTTTAGTCTTGGAAGAGTGTAAGTGTCTAGGAAATTATCCATTTCTTCTAGATTTTCCAGTTTATTTGCGTAGAGGTGTTTATAGTATTCTCTGATGGTAGTTTGTATTTCTGTGGGATCGGTGGTGATATCCCCTTTATAATTTTTAATTGCGTCGATTTGATTCTTCTCTCTTTTCTTCTTTATTAGTCTTGCTAGTGGTCTGTCAATTTTGTTGATCTTTTCAAAAAACCAGCTCCTGGATTCATTGATTTTTTGGAGGGTTTTTTGTGTTTCTATCTCCTTCAGTTCTGCTCTGATCTTAGTTATTTCTTGCCTTCTGCTAACTTTTGAATGTGTTTGCTCTTGCTTCTCTAGTTCTTTTAATTGCGATGTTAGAGTGTCAATTTTAGATCTTTCCAGCTTTCTCTTGTGGGCATTTAGTGCTATAAATTTCCCTCTGCACACTGCTTTAAATGTGTCCCAGAGATTCTGGTATGTTGTATCTTTGTTCTCATTGGTTTCAAAGAACATCTTTATTTCTGCCTTCATTTCGTTATGTACACAGTAGTCATTCAGGAGCAGGTTGTTCAGTTTCCATGTAGTTGAGCGGTTTTGATTGAGTTTCTTAGTCCTGAGTTCTAGTTTGATTGCACTGTGGTCTGAGAGACAGTTTGTTATAATTTCTGTTCTTGTACATTTGCTGAGGAGTGCTTTACTTCCAATTACGTGGTCAATTTTGGACTATGTACGATGTGGTGCTGAGAAGAATGTATATTCTGTTGATTTGGGGTGGAGTGTTTTATAGATGTCTATTAGGTCTGCTTGCTGCAGAGATGAGTTCAATTCCTGGATATCCTTGTTAACTTTCTGTCTCGTCGATCTGTCTAATGTTGACAGTGGAGTGTTGAAGTCTCCCATTATTATTGTATGGGAGTCTAAGTCTCTTTGTAAGTCTCTAAGGACTTGCTTTATGAATCTGGGTGCTCCTGTATTGGGTGCATATATATTTAGGATAGTTAGCTCTTCCTGTTGAATTGATCCCTTTACCATTATGTAATGGCCTTCTTTGTCTCTTTTGATCTTTGATGGTTTAAAGTCTGTTTTATCAGAGACTAGGATTGCAACCCCCGCTTTTTTTTGTTCTCCATTTGCTTGGTAAATCTTCCTCCATCCCTTTATTTTGAGCCTATGTATGTCTCTGCGTGTGAGATGGGTCTCCTGAATACAGCAGACTGATGGGTCTTGACTCTTTATCCAGTTTGCCAGTCTGTGTCTTTTAATTGGAGCATTTAGTCCATTTACATTTAAGGTTAAGATGTTATGTGTGAACTTGATCCTGCCATTATGATATTAACTGGTTATTTTGCTCGTTAGTTGATGCAGGTTCTTCCTTGCCTCGATGGTCTTTACATTTTGGCATGTTTTTGCAATGGCTGGTACCGGTTGTTCCTTTCCATGTTTAGTGCTTCCTTCAGGGTCTCTTGTAAGGCAGGCCTAGTGGTGACAAAATCTCTAAGCATTTGCTTATCTGTAAAAAATTTTATTTCTCCTTCACTTATGAAACTTAGTTTGGCTGGATATGAAATTCTGGGTTTAAAATTCTTTTCTTTAAGAATGTTGAATATTGGCCCCCACTCTCTTCTGGCTTGGAGAGTTTCTGCCGAGAGATCTGCTGTTAGTCTGATGGGCTTCCCTTTGTGGGTAACCCGACCTTTCTCTCTGGCTGCCCTTAAGATTTTTTCCTTCATTTCAACTTTGGTGAATCTGGCAATTATGTGTCTTGGAGTTGCTCTTCTCGAGGAGTATCTTTGTGGTGTTCTCTGTATTTCCTGGATTTGAATGTTGGTCTGCCCTACTAGGTTGGGGAAGTTCTCCTGGATGATATCCTGAAGAGTGTTTTCCAACTTGGTTCCATTTTCCCCCTCACTTTCAGGCACCCCAATCAGACGTAGATTTGGTCTTTTTACATAATCCCATACTTCTTGCAGGCTTTGTTCATTTCTTTTTCTTCTTTTTTCTTTTGGTTTCTCTTCTCGCTTCATTTCATTCATTTGATCCTCAATCGCTGATACTCTTTCTTCCAGTTGATTGAGTCGGTTACTGAAGCTTGTGCATTTGTCACGTATTTCTCGTGTCATGGTTTTCATCTCTTTCATTTCGTTTAGGACCTTCTCTGCATCAATTACTCTAGCCATCAATTCTTCCACTTTTTTTCAAGATTTTTAGTTTCTTTGTGCTGGGTACGTAATTCCTCCTTTAGCTCTGAGAAATTTGATGGACTGAAGCCTTCTTCTCTCATCTCGTCAAAGTCATTCTCCGTCCAGCTTTGATCCGTTGCTGGCGATGAGCTGCGCTCCTTTGCTGGGGGAGATGCGCTCTTATTTTTTGAATTTCCAGCTTTTCTGCCCTGCTTTTTCCCCATCTTTGTGGTTTTATCTGCCTCTGGTCTTTGATGATGGTGATGTACTGATGGGGTTTTGGTGTAGGTGTCCTTCCTGTTTGATAGTTTTCCTTCTAACCATCAGGACCCTCAGCTGCAAGTCTGTTGGAGATTGCTTGAGGTCCACTCCAGACCCTGTTTGCCTGGGTATCAGCAGCAGAGCCTGCAGAAGATAGAATATTTCTGAACAGTGAGTGTACCTGTCTGATTCTTGCTTTGGAAGCTTCCTCTCAGGGGTGTAGTCCACCCTGTGAGGTGTGGGGTGTCAGACTGCCCCTAGTGGGGGATGTCTCCCAGTTAGGCTGCACAGGGGTCAGGGACCCACTTGAGCAGGGAGTCTGTCCCTTCTCAGATCTTAGCCTCCGTGTTGGGAGATCCACTGCTCTCTTCAAAGCTGTCAGACAGAGTCGTTTGCGTCTGCAGAGTTTTCTGCTCCGTTTGTTATTGTTTACTGTGCCCTGTCCCCAGAGGTGGAGTCTACAGAGACAGGCAGGTTTCCTTGAGCTGCTGTGAGCTCCACCCAGTTTGATCTTCCCAGTGGCTTTGTTTACCTACTTAAGCCTCAGCAATGGTGGGCGCCCCTCCCCCAGCCTGGCTGCTGCCTTGCTGGTAGATCACAGACTGCTGTGCTAGCAATGAGGGAGGCTCCGTGGGTGTGGGACCCTCCCGGCCAGGTGTGGGATATGATCTCCTGGTGTGTCTGTTTGCTTAAAGCACAGTATTGGGGTGGGAGTTACCCGATTTTCCAGGTGTTGTGTGTCTCAGTTCCCCTGGCTAGGAAAAGGGATTCCCTTCCCCCTTGCACTTCCCAGGTGAGGCAATGCCTCGCCCTGCTTCAGCTCTGGCTGGTCGGGCTGCAGCAGCTGACCAGCACTGATCGTCCGGCACTCTCCAGTGAGATGAACCCAGTACCTCAGTTGAAAATGCAGAAATCACTTGTCTTCTGTGTCGCTCGTGCTGGGAGTTGGAGACTGGAGCTGTTCCTATTCGGCCATCTTGCTCCGCCCCAATAAGTAATTTTTCTTATTAAAATTACTATTAAAAAAAAAAAAAAAGATCCCACCTAGGCAGCAAAAAGCTCTAGTACTTAAAATTATTAGATAAATGCCAAATTATTTCAAATATATCAAACATATATCCTTTTTTGCTCTTCCTTCGAGAAAATTCTTCATATCTTTTTTCTACTTGCTCATCTTTTTAGAACAGCTGAGACGAAGAATAAACTGTTCTCTGAAAGAACAACTTATATTTTCACTCTGAGAAATAATTGGTAAAGCCCTTCATATCGTGCAACTATAATAATAATACCAATAGCATTTACCAATTGTTTTCTATGACCAAAACTAGCAGCTCTTTTTTTTTTTTTTAGTGTAGGATTTTTCCACTTTGAAAAACACTATGGACTTCAAAGAATTTTTGTTTATGTAAATAAGGTATATCTATTTTTTCCAGAAGTATAATTGTTTAGAAATTGATAATACATATATATTTATTAATTTATTTTAAAGTATCGATAATAAACACTACATATTCAAATAAATAAAATTTTCATAGTTTTTGTTAAAAAGCTAAACTCGCTAAAATAAACATGTAGTGAGAAGAGTTATATTTTCATTTCTGCAAACATTTTTGGTAACTACCTTGATAAAAAACATTGTTTGTTTTAATGCTCAGATTGCCCCAGAAGGGGCCAGGGTAAGTTGCTCTAGCTGGCCCTGTAAAATAATACAGCTGTGCTTGTGATATGCTGTATTATTTTATTGATTACGTCTTTATATGTTGGCATAACGAACTGTTCCAGGCTTACCTTTATGTCTCACCCTGAACTCAGTCGTTTCTCACAGGCGCTTTGGTGTATTTAATGAGGAATGGTTATTAGAAACTCAAATTTGTGGCTGGGCGCAGTGGCTCATGCCTGTAATCCCAACACTTTGGGAAGCTGAGGCGGGCGGATCATGAGATGACAAGATGGAGACCATCCTGGCTAACACGGTGAAACCCCATCTCTACTAAAAACACAAAAAATTAGCTGGGCGCAGTGGCAGGCACCTGTAGTCCCAGCTACTCGGGAGGCTGAGGCAGGAGAATGGTGTGAAGCCGGGAGGCGGAGCTTGCAGTGAGCCGAGATCACGCCACCGCACTCCAGCCTGGGCGGCAGAGCAAGACTCCCTCCCCACCCAAAAAATAAATAAAAATAAAAATAAAAATTGGGTATTAGTTTACTATTAGAGAGTTCTTTCTTCTAGGCCTTTTTAGTCCACACAGCTCAAAAATATATGTATGTCTAGTCATCTATACCTATGCATACATACATATATACAAACACATACATATAGAGACATGCATACACATGCACGTAAACAGTCAATTCTCATTATTTATGGATTTCATGTTTGCGTGTTTGTCTACCCACCAAAATGTATCTGTAACCCCAAAGTCAATACTCACAGTAATATTGCCGTTATTTGCAGAAATTCACAGAGCAGCAGAGAGACAAGCATTTTGAGTTACTGACACACAGGTTCCCAAGTGAGGTCAAACAAGGTTTGACCCTGCCTTCTTGTTTCAGTGCTCATACTGTAAACAAGTGTCTGAGGGTCCATGTAGTGTCACTTTTTATTTATTTTTTTTGTGTGTGTGCCTTTTGTTGTTGATTTCACTGTTTGATTTCACTGTTTGAAACAGCCCACAAGGGTAGTGCTGAAGCAATGTCTAGTGTTTGTCTATGCAGAATAAGCTTAGAGTGCTGTTGACCACAAGTTAAATGTTAATCAGTCAACATTATATGGCTAATAATGTATATTTAAATAGAAACACATATAAAACTAGTTTATGTATTGATCTATTGATAGAACTATTGAGACTACAGACTTGGAGAAACCTAACCATGCTTTCCATCTAGGAAATTGGAAATTGAGTATGACAACTTTATGTAACATACCTTCTGTGAATAATGACTGTTGACTATGAGTGTATATAGATATATATATTTTCACAAATACATACTTTAGAAATCTCAAGTTAATATCAAACACTCCAATTCTAATCCGGGTTTTTCTTGTCCTTTTTTTATCCTTATCTGTAACTCTGTTTTTCCAAACTGAGAGCTCTGACTCCCAACGAGATTAGCACATTTACTTATTTTCTCAATCTTGTAATATATACAAAATAATTACAATATAACTTAATCTATAAAAATATACACAAAACTACTGAAAAAGAATTCAGGGCTTATTTCCAGTTGTCAGGTATTTCACACTGCCCCAAATTAAAGGAATATGGTTGCCTTTGTATTTGGATTTTACTTTTTGTTTCTTTCTCTCTTTTCTTCTTTCATCAGTGGGGTCTTAGTGTTCATTGGTAAAAGTTAGGCCCATTCGTTTCAACTTATTTTTATTTTTACATTTTTTGGTCTCCCCTATAATTATTTAAAATTAACTATTTTTTAATATGAAGAACAATATACAAAATGATCTGATATTCTCAAAGAAGTGTCATTTCCTTTTTTTTTTTTTTTTTTTTTGAGACGCGCTGGAGTGCAGTGGCATGATCTCGGCTCACTGCAACCTCTGCCTCCTGGGTTTAAGCATTTCTCCTGCCTCCGCCTTCTGAGTAACTGGGATAACAGGTGCTCACCCGGCTAATTTTTGTACTTTTAGTAGAGATGGAGCTTCACAATATTGGCCAGGCTATCCTCAAACTGCTGACCTCAGGTGATTAGCCTGTCTCGGCCACCCAGAGTGCTAGGATTACAGATGTGAGCCACTGCACATGGCCCTCATTTCCTTCATATCTCTTTCACCCCATTCTCTACCACTTGCAGTTAACCAGGTCGATTGGTTTTTGATTTATTCTTATTGATTTTTTTTTGTGTGTAAAGGCCAGGTAACAAATATTTTATGCTTTTCAGGTAATTTATTAGAATATCTGTTATAACTATACAGTCTGCCACTGCAATGCTAAAGTAGCTGTAGACAATAAGTAATTGAATCAACATAATTGAGTCTCAATAATAATTTATTTCTTAAAAAAGGGTATGGGCTCCATTTGGCTTGTGGGCCAATTTGCAAACCTCTGAATTAGACTAAAGTGTAAAAAGGATTAAATAACTATATGGATTGGCATGTGCTACATTAGATTCTCATCTCATCTCATCTCATATCCAGAAATATACAAACTACCTTATTGAGATTTCTGCCTAATACCTTCAGCTTAACTATAGATGTCCCTGTGAATAAGAGTGGCAAGAATTATCACCACATTTGGTCCTATGGAACCCAGTAAAACATTGGCATATTGCTTTACTTCCATCTGCGGCTTGCTGTCTGTTTCCTTGAGTATCAAAGTATTTCATTCTCTCATTCATTAATTTAACAAATATTTATATAGTACTTATGGGGAAATGGCAATTTTTTGAGATCTGTTCATAGTGAAAAGGACAATTTTAGTCTCTGTCCTTGGTTGCTTACATCCTAGTGGCCCAAAGCACAAAATATTGCTGAACTAAGCATCAAGAGAACCAGCATGATCTGACTCTGCTGAAAGCTATTACGTGATTCGGGGCAAGCCACTTCACCTCATCCAGTTTCAGCTGTTTAATAGAAAAGATAGAGTTTAAGCAAGATGTCATTAATGGTTTCAACATTACATGAATCTATGTTCTTGGGTAATGGCTGGCTCATATCCCCAAACCCACAGCCCAGTGAATTTTAAGTCTACTGCAGGAAACTTGGCAGGCAGAATTAGGGTCTCCATGAAAGTCACATCATAGAATATGATTTTGAGGTACACTGTACTTGATGAGATGGTTTAATTGGCAGGCTGACAAACTTTTTTATAAGGGGCCAGATAGGCTTCATTCTCAAAGACATAATAGCTTTGGAAGCAATATATAGTCTCTGTCACATATTTTTTGTTATTACACCCTAAAATATACAGAAAAATTTGTTCTTGGTTCATACAAATATATTCTGTGGGCTAGATTTAACCCTTGGTTAGTCGATGTCTGTCTCTTGCTCTAGAGAATTTCAAGATATTCTACACTTTTATAATTGGATGGAACCCTTAGAATATCTGTTAATTGGAGATAAATTAGTGTAAAAGAGAAATAAAAGCACCATCTTCAAAAGAGTTCATATACAAGTTTCTTCACTTGAAACAGAATGTATCTCTGGGGAGAATAAAGTATAAGGGAGATGTTTTTAGACCAACATCCTAACTTGTTTTACTAGGCAATACTTTAAGGAGTTTTAGAATTGAATAGAATGAGAAAGATGAATGTCTTTCTGATCAGGTAGTATTTGTGTTGAGCTAACAGACACACCAAATGTTTCATGTTTTTTATGCCACATTCCTCATAAGCTAATATCATTTTATTGTCTCACACACTGGGTCACCAGAGCTCTATTCTTTTCCTTTGGATTCATACATGAGGAACACAAGGAACAGCAAAGCTGTATGATATGCAAAGATTCTTTAACCTGTATTGATACCTTGCTTTTCATTCCATTCAATACCAAGTTATTAAATTGTAGTGGCCATCTCCAACCTTTATCTATTATGAGTGCCCACTGTTAAGGTCTATTCTCCTACGTAGACTGCAGTAGAATAATATAATGGAAGAAAGCTTTTTCCCTAAAAAGTCAAGGAGTGTAAAAGAAGATACATAACTACATAGAAAAATATGAAAAACAGAAAATATGCACATCATGTAGCACACAATGTGTACTGGTATGCATTAATTTGTCATAAAATATTTGTGTGCCCAAACATAGATTGAACAAATATTCAGAGCCCAATTACGGAATATTTTCTGGAGGCATACATGAAGGTACATATAAGAATATGTAGTCTATGTTTGCTATATATTAATATATGATACATATTCTTGTACAGATACATCAGAAATGCCTATATGACCTTGCCAGAACCATTTCCTTGCCACTCGGAACATTCCGAGGTGTTAGGAAATTGAATATTCTTTAAATATCCTGGAAAAACTCTGCCTTTCTAATGTATTTCTGTACCTTGTGCCTTGGCATCAGCGCTCAGTCTTTCTTTTTTTATTCCTGTAGTTTTCCTGTCTGTAAAATGGAGATAATATTAATTATACTCTCCTGATTGCTGAGAAGATTGATTTATAATAGTAAGGCACTTAAAAACGAAAAACAGTTGTGAATATTATTCACTGTAATATTGGCCAAAAGAAAGAGTCATTTGTCTGAAAACAACATGTGCTATAAGCAGTGTAGTAGAATTAGCAAGGGCAGCAGTTGAGAAATAATACATTGCAAAAACAAATACAGGAAGGAAGGATTTTAAGGACTTTTTTTCATGGTCCAAATCTCCTAAAATGTTTAAGATTCTTCTGTTTTTAAAATGCTCCTAAGAGTTTTTCTATATCCTATATATTTATGGAGAAAACTTTTATTTTCCATATCAAACCGAGAATGATTATCTTCAACTATAATGAGCCCAGGTTTTCTAGTTTAAGAAGTATCCAAGTGATGACTAAAAAAAAGCATTTAATCTTTTCCAATATATGACTGCAAAAGAGTGTCCTCATTTAGTTTAATCTAAATCATACACATTATAGTTTACTGTGCTAAATTATTTAAAGACTTAAAGATTATACACACAAAAATTACTGTTTTCCCAGACACCAATAAGTAAATAGAACTGAAACAACCAAGGGACATAGTGATTACATTTGCCAAAGGTATCTCTTGTTTCTCATGCTCAGACAAAAATAACAATGGCAAAGTCAAGTACCTAACACTTAGATTTTATATATTCTGTATTACAAGTACTTGGTTACAGAAAGGAACTTGCCACTGTAATTTCACTAATGTGGCATCATTTAGTTTTATTGAGTTCTACTGGTTTACTGTTCTGCTAATTTTTTATTAGTATGCCAGCATTTATTTCTGTTATAGTATCAATCAATTATAAACCCTATTGTACAGTATTAAATATTTGATAAAATAGAATTCTATGTTCGGCTAAGATATAAAACTAAGCAATATAAGAATTTCTTTCTAACAATGGTTATGTTCTATCTCTAAGAGAAAGCAAAACACAATTTCAGCAATTAATCAAGAAATTTTATACAGAGAGATGGAGAAATACAATAAGCATTTAAGAGCACTGAATAGTTTTTAGATAATTGTGTTTACTTTCATTATTGAGTCTTCTAAGGATCCCAAGATAAATTTAGTAAAATTAGTAAACGTTGTAAATGTAAATTTAGTAAATGTAGAAAAGAGTCAAATAAATTGATCCTATGGACTGAAGCAAAACTGCTAATAATATTCATGTTGATAAAAGTATTATTATTTCAGTGATAGTTACTTATGATTTTATTTTCAAAAGAAAGAGAACAAATTTCTTTAAAATTAAGTTGGTCTATTATATTTTTATGGTATTTAGAGTACACTATTTGATGTGGGAAAAATATATATATGTTTATATATATTATATACATTTATACACATATATATATTTGCTTTTATTAAGTATATACCTGGAATAAAGTGACTCTGTGCAGAAACAGACAGATATATTTCCCAAAGTTTTGTTTTGTTTTCACTTTAACTGTTCAATGAACTGTGAAAGACTTCCTGAATAGACTGCCTAAATAATTATATGCTTGCTAAAATCATGTGTAGTCTTATTTTTAATATTTATTCAAATAAGCCACTCATATTTTCATTTTCATGTTGCCTGACATAAGATCTTGGATTAATTAGTACTACTTTTCACCATCCTACTATTAGTTTGTATTCCACTGAGGAAATGAAGAAAAGTGTTGTGTTAAAGTGTAATGATTTAGGAACATTTGGCAACCAATGCAATACTAAGATATTCCCATTAATGTAAATTATGGGTTTTCTTTTTTTTTTTTCTTTTTTTTTTTTGAGACGGAGTCTTGCTGTGTCTCCCAGGCTGTAGTGCAGTGGCGCGATCTCGGCTCACTGCAAGCTCTGCCTCCGAAGTTCACGCCATTCTCCCGCCTCAGCTTCCCAAGTAGCTGGGATTACAGGCGCCCGCCGCTACACCTGGCTAGTTTTTTGTATTTTTAGTAGAGACAGGGTTTCACCATGTTAGCCAGGATAGTCTCGATCTCCTGACCTTGTGATCCACCCGCCTCGGCCTCCCAAAGTGCTGGGATTACAGGCTTGAGCCACCGCGCCCAGCCATTATGGGTTTTCATTGACCATGCTGGTAACTACTAATTTGTGTTTGATAATGACACCAAAACTTAGAGTACAATAAATAACAAAAAATGAAAAAAGTAAAAAAAAAAAAAAAAACCCTATAATATAAATATTAACAACAACCATTGCAACAAAACAAGCAAAAAAGTAACCTTTCTTTGTAAAATTTAAAATGGTTAACAAGTATACTGCTGTTCATATTGTTATTTGCTGTATAAAGTGTGCAATTTCTCTTTGTCCTGTTCCAGTTCTTATGTGTAATGCTTTCGACTTTTTCCCAAGTGGTGTGATGCTCACTGTGTGTTTGTCATATATGACTCTTAATATTTTGAGGTATGCTTCTTCAATGACTAGTTTGTTGAGGGCTTTTATCAATAAGGGATGTTGGATTTTATCAAAAGCTTTTCCTGCATATATTGAGGTGATCATATAATTTTTTGTTTTTAATTGTCTATGTGGTGAATCATGTTTATTAATTTGCAAATGTTGAATCATCCTTGAATCTCTGGAATAAAGTCCACTTCAGTGATTTGCCTTTTTAAAGTGCTGTTGGATTCAGTTTCCTGGTACTTTCTTGAGGATTTTTACACCTATGCTCAACAGGAATATTGTGACTGTTGGGTAGAATGTTCTGTAAGTGTCTAATAGTTCCATTTGGTCTAGAGTTCAGTTTAAGTCCAGGGTTTCTATGTTGACTTTCTGCCTCAATGATGTTTTTAGTGTTGTCAATGAGATGTTGACAACCCCTCTATTATTGTATTGCCATCAGTCTCTTTTCTTATGTCAGAAGGTACTTGTTTTACAAACTTGGATCCTATTGTGTTGGGTTCATTTATATCTAGGATAGTTAAAGTTTCTGGTTTTATTGAACCCCTTTTTAATGATATCATGCCCTTCTTTGTCTTTTTTTACTGTTGGTGGTTTAATATTTTATCTGATATAAGAACGGCTGCTCTTGCTCGCTTTTGCTTTTCATTTGTGTGATATATTGTTTACCATCTCTTTACTTCGAGTCTGCAGATGTCTTTAGTCATTAGAGAGGCAGCAGATCGTTGAGTTTTTTTTTTTTTCCAATTTAATTTGCCAGTCTATACCTTTTAATGGAACATTTATGCCATTTATGTTCAAAGTTAGTATTTATATATAAGCTTTTGTT
The DNA here is from genome assembly GCF_037993035.2 of Macaca fascicularis. Lineage (NCBI taxonomy): Eukaryota > Metazoa > Chordata > Mammalia > Primates > Cercopithecidae > Macaca > Macaca fascicularis. The sequence goes on along the minus strand of NC_088391.1, from coordinate 55,594,141 downwards.
CCTGTCATAGTTTGCTAGCTAGGTTCCTTGGAGTCTCAATTGTGTAATTGCTTTACAGGATTTGTAAGTTTTCTTCTTACGTGTGATGTTATGATGGTGAGTATTCTACTTTCATATCCATGTTTAGATCTCTTTTGAGCAATTTGTGTACTACTAGTCTAGTGGTGACAAATATCCTCAGTGTTTGCTTGTCTAGGAAATATTTAATTTATCCTTCATTTATGAAACTTAGTTGGGCAGAATATAAAATTATTTTGGCTGGCATTTTTTTAAAGAAAGGTAAAAAAAGGTCCCAATCTCTTCTGGCTTGGAAAGTTTCAGCTGAGAAGTCAGTTTTTAGTCTAATGGAATATTATTTATAGGTGATTTGACACTTCTCTCTAGCTGCCTTTAAGACATAGAGTTCCACATTGACCTTAAATAGTCTAATGACTATATTCCTTAGTGATGTTTACCTTACATAGTATCTTCTAGGTGCTCTCTAAATTTCGTGTATCTGGGCGTATATGTCTCTAGCAAGCTTGAGAAATTAAAAAAAAATATATTTCCTCAAATATATGTTCCACACTTGTTACTTTTTCTTTTTTCCCTTAGGAATGCCTACAAGTTGTAGGTTTGGTTGTTTTCCTTAATCTCATATATTTGAAAGCTCTGCTCGTTTTTTAAAGTTCTTTTTTTGTTTGTTTTAATTTGACTTAATTAATTCAAAAGACTGGTTTTCAGCCTCTGATAGTCTTTATTCTGCCTGGTCTAGTTTATTGTTAAAGCTTTCAGCAGCATTTTGAAATTTCTTCAGTGATTTTTTTTTATTTCCAGAGGTTTTGTTTATTTTTCTAAAAAATATATCTATCTCTTCTTTCATCTCCTAAATTGTTTTTCTGGTTTCCTTTTGTTGGCTTTCAACTTTCTATTGGATCTCATTAAACTTCCTTACTATATGTATCTTAAATCTTTTATCATTTCAAATTTTCATTCTGGTTAAAATCCCTTTCTAGAAAGCTAGTGTGACCTTTGGATGTGTTATTACATTGTTTCATCATAGTACCTGAGTTCTTGTGCTGACTGTTTTTTATCTGTAGAAGCAATTACCTGTTATTTTTCAATTTTCTTTTGTTTGGGTGGGCTCTTTTTCCTCATTTGAGGGTGTGACTATTGTGTATGTTGGACATGGTCCTTTGGCTTTGCTCCCATATGTTTTTATAGGGTCAACTCTCTGTATAAAATTTTTGTGGTAACAGGTAGCCTTAATTCAATGTATTTCTCAAATGTTAGTCTTTTGTTTCTTTGTTTTTGTATATTGTGGTAGCAGTCTACAATAAGCTCTTTGTGAGGTGAGGCTCACTGACTTCAACAGATATTGGGAGGTGGAGGCTTGAAAGTCTTATGTTGTTCCCCAGTACTGTATACTTTCATCAGCAATAATTATATTGGGTTGTACATTCCACACCATACACTAGTGGGTGGTGCTTGTAGGTAAGAGCCAGCTAAGCATTGTACACTGATGTCAGCAGAAGTTGTAATGGGCCATGCAGTTTGACCTCCTGATTAGTATTTGGCACTTGTAAGTGACAAGCGTATGTGGTGATGGCAGTGGAATTTTATGTGGCTTTAGTTGATGAGGGGAAGTACCAGAGTGTCGCTGGCAATGGGTGGGAATGGGGTTCAATATTATTGCACAGTGTTCTCCCACCAAGATGGCAGGAATAGATGGGATTGGGTTGGGTGCAAGTCCTGACCTTGGTGAGGTTGTAGAGGCAGCTCTCAGATAACTTGGGCAACCCTCTAGGTAATGGGGGAGGCATATCCTCTTACCACAGTGCCTAATCAGGAAAAGAAGGGGTAGTCTGGGGCTTTCAGCCTAGCCAAAGGCCATGGGGGCTCCCCATTTACTACTCCCCTGATCCCCTGGGACCTCCCTCCAATGTCCAGCCTGAACAACAGATCTGAGCAGTTAATCTCATCTCAAGCATTCACAACTAGATCACTAAGCTGTCCGAGGTGTTACAGATGGCGAGACTCCCTGTAGAAGAAACTGAGACTATCAGGCCTCACTCTTGGCAGTCTGGTTTCATGAAACAAGGAGCGCACAGCTCTCGCGCCATTGTGTAAGCATGTGTCATGTTCTTCTCTGTGTTCTAACACAGGGGGCCCCTCTCCAGCATGAGATCAGACCACAATTCTCATCTCTATACCCCTAGGTAGTGTGCCTGACTACTGGGGAAGTGGGACTAGGCCACTGGACTTCTTCTTTGGCCTTCAGGAGTCAAGCACTATCTGTAGTGGGGAAGTGAACTGCTTCTAGGCTGCCCAGCAAACCACTCAGGTGGGGCAATGAAGCCTATACTGTGAGCTGCCCCTGCAAGAAAATCCAGGTAGGCAGTAATTGGAAGTACTACCAGCCATGGGAGTTTGTGGTTCAGATGCACTTCAGTCCCAGAACAATGGTGCTGTGGCCTGTCTTGGGCACCTGAGTATGCACAGGCCCCTCTCTCTCCTGGTCCAGCAGACAACATGAGCTATAGTTGTTTAGGGCAAGATACAGAAACTTGAGAAGTGGGCGCTGACTCACATTTTACTGCAGTTGCCCAACACACTGAAATCTTTTGGGATCCCTGTGAGTTTAGGTAGTGCCTCTGCATGTTCTTCAGTAGCTCCCAGACAGTCCAAAGGTTTGTGAGGGTTGTGGGAACTCCTTTAGCTAGGATCCCAGTGGCCCAGAGTAGGAATGTGGTGCCATGGGATTCCTTTACTTATCTCTTCCATGGGTTTGATTTAGGTCTGTGGGTCAGTCTTGGCACCCAGTGATGTTGAGCAGGAAGTCCCCTCCCTCCCTCTTCAATCAAAGCATCTTCTGTTGCCTCTGTATTAAATTTCAGAGTTTTCTCTCAAAAGATCTGTTGGATGTGTGAAGATTTACTCAGTATTTTTGTTCCTCTTTGTGGAAGAGGTGTATCCCAGCTGTTTCTAGTCAGCCATCTTTATTAATCCTAATACTTTTCAGAATGCCCTTCCTATAACTCAAAAAACAAAAAAAAGTTTAAGAGCTTAAAAAAAATGAGAGGAAAAAAGGTGTAAGTAATAAATGAATAAGTGGTTCCCCATTATATCCAATTTAACTTAATGAGAAATATTCTTAAATTTCAACCACCTTCAATATTTCATAATATTAAAAATAACTTTTAAAGGAATCTTTTAAAACTAGAATCATAGCCCTTTTGTAATTTATCCCCTTGATAATAGAATTTCTTATTTAGCACTACATTTTTGAAAAGTAATTATTAAAATATGTGGCATTAAGTCTTTTTATTATAAAACTTTTATATTAACTAAGAATTGTCTAGGCTGTCAAGGGAATTTACCAATTTGTGTCAATCATTTGGCTTCATAATTAAGCTTGATTCTCTTTTTGAGATTTTTATACAAAATCTGCAGTTTTCTGTCATGGGGGAACAAAGAAACTAGATCTTAGATACATTATATCAGTGATTAGCATGCATCCTTCAAAAATACAGTAAGAAGTCACTGGTTTATTATAAATCATCTCAGACCGGGTGAGGTGGCTCACTCCTGTAATCCCAACACGTTGGGAGGCCGAGGTGGGTGGATCACTAGGTCAGGGGTTCGAGACCAGTGTGACCAACATGTTGAAACCCCGTCTCTACTAAAAATACAAAAATTAGCTGGACGTGGTGGCGAGCGCCTGTAATCCCATCTACTTAGGAGGCTGAGACAGGAGAATTTATTGAACCCAGGAGGCGGAGGTTGCAGTGAGCCAAGATCACGCCACTGCACTCCATCCTGGGTGACAGAACAAGACTCTGTCTCAAAAAACAAACAAACAAAATAAATAAATCATCTCAAAGCATGCTGATCAATTAAGCATCATGAAGCTAAATAGCAGAATATTTTAATTCCACATACAGATCTTTTTCATAGAAAACAAACTCATTTAAGGTGGAAAACGATTATATTCTTGTAATAAGAGAAAGCTCAGAAATCAGAGCTGTGAGAGTGAAACAGAAGAAAAGTAATGATTTAAAGGGGGTTAGGCATGATGTGATGAGAAGTGCATTTTATTTCTGTGGTATTTTTTTCTGAAACTTTATTCACTCCAGTTAATCATGAGAAAACAGCAAAAACCAAAACTGAAGGATATTCAACAAAATATTTGATCAGTATAATTCAAAAGTGTCAAGCTTACAAAAACAAATAAATAAACAAAGAGTGAGAACTCACAACTGGAGAACACCAGAAAAAAATACAATATGGTATATAGTATATGGTATCATACATTAAATACTGAAACAGAAAAAAAAGATATTAATGGTAAAACTGATAAAATCATAATAAAGGCTGCAATTTGATTTAAGGGATCATACCAATGTGAATTTCTAAGTTGTGATAAGTGTTTCATAGCTGCTTATAATGTAAACCTTAGAGAAATATGAGTAAATGGTAAGAACTCACTATACAATTTTGCAACTATTCTGTAAATATCAAAATAATAATAAAGAGGAAATATTAGCAAAACAAATGAAAACAAGGGAGTAATACAAAGAGTGGAAAAAAATTAAAATGGAGCAAAGGGGACCAAACTACATAGACACAAATTAAAACTGCAATATTACCTAAATACTTCTTAAGGATATTAAGCTTTACATATGAAGATTATAGAAATTCATATCTACCTTGATTTTAACAACATAATGTGTGTATTAAGATTAATTTGGGTTGTTGTACATTTTCTGTATATTTCTGAATTTGCACATTGTCAGAATGAGTAAATGGCTTTACATTATAATTAACTCCTTGAGAAATTTCTTTACAGGAATAAAACAATATATTTTGCTATGTCATAGAATGGACAACTCAGTTATGCTTCAGGTTATCTTAGTAGGGAGTATGTGAGTGAGAGGGTAACAGATATGCAAATCACATCCTAGGATTAGACTTACTGGGAAGATCACATGGGATCAGAAATGGAAGTCAAAGTTTCTCTTATCAAATTTTGGTGACTCCAAAAGGACAGGAAAGACCAGAGAGAAGCGCTAAATTAGGACAATAAATTAGCAAAAAGGGATGTCCTACCGATTTCAATATTCAATGAGTCTATAAGAAGGACCTGAGCCACCGAGCCTGGACAAAATACTGGATTCTAATTAAAGAGTAGAGTGAGGAGGGGCACAGAGGACAGCCTCGGAGGGGAGGCCGCACTGCAAGCATCCCTGGAGGGAGAAAGTATGCACTGGATAGATGGCAGCAGGCGCTGCACGGGGAGCTGAGCACTGCTGGGAAGAATCCAGTGAGTGATGGCGTTTATATCTCCTGACGATGATGCACAGCCTTCAGTCAGGGACATTTAATACGCAGAACAACGGGTCCAGGCTGGAGCTGCGGGACTCAGAGGCGAAGCTTGAGTGGCTCAGGAAGGACGAAGAGTCACCCTTGAGAAAAGAGACAGCAGCACCAGCGTTGGCGGCCCCACTACTGCCACATCTGCCAGGAAACAATGCTGCTAGTGACATTCAAACTGTGCCCCGGGAGCTCCTACAGACACATGCGCAACATGAAGGGGCTGAGGCAACAGGCTGTGAGGAGCATCGGCCAGGAGCTGATCCGAAGGGCCCTGGGAGGCCCCCCTCCAAGCACGTGGGTTAACCAGATTCGGTGGTGGAGTTCTCTGCTTTGTTCGCTGCTGGAAGAGACTCTCTGGCCGGGCGCAGTGGCTCACGCCTGTAATACCAGCACGTTGGGAGGCCGAGGCGGGCGGATCACGAGGTTAGGAGTTCGAGAGCAGCCTGACCAACATGGTAAAACACCTAAAAATACAAAAATTAGCCAGGCGTGGTGGCGTGTGCCTGTAATCCCACCTACTCGGGAGGCTGAGGCAAGAGAATCTCTTGAACCTGGAAAAAGAAAAGAAAGAAAAAAAAAAAAAAAAAAAAAAAAAAAAGAAAGAAAGACAGAGAGACTCTCTACTGTGACCAGGAACTGACCTATCTCCGGCAGGGGGAAGAGGCCATGCAGAAGGCCTTGGGCATCCTTAGCCCTCAGCAACCAGGAGGGCTGGAAGAAGGACAGCCAGCAGGACAATGGGGACAAAGTGATGAGTAAAGTGGCTCCAGCTATGGGCAAGATGTTTCGGTTGCAAGTTGTGGTGGAGCCACCCATGGAGAGGCTCTACGAAGAGCTGGTGGAGTGCATGGAGGCAATGGGGGAGTGGAACCCCAATATCAAAGAGATTAAGATCCTGCAGAAGATCAGAAAAGACGCATTCATTACCCACGAGCTGCCTGTAAAGGCAGCGGGAAACCTGGTGGGGCCCCGCGACTTTGTGAGCATACACTGTGCCAAGCGTGGAGGCTCCACCTGTGTGCTGGCTGGCATGGCCACAGACTTCAGGAACATGCCCGAGCAGAAGGGTGTCATCGGGGGTAGCATGGTCCCACTTGCATGCTGCTTCACCTGGTGACTGGAAGTCCCTCCAAGACCAAACTTTCGTGATTGCTCAGCATCGACTTCAAGGGGTGGCTGCCCAAGAGCATCATCAACCAGGTCCTGTTCCAGACACAGGTGGATTTTGCCAACCACCTGAGCAAGCACCTGGAGTCACACCCTGCCTCTGAAGCCAGGTGTTGAAGGCCAGCCTGCTGTTCCCAAGTGTGCCCAGCTGCACTGGTATGCACGCTTATCAGGAAAATCCCTGCTGGAAGCCTACAAGTTTAAAGCCTCTGGCGACAGAGGAATAGGTGAGGTTAGTGTTTAGAGCACAACACTAGGATTCAGATTGATAAAAGTTTTTAGTACCAAGAAAACATCGATGAGGCTCTTTGATTAAAAGGTAACTTCATTCACTGATTAGCTATGACATGAAGGTTAAGGCTCCTAAAATATTTGTAAAACTTTTTTTCTGGGCCCTTATGTGCCCACGTAAAATCATCTTTAAAATGATAGTGGCTGATATGGGTGTGGTGGATGCTAGCTACAGGGCCTGAGAAGTCTTGCTTTATGGGCTGGAGAACGCCATGCCCTGCAGGCAGTGCATGTGCACAAGCAGAATCTCAGAGGGTCTCCAGCAGCCCTCTGCTCCTCCCAGTCGCTGCATGGCAACACCAGAGAACAAGCAGCATCCCACAGTGGGTACCTTCCAGAAATATAGTCCAAGCTTTCTCTATGCAAAAAGACAAAACTAATTAGTAAATAGATTTCCCTATTGCTTCCATAGGCACCAGTCAGAATAAAGAATCATAATTCACACACACACTCACACACACACACACACACACACACACACAACAAGGTCCTGAGTTCAGAAAATGAAGCCTGTAATCACACACTAAAATGGAAACAATGAATCATGTTAAACACTTAATAAATGTATTGCTTCCATAGCCTTGTGACATGGTTTGGCTATGTCCAATCTTGAATTCCTATGTGTTGTAGGAGGGCCCTGGTGGGAGGTAATTGAATCATGGGGGTGGGTCTTCCCATGCTGTTCTAGTATTAGTGAATAAACCTCACTAGATAGGAGGGTTTTAAAAATGGGAGTTTCCCTGCACAAGTCTTTTGCCTGCTGCCATCCATGTAAGATGTGATTTGCTCCTTCTTGCCTTCCACTATGATTGTGAAGCCTCCCCAGCCATGTGGAACTGCAAGTCCATTAAATTTCTTTCTTTTGTAAATTGCCCAGTCTTTGGTATGCCTTTATTAGCAGTGAGAAAGCAGACTAATAGATCTTGGGTTTTGTTATTTCAGTCCCTGCTCTTGCCCTTGGCTGCAAATCTAAAAAGGTCTTATGAGTTATGTGATTACTGTTAAGTAATGTAAGAATCTCACATCAATAATTAATAAGTCTACGTCAATGAAATAAATCAACACATACACACATGCATGTACACACACATGCATGCACATACACACATTTAGTTGGAAATAAATGTTCTTCCCCAGTTTATTCTACTATGTATTAGCCACCAGCAATCTCCATTGTTTCCAACACTTCCAAAATCTGAGGGAGAGCAGAAATATGCCAAGAATACATGAAAAATATTTCTTTCTTTTTTCTTAATAAAAAAATTAGTTAATACAAGTAGAAGCACAGGTATAGGACACAATTGAAGATTTGGTGATCCACTGGCTCATTGATATCTCAAGGAACTCATTATCTTTATCTCTGTGCTGTACTATCTGAGGTGTCAGAGCAATTACTCTGAGTTATCAGACAGCAACCAGTAGCAGTCAAGTCTATATGCTGCCTTATATCTACTGGGAGATAATACATTTGTCTATGCTTCCGCAGCAGGCATTCTAAAATTCTTTTTGGCTCCCACTCTCACCTGAAACAACAGCTGTACCCAGAATGAATTTTTGTTAAATGGCCAAAGCCTACCAATGTTTACCAATAAAAGAAGGAAAGGGGTATACAATCAGTTCCGTCTGAGGAGAATGGAATTGATATTTAGTACTTTATCTGTCTTCAACATTTTTGTTGACCATGGATAATTTCTTCAATTCCCTGGACTTAGGGTACTTCATTTTTAAAAATTTAAAGATAGGATTAAGAAGCTTCTGAGATTTCTCAAGAGAATGTGATTCTGAAAACTTAGCTTCCGTGAATTTTAATATTTTAATAATTCAGCATTTCATATGATGTGATAGACATGGATCTAAAATCTGCAATTACTGATCATAAAATACAAACACTTTTTATCTCATGGAACATATATTCTAATGCAGGCAACAGGAATAAGTCAAATTTATAAGTTGCTAATAATAGACAACAACAAAGTATAAAACGATACCACAAAATGCTGGAGAGAGATTTTGAAATATCACGTGGCCAAAGAAGCCTTCTCAAGAGGTGATATGAGAACAAATACTAGGAATGTCATGGTAAGTTTAAGAAATTAGTGTCCATAGAGCAGACAGAAAGAGACATTATCATGCAGGTGATGATATCAAGGAAGTAAGGAGGATCAGATCTTTGAAAGTCCTTATAGGTCATTAAAAGGTTTATGGTAACAATTTAGATCTTGAGGAAAGCCTATTAGAAATAAAATGGACTGAAAAGAGTCCTTCTTTCTCCAATGTTCAGCAACAAGTTCAACCCTGTGCTTGCTGACGAGAAAGCAGCAGAAACTGGACAGCAGGGAAAGACATTTTATTACAACCCATGTTAATTGTGTTGCTAAAATTTCCTGCTGTTTATAATGCCTAAAAAACAATAAAATTGAATTTATATGTGACATTTTATATATACTTAATTAAGGACAATGATTTTGAAGCTGCTTTTGGTCAAAAGGTTGCAATAGCAATACAGAGTTCAAAAGATTTACCAAAAGTAAAATTCATGTTCCAGACACTGCTGCTATGTCCCTTGATTCACTTGGCATACCACAAATGTTTTCATCTCTAAAACGCAAAGCACAAATGCTGAGCAAGCTGGGTTTGTGAAATTTATGCCTCACAGTATCCTGATTAGCTGATGTGCAATATCCAAGGAAGATTTGGTTAATTCTATAGAGTAGATCCTCAAATAATATGATTTTATTTGACATTGTTTATTGTAATGTTGATGAGATTAAAAGTTGATTCCCAGAGTGCCACTGTCTGTGTGGAGTTTGTACATTCTCCCCATGTCTGCCTCTGCTTTCTCCAGGCACTATGGTTTCATCCTATGTCCCAAAGGTGTACACATTAGGGTAACTGGTGTGCCTACATGGTCCCAGTAGGAGTGACTGTGTGTGTGTGTGTATTTGTGTACCCTGTGATGGGATAGTGTCCTGTCTAGGGCTGGAAGGCTGGTTTCCACCTTATTCATGAGATGCCAAGACAGGCTCTAGCCACCCCAGGCCTAGAATAAAGGGTAGGGGACAAATCATTATCAAGTAAAAATTTGCAAAGTCTACAATAACTACGCAAAAGCAGGACAATAAATGATATGATACAAAAGTGCTCAGCTAGGTACCACATATGTTACTGTTTGTTTTTGAAACTTCAAAGAAAAATATTCTTAATAATCATACTTTCAAATAAAAATAAAATATGTTTCTCTATTTTTTTCAGCACACATTGACTTTAATAGATTTTTCTTTCTGGTCACAATTTCCTTAGCATTTCCATTAACCAACAAAATATTTGTGATGTGTGTTCAGTATGCCCATTCTTAATACTTTTACTTTATTCTAGTCTGATTACTATTGTTGGATAAAATAATAATAAATCACAAATTATTATCACTTTTGTAAGCAAATTTCAGAGAAAACTGTTGAGATAGTAAATAGTAATACAGTACTGCTAAGAAGATTTTAGTTTCTGGCTCTCCTCAATGTGACTTTTTTTTTTTTTAAATTCTGAAGTTTCTAAAGTAAATGTGGATTATCCTTCCAACTTCTTGTTCTTTTAGTTTATTAAAATTAGTTTTCTCCAATAATACTCTTTTCCACTATATGTTAGTATCTAGCTCTTATGGTCATTACAAAGGTCTTGATGTTATCAAGAATTTTATACACACACCATAATATTATTATCATGTGGTACATTCTCTGACAAATTATTGTCCTTTTAGCTCTAATCTTCAGGTGATTTGAATATAGCAATTCTTTTTCTTTTCTTGAGACGGAGTCTTGCTCTGTCGCCCAGGCTGGAGTGCAATGGCGCAATCTCAGATCACTGAAACCTCTGCGTCCCGGGTTCATGCGATTCTCCTGCGTCAGCCTCCCAAGTAGTTGGGATCACAGGCGCCTACAATTCTTTAACTTCACCTGGACCACTGATTTTTTCAACCTTTAAATCTCTCAAGTCTAGGTTTCCTTTTTACCTATTTTATATCTTATTTTCAATGATCATGATCACTCTGTCCTGTAGCAATTGGCTTTCCTTGCCCATATCTCACTCCTGCATTTGGTGAAATTGCAGAGATAGTTAGATGCAACTCTCTATCTCCTGTTCAGACACTTATTCAGATGAATATGAAAAACAAATGAGGCTTTACTCCTGTTAGATAATCATACTTGATAACCTTTATTTATTTGCTTATTCCCTCAGATGACTGTTACGTATGTTTTTCTTTTCCTTGAAACCTCCAATACCTCCTTAGCTGATCTGCATGCTCAGAGGATGATCTTATTTTCTAATTAACTGGGAAATTTTCAGTAATTTGAAAGAAAAATCTAGTAAACCACATTCATCCACCTACAAATATCTTTATTCATAAGCTCTGTCTTCCCACCTGCTCCTATCTAAAGACAATCCTTCCATTTATACAGCAAATATTATCTCCTCCCACCTACTTCATGTCATTTGTTAGCAATTATTCCCTCTCTTTCCTATACCATGCATTTTCCCTTCTCTACCATTCCCCTCAGCATAAACAACCAATTATTTCTTCCATCTTGAAATCCCATCTTTGACACTTGTCTTCACAGATGCTACTCCACTTCTTTACTCCTCTTTATAGCAAGCATCTCAAAAATGTTGTCTGTATTCACTGTCTATTTTCTATTTAAAACCACTCCACTGTAATTGCTTTTGTTAAATTCAAATTACATCCAACATATTTCTAAACTTATTTTCAATTTTCAGTGTTCAATATAATCAGTATGCAACTTTTATCAGCAGGATATGATACAACTAATCCCTCTATCCTTCCCTGAACACATTACTCCTTTGGCTTTCATGATACCAAAAACTCAGTTTCCTTACTGTTTTACTAACCACTCAATCTCCATCTTTTCTCATAGTTCATTTTTCCCCTTTTTTGTTTCAATTTGAAGAGTTCCAGGGTTCAGGCTTTAGTTTCCTCCTTTTCAATAGCTATAATATTTTCCATTTGATAGTGTCTATTTTTCTGTCTTTTTATCTGCTATAGTTTGTTGCTCAGAATTATTTTCTGAATTCCAGACTCATATGTATATCACACTGCCTGCCTGACATTTCTATTTGAATGTCTAACAGAGATTTGAAGCTCTACAAGTCTAAAATTGAATTTCTGGTCTCCCCCATCAAACCTACTGTCTTCACAACTTTTTCTTTCTCAACCAATTGCATCTGCACCAATATAGTTGCCCTAAATAAAAATTCATGAAATTATTTTAGACAACCCACTTTTCTTATATCCCTATACTTGTTTAAAAATCTGTGATCTTTACCTTCAAAATATATAAAGAATCTGACCTACAATCTCCAAATGTCCTATCACAAACAGTGGCTGAACCAGCAATGTCTTTAGCCTGGATTTTTGCAAGTCTTCCAACAGGTTTCTCTACTTCAACTCTGAACTCTCTAGAATCCTTTCTTAATATAGCAGTTAGAAGGGTTAATTTAAAATAGAATTCAGATCATATCACTACTCTACTGAAAACTATGCAGTGTTTACCATTTCACAAAAGCTAAATCTTTTTTTTTTTTTTTTTTTTTTTTTTTCAGACGGAGCCTGGCTCTGTCGCCCAGGCAGGCTGGAGTGCTGTGGCGCGATCTCGGCTCACTGCAAGCTCCGTCTCCCGGGTTTAAGCCATTCTGCTGCCTCAGCCTCCGGAGCAGCTGGGACTACAGGCGCCCGCCACCAAGCATGGCTAATTTTTTTGTGTTTTTAGTAGAGACGGGGTTTCTCCGTGTTAGCCAGGATGGTCTCGATCTCCTGACCTCGTGATTCGCCCACCTCGGCCTCCCAAAGTGCTGGGATTACAGGCGTGAGCCACCGCGCCCGATCCCACAAAAGCTAAATCTTAAAGCCCTTTGATATCCTACTTAATTTCCCCCAGTTACATCTTTAATCAGTTTCCTGATAGTTTCCATTCCATTTACTCTACACCAAACATAGTAGCCTCCTTTGCAGGCCATGAAAGTATCAGGTGTCTCTGCCATAAAGCTTTTCTGCAGATGGGTCCCTCCGTCTCAAATGGCTCATACCTGAACACTGCACAAATGTCACTATGTCACTAAGCCTCCCTTAGTGTTTTAAAATTACATGTTTAAAATTACAACCTACCTGTGCCATTCTCGACCCTCTGAATCTTTCCTGTCCAGCTCTACATAGTTTTTTTTTCCATAGCCCTTACCATCTTCTAACTTATTTATTGCTTGTTTTTACATTGTAAGTTATTTCTGTAATTTTTGTATTGCCTAATAGATGTTATCAAAGAAGCAGGGATATTTGGTTTACTCATACATCCCAAGGGCCTACAGTATCTCCAAATATAGAGTAGGCACTTATTTTTTAAAACTAAATGATATAATAAGATGTAATATTTACTAAGCACTTAATATTTGTCAAGCACTGTACTAAGTGCCTTGCAGGTCTTGTAAATATTGTGTCTCTGTCTCTCTCTCTCACTCTCTCTCTCTCTCTCACACACACACACACACACACACACACATGCACACAGAAATAGATAATGTTGTAAGGACTTTTGAATCATTAACTCATTTTATCTGAGCAGCAAACCATATTAGAGTTGGTATTACTATATTTTCCATTTTGTCAAAGAAGAAAACTGGTATCTAGAAAATTTTATAACTTGCTCAAGGCCACATAGCCAATAAATTGTGAAGTTGATATTCACATGGAAGCAGTATGACTCTGACAACTGCTTTTAACCACATGTATACAACCTTATGCTGGAAAGTAGGAGAGTCAAGATTTGAAAGCAAGTGGTCTGATTCCAGAGCCCACATTCTTAATGAACCACATACATTTTCTTCAATACTAGACCCCTACTGGTCAGCTGAATGTGTTCTTTTTCAGTCTTATTAAGTTGTCAATAGGCACTAGATAGAAAGACTAGAGTGCTCTAAAAGTATTTAATGTCCACAATTAGTTTGAGATACAGGGACTTAACTTCCTATGCTTATGAACCCAGTAAATCTATGTCTGCACTGAATGTTATCCTAAGTGATATGTAAACAATAATAAATACCTGTAAGAACATAAGCATGTCACGTAGTCACTCTAGGCTGTTTTTATTTTTTTATTTCACCAAGATGTGACAAGTTTGATCTTAGATTTAACATGTCATGACTATAGGTGGTAATATGAATTTACATTATTCCTTTACTCTTTTTCAATTTAAAATGAATCATTTCACACAAAAATTTATTTATAAATTATTTGCACAACAATCATCATAATCTTCAGCATGTTCACAATCATCATCATACTGGGAACTATTATTTACATCCACATGTTGAATTTTAAAATTAAGTAAGCTATTTATATTCACAGATGACAATGAGAAAGAATGAATTTATATATAGCAAGGATTACAATTAAGTCGGCTTGAATTTTTTTCCTGCAACGTGACTGTGATGATGATTTATCCTTTGTGGTTTATTTCATCAAAAAATCATACTCTATTGTTACAATTTGTTAAATACATTCCATCAGAGTTATGAATTTTAGGTTTATGGCATTTGAAGACTTCACAGGATATAAACATACATATATATATACACACGCACATATATATACATACACACACACATATATTTAAATGAACACATTTAAATCCTAAATTCCTTGTAAGTTTTATGAGAAAGTTGTGCAACTGTGTCAGATAATAAACAAAATAAAATTTACCATAGAGAAAAGAGATTCATAGAAACATCTGCCAAGAGCTTGGCATGGAAATTTAAGGAGCTTTTTTATTATTATTATTCTGAAAATTTTCAAAGCACGTTATTGTTTATCAAGGCTATCTATGCAGATTTACTCATAAATAATTGAAATTTAATTTTTCTTCTCAACATAGTTTCAATTTAGAATTATGCATCCCAAGCAAAGTAACTGGGAGTTTTCATCCTAACAAGGGTACACTTTAAAAGCAGCTGTTGTCGTTTGGAAGAAAACTTAAACATAACTTCATGTTTTATCATTATTTTTACATTTCCTAAGGGTTGCAAGAATTCAAAGAAAAGCTACCTTCTCAGAAATATAAACTATGAAATGATCATCAAATTTTGATGAGCATTTTTGAAACATATGATGATATCTACAATAGAACTTATAATTTGATATTCATGTTGCATAACAATCTTCAAAATTCTCAATTTTTATTTACTAAAATGTGCAATATTAGATAGAGTGCTACATTTGGAAATGAACACTAATAAAATTGTTTATATAATTTCTGTTTCCATTTTTGTAAGACTATGTCCATTTAAAAAGTTTACGTGATATATTGTGAAAGTTGTGGATACCAAGATGAAATCATTTTTTTGTCAGACCCAAAGAAGCTACTGCTGGGAGAGTCTAAAGTGGGAAAGCTCATTCTTGCAATTCTGAGATAAAGACTGTCTCCAGGACTTTCTAAAATAAACTTACAAGACAGTTTTTGTTTAGGAACGCAGCAATTCATATAAGATATTCTCAAAAGGGCATCTGCACAGTAACGTAGCTCCACCAATGAACCGACGCCAACTTTGACTGGGGTCTCTGGAACCAACAAACTCTGTTTCCAAGCAGCTTATATGAATTTCCTCTTTTGCCAGTAAGTTTCCCTTTATTCTCCCCTGTTGAACTGAATATGCATCTTGCCATAGTTGTGCATGTCAGGCCATAATCCTCTTTTGTAATTCCCAAATACATTCAGCATATTTGGCGGGTTTTTCTCTCATTTTTGTTTTTTTGGTTGCAAGATAAATACACATACAAACACGTATAAAACACACAAATTGCATTTTCGTAGGTCAAAAGTGTTCAAATATCATACGTGTGTATACATATAATTAAAATATTTATATACAAATATTATCAATAAATATATGTAAAGGTTTTAGCATGGTTTTAGAGAAATGAACATTTCATAAAATGGCTTCATCAAATTTTGCCAATTATTGAATAATATGAAAATAAAACACTAAAACACAATAGAACTTAGGTTTATATGTTATTATATACTATATTACAGATAGATTTTTATGTTTAATTTTCAAATTAAAGGATAAAATACACAAGATCTTTAAATATTATGAAGATATAAATGACACACAAGTCCTATATGTAAGGAATTTATTAAACTAATTTAATAGATGGACTTTATTTAGAAAAAAAATCTTTTTAAGATTTAGGACTAGCACTTAAAATAATTATTCAATTATATTCAGCATATATATTTGAATATCTCTGTTAGCTAATCCTTTAAAATTTTGATTTAAGGTTCAATTAATTAAATACTTCCTGATTTTGGAGGAGGAAAATTAAAGATAATTTAAAGTCCACTGTTGGATTTTACAATCTGTCTGATGCAGTAGAATCTGCAGATGCAGAATCATTGGTAATATAATTCTAAGACTTGGTGTTAACCACTGTCTCAGACACTTCCTTATGAGCAAGCAGTAAAACCCTTCAACCTGTTTCTCTAACAATGAGGCAGATGTAAAGGTGCTCACCCTGGGACTAGCTCAGAAACTGATTTAATGTAAAATAACATATAGTCACATTGTTTACTGTTAAGCACTGAAAAGTTTAAAGGTCATTATTCCTGTAATATCAATTTTAGTCAGACACAAAATCATATTTGTAAAATGTTAGTATAATTGAATTTAAATTTTGTTAATCTCACATTCTGCAGCTTATTTTAAAAACTGTTGAATCCATGTTTATATGTTAATTGGTGAACAACTGACTCACCTTCAAGGTTACCAAAATCATACTTTCTTATCTATCAATTATATATTTTATGATTTTAAAATATTGCATATTTTTGAGGAGAGATGAAAAGTGGAATTTTAAAAATACTTCTATGTATGTGAACAAAAAAACATACATATAATATTTTATATAATATCAAATGTTTTGATATTTCATTATATAAAGTCAATGTTTTAATTTATGTATTCATTTAGAGTTGCCATTTTTATTTCATGACTATTAAAAAGGCATGCATTAAGGAAGAATAGCTAGTGGATGCTGGGCTTACTATCTAGGTGATGGGCTGATCTGTGCAGCAAACCACCATGACACACATTTACCTATGTCACAAACCTGCACATCCTCTACATGTCCCCCGGAACATAAAACAAAAGTTGAAGAAAAAAAAAAAAAGGTATGCATTTCAGAATATCAGGTTTTGTTTTATTTTTCCAAAATACTTATGCTTATTTCATATACTAGAAGTACTTTATACATAATTCTTATGGAGATACTGGACACACAAATTTTTTTAAGAGAACTCCCTGCATTTTTTGGAGTTGCACATCTGTCTACTAGCTATATGTTTGCTGCAATATTTAAATAACAAATTGTGAACATTCCCAGCAATAGACAGCCCTAGCACAACAAGTAAGTGTTTTATATTTTGATAAATGTTTATTATATAAAACATCATTTAATCTACACAGTCATCCTTGTTAGATCCATTTTCAGATGACAAAACTAAGGCTTTGATAATTTGAATGCCTTGCTGGAGGTTGGTGCTAGAAGTTCTAATTCATTTCTATCTGAATATGTGTATATTTTTAATGAATTCAGTGTAAGGGATAAAAGTGAAAAAACAAAGTAAACTAAACATATGGGATTGTAACAAACATTTAAAAAGTAAAACTAAAAATAACACAAGGAAGTTATTTTGGAAATAAGTAACTGAGAATTGTGTAATAAGAGTGAAGTTATGTAACTGTGTGCATCAGGGACAGGGTTTTGAAAACGATGGATTTCTTTGTGCAAACACACCAGAAGAAGCTTCCACGTAGTGCTGTTCAATTGGATAAGGGAAGGATGCTCCATAAACTTCCTTCTGATGTGCCTGTTTACGTTTCCGGAAATCTCTGAGGCATTACAACTGTATGGAAGAAGCAAGAACTAAACTTTGGAACTTATAGAGAAAAAGTGGTTCCATGTAAGTTCAAAATATTACTACAATGCAATTTCTTGTTTTAATGAATTTGTATCTTTAACAGGCTAATACACCAAGCAATATAGAAATAATATGGATTTTGTCTTATCAGTATACATTTATATTGTTGAAGGCTTTATGGCAAAAATTATCAGGTATAGTAATACACGGTTGCATCAGTAATGTTTTGTCCTTAAAATTATCTAATATGTGAATATTAAGGCATGTGTTTATTGCAGCTTAAATATGAGAGTAATCCATACTACTTATTTCTAAACTTGATTTCATTAAATTTTGTATCATGACAATTAAAATATATCAGTTTGTACTTTTAACAGATTTTTTTTTTTGGCCTGTTTAGGTTCATGGTAAAATTGAGTTCACATATGCTCCCTCTCCCCACACACTCACAGTCTCCCCAACATCAACATTCTATACCAAGGTGGTACATTTTTATAGTAGATGAACCAACATTGACATACCAGTATCACTAAGGCTATGTTTTACATCAGAGTTCACTTAGGTGTTGTACATTATTTTTGACTAATGTACCATAACATGTACCCATTGTTTTAATACTCTACAGATGTTTTCATTGCTCTAAAAATCCCTTATACTCTGCCTATTCATCTCTTCCTCTCCCTTATCCCCTAGCAACCACTAATATTTTTACTGTCTCCATAATTTTCCTTTTCTAGAAAGTCGCATAGTTGGAATCATACAGTTTATGGAATTTTTAGACTGGCTTCTTTGTAATATGCATTTAAGTTTCCTCCATGTCTTGTTATGGCTTAATAGTTCATTTCTTTTTAACAATGAGTGATATTCTGTTGTATGAATGTACCACAATTTATTTATCCACTCACTTACTGAAGGATATCTTGATTGTTTCCAAGTTTTGGCAATTTTGAACACAGCTGCAATTATCATCTATGTACAGGTTTTGGTGTGCATGTTTTCAACTTATTTGTGTAAATACCAAGAAGTACAGTTTTTGGATCATCTGGTAAGATTACATTTAGTTTGCAGGAAACTGTCAAGCCGTCTTCCAAAGTGGTTGTATCATTTTACATTCCCACCAGCAATGAATGAGAGTTACTATAGTGCCACAGCTTCACCAGTATTTGATATTATCAGTGGTCTGGATATTGCCCATTTTACTAAGTATGCAGTAGTATCTCATTGTTGTTTTAATTTGTATTTTTCTTACGAGATATAGTGTAGAACATATTTTCCTTTTAAATTTATTTTTATTTTATTTCATTTATTTATTTATTTTTTATAATTTTTTTTAAAATTTATTTATTATTATTATACTTTAAGTTGTAGGGTACATGTGCATAACGTGCAGGTTTGTTACATATGTATACTTGTGCCATATTGGTGTGCTGCACCCACCAACTCATCATTTACATCAGGTATAACTCACAATGCAATCCCTCCCCCCTCCCCCCTCCCCATGATAGGCCCCGGTGTGTGATGTTCCCCTTCCTGAGTCCAAGTGATCTTATTGTTCAGTTCCCACCTATGAGTGAGAACATGCGGTGTTTGGTTTTCTGTTCTTGTGATAGTTT
Source organism: Macaca fascicularis (assembly GCF_037993035.2). Classification (NCBI taxonomy): domain Eukaryota; kingdom Metazoa; phylum Chordata; class Mammalia; order Primates; family Cercopithecidae; genus Macaca; species Macaca fascicularis. The sequence goes on along the minus strand of NC_088391.1, from coordinate 55,574,736 downwards.
GCTAAGAATGATGGTTTCCAGCTGCATCCATGTCCCTACAAAGGACACGAACTCATCCTTTTTTATGGCTGCATAGTATTCCATGGTGTATATGTGCCACATTTTCTTAATCCAATCTGTCACTGATGGACATTTGGGTGGATTCCAAGTCTTTGCTATTGTGAATAGTGCTGCAATAAACATACGTGTGCATGTGTCTTTATAGCAGCATAATTTATAATCCTTTGGGTATATACCCAGTAATGGGATGACTGGGTCATATGGTACATCTAGTTCTAGATCCTTGAGGAATCGTCATACTGATTTCCATAATGGTTGAACTAGTTTACAATCCCACCAACAGTGTAAAAGTGTTCCTATTTCTCCACATCCTCTCCAGCACCTGTTGTTTCCTGACTTTTTAATGATCGCCATTCTAACTGGTGTGAGATGGTATCTCATTGTGCTTTTGATTTGCATTTCTCTGATGGCCAGTGCTGATGAGCATTTTTTCATGTGTCTGTTGGCTGTATGAATGTCTTCTTTTGAGAAATGTCTGTTCATATCCTTTGCCCACTTTTTGATGGGGTTGTTTGTTTTTCTCTTGTAAATTTGTTTGAGTTCTTTGTAGGTTCTGGATATTAGCCCTTTGTCAGATGAGTAGATTGCAAAAATTTTCTCCCATTCTGTAGGTTGCCTGTTCACTCTGATGGTAGTGTCTTTTGCTGTGCAGAAGCTCTTTAATTTAATTAGATCCCATTTGTCAATTTTGGCTTTTGCTGCCATTGCTTTTGGTGTTTTACACATGAAGTCTTTGCCCATGCCTATGTCCTGAATGGTACTACCTAGGTTTTCCTCTAGGGTTTTTATGGTATTAGGTCTAACATTTAAGTCTCTAATCCATCTTGAATTAATTTTCGTATAAGGAGTAAGGAAAGGATCCAGTTTCAGCTTTCTACTTATGGCTAGCCAATTTTCCCAGCACCATTATTAAATAGGGAATCCTTTCCCCATTTCTTGTTTCTCTCAGGTTTGTCAAAGATCAGAGGGCTGTAGATGTGTGGTATTATTTCTGAGGACTCTGTTCTGTTCCATTGGTCTATATCTCTGTTTTGGTACCAGTACCATGCTGTTTTGGTTACTCTAGCCTTGTAGTATAGTTTGAAGTCAGGTAGCGTGATGCCTCCAGCTTTGTTCTTTTGACTTAGGATTGTCTTGGAGATGCGGGCTCTTTTTTGGTTCCATATGAACTTTAAAGCAGTTTTTTCCAATTCTGTGAAGAAACTCATTGGTAGCTTGATGGGGATGGCATTGAATCTATAAATTACCTTGGGCAGTATGGCCATTTTCACGATATTGATTCTTCCTATCCATGAGCATGGTATGTTCTTCCATTTGTTTGTGTCCTCTTTGATTTCACTGAGCAGTGGTTTGTAGTTCTCCTTGAAGAGGTCCTTTACATCCCTTGTGAGTTGGATTCCTAGGTATTTTATTTTCTTTGAAGCAATTGCGAATGGAAGTTCATTCCTGATTTGGCTCTCTGTTTGTCTGTTACTGGTGTATAAGAATGCTTGTGATTTTTGCACATTAATTTTGTATCCTGAGACTTTGCTGAAGTGGCTTATCAGCTTAAGGAGATTTTGGGCTGAGACAATGGGGTTTTCTAAATATACAATCATGTCATCTGCAAACAGGGACAGTTTGACTTCTTCTTTTCCTAACTGAATACCCTTGATTTCTTTCTCTTGCCTAATTGCCCTAGCCAGAACTTCCAACACTATGTTGAATAGGAGTGGTGAGAGAGGGCATCCCTGTCTTGTGCCAGTTTTCAAAGGGAATTTTTCCAGTTTTTGCCCATTCAGTATGATATTGGCTGTGGGTTTGTCATAGATAGCTCTTATTATTTTGAGGTACGTTCTATCAATACCGAATTTATTGAGCGTTTTTAGCATGAAGGCTGTTGAATTTTGTCAAAGGCCTTTTCTGCATCTATTGAGATAATCCTGTGGTTCTTGTCTTTGGTTCTGTTTATATGCTGGATTATGTTTATTGATTTGCGAATGTTGAACCAGCCTTGAATCCCAGGGATGAAGCCCACTTGATCATGGTGGATAAGCTTTTTGATGTGTTGCTGAATCCGGTTTGCCAGTATTTTATTGAGGATTTTTGCATCGATGTTCATCAGGGATATTGGTCTAAAATTCTCTTTTTTTGTTGTGTCTCTGCCAGGCTTTGGTATCAGGATGATGTTGGCCTCATAAAATGAGTTAGGGAGGGTTCCCTCTTTTTCTATTGATTGGAATAGTTTCAGAAGGAATGGTACCAACTCCTCCTTGTACCTCTGGTAGAATTCAGCTGTGAATCCATCTGGTCCTGGACTTTTTTTGGTTGGTAGGCTATTAATTATTGCCTCAATTTCAGAGCCTGCTATTGGTCTATTCAGGGATTCAACTTCTTTCTGGTTTAGTCTTGGAAGAGTGTAATTGTCCAGGAAATTATCCATTTCTTCTAGATTTTCCAGTTTATTTGCGTAGAGGTGTTTATAGTATTCTCTGATGGTAGTTTGTATTTCTGTGGGGTCGGTGGTGATATCCCCTTGATCATTTTTAATTGTGTCGATTTGATTCTTCTCTCTTTTCTTCTTTATTAGTCTTGCTAGTGGTCTGTCAATTTTGTTGATCTTTTCAAAAAACCAACTCCTGGATTCATTGATTTTTTAGAGAGTTTTTTTTTGTCTCTATCTCCTTCAGTTCTGCTCTAATCTTAGTTATTTCTAGCCTTCTGCTAGCTTTCGAATGTGTTTGCTCTTGCTTCTCTAGTTCTTTTAATTGTGATGTTAGAGTGTCAATTTTAGATCTTTCCTGCTTTCTCTTGTGGGCATTTAGTGCTATAAATTTCCCTCTACACACTGCTTTAAATGTGTCCCAGAGATTCTGGTATGTTGTATCTTTGTTCTCATTGGTTTCAAAGAACATCTTTATTTCTGCCTTCATTTCGTTATGTACCCAGTAGTCATTCAGGAGCAGGTTGTTCAGTTTCCATGTAGTTGAGCGGTTTTGATTGAGTTTCTTAGTCCTGAGTTCTAGTTTGATTGCACTGTGGTCTGAGAGACAGGAAGATTTACCAAGCAAATGGAGAACAAAAAAAAGCGGGGGTTGCAATACTAGTCTCCGATAAAACAGTCTTTAAACCATCAAATATCAAAAGAGACAAAGAAGGCCATTACATATTGGTTAAGGGATCAATTCAACAGGAAGAGCTAACTATCCTAAATATATATGCACCCAATACAGGAGCACCCACATTCATAAAGCAAGTCCTTAGAGACTTACAAAGAGACTTAGACTCCCATACAATAATAATGGGAGACTTCAACACTCCACTGTCAACATTAGACAGATCAACGAGACAGAAAGTTAACAAGGATATCCAGGAATTGAACTCATCTCTGCAGCAAGCAGACCTAATAGACATCTATAGAACTCTCCACCCCAAATCAACAGAATATACATTCTTCTCAGCACCACATCGTACTTACTCCAAAATCGACCACGTAATTGGAAGTAAAGCACTCCTCAGCAAATGTACAAGAACATAAATTTATTTTTAAATGACAAACAATAATTAGATCAAACTTACAGTATACAACATGATGTTTTAAAATATGTAAACATTGTGTAATAGCTAAATTAAGCTAATGAACATATGCATTACTGGAAATACTTATCATTTATTTGTGGAGGAAACTTAAAATCTACTCTCTTAGCAATTTTCAGGTACACAATGTATCTTTTTAAAACCATAGTTAGCGTGTTGCACAATAGATCTCTTGAAATTATTCTTCCTGTAAAAGTGAGATTTTGCATCCTTGTGATCTGAAGCACCTTTGCATATGCTTGTCATTTGTGTATCTTCTTTGATGAGGTGTCTGTTAAAGTCCACCAATTTGGGTCAATTTGTAACGGTATTGTTCGCTTCTTTATGGTTGTTTCAAGACTTCTTTATCTTTTCTTTTTATTTCTCCATCATTAATATATTTTTTTATTTATGTTTTATTATTATTATACTTTAAGTTCTAGGGTACATGTGCATAACGTGCAGGTTTGTTACATATGTATACTTGTGCCATGTTGACTTCTTTATCTTTTAAAGCTGGGGTCTTCAACCCCTGGGTCATGGACGGGCACCTGTCTAAGACCTGTTAGGAAGTGGGCAGCTTCACAACAGAAGGTGAACAGTGGGCCAGTGAGCATTATCACTTGAGCTCCACCTCCTGCCGGATCAGCAGTAGCATTCGATTCTCGTAGGAGTGCAAACTTGTAAACTGTGCAAGCGAGGGATCTAGGTTGCATGCTTCTTATGAGAATCTAACTAATGCCTGATGATCTGAAATGGAACAATTTCATCCCCAAACCATCGCTCCTCTCCATATATGGAAAATTGTCTTCCTCCAAACTGATCTCTGGTCATCTGACAAAGTGCTAATATCCAGAACCTACAAAAAACTCAAACGAATTTACGAGAAAAAACAATCGCATCAAAACATGGGCAAAGGATATGAATAGACATTTCTCAAAAGAAGACATGCATACAGCCAACAGGCACATGAAAAAATGCTCGTCATCACTGGCCATCAGAGAAATGCAAATCAAAACCACAATGAGATACCATCTCACACCAGTTAGAATGGCGATCATTAAAAAGTCAGGAAACAACAGGTGCTGGAGAGGACGTGGAGAAATAGGAACACTTTTACACTGTTGGTGGGATTGTAAACTAGTTCAACCATTGTGGAAAACAGTATGACGATTCCTCAAGGATCTAGAACTAGAAATACCATATGACCCAACCATCCCATTACTGGGTATATACCCAAAGGATTATAAATCATGCTGCTATAAAGACACATGCACATGTATGTTTATTGTGGCACTATTTACAATAGCAAAGACTTGGAATCAACCCAAATGTCCATCAGTGACAGACTGGATTAAGAAAATGTGACACATATACACCATGGAATACTATGCAGCCATAAAAAAGGATGAGTTCGTGTCCTTTGTAGGGACATAGATGCAGCTGGAAACCATCATTCTCAGCAAACTATCGCAAGAAAAGAAAACCAAACACTGCACGTTCTCAGTCATAGGTGGGAACTGAACAATGAGAACACCTGGACTCTGGAAGGGGAACGTCACACACTGGGGCCTATTATGGGGAGGGGACAGGGGGGACGGATTGCATTGGAAGTTATACCTGATGTAAATGATGAGTGGATGGGTGCTGACGAGTTGATGGGTGCAGCACACCAACATGGCACAAATATACATATGTAACAAACCTGCACGTTATGCACATGTACCCTAGAACTTAAAGTATAATAAAAATAAATAAATAAATTAATAAATAAATAAATAAGTAAATAAAAAGAGGTTTGGGACTGCTATTTTAAAGAAGAGTCCTTTATCAAATATAAATTTTGATCACCATTGTTGTAATGTTTGTGAAGGATCTAAGGTTTATGTCGGAAATAATTTTTTTGCCTGTGAATGCTCAGCAACACTTGTTGAAAAAAATATTTTCTCCACTAATTGCCTTTGATCCTTTGCCAATGATCAGTTGACTATATTTGTGTGGATCTGTTTCTGGATTCTCTATTCTGTTCTATTGATCTATTTCTTGTATTCTTTCACTAATTCTACTCTTTTGATTACTGTAGCTTTACAGTGGGTCTTGAAGTCCAGTAATGTCAGTGCTCTAACTTTATGCTTTTTAAATACTGTGTTGACTATTCTGAGTATTTTTCCTCTCTTTATACATGTTTGAATCAGTTTATTAATATCCACGATAACCTTCTGAGATTTTGATTGGGTTCCCAATGAATGTATAGATCAAGTTGTGTAAACTTGATATCTTAAAAATGTTTAGTCTTCTTGTCCAGGAACATGAAATATCTCTCTATTTAGTTAGTTCTTATCTGATTTCTTTCATCAGAGTGTTGAAGTTTACTGCTATAAATCTTGTACACATTTTTTTAGATTTATACCTAAGTATTTTTATGGGTAGCTAATATAAATGGTGTTGCATTTTAAATTTCTAGTTTAATTTTTCATTGCTGGTGTATGGCAAAACAACTGATTTTGTATATTAACTTTGTATCATTCAAATATGCTCTAATTTCTTATTAGCGATAGAAATATTTTTGTTGCTTTTCAGATTTTCTACAGACATAAATATGTCATGCACAAACAAAAACCGTTTTTTTTTTTTTTTTTCCTTTCCAAACGACTTGGCTTTTATTTCTTTTTCTTGACTTACAACATTAGTGAGGACTTCCTCTATGATGCTGAAAAGGACTGGTAAAGGGGACATTCTTGTTTTGTTCCTGGTCTTAGCAAAAAAGCTTATAGTTTCTCACTTTCATATAGTGTTAGCTGTAGGTTCTTTGTAGATATTCTTTATGAAGTTGAATGTATTCCCCTTTATTCCTAGTTTAATGGAAGTTTCTATCATAAAAGTGTGTTTGTTGTACATTGGCAAATGCTTTTCTGCATCCATTGACATGATCATGTGATTTTTTTTCTTTAGCCTGATAATGTGAAGGATTACATTAATTGATTTTTTTAAAGTTGAACCAGCTTTGAATACTTGAAATAAATTCCAGTTGGTGATGGTGTGTAATTATTTGCTATCTACTTTTGAATTTATCTGATAATATTTTGTTGAGGATTGTTGCATCTATGTTTATGAGGGATATTGGTTTGCAGTTTTATTGTGATGTCTTTTTCTAGTTTTGCTATTAAGGGAATGCTGACTTCATAGAATGAGTCAGGAAGTACTGCCCCTTCTTCTACCTTCAGCAGGAGATTATAGAGAATGGGCATAATTTTTTCCTTAAGTGTTTGATTAGCCTTAATTAGTGAACCTATCTGGGCCTGGTACTTTCAGTTTTAGAAGGTTTCAATTTTACATTGAATTACTGATTCAATTTTTAAAATAAGTATGAGAGTACTCAGACTCTAATTCTTTTCGTTTGAGTTTTGGTGAATTGTGTTTTTCAGGGAATTGGATAATTTTATCCAGTTTATCAAATTTGCAAACGTACAGTTGTTCATAATATTCTGTTATGTTTTTATTATTTTTGAGATGATAGTGATGGTCCCACTTTCATTTCTTGTATTAGTAATTTGTGTTTTCCCTCTTACTTTCTTATTGAGTCCGTCTAGAGGCTTATCCACTTGAAAGATAATTTTATATATATATATAATTTATGTATTTATTTTTGAGACGGAGTCTCACCATGTCGCCCTGGCGCACCATGGCGTAGTCTTGGCTCACTGCAACCTCTGCCTCCTAGGTTCAAGTGATTCTCCTGCCTCAGCCTCCTGAGTAGCTGAGATTACAGGTGTGCACTGTTACACCTGGCTAATTTTTATATTTTTAGTAGAGACGAGGTTTTACCATATTGGCCGGGCTGGTCTCAAACTCCTGACCTCAAGTAACCCACCTGCCTCAGCCTCTCAAAGTGCTGGCATTATAGGCATGTGCCATCACTCCCAGCCTTGAAAGATATTTTAAATGAGCAACTTTTTGCTTTCATTAATATTGTAGTTTTTAGTTTATTGATTTCTCCTCTAATTATTATTATTTATTTTGTTCTGCTTACTTTGGCTTTTATTTTGTCTTCTTTCAATTCATTGTTTTGCTATCTGAAAAGTGAAAGAGTAGAGTATCTTGTGATCTCTTGCTCTAGCCAACTGGATTGTTCAAATAAACTTGAAAACACTAAGATACATGGTCACATTTAATTTGTCAAGAGAAAAAAATTTGCTCTGGCAGACTTGAGTAACACTAAACAAGATAATTAAGTTGATTATGAGGTCATTTCTATTACATATATTTATATATAATAGAGTTAATGTATTAATTTCTTAAACACATATTAATTTAGGCAGGTAACAAGGGTGACCAAAAGCTGATGCAATCTTTCCATTTAAATAAAGATCCAGGACTCTTAGGAAACAACTTAATGAGGAAGGCAAGCATGAATCAAATAATCATAAATATATACATAAGATTTTTGTGTTTAATTTGCCTACTAGTGTATTCCAAAGCTTAGAACAGTATGTGATACATAGAAAGTTTTCAATAATATGTACTGAATAAATTAGTTAGTAAGCAAAACTGCAATATGGGCTATGAAATCATGTTGCACAGTCCCATGAGAGTGCATAACAGGAATAGTTTATGTTCAAAATTAATTTGGGTGGTCTAAGATTTTCCATATGTAATAATGCTTGAACTAGACTGAAAAATTAAACAGTATAAGAAAAGGGGATATTACAGATGGAGAATATTTCATTTGCAAATAATTTGTGGATGGAAGGAACATGACCATGAGAAATGCAATGAGACCAGTACACTCCAAGATCGTAGCACCAAGTGTGAGGAAGAATGATGAAGAGGTAGGTAAAGGACAGTCCATCTTGGATTTCATAGATAATGTTAAATATGTTTTATGCTTCTATTTATAACTTAGACATATGCAATATTTCTTTTCATTCCATAAAGCCAAATGACTGCAATTTTTACATTATATAATTGATTAAAACCTTACTTGGTAATATAATATAAAAAATTATATAATGCTTCTTGACTATTATAACAGAGGTAGGACATGGGAAATCTATCTTCCCCAGTAACGAAATTGGAGATAAAGGTAAAAATAAGCCATAGAATGATTATAAGGAAATTAAAAAGCTATGTATGCTCATTGTGTGACTTAACAAGCTTTTATTTCAGCTGGTAGCCAGTATGTTATGTTGAGCTAACATAATGCATCAAATTGTCAAGTTAGAATCTCAGAAATCAGGCAACTTTCTAGAATATCAAGCTTTGCTCATAATTACAAAGATACTTACAAAGGTCATAGGCAAAGCAGGAGATGTTGAGATAAACAATGTGGTTCCCAAGGTCCGTTTTTCTTTTTTCACAGACACATGCTGTCTCATCTGTCTCAGATAAGAGATGCAGTCTCTATGTGAGATTGATGTGTTTTTTTATACATCAAGGTTTTGAAATACTTTCATGGTGTATTTCAGAAGAAGGAAAGCACCTAGCTTATGTGACATTTTCAGGATCACCCACAGCAAGATGATTATAAACACCCTATATTCTGTGTGCTTGAGTAGGGACTTGGTGTCCTGTAGTGTCAACCAAGCCTCACTATCCTAACTGCAATCACTAAAATTTTCAAATTGTCTTTCATTTTCCTCACTGAAGTTCAAACCATTTCTAAACCAAACTAGTGCTTGGTATCGCAGTAACATGAACTGCTTCATTTATCATCTTTCCTCAAAAAGTGAACATTAGTTCCTGGACTCTCTCCCCAGCAAGTGTGGTCTGATTCACAGTTCTTAACAAAGAACAGTTAAAAATGTGGTTGACACCACCACCTTAAGTGTCAGCAGTATTGTCAACCACTTAAGTGTTGTCTTTTCTTAGAAGTCTCTGTTGATATCACCTCTGCTCAGCCCCTGAAGTTCAGATTCCCTAGGAAGACATTACAGCAACTCAGGTCAACCTTACTATTTCTATGACATTTTACACACTGATTTAGGATGTTGATCACTTCCCTCAGAAGCCAGATTTATGACCGCAAGCAATTTCTCTGCCTCTGACATTTTCTCTATTCTTTCTCCATTTTTAGCTGGTCCTATCTGGGAACTTCCAGATTAATATATTCTTAGTGAAGTAACTTTGCATTTGCAAACTTGAAAATACTTTTGATAGATGCCAGTCAATATTAAAATATCTCAAGATGTAGAATTAGTGAGTAGGTACATAAGTTGCTATGGTAAATATGATATTCAGTTCACTTTTTAGTTTGCTTCATTTAGGATCTGGAGAAAGGAATTTCACCTGAAATAACACAAAAATTTTTAGTAAGAAACTGTTATAGGTGCTACGAGTGATAGAAAGAATGAAAAGACGTGATTCCATTGTGATGCCCTGAACATAGCAATTATAACACTCCTTTAGGTCCAGACTTATATGCGCTTATTACAAAGACAAATAGAATGTGTCGACATTCTTGGGTGACTTCTTATGGATAGTAAGCAATATCTTAAAACAATTTATTAAACAAATCTGTTTCAAATACTTTTTTATGGCTGAAAGAGGTGTTACTTCAAATTCCTAATGATCACTGTTAAATAACTAAAACTAGATAAAATCTGATCATATATGTTTTATAAACCAACATATGTATGCTCATTTTTCTAAAAATAGAACCTCTCGTATTTTTCAGGGAACATTCACCTTTCTGAGGCTGAACAAAATCAGACACACTTGATGATTCAGTCCCTCCAAGCAGGGAAGCTCTTGTATCCAGGGAAACCAGTCTGGGTTGCCAGGACCTAAAGATAAGACAGGAGGAGCCCCGCTGTCTGGGATGTAAGGAAGCAATCTGCTATCTATCTCTTTTTGTCAGGGCTTCTTTGTGCCTGTGATGCCTCCTGACTGATCTGGAAACACACCTGTGCCCCTAGCATGTCTGTTATCTACTGCATCACCACTCATTCCCACACTCCACCCATGGAGATGATGGTTGCAATAAAAAGAAAACTTTTTCAGAACTGTGTTGGTGTCTGTGGCCCCACATGCAGGTATGGAAACAACAGCAGGAGCAGTAGTTGTCTTTTTTGAATCACAGTGCAAAACTTCTATGATCTTCACTTAGTAGCTGCTTTCTTGGAATCTCTCAGCCAAAATCACTGGCCTTTGTTCAATATATGGTAAGAACTCAAGTTGCAGAGTCAGAGTGACCATGATTTGAAACCTGACTTTGCCATTTGCCACCTTTCAGATCCTAGTAAATTATTGAGGCTCCTTTATCTCATGCAATAAATGAGGGTAAAAGTACAGCATCATACATACAGATGTTGAGTGTATTAAATGTGATTATGTATTTAAAGGGCTATCATAGTGCAGAAATGAAATTATAACTATTTGTAATAATATATGCTAATATTTTGTGTTGTGCTCACCCCTTCATCCCTTCTCCCTTTTTCTACATTTGAGTATATAGAAAAAGATAAGGAGCCAAATATATTGGAGAATGGGATTTAGGAGAAATGCCTAACTTTTCCTTCCCCCCTTCCTTCCTTCCTTCCTTCCTTCCTTCCTTCCTTCCTTCCTTCCTTCCTTCCTTCCTTCCTTCCTTCCTTCCTTCCTTCCTTCCTTCCCTCCCTCCCTCCCTCCATCTTCCTTTCTCTCTCTTTCTTTCTTTCTTTCTTTCTTTCTTTCTTTCTTTCTTTCTTTCTTTCTTTCTTTCTTTCTTTCTTTCTTTCTTTCTTTCTCTCTTTCTTTCTTTTCCTTCTTTGTCTCTTCTTTTTGCTCTGTTGCCAAGGCACGTGCAGTGGCAATCTCGGCTCACTGTAACCTCCGCCTCCCGGGTTCATGCCATTCTCCTGCCTCAGCCCCAGAGGAGCTAGGACTACAGGCGCCCTCCACCACGCCAGGCTAATTTTTTTGTATTTTTAGTAGAGACGAGGTTTCACTGTGTTAGCCAGAATGGTCTCTAGCTCCTGACCTCGTGATCTGCCTGCCTTGGCCTCCCAAAATGCTGGAATTACAGGCCTGAGCCGCCACACCCTACCCAAACTATACTTTTAAGATTCCATGAAAATCTTAGGCTTAAGATCTGTATCTTCAGTTGCAACTATAGGGAAAAAGAGGGAGATAATTGGTCCACAGAGCAAATCCTGAGTTTGTTCACATGACCCTAGGATAAGGCAGTGGGTTGAACTCTCACTCAGGCATTGATGGAATACTGGGAGATGAATGCTCTGTCCTCATGCTTAACTCCTACCTAAACATAATTGCCTAATTTATGACTTGGGCAGTAGTCTGTGCCTGTGGGAGAAGAAACAGATACCACATGACTACAGCTTGGGTCCTGATTCTTATCAATATATGAAGGAAGAAGAGCTAGTAGAATGAGGGAGAGAAATAAAGTGTTGTGGCGAATTGTTTGGGCTCAGGAGTGTGAGACTAGCCTGAGCAACAAGGTGAAACACTATCTCTACAGAAGATAAAAAAAATTAGCTAGGCGTGTTGGTGCATGCCTGTAGTCCCAGCTACTTGAGAGGCTGAGCTGGGAGGATTGCTTGATGCTGAGAGGCTGAGGTTACAGTGAGATGAGATTGCACCACTGCACTTCAGCCCAGGTGACAAATCCAGAACCTGTCTTAAAAAATAATTAGGCCAGGCATCGCGGCTCACGCCTGTAATCCCACCACTTTGGGAGGCCAAGGCAGGTGGATCACGAGGTCAAGAGATCAAGAACATTCTGGCCAACATGGTGAAACCCCGTCTCTACTAAAAGTACAAAAATTAGCTGGGTGTGGTGGCGCTCACCTGTAGTTCCAGCTACTTGGGAGGTTGAGGTAGGAGAATGGCATGAACCCGGGAGGCGGAGATTGCAGTGAGCCGAGATTGCCCCACTGCATTCCAGTCTGGGCGACACAACAAGATTCCATCTTAAAAAAAAAAAAAAAAAAAAAAACCTCTGTTACTCAAATAAGTCATGGCCCAATGGGTGTCAGACTCTGCACTGTCCACTCCCTTGTGGAGGCAAGGGTAAGACAGTAAGGAGACGACTGAAAGTCCCCTTCCTAGTGTTTCTCTTCATGAGGAAAGATTTTCTTTCCAGATAGACCAAGGACCCTCATAAGCAAAGATGTATTATTAGCCTCTTCTTTTCCCAAGTCACAATTAGAAAGATAGATAGATAGATAGATAGATAGATAGATAATTACCGTCATCCTATCTAATTACTACTTTTTAGTTATTACCTGATTAACTGAGATGCATGCTCACTTTGATCTTTCACTTACAGATGACTGTGAAAAAGAACAGAATTTTATCTACTGCAGAAGAATGCCAAAAAAATAGAGTCAATAGGGGCTAGAGTTCCTTCTTCCATTCTTCTAGGAAATATACCATGATTGACACCTACATGGACCTTGTAGGCACAAAGTGTCCCAGGCAACCACTTGTCACTCCTTGACCCTGCCCTCAGGCAGGTCCAGGGTACCAAGTTTGCTCATATAAATCACCTATATTTTGTTCATTATTTACCAGCATAAACACACATGTTAAAATATAAACAGGTTATTTTCTAATAAAAAAGAAACCGCCAGAAAAAGAAAGATGACATAAATTGTAAAATGTGCCATTATTCATACCATATTAAGGAGACTCCAATGAAAATTATTTTAATTAGAACGTTATCCAGTATCTCCTAATAACATTAATTGTGAGATTTAAAATTATTTGAAGGTTGCTAAAATGTGAAAAACTATGCAATTTAGAAGGAATAAAATGCAGTACATCAGACACAGTCTATAATACACATGAGTATAAGTGTTGTGTATATCATTATTACCATATGAATGTAAATGATGTTACTTCTCACCCATTTAAGTAATACAAATACTAATTGAGCACCCATTATTCACCAGCTACTGTACTATAGTTTGCAGAATGAACAACAGCTTATTCACATAAATTATCATTGAGGAGGTCATTCTTCTCGTTGGGGAAACATTTCAGTAAAATGGCAGCCTAAAGAAAATCAAGAATATGTGGTTAGTGACGTTATAATCATTCATGCAGTGCAGACACTGTAGGAAGCAAGCAGGAAAATAAAACAGATAAAGCAAGGGAAAAATAGAGGCCCCATTTTTTTCAACAATGTTTCATAAATTTCAATACTTGATGTACAATGCACTGACCTTAAGATCAAAAATGATTCTGCTACTATGTTGTCTGCAGACATTTTCTGTACCCCGCTTTGCTCTGCCATTTTGTGAAAGGATGTGAGACATTTATTTTATTACTCCAAAGTAGAATGTTCTGTTAACCTCTGATCTTTGCCTTATCTTTAGTAATTTTTTAAAAACTATATACTTTAATTAAGGTATAATACCTCTTGGCTAAATTTTGCTACTTTATGTTCTCATTAAAACATTTTTTTTTCAGGTCAGGTGTGGTGGCTCATGCCTGTAATCCCAGCATTTTGCGAAGGTGAAATGGGCAAACTGCTTGAGGTCAGGAGTTCAAGACCAGCCTGAGCAACACCCCGCCTGAGCAACACCCCGTCTTTGCAAAACATAAGAAAATTAGTCTGGCGTGGTGGCTTCTGTGGCATGTGCCTATAGTCCTATACTTGGGAGTTTGAGGTAGGAGGATTGTTGGAGCCCAGGGATTCAAGGCTGCAGTGAGTTATGAGATCATGCCACTGCACGTCAGCCTGGACACAGAATGAGACTGTCTAAAACACACACACACACACACACACACACACACACAATTTTAGTTAGCTTAGAAGAATAAGTACAGGAGATCTATTCAACAACTTGGTAACTGTAATTAATAATAATGTTTTTATTTTACTAATTATTATTTAGTAATAATAGCAACTATTATTACTATTTACTAATAATTACTAAGAAATTATTAGATTGGTATAAAATTAATCACATTTTTTGCCATTACTTTCAATGCATATGTTAATTAGCTCAAGCCATTCCACTATGTATATATAAATGTTTCACAATACTCTTTTATACACAAAAATAATATATAATTTTTACCAACTAAAAAATAAATCAATTTAGGAAAAAATGAACAAAATATATTATTTTAAGCATTCTGCCAAAATACTAATTAAAATATGTGAAAAATAAATTGAACATCAGTAAGAAAAGTTTGTTTGAATTTTTAAGCACATAATATGTTTAATATAGGAGCTACTACTTAAGTAATGGTCATATTGAAATGAATAATTAATATATCAAACAATGCATGTGATGAAGTGTATAATTTAATGAATTTTACGAAGTTCTCAGTCTTAAATTCATTTAGGAGTGTAATTTCAAAATTTTTATACCCGAATATATATGACACCCTTAATTAATGTGCTTTTATCAATCAGCTTTTGTTCTTTATTTGGTTTTAGCTCTGTGATGAAAACACTGGTTTAAAGACCTAAATGGCTATTTTTAATATGAAGATCTAATAGATTACTGATATTTTTCTATGAGGAAGAGTATGTATTGCTAGAACACAAAAAAAGAGAAACTTCTTATTTTTATGTAATCTACATGAGTTTGGAGCTTGAATTATTTATTGTTAAAAAGGTTTTCCACTATATTTTGCCCATATATAAGGTACAATAGTTTGTGTCCAATAGATATTTATATGTATCTATATAATATATACTTATGTAGATATACAAATATATATTTATATAAGTATACATATTTATATATATTTATATATCTATTATATATATTATCTTAAAGAAAATGAGATTAGTGTGTCAAAGAGATATCTGGACACCCACATTTATTGCAGCACTATTCACAATAGCCAGAATATGGAATCAACCTAAGTGTCTATTAAAGATGAATATATAAAAGAAAATGTTTTATATATACACAGTGGAATATTGTTCAGTCATAAAACATGAAATCGTGTTATTTGTGGCAACATCAATGAACCTGGAGGACATTTTGTTAGGTGAAATAAGCCAGGCACAGAAAGACAAATGCTGCATTAGCTCAGTCATATTTGAAATCAAAGTATTCTCATAGACATAGAGTAGGATGGTGATTACCAGAAGACGGGAAGAGTAGAGGAGAGAGAGGATGGAGAAAGATTGGTCAATGGGTACAAAGTTGCAATTAGATAGGACAAGTAAGTTCTGGTGTTCTACTTCATAATAGTATGACTAGAGGTAACAATGTTTCGCATGTTTCAAAACAGCTAGAAGAAACTCTGATGATTCATCACAAAGAAATAATAAATAAGGTGATGGATATGCTAGTTACATTGCTTTGATCATTACACAATGTATGCATGTATGGAAACAACATACTGTACCCTGTAAATATGTACATGTCAAACATCAATTTAAAAATATAATATAAAATAAAATTTTATGCAACATCTTAGTTGTCCTGAAAACATCTTACAAGTATTAATCTCTCTTTATATTTGTGATAGAAATCAGTATATTTTAAAGTTGGACATACACATACACACCCGTGTGTGTATATCAAATAATATGTAGACTTTTTCTTTGAAATTGAAAACTAAATGTTGATTTTGGGGTGCTCCAGAATAGATGGCCCCTTAATTGTTTTATAGTCCATGAATGCTGGCTTCCATTTAGATGATGCTCATGCCTCTTAAAGCAAACTAAAATAAAAATATAAAAAGATTAAGCAATTAAAAGCCTGAGAATAAGGAGATGGTCCAGTCTTAACATTAATTGTAGTTAGCATTAATAAATATTTTATTTATAAAGTTTAATACTCCAAGCAAGTAGATATATTAGATGCCCATTTGTTCATTTTACATATTAAGAATCTAGGTCACTAGGTGCACATTACCGTAGGCTATCTGTTAAACTTTTGTATTGTAACCTTAATGCTACACTATTTACTTCTGCAATATGCTGTACTTATGTGCTACCATTCACCTCTTTGTATTAATTACCCATGACAACTGTGTACAAAGCATTAGATAGCACACCAATACAGTAATTTTTATTTAACTGTATTTATATTTCACTCAATTTAATTGTAGGCAACATTAAAACAATTGTTAGGCAAACTAGTTTCACATTATACTCAAAATAAAGCTATGTTATTTGTTTGTATTCCCTAAATATAATATTTGGATTTTCCATTGTCAGAAAAACGTCTCTCACAATCAATGTACTTTGAGATTGCTACCTGAGTTTTAGCTAATTTATTTTGTTTTAACATAATTATTATGTTTTAATTGCCAGAATATATGTTTAAAGCAACATCAATTAAGTCACAAAAAATACAACTTAAATTATCTTTCAGATATATAACACTAAAAGACATTTTTTAAAGTAAAAATAAGTTTTAAAGGCTTTTACAACCTGTCACAAAATATAGTAATTTTAATATTTTTCAGTTTATTTTCTAAACTTCATTCTTTGTGAAAATGTTTTTTTATGTCACTAACAAACTACTTTTAATATAGCTTGCACTTATGTGCATTCATGCCACTATATTCAGGTGCCACTATATTTATATGGAAATTCTTAGCAATTGTCACATCATAGGACTTCTAAACATTCTTTCCTACTAGTCAGCTATCCTGGCTTCATATTTTGTAGTGTGCTTTCATAGTGGACCACACTAGTGGGTTACAGGTAAAAATGATTTATTCCAAAATACCAGCATTATTATTTAAGAATGGCCATTTATATAAAATTTGTATACAGGCATGCCTTGGTGATATTGTGGGTTCTGTCCCAGACTACCACAACAAAGTGAGTATCATGTAAATCACAGAAGTTTTTGGTTCTTCAATGCATATAAAAGTTATATTTACTAAGTTATAGTTTAGTAAATGTGCGACAGCATTATGTCTAGAAGCACAATGTACATACTTTAATTATGTATGCAAAATATTTTATTTCTAAGAAACTCTTGTGAACATTTTAGTTGTAAGCAATTTAAAATATTTTTGCTGATGTAGTGTCTTTCTTTGATCTTGATGTCTGCTGCCTGAAAAGGGTGGTGGTTGTTGAATGTTGAGGTGGCCGCGGTAATTTCTTAAAATCAGACAACAATAAAGTTTTCCACATTGATTGACTCTTCCTTTTATGAAAGATTTCTCTGTAGCATGCAATGCTGTTTGATAGCATTTACCCATAGTAGAATGTCTTTCAATGTTGGAGTCAATCCTCTCAAACCCTACTGCTATATCAACTAAGATTATGCAATATTCTAAATCTTTCATTGTCATTTCAACAGTATTCTCAGCATTTCATCATTCCATAAAACCACTTTGGCTAGATTCCATAAAACCACTTTGCTCATCCATAAGATGAAAATCCTTATGCACTGAAGTTTTATCATGAGATTTCAGAAATGCTGTCACATCTTCATGTTTTACTTCTAATCCTAATTATCTTGTTATTTTCACCACATCTGTAGTTATTTGCTTTACTGAGGTCTTAAGCTTCTCCAAGTTATCCATGAGGGTTGAAATCAACATTTTTCAAACTCTTGTTAATATTGATATGTTGATATTTTGACTTCCTTCCATGAATCATGAATGTTCTTAATGGCATCTAGAATGGTGAATCCTTTCTAGAAGCTTTTCAACTTACTTTGCCCAGAACCATCAAGGGAATTACTATTTATGACAGTGATGACATTATGAAACATATTTCTTAAATGTTAAGACTTGAAAGTTGACATTACTCCTTGATCCATGGGCTGCAGAACAGATGTTGTATTAGCAGGCATACAAACCACATGAATCTCCTTGCACAACTCCATCAGAGCTCTTGGGTGACTAAACTAGGTGCATTGATAATAGGCAGTAATATTTTGAAAGAAATTATACACACACAAACTATATGCATAATATATATTATATATACACACACATATATGCATATGTGTGTGTGTGTATATGTGTGTGTGTATATATATATATATTTCTGAGCAGTACTTCTCAACAGTGGGCTTAAAATATTCAGTAAATCATGCTGTATCCCAGATTTGTTGTTTCATTTATAGAGCACAGGCATAGGAGATAGCGTGATAGTATAATTATTAAGTGCCATAGAATTTTCAGAATGGTAAACAAGCATTGGCTTCAACAAAAGTCAGCAACTACTTTAGACCCTAACAAGAGAGTCAGCCTGTTTGTTGAAGATTGGTAGTCAGGCAGTTACTTCTCCTCTCTTAATATGAAAGTCCTGGATGGCATATTTCTCAAATATAATACAATTTAATCTACATAGAAAATGTGTTGTTTAATATAGCCCCCTTCATCAATTATGTTAGCTAGATCTTCTGGATAACTTGCTGAAGCTCCTACATTAGCAACTTCTGCTTCATCTTCCATTTTTATGTTGTGAAGACAACTTCCTTCCTTAAACCTCATGAGCCAACCTCTACTGGCTTCCATCTTTACTTCCATACCTTCCACCTCTCAGTCTTCATGGAATTGAAGAGAGTTAAGATTTTCCTCTGCAACAAGCTTTGGTTTAGCAAAATGTGACTTGTTCCATCTCCTATCAAGACCACTGAAACTTTCTCTATATTGGCAAAAAACAATTTCACTTTGTTATCATTTGTGTGCTTACTGGAGTATTATTTTAGAGAGTTTGACTCTTTTCATTGACAAGAACTTCTCATTTGCATTTACAACTTGGCTAACTGCTTGGCACAAGAGGCCTGGCTATTGTCCTATTTTGGGTTTTTATATGTCTTCTTCACTAAACTTAATCACTGCTATCTTTTTATTAAAGTGAGAGATGTGAGACTCTTGCTTTCACTTGAACACTTAGAGGCCAATGTATGTTTATTAATTGACCTAATTTCAATATTGTCATGTCTCAGAATATAGAAAGTATCACAGAGAAGGAGAGAGATAGGTCTGATTGGTGGAGCAGTCAAAACACACATATTTGTCAATTAAGTTTGCCCTCTTTTATGGGAATGGTTTCCGGTTCCTCATAATATTTACAACAGTAAAATCAAAGACCATTGCTCAAAGAGCACCATAACAGATATTATAATAATAATAAAAGTTGAAATACTGTGAAAATTACCAAAAAAAGTCACAGACACATGAAGTAAGCACATGCTCTGGAAAAATTACAATGATAGACTTGCTGGATTCAGGGTTGCCACAAATCTTCAATTTGTTAAAAATACAGTATCTGCAAAGTGCAACTAGATAAAGCATAACAAAGCACCATAGGTCTGTTTTCAATATTTGTTTCCATCTCCTATCAGAACCCCAGTGTATAATAATTTCTGTGGGGAAAGTATGTATATACATATATTTTATCACATTAAAGTCTAGTTTATTTTTTATACTAACACACGTTCACACACACATGCACCTACACAGATAAAAATAGAACTTTTCACTAGTAGGAAATCACCAGAAGTCTATCACATCCTAGAAATTCAGAGGAATATTTTCCTAAATAGTATATTAAGGAATTTGGATAAAGAAATCCTTCTCATGAATGGAAACATTCTGCTTCTAGAGAGATAATCTAACTAGGAAAGAAGCAAGGTTAATTCTTTATTGATACCTACAGATAACTTCAAACTCATAAGATAAAGTTCTAATAACCTGATGAGCATTTTTGTTTGTGAATTAGCAGCATTGAGATTTTGTAAACATTGTAAGGGGAATACAAAGCTAAATATTCAGTTATCTCAGGACAATTCATGTAGAAATGTAGATAAGCAAGACAAATTAATAAAAATATATGACAAGGGATTAAGATGAGCTCTACCAAATATTAAACATATTATACAAAAAATAATTTAAAAAGTGAGGTACCATCACAAGAAAGGATCAAAAAATAAAACAGACTAGAAAACACAGCAATATTTTACACCATATTTAAAGATTACATTAAATAAAGTACTACAGATCAATTAAGAGGATATATTGAAGAAATAAGTATATAGTTAGATCTAGATCTAGACAGATAAATAGATGGATACATAGACAGATAGATATCCATTATAATATAAATATCCCAAATAAAAATCAGCTAGGTTACAGAGGTCAACTAGACTATACATCTGATGTTTGGACCTTTTTCAGGGGGAATGGGGAAGCTGCCCAAAGGAATGGCTTCTTTCTTGCCTGTCTTGAAATGCTTATGAGACCTAGTATACTCTAGATGTCTGGGGCCACAGAAAAGAACAACAACAACAGCAACAACAAAAACCGGATGACATGATGTTGCTCCGGAGCAGGCAAAGACAGATTCAGATTAGTGGCCTTTCTCTCAGAGGCAAAGAAAAGAGTGGAGCATTTGTGCTACATTATGGATTTTAGGGGCCTGTCCAAGAGACTGGTTTCCATTTTGCCTCTCAGGGTGTTGATGGCCACAGCATATTCTAGATTCCTGGGGGCCATTGAAAATAAAAAAAGAGCTGGGTGGTATACTACTCCTCTACAGGATCTGTTGTATAGCAAACAGGTAGTAGAGAGACTAAGAGATTACAAATTACTGAATAAGAAATTGGTGACTCTAAATAGGGATATACATGCATGAATATAGAAAAGACACATACACATAAAATGTTTGAAAGGTCCCCAGAAAGTCTAGAAGGGCTAATTGGTGAAGGTACTTTCATATATGAAGCGTGTCCATAAAAAATGAGACAGGTGGCTGTTTTTCAAATACGTGAATGTCAGTGTAAAGTTACATGAAACAAGAAAAAAAATAGAAAATGGCCCTATCAAAGGAACAAAATAAATCTCAAGACATCCACTCTGATGAAATATTACTATATTAGTTTCCTGACAAATAATTCAGAATAACTACCATAAAGATATTCAATAAGCCCAGGAAAACAATGCCTAAACAAATGAGAATGTCAACAAAGAGAATGAAAATAGATATTAATAAAAAAACACAGACATTTTAAAGCTGACAGCTGAAATAAAATATTTGCTTCAAGAACTGAATAGCAGTAGTTATCAAGTAGAAGAATCAGCCAACTTGAAAACATAACATTTCATATTATCCAATCAGAAGAGAGGAGGTGGGAGCAGAAATAATAAAGGAGAATCAAGGATATCTAGGGGACTTATGGGAGACAATCAAATGGACAAATACACATAAAATGGAAAATCTTAGATGAAAAAAGAGACAGATAGGGCCAGATAATTTCTGTAAAGTGACAATGGCCAAAATTGCTCAAATTTGGGAGAGAAATGAACATCTAGATTCAAAAGATCTAATAAATTGCCAAACAGGATAAATCCAAAGCAGTCCACCAAGACACATTATAATCAAACTGTCAAAAGTCAAAGACAAAGGGAACTTTGAAAGTAGCAAGACAAAACAATGTTTCACATACAAGAGAATACTCCAAAGACTATCAGTGTATTTACATCTATTTGGCAAGACTTTCCTTCAACAATGAAGGAGAAACAGTGACTTTCACAGATAAACAAAAGCTGAGGGAATTTATTATCACTAAAAAATTCCAAAAGGAGTTTTTAAAGTTGATACAAACAGTAATAATAAATAGCAACACAGAAGTATATGAAACTATAAAACTCACTGATAAAAAATAAATACATGTAAAAATACAAAATATTGTAACATCATAATGATATTGTGTAAATAACTTTCAATTCTGTTATAAAAGTTTAATTAAAACATATAAAAAACCCAAAATATAAAAAATAAAAATATTTCCATACATAAATCATATAAAAAGTTGTAACTTGTGATATTGATACCAGGAAGTGTAAGAGGGATATGAAAGTGGAGAGTTACTGTATGAGATTAAAGTTAAGTAGTTATCAACTTAACTTTAAATTGTAACTATAAAATGTTTTAAGTAAGCTCCATAGTAATCACAAAAATACCTATAAGATGCTAAAAGAAAATGAGAGAGAAATCCAAACATATCACAAAATAAACTCAATAAAACAAAGAGGATGAAGGCAAGAAGGAAAAAGAGGAACAAAATAATAATAATAAGACAAAGAAAATGTGAACAGTAAATCTTTCCCTATCAATAATTTCTATAAATGTGAGTGGTTTCAACTCCTCAAGGACATAGAGTGCCTGAATTGACTGAAAAAAACAAGATTCAAATATGTGCTGTCTACAAGAGACTTATTTTAGGTTTAAGGCAACACACAGTAGAAGTGGAAGGATTAAAATATATATTCCATGAAATTGCTACCTTAACGAGAACAGAAGTTGTCATACTTAATATCAGACAAACAGACTTCAAGTCAAAAAGTGTCATAAAAGTCAAAGAGGGACATTATATAATGATAAAAGGGTCAATTCACCAGGAAGATATTACAATGATATGTATATACCCAACATCAGAGTATATAAATATATGAAGCAAACATTGTCAGTACTGAATGGAGAAACTGATAGCAAGAAAATAGTTGTAGACTATTTTAAAACCCTATTTCAATAATTGCCACACCAACTAGACAGAATCAATAAGGAAAAAGAGGACTTGAACAATTTTATAGACCAAAAGGACCTAACAGACAGGTACACAACATTCCACTCAACAGCTACAGAGCATACACACTTCTCAAGTGCTCAGGGAATATTCTCAAGGTTAGATCACATGTTAAATCACAAAAAAAAAATTCTCTTTTTTTAATTTTTGAAAAAATATACTTAGGTTTTGCTTTTATGTTTTTTAATTGACACATGGACAATTGATAAATATGTACAACTGACAATTGTACATATTTGTGGGGTACTGGTGATATTTGATACATCCTTACAAGGTTAATAATAAAATCAGGGTAATTAGGATAGCTACCATCTCAAACATTTATTATTTATTTCTGTTGTGAATAATCTAAATCTTCTTTTCTATTTTGAAATATACAATAAATTATTAATAACTATAGTCACTCTACTGTGCTATTGAACACTTAAACTTATATTATCTATCTAACTGTATTTTTTCAGTCATTAGCCAACCTCTCTTATATTTCTTCCTCCCTACTCTTCCTAGTCTTTGGTAACCACCAGCGTACTCTCTACATCCATAAGTTCAACTTTTTTTTTTAACCTTCCACATATGATTGAGAACACCTTAGGTTAATTCCATACTTTAGCTACTGTGAATAATTTTGCAATAAACACAGCAGTGCAGATATAACTTGTACATGCTGATCTCCTTCCTTTCACATATATACCCAGCAGTGAGATTAACATTAAATGGTAATCCTGTTTCTAGTTTTACAAAAGAACTTTTAATAGCTTTAACGTGATTGGAAACATAATAAGTGTCTCAAATATCTTTTCTGATCACAATGGAATTAAATAGGAAATCAATAGCAGAAAGTAAATTGGAAATTTTATGACATTTGGAAATTAACAAACTCCTGAAAAACAAATGGATCAAAGAAGATATAAAATTAGAAAGTACAAAATATCGTGAGAGTAATGAAAATAAAACCACACCATATCAAAACTTCTGGGATGTGGCAAATAATTACTAAGAGGAAAATTTATACTTGTAAATGCTAATATTTGAAAACAATAACTTTACATAAAGACCTGATTTTACACCTTAAGGAAGCAGAAAGACAAGAATAAAATTAGAAGAAGTAAGCAAATAATAAAGATTAGACTATAAAGAAACAAAATAGAGGATAGAAAGCAATACAAAAAAATTTATAAAACAAAGTTTTCTTAAAGATCAACAAAATTAACCAAGCTTTACCTACATTAAGTAAAACAAGAAGCTCAAACACCATCAGAAATAAAATGAATGCATTAGAACTGATGCCATAGGAATAAAAAGTATTGAAACAGATACTGTTAACAATTAAACATTAACAGGTTGGGTAACATAGCAGAAATGGATAAATTCCTGGAAACACATAATTACCGAAATTGAATCAGGAAGAAATTGAAATTCTGAAGAAATGAATCAGTAGTAAGAAAACTGAATCACCAATCAAAAAATCTCCCAAGAAGAAAAGCCTCAGACTAGATATTATCATTGTTTAATTCTATAAAATATTTAGATAATCAATACAAATCCTCAAACTCTTCCTAAAATCTTCATGTGGAAGGATCACTTGCACATTCATTTTATGAGACCAACATTACCATGATACCAGAGCCAAATAAAAAAATTACAAATGCTGCAAAAGTTTTCAACAAAATACTAGCAAACTGAATTCCACCACATATTAAAAGTATAATACACCATGAATGAGCAAGTAAGTTTTATCCTTGGGATGCAATGTTGATTTAACATGCATAATTCAAACAATATAATACACAACATTATGAGAAAAAAAATAAAAATCACGTGATTATCTCAATAGTTGCAGAAAGAAACATTTGCAAAATTTAATATACTTTCATGATAAAAACAGTTAACAAATTAAGAGAATAGAAGAAAACAATTTCATGTTAAACATCACAAATGTAAAGTTCATAGCTAACATCATACTTAATGATGATAATCTGAAATATTTTCTCTAAAATCAGAACAATACAAGAAGAATGCCCCCTCTCACTCTCACCACATTTTTTTTTTTTTTTTTTTTTTTAAGAGTCTTGCTCTGTTACCCAGGCTGGAGTGCAGCAGTAAGATTTCGACTTACTGCAGCTTCCGCTTCCCAGATTCAAGCGATTCTCCTGCCTCAGCCCCCCAAGTAGCTGGGATTAGAGGCATGTGCCACCATGCCTGACTAATTTTTGTATTTTAGTAGAGATGGGGTTTCACTGTGTTGGCCAGGCTGGTCTCGAACTCCTGACCCCAAGTGATTCACCTGCCTTGGCCTCCCAAAATGCTAAGCCACGGCGCCTAGCCCACTCTCACCTTTTCTGTACAACATAATACCTGAGGCTGTATTAGAGCAATTAGGTAACAAAAGTAAATGAAAATTTACCAGATTGAAAAGGAAGAAGTATAATTATCTCTGTTCACAGAAGACATAATCTTACATGTAGAAAACACTAAAGACCTTTTTTACCAAAACATACAAAAACCAGTTAGAACTAATAAATTCAGTAAGTTTCAGGATACAATATAAATATAACAAGTTGAGTTACATGACTATACACTAATATCAAACTCTGAAAAAGAATTTAAGAATATAATCAAAAAGAATAATATACTTAGGAATAAACTTAACCAAGGAAGTGAAACACTATACACTGGATTTTTAAAAAATGATGAAAGTAATTAAGACATAAATGAATGAAAATTCTATATTAATGAGTTAGAAGACTTAATATTGCTAAAATGTCTATGCTATACAAAGCAATCTAGAGAGTCAATGCAATATAAATAAAAATCTCAATGGCATGTTTTTACAGAAACAGAAAAAATTTTTTAGATTTCACAGGGAACCACAGAGGATCCTGAATAAGTTGATTGTGAGAAAGAAGAACAAAACTAGAAGCATCACTTTTTGGGATTTCAAAACACATTATAATACAATCTGAGCATCTCTAACCTGAAAATCCAAAATCCAACATGCTCCAAAATCCAAAACTCTCTGAGTGACGTGATGAACCCACAGTAGAGAATTTTACACGTGACCTCATGTTATGGGTCACAGTCAAAATGCGTCCAAATGTTGCTTCATGTACAAAATTATTTAAAATGTTATATTAAATTAACTTCAGACTATTTGGATAAGGTATATATGAAATATAATTAGTTTTGTGTTTAGACTTGATTCCCATCTCCAACATATTTCATTATATGCATGTGGATGTCCCCCAGTTCAAAAAACAACAAAATACAAAACACTTCTGGTCTCAAGCATTTGAATAAGATATTCAGTTGTATAAAGCTACAGCAATCAAGGGAGTAAGGTACTGGCATAAAGACAGACGTAAACCTGTTGAATGGAATAGAGAGCCCCAAAATAATTCATATATATATATATATGAATGAATCTTTGAAATCTTTGAAAGGGGGTGACAAGAATTATCCAATGAGGAATGGATACTGTTCTCAACAATGGTGTTGGAAGGACTAAATAATATAGGCAAAAGAATGAAATTGGACTGTTTTCTTAAACCACACACAAAAATTCACACTGGGGGCTTAAAATTAAGACACAAAGCTGTAAAACTCCTAGAATAAAACAGGTTTTTAAAATATATATGTAGCATTGGTTTTGCTAGGGATTTCTTGGATAGAACCCCAAAAGCACAGGGAAAAAATGTAAACATAGGCAAATTGGGACTATATTAAACTAAAAAGCTTCTGCAGAGCAAAGGTAACAATCATAAGTCAAAAGGCAACCCACAGCATGAAGAATATATTTGCAAACAATATATCTGATAAGTAGTTACTATTCAAAATGTATAAAGCAGTCCTATAATTTTGTGACTAAAAACCTGATTAAAAATAGGCAAATAACTTCAATAGACATCTATTCAAAGAAAAGTTACAAATGGCCAAAGGGGATATGAATCGATTCCCTCAACATCACTATTCTTCAGGTAAATGTAAATTAAAACTGCAATAAAATGTCACTTCATACCTGTTAGGGTGGGCAACATAAAAAAAACACAAAACACAAAAAAGAAAATAAAAAACAAACATTGAAAAGAACGTGGTGAAAATGCAACCCTGTGCACTGTTGGTGAAAATGTTAAATGGTACAAATATTCTTTATAAAAAAATAGAAATAACATATTATTTTAAAAATCCAGTTTCTGAGTATTTATGCAAAAGAATGAAAATCAAGTTTTTGAGGATATATTGTATTCACAGCAATCACACCATTATTCACAAGAGTCAAGAGGTTGAAACTACTTAAATGCTTGTGGATGAATGAATGGATGATAAAAATGTGGTTCATATATGCAATTGAACACTATTCAGCCACAAAACTGTAATGTTATTACATGGAAGCACCTTGTGAACATTTCGCTATGTGAAATAGGCCAGTCACCATAGGACAAACACTGCATTATTCCACATATATGACTTATCTAAAATAATCAAAATCATCAAAACAGAAAATGGTAGTTACCAGATGCTAGCAGAAAGGGAAACAGGTATTGTCCAATGGAAATAAAGTTTGCATCATACAAGATAAAAAATCTTAACGATTTGCTGTGCAACATTGTATTTATAGTTAATAACACTGAACTGTCCATAAGAATATTTAAGAGGGTAGCTATCGTTATATATTTTTGCGACTTTACAGAAATATTGAAGGGCAATACATGTTTAAATCTCAAATCTTAGAAAAATTCTAAAGAACAATAACAACGTATTTGACTACCCTTAAATGTTAAAAAAACCTCAATTATAATGAAATGAGAAGTTAAAACAAGCAAACTGATACAAAATTAGGACAGGTAAACTAGCAATAACTTTAATGTGTAAAGAATTCAGATAAATCAA
This sequence comes from Macaca fascicularis, assembly GCF_037993035.2. Taxonomy (NCBI): domain Eukaryota; kingdom Metazoa; phylum Chordata; class Mammalia; order Primates; family Cercopithecidae; genus Macaca; species Macaca fascicularis. Next base: position 55,546,762 of record NC_088391.1, on the reverse strand, counting down.
TGTACTGCAACATTATGTTTTCAATTATAGAACAAGCAAAGATGTAACAGAAAATTATCAAAAGAGGCATAACAACTGATTAAACCATGATACAAAATTTTGCCTGTGTATTATATGAAACTATATATTGTCACCAATCTAGAAAAATTAATAATTGAATATCAAACCTCATTATCCTATATGAATTTATCTCTAATAGCCATGTTAACTGGCTCAGCTTGAATTTTATAGACACACACACACACACACACAGACTCACGCACACACACACACATAAAGTGACTGTAGTAGCAAAGCTTATACTCCCAAAAAGTGATTGGTTGGGGAAATGGGTGGTGATTGGGCAAACTCTTCTCAGATAAATGGAGTGAGTGAGTAGTGCTAGGCTGAGTACATACAAGTTGGTAACATTAATTAAGAACACTACAGTTGAAGATAATATGACACAACCCAAAGTTTAAGAAAATATTAGTTTAAGGCCAGGCGCGGTAGCTCATGCCTGTAATCCCAGCACTTTGGGAGGCCAAGGCGGGTAGATCACGAGGTCAGAAGATCCAGACCAGCCTGGCCGACATGGCGAAATCCCATCTCTACTGAAAATACAAAAAAAAAATTACCCGGGCATGGTGGCGTGGGCCTGTAATCTCAGCTGGGAGGCTGAGGCAGGAGAATTGCTTGAACCTGAGAGGCGCAGGTTGCAGTGAACTGAGATTGTGACACTGCACTTCAGCCTGGGCAACTGAGTGAGACTCCATCTCAAATAAAACAACAACAATAAAACATAAGTTTACATATAAACTATACTAGAATGTATTACAGAATTCAAGAAAAACTTTATTAAATAGCATCAAAATAATAGGTCTAAATATCTAATATCTTCTTCCTTGGTATATTGGCCTTCTGAGTCTTTAAGCCAGGCTGAAAATTTGGGCCAAAGTCCCTCGATAGAACCCGACTTAATGCATAAATGTCAGAGACATAAAAAGACGATCTATGAAATATCTACAGTGTCAGAATCTGAACAGTGAATACAAGTCGTTAGAGAGACAAAAAAAAAATGTCTATTGCAAGTATGTTGCAACTGCATTTTTTAGGAAGATAGGAGGCAGACTGAAGATACTCCAAATTAAACAAAATGTAGATATATTTTTGTAATATGCTTGTGCATTCACCTTTAAAAAAGTATACCATTTGAACATCTACTTGCACAAGATAGTGTGTGATGAGATAGCAAATGGATTGTCATGATGCCCATGATTCCATCAAATACACAAAATTTAGAAGTCACTAAAAGAAGCAGAGTAGAACCATTTTAATGTATTTGCAATGAAAGATCATAGAATTCTGATATTTGTGGAAAACTCTACTGACAATCCTTACCTTGAAAGGCTGTGTTACAGTAAGATGCTGTTGAATCAAGACTTATTTTAGTAAATCAGAATGTCACTATTTTGAAAAATATTTAAGAAGCTAAAGAGTCTCCGTAGAAATTAGTTAATAAATACTCTACTTAATGTGTACTGGGAACAATTGACTTACAGGAGATTGAGAATAACTTGCAAACAATAGGGATGAGGGCCCTAAAATTAGAAAATTAAATAGCATGAAGCCCAGAGGATTTCTGGGGGAAAATTGGATCAGAAGAATCTACCAGAATAGAAACTATTCTCTTGGGCTGACAAGTAAACATTTCTACACATTATAATGAAGAAAAGCTGAAAGTATTTATCAGAAGCCTACTATTTATTCATTAAATTTGTTTCTACATAATTATGTTATATAATAAAATACATTTAGTTCTCAATCCACACAGAGAGTTTTATATTCTCTACAAAATTATTTTGGTCATTTAATGATCAATGGTTACAAAAAAGTCATTCTGGACTAAGTAAATATTATTTAACTGACATAGGAGTCTAGTGCATAAATTGAGAAACATAGTTAATAATGATTTTACATAATTCAGTCTTAGTAAGATATCTTTCAGATCTTAGTAAGACTATAAAATCATAAAATAACATAGTAGTTATCTTTGGATTTGAGACTTTGGATGCTTTTACAAATTTTATTATTATTTTAGATATTTTTCAAATGGTGATAAACATGTAACACTTTTATGTGGAAAAAGGTAAAATAAACTTTGAAAATAACTCTGTATATATTTGAAATGGGTTATATATTGAAGCTATAGATGTTTCCATAATATCTTGATTGATAATCATTTTCTGTTATATGTATATCCGCAGTGTGGTGGTTGCAAAATATGTCCGCAAATTTCTTGACACAACATTCATTAGGGGAGGGGGCTTATATCCCCTTTCAGTTTTAGTAACTAGTTTTCAGCAGAAGTTATACTCTGACTTCTGAGCACACTTTTGAGCTGTTTATTCTAGGGTCAGAAGTCTGCCCACTTTGAGACTGTCATGCTGGAAAGACCACACACATTTTGACACTCAGATTGACAGCCCTATATGACCACTCAGCAGACAGTATCAATGCCCAGCCAGATGAGTGAGCATTTGGGATGTCTGCAGACTAAATCACCATCTACGGCAACTAAGTTAGAGACTCCAAGCCAGAACTGCCTACTGAGTTATTCTGAAACATAGGGCAATAAAACAATGAAATTATTGTTTTAAGACACTAAATTTCTGAGTAATTGGTTGACAGCAATAGTAGGGGAATGGCATTTTTATACAGGTAGTAACATTTTTGTTTAAAACATATGTAACAGTATTGAAGGGGCTATGACATCAAATGGTAATGGTGAACAACTGAATATTCAACTAACTCATATAATAAATTTGGAATTCAATGTTATTTATCAGTTTAGCTCTATGTATTTAAATATGCAGTTTGAGCAATGTTGACTTACATTAAACAACAATCTTCATTCCATATCATGTGTTTTAAAATTAAACCTAATTGTAAATTCCAGCTTTACCAGTTACTATTTTTATTACTTAGGGGCAGTTATTTAACCATTTTTAGAGAACTAATTTCACATATGGAAATCATTGATAGTTGTAAGAATGTTTAAAAATATGCATTTGAAGCACTCAGTAGTGTGACCACAAATAATATATTTGAAAAATGTTAGTTATTATTAGTTAAAACAATAGTAAAGTGACGCATATTCTCAGGACGTGTATTCTAAAGATAAAAAACTATTTTATTCTTGATTGAATCCATTATGTTTTAATAACATTTTCATGGAATAAAATAAATTGTGGTTCTTTAGTTTAATGAGTCATTTATTAATGGTTCTGAATAAAATTGATATTTTATTGCATTAAATAAATCATCTATAATATTTCCCATTATTTTCAAAGCCACAAGACTTTTGTTAAACTATATATATGGTCTATGTTCTGTCAACATAGATGATTTTCTTTATAATATCTGTAACTCATTCATAAAGTAATCTTATTTCTTAACTTCTGGTATAATTCTTAAAGGTCAGAATGCAAAAGAAATTATTTTTTTCTGTAGTAAAGTCATATTGTAGTCTACAGAGCATGAGCATAACACTCATATATTTTGACCATTATACTACATTTTCAACCATTAATTAAATATAATAAGACCCTTAAAGTTGCTTAATAAACAGGTCATTTACTTGAGTCATTAGAGCGTCCATAAAATGAATGGTAACTTTTTGCCTTGAAACAGTTCATGTGTCTTCTTGGACACATAACTTGCCAACAGGGCACACCATTTACAATGGGAAAATTAGGATTTACTCCATGCGAGCCAAAAAAATGTCTGCTTCAAAAAGAAATAAACAAACAAGCAAACAAAATCCAACAAAAGCATACCTTTGTGGCTATCAACAATAGCTGATTTTTAAAATATGTTCTCTTCCCTTATTTCTAACCCATTTATATTTTAAAAAACCTTAAATTTTTTTATTTCTACTGTCCATTCTGCATGAGGAATATTTGTTAAAAGACAAAATTATGACAAATCTATTTTTGCAGATCTTAACTGACTTTTATTGGCAATTCTAAAATCAAATGATAGTCTAGACCAAAAATGGCTCAGAATGTTTTACCCCAACACATGCGTAGATTATATTTATAGCCAGATAAAGGAAATGACATATAGAAAATAGAGTGAGGTACAGAGAGAGCTGAGTTGGTTAATGCTTAGTTTTGCCTTAAATAACCTGGTTTGAACAGTTGGCCTCCTGCCACTATTGACTGAAGCTCAGCTGCTGTGACTGGCTGAGCTCTTTGTTACAATGGCAAATTGCTAAGTTAGGTTTTCAGTTTGTTTACACACTAAGTTAGGTTGCAGTTTGTTATGTAGGTTTCCTGTGGACATTTCTAAAATTAACACCTCCTCCCCTTTTGGTTAGCCTCTCAATTTTCAGAGATTGACCAAAAGTTTGAGGACTGAGGTTATTCTTTGGCACCATTGTAAATGGACTTCTTTGGTCTCAGCTCCTACTGCGCAATAGCAGAATAGTGGGTTTTGTAAGATGCAATCAAGGAAAGGAAACAATAGAAAAACTAGGAAAAAAGATTATTTAACATCAGGTTACTTCAGGTTACTTTTTTTGTAAGAGGTAAAACAGAGGGGAAATTTCCTATTATGCTGACACAGGTAGAATGCATAAACTAAAAATAAAATCTTAAAACCACCATGACTGGATGGACTTCCCTTTGGCCACAGTGGCCCCAGGAAAACCTTAATACTGAATTCTGGTCATGATAGGATGGGAGGTTAGACATGCCTTGTTAAAATCTCCTCCTTTTTGTGGTTTACACACAACAACTGACCAGAATTAATGTCAAAATGGAAATCATAAGACTAACAGAGCAGCCTCTTTGTGGCAATAAGACACCACGTTATAAACAGGACCTAAGTCTATGCAGGCAAGGGTTAAGTTACGCACTCCTACACTTAAAGAATAAACTTTGTTCTAACTACCACAAGGTTTTTGTTTGTTTGTTTGTTTTTGTTTTATTTTGTGTTTTTTTCCTTAGTGTTAAGCACTGGCCTTGAGAAAATATTAAAACAATTTGTAGCTCCACCAGTTGCTGACTGACTTATTTACCTGCAGCTCTTGTTCCACCAGCCAAAAAGACAGCTTTCTTTGGGCAAGAGACTGATTTCAGTAACTTTCTCCACATAAGAAGACCACGGACCATGGACTAGTTCTGGTTGGTTTACAGATATTGTGCACTTGTGTGCCTTAGTACCTGGAAAAGATATTTTGATGTTAATGCCTAATTGTAATACACTTAAATGTTAAGTCTCCACCCCAAAGTGAATATGGGTCTTACAATGCATGCATTTTTGTTTAAGGCATGAATCGGGACCACCCTGATGAGTAATCGTAGCTCCTCCTGTAACCTGTTGAATATGTTTAACTAAACTGTTCAGCATTTCTCCTATTCTGACCCCTCCTCCTTTGAAGTAGATGTATATTTACTTGGCTGGAGGTATGATTCTCAGCCTGGGGGATGACCGCCTTGTAGGCTGTAACCCTTTAAAAGAAATAAGGTCTCCTTTCCTCCTTTCCAAATTTGTAAAATATTGTGTTTGTGTTTTAAATGTTAACAACCGGAATTTTCCATTTTCAGTAAATTAAAAAAACAAAACAAAACAAAACAAAAAAAAACACTGGTATATTTTAGGATTGATCTCCTTCCTCAATATTTCTGTTTGATTACGTGACATTCAGCATGAATGACTCAGTTTGGTTTAGTTTGGTCTTGTGGGGCCTAATGATAAAGTTCGCAACAACAGACTCCTATAATTTTGTTTAACATATTCAACGTATGTAAAAACTTAAAGGATTAAAGGCTTTCAGGTTTTTCACACTTTCAGGGCCTCTTGTCCCCTTATTTAGAAACTAGACAAAATGGTGATGGGTATAGGGGAAAAAGAATGCGGAAATGCACATACAGTGAGGGAGAGATGCAAGTCCTTTAAGTAGAAAGAGAAAACTGCTTACTGAAGAAGATCAGAGAAGAGAGTAGAAGTGACTTTGGGTTGAAATGTCTTTAAGTGTCTTCCTGTGTCTCAATAGTCTTTGATGTTCTGAATGGACAGTAGAGTGTGTGGATATTTTTCTGAGGATGAGACATTTAAGGAGAACCTTGACTGCTAACCAAGGTGTTACTGTGTAAAAAAAATGGATTGGGTAGCCTGGACCCTTCACCATTGTGACAAAGCAAACCAAATCCACATTATAAAATACGTATGAAAATATATATGTGTTATAAAAAAAGCCCTGTAATTTTTTTTATATTTTTAAATAAATAAAATTTTTAGATTTTTATTTTTAAATATCTAAATTTATTGCTTTGCTTCTATATTTAATATAAGTAAAATTTACCTTGGTTATAGTTGTTTTTGTTAAGAGTAAGATACTTTTGAGTAATCTACTTCAGAGTGAGATACTTCTATTATGATTACCTGTTTCTATCATTTATACACTACTTGTCCATGGGTATTACATTAACTATTCTAATCCACAGTTTTCTCTCTTTAAAATAACTGTAATAATATTTACAAGGTAGCCGTATGTATTCATGGGTTCTGGTTCCATGGACTCAGTCATAGACAAAAACATTGTTTGTAAAAGTGGATGGTTAAGATTGTACTGAACATGTACAGGCTTCCTCATTTCTTCTTATTATTCCTTAAACAATATAACAAAACAACTCTTTTCATAGCATTGACATTGCATTAGGTATTATAAGTAATCTAAAGATGATTAGAAATATACAAGAGGATGTGCATAGGTTATATGCAAATACTACACTATTTTATATAAGGAACTTGAGCATCCATGAATTTTGATATCCATGCAGAGTCCTGAAACTAATCTCCCATGGATACTGAGGGATGATTGCTCTTTACAAGGTGATGGTAAGTATGACAGGAATTAAACTCTGTGAAATATGTAAGACAAGAAGTGGAAAATGAAGCAAAAATTTTAAAAGTGAAACTTCCTTTCATATGATATACATACATATATTTATTTATAGTATAAAAACACACTATTGCTATTGTTTGAATTCCCCTCCAAATCTCATGTTGAAGTGTGATTCCCCAATAGTGAAGTTAGGACCTAATGGGATTAGGGGGTTGACCTAATCCCATGGGGGTTGACCCCTTATGAATAGGTTAATGCCCTTCCTGAGAGTAGGGGAGTGAGTTTTTGCTATATTAGTTCCTGTGAGAGCTGGTTTTTAGAAAAGAGGCTGACCTCCTCCCACTCTCTGCTGCTGGCTTTCTCACCACATGACCTCTGGAATTACAAGCTCCACCATGAAAGGCAGCAGTTGGAGGCCCTTATAAGTTGCAAATGCTGGTGCCATATTTCTTGTACAGCAGAATTGAGAGCCAAATAAACCTAATTTCTTTATCAATTACCCAGCCTCAGGTGTTGCTTTACAGCAACACAAAAGGGCTAATACAACTACGATACACTTAATGATGCCCATATATGTATATTAGATTATATGGATAACACTATATTATACTCTACACTATATATAAAATACTATCTTATATATGCATTTATATCAAATATGTGTATTTTAATAAATATTTATAATGCTGTAATTGTCAATCTAACTAGCCCATTCATGAAACCCTAACTATTCTTATTTTTTGATAACCTATTGACAGTGGTGGCCTTGACATTTCCCTCAATTTGTCCTAACTTCAGACAGATTTCTTCCTGCCTCTAGGCTCCTGACTTTACTATCATCTCCAACCTTACAGAATCAAGATGACCTAAACAGAAAGGCTACTGACCTGTTTCCATAGAGCATTTACTTTAGAAATTCTTTCTCTGTCCCTTTCAGAGGCAAGTCTTTTTAAAAACTTCTGGACAATTTTACAATTCAGGAATGTCTTTCTCAAGGACCTGAGAGTAATCCCTTTGAAATGTAACCATCAAAAAGGATAGTGCCTGATACGGTTTTGCTATGTCCACACCCAAATCTCATCTTGAATTGTTGCTCCCATAATTCCCATGCATTGTGAAAGGGACCTGGTGGGAGGTAATTGAATCATGGGGGCAGGTCTTTCCCATACTGTTCTCATGACAGCGAATAAGTCACATGAGATCTGGTGGTTTTATAATGGGGATTTCCTCTGCCCAAACTCTCTTGCCTGCCGCCATGTAAGACGTCCCTTTTTTCTTCCGTTGTCTTCTGCCATGATTGTTAAGCCTCCCCAGACATGTGGAACTGCGAGTCCTTTAAACCTCTTTTCTCTATAAATCACCCACTCTTGGGTATGTCTTTATTAGCAGCATGAAAACTGACTAATACAGTACCTCTATCTCCCAATTTCTGTGGGAGGGTAGAAGCCTGACTTCAGGTACCTTTCTTCAAATTGTGAAACTATCTCCTGTCAGGAACTTATTAATATTTGCTTTCCTTTGGATCCTCCTATCCCATCTCTTAAACACACTTTTTGCTTATACAGTATCTTTTAATTAAAAAAAGCAGGGAAAAATGAAAAATTATATTCTTATGTCATACACATTAGCAGAACTTTGAAACTAAAGCTCTTTTTAATCATTTCAGTCCTTAGCTTGAAAATTTATCATTGAATCAGTATAATTACTGCTGATCTGCATTGCAGAGTTGATGACAGATTTTATCAAGAAGCTATAATAAAAATTATGATTATTTAGTGAGCATGACATTCATGTAGAATATGCTGCTAACCATGAAATTAATGGCCATTCCTAAATACTCTAGCTGAACAACTTATCTCCAAACCTGGGACTTATCCTTATATGAAAGTATCATATTTCTTTATATATTAATCTCGCTATTTTGTTTATTATTTCTCTCATTTTTAGTAGAGTCCCTGGAACCAGGAACACTGCCTTTTTTGTTTACTATGGTGTCTCCAGGGTCTGGCCTGGAGGAAGATTAAGTAGGTATAAAGTAATGCATAAATGACTGAGAAAATGGAACCTAAATGTGATTGGCACTCAAGTCTCTGGGAAGCTTATCTCTTTCTCATTTATTTTTTCTACCATAGGCAGTATTTGATTCACTTCTTTCTTTTTCTTTAAGTTGATTCTCCTTTTACTGTATGCACATATTTGATGTCAGCTAAAATATAAACTGATATAAACTCAAAATTTCTGAGTTTACATAATTCAAAATCAATTCACTTTCAGAGATGATTAATGGTTTCTCAGACCCTATTCCAAATTCTTAGAAGACAGGCTCTGATTAATTTATTCTAGGTCAGTACTGGTCCGCTGGCAAAGTAACCAATCAAGCGAGAAAAATCACATCACCAACCTAAGCAATAGGTCTCTATACCTATAAATTGGAGAAAGTCTCAGCAATATCTTTGATAATACATTTGTTAACAAAAGACCACAGCTAGTATTCTGGAACTTAATGCAGTTGTTAAGAGAAGTATGTTGATGACAAATTTAAGTTGCAATTTAAAATGATGGCTCCCCTTTTCTTTATTCCTAACTCATCAAGAGTAGAATCTATGATGCCTTGCCTTGAATCCTCGAATCTGGACTTTGTAATGCTTTGTAAAATCATGAGTGACTCTAGATACTTTACACGTTCAGACCTTAAGAAGCTGTCACCTTTCATGTTATGTCCCCTTAGATGTTTGCACTTAAAACCCATGTACAAGGAAGACCATTTGGCCCCTTGGAGAAGTCCATGTGGGGAAAAGAGGCTACCAACAATGATTTGTCATCCATGTGAGTGACCATCTTGGGAGTGAATTCTCTAGCTCCTTTTGAGCTGCTCCAGCTGACACTACATGGAGAAATGCAGAGCTACCCAGGCGGACCTTGCCCAAATTGCAGATTTGTGTGCAAAATTAATATATTTTCAAGCCAACAAGGGTTTAGTTGATTTGTTTCACAGCAGTAGATAATTATACCCATAAGCCAAAAGTCACAATGTTCTATGCTCAATTACTAATACTGTGTATATGATAGAACCTACCCTGCATTTACACTCTGATTTCACCTTATTTAATTAAACATTTAATCAGTTCAATTCTGTCTTGCTACAATTATGTATTTGAATTTAGTTGTTAGGTGAAGGATAATTAGATGCTTTTTCACAGGGATCTCAAAACATGCAAATAGCAATGATTTTTCACTTTTATATTTTAGGACATGCTCATTGGTAACAAAAAGGGCCTAACTGTATCTTTTTCATAATGATTATTCCTAATGATGATTGATATAACAGTATGTGTTTAATGGAATTTTAGCAGAGTTGTAAAAACAATTATTGGTGAGTATTGATTGACAGATTGATCAATTTTACAGGTACCTTTTGCAGTTGCTGCTTCCAACTTGTAAAGTGAAGGTCAACAATGCTTCAACATATGGAGCAAAACTGTAAAGAAATCTAACCTTGTCTAATAAAGGTACAAAGAAAAACTGGAAAATAATTTTAAGCATCTCTCTGTGAAGGTGGGGGACTTCAGTCTATTTAAATTGCTGCAATACAGGTGAACAGAAAGAGGGAAATTATTTCCATCATCTCTATCAACGAGTATAACAGCTGAAAAATGTGCCTCTTATACTTGAAGATGATTAATAATTATGTTACAACTTCATTACCTCCTGCCACATTATATGACACTGAACATATAATTAATATTTGCAAAAGATATAATAAAATTGAACTACTTATGATATTCCATTTCAAATTTCATCAGAGGAAAGAGGGAGATTGATTTGGTGTTTTATAACAAAATTTGCACATTCACCTGCCTGAACAAGCTGGGCATAATTGTAGGTGGACATTTGTAAAATGACAGTGTTCTATACTTTTTAAATATCTATGTTTCAACGCCTCATACATTGAGTGGACTGAAAGAAGGCAGATGCAGTCTTACTTTTTATTGTGCTTCTTCTCTGTTTGTTGAAGTTGGCAAGAATAAATACAACACTTAACTGAAAAAGCCACAATCAGAAATCAGCATACAAAAGCTTCTGAACAGCAAAGAAAATAATAAACAGAGTGAAGAGACAACTTAAAGAATAGAAGAAAATATTTGCAAACCGTACATCTGACAAGGGCTTAACATGCAGAATTTATAAGGAGCTCAATTCAATATCAAAAATCAAAAAGAAAAACAAATGATCTTATTTTAAAAATGGGAAGAAGAACTGAGTATATATTTATCAAAAGAAGACACACAAATGGTCAACAAGTACATGAAAAAAATGCTCAACATCACCAACTATCACAGAAGTGAAAACTACAATGAAATATGACATCCCTTCATTTGAAATGGCTTTTATGAAGCAAACAAAAGGTGATTGTTGGCAAGGATGTGGAGAAGAGAACCCTTTCACACTTTCGGTAGAAATATGTAAATTAGTATAGCTGTTATGAAAAACAGTATAAAGTTTCCTGAAGAAACTGAAAATAGAACTATCATCTGATCCAGCAATTCCACAATGGGGTATATATCCAAAGAAAATGGAATCAGTATGTCACAGTGGTATCTGTGTTCCCATGTTTATTACAGAACTATTCACAATAGCCAATACATGGAATCAACATAAATGCTTATCAGTGGGTTAATGGTTTTAAAAAATGTGGTATATATACACAATGGAATATATTTCAGCATTTAATGTCATTTGTCACAACATGGATAATCCTGGGATATATTATCTTAAGTGAAATAAGCCAGGCACGAAAAGATAAATATCACATGATCTCACTCATATGTGGGAGCTAAAAATGATCTCATAGAAGTAAAAAGTAAAATAGTGGTTACTAAAGACTGGAAGGAGCAGTGGAGAGGGACATATGGGAACAGGTTGGTCAATGGGTATAAAGTTATAATGAGTAGGAACAAGTTCTGATATTCTACTGTACAATGGGGTGACTATAGTTAACAATAATATATTGCATATTTCAAAATGGCTAGTAGAAGGGATTTTGAATGTTCTCACCACAATAACATGATAAATGCTTGAGGTGGTAAATTTGCTACTTACTCTAATTTAATCATTAAACAACATGTACACACATACATCACATTGTATTACACAAACAACTTTGTGTCAATTAAAAATAAAATAAAACTTAAAATAAGAAATCAGCCTACATAGGTTTACAATGTTTCTTATTCATATTGGAAGCTAACATAATAAAGAAAATAACATTTTTAATTTAATTGTAAGCTGGATAGAAATACAATCTTTCATATGGATAGAGAATTACACCATTTTATTACAACTAGAAATAACCAAATCACAATTGCAGAAGCCACAAATATTGCAAGTAGAAACTATAGAGGGAAAACTCTCAATAGAAAAATATACTCTGTAGAAATGAATTATAATTTAATTTTTAACTCTCCTTATTAAAAAGAAAATATGAAATTTTATTTTTTTATCCAAGCACGCGAAAAGAGAAAAGATAGAATTTTATGCCTAAATGAAACATTACAGATTCTAACAGCTTTTTTGAAAGATAATGACTAATATATTTTCTTTTTTTTTTTTTTTTTTTTTTTTTTTTTTTGAGACGGAGTCTCGCTCTGTCGCCGGGGCTGGAGCCAGTGGCAGGATCTCAGCTCACTGCAAGCTCCGCCTCCCGGGTTTACGCCATTCTCCTGCCTCAGCCTCCTGTGTAGCTGGGACTACAGGCGCCCGCCACCTCCCCCGGCTAGTTTTTTGTATTTTTTTAGTAGAGACGGGGTTTCACCGTGTTCGCCAGGATGGTCTCGATCTCCTGACCTCGTGATCCGCCCGTCTCGGCCTCCCAAAGTGCTGGGATTACAGGCTTGAGCCACCGCACCCGGCCTGACTAATATATTTTCTAATATTCATCAGTCTGTTTAAATACATTGTGGGTTTTACAAATATATGACTAAAAAGACAATGTGAATTCATGATTTATGCAGGTAAAACAAATAGTAGAGAATTTACACTAAAAATAAAACCTCTAAAATATGATTTTCTAGAAAACAGTGGCTTTGTGGAATATTTTAAGTTTTACATGTTGGAATGTTATTTAAATTGCATTATGGTACAGGTGATCCATGAAATATTCAAAAGTTTGTAATAACATTATAAATATAAATATCTTTCCATATCAGGGGTCAATTATGGACTACCAGCATACATTGACAATGTAAAAGAAAGTGTGCCACACTCTTTCCTGGTGTCATTGCTTTGTAAATAATTGAATTTGTTGACTAAGTCAGTCTTATTTTGTGATATTCAATTGGGCATATTTATGTATCCATTCTTTTAAGATATTTACATAATTTTTCTCCCTAGGAGATTGAATTGTTATGTTATTTAGTAACATTATAATAAAAATTAGAGAATTCTTTACTAATTTTTAAATAATTTACATGTAATTAGACAATAATTAGTTTTTATGGAATTATTAAGTAAAGACCGACAAAGTGAGTAATAGTTTTTTTATATCTGGCCAATAGACACAGCAAGAGATGGCCTCAATATGGTATGATACACTTTCAATGTTGTATTTGAGACTTTCTTATCACCGATAGCACATGTGGAATAATATACTCTGAAAGAAAGTGTATTTTATTAAAAGTTTATCTTTTTGAATAAAGGAAACATTGTAATGTTGTTTTATAAAACAAAAGCAACTGAGGAAGAAATCTGAAGCAAGATACATATAATTTTCTTTTTAATCTAGACTGTATTAATCATATATTATTAAATATTCATTTTTAATTTTTTTATATTTGTTTATTCATTTATTTATTTTTAGAGACAGCATTGTGTTCTGTTGTGCAGGCTGGAGTGCAGTGCAGTGGTATGTATAATCATAGCTCAGTGCAGCCTCAAACTCCTGGGATTAAGCTCCCACCCAAGCCTCTCGAGCAGCTGGGACTACAGGTTCACGCCACCAGGCCAAGCTGATTTATTTTTTTATTTTTTATTTTTTTTCTGAGACTGAGTCTCGTTCTGTCACCCAGGCTGGAGTGCAGCTCACTGCAAGCTCCACCTCCCGGGTTCAAGCCATTCTCCTGCCTCAGCCTCCCGAGTAGCCGGGAATACAGACGTCCACCACCACACCCGGCTAACTTCTTGTGTACTTTTAGTAGAGACGGGCTTTCACTGTGTTAGCCAGGATGGTCTCCATCTCCTGACCTTGTGATCTGCCTGCCTCAGCTTCCCAAAGTGCTGGGATTACAGGCGTGAGCCACCACGCCCCGCCAGGCCCAGCTAATATTTATTTTTTTGCTTCTTCCCAACTTTTAGATTGAGAGAATATATGTACAGGTTTGTTACCTGGGTATATTGTGTGATGCTGAGGTTTGGGATACAAAGATTCTTATTACCCAAATAGTGAGCAGAGTATCCAATAGTTAGGTTTTCAACCTTTGTCCCCCTTCCTCCCTCCCACCACTATTAGTTCCTGTGTCTATTGCTCCCATCTTATGTCCATGAGTAAGCAGTGTTTAGCTTCCACTTATAGGTGAAAACATATGGTAGGTGGTTTTTTGTTACTGCATTAATTTGGTTAGAATAATGGCCTCCAGTGCCACTATGTTGCTGCAAAGGACATGATTTCATTCTTTTTTATGGGTGCCTAGTAGTCCATGGTGAATATGTACCACATTTTCCTTATCCAGTTCACTATTAATGGGTGCCTAGGTTGATTCCCTGTCTTTGCTATTGTGAATAGCACTGTGATGAACATCCAAGTGTATTTGTCTTTTTGATAGAATGATTTGTTTTCCTTTGGTCACTTTACATGCTTTCATACTTCTTGAAGACCTCGTTCGTTTATTTCTTTTTTCTTTTTGTCTGACTGGGTTTGTTCAAAAGACTTATGTTTAAACTCTAAAATTCTTTTTTCCCTGTGTTTTGAAATTCCTTAAGTGACATTTTTAATTCTAGAAGCTCTGACTGATTTTTTAACATGTTTATCTCATCCTTCATTTCCTGGGTTGCTTTAGATTCTTCTTTGCATTGATTTTCAATCTTGTCTTGGATCTCATTGGGCTTTCTTGCAATCTATGCTTTGAGTTCTTTGTCTGTGATTTTGGAGTTTCCATTTTGGTTGAGGACTCTTGCTGGAGAGCTCACGTATTCCTATGGTGGTGTCCCTGCATTTGGATTTTTCATGGGGCTGGATTTATTGAGCTTGTTGGTTCCTTCTCATCTGGAGATGCTGGTACTTCTAATTTTTGTAAGACACGCTGTGGCCAGTTTGGCTGGGTATACCCTTGATCCTTGTTTACTGGCAGAAGCTCTCTGATACCACAGGCAATGGGCTCATTTGTGGAATGTATAGTGCTCTGAGCTCCCTGCTCAGCCCATGGGTTGAGGGGCCATGAAGGGCAGGGTTAAATTTGGCAGGTCTGCCTACATGACCCTGATGATCAGCACGGGCACCAGCATGAAGGAAGAATTTAGTGGGTAGCCACCAAGAGCCCAGACGTGTGCCTAGACATGGAGCTGGGAAACCACTTCAGCTCCAAGTTATCTGCAGAGGGGTGAGGTCAGTGTAAACTCCTAATCCAGGAGAATGGGTGCTCCAGATGCCTAGAAATCTCCCTGGGCATGGAGCAAAAAGGGGCCCCCTGCTCCAATATCTCTGCACGGGAAGAATAGGGTGACTCAGACTGCTGAACCAGGTGAGCAGGTGCTCTGAATGCCTGGAGATCAGCATGGGCATGTAGCAGAGAGGCCCTCCCTGCCACCACCCTGCATCAGGATCTCTGCACAGGAAGGGTGAGGTGGCTTAGGCTGCTGATCCAGATGAGCTGGTGCGCCAAATACCTGGAGATCTGCTTGAGCATGAAGTGAAGTGGGCCTCATTGCACCATAATCTATGTCTAGGAAGTGTGGGGCAGCTCAGGGTGCAGAACCAAATGAGCAGGTGCTCTGAACACCTGGAGATCTGCCTGGGCATAAAGCGAGGAGGGATCCCCTGATCCAGGATCTCTGCACAGGAGGGGTGGGACAACTCAGGCTACTGGACCAAGCAAGCAGGTGCTCTGATATCATTAAATATTTGGCTGGAATTTTTTTTTTTTTTTTTTTTTTTTTTTTTTTTTTTTTTTGAGACGGAGACTCGCTCTGTCGCCCAGGCTGGAGTGCAGTGGCGCGATCTCGGCTCACTGCAAGCTCCGCCTCCCGGGTTCACGCCATTCTCCTGCCTCAGCCTCCCGAGTAGCTGGGACTACAGGCGCCCACAACCGCGCCCGGCTAATTTTTTGTATTTTTAGTAGAGACGGGGTTTCACCGTGGTCTCGATCTCCTGACCTTGTGATCCGCCCGCCTTGGCCTCCCAAAGTGCTGGGATTACAGGCGTGAGCCACCGCGCCCGGCTTGGCTGGATATTTAATAGGTACATTCTTATACCTTCCAGATAGTACAAGCTAAAATGGATTCTGAAGTAAGAAATAGGTTAAATTCTCTCCATGAGTGAATGAAAGGTTAGCAGAAAAGAAATTTGGCTCTTACAGCATAAATTTGAACTCTTACATTCATCGTTTTTAGCAATGAAGCTCTGGAAGTATTTAATCAAAATATGCTGCATGTAACATTACTCTGTGATTTTAAAATGTGTACCTCAAAACAAAGCAAAGCAAAACAAAAAGGTTGGATAATCAAATTGGTTTGAGCAATGCTTCCAAACATATATGGGGATTGCAAATCACATTGTGAAACTGAATATCAAGTT
This sequence comes from Macaca fascicularis, assembly GCF_037993035.2. Taxonomy (NCBI): domain Eukaryota; kingdom Metazoa; phylum Chordata; class Mammalia; order Primates; family Cercopithecidae; genus Macaca; species Macaca fascicularis. Next base: position 55,530,086 of record NC_088391.1, on the reverse strand, counting down.
TCTTTTTGTGGTAAAAACTTATAAAATTTATCTTAAGAATCTCATTAAATATTTTGTAGTATCAAGTATTAAAATATTACAAAATAGCCCTAGAACATTTGCATCTTGCAAATCTAATACTCTACCCATAAAACAACTCCTTTTCTCCCTTCTCTGAGCCCCTGATGCTCACCATTCTACTTTCTTTGTCTGTCAATTTGACTGCTGTAGATACCTTATAGATAGTTAACAGTTTTCTGTAAGTTCTGTTTTATTGAAACCTGTTAACACAGTATTTTCCATGTTTTATTGAAATCTGTTAACACAGTATTTTCCATATATATGTAACCATAAAACTGTTTTTCCACATACAGATCCAATGTCACTTGTGGAACATAATCTTGCAAAACATTACTTTGAGAAGCAACTATGAGTTTTAGAAAAGAACAGTAGTAACACTGCCACTGCATTTTGCTTTGCTCATTTTTAGCCCAACACTTTACGAGTAAAATTTACCATCTAGAGAAATATAAGGAAAGCTGAATAGAATTATGGAACAACAAATCAGTGTGCTGTGGGAAGGTCCATTGATATTTAGAGTGAGAAAAGATTTGGGGATCACCTTATAAGCTTATATCAATTATTTAAAGCTACACATTTTTTAGCAGAAACCTGAGTGGATATATAAGTCCAGAGCAACTAAATAGCTTTAAGTCAGTGACACAGATTTCAAATTAACAAAAAGAAGTACTAACCTTTAAAACGATCTGGCTTTCTTTTACCAGAGTTTAAAGTACCTGAATATATGAGTTACTTTAAGCAACATTGGTAGAAGAGATTCTTAACCAGATATAATTTGGTCAAATACCCCTTAAGTTTATCTAAAGTTATTTTATGAGATTCTAGGTCCTACATTTTAAAAAAATGAATCATGCTTTTAAGAATTAAATAGGATATGTATTGGATAATTTATCTTTTAAAAATATTTAATTTCTGTCCATTTTAGTTTTTAAGAATTTATGCAACTACGATACAAATTAATGTAATCTAATTAAGTTACTTTTTGTGTTTGTCAGAGATTCTAAGAATTTATGTATCCTTTTAATCTTCAGATACTTAACTGTGAATTACAACACCTACTATTGTGAAAAATCTCAACACCTGCTCCCAGTAGATTTAGCCAATGCTCATGTTGCTATTCCTGGACTATATTCATCTTTCCTAAAACATATCAGAGTCAGTGTAATCTGTTGATGGCCAAATGTTTCCTGGAGAGATTCAGTTTTCTCAATAAATTAGTTTTGTGAAGTGTTAATTGTAGGAGTCTCTTTAGAGACCCAAGAGAATATAGTAAGGTATCTCTTCAGTGTTTTCCTTAGTAAAATCTGACTTGTGGGCAGCTTTCTGCACATATGCTATTTCAGGCTCCTAAATGATACATGACTGGTAAATTTTCCACGTCTGAAGAACTCTTTCTTCTTAACTGTTTTTCTTCAAGGAGTAGGAATCATATTCTTAATGCCAATGTAAAACTTTGAAGGCAATACTAAAATTAAAAATGAAGGAAAGTTTTTGGCAAAATCATCTCTTGGTATCTGTACTTTTTATAAATATCTGTCTTTCAGATATATTTTAATTGAAATGCCATGCTCAACTCCAAAATTCTATTAAGGCCCTCAAGTGTTTGGGGAAAGGAGTATATTCTATTTAGATGGAGAACAAATCAAACATCTTCAATAATTAAAATACTAATAATGAAGGCACTGATTTTATTTCTTACTTGTTTTTGGAAGCTCTGATTTTACATGTATTTTACCTTTGTGTACATATTACGATAACCATCTTTGAGAAGAAAAGTATATGTTTTTGATTTATTTTGCCTTTCAGTTTGTGTCCTTGAACAAAGTATAATAAAGCAAAATGTCATGGTAACACCACAGTAAATGGAAAGATCATGACAGAGAACTGCTGGGACACAAGAGAGTACACTGGTACTTGGCAGTGCTCTGTGAATATTTCCCATGCAAGTAACAAAATCATAAAGCATTTTATTTGGTGGGAGTATAGAATGAGAAACTGATTTGACTCTTGTACAAAATATTCAGTGTTTCTTGGAGTCGTTGCCTATATCTCAATTATATTCTGTGGGGGGAAATGAATTTGACTATTATTTGAAGGGACATAAAATGGTAGAATTGAAGAGTTCCATTTTTCACTAGTTCCGATGGATAGTGAAATGGGAAAATGAGTGGTTAGAATTTACAATCTCTTACTTGTTACAGGCTGTGACGGCTGCAAGGACAGACTGGTAATCAGCTTGTCAGGAGTGTGCAGGTCTGAGAATACCAACTTTTAATCCCTTCCATTGAGGGAAAAGACATTTTAGGAAACTGGAAAGCTTTATTTGCATTTAAAAAGCTATGTTATATAAATTCAAAGTGAGTTTGTTGCAAAGACTATGTAAGCAAGTGCTTAGAGTGATTAATAGTTCATTTTCATCTGTAAATGCCATATAAAGAGAAATAAAATAGGAAGTTACTGCATCAAAGTGCAAAGTCAGAGTTGCTGAGACAGTGAAAATACTCAGGATGAACAGACTTAATGTTAATCACTTGAGATGTTGGACACTTTTGTCCATGGGTCACATTTCATAAAAATAATAAAATGTGATAGTTTGCTAAGAATGATGATTTCCAGCTGCATCCATGTCCCTACAAAGGACACAAACTCATCCTTTTCTATGGCTGCATAGTATTCCATGGTATATATGTGCCACATTTTCTTAATCCAGTTTGTCACTGATGGACATTTGGGTTGATTCCAAGTCTTTGCTATTGTGAATAGTGCTGCAATAAACATACATGTGCATGTGTCTTTAGAGCAGCATGATTTATAATCCTTTGGGTATATGCCCAGTAATGGAATGGCTGGGTCATATGGTACATCTAGTTCTAGATCCTTGAGGAATCACCATACTGTTTTCCATAATGGTTGAACTAGTTTACAATCCCACCAACAGTGTAAAAGTGTTCCTATTTCTCCACATCCTCTCCAGCACCTGTTGTTTCCTGACTTTTTAATGATCACCATTCTAACTGGTGTGAGATGGTATCTCATTGTGGTTTTGATTTGCATTTCTCTGATGGCCAGTGATGATGAGCATTTTTTCATGTGTCTGTTGGCTGTATGAATGTCTTCTTTTGAGAAATGTCTGTTCATATCCTTTGCCCACTTTTTGATGGAGTTGTTTGTTTTTTTCTTGTAAATTTGTTTGAGTTCTTTGTAGGTTCTGGATATTAGCCCTTTGTCAGATGAGTAGATTGCAAAAATTTTCTCCCATTCTGTAGGTTGCCTGTTCACTCTGATGGTAGTTTCTTTTGCTGTGTAGAAGCTCTTTAGTTTAATGAGATCCCATTTGTCAATTTTGGCTTTTGCTGCTGTTGCTTTTGGTGTTTTAGACATGAAGTCTTTGCCCATGCCTATCACAAGAACAGAAAACCAAACACCACATGTTCTCACTCATAGGTGGGAACTGAAAAATGAGATCACTTGGACTCGGGAAGGGGGGACATCACACACCGGGGCCTATCTTGGGGAGCGGGGAGAGGGGAAGGATTGCATTGGGAGTTATACCTGATGTAAATGACGAGTTGGTGGGTGCTGATGAGTTGATGGGTGCAGCACAGCAACATGGCACAAGTATACATATGTAACAAACCTGCACGTTATGCACGTGTACCCTAGAACTTAAAGTATAATAATAATAATAAATTAATAAATAATAATAATAATAATAAAATGTATTCAATGACCTGAGTATATAGTGTGCCTTTTACAATTTCAAAGATCAGAATAAAGTGATTTTATTTTCTGAAGCATCTATATGAAACAGTGATGAAGTTTTCAATTAGTGCTTAAAAATTCTTAATTTCACCTTTAGTACTCATTCTGTTTGGATTGTTTTTCACCTACAAACTGAGCATGGTGTTTGTTTGGATCTACCCTCTATGCTATAAATTCTTTCTGCTTCACATTTTGATAGAAATTTTAAATACTCTAGGTTTACAAAGCGAATAAGTCTTTCTGTCATTAGTTACTGAAATCCTCAGTTTGAATAATGTGCTACACTCATTTAAAAAAAATAAAATGTGTGATTTTCTTAATTGTCACTTAATATTGACATATTTGTTCCAGTGAATGTTGAAATAATTACTTATAATTGTTTTATATACCCATAAACATTTCATTTTAAAACAGCAAATTAGAAAATTGGCTTATATGCAGAATTTTAAGTAACAGTTATAAACATACTTCTGTAAACTTACCATCTAGTACAACAGTGCTAACTAAAACCAAAGTCTAAAGTAGAATCTAACATGAGTTTTTCAGTGATTCTGAGCTTGTTGCTCAAAAGGTTATGATCCTCAAAGTTTATGAGGATCAGAATGCAGTTGGAGCAGCTGGTTTTCAATTTTGTGAATATTTTGTAACTCCTAATTGTGCTTAATTACGACATCATTTTCAATTGGGGTTCTTGGCAAACTCCAATTTGCCAAACAATATATATGGTACTTTGGAGATGCAAAGTTCGTAGAGCATTAGATTTCAACAAGTTTTTACCAGAATCAAAAAACTTGGACTATAAAATTCCTCATTAGTCAGGGTCCTTAAGAGGCTTCTCTGTTCCAACCCTGCAAAATTGTCTTGTAGTTGTCTTCTAGCCTTAGAACACCTCCAATGCTAGGAATTCCAAAAAGATCACATTATTTTATAACTCTCCTATATCTTGTTACTTACAGTAAATTCAGATCTCTCTTGCATTCTATATTTTTTGGAGCTACACAAAAGATTGAGCATAAACTTAATCTGGAGAGTGAGTAGTCATTTAATATAGTTAAATTTGGAACATGTTAAAAAATAGAATTTCCAAGCCTTATTATGAGCACATACAAAATAATCTTCTGGAGCAATCCAATCTAGTGAATTGCAAGTGAATTCAACATTCAAGAAAAATGTCAAGATGACAAGCTAAGTTGACAACTCTTCTATTTTTATATATAATAACTATAGCATTCTCAGCTCTACTCTAAAACAATGCCTCAGGCCTGAACTTGGGGAACCACCTATAGGGAACAAGATATTTAAATCCCTGCTGCCTTGGTTTAGATGCCAGACGGGTGCCAATTATGTCACCTTTTTTTCCAGATAATATTTAAGTATTTTATGCAGACTATCTGAGGGTGATGGTAAGATGATAGGAACTTGATACCTAGATGCCTCAGCTAGATGTAAACAAAGGATGAACCAAAAATAAGTCTAGATTTTTTTTCATTTCTAATTTTAAATTTAAACTCTGATTTTTATATCTATATGAATCTTTGAAAGATTATTTTCAGTGTTTTTGTAATGAGTAACAAAATTTCGTCAGTGTTAAGAGATACACAGTGAATGTATAATAAATATGAGGCACGTAGTGTACTGAAATTCTCATAAAAGAGCTATAGATATATTATCTCTAGAACACTTATTTGGAATCATTATACAACAAGAGGGGTAAGTTTTCTATAACTGTGCTCTCTTCTTGATTAATTTAGTTCCAGAGAATGAGAAATGTTTTGGGGAACTTATCTCTTTATGCAGGAATGGAGTTTATGATGGTACTTAGAAACAGATATAAGTTAGATGTGGTTATCTGTGTTACAGATAGATTTATTGCATGATTAGTTGAACAGACCTTTTACATTTTACTCACAATAAACTTTTATATCACACTAATTCACAATACACAACAAAACACAGTGAGTGAAATTTGAGTTTTAGTACACATTTGATATAAAACAATTAGAGAGAGAAAAATGACATGAAATTCTCATCATAGTATATGTTCTTGCACTGTGATGAAAATGTTCATTTTCCCAGATTTTAAGGCTTATACCTATAAATAAAGGGAGATTCTTCAGGAGAGAACATGTTTATAAATATACAGAGATGACAGAATATAAAAATATGTAAAGACAAAAAGACAAATGCCCCCAAACTTAAAAATTAAGAAGAATGAAAAATGAAAAGTGAAATAAAGTAAAAGCATCAAGTATTCATGGAATTATTTAAAATAGTTGCACACAAGTGAAGATTTAGTTCACTTAACTGGTGTTTTAAATTAGACATAGGTGTGACTGCCAGAGTAAAGAAAAAAGATAACTACTCTTAGAAAATGAGAAGCAGTGGACTTTATCATAAAGAATATGTACTTTGTGAAAGATAAGAACCATTTTGAGATGTTATATTTAGGCTACTTTAACACATTTTTGATAGATTCTCAAATTACATAAAATAGAACCCTACTCAAATTCATTATATTAATAAAGTCTTATTTTTAGGATATATGTAAAGCATAAAGAACAAGAAGGACTTCAGAAACACAACCACACTTACTGGAAAGTTCTTCATGATATATCAGACTTTGATAACTTTTACCACAGTCGCTTTGGTGGTCTACGCCTGACCACTTATTCCTAAGCAAGGGGCTCCAGTGTGACATGTCATATTCTCACATACAAGTAGAAGATTGAGCTCCTGAATATAACATGTTTGAATCAAACTCTATAAATTTTTGGCTTAATAAACTCATTATTCTCATCCATAAAAAGTAAAAGTTATATCTACCAAACTAAAGCGAGCTTAAATCTGATATATATTAATTATTATTGGTTTTTAACCATTACGTTGCAATCATAACTCAGTTTTCTTCCTTAGTAGTTCCCCTGTTTTCCTTCATTCTACTTTCTCATGACTTCTTCCTACTTTCAGGGACTTATCACGTACACCACCCCTATTAAAAAAAAAAAAAAAATCTTTGAACAAGCATTCAGATATCTTGGGAATATTCAAATCCATTATGGTGGATATGACTTGGAAAGGATATCTCCAAGTAATTTTTCAGATCCTTGTCTTCCTCATGTACTAGTCCCTAAATTTGCTCAATCAGTAATCCTTCCTGCACAATTTAGTAGATGTATGGTGGAAGCTTAGTCTTCCCCTGAAAAATCCAGCAGAAGAAAATGAACATCAAAATTGAATTCAATACCTCTGAAGTGAACATACCAAATTAAAAATTAAATTTGGCTTACTCCAAATCTTGTATGAATATGAAAAAACACAGCCAAGACAAGCAGAATTGGTATGACAATCCATTATTGTCTAGATTATTTACATACTAAAACCAGGGATGAGGATGTAAGAAGTAAGAAAGCAGTAAGTACTTATTCCCAGAAGGCAAAGACCTCACCATGAATGGGAACTACTGTAAGCAGTAAAGAAAACACATTAAGGACACAGAATATACATGCATGTCTATATTTATATGTATGTACACATTTATACACAGATACATACAAAACATTCCCTGTTTTTAAATATACGTAATTGTATATACACACATATATATGTATGTTTGTGTGTATACTGAAATTATATTTGTATAAGTTTATTAATTATATTCATCATATATACACTGATAATAATGAAACAGATAAAAATGTGAAAAAGATAATGTATTGATTGGAGGGGAAGTCCAAGCCATACAAAGTGACACCACACACACATGCACACACATGCACATACACACATACGCACACACTAAACAAAGACACTTGAAAAGATAACCAAACAATACTACAGAAATGTTTTTTAAAATATAATATGATAAATATATGTTAAAAACAGAAAGTTCAAGATTATTTAATGATATAATAAACCATATTCTAGAGAAAAGTGACCTAGAGCTGTCCACATTGAGACTTTACTGATGAATAATAGATATGCAAATTTAAATACAAAGCCTCCTTTGGGCAGCAAGGCAAGCTGATTCAGTCACTTAAAGATGAGAGAAAATCATGTAAGCAGAGATGTCTCCACAGCAATATATTTAGTTAGATTCTTATGTTTTCTGAATATTGCAAAAAATACCACACTCATAAGGAAATATCTCAGGAGACAAAGAAAGTACACATCAGTGAGATATAGAACCCCCAAATGTCTTTTGTTTTTCATATGGTTAAACAGAAGGAATAATTTTCAGCTATTATAAGACAGCTTCTGGCAATAAAATCAATATTGATTAAAGATACTGACTGGTTTTAAATATATTTGACATATTTAAATTGGTACTATACACACACACAAACACACACATACACATAAATAGACACACTGCTTTGGGAAAAAACAATAGATAAAACATTACATGATTTATTTCTATTTCAGTGCACATTATTCAATAAAATACTTGAAGATACTTTATTGTATCTTTCTGCAATATATTCATTGTAGATAATCTTTATTTTATTCCATAGTGTAAGTGATTGCTTCTGCTTATAAAATAAAAATAAAAATTGAAGACTATTTGCCAGATAGATTTGTTTTAGCATAAACAAGAAAACAAACTTCACTCTCTTTTTTAATGCAAAGAAAAGACTTAACCACAGTATCTGTTGGGAACTATTAAAGGTTTGAGATTTTACTATACTTGCAAGCTAACAAGTTGGCCAGCCATATTTACTAGATGCTGGCAAAAGACACAACACTTCTGTGTTAGAGATAAAAGATAGTTAAGGATAGTTTATTATCCACAGTTAATAGCAGTAGACAGAGTTTCAGCATTTGTACTGGTGTACTGAGAACCAATTCCCAGGTAAAATGAAGAGGGCCCAATAGTTCCTGCACACAGTGGAGTGTGCAAGGGAGAGGAAACCTGGCCTTAGGAAACCCCAGCATTTTATGATGGGCAGTAAATCTACAGGATCTTTGCCTTTATCTTTATTATAGCAGAAGCAATGGAACCTGCCTTTTCCTCAAAGGAAGACACTACTATAGCTCTAACTTCCAAGGCTGTTTATGATTCAAACATTTATAAAAGATAGTCCAGAACAAAGTTAGCTGGTGCCTGCTCAGAAGACAAGAGCATGAGATACTCATAGAGAACTGCCTCCTAACGGCATCTAACAAAATTGCTGAAAATGTATCTAAATATTGTTTAAATTTCCCACTAGAACTACTATAGAATTCTGTTTGATTTCAACCGTACCAATATTAGATAACATTTTACTTTTGTAATTGTAAAATTGATAGTTTAAAATTATAATCTATATGACAGTTAAAAATTTTTAATCTGGTTGATCCTGTGCATTTCTTTCACTCCTGAAGACTTTGTGTGTGTGCATGTTTGTGTGTGTGTCCTAATTAAAAATACTACCCACTCTTGAATTCAATAAATGTTTATCTTTATTCTTGTTTCTTAATGTTTTCACACATCATTAAAATAATCCGAAATCCATTTTTGCTATATAGTATGATTAATAATAAACAAGCATTTGAAAATATTTATCTAGTTGCATCAGGCACAATTTTTGGTTCATATTTTTATTTCTCAATACTTTTAACCTTTAGTTATTAAAGAATTAAAGAGATTCAGCATGAGATCACCCTTCCCTTCTATACATCTCACAATATGAGCATTTTACTGTATCAGTTGGAATTGAATCATTATAACAAGAATCTTCCTATTCAATGTTTAAAAACAATGTAAGATTATTATTGTATTTATCAGACTATTATGACCTGTTTCTTTGTTTCCACCTATCATTAAATTCCTCTTTGCAACTCCAAGAGGTGGTGCAATGACAATAGTAATATTCCAATGTTTTAATTCTAAATTAAGTGATTTAGAATTAAATAAATGAATTAAATAATGAATTGAATAAATACATTAACATTTTGGATGAATTAAATAAAATAACATTTTATCATCTAATTATTGGTTTAAGAAGATTAAAGTTGTTATAACAGTTTTGGAAATGTCATAGAGATGCAGATAAACAAATTACAAATATGCTGAATACGTTTACAAATGTTAAAATAAGACATATTTTATTTGACTTGAGGCATGTTACATGATGAAAAATGACTCATGTTTCCCTGAACTTATGATTATATGTAGAAAATAGTGCAGTCATACCCTTTACTAGTTAAATCCCAAGAAATATTTTCTCAGTGCAATTTGTGAAGAGATATTGTATTTTAATTGAATGTGTAATTGGAGAGACTGTGAATTTTCAACCAGAAATAGACATCAGAAAATCATTTAGAAGTGATCACTATAAAACTATATGAACCTTAAAGTCATAACTGTAAGTTACCCGAAGCAAGTGTATGACACAACCAAAAAGCTTTTTAGAAGGTGATACTTTTTAGAAGGTGAATGAGAAGTGATTATATTGCTACTTCATTATCACACTCATTTCCTTCCATTTTAACTTTAAAATCAGTAATTATCTGAGGGATTGGAATAATATAAGTAATTGTAGGTTAGATAAAAAGAGATGATGTGTCGGAAGGCATGCTACAACTCTAAGAATATTAGTAATACGACTCTGTACACTGGTGAGTAAAAAGAGAAATGAATATGTTAAAATATATGTTTGACATTTATAGCTTTTATGATTTCTTAAGTATTTGCAAGAATATATAGTTTCCTAATATTACATATTATGTAAAACTTCATCTTTCCTAACCAAAGTTTTAGTTGACTAACTGCTCATATAGTGATCTTCAATAAAGTTGACAAAAACAAGCAATGGGGAAAAGACTCCCCCATATTCAATAAATGATTCTGGGATAACTGGTGAGCTATATTCAGATTGAAACTAGACATCTTCCTTACATCATATGCACAAATCAACTCAAGACCTAAATGTAAAACCCAAAACCCAAAACTATAAAAACCCTGGAAGACAACCTAGACACTACCATTTAGGACATAGGCACAGGCAAATATTTCATGATGAAGACGCCAAAAACAATTGCAACAAAATCGAAAACTGCAAAATTGGGATCTAATTAAATTAAAGAGCTTCTGCACAGCAAAATAAACTATCAACAGAGTAAACAGAACCTACAGAATGAGAAAAAATTTCACAAACTATGCACCTGATATTTAATATCAAGCAACTATAAGGAACTTAAACAAATTCACCAAAAAAAAAAAAAAAATCCCACAATCCCATTAAAAAGTGGCCAAAAGACAGGAACACTTCAAAAGAAGAGATACATGTGGTTAACAAGCATATGAAAAAAAAAATCTCAACATCATTAATCATTAGAGAAATGCAAATCAAAACCACAATGAGATACCACCTCGTACCAGTCAAACGGCTATTATTATAAAGAGAAAAAAAGAAGCAAGTGCTGACAAGGTTGTGGAGAAAAAGGAACTCTTAAACACTGTTAGTGGGAATGTAAATTAGTTCAACCATTGTGGAAAGCAGTGTGGCAATTCCTCAAAGATCTAAAAACAGAACTACCATTCAACCCAGCAATCCCATTACTGGGTATACACCCAAAGGAATATAAATCATTCTATCATTAAAAAACTGGCACACATAGGTTCATTGCAGCACTATTCACAATTGCAAAGATGTAGAATCAACCTAAATGCCCATCAGTAGTAGACTGGATAAATAAAATATAGTACATAGACACCATGGAATATGATGCAGTCAGAAAAAAAAAAATGAGATCATGTTATTTGCAGGAACATGGATGGAGCTGGAAGCCATTATCCTTAGCAAACTAATGCAAGAACAGAAAACCAAATACCACATGTTCTTATTTATAAGTGAGAGCTAAATGATGAGAACTTATGAACACAAGGAAGGAAACAACACACATTGTGGCCTATCAGAGAGTGCATGGCTTGAGGAGGGAGAGGATCAGTAAAAATAACTAACAGGTACTCTGCTGAGTACCTGGGGGATGAAATAATCTGTACAACAAACCCCATGACACAAGTTTACCTGTATAACAAATCTGCACCTGTACCCTTGAACTTAAAATAAAAGTTAAAAAACGAAACAAAAATAAAACCTTTTAAAAACTTTATTTTTTTCTCTGGACTATTTTTAAATTTTATATCTCACTGAAATATATCGGATAGAAATTCAAATACTTTTGCAGGATGCTATTCACCATTTGAAAACACATATATATATGAAAATGAAATTTTTCTTGTAATGAAAAATTTAATTATGATTTGCAGCGTAGGTACCAAGGATATAATAATTTGTAACTGTAACTTACAAATAAATAAAGTTGAATTTTAGTACATGGACATGAAGACTTTTTGTGGTATGTAAACCTGTTGAAAATGTAAGTCATATATACATACCTTAATTTTTTAAATTTAAAGATAGTCTTCAATTCCTAATATGCCTACATTTTCCTCTATTTAAGCACATTTTCTCACACTTTATACATATATACACAGAAAATTATCATTCTTTCATTATAGGCATATATAAAGAAAGAATACATGTATATAAAGAATAATTACTCTTTCTACAAATAATTATAATTTGGGGTTTTTTTGTGGTTTAGATTTTCCTTCCTTCCTTCCCTCCCATCCTCCTTACCTCTCTCCTCCCTCTCTCCCTCCCCTTCTTCCCTCCCTTCCTCCCTCCCTCCCTCTCTCTCTCTCTCTCTCTTTCTTTCTTTCTTTCTTTCTTTCTTTCTTTCTTTCTTTCTTTCTTTCTTTCTTTCTTTCTTTCTTTCTTTCTTTCTTTCTTTCTTTCTTTCTTCTCTCTCTTTCTCTTTCTTTCTTTTTTTACTTGAAGTTCCAGGATGCAAGTGCAGAATGTGCAGGTTTGTCACACAGATACACATGTGCGATGGTGGTTTGCCGCCCCTATCAACCCATCTTCTAGGTTTAAGCCCCTCATGCATTAGGTATTTCTCCTAATGCTCTATCTCCTCTCCCCCGCTCACTCACCGACAGGCACCAGGGGTGTGTGTTGTTCCCCTCCCTGTGTCCATGTGTTCTCATTGTTCAACTCCCTTATGAGTGAGTTCTCACTTATGAGTGAGAACATGTGGTGTTTGGTCTGAGAAACTGTAGGCCTTTGATTTTCATTTCGCAGTTCATTGGAATGTTTTAAGGGAACATTTTCTAATTAATTAGTCAATAACATCAAGAATGATTTTGAAGAGCAGAGAATTTACCATCTTAAATAATGATATTAATTTATTTCCAAAATACTTTCAATCTCACACCCTTGAAACATTTTTTTTGCTGTTTTTTTCACTTTTCATGGACACCACATAAACTACATAAAATTATATTTTCTTTTACTCATTCAGCTCAACACTTAATTTTTTTGCATATTAAAATTTGTGTGTTGAAGTCATGCTTATGCTATTTAATTTGCCTAAGTTCCACTGAATTGGTAAATATTGAAGTTTTATACTAAATATATGTTCTCTATATGGTAAATTACTTCATAAACACCTACCTGCCACTCACCCACCCACTCACAGAGTTTCACTCTTATCTAATTGCTTGTAGAAAAACAACAGAGTGTTTTTTTTTTTCTAGGCAAAATAGTTTGGCATTACTAGAAAATTAGGATAAAATTAATATCCACTCTCTTTCAGGACACGAATAAGAACAGTGCCAGATATTCTCTTACGTGGAAGCTATACACTCTCACCTCTGGTCTTCAAAGTGCTAGATTATATTTAAACAAGTTCTATTAAATAATAGTGGAAAATATATATCACGTGTTATTTTTTCCCAGTTTTGGGTGTATCATTATTTATTTTTATTTTATTTTTTATTATACTTTAATTTCTAGGGTACATGTGCACAACGTGCAGGTTTGCTACATATGTATACATGTGCCATGTTTGTGTGCTGCACCCATCAACTCATCATTTACATTAGGTATCTCTCCTAATGCTATCCCTCCCACCTCCCCCGACTCCATGACAGGCCCCAGTGTGTGATGTTCCCCTTCCTGTGTCCAAGTGTTCTCATTGTTCAATTCCCACCTACAAGTGAGAACATGTGGAATTTGGTTTTTTGTCCTTGCGATAGTTTGCTGAGAGTGATGGTTTCCAGCTTCATCCATATCCCTACAAAGGGCATGAACTCATCCTTTTTTTGGCTGCATAGTATTCCATGGTGTATATGTGCCACATTTTCTTAATCCAGTCTATCATTGATGGACATCTGCATTGGTTCCAAGTCTTTGCTATTGTGAATAGTGCCACAATAATACCATGTTAATAAAATACATCGATCAAGCTCTGTTTTTCTAAGATTGAGACTGGAGGTTGTATAGTATTTTTTTAGGAGAACTGACTGGCTCTGTATCTTGAGAGGTTTATCCTCTTAAAAATCCAATGATAAATGTCACTGTCATCATCATCTAGATTTAGAGAATCCTTCCGTAAACCCCTCGCTCAGGTTTATACCCCTTTGTTTTCTGAAATTACATGTCAGATAAATACGGGACATTTTAACAAAAAGTGTAAGATCATAGTAAAAAATAAAAAAAGAGAATGTCATTTAATTGAATAACAGTTACACAGTATAAGTTAATCATCTTCAGGTTGTGAAACACTTCAAGGGTCATTTATCTCTGGCCCCTAGATGGTCACCTGGCTAGGAATCTCCTGTCACCCACAGGAATCAACGCAGACCAAGCTGAAATTCTAATAGTGTGGTTCTCAACTGGGGATAAAGTCCCCCAGAGGATGTTCAGCAATGATTGAAGACATTTTTTGTTGTCACAATGGTGAGGGGTAGAAGGTGGGAGGGATGTACTACTGGCTTCAATAGATAGTGGCCAAAGATGTTGCTAATCAACCTTAAGTGCACAAGAAAGCCCCCAAAACAAATAATTATCTGATCCTGAAAGGCAATAGTATCAAGATTAGAAAATCCTGTTCCAACTTAAAGTCCAGTTTACATGGTATAAGATTTCTTTCTCTTAGAAAGGTAGAGGTAAGGAATTCCCTCTACCACCTTCCAGGGTTCTTTCCAAGTCTTTGTTCCTGATAGAAAAGTAACCTCTTCTCAAGATAATTGAAAATGGGAATGCTTTTCCCTTTTATGAGGACTCTGCTTTTACTCACAAAAAGCCTGAATCAAATGACGATCACAGCATAATATGAAATGTTTATCCAAAAATTTCATCCAAAGACACACATTATTAGGATTATTTTACTTGATTTTCTTACCTTCCAAAATAATGTTTAAAAAGGACAACTTACCTAATCTAAGTGATGAGTCCATGGGTGCAGCAAATCAACATAGCACATGTTACCTATGTAACAAACCTGCATGTTGTGCACATCTACCCTAGAACTTAAAGTATAAAAAAAAATGCTAATAAAAATTAAAATAATAAAAAATTATTTTTTTATTAAGATATGAGAAATTTAGCCATAAATATGATTACATACATGTTAGTCATCTCCCTATCAAATTAGAAAAGACTTGCTCTGGAAGACTCTATTTAATACGACAATATCACAGTTTTAGATCTCACTACATTTCAATTGTTCTAAAAATCAAATCTTGACTTCCAGAATTCATCTTGAGTGATATCTTAAGTCTTGGAAATAAATCAGTTTCATTCCTAAAGGACCAAAAAGTTTACAGAGATATAGCTATGCACAAACCTAAGATGATATAGATGAGAACATCCCAACTCACTGGGATCTAATCTAGTGAGATATTTTTTCTTCAAGTAAATCAAGTGAAGTAAGAGATAAAGACAATGAAAAACAGAAGTTTCTTATGATGAAATAAATTAATTACGATTTGGAGTATAGACACCAAAAATATAACAATTTGTAACTGCAACTCACTAATGAATAAATGGAATTGAATTTTACATGACCATGAAGACTCTTTGTAGTATATAAACCTGTTGAAACTGTAAGTCATATGTATATTCTTTAACATTGTAAAACTTAAAGATAGTCTGCAAATGCTAATATGCCTATCTTTTCCTGTAAATCTTTACCCACTCTTTCTTATATTTGGGTGTCATAATTATAAGTAGACTGATGTAAAGCTAGCACATATCCAATGTAGCCAAAGTAGACATTCTCTTTTCTTCTATAAGACAAAAGACAAAACACTTTTCCTCTCTGTCAATCTTCTACTAGATTAGATTAGTGATTTCTGCAAATGCTTTACTTATATGTATACCGTCTGAGGGACTTAACTTTCTGGAGACCTCTTTTTTATTTCTTTATAAGGTACTGAATTTGCTGCATGAAGGTAATTCCTCCATTATATTTTTTATTTCCTTTACTCACATTCCTGATATTCACACTGGTATTTAATATTTCTCCTGGATTTCCACAAAATCTTTCTAGTGGCTGAACTCTCATGAAGCTTCTAACTTTAATTATCCTGCTTCATTTTTCCAGTTTACTATGTGTATCTCCTTAGGACTAGCTAGAGACTGTCTGTTTCTAAGTCTCCAAAATCCCTTTGTGTTTGCTGTTTCACAGTCAATTTTGTTTGTTTGTTTATTTTCAAAGATCTTACTAGATAAGTTTTCACTTCTATGGCAAAAACTACTGCAAAAGCCATGCTTACACATTTGTATTCTTGAACAGAGGCTACCCAGAATTGGTTCCATTAATGTTCTGATTGTTTTCCATTCTCTAAAAAAAATACTATTTACAAAGCTGACCAAGAAACTGAATCCAACTATTAATCACTGCTCCAAAAAAGCAAATTATTATTATTTCTCAGTACAAAACAAAAAGTGTTACTTTTCCAAGGTGAGAAAATAATCTGGTAGCTGGACCTGAGACTTGATTGCCCTGACTATTGTCTCTATAAATTACTCATGGCTTGTGATTCTGGCTCATTCCTCATGCTGCAAACATGTACTGTTCCTCTCTCATGTATAGATCCAAAAGAAAAAGTGTCTTCTCAATAACACTGTTAAGATAAACTAAAATTGTTAAAACTCGCCTGAAATATGGGATTTTTTTGTATTATTTTACCCTCACAAGTGTCTACTCATATCTTTGATGTTTAAGTGTATATTTATTGGATTCTTTGCATAAATAGCTTTGGAGACCTCTTTACATAGTAATAATCACTCTCCTCTTCTAAGGAGTTCCTTTCCTGTGGTATGCATTTGAGGATTCCTCAGCTGTTATCAAAAAGAGAAAATAGGCTAGGGACAAAAATTCCCTTAGGGTGTCAAGAATATGAAAAATTGCATATTCAAATTCAAGAGTTTATTTGGCTCACCTGGATGAATTTCTACCTTATCCTTACTTGGCATCTGTATTACAAAGGCCATCTTTCTCACCTCACCTTCAAGTATATTTTGGTTTCTAAAATTTCATGGCACAGACAATTGGCAGAGAGAGAGAGAGAGAGAGGAAGACAGAGAGGTAGAACAAGAAAGAGAGAGAGAGAGTAACAGAAAAGAAGAAATGGAGAAAGAGAGAGAGAGGTTAAGAGAGAATCAACATTTTCTCTCTTGTCAGCCTTACTCCTCCCTTGCAAATATTTTGGTTTCCTACTTAACAGTTCCCTAGGATATTGACTCAGCAAAAAAAACCCCAAAAATAAATAAATAATAATAATAATAATAATAATAATAATAACAACAACTCTGGAGAGACATTATTTGCTTTTTACAGGAATATAAAGTTTTCTAAAATATAAAAATAGTAATCTTTCATAATATAATATGGTTGTCTGAACATTCAATTAAAAGTTACACACGTAAAGAAATACAAATATTTTAGTTTAAATATACTAGTCAAATTACTTATAGTTTTAGAGAAAATGCTCGTACGGTTAAATGGCTAATGAGACTCCATTGCAACATATTATTAATTTGGTATAATTTATAGATTATCATATATATAGATAATTTGTTTTATAATATATATGATTCTAAGTTTTCAGTTAAACTTAGAAAAATCTATCTGTATTATCATTTATAATATACTATATTTAAATAAATTAAATGATTTTGTTTAAAGTGACTAAAGAAACATTTTTGAAAAAATTATCTTTATGGGGTTTACAGTCAAATGGTTAGGTAAGCTGCACTTTTTGCAAAATGATATCTTCAAAAACCTTTTTGTAACCAGGCTACCCTACAGTAACCATTATGTGAATTTTTTGTAGTTGAACATAAGAAAATTCACTGCTAACATCAGAGTCCAAATGAGTGAGTTAAGAAGGGCTATATTTAAAATGTATTGTACTGCACTTAATTTCTCAGACCCGAGTCGCTCTCTCCTAGACTCATTATTCTCAATAGAAGGCCATCAGTGTTGCTATGGAAGAGGAAGAAGGAGAAGAATCAAGCATTGGACATGTTTTATTTACCTGGCCTGGAAGCAATTACAATGCTGTCACTTAATTTCCATCTGCCAGGAGTAAGCCCATGACCCCACATAGACACAAAGTACCAGAGAAATATAGTCTTCCTTCGAGCGCAGAAAGAAAACGACAGTTTACTAAAGACAGTATTGTCTTTTCTACTAATAAACTGCTATTATGTGGTTTTTGCCGGTTTTATTTCACTACCTGTCAAAAATTATACTTGCTGACTTTATTATATTATGATTCTTGTTTCTATATAGGAGATGCTTCTCTGCTTTGCCCAGGAAATAGGAAGTAGTGAGGCAATGACAGACTGGGAAGCTGAGAGAAATGGAAGAACAAACAAATCCATCTTAAATGTTGATTGTCACAGGAGGGAGAGCATTCTGATTAAAACAAAATAAAATCACCTTGAACAAATACAGTTCTAAGTAAGAGACATTTCAAATAGAACACGATTGCAAAACAAAGTTTTAAGAAATATATTCTTCAGACAAAAATTTTCGGGTGGGCCAGGCACAGTGGCTCACATCTGTAATCCCAGCACTCTGGGAGGCTGAGGCAGGTGAATCACCCGAGGTCAGTAGTTCGAGACCAGCCTGGCCAACATGGTGAAACTTTGTCTCTACTAAAAATACAAAAAAAAATATCCAGGCGTGGTATTGGGCACCCATAATCCCAGCTTCTCAGGAGGCTGAGGCAGGAGAATCACTTGAACCAAGGAGGCAGAAGTTGCAGTGAGCCGAGGTCGTGCCATTGCACTCCAGCCTGGGCCACAAAAAAAAAAAAAACTGAACGGTAAACACAAGTTACCTTGTGTTAAAATGTTACTTTTGATAAAATTTCTGCTTTAAAACACTATGCCTAAAAACTCCCTTTTGACTGCTTATTTTGAAGTTAAATGAGATTTCAGGATAATAGCTCTAGAAACTGGAAATGCTCTCATTATTTGGCCTAGTTTACAGGGTATAACTTGAGATTTGTATTAATAAATATAAATTAATCCCAGAGTACTATTTTCATGTAAGAATTGTGAGTTTGCTAACAATGTCTAAATAGCAAATTTAGACTTCATTTAAATGCCATAAACGAATGTTTCATGTCGGCTTATTCACAGGTTCAAAGGTGTGAATGTGTTTTCCCGGTTGAAAGGTCCTCTGACACAGCACCTGCTGCAAATATTCACTTTATCACTCTTGCCAGTGGCTGTACCCACAAGAAACTAATTTCTCGAATTTATTTCTAAATCCACATTAGAGACATTATCTCACTAAGCTTCCTCAAATCCCTATTATATTTATATTACTGATGAGGTAAGTAACACAGAGAGCACTAAAGGACTTTCCAAGGTTATATGTATAAAAATGGAGCAGGCACCATCCCCCATATTTTCAGTTGCCTGGTTTGCAATCCTACCTCTTTGCTTTAGTTATTTTGCCCAAAGGAAAAGGTGTCCTTTATAACAGACACCTAAACTTTTCCCAGGAGGGAAAACAGTTTAATAGTATCATTTTTAAAAATACCGGTGCTTTCAAATCCAATCTTCTTCATATCCTACAGGAGAATGCATTATCAAATGCCTAGTCTCTCTCTCCTGCTATCAATCACTCTTCTATCGCTCAGCCTTTGATTCCATTTTAAACAAAACAATGATCTATTCTAAACAAAATCACTACTAAAACTTCCTTTTGATCCAGTAAGCCTTTATATATTAAATTATTTCCCCCTGGTCTTTCAAATGAAATGAATATGTGGTTTAAATATACAGCATATATGTCTATCTTTCCCTTACTTCTTGATATTGTACTGTATTAGAATGATCCCCTAACTTGATTTTGAATTTTTTCTAATGAAAAGTACCATTGACCTGTTAATTACCAGTATCTATAGTTTCTATCCATTTTTACCCCTTATAACTCTCTCTTTCCTTATTTTTATCCTCCCTGTAATTTACTGTCTTCTTTTCCCCCTCCATTTCATGACTTCTTGAATAATCTTCGTTAGAATTGTGAAACATAACACTGAACACAATATGAATAAAATAAAATACCCTAGAAAACTATTAAATGTCCTTCCTCTTAAAGCCCCTTCTCTCAAAGAATCACTTTTAAATATTTGTAATTTATATATTTTTTTCCAGGTGGATATTACCATAATTTTAGATAATATGATGATCCTCTATTTATTTTTATAATGTGTAGTTTAGTTTATGGAAAAGAGATCACTCTAGATATTTCAAATAGAGGGAATTAAACGTATAGCATTACAGGGGCACTTTTAGTTTCTAGTACGGCATATGAGGAACTTATAGGTTGTTCCTCTCATCCACATTAGAAAAATTCTGGGCCAGGCATGGTGGCTCACACCTATATTCCCAACTTTGGGAGGCTGAGGCTGGTAGATAGCTTGTTCATGATGAATTTGGGCATGTGACCTAATGCCATCTCTACACAAAATACAAAAAAAAAATAAATAAATATTACCCAGGCATGGTGGCATGCACCTGCAGTAACACTTACCCAGGGGGCTGAGGTGGGAGGATCGCCTGACCCTGGGAGGTCGAAGCTGCAGTGAGCCATGATGGTGCCACTGCACTCCAGTCTGAGTGACAGAGTGAAACCCCATCTGAATAAAAAAAGAAAAGTAAAGAAAAATGCTAAACAAACTGAAAATCAAAAACTCTTTTTAATTTGTCACAGAATTGAGGTCACAGGCAAATTGGGCTCTCAAAATTGAAGAGAGACAGGGAAATAAAAAAAATTAAAACTCGCTAGAGCAAAAAAACTCCACAAAAACCAACACCAGGATAAAAACATCTAAACTGAATTGATGAATTGCTGGTGGCCCCAAGTGAACAAGATTACGGTTAAAAATCCCCAGGATAATCTCAGCCTTAAAGTTTTCTCCACCATATTGTGAGCTTGACCTTCAGTGGCTCTACCAGAATCTCACAGTGTGGAGAAAAATCCCCTTTGCTTCTAGGAAGAGGATGGAAAAGGTAGCCAATTTGAAATACACTCAGGGTATTCTATTCTTCCGAACAAGGCTTGCACTCAAGAAAAACTATTTCACTAGACCCCAGCTGACCTGGTGTAAGGGAAATACCCAAGCCCAGTCCTTTCTAGCTTTGCTAACTCACCTAAGGTGAAAAACAAACAGATATACTGAGAAATATGTGTGAAAGTTAAAGCCCAAACACTAGCTCACTAAAAGACTGAGAACAAATCGTAGGTTTACAGAATACTTCCTCTTCCCCTCACATCTTACCAGCTCCTGTATGGTAACAAGATAACACTACAGAAAGAACTGCACATCTCTGACCTTATGTAAGAATTCACTAGAAATACCCAAAGCCAAAAGAAACAGAAACAAAAACACCACAGGAAATTGTAGCCTCTTACATAATAACTGGAGAAAAACAGTAGACACAGCCTAACATCTAGCCAGGTAAACAATACCACACAGTAAAAGCCTATATGACTCTGTTTATTTACGCGAGTTCATTATGGCTTGCTTTGAAAAACAATAACAAAACCAAATGCAAGTCATACTAAAAGGCCAAAAAAATCACAGATTGAAGGCACAGAGTGAACATCAGAAACATAAGGAATTGTGTACGAACAAGTTGGAAATGCTAGAAGAAATAAAGATAGGAGAGGAGGCTGAATAATTCATGAAAAAGAAAAGGAATAATAAAATCGTTCAGATGGTGCTAATACTTCTGAAGAGGATGTTGAAAATCTTCAATAGCTGCAGCACTATAGTAAATGCTTTTTTTATGCAACTACCATTTGAAGTGGCATCAGGAATTTTAGCCAGTGCAACTAGATGAAGGTATTTAAGGAGATAATGATTGGATGGAAAGTTATGAAACTCTGTGACAAAAATCAAATTGAGTTTTTAGGGAGGGGAACCCAAAATACGTGAATACATGACTGAAAACAACAATACAATTTAGATAAATAAGACATAAAATTAAATGTACGAATTAGTAACACACAGATAATAACATCATACTTTTAAAAATAAAAAAAAGGGAATATAAACTTTTGGTCTAACTTAGCAGGAAATGTGCACAAACTAAGGAAAACCTAATCATTTCATAGTTAGACATAAAAGTAAACTTTCATAAATGGTCTTTCATGAACACTCACCATTCTAAAGATGTTAATTATCCTTGGGGCCAATAAAAATTTTATATTCAAACGTAAACATAGACAAACATTACACAGAGCTAGAAAAGATTATTTTAAAAGGCACGAGTACTAAACAAACAAAGGAATTTAGTTATATTTTGAAAAGAAAAAGTAATGAGGGGTAGTAGTGGGGGTAAACTTAAATATTAAAAATTACTTTAAGTCCCCAAGATTCAAGCTTTGTGGAATTAGTTGATGGCTATGGATGAAAACAAATAGAATTATAGCAAAAATTTGAAAACTACTGAATATTATACATATTATATCTCATATTAATTGGGAAATGTAAGTTTAAAAATTAAGACTATCACAAACTGAAATTTTACATAAATGATAGAAGTGGGTCTATACCTTATTCTGTACACTTGCATAAATTCCCAATAATTAGATATGTAAATAATAAAGCAACAAAGTTTTTAAGGAAACATGGATGTATTTGTTACAATATTTGCATGAGGAAAGTTTTAAAATCCTCAACAGTTTTCAAAATCTACTTAAAAAGGAAAGACAAGTTCAACTACATTTTTTTAAATTCTCAAAAAAAAAAAAAAAAAAAAAAGCTTGATGAGAGAAATGGAGCAAAATGATGGACTAGGAATCTAAAGCAATTGTCCCTGCTGCTAACATAGCAATTTGAAAACTATTCATGCACAAAAAACACCTTCACAAAAGCCAAGGAAATCAGATAAAAGATTATAGTACCTGGTTGTAGCACAGTAACAAAAAAATACATTTGAGAAAACAGGAAGGTCAGTTTTACATTCAGTTTACGTTCCGTTTTATGGTACCTACCCATACACTCCTTCCTCAACTCTAGGCAACACAGAGTGGAGAGAAATACACTTTGCTTGAGGAGAAGACAGAGAAGTGAGCACATAACTTTTCCTTGGACCACCGCAGTAAAACCCTCCACTGAGCAACTGCCATGGCCTCATATTTCAAGTAAGTTCCATAGATGGAACCTATGAATCTCCTCTAAAGCAGGAAGGACCACACAGGCTTAGGTTTCAGGCTTACAATGGCAAACTTGATCTCTGGCCCACACCACCACTGAGACAATGTCAGTGGCCTCAGACTCTTTTAGCAGCAGTAGGCTTCAGCAACCCCTGGTTTCAGGCATATGCCTGTAATGTGCTGCACCCACCTTGGGATTCTGGTGACCCCAGTACAGTGACTGCTGTGAGGATTTTCCAGACAAAGCATTGGTGAAGACTGGAATAAGTACCTACATCTTCAAATGTGCAGACATTGACTCATAATCACAAGGGTCAAAATATTCAGGAAAACATATCACCAAACAAAAAATCTGCAAATGGGGATATAGGAATGCTTGACAAATAATTCAAAATAATTGTTTTAGGGAAGCTCAGCAAATTTTAATAACATACAGAAAAACAATTCAACAAAATGAAAATATATATATATATATATAATTAAATTAATTAAAAAACAGAAATCCCAAATATAAAAAATATAATGTAATAAATGAAAAATGCAACAGACTGCATCAAAAACAGAATTCCTCAAGCAGAAGAAAGACTATATAAAATTGAAGACACCTTATTTGAAAATACACCCACAGATGAGGAAAAAAAAAGTGAAAAGATATTGAAGAAAGAAAGCTTACAGGATTTAAGGAACAGCATCAAGAAAGCAAATAGTCGAGCCATAAGAGTAGAAAAAGTAGAAGAGAAAGACAAAGGGATAAAAGCTTGTTTAAATAAATAGTAGCATACAATTCTTCAAACCTCCAGAAAGATGTAAATATCCAAGAACATGAATGTCAAAGATCTCCGAATAGAATCAATCCAAATAAGACTAGCCTAAGACATAGAATATTAAGTCACACATCAGACAAAAAGGATGCTGAAAGTATCAAGAGAAAATAAGGAAATAACACATAGAAGAGTCCAATACAACTAACAGCTGACTCCTCAGCAGAAACCTTATAGGATGGGAGAGACTGGGTGAGGTATTCAAGGTGTTGAAGGAAAGAAAAAAAAAAAAAAACCTATAATTAGCAAAGTTTTCCGAGATATGAAGAATAGACAAATACTCTTCTGTTCATCACCTAAACCTATTACACAAGAAATGCTAAAGGGAACTCTTCAAGCTGAAATAAAAGAACAATGATGAGTAACAGAAACTCATCGTATTTCAGTGAAAGGCTGATCAAAGACTCAAAAGAATGCAATCTTTGTCTATTATCTCCCCACATCTTTTAAAAATTTATCCCGCTTTCCCAATATCTACCATTTCCCCTTTAAATATTGAAGCCCTGCAAATTATCCTTGAAGGAAGGCATAGACCTGCCTCCCCAGCATTCCTTAACCTTGGCAAAAATACAAAAACAAAATCAAACAAAAAAAAACCTTTCTAAGTAGATTGAAAAAAGAAAGTGTCAAACTCACTGATAAAAATAAGTATATAGTCAAATTAAAAATACTATAATAGTGTAATGAGAGTGTGTAAAGAGCTTATATTTTTAGTACAAAGGTTAAAAGACAAAGCCATTAAAATAACGTTTGCCACAATAACCTGTTAATGAATATGCAATATAAAAAGATGTAAATCGCAACATAAAAATTCAAAATGTGGGGGTGGAAGTAAGATGAAAGTGTAAACTTTTTTTGTTTTGCAATCAAAGTTAAGTTGTCAGTCAAAAATAACCTATTAAAAGATGTTTCTCATAAGACTGAAGGAAACAACAAAAACAAAAACCTATAGTAGATACACACACACACACACACACACACAAAAAACCAAATAGTCAAAACATACTACTAGAGGAAATCACTTAATCACAAGCGAAGTCAGCAAAAAAAGGAAGAAAGGAATGTACAGAACAACTAGAGAGCAATTAACAAAATGGTAGTAGTGAGTTGTTACCTATCAACAACTACCTTGAATCTAAATTGATTAAATTATTTAATCAAAAGACAGGCTGTTTGAAAGGAATAAAAACTAAGACCTCATTATATACTGCCTACAAGGTACTCACTTCACTTGTAAGGATACACATAGACTGAAAGCAAAAGGGTAGAAAAAAATTGCACAGAAATAAGAAGCAAAAGACCGCCGAAATAGCTATACTTACATAAGATAAAAGTGATTTTAAGTTTTAAAAACTTTAAAAAGAGACAAAGAAGGCCATTATATAATTATAAGTAACTCAATTCAGCAAGAGGATGTAACAGTTGTTAAGTATATATGCACCTAATATTGGAGCACCTAAATATATTTAAAACAAGTATTAATGGATCTAAAGGTAGACACAACTGCAATACAATAATAGCAGAGACCTTCAGCAACCCACTTTCAACAGTGGACTGATCATCCAGACAAATCCTATAAAGAAACATAGTACTTAAATTACACTCTATTTTATCCACAACTGCAAAATATACGTATTTTCCAAGTACACATAAAACATTCTCTGGGATAGATTAAATGTTTGGCTGCAAAACAGGTCTTAGGAAATTTAAGAAGGTTGAAATTATATCAAGTATCCTTTCTGATCACAATGGAATAAAAGAAGAAATCATTAACAGGAGAAATTTCAGAAAATTTATAATACATGGAAATTAAACAACATGCTTTTGAAAAACCAACAGATCAATGAATAAATTAAAATGTTTTTCAAAGAAAAATGAAAACACAGCATACCAAAAGCATGAAATAACTAAAGATCTCAAACTACTTTATTGTGCACTTCAAGAAACTAGAAAAAACAAGAAAATAAAACCCAAAGTCAGTAGAAGGAAGGAAACAATAAAGATCAAGGTAGAAATCAATGAAGTAAAGACTAGAAAAATCATAGAAAAAATAAATGAAAGTGACAAATCTCTAGTAAGACTAAGAAAAAAAGCAGACTATAATAAGTGAAATGAAAAAGGAGATATTACAACTGATATCACAGTAATACAAAGGTTCAGAAGAAGCTATTGTAAGCTATTATGTGCCAAAAATTGGAACATATAGAGGTGGATAAATTCCTAGAATTATGCTCTCTACCAAAGTTGATTTAAAATTAAATAAAAAATCTGAGCAGACCAATATCAAGTAAGAAGACTAAATACATAATTTTAAAAAAAGAAAGATCCCGCAAGAGATGCCTTCATTGCTGAGTTCTACCAAACAATATTTTTTTGGTTTTTCAGATGGAGTCTTGCTCTGTTGCCCAGGCTGGAGTGCACTGGCACAATCTCTGCTTATTGCAACCACCACCTCCCAGGTTCAAGCAATTCTCTGGCTTCAGCCTCACAAATAGCTGGCATTACAGGCATGTGTCCCCATGCCTGGCTAATTTTTGTATTTGTAGTAGAGATGGGGTTTTGCCAAGTTGGTCAAGCTGGTCTTGAACTCCTGACATCAAGTGATCTGCCTGCCTTGGCCTCCCAAAGTGCTGGGATTAGAGATGCAAGCCACTGAATTCTACCAAACATTTAAAAAGGAACTAATATCAAGTATTCTCAAACTGTTGCAAATAATCAAAGAATAGCCCTTCTGAACTCATCTTATGAGGACAACATTACCCGGATGCCAAAGCCATTTAAAGCCACAATTGAGGAAATAAAGAAATTACAGGCCTATATCCCTGAAGAACCTAGATGCAAAAATCCTAAACAAAATATTAGCAAAGCAAATTAAACAGCACACTGAAAAGATCGTTTTCACAATCCAGTAGGATTTATTCCAGAGACACAAGCATTGTTCAACATGTGTAAATACATAAATGTAAATACATTAACAAATTAAAGGACACAGGATTATTTCAATAGATGCAAATAAATAATTTGACAAAAATTAATATCCTTGCATGAGAAAGCTCTTCAACAAATTAGGTACAAAAAGAATATACCTTAACACAATAAAAGTCATACATGGAAAAATGAAACGTAACATCATATTCAAGGGGTGAGAAAGTTAAAGCTTTTCCTCTAAGATCAGGAAAGGGACATGCATGCTGGCTTTTAACAATTTTTTTTGTCTTCCTTCTTTTTTTTTTTTTTTTTTTCTTTTTTTTTTTTGAGGTGGAGCTTTGCTCTTCTTGTTGCCCAGGCTGGAGTGCAATGGGGGCAATCTCGGCTCACGGCAACCTCTGCCTCTTCGGTTCAAGCAATTCTCTTGCCTCAGTCTCCCTAGTAGCTGGGATTACAGGCAGGCATCATGACGCCTGGCTAATTTTGTATGTTTAGGAGAGATGGGGTTTCTCCTCCAGGAGTGATGTTGGATCACTCCTAACCTCAGGTGATCCACCCAAAGTACTGGGATTACAAGCGTGAGCCACCGCACCCAGCCAGTCATAGTACAAACAAATGACCAAGAACTATATGAAAGTACATACAAATGACACACAAATGACCATAGTACACACAAATGACCAAGAACTATATGAAAAAATGCTCAATATCATGAATGATTAGGAAAATGTAAATCAAAATCAAATGCAAATCAAAACCACAAAATCTTACTCCTGCAAGAGTGGCCATAATTAAAAAATAATAATAACAGATGTTGACATGCATGTGGTGAAAAGGGAGCACTTTTACACTGGTGGTAGAAATGTAAATTAGTACAACTAATATGGAAAACAGTTTGGAGATTCCTAGAAGAACTAAAAGTAGATCTACTATTTGATCCAGCAATTCCACTACTGTTTATCTACCCAGAGGAAAAGAAGCCATTATATGAAAAAGACACTTGCACACACATTTTCATGTGTTGCACAATTTGCAATTGCAAAAATATGAAACCAGCCCAAATGCCCATCTATCAATGAGTGGATTTTAAAAAAAATGATACACACACACACACACACACACACACACACACACACACACACACATATCATGGAAAACTATTCAGCCATAAATGGGAATGAAATAATGGCATTCCCAGAAACCTGGATGCAGTTGCAGACCATTATTCTAATGAAGTAACTCGGGAATGGAATATGAAACGTCGTATGTTCTCACTTATAAGTGGGAGCTAAGCTATGAGGTAGCAAAGATAAGAATGATACAGTGGTCTTTGGGGATTTGGGGGAAGGGTGGGAAGGAGGTGAGGGATGAAAGACTACACATTGGTACAGTGTACACTGCTTGGGTGACAGCTGCACTAAGTTCTCTCAAATCACCACTAAAGAACTTATCCACGTAACCAAGTATCACCTGTTCACCCAAAACGATTGAAATGTTAAAAAAAAGACACAAGTAAATTACAGCTTGTTCTGTGTTTATTAATTGGGAGAATAAATACTGTTAAAATTCCCGTACTATTCGAAGTGATCTACAGATTCAACACAATCCCAACAAAATGCCAATTACATTCTTCACAGAATCAGATAAACAATCCTAAAATTTGTGTGGAACCACAAAAAACCCTGAATAGCCAAAGCAATCTTGAGTGAGAAGAACAAAGTTGGAGGCATTACCATATGTGACAACAAAATGTACTACAGGGTTATAGTAACCCAAACAGTATGATAATGGTATAAAAAAAGACACATAGCCCAATGGAATAGAATTGAGAATCCAGAAATTACACCATGTACTTACAGGAAACTTATTTTTGACAAAGGCATCAAATACACCCATTGGGGAAAGGACAGTCTCTTTAATAAATGGTGCTGGGGAAACTGGATGTCAACATGCAGAAAAATAATATTAGGCTCTTATCTTACTCAAAATGGCTAAAAGAACTATTAACTCAAAATTGATGAAAGAGACATGTGAGACTTGAAACTATAAAATCACTAGAAGAAAACAAGGGGGAAAACTCTGTGATCTTGGTCTGGGCAGACATTTTTGATGCAATCCTCAAAGCATGGGCAGCAAAAGTGAAAATAGACAAATGGGATTATTTATCTAAATACACTAAACAGCTTCTGCACAGCAAAGAAAATACTCAACAGTATGATGAAACAGTCTACAGTCTACAGAATGGGAGAAAATATTTGCAAACTATATGTACGATAAGAGGTTAATAGTGGCAGGCTTCGGTGGCTCACGCCTATAATCCTAGCACTTTGGTAGGCCCAGGAGGGGGAATCACTTGAGTCTAGGAGACTAGGAGTTTGAGACCAGGCTGGGTCACATATGGAAACACTTTTTCTACAAAAAAAAAAAAATAATAAAAAATAAAAAAATAAACAATTAGCCAGGTGGTGTTGTGCTGGCCTGTGGTCCCTGCTACTCAGGAGGTTTAGGTGGGAAAATTGCTAGAGCCCAGAAAGTTAAGGCTGCAGTGAGCTCTGACTGCACCACTTCACACAAGCCCAGGTGACAGAGCAAGACCCTGTCTCAAATAATAATAATAATAATAATAATAATAATAATAATATTGAAAATATTAAAGGAACTCAAGCAACTCAAAAGCAAGCAAACAAATAATTCAATTCAAAGCTGGAGGCATCACGTTACCTGACTTCAAACTATACTACAAGGCTACAATAACCAAAATAGCATGGTACTGGTACCAAAACAGAGATATAGACCAATGGAACAGAACAGAGTCCTCAGAAATAATACCACACATCTACAGCCATCTGATCTTTGACAAACCTGAGAAAAACAAGAAATGGGGAAAGGATTCCCTTTTTAATAAATGGTGCTGGGAAAATTGGCTAGCCATAAGTAGAAAGCTGAAACTGGATCCTTTCTTTACTCCTTATACGAAAATTAATTCAAGATGGATTAGAGACTTAAATGTTAGACATAATACCATAAAAACCCTAGAAGAAAACCTAGGTAATACCATTCAGGACATAGGCATGGGCGAGGACTTCATGTTTAAAACACCAAAAGCAACGGCGACAAAAGCCAACATTGACAAATGGGATCTCATTAAACTAAAGAGCTTCTGCACAGCAAAAGAAACTACCATCAGAGTGAACAGGCAACCTACAGAATGGGAGAACATTTTTGCAATCTACTCATCTGACAAAGGGCTAATATCCAGAACCTACAAAGAACTCAAACAAATTTACAAGAAAATAACAAACAACCCCATCA
This sequence comes from Macaca fascicularis, assembly GCF_037993035.2. Taxonomy (NCBI): domain Eukaryota; kingdom Metazoa; phylum Chordata; class Mammalia; order Primates; family Cercopithecidae; genus Macaca; species Macaca fascicularis. Next base: position 55,499,682 of record NC_088391.1, on the reverse strand, counting down.
AAAAGTGGGCAAAGGATATGAACAGACATTTCTCAAAAGAAGACATTCATACAGCCAACAGACACATGAAAAAATGCTCATCATCACTGGCCATCAGAGAAATGCAATTCAAAACCACAATGAGATACCATCTCACACCAGTTAGAATGGCGATCATTAAAAAGTCAGGAAACAACAGGTGCTGGAGAGGATGTGGAGACATAGGAACACTTTTACACTGTTGGTGGGATTGTAAACTAGTTCAACCATTATGGAAAACAGTATGGCGATTCCTCAAGGATCTAGAACCAGAAGTACCATATGACCCAGCCATCCCATTACTGGGTATATACCCAAAGGATTATAAATCATGCTGCTATAAAGACATATGCACACGTATGTTTATTGCGGCACTCTTCACAATAGCAAAGACTTGGAATCAACCCAAATGTCCATCAGTGACAGACTGGATTAAGAAAATGTGGCACATATACACCATGGAATACTATGCAGTCATAAAAAAGGATGAGTTTGTGTCCTTTGTAGGGACATGGATGCAGCTGGAAACCATCATTCTCAGCAAACTATCGCAAGAACAGAAAACCAAACACCACATGTTCTCACTCGTAGGTGGGAACTGAACAATGAGAACTGAACAACTGAACTGAACTTGGACTCGGGAAGGGGAATATCATACACCAGGGCCTATCATGGGGAGGGGGGAGGGGGGAGGGATTGCATTGGGAGTCATACTTGATGTAAATGACGAGTTGATGGGTGCTGACGAGTTGATGGGTGCAGCACGCTAACATGGCACAAGTATACATATGTAACAAACCTGCAAGTTATGCACATGTACCCTAGAACTTAAAGTATAATAATAATAATAATAAATAAAAGTGGGCAATGGAACTTAAGATATATATTTCTCAAGGAAGACATATAGATGACCATCAGGTTCATGAAAAAAAATGTTTAACATCAGTAGTTGTCAGGGAAACACAAATTAAAACCACAACATGATATCACCTTGCACCTGTTAGGAAGACTATTATCAAAAGGACAAAAGATATCTGTTGGTGAAGATGTGGAGAACAAAAGGATCTTGCATAGTTTGGTTGGGTGGGAATGTAAATTAGATTAGCCATTATGAAAAACAGTGGGGAAGTTCCTCAAAAAATTAAAAATATAACTGCCATATGAACTGGCAATCCAACTACTGAGTATATATCCAAAGGAAATAAAATCAGTACATCAAAGAGATATTTGCATTCCTATGTTTATTACCCCATTATTCACAATAACCAGGATACGGAAGCAAACTGTGTTCATCAACAGGTGAATGGGGAAATAAAATGTAAGGTATGTACTTATAAAATGGAATGCTATTCAGTCTCAAAAAAGAAGAAAATATTTACACTTAGGACTGCATAGATAAACTTGGAGAACATTAGGTTAAATGAAATAAGCCAGGCTCAGAAAGACAAATACTGGAAGATCTCACTCTGAGGTGGAATTTAAAAAGCTAATCTCATTAAAGTAAAGAGTAGAATAGTGATTACCAGAAAGCAGGGTGTTTAGCAGGGACAGAGGTTTAGGGAGATGTTGATGACAAGATACAAAACTTCAGTTAGGCAGTAGAAATAAGGCCAAGAGATTTATTGTACCACGTGATGACTACAGTTAATGATACATTGCATCCTTGAAAATTTCAAGGAGAGTGGATATAATGTGTTCTTACCACAAAATGCTAACTATGTGAGGTAATGTGTATGTTAAATAGCTATATTTAGTCTTTCCACAATGTATACATACTGTAAGATATTATGTTGTATGCAACAAATACATGAAATTTTATCTGTCAACTTAAAAAAAGAAAATATTTGTAAGTCAAAAAAAAAAAGATCCTCTAATCAATAGAAACAAACCTGGAAAAATATTTGCAACTAATATTGCAAACAAAATCTAATATCTATGTCACATACATACATAAATCTTAAACATAAAATAAGACCAATAAAATTAATTTGAAAATCAGAAAAATTTATATAATTAGTTAAGTTTACTGTAAGAAAAAGAGAAACGTTTCTTAAATGTAATCACAGAAACAATACATAAATATTCAAAACTTTGGTAAAGTAATATTTTTTAAATATAGAATTTCACAAATATTTAAAAGCTTTTCATTAGACATCATGGCCAAGATTATAGAAAACAGGTCACTGCAACTTCTGGGGTGAAAATTTTCTAAAGGCGAGGTACAGTGGCTCACACTTGTAATTTTAGCAGGAAAAGGCAGGAGGATTGCTTCTGGTTAGGAGTTCAAGACCAGCCTGGTCAACATAGTGAGACCCAGTCTTTACAAAACAGAAAAAGCTAGCCAGGATTGGTGGCTCATGACTATAGTCCCAGCTACCTGGGAGGCTGAGAAAGGTGTATCACTTGAGTGAGTTCAAAGTTGCAGTGAGCTATTATTTTGCCAAGAATGAAAACATGTCTCAAAAAAAAAAAAAAATTCTAATCTCTATGACGGATAATTTAATGTACTTCATTACAATCCTATTCAAAATCTCAATTTTTTTTGTAATATTGACAAATTTATTCTAAAGTTTATCTAGAGAGACCAAAGACCCAGGGTAGTCAATGCAATATTGAAGGAGAACAAAGGACTGACACTCTGTAACTTCAAGATTTCAAATAAAGCTATGATAATCAAGACAAGATGGTATTGGTGAAATAATAGATGAATAGAAATTAATGAAACAGATGATACAGTCTAGAAATAGATTTATGTATATATTGTCAACTAATCTTGCATTAAGCAAAAGTACAGTGGAGAAAAGCTAGTATTTTTTACAATATGGTGCTAGATCAACTGGATATGCAAACAAACAAAACAAAATAAATAAAGGAAGAATCTAGACACAGACTTTACACTATTTGCAAAAGTTAATTAAAATTGATCACACACCTAAAGATAACAACTAAATCTAAAATATCTAGAAAATACTATAGTAGAATATCTAGGTACGACATCAAAGGCATTTTCTTTAACACGAAAAATTAATGTTAGACTTTACTAAAATTAAAAATGCATGTCCTACAAAAGACACTGTCAAGATAATAAAAATAAAAGCCAGCCAGGTGCGGTGGCTCAGACCTGTAATCTCAGCACTTTGGGAGGCCGAGGCGGGTGGTTCACGAGGTCAGGAGATCGAAACCACCCTAGCTAACACAGTGAAACCTCGTCTCTACTAAAAATACAAAAAACTAGCCAGTCGTGATGGTGGGCGCCTGTAGTCCAGGCTACCTAGGAGATTGAGGTAGAAGAAGGGTGTGAATCTGGTAGGTGGAGCTTGCAGTGAACAGAGATCGCACCACTGCACTCCAGCCTGGGCGACAGAGAGAGACTCTGTCCCCGCATTGCCCCCAAAAAAGAAAGAAAAAAAATATGCCAAGGGGAGATGGGAACTCTCTGTACATATCACTTAATTTTTCTGTGCACCTAAAACTGCTCTAAAAAAGTGAAGTCAATTAAAAAAAATTATGTACTGTTTTATATTTTGACTAAGCAATCCTAAATATATAAATATAATCCAAAGATACAGTAGAAAAAATGCAGATATTTTTGCATCGTTATTTTAGCATTTTTAATAGTGAAAGATTGGAAATATTTAAATGTCAATCAATTGGAATTGGTTGAATACACTATGATGCATCTGCAATGTGAAATTTTCTAAAATTGATAAAATGAAACTGGAATGTTTAGGATATATTGTAGAAAGCATATTTAGAATATACTTGAAAAACATCAATGTAAAGATAATTTTTAAAATGATAATTTATGATTAGAGACTGGCAATAAAATGGGAAAGACATAGTTAGAAAAAGATTTTTAGAAATATAATTCAATAAAAAGATTTAAATTTGGATTCTGTAAGTAATTTATATATTCAAAAAGTCAGTTCATTACCAAAGAAAAAAGCATCTCCTAATATCTGAAATTAATGTCTGACATAAATACCTAAGGAATCATTTTAAGTCATATATAAGACACTATATATTCTGAGAAAAATATTGTTGCAAGAAAATTGTTGCCGGGCGCGGTGGCTCACGCCTGTAATCCCAGCACTTTGGGAGGCCGAGGCGGGCGGATCACGAGGTCAGGAGATCGAGACCATCCTGGCTAACACGGTGAAACCCCGTCTCTACTAAAAATGCAAAAAATTAGCCGGGCGAGGCGGCGGGCGCCTGTAGTCCCAGCTACTCGGGAGGCTGAGGCAGGAGAATGGCGTGAACCCGGGAGGCGGAGCTTGCAGTGAGCCGAGATCGCGCCACTGCACTCCAGCCTGGGCGACTAAGCGAGACTCTGTCTCAAAAAAAAAAAAAAAGAAAATTGTTAATTTCAAGTCACAGTCTTATTTTTAGCAGTTATATACTTATTTAGAAAAATATATGTTTTGTATATTGTGTATATATATAATATATGTAGAGAGAGATTAATGAGGCAAATACCTAATTTTATTAAAGCTCTTCAGAACCAGTATATAAGTGTGACATGAAATAAGAAAATATAATATAAAAAAAATCAGTAAACTCTTAATTTTGAATGTTATAGGATCTCATATTGTTTTCAAAAATTGTTATCGCTGCATATGTAAACATCAAGATTAAATCAAGGCTCAGTAGCAATAAGAATCACCAATGCCTCTGTTATGGGCCCCAGATATATTCCCCCACTTAAAAGAGCCAAAAATCCTTAAGGAAATAACAAACTCTGCGTTTTCATCAGGATGTATGAAATTAACCTGGAATATCTTATTCCACAAAGCAAGTGACTTATCACAGAGAGATTAAAGGAGTCCCCTTAGCCCATGATAGGGTTGTCTGGGCATTGAAAAGAATGACTAACATCTATTCAATAAGTTGAATACATAAAAAATCCAATTCCTCTATGAACAGTTAACTAGGTCACCAAATCCTGTAATCTTAAAATTGGCAATCATGGAAAAATAATTAAAAGTTTATCTTGTCTTTTCTGAAATAACTGTACTTCAAAATAAACTCTGTTTGATAAGAGAAAGTCTTCTCTACAGAAGTCCAGCTACTAATTATGGAAAGAATTAGAAAATAATAATTTTGAAAGCTCTAACAAAAAACTAAACAAAACTTCTTAACGTGCAACCGTTTTACAGAGCATTTTACAAAGCGTTAACAGAAAACTTTATACATCCAATAACTGGGCTTAACATCACTAAAAATGCGGCAATTCTCTGTGATGGGACAAAATACGAAGTTCATAGCACCACTCCTAAAGTGTTGCTAACCAAAACATTTTAACCAAAACTGAATCAAACCATCAGAAGTAACATTTAACTCCTACTCATAGGCATATTATGAGTAGAATTTCAAATTAACATCACAAAGGAGTGAATAATTTAAATGCTGGTGCAAACAAATGAACATGTGAAAGAATGTTTTCCAACAATTTGGAAATAAGATGAAATAGATATCAAGTGATACCAATAAAGTATTTTGAATTTTGTTATGGGTGATGATAGTATTGCTGCTATGTAATAAAACAGTTGTTTTTTTTTTTCAAAGATGTAAACTGATTGAGAAGGGTTAATGGTAGGATGAAAGGGATTTGTTCTAAAATATTTCAGCCACAAAAACCTAACAAAGACACAAAAAGGGTAGAAAAAGCTAGATCTCCAAATTACTGATAGTTAATTATTCTGGATGATGAGCCTTTACAGGTTTATTATAACTGTCTTTCTACTTTGATATTGCATATTTGTAATATTACACAGTAAACAAATAAATTACATGTAAACAGATATATAGCTAAAAGAATGAGATGGAAACAGATTGGCAGAAAGAGAAGAACAGAGAGTCACAGTTCAAAATGAGCTCTGGAGAAGACAAATATAGAATAAGATCAATGCCAGGAACCTTAAGTTTATAGTCAACTAATGAAAAAAAGCAATGATAAAATTGGGAGCAAGACAAAAAGAAAATCTATCAACACAATACGGTTAGCTCTCCCTTCGACTCTATATCTTGAGAGACAGTAGTAAAGATATTCTCCAAAAAGTTTTAAAAAGTGTTGAGCCGCTTTATACATAAACTATCAGTTTGGCTAATGCTCTGACTTAGGATCCCGGTATTACAGAATGGATCCTGAAGCATCTCCAGCTATTTGTAGGAGAACATAGGAAGATAAAAATGTAAATGGAAAACAGTAACTCCAGTGGAAGTCCTAGGATAAATTCCTAAGCACAGGTCATAGAAATTAGAGCTGAGACACAGAATGCTAATGTACCTGGGGCCAGATTCATGACAATGAAACTAGTTAAATAAGAATTTCTAAAAGGGACTTGAAATCTGAAGGTCTCAAAATCAAGAAACTAGGATACCTATGCTGCACAGCTGCCACACATCCATTCACCTTCCTATGGACAATAGAGAGAAGCTACTTCTCTTAGTCTTAAAAAGATCAATTACTCCAAAGGTGAATTTAAGAGAAGGTTCATTTTTCATGGAATTTAAACAAACTGTCAATATAAGAAGTAACAATACCAAAAATTAACATTGCTTTGCAGCTACCTGACCCACAAAAGGAGGGACTGGAGGACCACTAGGTTTAGAAAACATAAAGAGTTATTATTTCAACACTCCAATAAAAACTGAGCAGAAGGTGACACAGATCATTGAGATTAGCTGTGGATCCTGCAAGTCACAGGGGAATGGATTTGACTTTTTTCTAGTCAGGTAAGCATCACAACTTTACAATGAAGTTCTAACAGCGTTAACAAAAATATCACCGACAAGAAATCCTTTATGTCAAACTTCATTGCAAATAAATACATATGATGATATTCTTAAAGGCCTAAATAATTCTAATCATAATGCCTAGTATATCCCTCCTATTCAAAGTGTGATCTATGTTATCTATGTTCCCAGCATCACCATTATGTGAGCATATTTTAGAACTAATAATCTTGGACCCATAACAGAAACACTGAATCAGTATTCTCAATGTAATAACATCCCAGATAATTTGTATATAGATTAAAATACGAAGCACACTGGTCTAGAACACATATGAAGTTAGGAGCAAGGCACCCATTGTAAAACAATGTAGCAAGACATTCAAAAGAAATTAAACCAAATGCACACTCGTATGTTGCAAACACAGCATTTATACCTTAAATTATTCTACATTATAAATAAGTTGCACTAACCTGTTTTTAATTTACCATCCATAAGTTTCAGCTAACATTGTGACCAGAGAGAGGAAATCTCAATGTATATAGTATTACTTAATTTGGAAGTCCAGTACATAAAAAGTTTTGTAATTGGAATCCTAAATGTATTTCTATATACTATTATTTATTTATACGCTGTAACTGGCATGTAAATATATTACTAAATATACTACTACAATTAAATCCTATATTCACAAACAAGGAAACAGTGATTTTTCAATTACCGCAAAAACTCCTAAAATTATAAATTTAGAAAACCAAATTAATGAGTACCAAAATTAAAGAACAGAAAGTTTAACTCTAAAAAAAAGTCTGAAATGAGAAATCAAAAATTTTAAGTGTTCTAATAATCTTGTAACTCATGTCTATAAATAGTTAAAATAAGTTGCTACATAGTAGAAATAAGCTAATTTTTGACACTTTACCATATTTTTCTTAATTTGGGGAAAAATTAGTTAATTGGTTGTATAGCACTATGAACATAGATGATAAAGAAAATCTAAGTTTGAGAAAAGAAGTTAAGTATTCTTCAAAATGCAGGTGATATAAGCAAAATATGAAAAATATGAATAAAGACGTTAAGATACCAAATAATTCAATATTTCTCTTATCCTTCTAATGAAGTTACATGGGGAAAGAATGAAGTAATTAAGATAATACTAAATTTAAAAAATTATAAAGCAGAATACATTGAATCAAATCAAAGCAGCTATACATGCTTATAAAAATGCTTCCAGAACAAAGAAAATAGGTATGTACGAAGGAAAAAATATATTTTAAGCAGCAATACTTTCTTTTTTTATTTTATTTATTTATTTATTTATTTATTTTCGAGACAGAGTCTCACTCTGTCATCGTGGGTGGAGTACAGTGGCGTGATCTCGGCTCACTGCAACCTCTGCTGCCCAGGTTCAAGCAATTCTCCTGCCTCAGCCTCCCGAGTAGCTGAGATTACCGGCACTTGCCACTGTGCCCGGCTAATTTTTGTATTTTTAGTGGAGATGGGGTTTCACCATATTGGTCAGGCTGGTCTTGAACTCCTGACCTCGTGATACACATGCCTCGGCCTCCCAAAGTGCTGGGATTACAGGCGTGAGCAACCGTGCCCGGCAACAGTATTTTCAAAAGCCACACAATACACAAAAAGATTTTTAATCAGTTATCTTTTACATACAATAAAGGCTAACATTGGTTTTCTTAAATCAATAAGGGTTTTATGGGCGTAATATAAGTGGATCATATAACTAATGTCAATATAGATTAGTAGGTTTAGAAACTGGAAAAAAAATATTACACTGACTACAGAGACAATTTGGCCAGAAAACTGTTACTATCATCGCTAGGTACTGCCCTTATCATTATAGCTGTGAACAGGCAGCTCCACCTCCTTCAATACCTCTCTCTCCCTTTCTCATTTCAGCATCTATGCCCTAGAAAGAGCAATGCAATGAATTGATGTGACTTCCGTTGACTATACTTTAACTGTTTGTTGCTGATGAGGAGGAAAATCAGCCCCATTATGATCTGACAGGTGAGGTACAACAGAGCATCGCACTAGATTATGGAACATGGAAACTACTACCAAATATAAACAGTTGCCCTAACTTTTATCACTTTAACTTAATTCACGTTGCTGCAAAAGATTTCCATAGGCTAGGTGGCTTAAACAACAAACATTTATTTCTTGCTGTTCTGGAGGCTACAAGTTTGAGAGCAGCGTGCCAGCATGGTTAGGTTCTCAATGAGAGTTCTCTTCCTGATTATGTCTTCATATGGCCTTTGCTTGGTGTGAGCATGAAGAGAAAGGGATCTCATATCTTTTCCTCCTTGTACAAGAGCAATAATCTAATCAAGGGGACTATGCACTCTTGACCTCATCTAAATCTAATCACCTCCCAAGGGTAAATACCATCACATTGGAGATTAAGGCTTCAATATATAAATTCAGAGCAGGGTGTGGTGGGGGCACAAACACTTAGTCCATAGCAGCTGACATGATATAATATTGAAACTCAGGAGTCCCTGAGTTTGTATATATTCTGTTCACCCATCTCTGCAATTTCACCATATGAAAGAAATCTTCCTTCCTCTTTGATCTTCAGGATTCTAGATATAATTGCACATATTTTCTATTAGCTCTGTCATGAAGACCTCAAAATAGCTCAGCAGAAGGCTCAACTTCCAACAACGGTGAAGCAATTATTGTGATCCACAATGGAAGGATTTCTGTTTGGGGTTCTAACATCATGGTATCAGCAGATTCTAGAACCACGGGGAAGAATAATAAAAATAATACTAGTGATTAAGAAAATATAATTGTTACAAAAGTCATCCCCAGTTCCAAAATTTGGACTTTGTCTTAGTCCGTTTGGGCTGCTATATCAAAATATTATAAACTGAGTGGTGATTTATAAACAATAACAGTTTATTTCTCAAAGTTCAACGTTTGAGTACCAGCAGTTTGGGTGTCTGGTAACGGCCTGTTTCCTGGTTCATGCATGATGTCCCCTCACTCTGTTCTCATGTGGTAAAAAGGTGAGGTAGCTCTCGTGGGTCTCTTTTATGAAAGGAATCTCATTCATGAAGAAGCCACCATCACAAGGTAATCACCTCCCAAAGGCCCTATTTCCTAACGCTGTCATCTTAAGGGTTAGAATTTCAGCATCTGAATTTCCAGGGAACACAAACATTCAGTTCAAAGCAGGTTTCCAATCTGTGAAATCTGAAAATGGGAAGAACAGAACTCTACTTTGTTTATTGTCAGAAAATGTACAGTATCCTGAGAAATAGAACCTTGTAGTCTTGCAAGCTAGAAACTTCTAACATTTGAATAAAACACAGGGCTATATTTTCTGACTGATTACGCATATAAGACTGGTAAATCACGTGGGCTCAGTTTCTTTTTTTATTATTTCTTTCACTGAAAAGGAGTTTTTTTAATTCAGAAGCAACATTATATGGTTTAATAAGGTTTAACACGCAGAAACATATAAAAGAAACTAATAATGAAACAGGACGGGTGGGATAATATGTCTAATGAAGAATATGTCTAATTCTACTAATATGCAGAATATGTATACTCTCTCACTATTTTGGAAAGTGTCCAGTGTAATTAATTAGTTTTCTATCGGTTCTTCTCCCCATGGTACCTGCAAATAAAAAAAAAAAAAAGAAAACCATAGCAGGCATATAACTTATTCCCTTCTTCCATGGGGACACCTAAGTAAATGTTAAACTAATAAATTTCCTTGTAAACACGCTAAGGTTATTTACGAGCAGGAAGGTAGCCAAGGAAATTACCTAAAAATGTTTTTAGCAGGATGTACCTGATCTATCTAGACTACTCTTCTGAAATAAAACTGCCTGGAAAGTAGAAGTTAGTCATGGAAACCCTTTTGCCTATGTAATTCATAGAGTATAAAAACTAAGAAGTCCCAAACTTAAACAGCATGCTCTGAACTGACACCTACCTTACATTATTGCATTTGTGCTGGGCTGTTTATCTGAAAACAAAGCAGTTACTAAGGCTAAAAAGAAACAATTCAAAAATTGTGTCTGATAAATTTAGGCCACTGCAATAGAGAAATGTTATTTCCATGTCTACATTAGTTCATAACCTTTTCTATTGTTAGTATATTTGATGAAATATGAGATTGATGATTTCTGAGAATATGTAACAATGTAAATGTAGTGTCAATAAATATATTATTGTGGAATGGGGATGAGGTGGAAGATTCTCCCACAAATGAGAACATATTCATCAAGGGCATTATCAGATTATATTTTAAGCATCCATATTATTCAGAAATAGAATGTTCTCCTTTCTACAACCGTAACATCTTATTCATAATTTCATAATTGACACATTGAATAAATCCTCAAATTCATTATGTTTATTATGAAGAATTTATCTCTCTTTTTCTATCACTGTATGAATCAAAAATATATACTAAGATGCTGGACTCGGGCTTAGTAGTCGATGAACTATCAACTTATGTCTTTCCCAAGGCTCTTTATTACAAGTTTCCATTTTTCTAGCCTTAATAGCCTGGGAGAGGGGAGCGATTACTCTCTTAAGTGTAGCCAGCACCAAACAGAGACTTTCCATTATTCTCACTTCCCCCAAGTTGGCATTATTGGTGACTTAGTATGTTCTAGTTCCTATAACAAAAATAATACAGATTGGGTGTCTTATTAATCAACAAACATGTATTTGTCACAGTTCTGGATGTCCAAGATCAAAGCTCCAAAATATGTAGTGTCTAGTGACAACCTGCTTTCTGGCTTGCAGACTTCACCTTCTGCCTGCATGCTTGCATGGCCTGGAGAGAGATAATCTCTCTCATCCTTCCTTATAAGGGCACTCATTTCATTTATGAGGGAATCACTCTCATGGCAGAATTATTTCCCCAAGGCCTTACCTCACTGGGGAGGTAGACTTCCAAATACTATCACATTGGGGTTAGACTTCAAGCATAAAAAATTTTAGAGAATACAAACATTCAGTCTACAGCGATGGTTCAGTAAATTGGGTAAAGCAGCATCCACAAATGTACTAAACTCTAGGCTATACTGCAACTGTACATCTTCATCATGAAACCATTAGTGTAACACTGTGATATTAATTTCCTCTTTGGAAAAAGATGCAGGAAAAGGTAATTGTTTATGTGAATGTCCTAGGAAAAGTAAAGTACAGACTATTAAGACAGAAAAACAAGTCATTATAGATATTACCAACAAGGTGAAGGTTACATTTCTATTGCTGACTTTGGACCCTTTCTTTTATTCATACAGGCACCTAGCCTGATCCAATACTGTCAGAATAAACACTGACAATTTTGAGGTTATGGGCAATACCAAATAAGATTGAGAAGGATTAAGTACAGGTTTCTTATACTTATACTCTAGTCAATAAGGAGATAACATAAAAATAAAACCAATAATGAGTATGTGTTTCTCCAAATTAGAAAGAAGTGCTTGTTTCTTCAAAACAGTTTTCTACCACTAATAAAATGATTTCCATAGCAAATATATGTGACACATGTGATATTACTGATATCACATAAGATGGTACAGTGCAACACTAAATAACTTTACATGGTATATATAAATGTAGTACTTATATGTATTATTTTTCTCTCTGACGTTTACAAGACAATTATAAATATTAACTATATCAATTTTTCTCTTACCTTTTTCTCCTATATAATCTAGGTTATTTTAGTGGATCTGCATTCTATAAAATAATAATTCAGAATACCTAGAAGGGTATATAATGCCACCTAGATATGGATAAAATGTCAAAGATTTTGGATCTCTCCTATGGATACAAGCTTGAGTGTGCTTTCATAATTATTGCAATTATGTGTGCTAGGGAAAAGTATGCTTTATTACTACTGGTTCTCTTTTGAAGTTTCAGTAGAAACATTTTCATGGATTTTGAACAGGCAAATATATAAAATGTGGAGATGATTGTGGTATGCCACACCACACTCCTTCCACGATGCCTTCATATACCACAGATGTTTTAAAGTTTGAAAACTGCACTTCCCATGTTCATGCACTTCCATGAACGTTGTGGCTGGCTAGAGTTCTGAATATAAATAAGGCTTTTACAGATTTCAATGCATTTCTACAAGATATGGAAGGCACAATTAACATAGAGGTTATTTTCCTACTTCTTTCTGCAAGTTTGCTGCTGTTATGAAAGGTTTTGAAGACATCAGATTACCCTTTACCACTGTTGCAATCACCATTGTCCTTCTTCAACTTCATTCTGAAGCAGTGGTTTGGGCTTATTTTTTTTTTTTTTTTTTTATCCTTTTATGTCAGCGATAGTTAAAGGGGTCTTAAATTCAGAGTTCTTGTGTTGGCTTGACAGGTGGAACCTTATTTGATGGGTAATAACATTTTATAGGATTCATTCATGGTGTCCCTGTCTAAAGCCTGGTCCTTTATCCTTTTCAATAATATCATAAACATTTTCCAACAAAATGTTTTCTAATTTAAAACACCTAAAATTCCTTTTATTTATTGTCCTGAATCTAGGCTGCTATGGTAGGTGATACCAAAAATGAGTTAAAGTTAAGGTATTGGCTAGTTATTGGTGGCATAAGGCAAAGAGCCCGAGTTGTTTGTTAGTCTATTGCAAAAATATTTGGTGAAACTGAAATTTGTGTTATTCTCAGTGGCTATCCATGTTACTGAGAGGTTGAGTGTTAGTAAAACTAGTTTGTAAGCCTCCAAATGTAACTGTATGCTGGCTCCTGCTTTTGACTTGAACAAATTACTTTAAGAAGAAAATTAAGTGAGGCTTATTGTAATACGTGGCTATGGAGACGTAGCCTTAGCAAGAGATAATACAGCAAGGGGTTTTAAGGCCTGAGTATTTGTCACAGTCAATTGGAGGCAGTCCAAAGCCAAATATCAGGTATAAGATATTACCTTCCCACCGAAGTCAGTAATTTTAGATACCCTAAAGTTTGCCACCATTAATTTAAGAAAGATGAAAGAAAGGGATCAGCACAAAGGCATTGATGGTAGACAAGAAGCATTCAGTGTTTTGTCTAGACAAGCCCTTTGACTATGTTCATTTGCCCGAAGAACTGAATGAAAGGAAATAGGTCCAAAGCCAAATCAGTTTCTAGAGTCTTATATTGCCAAAGAAACAACAAGTCTGGCCTGCAAAATATAATAGTTGTTCAAATGTTAAAGCAAACCCTGGGCTCTAAACCTGCACCAGATGGAAGCCTGCTGAGAAAGCTGTGCAGCCTCATATTTCTGACGGGCCTGCAGATGAGATTGAGCGAGAAGAATTCTTCCAGTAAGCAAAGCCAGGGGCTATGGAACATAGCAGAAAACAAAGTTAACCCAGAGAGCAAAACCAGTTTGTCCACAAATATCTTGCTCTACTGCCAAAGCAGGGACTTTTCAAAATTCCTGCCCAATGGTATTTTATAACTCCTATGAACAAGAGACTGTTGGGTGTTTTTTATTCTTTTGTTCTCTTAATGAAATTTTTTGTTGAGCATACCTTGTTCATACAGCATAGTTGGATATTAGTTATAATTTCCATTCTATTATAAGTCACTAGACTACAAATAGCTGCATCTAAACTCATGAAGAGGTCTGCGCAACACTTAGTAATCTTAAACTTAGATGAAGATGTGATCATTATCAAACTTTAGTTTATTCAATTGATGGAAGGTTAAGTTTGTGCAATTACAAAAGTATTCATGGATCTTTGGGTAGCAGAGGCAAAGCTTATTACTATTCCACATGCAATGTCTTCTTTTTTCTATTTAGTAAATGCTCCTGAATTTTACGTAGGCATATGGTGACCAAGCGAGGCCAAACATGCTTTCTCCCATTGACGCCAGAAGTGTCAATATGATAAGTTCCTGACAATGAGGATGTGAACAGAAATGACCAGTTTTTAACAATAGTATAAGAATTTAAGTGGCAGAGATACAGTTGTATCTTCATCCCTATCCTTTCACCAAAGCTATAGCAATATTTCATTATATTTACTTTAAATTCAAAAGACTTAAATATATTTTTAAATATCTGCCCCCTCCTTCTAATTTTGTGAATAAATAAAAATTTATGTAAGAGGGTAGTGACTGAGATGTAGAACAGAGGGAGATCAAATAATAAGAGAATAATAAGAGAGACTCTTTTTTTGTCACAAATACAAGAAATTTGAAGAGTGAAAACTTTAGAGAGCCTTCCTATGGACCATGAAATCTGCAGAAAAAAAGTGTTTGCCATATATTCATGTTTCATTTATACAGACATAATCTAGGTAATTAGTTTAATCAATGTAAAAACACTTACGTATTTCATCTTTTGTTTCTAAAAGATGGAAGGGTAGAGCTCTTTTATGACACTGTTATGTTTGAGTCAATAAAGTAAACATCTTTAAGTCTGACATTCCTTGCAAAGACAAGTTTTTAGGTTTTTTAAAAATATTTTCTTTGCAAAAATGAGAAGTCATTATAAATATGTCTTTAAGAGTGTTTAGTATTTACAGAAAATACAATGATGTATTTCCATAGCTTCCATGAAGGAAAGGAAAGGCATACCTCTGTCACTTAGCAAATTCTCATAGTGTCAGAATCTAAATATTGTGTAAAAGTGACTTGCATTTATGGTAGAAACTCTGCAAACCATTAACTGCTGTGTGTGTATCTATAAGCAGCTTTAAGTAATTTGTAGTAAAAGGCCAGTGTTAATAAATTTCCATATCTTAAATGACTCCATGCCAGTAAATTTGTGGAGCCATTTTAAAAATTTCAACCTAAAGAGAGTTTTATCTGCTCCCTGCTTATTTTTTCTTTTTACCCCTCGATTCCCAAGCTTAGTATATTTAAATACATTTAGTTTATTTACTGTTTTGATTCTTCAAAACTCAGTCTCTGTTTCTGTAGACAGTCTGATGAATGCGTAAGTACCACAAGAACTATGAAAATGTAAATTTTAGGAGGTACTCTTTCTGAAACTAGGCTAGTGAGCATGGTAATTGTACTAAATCTGCCTTTTCTGTAGTATTCCAGCAACTTGAAAATACCCTGACTAGAATATTTATTTGACTATACTATAAAATGCACAGAATGATATACATTTTTGGGCATGTGACCGAACAAAATTTGTTGCATCGTAGTTAGATACCCTGTGAGTGTCTGTGCACATTTTGTCTATTAAATATGTACATGGATGCCTGTTATTAAAAACAAATTTGCAAGGAAACTTTATTCAGTGCTTGGGGATAACAAGAGTATATGAAATTTATATATATTAACAAAATAATGTGTATACATAAACAATTAAAAAAATAATTATTTAAAAGACTATATAAAAGGATTCATATGTCTTTCTTCATATACATATTACATATATAGTTGTAAACTGCCTATATATAAACTACCTATTGACTTCCCATCTTTGGAACATTAATGCTTACTTCACTAATAGTCACTCTACTATCATTCATTTCCTATATTCATGTTATTAACATTATCTAGTTAGCAGCTAATTCAACTCAGTTAATTTAAATTAGCATATTTTATAGACTATTCAAATCCTGACTGAAACTCTCTCTGTTTCACTGTCTTTTATTTGTTTCACGCTGTCTAGATAAACAGATAGACAAGTGAAATATAGATATAGATATAGGTGGATATATGGGTGTGTATTTACAATGTATTGAATTTGAGCAAGCTAAATAATTTTTCTATGTCTTGGTTTTCTATTCTTTAATGTCAACTATCTATGTTCAAAGCAGTTATGTGGATTATGTGAGAGAATGCATATGAATTAATTAGAACCATGCCTGGCATTTTATAAATGCTTAATGTGGTTATCTAACACTATAATCAGGATTACCAGTAATCCTATAGAAATATACTAATACCTCTACAATAATTGCATTCCTATTTTTGGTTATATCTACTTTAGACAGCTGAGCATCAGGCCATGGTGACCTCCTTGGCTTTTCCTATTACTCTCTGTCCCAGACAAGGTGACTTCCAATTACATTCAGGCACACAATGACTTTTCGAATTATTAAGATACAATAATTCAATATTTATTTCTATGGACATAATTAGACTTGTCATGCTTTGTAGATGAATTGACTTTCAAAACTAAAAATCTTTGAAAATACTATGCTTCCTGCATTATGACTAAGCAAACATTGTTGAATACACAATTCCAGCTGATGAACAAACTGGCATTGTCTGTATAATGGCTTCATTGCCTCCTTTCTTACATAGTTCAAGAGAAAACATCTAAAATGTTAACTTAAAATTTTTTGAATTGTCTATTATTCAAACACCTGTCCTATTTGCTTCATAAATTAACCATACCTTCTTTTCAAATATTCTCACTTAAGATTACTAAGATTATTTTGCTTATACAGTGAACAAATGTGTTCACTCTATTTGAACAGTCCATCTACTAAATAAAGCTGTAATTTCCAGACCCTTTATCTTCCTGCTTCATCCTGCCCCAGCTGCTTTCTAGAACTAAAGTGTATCCAAATCCAGAGAATTTAATTCATTACACTTTTAATGTGGTCTAATATTTAATCTGTATATGAATCACAATACTTAATTTTCTCATTTTTTAACTTTTTCTTGTTTGCCTTCACATTTAATTCCCATTTTCATTATTATTTAATGAAAAATCCCAAGTCATTTTCTTTTAAAAAGTTGAGGATATGGCCGGGCGCGGTGGCTCAAGCCTGTAATCCCAGCACTTTGGGAGGCCGAGACGGGCGGATCACGAGGTCAGGAGATCGAGACCATCCTGGCTAACACGGTGAAACCCCGTCTCTACTAAAAATACAAAAAACTAGCCGGGCGAGGTGGCGGGCGCCTGTAGTCCCAGCTACTCAGGAGGCTGAGGCAGGAGAATGGCGCAAACCCGGGAGGCGGAGCTTGCAGTGAGCTGAGATCCGGCCACTGCACTCCAGCCCGGGCTACAGAGCAAGACTCCCTCTCAAAAAAAAAAAAAAAAAAAAAAAAAAGTTGAGGATATTTCTCCATTTTGTTATCGAAAACTGTGTAGACAATATGATTTTAATTTTTAGTTCGTGGTTACCTAATTTCTTTCTCACACCATTCAGGGTTTTTTTTTTTATTATAATTCTGAAATTTCAAGGAGTATATGCTTGTGTGTTGGACTTCTACTACGCATAACCTGACATTCGGTGAGATCTTTTTCTTTGAACACTTATGCCAAACTTCAAAGTACCGTGTACTTTTATCAATTCAAAATTGCCTTCCTTACTTTTCTGTCAGATATTTTTCTGAAAATGATATTAAATTAAATTAAACCTCTATAACACTGTTTGACAATATTTTTGAGGTATAGTTGTCATGATAAAATGCACATAATAAGTTGCAAAATTTAACAGGAATGTGTGTGTGAATGAACTATTCACCATCAAAATAAGAAACATATCTACACTGGACAAAAGTTCTGCTTTTCATCACTGTAAATTAGTTTGTATTTTCTATGTAAATTAATTCATATTTTCTATATTTTTATATACTTGAAATAATTTTGTATGTGTTTTTTTGGTCTGGCTTCTTTCCTCAACATAATTATTTTGAGGTTTATGTTGTTATGTTTATTAGTCGTTCTTTCCTTTTTTTGCTAAATATCATCACTCTGGACAGACATTCAACAAATTATTTAGACATATAGCTGTCTAAGCTTATTTAAAGTGTTTACAGTTTTAATGATAACAAAACTCTGAATATTCATGCATAGATTTTTGTATGGACATAAGTTTCTTTTTTTTTTCTCTTGAGTAAATAACTGTATTAGATACATGTTAACTTGTTAAGACAATGTCAATTGTTCAGTAATTGTACCATTTGCCTTCCTACCTCTTTCCATCGTTTCCTTTCTCCTTCTCTTTTTATCTCTTTGTTTTTTTCCTTCTTTCCCTCCTTCCCTCCCTCATTCCTTCTTTCCTGCCTTTCTTTCTTTTGCTTTCTTTCCTTTTCTTTCCACTATCTTTTTTTTATTTCACTCCTTCTATTTCTCTCTTCTTTCTTTTTCTTCCTTTCTTTCTTTCTCTCTCTCTTTTTTTCTTTCTTTCTGGTGGCTGTTGCCTGAGTTTCTTTTTTATTCCTCCTACTTATATTCTGTTTATATCTTAGCAACCAAAGTCTCAGTTATAAATAATGCCTTATTAAAGCATTATTAAATAATACTTTATTTTTATCTAATGGTATGTTGCTTCATAGCATTTGGTTCTTGTGTGAGTTAATGGGTGCAGGGTGGTATGATTCCTCAAATTTTACTAACTATATTCATATTTTGTTTATATATGCTATTCTTCTCCTTTATTGCCTCATTTATCTGGTGTTCACTTTCTATGAGTTTATTTTTATCATTCTCTTGATTACTTTTGATTTTCCTGTAGGTTTACCCTCAACAGTAAAGGACTAGGTAAAAAACTAAAGGAAGCTGTAAGTGTGCAGTACTTTTTCCTTCCTTTCTATGCAATTATAAGATCCCTCAATAAGTGGGTGTTAAAAATATACAGATTGCAATCTGATTTAAATTTTTTGTTGTTGGTGGTTGTAAATTGCAGTAGAAGCAATATTAAGTGATTGACTCTCTAAGAGGTGGAAAAAGATATCTACTCTTTTGTGAAACAAAAGTAGAGTTTTACATAAACTAGAAGAATCACATAAAATAAGCCAATTAAGCAGTAAAGGTAAACAACATCTATCTGAAATTTCTATTGTAGGGGAGGAGAAATTGTCTCTCCTTCCTCTTAGGGTTTTCCCCTGGGCTCGAGAATTAAACTGATGTAAGACAAATTAACAGAAGAAAAGCATACAAATATATTTAATTAGAGTTTTACATGACATGGTAGTCCTTAAGCAAAAATGAAGATCCAAAGAAACAGAGTCAAACACTTATGTATGTGTTGGACACAGAGTAGTACATTGTGGAAACGTGTCAAGGCAAATGGGTTTGGACTAGGGTACTTAATTGGGTGAAGAAGTAAGTAGGAGGATAAGGGATAGTTTTAAAAATTGTATTGTAAAGATTTCTCCCAGCTTCAACTTCCTGCCTTTGATGATAAGAATGTTACTTTCCTTTTGTTCTAGAGATGACATCTTCTGTAGGAGAGTTTTATCTCCTGCATTCAGGAAGATAAAAGGAAGGATCAGAGAGGTCTTTTTGCATCTACGGTATTTTTTTTTTTTTTTTTTAAGTACCTTTAGCTCAAAATAATCTTTATTGCAAGGTGACGTATTTATGTTCTGAACTCCAACTCCATCTAGTATCTTATCATTATAAACATGTATTTCTATGGACCCAATAGTGTCAGCAACATAAAAAGTTCTAAGAGACATAAACCTATTAATTGCACAGTAATTACCATTCCCTAGTAGTTTTATGTAAAAGCAGAAAATACGTTTTTGGCAGCAAAGTATCCTCAAAATACCTCCTATAATTCTGTGTTGCTGACACTGATATTCATCATTTGAGATTAACACCAGGGTCTTATTCTTAGTCATTCAGTAAGTTTTCTTGTATAGATTTTTAAAACACAGAATCACTCCATAACCACTAATTTAAACAGTGCAAACTGGGCACGTTGGTTCATACCTGTAATTCCAGCACTTTGGGAGGCTGAGGTGGGCAGATTGCTTGAGCCCAGGAGTTTGAAACCAGCCTGGGTAGCATAGCAAAACCCTGTCTCTATCAAAAATACAAAAAAGTTAGCCAGGTGTGGGTGTGCATAGTCTTAGCTACTCAGGAGGCTGATATGAAAGGATTACTTGAGCCCAGGAGGCAGAGGCTGCAGTGAGCCAAGATTGGGCCACAGTACTCCAGCCTGTGCAATAGAGTGAGATCCTGTCTCAAAGAAAAAGAAAAAGAAAAAAAAAAAAAAAAAGCAGTACAGTGCAGAGGAGAAATTATGTGCCTTTCTATTTTAAAAGTTTCACAACTGGATTATTCTTACCTAGTTAAAGGTAAAACTAACTTTCCTGAAGAATTATTTTCTACTAAAATATAAATATTACTTGTAACCAATTACCTATAATTAGCAATGTAAATTTACATTTCATTATGCTCTTAGATCCTACGAATGAAGAATTCTAAGTCCCATTGGGGATGTCTTGTCTGTACTCTATGATGAAATGGCTTCAGCTATGACTTGAATAACTGCAAATAGTATAAGAAGCTAAGGGGTGGGATTATCCCTTAGCTTCTAGATGTATTTTCTAGATACATCTTCACTCATATGTATGGTACCTGGGTTGAGATGATTTCAAGCCTGGGATCAAACAGCACTCTCAAATGAATTCTAAGTGCAGATTTTATATTTTCTTTGGGCTTCTCACAACTTGGCACCTGGATTCCAGAGGCAGTATCAAAAGACACAGCAATCAAAAAACAAGTTTTCTACTTGAAAGGCATGGCCTTTCTGATGTAGGTTAAGAATTTATATATAACGTCTTCTGCCACATTTTGTTGATTCTTTTATCTTCTTGCTTGTAGAATGACAAGGTGACACAGCAAAAGAACATGTGGAATGGGCAATGTTATGTCCATCTTTGCAAAATGAAACCCTTCACAATATCCCAGGAATGTTTGACTCATTAAAATGATAAACATTATTCACAATTCAGTTAAACAAGTTGCACTTATTACTTATTCTCATAATAGCTCATTATAAGAAATTTAATAAAGAATTTCACCATAAATGGCATATAATAAATCAAATTTGCCTGCGTAAGTTGTGATAGGTAAGCAAAAATTTGATTACTCTATATTACAATATAATGGAATGAAAGAAATACTTATTATAGGCATCTGTATAAATTTAGACTTACTTTCAATAAAAGCTATAGGCATAATAATCATTTTCAATAATAACAAAATATAATAAAAATTAAATATTAACTTTTAGTTGTTGAAAAGAACTTTTATAGAAACAGAAATCACAAAAGGAAGGAATTTTTAAATATAAACAAGAAACAATTAACTAGTGATATGATTTGGATATGTGTCCCTGCCCAAATCTCATGTTGAATTGTAATCCTCAGGGTTGGAGGAGGGGCCTGGTTGAAAGTGATTGGATCATAAGGCCAGTTTCCCCCTTGCTGATCTTGTGATAGTGAGTGAGATTATGATATCTAGTGGTTTAGTAGTGTATAGCATGTCCTGCTTCTCTCTCTTCCTCCTGCTCCTGCTCCAGCCACGTAAGACCAGCCTGCTTTCCCTTCGCCTTCCACCATGATTGAAAGTTTCCTGAGGCCTGCTCAGCCGTGCTACCTGTACAGCCTGTGGACCCATGAGCTAACAAATTACTCAGTCTCAGTATTTTTTTTTACAGCAGTGAGAGAATGGAGTAACACAACTAGAAAGCTGTTATGACAAATAGATTTAAGAACTACTGGGGCCGGGTGCGGTGGCTCACACCTGTAATCCCAGAACTTTGGGAGGCCGAGGCAGGCAGATCACGAGATCAGGAGATTGAGACCATCCTGGCTAACACAGTGAAATCCCGTCTCTACTAAAAACATACAAAAAATTTGGCTGGGTGTGTTGGCGGGTGCCTGTAGTCTCAGCTACTCAGGAGGCTGAGGCAGGAGTATGGCGAGAACCCAGGAGGCCAAGCTTGCGGTGAGCTGAGATCACGCCACTGCACTCCAGCCTGAGAGACAAAGCAAGACTCTGTCTCAAAAAAAAAAAAAAAAAAAAAAAAAAAAAAAAAAAAAAAAAAAAAAGAACTACTGGTCTAAAATGAATAGATAAAAATTAATGAAGAAAAGTCCAGAAATATTCACAGTTTATGAGAAAGACATGTAAGCACATGTATCAAGTAAACTAAATACTTGAGAGTGATACTTTTCTACAAATTCACCTCAGTAAATTTGAATATTTTGTTCTAATTATCTGAGAAAGATGAAAAAATAATTCAAGAAAAACTTTAATATCTAAGTACATTTGTAACTATAAATATTAAGAAATCTCCCTGTATTAGTTTGTTCTCACATTGCTTTAAAGAACTACCTGAAACTGGGCAATTTACGAAGAAAAGACATTAAGTTGACTCACAGTTCCACAGGTTATACAGGAGGCACGGATGGGGAGGCCTCAGGAAACTTAACACTCACGGTGGAAGGTGAAGGGGAAGCAAACTCCGCTTCACATGGTGGCAGGAGAGAGAAAAAATGAAAGAAGAAGTGCTATACACTTTTAAGCCACAAGATCTCATGAGAACTCACTTATCGCAAGAACAGCAATGAAGAAGTCTGCCCCCTTCATCCAATCACCACCCACTAGGTCCCTCCTCCAACACTAAGTTTGGCAACTTGAGATGAGATTTGGGTGGGAACACTTAGCCAAACTATATCACTCTCTCACAAAACTTTTAGGGATAGGTAAAACCTATACCTTTTTAGCTTGTCTGAAATAACAGGGCATAAAGAAAGTTGCCAATGGCGTTTACTTACAAAGTTAAATTTATCTGAAATAAAAATATAATGGCAAAAATATGTAATGGTATTACACAGATTAATATCACTTACACATATTGATGCAAAAGTTCTAAGCATTATATTACCTCTTAGTGGCTTACAGTGTGCAAAAAGAATAATAAATGTGCCATGAAGAAATGGTTCCTTCACGGGTTGTGGAATAGTTAATATTGAGATACTCGATTCATATATTTTATTGTATTAAATAAGAAAAGCATATTGATATCTAATGAAAAATCATTTGAAGAAAAAACTCTGTTTTCACAAATAGTTCTTTGTCTTTCATCTCTTGCACTCTCTTTTGACATTATTTATAATATTGAGAGGCAGTAAAAGGATAACTGCCATCAAAAGTTTAACATCGCTCTTAGCTAAAAAGGTGAAAATAATAGACTTGAATAAATATTAGAAATTTAGTTACATAATGATGATTATTTGCAAATATAAAGAATTTTCCACCTCAACTCTAGAAGAAAATCAACTGAAAAACCAGTAAAGATACTTCATTAAGATACATATTTAACACAATTAAATTTAAAAATATGTCTCTACAGTAATCATGCTTGAAAATATATTAGCATTATAACAGATTGAATTTTCAGAAAAACCTAACCTAATATGATATAACTAAAATGATAACTATTTGATACTGTTGGAAAGGCATTTATTTAAATGGTTATAGAGATAGAAGAAAATAAGATGATTAAAAATATTAATTTGTCCGGGCATGATGGCTGTAATCCCAGCACTTTGGGAGGCCAAGGTAGGTGAATCACCTGAGGTAAGGAGTTCGAGACCAGCCTGGCCAACATGGTGAAATCATGTCTCTACTAAAAATGCAAAAGTTAGCCAGGCACGGTGACACACACCTGTAATCCCAGCTACAAGGGAGGCTGAGGCAGGAGTATCACTTAAACCCAGGATGTGGAGATTGCAGTGGGCCTAGATTGTGCCACTGAACTCCAGTGTGGGAGACAGAGTAAGACCCTAACAACAACAAAAAATGTATTTGATAAACTGCATTTGCACATAGGAGTTAGTTATTATTCTGTAAAATATGTAGACATGGCCACAGTTTCATATGAATGCTCTATACACCAAAAAATTTAAATACAACATATGTAGTAAATATTTTCTTCAAGTGAAGTACTGAACATAAATTTGGAAACTATTATATAATATTTATACTCTAAAATGAAAAATAAAATATAATGCCTACAAATTTCAAAAAAATGAAAACAAGAGATTTTCCATGAAGTTAGAGGAATTACTCGGTGGAATGTGAATGCCAACACTACATAAACCAAAGTGTTATTTTAGTGAAATATCAACTAAAAAAACAAAGGTTTTTTTTTTTTTTTTTTTTTTTTTTGGACAGAGTCTCACTCCATCACCCAGGCTGGAGTGCAGTGGCATGATCTTGGCTCACTGCAACCTCCACCTCCCAGGTTCAGGCGATTCTCCTGACTCAGTCTCCCAAATAGCTGGGACAACAGGCATGCACCACCACGCCCAGCTAATTTGTATATTTTTCATAGAGACGGGTTTTTGCCATGTTTGTTAGGCTGGTCTCGAACTCCTGACCTCAAGTGATCCACCCGACTCAGCCTCCCAAAGTTCTGGGATTACAGTTGTGATTCCACATGCCTAGTCCAATAATTTTCTAATGGAGGATTGCGCATACATTAAGATCTGTAACTTTTTTGAAACTTTTACACTTCAAGTTTGACATACAGAAAACTCTGAAATAAAAATAAATATTAATTATTAAGTGAAGAACAAAGGCAGCAATAATTTTCATTCAGTGTATGCCTTGAAGAATAGTTGTATTGGGTATGTTTCTTGTGATATGTTTTTAAGCACCATTGTAAAGTGTTTTTTTTGTTTGTTTTTTGTTTGTTTGAGATGGATTTTCGCTTTTTCATCCAGGCTGGAGTGCAGTGGTGCAATGTCGGTTCACTGAAACCTCTGCCTTCTGGTTTTAAACAATTCTCCTGCTTCAGTCTCCTGAGTAGCTGGGACACAGGTGTCCACCACCACACCCCGCTAATTTTCGTATTTTTCAGTAGAGACATGGTTTCACCATGTTGGCCAGTCTGGTCTCAAACTCCTGACCTCATGATCGGCCCATCTCAGACTCCCAAAGTGCTAGGAGTAAAGTTTTTAAAAATGAGTACCTTACCTAAAGAAATCATTGAAAACACCATGTAAAATATATTTTGCTTTGTTGTCTCATTCATGATATTTAGAAATGACATTTTTTTATAAAAATAAATGCTATACTAAAAATCACCTTGCCATTTGTTGCCCAAAGAGTTAGGCTCCATTTAGCTCTTTTCTTGATGAAATGACAGGCCTCCCTAAGTCAATGCATTTCAAAATGTATTAAGACAGTGTCCTTAATGCTGGAGAAAAGTAAACTTTCACTGCTGGTTTATAGCCTGAAGGGATCTTCCACACACAAAAAACTTTCATCAGAATTTTCTATTTTCCTTCATTGTGTGTGTGTGTGTGTGTGTGTGATGTTACATTTTGCTATATAATATATGTGTTTGCTACAAAAATGTCTTAAATTTTTTCTGTGAAATAAAATAAATGTTGCCATGAGTTTCTTTAAGAAGCGTTTCAGGCCGGGCGCGGTGGCTCAAGCCTGTAATCCCAGCACTTTGGGAGGCCGAGACGGGCGGATCACGAGGTCAGGAGATCGAGACCATCCTGGCTAACACGGTGAAACCCCGTCTCTACTAAAAAATACAAAAAACTAGCCGGGCGAGGCGGCGGGCGCCTGTAGTCCCAGCTACTCGGGAGGCTGAGGCAGGAGAATGGTCTAAACCCGGGAGGCGGAGCTTGCAGTGAGCTGAGATCCGGCCACTGCACCCCAGCCTGGGCGACAGAGCAAGACTCCATCTCAAAAAAAAAAAAAAAAAAAAAAAAAAAAAGAAGCGTTTCAATTTTAAAGTATCAATTGTTTGGAAGAAAAGAAAAAAAAACTTCATAGGCGAATAAGACAAATCTCTACAACTCCATAGCCAATGAATTGTGAATTGGACAACTGTCATTTAAGATAAAACATTTCTGGCTTTTGACTCAGACTGGTACAAACATTGGTAATTACATTTATCCGCAAGACATTAGTCTAGTCTATAGTAACCAAGTACAATAATGATGCTTATGGTTTGTATTTTACCCAATACATGTTAGTTTTGCAAAACTATGTAGTTTAATCAATTGCATAGATCAAATGCAATATGAATTAAAGTTGGACAATTTTTTTAATTAAAATAATTAAAAACTTGTATACACCCTTTCCTATCACTTTCTCATATCTTGCACATTTTCTGTAATTCCTGCTTTACTTTCCATGTTTGGATGCTGTCCCCCCCATCTGACTTTCCTTTCCTGGGAAAGGATACAAATAAAATAGGATGCATGCACAACATGTCAGTTGGAAGCAACACATCAGTTGTTCACATAGAGACACAAATATAACACATTGCTAAAAATAAATAAATAAATAATTAAATACGTATGTACACACAAAGACAAATACACGAAATAATAGACTAACTTAAATCTATAACATAATTCTATATATGTAATGAAAGCAGATTGTTTTAAGACCATTTTTATTTTCAAAGATTATTTTCAAACTGCAAATACACCATCAGGTTACACAGACTGTAAAATTTTTCCTAACTCAAACAATCCATTTGCTACATCTGTGCCCACATTGGTTATGATCCTACCTCATCTATTCTTAACCAGTTGTCTTTTTCAAAGTATACTTCATCACTATTTTCTTATTTTGTCTTTGTGTTAGCTATGGTAATCCAAAACTACTATAAAAATAGGCTTAAATTATACAACAGTTCTAAAAAGGGAATCTATTTGTCACTCACAGTTCATAGCGCTGCTCTTGGATAGCAGGGACTTTGTTGTACATGGTGACTCAGGGCTCTAGTCTCCTGCCAACCTTTGTCTCTATAGTCCCTTAGGGCTGGCATTTTTGAATTTTGCTGTGACCTCAAAGTAACTGGAAAACATATTGACACAAAGATTGCTTTCACCCCATCCTCCCACCCAGTAGCTTTTATTCACAAAGTTAGAGGCAGGCCAGATAATTTGCTTCTAGCATATTTCTAGATCCTGCTAATGTTGTTGCACACTTTGAAAAACTCCCATCCCAGGGCATCGTCTTTCTCTGCATTCTGCCAGGGAAAGTGGCAGGAGAATGCAGAGAAAGCACAAACACTCTTTCTCTCTAGGCTTGGAAATGATTTACCTAGCTCACAAGGAATTTCAGGGCAATCACTTCTTTCTATGGAAAAGTAACACAGATATTGTGAGGCAGTCTTTCCTTCTGGCCACCAAAACCTGAATATTTCTTCATAAACAAAGCATATCTATTTTAATATCACAGGTATTATTTACTGCAATGGCTCCCCTAGTCTTTCACCAAAGACTACAACCATATGCTCAGAGGGTACTACACTGGGGAAAGGGTAACTCCAGTTACTATGAGGATTATCAGACAAAAGGTCTGATTGACACTGCCACTCAGAGACACAAATGTTTTGTAGCTCCTTTATTAGAAGTGGGTCTTATAAGGATAAGGAAAAATGAAGTCCCAGCTAAAGTAGTTAACAGTGAGCCAACTAGGTCTGCAGACTTATCTAGTAGTCAATACCTTAATCCACAAGGGTGTAATTAGTACTGTGAGACTTGCCATTAGGAATAATTCCTACATTGATTCCTTAGCCTGTGGAGTGGAAGCTACAATATTGGACAAGGCCAAATATAACTCTGAAACTAGTCTCTTCCTGTGCGAGAACATAATCTCTGCAGGTTAGGCTTATATACCTTTTGCAGAAGAGTTTGTGGCATGTCACTGAAGCCTAGCTGTATTACTCTGTTTTCACACTGCTGATAAAGACATACCTGAGACTGGGCAATTTACAAAGAAAAAGGTTTAATGGATTTACAGTCCCACATGGCTGGGGAGGCCTCACAATCATGGTGGAAGGCAAGGAAGAGCAAGTCATATCTTACATGGATGGCAGCAGGCAAAGAAAGAACTTGTGCAGGGAATCTCCCATTTTCAAAACCATCAGATTTCTTGAGACTTATTAACTATCATGAGAACGGCATAGGCAAGACTCGTCCCCGTAATTCAGTCACCTCCCACCGGGTTCCTCCCACAACACATGGGAATTGTGGGAGTTACAATTCAAGATGAGATTTTGGTAGGACAGAGCCAAACCATATCATTCCCCACAGCCCCTCCCAAATCTCATGTCCTAACATTTCAAAACCAATCATGACTACCCAACAGTCCCCCAAAGTCTTAACTCATTTCAGCATTAACTCAAAAGGCCACAGTCCAACATCTCATCTGAAACAAGGCAAGTTTCTTCTGCCTGTGAGCCTGTAAAATCAAAAGCAAGTTAGATACTTTCTAGATAGAATGGGGGTACAGGCATTGAGTAAATACAGCCATTCCACATGTGAGAAACTGGCCAAAACAAAGGGGCTACAGGCCTCTTGCAAGTCCAAAATCTAGCAGGGCATGTGATGCAAGCTGTCAGTGGATCTACTATTCTGGAACCTGGAGGACAGTGGCCCACTTCTCACAGCTCCACTAGGTGGTGCTCCAGCAAGGACTTTGTGTGCCAGCTCTGACCCCACATTTTCCTTCTGCACTGCCTAGTAGAGGTTCTCCATGAAGGCCTCGTCCCTTCAGAAAACTTTTTCCTGGGCATCCAGGTATTTCCATACATTCTCTGAAATCTAGGCAGAGGTTCCCAAACCTCAATTTTTGACTTCTGTACACTCACAGGCTGAACACCATGTGGAAGCTGCCAAGGCTTGGGGATTGCAGCCTCTGAATCCAAGGCCCTAGCTGTACCTTGGCCCATTTTAGTCACAGCTGGAGCAATTGGGATGTTGGGTACCAAGTCCCTAGACTGCATACAGCATAGCGACCCTTAGCCCCACTCACAAAATCATTTTTTCCTTCTAGATCTCCAGGCCTGTGATGGGAGGGGTTGCCTCACATTCTCTGACATGCCCTAGAGACCTTTTTTCCCATTGTCTTGGTGATTAACATTCATCTCCTCATGATTTATGCAAATATCTGCAGCAGGCTTGAGTTTCTTCTCAGAAAATGGGATTTTATTTTCTAATGCATTGTCAGACTGCAAATTTTCTGAACTTTTATGCTCTGTTTCCCTTTTAAAACTGAATGCCTTTAACAGTACCCAAGTCACCTCTTGAATGCTTTGCTGCTTAGAAAATTTTTCCACCAGATACCCTAAATCGTCTCTCTGAAGTTCAAAGTTCCACAAATCTCTAGGGCAGAGGCAAAATGCTGCCATTCTCTTTGCTAAAACATAAGAGTCACCTTTGCTCCAGTTCCCAACAAATTCCTCTTCTCCATCTGAGACCACCTCAGCAGATCTCACTGTCCATATCATTATCAACATTTTGGTCAAAGCCATTCAACAAGTCTCTAGGAAGTTCCAAACTTTTGCATATTTTCCTTTCTTTTTCTGAGCCCTCCAAACTGTTCCAACCTCTGCCTGTTATCCAGTTCCAAGATCACTTTTACATTTTCGGGTATCTTTTCAGAGCACCCCACTCTACTGGCACTTATTTACTGTATTAGTACATTTTCATGCTGCTGATAAAGACATACCCCAAGCTGGGCAATTTACAAGAAAAAGAGGTTTAATGCACTTATAGCTCCCCATGGCTGGGGAGGCTTCACAATCATGGCAGAAGGCAAGGAGGAACAAGTCACATCTTACATGGATGGGAGCAGGCAAAAAGAGAGCTTGTACAGGGAATCTCCCATTTTCAAAACCATCAGATTTCATGAGACTTATTAACTATCATGAGAACAGCATGGGCAAGACCCACCCCCATAAGTCAATCACCTCCCCTGAGGTTCCTCCCATGACACAGGGGAATTGTGGGAGTTACAATTCAAGATGAGATTTGGGTGGGAACACAGCCAAACCATATCACTAGTAGAGACAGAACACCTAAGCAGCAAGTGATTGTGCAAATGGAACTGATATTATAAGCTGCTTTTTGCCAGATTCAGCAAGTTATGAGGCTGGAAAGACTAATCAGTAGTCATAATGCGAAATTATATATCCTGGACTAAGCTTGAGAAATAGGACACAGGCACACTTTACTGGCTGGGTAGCCCAGATTCTTATTCTTACCACTCTAGTTACAAAACAAACAAACAAAAACCTTCTTACTTCACATCTCTCTTTGTATGGACGTCCCTGTGTGTTCCATTGAAAAAGAAGGAATAAGCCATAGGTTCACTTATGAATGGGTTCACTCAGTATGTGGGTGCTAACTGTACATGAATGGCATCGGCATTACAGCCACATTCAGTTGGCCATGAATCACAGTTGAAAGAAATTATTTCCCAGCAGTCAGAGCTGATGAAAGTGCTAGTATTCTAATTTATGTGGTAGTAGAACTGCTCCAAGGTCTATGTAGATTTCTGGCCAGTTACAACTCATCTGGCCAGAGGCCTAGAAGAAAAGGAGAGACAAATCAGAGACAAATTTCTCTGGATAGAGTCACATGGATGTGTGGCATGTGGAAATTAGCACCAAGTGCAGATGCCCATTATAAAACACCACCATGGAAGTGTCACTGGATTACTAAACAAACAGTATGACCTGGCCAGTTGATGTTAGCCAGACTTCATCATATGCTATTTTGAACTGGCATGCACCAATAGACTGGCCGTGTCTGTGTTCTCAAGGTTAATTACAGCAGGTTTGTAATTATCTTAGGATGCTTTGCTAAAATTTGTTTATGATAATGACCCTTACTCAAGGCACAAAGTATAACTGATTAATAGTGTTGCTTTGCAACCATGGGTCTGAAGAGTTTCTGGACCATTCATTCCAGTTAGTTGGGATTGTTTATTGATAACAATGAGACTGATGATTTGCACCTGGTTTCAGTGACACCCTGGAGGATTCTGCTGATAAAACTGGTTATGCAGCATAAATATGTTGCATAAGCAGCCAAATAAAAAGTCTCCAGCCAAGATACCATTTTGAGCTCCCAAATTCCAAGGTGTTCCCTGCACATAATGGTGGTTCCTGATCCAAGAAAAAAATGCATCCATTCATGGGCTTTTGAGATGGATTAAAATAGGAGTTCACATCTGATGTCTCTAGACCCCTCGTTATGAGTTAGCATTTGGCTATAATGTATATGTTTACTTTAATACTGTCACTAATATACTGTAGTCTTTTCCTGGAGTAAACTATATATTTGTAAGTATTTTCATTTATATTCTGTGCGTCTTATTTAGCAATAGAACCTGACTTCACAGTGCAGTGGCAGTAATAAACACAAAAAATTTACTCAGCAAAGTTGACATTCACTAACCAAGACCAATCTAGCTACTATCTCTTTGTAATGCCCAATTTTTCATGAACAGAGACCCGCTCTGAAGCACTGAAATGATGCTATTCCTCAAGTATACCAGCAAGCTACTTAGCAGCAAATAGACTACACTGGGCCTTCACTTTTGTAGAAGAGCCAGGTTTGTCTTCATAGGAATGAATAGATATACCAAGTATAAATTTGGCTTTCCTGCTTACAGAGCTATAACCAATGTTACTGCATGCGAGCTTTCACACGCCTTTTCCACAGGCATGGAAACTGCATCAGTTGTCTATTTCAGCATTACAAAATTTCACAAATTTAGTAGATTAAAATGACATCCATTTATTACTTTATAGTTTCTGTAAATAAGATGTCCAGGCATAGCTTAGCTGGAATCTCTTCTTAGAGTCTTACAAAGGCTGAGTTTAAAGTGTTTCCTGTGCTCCTTCCTGGAGCTCAGAGTCTTCTCCATGCTCATGCAATCATGGGCAGAAATTCATTTCTTTGTAATTGTAGCATAGAGGACCCTGATCGTTGTCAGCTGGGGGTTACTCTCGCCTTCTAGAGGCTGTCTCTTATTTTCTGTGACATGATTTTTAAAGACATAGCAGTTTTCTTCTTTAAGACCAACAGGAGATCTTCTGATGCATCTTCAAGTATCTCTGACTTATATTCTCTCTGTTCTCTAGACCCATTTTTAGAACATACATCTGATTAGTTAAGGCCTACCCACACTCAAGTGGAGGATATTGCCAGTTTCAACTGATCTTAGGCCTTGGAGTAACAGCTATCATGGTGTGGGAGGCCAAAATAAACTATAAAACCATGTCCTCCCACATCAAGAATATAACATCTGTGACAGAGATTAATATACCATGAGATATTTCCAAAAGGCACATAGGAAGTAATAAAATTAGAATGTTTTGTTCTGGATTATGTAGTTGTGCATATGAAGCAATATGAGTCTTGGGGATCATCTTTGAGTTCTGCTTACAACTGGATACCAGACTACATTGTATAAAACCTGGAGACTCACTTCATAGCAAAGTGGGTATGAGTGTAGTTTTCTTGTAAGCATAGGATCCACTTGTTGTACCATCGGTGTACTATTCAGAAGCAGACGATGTCATGGAGCTGCCTTCTAAAAGCATAGATCAATCACAAGCTCAAAGGCAAAAGGCTTTTTATCTTTTACAATACAGAATATAAGCTTCAAATCAGAAGCTTCTATATAGCTCTGTATGCTCAATATGAAGAATAAATTGGTCTGGAAACAGTGTGGTAGAAGTAAGAGTGTTCCCAACGTTATTTCCCAAGATGCATATGGACTTTTTCTGCTTTCCATTCCTCAGGGGCAGATATTCTTTCCCCAAATAGGGCTTTTTTTTTTTTTTTTTTTTTTTCCGCCATAGGACACAGATAATGTTCGATTGAATGACAGCTTCCACCTAAGCACTGTGAACTTCTTGTGTTCAAGGACCATCAACTAGTGGAAGAAACATCACTGTGGTAGGCATGATTGACTAAAATAAGCAGGAGGAGGTAGGATTGCTTTACATAATGAGGTCAGGTTAATACAGATATATATGGAATCCAGGTAATCCGCTAAGACGCCTCCTAGTACTCCCTTGTCCCACTATTTCTGAATGGACACTTGCAGTAGCCCAATCTAAAAACATGTTATTTTCAAAAGCCAATTTTTGACAAAGATGTAGGTTTGGATCACACCATCAAGTAACCTACCAAAATATGCAAGGAGACAGATGAATATGAACAGGATTTAGGATGAATAGTAGAGGAAGGCAGTAAGTGCCATTGATAGCCTTGATACTAATTGCAGCAAAATGGGCTATATTTGTTGCACAGATCTGCCCCTTCCAAGTTTCCTTGTAAGAATATATACCAAGAGAGCCATGGATGAGCTGGTTCTGGAAATTGTGTGATATGTATCAGTACAACGATGGGTCAAAGGGATGGATTGTAATACCCATTAAAATAAGAGTCTCAGAACTTCTACACAGGGAACCTCTTGATTAATGGCCAAGTAACTACTATTCTGGATCCACCTCTGCTTTTGTGCTAAAGCCACATTTCCTGAAGGTTGTTCCATTTCCCAGTGACTGAAAAAGGCCATGGTACTAAGCAGGACCAATTTTACAAGACAAAGAATTCTTCTAACAGGCAATTTAGGCTCAAGGATTCATTTGCCTGCCTGAAACCTTCTTCAGAAACACTGCTGCAGTCTGAGAAACTTCTCATCTGATTCCATTTTTAACTAATTTCGGGCTCCTTCACAGGAGTTTGGCATGTATTACAGTCGGAAGGTGCTCCTTGCCTATTCTAGATGCCCTTCACTTTTCTTTAACCAGTAAAGCTCTTGCATGTGTAATTGTGTGTAGGCATTTGCTTCTTGGACAAAGAGAGCTAACACATTAGGTTTCTCCCTAAAAAGTTTACTTCACTGTTAGGAAGGATAACAGGGAGGTGACACAGTCTATGCAGCAAGAGTAGAGCAAAAACCTCAGGGATCCCAAGCAGAGCAGCTGAGGTTATTGAATTGCACAGCATTTTAGACACATGTAGTCACAGGAACAAGGCTAGATGAGTGATGGTTACCTCAACACAATGATACCATCAGCTATGAGATCTCTTCAGTTTTTGAATTATCTAGTCAAGTAGTATCCTAATGAGTATGTGGTCCAATCCTCTTGTGCTGCTGTAACTAATCAATTATAAGTTATTAACTGATTATGAATTAGACCAAAAAAAAAAAAACCCACCAATATTGACAATGAGATACAGCTACTAGGTCAATACAGAGTAATCTAAGTATTTCCAAAGATATAGGTATAAATACCTTGAGTTAGAGTTAAGAAGGATTAGAATAAGAATTAAGTCTTCAAGCATCCTAAGGCTAAAGAAACAATTTGTTAAGCCCATCCTTCCGAATCTAGTTCTTGCAATTGCTTTAATAGCATTGTTTACTATGTATGACTTTTAAATGAAGATTCTCTAATTTGATTTATTTCTTGGCTAATTTGATTTCATCAGATTCAATAATTTTGACCCAAATATCTGTATTCTTTAAATTTGATTGCTATTGTTTTTACTTTGCCACTTTATGAAGTTATTGGTTGAAAATGGGCTGTCTACTGGAGTTCTCTTTCAAATTTAATCTGAAATAAATTATCTTCTGCCTTACTGCAGATCTGTTATTCTATAAGGTTCTGTCTACTCACTGGGAAGTATATTATACATTCTGGATTCATATATTTTACTTTTGTTTAGTACCTCATTTTGGAAAATGAATTCTATAGAACTTCCTAAGATATTTGTAAAGGGTGAAGCTTGTGAGCTCTTGAATGTCCAAAGTTGATAAATAGTTGAATATTAGTTTGAAAGATTTTTCCATAAGAAATTTAAAGCATTATTATATTATATTCTCAACAAATACTGTTGCTGATGAGAAGTTTGATGCCAGTCTGATTCTCATTCCATTGCTATTAGTGTTTTAACTACAAATAACATTTAAGGCAATTTTCTTTGCTTTGATACTTTGATTTTAATAATGTAGTATTTACAACTTTTAACAGAAAAATATATTCCTGGAAAATGAATACTTAATAAAACCTATCGTTTTGTCTTCACTAACTAGATTGTTTATTTCTCTGTTTATTTAGGGTTGACTCCTATATTATCAGTTGTTAGAATTTATCAGTTGTTTTACTCTACTGTAGACATAGATTTAATATAAACGAGACAACCAACAGTTAAGGGGAAATTAGAAAAGTTAAATTTAAAATTTCCAGTAACTTTGCATTAAAAGCATTCCAATAAAAATATATAGTTAGGTCATAAATGAGAAATGAAACACATTTGGTAAAGAAGTATTTGAGGGTGTATAAAACCTTCTTTCATATATAGTCTCTCTCTAAAACACACAAGATAATTCTTAACCAGAATTTTGTGCTGGCAATAAAATGCTGGAAAGAAAGGGGAAATGATATATTTGTTTCAAATATTAAATATAGGGGTAGAAGAAAATAAAGTATCAATCTACTGTTGTGCAGAAACTATTCTTGATTAAATAAAATTCTATTCTTCTTCAAAATGTTAATGTTTTAGTAAAATACTCATTTTTACATTAATGATAAAAGCATTATGGAAACCACACTTGCAATTTACAACTTTGTTTTGTAGTTATCTGATATAAACAATGCTAATTCCCTTTATATGGTAATGTTAAGCCTTTATTAGATTTGCACATTAGGGAGCCTACAGAAAGACTGACCTTGAACAATTTACTTTAGAAGAACTACCTAATAGATATAACACAGACCAGATGGGATGTGATAATTCTCTACTTTGTAGTCAAAGACTGTGAAAAAGGTTCTAGTGCTTGAAAATGATTACATCCATATTTACATTGCATCTGCTAGGCATATTTAGAAGTAATTCTCCCAAATTCTTTGTGTTTTAGGATTCTCTAAATTGCTACACATAATTTGACCTACTGTACTTTAAGCAATCATATAGTTAGGATAAGTAGCTTAGCTAATTGAAAAAAGAATTGAACTAAAATAAAGAGATATAAGCTTAACTTCTGCCATCAACATTATCTGTTACTTGAAAACCTCTAAACGTAATCTAGTAGATGCTCAAAATCAATTTGTGAGTTTATTTATTGCTGTTGTCTGAATGTTTTGTGCTTTCCACCCCTTATTTCACATGTTTAATCCCTAACTCCCATTATGATTTTAAGCCCATTAAGCTTCACCTTTTAAGGTGGAAGCTTTGTGAGGTAATTGGGTTTGAATGAGTTCATAAGGATGGAGCTCCATGATGGGATTACTGTCCTTAGAGGGGATGAAGATACCAGAGCACACTATCTCCACTAGGTGAGGATACAAGATGGTAGCCACCTTTTAATGAGGAAAAGGGGCCTCTCAAAACACTGGACCAAGTTGACACCCTGAACTCAGACCCCTAGTCTCCAGAACTGTGAGAAATGTATGTTTGTTATTGACACCACCCAATCTATGGCATTATGTTATTGCAGCGGGGACTATTAACTTAAAATTAATTAAGAAATAATTTATGTGGTTCATCTTATGACAATTATATATAACAGTGAAGTTTCTGTGAGGATAAATAAGAAGTAGATTTTTTTTTTAGACAAGGTCTCACTCTGTCACCTGGGCTGGACTGCAGTGGCCTGATAATGGCTCACTGCAGTCTGGACTTCCTGGGCTCAGGTGATCTTCCCACCTCATCTGTACAGTTTTTGCTCAGCATTTCTTGAATGGCACTGGAGTCATCTGGACGCTTGGAAGGTACAGCAGAAATATGGCTCAGCTGGGACACTGGGATGCCTGGAATCAGCTGGAAAACTAGAGAGTTAGTCTTCTCTCAATGCAGTTACACTACTCTCCTTTTTTAAATGGCCACTCCAATTTGATAGTTGAAATTTTTATGTAGCATTCCAAAAGGGTATAAGCGAAAGATGTCAGATTTCTTAAGGTTCTAGCTCAAAATTGGCAGGGCATCATTTCTGCCACATACTACCAGTTCAAACAAGTCATATACCAGCACAGGTTTGATATTGAAGAGAACTACCTAAGGACATTAATACAGGAGATATGGTTTATTGAGAGACCATGTTTGAAAACTAATCACCATAGTCCTCCCTTTGAGCCCTAACAATTCACACCCTCATTTATGCCAAGTATCTCATTCTCAAAGTTTTATTCCTTTAGGCCAGCAGGCTTAAACTCTCATCATCTGAATCAGGTCAGTTGCAGATGAGGATCCTCTAAGTGTTATGCTTTTTATTTACACATCTGTTATATAAAGACATAAGTTATCTGCTTTCAAACACACGTACACATTTGACATACAATGGTGAGATGACACAGGGAACCCTAGAACTAAGATAGGCACTTGCATTCCAAAGAAGAAGCGGGTGTGGAAAACTATACTCATCACTGACCCCTAACAATACTAAATCCAGTGAAGTGCACACAGAAAATTTACACAGCTCAGGAAATGAGGTATCGCTATGGATTATGCCCTCGTACTGAGTGTCTTGGCTCCTGTTTTGAGTCATCCTTTATTGTCTATTTTTAATTTTTTTGTATTATACTTTAAGTTCTGGGATACATGTGCAGAATGTGCAGGTTTGTGACATAGGTATACAGGTGCCATGGCGGTTTGCTGCACCCATCAACTCATATCTATGTTAGGCATTTATCCTAATGCTATCCCTCCCCTAACCCCCCACCCACTAACAGGCCCCAGTGTGTGATGTTCCTCTCCCTGTGTCTGTATGTTCTCATTGTTCAACTCCCACTTATGAGGGAGAACATGCGGTGTTTGGTTTTCTGTTTCTATGTTAGTTTGCTGAGAATGATGGTTTCCAGCTTCATCCATGTCCCTGCAGAGGACATGAACTCATCCTTTTATGGCTGCATAGTATTCCATGGTATATATGTGCCACATTTCCTTTATCCAGTCTATCATTGATGGGCACTTAGGTTGGTTCTAAGTAAGGTGAAGAGGCGACCTACAGAATGAGATAATATTTCCATCTGGCAAAGGGCTAATATCCAGAATCTACAAATAACTTAAACAAGTTTACAAGAAAAAAAAAAAAAAAACTCCATCAAAAAGTGGGCAGAGGATATGAACTGACACTTCTCAAAAGAAGACATTTATGTGATCGAGAAACATATGGAAAAAAAGCTCATCATCACTGGTCATTAGAGAAATGTAAATTAAAACCACAGTGAGATACCATCTCATGTTAGTTAGAATGGCAAGCATTAAAAATTCAGGAAACAACAGATGCTGGAGAGAATGTGGAGAAATAGGAATGCTTTTTCATTGTCGGCGGGAGTGTAAATTAGTTCAACCATTGTGGAAGACAATGTGGCGATTCCTCTAGGATCTAGAACCAGAAATACCATTTGACCCAGAAATCCCATTATTGGGTATATACCCAAAGGATTATAAATCGTTCTACTATAAAGAGACACATGTACATGTATGTTTATTGAGGCACTGTTCAGAATAGCAAATACTTGGAACCAACCCAAATGCCCATCAATGATAGACAGGATAAAGAAAATGTGGCACATATACACCATGGAATACTATGCAGCCATAAAAAAGGATGAGTTCATGTCCTCTTCAGGAACGTGAATGAAGCTGGAAACTATCATTCTTAGCAAACTAACACAGTAACACAAAACCAAACACTGCATGCTCTCACTCGTAAGTGGGAGTTGAAAAATGAGAACACATGGACACAGGGAGGGGAGCATCACGTACCAGGGCCTGTCAGGGGATGGGAGGCTAGAGAGGGCTAGCGTTAGGAGAAATGCCTAATGTAGGAGGTGAGTTCATGGGTGCAGTAAACCACCATGTCATGTATATACCTATGTAACAAACCTACACATTCTGCACATGTACCCCAGAACTTAATGGATAATAAAAAATTGTTTTTTGAGAGTAAAGAATAATTTGCTAATGAATAAGAATAGAACCATGTAGAATTAAAACGTATTCACTTAGGAATCACATAGACACACAAAGTCACATCTTATTTTTACCACTTTAAACATATGTGTCTTCAGGTATATTACACGCCTCTTAAATATTAACTAATCATCTGTAAAATGGGTACATTAATAACACTTATTCATACCATTGTTATTAGAATTGAATAAACAAATGTAAAGCCTTTAGAATAATGCCTTAGAAATAGTATTATTAAATAATGACAGTTATAATGGTAACAGTAGTAGTAGTACTAATTACAGGAGTAGCTTAAGTTTTTATTTAACAGTGTCCATAAAAGTGTTAGTCAAATGAATGAAACAAAAAATGAATTAAATATTGACAGTAAAAACTCATACAACTACCTACTACATTTCTGCCACAATGGGATATTGACATCCAAGAGAAAGGAGCAAATAGTGGCACTTTTTATAGTTTCCCCTTCCTGTGGTTTGGTAGGCGATTCTCTTACTGCACCAACTCCCAAGTAGACTTGATGACAGAAAACGAAATACAAAAAGGAGTATTTAAGTGGCACGGGAACTATTTCTCTACATTTGTTGGATGGATGTGTAAGATTACTTCCTCCTCCTTCAGCAATAATCCCCTATTTCTAGATTTCTCTCACCTGATATATCTCTGTATACTATGCCAAGACAACAAAAGTTTGGGAGCTTTTCTTTTCTTTCTTTTCTTTTCTGCTCTTTTCTTTTCTTTTCTTAGATGGAATCTCATTCTCTCACCCAGGCTGGAGTATAGTGGTGCGATCTCAGCTCACTGCAACCTGTGCCTCCCAGGTTCAAGCGATTCTCCTGCCTCAGCCTCCCATGTAGCCGGGACTACAGGTGTGCGCCACCACATCCAGCTAAAAGTAGAGACAGGGTTTCGCCATGTTGGCCAGGATGGTCTCGATCCCTTGACCTCGTGATCTGTCCACCTCGGCTGGGATTACAGGTCTAAGCCACTGCACCCAGCTGAGCTCTTCTATTAGGAACAAGGGCCATAGTAGAAAGCTTCCCAGTAATGTGGGGAACTGACATCGGATCTTATATATTATCTTTGCACTGTTTTTTCTTTTAGTAATCATGTGGAAGGAAAATAACTTTATCTGAATCCTTGTTACCATTGCTTTCTAGTTTGGCCTGACGACTTCAAATGTTTATGCTATTTTTATTCTAATTGTCCACTAAATACAAAAATAAATTACTTGGAAACCTTTTTCCAATGTGTGGGAAAGAGGAATCAGAACAGTCACCAATAGTTATCTGGGCTACAGAAGCAGAATTGACTAAATATTCTGTACAGTTTCTTCACAAAGGATGGTCATAAAATTAGCACATAGCTGGATCCCTGAAATCTCTTTTCCTTGATCAATAAAATCCCAACCAATTATAAGTGTTCAATCAATAATCTTGGAAAATACAATGTTTTTACTTAATACCTTGCATATATTTCCCTATGTGGGGGAAAGTGTATGTTTAATAGAAAGCATTGGTTTGGAAAGAATACTTTGAGCATAGAATTTTTAGAAAATATAGACAATGTTAAGATTGAAAAAAGAGCCAATAGTAGCATATAGCTAAAAATATGTCAAATATTGTATTCTTTTGCCTAGGGATTTTTGTGTATCTATTACTATACAAATGAATGTGATTTTTCCAGTTATGAAGTATGTACATGCCAAGTGGAAAACATGAACTAAGTGGTTTACAAATAGTTTCATCTTATCCACCTCTATGAGAATTATGATTATTTCATAAGGAAGAATCAATACTTGACTGGCAGAAAAAATGTTCATG
The DNA here is from genome assembly GCF_037993035.2 of Macaca fascicularis. Taxonomy (NCBI): domain Eukaryota; kingdom Metazoa; phylum Chordata; class Mammalia; order Primates; family Cercopithecidae; genus Macaca; species Macaca fascicularis. The sequence continues at coordinate 55,458,627 of NC_088391.1, read as the reverse complement.
TTGGCATTTGTCTCCTTCACATCTGCTCATACAAGAATTATTTAGTGAAAGCAGATTTAAACTGAGGATGAGGCCTTTAAATTCCAACATCTTCTCTATTTTCCGATTAAAATTGTTGAGGTTTTCCTTTAGATTTTATATTTACATTGCATTCATACAAAGGATTAGAAAATTTGGATTGAATGTATGCTTGGATGAACATCGGCTTTATTTCCCTTAGCATAGTCCCAGCCTTCAGTACCACCCAGAAGCTTCTACCTAGGCCAAATTCTGCGGCTCAGCAACTAAATGATACAAGCCACAGGGAGTGCATAATACCAATTTTCCACAGTCTGCACTGCCTACCCATTTGCTTAAAAGTGCAATTCCAAGATGTTGACTTTACTCTATAAAGCTCTAAATAGTTTAGGCTCTGGCTCCCTCAGAAATCCCTTCTCTCCCTCTGCCATATAATGACAATTGAAGCCAGGCAGTATGCTCTTGAAGAGAATTCCCACGTTTAAGGCATATGAAGCTTTATTTAAAATGGTAAGAGCATTCCACATTGGTCATAGCTTTCCCAGGAATCCCAGTGCTGCAATAGCCTAACACAGTCTCATTATGCTAACCTTTTGGACACCTCTTTCTAATGACCTTTACTTAAAGCAGTTACATGTAACATTGCTATTCTCTAATAGTTTTCAAAACACTTTCCTGAATATTTAATATTTTCATTTCGTTTTGCATTTTCATCTTCTATGTTTTAATTTTTAACACTTTTATAAAGAATACAATTTAAATATAGTATTTAAATTTCTCATCCTTAAAACTTTGTAAAATCAGCATAATGGTAGGCTTCAGCACATGTAAAAATATTTTAAGCCCTTTTTTGGGGTAATTGCAGTTGTGATTTACAAAAATGTTATGACTGAACTGTAAAGAGAGTCATCAAAACATATCACTGAGGACCGAATAAATTGTGGAATCTTTTGATATGTGCCAAGGAACAGCATACACATCTTTTTTGCCCTTCTGTGAACAATATACTTTAACTAGAATATAATTGTTCAAAAGAAACTAATGTAATGAAACACAGTTTACTTTCTGTCATACTTATGTATTATATTTCAATATATTCTTTTAACAATCAATATCACATTTAAGTGAAGATAGCTTTTGGGATTCGAATTTAACCACTGAAATCTTCTAAGAGCAAAAAAGCAATAATCATGTAACCATAAATTACTCTTAGTTTGCATTGATCTTCTTTTCTTTTTTATTTATAATCCAGCCTATGTGCAATTAAGTTACATTACTACAATTCCTATTGCTTTATATTTAGCTTTAAAATACCATAATATGCTTTCTTGGGCACTTGGAAACAATGTAGTCTTTAGGGGTAAGAAACTTTAGTTTGAATTGAAAATTGCTGATATTTAGACTTAAAAATCAAGTTCATGAAACCAATATTAAAATGAATAATTTTAAGACGGTCAATAATATTTGATTCCCAGAATGGCATAACTGGGAAAGGGTTCTTTCGTATTTAAGAACATTTGAGAGAATACCGAGCATTCTTTATGTATGGAAAAATTTGAGAACCTGTGGAGCTACACTGAAGCTATACATGTACTGCTTCATGGATTTACCACTTCAATCATTCTCTCAGTCTCATCTGTGAAACATCCTAACATTTCCTTATATTTAATTTTACCAAGCCTTGCCATGTTTGCTACTGGAAATTCAGATGATTTTGTCTTTACCTATGCATTTCTGTCATTTTCCCCCAATCATCAAATTCATAGTTTTACCACTTCCCCATCTAGAATTTTGCATCTGCCCCTTTGCATACTCTCCATCTTACTCCAATCACTTTCTTTCAACTGAATTCTGCTCTCATATGATTCTTCTTATCACACTATTGTCAGGTTATTCCCTTGCTCAATAGTCCAATACTTTTTCAATATCTGTTTATTTTCTAACATTTCTATTTAAATTGTCTATTATCTTTCTCAAGATTCCCAGCTTCCCTTGATGATCTGTCTCTGGGTAATTACTTTTCCATCCTTCAGTATTCTGCTCAATGTTATTTTTACTAGTCCTGGTTACTTTGATCATTTCCCCCTTTAAAGTCTTCCTGCATTGTAAGCTTGTAAAAAATGGTTAAACTGTTCTTTAATATATTTGACATATTTTTACCTGTGCTTATCTCCCCAAGTTAATAAAAAATTGAGGGTAGGTGTCATGTCTTACTCAATTAAATCTCACAAACAGATTCTGCTCCATGGCATAAGATAATCATAGAAATATAAAGAACACAGAAACTTTTGCACAATTCAGTCAGTCAGTGAAGATATCCTGGCATTAGCAACATTTTAAATGAACCTTGAAATTTAGATAGAATGTCCACAGTTGAGAACATGGTCAAATCAACTTCTGGAAGTCACCATTTTAGACATTTTCAAGCATGTGGTTGGTTGGGTGAGGAAACTCTTTCTCTCTCTCTCTCTCTCTCTCTCTCTCTCTCTCTCTCTCTCTAATATATATCTCTCTATGTAATATATCTCTCTATATATATACTCAAAATTTATATGTGTGTGTATGTGTGTGTGTATGTGTGTGTGTGTGTGTATATATATATATATATATATATAGAGAGAGAGAGAGAGAGAGAGAGAGAGTTAGACATTTCTATATGATTGTGATATCCACAGTCAGCTTCCTGTCTTTTTAAGGGAAATTGCAGAGGCCTATGCCCTCAGAAAAGTCCAGCACATGGATTAATGCTCTACTCCTTTGCCAACATGAAATTCTTAATAATAATTTTAACACAGAACACTGTATTTTCATATTGGGCCCAGCTAACTTGTAGCTGGTCATAGAATTACAGCAGATTTTCCCAAACTTAGGTTGCTCTTTTTGGCCTTAGAAAGGACTCAAAGCAAATATTTTGTATAGGATTCTTTCTTTTTTTTTAAATTATACTTTAAGTTCTGGGATACATATGCAGAAAGTGCAGGTTTGTTACACAGGTATACACAGGTCATGGTGGTTTGCTGCATCCACAAGCCTGTCATCTAGGTTAGGTATTTCTCCTAATGCTATCCCTCACCTAGGCCCCCAACCCCCAACAGGCCCCTGTGTGTGATGTTCCCCTCCCTGTGTCCATGTGTTCTCATTGTTCAGCTCCCACTTATGAGTGAGAACATGCAGTGTTTATTTTTCTGTTCCTGTGTTAGTTTGCTGAGAATGATGTTTTCCAGCTTCATCCATGTTCCTCCAAAGGACCTGAACTCATTCTTTTTTATGGCTGCATGGTATTCCATGGTGTATATACACCACATTTTCTTTATCCAGTTTATCATTGATGGGCATTTGGGTTGATTCCAAGTCTTTGCTATTGTGAACAGTGCCGCAACAAACATACATATGCATGGGTCTTCATAGCAGAATGATTTATAATCCTTTGGGTATATGCCCAGTAATGGGGTTGCTGGGCCAAATGGTATTTCTGGTTCTAGATCCTTGAGGAATTGCCACACTGTCTTCCATAATGGTTGAACTAATTTACACTCCCACCAACAATGAAAAAGCATTCCTATTTCTCCACATCCTCTCCAGCATCTGTTGTTTTCTGACTTGTTAATTATTGCCAATCTAACTGGCGTGAGATCGTATCTCATTGTGGTTTTGATTCACATTTATCTAAAGACCAGTGACGATGAGGTTTTTTTCCCTGTATGTTTGTTTGCTGCATAAATTTCTTCTTTTGAGAAGTGTCTGTTCATGTCTTTTGTCCACTTTTTGATGGGGTTGTTTTTTTCTTGGAAATTTGCCTAAGTTCCTTTTAGATTCTGAGTATTAGCCCTTTATCAGATGGACAGATGGCAAAAATTTTCTCCCATTATGTAGGTTGCCTGTTCATTCCAATGATAGTTTCTTTTGTAGTGCAGAAGCTGTTTAGGTTAGTTAGGTCCCATTTGTCCATTTTGGCTTTTGTTGCCATTGCTTTTGGTATTTTAGTCATGAAGTCTTTGTCCATGCCTATGTCCTGAGTGGTATTGCCTTGGCTTTCTTCTAGGGTATTTATGGTTTTAGATATTACATTTAAGCCTTTAATCCATCCTGAGTTAATTTCTGTATACGGCATAAGGAAGAGGTTTAGTTTCAGTTCTCTGCATATGGCTAGTCAGTTTTCCTAAAACCATTTATTAAATAGGGAATCCTTTCCCCATTGCTTGTTTTTGTCAGGTTTGTCAAAGATCAGATGGTTATAGATGTGTGGCATTATTTCTGAGGCCTCTGTTCTGTTCCAGTGGTCTATATATCTGTTTTGGTACCAGTATCATGCTGTTTTTGTTACTGTAGCCTTGTAGAATAGTTTGAATTTAGGTAGTGTGATGCCTCCAGCTTTATTCTTTTTGCTTAGATTTTTTTGGGGGGGGGCTATATAGGGTCTTTTTTTGGTTTCATATGAAATTTGAAATAGTTTTTTTTCTAATTCTGTGAAGAAAGTCAATGGTAGCTTGATGGGAATAGCATTGAATCTGTACATTACTTTGGGCAGTATAGCCATTTCCATGAAATCGATTCTTCCTATCCATGAGGTTGGAATGTTTTCCCACTTGTTTGTGTCCTTTTTATTTCCTTGAGCAATAGCTCTCTTTGAAGAGGTCCTTCACATCTCTTGGAAGTTGTATTCCTAGGTATTTTATTCTCTTTGTAGCCATTGTGAATGGAAGCTCACTCATAATTTGGCTCTCTGTTTGTCTATTATTGGTGTATAGGAATGCTTGTGATTTTTGCACATTGATTTTGTACCCTGAGACTGCTAATGTTGCTTATCAGTTGAAGAAGATTTGGGGCTGAGATGATGGGGCTTTCTAAATATACAATCATGTCATTTGCAAACAGAGACAATTTGACTTCCTCTCTTCCTATCTGAATAGCCTTTATTTCTTTCTCTTGCCTGATTGCTCTGGCCAAATCTTCAAATACTATGTGGAATTAAGAGTGATGAGAGACGGTATTCTCGTCTTGTACCGGCTTTCAAAGGCAACGCTTCCAGCTTTTGCCCATTCAGTGTGATATTGGCTGTGGGTTTGTCATAAATGGCTCTTATTATTTTGAGATAGGTTCCAATTACAGCAAGTAAATGCTGAGAGATTCTGTTGCCACTTGGCCTGCCTTACAAGAGCTCCTGAAGAAAGCACTAAACATGGAAAAGAAAAACCAAGACCAACCACTGCAAAAACATACCAAATTGTAAAAACCATCAACATTATGAAGAAACTTCATCAACTAATGGCAAAAATAAGCAGCTAGCATCATAATTACAGGATCAAATTCACACATAACAATATTAACATTAAATGTTAACTAGAGGAATGTCCCAGTTAAAAGACATATACTGGCATATTGGATAAAGAGTGAAGACCCATCGGTGTGCTGTATTCAGGCAACCCATCTCACGTGCAAAGACACACATAGGCTCAAAATAAAGGGATGGAGGAATATTTACCAAGCAAATGGAAAGCAAAAAAGAAGCAAGGGTTGCAATCCTAGTCTCTGATAAAACATCCTTTAAACTAACAAAGATTTAAAAAGACCATGAAGGACATTACATACTGATAAAGGGATCAATGCAACAAGAAGAGCTAACTATCCTAAATATGTATGCACCCAATACAGAGCACTCAGATTCATAAAGCAAGTTCTTAGAGACCTACAAAGAGATTTAGACTCCCATACAATAATAATGGGAGACTTTAACATCCCACTGTCAATATTAGACAGATCAACAAGACAGAAAATTAATAAGTATATTTAGTACTTGAACTCAGCTTTGGAACAAGTGGACCTAATAGACATCTACAGAACCCTCCACCCCAAATCAACAGAAATTACATTCTTCTCAGCATCACGTGGCACTTATTCTAAAATTGACTACATAAGTGGAAGTAAAACACTCCTCAGCAAATAGAAAAGAATGGAAATCATAACAAACAGTCTCTCAGACCATGGTGCAATCAAATTAGAACTCAGGATTAAGAAACCCACTCAAAACCACACAACTACATGGAATCTGAACAACCTGCCCCTGAATGACTGTTGGGTATGTAACAAAATTAAGGCAGAAATACATTCTTTGAAACCAATGAGAACAAAGACGCAATTTACCAGAATCTCTGGGACACAGCTAAAGCAGTGTTTAGAGGGAAATTCATAACACTAAATATCCACAGGGTAAAGTGGGAAAGATCTAAAATCGACACTCTAACATCACAATTAAAAGAACTAGAGAAACAAGAGCTAACACATTCAAAAGCTAGCAGACGACAAGAAATAACTATGATCAGAGCAGAACTGAAGGAGTTAAAGACATGAAAAACCCTTCAAAAAAATCATCAAGTCTAGGAGCTCGTTTTTTGAAAAGATTAACAAAATAGATAGATCGCTAACCAGACTAACAATGAAGAAAAGAGAGAAGAATCAAATAGACGCAATAAAAAATAATAAAGGGGATATCACCACTGATCCCACAGAAATACAAGCTATCATCAGAGAATACTATAAACACCTCTATGCAAATAAACTAGAAAATCTAGAGGAAATTGATAAATTCCTGGACACATTCATCCTCCCAAAACTAAACCAGGAAGAAGTCCAATCCCTGAATAGACCAATAATAAGTTCTGAAATTGAGGCAATAATTAATAGCCTACCAATTGAAAAAAAAAGCCCAGAACCAGATGGATTCACAGCAAAATTCTACCAGAGGTACAAAGAGGAGCTGGTACCATTCCTTCTGAAAGTATACCAAATAATAGAAAACTATTAACTATAACTATTAACTAAAACTATAACTATAACTATTAACTAAAACTATTAACTATAAACCCTAACTATTTTATGAGACCAGCATTATCCTGATACCAAAGCCTGGCAGAGACACAATAAAAAAAAGAAAATTTCAGACCAGTATCCCTGATGAACATTGATGCGAAAATCCTCAGTAAAATACTGACACACCAGATCCAGCAGCACATCGAAAAGCCTATCCACCATGATCAACTTGGCTTCACCTCTGGGATCCAAGGCTGGTTCAACATATGCAAATCAATAAACATAATACATCACATAAACAGAAACAATGAAATAAATCACATGATTATCTCAATAGATGCGGAAAGGCCTTCGATGAAATTCAACACTCTCTCATGCTAAAAACTCTCAATAAACTAGGATTCTTTGTATATAAAAATATTTGATGAACATATATATATATATTAGAAAACCAGTGGATCTATGGTAGATATAGGGATTTATCACAGATTTAGAATAAAGTGATACAATATTAGTTAGAACAAGTATCTATATATAGTGGTACTACATTAGTCAGAACAAATATCTATCTTTTTTGTTCTGACTAATACAGTACCACTTTATTTTAAATCGTTGATATAATTGCAATAATACAGTAAGATATAGATAGATAGATAGATAGATAGATAGATAGATAGACAGATAAGAGCAGATTTATTGTAGGAATTGACTTACCAACTTATAGACCAAGAAGTCTCATGATAAATTATACACTAGCTGGAGACATAGGAATGCTGGTGGTTTAATTCAGTCTGAGTCTAAAGGCTTGAGAACCTGATATCTAAAGGCAGGAAAAGACGAATGTCCCAGCTCCAAGACAGAGAGAGAATTCATCCTTCTTCCACCTTTTTGTTCTATGCAGGCCCTCAGTAGAATCGATCATGCCCACCCATATTAATAAGGACAGGATTTTTACACAGTGTACTGATTCAAATGCTAATCTCTTCTGGCAACACTCTCACAGACTCACCTAGAAAGAAAGTTTTATCGGCTATCTGGGTATCCCTTAACCTAGTTAAGTTGACACATAAAATTATCACAAGTGTTTACATACTTCTTATCTTAATGTCTAATTAGTGCATGTGAAGATTCTCAGCAGGGTCTGGGCCCCATATCTTTCTGTTTATATCCAGGAAATATTTATTTCTGTCTTTTATTGTTAAATGGACTAATACTGGTAAATTTCCTATTTCCCAGAAGACAAAATTAATAAATTATTGATCACATCCCAATTTTTTTGAAATCTGTGTGAATTAAACCAATACAGGTTTTTTAAAGTAACCAGTGCAATCTGTAATGGCATTTTCAAATGCTTTTAATGGCACTGAGTGTGGTCTACTGTGCAGTGATCATTTGCTTCTCATAACTTTCTCACAAGTTTTTGAGTGTGCTTCTTTGATGATGATCAATAATGCAAGTCTTACCTAGGGTATGTTAAATAATATAAAAGAGAATTCAGTCTTTTTGTTAAATTTGCCTATGAGAATTTTATAGCATAAAGGCAGAACACTACATCTTCCAATCAAGTCTTCTAAAATTTTCAGGATATGTTCTCTGCATTCCTAAAATGTGGCCCCCCAAGAAGACTTCAGAGGAATGGCATTGGGAACAATAAAAAGAGCAACTGCATAGCAATGGGGATGACCTCTCTTAACTCTAATGGATTTGCTCTTCTTTGTATGTCTTAAGCCTGTACCGGAGGACAGATAAATATTCCTTGATATATAGGAACACAGCAACCTAAAAGGACCATCTGACATGTGGCTAAAGCCTGTGAAGATAGTGAAGAGATTGCCTTGGGGGGATCAGAAGCAGCAGGTGCCTAACTTATGGAGTACCTGTTGCAACCACTGTAATTCTTGGGAGTTGTATCAGAAGTGGCACCAGGGTTAGAACATGGTCATGTTAGAACCCACACAGGGAGTCACAAATGTGGCTCAAGCTGAAGATTAGTGATTGGACTTTAATAACCCAGAGTGCTGACAGTGTACTAAGTATAACCTGCATTATCAAACTGGGCCAGGCTGCCACCTGGAGGATAGAGAATCGAAGAGCACCTCAAAGAGAAGAAGCACCTCAGAGAGCACCTTAAGGAGCACACTGAGGTCCCACTCCAGGCTAGGTGAAGCCAACCAAGATAGCACTAAAAGTCCAATCAGTCCCAGTCTACCACACGGGCTTAAACAATGTCAAGGAAGGTACTCCAGTGCTCAGGATCTGAGTTAGAGTCCATGCTAGTTCAAGCTAAGGAACCCTGTACCAAGGAATGGTACAAAGACCTGAGACTATGTGACTTCTTAAGATTTATCTCTGATATTTCCTTATCAGAAATAAATCACAAGGATGGGCATGGTGGTTCATTTCTATAATCTCAATGCTCTGTGAGGCTGAGGCAGGAGGATGACTTGAGACCAGCAGTTCAAGTCTGACCTGAGCAACATAGCAATAACTCACCTCTGCAAAAATTTTTAAAAATTAACCAGGAGTGGTAACATGCAACTGTAGTCCTAACTACTTGGGAGCCTGAGGTAGGAGGATCACTTCAGTCCAGGAATTCAAGGTTAAAGTGAGTCTTGATTATGCCACTGCACTCCAGCCTGGGTGATAGAGCAAGACCTCAGTTACAGTGAGTTTTAAATTCAGGTCTGTGTATGTTTTAGTCATGGTTCTCCAGAGGGTATAAACCATCACAGGGTAGATTCTATAATTCTTTAATTTTCAGAAATTTCCTGGTAATTCTTTAGTTTTCTGAAGCTTGAGAATTATAATATTAGAATGATGCTGAGATATTTCTGAATACTTATTTTTTAGCTCCGATAAAAACCAATACATTGTTATCAAGAAAGAGACACAGAGCAGAAGAATATAGAAATTTCACAGTAGCTTAGATGTCACCTCCATCATGAAGCCTAAAATGAACCCCAGTACTGAATTCAGGGTTATTTCTGTATATTTTTATAAGACCTTTTACTTACCTTGTGTATTAGTTTCCTATGATTACAGCAACAAATTACTGCAAACTCGGTAGCTTAAAACAACAGATTTTAGATTTTCTCTCCCAGTTCTCAAGGCCAGAAGTCTGAAATCTAGTTGTCAGCAGGGAAGCACACCCTCTAAAATCTTTGAGAGAGTTCAATTTCTTGCTTCTTCCAGATTCTGGTGGCTGTTAGCATTCCTTGGTTTGAGGCTTCATCAGTTCATTCTCTGCTCCCATCTCCATACAGACTTTTCATGTTCTGTCTGTCGAGCCTCCATCTGCCTCACTCATTGCACTTAGAATCCACCTGTATAAAACAGGATAAACTCCTTTCAAAATCTTTAACATAAAGATCTCCTTTGCAATATAAGCTAATATTCACTCTCTTACCACATATTCACAGGTTACAGGAATTATGGCATAGATGAATCTTTTTGAAGACCACAATTCATCCCTTGACATCCAGTAATATGTAGTCATATTTGCTCTTATCTTCACAAACTGAGGAACGCATGACATACATTAAGCATACACAAATATTTTTTAAACAGAAAAGGGTAGATTCTACAAAAGCTTTTTTACATATATGTGTAAGCACATATTTTTAATATGTTCCTACTGACAACAGAGTTTAAAGGGGGAATTCTAATCTTTATAATTTTAGATAATATCAAAGTTGAGTTGTCACCATGAAAAGTTTAATATCTAAATGGTGGATGACCTGGCTGATATAGTTCTGCCTCTGTGTTATCATAGTACTAATTCTTATGTTTAATCTGTTTGAAAGGACATAATAGATCAACTACAATGAAGCTGAAGCCAAATAATTCATTTTGTGTTTAATAAAAATGTATGTGGACAGAAGAGAAGACATTAGGATTTCTAACCAGAATAGAAACTTTCCAAACTACTTTATTGCCCCAAGAGTGGAGATTAATATATTTAAGTTTTTTCCTAGTAGAAAAACCAATTAACAGTGTATTTATCTATGAGGAATAAATATACTCATAACCTTATACTGCAAAGAAATAGGCAAATTGCTTTTGGATAAAAAGACAAATATAAGACAACCACTGAAGTGCAAGAATTCTGTATTTAAAACTGTTGGATATATAACTAATTCAGGAATTAGTAAAATGATTAAAATATAACAGGAAAGACATAGTTTTATAATACATGAATTAGTAAAATGATTAAAAATCTATCAGAGAAGACACTTTTCATGGAAGCAAAAATTCCATTGCTTCAGTTGCAAATGGCTTCTCTTTCATCCTACTTAATCTATAAGGATTTAGATACTTACATTTAGACTCAATGAACAGAAAATAAGACGAAAAACTCACATTTTACAAATAAAAAGCACAATGCTAAAAAAAGTTCAAATCATCAAAGAAGTTCAAATCTTTCAAATCATAAAACTACCTAGGGACAGATTGAAGACTAGAAGCTGACTAACTAATCAGACTAGTTCAAATTTCCAGGACATAAAACTGTAATACTGAAAGGTGTTTCTTTAAAATTTCTCCTTCTTTTTTTTTTTTTTTGACTTATACTAAGATCAAAACCAAGGAGAGGCACACCCTCAATATCTCTTCCACAAAATGTGTAAGCCCTCTTTACCATGTAATGTTTTTCTCTTGGTTAATTTATTTGTATGTAAGTCTTTGTCTATATGCATACTATTCTTTCTATTTTAATGCCGTATTTTAAGTTTTATAGCCCTTCAAAGGCAAGGACTACTAAACATTTTTGTTTTTGTTCTTTTGATCCTGAGACATATGGTGGTACTACGGTAGCTCAGGCTTTTCATATCACAGTTTATAAATAGTAACTTCTGAAAGTAAAACGGATATTAAACACGTTAGAAATTATGATAAATTTTTCAGTACACTAATTTTGTGGTTAACTGAAAAAGTTTTAAGCACAATAAAAGCAAAAATCATAAAATAGGTATAATAAAATGAACCTATTCAATGAAGAGGCACATTACCTCTGTTACAAACATTCTCACTTGGAAATTTTATGTTCAGTAAGTTCACATTTTGAATAGTTTAGTCCTTGCTTAAAATGTTGGACTTTTAAATATTTTTATGGAAACTAATTTTAATTTTATTACTAACTAATATTCTGACTAAAGATATAAAAGCTGAGGAAACAGTTAATCTATTTTAAGTAATATTTTTATTACTTGATGAATTTGCCAATATGTTCCATTAAATAGAATCCTGCCAAAGCTTATCACAAAAGTAAAATTTGGAAATGAGAGAGGGCTCTAACACTTAGCATATGTGTAATAGAAATTTGGAGTAAGAACAATTATTGTATTAAATTTATCTAGCTAACAAAGGAATGCATACTTCAAATGTTTAAGTTTTTATTTCCAACCAAGACTTGATACACAATTCGAGGTTAAAAACAGAATGTAGAAACCTTGGATCAAAAAATATTAAGAATTTCAAGATGACAACAGTAGAGTATTAAACCAATGCTGGGGCCCTTTAAAATGGGAGGGACTGTGGACTTCACAAGCTACATGCTCATGATCATGAAGCTGCCCCTTTTCACCAATTCCTAAACAGTTTTCCAATATCAATATTGATGATCAATTCTTCCATTTCCATCCTTTTAGTGATTAATATTTTATCATTTAACAAATGGCCTATTTTTATTACAATAGGATACTCTTTTGCACATGTGTTCTGAAACTTAGAGATTATTAATAAGTAATTTTCTGATGCTACCATTGTTCCAACTATTTAATTACTATATATATTTATTCAGGGAATAAGACATGGTTTTTTTCCTATTTGAGGTTCCCTTTTACAGAAAATTTTCCATCCAGTGCATATTTTTTGAGTTCCCACCATATTCTAGGCTAAGTGATAGCAGTTGCGGGTGGGCAGGGAAACAGACAAAGGCAGTGCTTTTATGGATCCTGTTCCAGTGAAGAACACAGGTTATAAGCAAAAAACTATGTAATATCTGGAAGTAAGAGCCTTGTAAAAAAAAAAGAATAAAAGGAATAAGAACATTATAGGGGTCATTGAAAAATTTATGCATTTCAAATATAATAGACATTAGAGGTCCTTTTACTGTTGATGTATTTCAGTCAGCAAGTAAGAAAGGGAAAAAATGATGATGAAAGAGAAGATATCCACACAAGGACAAATTTCTTGAGTAGATAAAGAGAAAATAATTCCTATGCATAAGTGAAATGTCTGGCCTCAGTAGCTGGTTTAGAGATTTCATTTAAACTAGAAATAAACCAGAAAATAAGAATGCTAGATAAAATAGATGGATCAAAGATGAATGGATTTCGTAGGGGGAAGATGAAGTAATTCTCTTCTGTTCTCTTTGCTTCTATGAACTAAGAAGTCAGATTATTGTCAGCAGATCTTTATTTCATGTTTGTGTAAGTCAGGGATCTTGTAGTTCTCTGGTAGACTTCTTAGAAATGCATAAAATACACAATATTATAAAAGATAATAAAAATTATAATTATACTAAAAATTATTAGTGCTCCAAATTTTAATAAAAACTAGTTTTGACATAACAGTAAATGTGAATTTTTATTAATATATTCAATTACAGGATTCAATGGCAGATTTTAAATTTATTATCACTTTGAAGCAGTGATGAAGATACAACATATTTCAACATTGGCAACAATTCTAATGTGCTATTAAATATATGTGTTTTCTATAAAGTTCAAAGACACAGTTAAGGCATCAAGGGTTATTGCTACATTCCTGGTTGAAGAAAAGGTTAAATTTCACTTATATATTAGTAAAAATATTTCATTTTTTTCCCATTTTAGTTTATGAAAACCTGAATTTTCTCCACAGATCTCAAATGCTTCTCTGAAGCACAGATTTAAGAATCTCAGTAGCATGAGGAGGCAGAACAGGTATAGAAATATTTAGCATGACAAAATAATACAGAATTTCTATTTTTGAAATTGAGAGATGAAATTGACTTGGGAAACATATTGAAGTGTAATCAGCTTAAGAAACATGAAATGTGTCGTATATTTAAAGTTCAGAATGCACTAACTCAGTTCAGAATGCATTCTGTTCTAGTCATGTTCGGTTGTTCGTGTGACTATACAGGTGGAATGAAGTTTAACAGTCTAGTAAGAAAGATGTTATCAGCAGGTGAGGATTATAATGATGAACTATAGAATCAAAGCAAGAGAAGAAAGAGCCAGAGGATGTAAGGGTTACAGATAAAGAAAAACTGGTGGTAAGAATTGGCTAGAACTCCCAAAGGAGGTAAGCAATTATTGCAGTGGAATTACTAGAATAAGTTAGCTAAAAAGAGCACAGATGGACAAAGACTTGGATGCCTGAAATTAAAATTTTGGAGCATTCTATACTTTAAAAGTTTAGTAACATTTTCTTAGTTCAGAGACAGATACTTGTTCATCTTTAAATGCTAACTTAATTCATTTCACAAGTTAGTTTTTGTTGTTGTTGTTGTTGCTGTTGTTGTTGTTTTGAGATAGAGTCTTGCCCTGTGGCCCAGGCTCTAGTGCAATGGCGTAATCTCGGCTCACTGCAACCTCCGCCTCCCAGCTTCAAATGATTCTCCTGCCTGTCTCCCAAGTAGCTGGGATTACAGGTGCCCGCCACCACACCCATCTAATATTTGTGTTTTCAGTAGAGATGAGGTTTCACCATGTTGTCCAGGCCGGTCTTGAACTCCTGACCTTGTGATCCACCTGCCTCAGGCTCCCAAAGTGCTGAGACCCAAAGTGGGTGGTGTGAGCCACCACACCCAGCCCTCAAAAGTTACTTCTTTAACATTAATTCAGATATGAACGCTTCCCCATATAGCCATAGTAACTACTCAAAGAGCATATGAAATCATATGAATTTAACTAACCAGATTCCCACAAGCATTTAAAGAGGATGGAAAACTTACTTAACTGCTTATAAAATATAAAAATCATAAATTATATATATATGATTTTATGTGCATAAGGAATGTACAAAATCTGCATAATTTTTAAATAGTACAAATACAGTAGAAGTCTCATTATATAGATTTAAATATCTTCCTTCATCAGTTTTTCTTCTTAAAGTTTATTTTTATATTTGTCATGGCTACCTTCTATGTTTTAAGGAAATTTACCAGATAAAACATTTGCATTTTGCTAAGGTTTCAATATTTAAACCAAACCTAAAAGCAAAATGGAGAAAGGAAGGCAGGGAGGAAGGGAGGAGAAGAGAGGAAGAGGGGAAAGGGAGAGCAGAGGGAGATGGTAGGAGAGGACAAAGGAGAGGAGGAGGGAGAGGAAGAGGAATGAAGGAAATAAAAAGGGAGAAAGAATAGCCTCATACTGGCTGAGGATGTTGTTTTTTATGATTCTTAGTCTGCTTATGGTATTTTTTTTTTTTTTTTTGCAATGGAGGATTAATTAAACAAAAAACTAGCCGGGCGAGGTGGCGGACGCCTGTAGTCGCAGCTACTCGGGAGGCTGAGGCAGGAGAATGGCGTGAACCCGGGAGGCGGAGCTTGCAGTGAGCTGAGATCCGGCCACTGCACTCCAGCCTGGGCGACAGAGCGAGACTCCGTCTCAAAAAAAAAAAAAAAAAAAAAAAAAAAAAAAGCAAAAAACAAAAAAACAAAACAAAACATGAGTTTAGTTTTCTTTAATGAAGACATTGCATTTGTTTATCATGAAAATTGTAAGTACTTGAATTTCATATAGATATTAAGTTTTTAATTCGTGGTATAGTTCCCAGAAAAAATATATTATTTCAGTTTTGTGAGGCCAGAATTACCTAACTTACTGTTCTATCATTGTAATATATTCACCTAGTATATTGTTATCATGAAAACTTATGTATATCTTAAGAATATCTCTGTAAAAGTAGCCCAGTGACCTAGGAATTTTATTTCAAGGGATTATGGCAGCACTGTTAGCTTTTCTCTTTGGGATTTGTAACTAATATATTATTTTGGAACACATCTGTTGCAGTTGCTGCTTACCTAGAACTTTGATTTCTTAATAATTGTTTGTCTTTTTTCTTAACACATAAAAATGCATGTATTTTACACACACATACATATACACACAAATGTACTTGTGTAAGAAACAAAATAAAATACATTTATAAGTAGATATGTATTAAAATTAAAAGTACATGTCTAAATAAATGAAACAATTAGATAAAATTTTATGTATGTTATCTCCACTGTTCTATGTTACTTCAGCTGCATTTTGATCATATCACAGTGAAATTCTATGCTTTCTTTCAGGCATGTTAAATCATGGCCTTTCATAAACTCTACTTACTAAAATTAAACACAGTTAGATTTCTATTCTTTACTTAGAAATTCATCAGAGGCTTTCCTCTTATAATTGTGTGAATCTTCGCTTTCTGGAAACAAATGGCTTAAACTTTTCAGAGACATGAATTAACTCTTCCTCTTCTTTTCTTTTCTTTTCTTTTTGTTTTTTTTTTTTTGATCCTTCTTTATTCTTGAGAAATTATAGTTAAGAGAATATGAAATAGCTGTAGTTTTAGATATCAGTCTCGTTTGTTATAATTCTCTTTTGCCATTTAATGCTTGATATTTTAATTTCTCTATCGTGTTATTTGAATAGAAAATTTAAATAGCTTTTTTTACTTGTTGGTTGGTTTCTTTGCTTGCATATTGACTTGTGAATTGGATAGCAAAAATATTCTATCAAACTTACTTCTATCAATTTTATGATTTTATCTTTCATAACTCCACTATTAAACTTCTAATTATTCTGTCATTTTCTAATGACATTTGTGACTATCAAACTATCTTCTTTCATCGCCATTCCTGATAATTTTCTTGGTGATTTTATCATTTATGAGCATTAAGTATCAGCAAGCTGTGGCCTATGGGTCAAATCCGGCCAATGGTCTGTTTTTGTAAACAAAGTTTTATTGGAACACAGTCACACTTATTTGTATATGTATTGCCTGTGACTGCTTTCATGCTACTATGGCAGAGTTAAATATTTATGACAAAGGTTGTGTAGCCCACAAAGCTTAAAATATGTATTATCTGGTCCTGTGCAGATCAAAGTTTGACAAGCTATGATTTCAAAGAATTCTTGTAAATCAACAAGAAAAGACAGGAATTCTAATTAATAAAGTATTAATAGCAATACAGGAAAATGTTTATAGAAATTATAAACCAAGAAAGCTAACAATATGCAGAAAAGCTCAAAATGTGGTAAGCAGAAAACATCACTTTAAAAAGCAGTAAGATATCACTTTTTACCCATTAGATCAGCATAAATCAGAAAGCGTGATAACGTCAAGTGCTCCAAGGACGTTGGGACATGAGATCCCTTATACTCTGCTAATGTGCATGTAAACTGGCACAATAGCTCCAAGGAGAACAATTTTTGGTACATAATAAAATTTGGCTACATGTATCCTATTGCTTACCAATGTTGTTACTGAATACAACTAAAAAAAATGTCTTGCTTCGATCACAAAGCGACAACAAAAAGAAGCACATTTATCACAGCACTGATGTGATGTCAGGTTGTTGAAAGGCATCTATCACTGCAGGATTAAATAGGAAAAATGTAGCAGATAAACATCAAGTTCTATCCTCCAGGTGGGAATGATA
The DNA here is from genome assembly GCF_037993035.2 of Macaca fascicularis. Lineage (NCBI taxonomy): Eukaryota > Metazoa > Chordata > Mammalia > Primates > Cercopithecidae > Macaca > Macaca fascicularis. Next base: position 55,441,163 of record NC_088391.1, on the reverse strand, counting down.
AATCAGGTCTAGGTATGTATGTGAACTTTATAACTATAATGCTAAGCAAAAGCAAAATAAAATGATATATATAACTTAATAATATTTATATATATTAAAATGAACATATATATGCAATATACATTCTACAAGGTAATACACATTAAACATGTTGCAATTGTGTGAGTTGGGGGTAGAAGAAAAACAATGATGGTTGGAAGAAAGGAGAGAATTAAGGAATCAAACAATTCTGCACAATTCAACTTGATTTTTTTCCCTAAATTTTACAGGTACCAGATTTTCATACTCAAAATCCTTGATCAATATTAATTCTTTTCATCAAAGAAGAAAAGACAAAATTATGTTCTTATTTCTCTTAATGGATTCTACAATGAATGAATAAGGTTTCTTCTTACTATATTAGGTTTGTTAGTTACAATGTCTTGAAATTTTCTGATTTCACATAAGAGAAATCTACTGCCATATTAATAGGTGAGGAAAACATTTTAATAGCTTCTAAATTATAAAATTAATGTGATTATAATATCTCAGTCAACACTGTATCTTAATGAAGTTAAAAGTATTTTCCTTAAACAGGCAGACATACAAATTGAGTATCATATTATAATAGGGAAAAGATTCTATTAAAATTGTTCTTAGTGCCTTTGCTTTCTTTATTATTAGAAATTGCTGTGAATTTAATGCATGTTTCAAACCTTAAATAAGCCATGGATGAGTAAACGGTGAAGAATTGAAACTATGATCTCTTTGGGCCTTATCTTGATTTTCATTTTCTATACTTAGAAGCACTTCAAATTTTCTGTAGACATCCTAAAACGTAAGAAGAGATGTGAACTAAATACATCTTGTACTTTGGAAAGGTAAGATTTTCCACAACTCAGACTCAGTTCAGATTTCTGAAAGGCACTTTGAACTAAATGAAGCTCACTCAATGTGCTACACATGATTAAGAGGATAAGCAGAGTCATTAACTAAACTGACTAATGGGCTGCAGAGCACTAAAACTCCCAAATGCCATCATGATGAAAGGAAGGCATTTACTTATTAATTTTCTTTCATAGATCTTATTTTGATAGCAAGAGTTTGCATTCATTGCTTTACAGCTTCCCAGATTTAGTGTCATTGGTCTGAAATGATATTGCCCTCCTTATCATATTAAAAAACCTATCATGTACCTGTTCCAGGTATAATTTCAGACAACCTGCCTTATCTGTTCTTTTTCAGTAGATACAGTTTCATGAAGATTTCATATTAGTCAACACTGGATAGCAGACTCTATTTTTTAGTACAGAATTCATTAAACTATGTAAGCTTCTGTTCGACTCAGAGCAACAGATATATGTGACCATGCAAACACAAGGGCCTTATTTAAAAAATGAAAAAGGGGTCTACATAACAACTTATTCCATTTTAAAATATAACATGTAGTTGTGCGGAATTATATATTTTTCAGCTCACATTTTTTGACAGCCTCTTTGTTTAAGCCACAATTACATAATAAATTAAGTTTTGAAATACTATAATTTTGTTTTACAGCAGTAGAATAAACTCCTCCAAAATAGTGTATAAATGTCATATGTGTATATTATATATACACACATATATACACATCTATAGCTATATTTATCTATCTGTACATATATCACTAACAAGAAACTTAAATGTAGTTGTGGAGGTGCACAACATATTAGGTCAATGATGAGTTATAGAGGTAGAAGAGTGCTTTTATAAATAGAGGATGCTGTAGGCTAGAAGGTTTTTTGACACTACCAAGAAGACGAGTGCTACTGGATTCTGGATGAGGTGGTTGGAGTATAAAATAAATGAATGTGAGGTAAGCATTAACAAGTCCCTAGAGATTTTATAAATAGAGAGATGCTGACCAGGTTCATAAAGTGAATAACATCTATTGGAAATAAGTATGTGAGGATGACAATAATGAGTTGTGGAGAGAGTCTCTGTTACTTAATGCAAGTGAGAGTTAGAAAGGGCACTGGCACTGTTGTTAAAGAGGAGAAAAAACCCTGCAGGTAGAAGTAATGTAATGCTATAAAGAGGGAACTAAGTCAGAAGCCAGAAGGCTTAAGTTTTAGTTCAATCTCCACACTTTCTTAACTGTGACCTTTGTCTACTAGCTGAACTTCACCAGGTCTCAGTTTCTGCACAAGAAAAATGTCACTTACAAGATTGTTGTTAGGATTATATGATATATGAATGACAAAGAGATTGATAACTTGAAGTTCTTAGTGATTATGGGGATAAATTTGTTCAGAATAAAGAGTATCAGAGAACAAGAAACCCGTTAACTATGCATTAACATACATAAACTCATATAAATAATTAGACATATATGTAATAATTTGGCGATGTCAAGTAATGAGCATATTGATAGTCATATAATTGGTGTGACCCATTGTTACCTAGGCATCAGAATTTTCACTAAAAAAAAAAAATGCATTTTCTCCTGATGCTTATAATGCTACACTTATCCACAATGCAGAGAAATCTAAAATAGCTAAGAAGTCTCAAAGTGTGTAAGAATATATGAGAATTTCATTAGTTTTGGAAGAAAAATATGCCCATTGTTACAATCAATGAGAAAACTGAAAATATTTTATTTAAAAAATTATATTTAATAATATTTAGCAAAGACAGAGAAAGTATCTTCATTAATGCCAGAATCAATAGATAGATGAATATGATTTATTCACAAAATATTTAGGTTTTTGATACCATCACTCTTACAGGTAATAAGTGGCAACTAAATGTCAAAATAACGTACTTACATTTTAAGTCTCTGTGGTCTTACGGCCTCATCTGTTATACACAAGCAGTATTTATTTTTGATGCTACTGTTTTGAGTCTAATGAAAACAGTCTCTTTACTGATACAGTGGGACATTTCAGGCCCAACAATGTACTGAAAACATTTTTTGGTATTTGATTACATGACCATGCCCTAGAGATTCCGTTGTTTTCTAATCAATTATTTATATGCAATGCTAGCATATATAATACATTCTCATTACATTTGTCAATGATTTCCATTTTAACAAATCGCTCATTTTTAGTTATATTTGATGATGAGCTACTTAAAATCTATTAAGTTTGCAAGATATAATAGTTCTTAAATAGGTATGCCCATTTAGATTACATTTTAGTTTGATTTTTAAATATTGTTTTAGTTTCTTAAGGAATAACAAAAGTAGAGACAATAAACTCTTTAAGAAAGAGCAAAATTAATTTTTAAAGAAAGGAATTTTACAGATTTAATGCAGCATTTTTCTAATTTAATTTTTAACAAATAAGCAGTAAACATGTGTCTATCTTTACAAAGTATTTTTTACATTTTCTTGAAAAATTGAAAGTAATTCTATTTTAAAGATTTGAAATTGAAAACATGGAGTTAAGAATTAGAATCATGTCACAAGGCAAGTATTCAGATGAGAAACTATTATTTCCCAACCTTTAAAACTTTAAGCTACATGTGCTGCTTGTTTCCAATTGCAAAAAGAAAGATAAATACATTAAAATCTGAGAAAGATTGAACACTACTGAAATAAATATATTCAGAAAAGTAATCACAGTTTATCTGCCATCATTTTTATGTTTATCTTAATGAATTAATTTATATTTTATATGTTTTTAAACATCCTATAAAATAATACTTTAAAACATATTTCTGGTCATTCTAAATATAAAAAAATTCAACTTCGATATGTATAACTGAAAGAAACAAATTGTTATTTATTTTATGGTTTTAATTTTTGTCTATTAGCTTCAAGACTTAAACCATAAAAGAGCAGATATCTTAACTATGATTTATCTTTGTAAATTAGCTAATGTAAGCTACTACCAGAGCAAGTGATATTTTAAAAAGTTTTAATATATGATCCTTAATTTATTATATCTATGTGAATGATATGAAGTATTACATTATGCTTTGTGAAACCATTCCCATATATCATGTCACTGCAGAACAATTTGGCTTATTTATTATTTTTTAAACAGACATCGAATATAGTGTACTGACACGTTTTATTTCCCAAGCAACTTGGACATGGTGTGTGGTTTTTACATCAATCCACAGTTACCAGAAGTTATTTTCCATAGGAAACAATAACAAAAGTAATTGACAAATTGTGTTTGCTAGTGGAAACAACATCGCATTATTTTCTAATAATGAGGCAGCTAGAATACTACCACTGATAAAAGTCCACAAAAAAAGTAGTATAGTTGTTATAACTCAAGTCTGATAATTGTCAGAGCATAAGAAAAACTTATATTCTCTTGTAATAAGCCCCAGAATGGTGGAGCTCTATTTAAGTCTGATGTATTCAGTAGAAAGGTCAGTGAGGCAGCAAAAGCCAATTATTTTTCCATAGTTGAACCCATATTGATTTTTACACCTGAACTTGTTTAGTGGCTGGTCCATGAATATCTGCAGAATATTTTCATTTGGGACGTACTGGTAGGTAGATAGAGAAACTGATAGAGCAGATAGAGCAACAAAACTGCCAGCCTTCAGTGTCTAGGAAGATTTTTTTTAAGTGGCTTCCTTCCCAAGTGCACCCATTAGAAATCAGAGAGAGAAAGATCATATAACCAAGACATGGACTTTTCAGACCACAGAAACCTCTTATTTATCATTTTAGGGTAAGTTTTTTTTCCCCCCATTTAGGTTGTCTATAATACTTATCCTTAGTAATAAAATATGTGCTTAGCTGTGACACTAAACCTGTAAAAAGTACAAGGTATTCAGATGAGAGAAAATGACACAGCTGGGGCCATTAAGTTTGTACATTTACATATAAAAGAAAGAAAAAAATGGTAAAATGTAACAATATCTGACCCTATGGTATGGATTGAAATTGGTTATTATTATTATGAATCACCAATGTACTCCACCCCGATAAACCATAATTTAGAAAGTTAACACAAAATCGACTACAAAAACAAAGTTCTTAGTGATCATTTATGCTACTTAATCTCCCACCCCACTTTCACAGATGATGCAAATGAGATTGTCAGTTTCAAAAATTATTTCAGCTAATGACAGAACAAAGTCTAGAACCAGTTCATCAAAGCTCTGTGGACACTGCAGTGTGTGTTTGCCCATCTCTCTGTGTACATCTGTGCCAGCGATGCACACGAGTGTGCATGAGTGTTCATGTATGTGTGTGTGCATATGTGTGTGAGGCACAGAAACAAATACATGGCATGAATAAATGGTTTTATGTGTGTGGATCTCATTTTCCAATTGCCTGTTTATAAGAAGCACAAACTAAGCACAAACTGTCTGGAACCCTTCAGCTTTCTCATTGTTGAACTATGATTAAGTCATCTAAAGTCTCTGGGCCTCAGTTTTGTCACTAGTAAAAGAGATATATCGATAGTACCTATCTTAAATTGTTGTTTACAATTTAGTTGGAAGAAAATAAGTGCCTTTAAAATATTAGCTATTAGGTGGGCGGAGCAAGATGGCCGAATAGGAACAGCTCCAGTCTCAAACTCCCAGCACGAGCGACACAGAACACCAGTGATTTCTGCATTTTCAACTGAGGTACTGGGTTCATCTCACTGGGGAGTGCCAGACAATCGGTGCTGGTGAGCTGCTGCAGCCCGACCAGTGAGAGCTGAAGCAGGGCGAGGCATTGCCTCACCTGGGAAGCGCAAGGGGGAAGGGAATCCCTTTTCCTAGCCAGGGGAACTGAGACACACAACACCTGGAAAATCGGGTAACTCCCACCCCAATACTGCGCTTTAAGCAAACAGGCACACCAGGAGATCATATCCCACACCTGGCCGGGAGGGTCCCACACCCACGGAGCCTCCCTCATTGCTAGCACAGCAGTCTGTGATCTACCGGCAAGACAGCAGCGAGCCTGGGGGAGGGGCGCCCGCCATTGCTGAGGCTTAAGTAGGTAAACAAAGCTGCTGGGAAGCTCGAACTGGGTGGAGCTCACAGCAGCTCAAGGAAACCTGCCTGTCTCTGTAGACTCCACCTCTGGGGACAGGGCAATACCAAACGCAGCCGAAACCTCTGCAGACGCAAACAACTCTGTCTGACAGCTTTGAAGAGAGCAGTGGATCTCCCAACATGGAGGTTGAGATCTGAGAAGGGACAGACTCCCTGCTCAAGTGGGTCCCTGACCCCTGAGTAGCCTAACTGGGAGACATCCCCCACTAGGGGCAGTCTGACACCCCACACCTCACAGAGAGGAGTACACCCCTGAGAGGAAGCTTCCAAAGCAAGAATCAGACAGGTACGCTCGCTGTTCAGAAATATTCTATCTTCTGCAGCCTCTGCTGCTGATACCCAGGCAAAGATGGTCTGGAGTGGAACTCAAGCAATCTCCAACAGACCTACAGCTGAGGGTCCTGACTATTAGAAGGAAAACTATCAAACAGGAAGGACAGCTACACCAAAACCCCATCAGTACATCACCATCATCAAAGACCAGAGGCAGATAAAACCACAAAGATGGGGAAAAAGCAGGGCAGAAAAGCTGGAAATTCAAAAAATAAGAGCGCATCTCCCCCGGCAAAGGAGCGCAGCTCTTCGCCAGCAACGGATCAAAGCTGGACGGAGAATGACTTTGACGAGATAAGAGAAGAAGGCTTCAGTCCATCAAATTTCTCAGAGCTAAAGGAGGAATTCCGTACCCAGCGCAAAGAAACTAAAAATCTTGAAAAAAAAGTGGAAGAATTGATGGCTAGAGTAATTAATGCAGAGAAGGTCATAAACGAAATGAAAGAGATGAAAACCATGACACGAGAAATACATGACAAATGCACAAGCTTCAGTAACCGACTCGATCAACTGGAAGAAAGAGTATCAGCGATTGAGGATCAAATGAATGAAATGAAGTGAGAAGAGAAACCAAAAGAAAAAAGAATAAAAAGAAATGAACAAAGCCTGCAAGAAGTACGGGATTATGTAAAAAGATCAAATCTACGTCTGATTGGGGTGCCTGAAAGTGAGGGGGAAAATGGAACCAAGTTGGAAAACACTCTTCAGGATATCATCCAGGAGAACTTCCCCAACCTAGTAGGGCAGGCCAACATTCAAAACCAGGAAATACAGAGAACGCCACAAAGATACTCCTGGAGAAGAGCAACTCCAAGACACATAATTGCCAGATTCACCAAAGTTGAAATGAAGGAAAAAATCTTAAGGGCAGCCAGAGAGAAAGGTCGGGTTACCCACAAAGGGAAGCCCATCAGACTAACAGCAGATCTCTCGGCAGAAACTCTCCAAGCCAGAAGAGAGTGGGGGCCAATATTCAACATTCTTAAAGAAAAGAATTTTAAACCCAGAATTTCATATCCAGCCAAACTAAGTTTCATAAGTGAAGGAGAAATAAAATTTTTTACAGATAAGCAAATGCTTACAGATTTTGTCACCACTAGGCCTGCCTTAAAAGAGACCCTGAAGGAAGCACTAAACATGGAAAGGAACAACTGGTACCAGCCATTGCAAAAACATGCCAAAATGTAAAGACCATCGAGGCTAGGAAGAAACTGCATCAACTAACGAGCAAAATAACCAGTTAATATCGTAATGGTAGGATCAAGTTCACACATAACAATCTTAACCTTAAATGTAAATGGACTAAATGCTCCAATTAAAAGACACAGACTGGCAAACTGGATAAAGAGTCAAGACCCATCAGTCTGCTGTATTCAGGAGACCCATCTCACATGCAGAGACATACATAGGCTCAAAATAAAGGGATGGAGGAAGATTTACCAAGCAAATGGAGAACAAAAAAAAGCGGGGGTTGCAATCCTAGTCTCTGATAAAACAGACTTTAAACCATCAAAGATCAAAAGAGACAAAGAAGGCCATTACATAATGGTAAAGGGATCAATTCAACAGGAAGAGCTAACTATCCTAAATATATATGCACCCAATACAGGAGGACCCAGATTCATCAAGCAAGTCCTTAGAGAATTACAAAGAGACTTAGACTCCCATACAATAATAATGGGAGACTTCAACACTCCACTGTCAACATTAGACAGATCAACAAGACAGAAAGTTAACAAGGATATCCAGGAATTGAACTCATCTCTGCAGCAAGCAGACCTAATAGATATCTATAGAACTCTCCACCCGAAATCAACAGAACATACATTCTTCTCAGCACCACATCGTACTTACTCCAAAATCGACCACGTAATTGGAAGTAAAGCACTCCTCAACAAATGTACAAGAACAGAAATTATAACAAACTGTCTCACAGACCACAGTGCAATCAAACTAGAACTCAGGACTAAGAAACTCAATCAAAACCGCTCAACTACATGGAAACTGAACAACCTGCTCCTGAATGACTACTGGGTACATAACGAAATGAAGGCAGAAATAAAGATGTTCTTTGAAACCAATGAGAACAAAGATACAACATACCAGAATCTCTGGGACACATTTAAAGCAGTGTGTAGAGGGAAATTTATAGCACTAAATGCCCACAAGAGAAAGCAGGAAAGATCTAAAATTGACACTCTAACATCGCAATTAAAAGAACTAGAGAAGCAAGAGCAAACACATTCAAAAGCTAGCAGAAGGCAAGAAATAACTAAGATCAGAGCAGAACTGAAGGAGATAGAGACACAAAAAACTCTCCAAAAAATCAATGAATCCAGGAGTTGGTTTTTTGAAAAGATCAACAAAATTGACACCCACTAGCAAGACTAATAAAGAAGAAAAGAGAGAAGAATCAAATCGACACAATTAAAAATGATAAAGGGGATATCACCACCAACCCCACAGAAATACAAACTACCATCAGAGAATACTATAAACACCTCTACGCAAATAAACTGGAAAATCTAGAAGAAATGGATAATTTCCTGGACACTTACACTCTTCCAAGACTAAACCAGGAAGAAGTTGAATCCCTGAATAGACCAATAGCAGGCTCTGAAATTGAGGCAATAATTAATAGCCTACCAACCAAAAAAAGTCCAGGACCAGATGGATTCACAGCTGAATTCTACCAGAGGTACAAGGAGGAGTTGGTACCATTCCTTCTGAAACTATTCCAATCAATAGAAAAAGAGGGAATCCTCCCTAACTCATTTTATGAGGCCAACATCATCCTGATACCAAAGCCTGGCAGAGACACAACAAAAAAAGAGAATTTTAGACCAATATCCCTGATGAACATCGATGCAAAAATCCTCAATAAAGTACTGGCAAACCGGATTCAGCAACACATCAAAAAGCTTATCCACCATGATCAAGTGGGCTTCACCCTTGGGATGCAAGGCTGGTTCAACATTCGCAAATCAATAAACATAATCCAGCATATAAACAGAACCAAAGACAAGAACCACATGATTATCTCAATAGATGCAGAAAAGGCTTTTGACAAAATTCAACAGCCCTTCATGCTAAAAACCCTCAATAAATTCAGTATTGATGGAACGTACCTCAAAATCATAAGAGCTATTTATGACAAACCCACAGCCAATATCATACTGAATGGGCAAAAACTGGAAAAATTCCCTTTGAAAACTGGCACAAGACAGGGATGCCCTCTCTCACCACTCCTATTCAACATAGTGTTGGAAGTTCTGGGTAGGGCAATTAGGCAAGAGAAAGAAATCAAGGGTATTCAGTTAGGAAAAGAAGAAGTCAAACTGTCCCTGTTTGCAGATGACATGATTGTATATTTAGAAAACCCCATTGTCTCAGCCCAAAATCTCCTTAAGCTGATAAGCAACTTCAGCAAAGTCTCAGGATACAAAATTAATGTGCAAAAATCACAAGCATTCTTATACACCAGTAACAGACAAACAGAGAGCCAAGTCATGAATGAACTTCCATTCACAATTGCTTCAAAGAGAATAAAATACCTAGGAATCCAACTGACAAGGGATGTAAATGACCTCTTCAAGGAGAACTACAAACGACTGCTCATTGAAATAAAAGAGGACACAAACAAATGGAAGAACATACCATGCTCATGGATAGGAAGAATCAATATCGTGAAAATGGCCATACTGCCCAAGGTAATTTATAGATTCAATGCCATCCCCATCAAGCTACCAATGAGTTTCTTCACAGAATTGGAAAAAACTGCTTTAAAGTTCATATGGAACCAAAAAAGAGCCCGCATCTCCAAGACAATCCTAAGTCAAAAGAACAAAGCTGGAAGCATCACGCTACCTGACTTCAAACTATACTACAAGGCTACAGTAACCAAAACAGCATGGTACTGGTACCAAAACAGAGATATAGACCAATGGAACAGAACAGAGTCCTCAGAAATAATACCACACATGTACAGCCATCTGATCTTTGACAAACCTGAGAGAAACAAGAAATGGGGAAAGGATTCCCTATTTAATAAATGGTGCTGGGAAAATTGGCTAGCCATAAGTAGAGAGCTGAAACTGGATCCTTTCCTTACTCCTTATACGAAAATTAATTCAAAATGGATTAGAGACTTAAATGTTAGACCTAATACCATAAAAATCCTAGAGGAAAACCTAGGTAGTACCATTCAGGACATAGGCATGGGCAAAGACTTCATGTCTAAAACACCAAAAGCAACAGCAGCAAAAGCCAAAATTGACAAATGGGATCTCATTAAACTAAAGAGCTTCTGCACAGCAAAAGAAACTACCATCAGAGTGAACAGGCAACCTACAGAATGGGAGAAAATTTTTGCAATCTACTCATCTGACAAAGGGCTAATATCCAGAACCTACAAAGAACTCAAACAAATTTACAAGAAAAAAACAAACAACCCCATCAAAAAGTGGGCAAAGGATATGAACAGACATTTCTCAAAAGAAGACATTCATACAGCCAACAGACACATGAAAAAATGCTCATCATCACTGGCCATCAGAGAAATGCAAATCAAAACCACAATGAGATACCATCTCACACCAGTTAGAATGGCGATCATTAAAAAGTCAGGAAACAACAGGTGCTGGAGAGGATGTGGAGAAATAGGAACACTTTTACACTGTTGGTGGGATTGTAAACTAGTTCAACCATTATGGAAAACAGTATGGCGATTCCTCAAGGATCTAGAACTAGATGTACCATATGACCCAGCCATCCCATTACTGGGTATATACCCAAAGGATTATAAATTATGCTGCTATAAAGACACATGCACACGTATGTTTATTGCGGCACTATTCACAATAGCAAAGACTTGGAATCAACCCAAATGTCCATCAGTGACAGATTGGATTAAGAAAATGTGGCACATATACACCATGGAATACTATGCAGCCATCAAAAAGGATGAGTTTGCGTCCTTTGTAGGGACATGGATGCAGCTGGAAACCATCATTCTTAGCAAAGTATCACAAGAACAGAAAACCAAACACCGCATGTTCTTACTCATAGGTGAGAACTGAACAATGAGATCACTTGGACTCAGGAAGCGGAACATCACACACCGGGGCCTATCATGGGGAGGGGGGAGGGGGGCGGGATTGCATTGGGAGTTATACCTGATGCAAATGACGAGTTGATGGGTCCAGCACACCAACATGGCACAAGTATACATTTGTAACAAACCTACACGTTATGCACATGTACCCTACAACTTAAAGTATAATAATAATAAATAAAAATAAAAAATAAAAAAATAAATAAATAAAAAATAAAAAAATAAAAAAATAAAAATATTAGCTATTATTTTAAAATTATTGTCTGATTAAATGGAAACTTGGGGTGTTTAAAATTTTTCAAATTTTCACTTAAATCATGACACATTATTTACCCTAAACAGAAAAGGAATCAACAATCATGAATTTTATGTCTTTATCTCTTATATTTAAAAAGCAAATAATTAAGAGAAATATTTAATGCTATCCCAAAATTTCATTTAGCTATTCAATTAAGCAATGTGGTTGTTAATTAATAAAAATGTATTTTTTCTTCCTGGTTGTAATTTAGATTTTATGAAAGTATTCTCTTTGGGCAACAAAGGTGATAATTTCAAAATGAGTGACTTTATTTTAATTACTATTAAGAGAAACTATCATGATTATTGTCACCTATTTAATGGCTCATTGAATTTAGCATTCATACCAGTTTCCACTTCTACAATTCCATGAGAATGGATATAATAAAGTCTTGTAAGAAAAGTTAAAGAATGTGCAGAAATGATGACAGGCTGGCTGTACACTGTGCAAGAGTTTAAAGAATTTTCTGTAAGCTTAAATTTGCACTTTTTGTATTTTGCTCCATATTTTTATATGACATATCTATATATATTCAGACATTTGAAGAAAGTTTTAAACATGTATTTCAAACTATGAATAAATAATTATAATCATTTTTCAAATAATTATTTTATATTAGAATTAGATTTTTAAAATATGTCCTCTCCTCATAAAAGAAATGTAAAAATAAATGGGCTAAGCCAGCTTTAATATTGAACATTAATATGCTTTTAAAAAGCCTGAAATATGTTATTTTTCTTTATTAGAACAGGTACGGACAATCTATACCTTATGGGCCAAATGTGGTCCACTGCCTGCTTTTGTAAATACAGTTTTGATCTAAGAACAATACTCATTTGTTTATACATTATCTGAGGCTTCTATGCTTTAACAACAGAGGTAAGAGACAGTCTAGTCTAAAATATTTACTATGAGGCACTTCACAGAAAAAGTTAAGAACATATAGATTTTTAACCTACTTTAAACTATTTTAATCTACTCAGATTTTTTAAAAATCTACTTAAAGCTATTTTAATCTAGTTCAATTTACCACAATTTTTCTCTGGATTCTTGCATCGTTATATGTTGCTTAAGAACAGGGATACATTCTGAGAAATGTGTCATTAGGCAATTTCTTATCGTGTAAATATCATACTGTATATTTACACAAACATAGATGATATAGCTTACCTCACACCTCTGCTATATGGTATAACTTATTGCTCCTGGGCTACAAACCTGTACAGCTTTTTATTGTACTTAATGCTGTTGGCAATTGTAACACAATGGTAAATATCTGTGTATATAAACATATCTAAATGTAGAAAAGGCACAATAAGAATATAGTATAAAAGATGAAAAATGGGACACCAGTATGGGGCACTTACCACAAATGGAGCTTGCAGTGCTGGACATTGCTCTGGGTGAGTGATTGAGTGAGCGGTGAGTAAATGTAAAGGCCTAGGATATTTTGGTACACTACCGTAGGCACTATATATGTAGACTGCACTAAATTCATTAAAAATATTTTATTAAGAAATTAATCACAACTTATTGTAACTTTTTGCTTTATAAGCTTTTAATTTTTCTATTCTTAAATATCACTTAGCTTAAAACAAAAACACATTGTACAGTTATACTCAAAACATTTTCTTCATATCTTTATTCTATAAGGTTTTTCTAATTGTATTATTTATTTGTTTGTTTGTTTGTTTATTTATTTTTTTGAGACGAAATCTCGCTCTGTCGCCCAGGCTGGAGTGCAGTGGTGCTATCTCAGCTCACCGCAAGCTCCGCCTCCCGGATTATCTCGCCTCAGCTTCCTGAGAAGCTGGGACTATGGGCGCCCACCACCACGCCCGGTTGATTTTGTTTTTGTATTTTTAGTGAGACGGGGTTTCACCGTGTTAGCCAGGATGGTCTCGATTTCCTGACCTCGTGATCCGCCCGCCTGGGCCTCCCAAAGTGCTGAGGTTACAGGCCTGAGTCACCGCGCCCGGCCTCTAATTTTTTCTTTTTTTTTAAATTAACTTTTAAAATATTTTTTGTTAGAAACTAAGACATAAACATACACATTAGCCTAGGCCTACAGAAGGTCAGAATCATCAAGACATCATGATGCAATAGGAATTTTTCACCTCCTTTAAAATCTTATGGGACCACCACAGTATATGTAGTTTATCATTGACTGAAACTTTATTATGTGACAAATGACTGTAAAAGCATCATAACTAGTCTATCCAAATACACACTTTTCTCTAATCCAGGATCAAAAAAAAAAAAAAAAAAGAATGCTGGAAGTACTGAAACCACATCACTCTTAGAACTTTTATGCTGTAAGTTACTTTGAATATAGAAATGTTTAACATACTCTACATGTATAAATTGAAAAACATTCTTTCTATACCTACTTTTTGAGCATTTTTATTGTGAAAGAACGTTGAATATTGTCAGATGTTTTTTTCAGCATCTATTGAGATGATCATGTGGTTTTTATTCTTCACTCTTTCATTCTGGTATGTCATATTTATTGATTTGCATATCTTGGACCATGCTTGCATCGCAAGGATAAATCCCACATGATCATGGTATATGATATTTGAATATGCTGTTGAATTCAGTTTGCTGGTGCTTAGTTTAGAATTGTTTGCACTTATATGCATTAAAGATATTGTACAATTTTTTTTTTTTTTTAGTGTCCTGTTTTTGATATTAAGTTAGTGTTGGCCTCATAAAACGAGTTCAGAAGTGTACCCACCTCCTCATTTTTTTTTGGAAGACTTTCAGAAAGACTGAACCAATTCTTCTTTAAATGTTTAGTAGAAGTCATAAGGTTCTGAGGTTTTTTTTTTCCTTTCTGAGATTTTTTTATTACTGATTCAATCTCCATACATGTTATTGATCTGTTGAGATTTTCTGTTTCTTCATAATTCAGTGTGAGTGTATTTTATGTTTCTAAGATTGTATCCATTTCTTCTAGGTTATCCAAATGGATAAAATCTTAGAAACATAAAATACACTCAGACTGAATTATGGCATAAAATTGTTAATACTCATCTCATGATCTTTTGTATTTATGTGGTATTAGTTGTAATATCCTTTCCCATTTTTTTTTTAATTTTATGACTTTGAGTCTTCTTCCTTTTAGTTTAGCTAAAGATTGGTCAATTTTGTTTATCATTTTGAAAAACAAACGCTTAGTTTGTTTACTTTTTCTATTATTGTTCTAGTCTCCATTTGATTTATCTCTGCTCTGATGATAATTTCCTTCCTTCAGCTGACTTTGGGCTTATTTTGGTCTTCTTTTTCTAGTTCCTTGAGGCAGCGTTAGGTTGTTTATACGAGTTGTTTTTCTTTTCTCAATATAGACTTTTTTTTTTCTTTAAGCTTTCCTCTTAGAACTGCTTTTGCTGCATCCCGTAAGTTTTAGTATTTTGTGCTTCCATTTCTTTTCTTTTCTTTTTTTTCTTAAAGGTGAGGTCTCACTATGTTTTATGTTTCCATTTTTATTTGTCTTAAGATATTTTCTAATTTCTGCAAGAACCGCTCTCCGGGTGACCTTGGTCCAGCCCAGTTCTTCTCCCATTCTTACTTGTAATTCCCAGGAATAATTGTAGAATATGCAGAGAATGCAATATCCTCCGTTAGGGAAGAACTGCCTGAAAAATCTCAGGTCTTGTTTCTGTTCCTCCTAGGAAATATAGCTCTTGAATTAAGAAGGAATAATCCAAAAAATCCTGGCGTTTGTTTCTTTCTCCCCTAAAAAACAGGATGTCCTTCAATACTTGTCCCAGTGTGTCTCATGACCTCTAAGGTATATAACCCTGTATGGGCTGCATTTTTTTGGTCCCACAGCTGTGGGACACAGAGGGGGTAATATTCAACCTTAAAAAGGAACATTCGTCATTTGAGACGACCTGGATGAACCTGGAGGTCATTATGCTAAGTGAAATAACCCAGGCACAGAAAGACAGATATTGCACGACCTCACTTCCATGTGGAACTTAAAAGAGTAAAACTCAGGAGTGCAGAGTAGAATGGTGGTTACTAGGGCTGTGATACGGGAAGATAAACTGTTTAGAAGGTATGATGTTTCAATTAGATAGGAGAAATAAATTATTGAATATACAGCATGGTGACTACAGTTATTAACACTGCATACTATACTTGAAAATTGCTAAGAAATTCAATTTTAAATGTGCTAACAGCACACACAGAAAATAAGTATATGTGGTGATAGATATGTTAATTAGCTTCATTTAATCATTTTGCAATGTATACATATATCAACACATGTAGTACACTTTGAATATATATATTTTTGTCAATTATATTTTAATAAACTTGAGAAACAATTGTTTGGCAACTTCTCTAAGAGAAAATTAAGTACAACAGAAAAAGCTAAAAACTGTATTAATTAAACATTATTTAATTGAGTAAAATTGAAACACAGCACAGTAGCTTGCATTTATGTTTCCACAAAGAGCTAAAGGAAGGAAAATAAGAATATGAATATAATAATTCATATTTTTAGACAGGTATCCAAAAATAAGAATGAAGAATTATGTTGAGTGATGTGCCTAGTTAATTATTAAGCCAAAACCTTGATTTATTCTTTAAGAAAGAAAAATGATTGTATCCAAAAATTTGCTTAATACATAATCATCTGCAATGAAAAAGAGGTAGTAAGCAATTCAAGTGCCCCTACTCATGTTCTTTGAGGCATATTATTTAGAAAGGCTTTTAAGCTCGATCGTATCAGGAACTCCCAGAATCTGATGGCAAATTGAAATTTGGAACCAAAATTTTTAGCATATAGAATTACCAATTAAGGAAGATAGGAAGTATAACTTTATGTCTTGCCCTTTAAAAATGGCTGCTGGCAATGATACACTCTCAGAAAACTACTGATAGAGACAAGAGAGAGCCAAGTGCCACCCAGGTCATTGTGTATAAGGGGCTTGCTTAAACATGACCATAATGAAAAATTCCGTCCCTTAACTCATGTTCAGTAAAGGGAAATAATCAACATGGAGTGGCTCAGACTAAGGGCCCGCATGTGCACTGGAAGAATGGAATGGAGCCTTTGGGAATTTGTGCCTTATGCAGTGGGGGAGACGGGACTCTTCAGCTCCTGTGTGCTGGCCTGGTATTCAAGCTGTGAGATGGGAGTCTGTTGGCAGAACCTCCTTCTATTTGCTGAGAGCTTTCTTTTAATAAATTCCACTCTCCACACTTTTCAATGTATCTGCGTGCCTAATTTTTCCTGGTCATGAGACAAGAACCTGGATTGTAGCTGAACTAAGGAGCAAAAACTCCTGCATCAGTAACAAGGTGCCTCCACAGCTATCCCTACCCACACCCAGCACACCCCTACTGATGTGAAATGTGTGGAAAAAAGTTTATTGAACAAAATCCTACAAAACTTTGCCAATGCCTCATAACTTTGAATCTGAGCAGGTATTTTAGACACCTCAGGATAAAGACACAAATAAACCTTTAAAGTAAAAGTTATTCCATACTACCCCTATAATGTAGGAGAAGATTTATAAACAAATGAAAACAAAACAAAATAAAAGAATAACATAACTTATTGTTTTTAAAATTTCTGTGCTTGATGGAATCTGAAATGAAGAATTACTATAATTACTCAGGACTAAATATCTTCGGGAATAAACAGAATTTTTCACCATAGAATAAAAAAGAAAAAAAATAATCTGAAGAATGCCTAGCTATACAGAAAAAAAAAATCAGAAATTAAGCTTAAATGAATCAATCAAAACATCAGAACTAGTGGATAGGACATATTTGGTGTATAAATAACATAACTTCATTTGCTTCATTCTGCTAGAAATATATGGAAACGAAAGAAGTTTATGTCCAGTAGTACCCCTCAAATAAATGGGTGTTTTATCTGTCACAGGGACTGAAGCAGAGTAAGGTGGTAGATGTGGGTTTGGTACAACCCAGAGGGATTATAATTATAAGGGGGTCTTCATCAAAGTATCTTACTTCTCTGAGTCACAGTTTTCTCCTTCATCTTGCTTTTCTCTCATCCTATCTTCTATCTCAGCACAACATATACAAATGTTATGGAGACATACTTGGAGTTTTATAAATATATCAGATGTGAAATTAGGAGGAAAAACTGCCTTTCCCTTTATTGTTAATTTCTCATACCATTGGAGATGAAATTTTTGTTTAAATGACTGTTTATGTGGAAAGCGAGAAGAGACTTATTTTTAAAGTGTGTTTTTTTTAAACTTTAAGATATGTTACAAAAAATATTTTCATAGTTTTAAGTTATTTTAGTTATAACTATATTTTAGATATTTTTTCTACTAAAACATTCTGTTTTACCATTTTCAAGAAAATCTAATGAATCAATCTAGTCAAAGGTAAAATGTCCTATTTCATAAAGATTAAATGCCAATTACTGTAACATATGGATTAATAAGGAAATGTTAAAATGATGTGTCCACTATTAACTTGATCCATGGTGATTTAATGAAAAAACACAGGAATGAAGTTTTATGGTTCTAAACTTTCCACGAATATTTTAGAGATTTAAAGTTCAACCCTAAGGCAATCAATTGAGATCACACCATAAAGCCAGTCCCTCATCTTTTCTCTGCTGAGTCCATTTTGATTTCTGTTACTTGCTGAGGTTTTGGAAAGATGGTGATCTCAATGGTTAACATTCACAGAATCTTCGGATAATGTAATGTTAAGTGCCAAGTGTTATTTTAGAGAATAAACAAAGAAAAATCGATTGGGAGAATTTAGGGGCAAAAGAAAAGAGTTTTAGTATTTTTATTATTAGTATAGAGTGTGATCAGCAGCTTATACTTTGACAGACAGAAAGTATTTTTACAGAAGATTACTTTATCTGTACTCTTCCAGTATTTCCCAGGTTTTCAGGCTTTCTTGCCGAAAGCTACAGAACAAGATCTAATCTCACTCATGATCTGTTTTATGCACAGTACTATGCATTCATGTTGAAATATTGCAAACAAATACTATTTTAAAATTTAATCTTAGTCCAGGATTTTATCTTTAGCTTTTTTTGACAAAAAGATTGGTAATGTTAACCTATTAAAAAAGTGAAATAGGTAGATATAGAAAGAATTGCCACCTTAAAACATATCTAGAAAAAGCAATATAAACCAAGTCAGATTAAAATTTAACATTTTCTTTTTTGGATAAAATATTAATTCCTCATTATACAGCTTCAATTACACATTGTTATTTTTGAAAGTTTGAGTCTCATATTGCTAGAATTCTTTTTTAAAAAAATGGAAGGTAGATGGATAAGACCAAAAAAAAAAAAAAAAGATTCCTTTATAAAAGCATGATTTTATGCCTATATTTGTTCACATCATGCTAAGAATGTTCCAGCCTTATGAATTTCTACTAAGAGAACGTTTGCACACATGGAGTACATTGGTTAGATCATGACTTAGACTATGTTAACATTGACGTCTTCAGTTAAAGTTTGCCTAGCATAAAAAACTGAACTATTAGTTTGGTTAATTTAGTGCTATTAACAAAGTGTTTTGTTTTGTTTTGTTTTCTAAACATCATCTGAGTTTATATAACTAGACTGTTGGCTTGCTAAATATTCTATTTCTAATACATGAGTCATATAATTTTTTTAAATGTGAGAACCAGGCCATTTGTGGTGGCTCACGCCTGTAATCCCAGCACTTTGGGAGGCCAAGGACGGTGGATCACAAGGTCAGGAGTTTGAGACCAGCCTGGCCAATATGGTAAAACCCCATCTCTACTAAAAATACAAAAATTAGCCGGGCATGGTGGCGGACACCTGTGGTCTCAGCTACTTGGAGGTTGAGGCAGGAGAATCACTTGAACCCAGGAAGCGAAGGCTGCAATGAGCCGAGATCATACCACTGCACTCCAGCCTGGGCGACAGAGCAAGACTCTGTCTCAAACAAAAAAGAAAGAAAAAAAATGTGAGAATCAGAAGAAAGGTGGGATGAGTTATTTGTTTAAAAGGGAATTTTAATGTATTTTCATTAAAATTATTGTGTTTCAAATGCTTTTTAGGGAATTACATTTCTCTCTCTAGGACAAGGCAACTAAACTGCGGAGCGTATCTTAAAGTTTTTGCTCCAAGTTTGTGGTATAATTGTGCTTTCTACAAGAGGGTATCCATGAGCCATTCACCAACATAAATGTCACATCTCAAAGGTTTTTCTAGGAGCTTTTTGTGATGAATATCCTTCAAATTGCAATGTCTGAACTTCCTGCATTCCTAGAAGAAGGAAACACAGTTTTTAAAAAGATCCCTTGGTTCGTGAGACTCCAATAGTGATATCTATCCAGATTTATTTTTTAGAAAATACACTGATATGCAATTTTAATAATATTTGTTATAAGGTATAAGATAGGTGTTCTCAATCATTACTTGCAAGACCACCATGGGTTATGTGTTTTATTGGAAGTGACCTGAGTTTAAGGAGAAAATGTGATATTCAGTGAAGTTAATAGGATTGCTCTTACTAGATTTCTGCATATTGCAAGAGAGATTTTTGGATGATATTATTTTATTTCAATTAAAGTCACCTTTCACAAGTAAACAAAATATTTTTAAAGAATTTCTAAAAATAAATCACTATATGAATACAACAAGAATATAACAAAAGTGATCATGAGAATGACAGAGCCAAAATTTCTATTCCAAGCAGAGATCTTAGCTTCATTAACAGTAGGATTGTAATAAATTTACCTAATAGTTTGTTAAAAGTTGCAAAAGACCATGAAATTATGTAGAACACAGAATTAGATCAATTGTCACCAGTAATAAACTTTGCCTAACATTTACTGTGTGTTCAAATAATGGGTAATCATCTGAAAGGAAGTGTCTGGTTAATAAAAATTTTTAACATTTAAAATAGGAAGGCAACCGAAACACTGTTTTTCTGCAATAATTTAAAGCCATATGAAACTTAATCCAAAACTTAAAAATATATATATAATGTAATGTTTAGAATGTTCTTTCAATGTTTTATACTTAATGACCACAGGGCAGTTTACTAAGTATTATACTAAATACATTCATACGTTGGAAAACACTTTTGAGATTACTTACTTAAAATTAAAAGAAAGATAACTTATATTCTGACTTATAAAAAATGGCTCAAATCATACTTAGAAACAAGTATGTCATGGGAAATAATTTATTTTTCAGCAAATAAACTTTCTGAAGATACATAAAAATATCTCTAACGTTTAGAAAAATCAAGTCTTTTTTTAAATGTCACACATGATGAGAGATTCTTCAGTGTTGGATAGAAGTACTCTTTCCAGCCAGTCAGAGCATAGTATTTAAAAATTTGTGTATCAATAACAAAGTATATGAAAAAATATGATTGAGGTGAGTCATTAAATAAAAGATACATAGGGAAAGACATATTTTTTAACAGTAAACAACTTATTCAAAAATTCAGTTTTTGTTGCAAAGCCAAGTATGTATAATTGCTAAGTGGAAAAATGCTTCTGTGATTATAATTTTTAAAAATCATGGTAAGGTTATATAGCCCACATTCTAGATAACATTTACTTATTACATCATTAACAAGGAAAATATTACAAATGAAAAGCTTGAAATCCTAACTACATCATGTCTACAGTACATCTTATTACTGACAGTTTTACTTAAGAGAGGAGGAAAGAAGACAGAGAGAGAGAGAGAGAGAGAGAGAGAAATGGAGAGAGAGAAAGAAAGAGAAACCCAAAATACAGGAGACTTTGTACCTAAAAGAAGTTTCTTAGATATCACATGAAAATTGTTAAATATAGACATATGTTATTTAGTTTTCCTTTAGGAAAGTGCAATTATCTTTAAGTTGAATACCTTTTATAATCATGATAGGGTCTATCATTTGCATATTACTTAGTAGATATTTTCCATCTATTTTTCACTGAACATAAAGGTTATTTATTAAAATTATTTAACTTTTTATTTTGAAATGATTTTAGATTTATAAAATTTTACAAAGATAAATGGTACAGTTTTCCAACACCCTTCTCCCTATCTATATTAATGCAAGCATCTTACATAACTGTAGTATGTTTGAAAAGAACTAAGAAATTAACATTAGAAAAACACTATTAAACAAACTACAGATTTTTTTCTGATTTCACTAGATTTTCACTGCATTTTCTTCAAATACCCAACTAGGAAACCAAATTGCGTCTGACCATCAGGTATCTTTAAATTCCTCCAATCTGTGGCAGTTTCTCACTGTCTTCTTGTTTTTCATAATCTTGAAAGTTTAAACAAGTACTGATCAAGTGTTTAATAGAACACCCCTTGATTTGTGTTTGGTGGATCTTTTTATCATGACTAAACCAATAATACAGATTTTTGAAAGAATACCACATAAGAAAACTGCCCTGCTCATTGCATCACATCAGGGGCTACATGATAGTGACGTGTTTAGCCATTTAAATAATTTTATATTTTCTCTGTTGATCATGATGATGATGATTATTATTATTATTTTGTTTCATGTATTTTTTTTTTTTTGAGACAAGTTCTCATTCCGTTGCCCAGGCTGGAGTGCAGCTGGCACAATCAGGGCTCACTGCAGCCTCAACCCCCAGGGCTCAAGCCTCATGGGTAGCTGGAACTACAAGTGCGTGCCAACATGCCTGGCTAATTTGTTGTGGTTTTAGTAGACACAGGTTTTGTCATGTTACTCAGTCTGGTTTTGAACTCCTGTACTCAAGCGATCCACTTTTCTTGACCTCCTAAAGTGCTGGGATTACAGGCATGAGCCACCGTGCCTGGCCAGTCATGATATTATTAAAGTTGTGTGAGTAGACAATTCACTTTGTAATGTGTTTATAAATGAATTGTTCTAGTTTGTAATATTTAGTATTGAATGTAGAATTCAGATAATTTTTTAAAATAAGTCCAATTTGTGACTCACAATAAAGCTATTGAATAATTATTTTAAATTTGTAGTACACTCCCTGTGCTACACTGAGAGCAGTACAGATGTGTAAGTAACCTTAAAATAAAACATATAGCATATATTACTTGTGAAGGTTAAATTTTCCCCATATCTCTATTCTCTTTCCATTTTTGAAACTTAAATTATTGACAATACATTCTCAAATTTATACATAGATTTAAATCAGGCAATAATCCCAAACTTTTACTATACATAACTAGTCATTGGGCCCTGGAAGTCTTTATCTCATCCACAAAAACTGAAAACTAAATTAACAAATTTGCTTTTCTCATTCTGTTTTACCCATAGTCATTATATAAATAAAGAGTGAAATGAGCAACAAATTCATCAAACTTTAACAGTAATGGAATAGAATAGAAACAAATATTGCCCTGGTTATTAACATTTTACCACTTGAAAAGGCAGTATAGCAAAAACAGTTTTTTTCTTTTAAATTTTTCTAGAATACCATAGCAAACTGCTATTTTTGTTGTTTGGGAGTTTTATGTATTTTATTTTGTTTTTTGTTTTTTTAGGATGATTGCTTTTTTCTCTCATACATTTTTATAAGTGTCTTGACTTACTGATGCAATTCTTGATAACAAGCTCACTGCTTCTATTATTAAACCAAAGGGATTCATTGCCTGATGCGCTGGAAGCCAGTACTGTGACACCATGTTTTTGAGAAAGGGAAAGCTTTATATTGAAAGTCAATTCACAAGGGGACAAAGGTCAACCTCAAATCTGTCTCCCTGTGCTGGCTTCAAGGCTGTGTTTTTATTACAAAACGTTCAGGTAGTAGAATCTGAGATTAGCAGGTAACTGGTGGAAGGAAAGGGGAGGTCTGGAAAGTCCTTGGGCATGCACAGTTATCTCTTCATGCTACCTGATCAGTCATACGTACAATTTTGAGAGTAGTAAGTATAAAACATACGGTGGAAATTCAGGCTGTGACATCAGCAAGCTCATTCTACACAAACTCCAATTGCCCATCTTAGTTTCAGTAGATTTCAGCCAGTTTTTTCTTGATCTCACAAGGAAGAGGGAGTTTCAGTTTCAGTGTTTCAGCCAGTTGTTTCTTTTCTTTTCCTTCCTTCCTTCCTTCCTTCCTTCCTTCCTTCCTTCCTTCCTTCCTTCCTTCCTTCCTTCCTTCCTTCCTTCCTTCCTTCCTTCGTTCCTTCCTTCCCTCCCTCCCTTCCTCCTTCCTTCCTTCTTTCCTTCCTTTCTTCCTCCCTCTCTCTCTCCCTCCTCTCTTCCCCTCCTCCCCTCCTCCGCCCCTCCTCCCTTCCTCCCTTCCTCGCTTCCTCCCTTCCTCGCTTCCTTCCTTCCTCCCTTCCTCCCTTACTTCCTTCCTTCCTTGACGGAGTCTCACTCTGTCTCCCAGGCTGGAGTGCTGTGGTGCCATCTCGGCTCACTGTAAGCTCCGCCTCCCAGGTTCACGCCATTCTTCTGCTTCAGTCTCCGGAGTAGCTGGCACTACAGGTGCCCGCCACCACGCCAGGTTAATTTTGTTTTTGTATTTTTAGTAGAGACGGGGTTTCACCGTGTTAGCCAGGATGGTCTCAATCTCCTGACCTCGTATTCCGCCCTCCTCGGCCTCCCAAAATGCCGTTGTTTATTTTTATTTTCTAATCTGCCATCCTGCAACCTCAAAAGTTTTTGTTAGTTACTGGTTTCCTCCACTGTAAAGCAGTTTCAGTTTCAGCTTTTCAGCAAGTTGTTTCATTTCTATCTGCTACCCTGTAAGCCCAATAATTTAGTCATTGGATTCTTTAAGTCTTTGAGGCAAGGTTTCACTTCTTTATGTTTGTCTATTAGATTATAAATAACTCTTAGCATTGAAGTTATAAAGTCTTATATATGCATGTTATTTACTATGTGAAACAGGGTAAATCACTGAGCATTTCAAAGTCATTGTTCTCACTTGTAAGTGCAAAATAAAATTCTAAGTCCCCCAACTCACTAATGGACCCTCCCCTCAGCCAGGCTCAAGTGGGGAGTAGGACATGCCTCACAAACATCAACACAAAGACCTTAAGAGTGATAGCACAGACTCTTTAAGTCTGATATCAAATATTTACAATGTATTTTCTCTGAAGCCTGCTACCTGGAAGATTCATCTGCATAATAAAGCCTTGGTCTCCACAACCCCTTATTGTAACCCAGACGTTTCCTTCCTATTGATTCCAGATCTAATAATTCATTTAACCAATTGCCAAACAGAAAATGTTTAAATCTACCTGTGACCTGGAAGTCCTCCGTTCCAACTTGTCTTGCCTTCCCAAAAGGATATATCTTACTGATTTATGGATTTAAGGATAAATCTTACTGATTTATGTCTCATGTCTCCCTAAAATGTATATAACCAGCTGCAATCTGACCACCTTGGGCACATGCGGTCAGCACCTTCTGGGGCTGTGTCACGGGCACATCCTTAGCCTTGACAAAATAAACTTTCTATTGATTGAGATCTGTCTTAGATACTTTTGGTTTACATAAGGAATTGTTATAATACTGCTTTATTCCTTTGATGGGTTTGCCAAATAATTAAATAAAAAGTGTAGATAATAAAGATGTATTAATAGTAAAACAATGTGCAAATATGCAGGACTGCCTGGCTTGATGAATGGATAAATAAAAGGATGTGGAAAGGACTGGCTGGATGAATGAACAAGCAAATGGGTGTAAATAACAGATATAATTCAAAGTCATCTGCAATGGCTGTCACCTTGGGATACCTAGGCTTACTTTGTTGCCCTGAAAGACTGATGCTATCTGATGTCATAATGGAGGTACAGAATTTTCATCCTTTCTATATTTTCTATCTTTCATTTGGTCAATAGTCCCAAATATGAAACTGAAACTCATCTGTGGCTCATGTATCCTGTCATTTCAATTTGATTAAAAGTCAAAAAGAGGTCGGGAGCGGTGGCTCATGCCTGTAATCCCAGTACTTTGGGAGGCTGAGCCGGGTGGATCACGAGGTCAGGAGTTAGAGACCAGCCTGGCCAAGATGGTGAAACCCTGTCTCTACTAAAAATACAAAAATTAGCCAGTCGTGGTGGCAGGCACCTGTAATCCTAGCTACTCGCGGAGGGGCTGAGGCAGGGAACTGCTTGAACCTGGGAGATGGAGGTTGCAGTGAGCCAAGATCGCGCCACTGCAATCCAGCCTGGGCGACAGAGTGAGACTTCGTCTCAAAAAACCAAAAAGCCAAAAAGATCTCAGCATCTGTTTCTTCCATTGTCATTAAACTGTATTTTTAATTAAGGTCGTAATTACTATCTCACCATTTTATAAAGTTTGGTTAAGATCTGTGTGACTTTGATTTACAACTTCAAGATTTCACTGATCCACTTCAAGTGTTCTTAATCTCTCTTCCTTTTTCTCTACATATTACTTACCACTTCGGCCTACTAATCAAGCTGCATTAAAAAAGAATGTTCTAATCACCTTTTCCTTCAAAACTGATCTTCTGATATGTTAGGTGATACAGGCATTCCTCTTTTTAGGAAAGTAATTTCAGGTTTTATGAACATTTATTTTTTGAGATTACAAAGTTTCAACTGGAAATAGATTAGATTTTGTATCCATTGGAAAACAGAGTTCTATAACATAACCTTAAGGAATCTAAACTTTTTCCTAGTTTTGTCTTTGGTTGCTATGTGCCTTCTTCATGAAAATGTACACTTATTTTCATGCCTAATCACATAGATACACAGCTTGCTACTTATTTTCTATTGCATTAAAATGAATGTGTTTATTTTCCAAATATTATTTCTTCATTTATTAAGTGCATGAATGTCTTGAAAATGATTTTCTGCCTTTCAAATTGCTTTATTTACCTTTGGAAAAAATTACTCACAAGCAGTGTCTAATATATTCAACATGTGGGTGGGTACCATAGATGCTACAATTTTCTCTGCACTTATGGAAATGATTTGTCTTACCATCTTTGAATGCAGCTTCACTTAGAATGGCTGGCTCACCCTAGAGAAAATCTTTCTGAGTAAGCATAATGGATGTAGGTATGCTATCTTGATATTTATTCATTGTTCTACTTGGGTTATATGAATAGCAAGAATGCAATGCGGTCAAAATCAGAATTAAAGTTGATGTATTTTATTACTTCTGTGCTATGAATCAGTTCTTTAGACGTTATTTTTTTTCTTGATAGATTTATGAGCACAATTAATTGTCTTACCTGAAAATACTACTTGCAGTGTTCCAATTTGTACTCTTGATGAGTCAACTCTTTTAAATTCCAGAAAGCAACCAAATATCTTCTCCTGATTGATCTCTGTTTGTGTGTGTATACATATAGATGTTAATAAATGGCTGCGGGGAAAGTACATGGTTTATAATTTGTTTTCTAGTGAGAATAGTATTTAGCTTTTGTGCAAGCTTTTTACAATTTTGTTATTGAATTCTCCTTTTATTGGGTATGCCACAAAATAATTTACTGATGCAGCTGTTATCATAGATACTTTTGTAGCTGTTTAGGTTTTGAGTATTTCTTCAAACATCTTGGCATAATTAGTCTACATAACAATATCTCATTTCTTCAGGGTTTTTGGACCAGATGTTAAGGTATTTTGTTATAAACCAAACCCCTTCTGGTTAGCCAAGTAGCACTGCACAGGTGTTATAAACACTATTGTATGAGATAAAGCTTGCCTTCTTAAACAAACACTGTACATTGAATTTATAGAGAATAAATGGTATTTTAATTTAAAAAAAAAGACAAAGGACTTTTTGGAGCTGGAGTATAGATACAGTAGTAGGCATATACATTGTTGTTGAACATTTTATCTTTTTCATTAAGCTTCCTAGCTCTTACAAGATCACATTAACAGGAAAAAAGATTCAGCGACTGAAAATATACTCTGAGCTTCATCCCTTTGTAAGCAGTATAAACTACTACTATTTATATAATAAAGAAGTTTCAGTTCATGAATACAGGAAAGACTTGATTTACAAATGCATGAATTACAAATCATTTCAATCCTTTTCTCTCCCCAAGCCACCCCAACACTGTGGCCTAGCATTCTCTCTCCATACCAAAACTCCAAGTGTTGCCTCTACGGGAGCAATTAAGAGACTGAAACAAAATGAAACAAAATAAGAAAAACAAAACAAAATAAAAACTTGAAGTGCTAGAACTCTATGAATTTTGATTAGAGAAGTTAAAAATGTTTAGAATTTGGAAAAACTTAGGTATTGAACCCTAAGAACTCATTCAACTGGCTGGAGAAAATAATTCTACCTTATATTTCACAAATGCTTTTACTTCGTTTCTTACAATACTTTCTAATAAGTACATTAGAAATTGGAAAAGTAAATGTGGTGTTGGACTCATGTGTATGCAACTTGTTTAAGGATGTTATGCTTGATTTAATCAACGCTCTAATGTTTTCATTCTAGCTGATTAATTTCTACATAGTTGATTAAAATGTCATAAATGCCTATATACATACCAGAAAGGTTAAAAATGCAAACAAAAATAGTAAATGTTGGGAAGCACACAGAGCAACTCTTTAACCAAACTCCAAGTAGATTAATATACACATAAACATGCATGCATGCATGGGCACACACCCACTTACATTGGTATGTTAGAAGGATGCTCTTTTTTGGACCTTTTGTGTTCGTGCACGTTCGTCTTCACACAAAGGGCAGCCTTGCTTTTGTTTTTTATAAAAGTGGCAGATTTCCTCAGATGCCTTGCAAAGACTACCATGTGCTTTGTAGTTATTTGTGACCACTATGCCACCCTTCTGGGACTTGGAGACAGGGAACCTGATGTAACTGTGCTGATATTCATGATGTTTGCTATGCTAAGTAATAAACTGTCTTGTTTGATCAGTTAAATCACATTGTACACTTTTGATACATAGAAGGTTGTAACTGGTTTACACTATGACATTCTATACGAAGACAGGATTCTTTCATAATAATAATATTCATAATAATAAATAGAATAAAAACATTCTAGGTAGGAGTATTGATCTGTCTGTCTTTCAGAAATTATAGAAATTATTTCTATTCTATATATTTAGCTAATCATGTATTTTTCTGCCTAAAATTAGTGAATGTTTTGAGAAATGACGTAGAGACAGCAAACTGGAACTGTGGACATTTTATTTATTTTTATTTTTATGTCACAAAGAAGAAATTAGGGTAGCAGCAGGACACTATGGCTGGGAAACTGGGGAATCAGTTATGTGAAAAGATAACATGAGAATATGACAAAAGAAAATATATCTTTTACATGCCTTAAAGTCTTGCCTAAGCCTAGACTTATATCTAGAAAAATGTGAAAATAGCTGATATTTTCTCCTTTATCTTGGCTGTTCTTGCATCAAATATTATCCCCAGGACAAAAATGATCATGTTGTTACTGCAAGTACATGTCAAATACAAGTAAATTACATCCCAAATGTGAGTAAGTTGTGCCATCTCTGTTTCAAAAAAATCATGTCCAAATCACCATTTTTGTTTCACTTGGGCATGTAAAACAACGTCTAACCAATCTTTCTATCTTAAATTTTGTCCCCTACTATACATTTATCACACTTGAGGCAGATTGTTTTTTAGCAACAAAAATGTATATCTAATTTCATCTCATTCCTGCCAAATGCTATGTCATAATTTTCCACTACTATTAGTATTTCAACTCCCTTCAAATAGAGCAGCTGTAAACACTTTTGTGTTTATGTGTTGATGACCATCATATATATGCATTTATGCTAGACAGATAGGTAAATAGATAGTATCATTGATCATGCAGTATGTATAGGTTTAGTATGTATAGTGTTTAGCAGCTACTGCTATGCATTTTCCCAAAATAATATAAAAATTTTACTCCCAACTGCAGTGTATGAAGCAGTGTAATGAGAGTTGCTCTTTATGCTTCCCAAAATTTGGTATTTTTGTTTGCATTTTTAACCATTCTGGTATGTATGTAGGCATTTATGACATTTTAATAAACTATGTAGAAATTAATCAGCTGGAATGAAAATATTAGAGCATCGATTAAATCAAGCATAACATCCTCATACAAGTTGCATACACGAGTCCAACACCAAATTTGCTTTTACAATCTATTAATTAGACCCCAAAAAGAATGAGAAAAACATGTTGAAATTCTCAGCATTCAGAGATCAAAGAGTTTAAGCAGCACTTTTATACACGGAAAGCACATTTTAACGCATTACAAATATTTCCAGATATACCACATATTTCATTCCAGCTCCCCCCACCACCCCTACCATACACACAATCTGGACAACTCTACACCAGCAGCACAGGGAGAGGTAGGGATGGTTTTGTGATGACACTGCCGCACCTCAGATCATCGGGCATTACTTAGATTCTCCTGAGGAGCATACAACCTAGATTGCTCGCATGCACCATTTGCAGTAGGGTTTGCAGTCCTATGAGAATCTAATGTTGTGGCTGATCTGACAGGAGGCAGAGCTCAGATGGTAATGCTTGCTTGCCTGCAGCTCATCTCCTGCTGTAAGCCGGTTTTCTAACAGGCCACTGGTCCATGGCCTGCAGGTTTTGGGGATCCCATTTGCCACCCTCTATGTGTACATGTACACTTCTTCCCACTTGGGTTGACTCCCTTAATGTGACCTGATCCTACTTGTGTGGATGTCCTATTCAACCCAGTCAGTCTCTGACTCCACATGCCAGGCCCCCCTTCTCACTCTGGTAAGATCCTGCTGCCCTGCTCTGGCCCACAGCATCTCTCCTCTCCATATCAGAATGCAGATGTCCTTCAGTGTCTTGAATTACTTACTCTGGCCTGCATGTCCCCTACCCTCAAAGTCTTATTCCTTTAACTATGGAATGTAGATTTTTTTTAAAGTATTAACTTTATCCCCTTCTCTTCACCCTTCTGTATTCCCTCTTCTCCCTAGAGCATTCCTTTCCCTTCCTTCACCTTCCTTCCCTTCTCTTTGCCATCTCTTCCCTTTGCCTTCTCTTCCCTTTCTGAACAATTAATGCCAGATGCCCTTAGGGATACTCTCACAGAGAAAGGCAGACACCTGTGTTCTGGAGTGCAGCGGAAAGATGTTGTGGCCTACAGAAGGGCAGTAGAGGCCAAACAGAGTGAGGAAGGTGGCTTGGCATGGGGTGTCAGAGCGTGAGTTAGTTGAATATTCATAGGAGTAGAGTCGGGGGATGCAGGGCAGGAAGGATAAGGGAGTCAACCTAAATGGGAAGAAGGGTCCACTCAAATAATGAGTAGTTTAACGTTTTGGTTATTGCATTGAATAAGAAGACAAAATGCTTAATTTTGTTTCCTTTTCACTCCAGCATTATTGAGGTATAACTGACAAACAAAATTGAATATATTTATGGCATATGACATGACTTTTTGATACACAATGTAAAATAATTATTGTTATCAAACAAATTAGCATACATATCAGCTCATATATTTATTGTGTGTGTATTTGTGTGTGTGTGTGTGTGTGTGTGTATGTGGTAAGAACACTTAAAATCTAGTCTTTTAGCAATTTTCATGATTACAACACGTTGTTATTAACCACAATCACCATTTTGTACAATAGATTTCTTGAACTTATTACTCTTAATATTTTGTATCCTTTAACAAACATTTCCCCAACCAACCCTTCTCCCAAGCCTTTGGCCACCATAATTCCATTCTCTGCTTCTATGAATTTGTTGTTTTTAGATTCTACATGTAAGTGAGATCATAGGTATTTGTCTTTCTGTTCCTGGGTTATTTCAATTAGCATAATGTCCTTCAGGTTCTTCCATGTTGTTGTAAATGATAGGGTTTTCTTTTTTTGTAAGGCTGAATAGTGTTACCTGTGTATCTTTACCACATTTTCTTTGTGGATTCATCCTTCAATGGATACATAGGTTGCTTCCATATCTTGGCTATTGTGAAAAGTGCATTCATGAACATGAGAGTGCTGGTATCTCTTTCACGGTCTGATTTCATTTCCTTTGTAAACACTACCAGTGATGGAATTGCTGGTCATATGGTATTTATTTTTAAGTTTTGAGGAGCCTCTATACTGTTTTCTATAATGGCTGTACTTATTTACATTTCCACCAACAGCATGCAAGGGCTTACTTTGCTCCACGCCCTCATCTATACTTGTTGTCGTCTGTCTTTTTATCATAGCCATTCCAAAATGTGTGAGGTAATATCTCATTTTGACTTGCATTTCTTTGATGTTACTGATATTATTATTTTTTCCATATATCTACTGGCCATTTGCATGTCTTCTTTTGAGAAATTTCTATTCAGGTCCTTTCACCATTTTTAATAAGATTATTTGTCTTTTTGCCATTGAATTATTTGAGTTTTTAACGTATTTTGGATATTAATCTCATATCAGATCTTTAGTTTGCAAATGTTTTCTCCCATTTTGTTGGTTGTCTCTTCATTTTATTATGAATCATAATAGCACACACAGCTTCCAAAAATTTATGTGAAAATGTAATTCTAAAAAAAGTAAAATAAAAAGTTGTTTTATAAATGCATTTTTATTTATAAAAATTACAAATATATATTTGATCAATCAATATAAATAAGATATTTAATTTAATTATTATTTAATCAAAGTATTATATTCTGCAATACATTCTAGGTAATCAAAGTGAATTTGATGGCCAAATAATTATGCATTTTATGATACTTAATCATGTAATTATAAAATATTCCCATTGTGTGACAATATTCAGAAATCCCCCAGTTTTGCATTTACACATTATCAAAAGTGAGGACACAGCTGAAAATTTCTTCCACATTTATGCAGGCTATAAACACTAATATGAATTCACAAACAGACTCTACAAGAACTAAAAGTCTAACAAAACTTGGGGGCGCGGTGGCTCAAGCCTATAATCCCAGCACTTTGGGAGGCCGAGACGGGTGGATCACGAGGTCAGGAGATCGAGACCATCCTGGCGAACACAGTGAAACCCCGTCTCTACAAAAAAACTAGCCAGGCGAGGTGGTGGGCGCCTGTAGTCCCAGCTACTTGGGAGGCTGAGGCAGGAGAATGGCAGGAACCCGGGAGGCGGAGCTTGCAGTGAGCTGAGATCCGGCCACTGCACTCCAGCCTGGGCAACAGAGCGAGACTCCGTCTCAAAAAAAAAAAAAAAAAAAAAAAGTCTAACAAAACTCAGAATCCTTGGAGAGCAATGTAAGCTCCAAATTGTGTTCAAAATGCATTAAGTCTATGTTTTTAATTTCTTTCATTTAAAATAAAAGTAAGGCAAAATATATAAGGAAAAATAACCTCTGTATATTGCACATTGTCATTTTCCTACTTAAAATTACCTCAAATACATTTTGCACTGTACACCTGAAATAAATCATTGAAGTCAGGAAAATAAAGTGTTTAATAGCAAAGTACAGTAAATTTAAGAAAATTTATTTTTAAAAGGAGTCAGTTCATTTTTAAAAACCTGTAAATTTTAGATAGCAGATACATTTTTTAAAATAAACTATGGCCTGTTGCTCTTCTAAATGTAAGTGTTCACAACATTAGAAAATTACTATTGCTCATATAACAATTGTAATGAATATAATTAGATAATTTTGGAATCCTAAAATGACATGTTACTCTAAATGGTAGTTCCTCACTCAATTTCAATGAGTCATTATGAAAGGAAGTAACTACACTGTAATTTTCTCACTCACCTTACTAAAAATATGTAATGCATTATAAAGAGGAATGATTTGGCTATTATTATGTTAAAAATAAATTCTATAAATACATAGTCTTTTATATAAAAATAATAGATACTTTTTTATGTCACAGGAGATCATGTTCTTTTCACAGAAATATTTTTACATATGAAAATTTAAGAATCTATACAGGTCAGAGAGCAGAAAATTTTTATTTGTTTGATTCATTATTCATATGACTAAAATACAAAACAATTTGAGGAGGAAATATAATATACAGAGAATTGTTAGACCTATAGGGATGTGACTTTCTGGGGAGCTGTAGCTAGAACCAATTGGTAGGGGTAATCAAGGCTTGAAATTCTGACACTCTTTTTTTCCCCAGGTGATTCCCTTGAGAAGTAAAGAAGGGAAAGAAATGAGCAACAGGGATAAAGAGAAATGGCATTTCCACTGGGATAAATATGAAAGTATCTTATTGCCTGTCTCCAAGTCCAAGGACAGGCTTTTTAAAAGACTTGCCCTAGGGAATCAGAGAGCAAACTGTCCTGATGAGGATTTATCTGCAAGGTCTTGGAAAGGTCAAACTCACTTGATGCTTTTGAGGACAGTCCTGAGAAGTTGGTTAGACTTATAGCCAAATAATAATGAGACAAGTCTTACATCTTCAAGTGTAAGACCAGGAAAAAGATAAGTGGCAATGTGTGTGAGTGAAGTAAATAATAGATATTTGATTTAAAAAAAAAAAAAAAAAGTCTTACTGCCTAGGAATTCTGTGTCCAAATATAGGCATTATCTTTTTGTGATGACATGTTTTAAGTTTCACTGATCTATTCATTTTTGATAAAGTTAAGCGGGTGGTACCCTGTCTAGTTTTGTTTGAACAAATTATGCTACTAGAACCACATGCCAAGCTTATAGAAACATAATATGGAGTTGACATTGTTGTGTAAAAACAGCTGACTTTTTAAAAGCAATTTGTATTTTCCAACATCTTTTGGAGTTTTGCCCATCTGAATGATGAGTGATATGGTTAGGCTTTGTTTCCCCAGCCAAATCTCATCTTGAATTGTAATCGGCATTATCCCCGTAGTCCCCGCGTGTCAAGGGAGAGACCAGGTGAAGGTAATTGAATCACAGGGGCGGTTCCCCCATGCTGTTCCTGTGATAATGAATGACTTCTCAAAAGATCTGATGGTTTTATAAGGGGCTATTCCCACTTCGCTCTGTACTTCCCCTTCCTGCTGCCATGTGAAGAAAATGGTTTGCTTCCAGTTTGCCTTCTGCCATGATTGTAAGTTTCCTGAGGCCTCCCCAACCATGCTGAAGTGTGAGTCAATTAAACCTCTTTCCTTTATAAATTACTCAGTTTCAGGCCGTTCTTCAAGGCAACATGAAAACAGACTAATACAATGAGATAAAGCATCTCTCTTGTACTTTTATGTAGATTATTTTTATTCTGAATAAGTTTATACAACTTTTTGTATGTTTAAGAAACATTTGTGTATTTTCTATGAAGTGGATTTTTAAATATTTTTGCCCAGTTTTCATTTGGATTTGAGAGCATTTTTAAAAAATTTGTTCCTTCTATTTTGCATGCAAGGGATATTGTATTAGTCAGCACTGGCTACCATGACAAAATACCACAATCTGGGTGACTTGATGGAAAACTATTCCATGCTCATTGACAGGAAGAATCAATATCATTAAAATGGTTATATTGCCCAAAGAAATTTATAGATTCAATGCTATTTCTATCGAACTACCAATCACATTCTTCACAGAACTAGAAAAACAAAAACAAAAACAAACTTTAAAAATCGTGTGGAATCAAAACAAGAACCAAATAGCCAAGGCAATCCTAAGCAAAAAAAACAAAGCTGGCAGTATCATGCTACCCAACTACCCAACTATAGGGCTACAGTAACCAAAACAGCATGGTACTGGTACAGAAACAGACACATAGACTAATGAAACAGAATAGAGTCCTGAAATAAGGCTGCACAACTACAACTCTCAGATATTCGAAGAGCTGACAGAAACAAGCAATGGAGAAAGGACTCCCTATTCAATAAATGATGCTGGGATAACTAGCTAGCTATACACACAGAATGGAACTGAACCCCTTTCTTATGCCATACACCAAAATTGACTCAAGATGGATTAAAAAGTTAAATGTGAAACCCACAACTATAAAAATCCTGAAAGACAACATAAGCTATAACATTCTGGTTATAGGAACAGGTAAAGATTTAATGAAGAAGGCATCAAAAGCAATTGCAACAAATGCAAAAATTAACAAATGGATCTAATTAAAGAGTTTCTGCATAGCAAAATAAACTATGAACAGAGAGAACACACAACCTACAAGATATGAGAATATATTTGCAAACTATGCATCTCAGAAAGGCTTAATATCCAGCATCTATAAGAAACTTAAACAAATTTACAAGAAAAGAAAACCATTAAAAATTGGGCAATGGACATGAACACACACCTTTCAAAAGAAGACATACATGTCACCAATAAGAATATGAGAAAAGCTCAACATTTTTTATCATAAGAGAAATGCAAATCAAAACCACAATGAGATACCATTTCACATGAGTCAGAATGGCTATTATAAAAAAGTAAAAAAATAACACACGCTGGCACGGTTGTGTTGAAAAAGGAACACTTATACTCGTTGGTGGAAATGCAAATTAGTTCAACCATTGTGGAAGAGTGTGGCGATTCCTCAAAGACCTAAAAGCAGAGCTACCATTTGACTGGGAAATCCCATTACTGGATATATACCCAGTGAAATATAAATTCTTCTATCGTAAAGACGCATGCCTGCATATGTTCACTGCAGCACTATTCACAATAGTAAAGACATAAAATCAACCTAAATGCCCATCAATGGCAGACCGGATAAAGAAAACATGGTACATCAACACCATGGAATACTATGCAGCCATAAAAAGGAACAAGATCATGTCTTTGCAGGAATACAGATGGAGCTGGAGGCCATTTTTCTTAGCAAACTCAGAAACAGAAAACCAAATGCTACATGTTCTCACTTATAAGTGGAAGCTAAATAATGAGAACACATGGACGCATAGAGGGGAGCAACATACACCAGGGCCTGACACAGGGTGAAGGATAGGAGGAGGGAGAGGATCAGGCAAAATAACTAATGCGTATGAGGTTTAATATCTGATTGACAGTATAACCTGTACACAAACCCCAGTGACCCCAGTTTACCTATATACCAAACCTGCACATGTACCCCTGAACTTAAAATTAAAGTTAAATAAGTAATGAAAAAAAATTTTTCTCATAGGTGTAGAGGCTAGCAGTTCATGACCAAGGTTTAGGTAGGTTTGGTTTCTCCTGAAGCCTCATTCTTCAGTTTGTAGAAACTTATCTTCTCTCTGTGTCCTGACAAGACATTTTCTCTTTGCTTACACATCTCTGGTGTTTCTTTGTTATGTTTTAATCACCCTCCTCTTCTTATAAGGACACAAGTTAGATTAGATTGGGACCCACCAGAATGGCCACATTGTCAACTTAATTACCTCTTTAAAAGCCCTAGCTCCAAATATAGTCACATTCTTTTATGTACTAGGGGTTAAGACTTCAACATACGAATTTGTGAGAATACACAATGCAGTAAGTAACAGAGATTAATTTTTTGTTTGTAATATAAGCATTTTATAATGAGTGTTTTCCTTTGATATCTCTTATGCTTCCCCACAAGTTTGCCAATAAGTTAGTTTTTTGTTTGTTTGTTTTGAGACAAGTCTCACTCTGTTGCCCAGGCTGGAGTGCAGTGGCACTATCTTGGCTCACTGCAACCTCTGCCTCCCGGGTTCATGTGATTCTCCTGCCTCAGCCTCCCGAGTAGCTGGAGTTATACGTGTCTGCCACCACACCTGGCTAATTTTTGTATTTTTAGTAGAGACGGCGTTTCACCATGTTGGCCAGGCTGGTCTCGAACTCCTGACCTCATGTGATCTGCCCACCTTGGCTTCTCAAAGGGCTGGGATTACAAGTGTGAGCCACCATGCCTGGCCGTTCCTCCTGGTGGGTTCATGGTCTCGCTGGCTTCAGGAGTGAAGCTGCAGACCTTTGCCGTGAGTGTTACAGCTCATAAAGGTGGCGTGGACCCAAAGAGTGAGCAGCATCAAGGTTTATTGTAAAGAGCAAAAGAACAAAGGTTCCACAGTGTGGAAGGGGACCCAAGCGGGTTGCCACTGCAGTTTTTATAAGACATAAAACCTAAAAAATTTTGCTAGATTATATTTGTGCAAACCGAAAATCTAAGAAAGTAACATCTATAGTTTTTCTCATTTTTAAAGTGTCTCAATATAAGAAATGTGTGGACTTGAATACAGAAGCGTAGATTTTGTAAGTAAAATTAAATTGGAAGGCCTCATTTTCCTAGATCACAGCACATGTTATCAGAATGATGTTCCCATAAAATGAAGTGTGTCCGGAATTGGTGGGTTCTTGGTCTCGCTGACTTAAATAATGAAGCCATGGACCTTCAGGGTGTGTTACAGTTCTTAAAGATGGTGTATCTGGAGTCTCTTCCTTCAGATGTTCAGATGTGTCTGCAGTTTCTTCTGGTGGGTTCGTGGTCTCGCTGACTTCAGAAGTGAAGCTGCAGACCTTCCCGTTGAACCTTACTGCTCTTAAAGACGGCTCGTCTGGAGTTGTTAGTTTCTCCTGGTGGACATGTGGTCTCCCTGGCTTCAGGAGTGAAGCTGCAGACCTTCCCGGTGTTATAGCTCATAAACGTGATGTGGATCCAAAGAGTGAGCAGCAGCAATATTTATTGTAAAGAGCCAAAGAACAAACCTTCCACAACGTGTAAGGAGAGGTGTTGCCACTGCAACCCTCAGCAGCCTACTTTTATTGCCTTATCTGACCCCACCCACATCCTGCTGATTGGTCCATTTTACAGAGAGCTGATTGGTCCATTTTGATAGAGTGCTGATTGGTGCGTTTACAATCTCTGAGCTATACACCGTGCTGATTGGTGCGTTTACAATCCTTTAGCTAGAGGCAGAGTGCTAGACAGAAAAGTTCTCCAAGTCCCCACTAGGTTAGCTACATATAGAGTACTCACTGGTGTATCTACAAACCTTGAGCTAGACACAGGGTGCTGATTGGTGTATTTACAATCCCTCAGCTAGACATAAAGGTTCTCCAAGTCCCTACTAGACTCAGGAGCCCAGCTGGCTTCACCTAGTGGATCCCCTACCTGGGCTGCAAGTGGAGCTGCTGCAGCCCTGCGCCAGTCCCACTCCAGTGCGCGTGCACTCCTCAGCCCTTGGGCAGTCGAGGGGACCAAGCGCTGTGGCGCAGGGGGCGGCGCTCCTCAGGGAGGCTCCGGCATGGCAGGCTGCAGGTCCCCAGCCCTGCCCCGCAGGGAGGCAGCTGAGGCCCGAGGAGCATTAGAGCGCAGCACCGGCGGGCCGGCACTGCTGGGGAACCCCGGCGCAACCTCTGTAATTGCTGGCCCAGGTGCTAAGCCCCTCACTGCCTCAGCAGGTGGCTGGAGCTGCCCACTCAGAGTGTGGGGCCCTCCGAGCCCACGCTCACCTGGAACTCGTGTTGGCCCACCAGCGCCAAGTGCAGCCCGGGTTTCCGCCCGCGCCTCTCCCTCCACATCTTCCCGCAAGCCGGCTCCTGCCTCGGCCAGCCCACAGAGGGGCTCCCACAGTGCCGTGCTGGGCTGAAGGGCTCCTCAAGCGCCTCCAGAGTGGACACCGAGGCGGAGGAGGCGCCGAGAGTGAGGGCTGCTAGCATGTTGTCATCTCTCAGGAGGAGTGAGGAAGAGAGGTACCTTATAAGAACTAGGATAAATGTATACATCACAAGACTTACCAATTTGACTTGCAGAAATTTTACCTAAATTTGAAAAAGTGATGGAAAAATAGGACTCTGATTAAAAGATATAATGCATTCAGTGATAGCACATTTTCATGAAAACAAATTCTACTAGAGAAGACTAAATCTGTTAATTTTCAAAGAAAACTAGAATCAAAAGGTTGAAAAATATTTTGATTTTCTGTGTCTGTTATGTATTAATTATCATAGTATGGATATCTGTCACCAAGCCTGGAGGGCAGTGTTGCTATGATAGCTCACTACAACCTCAAACTTCTGGGTTCAAGGATCTTCCCATCTCAGCCCTCTTAGAAGTTGAGATTACAAATGCACACTACCACACCTGGTTAATACATTTTTTAATATTTTGTAGAGATGGGGTCTTGCTATGTTGCCCAGGCTAAAATTTTAACATGTAGAAGGAAATATACTACTCTAGGCTTAATGGTATCTTGATAGATACATAAGAATAATATAACAATGAAAGAAATAAGAAGTAATTTCAAAAAAAAAAAATGGTCTCACAGCTAGAAACTGATACATTGAGAAAAAAAGGCATAAGCTCTTGAAGACTTTATCTTTGACTACACTTTCAGTATCATTGTAAACCATTGTACCTGATATTCTATATGCCAGCATGGCAAATGTTTGCATTTTCTTAGAAGGGTAGACCATTACATATCCCTATGTATTTGCTCTTGCTATTTCTTTCCTGCCACTCTTGTACTAGCAAATGCTTCTCTTGCTTGTGTTACTATTGAATCATTCTCTCTCTCTATGAGCGATGTTTCCCCTTGTATTTCGTGCTCTGACCTCCTCATGCACAGATTGCTATAAAGTATAGTATTTATTCATATGGGTCAGTCTTTTGCACAGGAATTATACAAGATTAGTTCGTTCTTATTTCCCCAGTGTGTAGATTAGCTCTACCTGAAGGAGAAACTCAGCAGGTATCTGGTGAAATAATAAAATAAATGCTCTGTGAAATAATACATTTTGCAGTTTTGCAAGTGTTCAAGGAGCATTAATGTCTATCTTCTGAGTCAGGAGTCCTGAAATAATAGGTAGTTTGAACTTAATCTGTTTTTAAGTCTATTCCAATCTATGCATCCTAGATTATACTAAAATGTAATAATAATGTTTATATATATATATTTCAATATAATTAAATAACACTATTTTGCTTTCTCCTATATTAAATTTTCTACATGTAAGCTATTCATATTAATTAATAAAAATTTCATTACTAATTTAAATATTTTATTGCAATTGAAACTATCTTAAGCACACACAATATGATACCTCACAAGGTGCCATTTGTTTAAATACATTTTTACACTAACATTTTTACAGATATTGTAAGTTGATATTTATCAAATTATTTTTCCCAATGTGAAAATGTAAAACACATTTTGTATTATAATTTCCATATATTTATTTTAATTAGATGAATTGTTTATTTGATTACATGACATCGCTAACAAGATAATTCTTTTGTTTACTCATAACTAGAAAACTGTTTCAGATATAGGTTATGAAATGGATGTACTAAGATATGCAGAAATATGGAAAGGACAAGTTTAATATGAAAATTTATTGATTTGGGTTTATAAATATACATGATAATAATATATATCAATGTATTTTATATTTTTCTATAGCATAGTATATTAAAAATAAAGGATGGATTTCCATAGATATTAACTAAATGGATGGCTATAACATGACCAGCTAAGTTTTATGAAATGTCAGTCTAAGGAATAAAGTCCTGTTTGTTAATACTGAGAAATTTAGAAATGTTGAAGAAATAATGCATTCTCCTCTCAAAAACATTCACTTATAATCAGTTTAGTGTCAAAGTATTTTGACCTCACAAAATCAAGTTTTAAAATAATAATAATTGTTTACCACTGAATTAAAACATTGAATTAGAACTTTAAAACATGGGAAACTGTATACTTTGCCTTAAATACAACTCTGTAGATTTAGAATAAGCAACATTACCAAGAAACCGGTGTAAGAGATTAAAGAAAATTAACAAGTAATACCTATTTCCATTGCACAAAAAGAAAAACTAGGAAACTAATTGTCTCTTTCATTGCTGAACAGAAAGCGTGTCACACTTTCCAAAACTCTTTGCTACATTTGGTACAGTAATCTCCATCAAGGGGCAAATTGACTTTTCTTTCACACACCATTACCAGCCACATTCAGCCAATGGGACTTAAGATAAAATACTTATAGAACAGTCTCTGAATTCTAGCTTTGATTTGTGTCGACATTGTAAAAGATCTGAACAAAAAGTTACCAGATAAATATTGCTTCCTTATATGTGATTCATCCTTATTTACAATGGATTTTTAATTTCTAAAAAAAAAATCTCAATTAAGTAAAACCATTACTTTGGAAAAAAAATATTCATTTTTAAAGAAATGAAGAGGGACTACACTTTTTTCATTAAAATAATCTTAAAATAGAAGTTTTTGTAAACATGATTAAGAAATTAACTTCCAATATAAAAACAATAGCTTGAAAAGAATAATTATTGCTCTTAGAAGTAAAAATAGTTTAATTTTGAGATAAAAGCTTTCGGCCAGACACGGTGGCTCATGCCTGTAATCCCAGCACTTTGGGAGGCTGAGGCAGGTGGATCACCTGCGGTCAGGAGTTCGAGACCAGCCTGACCAACACGGAGAAACCCCGTCTCTACTAAAAATACAAAATTAGCTGGGTGTGATGGTCCATGCCAGTAATTCCAGCTATTTGGGAGGCTGAGGCAGGAGAATCGCTTCAACCTGGGAGGCAGAGGTTGCAGTGAGCTGAGATTTCACCACTGCAC
Organism: Macaca fascicularis; assembly: GCF_037993035.2. NCBI lineage: Eukaryota > Metazoa > Chordata > Mammalia > Primates > Cercopithecidae > Macaca > Macaca fascicularis. The sequence continues at coordinate 55,399,076 of NC_088391.1, read as the reverse complement.
ACCAACCTAGGCAACAAGAGCGAAACTCCATCTCAAAATGAATAAATACATAAATACAAACTTCAAGTAAATTTTTCTTTCTGAAGTAATCAATGTAAGTGCAAACATATGTTAGAATCATACTACATTTACAATGAATTAATAATGCAGTTTGATGTCCACTTTTTGTGCTGAGGAAAGATTATTAAAAATAACATTTATTTATCTGTGACTCCTGAATTTATGTTTCTAGTCTGGATATCTCCCTTGTGCATCAAATCACATTTTAAACTGCCTATTTAGTGTCACAATGTGGAATACCCACAGATAGTTCAAATTTAACATGACCGTGGCAGTAGCCTTGACCTTCCAAGTACACTCACATTCACATATCTAGTGTAGCTCCCTCCATCTTGTCTTTCGTTCATGCCTAAGTTGAAAACAGGAGCCATTGATGGTCCTTTTTCTACAATGTCCAAATCAAAGGCATTAGTTAGTCTTCTTAATATTTCAAAGTTATTAACCTCTGTCTCTAGTACTATCAACCTTAACCAAGCCACTATCATTCTCAGAATCACTGTAATTGTCTAAATATTTTCCTCATACCAATTTTTCCCCATGTTATATTCATGTTATATTCATCCATGCATTGGAGTGGTTAAAAAATTAATCTATGATGCTTTCATTTATTTTATTTTATTTTGTTTTATTTTTTATTTTATTTTTTGAGACGGAGTCTCACTGTGTTGCCTGGGCTGGAGTGCAGTGGCGCAATCTCGGCTCACTGCAAGCTCTGCCTCCTGGGTTCATGCCATTCTCCTGCCTCAGCCTCCCGAGTAGCTGGGACTACAGGCGCCCACCACCACGCCCGGCTAATTTTTTGTATTTTTAGTAGAGATGGGGTTTCACCGTGTTAGCCAGGATGGTCTCGATCTCCTGACCTCATGGTCTGCCTGCCTCCCAAAGTGCTGGGATTACAGGGGTGAGCTACTGTGATGCTTTCAACATTGAAACATCCATTGTCTTCTCATTACTGTCAGAATACTTAATTACCTGTGTCTATCAACTTATCTCTGTCACTCATTCACTAAGTTGTAGACACATTTCCTTCCTTTCTTGTTTTAGTACACCAAAATTGCTATCACTTTGCTCTGGTGCGCATGTTCTTGACTATGCCTAAACCTAGATGACTAGATATTTTCACAGCTGACTGCTTTTAGCCCCCACTGTCTCAGTTCAAATGTCATTTTCTCAGTTTGAAGCCTTTTAAGACCAGCCAATCTAAGTCAATCTTCCGAGACTCGTCACACACATCAATCAAACAATTTAACTGATCACACTGCTTAATTTCCTTCATATCATGTTTCACAGTTTGAAATTGTCTTGTTTGTGTATCTATTTAATTGATTAGTATCCATCTGTTTTTTCTGCAAAACCAGGCTCAAAAGATCGGTGTCACATATTCCAAATAAAGAAACATTGGCTGGTATGCAAAAGAGACTCAGTATTTTTTTAGTGAATTAATATTTAATGAGCACTTACTATATATTTGTATAATGTTAAGTATAAGAAGCTATAGAGGTAAAAGACTTGGGCCTTATTAAAAATGTTATTAAAATTAACTTGATGAAATAACACTAAGGCAAAGGAAAAAAATGGAAGCCATTATATAATATAGAGTATATGCACCCAAAGGAAAATAAATTGTTCTACCAAAAAGACACATGCACTTCTATATTCATTGCATAGCTATTCACAATAGCAAAGACATGGAATCAACCTGGGTGCCCATCAATGTTGGATTGTATAAATAAAATATGGTTCATATACACCATAGAATACTATGCAGCCATTAATAGGAGCAAAGTCATGTCCTTTCCAGCAACATGGTTACTGCTAGAGGCTATTATACCAAGGGAGTTAACACAGTAAGAGAAAACCAAAGTATATTCTCACTTATAGGTGGGAGCTAAACATTAAGTACATATAGACATAAAAATAGAAACAATAGGCCGGGCGCAGTGGCTCACACCTATAATCCCAGCACTTTGGGAGGTTGAGATGGGCAGATCATGAGGGCAAGAGATGGAGATCATCCTGACCAACATGGTGAAGCTCCATCTTTACTAAAAATACAATAATTAGCCTCACATGGTGGCACGCTGTAGTCCCAGCTCCTTGGGAGGCTGAGGCAGGAGAATCACTTGGACCTGGGAGGCAGAGGTTCCAGTGGGCCGAGATCATGCCACTGCATTCCAGCTGGTGACAGAGTGAGACTCCATCTCAAAAAAAAAATAATAAAATAAATAATAAATAAAATAATAAAATAGAGGGAACAACAGACACTGGGGACTACTGTTGGAGAATGAAGGGGATGTGTATTGAAAAACTACCTATTGGGTACTGTGCTCATTACCTGGATGATGGGATCCACAGCCTAAACTTCGGCACCTTGGAATGTATCTGTTTAGCAAACCTGCACATGCACTCCCTGAATCTAAAATAAAAATTAAAATTATAAAAAATTGTAGTATTACTAATAATAGAAATCAAAGCCTTTAAAAATAGCACACGAATGTGCTTTAACTGTTATGGAGTCATGTGCTTTCCAGATTTAATTTTTACAGAGAGGAAAAACAATAATTATTACTAAAAAGGCAAAATATGGAGTGTAAATAATGTATCAAATTAGTCTTGGTGTGATAACATGAATAGAAGTGTTCGAAATTGGACTTAAGCAAAAAGCAAAGGGGAAAGATTATAGTTTTCTTAAGGAGCAAGTTATGCAATCAAGAATATACATAAAACAAAAGGCATTTCAAGGAAAAGAAATAAAAAGACTTGCAAAGTAATTACATTTTTAATTGACAAATAATGATTGTATGTGGGGTACAATGTGATATATAGATATGCACACGTACACACAATGTGGTATGATTAAACTCAACTAATTAACACATCCATCACCTTGTTTGCACAAGAGGAAAAATACCACATGATTTCACACATAATTGAGAAATAGAGTTGAACTCATAGAAGTAAAGAGTAGTATGATGACTACCAGAGGGTGGAATTTGGGGTGGGGAGTGAGATAATGGGGAGTTGCTAATCAAAGCATACAAAGTTTGAGATAGACAGGAGGAATTGATTTTGAGATTTAATTAAATATATTTGATAGAGGAGAAGGCTGAGAGAAAAATAACCTCATCTTGGGAGACAGATAAATAATGGTTTCATAGATAGTAACAGGAAAAAAAATGAGGAGAGATTATCCATGGACAATCCCTAAACCCAATTTTAGCATATGGCATCAACTAACTCTCTTACCAAGCTTCAGAAAGTAAAACCACTGAAGGGATTTGTGTTTCCTGTAACTTCCCCCTTACCAAGTGTTTCTGAAATGATAACAATTAGATCATAAAAGATATGTTGTAGAGATGGGCGGGTAATCCACATTTTCTTCTCACTAGCCAGACATTTTCTCTCAGTGGGGTATAATGTGATGTATAGAGATACATACATATACACAATGTGGTATATTAAATTAAACTAATGAACACAGAGTAATTCAAAAGCATCGCCTCACTTTACTCTTAAATATTTCACTGTGTGTTTCCTAAAACACAAATATTTTCTTGTATAGCCATAGAATAATTATCAAAATCCTATTACGTAATCTATAGTCCTTATCCAGGTTTCCATTTTCTCAGTAATGTTACAGTAAAAGAAAACCCGGGATCATGCTGCACTTCTTCAGTCTCCTTTAATAAAACAATTTGTCAGTCTTTCTTTGCTTTTGTGGCTTTAATATTTTTGAAGAAAGCACGCCGTTATTTTGTTTGTTTCTCAGTGTATGTTGGTCTGATGTTCCCTCATGATTAGATTTCTGTTATGCATTTATAACAGGACTATCACAGAAGCGATGTCATGTTGTCAGTGAATTCTATCAGCAGGCATATTATATTAATGTCTTTCTATTGTTATATAGGTAGGTAGGTACATTGAGGTCATCTAAATATTACTCATCAATTACCCACCAGTTTTATTATCCATCTGGGTTCTTTTTTTTTTTTTTTTTTTTTTTTTTTGAGACGGAGTCTCGCTGTGTCGCCCAGGCTGGAGTGCAGTGGCGCGATCTCGGCTCACTGCAAGCTCCGCCTCCCGGGTTTACGCCATTCTCCCGCCTCAGCCTCCGAGTAGCTGGGACTACAGGCGCCCGCCACCTCGCCCAGCTAGTTTTTTGTATTTTTAGTAGAGACGGGGTTTCACCATGTTAGCCAGGATGGTCTCGATCTCCTGACCTCGTGATCCACCCCTCTCGGCCTCCCAAAGTGCTGGGATTACAGGCTTGAGCCACCGCGCCCGGCCCCATCTGGGTTCTTGATTGAATCCATTATTATGATTGTTAACACTAGTCATTTTATAACTCACCATATCACCATACATTCTCAATTTATATGGTGGTTTGATAATGGAATGAAGGATATGTCCTTCTCTTTTACTTATTCATATGAAATAGGTATTCATTTATTCTTATTTATTTCAGTGGGTTATAGTATCATTATTTATTCCATGTTCAAATTGTTCCAAATTCGGACAGCAGAAACCTCATTATGTTGACTTTTGTGTCTCTTTGACATTTTCTCCTCATTTTTGACCACTTCCTCACTTTCTGGCTCAGTAAGATGTTGCACATAATCTTTTATTTTCCTCCCTCAGGCCTGGGATAAACTTTCTCCAAGGAACATGGATTCCTTTGACTAGAGATTGGTATATTAAAGTAATTTTTTGCTTTCTCCTTGTGCTCAATGCAACTGGGGTTTTATTGCTTCTAGGAACTCTCAGTGGTCCAAATTATCAGATGTATGTGTGTGTATGAGTGTGCACACACATATGTTTGTGTCTATGCACAATTATGCGTATCTATTTTGATACCTCTATTTTATATATATGGATTTAGATCTAACTCTGTAACTATAGATATGCAAAGCCATGATTTCATACTGGCATTTCCAATTACAAGCCAGTACCATGGAATTAATTCTAGCCTTTCTCTTTTTTATATTTGTTTTTTTGTTTGTTTGTTTGTTTTATTTTGTTTTGTTTCGTCTGAGATTGAGCCGCACTCTATCGCCCAGGCTGGAGTGCAATAGCGCGATATCGACTCACTGCAACCTCCGCCTCCCTGGTTCAAACCATTCTCCTGCCTCAGCCTCCCAAATGACTGGGATTACTTACAGGCGCCTGCCATTACACCCACTAATTTCTGTATTTTTAGTAGATACGAGGTTTCACCATGTTAGTCAGACTGTTCTCGAACTCCTGACCTCGTGATCCGTCCACCTCGGCCCCCTAAAGTGTGGAATTACAGGCGTGAGCCACCGCACCCGACCGCCAGCCCTCTTTTTTATATTTGTAATTTCACTGAGAAAGCTATCTTCCATTATCTCGGATACATTTACGTTTTTACTAAATCTTAGCATACATTAAATAATTTTTCAATTACTATTCTATATCTCTGTGTAAAAAATTCTTACAAACAAAAGTTTAAATTAATTCATAGTGTGTTTTGTCTTTAGCTTGAACATATATAATTGACTTAGTCCAAAATTATTTGAGCTAGTTCTCTTTCCCTACCTCCAATATGGTTAAGTTATTCACTTAAAATGTGGATTCTTTGTGTCTACTTGTATTTTATTTGTGATTTTTCCATATCATGGTAGATTTTATTTTATTTCATTTTTTTGAGCACATGGAACATTAACGTGGTTCTGAAAGTCAGAACTATACAAAGTGTATACTCAGAGAAACCACAAAATAATATTTCTTCTTCGATATTTAATAAAACTTTCTGTATCAAAAATTACACCTAAATAATTTGTATTTGTTTGCTATTTAAACACAGACTAAACATTTGTCAGTAAAAGTATGATTTCTGTTTCCATATCCTGATATAATGATATGATGCCTGCCAACCAACAATGTTAGTCCTTATAGAGCTGGAATATTAAAAGTATTAATTAAATATTAATTGGATAAATGGGAACAGATAAACATTTCCTAACCACCAATGTTGTCAGTCTACTCACAGGAAATATTTTGGGTAAGACACCATAAGTTTGAATAAGATTTAATGGTTAGAATCATAATCTTCTGTTATCTCTTTGCTGTGTTTTTGGCAATTTTTCACTCCCATATTCAAGTTAATTAATTTTCTCTCCAGCTACGTGAAATCTGATGTTTGAGGCATCAAGGGACAATAATTTTGAAAACTATGTTTTCAAATTTATAAGATATGTTTTCTTTTTATCAAAACTTTGTCTTGGTATTTAATAGTTATTTTATTTTATTCCTTATTGGTTTTCTTTCCTTATTTTGTCCCTTTGATCACTTTAACCTATTTATGTTGATGTTTCATATTTTTCTTTTACATTTATTTACATTTGTGTGACTTTGTAAGACTCCATAAGCTTATAGTTAGCATGCATGTAGTATTTTCCTTGAAATAGTACATGAGGTCTTGTTTTAGAATAGTATCTGTGAAATGTTTTTGTGTTTATTTCTTCTTTAAAATGGAAATGTTCTCCCTGTGCCACAAATTCATATGTTGAAGACCTGAACCTTAATGTGATGACATTTGGAAATGGGGATTTTGGGAGATAATTAGTTTTCGATGTTTCAATACGGAGGTGCTCTCATGATAGAGATAATAACGTTATTACAAAAAACACCAGAAAATTTCCCGTCTCTCTTTCTCTCTCTTGCACCTGTATGTGCACGTGCTCTTTGTGTACACATTTAGAAAAGTCCATAGGAGAACACTCTGAGAGAATGGTTATCTTTAGAGCAGGAAGAGAGCCCTTACCAGAAATTAACTAGCTCCAAACCTGTGAGAAAATTTGAACATATAATTGCAGTAACATATCTAGAATTGAGTATCACATGATTACCGAAATTCAAAAGAAAGGAAAACAAATACCAAGCCAAAATAAATAAAAAATATACCCAGTTATATTGCAGGAAAATTATAGGAAAACTTTTTTTTTTAAATGAGATCTTAAAAATAACTAATGAGAAACGGAAGATGACCCACAAAGAATGACCATTTGACTTTAAATAGCAGATAATAGTAATAATGAAATCACCAAGAGTCAATATAATCTTTAAATTGCTGGGGGCAAATAATGGTCAATATAAGCTATCATCCTAAAAGAAATGGAAATAAAGACAGTTTTACACAAACAAAATCTGACACCTTAGCTAAAAGATCTTCAATTTATTTATTTAGTGGAGAAGAACAATATTCTGTTAGAAAGGACTATAATATAATTTTTAAGAGGCAAGCAAATAAAATAAATGTTGAAGAACATAAACAACAATTTGATTATAAAACAATAATTATATTATTGACTTAGTTGTCTATTGCTGCATGAAGCCACAGTAAAATGTAGATTTATTTTGTATTTACATGATTCTTTAATTGGGGCCATACATAGGTGGTCTTCTGTTCTCTGTAGTGTCTAACAGTACCAGAATGTTCAAGATGGTATCTTCCTTCATGTGTTTGGAGCCTCACATGAGATGGCTGGAAGATTTGGGGTCAACTGAGGACCTATTTTCTTCATGTGGATTCTCCAACAGAGTTGTTGGAAATGTACACATGGTAATTTGGAGATCCAAAAGGGCACTCAGAGTACAAACTACAATGTGCAGGCAGTTATAAAGCCTCTGTTTGTATCATTCTAGCTAATGCCACCTTGATTAAACAAATCACATGACCAAGATGAGCTGGTACGTGAGTTCACTACACAAGGATGCATATAACAAAATGAGTGGTTCTCAGAAACTACATATTTTGGTATATGCATCCTTGTAGAGTTAAATAAAAATATTTAATTAAATTTATGGCAAAATAATATGCAATAATAAACAATACGTTGAAAAATAATTGTCATAAGCTCAGCCTTATTTCCACATATACAGGCTTTCAAGAGTTTTCAACAGATCATTTAATAAAATGACTCACTACGATTGTGTAATAGACTTTGAGCCCATTAATTTGTTATTTGTTTACCAAATTATAAATAAGTCTCTAATAGCACCTTTTAATAAAAAGTATAATTCACTATAGAATTGTATACTGTAGATGTAAGTTTAAATCCTTGCTATATTACTTATAATCACTGCCTCCTTTGATATTTTATAGCATTTCTCAAACTTAATCTTTTATCTGTACAGAAAACATAATATATAAAACACTGCTATATGAATTGTTATTAATATATTCAGATATTCAGGTTTCCTAGCAAATTTTCTGTAAAAGTTCTGGAAGATAGATAGTTTGTATTATTACTTGGGTCACAAAGCCAAAAAAAAAAAAAAAAAAAAAAAAAAAAGCATTTTCTAAGATACAGAGTATAATAGTGTATAAATATGCCTTTTCATCTTCTTTTTCTAGGGATTTCATATACCTTCACTATTCTGCACTCACTACACATAAACATGCATACATTCAAATGTACTATATAGTTAAGGTACTTCTTTTATTAAAGTAAAATGAATGTCAATTTTGACAAAAATAGAGTAGAGGTAAAACATTGTAAAAGAAAGTTGTTACCTGTTGATTTGTTTTTCGCTATGTTTATTAGCTTTATCCAATCCAGGCATGAGAAGACACACACTAGAAAAGAGTAATATAAGTAGTATTGAGCTATGTATTCTTATTGAGATATCAATTAATATTTTTAGACAAGTATCCAAAAATTTTTAAAATGATCTCTCAAATTTGCATCCAGTAATTCTACTCATGATTACTTAGAGCTCAGATTATTGTGTTATGATATAGAGATTGGATATTATTAGACAACTTCATAAGAACTGGAATTTTTTTTTTAATTTATTTATTATTATTATACTTTAAGTTGTAGGGTACATGTGCATAACGTGCAGGTTTGTTACATATGTATACTTGTGTCTTGTTGGTGTGCTGCACCCATCAACTCGTCATTTACATCAGGTATAACTCCCAATGCAATCCCTCCCCCCTCCCCCCTCCCCCTCCCCCCTCCCCATGATAGGCCCCGGTGTGTGATGTTCCCCTTCCTGAGTCCGAGTGATCTCATTGTTCAGTTCCCACCTATGAGTGAGAACATGCGGCAATTAGGCAAGAGAAAGAAATCAAGGGTATTCAGTTAGGAAAAGAAGAAGTCAAACTGTCCCTGTTTGCAGATGACATGATTGTATATTTAGAAAACCCCATTGTCTCAGCCCAAAATCTCCTTAAGCTGATAAGCAACTTCAGCAAAGTCTCGGGATACAAAATTAATGTGCAAAAATCACAAGCATTCTTATACACCAGTAACAGACAAACAGAGAGCCAAATCAGGAATGAACTTCCATTCACAATTGCTTCAAAGAGAATCAAATACCTAGGAATCCAACTTACAAGGGATGTAAAGGACCTCTTCAAGGAGAACTACAAACCACTGCTCAGTGAAATCAAAGAGGACACAAACAAATGGAAGAACATACCATGCTCATGGATAGGAAGAATCAATATCGTGAAAATGGCCATACTGCCCAAGGTAATTTATAGATTCAATGCCATCCCCATCAAGTTTTTTTTTTTTTTTTTTTTAAATGGAGTCTCACTCTGTTGCTCAGGCTGAAGTGCAATGGTGCCATCTTGGCTCACAGCAACTTCACCTCCCATGTTCAAACGATTCTCCTGTCTCAGCCTCCCGAGTAGCTGGGATTACAGGCACACACCGCCACACCCAGCTAGTGTTTTCTGTATTTTTAGTAGAGACAGGGTCTCACCATGTTGGCCAGGCTGGTCTGGAACTCCTGACCTCAGGTGATCCACCAGCCTAGGCCTCCCAAAGTGCTGGGATTACAGGCGTGAGCCACTGCACCTGACCAGAAATTTGAATTGTTAAAGCATGAACAAAATCATACATTATTTACTTAAAAATTGTGTGAACATGTGTTGCCACTTGTTTACTGTTAATTTTTTTTCTTTTCTTTTTATTCTTTGGCCATTTGGCCTAAGATACAAGCAAACTAACACAACCCCAAAATAACAGCTTTACCCAAAGTATTTAAAAATATATTTTGCAAAGAAAAAATATTACCAGGTTGTGAGTGACTTCTGGAATATTTCCCTCATTCAAATATGCAATAAATATATTTTGTAGTTAACATTTTTACAATATAATTCTCCAATGATTTCATTTGAGATATGGACACCATATGCAAAATTAGAAAACACAAACAAACAAATGTGCATTTACCAACGTAAGAATATAATCATGATAATGCTGCTTAAATATATTATTATAATAATATAAAAATGATAATTGCATGAATAATCATTAGGTCACAGCACTGTTGTAAACTCTTTCATGACACATATTATTTAGAATTTCCAACAATACTGTGAAGTCCTCTTTTTCTCTCAGTTTTAGAGAGGAATAGTTAAATAATTTTCTCCAGTTGATTGTACTGTTTATTTGGGGGTCTGGCAATATAGTTAGAAGTAATATACCAAGCAAAAGTATTAGAGGTTGCATGGCTCTGGTTGCTAAGTGCATTTTTAACAATAGTTCAACCAATGGCTAGGTTGAAAGAAGTAAACTATATTGACAAGGTTAAGGATAACCTAAAACAAAAGAAAGTGACCAGGTGCCCACTAAGAAATTTTTACTCATATCTCATGTGGAACTAGAACAATATCTAACAGAGTTAAAGCAGTCATTCTGGCATCTGATGTGATGAGTGAGAGGAAGCGTCTGTGTGTGGTAAGGTGTATAGAGGCAGAGAGAATGAGTGGACATCACAGCACCGAGACCACAGTAGACACACATTTCATGGTCACTATACTTATTTCAAAACAAACCAAGTAGTAGATTGAGGCAGTCTTTATAAGATGGTTTTAAAATTACATGAGGCTGAACTTATATGTATAAAGGAGTATTGACTATAGCTAGATGAGCTGGTAAAGAAAAACAAATCTAGTTATATATTTACATATATGAAATGAGGTAAATGAAAGTAAATATTCTCAAAACCAGACTCTATCAACACCCTGGTAGGAAGTATATCTTACAGAGTTTTGTGAAAATAACTAGATTCTGAATAACTTTCATGCAATGCTTTTGGTTTTTACAGTAGATGGACTCTATCAATTCTAGAGATGTTGCAGAAATTCCAATATTGTAATCAATTATATAATATAAATAATTGTAGATAAAAGAAATTTAGGAGTTTTTTTTGGTACAAGGGTTGGATACATGAATTTTCTAAATACAAAACAATATTCAGAATATCCAAATACTATCATATTAATATTTTTGATACATCTCGTATGTGAAGAGCAATGGATAAAATGACAAATGAGTTAAATCTAACTCATAAAATATATTTTACATGATCCTTTTTCACTTGATCTAACCAATCTGAATACCAGGACTTTGATTTCAGATGATTGCAACTGTCTGTTTAAGTAATTGTCCTAATGTTTGTAAGGAGTCTCTCTTTTTTTAAAAAATATTAGAAAGGTTTTGGTAATTTTGAACAATTCTTTTTCCCAAAGAGCATTCAGAAAATCAGAACAAAGTATTTAAAATAATTTCATTGGTGACAAAGCTAAAAATCAATGTTTTTAAGAAGAGTTCCAAAAAAGAATAAAATTCAGACAATTGAAGTCATCATTTGAGGCCATCTTTTCCTGATGGATTTGGCCATGCATCCACAGGCAGCTGAAAGGTTGTGAACCTGAGGAGACCTTTTGTCTGACTAATGAGGCAAGAGCAGAAAATGGAGGTCTGCAAATTTGGCCACACTGGAATTTTACATCCATCAAATATATTCTACATGATGGGATTGAGATAAATAAATTTTTAGGAAGACTAAAGCTGAAAGATTGTCACATGCAGGAGTGAACTAAAGAGAGTAGTAAATCATGCTCTTATCACAGAAGATACTGATTTCAGATGGAGGTTTACAGGTAGGAAGGAATGAGAGGAATGAAAGTAAAATTAAGTGGGAAAATCTAGGTAAATATTTACAGCATCATAATAATATTTTCTATAGTTCAAATAATATTGAGTTGATATACTTGAACAATATTTCATGAGGGAGGATTCATATTATGTGTTATAATGTCCTAAATGCAACACGAGGATTCTAAAAGTTTGAAATATTATTGATAAGCCACACATGTATGATGTAATCTTAATGGTAGACAGTAAAAATATGTTTAAAATATGAGATAATTGTGAGGTTGGCAGGGTACACAAATGAATAATTAAAATGAAAATAGCACCAGCCAATTCAATAGAAGTCAATAGAAGTCTGTAAGTTTTCTGTTGTCACAAAACACAAACTTAGCAATTTAAAAAGGAAAATGTATTATCTCAAGTTTCTGTGCTTCAGAAATCTAACATGTTCTGGATGGATTCTCTGGTCTGTCTCCTAAGGCTGAAATCAAGGCATTGATCAGATGCACATTTAAACAAGTACATAACCAGTATCAGCAAAGAACAGTCTACAGAAACTCACCCAGGGAGAAGTCTTCTTCCACAATCCCTCAGATTATTGCAAAATTAATTTCATGGTGGCTATATGAATAAAGCGTCTATTTTCTTTCTATATGTTGGCCAGGGATTACTATTACGTCTAGAAGCCATTCTTGGGTCCCTACCATGGAACTCTCTTCATAATGTGGTGAGTTTCCTCTATCAAGGCCAGCAGAAGATATTTTCTTCATGTTTCATCTGTATTTTAAAATGTTCATCTGATTATGTCAAGCCAACCCAGAATAATCTCTCTTTTGATTAACTAAAAATTGACTAAACCATAATCTTGTCATAGGAGGGATATCTCATCATATTAACTGGCTTGCCCTATACTCGATGGAAGGGGACTATATAAGGCAAGTACATTAAGGAATGGAGTCTTTTGAGTAGTTTAGAATTCTCTCCACAAAGGGAGAGAAAAGTAGCACAGAACAAACAAAGGCAATAGGGAAAAAAAAAGTAGTATGGTAGATTTAAGTCCAATTATATTAGAAAATTCTTAAATGTAAATGCTTCCAGTTATAAAACAAAGACAAAATAATTGTACGTTATTCATAAGTACCATGTCTAAAATATAAAATAAAAATGCGTATTTTGTAAAATGTAACAAAATAAAGCTGTTTATAGCTTTAATCTCAGAAAAAAAAGACTCTAAAATAAAAAAGCCTTAGATAAAAATGATAGATATATAATAATACAGTTGCAATTTATTAGAAATATAATAGTCCAAAATTGGTGCATATATAACATAACTTCAAATATATATATATAGGCACACGTGTGTCTATATAGTCTATATATATATAGGTGCCATATATATATATATAGCACCCCAATTGAAGGCTCTTCAGAGACAAAATGACAACTATACCACAGTTGTAGGAGATTTTTTAAACTTTTCTTAGTAAATGTTGGATCATGCAGAGCAAAAATAAAATTAAGCCAAAAATGTAGAAGACAATACAATTAACTATTTGACCTTATTAAAATATACAGAATACTTAAGTTGTAAAACATGGTCTCTTTTCAAGCACACATTAAACAATTACAAAATTGATATATGCCAAAAAGCCTCAAAAAATATAAAAATGTCAAAAAGATACATAGTATTTTTGTCAACATAGCATTATTTAACACAGAATTATTATTTTAAGAGGATAAATGGGCCATATGATAGACAAATGAGAAAAATATAATACAAATTAGACAATATTTTGTATTGTATGATAACAAAATTAATAGATACAAAAATGTGTCTTACAACTAGTGCCATGCTTAGAGGTAAAATTACAGCCATAAATTATTGTATTAGAGAAAAACACAAGATAAAATGCCATTAATTATGAATCTTTTAAGATGTAATAAAAAAGCAGCAAATAATCCAAAGTTGTAGTAGAGAAAATAAAAAGAAGTTAATGCAAGGAAAACATCATAACTAAGTGATTCAACCACGCCACAACTTGATGCATGACAAGAATAATGAATCAGTTAACCATGTCAAGAAAACTACTTTTTTTTTTTTTTTTTTTTTTTTTTTTTTTTTTTTTTTAAATGAGTGAGTGAGCATAAGGAAGCAGTGTCAGCAAAGAACAAAATTTGGATTGGTTATGATGTGAAGTGATTGAAGATGTTAGAAAGTAAGGTGTGAAATTAGCTAGGCGTGGTGGCACACACCTATAGTCCCAGCTACTCGGGAGGCTGAGGCAGGAGAATGGAGTGAACCCGGGAGTCGGAGCTTGCAGTGAGCGGAGATCGCGCCACTGCCCTCCAGTCTGGGTGACAGAGCGAGACTCCGTCATAAAAAAAGAAAGAAAGTAAAGTGGGGTCAGATTGTGAATTGAGGTTCTTTCAGTCAAGTTAAGGAACTGGGCTTTTCCTAAAACACATTGAGAACCTCAGTCTCACGAAATTTAGATAAAAGAACATTTAGGAACCTTACTGAATAGGTATAATGAACACAGACAAATTCAGAATGATTAAAAAGGTTCAATAAGAAGGATTCAATAAAAAAGCCGGATATTGAGGTTGAGAAGGAGTAGATAATAATTGTAAATCTTTTAACATTATTAACAGGATGGCTGAAAGTGCATTAATTTACAAGATTAGTTGGAATGAAGAGGATACAAAGATAAGAAGATAGAAAATTAAGTTAGATGAACCAATTTTGGACCATAACAGATTAAAGTTGCCTGCAGCCATTCAAGCTAAAATTGCATAGCTATAAGTGAGTTTGAACGTAAACAATTTTAAGATCCTATAGCTATCTGAATCACTGTTTCTGAGTTTCTCTTTAAATAGATTAAGTAGTGAGACTTTGTACAGCAAGTCTAGATAGCGAAAGATCCTTTGTTATCCAAATCTATTTGGTTCCTGAGTATCAAATAGCAGGTGGAAAGAGTATGAAATATGGAGGTTACTATGGAAGTAAGTAAAACCACCTAGTAATCAGGTGCGTAGTAATAAAATAGTAGGGCTGAGGAAAAAAAAAATCTAGAGATTATTGAACTTAATGTGACAAGCAACAGAAGAGGAAACTTTAAAAGAAAATGAGAGTAAACCCTCTGAGGAATAGAGTGTGGTAATAATGGCTCTCAGAAAAGAGTAGAATTATCTAATATATCAAGTTAACTGCCCATGTGTGAGAGAATAAGCTCAGAAACCCTAGTAGACTTTGAAGTGACAGGTTTAAGACAATTTTAAAAGGTAATATAAAAAGTGTATTATATCTGAGAGAAAAATAGAAAGAAGGGTTGATAATTAATCCCAGATTTTTGTTTTGCATGATAACTGGATGGTATTACCACAATAAGTAAAAGATCACATAGGTGATTGTACTTTCTTTCTTTTTTTTTTTTTTTTTTTTTTTTGAGACGGAGTCTCGCTATGTCGCCCAGGGTGGAGTGCAGTGGCCGGATCTCAGCTCACTGCAAGCTCCGCCTCCCGGGTTTTTACGCCATTCTCCTGCCTCAGCCTCCCGAGTAGCCGGGACTACAGGCGCCCACCACCTCGCCCGGCTAGTTTTTTGTATTTTTTAGTAGAGACGGGGTTTCACCGTGTTAGCCAGGATGGTCTCGAACTCCTGACCTCGTGATCCGCCCGTCTCGGCCTCCCAAAGTGCTGGGATTACAGGCTTGAGCCACCGCGCCCGGCCTGTACTTTCTTTTTAGGGAAGATGTGATGAGTTTTGCTTAAGTTATATATTTCATTTGAAGGGTCAAGTAACTAAAATGCAAGATTTTGGATATTTATACTGAAATTTGAGAGAGAAATGTGGGCTGGATACTGTAAAGGACCAGTGTATTAGACAGCTTTTGCTAGTGTATTAATTTCCTAGGGCTGCTATAACAATGACCACAACTTGGACGGTTTAAAAAGAAACCAAAGAATATTTTTCACAGTTTTAAAGGTTTGAAGTCCAAAATTGAAGGGTGGACAGGGCCATTCTCCCTCCGAAGCCTGTAGGGAAGTATTCTTCTCTGCCTTTTCTAGGTTCTTTTAGCCCCTGGGATTCTTTGACTTCTGGCAGTGTAATTAATTCCATTCTCTGCCTGGTCTTCACATTTCACATGGTTGTGTAGCCAAGGTATCCTGTGTTCAGGGTATCTTGTGTATCTATAACTGGTAAAAATTTGATTGTCCATACTAGGACACTAATAATGTTTTATTAAGGGACCACTCTACTCCAGTATGACTTCCTCTTAACTAATTACATCTGCAAATAACCAATTCCCAAATAAGTTCACATTTGGATCCAACATATCTTTCTGGGAGACACAAGTCAACATGTAACACCTCAGTTTTGCTACATATGCCAATAGTCAACAGAATTTTCTTCTGAACATGCTTTTCCCTCGCTTGATTTATTTGCAGGTAACTTGAGCTTATTATCATGCTTTTTTGGAAGAGAAATATGTTTAGTATCATTTCTCCAAATCTCTTGTCCTGAGTAAATAACCTGCTAAGAACCAACTAAATTAATTTAGAGATTTAACAAAACATTTCATGGTGAAACTTTAGATGTTGTCTGTTTCATGAAGTTGAGTGTTTAGCAACCTTTGACACTAGATTTTTATTTTTGATTCATCGGCTGAGTAAAAATTGCATCTCTCAACTGCGAAAGTTCCAGAATTTCTCACGTTTTACTTTCATTCTCTTTGCCATCTGGCCAATAATTTTCTCAGCTCATGTCTTTCTTGGAGGTCATCTCTTTCATGTTAAATGCAGCTTATCTCACCAATACATATTAAATACACAAGTTCATTTGATGTATGAATTGCTACCACATGATTGCTTTTGACACTACTGCTTAAAGATTCTCCATTGCTAACATGTTTTTCCATTTGTCTGACCTCCAAAACTGTGTCTTCCAATACATTTTATATACTGCTATTATACTTTTTTACAGATTGCACTGTGGTAAAACAATAAACAAACACAGTTAGTAACAAGATCAAAGTTTTATCTCTTGTTTTTGTTACATGTTGGCTACAGTTAGCTGTGGCTCTGTTTTGTCTTCCTGATGAAACATTACTCTATATCCTGATTTAAAGTTCTTGTAGCAGAGAGAAGAGGTAGAGGATGGAAGCAGGCACTGGTACTACAGTGCTTAACTTTTCTGCTAGGGCATACAACTGATTATTTTTGTTCATTTGTATTAACCAAAGCAAGTAGTATTTCTAAGCTGGGAAATGAGTTGTAGAGTGTTACTTCTCACACATGAATGCAGCAGTAACTTGAAATTAACAGGAATGTATAATCCTCTTACACGATGGTCAGTTAATTTTTAGGAATTCAGCAAACTATATATTAGTTAAATCTATTATAGATTAGATGAGAAGTAAAGATATAAAAATCAGGAAAATAATTGCCTCTTCAAGAAGTCTGGATGAAAAGAAGAGAGAGAACAAGTTTAGTAAATAGTGGACTGAGTGGGGTAAATATGTATTTGTGGGTGTTTCATTGTGGTTCTATGGTTTGGTATGGTTTTAGCCATATAACTCAATTCTATAGTAAGAAAATAAATAACTGAAGTGAAAATAGGCAACATACTTAAATAGACATTTCTCAAAATAAGACATAAAAATGGCAATTGGTTATGAAAAAAAAATCCTCACCATCACTAATGATCAGGGAAATACATATCAAAACCACTATAAAACAACACTTCACACCTGTTAAAGTGACTTATTAAAAGACAAAAGATAACAAATGTTAGTTAGGATATGGAGAAAAGTGAACCCTGTTGGTGAGAATGTAAATTATTACAGCCTTTATGGAAAACCATATGGAGGTTCATCAAAAAATTAAAAATGGAAACACAAATTAATTTCTTAATTTTTATTAAAAATTAAAAATAGAATTAAAATACAATGCAAATTAGTACAACCTTTATGAAAAAATACATGGAAGTTCATCAAAAAATTAAACATAGGACTACCATATGAGCCAGCAATCCTATTACTACTGGGTATACATCCAAAAGAAATGAAATCAGTATGACAAAGAGAGAGCTACACTTCTATGTCATTGTTTTAATAATATTCACAGTAGCCAGGAAATGGGATCAATCTAGGTGTCCATCAACAGATGAATGGGTTGCTAAATGGAATATATATAAATGATTGAATAATATTCAGTTATATAAAAAGAATGAAATTCTGTTTTTTGGTAACATGAATGACAAATACTGCGTGATCTCACTCATATGTGAATTCTAAGAAGTTTTACATAAAAGTAGAGAGTAAAATGGTAGTTACTAGGGATAGTGCGGTGGTAGTAGGAATGGTAGATGTTGGTCAAAAGATACAAACTTTTAGTTAGATGAAAGAAAAAAGGAATACGTTCAAGAAACCTATTGTGCAACATGGTGACTATAGTTAATAATATGTTATATTCTTGAAAAATGCTGAGAGTAGATGTAAAGTATTTTCACCATCAATGTGAAACTATGCAACATCTGCATATCTTAATTAACTTTAGTCATTACAAAATATATATACTTAAAAATATCATGTTGCACACAAAAATATATATAATTTTATCTGCCAATCTAAAACACAGAAATAAATACAAAGAAAAGTTTATTTAATACAGAAATTTATTCACAAATAAACTGTAAAGATTGCAGTGAAAACAACTTAGATGTTTTAGGTTAGCATGTTTGTGTTATCTGTGACATAACAACCTACAATTTTAAATTCATGAAATATTGAATAGCCAAAGATTTGTTGCCATCTATTTATCATCTATCTACCTATTCATCCATCTATCATCTATTTCCCTATTCATTTATCTATCATCTATCCTCTATACCTATCATCCATTCTCTATATTTATTATCTATCTATGATCTATCTATTCATTGTTAATCTTTAGTGCACAGGAGTAGACAGAAAATGTTTTGCAAAACATAATGTGTTTTCTTGTCTCACAGGCATGTGTTGGTTCTCCTGCATTATTGAATAACAACATTTTTAAAAAATATTTTCATGATTGTCAGGCAACGTCGATAGTTCAGGTGGTTGCCAATGATGTTTCTGATTGAAATGACAATTGATCAAACGTAAAATGTAATGTGAGTCCTAGTCTTTAGGCATCATCAGAACTAGTGTTTAGGTATCATCATAACTTAGTGCTATTGTTCTCTCACCTTAGCACTGTTTTGCCTAGACTATATTTGTTTTCTATATGAATTAACCTTTTTTCATGGCTAGTTCTTCATTTCCTCTGGAATTTTATTTGGTCTATGTGACACCACTGGATTTTATACAGGAAAAATGGGTGGTGGTTTAAGGGATAAGTTTTTATTTCAGAATCTAAGGGTGATGTGAAAGCAACATATAAAAAAATTGAGTCTACTATTTACTATTGTTGTTGGAGAAGACAATTATATATTTTTCTAAACTTCAATTGTTTCAACTATAAAGTGATAGGTTTGAATTATGTTACCTTTGTTATTCATGACTAATATACAAGGATACTATTAATTGTGTTTTTTAGGAACTTATACATAGTACTTGTTATATATTTCCATTTGCAGACTCATCTGTCTATAAATGCACATTTAGATAAGAAATATGTTTGTTTCTAAATTCAAAAATGCTTGCAATTAACCTATGCAAATTTTGTCCTTCTGTCCCAAGATAATTTATTCTGATTTTTTGTTGGTATTATAAAAGAAGACAAGCCAAATTTTAAAAATTGATCTTGTATTTCTTATAATCAAAGAAATTTCACATAACACCTTTTATTAGTTTCCTGGAGTTGCCATAACAAGATGCCACAAACTAGATGTCTCCAAACTACATAAATGTACTTCTTCGCATTTCTGTGAAAGTTAGAAGTCTGAAATAAAGGTTTAAGAAATGCCATGATCCCTCTGAAACTTATAGGGAAGTGTTGTTATTTCTTGCCCCTTCCAGTTTCTGGAGGACCTCAGCCATCCTTGGCATTTCTTGTTGCAGCAGAATCATTCCAATTTCTGACCCTCATCACATGACCTTCTTCCCTGTGTGTATTTCTATATGTCTTGTCCTACAGGTTACTTGACTTAGGACCCATCCTAATCCAGTATGGCCTTATGTAAACTAATTACAACTGCAAAGACCTTTACCAAATAAGATCACATTCTGAAGTTCTGGGTAGACATCATTGTTTGTAATTCAGGGGTACAAGGGCAGATCATATATTGCATAGTGAAGAAGCCTGGACTTTTAGTGCACCATCATCTAAATAGTGAACATTGTACCTAATAAGTAATTTTCCAACCCTCAGCGCCCTCTCCTCCTCCCACCTTTTGGAGTCTCCAGTGTCTGTTATTCCACTCTGTATGTCTATGTGTATTCATTGTTTACCTCCACTTATAAGTGAGCACATACAATATTTGACCTTATGTTTTTGAGTTATTTAAGTTAGGATAATGGCCATCCACATTGCTGTAAAATACATGATTTCAATTCTTTCATATGGCTGAGGAGTATTTCACAGTGTGTATATACATTTTCTTTATCCAATCATCTGTTGATGGACACTTAGGTTGATTCCATGACTTTGCCATTGCGAATAGTAGTGCAATTAACATATGGGTGCAGGTGACTATTGGATATAATGGATTCTTTTCTTTTGGGTAGATACCCCCTACTGGGATTGCTGGGTCAAATAGTTGTTTCAGTTTCATTTCTTTGAGAAATCTCCAAAAATTAACTCACGTTGGATTGAAGGCTAAAATGTAAGATCTGAAACTATAAAAATCCTAGAAGTAAACTTAGGAAAAACCCTTCTGGACATGACCAAGACAAATTACTCATGACTAAGACTTCAAAAGCAAAGGCAACAAAAATAAAAATAGACAAACGGTACTTAATTAAATGAAAAATTTCTGTACAGCAAAAATTAATAATATTAATCAATAGAGTGAAAAATACAACTGCAAAATGGAAGGAATCATTTTCAAACCATGCAGCCAACAAAGGACTAGTACCTGAATCTACAAGAGGTAGTACATGCACACCATGGATAAATAGGCAGCCATAAAAAGGAACGAGATCATGTCTCTTGTGGGGACATGGATGGAGTTGGAAGCCATCATTCTCAGCAAAGTCACACAGGAACAGAAAAACAAACACGGCATGTTCGCACTTATAAGTGGGAACTGAATGATGAGAACACATGGACACATCTGGGGAATAACATACACTGGGTGCTGTCAGAGGGGGACTTGGGAAGAGGGAGAACATCAGGAAGAATAGCTAATGGACACTGGGCTTGATGCCTGGGTGATGGGATGATCTGTGCAGCAAACCACCATGGCACACATTTACCTATGTAACAAACCTGCACATCCTGCACACGTACTCCTGAATTTAAAAGTTGAAGAAGAATAAAAGTAATATGCTAAGTGAACAAAGTCATTACCCAATATGACTCCATTTATATAACATTTAGGAAAAAGCAAAATTTAATCTTCAGTCAATAGATCAGTAGTTTCCTGGGGTCTGTGGTAGAGTTGGAGGATTGGCTACAAAAAAAAAAAAAAAAAAAAAAAAAAAAAAAAAAAAAAAAAACCAGGGCTAGTTTTTGAGAAATAACACTATTGTATGTCTCAATTATGAAGACAAAATTGTGTAGGCATATAAAAATTTACAGAAGTGCCTACTTTAACAACATGGATTCTACTCTATGTAAAGTGTTTCTAAATACACCTGACAAAAATACTGCATACATTCATGCATTATCAATAGATTTTACTTTTTTGTCTTTTAAATGTATTATCAATTTTTAAGAAAACTAGTCTTTATATATTCTTTACATTTCTTAGAAATAATTTAATTACCCACTTTTACATAGTGAGCTGTGGAATATAGATATCTAGCCATTCTCCTGGGAAAGTAATTTCTAGATTCTAATTCTAGGCAGATCATATTTCTTTTCAGTGCATTAAAAAGTAAAAAAAAAAAAAAAAAAAAAAAAAAAAAAAGCCAAATATTTAAAAACCTAAAAATGGTGAAAGTAATTTTGAAGTATGAGTAATAGTAACAGGGATAAGAATGTTTAAACTTTTCTATTAGATAATCCGATTTTCAGAAAGAACACCCAAAGCTGTGTTAGAACACCATCTCACCTCTCCAGTTTTAAATTAAATGTGTAAGTATCATATCTTGTATAACCCTTACCTTGTAAACACTTGGGTTATTTTCTACACCATATAGTATTAGTGAAGTTTTTAAAAAAATTTTATTTCCAAATGTTTCTTAATATTTAAAATAATATATTTATCTGTGGCAAGCAGAATAATGAGCCAACACTAAAGATGCCCACCTCCTAATCCCTGGATCTGTGACTATGTTAGGTTATATGGCCAAGGAAATTAAAGTTGTAGCTAGAATTAAGGTTGTTAATAACATGACCTAGAGATGCAGATATTATCTTGGATTATCTGGATGGTCCAAGGATTCCCATAAATAAGTGAAAAAAGGATAAAGGGAGAGAGAGAGACAAAGAGATGGCAATGTGAGAAGTATTTGTTTTTATTTGCTAGCTTTGGAGTTAGAAGAATGGGACTCAACCAAAGGTACACAAGTGAATTTCAGAAGCTGGAAAAGACGAGATAACCATGTATCCACTAGAGCCTCTGTAAATAAATGTATATCTCTCAGCACCTCAAAATTAGCTTACTAACACCCATTTCAGACATCTGACATCCAGAATTGTAACATAATAAATTTATATTTTTTGAAACACTAAGATGTAATAAATAGTTACAGTATCAAAAGGAAACATACATTTTCTAAAATTATTTTGAGGTAATGTAGCTAAAATTATTAATATATTTTATGGGTTATATAAAATTTGGAAGTCAGCTATTAATTAGCCCTTAATGATGTTTATATTTTTATCAGACAAAATATCCCATAGAAAAGATTTTTAAAATTTCAACTATTATTTAATTATAAATTATTTTAAAACATATGAAACAAGGAAGTGAACAAGTTTGGGAGTTTGGAATAAAGATTGGGGAGCGGCATAAAAGTGATTTTGTTTAAAATGTATTGCATTACGAGGTAGGGTGAGTGTTCATTAGTCATGTGATAATATTTATTGTATCTCAAAAAGCAAAATTGTTTACAAATCTGAAATTCCTACCTATATGATGGTGGCTATTTATATGTTCAGATCAGGAAAGTTTGAGGAAATGAAACAAAAATAAAGAAGAAAATATATAGAAGTTCTAGGAATGAAATGAATGAGCAGAATAAGGTTATATTATGACCCTAGGCATGGAAAAATAATAATAGATAATTATTACAATGACCTGGAAAAAATATTTTGAAGGAGCAGATTATGATTTTTCTAATAATGTGGAGAGGTTGAGAACAAAGAGAAGTTTGCAGAATTTTGCAGCTGTAAAGCTTTGATTAACTTGAAAGAATTTCTGACTGGAGTCAGTGACTCACCCCTGTAATCTCAGTACTTTGGGAGGCTGAGGCGAGCAGATCATGTGAAGTCAGGAGTTCGAGATCAGCTTGGCTAACATGGTGAAACACGGTCTCTACTAAAAATACAAAATTAGCCAGGCATGGTAGTGCATACCTGTAATCCCAGCTATTCAGGAGGTTGAGATTCGAGAATCGCTTGAACCTGGGAGGCGGAGGTTACAGTGAGCCTAGATCTCACTGTTGCACTCCAGCCTGGGCAACAAGAGTGAAACTCAGTCTCAAAAAAAAAAAAAAAAAAGTAACTTCAGAGTTTTGAAGACTGAACTTTTATACAATTTAGAAGATTGATTCAATGGTCAAATGGAGAAAGACATTTCAAACATTGGAAATAAACCATTTTATGGGGTTAGGGAAAATAAAGACTTGAGTAGGAACATCAAGGACAAACCTGATGAAAATATTTATATGATACAACACATTCAAACCCCTGTCATCTGTAGCAAGAAGTTCCACTCTACCTTCACCTACCACAAAAAGTCCTCCCCAGAGCCCATGACCCTTGACTTATTCTCTGACCTTAGTTCCTATACAGCTCCCCTTTATTCTCCACAATCATATTAAGACCAATTCTATTAATCTTAATACAGTCTCTCACCACTGTATATTTAAAATCCATTTTAGGATGTTTGCACCTTTTCTCTCTACGTAAAGGTATGTGGATTTAGAATGTTATTCACCAGAGGACAATGTGAAAAAATCACATGTGACTTAAGCTCCTTCATATCCTATTAGCTATAATTGGTCACATGAACTGTAAGAAAATCCCAGGCAGGTTGACATTGCTTCCAAATGCCCAAGAAAGAAAGGATGAACCATGTTTAATGAGCACTTACAATCTCTATTCCATGGGCTCTATTTTTCCTCCAATAATCTATTCTCGATAACTTTATAAATGCTATTTTACTAAAATGTTAAGTCTACCAAGTCTATTTCAAACTTAAAATCTTAAATGGTTCCACATTGGTTGCAAGATTATTTCCCTAATACCTGTTCAATTTCATCATTCACCACATTTTATAAGACTACCAATAATTCAGCCATTTCTGTATATGAACTCAATGAATACAGCATGTTTATTTAGTTCATGCCTGTGTTTTTCTCACATACTGTTGTATTACTTCATATTCTTCTTCCTCTTGTTGTGTTGTTGTTGTTGTTGTCATCGCTTTTTGGTTTGTTTTTTTGATAGGGTCTTGTTCTGTTGTCCTGTCTGGAGTGCAGTGGCAATTGTAGTTTACTGCAGCTTCTATATCCTGGTCTTTAATTACCCTCCCATCTCAGCCTCCTGAGTAGCTGAGACTACAGGTGTGCACCACCACACCTGGCTAATTTTTTAATTTTTTTTTTTAAATTTTTAGTAGAGATGAGGTCTTGCTATGTTGTCCAGCCTGGCTCCTGTATTATCGAGCCCATTTCAATATCCAGGAGAGGTCCTTGTTTCTTGTAATATGTTTTCTCCCTGAGAAAGTCAATCACTTTTTTTATGTGCAACACGATACTATTTATTTTCTTTACTGTTCCATCTTTATACTGTTGGAAAACAAATAATGTATTCACACTTTAATGCAAATACTAGAGTATGAGTTTCCTGTAGGTTCTGTCTATTTTTTATTTATTATGATTCTATTAACAAATCCCAAGATGTATTGTGTAAGAGATTGTAAAGTATTTACTAAATTTGTTCATAATTAATGAATAAATTCTTGAAGTATGTGGAGTCCTTAAAGGAATATTTTGTTTGAATTTCTGTGTTGGGTAAGTTTAGGGGAAATAATCGTTGGATCAACCAGGAAAATATGCATTAACATATAAATATTGTAATATTACTAAGATAAATCTGTGCAGAAAAGATTCTGAGTTGATATAATTGTTTTAATATCTCAGGAAATAATACTTAATTTTTATTCTAATAATCTATATAAGGACATCAAACATATCACTTTTTAAAATATATATTTGTTCATCTATATTTATTTAACATAAATTTAATAAATACAAATATATATTTTTTAATATAATTGTTTATTATGTTGGGGAAAGATTAAGAGTTTTTTCTATAAAGAGATCCAATTAGCAAATCAGAATTCGTAACAGTGCTTTCTTAATAAAAGCATTTGAATTAAATATAGAAAATAGCATATACAAGAAGAAATAAGCCTAGAAGATGCAAATAACATTATGAATTTTAGACAAATGTCTTGTCATTATCAAAAGCTTTTTGATGTTAATTTTATTATTTTAAAACTGACCATTTCAAACTCACATATATTTGAAGTTTAAAAGTAGCTTACTTTAGATATCATAAGGCTTTTGTATTGACAGTTTAAAAAAACTGTAATTGAAGCAAATTAACAGAGGCAGCCTTTCATCTTAGAATAGACAGTCCCTGAACATATGTATCAGTAGTTTTAAAATTTGAAGAGCAAAGAAGGCACAGATGAGGACAGATCTCATTTTGTTTTGTTGTGATATCACTGTTACTGATTAGGTTTTACTTACTTATAACAATAATAAAAGAGAGAGAGATTGCAATATTAGAAAGGCAAAGGTAGATTTATAAAACAAGTATCATAAGGTTAAAAGTCAATATTTAGATTAGAAAATTGTGGATGCAAATAGAAAAGCTTCACATCTTATGGTTGCTGTTTATTGTTGGAGATTAGATAATCCACAGCTCTTATCACCAGAGAACATTTGAGTAGGTTTATCAATTACACCAATTAGAACAGAAACAAAACTCCTTTATGTTCAAATAATCACTACTCAACACACGTAAATCTTGATACTAGATTTGATTAAGACACTTTTGTCCTGTTTACATTTTTTTCATTTCTGAAGTCCTAATAATTTATTTCTTTGCAAAACAAATAATCTAGACCTTTTGAGGAAAAAAATCAATAATTTTTAATACTGTTTTGATTACCTGTTAATGTTTTTAAAAGAGTATCTGTTAATTTATTATTTTCTCCAGGATTTTAAAATTGTTTCCTATTAACATAAACGGTTTACTAGAAATTGAACAACCTACTGTTCACCTTCTTTTTTTGCATAGTGGATCACCAATGGGGGTTTGAAAATTAATTGGTCATATTAAAATGAATGTGGATTTAATCTCTGATCCATACTCTGATTTAAGTTGAACTCTCAGCCTATATCAATTTTACTCCAAAATCATTGAGAGATTTTAAGTGGAGTTTCTGTGTAATGACCATAATATAGTCTACATATAGTTTTTCATAATCAATGTGCTGCACACTTTCACAAATTACTGCATGCCTGCAGTCACTCCATTGCACAAATTGTCACATAAGTTCAACTTTCAATCTTACTAAAATATTTGTCTAAAATTGACTTGTAAAGATTTCTTTTTGCATTACCTTGAACTGCACATGACAATTTTGTTTAAAAAGACAAAATTTAGTTAAGTATATCTAGCAACTTTTGAAATGTATTCCAGAATCCTTAGTTTATAATATGATAATTGATATTTTTATTGACATCAATTGTGATAATAATACCTAATTTGATAAACACTAATTATTGGCTGAATGATTAAATGGCAGAGAACTTTACGTGATTAGTATAGTCAAACTTTGTCCTTTGTAAAAGTAAAACTTTTGAACTTAGATTTTGTATCATTGTATCATATTGAAGAGAGTCTCATATCTGGTAGCACTCACAGATGAGAATAGCATGTAACTTATATTTATATATTCACAGATCTAATATTCATAGCAAAGCATTCTGTGATTGGTGGGTTAGATGCTAGAACACTATTACAGTTTATCAAACACTAAGTGCACAATGACTGGGCACAGTTGAGATGAGTTTCTCTACATTATGGTTTTAAATTTGATAAGTAATCTTGTTCCGTTCCTTTTGTGTGTTTGGTATAATAACAGAGCAAATAATAGAGCAGGTTATTGAAGCAAATGAAAGGAATTTCAGTGATTATGATACGCATGATGGTATGGTGCTTTGGATACAAAAGATTTGTAAGTTATTTAGGAATTTGAGCACAATAACTGTGTATCAGGCCTTGGTTTTCTAAGCAGTTCTTTTTAAGGCACTACTTCTTAAGCTACCTCAGGGTAAAGAAATGTAGAATCTACCTGACAGGTTAGAAAAAATAATATCTAAAGCTCTATATATTCTTGTCAGCAATGTGCAGCCATTCATCTGAGTTGATTTCAATGGTAAAGCATCAAAGTGAATAAACATTACTTTTCATGAATGAACTGATCATTGGAGAAATTTTTATGTGGTGCAAAAAGTACAGATTTAGGGTTTAAACAAGTCTTGCATCTTAGCTCTGCGATAAGCTATGTGACCTTGGAAATAGAAGAAACTACGACATCCAGAACTTTAATTTCCTCAACTGTTAAATGACAATGACAACCTTAATTTCACATTTGGTGAGTGTTATATGCAATTAAGCACATATATTGACCAGCTCTTGATAATTACTAGTATGCTGGATATATGCTACTCTCCATCATAGACACATTGTGATACAGACTATCAGAGTCCCCCAAACCTTGTGCTAAATGCTAACGTAAAAAAAGGACTCAGTGCTAGTTATACATATACAGCATCTACACCTTTCTGTCTGTAGTCAAGATACCTCATTACTAATAGAAAAGTTTAGAATTAACAGTTTTTTTTTAATCTCAGAGGATCATTTTTTTCCCAAACACAACCCAAATTATGTGTATGCTCCTCATGCTTTAGCTATATTGAGTACCCATTTGGAGCAAGGGAGAACTATCATTGTTAATACCATGCTAGATACTCAATAAACACATTCATTGAATCAGAAAATATGTTCTTTATTTTGTGCTTTATGGTTAAGCCTAATAAAATTTTGCATTAAGTAAGACTTTATGCCTGGATAATAACTGTTTGCACATTAAAATTTTGGATCAAACTGAATCTCTGATGTAAAATAAAAGGCTTATGGAATTCAAACTTCATTCTGGGATTCCCTAAGAGATTGACCAAGATGGACTTATAAAGTTCTCTTCAGCTTGATTAAACTTCAGACAAAATTTTTGCTGAATCTAGGCTCCTGATCTCCCTTTTCATAAAGCATTTTCTTTAGAAAATTTGTATTTGTAAATTCTTTCACTGCCCCTGGAAAATGTAAATCTTTATATTGCCAGTTTTAAAAACCAGGAATGCTTTCTTTTTTTTAACTTTTATTTTAAATTCGAGGGTACATGTTTAGAACATACGGGTTTGTTACACAGGTAAATGTGTGTCTTGGGGTTCGTTGTACAGATTATTTCATCACCCAGATATTGAGCCTAGTATCCATTAGTTATTTTTCCTGCTTCCCTCTCTCCTCTTACCCTCTACCCCACAACAGGCCCCAATGAGTGTTGCTCTCTTCTATGTGTCCACGTGTTCTCATCATTTAGCTTCCATTTGTAAGTGAGAACATGCGGTACTTGGTTTTCTGTTTCTGCATTTTCTGGTTTATTGGTTTTCTGTTTCTGTTTTTCCTAAGGATAATGATCTCCAGATTCATCCATGTCCCTGCATAGGACCCTCATTCTTTTTATGGCTGCATAGTATTCCATGGTGTACATGTACCAGATTGTCTTTATCTTGTTTATTATTGATGGGAATTTGGGTTGATTTCATGTCTCTGCTATTGCGAATAGTGCTGCATTAAACATATGTGTACATGTTTCCTTATAATATAGTGGTTTATATTTCATATTTCTTTGGGTATATACTCAGTGATAAGATTGCTGACCAGTTGACCCAGAAGTGCTTTTTCAATGACTGGAGAGACATCCCTTTGAAATGTAATCATCCAGAAAAACAGTGCCCCTATCTCCAGGTCTTCGTAGGAGGGTAGGAGCCTAATTTATGTGGGTGTCAATTAGCAAATACAGGTGGCCTCACTGCAGAGAAAAAAATTTCAAACTCAGTGATTACTCAATGTGCTAGATACATGCCATTGATCAGACTCTTCACAAACATCCTCCAGTACTGTGCCACAGCTGACCCCAGCATTTGAAAACTCTTTTGCCCTTGTTTCAATGAAGTTGAGCTCAGACTTAGTTCTGGTCTTTCTCTCATGTTAAAATAGCCATGAATAAAGCCTTCTTTGCCTGTTTGCACTTTGTCCAGTGCAATTTTTGCTTTGAAAATAGGTTAATTTTCTTTCAGGCAAAAGGAGCCATAAATAAAACTTAGCTTAATTGAAAATAAAATAGATCATTTATTTTGTTTCTAATAAAAATCATTGTTTTCAACTTTTGTAATTTTAAATTATATATGTATACATATGTGGATACATATTTACACACTCATATATCCCTTCTATTTATCATTTAATGAAAGTATCAGCAGTGGATTTGCCTTTGCGGTATACAGTAATACCAATTCAAAAACCATACAACATATATTATTCAAAGGCAACACCATAGACAATTAAACACAGAATTTGCAATTTTCCCTGAATTCAACTAATTGGTTTAAGTGTTGGTATTTGTCCTGGTGCCACAAAATGTAATCAAGATTAAGTTTGACTATAATATTAGGTGTATTCAATATTTATTTGACAAAAATTAAAATATTATATTGGACTATATCCTCAAAGGAATGGTTTTACATTTAAAGTTCATCTTTGTTAAAACTTATTTCCTGGGCATTTATAAATATGATATATTAAGCTGGTTCAGTTATTTTTCTAATTATAGTTGACTAATAGCTGAACAAAAAAGAACCTAATTACACATCAACTCTTCTAGTCTATTATTTCTTAAATCATGGGAGGTTTTTATTGCATTTTATCTATTAAGTGTGTGTATCATATATATACATACATAAATACATATATATAGTGTAAGTAATAAATTTAATATATAATACACATAGATAATATATGTTATACACATGCACGCAGAAAAAGATGTTTAATATTTTATGTTGACTGAATTTATTCTGTATAAAGTAAACTTTCAAACAAACTTGATTTGAAAAATGAAATTGATAAATTCGAGTCTAATATTTATTTAGGTGTCTATAATCTTAATATATTTAAAAATACATATTACTCAAAAGCCTATTTAATTAAAAATATTTAGAATTTATTTTATAACAAAATATTAAACTATACCACACTCTTGAAATACCAGAATGTTGTCCATTGTTTTCAGTCTGTCACACCATCTTCTCAAAAGCAACTATAAAAACCTAAGCAATAATTTAGGATAGAATAGTATTTAATAGGAGTGTAAAAAATAACTTTGTAATGTACTATGAACTCCTTTAAAAAATACTTGAAGTCTTTGTGATCTGCAAGTCAACTGGTAATATTTCAGAAATATTCCCTCTCCCTGATTCATCCCGCTGAAATGTGTCACCGTGTAACCCATCCTTCAGAGACTCAGAACAATACTCTTAAAATTTAAGGGAGAGGATCTTTTAAGAAAGTATAGTCTTTTTAAAAATAGTAAGAAATACATTTTTAAGAAATAAAATTTTTCACAGTTAAATTACTATAACAAATGACATAAATGCCATTGATTTCCATGAAATTTGGATTAGATTTTCAATGTCTAAAATTGTGGCGAGCTGATTCAAATACAGAGTGACATATAATATTGCAATAATTACAGTCCTTCTTCTTTTTCAGAGAAGAAAGTATGTAACTAATGCAAACACCAAAATCAGTATACACAGTTTGTATTAGTTAAGTCTTTTTGGCTATAAGCAATAAAAACTACATCTAACTTATTTTTTTTTAGACTTGGACATTTGAAACATTACTGGGACAAATCATGTAAGAGGAAGGGATTGTACATTAAAATTTAGGAGGTAGCTAATAAGGATCAACTCTCTGGTAGCTCAACAGCAAGGGCCCTGGAGCCCTTTTATGGATCTCTGACATGTGAAGTGACTCAGTTCCAGCGAGCTCAATATTACCAATTACTTTTTTCCACATGTCTCAAAGGCTAGGTAGAGAATCTGATTTGCTTGGTCCCAATGCCTGTTTTTTAATCTCTACTCTTGGAATAACAGTAACAGACAAGGCAATCTGATAGTTATGTTGTAAACATGTGCAGGAGCAGCTCTCTCTCCACACACATGCATACACACACACACACACACACACACACACACAGACACGCAAAAACACTTATTTATTTGTCTTTCTCAGAAAGGGAAAAAACAGCTGTGACTTAAAAAGCTTCAAATGTATTTTCTATATAGTGAAAACTGATATTTAATTAGCTTTGTTCTACTTTGTGATGATAAAGAATAGTACAACTCATGTATGCTATTACATAAAAACCTCTAGGCAATGCTCACTACCTTGTCTTAAACTTGTTTTGCTTTTTTGATGATTTCTGAAATATATTTAAAAGAAGAAAACATATAGTTAAAATTAACCTGAAAACATTCATTTTAATACATAGGGAATATATGAATAACTGAAAAAATCATTTAAAAAGGCAAATGCTGATAAAGGTAATGGATGGACACTGTGGTAATGTTGATACTTCCAGATGGGGAAATTTAAGTGAATGATGATAATCTAATAAAATGATACTCTAAACTTGGTTTGTCTAACAGCAATGGAAAGAAAAGTGTAACAAAAAGGCTAATGAGCAGCACATTAATAGCACTTAACTTTGTGTATTTACATAAGTGGAAATATTTGTAGATGTTCAGTAAACTGTAAAAAGAAATTGTAAAACATGTATTTAACAGGAAAAACTAAACTTCATATGACAGAAGCATTATATGCAATTGTATCAATTAGAAAATACAAACCAGCAAATTTTAAAAAATGTGTAGCTCTTCTTTAAAATCCCTTAAGTCTCTTTTCAGTCTTTCAATCTTTTTTCCATTCTCCCTTTGCCTCCTCTCCCATGTTCTCCCCTCCTCCCACCCCCCTAATCTAAATCATACTGATGATTGTAAGGCTTACATGCCTTATGCAGAATGATCATCTTTTGAATCTTCTGGTGATTATTGGTGGTTTAATTTAGGTTGTACTTTGCTACTCCATTTTCCTTGTCATCTGGAAGTTATTATATTTCTAAAGGACTGATGGATTCCATTTAAACAATTTTGGCTAGAATCCAACATAAATGATATGCACTTTATGATGCACCACACTAGAAGACATAATAACTAATAGACTCATATTCTAGGTGCTAAGATTGGCCATTGAACTGGCGTGATTATATTTTGATTCTTCTACTGTAAAGTTATTTGCAAGTAGAAGGTATAATGCGTAATGACACTTTGGCATTAAATGACCATTCAGTTTCTTATCAACCACTCTCATCTAATGTTTTAAAACCATTATATATGCTTGCCTAAATAAATGCCTTATCAGGATTGTAAAAGGAATTGTTTAATTTGTTTAATTGCGTCATTTCTTACATGTAGATTAGCCAACTTCTATAAACTGTAAATCATCCTTATCAAGTAAAATAGTAAATTATCCTAGAATATCATCACCAATGGAAAGAAGACACTTGTTTATTTTTTCCTTTATCAATTTTCAAATAAAGCAATTGTACGAATAGCCCTTTCAATGTAACATAAATGACATATTTTTTATAACTTAAGACACAAACATTGTTTATTAATTGGTGACAATACTCTTTCACTAATTTGGGGTCTAGAATTGAAAAATGCTCTACTGTGGGAAGTTCAAATTAATGGTGCAGCTTCTCTTCATTTATGTACTAACATGATATATACATTGACATAGGTGCTATTGATTTTGATGTAGCTATGTATTTTATAAATAAGAAAATAAGTTTTCTTTTTTTTAATTTATTTATTATTATTATACTTTAAGTTGTAGGGTACATGTGCATAACGTGCAGGTTTGTTACATATGTATACTTGTGCCATGTTGCTGTGCTGCACCCATCAACTCGTCATTTACATCAGGTATAACTCCCAATGCAATCCCTCCCCCCTCCCCCCTCCCCATGATAGGCCCCGGTGTGTGATGTTCCCCTTCCTGAGTCCGAGTGATCTCATTGTTCAGTTCCCACCTATGAGTGAGAACACGTGGTGTTTGGTTTTCTGTTCTTGTGATAGTTTGCTAAGAATGATGGATTCCAGCTGCATCCAAGTCCCTACAAAGGACTCAAACTCATCCTTTTTTATGGCTGCATAGTATTCCAGGGTGTATATGTGCCACATTTTCTTAATCCAATCTGTCACTGATGGACATTTGGGTTGATTCCAAGTCTTTGCTATTGTGAATAGTGCTGCAATAAACATACGTGTGCATGTGTCTTTATAGCAGCATAATTTATAATCCTTTGGGTATATAACCAGTAATGGGATGGCTGGGTCATATGGTACATTTAGTTCTAGATCCTTGAGGAATCGCCATACTGTTTTCCATAATGGTTGAACTAGGTTACAATCCCACCAACAGTGTAAAAGTGTTCCTATTTCTCCACATCCTCTCCAGCACCTGTTGTTTCCTGACTTTTTAATGATTGCCATTCTAACTGGTGTGAGATGGTATCTCATTGTGGTTTTGATTTGCATTTCTCTGATGGCCAGTGATGATGAGCATTTTTTCATGTGTCTGTTGGCTGTATGAATGTCTTCTTTTGAGAAATGTCTGTTCATATCCTTTGCCCACTTTTTGATGGGGTTGTTTGTTTTTTTCTTGTAAATTTGTTTGAGTTCTTTGTAGGTTCTGGATATTAGCCCTTTGTCAGATGAGTAGATTGCAAAAATTTTCTCCCATTCTGTAGGTTGCCTGTTCACTCTGATGGTAGTGTCTTTTGCTGTGCAGAAGCTCTTTAGTTTAATGAGATCCCATTTGTCAATTTTGGCTTTTGCTGCCGTTGCTTTTGGTGTTTTAGACATGAAGTCTTTGCCCATGCCTATGTCCTGAATGGTACTACCTAGGTTTTCCTGTAGGATTTTTATGGTATTAGGTCTAACATTTAAGTCTCTAATCCATCTTGAATTAATTTTTGTATAAGGAGTAAGGAAAGGATCCAGTTTCAGCTTTCTACTTATGGCTAGCCAATTTTCCCAGCACCATTTATTAAATAGGGAATCCTTTCCCCATTTCTTGTTTCTCTCAGGTTTGTCAAAGATCAAATGGCATACCACAAAATATTTAATGACAGGTTGTCCATAATCTTATGAGAAAATTTCACAAGCTTTAAATTATCATCCTATTTTAACTTATCTGTAGATGAATGCAATCCCAATCGTAATCCCAAAAACATATTTTGTATATATCAAAAAATTGATTCAAAAATTTATATGGAGGGACAAAAACCTCAAGATAGCCAACTAAGTATTGTAGAAGAAAAAAGGTGAAGAACTAATGCTGCCCAACTTCCAGCGTTCCT
Organism: Macaca fascicularis; assembly: GCF_037993035.2. Classification (NCBI taxonomy): domain Eukaryota; kingdom Metazoa; phylum Chordata; class Mammalia; order Primates; family Cercopithecidae; genus Macaca; species Macaca fascicularis. The sequence continues at coordinate 55,364,156 of NC_088391.1, read as the reverse complement.
TTAAAGCTACAGTAATGAGGAAAATGTGATATTGGAAAAAGAGTAAACAGGTCAGTGGAACTGTTAGAGCCCAGATAAAGACCTACATAAATATCATCAACTGATCTTTGACAAACAACAAAGGGAATACAATGAAGAAAATATAGTCTTTTCATAAAATGGTACTGATCAACTGGATATCTATGTACAAAAAAAGTTGTAAATACATAAATATAGACACATGCCTTACAATAGTCACAAGTAAAACCTCAAGATGGATCACAGACTGAAATGTAAAAAACCAAAACTTTAAGACTCATAACCATAGGAGAAAATCTAGATGGCTAAGATTTGGTGAAGACATTTTAGATACAATCTTGAAGGGAAAATCCATGAAATAATTAATATCATGAACTTTATTAAAATTAAAAAAATCTTCCTCTTAAAAAGATACTATCAAGAGAATTTTTTAAAATCCATAAACTAGAAGAAAATATTTGCAAAAGACAATCTGATAAATAACTATTATTTAAAATATACCAAGAACACTTACAATTCAACAATATGAAAACAACCTGGTAGCCAGACTGCCTCTCTAGAAATGCAGCAGGCCCAGTCAGGGGCTTATAGATAAAACTCCCATCTCCCTGGGATGGAGCACCTGTTGAAAAGGGCGACTGTGGGCAAAGCTTCAGCAGACTTAAATGTTCCTGCCTGCCAACTCTGAAGAGAGCAGCGCATCTCCCAGCACAGCACTCGAGCTAAGGGACAGACTGCCTCCTCAAGTGGGTCCCTGACTCTAGTGCCTCTTGATTGGGAGACACCTCCCAGCAGGGGTCCACAGACACCTCATACAAGTGAGCTCCAGCTGGCATCTGGCAGGTGCCCATCTGGGATGAAGCTTCCAGAAAAAGGAACAGGCAGCAATCTTTGCTGTCCTGCAGCCTCTGATGGTGATACCCAGGCAAACAGGGTCTAGAGTGGACCTCCATCAAACTCCAGCAAACCAGCAGCAAAGGGGCCTGACTGTTAGAAGGAAAACTAACAAACAGAAAGGAACAGTATCGACAGCAACAAAAAGGACATCCACTCAGAGACCCCTTCCAAAGGTCACCAACATCAAAGACCAAAGGTAGACAAATCCATGAAGATAAGGAGAAGCCAGTGCAAAAAGACTGAAAATTGTAAAAACCAGAGCACCTATTCTCCTCCAAAGGATCACAACTCCTCGTCAACAAGGGAACGAAACTGGATGGAGAATGAGTTTGACAAATGGACAGAAGTAGGTTTCAGAAGGTGGGTAATAACAAACTCCTCCAAGCTAAAGGAGCGTGTTCTAACCCAATGCAAGGAAGCTAACAACCTTGAAAAAAGGTTAGACGAATTGCTAATTAGAATAACCAGTTTTGAGAAGAACATAAATGACCTGATGGAACTGAAAAACACAGCATGAGAACCTTGTGAGGCATACACAAGTATCAGTAGCCGAATCAATCAAGTGAAAGAAAGGGTATCAGAGATTGAAGATCAACTTTATTTCATGAAATAAAGTAAAAAGACAAGATTACATAAAAAAGAATGAAAAGGAATGAACAAAGCCTCCAAGAAATATGGGACTATGTGAAAAGACCAAACCTACGTTTGATTGGTGTACCTGAAAGTGATGGGGAGAATGGAATCAAGTTGGAAAACACTCTTCAGGATATCATCCAGGAGAACATACCCAACCTAGCAAGGCCAATGTTCAAATTTGGAAAACACAGAGAACACCACAATGATACTCCTCAAGAAAAACAACCCCAAGACACATAATCGTCAGATTCACGAAGGTTGAAATGAAGGAAAAAATACTAAGGGCAGCCAGAGAGAAAGGTTGGGTTACCCACAAAGGAAAGCCCATAAGACTAACAGCAGACCTCTCGGAAGAAATCTACAAGCCAGAAGAGAGTTGGGGCCAATATTCAACTTTCTTAAAGAGAAGAATTTTCTTTTTTTTTTTTGAGACGGAGTCTCGCTTTGCCGCCCAGGCTGGAGTGCAGTGGCCGGATCTCAGCTCACTGCAAGCTCCGCCTCCCGGGTTCACGCCATTCTCCTGCCTCAGCCTCCCGAGTAGTTGGGACTACAGGCGCCCGCCACCGCGCCCGGCTAGTTTTTTGTATTTTTTAGTAGAGACGGGGTTTCACCGTGTTAGCCAGGATGGTCTCGATCTCCTGACCTCGTGATCCGCCCGTCTTGGCCTCCCAAAGTGCTGGGATTACAGGCTTGAGCCACCGCGCCCGGCAAGAGAAGAATTTTCAACCCAGAATTTCATATCCAGCCAAACTAAGCTTCATATGCAACGGAGAAATAAAATCCTTTATGGGCAAGCAAATGCTGAGAGATTTTTGTCAACACAAGGCCTGCCTTACAGGAGTTCCTGAAGGAAGCACTAAACATGGAAAGGAACAACCAGTACCAGCCACTGCAAAAACATACCAAATTGTAAATGCCATTGACACTATGAAGAAACTGAATCAATGAATGGGCAAAATAACCAACTAGCATCATAATGACAGGATCAAATTCACACATAACAATATTGACTTCAAATGTAAATGGCTAAATGCCCCAATTAAAAGAGACAGACCGAAAATCAGATAGAGTCAAGACCCATTGGTGTGCTGTATTCAGGAGACCCATCTCATGTTCTCATGTGCAAAGCCACATGTAGGCTCAAAATAAAGGCATGAAGAAATATTTACCAACCAAGTGGAGAGCAAAAAAAAAAAAAAAAAACCAAAAACCAACATGGATGGGAGTTGCAATCCTGGTCTCTAATAAAAAACGGACTTTAAACTGACAAAGATCAAAAGAGATAAAGAGGGGCACTACATAATGGTAAAGTGATCAATGCAAGAAGAAGAGCTAACTATCCTAGATATATATACACCCAATATAGGAGCACCCAGATTCATAAAGCAAGTTCTTAGAGACCTACAGAGAGACTTAGACTCCCACACAATAATAGTGGGAGACTTTAACACCCCATTATCAATATTAGACAGAACAATGAGACAGAAAACTAACAAGGATATTCAGGACTTGAACTCAGCTCTGGACCAAGCGGACCTAATAGACATCTACAGAACTCTCCACCCCCAATCAACAGAATGTACATTCTTCTCAGCACTTCATCGCATTTATTCTAAAACTGATCACATAATTGGAAGTAAAACACTCCTCAGCAAATGCAAAAGAACAGAAAAATAATAACAGTCTCTCAGACCACAGTGCAATCAAATTAGAACTCAGGATTAAGAAACACACTCAAAGCCTCAAAACTACATGGAAACTGAAAAACCTGCTCCTAAGTGACTACTGGGTAAATAACGAAATAAAAGCAGATATAAATAAGTTATTTGCAACCAATGAGAACAAATACACAATGTACCAGAATCTCTGGGACACTGCTAAAACAGTGTTTAGAGGGAAATTTATAGCACTAAATGCCCACAAAAGAAAGCAGGAAAGACCTAAATCAATACCCTAACATCAAAATTAAAATAACTAGAGAAGCAAGAGCAAACAAATTCAAAAGCTAGCAGAAGACAAGAAATAACTAAGATCAGAGCAGAATTGAAAGAGATGGAGACACAAAAAACACTTCAAAAAAAATCAATGAATCCAGGGGCTGGTTTTTTGAAAAGGTCAACAAAATAGACCGCTAGCCAGACTAATAAAAAGAAAAGAGAGAAGAATCAAACAGACACACTAAAAAATGATAAAGGAGATATCACTACTGAAATCCAAACTACCATCAGAGAATATTATAAACACCTCTGCTCAAATAAACTAAAAAATCTACAAGAAATGGATAAATTCCTGGACACATACACCCTCCAAAGTCTAAACCAGGAAGAAGTCAAATTCCTGAATAGACCAATAACAAGTTCTGAAATTGAGGCAGTAATTAATAGCCTACCAACCAAAAAAAGTCCAGGACCAGATTGATTCATAGCCAAATTCTACGAGAGATACAAAGAGGAGCTAGTACCATTCCTTCTGAAAGTATTCCAGAGAATAGAAAAAGAGGGAATTCTCCCTAACTCATTTTATGAGGCCAGAACCTGATACCAAAACCTGGCAGAGACACACACGAAACAGAAAATTTCAGGCCAGTATCTCCGATGATTATCAATGTGAAAATCCTCAGTATAATACTGGCAAACCAAATCCAGCAGCACATCAAAAAAGCTTACCCACCATGATCAAGTCAGCTTCATCCCTGGGATGTAAGGCTGGTTCAACATATGCAAATCAATAAAGGTAATGTATCACATTAACAGAATAAATGACAAAAAACACATGATTATCTCAATAGATGCAGAAAAGGCCTTTGATAGAATTCAACAGTCCTTCATGCTAAAAACTCTCAATAAACTAGATATTAATGGAATGTATCTCAAAATAATAAGAGCTACTTATGACAAACCCACAGCCAATATCATACTGAGTGGGCAAAAACTGGAGGCATTCCCTTTGAAAACTATGCACAAGATAAGGATGCCCTCTCTCACCATTCCTATTCAACATATTATTGGAAGTTCTGGTCACGACACTCAGGCAAGAGAAAGAAATAAAGCATATTCAAATTGAAAGAGAGGAAATCAAATTATCTCTGTTTGCAGATGACGTAATTTTATATTTAGAAAACCCCATTGTCTCAGCCCCAAATCTTCTTAAGCTGATAGGCAACTTCAGCAAAGTCTCAGGATACAAAATCAATGTGCAAAAATCACAAGCATTCCTATACACCGAAAAATAGACAGAGCCAAATCATGAGTGAACTCCCATTCACATTGCTACAAAGAGAATAAAACACCTAGGATTACAACTTACAAGGAATGTGAAGGATCTCTTCAAGGAGAACTACAAACCACTGTTCAAAGAAATAAGAGAGGACACAAACAAATGGATAAACATTCCATGCTCATGGATAAGAAGAATCAATATCGTGAAAATGGCCATACTCCTCAAAGTAATGTATAGATTCAATGCTATTCCTATCAAGCTGCCATTGATTTTCTTAACAGAATTAGAAAAAACTACTTTAAATTTTATATGGAACCCAAAAAGAGTCCATACATATAGCCAAGACAATCCTAAGCAAAAAGAACAAAACTGGAGGCATCATGCTATGTGACTTAGAACTATATTACAAGTCTACAGTAACCAAAACAGCATGGTACTAGTACCAAAACAGATATATAGACCAATGGAATAGAACAGAGGCCTCAGAAATAACACCACACATCTACAACCATATGATATTTGACAAACCTGACAAAACAAGCAATGGGAAAAGGTTCCCTATTTAATAAATGGTGTTGGGAAAACTGACTAGCCATATGCAGAAAATTGAATTTGGACTCCTTCCTTACACCTTATACAAAAGTTAACTCAAGATAAATTTTGTTTAGATCTTAAACATAAGACCTAAAACCATACAAACCCTAGAAGAAAACCTAGGCAATACCATTCAAGACATTGGCATGGGCAAAGACTGTATACATATAACACTAAAAGCAGTGGCAGCAAAAGCAAAAATTGACAAATGGGATCAAATTAAACTAAAGAGCTTCTGCATTGCAAAAGACACTATCATCAGAGTGAACAGGCAACCTACAGAATAGGATAAAATTTTTGCAATCTATCCATCTGACAAAGGACTATTTTCAGGAATGTACAAAAACTAAACAAATTTACAAGAAAAAAACAAACAACCCCATCAAAAAGTGGGCAAAGGATATGAACAGTCAAGAAGAAACTTATGCAGCCAACAGACATATGAAAAAAAGCTCATCATCACTAGTCATTGGAGAAATGCCACTCAAAACCACAAAGAGATACCGTCTCATGCCAGTTAGAATGGTAATCATTAAAAAGTTAGGAAACAACAGATGCTGATGAGGATGTGGAGAAATAGGAATCCTTTTACATTGTTGGTGGGAGTATAAATTAGTTCAACCATTGTGGAAGACAGTGTGGCAACTCCTCAAGGATCTAGAACCAGAAATACCATTTGACCCAGCAACGCCATTACTGAGTATATACCCAAGAGATTATAAATCATTCTACTATGAAGACACATGCACATGTATGCTTATTGTGGTATTGTTCACAGTAGCAAAGACTTGGAACTAACCCAAATGCCCATCAATGATTGACTGGATAAAGAAAATGTGGTACATATGCACCATGGAATACTACACAGCCATAAAAAAGGATGAGTTCATGTTCTTTGCAGGACATGGATGAAGCTGGAAACCTTCATTCTCAGCAAATTAACACAAGAACAGAAAATCAAACACTGCATGTCCTCACTCATAAGTGGGAGCTGAACAATGAAAACACATGGATACAGGGAGGGGAACATCACACAGTGGGGCCTGTCAGGGAGTAGGCTCCTAGGGGAGGGGTTGCATTAGGAGAAATACCTACTGTAGATGTCAGGTTGATGGGTGCAGCCAACCACCATGGCACGTGTATACCTATGTAACAAACCTGCATATTCTGCACATGTATCCCAGAACTTAAAATATCATTAAAAAATTAAAAAGAAACAAACAAACAACCCAATTAAGAATGAATCAAAGACCTTAACCGTCACCTCACCAAAGAAGATATACAGATGGCAAAAAAAGCATGTGAAAAGATACTGTACATAATATTTATCATATTTCATCAGGGAAATGCAAAGTAAAACAGCAATGACACACCATTACAAGTCTATTAGAATGACCATAATTCAGAACACTGACACCTCCAAATGCTGGTGAGGATGTGGAGCAACAGGACCTCTCATTTATTGTTGGTGGCAATGGAAACTGCTACAGCTACTTTAGAAGACAATCTGGTGATTTCTTAACAAAACTAAACATAATCTTAGCATATGATTCAGCAACTATACGGTTTGGCATTTATCCTAATGATTTGAAAACCTATGTCCACACAAAATTCTGCACATGGCTATTGATAGCAGCTTTATTTATAATTGTCAATGACTTAGAAGCAACCAAGAGCTCTTCAACAGGTGAATGAATAAATAAACTGTGGTACCTCCAAACAATGGATTACTATTCAGTATTAAAAATAAGTAAACTATTAATTAATACATGAAAAGATATACAGTTAATTTAAATGTGTTCCTAAGTAAAAAATCCAGTCTGAAAGACTACATACCATACGATTCCAATTATGTGGCATTCTGGAAAATGTAAAACTACGTACACAGTAAAATGATGAGCAGTTACCAGGAATAGGGGAAAGGATGTGATGAATAGGTGTGATGTAGGGAATTGTCAGAGCAGTGAAAATACTGTCTATGATACTATAATAATGGATACATTTTGTTATACATTTGTCCAAACTCATACAATATACTGCAACAAGAGTGAACCCTAATGCAAACTATGGATTTTGGGTGTGATGTGATATTGGAAAAAGAATAGATAAACGGGTCAATGGAACAGAGTAGAGAGCCCAGAAATAGACCAATGTAAATATCATCAACTGATCTTTGACAAACAACAAAGGCAACACAATGAAGAAAAGATAATCTTTTCAGAAAATGGTACTGATTTGGATGATGATTTGTCAATGAGACTACCCAGGGGTGGAGCCGAAGAACATATGGGAAATCCCTGCACCTTCCTCTGAATTTTGCTGTGAAATTAAAACTGCTCTAAAAAATAAATTCTTGAAAAATTGTTATCTTCTATTTATTTTACCAATATTTATAGAAACTTAACACAAAGAGCACTATTATAGATACCAAAAATTCAGAGGTAGATTCTGCCTTTGAGGTGCAAGAAACAACCAAAATTGTATTGTATTATACCCAAATGAAAAAAAAAGTCATAAAAAGAATAGAAAAGTGGTTTTCAGAGACATTCTAAGCATACTAGGAGGTTGGTAATTAATTGCATGCCTGAGCTTGGAATAGTATATATACCCCCACATCAATTTGGCATATACTAAAGGACAATTATTTCACCCTACATGCTCATATATGAGGAGGAACACATTTGAATAGATAAATTAATATATTTTAAATTTGTGAGTTCCTAAGCATGTTGTACACAGCCTATATAACCACTTTAGTTTTTCTTAATTAAGATGATTTTTATGAAGAGTCACATATGCTCTCACATTCTACTTATGAAACTATACTTGTGTATTATTTCATTAATAAATTAATTGTTAATATCACAAAGGCAAAGACACTATTTGCTCATACATGGAGAAAAAAAATCATATATTCTCAATAATTCTTTTCAATTAAATGATTCTTAAGTTATAGTTGGAGAATATTTTTTGAAGTATCTATTTTGTAGTGGGCAGGTTTAAACAGTGAAGATAAAGAATGATTAAAATGTAAATCTTGCCTTGGAAATTGTTAAAAATAGGATAAATATGGCATATCCCTACTTCTTCTACTTTATAACTTATTAGAGTAGATGTAGGATAGAAAACAATGAGCTAGAAAGCATTTGGGTTAATTATTGACTTGCAAAATATGTGGAAACATTTAATAATGTAGGTGTTCTACAGCTGTTAGCTCAATGAATCAATGAAATACAACAGTACTGAAAGTAAAAATGTGTTTCTAATGATTACTTTTGTGCTTACATGGCATACTCCTTTATACTACTGGCAATATTAGATACAGGTCATCATGCAGTCATTTATTTGTTTTCAGACAAAGGTCTGAATCAAGTCCCCTATTCCATGCCCACTTTAACATTCAGGCTGCAGTTTATCTTCTTCTCCTACCTTGAGGATTTTGTTACCTAAAAGTTACTTTGCGTTAGTTTTTACCCTCTAATGTGTTCTTCCATATCAATTATGCACCTTATATGTAATGTTTATGAGCTAGAATTCAACTGAGTACTAATTAAAATGATGGTGCTGTTTCTATATACTGACCAATCAAATCAGATACTTCTTTAGCTCTATAATTGTTCTTAATTTTTTAAAGTTCAAATTGACATTCAGATTTTGTATTAAAACAATAACTTACCAAATCACCTTGGAAATTAGTTATCATAAATCACTATTACCTAAACTATCAAATTCAATAGAAAAATATACATTGTTTCATTCTACCCATTTAAGCCTTCTATTCTCATACTTAGCCAAATTGAATAACTACATTATAACTATCATAATACATTCCTCATTTTCAACTATTGATTAAAGCAACCAAAGGCAGTACAAGGAAATCATGATATTTGTTTGCTAGAGATTTCTAGAAATATCACTAACCGAACTAAGAAGAAATATTGGGAACACTGTTTCTGAGTTGCATCCCCAGGGTCTGAACAGCCAGTCACTTCCACAGCTGAAGGTTTGGCTTACTTGATATGCACTAAACTGAATAATCTGCTACCATCCCCAAATAATAACATTAGAAGAAGGATCTTTTGTCAACCAGAAAACTGAATCAATTGAGTATGTGTGAAGGTACTTTCAATCTTACCCGAGTTACTATCAGAATATCTTCTTTCAGAATATCTTCTTTCATTGACAAGCCATCTTTTTTTTTTTTTTTTTTTTTTTTTTTTCCTTTTTTGAGATGGAGTCTTACTCTGTTGCCCAGGCTGGTGTGCAGTGCCACTGCAACCTCCGCCTCCCAGGTTCAAGCGATTCTCCTGCCTTAGCCTCGTGAGTAGCTGGGATTACAGGCGCCCGCCACCACGCCCAGTTAATTTTTGTATTTTTAGTAGAGACGGGGTTTCACCATGTTGACCAGAAAAGCCATCTTTTAAGGGCAAGACTGCATCAAATGAATTTATCTCTCTTCCCTTGAACGAGAGCACTGTATCTCACAGACTAAGCTTCATGGCTGGATCACACGTTGATTTTCTGATTTCTAGTATTCCTGATACCAGCAGTACTTTTGCAATGATGTCTGCTGACTCCCGGTACCCATCCTGGCCCAAACTACTGCCTACACTTGCTTTGTATTACCTCCCACAGTTCTGACTGTGCTGTGTCCCATACCAGTTCCCTGACAAGCACCCTGCTCCCTGTTAGATCTTAGCACAATGCCAGTGTTTATTTTTAGCAGACACCTTATGTTCTTTATGTACAGATTACCTACAGACTTTTTCTCACCTTGCCCTTTTGTAACTGATATCATCAGTTAACAAAAAGACAAACTGAGTAGATATTGAAGTAAGAGTTTTCATGAGGTTTTCTAAACTCATCTATCCTAATCTGATAGAAACTGAATCTATTGACCTTCAAGTGTAAAATACACATCTTTGGTCTCTTGTTCTTAAAAACTAAACCTTCTTTCAGTTTTTAAATCTGGACTGCTAGAGCATTGTTTTCATCAGAAGGAAAATATTATTTTAACAGAGTAACTGAAATCATTGACTGCTTTAAGAATGTTAATTTGATAAGATTCTCAAAATAGTTTACAATCTTTTTGTGAAAATTACAGTATTTTCATTTTCTTCCAAACTGCACTTTGAAGAAGTATTTCAGTAGAAAAGAATAGTAATGCTATCTCGATCCAAAGAGGCCAATTACCCATTCCCATGCTTTTTGTAAATGTTGGAGGGTATGTCAACCAGAGTGTATATAAATGTTTCTAAAAGTTAGCCTTGCTAAGCACATTTTAGATAGAAATTAAATCTCTAATGTCCCCCTTTGCCTTTAAAATATTTTTTTATTTTTATTTCATCTTTTTATCACTCATGAGAGCTTTATAAGCTTGTTAGAATGGAAAATCAATTAAGTACATTTGGTTGAGTAAATCTGTGTGCGTGTGTGTGTGTGTGTGTGTGTGTGTGTGTGTGGTTCAAATGTATTCTTCACTTTAAATGGAGTGAAATGTTAAAATGGAGTAAAGCATAATGTTTATATGCAAATCATGAGAAGATGAAACTTTTATTTCTATGTTTTTAAATTGTAAAAGTAACAAGAACTGCATTTAGATACTTTTTAAAGCAATAAAATAATCTTTGTAATTAAATTAATCAAAAGTATTGAACATTAATGCCTTATGCTGATATATCTTCTCTCTAAAAATACTTAAATTGAGATCCTTTATAATTCCCTATCAAGGAGTTTACTTCAAACACATGAATAGTTTTAGAAGATCCAGCAACTGATCAGTAACACTCATCAGAATAGAAAGAATTGGGAAACAAAGTTGAAGTGCATGCTGTGTCAGTCTTAGAAAATTAGTAAACTTTAATTAGAGTAAACTCTAATAGTACAAGTAGATTTCCCTAACATAGTTGCTCAGAATCGAGTAGGAACCTATATATATATATACACCCATATATATATACACCTATAACCTATATATATAGGTTATATATACCTATATGTATAGGTTATATATACCTATAACCTAAATATATTGAACCTATATATATACCTATAACCTATATATATAGTTATATATATAACAATTATATATATAACAGTTATATATATAACAATTATATATAATAATTATATATATAACAATTATATATAACAATTATATATATATATAACAGTTGTATATATATAACAATTATATATATAACAGTTGTATATATATATAACAATTATATATTAACTATTCTGAAGATATTGTTATTTTTATCTTTACTATTTGCATCTACCTATGACTGGGCATTAATAATCTGGTAAAGGAGGTAAGGTATGTTTTCTAGGCAGCAAGCTTGTTCATTGGTGCTAAAGATATAAACTTAGTTTTTGTTTTTTTTTTCCCCCTTCCACAAGAGAGACCGACACTACTCACATTAAGTGTAAATAGATTTTACCTTTGCTTAGTGACTGTATGTAAGCAGAATGTGACTTCCTGGAAACGCTTACCCATTATCCTTTTGTTTAAGTCTAGGAAATAAATCAGTATAGTGATTGATAAAATTTTTCTTTCTCCTACTTCCAGGAAAAGGGAAAACTATTTCTTAAAGAAGAAAATTAAATGTCTACTTTATACCTTATTATTTTGATTACAATAATTATATTTGCTATATATTTAAGTGTGTTTTATATATATTACAGTTTATATATGACCTTTATAGATTTACTTATTAAATTTTCTTAACATGTCCCTCAAGGCAAAGATAGGCTTAGTGAGTAGTGAATAGAATGTTTTCGTCTCTGAGATGAAAGATATGTCAAAGGTCATATAGGTAGTACTGTGCTTATCACCACAAAGAAACAGACTATATGTTTAATAAATGTTCCTGGCATAATAAGCTGTTAGGAGAATGAAACCTTCTAAGGTTTCAAAATATTCTCTTTACCCCAAAAATGATCTTCTGAATAGCTTTAACAATTTTAAAGAGGCACAATTAACAATTCAAAAATACAATACACCATCCCCACCCTTATGTCTCAAACATAGTTACTTTCTGGAGAATCCTTATATCCTCTGATTGCAGTACCAGCTGCCTAATCAACAGAACCAGAAATCTGGAAGTCTTTCTTTTTACCTTCTTCCTTCTTATTTTCTACAACACATTAATATGTGGCTGAATTCACTTCCTGTCTTCTTTTTTATCTCTCTAACCTAATCTGCATTGAGTGTATTTATCTCAAGATAGTGTACCATCCCCCTTAGAATATTGCGTTGCCTCCACATTGACTTGCTTCTTCATTGTTTTGAACCTCTTCAAACTTTACTTTCATTTTTATAAACAAATTAGCAATCTAAATCTCAGATATTACTGCTAGTTTTTTTTTTTTTTTTTTTACTTCAGAGCCATCAGTGACACCCAATTCCTTTGTAGCACTTATGGCCCTCCCTGATATAAGCTCTGCCTTCACCCCCAGACACATTAGTTTGCCTTAACGCGTTCTTCTTTTGATAAGTAAAATTCTTCCTCTCCTTAAAGCTCCATCTTTTAGTCAATTCCAAATTGTGAATCAATATTCGATTTATGTTAATTTCCTGGTAATTCTACATTTGAATTTCCCCAAATTTGGCAACGCTTCTCTCCTTTCCTAAAGAAAGGCTATTGGAGTCCTTAATCTAACTGTATTATTTTTAAAGTGATTATTATTTTCCTGTGTATAAATAAGTTAGTAGATAATAAATACTTAGAAATCAGTAAATTTAACTAATTTCTGGCATACAGTCAACACATAATAATATTACATTCAATTAAGTAAAACTAATCTAAACAAAAATTTGCAATGTTTCTAGTTCGTTTGTAAATATACAGGTTTACTATTCCTAAGGTTTTCTTTCTTAAGTTTTACAGAGCTTCTCAGCATGAATTATGTATGATTATGAATTTGGTATTGTTGAAATAGCAATGTAAAATTAGATATGGATATAGGTTTAATGGTAAAAGTGTGGATTGGTTTTTGGCTTAAATAGAAAAAGCGGAAAGAAATAGATATGTACATATAGCTATGTATGTATATATATACACATACATATACACACACACACACATACACACACACACACACACACACACACATAGATATAGATGATATCGAGGCAATAATTTCCAACTTCTGTCCAACTGAAGTGTTTAAAAAATTGAAAGATGACTGGGTGGAGTGGCTCACACCTGTAATCCCAGCAGTTTGGGAGGCCAAGGCAGGGGGATTACCTGAGATGAGGAGTTCAAAACCAGACTGGCCAACATGGTGAAACCCTGTCTCTACTAAAAATACAAAAATTAGCCAGGCATGCTGGCATGTGCCTGTAATCCTAGCTACTCAGGAGGCCGAGGCAAGAAAATCACTTGAACACAGGAGGTGGAGGTTGCAGTGAGCCGAGATGGCATCATTTGGCATCATTGCACTACAGTCCAGGTGACAGAGTGAGACTCCATCTCCAAAATAATAATAATAATAATTTTCCTGGAAATCTAAAATTTCTGTTAAATTTCAAAGTGCGTTCTTGATACATTTTAAGGATTTTCAGGGATGCTTGCGTTTGGTTAAAAAATTCAGTGTGTTCATTTGACAAAATTGGCTTATTACCTCAAGGAATATTATAAACACTGAGATAGTCGTCAACTTACGGTGGCTTGACTTATGATTTTTTGACTTTATGATGGTGCAAAAGTGATACGCATTCAGTAGAAACAGTTCTTCAACTTTTGAATTTTGATCTTTCTTCAGGCTACTGATATGCAGTAGGATACCCTTTTGTGATTCAGGGCAGCAGCTCCCTCTCAGCCACCTGATGGAAGGATAAGCAACAGTTGCTTTACAGTGCACTGTATTGCCAGATGCTTTTGCCCAATTGTAGGCTAATGTAAGTGCTCTGAGCATGTTTAAGGTGGGCCAGGCCAAGCTATGATATTTGGTAGGTTAGGTGTATTAAATGCATTTCAACTTAAGTTTTCTTCAGTTTTTGATGGGTTTATAGGAATGTAACCCCATCATAAGTCGAGGAGCATCTGTATTTTTACTGCTGTTTCATTTATGGGAACATTTTGTGTCAGTGTTTCTAGCAAGAAATTTCTTAATAAGAAAGCATGTAAAACAATTTTTGAAAGCGAAACTCAATATGCTTATTGGCACAATTTTGAATGACGGTTAATTTCTGAATTGCCGACAAATACTTCTGTTTTATGTGCTGTAGCATTTTTTCAATTGCTGATGATATGATTGGAGAACACAGATGTGCCTAAATATTAATAATAACAGTTACTGCATATTCAGAGAGTGTGTGCATAATTTGGTAGAGCTTAATTGCAATATAGAACATAAAACCATTTGTTTATCTATGAAAACCAAATAATACCTATTCAGAGAAGCATTTCATTAGCTTGCTTGGCAGTGCTTTTAGAACAAATCAATGCCAGATGTGGACACAAAGGAGAGAAGTGGGAATTAAACCAAGGAAATTCTTGGCTACTGTAAACTCTTTATTTGTGCCTAAGGATATTTGCTTGCTGTGCTTTTAATTTTTAATATATACCAATTTTTCTTCCTCCAGATATTTTCACACACTAGAAAAATTATTTTTGTTCTAAATACTGTATCCTAGAAAATAAAATATTTGGTAGAGATAGTTTGGTTTTTGAGATAGTTTCTCTCATGTGAAATAATGATATCATGGCATGAGATGAGGTAATGCATAATGAACTTTACTTCATAATATTTATATATCAATTAATATTGTTTCTCTTTATTTTGGATTATACATGTTAAATTTTTTCAGAAAAAGCCCAACGTATAAACTTCTTGTTAATTTAGCCTACAAAAATTTCTCCTAAATTTTATCTGTGACATTCATTTGCTTTGAATGGAAAGAATATATGAATCTGCATAAAATTAAATTACAAATACATCTATCCCTTGTCACAAGATACGTATATATTTCTTTAATAAATATACAGTAAAACTTGATAGACATACCAAAGTTTTGATATTAGATAATGATAAAATTTAATAAATGATCTTATTAAACATCTACAAAGATGAGACAGTAATATTTTAATATTTCAAATAAATGATATTTAGTCATTATTGATTTGCATTATTTTTTAAGTTCAACCTAAATGAATACATTTAAAAACCCATTCACAAAATTCTCAAATTTTAATACAAATTTAAGTTGGCAACTAATATGGAGCAATAACTTTTATACATGAATGCAAAGCAGCATAATTGAGTATTTTTGAAAACCATAAACTTTCTGCCTCCCTCAACAACTACCGAGTCACAATATTTGAAAGTTAGAGATTCAAAATATGTGTATTGAAGCCTCCTTACCTGATTTTCTTTGCATTATACACTAGACCAAACATATTCTCTGATTAAATGGGTATGTTTGTTGACCCTTATTTAGACATATCTAATGTTTTCCAGATTTTTTTCTTAATTTCAAAAGATTCTATGCTTTATATATCTTGTTAGAGTCTTCAAAGGACTTTCCTTCTCTACAACATAAATATAAATAGTATAAGTTAAAAATAATAACTCTAGTATCTTAAAAGAGGTAAAATAAATGATAGAAGTTACAAATAACAAGTTTAATACCTGAATAGAAGTAAAATAAATGAATATTATCTTTTAATATGGTTTAGCTGTGGGTGTGTATCTGTGTGTGTATTTGTGCACCAGATTTTTCTATCCACTTGAAGATGTACAATTTTGACACATCATTGATGGTTGCATTAAATCTCTATTCTATTATTTTATATTGTGTTCTATAATCATGTGAAACAGGCATCTATTTGTGGCAGAAAAATTAAATAATTGTACCAAATTACAGTTGCCTAATATTTCTTAAGTCATTCTTTCTGGGGCATGTGTAAAAGCAAGTGGATGCATTAAAACTTCCAAAACACCTTAGCTATGACTGAAATTAGCTACAATGCATTTAATGAAAAAGTTTGAAGTATATTTTCATAATTTAAAATTGAAACAATAGCATGATTCATTCTGTACCAGGGTAGTTCTGATAAGGTGCATTTGAGTTGAAAGTCTCATGCATAGTTAGTACATGTCACATCAGGAGTATCAGTCTCTCTGAGCATCAGCTGTTCTCATGCCTGGATTATCATGGATCAGATCTTCCTGCAAACAGCACTGCAAGATTGATGAGGCAAAATGAAACAGCTGAAGTATGCAGATGTTAAAACAGGCAGCAACACCCAAGTATGCTCCCTATTAATATAAGAAAAATCTAGTTCCTTTTGATAAATCTTTCATTTGAGATACTGTATTTGTTGTTGACCAGCTGGGTCAATCAAAATATGTGATGCTGCCATTATTTGTTACTGTAACTAAATTCAAAATTTAATTACAACTTAAGATACTATTTAATTTTATTTCTTGTGAGATTTTCTCATTTTGAAATAAAAAATCATTGAAAGGAGTTCTGATCTTTTATGAGTATGAAGATAGTCAATGACTGTAATATCTTACAGTCCCCAAGAGGCAGAACATCATCTTTAGCCCACTCCTCATTCTTGTATTCCATAATAAGGATATTGAATAAGCTAGAGGCAGAATTTTATATCTTTACTAAATTTAACATAGGTTTTTCTTTTGAATTTCCATGAATCAAGTTATGGTTTGGCTATGTCCCCACCCCAATCTCATCTTCAATTGAATTGTAACTCCCACAATTCCCACATGTCATGAGAGGAAACTGGTGGGAAGTGACTGAATTATGGGGGAGTGGGGTCTGTTGGCTGCACTGTTCTCATGATAGTGAATGAGTCTCACAAGATCTGATTTTTTTTTTTTTTTTTTTTTTTAGATGGGGGTCTCGCTATGTCACCCCAGGCTGGAGTGCAGTGGTGCCATCTTGGCTCACTGCAAGTTCCACCTCCTGGGTTCACGCCATTCTCCCGCCTCAGCCTCCTGAGTAGCTGGGACTACAGGTACCCACCACCACGTCCAGCTAATTTTGTTTTTGTATTTTCAGTAGAGATGGTGTTTCACCGTGCTAGGCAAGATGGTCTGGATCTCCTAACCTCATGATCCGCCCGCCTCAGCCTCCCAAAGTGCTGGGATTACAGGCGTGAGCCACCCGCCCCGCCGATCTGATGGTTTTAAAAAGAGGAGTTCCCCTGCACAAGTTCTCTCTCTTTGCCTGCTGCCATTCACGTAATATGTGACTTGCTCCTCCTTGCCTTCTCTCATGATTGTGAGACCGCTCCAGCCAGGTGAAACTGTGAGTCCAATTAAACCTCTTTTTTTTTTTTTTTTTTTTTTTTTTTTGTAAATTGCCCAGTCTTAGGTATGTTTTAATCAGCAGTGTGAAAACGGACTAATACACAAATACAACGCAAAAGTGTGAGACAACCCAAATAGGTTTGAAGAATCACGACTGTACCTCTAAACATCTGCCTGCTATGAAAGATTGAACATCATTGGCCTTATCTACATAGTGTTGATTAGTTCAATTTTTAATATATTAATTGGACTAACACTTAAACAATTTCTTATATCACTAGGCATATGTATCGTATACAAGACATTACAAATGAATACATTATTTTAACTTAACATTTTGTAATTATTAAATTAGTTTACTATTTATTGCATATATGACATATGGGATAAAAGAATCATGTTCCTGTTTGCTTCACAGTCAATATCAGCTGCTGCGCCCATGATTACAAATACTTCTAATGGTAGAGTATGTTATTTCTCATGAAAGTCACCCTGTCTTGTTATTCTTCTGGTTATGGTACCTTATATGGCAAAAGGTACTTTGCAAATATAATTAAAGTTACTAATTGTAACCTTAATTTCATTTTATCACACCTTAAATCTCATCTCACTTTAAAACAATGTGTTATATAAATAATGAAACAATACCTCCACTCCTACTTCCCCCATGACCCAGGAGGTGACTGTCTTGGGAGGAAGATTAATTGAAGATGTAATTACCTGCTTACCTATTAAAATTGGCCCACTTTGGCTAAAAGATGTTTCTATCATAATTGTTAGCCCAGAAACTCTCTTTTCCTATTATTGGAATGGATGTCCTACATTAACAGGAAATCTCATATGCTACTGATAGGTGCCACCTGGTGGGAACCAGTTAAACTTCTGACAAAGATGTGAATGGTAAATAGAATATAGTGCCAGCTAATACAAAGAGTCCAAGAATTACAAACAAAAAGACAGTTACAGTATAGTATAACTGATGAATACAAATGCAAAATTTCTCAATGAAATACTAGCAAATAAAATTCAACAGCACATGAAAAGCATCATACACTATGATCAAATGGGATTTATTTTTTAGGTGAAGGATGGCTCAACATAAACAAATCATCATTTGGCTGATACACAATGAACAATCAAGTCCCTTACTGCCAGTCACATATGACCTCTGAGTTTAATGCCTACTCTGTTTTTGTGCTTTTTCCTTACCTGAGAAATAAGTTCCTACCCATACCAGTCTCAACTACACATTTTCTGGCATGTTACCCTAGCCCTATATTACTTACTGCCTGCCTATGCTCTTGTTAATACACGTTGGTACCAAATTTTACAGATAACCACCAAAGGGCCATAGTATTGCTGAGCTAACTAAACAGATAAAACTAGAAAAAAAATTTTTTTTCTATACCATTCTCCTGGCTTTCCCACCACTAAATGAGCAGGTTCACTGCAAATAATGTTTAAAATTCTAGTTGGTTCCCTGACAGGATTCTGAGTCCTAAAGATACTTTATCACTGGCTCCAAACTCAAACATTACAAAGTAACATAATTTAGATTGTAAAACAAGCTGGGGTCAATGATAGATTGCTATAAATGAGCCAAAGATAGTATATTTGGTCTTTAATTTGTTAATTTTCTCACTGCATACTGAGACTCATTAGCTTAAAAGCCTGCCAGCATCAAATTCAACTTTTTTTTTTTAAACACATCCAATTATTTTAAAAAAGACAAAACAAGCAAAATTTTTGTCACTTAGAGCCAGCCTACTTTGTATACCCAACACAACCTTGCCCCACAGCTATTGCCGATAAATGAGGGCCTTGCAGTTATAAGGCTCCAAATTCCTGGGGCCTTTCTGAGTTCTCTGACCCAAGTCTCTCCACCATACTACTGAGGGACATCACCTAGACATATAAGCCTTTTATCTGATCCCTCTGTCTCCCCAGAGTTCCCTTGATTCCCATGCCATAAGCCCCAAGAAGGTCTCACTCTGTGAGGGACATCACCCTCCGTGCAACCCTGTCCAAGTGCTACCAATAAAGCTTGTTTTTGTTACTGCTTCTCCCAGTCCTACTTTTTTGCTGGTCAGTCCCAAATCTCTCAAGCTTCCTATAGAAGGAGACTATTCTAGATTATCTAAGTGGGTCCAAGGTAATCATACAAGCTCTTAATATCAGAGCTTTTTCCCAGCTGATGGCAAAAGAAGAAGTTAGAGATGCTGCAGAGAGCAAATTAAGAGAGATTTAAAACATGAGGATTTAACCCATCCTTTTTTGTTTTGAAGATAGATGATACCACAAGCTAAGAAATGAAAATAGCCTTCAGAAGTTGAGAATGACCTCTGGCTGACAAACAGCAAGGAAATAACAACCTCAGTTTTATAGCTATAGAAAACTGCCAAACTGAATGATCCTCCAGGACTTCCAGATAAGTTTACACAGAGAAACTTTATTTTGTCCTTATGAGATGCTAAGTAGAGTACTTCTCTGAGAATTCTGGACTTCTGCCTTATAGACCTGTGAAATAATTAGTGGACCTTGTTTTAATCTGGAAAATTAGTGGTAAATAGTTACCCAAGAAATAGAAAAATACTAAAACCTTCCTACCTAAACCTTCAGCTGTTTTCTAACTCTCTACTTTCATTCTGCTAATTCCATTGTTTGTTAAAATCAACATCTTGGCATATTCCTTACTTGCACCTAACAGTTTCATGGAAGAAGAAAATCACATGTCTATTGTGACTGATCTGACTTCACACCCATGATTATAAACCTTCAGCATTGGCAAGAGGTATTAGTCAACTTTCACACTGCTATGAAGAGATACCCAAGACTGGGTAATTTATAAAGAAAAAGAGCTTTAATGGACTTACATTTCCACGTGGCTGGGGAGGCCTCACAATCATGGCAGAAGGTGAAAGAGTACCAAAGGCATGTCTTACATAGCAGGAGGCAAGAGAGTGTGTGCAGGGGAACTGCCTTTTATAAAACCATCAGATCTTGTGAGACTTTTCACTATCATGAGAACAGCATGGGAAAAACCCATTCGTACGATTTAGTTACCTCCCACCAGGTCCTATAATACCTCCTATAATCATGACATGTGGGGATTATAGGAGCTACAATGCATGATGAGATTTGGGTGGGCACACAGTCAAACATATCACAAGATAATCTGGTAAATCTTTTTCTCCTTACCACATCTCATAGAAAACTTACCTTCTCTTTCTCTGAGATCTCTATTTTACAATTTTTCTTTCTTCTTAAATAATTTACATTGTACCCTCTTTCTTATTTGTTGAAGTTGTTGATTCTGATATCACTGAAAAAAACGTAAAAACATGACATTTTAGAAAACATTCCATATCCAAGTCTACCATTCTTTCTATAGGTCTTGCCATATGTTGTGATTTTTCTCACTCTTACTCTGACTAGGATCTAATCAATTCACTAATATGATTACTCTAATCACTTCATTTGTACAGTTATCATGTCCCTATTGTCTACTTGGTGACATCAGTCCTGCAACTATCCCCTAATTCTCCAGCTTCATTGAGTACATCCTGTCCTATGAATCTTTCCCAGTAACATTCAAACATGCTGATATAGTTTGAATGTATGTCCCCACCAAATCTTACGTTGAATTGTAATCCCAAATGTTGGAGGTGGGGCCTGGTGGAGGGTGTTTGTGTCATGGGGATAGATTCCTTATGGCTTGGTGCTGTCCTCATGATGCTGAATGTATTTTCATGAGATCTGGTTGCTGCGAAGTGTGGCATCTCCCCCTTCCACTCTCTCTCTCTGCTCCTACTTTTCCATGTGTCATGCCTGCACCCCGTTTTACTTCTTCCATGGTTGTAAGTTTCCTGAGGCCTGTCCAGAAGCCAACCTGATGTTGGCACCCTGCTTCCTGGAAAGCTTGCAGAACTGTGAGTCAATTAAAGCTCTTGTCTTCATAAATTAAACAGTCTCAGGTAATTCTTTACAGCAATGCAAGAATGGCCTAACACACATGCTATAATATTTTGTATAATATACAAAACCTTATTGGACATTGTATCTTGATCCTACAATACCAAAACCATCTGAGTGACCTTTAAATAAATCTTTTCCATAAAGTCAATTATACTCACTCACTTTACTTCCTTGCCTTCCACTACCTCTCACTCTGTTCTAGAAACACTTTCATTTCTACCACTCTAATTAAAATTGTCTTAAGTAAACCAAAGAATCTGTTTTGTAAAACCCATAAATCACTGCTAAGTTCTCATTTTAATCTCAGCATCATTTAACACAATTGCTCACTTTATTCATCTTAAAAGGTGTCCTTTACTTGACTTCCAGAATCCTGTATTTTCCTTATTTATTGCAATTTCATTAGTCACTTATTCTAAGTATCCTTTATTGGATTTTTCTTTTGTTTTTTATGTCAAAATGTTCAAGTGCACTAAAACTTGTTCTGAGGATGTTCAACATTTATTATAATCATTATCACATGAAAAGTGGTATATAGTGATTTAATGCATGTGATCTGCAGGCTTGATGATTCAAGCTTGGTTACTTAATAGCAGGTAACCCTGGAAGAGATATTTAATCCTCTGAACATATTTTTAAATTTTTTTGAAGTGAAGACAGTAAGAATGTCTACTTCTCAGGGTTGCTGTTTAAAATAAGTGAATAAAAATTTTTAAAATGTACTTGAGACCTAGTAAGAGCTCAATGGATGTTATTATTGTTATTAAGATACTTTCTGAGGCGGAGTGTAGTGGTTCACACATGTAATCCCAGATCTTTGAGAGGCCAGGTTTGGAGGATTGCTTGAGGCTGGACGATCAAGACCACCGTGGGCAAGTTTCACCCTGGGTGAAACTCTGTCTCTACAATAAATTTAAAAAGACAAAAAATTATCCAGGCATGATTGCACATGCCTGTAAGCCCCAGCTACTCTGGAAATAGAGGTGGGAGGATAACTTGAGCCCAGGAGTTCAAGGCTGCCGTGAGCTATGATTGTACCTCTGCATTCTAGCCTGTGAAACACAGCAATACCCTATCTCTATCAAGGAAAAAAAAATATGTTTTCTGGTCTTGTAACTCTATTCACTATTAATCTGCTCACAAAGTCAAAATTTTTATCTCCAGTATAAACCTCATTCCTTGGCTTCCAGTCTCACATCACTTACTTTGGAGACATCTCAAATTTTGCATTTCTATAAAAGAATTTTTTTTTTTTACTTCAAAAAATGTCAACTCATCTCAATATTTCTTATCATTAAATAGCACCCACATTCATACAGTTGTTCCGGCAAAAATACGTTTATCACTATGAAGAACCAAGAGTATCTACTTTAGGGCAGGAAGGTGAGTAGAATCTACTTAGTAGATTCTTAGTAGAAGCATTTCTACTAAGTTCAAATTCTTTAAGAATCTCTTTTTTTTTTTTTTCTGTGTAAGACTGTGTATCCCTTCACAATAGACCATCTCATCCTCCTTCACATATTCATTAACATTATACACTATAAAGACAGTGGGGGAGGGATGAAAGACAACCCCTGCTAACTCTTCTCTTCAGAAATGGAAGTGTGATAAGAAATAGAAGGGAGATTTTAAAAATTTATAACCTATTATCTCATCATCCCTGAACAGTCAAAGCCATTAAAATGGAAATTGGAAAAATATATGTTGTTGATCATGTTACTCTTTGGAAGCTGAAGCTCTTAATAGGTCTCAAGGTCTATGCCAAAGTTTTCCACAAAGCTCTTGACTGACATTCACATGCTTCAAAGTAAAACCTTTCCCTGATGAAGAAAAAACATTGACTTGGCACTCAGTCCACACCCCCATCTGCTCCTGCCTTTTCCAGCTGCTTCCCTTATGGTCCATGGATTGGGAAGAGGCATAAGGGCCCAATTTAACTGAAATGGGAGTGGTAGCTCCTTCCTGGGCATACTGTTTCTATTACATCATGAATTTAAATTCCTGACTGGAAACCTGTGGAATTTTTATTAGTTCTCTTCTGATTATTGACGGTCTAAGGTATGGCCCTTAGATCAGATTTGCATAGAAAAAAATCAGTGAGTTTATGAAAAATGTGTGTTGCCTTAGAGGTGACTGTATTAAGTTTTCTTTCTTTCCAATATAGACTAAAGCAAAATTCAGTAAGCATTATTGGGTATCTATTATGAGGAAGGCAGGCAGCCGTTTATTAATCTAGACTATTTATTTGCTAATTCACATATTATAGAGAGGTATCCAATGAATAATCACATACTAGTCAGAGTGTTTAGGGAGTTGCTATTCACAAATCTGTGTGCTTACTCAGATCACTTTTCTAACAGTGTCAGGAGAATTGAAGATTTAATGGTGGCAGTAGGGTGAAAAATTAACAAGGGAGTGTGAAACACTTGAGCAGAGATGTGATTTGTTTGTAACTTTGAATTACATTGAACTTCCAGAGTTTTCATTGTCAAAGTAGGCATGAGGAATGGAGACATGGAAAGAGATCAGAGGGCAAAGTTAAACAATTGTGGAGAAGAGATCTTTAATTATTCTAAGATTTTACTTAGTTTAACTAGGGCTTGTCTCATCCAACACAACTGTCATGTAGCTCTTCACTAGCCTTAGCCTTTCATTTTTTCCTCTGAACTATTGAATTATTCAGGGGAAATGAGACAAGAGTTAAAAAGCAAGCAATATGACCCTATAAGATGAGATGATGAATAACAAAATCAAGAATATACGTCTAAAGTAATTACCTAGAAAAGCGTATTAAAATATATCTGGGTTATGTGATATGTCAAGCATAGTTATCCCAAGCCTGTAAGTAGTGGAGGTGGTAACATGCAAGACTTCATAGAAACTTCACAGTGTCTTAGTGTGTCTCTGGTTTCATAAATGGCTTCAATCACACAATTGGGACGGTGTTTCTTGTTAACATTTCCTAATATAACTTGTCTTCTAAGAAAAGTATCATATCAATTCAGGAACATCTGAACATAGATTAAAACCAGATGGGCAGATAAGCCCTGAGATGTGGGGAAAGGGGGATGCCAAATATGAAATATAGATATCTCACTCTAAATGAAGTGGAAATGATGAAAAACTCATTTTGCAAGTTACTTAACCCTTGTGACTGAAAATGGAACCAGACCCCATATTAAGATATTTGAGATATCTCTGCACTATTACATCAAATGCCTCCCTTCATATAACATCAAACATATACATCCGTATTTATAATAAATCCACTTTATCTCTAAATGCGTGCATACTGATGCAGTTGATTAGTCTACATAAAATTGCATTTTATAGACACGGATGTGCTTTGATTAGTCAATCTTTCTATGTCTAGAACTTCATTTTCAGAAGTCCCAGAAAGCTGTTAGGGCTTAAGCTCCGCCTACAGTGCTTAACTGCTAAACCAACTATCTATGAATGGGACATTGGATAAATTCAGAACTACTTGGGAGAGACTTTTGAAAAAATTCTATGCCATAACACTATATATTTGTCAAATAATTTTATTCAACTCTTACTTTTTATGAAATATTTACTCTTGTAAAAATACTCATGTAATTATCCCAATTCCTGGATTTCCTTCCCTTCTTTACTCACACAGTGTATAAAGTTGTTGATACTACAGCTGATGTAAGAAAAAGGCAGGGACAATTACTTATTTTTATTTTATTTTTATTTTTTTGAGACAGAGTCTTGCTCTGTCTCCCAGGCTGGAGTGCAGTGGCACGATCTCAGCTCACTGCAACCTCTGCCTGCCAGGTTCACACTATTCTCCTGCCTCGGCCTCCCAAGTAGCTGGGAGTACAGGCGCCCACCACCGCGCCCGGCTAATTTTTTCTATTTTTAGTGGAGACGGGGTTTCTCCGTGTTAGCCAGGATGATCTCAATCTCCTGACCTTGTGATCTGAAGGCAGGCACAATTACTAAGAGATGAGTGTATGAGTCAATGACTGAGTAGCTCAATTATCTTGCAAATTATGTAGTAATTATATCTCAAAATGCTTTTTTGCAAACTGTAATTTCTCTTTAAATATCTTTTCTTATATTCTTTTTATTATTATTATTATTATTATTATTATTATTATACTTTAAGTTCTAGGGTACATGTGCATATGTGCAGGTTTGTTACATATGTATACTTGTGCTATGATGGTGTGCTGCACCCGTCAACTCGTCAGCACCAATCAACTCGTCATTTACATCAGGTATAACTCCTAATGCAATCCCTCCCCCTTCCCCCCTCCCCATGATAGGCCCCAGTGTGTGATGTTCCCCTTCCCGAGTCCAAGTGATCTCATTGTTCAGTTCCCACCTATGAGTGAGAACATACTGTGTTTGGTTTTCTGTTCTTGTGATAGTTTGCTGAGAATGATGGTTTCCAGCTGCATCCATGTCCCTACAAAGGACACAAACTCATCCTTTTTGATGGCTGCATAGTATTCCATGGTGTATATGTGCCACATTTTCTTAATCCAGTCTGTCACTGATGGACATTGGGGTTAATTCCAAGTCTTTGCTATTGTGAATAGTGCCGCAATAAACATACGTGTGCATGTGTCTTTAGAGCAGCATGATTTATAATCCTTTGGGTATATACCCAGTAATGGGATGGTGGGTCATATGGTACATCTAGTTCTAGATCCTTGAGGAATCGCCATACTGTTTTCCATAATGGTTGAACTAGTTTACAATCCCACCAACAGTGTAAAAGTGTTCCTATTTCTCCACATCCTCTCCAGCACCTGTTGTTTCCTGACTTTTAATGATCGTCATTCTAACTGGTGTGAGATGGTATCTCATTGTGGTTTTGATTTGCATTTCTCTGATGGTCAGTGATGATGAGCATTTTTTCATGTGTCTGTTGGCTGTATGAATGTCTTCTTTTGAGAAATATCTGTTCGTATACTTTGCCCACTTTTTGATGGGGTTGTTTGTTTTTTTCTTCTAAAATTGTTTGTGTTCTTTGTAGGTTCTGGATATTAGCCCATTGTCAGATGAGTAGATTACAAAAATGTTCTCCCATTCTGTAGGTTGCCTGTTCACTCTGATGGTAGTTTCTTTTGCAGTGCAGAAGCTCTTTAGTTTAATTAGATCCCATTTGTCAATTTTGGCTTTTGCTGCCATTGCTTTTGGTGTTTTACACATGAAGTCTTTGCCCATGCCTATGTCCTGAATGGTACTACCTAGGTTTTCCTCTAGGATTTTTATGGTATTAGGTCTAACATTTAAGTCTCTAATCCATCTTGAATTAATTTTCGTATAAGGAGTAAGGAAAGGATCCAGTTTCAGCTTTCTACTTATGGCTAGCCAATTTTCCCAGCACCATTTATTAAATAGGGAATCCTTTCCCCATTTCTTGTTTCTCTCAGGTTTGTCAAAGATCAGATGTCTCTAGATGTGTGGTATTATTTCTGAGGACTCTGTTCTGTTCCATTGGTCTAGATCTCTGTTTTGGTACCAGTACCATGCTGTTTTGGTTACTGTAGCCTTGTAGTATAGTTTGAAGTCAGGTAGCGTGATGCCTCCAGCTTTGTTCTTTTGACTTAGGATTGTCTTGGAGATGCGGGCTTTTTTTTGGTTCCATAGGAACTTTAAAGCAGTTTTTTAAATAAGATTTTTCCAATTCTGTGAAGAAATTCATTGGTAACTTGATGGGGATGGCATTGAATCTATAAATTACCTTGGGCAGTATGGCCATTTTCATGATATTGATTCTTCCTATCCATGAGCATGGTATGTTCTTCCATTTGTTTGTGTCCTCTTTTATTTCACGGAGCAGTGGTTTGCAGTTCTCCTAGAAGAGGTCCTTTACATCCATTGTAAGTTGGATTCCTAGGTATTTTATTCTCTTTGAAGCAATTGTGAATGGAAGTTCATTCATGATTTGGCTCTCTCTTTGTCTGTTACTGGTGTATAAGAATGCTTGTGATTTTTGCCCATTAATTTTGTATCCTGAGACTTTGCTGAAGTTGCTTATCAGCTTAAGGAGATTTTGGGCTGAGACAATGGGATTTTCTAAATATACTCTCATGTCCTCTGCAAACAGGGACAATTTGACTTCTTCTTTTCCTAACTGAATACCCTTGATTTCTTTCTCCTGCCTGATTGCCCTAGCCAGAACTTCCAACACTATGTTGACTAGGAGTGGTGAGAGAGGGCATCCCTGTCTTGTGCCAGTTTTCAAAGGGAATTTTTCCAGTTTTTGCCCATTCAGTATGATATTGTCTGTGGGTTTGTCATAAATAGCTCTTATTATTTTGAGATAAGTTCCATCAATACAAACTGTATTGAGAGCTTTTAGCATGAAGGGCTCTTGAATTTTGTCAAAGGCCTTTTGTACATCTATTGAGATAATCATGTGGTTCTTGTCTTTGGTTCTGTTTATATGCTGGATTATGTTTATTGATTTGGAATGTTGAACCAGCCTTGCATCCCAGGGATGAAGCCAACTTGATCATGGTGGATAAGCTTTTTGATGTGCTGCTGAATCCAGTTTGCCAGTATTTTATTGAGGATTTTTGCATCGATGTTCATCAGGGATATTGGTCTAAAATTCTCTTTTTTTGTTGTGCCTCTGCCAGGCTGTGGTATCAGGATGATGTTGGCCTCATAAAATGAGTTAGGGAGGAGTCCCTCTTTTTCTATTGATTGCAATAGTTTCAGAAGGAATGGTACCAGCTCCTCCTTGTACCTCTGGTAGAATTCAGCTGTGAATCCATCTGGTCCTGGACTTTTTTTGGTTGGTAGGCTATTAATTATTGCCTCAATTTCAGAGCCTGCTATTGGGCTATTCAGGGATTCAACTTCTTCCTGGTTTAGTCTTGGGAGAGTGTAAGTGTCCAAGAAATTATCCATTTCTTCTAGATTTTCTAGTTTATTTGAGTAGAGTTGTTTATAGTATTCTCTGATGGTAGTTTGTATTTCTGTGGGGTCAGTGGTGATATCCCCTTTATCATTTTTTATTGCTTCTATTTGATTCTTCTCTCTTTTCTTCTTTATTAGTCTTGCTAGCGGTCTGTCAATTTTGTTGATCTTTTCAAAAAACCAACTCCTGGATTCATTGATTTTTTTGGAGGGTTTTTGTTACTCTATCTCCTTCAGTTCTGCTCTGATCTTAGTTATTTCTTGCCTTCTGCTAGCTTTCGAATGTGTTTGCTCTTGCTTCTCTAGTTCTTTTAATTGTGAAGTTAGAGTGTCAATTTTAGACCTTTCCTGCTTTCTCTTGTGGGCATTTAGTGCTATAAATTTCCCTCTACACACTGCTTTAAATGTGTCCCAGAGATTCTGGTATGTTGTATCTTTGTTCTCATTGGTTTCAGAGAACATCTTTATCTCTGCCTTCATTTCGTTATGTACCCAGTAGTCATTCAGGAGCAGTTTGTTCAGTTTCCATGTAGTTGAGCGGTTTTGATTGAGTTTCTTAGTCCTGAGTTCTAGTTTGATTGCCCTGTGGTTTGAGAGACAGTTAGTTATAATTTCTGTTCTTGTACATTTGCTGAGGAGTGCTTTACTAATATCATAATGGCAGGATCAAGTTCACACATAACAATATTAACCTTAAATGTAAATGGACTAAATGCTGCAATTAAAAGACACAGAGTGGCAAACTGGATAAAGAGTCAAGCCCCATCTGTCTGCTGTATTCAGGAGACCCATCTCACACACAGAGACATATATAGGCTCAAAATAAAGGCATGGAGGAAGATTTACCAAGCAAATGGAGAACAAAAAAAGCAGGGGTTGCAATACTAGTCTCTGATAAAACAGACTTTACACCATCAAAGATCAAAAGAGACAAAGAAGGCCTTTACATAATGGTAAAAGGATCAATTCAACAGGAAGAGCTAACTATCCTAAATATATATGCACCCAATACAGGAGCACCCAGATTCATAAAGCAAGCCCTAGAGACTTACAAAGAGACGTAGACTCCCATACAATAATAATGGGAGACTTCCACACTCCACTCTCAACATTAGACAGATCAACGAGACAGAAAGTTAACAAGGATATCCAGGAATTGAACTCATCTCTGCAGCAAGCAGACCTAATAGACATCTATAGAACTCTCCACCCCAAATCAACACAATATACATTCTTCTCAGCACCACATCACACTTATTCCAAAATTGACCACATAATTGGAAGTAAAGCACTCCTCTTATATTCTTGATACTGCTCTTTTTAACATTAAAAGTGTTTTATCCTGTTTCAGAAATTATTTGAAAGGTAGACTCCATGGTGATTTGAGGCTAGGGTAATCAAAGCAACACATGTAATACCACAGTGTATGGGTGACAAGAATGACTCTTGCACCATAGTCTCCCTCTACAATTGTAAGGTTATTGTCCTAAGATAATTGGTTCAAGTAGGTTTAATTTCGTATCAAGCCCACCAACAGAAAAACAGTAAGTCACATGTGTACTCTGTTTATTTTATAATCTTATTTATCAGATATGAAAACGGCCATCAGTAAATCTAGTTAATATTACATATATAATATACCAAACAACATAGTTCATGAATAGCATAAATAAGTATATTATCTTTCTGAAGTTATAGACACCACTACCATGGATGCTATTAGAAAGCATACTAGGGTAAATAAAACAATTATCGGAATAACTGATAATTAGTTCATCTACTCTAAGGCTGAAGGTCATCAATTTATCTACTCTAAGACTGAAGTTCATCAATTTATCTCTAACCTCAATACAGCAAATGGGAATGACATTAGATACAGTTAAGAATTACATGAGCTTGCATAGTGCTTCTGATAGAAACATGCATTAATATAATAAATCCTTAAAATACAGTCATCTGTAGCATTTCATTTCTGAATTCATGTGTCTAAGTAAAATCAACTAAGCATGAATGAAGAAGAAATCAATATGGCTCAGAATCAAGTAAACGTCATTTGCTTAAAAACTATCACCATTGTTAGAATTGTACATTAATTATGCAAAGAAATGAATAAAACACATCCTAACTTTAGCAATCCAAACTTGTACATTTTGTAGGAAGTAGTTTATTTACACATGTTAAACAAGATTCACAAATGAAAACTCTATGTCTAATTTTAGTATGTATCTTGTTAAAATGTAGAATTTGATTCAGTAGATTTGGGATGGGGCCCAAGATTCTGCATTTTTAACAAGCGCTTAGGTGATGATGGTTCTGCTGCCCTGAAAATCCAGTTTTTGCAGCAGGGAAGTGAAGCATTTCACCCATGTATTTTTAATACATAAAACTATTGTTTATGAAAATTAACCAACAATGAATGTGCAATATGAATAAACTGGAAATATCAACAAGATATTTAAAATATGTCTAAAATGTCATTAAAAAATTCTATATATTCATAAACACATCGCTATCTATCTATACAATGTCAATGAGTTTTCTTTCAAAAAGCTATTTTAACATTCTCTAAGTTTTTCTCAATTGAGAAATTACCAAAAATAAATAATCGTGATTATGTATGCTACTTTCATGTAATAATATTGCTGCAATAGATAGTAAGCTATTTTTTCCTAATGAATAATCACATAGGATTAATTTAATAGAAATAACATGAATTATCTTTAAATAATAATCATTTCCCAAGAGAAACAAAAAGTAATTCATAATCTCCTGAAATATTTTAGCAGCTTAAATATACAAAATCTCAATTATTTGAAATGACATAATAAAATAACTCTAGTGAAACAAGACTATTTCTAATAATCTTCTGAATAAAATAATTCCACCAGCTATACAAGATGTATGAGTATTATGAGCAATATACTAATGCACACACATTCCTTTCTACATTTATAGATACTTACAGATAGTTTGTATGTATTACTTGTAAACCATTTCTATTTTTTGAATTTTATGTGTTGTTTTGGTATATGATGTAAAAATGTGTAGTACTATTTTATCATAGAGGATTATTTATATCATAATAGTGCCATCATGCTGGTTGCAGCAGGGAGCCATGGCCAGGGCATCATGCTCCATGGAGCAGGTGGGAGCCCAGGAGCAGGCAGGAGACCCCCATGCTGGGCACAGCTGCAGCGATCCAAATCACAGCTGCAGACTTGGGCCTCCAGCTCCACAGAGCATGCAGGACCCCCATCTACCCAAGTGCAGCTTCACCCAAATAGTGGCTGTGGACCGAGGCAACCCTGCCCTGTTGGGGGCTCAGGAAGGCCCTCCTGCCTTTGCAGGCTCGGAAGTGCCTGCCCCTCTACCCGACTTCTCTCCGCTGTCAGTGCCTCACCAGCTCCGATCTTGGAGCAAAGTCAGGGCCAAGCCCAGGCACCATGAATGGCAGTAGGAGGCAGACAGATTCCTGGGGAAAAAGCGGCAGGTCCTCAGTGAGACCCCACCTTCAGGCTGGGGAGGACCTGATGGCTGTGGGGTTGGCTTCCAGTTCCACAGAGTGGAGTGGGAACTTGTGTTTTTTCTGAGCCCATCAATGGTCACCCATGGACCTATGCATGCACACTTCCTCCCCTCTGAGGCCCATAAAAGCCTCAGGCTCAGTCAGAGCTGAGCAGATGTCTGGACAACCAAATGCGGAGAGGAGATACCCTTTCTGCTGAGAGCTGCAGAGGTGATGGGATGACCTGCCTGGAGAGAGGAGCTTCCTTCTCTAGGGTCTCCTCCCTGCTAGGAGCTGAACACTCAGCTCCTAGAACCCTGCTAGGAGCTGAACACGTGGAAAGGGTTTTCCCACTCCAGGCCCCCTCTGAGCTGTTATATTGTTCAATAAAGCTCCTCTTTGTCTTATTCACCCTCTACTTGTCCATGTATCCCATTCTTCCTGGTAGCAGGGAAAGAACTTGGGTCCCACCAAATGGTGAAGCTGAAAAAGCTATGACACACACAGGGTTGAAACATGCTCTTTGGTTGCCATGTTGCAAGTGAAAGGAAGAAGAGAAAAGCTGCAGCCCTTCAGGAATCTCGGGCCTGGGAGTTCCCTGAGCCAGTGCTGTGACTCCTTATTTGGGCCCCATGGTTTCTGGCATCTCCAAACTTCCAGGCTCCACTATGCCAGTCAGGGAAGCTACTTGCAGTGCTCCTGGAGCAACCACAGTCTCCCAGAGAGCTGACGCCCATGCAGGCACCTGGAGCTGCCCACTCTGTAGCAGTAGCCAGAGTGTCTGGCTACATAGTGATTGGACCCCATGCTTGCTTAAATACTCCTTATCACTCCACACCTGACTCGCAGTCTCCCTTAGAGGTGCGGGATCTAGGTCAGTAGTGTGATCTAAGCACAGCTTGCAAGGCTGAGTGCGTGAAACAAGCCCAGCTGGCCCAAGCAAAACTCAGACAAAGGCACAACTGGCCACAGGTTTCCAGCCAGAAAAATGACATTCCAATGATCTCATAAAAGCAAGATGCTGAGAATCCTCCTGAATGAAAGCATATGCACAGAAAATTGGCTAATGCATGAGTAGTAGAAGCACAGATATGTGTAACATAGTCACAAGAGGTAGCTGTGGGTTACAATCCAGAATGTAGCTTTGCTCTAGGGAAAAATGCAAAATCTCATGTTCATAATCCATGATCACTTGATATGTGTGTGTGTGTGTGGCAGGTGTGGGTGGTGGAAACAGAGATACCTCTTATGGAGATATCCATGCCCCTGTCTGAAGTTTCTGCTAAATAAACATTATTCTGAGTAGCTATTTACTGTTTGAGGTACTGCTTCTGGAGAGGAGAGTCCTAAAGTGGAAATGGAAGTACTGGTCAAGTGGAGACTAATATGTACCCAGTTCATTGACAATATCAACTTTTCTTAGTCTACTAAGTTCATGGTCAGTTATTAGAACATTTTCATTTGTTTTATATCCTTTTGCCATTGTGCTACTTCATGCTCTTACTTTTTGGTCTTGGAAACATCTTTTAAAGTATGGAAATACATTATTGAAACTTTAAATCTACTTTCTGAGAAATTATTATACCCAAAACCTAGAAAAGAAAAGGTTGTCTATGAGATATTTGAATTGATTATATGATACAACTATGAAAACACTATATTTGACTGTTGTTACTATTTAAATGTCAAAATATATATATAATATATTTGTGTATTTTAAAACCCATTTTAATGTTATAGTGTAAAAATGCTATATGTCTATATAGTGGTTCTAACATAATAATTGCAAGATAAACAGGGTGACAACTGAATCTTACAACCAGAGAATGACTTAGTAATTTCTTTTCTTTTTTTTCTGTAAGAATGTGCTTATATTGTTTTTTAAAAAATATTTTTATATAATTCTTTTTTATTATTATTATACTTTAAGTTATAGGGTACATGTGCATAACGTGCAGGTCTGTTACATATGCATACCTGTGCCATGTTGGTGTGCTGCACCTGTCAACTCGTCAGCACCCATCAACTCGTCATTTACATCAGGTATAACTCCCAATGCAATCCCTCCCTCCTCCCCCCTCCCCATAGTAGGCCCCAGTGTGTGATGTTCCCCTTCATGAGTCCAAGTGATCTCATTGTTCAGTTCCCACCTATGAGTGAGAACATACAGTGTTTGGTTTTCTGTTCTTGTGATAGTTTGCTGAGAATGATGGTTTCCAGCTGCATCCATGTCCCTACAAAGGACACAAACTCATCCTTTTTGATGGCTGCATAGTATTCCATGGTATATATGTGCCACATTTTCTTAATCCAGTCTGTCACTGATGGACATTTGGGTTGATTCCAAGTCTTTGCTATTGTGAATAGTGCTGCAGTAAACATACGTGTGCATGTGTCTTTAGAGCAGCATGATTTATAATCCTTTGGGTATATACCCAGTAATGGGATGGCTGGGTCATATGGTACTTCTAGTTCTAGATCCTTGAGGAATCGCCATACTGTTTTCCATAATGGTTGAACTAGTTTACAATCCCACCAACAATGTAAAAGTGTTCCTATTTTCCACATCCTCTCCAGCACCTGTTGTTTCCTGACTTTTTAATGACAACATTCTAACTGGTGTGAGATAGTATCTCCATGTGATTTTGATTTGCATTTCTCTGATGGCCAGTGATGACGAGCATTTTTTCATGTGTCTGTTGGCTGTATGCATGTCTTCTTTTGAGAAATGTCTGTTCATATCCGTTGCCCACTTTTTGATGGGGTTGTTTGTTTTTTTCTTCTAAAATTGTTTGTGTTCTTTGTAGGTTCTGGATATTAGCCCTTTTCAGATGAGTAGATTGCAAAAATGTTCTCCCATTCTGTAGGTTGCCTGTTCACTCTGATGGTAGTTTCTTTTGCTGTGCAGAAGCTCTTTGGTTTAATTAGATCCCATTTGTCAATTTTGGTTTTTGTTGCCATTGCTTTTGGTGTTTTAGACATGAAGTCCTTGCCTATGCCTATGTCCTGAATGGTATTACCTAGGTTTTCGTCTAGGTTTTTATGGTATTAGGTCTAACATTTAAGTCTCTAATCCATCTTGAATTAATTTTCGTATAAGGAGTAAGGAAAGGATCCAGTTTCAGCTTTCTACTTATGGCTAGCCAATTTTCCCAGCACCATTTACTGAATAGGGAATCCTTTCTCCATTTCTTGTTTTTCTCAGGTTTGTTGAAGATCAGATGGCTGTAGATGTGTGGTATTATTTCTGAGGACTCTGTTCTCTTCCATTGTTCTATATCTCTGTTTTGGTACCAGTACCATGCTATTTTGGTTACACTAGCCTTGTAGTATAGTTTGAAGTCAGGTAGTGTGATGCCTCCAGCTTTGTTCTTTTGACTTAGGATTGTCTTGGCAATGCGGGCTTTTTTTTTGGTTCCATAGGAACTTTAAAGCAATTTTTTAAAGCAGTTTTTTTCCAATTCTGTGAAGAAATTCATTGGTAGCTTGATGGGGATGGCACTGAATCTATAAATTACCTTGGGCAGTATGGCCATTTTCACGATATTGATTCTTCCTATCCATGAGCATGATATGTTCTTCCATTTGTTTGTATCCTCTTTTATTTCACTGAGCAGTGGTTTGTAGTTCTCCTTGAAGAGATCCTTTACATCCCTCCTTGAAGAGATCCTTTACATCCCTTGTAAGTTGGATTCCTAGGTATTTTATTCTCTTTGAGTCAATTGTGAATGGAAGTTCATTCATGATTTGGCTCTCTCTTTGTCTGTTACTGGTGTATAAGAATGCTTGTGATTTTTGCCCATTAATTTTGTATCCTGAGACTTTGCTGAAGTTGCTTATCAGCTTAAGGAGATTTTGGGCTGAGACAATGGGATTTTCTAAATATACTCTCATGTCCTCTGCAAACAGGGACAATTTGACTTCTTCTTTTCCTAACTGAATACCCTTGATTTCTTTCTCCTGCCTGATTGCCCTAGCCAGAACTTCCAACACTATGTTGACTAGGAGTGGTGAGAGAGGGCATCCCAGTCTTGTGCCAGTTTTCAAAGGGAATTTTTCCAGTTTTTGCCCAGTCAGTATGATATTGGCTGTGAGTTTGTCATAAATAGCTCTTATTTTTTTGAGATAAGTTTCATCAATACCGAATTTATTGAGAGCTTTTAGCATGAAGGCTCTTGAATTTTGTCAAAGGCCTTTTCTGCATCTATTGAGATAATCATGTGGTTTTTATCTTTGGTTCTGTTCATATGCTGTATTATGTTTATTGATTTGCGAATGTTGAACCAGCCTTGCATCCCAGGGATGAAGCCAACTTGATCACGGTGGATAAGCTTTTTGATGTGCTGCTGGATCCAGTTTGCCAGTATTTTATTGAGGATTTTTGCATCGATGTTCATCAGGGATATTAGCCTAACATTCTCTTTTTTGTGTGTGTCTCTGCCAGGCTGTGGTATCAGGATGATGTTGGCCTCATAAAATGAGTTAGGGAGGATTCCCTCTTTTTCTATTGATTGCAATAGTTTCAGAAGGAATGGTACTAGCTCCTCCTTGTACCTCTGGTAGAATTCAGCTGTGAATCTATCTGGTCCTGGACTTTTTTTGGTTGGTAGGCTATTAATTATAGCCTCAATTTCAGAGTCTGCTATTGGTCTATTCAGGGATTCAACTTCTTCCTGGTTTAGTCTTGGGAGAGTGTAAGTATCCAGGAAATTATCCATTTCTTCTAGATTTTCTAGTTTATTTGTGTAGAGTTGTTTATAGTATTCTCTGATGGTAGTTTGTATTTCTGTGGGGTCTGTGGTGATATCCCCTTTATCATTTTTTATTGCATTTATTTGATTCTTCTCTCTTTTCTTGTTTATTAGTCTTGCTAGTAGTCTATCAATTTTGTTGATCTTTTCAAAAAACCAACTCCTGGATTCGTTGATTTTTTGGAGGGTTTTTTGTGACTCCTTCAGTTCTGCTCTGATCTTAGTTATTTCTTGCCTTCTGCTAGCTTTTGAATGTGTTTGCTCTTGCTTCTCTAGTTCTTTTAATTGTGATGTTAGGATGTCAATTTTAGACCTTTCTAGCTTTCTCTTGTGGGCATTTAGTGCTATAAATTTCCCTCTACACACTGCTTTAAATGTGTCCCAGAGATTCTGGTATGTTGTATCTTTGTTCTCATTGGTTTCAAAGAACATCTTTATTTCTGCCTTCATTTCACTATATACCCAGTAGTCATTCAGGAGCAGGTTGTTCAGTTTTCATGCAGTTGAGCAGTTCTGATTGAGTTTCTTAGTCCTGAGTTCTAGTTTGAATGCACTGTGGTTTGAGAGATAGTTTGTTATAATTTCTGTTCTTGTACATTTGCTGTGGAGTGCTTTACTTCCAATTATGTGGTCAGTTTTGGAATAAGTGTCATATGATGCTGAGAAGAATGTATATTCTGTTGATTTGGTGTGGAGAGTTCTGTAGATGTCTATTAGGTCCGCTTGGTGAAGAGTTGAGCTCAATTCCTGTATATCCTTGTTATATTTCTGTCTCATTGATCTGTTTAATGTTGACAGTGGGGTGTTGAAGTCTCCCATTATTATTGTATGGGAGTCTACGTCTCTTTGTAAGTCTCTAAGGACTTGCTTTATGAATCTTGGTGCTCCTGTATTGGGTGCATATATATTTAGGATAGTTAGCTCTTCCTGTTGAATTGATCCCTTTACCATTATGTAATGGCCTTCTTTGTCTCTTTTGATCTTTGAAGGTTTAAAGTCTGTTTTATCAGAGACTAGTATTGCAACCCCCGCTTTTTTTGTTCTCCATTTGCTTGGTAGTTCTTCCTCCATCCCTTTATTTTGAGCCTATTTGTGTCTCTGCATTTGGGATGGGTCTCCTGAATACAGCAGACTGATGCGTCTTGACTCTTTATCCAGTTTGGCAGTCTGTGTCTTTTAATTGGAGCATTTAGTCCATTTACATTTAAGGTTAAGATTGTTATGTGTGAACTTGTTCCTGCCATTATGATATTAACTGATTATTTTGCTCATTAGTTGATGCAGTTTCTTCCTAGCATCAATGGTCTTTACATTTTGGCATGTTTTTGCAATGGCTCGTACCGGTTGTTCCTTTCCATGTTTAGTGCTTCCTTCAGGGTCTCTTTTAAGGCAGGCCTGGTGGTGACAAAATCTCTAAGCATTTGTTTATCTGTAAAGGATTTTATTTCTCCTTCACTTATGAAACTTAGTT
This sequence comes from Macaca fascicularis, assembly GCF_037993035.2. Classification (NCBI taxonomy): domain Eukaryota; kingdom Metazoa; phylum Chordata; class Mammalia; order Primates; family Cercopithecidae; genus Macaca; species Macaca fascicularis. The sequence continues at coordinate 55,325,902 of NC_088391.1, read as the reverse complement.
TGGCTGGATATGAAATTCTGGGTTTAAAATTCTTTTCTTTAAGAATGTTGAATAGTGGCCCCCACTCTCTTCTGGCTTGTAGAGTTTCTTCCGAGAGATCCACTGTTAGTCTGATGGGCTTCCCTTTGTGGGTAACCCGACCTTTCTCTCTGGCTGCCCTTAAGATTTTTTCCTTCATTTCAACTTTGCTGAATCTGACAATTATGTTTCTTGGAGTTGCTCTTCTCGAGGAATATCTTTGTGGCATTCTTTGTATTTCCTGAATTTGAATATTGGCCTGCCTTACTAGGTTGCGGAAGTTCTCCTGGATCATATCCTGAAGAGTGTTTTCCAACTTGGTTCCATTTTCCCCCTCATTTTCAGGCACCCCAATCAGACATAGATTTGGTCTTTTCACATAATCCCATACTTCTTGAAGGCTTTGTTCATTTCTTTTTCCTCTTTTTTCTTTAGACTTCTCTTCTCACTTCATTTCATTCATTTGGTCCTCAATTGCTGATACTCTTTCTTCCAGTTGATCGAGTCAGTTACTGAAGCTTGTGCATTTGTCACATATTTCTTGTGTCATGGTTTTTATCTCTGTCAGTTCTTTTATGGCCTTCTCTGCATTGATTATTCTAGTTATCCATTCTTCCATTCTGTTTTCAAGATTTTTAGTTTCTTTGCGCTGGGTACGTAATTCCTTCTTTAGCTCTGAGAAGTTTGATGGACTGAAGCATTCTTCTCTCATCTGGTCAAAGTCATTCTCCATCCAGCTTTTATCCCTTGCTGGCGATGGGCTGCGTTCCTTTGGACGGGGAGACGCACTCTTATTTTTTGAATTTCCAGCTTTTCTGTCCTGCTTTTTCCCCATCTTTGTGGTTTTATCTGCCTCTGGTCTTTGATGATGGTGACGTACTGATGGGGTTTTGGTGTGGGTGTCCTTCCTGTTTGATAGTTTTCCTTCTAACAGTCAGGACCCTCAGCTGTAGGTCTGTTGGAGATTGCTTGAGGTCCACTCCAGACCCTGTTTGCCTGGGTATCAGCAGCAGAGGCTGAAGAAGATAGAATATTTCTGAACAGCGAGTGTCCCTGTCTGATTCTTGCTTTGGAAGCTTTGTCTCAGGGGTGTACCCCACCATGTGAGGTGTGGGGTGTCGATCTGCCCCTAGTGGGGGATGTCTCCCAGTTAGGCTACTCAGGGGTCAGGGACCCACTTGAGCAGGCAGTCTGTCTGTTCTCAGATCTCAACCTCCATGTTGGGAGATCCACTGCTCTCTTCAAAACTGTCATACAGGGTCGTTTGCATCTGCAGAGGTTTCTGCTGCTCTTTTTCTTTTTGTTTAGCTGTGCCCTGTCCCCAGAGGTGGAGTCTACAGAGACAGGCAGGTCTCCTTGAGCTGCTGTGGGATCCACCCAGTTCAAGCTTCCCAACAGCTTTGTTTACTTACTTAAGCCTCAGCAATGGCGGGCGCCCCTCCCCCAGCCTCGCTGCTGCCTTGCAGTTAGATTGCAGACTGCTGTGCTAGCAATGAGGGAGGCTCCGTGGGTGTGGGACCCTCCCAGCCAGGTTTGGGATATTATCTCCTGGTGTTCCATTTGCTAAGACCCTTGGTAAAGCACAATATTGGGGTGGGAGTTACCCAATTTTCCAGGTGTTGTGTGTCTCAGTTCCCATGGCTAGAAAAGGGATTCACTTACCCCTTGCACTTCCCAGGTGAGGCAGTGCCTGGCCCTGCTTCAGCTCTGGCTGGTTGGGCTGCAGCAGCTGACCAGCACCCATTGTCAGACACTCCCTAGTGAGATGAACCCAGTACCTCAGTTGAAAATGCAAAAATCACCTGTTTTCTGTGTCTCTGGCGTTGGGAGCTGGAGGCTGCAGCTGTTCCTATTCGTCCATCTTGCTCCGCGCCCCCCCCTCCCCCCGCACTTAGTAATTTCTAATAAGAGCTAGCATGAAGCCAGGTGTGGTAATGCGTTCCTGTAGTCCCAGCTACTAAGAAGTTTGAAGCAGGAGGATAAGCGGAGCCCAGGAATTTGACACCAGCTTGGGGAAAATAGTGAGAAATTCCACCTCTGTAAAGGAGGAGAGAGAGAGAAAGAAGGAAAGAATAAAAGAAAAAAGGAAGGAAGGAAGGAAGGAAGGAAGGAAGGAAGAAAGAAAGAAAGAAAGAAAGAAAGAAAGAAAGAAAGAAAGAAAGAAAGAAAGAAAGAAAGAAAGAAAGAAAGAAAGAAGAAAGAAAGAAAGAAAGAAAGAAAGAAAGAAAGAAAGAAAGAAAGAAAGAAAGAAAGAAAGAAAGAAAGAAAGAAAGAAAGAGAGAAAGGAAGGAAGGAAGAAAGAGAAAGAAAGAGAGAGAGAGAAAGAAAGGGAAAGGGAAAAAGGAAAGAAAGAGAAGAAAGGGAGGAAGGGAGGAAATGAGGGAGGGAGGGAAAGAAGATAGAAGAAAGAGAAAGAAAAAAGAAAGAGAGAAAGAAAAAGAAAAAAAGAGAAAGAGCCTGTCTGCCACATATAAGACAGAATAGATATTTTAGTTACTCCCTTTGTGCCCTCTTTCCATTATTGCCCTAGTTGTATCTTTCACATTAAATCAACAATCCAAGACTGAAAAGAACGTCAGTAACCCATCACTAGTCTGGAGTATGAGATAAGTAACAAAGTTTGTTCTTAATGTTAACTAGAATAGGGCACAACTAATGCGGAACTGCTGGGTCTCTGGAAGCCCTTGTCACAGAGTGTAGGTGTAGACCATGAGGGTATGTGATTATATCCAAGTATATTAGTTCTTAGGAAATAGCAACACTTGGGAGAGAATTAGGGGAAGTTATTTATCTGTGAAACAGAATTGCTAGAGTAAACTAAATTCTTGGGTTATACAGTAACTGGTAACTTTAGAAAGTGAAAGGAACCACTGATGTTTGTGCCTCTCCTTTGACATTGCCAGGCAAGTAGTTGATATCTCAAGGGATGTGAGCTCGAAACCTGAACATCTGAGGAGTTCAACTGCTATATACGAAGATTTTTAAAAAATAAAAATAAAAGCAAAATATTCTGATGCACCTGAACCACATATAATAAACCAAACCAAAAAAAAAAAAAAATGTACAGTGATGATGTTAAATACTCTCAAAGAAATAAGAGCAGATATTGGAAATATAGAGCAGGAACAAAATGCCAAAAGTAAAAATCATATATCTCATTGAAAAGTCAGAAATGTAAACATGCAATGTACAACCACAAAACCAGTTGAAAATAAATTATAACTTCAATGGAAACGGGAAAAAAGGAAAAAAAGAGAAGGAAACTTAAGAGAAACAGAAACACAGAATAAAATAGCTGAAAATTATAAAAATAGTAACTACATATATGTACATTAATAAAAAAGTTTTCTCAAACTCTTTTGAAATGTGCACTTATACATAACTCACCTTCAAACAGAGACACAGATGCACAGAGAAAAATTCAGCAATATATTATCTAGAAGAGTCTTTTAATGCAAAATAGATTTTGAAAGTAAAGAGATATTAAATTATACCAGGGGAATAGAAACTAGAAAAGACCTATGGGATACAATTTACATTAGAGAAACTATTTTTTATTGTAAAATCATTCTAAGGGATCATCATGAATTTATAGATTAATAAAAAATAGATACAATAAAATATTTATGTAAAGTAACTATATTATACATAGAGCTATGCTTATGTTTGAAATTATTAATATTCCCATCTGCTATTAATGCAGCAGAGAACACATGAGGGAATAAGACCCTTTGTACATGATTTTAATTCTCCATCAAACAAATACTGCCTGTATTTTGTACTACATTAGAAGCTATTTTTTTGAGAAATAAAGAAATATCTAGAGTCAAGGCGAGGCACAGTGGTTCATACCTATAATCCCAGCACTTTGGGAGGCCGAGGCAAGCCGACCACGAGTTCAGGAGTTCAAGACCAGCCTGACCAACATGACAAAATCCTGTCTCTACTAAAAATACAGAAATTAACCAGGCATGGTGGTGCTCACCTGTAATCCCAGCTACTCAGGAGGCTGAGGCTTGACTCAAGAGGCGGAGGTTGCAGTGAGCCGAGATTGCACCACTGCACTCCAGCCTGGGCAACACAGCAAGACTCCGTCTCAAAAAAAAAAAAAAAAAAAAAAACACTTAGAATCAAAAACACTTTTGAGTATTACTTCTTTATAATCCTTGGTGTAATCTATTGATAATAGAATTCTGGACTAAAACAGAGATTGTGGAATGAAAATTCAAGAATAAACAAGTATTTATTATTAACTACTACCAATGAATTCACCAAATGTTTAATGAGTTTTTCTTAGGTGTAAAGGAATCTTTGAGGGGCTATGCATATAAGATTATGCTTAATACTATGGGAAAAATAGATATTCTAATGTAAATTGAGATAGTTAAGGGGAGGCATTAAAATAACAAGATTTATACTTGGCTGAGATTTAATAGAAAGGGGAGAAAATGGGGCATTTTGAAAGAGCATAAGTAAGAATAGAAAGCAGGAGCATAGAATCAAGAGTTAGTTCAATGTTTACCTCCTTTAGTCATCTTTCAGAAAAAATTACACTAGGAGATAATTTAAAACACATGTTCTTTGAATATGGAAAATAAATATGGACATACAGCTAATATATATGCACATGCATGTATCTCAGTTAATCACTCTATCCATATAGCAGGTATATCACTGCCTTTAGGAATCTAACACAGTTTGAATGGAGTTACATTGGCAGCTTTCAATACTAATTTAAAATGGCATTGAATTTTCACTTACCGTTTTCATAAAACTTTCAGTCATTTTGGCCATCCACTTAAAGCTATTCCCAGGGACTCGACAGTGATGTTGGTATAATGGAATGCTACAAGTAATCTTCTAACTCCAGCTTGAAAACACAGATTTTTTTTTTTCTCTAAGAATTTGAAAGTGAAGTTTATGGGCCATGATGAATTTTTGCTGATTATTTGCACTGAGACCATAAACTCGAGTTTTATATGTGGTTATTAATGGTCATGTTCTCATGTCGAAGAAGATAAATCTTTGGATAGAAATTGAATATAATGGTATTTGGCAGAAAGAACAAGGTCCAGCGTCCACGTTAAGGAGAAAAATTGAGACAAGCTTCCTAACATTTCTGCTGTTGGTCTCTAATGAGGTCTCATCACACTTCCTTTCCTTTTCTTAGATATCTCAATACAGTATAATAGCTTTTAATAAAATCTTTCTCTATCTTATTTTTTTCTGAAATAATCTTTGTTTCTTGTAAACAAACAAAAGCATAAGATACCTAGTCAAACAGATGTTTTCCAAAATGCCTGTGGAATTGTTGAGTAGCATGGTGTTTTGACAGTTTATTCATTTCAATTGGATTGAGGTACCACTTGTGCCACAGGGAAGTTTTTATTTTGTTTTTATGTTTGTTTTTCTTTCTTTGCTTTTCGTTAGAGACTAGATTAGCTCTAGGTAATTTACCTGATAAAAAGTATCACCAGGCTAGTTTTCCTGGAGCAAACCAGGACTTAGAGGAAGTCACAGGCAGTAAGTTTTACTGGCTGGGAGGGGTTGGGGGATGGATTATGGATGAGACCTATAGCCTGAAGGTTGACAGAACAGACAGAACAAACTCAGCCAGGTCGGCAGGAAGTGAATCATGGATTGTTTCTCACTGGGTGGGTGATGCTGAACAAATTACTTAACTACTCTTTTGCTTAGTTTCCTCGTGTATAAAGTGTGGGAAAATAGAACCTAATTTGTGATTTTGTATAGGGAAATTGTGAAGTGAGCAGAAGCATGCCTGGGATATACTAATTGTTGAATAAGTGTATTGTAAGTGACTGCCTAGATCAGTAGAGAGACTTAAAGAGGATGGCTTATATGAAGAGACTACAGGTAGCAAGGTCTAGAAAAAGGGTTCCATTCCTTTAGGAAAGGGAACCATCCAAAATAATGGTATTTGAAAAGGGATGGAATTACGCCAAAGACAAGGAGCTGTTGTTAGAATTCATAAAGGGATAGCTACTAGAAAGTTTACATGAGCATCTGAATTATTTGTGGAGAAGAAAATGTGGAGTACACAGAAAACTGTGTATTTTACTTTTTGTTTTCCATTTGTAATCTGCATGGTTATTTGTCTCTAGTATTTTTGTCTCTAGTATGTTTGCTTCAAATGACTCATGAGGTTCAAATGGTGAAAGCTTAAGTGGAAAAAAAAAGTATTAAGAAATAAAGGGACTATGAGGAAATCAATATTATTAAGGTGTTGTTCTTTCCCACCTAACATCTAGTCTATTGCAAATCATGTCAACTCTACCTACAAAATGTCTCAGGATCCTGGCTTTGCATGGTGTCTCATGTTTGCAATCACAGAATTTGGGGAGGCAAAGGTAGGGGAATAGTTTGGGGCAGAGAACTTGAGAACAGCCTGAGCAACATAGCATAACCCCCATCTCTACAAACCTGGAACAAAAAATTAGCCAGGCTTAGTGGTGTGTGTCTGGAGTTCCAGCTACTTGGGAGGCTGAGGTGAGAGAATCACCAGAGCCCTGAGATTGAGGTTGTAGTGAGCTATAATCCACCACTGCACTCCAGCCTGGACAACAGAGATACCCCCTCTAAAAACACTTAACAATAATGTTAATAATAACAATAATAATAGTAAAATATATAGCATGGTATTACTTCCCCCTACCTCTACCTCTTTACTCCTGGCTTATTTTAGGAGCATCCAAACTGGTATCTCTCATGCTGCTTTTGACCACTTTTCATTTATTTTCCACAGAATAACAGAAGGTAAGTTTACAAAACCTAATAATTCTATGTCACTTTTCTGCCCTAGCCTTTCCATTGGTTTTCTGTCTCACCTGGAATAAAATCCAGATTCCTTAATACAGGCTGAAAGGCCACCATGATGCCTCAACTTCTCCTTCTCTTTCTTGATTTTCTGCCCTTTTCTTCTTTACTCATTTCACAGTTTCCCAGAATATTGACACCTCTATATTCTACATATTTGGGTTTCATTGAGAGAACCTTCTTGCCCAGTCTGTAAAGTATCAGCTTTTTCTAACCCTATATCCTACCTGATTTTTTTTTCTTTGTGCTACGTTGCTCTTTATATTAAGTGATAGTTTTACTTGCTCACTATCTGTTGCTCCTCACTAAGTTTTAAAACTCATGAGATATTAAAAATCTGAGAGTGGTTGCTTGGTCTTTTTAAATTTCACTGCTTTATTCCCAACCTTGGCATGGAGAAGATAATCTATAAATAACTTGTTGAATATATTAATGTAGTATATGTTTTTAGAGGATCATTTTCTCCCTCAACTTGCCCTAACTTTTGAAATGATCTACACTTACATCTCTTCATGGTGTAATAAAGTAAATGTTTTTAATGATGTTCTTCCCACATTTGCCTGCAGCTCAAACACATGAGGAAACTTTGTAGCTCCCTGGATTCAGAACTACATCTGGGTAACAAGATACCAGAAATGCATCAGGGGATAGGTGAAGACTGCATTTTCATGGAATCACTAATTCAAATGTATCAAAACTTATTTTGATATTTGTGTGCTATAAAGCCGTCAAAAGGTTTCTTCCAGAGGAGAACACATTTTAATACATGGAAATTTGTTTATTTGGATTTAACTTCCTGAGCTCATGGAAAACTATGGAGATCAAGCACACTGTATTAGTCTGTTCTCACATTGCTAATAAAGACATGCCCGAGACTAGGTAATTTATGAAGGAAAGAGGTTTAATTGACTCACATTTCCACATGACTGGGGAAGCCTCACAATCATGGCTGAAGGCAAATGAGGAGCAAAGTCACGTGTCTCATGTCAGCAGGCAAGAGAGCTTGTGCAGGGAAAATCCCCTTTATAAAACCATCAGATTTTGTGAGACTTTTTCACTTTCACGAGAATAGCGCAGGAAAGACCCACCCCCATAAATCAACTACCTCCCACCAGACCCTCCAATGACATGTGGGAATTATGGGAGCTACAATTCAAGATGAGATTTGGGTGGGGACACAGCCAAACCATATCACATGCTTAAACTGAAACACAAATTTTAATTAGTGAAACACATATAGCCCTTTTCCTTTTATTCAGAGATTTTTTAAGCTAAAGTTTATATATGCAGTGTTAGCAAAAGGCTAGTAAGAAATTATTAGAATACCTTAAACCAAAGAAGTCAGAGTGTGTTCCCGCATATGTGAATATGTGAATGTAAATGTGTGTGGGCATGTGTGTGTGATACATATGTGTGTGTGTTTTTACATGTATGTTAGGTGTATATGTTTTATGTGTGTGTATATATGTGTGTATATCTATACACACACATAAAGTTGGATTTATATATAAAAAGACTTATTGATCAAGTGGAAAAGCTATGATATGAAAACATTTATTTTGCTGAATAATTTGGCCATATGAGTCAAATTCCTGGTTTTGCATCTTCCTTACTACTTATGAATTGGTCTAGCAAGATAAGTTGCAAATAGTGAAACCTAATGAAAATAGCTGCAAGGTTTAGTTCTACCGTCTTCTGCACTGTGAATTTCTGCTTAAAATCTCTTTCAACAGGAAAGAAGAGTATAATTTCTAATGTACTTCACTGAGCAAAAGAAATGTGTAATTTATCCATTTACATATTTATTGTAAATGAACTTTTGAGGGATATAAAAATCTTTATATAATTGTCATTATCATTTCCATAAACATCTACATAGAACTTGGGTTGATTTATTACAAAGGAAGGTTGCTTCTTTTTATGAACTGTGGCATCTAATTTTTAGATTTGAGGCAGTATTTTCTGATTTATGTTGGCGTTAATAATATTGACTCTGCGAAAATCACCATTCCCTCCCGGTTGGGCACTACCCTTGGGAGGATAGGTCAGGGCTATCCAACAGCGGCATCCACAGCTGTTCATGCTGACGCGGGTTTGAGTGTTATTTCCTTGACAGAGGTCACAGAGAAGTAGTAGAAGATAATTTTATGAGGCATCTGCTATATTTGTGGTTGTACTCATTCTTTAAGGTTGACCTACAAACTTTGGTTTCTGCGAGAAAATAACATTAAATCAAGATGCAAGATCTTATAAATGGAAAGCTGTAACAAATGAACTTTCATGTGAATGGAATGCTATCTTCAATTGAAAAATCAATATAGTTAAAACCAATAACTATTGGTTTCAAAGGAGGTTTAAATAGAGGTCAAAGTGAATATATTTAACTTGAAAAGCTTTAAGGCATAATGTAAAGTTCCAGTTAGAGCCCACTGTATGCAAGTATAAAACAGTCAATGCTTCGGTTTATCTACAGAATTTAGCTAGAATATTTTTCTTTTTTAGAGACGGAGTCTCGCTCTTTTGTCAGGCTGAAGTGCAGTGGCGCTATCTTGGCTCACTGCAACCTCTGCCTTCCGGGTTCAAGTGATTCTCCTGCCTCAGTCTACCGAGTAGCTGGGACTATAAGTGCACGCCACCACGCCGAGCTAATTTTTGTACTTTTAGTAGAGACGGAGTTTCACCATGTTGGCCAGGATGGTCTCAATTTCTTGACTTCATGATCCACTCGCCTCAGCCTCCCAAAGTGCTGGGATTACAGGCATAAGCCACTGTGCCTGGCCTGAATATTTTCTTTAATATTTTCATTTTGGAGGAAACCACAGCAAGTAAAACATGATTGCAATAATCCATTTTTAACTGTCTAACTTTCAAGTGTTAAATGCCTACTTTGAGCAAAGTAAAATCTATTCTCAAAAGAATTTACAAGAAATAAATTTTAAAAGTTAAAGGACTAGGTCTTGGGGGCGGAGCATTATGGCCGAATAGGAACAGCTCCAGTCTCCAACTCCTAGGCGAGCGACACAGAAGACCAGTGATTTCTGCATTTTCAACTGAGGTACTGGGTTCATCTCACTGGGGAGTGCTGGACGATCGGTGCTGGTCAGCTGCTGCAGCCCGACCAGCGAGAGCTGAAGCAGGGCGACGCATCGCCTCACCTGGGAAGCGCAAGGGGGAAGGGAATCCCTTTTCCTAGCCAGGGGAACTGAGACACACAACACCTGGAAAATCGGGTAACTCCCACCCCAATACTGCGCTTTAAGCAATCAGGCACACCAGGAGATCATATCCCACACCTGGCCAGGAGGGTCCCACACCCACGGAGCCTCCCTCATTGCTAGCACAGCAGTCTGTGATCTACAGGCAAGGCAGCAGCGAGGCTGGGGGAGGGGCGCCCGCCATTGCTGAGGCTTAAGTAGGTAAACAAAGCTGCTGGGAAGCTCGAACTGGGTGGAGCTCACAGCAGCTCAAGGAAACCTGCCTGTCTCTGTAGACTCCACCTCTGGGGACAGGACAGAGTAAACAATAACAAACACAGCAGAAGCCTCTGCAGACACAAAGGACTCTGTCTGACAGCTTTGAAGAGAGCAGTGGATCTCCCAACACAGAGGTTGAGATCTGAGAAGGGACAGACTCCCTGCTCAAGTGGGTCCCTGACCCCTGAGTAGCCTAACTGGGAGACATCCCCCACTAGGGGCAGTCTGACACCCCACACCTCACAGGGTGGAGTACACCCCTGAGAGGAAGCTTCCAAAGCAAGAATCAGACAGGGACACTCGCTGTTCAGAAATATTCTATCTTCTTCAGCCTCTGCTGCTGATACCCAGGCAAACAGGGTCTGGAGTGGACCTCAAGCAATCTCCAACAGACCTACAGCTGAGGGTCCTGACTGTTAGAAGGAAAACTATCAAACAGGAAGGACACCTACACCAAAACCCCATCAGTACATCACCATCATCAAAGACCAGAGGCAGATAAAACCACAAAGATGGGGAAAAGGCAGGGCAGAAAAGCTGGAAATTCAAAAAATAAGAGTGCATCTCCACCGGCAAAGGAGCACAGCTCATCGCCAGCAACGGATCAAAGCTGGACGGAGAATGACTTTGACGAGATGAGAGAAGAAGGCTTCAGTCCATCAAATTTCTCAGAGCTAAAGGAGGAATTACGTACCCAGTGTAAAGAAACTAAAAATCTTGAAAAAAAAGTGGAAGAATTGATGGCTAGAGTAATTAATGCAGAGAAGGTCATAAACGAAATGAAAGAGATGAAAACCATGACACGAGAAATACGTGACAAATGCACAAGTTTCAGTAACCGACTCGATCAACTGGAAGAAAGAGTATCAGCGATTGAGGATCAAATGAATGAAATGAAGCGAGAAGAGAAACCAAAAGAAAAAAGAAGAAAAAGAAATGAACAAAGCCTGCAAGAAGTATGGGATTATGTAAAAAGACCAAACCTACATCTGGTTGGGGTGCCTGAAAGTGAGGGTGAAAATGGAACCAAGTTGGAAAACACTCTTCAGGATATCATCCAGGAGAACTTCCCAACCTAGTAGGGCAGGCCAACAATCAAATCCAGGAAATACAGAGAACACCACAAAGATTCTCCTCGAGAAGAGCAACTCCAAGACACATAATTGCCAGATTCACCAAAGTTGAAATGAAGGAAAAAATCTTAAGGGCAGCCAGAGAGAAAGGTCGGGTTACCCACAAAGGGAAGCCCATCAGACTAACAGCAGATCTCTCGGCAGAAACTCTCCAAGCCAGAAGAGAGTGGGGGCCAATATTCAACATTCTTAAAGAAAAGAATTTTCAACCCAGAATTTCATATCCAGCCAAACTAAGATTCATAAGTGAAGGAGAAATAAAATCCTTTACAGATAAGCAAATGCTTAGAGATTTTGTCACCACTAGGCCTGCCTTACAAGAGACCCTGAAGGAAGCACTCAACATGGAAAGGAACAACCGGAACCAGCCATTGCAAAAACATGCCAAAATGTAAAGACCATCGAGGCAAGGAAGAAACTGCATCAACTAACGAGCAAAATAACCAGTTAATATCATAATGGCAGGAACAAGTTCACACATAACAATCTTAACCTTAAATGTAAATGGACTAAATGCTCCAATTAAAAGACACAGACTGGCAAACTGTATAAAGAGTCACGACCCAACAGTCTGCTGTATTCAGGAGACCCATCTCACACGCAGAGACATACATAAGCTCAAAATAAAGGGATGGAGGAAGATTTACCAAGCAAATGGAGAACAAAAAAAGCGGGGGTTGCAATCCTAGTCTCTGATAAAACAGACTTTAAACCATCAAAGATCAAAAGAGACAAAGAAGGCCATTACATAATGGTAAAGGGATCAATTCAACAGGAAGAGCTAACTGTCCTAAATATATATGCACCCAATACAGGAGCACCCAGATTCATAAAGCAAGTCCTTAGAGACTTACAAAGAGACTTAGACTCCCATACAGTAATAATGGGAGACTTCCACACTCCACTCTCAACATTAGACAGATCAACGAGACAGAAAGTTAACAAGGATATCCAGGAATTGAACTCATCTCTGCAGCAAGCAGACCTAATAGACATCTATAGAACTCTCCACCCCAAATCAACAGAACATACATTCTTCTCAGCACCACATCGTACTTACTCCACAATTGACCACGTAATTGGAAGTAAATCACTCCTCAGCAAATGTACAAGAACAGAAATTATAACAAACTGTCTCTCTGACCACAGTGCAATCAAACTAGAACTCAGTACTAAGAAACTCAATCAAAACCGCTCAACTTCATGGAAACTTAACCTGCTCCTGAATGACTACTGGGTACATAAGGAAATGAAGGCAGAAATAAAGATGTTCTTTGAAACCAATGAGAACAAAGATACAACATACTAGAATCTCTGGGACACATTTAAAGCAGTGTGTAGAGGGAAATTTATAGCACTAAATGCCCACAAGAGAAAGCAGGAAAGATCTAAAATTGACACTCTAACATTGCAATTAAAAGAACTAGAGAAGCAAGAGCAAACACATTGGAAAGCTAGCAGAAGGCAAGAAATAACTAAGATCAGAGCAGAACTGAAGGAGATAGAGACACAAAAAACCCTCCAAAAAATCAATGAATCCAGGAGTTGGTTTTTTGAAAAGATCAACAAAATTGATAGACCACTAGCAAGACTAATAAAGAAGAAAAGAGAGAAGAATCAAATCGACGCAATTAAAAATGATAAAGGGGATATCACCACCGACCCCACAGAAATACAAACTACCATCAGAGAATACTATAAACACCTCTATGCAAATAAACTGGAAAATCTAGAAGAAATGGATAATTTCCTGGACACTTACACTCTTCCAAGACTAACCCAGGAAGAAGTTGAATCCCTGAATAGACCAATAGCAGGCTCTGAAATTGAGGCAATAATTAATAGCCTACCAACCAAAAAAAGTCCAGGACCAGATAGATTCACAGCTGAATTCTACCAGAGGTACAAGGAGGAGCTGGTACCATTCCTTCTGAAACTATTCCAATCAATAGAAAAAGAGGGAATCCTCCCTAACTCATTTTATGAGGCCAACATCATCCTGATACCAAAGCCTGGCAGAGACACAATTAAAAAAGAGAATTTTAGACCAATATCCCTGATGAACATCGATGAAAAAATCCTCAATAAAATACTGGCAAACCGGATTCAGCAACACATCAAAAAGCTTATCCACCATGATCAAGTGGGCTTCATCCCTGGGATGCAAGGCTGGTTCAACATTCGCAAATCAATAAACATAATCCAGCATATAAACAGAACCAAAGACAAGAACCACATGATTATCTCAATAGATGCAGAAAAGGCTTTTGACAAAATTCAACAGCCCTTCATGCTAAAAATGCTCAATAAATTTGGTATTGATGGAATGGATCTCAAAATACTAAGAGTTTTTATGACAAACCCACAGCCAATATCATACTGAATGGGCAAAAACTGGAAAAATTGCCTTTGAAAACTGGCACAAGACAGGGATTCCCTCTCTCACCACTCCTAGTCAACATAGTGTTGGAAGTTCTGGCTAGGGCAATTAGGCAAGAGAAAGAAATCAAGGGTATTCAGTTAGGAAAAGAAGAAGTCAAATTGTCCCTGTTTGCAGATGACATGATTGTATATTTAGAAAACCCCATTGTCTCAGCCCAAAATCTCCTTAAGCTGATAAGCAACTTCAGCAAAGTCTCAGGATACAAAATTAATGTGCAAAAATCACAAGCATTCATATACACCAGTAACAGACAAACAAAGAGCCAAATCAGGAATGAACTTCCATTCACAATTGCTTCAAAGAGAATAAAATACCTAGGAATCCAACTTACAAGGGATACAAAGGACCTCTTCAAGGAGAACTACAAACCACTGCTCAGTGAAATAAAAGAGGACACAAACAAATGGAAGAACATACCATGCTCATGGATAGGAAGAATCAATATCATGAAAATGGCCATACTGCCCAATGTAATTTATAGATTCAATGCCATCCCCATCAAGCTACCAATGAGTTTCTTCACAGAATTGGAAAAAAACTGCTTTAAAGTTCATATGGAACCAAAAAAATGTTAGACCTAATACCATAAAAATCCTAGAGGAAAACCTAGGTAGTACCATTCAGGACATAGGCATGGGCAAAGACTTCATGTCTAAAACACCAAAAGCAACAGCAGCAAAAGCCAAAATTGACAAATGGGATCTCATTAAACTAAAGAGATTCTGCACCGTAAAAGAAACTACCATCAGAGTGAACAGGCAAGCTACAGAATGGGAGAAAATTTTTGCAATCTACTCATCTGACAAAGGGCTAATATCCAGAACCTACAAAGAACTCAAACAAATTTACAAGAAAAAAACAAACAACCCCATCAAAAAGTCGGCAAAGGATACGAACAGATATTTCTCAAAAGAAGACATTCATACAGCCAACAGACACATGAAAAAATGCTCATCATCACTGGCCATCAGAGAAATGCAAATCAAAACCACAATGAGATACCATCTCACACCGGTTAGAATGGCGATCATTAAAAAGTCAGGAAACAACAGGTGCTGGAGAGGATGTGGAGAAATAGGAACGCTTTTACACTGTTGGTGGGATTGTAAACTAGTTCAACCATTATGGAAAACAGTATGGCTCCTCCTCAAGGATCTAGAACTAGATGTACCATATGACCCAGCCATCCCATTACTGGGTATATACCCAAAGGATTATAAATTATGCTGCTATAAAGACACATGCACACGTATGTTTATTGCAGCACTATTCACAATAGCAAAGACTTGGAATCAACCCAAATGTCCATCAGTGACAGATTGGATTAAGAAAATGTGGCACATATACACCATGGAATACTATGCAGCCATCAAAAAGGATGAGTTTGTGTCCTTTGTAGGGACATGGATGTAGCTGGAAACCATCATTCTTAGCAAACTATCACAAGAACAGAAAACCAAACACCGCATGTTCTCACTCATAGGTGGGAACTGAACAATGAGATCACTTGGACTCAGGAAGGGGAACATCACACACCGGGGCCTATCGTGGGGAGGGGGGAGGGGGAAGGATTGCATTGGGAATTATACCTGATGTAAATGACGAGTTCATGTGTGCAGCACACCAACATGGCACAAGTATACATATGTAACAAACCTGCACGTTATGCACATGTACCCTACAACTTAAAGTATAATAATAATAAATAAATTAAAAAAAAAAAAGAAAAAAAAAGAGAAAAAAAATAAAAATAAAGGACTAGGTTTCTAGTGGGTGATTTATTTTCTCTCCTGAAGTTTCTTCCCTGGCACCTAATGGGCATCTTCAACTAATACCAGAATAATATTGGTTTTGAAGCCAGGATAGTATTCATATGTTGCCTGTAACCTGTCTGTATGACATTGGGAATGTTACTTCAGTCTTTCAAGCCCCAGCTTCTACATCTGTAAAATAAATATTAAAATACCACAACAATAATTCTGTGAATATTAAATCATAAAATGCACATAAAATTACCTAGAAAACTATCTGTTAGGTTTAAAACAAAAACAAAAGACAAAAATTATCTAAATTATCTTACAATTCTAAAGAGGATTCTAAGATTCAAAAATAGTTACTTTTGATACTAGTGAGCAAATGATCAATTTGCCTGCCATCTAATATGTTTTCTTATTAAAATCCATTTATGCCTAGTGAACTCTAAGCATGTGGGAGTTATTTCTATCCTAGTGCTCAAGGTCATCGTCAAGGTCTGATTTTTCAAATTCGAAAAATTGTAACCTCAGGCAGAAATGAGTTAATCAATTAGTCATTTTTTTCCTTAGGAGAGAGTTTTTATTTGCCTATCATGTGCCAGGAACAAATTTTTCTGATGCAGATATAGTGACATATAGTAAATAGTCCCTGTGAACAAGATAACTATAATCTAATAAGATACATTGATATATAAACAACTCTACCTTGTGCAAAATAATATAAACATATATCATACGTACAGTAAAGAGAGTATTTAACTCTGTCTGGAGACAAGTGGAGGTGAGTGGGGACCGTTTCACTAGGAAAGATTCACGAAGATACATTTGAGTGGTGTTTGAAAGGTAAAGAGGATTTTTCCTGGCATGAGGTACAACAAGCACAGAGGAAGAATATGCCTTAAGCAAAAGATACATCAGATTGTGTCTTATGTTTGGAAAAACCATAATTTGCTAAGTGAGGGAGTAGAAGGGTAAAAGAAGTACACACAGGCCATGCACCCTTTGCATGGGAAATTTCAATTTTATCCTGAAACTAGTAAGAAAATTTCAAATGTGTTAAATATATTAATTATATGTATTTGTACAATAATCAAAGCTATTGTGTAAATTATAGTAAAAGTATAATCAGCATATTGTGGAAAAAAAAGAGATAAATGAACCTTTTCCCTTCACCTGTACAAAGTAAGTACAAATATCTGAACATTTCAGACTGAGAGATTAAACACTGAAAATATACACAGATATTTTTATTAAAAATTGGCCTATTACTTTCTGTTTATGACAATTATGCCTTCTTCTTAACTCAAAGGGACATTATTTTCCTGAAGTTTATAAAGTATATTTGAAAATAAATCTGCTTAAATATTTCTTCCACATTAGAGAGCACCACACATTTGCTTCTTATGTTGAGAGGGCAAGAATGGAGCTTTCTAACTGACTTTTCCACTCTTAGGAGATTTTCTAAGGAAAATTACAAGGCTTTGTAAACGTAGAAAAAATATGTTGAGAAAGCTTCGTAATTCTTTCAATCAGGAATGACATAAGAATTTTTTTCAATTGTTGGTAAATGGTAGCATTTTTGTGTATGAAAATCAGTTAAAATTAAGTATAAACCAGGTGTTTCTCATTGATTCAAACAATAAGTCAATGGGAGATTTAATAAAATAGCATCAGCTTTTTTTACTAGTATCTAAGCTTTGAATTATAAATTGATGATCTAGGAGTCATACCTTAATTGAAATGGTGCCATTTATCACAGCACTGATACTTTGTTCTTTATTTTAAGATATTAAAAATACTGTACAATGTTAAGAAATTTCCTGTGTGACACACTTGTAAACACCAATTTTGTGTTTCAAATATATCTCAACTTACGTATGTAATAGCTAGAGATTTGTAAGAAAAATAAAATGCATTTAATATAATAGCCAGCTAGAATCACAGCAAATTGGAAAGCAAAGGATAGGAAAGAAATGGGAGAAATAAGAATATTTTAAACAAGTACACAAAGTAAACTAAGTCTGTCACATAACTTTTTAGAGGAAAATAAGAAGGGGAAAGATTTTCCTTTTTTTTTCTTCCATTAATCTAAAAAATATGATATGCTTGCTCTCTGAGAAATAAGACATGGGGAGATGTGCCAAATTCTAACCGATTACTTGATATTACTGCCCATTACTTTGGTATGGTGTCTGAGATTTGCTCAGAGGGCAAATATTTTGACAGATATTTGGAAGAAATAGAAAGGTGGTAAATTGGTGGTGGTTTAAACGGTGTTAAAAGTGAAAAATAATGTACAGTTAATGTTTGTGATTGATCAGCATTGGGAAACATGAATAAATTGTAAAAATCTGGGACATTTGTCAAGTTCTATATTTAAATCCATAGTAAGTACAAAGATATGAAGGTCCTATTTTCATTTTTTTTTTTTAATTCAGAAGGCAGCATTTGGGTATGCTTTGAATAATAAAAAATCTCGGTAGATAAATACAAGAATAGTTATTTAACACTTTAAATGTCATGAAAGGTGTTCTACATAGTGAGTTTCTATGTGAAATTTAGTTTTGAATTCTATTAATCTTAAGTAATACATTGTGAAAGCACTGTTTTTCATTAATCCTGAGTAATGAAGTGTGGTTACTATTTGAATATACTTTAAAAAAATAATTTACTAAGATAAAATATTCCATTTAGCTACAACAAATCCTGTTGCAACAAACCAAGATCAATAATATAGAAAGATTGGTAGTTATAATCTAAGAGGGGTCAACATCCAGTGTTCTTCACTCTTTTTGAGAAATTTGTATACACTGTCATATATTTTCTTTTGACAAAAAACAATATTATTTTAATTTGGCCATGTGTTGCCTATTATTCTTTCATTTTAAAGTCCATTAAAATTATCACTACCTAATTATCTACTGGAAGTTCTAGATGCATTTTCTTTTTCTCAAGATTTTTTTTAGAACGGTTTGATGATCACAGCAAAATTGAGAGGAAGACACAGAAATTTACCATATATCCCCTAGTCCCACTCCTGCAGAGTTCTCCCATTACCAAAGTACCTCTCAGAGTGGTGCATTTGTTATCATTGATGAACCTGCAGTGGCACATTGTCATCACCAAAGTCCATAGTTTAAATTAGAATTCATTCTTAGCCCATCTGGATCTACCATCTGACAAAGGGCTAATATCCAGAATCTACAAAGAACTTAACAAATTTACAAGAAAAAATCAACCCCATCAAAAAGTGGGCAAAGGATATTAACAGACACTTCTTAGAAGAAGACATTTATGCAGCCAACAGATACCTAAAAAAATGCTCATCATCACTGACTATCGAGAAATGCAAATCAAAATCACAATGAGATACCATCTCCCACCAGTTAGAATGTTGATCATTAAAATGTCAGGAAACAACAGGTGCTGGAGAGGATGTGGAGAAATGGGAACATTTTTACCCTGTTGGTGGGACTGTAAACTAGTTCAACTATTGTGGAAGACAATGTGGCTATTCCTCAAGGATCTAGAACTAGAAATACCATATGACCCGCCATCCCATTACTGGGTATATACCCAAAGGATTATAAATCATGTTACTATAAAGACACATGCACACATATGTTTATTGCGGCACTATTCACAATAGCAAAGACTTAGAACCAACCCAAATGTCCATCAATGACAGACTGGATTAAGAAAATGTGTCACAGATACACCATGGAATACTATGCAGCTGTAACAAAAGATGAGTTCATGTCCTTTGTAGAGACATGGATGAAGCTGAAAACCATCATTCTCAGCAAACTATCGCAAGAACAGAAAACCAAGCACCACATGTTCTCACTCATAGGTGGGAATTGAACAATGAGAACACTTGGACACGGATGGGGAACATCACACATTGGGGCCTGTAGTGGGGTGGGAGGAGGGGGGAGGGATAGCATTAGGAGAAGTAACTAATGTAATGACGAGTTAATGGGTGCAGCACACCAACATGGCACATGTATACATATGTAACAAACCTGCACGTTGTGCACATGTACCCTAGAACTTAAAGTATAATAATAATAAAAAAAAAGAATTCATTCTTCTTGTTGTACATTCTATGAGTTTAGAGAAACATATAATGATATTGATAGAATCATACAGAGTATTTTCACTGCCATAAATATCCTTTTGCTCCCCCTATTCATGCCTCCCGCCACTGATCCCTTAGCATTCACTAATTTTTTATTTATTATTTACTGTGTCCATAGTTTTGCTTTTTCCAGAACACCAACTAGTTGGAAAAATACTGTATATAGAATTTTCAGATTAGCGCCTTTACTTAGTTATATTCCATTAAAAGCACCTCCATGTCTTTTCAGGGTTTTGTTGCTCATTTCCTTTTAGTAATAAATAATATTCTGCTGTCTGAATGTACTACCATTTATTTATCTGTTTGCCTACTAAAGAACATTTTAGTTGCTTTCAAGTATCAGTGGTGATGAGTAAAGCTGATATAAATATATGTGTGAAAATTTTTGTGTTGACTTAAGTTCTCAACTCCTTTGGTTAAATAGCAAAGAGAGTGATTGCTGGATTGCATGATAAGAGTGTGCCATTCTAATAGGTGTGCAGTGGTATCTCATTTTAATTTGCAATTTCTTGGTAACAAAATTTTGAACATGTTTTCACCTGATTACTTGCCATATGTATATATTTTTGATGGGTGCCTATCCAACTATTTGATTCATTTTAATTAGACTTTTTTCTGTTCTTATTATTGAATTTTAAGAGTCTTTTACATATTTTACATAATAGTCCTTTATTAGATCTAGCTTCTACAAATAATTTCTTGCAGTCTGCGTCTTTTCATTTTTTTGATGTTGTCTTTTAAAAAGTATAAGTTTAAGTTTAATAAAATCTATTTATCAATTATTTATTTCATAAAGCATGCCTTATGGTAATATCTAAAATGTATCACCCATTCCCAAGTCACCTA
Source organism: Macaca fascicularis (assembly GCF_037993035.2). Taxonomy (NCBI): domain Eukaryota; kingdom Metazoa; phylum Chordata; class Mammalia; order Primates; family Cercopithecidae; genus Macaca; species Macaca fascicularis. The sequence continues at coordinate 55,305,260 of NC_088391.1, read as the reverse complement.
GGTTTTCTCTTATGTTATCTTTTAGGAGTTTTATAGTTTTATGTTTTACATTCAGATCTATGTTCCATTATGAGTTAATTTTTGTAAAGGGTATAAAAATGTGTAGAGTCTTTTTTTTTTTTTTACATGTGAATATTCAAGTCTTCTGGTACAATTTGTTTTAAAAACTAGTTTGTCTTATTGTATTACGTTTGCTCCTTTTTAATTATCACCTGACTATGTTTATGTAGATCTCTTTCTGGGCTCCATATTTTGTTCTGTTTGTCCATTCTTTTACCAGTACAACACTATCTTGATGACTGTAGCTTTGTTGTAAATCTTGAAGTTGGGTAATGTTCTCCATCAAAGTTTGTTCTTCTCTTTCAATATGGTGTTGGCTATTCTGGATTTTTTGCCTCTCTATGTAAGTTTTAGAATCAATTTGTTGCTATGCCCAAATTAACTTGCTGGGATTTTGATTGTGATTATATTGTATTTATAGATCAAATTGGGAAGAAATGGCAAGTTCAAAATATTGGATCTTTCTCTCCATGAACATAAAACCTCTCTCTCTTTCTTTCTTCTTTGATTTCTTTAATGAGACTTTGTAGTTTTCCCCATGTAGACATTGTGCATATTTTTAAAAATTTATATCTAAGTATTTTATTTTGGGGAGTATTAATGTAAATGTTATGGTATTTTTAATTTTGAATTTCACTCATTCATTACTGGTATATAGGAAAGTGATTGACTTTTTATATTCATCTCGTTCTATCACTGTACTATAATTGCTTATTAATTCTAGGAACTTCTGTCAGTTATTTCACATTTTTTACACAGACAATCATGTTATGTGCAAACAAAAAGAATTTTATGTGTTCTTCCCCAACAAGCATAACCGTTTACTTTTCTTTTATTATTTCATCAGCTAGGACTTCTCAGAAGGATGTTGAAAAGAAGTAATGAGAGATCAGTTTCTTGCCTTATATTTTATCTTAATGCGAAAGCATCCAGTTTCTAATCATCAAGGATGAGGTTAGTTGTGTGTTGTTTTGTACATGTATTCTATTAAACAGAGAAATTTCCCCTCGATTCTTAACTGCTGAGAGTCTTTTATTGTGAATAGTATCATGTGTCGAATGATGTTTCCGATTCTATTGATATGATAATGTAATATTTTCTTCTTTAACCTTTTAATGTGATGGATAACATCATTTGATTTTTTAATGTTGACCCAGTCTTGCACACCTGGTATAAATCCTACTTTGCTGTAGTATATACTTATTTTTATACATTGTTAAATTGCTTTTGATAATTTTTTGTTGAGGAGTTTGAATTTATGTTCTTGAGCAGAGATCTAGATTTGTAGTTTTCTTTCCTTATAATGTCTTTTTCTGTTTTTTTTTTTTTTTCATATTAAGATACTACTGGCCTCATAGAATGAATTGGAAATTATTTCCCCTGCTTCTGTCTTCTGGAATAAATTGTAGGTAACCAATGTGATTTATTCTTTAAATGTTTACAATTCACTACTGAACTCATGTAGATGGAGATTTCTGTTATAGAAAGCTATTAGCTATTTATTAAATGTCTTTAATAGAGATAGACCTATTGTAAATTGTTTTATTCTAGTGAACGTTTTGAAAAATTATATTTTCAAGGAATTGTTCTATTTTATATTGATTATCAAATCTATGGACATAGAGTTTTTCATTAGATTTCTTATTATCCTATTAGTGTCATTTGATGTTGATAATGTCCCCTCTTTCATTTCTGATATTAGTAATTTTTCTTCTCTCTCTCTCTCCCTTCTTTTTCTTTCTCCCATTCTCTCTTCCTCCTGAGCCACCTTTCTTTGTAATGGCTTTATTAAGATATAGTTGACATACAAACAAACTGCACATTTGATATTCATAATTTGCTGAGTTTGGACCTATGCATACATTAGTGATCTATCACTACAATCAAGGTAATACATTTATCCATCATGTCCAAAATTTTTCTCGTGTGCTTTTTAAAAATACTTTTGTGGTAACAATACTTAACATGAGAGGTACCCTTTTATCAAAATTTGTAGTGCACAAATTCATATTGTTAACTAAGAGACCCCTGCACTTCTACATGTATTGCAACATTGTTCATAATAGGCAAGATATGGACAAAACGAAAATGCCCATTGATAGATCAAAGAATAAAGAATTTGTGATATGTATATATATACACATATATACATATCACATATACACAATATATATGCATACACAATTTTCTTCTTAAAAAAGAAGGAAATCCTACTATTTGTGACAACATGAATAAGCCTGGAGGATATTATACTATGTGAAATTAGCCAGTCTCAGAAGGACAAATACTTTATGATTCCACTTATATACTGTATCTGAAATAGTGAACTATCAGAAATAGAGAACAGAATGGTGGTTTTTCAGGGGCTGGAAGGAAGCAGAAACAAGGAGTTATTGTTCTATGTACCTTCTCTCTTTTTTACTTAGTATATGCTGGCAAGGAGGCTTATCAATTTTTAATGATGTGATCACTTTTTAATTCATATTATCAAAGATTCATTTTGCTTACTCTGTTATAGAAATGTAGGTAAATAAAATTATATTGAATGTATTCTTTTGTTTCCAACTACTTTAACTCAACATAATGTTTTTGAGATGAACTGTGGTTTTGCATGCATGAGTAGTATATTGCTCTTCCTTTCTGAGTGGTAACTCATTGTATGAAGATACTGTATTTTTTTATCTGTGATCCTATGGGTGCATATTTTACTTATCTTTTGATTTTGCAATTTTTATTATGGCTGCTATGACCATTCTCTTAGAAATCTTTCTGTGAGTATGTATTTCATTTCCTTGTGCAAATTTCCAGCTATAGAGTTGCTAGGTCACAATATAGATATGTAAGTTTAAATTTAAATTTAAATGAACCTCCAAACAGTTTTCTTAAATGATTGTATCGCTTTGCGTTCTGACAGGCAGGGCAACAATGATCTGAGTTGCTCCACCACCATATTTACGTTTAATTTGTTAGTTTTCAAAATTTTCAACCATTGTGATAGATGTGAAATAGTTACTATCTTACATTGCTCCATAGCCCTTCTTAAATCTTTGAACCCCCTCCCTTAAACATACCCAGCCAAAGACTTAACTACTAAGGGTATGTATGAGAAAGGAGGTTCAAAATTTAAGGAGGACAATGGAACAATATTAATAATTCAAAGGGAGTTTCCTCTATAAATATGCAAACCTATCTATGCTTGCACACATTCCGTTTTATTCTCCCATCACAATGGAAAGCAGATACTCTTCCTAATTTTTTAACACCATGATTTACATTGTCTGCATAGTGTCCTTAATCAGCTTCCTTAATGACAAGTTCATGCTATTGATTTCCTGTATCTTATTTTTATTCAAATTATATTAGTCTCTTCATCAGTATTTAAGAAAGTTCAAATCTCTTAAATTAAAAACTAGTAAAATTAGCGCAATAGCTATCCCCAACTATTTACCACTCTTCAAAGCTAAACATGTTTCTTCAGCAAACATATCTTTATAATTCAATATTGCATCATACCGTCCAATCTACTATTGCTCCTACTTCTTCACAGACACTCTATTTTTGCTAATCACACCTGTGAGTCGTATGTGGCTCACAGTTCAAGTTACAGTTCAAGACCTTTAAATTTCTTGTTTTTTTCATCAGTATTTAACAAACTTAATTTCATCACCTTTACTCAAGATTTCTCTTTCTTTGTTGCTCTTAATGAATATCCCATGCACTTGATTTCTTTCCACTTTTCAGTATATTCATTCATAGTATTTCTGTAGATGGTTACACATATCCCTTAAATGATTCTCCTCTCTGCATGCCACACTCCTATTTCTATGTTAGAACTATTTTCTCAACTGTTCAAACCTACAACATGTCATTGGCATGTCATTGATTTCCAATTATTCATGACTTTCTAACTTCACACTGTCATCAATTCAATTATAAAAGATTGACTTTTAAAATATCCTTTTGTGCTTCACGATTCATCAGTCTATTTATAATCTGCCATTTGACCTTGCTCACAGTGTATTTCCTGTATGTTTTGAAAACATCCACTGCTTTCTAGAGTCATGTTAACACTTCATTCCTTCCTCCATTATATCTTAACTAGAGTATATCTCTCTACACCTTTTATTTCTCCCCTACAATGTGTAATCTATTCCATAATGACTGTCACCTTTAAAAATCACAAAGCAGAATGTGTCACACCTATGTAGAAGATGATTTCATGGCTTTTCATTGTTCTTGCCATACATCATCCTCCTAAGGTGATGCATGTTCTCATTTCTAGCCTTCTTTCTCATCTATATCTATGTAACTCAATTCACTTCATCAAAACAACACCTCTTACATTTTAGAATGTGCTCAATTTTCTTTAAAATATGAGCCTTCACATGATTTCCTTTGAAGGAAATTTTATTTTACCCATCCTCCTATATTAAATTCACCAGGGAACTGCTGGTCATTCTTTTGATCTCAGCTTAACAGTTAGTTTTCAGATTAAATTTCAGTATTTCCATGTTAGCTTGCTCTTAAGTACTGAATTTTTCCAGCAAACTATAAAATCCATGAGAACATAAACTGTGTCTGTTTCCTTTCCTGATGAAATTGTAGCATGTAGAGGAATGTCAGATAAAGAATGGGCACTCACATATCACATATTGCAAAGATCAATAAATCACGATGTTTAATTAGTCATATAATATACCTATATTGCACAAAAATGACATTGTCTGCAAAGATGTAGAAGTGATTAATCCTGCCCAAGTATGACTTGTACAAAAGAGGTTCAGTTATCATTCTTACACTGGGAACCTAATTTAGCAATTTACTAATTTAAAATCAGCAGTCTATCATGTTACAAAGTTTTACAGCACTGATTACAAAAGATATAAAGTATATTTAATAGATGTTTAAAAAATCTCTCATTAGTTAAGAAATGTATAAAACAAAATTGAATTTTATTGACTTCTAAATCTCTTTCATTTTCACAATTTCCAAAATACAGTGAGCATAATATTTCACTACAATGTATATTATATGAACAATCTGATTTACAGAAATATTGCTTCCTCAGAGATTTATATCAACAGTCAGGCTAATTAGTCATTGAAGAGATGAAATTAAATCCCACTAAATAGAAAGAATCATCCACTGAAACGTTTAATTAGAAAGTGAGTGGTAAATAATACATCACTAAGCTGGAGAATTTTCTTGCTCTCTTAGAAGTTGGATATTATTCTGTGCAATAAATATCAATAAGAATAAATTACATTAATTAATATAGGCAACTTAGAGTCACATATATTGAATAATAAAATAGAATGGAAATTTAATACTATTAATTGTGTGAGTGTTATAATTTTGTGATACATAGTTTAAAATTCTGATTCAAAAAAACCACCTTTCAGCATTCGCAATAATAAGAATTAAGTATTTTCTCAATATTGGCATCCACAACTGCCATTAGGATAGATTTTTTTTCATGAACAAATTATCTGATGAACCTAAAAAAAAAACTATTTTGGGTGTGTATATGTGTGTGTGTGTTTGTATATACACACAATTTTCTCCACCTGTGAAATTAGTGACCTGGAATCCATGGCCCCTAAAACATCTCTGAGTCGAAGTTCCCATGACTTGATGTATATGCATCCCTTCTGTCACCAGTACCAATTCTTATTTCAAGGAGAGAAAGTGCTGCCCATGTGCTTTGATATTCCAGAATATCTCTCTTAACCCCTTCCTTAGGACTCCTATAGTGCTGAAAATTTATTACTAACAATGAAGAAAAATTTTTAAAGTGAGTCATTTGCTTCCTAAAGATCTTTAAGTAGTGCACACATTCAACATAGTAGTCATAATTATCTAACTTGAAGTAAGAACACTGTAGAACAGAGACATAATAATTAGTTTTATAGGAAGGCATGTAGGATTTGCCAATATCTGCAGTATGAGATAAAACTAAAGAGGGTAAATATTTCTAGGTTGACCGAGAATTCAAATGCATCACTGAGGAGATGTGAAATGAAAATAATTTCTGATAAAAAATACACTATAAATCAAATAACTTTTTAAAGTTTCAGTTTACCAGTTTGTCAAGTGAAACTAAAATTGCCCCTGTCTATTTTAAGAGACTACTTTCATCAATGCCTTCCAGCAAAAGATCACTAGAAGCACAGCTGTAGATGAACAAGTTGGGTGGATTACTAATTGCAGAGACAGAAACACACTTTAAGGCATGGTGGATAGTCTCAGTAAGAGAGTATTAGAAAGAAGCTGTTACTAGATTTGGACTTTTATTGCGCCATTTTGGAAAAAGTGTATGGAAATTGGAATTCACTTTGAAGTGGGTGCTGTTAGGAGGTAGGAGAAGTTCTACGACTGAATATTTAAATAAATTGTATCATACCGTGAGCAGAACACAGGCAGCTGCAATCACTCACGAGAGCTGAGAGAGGGATATATTTCATAAGTTATGAGTTGAACGGTGACCTTATTTTGGTCTCACTTTATCACCGTCTCATAGTGATCTTGTCTCCTGTTGATGTCTGTGCAATTATTTTTGTCCACCACAAAACAATGTAACCTACTTTGGAGTGTTAGGCCAGTTTCTAACAACACTAAGGCCTAGCTGTCACTGTCAGGCCACTTTCTAGATGTAAAAGCCTGTTTTTGTTTGTTTGTTTGTTTGTTTGTTTGTTTTCACAAAAAAAGATACAAAACATAAAACAATGGGAAAATATATATATATAAATACTAGATGTCCAATATACTGCAAATAAGATTTCTAGAGACAAACAATAAGATATCATCAAATTAATACTAAGGAAAACACCCCCCAACTCTAAGAATATTCACATGTAACAACACCAAGTTTTTAAAAATTTTTATGAAAGCTTCCAGAGTAAAAGCAAAAAATAAACAAAATATTAAAAAAAGATTCTTTACAATAGAACAACTTTCATGTTAACATCATACTAATCACGAGCAATGCCAGATTCTAGAACAGATAAATATCATTACAGTTCTGCAGAAAAGTATTTAATCTTGAATTCTAAAAGCAGCCACACTTCGACTGTGCACATATTCAGATATACCTTCATTGAACCCTTTCTGCAAATACACTCCAGCAGGATGAGGATGAAACTGAGAAGAAAAGAAGACTTGAAAGATATAAAATGATGTGGTAAGCCATGATGCACTGAGAAAAGAACAGAAAAGGAAAAACAAAAACCTTCAGGATGAGACCTGTGGAGGGCTCTAATTTGTCTGTAGCAGCACAAAATCAGTGGGATCAAAGAAGAGTGTCTTAAACCAGTGCTTCTCGTATTTCATTATATAAGGATTCTCTTGGAAATTTGTAAATGTTGACTTGATTCAGCAGGTCTGCAGTGGAGCCAAAGATTCTGCATTTCTAACAAGCTTCCAGTTGGTGTTGATACTGTTTTTCCATGGGCCATACTACAGGTAGCAAAGTTTGCCACTGAGAAATAAATTCAATCATTTAAAATATAAATTGGATTAAGTGGCTCATCCCACTAAAATCTGTCACATACTGCTCTTCATTGCCTTTAGAATTAAATTTGTGTTTCTTTTCCTGGCTCTCAAGGTTGTGCATTACAGTGACTTTATTCAAACCTCAGCTCATGTCACACTAAGCCTAACTGATTATGCTTAAATCATACTGGCACAGTTGAAAGTATGTACTAACCTCAGAATGTTTACATTTGCTGTTTCTGCTGCTCTTTCTTCTAACACTTGTGGAAAAATTTAAATCTCAAGTCTGAAAAGTACTAATTGGCAAACTTATTCTTTTTTACAGCTCTATGTTCATTTCTACAACAATACTTAATACAAAGTTATGCTAAACATTCTCATTATCTAATAATTATAAGTACATTTATGTATTACTTACAATTATTATCCACTAGTCCTTCTAAAATACTAGATACTTGTTAAGCTCTAAATTAATATTTAATAAAGAAGGATTCTGGTGGTACTATGCTGAGTAATAACAAGGAAATCATTTAAGTTATGTGAGAGGCTATACTAAGAATAAATATAATGTGGTAGCATGTATTAGAAGAGGAACAAATAGTAAATTATCATCAAAGTTGTCTTTTCAACTGTCTTGAAACAGTGCATCACTGTCTCCCATGTTTTCATCTTTTATTTAGAGCTCTATATTTCTAACTTTTTTTTTTTTTTCCATTTATGCTGGGACCTCTAGGAGGTCAAAGCAACGGTGGCTGTCAATCAAGTCTCAGAACAGGACCCTAAAAAGTAAAATAATCCCCATTGGCTAGAAATGTCTTTAGCTCAGGGCATCAGGCCATCTTCTCCTCAAACTAAGGGTAGAGTAGGCAAGAATATGAGAAAAACAATATGCATGACATTTATTGTATTGCTATGGACTATGAACCTATTATATTTTCTGATAGCTTAAAAATTCTATTGGTATACGAGTAAGGAGAGAAGAAAGATTAGAGGCACTGAAACTAAAATAAAAATGAGAAAAATAAAAAGATGGTTAAGTGGATGAAAATTTTATAAATAGATAAACATGGCAAATGATCAAGGCAGACTGAAGTATGTGAACAGCTGATAGCAAAGCAAAAAGTTGCATGATGCTATTTGAAGTTGAGGGGAAGAGAGGGGGAAAGTTATCGTCAAAACCAATTCTTTAATTCCAAATTTTATACTGTTTTCAATGCTTTATAGAAAAAGTATTAGATACAAGAATATAATAAAAAATATAGTAAATTGACGGATGCAGAAGTGTGTGTATGACATTTAGAAGCAGCTAGCAATGAGTCAAAACTCAGAACGCTGGGAAACATGCTAAGTGAACTAACTCAGGAGAGGAAAACCAAACATCCTATGTTCTCACTCATGTGGGACCTAAACTATGAGGACACAAAGGTATAAAAATGATACGATGGACTTTGGGGACTCAGAGGGAAAGGTGGGAGGGGTGGGAGGGATAAAAGACTACACACTAGGCACAGTATACAATGCTCGGGTGTTGGGTGCACCAAAATCTCCAAATACAACACTAAAGAACTTATTCATGTAATCAAACACCATCCGTTCCCCAAAAACCACTAAAATAAAAACACAGGACTGGCGCGGGGGCTCACACCTGTAACCCCAGCACTTTGGGAGGCTGAAGTGGGCAGATCATGAGGTCAACAGTTTGAGACCAGCCTGGCCAACATGGTGAAACCCCGTCTCTACTAAAAATACAAAACATTAGCTGGGCGTGGTGGCAGGCGCCTGTAATCCCAGCTACTTGGGAAACTGAGGCAGGAGAATCGCTTGTACCCTGGAGGCAGAGGGTGCAGTGAGCCGAGATCACACCACTGCACTACAGCCTGGCAACAGAGTGAGACTCCGTCTCAAAAAAATAAAATAATCTTTAATATTTGAGAAATTTTTAACTCACTGAGCAAACATAAGGAAAAAAAAAATTGGGAAGAAGTTACAGGACAATGAAATTTTAGTTCAGTTCTCAATTTGTCCTAGAAATTCTTACGTCAGCCCTGAGATCACTGACTTTCTAAAGCTATTGGTGTAGATATTCAAAGAAATTGCCTATGCATTAAGTTTAAATTATCTGTCATTATTATGCAAAAAATAATGAGCTTTGAGCAAATCATGTAATTAGGAACAGCTTTCACATCAGTATCATATTTTCTCGTCTTTTTATTAAATGTGCAATTTACCTAAAGAAGGAAGAAAAAAGGAAAAATAAGAGAAGAATTGAGTGAACACGCATAGTGTCAACTCTCTAAATTATGAATGTTAAAATGAGAAATTTAAAACTACCCATTATTAATGTACTATGTATAAAATATCTATCTATGTATCTATATCTATATCTATAGTCAAACATGTAGCCATTTGTCTACAAGAAGAGATGGACGGCAAGTAAAGTGTCATTAATAGTTTTCTAATGAGATATCTTCATATTGAATCTTATCCCAAATTAAAGATTATTTTTAAAGGTAAAATATAAGCTAGTTTTTAGATAGAACTTATAAATTCATAGAGGAATTCAGTTGAATAAAACATTGACCTTGTTTTTATTACCTAATTTGTTACCAATTTTCTTATTCTTTTTTTGTCATTTTATGTTTTTATGTTTTTATTTTATTTTATTTTTTTGAGACAGAGTCGCACTCTGTTGCCAGGCTGGAATGCAGTGGTGTGATCTCGGCTCACTGCACCCTCCACCTCCAGGGTTCCAGCTATTCTCCTGCCTCAGCTTCCCAAGTAGCTGGGATTACAGGCGCCCGCCACCACACCCAGGTAATGTTTTGTATTTTTAGGAGAGACGGGTTTTCACCATGTTGGCCAGGCTGGTCTCAATCTCTTGACCTCGTGATCTGCCCACTTCAGCCTCCAAAAGTGCTGGGGTTACAGGCGTGAACCACCGCGCCCGTCCTATGTTTTTATTTTAGTGGTTTTGGGGGGAACAGGTTGTGTTTGGTTACACGAGTAAGTTCTTTAGTGTTGTATTTGGAGATTTTGGTGCACCCAACACCCAAGCACTGTATACTGTGCCTAGTGCGTAGTATTTTATCCCTCACACTCCTCCCACCTTTCCCCCTGAGTCTCCAAAGTCCATTGTATCGTTCTTATACCTTTGTGTCTTTATAGTTTAGCTCCCACATGAGTGAGAACATAGGATGTTTGGTTTTCCTCTCCTGAGTTAGTTCACTTAGCATGTTTCCAGCGTTCTGTTTTTGACTCATTGCTAGCTGCTTCTAAATGTCATACGCACACTTATGCATCCGTCAATTTACTGTATTTTATTATATTCTTGTATCAAATATTTTTTCTATAAAGCATTAAAAAATATATAATTTGGATTTAAATAATTAGTTTTGATGATAATTTTCCTCCTCTCTTCCCTCAGACTTCTAGCAGCATCATGGAACTTTTTGCTTTACCATCACATCAACTCTTCACATACTTCAATCTGGCTTGATCGTTTGCCATGTTTATCTATTTATAAAATTTTCATCCACTTAACCATCTTTTTATTTTTCTCATTTTTATTTTAGTTTCAATGCCTCTAATCTTTCTTCTCTCCTTACTCTTATACCAATAGAATTTTTGAGCTATCAGCAAATATAATAAGTAAATATTTTCGTAAAGTTAAGTGCACTAAAAGTTATTGAGATGCAGATTGAGTTGGCAATGATAAATTGGTAAGAGGGAAAAACAATCACAGGAGGCTACTTGGGATTTGATAGACATTCAATAAAACAGAAGGTATTTCTCACTTACTTCCTGCTCTGGTCTTTAGCAGGAGCAACTTAGAAAATGAAAAGTTCTTAACCCCAAAGAAGATAATCCACCGACAAGGATTATCTTTGGCAAGGAGCCAAAGACATTAACTTTCTTTGGAATTTGTGTTATGAGAAAAACATGTAGTGTTACTTCAAGAGCAGAATAACAGAAATAAGTATTCTCCTACTAGAGCATCTCAGGTCTTTCTGAGGACTGTTGCCATGATTTTACTTCTTATATAGTACAGGAAATTTTATAAAATGCATGTTTATTTTTTGTTTAGTCATGTGTCTGTTGCTTGTGATAACTTTCTCAGAGACAGATTTATCCCAAGATAAAAAATTGATCCAAAATCCAATATAGTAGAACGTATAATTTATACGTTACTGTATATTTTTGTGTCCCTTAGATGAGCCCTTCATACATCTCTCATTCACTGTTTGCCATCCAGTAAGATGGAATAAAAATCTGGTCAAAGCAGACCGCATTGAACTCAATGAGTACTTTAATATGGGAGTTTCTGACTATTGTGCTTTTTTTTTTTTGTTATACTTTGTTATAATTCGTATAGTATAGTCAATGTTGCAGAAAGTTATAAAATGCATGTTATCTAACGTTAAGTTGAAAACATTAGTAATTCATAGAAATTATATTGATCCTTTGATCTGTTCATTCTTTCCTTGACATTTTTTTCTCCTAAATGACAATATGGTAAGAGTGATTACTTTAACTACACAGTGCCTGCTTTCAACATTGCATAAATCATAAATTGCAAATAAGTTGATAGAATGGATTAATACAAGGATGAGATAATTAATGACATTTTGATTTAAACTCCTAATCTATATTTTATATTAGGTATATGCAATAAAGTGATATTTATTAAGGATATCTGTTAATGTGGTTCAAAATAAAGAACATGCTATTAATCCGTTTTAAAATAGTAAAACTGTATTTGATAAAGGAGGAAAAATATTTATTATAGACATACATGTAGTATATTAATAAATTTTATGCATCATTCATATTATATATTTGATTACAACCTAAAATAATAAACTTATTAGAATTAATTGGTTTATTTCACTTTGTATCATTTCAAACAAATGGTGAAATGATTTTTATTGTTTCAAGAAAATAAATAATAATGAAAACCCGGTATAATTAAGGAGTAACAGAAAATTCATTGTGTCTCCTAGATGACTATGATTCTGAATTCAATTTTTTAACTTGTCTAAAAATGAATGTTGGGGAAGATAAATTTTGACAATAAGGATATAACAAAGTCCTTGAAAAGATAATTTTTAAAAAGTTAAACAGTTCATCTTGAGATTGATAAATCCAGATTATCATGAAAAAAAGTTATGATGCTTAGCACTTGGATCATCTACAGAATAATTAAGGTTATTTAGATAACTGTACTCAGTCCTGATGAAGGAAGTAACCCAGTTTGTATCTCTGTGAATGTTGGGTACTGAATTGTGCTGATGTTTTAATGAGACTTTAATATTTCATGATACTCCTCACATGGCCTTGATTATTATCTAATATTTCTTTTTTTTTTTTTTTTTTTTTTTTTTTTTTTGAGACGGAGTCTCGCTTTGTCTCCCAGGCTGGAGTGCAGTGGCCTGATCTCGGCTCACTGCAAGCTCCGCCTCCCGGGTTCACGCCATTCTCCCGCCTCAGCCTCCCAAGTAGCTGAGACTACAGGCGCCCGCCACCACGCCCGGCTAGTTTTTTGTATTTTTAGTAGAGACGGGGTTTCACCATGTTAGCCAGGATAGTCTCGATCTCCTGACCTCGTGATCCACCCGCCTCGGCCTCCCAAAGTGCTGGGATTACAGGCTTGAGCCACCGCGCCTGGCCTTATTATCTAATATTTCTATACCCAGGAGAATTAATTTTAATAATGAGATTCATAGATAGAGGAATGAGAATCAGAAATCAGGACACAACTATACCTCTCATACTAATTATGCAGTTTTTTTAGGCATTATTAGATTGTTGGGTCTGAGGTCTTTACAAAGAAACTAAGCTAATAGATGTAATAATATAGCAGTACATTTTAATTAAATACATGTAGAATTGTTACATTTATGTCCCTATTGTCTATTTATGCCACCTATGCATAATTATTCATATTTCTAAATACTTTAGGAATTATAGAAACAAAAAAAGATAGTCTTTGTTTTCAATAATATTATAGGCTATTTTGGTAGATAAGACCTTCTCCTCTGAATTAACTACATAAAAATTTGTGTCCCTCTGTTGACAAATATGAAAAAAGTATGTTACTCGGCAAATTTATTATTACTAAGGAAATCCAAGATAGAAAACACAGTTTTATACGTTTACAAATGAGTACAAAAGTACAGTTAGAATGAATTTTGATTTCTTCACTGCTACTCATTATGTTAGTGAGCTCCTTGGTGAAAAGAAGCAGATGTCTATTAGGCAGGCCAAAGATTAATTAGCATAGTTTAAAACAGTTGTAAAAGATAATGTGTGTCATGCAACTCTTCTCACAGGAGTGAAGGAATTTTTCTCCCCCACATGCTTGAAATGCTGCAGCTGTAGAGAGCACTTTGCTGTTAATCCTCTGGTAGAATTGTCTGAGATTAAGTCCCATTCTCACAAGAGCATATTCCAGTTAGTCAACACACACAGCAACATGTTCTAGCCACTTTACCCCAATTGTCCCGCTATGATGAGGACTTAGCCAAAAATTATTTGCCAAGGCTAATGTTGAGAAAGGTATTTCCTAGGTTTCTTTCTAGGATTTTTATAGTTTGAGTTCTTGTATTTAAATCTTTAATTCATCGTGAGTTAATTTTTGTAAATGGTGAGAGGTAAGGCTCTTGTTTCATTATTCTGCATATGGCTATCCAGTTTTCCTGCATCATTTATTGAATGGGGAGTCCTTTCCTCATCATTTGTCTTTGTTGGCTTTGTTAGGTAAGGGGCTTTAGTTCTGAGTTTTCTATTCTGTTCCATCAGTCTAAATGTCTGCTTTTATACCAGTACCAGGCTCTTTTGGTTACTGTAGCCTTGTAATATAGTTTGAAGTCCAGTAGTTTGATGATTCTAGCTGTGTTCTTTTTGCTTAGGATTGCTTTGGCTATTTGGGCTCTTTTTTTGTTCTATATGAATTTTAAAATAGCTTTTTTCTAGTTCTATGAAAAGTGACATTGGTAGTTTGATAAGAATAGGGTTGAATCTATAAAACGCTTTTTGCAATATGGCTATTTTAATAATATTGAGTCTTCCAATACATAAGCATGGAGTGTTTTTCTTTTATTTGTGTCATCTCTGATTTCTTTCAGCAGCATTTTGTAGTTCTTGTAGAGAACTTTGGTAGACCTCTTCAGTTAACTGTATTCCTAGGTATTTCATTTCTTGGTATGTGTTGCTATTGTAAATAGGACTGTGTTCCTGATTTACACTTAGCCTGGGCATTATTTTTGTATACAAGTGCTACTGACTTCTATACATTAATTTTGTATCTTGAAACATTACTAAAATAGTTTATCAGTTCTAGTAGATTTTCACCAGTCTTTGGGGTTTTCTAGATATATAATTATATCACCAACAGTGAGAGAGTTTAATTTCTCCTTTTCTCATTTGGATACCTTTTACTTTCTTGTGTCTTGCCTAATTGTTCAGACAATCAAATCTTTCATTACTTTCATTACTATGCTGAATGGTAGTGGCAATAGTGCCCATCCTTGCCTTGTTCCATTTCTCAGGGGGAATAATTCCAGGTTTTGCCCATTCAGCCCATTCAGTATAATATTGGCTATGAGTTTGTCATAGTTGGCTGTCAATATTCTGAGGTAAGTTCTTTCAATGCCTACTCTGTTGAGGGATTTTATTATGAAGGAATGCTGAATTTTATTGAAAGCATTTTCTGTGTCTATTGAGATGACCATGTAGTTTTTGCTTTTAATTCTACTTATGTGGAGAATCACATTGATCGAGAGGTAACCAAACTTGCATCCCAGTAAAAAAAAAAAAAAAAAAAAAATCTAGTTGTTTGTGGTGAATTGGCTTTTTACTATGCTGCTGAATTCAGTTGGTTAGTATTTTGTTGAGGATGTTTGGGTCTAAGTTCATCAGGGATATTGACCTTGAGTTTTCTTAGTTTGTCATGCCTTTGCCAAATTTTAGTATTAGGCTGATGCTGGCTTCATAGAATGAGCAGAACACAGTTATCCTCCTCAATTTTTTGGAATAGTTTCAGTAGGATTGTTACTAGTTCTTCTTTATACATCTGGTAGAATTCAGCTTATATACTTATATACTTATATAAGTAAACTCGTGTCAAATGGGGCTGGTGTACAGAATATTGTATCACCTGGAAATTAAACTTAGTACAAAATAAATATTTTTTCTGAATTTGTCTCTCCTCTCATCCTCCACCCTCAAGTAAGCCCCAGTGTCTGTTCTTCCTCTTTTTATGTCCATGTATTATCATCATTTAGCTCTCACTTATAAGTGAGAACATGTGACATTTGATTTACTTTCTCAGCAAAATTTTGCTAAGGATAATGGCCTCCAGCTCCACCCATGTCCCTGCAAAGAACACAATCTTTTTCTATTTTATGGCTGCATAGTATTCCATGGTATATATGTACCACATTTTCTTTATTCAGTCTACCATTGGTGGGTATTTAGGTTGATTCCATGTTTTTGCTGTAGTGAATAGTGCTGCAATGAACACATGCATGCAAATGTGTTTTTATGATAGGAATAGTATCCTTGTCTTGTGCCAGTTTTCAACTTTTTCCCAATCAGTATGATGTTGGCTGTGGGTTTATCATAGATGGCTCTTATTATTTTGAGGTATGTTCCTTCAATATCTTGTTTATTGAAAGTTTTTAACATGTTGAGTATTATCAAAAGCCTTTTCTGCATCTATTGAGATAATCCTGTTTTTTTTGTCTTTAGTTCTGTTTGTGATGAATCACATTTATCGATTTGCATATGTTGAACTAACCTTGCAACCCAAGAATAAAGCCTACTTTATCACGGTGGATTAGCTTTTTGATGTGGTGCTGGATTCAGTTTGTTTTTGCTGAAGATTTTTGCATCAGTGTTTATCAAGAGAATTTGCCTGAAGTTTTCTTTTGTTATTGCACCTCTGCCAAGTTTTGGTAATGGGATAATTCTGGCCTAGAGTTCTTCCTTAATTTTTTGGAATAGTTTCAGATGAATGGTACTCCCTCTCCTTTTTGCATCTGATAGAATTTGGCTGTGAATCCAGCTGGTCCTGAGATAGACAGTAGAACATTTATTACTGGTTAGTGGTCATTTTTTTTAGTTAGTAGGCTATTTATTACTAATTCAACCTCATTTCTCACTGTGGTTCTGTGCAGGGCTTCAATTTCTTCCTGTTTCAGTCTTAGGAGGAAGGTGTATGTGTCCACAAATTTATCAATTTCTCATAGCTTTTCCTAGCTTTTGTCCCTAGACATGTTAATTGTAGTTCCTGATGGTTATTTGTAATTTGTGGGGTCCATGGTTATGTCCCCCTTTTTCATCTCTAGTTTCATTTTTTTGGATATTCTCTGTTTTCTTCTTTGTTATTCAAGCTAGAGGTCTTTCTATCTTATTAAATTTTAAAAATCTACAAACTCCTGGATTTGTTTATCTTTTCAATGGTTTTTTTGTATCTCAATCTCCTCCAATTGACTTATGATTTTTGGTTACTTGTTTTCTTATTTCTAGTTTTGGAGTTGGTTTTCTCTCCCTTCTCTAGTTCTTTCAGTTGTGATATTAGGTTGTTAATTTGAAATCTTTCTAAGATTTTGATGTGGACATTGAGTGCTATGAATTTCCCTCTTAACACTGCCTTAGCTGTGTCTCAGAGATTCTGGCATGTTGCATCTTTGTTCTCATGAGTTTCAAAGAACTTCTTGATTTTTGCCTTAATTTTGTTATTTATCCAAAAGTCATTCAGGAGTAGGTTGCTTAATTTCCATGTAATTGTATGGTTTGGGGCAATTTTTTAAATCTTCATTTCTATTTTTATTGAATTGTGGTCCAAGAGTGTGGTTGGTATGATTTCAGGTTTTGTTCATTTGCTGAGGATTGTTTTATGTCTGATTGTGTAGTCCATTTTAGAGGATGTGTATGTGCAGATGAGAAGAATGTTTATTCTATTGTTTTGGGGTGGAGAGTTCTATAGTTGTCTATTGGGTCTATTTGTTCTATTATTCAGGTCCTGAATAGCTTTGTTAAATTTCTGCCTTAATATTTTGTGTAATACTATAGGTAGAGTGTTGAAGTCTTCCACTATTTTTGTGTAAGCATTTAAGTGTCTTCATAGTTCTCTAAGAACTTGCTTTATGAATCTGGGGGCTCATGTGTTTAGTGCATATATATTTAGAATAGTTAGGTCTTTCTGTTGAATTGAATCCTTTACCATTATGTAATGCTTTTCTTTGTCTTTTTTGATTGTTGTAGGCTTAAAGTCTGTTTCATCTAAAATTAGAATTGCAACCCTTGCTTTTTTTCTGATTTCCATTTACTTGGTAAATTTTCCTCCCTTCTTTTATTTTGAGCATATGGTTGTCATTGCAAGTGAGATGGGTCTCTTAAAGACAGCATACAATTTGGTCTTGCTTTTTTATTCAGCTTGCCACTTTTTGCCTTTTAATTGGGGCATTTAGCCAATGTACATTCAAGGTTAATATTGATATGTGTGGATTTGCCCCTATCCTTGTGTTTTTAGCTGGTTATTATGCAGACTTGTTTATGTGGTTGCTTTATAGTGTCACTGTCCTGTATACTTAAGTGTTTTCATAGTGACTAGTAACAGTGTTTCCTTTTCATATTTAGTGATTCTTTCAGTAGCACATGCAAGGCAGAACTGGTGGAAACTAATTTTGTCAGCATTTGATTGCCTGAAAATGATTTTATTTCTCCTATACCTATAAAGATTAGTTTGGCTCTATGTGAAGTTCTTGATTGGAGATTTCTTTTCTTTAGGAATGTTGAATTTAGAACCTCAGTCTCTTCTGGATTGTAAAGTTCCTGTTGAAAAGTTCTGTGTTAGCCTGAGAGTGTTACCTTCGTAAGTGACTGGCCCTTTCTGTCTAGCTGCCTTTAACATCCTTTCTATACTTCAATCTTGGAAAATCTTATCGTTATGTTTCTTGAGAATGATCTTCTTGTGTAGTATCTTGCTGGCTTTCTCTGTAATTCCTGTATTTGAATGTTGGCCTGTCTAGTGAGGTGGGGAGGTTTCCATGGACGATATCCTAAAATAAGTTTTACAATTAGTTTGCTTTCTCCCCACCTCTTTCACTGATACCAATTATTCATAAATTTCCCTCTTAACATAATCCCATATTTCTTAGAGGGTTTTGTTCATTCCTTTATATATATATATATATATATTTTTTTTTTTGTCTGACTGTCTATTTCAGAGAGCTTGTCTTCAAGCTCTCAGATTTTCTTCCTCAGCTCCATCTATTCTGCTTTTAATACTTGTAATTGCATTTGGGAAATTCTTATGGTGTGTTTTTCAGCTCTATCAGGTCAATTAGGTGCTTTTTAATACTGGCTATTTTGTCTATTAGCTCTTGTATCATTTTATTGTGATTCTTAGTTTTCCTGGATTGAGTTTTGCTGTTCTCCTGAACCTCAGTGATCTTCCCACCTACCCATATTCTGAATTCTATTTCTGTCATTTCAGCCATCTCAGTCTTGTTAAGAGCCTTTGTTGGAAAACTAGTGAAGTCATTTTATGAACATAAGTAACTCTGGCCACTTGAGTTACCAGAGTTCTTGCCATGTTCTTTCTCATCAGGTTGTGTGGGTGTTTTTTCTTCTTAATCTGTGGTGTAAATTGAGTTCAGTCAGTGGACTTCTTTTCTGGTGTTTGCACAGGGTCGAGACTTTGTGCAGAGTCATCATTATTGACTGATTCTTGTCTTTGGTTTCACAGGAAGGTATGTTACCAAATTATTCTTAGTGTTGAAGTTTGAGGTGTAATCAAGTTGGTGGCACTTAGGCAGAGTGGTCAGTTGGTAGGCCATTGTCCAGTCATGTGGCTTTCCTGTATTTTCTCACAGTTGCATCCATGATTCTCCTCAATGCTCTGAATTTGTGGGCTCCTCACCCACTTGAGTGGTGGCTATAGATTATGGCTTGGCACTCTCAGGCTGCTCACTGCATTTGTGACAATCTCAAGATTTATGATTGTTCCACAACTTGGAGGTGGTAGAGGAAGAGAACTTAGCAGTGATTGTGGCCAAAGGTCTTTCACTTGCCTCCTGGGGCTGCACCCCAGAGAGATGTAGATATGATTTGGCTCTGCCCCCACCCAAATCTCATTTTGTGTTGTAATTCCCATAATACTCATGTGTCATGGGAGAAACCCAATGTGAGGTAATTGAAACATGGGGGCAGTTACCTCCATGCTAATATTGTGATAATATATGAGTTTTCACAAGATCTGATAGTTTTGTGTGGGGCTTTCTCCCTTTTTGCTCATTCTTCTTCTCCCTGCCACCATGTAAGGAAGGATATGCTGGCTTCCCTTTCTGTCGTGGTTTTAAGTTTCCTGAGGCCTCCTCAGCCATCCAGAACTGTGAGTCGATTAAGCCAATTTCCTTTATAAATTACCCAGTCTTGAGTATGTCTTTACTTGAATGTGAGCATGGACTAATATAGTAAATTGATACCAGGAGTGGGGAACTGCTGTAAACATAACAAAAATGTGAAAGAGACTTTGGAACTGGGTAACAGGCAGAGGTTGGAACAGTTTGGAAGGCTCAGAAGAAGACAGAAAATGAGGGAAATTTTGGAACTGTAATACCTAACCTTGTTTATAGACTCCCCTTAACTACCTAGCCTTGTTTCCACATGAATAGACTCTCCCTTAGCTGAGAAAACCAGACGAACTCCATTTGGCTCCTTCATTTACAAAACATCAAGGACTCCTTACCCATCTCTTTCCTCAATGAGTTAACTCGTGTAAACTGACTCTCAACATATCAAAAAGTCCAGTTAACTGATAAGGTAATGAAGCAAGCAATGCATGAAGTTGCCAGGATTTTGCTCAAGAAATAACACCATAAAGCCCTGCGTTTGTATCAGGCAGAGTCCCCCATACCTATTGCCTTGTGATAGATTTAGAGCCGCTGCACCTGGAACTGTTTGTTTCCTTGTAACCGTTTGTCTTTTTTTTAACTTCTTGCATGTTTTTACTTCTGTAGAATTGCTGCAATTAAGCTCTCCCTCGCCTCTCTAAATCAAAGTATAAAAGGAAATCAAGTCCCTTCTTCGTTGCCAAGAGAATTTCGAGCATTAGCCCTCTCTGGGTCGCCGGCTAATAAAGGACTCCTAAATTTGTCTCTAAGTGTGGCCTTTCTCTCTAACTAGCTCAGGTACAACAGAACTTCTTAGAGACTTGGAGAGCTCAGAAGACAGGAAGATGTGGGAAAGTTTGGAATATCCTAGATACCTGTGGAATGGCTTTAATCAAAATGCTGATAGTGATATGGACAATGAAGTTCAGACTGAGATGTTCTCAGATGGAGATGAGAACTTGGTGAAAACTGCAGTAAAGGTCACTCTTATTATGCAAAGAAATTGGCATCATTTTGCCTTAGAGATCTGTGGAATTTTGAACTTGAGAGAGATGATTTAGGATATCAGGTGGAAGAAATTTCTAAGCAGCAAAATGTTCAAGAGGAAACAGAGCATAAACGCTTGAAAAATTTGCAGTCTAATGATAAACTAGAAAAGAACACCCCATTTTGGGGGAGAAATTCAAGCCAGCTGCAGAACTTTGCATAAGTAACAAGGAGCCAAATGCTAATGACCAAGACAATTGGGAAAATGTCTCCAGGACATGTCAGAGATTTTTTGTGGCAGCCCCTCCCATCAGAGGCCTGGAGGTCTGGGAGGGAAAAATTGTTTTCTGAGCTGGGTTCAGGGCCCCGTACTGTGTGCAGCCTCAGATTTGGTGCCCTGCATCACAGCGACTCCAGCCGTGGCTAAAACAGGCCAATGTACAAGCTGTGGCTTCAGAGGATGCAAGCCCCAAGCCTTGGCAGTTTCCACTTGGTGTTGGGCCTGTGGGTGCACAGATGTTAAGATTTGAGAATCTCCACCTAGATTTCAGAGGATGCATGGAAATGCCTGCATGTCCAGACAGAGGTGTGCTGCAGGGGTGGAATCCTCATGGTGAACCTCTGTTAGGGCAGTATGGAAAGGAAATATGGAGTGGGAGCCTCCACACAGAGACCCCACTGGGGTACTGCCTAGTGGAGCTATGAGAGGAAGGCCACCATCCTGTACACCCCAGAGTGTTTGATCCACTGAGAGTTTGCACCCTGTGCCTAGAAAAAGCCACAGACACTCAATGCTGGTCCATGAAAGCAGCTGGGATGGGGACCGTACCCTGTAAAACCACAGGGACAGAGCTGCCCAAGATCATGGGAACCCACCTCTTGCATCAGCATAACCTGTATGTGAGACATGAAGTCATAGAAGGTCATTTTGGAGCTTAAGATTTGACTGCCCCTCTGGATTTCAGACTTGCATGGGGCCTGTAGTCTCTTCCTTGTGGCCAATTTCTCCCATTTGGAATGAGTATATTCACCCAACGCCTGTACCCCCATTGTATCTAGGAAGTAACTAATTTGCTTTTGATTTTACAAGCTCATAAATGGAAAGGACTTTCAGTTGTCTCAGATGATATTTTGGACTTGCACTTTTGGGTTAGAACTGGAATGAATTAGGACTTCGGGGGACATTTGAAAAGGTATGACTGTGTTTTGAAATGTGAGGATATAAGATTTGGGAAGGTCAGAAGTGGAACAGTATTTTTTTTTTTTTTTTACATTTTCATATTTATTAACTTAGGTTTTAAAATAGTATCTACTTGAAATATTTACAGTTTAAATTTCTTAAACACAGAACTTATGTTCACTTATGTTTGCTACATATTTCCATGATATCAAAAGCATGTTGTTATATATTCATGAGAGATTCCAAATCATATTATTAGGATGTTAGGCAATTTGTAAGAATCTAACTACATTTTTACAGTAAAACACACTGAAGTATAAAATTACTCATAATTCTATATGAGCTGCTTTAAATTTTTTTAATAATCAAAAATAGATGTTATGGTGCTTTATACTACTTAATCTTACAATATACATTCTCTTAATAATTTCGAAAATTACTAAAATGAGTGAATTATTACAATAAATATGAGCAAAATTTATCTTAGAAATAGTAAAGAAAATGAACCTAAGCTCATTATCTATCTAAAAATTTGAATTATTAATGCATTGTATGTTTTTAAATCCATGCATTAATTTGATTTTAGGCAATTTTATACAATTGGATAAATCACAATAATATTGTTGTGTGGTTTTCTTCCTGCACTTTTTTATATGACAAAATTTCTTATATTATCTCATTTTATCTTTACAGTAACTATACTACTTAGGTGAAATATTTTCTCAAGATGTATAGAAACTCTGGTACTTCAATTGTCCAAAGTCACATTGGGACTCTAATTAAATTATGTATCAAACCTGGTATAAATTACTTCAAGTCCAGAGATTTTTCTGCTTTATTACAATCATTACTATTCTTGATATTTCTCAGATAAATATACTAATGAATATCTCAAAAATAATAGCCATTGTTATCTCAAGAAGCAGGATTATATAAATATATGTCACACACATCTTTTTATTTAAACATACTTCATAACCTTAAAATCAGAAATGGCATACAGAATGTCATCTAGACTAAATAAAAACATTCCATTGTGAAAATATCACGACATTAACTATTTAATCAAATGATTTCCAGTTATATATATTTTAATCCAGAAGGTATTAGCAATTCATGAGCTGTCAAAATCAAGATGAGGGTATAGCCACTCTTCCCTTAATTCCTTGTTTAATCCATGAAGCTATTAACAATGAGACACTTTGATTTACTTAATTCACATATTGCATTCAGCTTATGAGTAAGAAGAGTACTACAAAAATTTATAAATATTTTGTCCAGAATTGTGTAATCGATGAATAATATAAGCTTTCTTATATATTAGCTTCATTTATCTTTATTAAGTTATCAATACATTATAATATATGTATATATAACAAAATATTTTGAAAATTTGTAAATTACATATGCATATACATCTATGCATGTATATGTGTGCATATATATGTAAGAGTTACTTTTAAATGATTAAATATACTGATATATAATAAATATCTGAGTATTAGTTGCCAGATTTGTGAAAGAGCAGTAACAGCATGTGAAGTAATTGAGATTTCTTTTAGGAGTACAAGTCTATACGTTTTATTACACATTAAGGAAGA
This sequence comes from Macaca fascicularis, assembly GCF_037993035.2. Taxonomy (NCBI): domain Eukaryota; kingdom Metazoa; phylum Chordata; class Mammalia; order Primates; family Cercopithecidae; genus Macaca; species Macaca fascicularis. The sequence continues at coordinate 55,281,543 of NC_088391.1, read as the reverse complement.
TAAATGGTATTCATAATTTACTACTGGTACAATACAGAGCTTTGTATAATGTGGGGATTTGATAAATGGGAAAAAACACTAAGGAAAAACTACTATTTCATTTTCTGAAATACACCATTTGTTGTTTTAGAAATTTACCCTCTGGAATTTACATAACCATTTCTTATTATGACATCTTTTCTTTCAAATTTCTCTTCACAGTTTTACATTATGTATATTTACATTTCTAAATATAAAATTTATCTCTCCTTAATTACAAGTCCCATAAAGGCTCATAGTAAATGCTCAAGAAGCCAGTTGGTCTTTCAATGAATATGTAAAATTGAATAACACAATATCTGTAATTCAATTGTTTCAAATATGTGTATAATTTAGATACTAAATTATCTCAGAAATGTAGTCTACATATAATGAATCTGAAACATAGCATAAAAAAATAAAGCTTCCAAGTAAAATTTCAAGTAAACTTGAAGTTAGTCCATGACTTTTACATGAAAACCGCTCTAGAGTCTTCAAGAAAAATCTTTTCTTTCTTAGTCTCTGCCATGCTGTTATGGGTTAGAAAGGACTTTCCTCTGGTTCTCTTGTCTATAGCTGCCTTTGTGGTAAAATAGGAACTTTCTCACTGAGCCCTTGTGAAAAGTGAAGACACATCATTTTTCCATGATTAATGATTTCCCACTCTTTATCAAAGGCTTATTTTTAAAAAGAATTCCTCAGGTTTGTATTTTGATCCATGGCAATGTAAAACATCACAATGTTTTGTATCATAGTAGAATTTATAGAGATAGGTTTGCTGTTGGCAGGTGCAAAAAATTAAACGTAGAGGGGGAAAGAAATCTTTCTTATTTCCTGGAGTCTATTTCACTCTCTCTGATTTTTTATCTGTATTTCAAAAATACTGATTTTCCACATTGAAAATCTAAGGACCCTTCAAGTGTTGTTGAGAAACAACAGTAGATTTTTAAAGAAAATTGCCAATTTTCTGATACAAGAATTAGCCACATACTTCATAAAAAATATGTACGCTCCATTGAACGTGTCTTTTGCGAATAGTCTATTTTGGTTTTGCCCCGTAGGTCATCAAAAATGGTTTTGCAAAATGGTAAATAAGATCTAGAGTGTGGGCCGGGCGCGGTGGCTCAAGCCTGTAATCCCAGCACTTTGGGAGGCCGAGACGGGCGGATCACGAGGTCACAAGATCAAGACCATCCTGGCTAACACGGTGAAACCCCGTCTCTACTGAAAAAAAAATACAAAAAACTAGCCGGGCGAGGTGGCGGGCGCCTGTAGTCCCAGCTACTCGGGAGGCTGAGGCAGGAGAATGGCGTGAACCCAGGAGGCGGAGCTTTCAGTGAGCTGAGATCCGGCCACTGCACTCCAGCCTGGGCAAAAGAGCAAGACTCTGTCTCAAAAAAAAAAAAAAAAAGATCTAGAGTGTGCCCCAGCATCTGGCACAGAAAGGACAGCATCGTAATTATTCTCATCAGACATTGACACACAAGCCATCAACCACACAGAAAACATAAATGTGACAGCAACTCAAATGAAAAAGTTTAGCGCTTATGAGGCAGGAGAATAGGGTCTGGAGGCAGGGAATCAAAGGCTGGTTCACGATAACTTCCTAGACCTAAATCAAAAGGAAAATCCCAACTTTCCACACTTAAGTAACAAAAGGACCACAGGCTACTCCCTTTGCAACCTCACCACTCCTAACTTCTTGCCTGGCAGATGGAAAATTGAAGGTACTTCTGACAGGTTGCTTTCTGCAACCAATCAGATGTCTGCATAGGAGTATAACTTTGTAAGTTAGCTTCAGCCTCTGGTTGCTTTCCACAACCAATCAGACTGATTGCGGGCCACTACTTCATTTGCATGGGGTGTACACGGAGTGGCCAATTGGAAACTTCTAAGGGGTATTTGGATCCCAGAAGATTCTGTAACCAGGGCCCTTCAGCCTCTGCTCGGGCTACTCCCGCCCTGTGGAGCATACTTCGATTACAATAAATCACTGATTTTGTTGCTTCATTCTTTCCTTGCTTTGCTGTTCGTTTTGCCCAATTCTTTGTTCAAAATGCCAAGAACCTGGACAACTTGCAGTCAAAACCCTCCACCAGGAGCACCTATTTCAGACTTTAATCTTTTAAATTGGCATCTCATTGTTCCAATGACTTAAATCATAATAAAACCTACATTTTAAATATATTGTTGACTGTGCAACACTTTTTCTTAATCTTGAAATTTTAAAGAGAATATTTTAAAAACATATCAAACATATCAAGAGCAAGGTTTCTAGGTAAGTGCACTTTTATGTTCATAACTAAGGGAATTAAAATAACACATTTTTTAATGTTTTGAGCAAATATTAATTTGGTTTCAGGTCTTTTGTGCCAAAGCATAACACACTTTATCTTAGTTTTCCTGTTTCTCTCTCATTCTCTCTCCCCTTCTCCTGCAATTTATGTTTACTTTCTTTCTCATTCTGTGGAATATGGAAATAATATTAACACTTTTACATACTAAGAACACGAAACAACTTTCCATATCCCTTGTGCACTTCTCATTTTGTATATTGAATTGAATGTTTCCAAAGTATACATTATATGTTTTCCTAATTTATGACCATTGTACTGTTACTTTAATTAATCAAATATTACATAATCTGCTAAAACATTGATGTGAATATGGTATTTCCTGTAAAAACAATTTGGTTTTCAAATAAATTATTAATAGAATTAGTTAAGTACCACTACTATGGAATGCATGGGCAAAATATTGGTAAAATATGGAATAAATACTATTAACATATTTTTCTTTAAATACATCATAAACAGCTTTTTTATTTTATATATATCTAAATACATAGTATATAAAAATAAGTTGTAAATATGATATATTTTTCCTTTTCATGCAGCAATATATTATTTGTGTCTTTGTTTTCACTTTGAAACATTGATACATACTTATTACATGGATTTTAACTAATGCAGAAAAATTCAAAATTATTACCTAGGGAGATATTATTTTTTAAGATATCCTTATGTGGTTAAAAAAATATAGATTATGTAAAATATTAAGAGGCTGGTGCTCCATTATTTTATTTATATTTTCACATATAAATATAAAATATATAAATAAAACAGTGTATATGGATTCCTTATTAATAAATAAGATACAATTAGCACTTTAATTCTTGCCAACATTTTCCCTCACTTTAGATTTCAACCACTGTGAATTACATTGTTACAGATTATCACAAATTATGAAAAGTGTATTCTGTATTTTAATTAATATTGTACCAACAATTTAATACGAGTTTCAACTTTCAAATAAAATAAAAGTTAACTATTCTTATCCCTTTATTAATTTGAATTGTGTTTTAAATAATTGAATTTTATTCATGTTTTTCTCACAATCTCTCAAATATAATATATTTGAAAATTATATTGCATTTCTAACTGAGTAACATTATGTTTGGGTTAAATATTATTGGAAAACAGAAACTCTTAGCATTTTATAGAACTTGATACATTTTCTCTCCTCAAGAATGAAATTCTGTGAGTGAGCCTGAGGCCCATCTGCTTAACATCTTCCATAAATTGTAAGTAAATTGCTTCCTTTTCTTCTCGTTAGATACTTGAATAATTTTTCTCAATCCATTTATTGCAAATATATGTGTTTGTGTATATAAGTATATTTATATGTATATAGTCATTTATCATTCTGTAATCACACATACACACACATCCTATATTATTTGTATTGAAAATACAGTGTTTACTTCAGAACATTGTTTTTGTTTTCTGACATCTTTTAAATGCCTTTCCCATTTCATTTGTATGTTCTCCACAGATACTCTAATTATCTTTATTTTGGATTTTTTGTCAGTTCATCAAATATATTGCTTTCTTTAGTTTTGTTATTTGATATCTATAATGTATTTACCATCACTATAACTATGTTAATTTCATCATTAACTTGTACCTTTGGGTGAAAATTCCTTTTTTCTAAATTATTTCAACTCTGAGTTATAAGAAATCTTATAGTTTTGAGTCTCATTGCATTGAAGTTAGTTTACAAATTAAGAAAATTTATGAAGCTAAAATAAATCATTTCAGTCGTTTACTACTTTTTTCTTGCCTACAATTTGAGTGTAATTTTTAACTTATCATGTTTATCTTAAGCTATTCTATAGCATCACAGGCACTGAATAATTTTTTTTAGTTATTCGTTATTTTCACATCTGACTTTATTTCTCTCTCTTCCTTCTTTCCTTTCTCATTCTTTCTCTTTCTTTCTTAAGCATGTTTCCGTAATTTGCCAGCCTTTTTCTCTTTCACTTGGTGATATTTTTTGGTTCATGAGGAATCCAGCTGCTGGTTAAAAACTCTCCAGTATTTTTTGCTGAAGTGTAAGCAATTTCAAATGCTTTACCTGACAAGTTTCACAGTGAATGTTGCCATCCTCACACCAATCTTGATGTACAGAATATGAACTGCAATCTTTGAAGAAAGCCAGGTCAAGGATTCAGGCACTCCTGGCAGGTCATATTCTCACATATATTTGCAGTCCTAGTCCAGGAATCTTCACTCCTCTTTGTCTTTATCTGATGCCTTGGACAGAGATCTTTAGGTGTATCTGCTGAGGACTCCTTAAAAAGGATGTGAGTGGGAGGGAAGAATGGGGAAATTTAAAGACACTTTTTCTACCCTGACTCAGTGTTCAGTACTTTCCAGTCCTAGCCCTTCCCCTTCTCCCTCTCCTGGACTCCATGGTCCATAAAACTGCCTTAGCTTTTTGTTTGAGGATCCTGCAACATTGAGATGATCCCAAAGTCTGAACCGTCGTGCCTGGCCATTGATTGGTGCATTGTTCCATGGGGAAAATGGAACAAGAGAAGGTGGTGCTTTCTTTCTCCTTCTCCCAGATCAGCTGAGCTCCTGAGAGTGCATTCCAGGCTCGGAATATCTCATTTTTATAAAAGTGTGTGACTTCTCTTTGATCCTCTTTCCACTTCATCTGCGGTTTTTGTTATTTATTTATTTATTTATTCATTTATTTATTTTTCCACAGTGGAGCTAAGGTTTGAGTGCTGTTTCATACTTTATCAAAGTTTATGTAGTCTGAATTTAGGGAGATCTAAGAGGGAACAGATAGAAGGAGGCAAAAATAAAGATGAGAAAAGTAGAGTAAAATGAACTCAATCTACCCTCCATGTAGTGCTTAACAAGATGTCTTAGCTCTGGCCAAGATTTTGAATAGTTAAGTAAACCATATTAAGACTACTACTACTTAATTAGGGAGTATATCCCAAAGACTGAATTATCTCAGATTTCAGATTATTCTCCAAGTCAACATGAACAAAGAAATTTCAGTTCTATCCAAGAAAGTATTTAGGCATGGTTATTCATTTCCTTTATTTCATTTGTCTCTTGTCCTTTATTTCATTGTCCCTTTCCAAAGAGAGGAAATATAATCTTCACACTCTATCCCCACATAGAGGCTATACAAGAATTCTTAGGAGTTTCACAAATAGAGAATGTGGTGAGTAGCAATGAATTTAGGAGCCCTCGGAACCATTCCAAAACTTCCTGTTTCTATCATAAGCAAAGGGGAATATTCATGTTTTGCCAGTTCTAAATGTTTTGCACTGTGGGAATCTTCGGTGAGACATAGAATTCAAAACTGTGCATGCTTAATTAGAAAGCTTTGGTAGGTCCTCATAAAAGTGAATTGCCCTTTAGATTAAACTTCATTAGCTTCGAAGTTGATTTGCTTCTTTTTAATTGATACATTTTTCAAAAAATCATAAAACAAGGTATGTCCTTTTCATTGTGCCATTATCAAATAATTTTATTATATTTTGGAAAGTGATAGTTTGTGATTTAGCTTCATTCTAATTTCACCTTTGCATCATCTTGCAGTATAAAGTATTATATCTCAGGAAAGCAAACTAAGGCCTCTACTGCGTCAATAGCTTTTCCATCAAGTGGTCAAGCTTCAACTGGAATACAGATCTGTCTGAAACTCCCCCTCTTGATTGTGGTGAATAAATGCTATGACAAGCAATTTGAAACCTAATTCCTAAAATTATGCATTGTTTTATTTTGAAATAACCTAGTAAGTGTATTTTCCAAATCATATCAAAAGATAGTATGGTAGAGTCCAAATACGATAAAATTAAATATTGTTTATATCAGAGAAAATACACACTTTACTAAACAAAGTGATATAACGCTATTCTTAAGAATTTGTTGGCAAAAGACCTAGTCTTAAATACAGTGTTACTGATAATGGGCATTCACTATTACTGAGTCACTGGCTTTTGTGAAATAGAGTTAAAATAGATGTGTATCAAGTCTAATATCTCATCACTCAATAAATATTAGACATACATGTTCACTTATCATTGTTTCTTAAGATTAACTATATGGAAAGTGTAATGGTAGATTATTTTATATTGTATTATTGTCTATAGAAATATTAGAAATACTTTCAAATTTAAATACAGTAATTTGTTACCAATAATAATTATTGTACAGTTTTTCAGATTTCTATTTGTTACCAATAATAATGTTATTCTTCCTAGCTAAATCTGTATATTTCCAAGTTAACTAATCTAGTGTTACACACTTGTTAAAATAATATGCCTTTAAGATTGCTTAACATTAAGGTATATTTACAGTGAATTACTAGTGTTTTTAGCTTTAAAATTAATTTGAATTTTTACCCAAAGATATACAGTCCCACGTATCAACTCTGGAAATTCACACAATTTGTAAACCTGTATAGTTTGTTCTCTGTAAGATTTCCTGACTCTGAATTGTTTCGTGCCTGACTCTGAATTGTTTCGTGAACTGTCATTGTCCTTCTGCTTAAATAATTAGTCTAGGCTTCGACTATTACAGAAATTTATCTGGGACATGCAAAGGTAGATATAGCAGTAATGAGCAAGGACTTTCTAATAATGTGAAGCATTGCTCCTAATCTGGAAGGATAACTATACAGGCAAAATAGAAAAGCATGTTTATATTAAGGTACATACAAAGCAAAGTTGAAAAATAGAAAGAATCAAATTAAAGCAGAAAAACAAAGTTTTGAAATATCTTCAGTTTGGAATCCTAATATTATATCATAGTCTCTCTGAAATAGTTTTCATTGCTTTCAGATTAACAGTGTGTATATGTATGTCTGTAGACATATAAGCTCACTTCAGCTGGTGAGTACCAGAATCAACTGCAATCTTGGAGTGAATAGCTTGACATGTTAACCCATTTTAAATCATTTTAGGAGGCTGCAACTGGCCATCAACTTATAGGATGGGACTTATTTGATGTCTCTATAGAAAGAGTCGGTACATCTTGTTGCCATATGAGATCAGGCAGAATGACTCAACTAAAATTTTATCCCAGATTTGATTGGCCCTGCCTGCCTCCCTATCCGCTCTTATTCCAGAATCAGACACATGGTTTACTTCTCGTTCTGAATGTAACATTGCTCTTTTTTAATCATTGATTTCAGTTCACCACTACCGTTACACACAGAATATTATCCACACGATGCAGAACTTATGGAGAAGGAGAGATCCTCATTCTTACATGAAAGTCAGTTGCACCTAATGAGGCAGATTTAACCAATTCAATAATTTTTTTTTTTTTTTTTTTTTTGGATGGAGTTTCGCTCTCGTTGCCCAGGCTGGAGTGCAATCGCGCAATCTGGACTCACCACAATCCCTGCCTCCTGGGCTCAAGGGATTCTCCTGCCTCAGCCTCCCGAGTAGTTGGGATTAGAGGCAGGCGTCACCACTCCTGCTAATTTTTTATGGGTTTTTTTTTTTTTTTTTTTTTTTTTTTTTTTTTTTTGTATTTTGAGTAGCGACAGGCTTTCTCCATGTTGGTCAATCTGGTCTCGATCTCCCGACCTCAGATGAGCCACCCGTCTCGGCCTCCCAAAGTGCTGGGATTACAGGGATGAGCCACTGCTCCCAGCCAAGAAAAAATATTTCTAGAAATAATCCTCCTATTCTCCTTCCCAGGAAATTACTTTGAGGTTCTCTGATTTTATAAAACCTCAATGGGGACGTGACATGTGGCACTGCTACAAGGGGTGCTACTGCACAAACAAAAAGCAAGACTTTTTATTTTTATTTTTTAAAGGTACAGAGTGTTTTTTCTCTATTTATGTTTATTTTTTAATCTTGTTAATTTAAATAGCTTGGGGATACAGGTGGTTTTTGGTTACATGGATAAGTTCTTTAGTGGTGATTTCTGAGGTTTTTGTACACCCATCACATGAGCAGTGTACGACTGTATCCAATAAGTATTCTTTTATACAACCTCCCTCCCAACCTTCTCCCTGAGTCTCTGAAGTCCATTATGTCATTCTTGTGCCTTTTTGTCCTCATAGCTTAGCTCTCACTTATAAGTGAGACCATATGATATTTGCTTTTTCATTACTGAGTTGTATCACTTAGAATAACAGCCTGCAGCTCCATCCAAGTTGCTGGAAAAGACATGAGTTTGTTCCTGTTTATGGCTTAGTATTCCATGGTGTATATAGACATTTACTTTATACTCTCATTGGTTGACTGGAACTTAGGTTGGTTCTTTATCTTTACAATTTTGAATTGTGTTGCCATAAATGTGTATGCATTTTTCTTTTCATAGTTATTTCCAATAAGCAAGACTTCTAATGAAACACGTATTTATTCTCCATAATTGCTCCTTCACTCTTCTTTTCCTTTCCTCTATATTCGCTGGGTTTGCACTTACATATAGAGAATTGTCAGTTAATTTTTTGGTCAGCCACATTTGCTAGGGATATCAAGATAAAACATTATTTATAGTGTCTCATTAATAATTATAAAGCATTTTTGGTGGAATTATTTTCCATCCATATTATTTTCCACAAATACAGCAGTCCATATCAGGTTGAAATATAAGAAGAGTTGGCCGGGTGCAGTGGCTCATGCCTGTAATCCCAGCACTTTGTGAGGCTAAGGAGGGCGAATCACCTGAAGTCAGGAGTTTAAGACCAGCCTGTCCAACATGGAGAAACCCCGTCTCTACTAAAAATACAAAAAATCAGCTGGGCATGGTGGTGGGTGCCTGTAGTCCCAGCTACTTGGGAGGCTAAGGCAGGAGAATAGCTTGAACCCAGGAGTCGGAGGTTGCCGTGAGCCACTGTACTCCAGCCTGAGTGACAGAATGAGACTCCGTCTCAAAAAAAAAAAAAAAAAAAAAAAAAGAAAAAGAATCTCAGTAGAATTATTTTCCACTAGTTTATGTATATAACATATGGAAGTCATAACCTAACCCACAGACAGGATAAGATTTGTTCATACATGAAAATAATTAAATATTTATCTCCAAAATAATGACCCAATAGATAAATCAGAATTAATGATAGTTACCATTTACTATGTGTAACTATAATTATTTACTAATACTCAATACCCACAAATGTATCCCATATAAGATGGGTTTGTATTGAAATAGCATAGGTTTTAGTGTGAGAATAGCATAGTTCTATCAAACTTAAAAAAATAAGGTTCAAATAAGAAGTTTAGCATTCTTATGTGAAATTAATTATATATGTTTAAATTTCTATTGAAATCAATGTATATTATAAATATTTCTAATTTTCCATCAATGTATCTCTTTTTATTGCTTTCTCATGTCTCGACAAATTTTTCTCATCTTAATCTTTTTGCTGGGACTTGATCAACAAATAGGTTTAAGACTCTTCAGTCAAAAGTGAAGCAAATAATAAAACAGAGAGACAAAACATGTTCTCAAAATCAAAATTATTTTATTTAGACTGACAAAGAAATTAATATATTCATTTACTCATATTTCAGAAGTGAATTTTATATCTTCATATAAAGGATCATTTGTTCATATATTATTCCTTCATATAAAGGAAGGATCATTCCTGGATCACATATTGAGAAAGGATCATTCAGCTTGCAGATTTTTGTGAAAACGTGGTTTCAAGGTGTTTAGCATGTGTGCCATCCAATTTGGAAAGTGACTAGATACTGAATTCCAAATATATTCCAAAACTTGTTTTTGACAAGACACAGAGTATTAATATTTTAATTAAAATTGAAAGAACATTCATATTATGGTTAGATGATATGAACCTGATATCTCGCCTTCCAATGGTACCATATCATAAAAGAACTGTCTCAGGGCAAGAAAATCTGTTTATTAAAAGTCAGCAAATGCTAGTTAATAGTTTTTATAATTTGGGAGCCAATTCAACTTAGCAAATGTAGAGCTTAGTGTAAAATTATCTTAATTTATATATTGAGCATTCACATATTCATTGTATTCTATGTTGTGTATATATTGCAATTCGGGGGCAACTTAAGTAACAAACAATGTAAGCTTGACTCTATGTAAATATCTGTTTTATATCAAGTTTACTATATATAATGTATTAACCAGTCCAGGTAGTTTTTGAAGGTGAAGTGGAAACATTAACATATTCAATAAAACTGGTATTGTAAATTTCTGGCATTTATTAAATTTGGGAAAAATTTAGCTGTTATTTCTTCAAATTTGTTTCTATTCTAATATACACTCCCTCTCTATAACACCAACTAAGTACATGTTTAATCAATTTATATTATCTCAAAGATATTTGTGTAGTTGGAAATATTTTTTCTTTTCTGTACACTGGAAAATTTATATTTATCCTCAAATTCTCTTGCTTTTTCACTGGTATCATCATTCTGATTTAAGTACATATATTAAATTGCTGACTGCCATTTTTAACACTTGGGTTATCTCAGCATCTATATCACTTGATTTTTCTTTTTTGTTGGGATGCGTTTTGTTTGCTTTGCTCTTCCTATGTTAGGCAACTTTAAGTTATATCCTATACATTATACCCTTGAGAGTCTGTTACGTTAATTTTTTGTCTAAAGGAGCGTGTTTCTTTTGAATTTACAAAGAGTTATCTTTATGAACTTGAACTTGTGACTCTATTTCTTGGGGAGCAACTCTAAGTTCATACTCTGTATTTAGGTTAGCCATTCTGTGCAGGCAGTTCCAGAGTCAGTCAAAATTACAGGTAGACAAAAGACGGAGATCCCTTTTTGTCTCTTTGCTTTCCTGAATTCCTCCCTCTCTTCAGTGGCTAGTTTCCCTGGCTTCAGTTTTCTGATTTCTTTGGAGAGAAAGTTGCCAAGTCTTTCCCCCGAAAACAGCAGATTGGGAAAAGAAACTGTGCATTTTTAGAATAACATGCCTTAGACATAGAGGAGCTGGATTAAAAGTTAGACTCTTTTTGCTGTGAACCTCTACAAATCTATTTTCACATGGCTAAGCAAGATTGAATGATAAATCTTTTCCTTCCTAAAACTTACACAACTATTGAATTCTATCTTCCGAATACTTCAGTCCATAAGCAAGTTGGATATTAGATAGGTTTGGGTTTCCATATTTTCTTGTATTAAGAATATATATTTCGGCTTATATATAGCAGGGTCTCTGATATGCCACTAATAATACATAGATTTCAAGCCCTATAACTTATTCAAGATAAATTTATGAGATTAAAGGATTCTTAATAATCTTTTTTAGGTTAAAGTTCTCTTTCATAATCCCAGCACTTTGAGAGGCCGAGACGGGCAAACCATGAGGTCAGGAGATTGAGACCATCCTGGCTAACACAGTGAAACCCCATCTCTACTAAAAATACAAAAAATTAGCTAGGCATGGTGGTGGGCACCGTAGTCCCAACTACTCAGGAGGCTGAGGTAGGAGAATGGCATGAACCTGGGAGGCAGAGCTTGCAGTGAGCCGGGATTGCGCCACTGCAGTCCAGCCTGAGCGACAGACGGACTCCCTCTCAAAAAAAAAAAAAAAAAAATCTCTTTCAAAAAACTTAGAACACAAAAATTTAAACTGCAATTTTGACACAAATGCAAAAATGTTACTATACTACTTAGGAAACAAAACCATCAGTGATTTTAAAGAGTATTACACCAGAAGTAATTCATTGCATTAGAGTTTTAAACAACAGCATAGTTCCTCACAAAAGGTTAACGTATAAGCTAAATTGTTTTCTATAGTTTCTTCCAGACATATCTTACTTATAGATTTTATAACTAATGTTATTTTATCCAACAATAACCATTGTGCAGTTGCTTACTTTTCATTAATATTTGAACAGTAGGGAAGAAATTACAGTTGACCCTTGAATAACACAGGTTTTAACTGTGCAGGTCCATTTATGCGTGGATTTCCTTCTGCCTTTGTCAGCCCTGAGACAGTGGGATCATCTCTTCTACTTCCTTCTCCTCAGCCAACTCTAAATGAAGATGATGAGAAGACTTTTACCCACTTTCATCTAACGCATAGTCAATACATATTCTCTTCCTTACAGTTTTCTTAATAACATTTTCCTCTGGCTTATTGTAAGAATACAGTATATAATATACATAACATATAAAGTGTAGTTAATTGACTATGTTATTGATAAGGTTTCTGTCAAGAGTAGGCTATTAGTTAAGTTTTGAGGGAGTCAAATGTTGCACACCCATTTTCTCTTGCACGGGGAGTTGATGCTGTTAATCCCTGCATTGTTCAGAAGTTAATTATATTTTGTAATTCTTCATTTTTTAATATATCTGTTATATTTTTGTGACTATCAATTGCTATGTTGTTTTTCACATATACATTTTCATGTATGAAACATTACTTCTGGAAAAATGTAGTTAACTGATAACATGTTTGCCTTTAGGACACAGAGTCCTAGGGATCAGGATGAGTGGGAAAAATATTTAACTGTTTTAACCTTTTACTGTTGTTCATTTCTAATTCTACTACTTCTTTAAAAAATGAGTGCTGAGAAGAGTTGAAAATGGCATACAGCTGAATCATGTTTACTCCAATATATAATCTCTGTTTATTAATGAATAAGACATTTACACTTGTTTTAATTCCACATACTTTATTTTGGTTTTCCCATTTATTTTCATACGTTTTATTAATATGTTTTCTTTTTGCATTCTTTATACTTTTTATACATTATATTGGTTTGTTCAAGTTTTGCATATTGCACTTTTCTATATACAGTTTTCTCCAAAATATCTGTAATCACTATCTTATTTCTATTTTTAGTGGATTAACTTAGAAGTTTAACATTTTATTTTTAAATATCTTTCTCCTGCTATGTGAATTTAGTGTCCATATATTCCTACATTTTCATATTGATAACAAATAGACATTTATCTTTTTTTTTTTTCTCTTCTTATACTGAAACCAAGTAGTTTTTGTTATCACTTCAAATACCAGATCCACCCTAGTTATTTGTTCTGATATATTATGGTTGTGCTGTTTTCACTCAGTGTTTAGCTGGATGTTGTTCAAAGATTATTTTCACATGTTGAAACTTAGCAATTTATTTTATATTTTCATGATCACCTAAGTGATGTAGCAACTCAAGAGGCTTATGGCTTATAGGCCTCTAGGCTATAGGCAGTCCTAAAACATATACTTCTCTTCCTTCTCTATATTTGCTCAATTTTTGAAATGCTTAATGAAGGTTGAAATACTTTTTGGCCTGGTTTTTGCTCCAGATTCTCCATGTGACTACGTCCAGCCTATATTTTGCTCATACTGCCCATCATATCATGGGAACAACACATGTCCTCAAGGGGAATCTATGTCAGTGAAAAGTTCATGTCAGCAGTAATCAGACTGACGGACATTTAAGGTTCACTAACAGGTGCAAAGGAAGAAACATTGACATTTTCCCTTTTCTACTCAAACTTCTGATTAGTGATGAAAAATAATAGTTGTGTCACATAGCTTGGTAATTTTTGTTGTTTTAAATCATCTACAAAAAAATTTTCTTTGTTTGTGTGTGTGTTACTGCATATCATTCTGCGTTTTTCTCCCAAATAAGTTAAAACTATTACTTTCTAAACTCAGGTTTTAAAACAAAATCAATGAGTTTAAACAAACATAAACATTCAAATAAATAAATGAAGAGAAATTTTCATTTGCTCACATTTGTTTTAACAAAATATTTCTGTGTAAAATATATGCCAATGTCCATTAAAACTGTAAGTCTTGATATCTTTTTGAACATTTTATAAGTCAGAATATAAAATTTCAGTATTTGAATTCATTATGCATCAGCATTTAGTTTAATAAATACTAAACAAACAACACTATATATGTAGAGAAAAACCAATGCAGACAAAGTTTTTTTTTCTAATTTAATGTCATTTCCAACTTGGTTAAACTTTAGAGTGACAGTCTTCTTCCTGACACTAGGTCCCTGGTCTCTCTTGGATAATTTACTTTAGAAAACTTGCAACGGCAAATTCTATCTGTGCCCCTTTGAAATGTAAATCTTCTTCTGGCCTCTTGTTAATTTACAACCCAGAAATTTCTTTCTGCAGAACCTGGAAGACAGTCTTTTGAAATAAAATCATTGAAGTAGATAGGGTCCCTCTCTCCCAGTCTGTGGGAGGGCAGGAGCCTAACTTCTATAAGCAACAATTAATAAACATTGATGACCTAATCACTTTGTCCAAACTCCCCCCTAATGTCTTTTCCACTAGCTCACCTCAGCAGTTAAAAATCCTCGTACATTTTGTTTCAGAGGATCTGAGTTCAATCTCTCCCTGGATTATAGTAGTCTAATGTAATGTCTTCCTTGCCTCTCAACTCCTTCTGGTGCATTTTTTTTCTTTGACATTGTTACTATAAACTTCAGTTATTTCTTTGAAACTTGGATTTAAAAAGTATGTATCTACCTGTTACAGCATGTTTTAATATCCAGAGATCTCATTACAAGACTGAATGTGTGTATGTTTGTGTGTGTCTGTGTACGCGGCTTGGTATTAATCAGGTGTTTGAGATTTGGACGTGCATGCAACACACATATTGTTGTATGAAACAATGAGTCTTCAAGAGACAAGAAGAAATATTGAGGAGTATAAGAATCAGAATTCTAGGTAGGCTACCAGGGTCAGATAATGGCCGCCTGTCAAAAAATATTAGTAAGTCCTGGAGTTTGCAATTTGATGGATAGACTCATAAGGCAGACCTCTAAAGGAATAAAAGAGATCAAAAGATCAGTTTATGAAGAGGGAAGTAAAGTGGCAGATTGCAAGAATGATTAGCCAGATATTCATACTTCAAGGACTTGTCTAAGGGAGGGCAACAGGTAATCTCTTACCTTCTCTGTAATTTAATGTACACAAATATCTTAGAAATAAATGAAAAAGTTTGTACCAAAATGAAAAGCTCTGCATTGTTTATATGCAGCACATTTTCTTTATTCAGAATAAATAAGATCTAGTTTTTGATAGCACAACAGGATGATTATATTCAATAGTGATTTAATTGTACATTTCAAAATAACCAGAAGAGTGTAATTAGACTTTTTAACACAAAAGATAAATGCTTTAGGTGATGGATAGTTTGTTTACTTTATGTGATTATTATACATTGTATGTCTGCACAAAATATCCCACATAACCCACAGATATATACACCTATTGTGTACCCACAAAAATTAAAAATTAAACATTAAAAAAGTCCTGCATTTCATAATATTAATTTATGGTTGACTGAAGCATGGCCCTGAATGGGCTTTTTAAATAGTATACAATTGGCAGTTTGGGGCATAACTAGTTTAAGTCATACGATTTATTTAAAATTTATGGACAATGATGAAAGCTTGTGTACATATTTAATTTTCCAATATACTATCTTCTTTTTTATTATATTGTTAATGTTAAAAATTTAAATATTCAAAAAACAATATTAAATTTTGTTGGTTGCTTGATTTCTATCGTTGTTTATAATATATGCATCTGAAATAAATTTGGTGCTCAAACTATTTATCATGAACTCTCCATTCAAGAATTAGTTTGAACTACCATTTATCCAATTGATCACATAAGAAAACAGGCCAATGTGGTGGCTCATGCCTGTAATCCCAGCACTTTAGGAGGCCAATGGAGGTGGATCGCAAGGTCAAGAGATCAAGAACATCCTGGCCAACATGGTGAAACCCCGTCTCTACTAAAAATACAAATATTTACTGGGCATGGTAGCATGCACCTATAGCCCCAGTTATTTGGGAGGCTGAGGCAGGAGAATCACTTGAACCAGGGAGGCGGAGGCTGCAGTTAGCCGAGTCGCACCACTGCACTCCAGCCTGCCGACAGAGTGAGACTTCACCTCAAGAAAACCAACAAAGAAAAAAACAATACATTTTCTAAGAAAGTTTGTGCCTTAAGGATTTTATGGTTTTTTCCTATGTTTAAAATGCATTCCCCTTGTTTGTATATTGTATAAATCATACTATGTCCTTTACATTTGATTTATCAACTTTGCTATAAACACCTTTTGGTTTAAAATTTATTTTACTCAAGTTTTGAACATATTACATTAAGAACAGAAGTTCTTAAGCAGTGAGTATTTCTGAGAAAGTCAAATTTTACCTTGGCATTCATAGGATTATTCTCTTTCTTCAGAGTAAAATGACTTACTGAAATATAGTTTAATAATTACCATTCTGTATTTTTAATCAACATTTTATTTTAGAAGAGTTTTGGATTTTTAAAAGAAGTGAAGATAATCCAGAAGTTCCCTTAAGCTCTCAATGTTTCTCCATTGTTAACATCTTACATTACTATACATTTACCACTACTAGGGATCCAATACTGATATATTGATATTAATTAAATTCTATACTTAGCTCAGATTTCATTAGTTTTACTCAAATGTCTGTTTTCTATTCCATAATTCCATTCAGAATACATTTAACCTTTCCTTCTTTTTTTTTGAGACAGAGTCTCTGTCACCGAGGCTGGAGTGCAATGGTGCAATCTCAGCTCACTGCAACTTCTGCCTCATGAGATCAAGCGATTCTCCTGCCTTGGCCTCCTGAGTAGCTGGGATTACAGGCACGTGCCACCACACCCAGCTAATATTTGTATTTTTAGTAGAGACAGGGTTTCACTGTGTTGGACAGGCTGGTCTCGAACTCCTGACTTTGTGATCCTCTCGCCTCAACTTCCCAAAATGCTGGGATTACAAGAGTGAGCCACCACTCCCATCCTAATCTTTATTTCTTCTTAGCTTCCTCTGCTCTGTGACAGTTTATCAAACTTTTCTTGTTCCTGCATTGCCAGTTTTCATGAGTGCTAGTCAAATATTTTGTACAATGTCCACCAGTTTGGGTTTGGCTAAAGATTTACTTGTGGTTAGACTTGAGTTATGGGTTTTGTGAAGGGTGACCACAGGGGTGAAGTGACGTTTTCAATACATCATATCAAGAGTACGTACTATTATCATTATTTATTACTGATGATATTGGCATATATCATGTGACTTCATGTTTTCCAGATATCTCTACTGTAGGGTAACTTTTTCTCATCCTTTTTATATGCTACTTGTGAAGGTTAACTTCGTGCAATAACTTGATGTGGCCATAGAGTCCCTAGATATTTGGACAAGTAGTATTTAGACTGGAACTGCACCGTCACTTTCCCTCTGATTTCAGTTGCCAATTGAAAATCTTGGGATTGTCAGCCACCATAATCTTGCATGAGGGACTCCTTTATTATAAACGTTTATACACACACACAACGTGGACACACATACACACACACACACCACCTATTGATTCTGATACTCTGTAGACAGAACAAAGACATACCTGTATCTGTACTAACCCATGTATATATACATATCTGTATTTTTGTATCTGTCTCTATTTTATTAAGCTAAACATGAATTTATACCGATGTCTCTGAATCTAAGTATGGTACAACGCAGTTCATTTTCTGGCATATCTGAAGCCTATACCTCCTCAGGAATGAGAACATTGGCTCTCATCCTTCACTATTATTAATTATTTTAATAGTTAAAAACGATTTTGGGGTAAATCATGCTCTCTCTGCCACTAGTCAACTAATAATCTTGAATATGGTTATTCCAAATTGAACTTTCTCACATGAAAACTGTGGGGTAGACTATGTTTTCTTTCAGGTTCAGAATTTTCTGATTTTTAAATACATTTTAGAATTTCAAGGAATAATAGAAACAGTATTAGATGGCAATGCAATGCATGAAAATAACACTATTCCAGTTAATATTCATCTTAACATTCAATTCACCAAACGTCCTTCTATCTCTTCTCTATAAATATTTTCCTCCCTTTGGTTATTCACTTTTTCTAATCTATCATTTGTATTTTCTCTATTATTATGTTTTCCTTTCCTATTCCCTAATTCTTTTTTTCTTTATTTCTTCCCTCAGTATTGCAGGAGTAAAATGTAAACAATACCACATCCAACATGCACATGTACTTTGCTAACACATCACATTATCTTCCCTACTTTCCCAACATGGGCTATTCTCCATTGAGCAGTCATTAGGATCTTTATAATGTTAAATATTCTTTTTGGTTGTGTGTGTATGTTTTCTCCATAGCTTCCAATACCTTCTCCATATCTTCCAATAACTTCTGTTAATACCGGAGATAAAATCCAAAGCCTACGCATGACTTGTAGTGCTCCAAAATAGCTGGATTTTGGTTGCTGCTTGGGTCTCGACACCAATCACTCCTTCCTTGCTTGATCCTCTCCAGTGGCACTGGTCCTCTTGCCCATCCTCAAGTGTGAAAAACATAGTCCTGACTCAGTCTTTGCACTTTTATTTTGTTTGACTTGTGAGGTTTTTCTTCCAGATAGCAACATAGCTAATTGTCTCATTTTCTTTAAGAATCTACTGGGGAGGGATAGCATTAGGAGATACACCTAATGTAAATGACAAGTTAATGGGTGCAGCACACCAACATGGTACATGTATACATATGTAACAAACCTGCACGTTGTGCTTGTGTACCCTAGAACTTAAAGTACAACAACAACAACAACAAAAACAAAAAGAAAAAAGAAAAAAAAAAAGAAAACTCATCTTTGCTCAAAACCAGTAAATAAATAAATAAATAAATAAATAAATAAATAAATAAAAAGTGTCTACCCACTGTGCCTTTTCCATTTTTTTAAGGTTTTTCCTTTTTATGGGTTTTTGATAGGTGCATATAAATATGAGGTACATGTCATGTTTTGATACATGTGCTTTTTTAGTAGAGACTTTTCCTGACATATATCATAAGTAAAAATACATTGATTTTTCTATTTATTTATTGAAAGCTGTCTTCGCCAACTTGAATGTAAGAAGCAACAAGATTGATTGCTGCATTTTTAATGTCAGAAAAATTCAGGACCATAGTACGTGTTCAATAGGTATTTGTTCAATAATAAAAGAAAACTAAAGAAAGCAACACCTACTGTTCAATATAATTTTACCTATATGCTACGTGTGTGTATGTTTGTGTATTCTAATTTGTCATTTAAAACAATTTGACAGAAAATTTAATTACCTGTTTCCTTTACGTTTAGTTACAGTTAGCTTTGTTTATGTTTAGTTAGCTTCATTTATAACAGTGAGTAACTAAATTGTTATATGACATGATTTGAAGAATTTAATTCTTTTATTCAGTTAGTCAACAAGTATGGTGCTTGCTGTCTTTCAAGGTGATCTTCTCAGTACTGCAATATAGCACCAAAGGAGAAAAAGTATCTAATCCTTTGAAAGTTACTTTTTACTAAGAAAGACTTAATAAATACTCAAATGAATAAGAAGTTATACAAACAAATATCATTTTATAAGTAAATTGGAGATCATTAAAATGAGGAAATGATCTACAAACAGAATAGATGTGTAGATTGGTTAAAGGATGAGTAGAACATTGAAGTCAATAAATGAAAAATTGTCAAAATATTTGGTTATGGCCCCTTCCCTAATACAGAGTTACCCTAATAAGTGGGTACTTGTCCTCTTGGAGAAAGCTGGGATGAAGTTTTGCAGTATAAATTTTTACAGTCTAGCAATATTATTCCTCAAAGAATTCAGATTCCCTTTCATAAAAGGGGCTTACGATATTTAAAGTGGCTCAAGTCTGGGGATTAATTTAGGAGCTATGTTTTTCTGTTGTGGTGATTCAAATCCAACTTCCCATTAATAGGACCTAATACCAAGAAATTCAAATATTATATTATTTTATGTCTTGCAGGATAGATGTTGCATTTTATAAATTAATTCAGTAAAAATATGAATATTTAATGCATATAGTAAAAGTAAAAATATAAGCTGTTTACTCTCATACATGCAGTATAAATAACAAACAACTTTACCTATTAACAATGTACCAATGAATATTTAAATAATATGATTTTGGAAGATTGAATAAAATGTACTAGGTGTAATTACTGAAGATGCAATGATTCTTTGACATTTCTTGGGGTATAGAGAGGGAAGTATCATGATTTAGGTGTTATCCTCGAAGAACTGCTTTGTGTTAAGACTCAATATCTATGGCAGAATATTTATTTCCATCACCAACCAAACCCTTTGAAAAGTATTGGAGGAGGAAATAACCTGGCGAGAGACATGAAAAATAATAATGGAAAGTCTATCATGTGACCTAAGGAGAATCGCATATTGAATGCAAACTGTGTACTCTAGGAGTAATTGTGGAGTACAGTCCCAGGCATGGAGGAATAAACGATGGTGGTAATCGTTGGTTCCATCTATTCTGGTATTTTAACTGTCAGCTAGTGGTTGACAAGTTGAATAATTGGGGAATGTGTCTGTTGGCTTAAAATAGGATGTTTTCTTTTATATGATTTAGAGGCTGCTTTTTTTTTTTTTTTACTTTGACTTTTGAACAGTTTCTGAAAGAAAAATAAGAGGCATCTATTTTTAGTCTCCCTAAATGGTAAAAGTAAATTAAGTTTTCTTGTGACAAATTCTGAAAATATAAACTGTCTGCCCTTCACATAGCACACAGTTTAGAAAGTGCATCTGATCTGATGAAAACAATATAGTGGTGAATAGTATTTAAACATCTTTATAGTGGCATACATGCTTTTATTTTTTTATAAATGTGCTTGCATGTCACATGATAATTTTTTCATATAATTACTTATTATTGATGAGCAACATAATTATTCTTTGAGCCAATGCATGTATAATTTAGTGCTACTTATGTTCACACAGCTGCTGCTACTGCAGTAACATACATAGTTTTATGTTGTTCTTTTAATATTTCTTTGTCTCATCCATACAGACATCTACTTTTTATGCCTCTATCATCCTTTTATTTTCTCTAGTGTACTGCACCACCATTCCATGTAATGAAAAGCTGCCCAGTTACCATATGTGTGAGGATAAATTACTCAAGTCTAGCTTTTTGTGAAAAATGACAGATTACAGATTTATTTTCTCTTTCAAAAACATTTCAGCTGAATGACAATGATAAACTCACTCTTTGTTTTAGAAAATTGTGTTAGACATTATCCATCCCCCAACATATACATTCCATTCTCTTACACATTTGGAAGAAAGGAAGTGACAGAGGAATGAATAAAATGATAGGGGGAGAAAGGAAGAAAAATATGAAGAAAAGAGGT
The DNA here is from genome assembly GCF_037993035.2 of Macaca fascicularis. NCBI lineage: Eukaryota > Metazoa > Chordata > Mammalia > Primates > Cercopithecidae > Macaca > Macaca fascicularis. The sequence goes on along the minus strand of NC_088391.1, from coordinate 55,260,023 downwards.
CAACGACACAAATAATCTTATATGAATTATATTTTGTGGTGGGAATCAGCAAGAGGTAGCATCAATAGGTTATTTTAAAGCAATCAATATTATCAGTGGCTATTTTGTTCAATGCTTATTTGTATGTTTAATACTTATTTATTTTTTACTTTTTCTAGATAGTGTGTGGCAAAGGATAAATCTTATTAAAATTTTGTGATATTTTAATAAAACAAGAAAAATTAAAACAAAATGTCATATAAAATAACTTTATATAATTGTTGGTTTAATCATATTTCACAGTGAATAGTATTAACTCTCTGGAATACTATATTTTTATTAATATATTAAAAGTACTAAGTTAACTGCATTGTTTATTTACACAGCATGCATTATCTCTGATGGTCATTATACCAAATGAAGACATAGAGAGAAAACTGACATCTATAAACCAGGAAGTGGGCTCTCTCAGGCAACACCAAATCTGCTTGTACCTTGATTAAACTAGAGCAGTTATCAAATAAATAAATACACCAGTCTGACAATTAATGAAGTTCATCTCATACCCCTTTTACATTGGACTTGTACCTTGTTAAGCATTTCTTTCTTCCCATAGCTATCTAGGCTACTAAAATGATTGTTAAATATATTATTGTCAGAAAAATTCTCCTCTCTTTACGTATTATAAATCTTTAACAGCTTACATTTATCATCAGTGATAAGTAAGAACTATTTTGCCACTATATATGTGAATATGATACGTTACATTTATTTGATCCATTGCTGTGTAATCAAGGATAATTCATATTATGGTTGCACTAAACATGTGAAACACTGCTTCATTTAATACATTTCCTTTAATGGAGTTTCATTAAGATGCACACATTAACTTGAATTACTATAACATGTTAATCTCGTATTATGCTGCTTTCTCAATGAATTTGGTTGGGAGTCTTTGACAAGTTATAGCACTAAAATGCAGCACACAGATTTTCTATTAAAAAGGGAAATTTGTACTTTCTACAATTTCCTATATTTTATATTTATTGCCATAATAATTTGCATGCTTCTGTTTGGGTATGAGTGTATATAGCTCTAAGTATTGCCCATATTTGTCCTTTGCATTAATGAACTAGTCTTTTATTGCATTTGTAAATTACAAAGAAAATAGAAAGTAGGAGAACTTTTGTTTTTAATTTGTATCTAGCTACTGTGCTGAGAAACATTTTGGAAAATATAGTGCAACATTAAAAGTAGTAGACATCAGTTATAGATCCAATCATTAGTAGGCACAAAGCTGTTCTTGCAGTAATGGCTAACTGACTTATTTCAACAAATGCTCCCTTTAGAATTTATTTTAATACTGTTTTGTAAACTAATCTTTGGTTACGTAAAGGTGGAGTTAATTAAGCAAAAGCTACTTTGTAAAGAGACCATGTAAAAGGCAATAAAATGTTCCCTACAGTGCTGATTAAAACTTACAGTACTTTTCTTAGTATAACTTGTGTACAAAGTATAAAGGCATTTGTACAACAAACTATGCTTGTAATGCATCCAAGTGGTTTGCTCCATTTTTAGACAATTATGACATATAGATCTGTCAAGGGGTTTGCATCATTTTTGCTTGTTATTTTGATAAATAATATGTTTATACTATCCATGAAAATCGTTTCCTATAGCCCCAATTGTGAAGTATGTGAGACACTGAAAAAACTTGTTCTCATATATATTGACCAGAAAAGCACAGTATAAAATTGGAGGGAATGAGAGGTCGAGACAGAAATGGAGCCCAAAGAGAAAATCTAAAGTTTTTCTAATGTCTCACATTAGATGTCTAAAGTTATCTAATCATTCACCAAATATTCAAGACTAGTATATAAATCTAAAATTAGTAATGTAGTTTATTTGACTATTAAAAGCAATAAAATTATAAAATTAATTAAATGACATTGATTGAACAGATTTTTTTTTTTTTTTTTTTTGAGACAGAGTCTTGTTCTGCCACCCAGGCTGGAGTGCAGTGGTGCGATCTTGGCTCACTGCAATCTCTGCCTTCCACATTCACGCCATTCTCCTGCCTCAGCCTCCCAAGTAGCTGGGACTATAGGTGCCTGCCACCATGCCCGGCTAATTTTTTGTATTTTCAGTAAAGATGGGGTTTTACCGTGTTAGCCAGGATGATCTCAATCTCCTGACCTCATGATCCGCTCACCTCAACCTCCCTAAGTGCTGGAATTACAGGCGTGAGCCACAGCACCAGGCTTGAACAGATTCTTTAAAAGAAAAAGAAAAATAATGCATGAAGAATTAGCAAAGGAAGAAGGCACTGGTTCCAAAAGTTTGAGGGGACTTGAGAAATTGTCTAGTTAATTGTGAATTACAAGAATATTTAAAGTAGGTTAATACAGTACGGTTGTGGCTGGGCACGGTGACTCACGCCTGTAATCTCAGCACTTTGGTAGGCCAAGGTGGGTGGATCATTTGAGGTCAGGAGTTCGAGACCAGCCTGGTCAACATGGTGAAAGCCTGTCTCTACTAAAAATACAAAAATTAGCTGAGTGTGGTGACACAAGCCTGTAGTCCCAGGTACTTGGGAAGCTGAGGCAGGAGAATCACTTGAACCCGGGAGATGGGGGGATGAAGGTTGCAGTTAGCAGAGATGGCGCCACTACACTCTGGCCTGGGTGACAGAGTGAGACTCCATCTCAAACAAACAAACAAACAAAAAATCCGGTTATGATTTAGTTATAACAAGTGATACTCACTTCATTCATTAGCATATGAACATCCATATCTTTACCTCGGTTAGAGTTTACTTTTGTTCAGAATACTTAGGAACCCATTCCACGTAGCCTGTCAGTATTAATGGAGGTGGCATTTCCCACACTGTAGACAACAACCTTGCCTGTGTGACTTGTTTAGGCTAATGAAATATAAAAATGACATGTGCTAATTCCAAGCAGAATATTTAAAAAATAACGACCCATCCATCTCTCTTGTCTCTCTTAGGTAAATACATGGCATAAAGATGAACTGTTCTTTATCCTTGAATCTGTAATGACATAAATCAGGACTGAAGACACAGTTGATCCAAGACAAACTTTTAATATGAGCAAGAAGTAGACCTTTGCTGTTGCAAAGCTGTAAGAATTATTTTATGTTAGATCTAAATGAGTATATCTTAGATCATCCTGACAGATGTCCAGTGCATTAGAATGACAATGTATATTGGAAGTATCTTTAAATTTCACCTTGTTTCTTCCAAAACATAACTTTTTTAAACTTACAGTTTCATCACTGATGTATAAAGACTCAGAAGTCATCACTGCCATGCTTATAGTAAGAAAAAGATGAGCAAATAGAAAATCAATAACTTTTCTTGGACATATCAGATAATTGAGGTCATAGGACAAACTTTCTCCCTGAAATCTAAAAGGACAATAAATACAAAAAATCACTGTTGAAATCTTTTTATCAGGAGAAGTAAACACAATACAAACAGATAATTAGTAATTCAAACAAAATGTTGAAGACTGATTTGCACTACTGTGAGAAACTCTTGAGGCCCATAGAATTAGGCCATACTCATATGGGTTTACCTCAAGGAACTCCTAATATTCCTATAGTGAAGAATAAGAACTAATAGTGAAGAGCCCAGAAAAAGTCTCCTTTTGGGTCTGACAGAGGAGAGGAAAATTAACCACTTTAAAATACATCCAAATTATTCTTCATGGCAAACACCTACTCTTCACAGGAAAAGATATAGAGGAAAGGACGTTTTCTAATCCCCATCCTGCACTTTTCATTCTATTTGACCTGAGGGGAACTAAAAGGTCAGAAACATTTGTGAAGTTCACAGCACAGTGATGTATACCTAAAAGAAGATAAGATTTATGAATAAGATTATAAAACAGTTGTCCTTTTCAATACATATCTAACATATCAAAATGTCTTCAGTGTAATAGATTATAGCCTTACGAGTTATAAGACATAGACTCTATTTAAGGTTTAGTTATTTGGGAAACCTAAGACAACAGGAGAGAAAATACCACAACATCACAAAATTTGAATCTTTTGGCATAAACAGCCATACTAAAAATTAAGACTGTACAGCCAGGCATGGTGGCTCACAACTCTAATCCCAGGATTTTGGGAGGCCGAGGTGGTTGGATCACTTGAGATCAGGAGTTCCAGACCAGCCTGGCAAACGTGACAAAACCCTGTCTCCACTACAAATATGAAAATTAGCCAGGCATGGTGGTGCACACCTGTAATCCCACCTACTCGGGAGTCTGAGACATGAGAATTGCTTGAACCCAGGAGGTGGAGGTTGCAGTGAGCCAAAATAGCACCACTGCACTCCAGCCTGGGAAAACAGAGTGAGACTCTGTCTCAGAAAAAAAAAAAAAAAAAAAAAATTAAACACAGTCCACATTTCAATCAAATTAACATGAAACCTCTCATTAGAAGTTTTGTTTTGTTTTGTTTTGTTTTGTTTTTGTTTTGTTCTTTTTTTTTTTTTTTACGTCAGTTATTACACAAAACTTCATGCCCAGTTCTCAATAAAAAATTACAAAGGGCTAATAGACAAGTAAAACTACAGTGAGAAGATACAAAGGAATATCAGAACCAGATTCCAATATGACAGATTTTGAAAATATAAGACCAGGAATTCAAAGTAACTATGATTGACACATTAAAGGCTATAATAGGTAAAGTAGAAAAGGTGCCAAAAAATCGATAATGTAATCAGAAGACAAAGACTCTAAGAAATAATGAAAAGAAATGCTAGAAATCAAAACACTATAAAGTACATGAAGATTGCTTTTGATGGACTCATTGGTAGACTGGAAATGGATGAGGAAAGAATTAACAAGGTGGAAGATACGCCAATAGAAATTTCCAGAACACAAATTAAAAAAAAAAAACAAAACGGAATTAACAAAGAACAGGATATCTAAGAACTGTGCAATAATCAAATGAGGAATAGAGACAAGTAACTGAAATGCCAGAAAGAGAAGAAAAAGAGAAGGGGGCAGAAGAAATATTTAAAGTAATAGTAGCCAAGAAATTTCCAAAATTAAAGATAGACAACAAACCACAGTTATAGGTCTCTCAACATAAATACCAGAAAATCTACAATTAGGCAGTTCATACTTAAACTTCAGATAACTAAAGTCAGTGAAAATATCAAAATAATCCAGTGAGAATATCAAAATAATCCAGTAAATTTCTTACATACAGAGAAACAACAATAAAAATTCCAATAGGCTTCTAGACAGGAAGTATGCAATCAAGAAGAGAACAGAATAAAATATTCAAGGTGTTGAAATTTTTTTTTAAAAAAGTATCCTCCTGGAATTCTATCTCCAACCTTATCCTTTCAAAGTGAAAGAAAAATACTTTCACAGAGAAACAAAAACTGAAATAATTCATTGCCACCAGACTTAGCCTGCAATAATGGATAAAATAAAGTACTTCCAGATAAAGAAAATGTAGGTCAGAAATTTGATCCATGTAAAAAAGCAACAGAATGAATAAAAATATAAAATGAAATATTTTATTTTTAAATAAATTGATCTAAATAGCAATGGTAAGTTGAAAATATTATTAGCAACATATTATGTGACTATACCATATGAACAAGTGAAACATATTATAGAAATCGTATAAGAATGGGAGGTAAGGATGGCAGCAAGGGGCAGTCTGCAGCTGGGAGGTGCTGGCTGCAGAGGCAGGAGCGGGTGCAGGAGCAGCAACTGCGGCGTGGGCGCCCTGTGCCCCGCCTCCCGTTAGCAACCAAATGGGTTGCTTCTACCCTTGTCTGGCTGGGCGACACCCACCCCCAGGCCTCGATCCTCCATGGCTCTGGACCCTGGCTCCCGCTGCCGCTGCCACCTGCCGCTGCATCAGGGAGGGCGAGAGGAGGTGGGTGGGGCATGGCGGGGTGAACTGGGCTGCTCTTGGGGCACCCAGGGCAGAAGAGGGAACAGAAGGGGGAGCAGCGCCTACTTCGGAACCCGGCTTCCGGCTCAGTCACGGTGTACTTTGCCCAGGAAAATTCGGACAAAGCCCACACCGACCACAGATTTCCAGCCAGAAAAGCGACACCCCGAAGATTTTGAGAACCAAGCTCCTGTTAGAGTGCATCTTGCCCTGGGGACCAAAAGCTCCTGCATCTCCACATTTGTGGAGTTCCATGGTATCCTTATTGAACAGTTGCCACCACTGCTCACTGCTACTAGGACTGAGAAACAAGCCATTTCCATCAACCATGCCACCCCAAGCAGAAGGACTACCACGTATTTTCACATGCCCTGAGGACAGACTTCCTCACCTACAACTGCCACTGGCAGCAAATCTGTCCCTCCAACAATACAGGGACTACACTGCCTGAGGAAAAGTTTCTTCCTCCACAGTCATCACTTGAAGCCAAAGCTCACAATCCCCAGCTGCCTGCCTATGGCTGCTTCCATGGAAAACAACTACATCCTCCTCAGCCACAGAGCTGCAGTGTGGCTGCTGCTGCCCCCACATGAGCATGCACAGGGAGAATTAAAATCACCCCACCCCCCTGCCCACCTCAGACCACACCCACACACCCTATCTGGGGACTGGGACAGGCTTAGCCTGGCTCCACTCTGCACCAGTGCCCAAGCATACAGTCCGAGGGCCTGAGGGTTACATTCCCCCCTTCCACCACCATTGATTAAAACCTGAGTGCTCCTTCTGTGGGCCTGAGGATGGGTACATCCAAACTGCCAATATTACCACAGTTGGTACCCACACGCACTTTCCATTTGTGGGGCTGAGAAGAAGCCTTCCCAGCTGATATGGTTTAGCTGTATCTACAGAGAAATTTCATCTTCTGTTGTAGTTTCTGTAATTCCCACATGTTGTGGGAGGGATCAGGTGGAGATAACTGAATCATGAGAGTGGTCTTCCTCATCCTGCTCTCCTGATAGTGAGTTATTTCTCACGAGATCACATGGTTTTATAAGCGGCTTCCCCTTCACTGGGCTCTCTTTCTTTCTCTAGGTGCCATGTGAAGATGGACATATTTGCTTCCCCTTCTGCCATGAATGTAACTTTCCTGAGGCCTCTCCAGGCATGCAAAACTGTGAGTCAACTAAACCTCTTTTATTTATAAATTACCCAGTCTTAGGTATGTTTTATTAGCAGCGTGAGAACAGACTAATACAGGATATGGGTACTGCAGAGAGTGGAGTGCTGCTATAAGGATACCCAAAGATTTGAAGTGACTTTGGAACTGGTTAACCAGCAGCGATGGGAAGAGGTTGGAGGGCTTAGAAGAAGACAAGAAAATGTGCAGAATTTGGAACTTCCTAGAGACTTGGAGGGCTCGGAAGACAAGAAGATGTGGGAACCTTTGGAAATTCCTAGAAACTTGTTGAATGGATTTGACCAAAATGCTGACAGTGATATGGACAATAAAGTTGAGGCTGAGGTGGTCTCAGATGGAGATGAGGAACTTGTTGGGAACTGGAGTAAGGTTCACCCTTGCTATGCAAAGAGACTGGTGGCATTTTGCTCATGCCCTAGAGATCTCTGGAATTTTGAAATTGAAAGAGATGATATGAGGTATCTCTCAGGAGAAATTTCTAAGCAGGAAAGTGTTCAAAAGGAAACAGAGTGTAAAAGTTTGAAAAAACTGCAGCCTGATGATGCAGCAGAAAAAAAAATTGCTGGGGAAATATTCAATCCAGCAGCAGAAATTTGCATAAGTAACATGGAGCCAAATGCTAATGACTAAGACAATGAGGAAAATGTCTCCAGGGCATGTCAGAAGTCTTTGCAGCAGCCCCTCCCATCACAGGCCCAGAGGCCTAGGAAGGAAAAATGGTTTCCTGGGCTGTGTCCAGGGACCCCCTGCTCTATGCAGACTTGGGACTTGTTGCCCTGCATCCCAGCCACTCCATCCATGGCTAAAAATGGCAAAGGTACAGCTTGGGTCAGGGCTTCAGAAAGCACAAGCTCCACCTTGGCAGCTCCCACATGGTGTTGACCTTTGGGTACACAGAAGTCAAGAAGTGAGGTTTGGGAACCTCTGTCTAGATTTCAGAAGATGTATGGAAACACCTGGATTTCCAGACAGAAGTTTGGTACGGGGCAGGGCCTTCATGGAGAAACTCTCCTAGGTCAGTTCAGAAGGGAAATGTGGGGTCAGAGCCCTCACACAGACTGACTAGGTGAGCTATGAGAAGTTGGCAACTGTCCTCCAGACCCCAGAGTGGTAAATTCACTGACAGTTTGCACCATGTGCCTGGAAAAGGCACAGACTCTCAATGCCAGCCTGTGAAAGCAGCTGGGAGGGGTGCTGTACCTTGCATTGCCAAAAGGGCAGAGCTGCCAAAGCCCTGGGAGCTCACCTCTTACATCAGCATGCCCTGAATGTGAGACATGGAGTCAAAGAATATCATTATGGAACTTTAAGGTAGTTCCCATAATCCCCACATGTTATGGGAGTGACCAAGTGGAGATAACTGAATGATGGGGGTGGTTTACCTCATCCTTTTCTCATGATAATGAGTGAGTTCTTAAGAGATCTGATGATTGTATAGAAGGCTTCCTCATTTGCTGGACTCTCTTTCTTCCTCCTGCCACCATGTAAGGAAGGACACATTTGCTTCCCCTTTCACCATGATTGTAAGTTTCCTGAGGCCTCCCCAGGCATGCAAAATTATGAGTCAATTAAACCTCTCTTCTTTATAAATTACCCAGTCTCAGGTATGTCTTTATTAGCAGTGTGAGAATGAACTAACACACCAGCCCTATCAGCCACTGCCAACATTAGCACAAACTACTTGGGAGGCAGAAAGCTGTCATACTACTGCTACTGCTATCATCTCTTTTATTCACTCTTCCTAGAGGCCCAAGAACCCGCTCACCCACTGGGGCCAATGATGCCACTGCCATATACTGAGCAAGACACATAGAGGACCAAAGTTTGCCCACCCACTACAATAACACTGGTGTCAATGTATGGAAGCTGGGGGACTAATGACAGACAGGTTTAAACTACCACTGCCACTGGGACTTAAGGATGGTCCACCTGACATCCTGGTCCCCAGAAAAACCTTCACCACAGCCTCCACTAACAATAGTGCCCTAAAAAACAAAGAAAAACACAAAAACTGCTGATGCTCTTTACAACCAAAGAAAGTATATGGAAAGTATACACTAGAGTATGTATCCAGAATCAAAGCCAAAGTGCTTGCTCTACCCAATCAACACCATAAATAATCTTAAAGAAAAAGTCCCAATGAAAGCAAATCCAAAAAATTGGAATAAGTAACTGTTACTCGGATATCAATGTAAGGAAACAAGAAACATGAAATTATAAGAAAATATAACACCTCCAAAGGAACACAATAATTCTCCAACAACAAATTCTAATGAAAAAGAAATTTATGAAATGCTGGCAAATGGATTCAAAATAATATTAAAGAAGGTCAGTGAGATACAAGAAAATACAAAATAAAGCAAATAAATCAATGAAAAATTCAGAACGTGAATGAGAAATTTACCAAATAGTTAGATATTATGATAAAGCACAAAACAGAAACCTTGGAAATGAATAATTAATTGAATGCAATGAAAACGTGCACAATAATAAACTTTGATAATAAACTAAATCAAGTAGAAGAAAACAATTTATAACTTGAAGACAGGTTTTTGAAATAACTCAGGTAAAAGCAAAAAAAAGAAAAAAAAAGAAAGAAAGAAAGAAAAGAAAGAAATAAAAAGAATGAACAAACTCTATGTGACATATAGGATGTCATAAAGTGACCATATTTGAATTATTAATGTCCCAGAAGGTGAAGAGAAAATAAAGTGATAGAAAATTGAGTTGACAAATAATAGCTGAAAACTTCTTATGTCTAGAAAGAAATCTATACATTCAGATAGAGGAAACTCAAAGATTTCAAATAGATACAATTCAATGTCTTCTCTATGGAACTTTATACTTACCCTCCAAAAGTCAAAGATGAGGAGATTTACAAAAACAAGAGAAAAGTATCTAATCACTTATGAGAGAACTCCTATCAGAGTAACAGTGGATATTTCAGCAGAAATTTTACAAGCCAAAAGAATGAAATAATATTTTTAAAGTGCTGAAAGAGAAAAGCAAAAAAAGTTTGGTCAAAAATATTATACCCAGCAGTTATTCTTTATAAATGAAGTTAGAAAAAGTCTTTACCAGACAACCAAAGACAAAGAAACTTCATCACCATTACACTGACCCTACAAGAAATGCTTTAGGGAGATATAAACCCTAGAAGTTCAATCACAGTGTCATGAAAACCCACAAAAAGATAAAACCCACTGTTAGAGCAAACACATAAATAAGGAAGAGAAAGAATTCACATGTTATCAATATATTAAATGACCAAATAGCAATCATCATAAGGTAGATAAAAAGGAAAAGGGATATACAAAACAACTAGAAAGCAATACACAAAGTGATAGAATTAAATAAGCCTTCACATATCAGTAATAATCTTGAATGTAAAAGGATTAAACTTTCCACATAAAAGATAGGCTGACTGAAGGGGGCCGGGGGGACAGGAAAAAAAAAAAAACCCAAATATATGCTGCCTAAAAGACCCTCAATTCCTTTGTCAAGTTGTCAAGACATATATAGACTGAAAAGAAAGGGATGAAAAAGATAGCCTATGCAAACAGAAACCAAAAGTGAGCAGGAATAGCTACATTAAATTAGATAAAGCAGAATTTAAGTCGAAAACAGTAAAAAAGAGACAAAGAAAGCAATATAACAATAAAAGAACCAACTCAGCAAGAGAATATTACAAGTTTAAACATATATACACCCAACAGTAAAGGACCCAAATATATAAAGCAAATATGATTAGATCTAAAGAGAGATATAGATTCTAATAAAAGAACAGTTGGAGACTTTAACACTCTCAGCATTAGAAAGATCATCTAGACAGAAAGTTGACAAAGAAAGATAGAATCTAAACTGCCTTTACATCAAAGGACCTAACAAACATTACCGAAACAATTTATTCAATAGTGACAGAATACACATTCTCATAAGCACATGAAACACTCTCCATGATAGATCATATGTTAGGACACAAAACAAGTTTCAACAAATTATTTTTTTTAAAAATGATATCCAGTATAATCTTAGACCACAATAAAATAAAACTAGAAATGAATAAAAAGAGAAATTTTGGAAAATATACAAATACATAGAAATTAATCAGTATGCTCCTGATTTAACATTGGGTCAAAAAAGGAAATTAATGAGGGTAGCACACATTTCTTGAAAGGAATGAAAATTGAATCACAACATACCAAACTCAGGAGAGACAGCAAAAGTAATGCTAATAGGAAAGTTTACAGCAGTAAATATTCACATCATAAATGTAGAAATATAAAATTAATGATGCACTTCAAGGAACTAAAACAGTAAGAATGAACTCAACCTAAAATTAGAAGAAAACAAATAACAAAGAATAGAGAAGAATTAAATGAAATAGTAAAACATTACAATAATCAATGAAATGAAAGTTCTTTTTTAAAAAAGATAAAATCAATAAACTATTTGCTAGATGAACCAAGAAAAAAGGAGAATACCCAAATAAATAAAGTCAGAAAAAAAAAAAACCAGGAGAAATAGCAACTAATGACACAGAAATATAAATGATCGTTAAAATCTGTTACTAACAATGACATAGTAAGAAACTGGAAACCATGGTAGAAATTGATAAATTCCTGGACACTTACAACCTACAAAGGTTTTATTAGGAAGAAATAGAAAACTCGAGTAGGACAATACAATTAATGAGATTGAATTGGTTCTGAAAAATCTTTCAACAAAGAAAAGCAGAGGAATTGACAACCTCACTGCTGAACTCTACCAAATTTACAAAGCACTTCTTAATGTATTCAAAAACTGGAATAAGAGGGAATTCTCACTAGTGACTAATTCTACAAGGCCAACATTATCCTGATACCAAAACCAGACAGGAATGCAACCAAAATAAAAAGAAAACTACAGGTCAATATCCCTAATGAGCATAGATGCAAAAATTAAAAAAAAAAAAAAGGACTAGCAAGTTGAATCCAACAGCATATCAATACATGATCAACAAATCATGTATTGGTTGATCAATAGATATGTATTGATCACTCCATAGATTATCAGAAGACAATAAATGATCAAATGAGACTTACTGCTGAGATGCAAGGATGGTTTAATATATGCAAATCAATGAAAATTATACATCACATCAAGGGAACGAAGGAAAAAACCCTCTAGTCATCTTAGTAGATATAGAAAAATGTTTGATAAAATTTAACATCCTAAATGCTAAAAATTCTCAACAAACTAGGCACAGAAGGAACATACCTGAACATAATAAAGATCACATATCATAAGTCCATAGCTAACATCATTCTAAATGAGGAAGAGCTGAAAGCCTTTTCTTTAAGACCTGGAACAAGATAAGAATGTCCACTCTCACAATTCCAATTCAACCTAGTACTGAAAACTCTAGACATAGGAATTCAAAAAGAGAAATAAATAAATAAAACCAAATTGAAAAAGAGGAAGTCAAATTGTCTTTCTTTGTAGATCACTGAATCTTATATCTAGAAAAACTTAAATACTCCACCAGACTACTCTTAGATCTTATAAGTAATTTCAGTAAATTTGCATTATATAAAATCAATGTAGACAAATCAATCAGTGGAATTTCTATACATCAATAATGAACCAGCAGGGAAATACATAAAAACTAAAACGTCACTTACAATGTCTACAAAAATAAAGTAAAATACCTAGGAATAAAGTTACCCATAGAGGTGAAAAAACCTTTGAAAGGAAAACCACAAAACTCTGACAGAAGAGATTGAAGAGGACACAAACAAATGGATGACTATCCTATGGTCATGAATCAGAAAAACTGATATTGTTAAAGTGACCATTATTCACCAAGCAATCCAAAGATTCAGTGCACTTCCTTTTAACATGCCAATATCATTTTTCACAATATGGAATAAAACAATTCTAAAATTTATGTTGAACCTAAAAATAGCCCAAATAGCCAAAACAATCCTGAGAGAAAAGGACAAAGCTTTAGGCACTATACTACCAGATTTCAAAATATATTACCAGGCTATAGTAAACAATGCAGCATGTTACTGGCAGAAAACTAGACACATAGAAGAGTGGAACAGAAGAATAGGGAAACCAGAAATAAATTCACGTATTTTCTGAAAACTGATTTTTGGCAAAGATAACAAAAACATACATTGGGGAAAGGAAATACTTTTCAATAAATAATGCTGGGAAAATTATATTCAACATTTTTAAAGAAAGTAATTCCAACCAAGAATTTCATATCCAGCCAACTAAGCTTCATAAGCAAAGGAGCAATGAGATCCTTTTCAGACAAACAAATGCTAAGACAATTCATTACCACCAGACCTGACTTAAAGGAGATCCTTAAGGAAGTGCTAAATGGGGGGGGGGGGGGGGGGGGAAGGGAGGTATTACTGCCACCAAAATAAAACACTTAAATACATAGGTCATTGGCAATGTAAAGCAACCACACAGTCTAGTTTGCATAATAACCCACTAACAACATGATGAGAAATGAAATATGCACATGTCAATATTAACCTTGAATGTAAATGGAGTAAATGCTCTATTTAAAAGGTACACAGTGGCAAGTTGGATAAAGAATGAAGTCTCAACCTTACGCTGTCTTCAGGAGACCCATTTCACATGCAATGGCATCCAAGGGCTCAAAGTAAAGGGATGGAGAAAAATCTACCAAGCAAATAGAAAACAAAAAAAGAGAAGGTTTATTTCAGAGAAAACAGACTTCAAAACAACAATAATGAAAAAAAGACAAAGAAGAGCATTACATAACAGTAAAGTGTTCAAATGGGAAAAAAAAGATGTAAGTACTCTAAATATATATGCACCCAACACAGGAGCACCAATATTCATAAAACAAGTTCTTAGAGACCCTTTAAGAGACTTACACTCACACACAATAATAGTGGGAGACTTCAAAACTCAGATGACAATATTAGACCAATCATTGAGGCATTAAACAAATAAAGATATTCAGAACCTGAATTTCACATTTAACCAGGTGGACCTAACTCTAGAATGGAGTTTCAAAACTCTACAGAAGTTTCCGTTCAAAAACAACTGAATATACATTCTTCTCATCTACACATGACACATCCTCTAAAATTGAGCACTCAAATGCTCATAAAATAATTATCAGCAAATTCAAGAAAATCAAAATCATCTTAACCACTCTTGGATAACAGCACAATAATATAGAAATCAATACTAAGAAGCATTCAAAATCATTCAAACACATGGAAGTTAAACAACCTGCTCTTGAATGACTTTTTGGTAAAAAACTACATTGAAGCAATAATGAAGCAATTATTTGAAACGAATGAAAGCAAAGATACAATATATGAGAATTTCTGGGACACAGCTAAAGCAGTGTTAAGAGGAAAGTTTATAGCACTTAATGCCCACATCAAGAAGTTAGAAAGATTTGGAATTAGCAACCAAACATCACACCTAGAGGAAACAGACAAACAAGAGCAAACCAGCCCCTAAGCTAGCAGAAGACAATAAATACACAAACTCAGAGGTGAACTGAATGAAACAGACACATGAAAAATCATGTAAAAGATTAATTAAACAAGTCAGTTTTTTGAACAATTTAATTGACCATTAGACTAATAAAGAAAGACAGAGAGAAAAGCCACACAAGCACAATCAGAGACAGCAAAGGAGACATTATCATCAATCCCACAGAAATACATAAAACACTCAGTAACTATCAGGAACACCTCTATGGACACAAACTAGAAGTCCTACAAGAAGCAGATACATTTCTGGAAACATACAACCTCCCAAAATTGAAACATGAAGAAATTGAATCCCTGAACAGAACGGTAGTGAGTTCTGAAATTGAACCAGTAATAAATAGCCTACCAACCAAGACAAAAATCTCTGGACCAAACAGATTCACAACTGAATTCTACCAGATGTACTAAGAATATCTGGTACCATTCATACTGAAACTGTTACAACAAACTGAGGAGAAAAGTTTCCACCCTAACTGATTCTATGAGGTCAGCAGCATTCTGATAACAAATCTTGGTAGAGACACAACAACAACAACAACAAAAGAGAACTTTATGCCAACATCTTAGATAAACATAGATGCAAAAATCACCAACAAAACATTAGCAGGCCAAATCCAGCAGCACATCAAAAAGCTAATCTACCATGATCAAGTAAGCTTTATGCCTGTGATGAAAGGATGGTTCAATAAACACAATGCAATAAATGTGATTCATCACACAAAGATAACTAAAAACAAAAAACACATGATTATCTTAATAGACACAGAAAAGCCTTTCAATGAAATTGTTACACCACTTTGTGTTAAAAGCCATAAACAAAGTAGATATTTAAGGAATGTGCCTTAAAATATTAAGAACCATCTATGACAAATGCAGAGTCAATAATGTAATGAATGGGCAAAACCTGGAATGATTCCTCTTAAGAACTGGAATAAGACAAGGATACTCACTCTGTTTTTCAACATAGTACTAGAAGTCCTAGCCAGAAAAAAATCAGTCAAGAGAAAGAAAGAAAGGACATGCAAATAGAAAGAGAAGAGGTAAAACAATCTCTGTACATGATTTGATTTTATACCTAGAAAATGCCACAGTCTTTTCTAAAAAACAAACAAACAAGCAAAAAACCTCTAGATCTAACAAACCACTTCAGCAAAGTTTCACAATACAAAATCAATGTATGCAACAAATACTATTACTTTACACAAATAACATCAAAGCTGACAAATCAAAAAATTCAATATCATTTAAAATAGCCAAAAAAAATAAAATACATAGTAACACAGCTAATCAGGGAGGTGAAAGATTTCTACAATCAGAATTACAAATAATTGCTTAAAGAAATCAGAGAGGACACAAATAGAAAGAAATCATGGGTAGGGAGAATTTATATCATTTAAATTGCCATACTGTCAAATGATATTGGCGATTCCCTACTATTCCTATCAAACAACCGATGATATTTTACACAAAAGTAAAAAAAAAAAAAAAAAAGTATTCTACAATTCCTATGGAATGACAACAAAAAAACCTGAGTAGCCAAAGCAAATCCTAAGAAAAAATTAAGAAAGCTGGAGACATCATGTTACCTGACTTCAAACTATATTGCAAGGCTACATAAACCAGCATGGTACTGGTACAAAAAGAGACATGTAGACCAATAGAGCAGAATAGAGAGCCCAGAAACAATGCCACACACTGATAGCCATCCGATTTTTGATAAAGTCAGCAAGAACAAATAATGGGGAAAGGATATTCCATTCAATAAATGGTGCTGGGATAAGTGACTAGCCATATGTAGAAGTTTGAAACTTGACCCCTTTTTTACACATATACAAAAATTAAATCAAGATGGATTAAGGACTTCAATGTTAGTTCTGAAACTATAAAATTCCCAGAATAAAACCTAGGAAATACCATTCTGTACATAGGCTCTTGCAAAGATTTCATGACAAAGATGCCAAAAGCAATTGTAACAAAAACATTGACCAATGGGATCAAAGTAAACTAAGGAACTTCTGCACAGCAAAAGAAACCATCAAGAAAGTAAACAGACAACCTACTGAATGGGAGAAAAATTTTGCTAACTATGCATCCAACAAAGGTCTAATATCCAGTATCTAAAAGGAATATAAACACATTTACATGTAAAAAAAAAAAAAAAAAAAAAAAAAAGTCTAATAAGAAGTGGGCAAAGGACGTGAACAGACACTTTTCAAAATAAGACATACACAGAGGCCAAGAAGTATATGAAAAAAATGTTCAACATCACTGATTATTAGAGAAATGCAAATCAAAACCACAATGAAATACCATGTCACACCAGTCAAAATGGCTATTACTAAAAAGCCAATAAAAAACTAACAGATGCTGTCAAGGTTGTAGAGAAAAGGGAATGTTTATATACTGCTCATGGGTATGTAAATTTGTTCAGCCATTGTGCAAAGCAGTGTGGAGATTTCTGAAAGACTTAAAAGAGAACTACTATTTGACCTAGCAATTCCATTATTGGGTATATACCCAAAGGAATATCAATTATTCTACCACAAAGACACATGCATGTGTATGTTAATCACAGCACTATTCCTAATAACAACGATGTGGAATCAACTTAAATGCCTATCAATGGTAGACTCAATAAACAAGATATATTTTTTAATTTTATTTTTTTTACATTAAGTTCCAGGATACATGTGCAGAATGTGAAGATTTGTTACATAGGTATACATGTGTCATGGTGTTTTCCCGCACCTATCAACCGGTCACCTAGCTTTTAAGCTTCACATGCATTAACTAATTGTCCTGATGCACTTGCTCCCCTGCCCCAAACCCACGACTGGCCCCAATGTGTGTTGTTTCCCTCCCTGTGTCTATGTGTTCTCATTGTTCAACTCGCACTCATGAGTGAGAACATGCAGTGTTTGGTTTTCTGTTCCTGTGTTAGTTTGCTGATAATGATGGTTTCCTGCTTCACCCATGTCCCTGAAGAGAACATAATCTCATTTATTTTTATGACTGCATTGGAGTCCATGTTATATATATACACCACATTTTCTTTATTCAGTCTATCATTGATGAACATTTGGGTTGGTTCCATGTCTTTGCTACTGTGAATAATGCTGCATTAAAAATATGTGTGCATGTATCTTTATAATAGAACAATTTATATTCCTTTAGGTATATAGCCAGTAATGGGATTAATGGGATTGTGGGGTCAAATAGTATTTCTTGTTCTAGATCTTTGAGGAATTACCATAATGTTTTCCACAGTGGTTGAACTAATTTACACTCCCACCAATAGTGTAAAAGCATTCCTATTTCTCCACAGTCTCACCAGCATCTGTTGTTTCTTGACTTTTTACTAATTGCCATTCTGATTGGCATGAGATGATATCTCATTATGGTTTTTATTTGCATTTCTCTAATGATCAGTGATGTTGAACATTTTTTTATATGTTTGTTGGCCACATAAATGCCTTCTTTTGAGAAGTGTCTGTTCATTTCCTTTGCCCACTTTTTCATAGGATGTTTGTTTTTTTCTTATAAATTTGTTTAAGTTCCTTGTAGATTCTGGATATTAGACCTTTGTCAGATGGGTAGATTGCAGAAAATTTCTCCCATTGTTAAATTGCCTATTGTCTCTGATGCTAATTTCTCTTGCCATGCAGAAGCTTCTTAGTTTAATTCAATCTCATTTGTCCATTTCAGCTTTTGTTGCAATTGCTTCTAATGATTTAATCATAAAATCTTTGGCCATGCCTATGTCCTGAATGGTATTGCCTAGGTTTTCTTCTAGGATTATTATTATTTTGGGTTTTAAATTTAAGTCTTTAATTCATCTTGAGTTAATTTTTGCATAAAGTGTTAGAAAGGGGTACAATTTTAGTTTTCTGCATATGGCTAGCCAGTTTTCCCAGCATCATTTATTAAATAGAGAATCATTTTCCCATTGCTTGTTTTTGTCAGGTTTGCCAAAGATCAGATGGTTGTAGATGTGTGATTTTATTTCTGATATCTCTGTTATTCTATTTATTTGGTCTATATGTCTGTTTTGGTGCCAGTACCATGCTGTTTTGGTTACTGTAGCCTTATAATATAGTTTGAAGTCAGGTAGTGTTATCCCTCCAGCATTATTATTTTTGCTTAGGATTGTCTTGGAGCTCAAAATAATAAGAGCTATTTATGACAAACCCACAGCCAATATCAACACCCTTTGAAAACCAGCACAAGACAAGGATGCCCTCTCTTACTACTCCTATTCAACACAGTATTGGAAGTTCTGGCCACAGCAATCGGGCAAAAGAAAGAAATAAAAAGTATTCAAATAAGAAGAGAAGAAGACAAATTATCTCCGTTTGCAGATGACATGCTCCTATATTTAGAAAGCCCCATTTTCTAAGCTACAAAACTCCTTAAGCTGATAAGCACTTGGGCAAAGTCTCAGGATAGAAAATCAATGTGCAAACATCACAAGCAATCCTATACACCAACAACAGACAAACAGAGAGCCAAATCATGAATGAACTCACCTTCACAATTGCTACAAAGGGAATAAAATACCTAGGAATACAGCTAACAAGGGATGTGAATGACCTCTTCAAGGAGAACTACAAACCACTGTTTAAGGAAATAAGACAGGACACAAACAAATGGAAAAACATTCCATCCTCATGGTTAGGAAGAATCAATATCATGAAAATGACCCGACTGTCCAAAATAATTTATAGATTCAATGCTATTCCCATCAAACTACCTTTGACATTCTTCACGGAATTAGAAAAAGTACTACTTTAAAATTCATATGGAACCAAAATAGAGCCCATATAGCCAAGAAAACCCTAAGAAAATGTTTTACATATACAGCATAGAATACTACACAACCAAAAAATACAATAAAATTATGTCCTTTGCGGCAACATGGATGCAGTTGGAGGCCATTATCATAAGCATATTAACGTAGGAACAGAAAATAAAATACCACATGTTCTTACTTTTAAGTGGGAGCTAAACATTGATTAGACATGAACACAAAGTAGAGGATAACACACACTGGGGCCTGCTTGAGGGCAGAGGGTGGGAGGAACATAACTGTCAGAAAACTGCCTATCAAGTACTATGACAAAATAATTTTTGCGCCAAACCCCTGTGATGTGCAGTTTACCTATAAAACAACCCTACATATTTGTGCTGAATCTAAAATAAAAGTTAAAAAAGAAAAACTTGTTTGAGAAGTTAAAAAATAAATAACATTTTCTAAATGACATGATGGTACAGAAACAGAAGTATCATCTGAAAAAAACTAACACTTTTATTATAAAATCTCTAAGCAAAATTAAAACAGAGAAAATTTGTTTCAACTTGGTAAAGAATATCTCAAATAACACAGTATCATAGTTAATGTAAAAAGCTGGACAGATTCTCCTGCTAAGATCAGAACAAGACAAAAGTTTCTACTCCTCACTCCTATTCGATATTATACTGAAAGACCTAGGCAAAGCAATTGACAAGAAACAGAAACTAAAAGTATGTGTATAAGAAAAGAAGTAAAATTTTCTTTGCTCTCAAATGACATGATTATGTATCTCAAAATTCCCAAAGATATCACAAAAACCTGGAACAAATAAGCAAATATTGTGAGATCTCAGAATATAAGATGAATATACAAAATCAATTGCCTTTCTTTATCAATGAACATTTAAAATTTAAGAGTCTTTTTTTCTTGTAAATTTGTTTGAGTTCTTTGTAGGTTCTGGATATTAGCCCTTTGTCAGATGAGTAGATTGCAAAAATTTTCTCCCATTCTGTAGGTTGCCTGTTCACTCTGATGGTAGTTTCTTTTGCTGTGCAGAAGCTCTTTAGTTTAATGAGATCCCATTTGTCAATTTTGGCTTTTGCTGCTGTTGCTTTTGGTGTTTTAGACATGAAGTCTTTGCCCATGCCTATGTCCTGAATGGTACTACCTAGGTTTTCCTCTAGGATTTTTATGGTATTAGGTCTAACATTTAAGTCTCTAAGGGGGGGAGGGGGGAGGGATTGCAATGGGAGTTATACCTGATGTAAATGACGAGTTGATGGGTGCAGCACACCAACATGGCACAAGTATACATATGTGACAAACCTGCACGTTATGCACATGTACCCTACAACTTAAAGTATAATAATAATAAATAAATTTTTAAAAAAATTTAAGAGTCATAAAAGCATACAAATTGAAATAGCATCAAAAATAGGGAAATCTTCAGATAAAATTCTAACAAAATGCATATGGGACCTGCATGCATGAAACTTCAAAATTCTGATGAAGTCACTATCTAAAAAATGTAGAGATACTCTGTGTTCTTGAATTGGCAGGCTCAACAATGATAACATCTTAATCATTTCCAGATGGATCTATAGATTCAATATAATTATAAACAAAATCTCAGAAGTTATTTTATAGATATTGAAAAACCTTTTCTAAATAATATGTGAAAAAGCAAAATATATAGAAGGAAGTGCAAACACAACACCGAAAAATAAAAACAACAACAACAACAAAGGGGTGGACCTCTATACCTGACTTCAAGACTTACTCTGAAGCTACAGGAATCATATAGTGTGGTATTGGTGAAAGGTTTGGCAAATAGCATAACAATTAAGAGTTCAGAAGTAGACACACAGAAATATAATAAACAGATCTTGGGCAACAGAGCAATAATAATTCAATAAAGGAAGGACAGTCTTTTCAATGAGGTATGGCTACTCTGGAAGACAGTTTTCCACTGTCTTTACAAATGTTATCATAGTGTATGATGTTTGAAAAGAAAATCAAATACCCTTAGATTTGAATGCAAGCATAAAATGAATATGAAATAGTTAATAATAAAATCAGAAATGAAGGAACAAAGAAAAGATGTGGGGAATAAAGAGAATCATATGAATACACTTTCTAGCCGGGCGTGGTGGCCTGTAATCCCAGCACTTTGGGAGGCCAAGGTGGGTGGATCACTTGAAGTCAGGAATTCAAGGTCAGGCTGGTCAACATGGTGAAACCCCGGCTCTACTAAAAATACAAAAGTTAGCCAGACACAGTGGTGCACACCTGTAATCCCAGTTACTTGGGAGGCTGAGGCTGGAGAATGGCTTGAACCAGCGAGGTGGAAGTTGCAGTGAGCCGAGATCACGTTACTGCACTCCAGACCAGGCGACACAGCAAGTCTCCTTCTCAAAAAAAAAAAAAAAAAAAAAAAAAATTATATATATATATACACATATATATATATACACACACTTTCCTCTATACACACACACACACACACGAAATAAATAATTGTCTTGTAAACCTACTCACAGTCAAAAGGGAAAATATTTTGCAACAGATACAAAGAAAGAGAGAAGATGATCATTCTCATTTGCTAGTAGAAAGGCCTGGAGAAAAGAATGAGAAACTGTGTGTATGGTAAAGTGAAAACTTTCTGATTAGTGCTCTCATTAATGCTCACAATTTTTTTCAATTGACCTAGATGAAGAGCACCAATAGTATAAGCAGTGATACCACATATTATGCAGCCTTTTACAATATCCAATGGCCTGCAGAAAGACTTTGTTGATGTATTTATTTGATATTTTTCCCTTTGTTCTAGTACCTAGATGATTTTTCTTAATTCTTAACCTTCAGTTTCCTCCATGGATATATTCTCCCTATACTAGATTATTTTGACATTTTCCTGTTTTGATTCTTAGATCTTCCTACTGACATCTGAGTATCAGCTTTTTTTTCCTGGACATTAGAAACTTACCTATTATGTCTAGTTCTGAATCTGTCATCAATTTTTGTCGCTGTATTTCTTTTCTGAATCACTATTGGGGTGGCTATTCAGTCCTCCATCATGTCTTGCCTAACAGGATTGAATAGGTCAGTGTATGGGGTGAATGATAAAGAGACAAATCTCAGTGTGTTCTGAAGTTTAAAAGGTTTGAATGAAGTATAAAAATCTATAGATAGATTTGTTAGTGAGGCCCAGAAAAAGAGAATATTCTGCAAGTTCGGGATACACAAGAGTCAATAATAGGGAACAATTTGAGGAACTTTGCAGACACAAAAGGATAATCAAAATGGAATCTATTGGGGGAGAAATTTGTCACAATACGACACTATTGAATAATGCCAGGCACTCTAAATGTAAACAAATGATCATAAGTAGAAAGGGGTTTGGAATCTATCATTGCTTCCAAGAGTTTTCTTCAGTCTTTTGTAAGACAGCTAAACTGTTTCTGTCATCGTTTTCTTTCCCTCTTCTGATATTTCCTCCAGGATTTATATGTTGGTGGGGATAACAGAGCCAATAGTTTATCAGAATACCAATGTCCTTATTCTTCTAGCATGCGTAATCTTAGCTAGTTTAGAGTAGAATAGTATTGACGTAGAACATTATATATCAATTGCAATAACATTTGGAAGAATGGAGGCTTAATTTCCCCTATTAGTAGTCAACTACTACAGGGCACCATGTTAAATTTGACCCCTGTTAGATACTATAAATATAAAAATTCAAGAAAGTCCTGTTAACATTTTCTGCTAAACAACTGTCCCTTAATAGAACAAAATACAGTGCAAATTCTAAAATTCCATCTTATCTAACACACTAATATAGCAAATATAGTTTATCATTTACCCAAAATTGTGTTTACAAAAACACCATAATAAATATCTACATACAATTAAAAATGTAAACCTTATTACTGTCAGAAAAAAGAAAATTCAAAAGAAAATCTTAACAGTGGCCCAAGATGGCTGCAGTCAGGCACATGGATAATAAAACCTAGGCCTATAAGCTAAAGCTAAGCTCTTGCCTGAATAACTGGAGTTAAATATTTTACTGAGAGATACTGGTTATAAACCTATTTATCAGATATAGAATAAGACTAGATGCAGTCAGTCACCCTCCACCCAACCCTAAGATGCCTAAACTTTCTCCCTGGACCCTCAACTGCATATTTACCTTATCTTATGTATAGCATCACTGAGCACGAATCAGAATTATAAGAATGTACTTCTTGCTTAACTACCCGCTTCTCCTGTCTTCTGTGACGTATGTATCCCCCTATTAGGAAATGTATATGTACTGTGCTTCATCTAATCTGCTTTGGAATACATTCTTGGTCTGTTCGGAGTTTGTGTTCTCCAGGCTTAAATCTTCAAACTTGGCTCAGAATAAATCTGATTTCTGCAAGTTCCAGTGCCTGTTATTTCATTTTTTGGTCAACATTACTAAAGTCTAAAGTAACCTGAGAGTAAAAATATGTGCAAATTATGTCAATAGGTGAGAGAAAAATATTTTTGCTTAAATATATACTCATATATGTATATATACACTCCAATGCAATTTCAGATTTTAGCTAGTAACCATTATAGAAAATTATGTTCCAGGAAATAAGTAATAATTTTTACAGTGTTGTATTTTAAAAAGATAAACTTAAGTTATTATATTTTCCTATGACAATGTGGTTTTTTCTGCATGTGCAGTTGTAGTAGTTTTCAGATTTAAACTTTGAGATACTATTCATATTGTTCAGTCATTTGAAAACAGAGAAATTGCCTTTTAGAAACATTTAGCATGAGCAATTCATTTGTAATGAATAGTCAGAATCTCAGATTTAGTACACAGCTCATTAGTGCCCCTTTAAAGTTCAGATTGTTTACTAAAAGTGATGAAATTTCATAAAGTTGTTAACTATGCATAGGAAATTAATGTTATTACAGGAAAATATATACAAAAGAATGTGTATATCTGAACAGCACAAAAGGATAAAAAATCTCTAGTCTTCCTCCCAACGATTATTTCTCTTATGTTCCATTTATTTTGTTGCAGCTGAATACATTACCAATGTTTAGTAATTATCAGATTCTCTTCATCACCTAAAAAATTCTCTTCATCACCAAAAATTCAATAAATGAAAATTAGAATAAAAATACACAGGTGAACCTTGACACAGGAAAAAAAGTTCCAAGGGTCAGATATCCTGAAGATCAGTTTTTATTTTCAGGCTATTATAAGGCTAAGTGGTGTTGACAGGAATATTTGCCTGGAATTTGAATTAAATAGCTGGAAAATGCTTAGGTACAATTAAAAACTGAAGATCATCTTGGGGTTATCTGACTTTCTACAATTCAGTTTCCAAATTCAGTAATTTTAGAAAATCCTCAATATTTACCATCTACCTTATAACAAAAATTTATTGAGTATTTCTTTGCCTGTCACTGGACTATTAACTTTTACATGGATGACATCACATAACTCTTTTAACAATTTTATGAAGTACTATTATTTCTTTATTTTACATATGAGGAAAATGAAGGTGTATGTAATTTGTCCAAGTTTAGACATCTAAGTAAGTGGTAGCAGTAGGTATATTGATTATGCAATGATGTTTTTGACCACAGGATCAGATGTTCTCGTCACTCTTCCCTCTTTATGTCAAAGTGGTTGAGAAACTTATTCATACATTTGTTCATTGCCTCATTCATGAGAGTTCAATGGGCTTATTGGTAATCCTGAGGTTTCAGTTTATAAGCCCATGGATTCTATTTGACATACATATATGTTTAATTTGACATACAAACTTGTTTAATTTTATTTTAATTAAATTACCTAGAAGGATTTAAAATTTTGAGAATTTACGGAAAATGAAATTCTCTATTTCTTCTGAAAATCCATAAAACCTGAAAAAAACGTGTTTGCATCAATACATGTCACCCACTGGTTGAAACTCAGGCACTTGGTCCCATTGAAAGGAGACATGCAGAGTCCCAGTATTTTCCTGGTGAATCTTTGGTATTTGTACATACTAGTGGAAGTTTAGATTACATGCTAGCAAAGATTAGAATTTAAGGAATTTATTAGGAATGTGGAAGAATTTAGCGGCTTTTCGGATTTTGGCAAATGCTCATCTAGAATATACAAAAGGAAGAAGAAACCCTGCAATGTTTTGATAGTTAGTCTTTTAAATCAAATGCCAACATCTGAGATTGCAGACCATCAGAAAACTTCATACCTTTATAATAGTTCAAAAAAATTAACTTTTCCAAGCTATAGTTGATGCTCAAATTCAGGAGGCAGGAAAAACAGGAAGAAATAATGGCACCTAGGAAGATATATTGAAGCGGAAGAAACTTGAATTCCTAAACTCTACTAAAATATTTCCTGTTACACTCCTTACCTCACGAAGTTACTAATATGCCTCAATATCTTTCAGCCCTCTCTGTGTTAAAGTATCTTCCATTATGATGCATCTTGGGGCAGGGACTAGATTAGCTATGCATCTCTGTCTCAGTTTCAGGCCATGTTGACAGTCAAGCAGTTAAGCTTTAGGCAAAGATTAGAGACCTGCATCTAAGAGAGACAAAAAACACTGACAATGTTCAAAGTCCATCACTTAACATGAACAAAAACATGCCTAGTTTTGGTTGCTAGTTTATTTTTTGTCCTACAATTTAAAAGAAAATTTGCCTAGCATTCTACAGAAATTTATCACCAGAGAATTTCTAGCCCTGCTCTAAAGCATCTGTAAACATACAACCATTCAGGCAGCCCCCAAAAGTACTGAAACCTCTGGTGTGAGTATTCTATTAGGAAGAACCAGATTTGTCCATGCTGACTGACCCAATAATTTACTGTATTACTAGGGGAGCAAGTTGTTGTTCGCTCTAATTTTGTGGTAAGCCTATAACAATGAATGATATAAACTAGTGAACTGGTAACAACTCTATATTGTTTCCTATATTTTTTCAAGCTAGGTCAGGCTATGTATGTGAAGAAACAGACATCCTAGGAATCTCAGTGACTTCACTTAACAAAGTTAACTTCTTGCTCCCATAAAGTCCACAGAAGATTTAGGTGACTTCTCTAATTGCTGGTTCAGACTTTCACATCCTGTGGGTACATACTATCACTGCCACTATGGACTGAGAATGTCACAGTGGCAGGAAAATACTTTTGTCCTGAAGTCACATACCTGGTTCCAAATTATAATACATTGATTAAAGAAGTCCACATCGTTATGCCTATATTTAAGAGGACAGTGAAGTATAATTCTTTTTTTTTTTAATATGCAAGAAGGGAGTTTATGATGTCTTGGGGAACAGCTCTGATTGCTAACATTCTTCCTTTTGTCTCATTTTGCAATAGGCATTTTTATTGCTATTATACCCATTTCTCCCTAATAATTAAATATTTTGCATTTAGAAAGAGTGCTGTTTGTTGACTATATTATTGGAATATAGATAGCAAAATCAGAAGTTGCAAAGAGTCTGACTAATTGGATCTATATGGCACCCCAACATTCCAGATTTGGAACTTGAGTGTGGTAATGTTCAATAATTTGCTATATTTATTTATATATATTTATTTTCTGCATAATATTTTAAAATTTTTAATCCATGTGATCTAAGGTAGGAGGTAGAAGAAGACAATAGCAATAACCTACCTACATGGGCTATGGCTACCTGTATATGATGTCTTTAACAATAACTGAAGCCCATTCTGATAATTTTTTTATCCAAGTTGCTCAGAATAAATCTAACCTGGTTATTAAGTTTTCTTAAATTTTTTTTCTTATTGATTTATTACTTTTTGAAGAAAGAAGCTCTCTATTATGCTAGGTTGCCAGTGCACCTCAATCCTCACAAATGGAAGATACTCCAACTCAATAGGAGAAAACGTGTCCACCACACAAAGGGAAGCAAAACTAAGAGGGGATTGAAAAACATCAGGAGATGAAAGGAGGGAGAGAGTGTAGATAATATCATTTAAAAGTCGTAGATTCAGGTATACCTAAACCAAATATACCTCAGAAATTATCAGTCATTTAAACACTACATTTCCAAAGTGCATAGATTGGGAGGAAAAATAACCTCAATAATACCATACCACCCACACCTTAGACTGGATTTTATGGTAACTTTCACTGACAGAGTCCAGATAACTGTCTTAGTACTGTGGATGGCCTCAACTGCTGAATAATGGCATTTTCAATGTTGTCTTATATCAGCCAATATAACAGGTTAAATAAGAAAGAGCAATTTTAACTGCACTCAGAAGAACAGCAAAACTATTGAGGGGAAAAGGCAATGCATTAATAGATCTCTTCTTATTCAAAGATGAATATGTATAGAATGACTACAATTATGATAAACATTAAATCATTTTATAAATTTCAAAAATTAAGGTATTTTTCTTCTAGAGGCAAGGTAAGAGCATAGTTCTGAGAGAGGAAAGATTTCCTTCAGGAAGAAAAAATGCATTTTACATGGCATCTGTTCTGTATTAAAAAAATATTTTTCAAATATATATTGACTTTATTAAGCAAGGTATAAAGATAATATAAGAAAAATAAATAAGATTGAATATTTAGCTGAGAAAGAAGATAATATAAGAACACATAATAGAGCAATATAATTTAAAATAGAATTAGAAATACTGCAGGAAAAAGCAGTATTGCAAATATTGATCTGCTATTATAATAAGTAATGTACAAGACAAGGTTGAAAAGTTTTCCCTAATTTAGAGAAAAATGTACATGAGAATAATAATTAGAAAGATGACAAATATGAAGGCCATAGCAGAAACAATTATAAATGGGAGTTCATAGAAAATTGAACAGAAGCAAGAGTCAAACTTGCTGGAAGAAATCTAAGTTTCATGGTTTACTGTGAAAAAAATAATTTTGAAAATGAATTAGCATTCCAAAATGGAACCATGATTTTAAATTTAATTTTAATTAAAAATTAAATTTATATTATATAAATTTAATTATAAACATATAATTTATAAAAATTCTCATTATTAAATAAGAATTTAAGTCTGAAAATAAGTTTTCTAAACAAGGAAGAAATTAAGGCTACCCAAAAATACTTTCCTACTTTAAAAATGCCACAAAGCAATTGTCAAGAGTTTTATGGAAAATATTTTTTTGTTGTTTGTTTGCATTAAAGAATATTGATTACTACATTTAGCATGGCATTAGAGAATGGCACCTACTTACCTACTCTCTGTGTAGAGTGTCACAGGAAGTCAGGGACCCCAAACAGAGGGACCAGCTGAAGCCATGGCAGAAGAACATAAATTGTGAAGATTTCATGGACATCTATTAGTTCCCCAAATTAATACTTTTATAATTTCTTACACTTGTCTTTACTGCAGTCTCTGAACAAAAACTGTGAAGATTTCATGGACATTTATCACTTCCCCAATCAATATTCTTGTGATTTTCTATGCCCGTCTTTAATCTCTTAATCCCGTCATCTTTGTAAGCTGAGGATGTATGTCACCTCAGGACCCTGTCATGATAGTGTTAGCTACACAAATTGTTTAAACAATATGAAATCTCAGCACCTTGATAAAAGAACAGGATAACAGTGATGTTCAGGGAACAAGGGAGATAACCATTAGGCCTGGCTGCCTGAAAGTCAGGCAGAACAGAGCCATATTTCTCTTCTTTCAAAAGCAAATAGGAGAAATATTGCTGAATTCTTTTTCTCAGCAAGGAACAGCCCTGAGAAAGAGAATGCGTTCCTAGGGGAAAGTCTCTAAAATGGCCGCCCTGAGAACGTCTGTCTTTTACCTTTGCAGAGAAGGGATGAAATAAGCCCTGGTCTCCCATAGTGCTCCAAGGCCTATTAGGACTAGGAAATTCCCGCCTGATAAATTTTGGTCAGACCACTTGTCTGCTCTCAAACCCTGTCTCCTGAGAAGATGTTATGGATGACAACGCGTGCCCAAAACTTCATTAGCAATTTTAATTTTGTCCCGGTCCTGTGATCTCACCCTGCCTCCATTTGCCTTGTAATATTTTATTACCTTATGAAGCATGTGATCTCTGTGACCCACACCCTATTCACACACTCCCTCCCCTTTTGAAAATCACTATTAGTGATAATAAAAACTTGCTGGTTTTGCAGCTTTGGGGGGGCATCACATAACCTGCCAACATGTGATGTTTCCCCCAGGTGCCCAGCTTTAAAAATTTCTCTCTTTTGTACTCCTTCCCTTTATTTCTCAGACCGGCTGATCCTTAAGGAAAACAGAAAAGGACTCAGGTTGAATTACTGGGGGCAGGTTCCCCCAATAGTATAGGACATGCAAACAAATGCAATCACTTTTACTAAACAATTATTTGTGCTTTATCTGACATTCAATGTAACTGCATGTCCTGCATTTTATCTGCCAACTCTATTAAACTACATGTTGTTGAAAAGTACTCAAATTCCTCCCAAAAAACATGTCTTATCTTCAGAAGTCAGGATAACATTTCTTAAAAAATAATAAGAGCTCATTAAAAAATAAGAAAATTGGAATATAAAAGAGTCCACTGTGAGCCTTGTAAATAGCTATGAATAAATAATTATTATAAATATGATTACAAAACCATGGCAAATATCCTAAACTATTATTGCAACAGAAATGCATAATAAAATCTACTTTTTAAAGAGAAGTATCAATAAATTTGTAATTCTACTACAACAATGACGGTTATAACATTGACAAGCACAAAAAATGAGAAGCAGAGCATGAGAGAAATCTCAATCTGTTAGGGTGCAGAGATTAGGAAGCATAACAAGAGAGGAAGCTTTGGACAGAAACATAGATGAAAGACTATTTTAAAACACAAACAAAAGCATTAGTAGAAATAAAATCAGAATATAATGTATTTCTTCAAATTTTTAGTGAAAAAAATAAAAGAAAATATCCATACTCCCGGCAACAAGAATTCAGAACACAAAATGGAATCCCAAATGAAGGTAAGTTTGATGTTATTTTCCAATAATTTATTAACAAATATCTTTAGAACTCCTATTTGTGGCATGTCTAGGGCTGGGGTTTCATTCTATCAAGAGCACTAATATAATTGGTGGAGATAGATATAAATCAATTTGGTACAGTTTCCATGTAAAATTACAGGTATGGTCATTGCCCTGAATTAAAAGATAATAACACAGTATCTGATCCTACAGGTCCAGAAGCACTTTCCTGATTAAGTGACATTTGACCTCGGGTCAAGAAGGTAAAGAAGAGTGAGAAAGCATTAAAATTTGAGTTGCCGCAAAGGCAAAAGTATTGAAATGAGAAAGTGCATGGCATAATGGGAGAAATGATATTTCTACTATGGAAAAAAAAAAAGAATTCGGGTTGCTTAACAGATCTAAATACACTTCATGCTTTCTAAAATAAATCTCTGTGGAAGTCAAGATAAAACCAAAGGGCTAATAAGAAAAAAATAGTTACATAGGCTCAGTTTAAATTGTATTTAACAGAATTGGTTATGAGGTCTTAGGAAGAGTAATTTTAATAGATTTGAAAGGGGATGTTAAAGTGAAAAGTGAATGAGGTGATTATCGACCTTTTTATGTAACTTTTTAATGAAACAGTGGAAAGTGTAGTCATACTGAAGAATGTGAACTAAAAATATTTAAAAATGAGTTTATAGATCTAAAAAAATAAGAACAACACAACTTATAGTAAATGCATAATCAAAATATTCCTCGCCACCACCATCTTAGTTTTTACAGCACCCTAAGTTGTTACCACAGATCTATACTTTTCTTTCTATAGTTAATGTCCACATGACAGATTCTGTTAAGATATAAGACAGAGCACATCAGTCTTGTTCAAAAACCTCCAGTTGTCCAGTTGTCCAGTTGTCCAAAATCCTCCATTCAGACTAAAACCCAAACCCCACAGTGCCCTACATAATCTGCTTCCCTCATTCACCTTCAGATACCATGTGGTCTTTTGCTGTTCCTCAAACATGGGAAGCTGAGCCCACCACAGGGTCTTTACATTTGTGGCTCCCTCTGAATTCAGTATTTTCTTCAGCTGTATTCTTGGATCACTTTCCATTTTATTTGTGTCTCCACTGAAATTATATATAATAAATAGATATTTTATGATAACCCTATCTAAAATGGCATTCTCATCATCCTTATTTTTCTTAACATTTATCTCCACTGGCATATATCTATTTTTTTGGTTGCTTATTATCTGATTCTCAGTAAAGGAATGCAATGTCTATGAAAGCAGGAACTATGTTTACTTCAAGGATACATTTTCAGCACATGAAAAGTTGCCCAGAAGGTAATAAACATCTAGTAAATACTTGATAAATGAATGAATATAAATATGACTACCAAGGAGGGTTACATATGTATTAAATCAAAAAATAAGAATGTTTATAAATAGTGTGGATTGTGTTGCTCTAATTCCAGTTTACCTTTAGTAACGTGAGTTTTCTAAATTATTTTTTGCACCCCTGACATTTCAAAAGAGTGTGGTCAGGTTATCTGAACTCTTGATGTTAAAGCTTAGATGAACAGGACTCTACCACAGAAAGATATTAAATGTGAACTCCACAGAAAGGTATGGATGTGATGAATTATACTTTCAAGCTAAAAATGAGTTAGGACTTTTTCTTTGTCTTAATTCTGCATATACTTTTTATCCCCTCCATTAGTGTGAATCATTGAGAATTGGATATATATTTAATCATTTTTGCTCATGCTTTGCTAAATTGCACCAAATGGAAAAAAGTGTAATTTCCACATACTAAATGAAGTGTATTCTGGATCTCGCCAATAAGAATGTTAAAACACACACACACACACACACACACACACACACACACACACACACATATGAAGTTGGCATATGTTATTAAATGATTTTTAAATAATAGCTATACATTAAGATTTTTTCTTATATGGGAAAACATATCCTTTCAGGTAGAAAATAAAGAATAAATTATAATAATGCCTAATATCTAAGTTTAAGAAACAAAACAATGATTATATGGGTATTGGTAGTATCATAATTGTAACTGTGTTGTTTGAAACTAGATGGTTAAATTGTAAAAGTACTTTAAAATAGTAACTTTTTGTTAAATGTGAGAACTAATTTAATTGCATTCGTTTTAGTAAATTAATTTATACCGTTTTAAATATTTTGCAGAAAATTCAAATTTTATGTATTCTAACTTGACTGTGGATATACAGACTACCATTATTAACTATGTTTGATGCAGAATATACTAAATCATCAATTTAAAAATATTTTCTAAAATGCACTCACTCTACATATTATTTTATCCTCCAAGTATTTTGTTCTTGTTGTTTTAAAATTGGTTATTTAATGAAATATCACATAGGTATATTCAAACAAATACATATATTTTTCAAAGCCAATAAATAAGAATTAGCATTGGAGAATCTTGTAGGGATAAACAATTTATATTTATCACTTGTAGATAATTGGGCTAAGGGATATGTAGTTTATTAATAATGTAGCTTTTACTGCTTGATGTTTTATTCACAGGTCTATAGACAGAAAAGTTGCTATGACAAATTGAATTTCCCTCTTTAATTGAGGTATCTATCATGTCTGTATCATAAACCCAAGATGAGTTTTTGAAAGACAAGAGATAATAATTTATTTCTGCATATATTATTGTTTATGTATTGAACTATTTAACCTAATATAATTTTTAACATTTTATAGAAATATGTAGTCATAATAATTATATACAGTGCATTTATGGTAAACAAAAATTGTTAAATGTAAAATATATATAAAATCATTTTAGAGTGTTGTTGCCAAAGTTATTTTTAACTGTTTTGGGGAAATTTTATGAGTTCATAATTATTGTCTTTGCTTACAGAAAGCTACATCAGTGTTTCTAAATGAATACACAGAGAGTTGAATCTGTCTGAAGTATTGTCTGTGGCTGATTAACAACCTGTACTATGGGCGTATTGAATCATTTAAATTTACCCTAGAGATTCTCCTAACTTTGAACACTGATTTTCTTGCTTTCTATATTTGCGTCCATCTATGTTTTATTATTTGCCCATCTGATGTTCACTCCTTGAAAAATGGCTATTTTAAAGGAATAGTAAATTGTAAAGTAGTACTGGATTCATGACAAACTGCACCATAGAGGAGGCAATAATCACAACTAATTGTTAATGTGGTACTATGATGAATGCAGCTAGCTAATGCTTTAGACATTTTTATTTTTATACATTTATAATTTAGCTGCTTTACATATTACTTCTTGGAATAACCTTATTTTTTTTTTCACTTGCGAGTCCACAATAAAAACATAGAATACATGTCTATTACAGGTTGGGTTAGTCTTAATTCTTGAGAAAAAAATAAGCAATATGATACATATGTGTTAAGATTAATGTAGGGTATTGGCTCACACAATATGGAGGCTGAGGGTCCCAAGAACCACATTCAGAAAGTTGGAGACCTGTTGGAGCTGATGGTATAATTCCAGTTTTAGTCCAAAGGCCTGAGAACCAAAGAGCCAATGATATAAGTTCCGAACCCTGAAGGCAGGAGAACAAAAACCCAACTCAAGGATCATCAGGCAAAGGAAGAGAATTTTTTTTTACCCAGCCTTTCATTTTATTCAGGCCTTCAATGTACTGGATGAGGCTCACTCACACTGGGAGGACTATCTGCTTTATTCAATCCATGATTCAAATGTTATCTCATCTAGGAACATCCTCATACACACACTAAGAAGAGTATTTAACAAAATATCTAGGCTCCTGGTGGCCTGTCAAATTAACACATAAAACTAACCCATCACACAGCTTCACATCTAACTTGCAAACTAGGAAGTTAGCATCCTTATAGAATTCCAAAGGCCAAGTTTTGTTTAGTATGGAAGGAGAGGTTATGCTTTTTTCTACTGAAAATTAAGCATCACATTTTTTCTAGTGCTTCCCCTTATAATTAAAGCTGTATATTTTGTAAAGAGAAAACAAATAAATTGAAAGCTACTTTGCTTAACAATTGTATTATTTTAAATGAAAAGTGTATACTATTCTTTTATTTGAATAATAAAAATGTTTTCCAAAATAAATGTGAATAGCCTATTATTCACGATATGTAGCATGACTAAATTAATGTATTTATCATATTATGTAATACATTTCAAATTAAACTTAGTCATATTTTATAAATTTATTATTTAGTACAATTAAAATTTATATTGTATATGTGGTCATTCTACTGAAATTTTTGAAGGTCAAGGTAAGAATTAGCAAACTCTCTTTGGGGTTTTGCAATTGGAAAATTGTCTTGATCAAAACTGGAGATCTCTCAGTAGAATGATGTGTGCAGAGGAGACATGAAAGCTTAAAAGAAAATTAGCTCTGAGCAGTCATTATGTATCATGTAAGTAAGGAAAACAAAACATCAAATAACAGTGGAAACATTGGAAATCGTGTCTGACACCTAAAAACTTCAGAATATGAGACCCTCCCAGTACAAATCTGTGAAAAACAAAGTGGGAAAAGGTGAACAGTTGTCTCATACCACATATGCATTGTTTCTCTTGAACAACGTTGGAAAAATATAAAGAGCACTGGTAAAAATAAAAATAAATCTGAAAGACTGGATTAATTTGGAAGTAACTGATTAGTTTGGAAGAACTGATTATTTTAAAGTTCCAAACTGCTTTTTCATTCTACCCATGTTGCCAATCTCATGCCAAGTTCTTGGGAAACTGAGGAAATTTCTTTATCATTTATACAGGGAAAAATAGAAAACTTAGAAGAACTTCTGTATTGGGACTAAATTTTAAAGCCTTCTATACCTTACAGAGAATATTTGTGGCTTCTGTCATTTTTATGCTACCTTCACGTTAATCAACAACAAATAATGATTTACTTAATGTAAAGATGATATAGGCTGAAATATTAATATATGATTTAACAATACAATTTATTTTTTCAGACAAATAATATTAATTCAGAAAAAATACGTCTTTAAAGAATAACTAGAATAATTCTGCATGTATAATTTTACCTGAAATTGATAATGACTAAGCAATGAAAAATATGTAAACCTAATGAAAATGCAATTATTTCAGGTTTTAAAAATTAATGTTATAAATTTTTCAATTACAGAATGTTTTTGTAACATGCCCAGTAGTAAACTAGTGAATTCAGTTTAATTTGGTTCAGAACGCTTATTATGATATTTCTACAAAGTTGTTAACAGGGTTATTAGTATGAGACAGTGCAAAAATTGGAAATAACCTACTGGGGACAAAACAAGGATTAGTGCAACTTAATCTTATTTACCATCCTAATTATTGTTAAAAGAGAGTAAATGCAAAGTCAGAGAACTCACAGATGGTGCTAAAAGGGAAGGTAGAGAAAATACTAATAACGACAATGAAACAATAAAATAAAATGTGAGAAAAACATCTTATGAGATAATATGAAATAGAAAATGATATTTTTACCCCCAACATTAGAGTAAGAATGCATGATTAGATAAAATACATTCAAGAGAGAGCCTCAGGAAAGTTAAGAGAAGACTTAAAACACTTCATGAAGTATAATTACAAAAGATTTGACAGGGTGATGAAGAAAGACATAAGGTTAAAACATTGGTAAACCAGATTCCTGAAAAGGAATTCAATTTATTATACATGTCATTTGGATATACAGAAGATCTCTCTAAGTGTTGGCTGGGGTGAGGGTAGAGGAAAGGGAGAGATGTTGCGAAACAGCAAAGGTTATTTTGAAATGTAGTGTTTTCTCTCTAATGTATAGTGTGTATAGCACCTATTTGTGGCAATTTAAGACCTGGATATGTGATTGAACTCTATGACCATAAAATCTTACCTTTATCATTCAAAAAAAGAATTACTTTGAGATAATTTGTGAATGTTAAGTGTGAAAAAGCATGAGCTCAGGAGACAGATAGATTAGAATTCCCAACTTCATCATTTATTAGCTGTATTAATTAAGTTATTTAAACTCTGAATTGTAATTTTCTCGTATATAAATGGAGCCAGTCCTCCTAACTGACATATCTGTAATAGTTACAAGACTTTGCATATGTAGCATATGTAGCAAAAATAGAGTATAGGGTTATTGTAAAGATTAAATGACACTGATATATGTAAAGCACCAAAGCTGTAAATGTCAACGTGTGTGGAATTCATTTAATTGTAAATAGTTTGTCAGAGTTATATGCCCCTTAGAGTCTAATGATTCTTCTCTGGGCTGGTGATATCCCATTGATACTCAAAGAACTTGCTGGCTATGTTTTGTCTCATTTGTAGAGCTTGAAAAAAATTTTAACGACCAACAAGATTGCAAAACACATGTATTTGCTTTGGATTTTCTTTATATTTGCATATTTATAAGTAGTAGCTTTCTTTTTTTAACTCAAGTAATGTAAGTATAGTTTTACAATTCAAGAAAAATATTATTTTTTAAAGGAGGTTTAGCACTAGGAGCAAAATGTGAGTTGAAAACTGTTGTTTTGAATGGCTAGATCTAACCCAAACACAAATCACATGATAAAATCTGATATGTGTTTGCATTTCTTAATGGAGTTTGCTTGATTAGAACCATCTGACTGTTAATTCTTAGAGAAATGAAGTTAATAATAATGCATTAAGTGAAAACAAAATCCTCTAATTTCAGAGCTGGGAAAGTGTATCATGAATAAATCTAAAATTAAAGATTAAAATAGTTTAAAGTAAATTATCTTTTCTGTGGGTATATAATTAACAGAAAATTTTATATACATAAATAATGTTATGTATGCTTCTTTTCCTAAAATCCGTTAGAGCTTACTGTAAAATTATCTTAGCTAAAACCATAATTTAATTCACACCATGAAGTTTAAATATCATAAATGTATTCAGCAGTTTAAACTACTCTTTCCTCAGTGTGAAAGTTATTTAAAACATATAAATAATTTGTCCTATTGACAATAGCATGAATATGTATTTTTAGTAAAATAGCAAAGCATTGGTCTTATTATGCTACTTAAAAGACTAGAAAAGCTGGTTATCAACTTCCTTTTTATATAATTCCTTGTATAGAATTACTTTCATGTTTCAGATATAGATGTCATTTAGATATAAATGTCAATAATTATATTAATGTTTGATTTTTAAAAACAAGAAACCAAAACCATTTACCTACCCATAAAGAAAAGCTTTGAGTTTCAATCTAAAGTAAATTTACATACTGTACTGCATCTGAATCTAAGAGAATACTACAAAAAATTGTATGAGGTAGTTAAACAAATACCAAATATTTTACATACATGTCATATTTATACTTGACTTTACTTTTTTATATTTTTTTATATTTTTATAATAATGGCTTTTTTATATTTTTATAATAATGGCTCATTCTATAGTGCCAGTTAAAGACAGATTTTATAAAGAATTTGGCATTGATATATTAAGTAACTCTTAATATAAGTATTATTATAACTCAATATAAGTATTATTAAGTATTGATATATTAAGTAACTCTGTATTTTGACATTATTTCTTTTATAAATAAAGTACATATATATACATGCAAATATATGTCATATAAATATACATATACTGATGTTAAATATATACATATGTAATATATTACATAAAATGTAAGTATTTTCTTTCTTTTTAAATGATAATACAAAAAACAAAACAAATCCAATGTGATTTCTACAATGTTCAAATATATTTATTTTTGTTTAATAATTGTTTTATGGCTTTTTTATAAAGCTTTATGTACGGCTTTATTTTATTTTCTGATTTCAACTGTCTTTTCTAGTGTCAGTGATTCTGCTACTATGTTCCTCATTTCTTTTGCTGCTTCTCATGTCATGACCTAGAATTAAAGATAAATCAGTATAATAAGAATTTGACTTAATGGACATAAACAGACCATAAAGGTATTAGATTTTCAAAAAGTAATAAATGTGTGAATTAATTCTGTTTTTAAAAGTGTAGCCTTGTGATAGTTAATATAGGCCAAAAACGATTTTAAAAAATCAAGTTTGAGCTTGTGTGCCAGAAAGTAACATTTGCTGGAAGTGTGACTCTAAGATAAATGTGTATAAATATAGTTGGTTTAATCTCTAAACATGGTTATCTTATACTGCTTTTGAAGAGATGTTTTTACTCTCACACAAGGAAAAAAATGTGTAAATGCCATAGATTTATGTTATATCACATTTTACCCCTAGAGGCTGATTTTGATCTAGGTTACTTTTAGTCAGAGTTTGACTTTGTTGGGAATAAGGGCTAGATCCATATTCTCAGAATATAAAAGAATGTCTTCTGGCACCGATGGAAATAGAGAGCCATTATGCAAACACAAGCAGTACACTGTTAGACTACACTTAACTTCAGTCCTCTGAGGCATGCATCATGGGTATTGAGTTCCCTCTAATCTCCTGATCACCTTGTCTTTGATACGGAAAACTAACAGAAACCTTTCTATTAAAACCATTTATCTTTTTTTTTTTCTTTTTCCTGTTGCTAAAGGTAATTCTAATTGTGCAACATGTGAGGATACTCATACACAATCTCAATTTGTAGAATGGAAAGAAGTTATGGACAGAGATGTTCATGCCTGTTTCTCTAGGTAGATAGATGTCACTGCTATTTGAACTACATACTTCAGAGACACAGTGGTATGGGAAAATCTTTTATTCTCTTTATGTCACAGATGCCAAGTTGAATAACAAACATTAACTTTTAAAGCTATATTTATTCAATCACTCAAATTCTTATTACTGGCTAATAATTTCCCATCCAGCATTATCTCTGTAGGATTTCTCTTTATCTTTATGAGATCCTGTGGTGCAATTTAATTAGTATCTTTTATTTCAGATCTACTCACATGTATTTCAATTAAGAGACATAGCCTTCAGTGTAAAATGAAGGTGCACTCCTCCTTTCTTAAGGGTTCAGGTTTTATAGAAAAAGTTTCTACCCAAATTCTCAATCTGATCCGTTTTGGGAAATAAAGGATTAAAACTAGCTTAGTTCAGAGTGGTAGGTGTAGCTGAATTCTGACTGGTTAGTAAAGCTGAAACCTGATTGCCTGGGGCAGTTGAAGTCTGATTGGTTGGTATTCAAGCCCAAAACCAGAAGTCTCTCTCAGATGTTTCTTGCAGATGGTCTGTGTTGTGGTGGATTTCCTGTGCCATCTATTTTGGCACTGACAACAGGATCTGATTTGGTGTAGAAAGGATGTGATTTGCTGTAGAAAGGTAGGCTCTGTGATACTTTCACAACATGTGGGGACACTCTTTAACAATATAATTATTTTTATGTTGCTTACTTTTATAAAGTGTCATGGTATAATGCGTTAGTAAAATTGACATGATTCTTTACAAGAGCCATCTGTATTTTTTTTGTCATGATTCAATTTAACAAATATATACTAAGAAACCACTACCTACAAAGTAAAACCATGGATTATAAAACATATATGTTATAAAGGTGGACATACAAACACTTTAGTGAGTCATTATCATCACAAATCATCTTTCATGTATGTTGATTTACTAACTCAATCTTAATTTGTTAAGTCAAATATTACATTTCCCTTTCTCACTCTGGGGGAAAATATGAATATATCATATTACCTCTTTTAAAGGAAAGTATAATCATTTTCTGGGATAAATATATAAAAAATTATTTGTTATTTGAAATGCTGAGAATTATGACATAACACAGAATATACTGAAGAAAGATAGTCAAAAGTTATACTAAGTAATCGCTAGATATTAGAACAGGACAGTTGTCTAAATACTTTGAAATTCTATTATGCTAAAACCCTAAAATAATAAAATAAGTGAAAATTATGTCACAATATACACACCGGGGCCTATTATCAGGAGAGGGGGGAGGGATGGCATTGGGAATTATACCTGATGTAAATGACGAGTTGATGGGTGCTGACGAGTTGAAAGGTGCAGCACACCAACATGGCACAAGTATACATATGTAACAAAACTGCACATTGTGCACATGTACCCTAGAACTTAAAGTATAATAAAAAAATAAAATAAAATAAAATAAAACCTTTTATATTTGACAGGCTTTCCAAAATCAAATGTTAAATTGTCTTTTTCTTTTCTTTTTTTTTACTCTTTTTTTATTTATTTTTTATTTTTTATTTTATTATTATTATTATTATACTTTAAGTTCTAGGGTACATGTGCATAACGTGCAGGTTTGTTACATATGTATACTTGTGCCATGTTGCTGTGCTGCACCCATCAACTCGTCAGCACCTATCAACTCGTCATTTACATCAGGTATAACTCCCAATGCAATCCCTCCCCCTTCCCCCCTCCCCATGATAGGCCCTGGTGTGTGATGTTCCCCTTCCCGAGTCCAAGTGATCTCATTGTTCAGTTCCCACCTATGAGTGAGAACATGCGGTGTTTGGTTTTCTGTTCTTGTGATAGTTTGCTAAGAATGATGGATTCCAGCTGCATCCATGTCCCTACAAAGGACACAAACTCATCCTTTTTTATGGCTGCATAGTATTCCATGGTGTATATGTGCCACATTTTCTTAATCCAGTCTGTCACTGATGGACATTTGGGTTGATTCCAAGTCTTTGCTATTGTGAATAGTGCCGCAATAAACACAAGTGTGCATGTGTCTTTAGAGCAGCATGATTTATAATCCTTTGGGTATATACCCAGTAATGGGATGGCTGGGTCATATGGTACATCTAGTTCTAGATCCTTGAGGAATCGTCATACTGTTTTCCATAATGGTTGAACTAGTTTACAATCCCACCAACAGTGTAAAAGTGTTCCTATTTCTCCACATCCTCTCCAGCACCTGTTGTTTCCTGACTTTTTAATGATTGCCATTCTAACTGGTGCGAGATGGTATCTCATTGTGGTTTTGATTTGCATTTCTGTGATGGCCAGTGATGATGAGCATTTTTTCATGTGTCTGTTGGCTGTATGAATGTATTCTTTTGAGAAATGACTGTTCATATCCTTTGCCCACTTTTTGATGGGGTTGTTTGTTTTTTTCTTGTAAATTACCATCAGAGTGAACAGGCAACCTACAGAAGGGAGAAAATTTTTGCAATCTACTCATCTGACAAAGGGCTAAATTATGTCTTTTTCTAACCTAATTAATCCTTTAAGACATTAGATTTAGGCCTCCTAAAGTCCAAAAATGACATAATGTGGTATACAAATTATAGAGGAACCATTGTCAAATATGAAATGGCATTTGGTTTTTGGGGAGCTGTATTTGCTGTATTTATATAAATATGTTATTGGTATGTGTTTCACAATTATGGGAAACTCCTGAAATTCTGATATAACTTAGTGTACATTACAGTAATAATTATAATTGTTACATTAAAATTATTGTGTGTCACAGAGGTAAAAAAAAAATATATATATATATATGTACACACACACACACACACACACATATATATAAAAAACAGAATCCATTGTGTATGCATAGTGCATACCTTAACCCTTTAGATATTAAGAACAAATTTTTAGATGCCAAGAATCATAATGAAGCCAAAATTCATACAGTACGCAGATGTAGGTGATAGTGTCTGACAATAATTTTTGCTTGACTAAATTTTAGTCAGGCTCTTGAATCTTCTCCTAGGCCCATCTTTGCACTTCCTTGTAAAATCTAGGTTTTGTAAAAACTCTGCTAAGTTAACTTTGCAAGAATACTCCCACTCTCTATGTCTGATCACCTTGGATAACTGACCAGGTTCCTCAGCCAGCAGCATAACCCGAATGATGCCTGATCACCCGGACCTGCCTTCAACAAGAATCCTATAGGTCAGTTTAGCCAGAATATTTTTTACCTCTAATGTTTCCTTTTAATAATATTTTTATCTACTGACTCCCCAACCAAGTCTTGCTAGGCAGCTATCAATCAATTCCCACTTGCTCTTGCTGTATTCAAATTTGAGCCCAATCTATTCTCCCACTGCAAAATCCCATTGCAGAGGTCCCTGTAACCATTGTAGTGGTCCTGAAAAAGTCTGCCTTCCTGTACTCTAACAAAAGTCATTGGATTTTTTAAATATAGTTCCCTCAGGAGAATATGCTAATTTGTAGTATGCCAGAGCTAAAGTATTAACTAATAGGTAATAGAGGAAAAAACAAAAACAAAAAAACAGAAAAAAGAAATAGGACCAAGTAATATAAAGAATTAGTTAAGAGGCCCTGCAGACATTTTGGGCATGTCTACAATGTGTAAACTTGAAAGAGGGTACTCTTAAAAAGAGAAATACAGAAATTTGTAATTTCAGTACTTACTCTTGATAAAAAAGCAAAAATCTTCTCTGTATAGTTTAAATTTTAAATTATGTTCATTATTTTAGAACAACCAATTGCCTTGCAGAAACAAATAGAATTCCTTTCTCCATGTTACTACACACCTTTGACCCAAGACTCTATCTATTCTAATTTAGTTTCCGCAGAGGAAACAACACTTGAAAGTATAGAAGAACAAATGTATGAAGTACATCAATCCTGGATTCTAACCTTGGCTCTGCTACATGTGGGATGTGAGTTAGACAAGGCAATAATATTTCTGAATTTCAGAGAACGTTTGGACTGTACCTAATTATGTGTTACTTCAGACTAAACTAAATCGTAAGACAAAATACTAGACTATCTCATCAGGAGAAGACATAGTGATTGTCAATCTGGGGAGAAAATCTTCCAAATTTTAATATGTTGTAGAAAGTATACAAAAGGATATTTGTGCGGCAATTCAGAGATTTATAAAAGATATGGGGAGATACAAAAATTACCAGAAAAAAATCTATTCATACATTTATTTACTCAGATATGAAAGATGAATTTATAAGTTAAGATATATCTGACATAATATACTAGGCATTGAGAATTCACAGTATTGTCTCCAATGCTTTGAATCTTACAATTCTGAGTGGCATAGACTTATGTAAATCACTAATTATTTTAAAAAGTCATATTTTATAACACAAGGTAAAACTAAATTTACACACAGATGGGGATACAGACAGATAAAGGGTTTCATTTTGGTATGTCACTTTATAAATATGTTTTACACTACAAACCATAGAGAAAATATACCCTCAGAAGCAACTTTTTCATTATTAAAATTCCCAACATTAAACAAACTGTATTCTAAATATCAGCAAATGATAACATGGAAAGAAATAGATACAAATATGTCTGCTTGATTAGGAATATTAATATATCTACAATTGCTGGCATGATTGTGCCACCACTAGTGATTTTTCTAAAACATTTGTTTCTGAGTTAATTTTTAAAAATTCTTCATTTAAAGTGATATTTCAAAATAATATTAAAACTACTCATGAAGCAGAAGATAACTATATTGTAAGACATCATCTCTAGCTTCAAAAGCACATGCATATTTTATTTCACCTCTGCTTGGAGCTTCTAATTCTATGTAACTGTATGCAAAATATTTGAGTTAAAAGCATCAATACAGTTTTATAAAAATAGCCCCAAAACATCTCCTTATTCATAATTCAGTAAATACAATAACTCCAAAATCTTGAGTATGTGACTTCTACATCTACTCTGAAAAATGGAAACAGCTTTAAACATTTCACTTAATGGTCAAAATCATAGACAGAGGATTGAATATGTTGTGAACTGTGCATAAAATATAAGTAAGAAGGCTGAAATAAATGCTTTTTGAAAGTACAGGGAAAAGTTTGAAGTGCTCAGTATATAAATCTACACACACACACACACACACACACACACACACACACAATCTATATGAGATACTGTAGTTAGACTTCAAATTGTATAACATTAAAGTTTTCTGTTCTTGTGAAATAATATCGTCCATTACTACTATGTTTCCATTAAGTTTCTGGTACGTCTTTTTAGATAGCATCTTATAGGTGCAGTTTCAGGAGAATGATTTAAAACAGAGTTTATCCTCCATTTCAACTTTGTACTAACGAAAGGTTAATAAGGTTTATTATTAGGGAAACAAATTATTATACATTTTGACAACACATATAGCAACACATTTAAAATATCAGCTGGCTAACATGGTGAAACCCCGTCTCTACTAAAAATACAA
Source organism: Macaca fascicularis (assembly GCF_037993035.2). Taxonomy (NCBI): domain Eukaryota; kingdom Metazoa; phylum Chordata; class Mammalia; order Primates; family Cercopithecidae; genus Macaca; species Macaca fascicularis. The sequence goes on along the minus strand of NC_088391.1, from coordinate 55,215,437 downwards.
AAAACTAGCCGGGCGAGGTGGCGGGCGCCTGTAGTCCCAGCTACTCCGGAGGCTGAGGCAGGAGAATGGCGTGAACCCGGGAGGCGGAGCTTACAGTGAGCTGAGATCCGGCCACTGCACTCCAGCCTGGGCGACAGAGCGAGACTCCGTCTCAAAAAAAAAAAAAAAAAAAAAAAAAAAAAATCAGCTGGGTTAATCTCTAGTTGTCTTTGCGGATTAAAGCTAACATATTTTATTATTGGCTTCTTAAAGGAAATCCAAGAATATAATAGGATATAGTTGACATTACTTATAATTTAGAAGGATTATAGCGTTGTATCTTTAATTTTAAATGCATTAATATACAGTTTTTGTAATTATACACCAAAAATGTTCTCATCTTTAGATGTTATGGAATATTTATTGTCATACTAAATTCTATAACAATCTAATATATAAATATTTAAGACAAGAACAGTTTTTCCTCTATAATGCTATTGTTTCTCCTGGAATTTTTTTCAGTTACTCACTTGAAGTTAAAATGCACTTTATTGCTCTTTTAAATGCAGTGTTATAAACTGTATTTTAATGTATTTATACTTCACTGACAAGAGTTTTAACTTTTCCATTATCTTCAATACCTAATTCTTTGATATTAAAATCAATGTATGATCATTTTTATGATTTACATTGTAATCTACACATTTACATTATGATCTACACATTTACATGGTGTAGTTTAATTTTTGAATAGCACTTTAAAGTTTCACTGCATGTATGTATGTTGTTACCCTTCCTATCACAGGAAGAACATTTACTGCCTATTTTTACTGCACACACTATTTTTCAGTTTTATATGAAGTAATTTTAAAACACTTTTTCAGGGAAGTGCAAACTCTGGAAATACATATTACCAAACTTCAGCCACTCACAGGTTTAGCTATTATAATCAGAATCAAAATAAAAGTTATCTTAGCTTACATGTGAGATATATATGTTCTGTTTTATTTAACCTAAAAAATAATTTATTTTTGTTAACCAATGATTTATTTTCTCTACTTCAAACAACATATATTTAGTATGTTTTAATAGTAAAATCTTATTTATGTTTTAAAAATGATTAAATAATAGTATGACTTCAATTTTAGATTATTGCCAATATAAGAAGCAATGTATTTTAAAAAATAACTTACATTCAAGCTTAAACACTTGAGTCTGTAAAAAAATTAAACTAAGAAATTTTGTTTTTGATTCATACTTGCTTCTCAATACCTATTATTTTGGTGAACAAAAGTGCCATGGGTTGAATGTTTGTGTTCCCCAAATTTATTTGTTAAAATTCTAGAAATTTTAATCCCCAATGTAGTGGTATTAGGAGGTGGGATTTTGGGGGAGTAATTAGGTCATGGGGGTGAAATCCTCATGAATGGGATTAGTGTCATAAAAGGGATCACAGAAAGCTCTCTGTCACTCTTTCCCCCCTGTAAGGGTATAACAGGTAGATAACAGTCTGCAGCCCTTAAGAGTGCCCTCACTGGAACCCAACCATGCTGGCACACTGATCTTAAATTTCCAGCCTCCAAAAGTGCGAGAAATAAATTTATGTTGTTCAGAAACCACCCAGTTTATCATATTTTGTTATGGCAGCCCAAACTAAGACAAAACATAAAAGGAGAAAGTTAAATTAATCTTTAATAATCATTAAAAATATATACTACCAAACACTGAATTAGCAGCTTCCTATGACATCCATAAAATACAATATTGTTATACATAACAATGTCTTTATTTGATAACATTGAATTGTTAATATGAATTATATTTTTCTAGCTTCAATTAAAATAATATATTAAAAGTGGTTCGACAGATATAATTCAATAATGTGGGAAGCTAGTGTTTTAAAATACAGGAAATAAATTAATCAAAATAAAGAAATTACAGATAGCAAACTGGTGGTAGCATAAAATCTGGAATAAAACTGAGGTCAAGTGATGATGTAGACAATGTGCTGGGAACTGATTACAAATGTAAATAGCAAAAAACAAATTTTTAGAAACTGTAATTCAGAGACTAGAACATAGCAGAAATGGGGTAAATAAAAGTTACTAATTGTGGTCTGAAAAACATTGTAGTTACCATAGATAAAGTAGTGGAATAGAGTGGGTAAGAAATCTTTGAATACACACCCAATTTTAGAACATTGTTCTCTCTATACTCCATTGATTAATAGTTTACAAATATCAAATTCGACATATGGTCACGCAAACCAAAAGGTCAAGATGACTAGATTGAGATGCAGAGAGAAAGGCAGATAAATAATGAGGGGATTTAATTATGAACCATTCCAAAGGAGAACATTCCAAATGAGAGGAAGCAAAAGATCTGAAATAGATTCATGATTGAAAGTTGTCTTGTATATTTTAAGATGTTTAATGATCTGATAATGACCTGATAATGATAGTGTGTATATATATGTATAATATATATAATATATATGTATAATGTATATTATACATATATGTACACACACACACACACATACACATAAGCTCAGGACATTATCAGATATACATAAATGTCTACCATGTTTCCAGCAAGCTTATTAAAATGGATAAAGTGAAATGATTCTTAAAAAGGCTTTTTTTGCCTGTTGTTTGGTGCTGTTATTTATTTCCTTTTAAATTACAAGAACAAAATTAAAAATATTGCAAATATCCATGATGGAAAATAACCCAGATTTTATAAATATTAAACATAACTGGAAGAATAATGACAATGAATACATTTTCAAGAATATAGAGAGTGTATTTACAAAATTTATTTTTGCAAATGAAAAGCATTATCTTGTTTCTTGTTCAATTAATTTCTTACACATATTGCATATTTAGTAGGCTATTCTCATATAGCACAGGAACAAGGAGAATAAAAGAAATTTAGTTATTAATACAACATGTCTTTGAAATTTTTGCCTAAGTATCAGTCACCTAATAGGACAAGAAGAGAATAGAGTTATGTCATACTAAAAAGTATGTAGAGTTATATATCTTACACAAATTGTTATTCTTTTGACTATACAAAAACACTCCCTAAACAGCTAATATCCAGAATTTACAAAGAACTCAAACAAATTTACAAGCAAAAAACAACCCCATCAAAAATTAGGCAAAGGATATAAACAGACACTTCTCAAATGAAGACATCTATGCAGCCAACAGACACACAAAAAAATGCTCATCATCACTGGTCATCAGAGAAATGCAAATCAAAACCACAATGAGATAACCATCTCATGCCTGTTACAATGGCAACCTTTAAAAAGTCAGGAAACAACAGATGCTGGAGAGGATGTGGAGAAATAGAAATGCTTTTACACTGTTGGTGGGAGTGTAAATTAGTTTAACCATTTGTGGAAGACAGTGTGGCAATTCCTCAAGGATCTAGAACGAGAATTACCATTTGATCCAGCAATCCCATTACTGGGTATATACCCAAAGGATAATAAACCATGCTACTATAAAGACACATGCACATGTATGTTTATTGAGGCACTATTCCCAATTGCAAAGACTTGGAAACAACCCAAATGTCCATCAGTGATAGATTGGATTAAGAAAATGTGGCACATATACCCCCTGGAGTACTATGCAACCATAAAAAAGGATAAGTTCATGTCTTTTGCAGGAACATGGAATGAAGCTTGAAACCGTCATTCTCAGCAAACTATCACAAGGACAGAAAACCAAACAAAGCATATTCTCACTCATAGGTGGGAATTGAACAATGAGATCACTTGAACACAGGTCGGGGAACATCACACACTGGGGCCTGTTGTGGGATGGGGGACTCGGGGACGGATAGCATTAGGAGAAATACCTAATGTAAATGATGAGTTGATGGGTGCAGCACACCAACATGGCACATGCATACCTATGTATCGAACCGGCACATTGTGCACATGTACCCTAGAACTTAAAGTACAGTAATAAAAAAAACTCCCATAGTATTTGCAGTAAAAATTGTTATTGTTTATCTTATCATGGCTTCACCAACTTTGTTTTTCATTCCACCCATGTTATTCAAAGGGGACAAAATAACTATGGTAATTTGTAATACACAGCAGAAATGAAAATTAAAAATAACCCAAATAAACTAAAAAATTATTATAAACTTCTGTTGTCAGACCAGTGGTATTTATATATGATGGTGCAAAATGTAGTTCATAAATGCTAAATTTATGGTTAACATTTGTTCCATTGTGTTGGAAATTCATCTTCTTCTTTGCCATAATGTGGTACATAGATTCTTTGATTTACTTTCTGGAATAAAGTTGCTTATATCTATTTTTTTTTAATTTTGAAAGATGGGGGTCTCACTGTGTTGTCCAGGCTGGATTTGATCTCCTGGTCTCAAGTGATCCTGAGTGAGTGGTACTACAGGCATGTACCACTATATCCAGCTACATTTGATCACATCTATTCACTGGCCCACATACATTTAATTATTTCGTATTTTGTTCTTTCTGTGGATTGTATATAGAGTTTGGTTTCCTGACAATATGTATCCAATAACATACTGAAATTATTTATAATGTAGGATATAGGCATCAGAAGAATTTATTTTTTTGATTCAATGTATTGACACATAACTTATGTACAATAAGGTAAATGCATGTTTAATTTTTTAAAACAATGGCAAACAGTAAAAAATAATTACATACAAGTGAGAAAAATTATAATTATCCCTGATTTCTGTCTGTTATCATTTTTCTTAAGTTTAAAATTTTTTAATTAGCAATTCTTTTGGTGCAGATCTACTAGCACAAACTTTTCCCAAGGTTTTTGTACTGTTTTGTTGTGGCGTAAAATGTTTTTATTTCATTTTGTACTGTTTCATCATGGTGTAAAATATTTTTGTTTAATTTTGATTATGAAAGATAGCTTTGCTGCATATAAAATTCTGAATCAACAGTTTTTATTTTTGTTTTATGATTTTATTTTAGTTCCAGCATGTCTATAATATGATATTGTCTTAATTTCTTCTGTCTACATTTTCTTAAAGATGAATCAAAGAAGAGTCTAATTTTTTCCCTGTATGTCATATATATATATATATTTTCTCTGTCATTTTTCACTTTATTATTGGTTTTCCACAATTTTACTATGATCTACTTTAGAGTAGTTCAGCGTTTCTTTTGATTATCTATTCTGCTTAGAGATGGGCTCTTTAATTTCAAATATTTGAAAAATTTGAAAGTATTGTTTTGTATTAATTTATAATTATTTATTTTACATGATCTATTTTTTCACTTATAGAATTGAAATATTATGCAAAACAATGTACCTTTCTGTCCCAGAAATGTTATTACTTTAGATTTATTTCTATTTCTCAGCTAATATTTCCCATCTGTTTATTCATTAGGGCCACTGTGTAAGTCTTTAAATACTGTTAGAGCTGATTTCAAATACTTACCTGCAAATTTCATCATCAGCCATCTTAGGGTATGTTTCTATTATCTAATTTTTTTTTCTAGTAAATAGATTACATTTTCCTGATTGTTCTTATGTCTAATAAAGTTTTCTTTACATGGAATATATTTGAAAGAACTTTGAAGAGATTTGGATTTCGTTATCTTCCTCTGAGCAGTTTTGATTTTTATTCAGTCAGGTTGTTATATTATGGACTGGCAACTTTACATTTGTCAAAACTTATTCTACACTTTTAGAGAGTATGACATTTCAAAAATCTGAGACATTTATGAACTCCTTTTACTTTGGTCGTACTTCTCTGCTGGTTGTGCTAATCAAGAACATAACAAATTTTATGCAGATAGTGAGCCTCATCAGCTTTGACCATCCATTGCTGAATTTACCTGCACAATCACCAGTGCCTGTGGAATCTGCCATCCCTAGTCAATAAGCATACAGATTTCTCCAACATTTTTTTTCTTCATTATAAATAAAGGGTAGATAAGGACATAAAATAAGCTAGTAAATATGGAATCAATCAATGTGCTTTTGGTCTTTCTAGAACTGAATTTGCACATTCTTTCTGTCTATGATGATTTCCCAGTGTTTTCCCTTTTATGCATATATTTTAAAACTTTCTAATTCTTACTTCCTGAAATGATGGTCTAATACAAGGTCATTTGTCCCTAATTAAATTGTATTTTTTATGCTGCACTCATCCTAAAATGAAGTATTTGTCACAGAGACCCCATGACTCAAAAAGCCTAAAATATGTACTATCTGGCTATTTACAACAAAAAAATTGCAGATCTACGATGAAGACAGTGAAATTACTAAGAGAATATTCTTTCCAAATGTAATAATAATATTACGTAAATTTCTTAAGAGTAATTGTTTTACTCATTTTGCTTTTAGTTTACATTTTTAAAACCAAATATTTATCATCTCTTTTCATTTTAAGAAACAAAAGTGGCTGACAAGGTGGCTAAATAGGAAGAGCTTTGGTGTGCAGATCCCAGAGAGATCAACACAGAAAGTGGGTGATTTCTGATTTCTGCATTTCCAACTGAGGTACCTGGCTCACCTCATTGGGACTGGTTAGATAGTGGATGGAGCCAATGGAGGGTGAGCCAAAGCAAGGTGGGTCATCACATCACCCAGGAAGTGCAAGGCTAGGGGAGCTCCCTCCTCTAGCCAAGGGAAGCTGTGAGGGACTGTTCCGTGAGGAACCATGTGATCCAGCCCAGATACTATGCTTTTCCCACAGTCTTCACAACCTGCACACCAAAAGATTCCCTCAGGTGCCTACACCACCAGGGCCCTAGGTTTCAAGCACAAAACTGGGTGGCCATTTGGACAGACACTGAGCTAGCTGCAGGAGTTTTTTGTTTATTTTATTTTATTTTATTAATTTTCCATACCACAGTGGCATCTAGAATGCCAGCAAGTCAGAACTATTCACTCCACTGAAAAGGGGGCTGAAGACAAGGAACCAAGTGGTCTAGCTCATCAGATCACAACCCCACAGAGCCCAGCAAGCTAAGATCCACTGGCTTGAAATTCTTGCTGCCAGCAGAGCAGTCTCAAGTCGACCTGGGAAGCTCAAGCTTGGTGGGGAATGGTGTGTCCGCCATTATCAAGGCTTGATTAGGTGGTTTTCCTGTCATATTGTAAACAAAGTCTCCGGGAAGTTCAAACTGGGCAGTACCCACAACAGTTCGACAAATCCACGGTAGCCAGACTACCACTCTAGATTCCTCCTCTCTGGGTAGAGCATCTCTGAAACAAAGGCAGCAGCCCCAATCAAGGGCTTATAGTTAAAACTTCCATCTCCCTGGGACAGAACACCTGGGGGAAGGAGAGGCTGTGGGCACAGCTTCAGCAGACTTAAACATTCCTGCCTGCCAACTGTGAAGAGGGCAGCAGATCTCCCAGCACAGCATTTGAGCTCTGCTAAGGGACACACTGTCTACTCAAGAGGGTCCTTGACTCCTGTGACTCCTGACTGGGAGACACCTCCCAGCAGGGGTTGACAGACACCTCCGAGCAGGTCGACAGACACCTCAGAAAGGAGAGCTATGGCTGGCATGTGGCAGGTGCCCCTCTTGGATGAAGCCTCCAGAGGAAGGAACAGGCAGCAATCTTTGCTGTTCTGCAGCCTCCACTGGTGATACCCAGGCAAACAGGGTCTGGAGTGGACCTCCAGCAAACTCCAACAGACCTGCAGCAGAGAGGCCTCAATGTTAGAAGGAAAACTAACATATGAAAAGGAATAACATCAACATCAACCAAAAGAACATCCACTCAAAAATCACATCTGAAGGTCACCAACCTCAAAGAATAAAAGTAGCTAAATCCACGAAGATGAGGAAAAAACAGTGCAAAAAGGCTGAACATTCCAAAAACCAGAAAGCCTCTTCTCCTACAAAGGATCACAACTCTTTATCAGCAAGGGAAGAAAACTGGATGAAAAATGAGTTTGACAACTGGACAGAAGTAGGCTTCAGAAGGTGGGTAATAACAAACTGCTCTGAGTTAAAGGAGCATATTCTAACCCAATGCAAGGAAGCTAAGAACCTTGAGAAAAGGTGACACAAATTGTTAACCAGAAAAACCAGTATAAAGAAGAACATAAATGACCTTATGGAGCTGGAAAACACAACACAAGAATTCATGAAGCATACACAAGTATCAATAACTGAATCAATCAAGCAGAAGAAAGGATATCAGAGATTGAAGTTCAACTCAATCAAATAAATCATTAAGACAAGACTAGAGGGAAAAAAATGAAAAGGAATCAACAAAGCCTCCCAGAAATATGGTACTATGTGAAAACACCATACCTATGTTTGATAGGTGTAGCTGAAAGTGATGGGGAGAAGGGAACCAAGTTTGAAAGCACTCTTCAGGATATTATACAGGAGAACTTCCCCAACCTAGCAAGAAAGGCCAACATTCAAATTCAGGAAATACAGAGAACACCACAAAAATACTCCTTGAGAAAGGCAACCCCAAGATACTTAATCATCAGATTCACCAAGGTTGAAATGAAGGAAAAAATGTTAATTGCAGCGAGACAGTAAGGTTGGGTTACCCACAAAGGAAAGCCCATCAGACTAACAGCAGATCCCTCTGCAGAAACCCTACAAGCCAGAAGAAAGTGGGGCCCAATATTCAACATTCTTAAAGAAAAGAATTTTCAACCCAGAATTTCATATCCAACCAAACTAATCTTCATAAGCAAAGGAGAAATATAATCCTTTACAGACAAGCAAATACTGAGAGATTTTGTCACTACCAGGCCTGCCTTACAAGAGCTCCTGAAGTAAACATTAAAAATGGAAAGGAAAAACTGGTACCAGCCACTTCAAAAACACACCAAATTGTAAAGACCATCGACACTATGAAGAAACTGCATTAACTAATGGGCAAACTAAACAGCTAGGATCATAATGATAGGATCAAATTCACACATAACAATATTAACCTTAAATGTAAATGGGAGAAATGCCCCAATTAAAATACATAGACTGGCAAATTGGAAAGAGTCAAGACCCACCAGTGTGCTGTATTCAGGAGACCCATCTCACATGCAAAGATGTACATAAGCTCAAAATAAAGGGATAGAGGAATATATACCAAGCAAATGGAAAGCAAAAAAAAAAAAAAAAAAAGGCAGGGGTTGCAGTCCTAGTCTCTAATAAAACAGACTTTAAACCCACAAAGATCAAAAAAGACAAAGAAGGGCATTACATAATAGTAAAGGTATCAATGCAACAAGAAGTGCTAACTATACTAAATATTTATGCAGCCAGTATAGGAGCACCCAAATTTATAAAGCAAGTTCTTAAAGACTTACAATGAGACTTAGACTCCCACACAATAACAATGGGAGACTATAACATCCCACTGTTAATATTACACAGATAAGACAGAAAATTAACAAGGATATTCAGTACTTGAACTCAGCTCTTATTAGGACCAAGTGGACCTAATAGACATCTACAGAACTCTCCACCCCAAATCAACAGAATATACAGAATATACTTTCTTCTCAGCACCACATCGCACTTATTCTAAAATTGACTGCAAAAATGGAAATAAAATACTCCTCAGCAAATGCAAAAGAACAGAAATAATAAACAGTCTCTCAGAACACAGTGCAATCAAATTAGAACTCAGGACTAAGAAACTCACTCAAAACTGCATGACTACATGGAAACAGAACAACAACAACTGCACGACTACATGGAAACAATACAGCTTCCAAGGAATGTGAAGGACCTCTTTAAGGAGAACTACAAACTACAGCTCAAGGAAATAAGAGAGAGCACAAAAAAAATGTAAAATTATATCTGCTCTTGAATGACTACTGAGTAAATAACAAAATTAAGGCAGAAATAAACAATTTCTTTGAAACCAATGAGAACAAAGACACAACATACCAAAATTTCTGGGACACAGCTCAAGCAATGTTTAGAGGTAAATTTATAGCACTAAATGCCCACAGGAGACAGTGGGAAAGATCTAAAATTGGCAGCATAACATCACAATTAAAAAAGCTAGAGAAGTGAGAGCAAACAAATTCAAAAGCTAGCAGATGACAAGAAATAACTAAGATCAGGGCAAAACTGTAGGAGTTAGAGACACGAAAAGTCCTTCCTAAAATAAATGCGTACAGGAGCTGGTTTCTTGAAAAGATTAACAAAATAGATAGATGCTAGCCAGACTAATAAAGAAGAAAAGAAAGAAGAATCAAACAGACACAATAGAAAATTATAAAGAGGATATCACCACTGATCCCATGGAAATACAAACTACCATCGGAAAATACTATAAACACCTCTATGTAAATAAACTAGAAAGTCTAGAAGAAATGGATAAATTCCTGGACGCATACATCCTCCCGTGACCAAACCAGGAAGAAGTCGAATCCCTGAATAGACCAATAACAAGTTCTGAAATTGAGGCAGTAACTGATAGCCTATCAACCAAAAAAAGAAAAACCAGGACCAGATAAATTCACAGCCAAATTCTACCAGAGGTACAAAGAGGAGCTGGTCCCATTCCTTCTGAAACTATTCCAAACAACAGAAAAACAGGGACTCCCCCCTAACTCATTTTATGAGGCCAGCATCATCTTGATACCGAAACCTGGCAAAGACACAACCAAAAAGAAAATTTCAATATCCCTGATGAACATGGATGGGAAAATCCTCAATAAAATACTGGCAAACTGAATCCAGCAGCACATCAAAAAGCTTATCCACTATGATCAAGTCAGCTGCATCCCTGGGATGCAAGTCTAGTTCAGTATATGCAAATCAATAAACGTAATCCATCACATAAACAGAACCAATTTTAAAAAAATTATCTCAGTAGATACAGAAAAGGCCTTAGATAAAATTCAACACATCTTCATGATAAAAACTCAATAAACTAGGTATTGATGGAACGTATCTCAAAATAATAAGAGCTAGTTGTGACAAAGCCACAGTCAATCTCATACTGAATGGGCAAAAGCTGGAAGCATTCCCTTTGAAAACTGGCACAAGACAAGGATGCCCTCTCTCACCACTCCTATTCAACATAGTATTGGAAGTGCTGGCCAGGGTAATCTGGCAAGAGAAAGAAATACAGGTATTCGAATAGAAAGAGAGGAAGTCAAATTGCCTGTTTGCCGATGACATGATTGTATATTTAGAAAACCCCATCGCCTAAGTCCAAATTCTCCTTAAGCTGATAAGTAACTTCAGTAAAGTCTTAGGATACAAAATCAATGTGCAAAAATCACAAGCATTCCTGTACACCAATAACAGGCAAACAGAGAGCCAAATCATGAGTGAACTCCCATTCACAATTGCTACAAAGAGAATCAAATACCTAGGAATAAAACTTACAGGGAATTTGAAGGACCTCTTCAAGGAGAACTACAAACCACTGCTCAAGGAAATAAGAGAGGACTCAAAAAAATGAAAAAGCATTCCATGCTCATGGATAGGAAGAAACAATATTTTGAAAATGGCCATACTTCCCGAAGCAATTTATAGATTCAATGCTATCCACATCAAACTACCAATGGAACAGAACAGAAGCCTCAAAAATTACACCACACATCTACACCCATTTGTTCCTTGACAAACCTGACAAAAACAAGCAATGGGGAAAGGACTCCCTATTTTATAAATGGTGTTGTGAAAACTGGCTAGCCATAAGCAGAAAACTGAAACTGGACACCTTCCTTACACCTTATACAAAAATTAACTCAAGATGGATTAAAGACTTAACCTTAAGACCTAAAACCATAAAAACCCTAGAAGAAAACCTAGGCCATACAGGACATAGGCATGTGCAAAGACTTCATGACTAAAACAACAAAAACAATGTCAACAAAAGCCAAAATGATCAAATAGAATCTAATTAAACTAAAGAGCTTCTGCACAGCAAAAGAAGCTATCATTGGAATGAACAGGCAACCTAATGAATGGGAGAAAATTTTTGCAATCTATACATGTGACAAAGGGTTAATATCAAGAATCTACAAGGAACCTAAACAAAATTTACAAAACAAAACCAAAGCCCATCAAAAAGTGGGCAAAGGCTATGAGCAGACACTTCTCAACAGAAGACATTTATGTGGCCAAGAAACATGAAAACCAGTTCATCATCACTGGTCATTAGAGAAATGCAAATCAAAACCACATTGATAAACCACCTCACGCCAGTTAGAATGATGATCATTAAAAAGTCAGGAAACAACAGATGCTGCAGAGAATGTGGAGAAATAAGAATGCTTTTACACTGTTGTTGGAGTGTAAATTGGTTCAACCATTGTGGAAGACAGTGTGGTGATTCCTCAAGGATCTAGAACTAGAAATACCATTTGACCCAGCAATCTCATTACTGGGTATATAACCAATGGACTATAAATGATTCTACTATAAAGACACATGCACATGTGTTTATTGCAGTACTATTCACAATACCAAAGACTTGGAACCAACCCAAATGCCCATCAATGTTAGATTGGATAAAGAAAATGTGGCACATATACACCATGGAATACTATGCAGCCATAAAAAAGGATGAGTTCATGTCCTTTGCAGGGACATGGATGAAGCTGGAAACCATCGTTCTCAGCAAACTAACACAGGAACAGAAAACCAAACACTGCATATCCTCACTCATAAGTGGGAGATGAACAATGAGTACACATGGATACAGGAAAGGGAACATAACATACCATGGCCTGTTGGGGGGCGAGGGGCTGGGGAGGGATAGCATTAGGAGAAATACCTAATGTAGATGATGGGTTGATGGATGCAGCAAACCACCATAGCACGTGCATACCTATGTGACAAACTTGCACATTCTGCACATGTATCCCAGAACTTAAAGTACAACATATTTTTTTAAAAAGATGCCTTTTGGGGAAAAAAAAAAAAAAAAAGAGAGAGAGAGAGAGAGAGAAACAAAAGTGCTGGGAAATCCTGAAAAGAAATATTTCTAAAATAAACAATTTATGCATTTGTATATAGAGAGACTATTGTCCCAATACTAAATGATTTTCAACTCTCTAAAATAATATTATAAAATTACTCTTTGGAAATAATTATTAATTCAATAAATTCATGACATATTTACATTGGTTAAATTTCGGGATGAATACCTCTACACACAATGTTTACCAACATATTTTCTCTTTTTACATTTTTTTTTCACATATACATTTTGGAGAAATAAATATAATTTTATACTTCATACCAAGAATCTTTCACCCACGTATATGCTGTTTTTATTTTTTGTGCTTTGATATAACTATGCATAGATTTTACTAAGTGTAAAGCATAACCTCTTTGAGATGAAAATAATTGCACATTTCTGATGATTCAAATATGTGATTATCTGAAATATTACTTTATTATTCATTTAAATCACTACTTCTCCTTCTTTACCCACAATCTTTTAGCTCCTTTTTTTGATGATATGAGACAACTTATTCATGACTTGCCAGACTTATCCATTTGAATTTGAGTCATTACTCTGTTTACCTTTTCTTCTGCCTTAGCAGTCAATCTAATACACTTATAAACTGATATTTTATACTTAACATAATATTTGCTGGTGCCTACTATTGTAATTCAAGCAAAACATGTGAATTTTGCTGTATATTTTTTGGTCTGCTGGGCAAAAATTAAATTAATAAATTTTTAAAATAAGAAAATAAATGAAATAAAACCATGTATGCTATTATTTCCAGAAAAGATGCAGACCTTAAAATTACCAAGAAAAATGCTCAGACTAATATTTTGAAATCAATTACAGAATTACATTTTTTCAAAAGTCAGGACATCAGTCAGGGACAACTAATGTGGCTGACTAGATGCAGATAAGAAACACCTCTCTCACTGAGAGAAACCAAAATATGATATAAACTATCACACTTTAAATAGATCTTTTGAGAAAAAAAAAAATCACTGAAAGTTGATAGAGAGGTGAAAGCTGGGAAGTTTGCAGTGTTACTGAGCATCATGACTGGCTCCTGTTCCTGAACACGTCCTAAGGAAGGGGTAAGTGAAGGAACTCTAGGGCACCACAGTCCCGCCATAGATCTCTGAGATCATAACTGCAAGAGATCTTATGATCTCACATAAAGATTTGAATTGACAGGGGAAATTGCCTGGAGTGTAGGCAGAGATAGAGCTTAAATTTGCATGGAACCCAGGTTTCATGGTGCACAGTGCTACTGCGCCGAATGTGATTATAGGTGTCCATCCCCCAAGCTCTCCATTTCACTCTGATTAATAATAGCCCTGTTGATTGCCAGTTGGGGAGAGAGCAGGGCTGCCTTTTCCAATGGATGGAGGCACATCTGATAGACATGCCCTCTTGTCTGCCAGACCCTTTCAAGACCATCCGCCTGGTTATTTCTGTAGAAGGGTGCCTTAGGTAGTCTCTACTGACCAACCTAAGTCTTTTGCTGGCAGTCTGAGAGCAGTTCAGGCTGCTTAGCCCAGCTGGCGGCTGACCCTGAGAGACCAGAGAACAAAATCATTGGCCCAAATACTAAGCCCTCAGGATTTGGGCACACTGCCCAAGGGTATCAAGCTGAGATCTGTGGCCTGAGCTGTAGGAGGGGAGCAGCAACAGCATAGAAAAGTGTGGCCTTGGTTTGTGGCATGACAGGGGAAGTTGACATCCCCACTATGCAACACCAGCCTGAGAAGGGTGTAGCCTATTAGCCACCTGCAGCTTTTTCCTGCAGCCCAATTATCTGGGCACAGAAGGGATGGGACAAGTTTAGCTGGTTGAGGCCTGCTCCTAGGGCAGATTGCAGAGGGAGGACTTGTTGGGGAGTGAAAGCTGGATGTGCTTCACAGCTGTCTGCTGGGTTAAAAACCCTGAGACACAGATGCCATACCGGCTGCACACCTGTGGTATCTCCACCTTGCCAGGGAATCCTTTGCCTTTGACCCAGTACATTACCATAACAACCGCAGACATACCTCACAACTTGCTCTGACTCTGCCAAGCTCAGAGGAGCAGTGGGTCCCTGGGGAGTTCCGGGTCTCCTGGTGAACTAACCTTCAGCTTGGGCTGCTTTTAAGGGAAGGAGGAGCACAGCCTGTCAAATCCACAACCCTTGTCCTAGCCAAAGCTAAGGAAATGCAGGCACAGCATCAATAGTTGCAGTACTCTCCACCAAGGCTTTGGAATGGACTTTATGACAGAGTTATCTGTTGCACCCTTTCTCCCTTTCCCAGAGCACTGCTGCAAAACACTGAAATACAAAAGATGTGCAGAACTGAACAGGAGCTTATCTGCTGGCCATTACTCTTAAGTTCCATTTACCGCATCACAGCCTCAATGACACCACCAAATAAAAATTTATTTAGCAAACAATTCCTGTGAAATCAAATGCAGGAAACAATCCACAAATAAGGAACACATATGGACCCTTGACCCTCTGAAAGTCCCCAGAAATGAAGCCAATTGACTGTATAAAACATACACCACAGTCAAATACTAAATAGAAAATATATATAAAATATATTAGAAAGCTCCATCCAAATGAAGGAATTTCAAAAAGAAAAGAAACTAATCCACTTCAGATGAGATAAAATTATGCAAGAACTCCAAAAGTTCAAAAAGTTGGTGATTTTCTGACCTTTAGAATATTGCACTAACTCCCTGGAAAACAGTTCTAACCAGATTGAAATATCTGAAATGACAGACATAGAATTCATAATTTGGATGGCAAGGAAATACAACGAGGTTCAAGAGAAAGTTGAAATCCAAACCCAGGAAGCAAGAAAAATTATTCAAGATTCATATGAAATATGACATAGTTATTTAAAGAAAGAAACAAAGTGAACTTTTACAAGTGAAAATTTCACTGTAGGAATTTCAAAATACAGCTGGAAGCCTTAACAACAGACCACACTAAGCAGAGGAAAGAATTCCAGAGGTCAAAGACTGGTTCTATAAATCAACTTCATTAAAAAAAAAATGATGAAAGAATTTTAAAAAGTGAACAAAGCAGCTGATGTGGTTTGGAAGTTTTTCCAGACCAAATGTAATGTTAAAAGGTTATTTCCAATGTTGGCGTTGGAGTCTGGTGGGAGGTGACTGGAACATGTGGTGGATCCCTCATGAATGACTTAACATCATCTCCTTTGTGAAAACAAGTTGTTACTCAGTTAGTTTATGTGAGATCTGGTTCTTTAAAATACAGTCTGGGACCTCCCCCTCTTCTCTGTAGCTCCCACTCTTGTCATGTGATATGACTGAAGTCTCTTTGCCTTCACCATGATTGAAAGCTTCTTGAGGCTTCACCAGGAGCAGATGCTGGTGCCATGATTCTGTACATCCTGAAAAACCAGAAGCCAGAAAACCTCCTCTTTTCCTTGTAAATTACTCAGGCTTAGCTATTTCTTTATAGCAAGACAAAATGGACTAATAAAGCCTCCAAAAAATATGAGAATATATAAAGAGAACAAATTCATGACTCATTGGCATTACTGAGAAAGAAGAACAGAGAGTACCCAATTTGGAAAACATATTTTAGGATATAATCAATGAAAATTTTTTTAGTCTTCATAAAAAGTTCATTATGAAAATCTGAGAAATTCAGAGAGCCCCTCTGAGACAGCATACAAGATGAAGATCCTCAAAACACATAGTCGTCATACTTCCCAAGATTAATGTGAAAGAAAATAATCTTAAAGGTGCCTAGAGAAAAGGTTCATCTGACTTAAAAAGTGAACCCCATCAGGCTAACAGCAGATGTCTCAGTGGAAACCTTAAAGCCAGAAGAGAATAGGACCTATTTTTAGCACTTTTAAGGAAAAGAAGTTCTAACAAAGAATTTTGTATCCTAACAAACTAAGCTTTAAAAGTGAAGGAGATATAAAATCTTTTTCATACAAGCAATTGTTAAGGGAATATGTTACCACTATACAAACCTTACAAAAGATCCTTAAAAGAGTTCTAAATATGGAAATAAAATGATACATGCTGCCACAAAAACACACATAAATATGCAGACCTATAAACAAACTACATAATCAAGATTAAATAGCAACCAGCTAACAACATCATGACAGCATCAAAACCTCACATATCAGTGTTAACCTTGAATGTATAGATTAACACTCTTCACTGGTGATATGACTCTATACATCACTAATCATCAGAGAAACGAAAATTAAAACTACAATGAAATACCAGAATGACTATTATTAAAAAGCCACACACACACACAAAAAAACAGATGCTGGTGAGGCTGTGTAGAAAAGGGAAAACTTATGCACCACTGGTGGCAGTGTAAATTAATTAATCTCCTGAGGTAAGCAGTTTGGAGATTTCTCAAAGAACGAAAAACAGAACTACCATTCATCCCAGCAATCCCATTACTGGGTATATATCAAAAGAATATAAATTATTTTACCAAAAAGATACATGCACTCCCATGTTCATTTTACAACAAAAATGTGAAATCAACCTAGGTGCCCATCAATGGTGGACTGAATAAAGAAAACATGGTATAAATACTCCATGCAATACTATGCAGCAATAAGAAAGAATGAAATCATGTCCTTTGCAGCAACATGGATGTAGCTGGAGGCCTTAACCTAAGTTAATGAACACAGGAACAGAAAATCAAATATTGTATGTCCTTACTTACGAGTGGGAGCTAAACACTGGGTACTCATGGACATGAAGATGAGAACAATTGATATTGTGAACTATAACAAAAGTGGGGGCATGGCAAGGATTAAAAATTTACCATTGAATACCATGGTCACTACTTGGGTGATAGGTTCAGTTTTTCCTCAAACCTCAACTTCATGCAATATGCCCTTGTAACCAATGTTCACATGTACTCCCTGAATTTAAAATAAGAATTAAAATATCAACAAACTTACGTGCTCCTATATTTTGACATATGTAGTAAAAAGCATAGTAAATAACTGGTTTTAAAATGAAATTAATAATCATATTTTAAGAACAGGAATAATCTGATTTGAGGAATAGGTGAAAAACATTGTCAATAAAATACCTCTGTACATATATACATGAAACAGTATTTTGTGATGCCTACAAATGCAGGACATGAGCAAGACTGGCGAGATTTAAAATTTGACTTTTCCATTTACTCATAGTTGTTTCCTTGGGCAATATACTAAACAGAGTACCTATTTTACTTTATTAACATGGGAATAAGAATAGTTCTTTAATCCTAGGATTGCTGGAAGGATTAAATGTATAAATATGGCCGGGCGCGGTGGCTCAAGCCTGTAATCCCAGCACTTTGGGAGGCCGAGACGGGCGGATCACGAGGTCAGGAGATCGAGACCATCCTGGCTAACACAGTGAAACCCCGTCTCTACTAAAAATACAAAAAATTAGCCGGGCGAGGTGGCGGGCGCCTGTAGTCCCAGCTGCTCGGGAGGCTGAGGCAGGAGAATGGCGTAAACCCGGGAGGCGGAGCTTGCAGTGAGCTGAGATCCAGCCACTGCACTCCAGCCTGGGTGACAGAGCGAGACTCCGTCTCAAAAAAAAAAAAAAAAAAAAAAGTAAAAATATATATTTTTTTTGACACAATGCCCAGCACTTTTTAAGCACCATGGAATTATTAGTTATTTATTTTTGTTTATATTTCCCTTATTAAATGGCCTTACTTTGTGTTCATTCTATGATATTGATTAAACTTCATACTTAATTAGATAGTTCTGATTGTAAAACAAAATATATTATGCAACAAATTCTAATGGTAAAACATACACTTTAATACAGAAAATCTTGAATGTCATTGATAGGCTCTAGGAAACTGTAACTTCCATAGAAATGATATGTAAAAAAACAACTTTACCATTATCCAATTGACATAAACAAGAGTTTGGTTTCTACTGCATATTTCAGGTCACAAAAGCGCCACCAAATTTCTAGACAAAGACCCAAAATACTTCTTATATTAAACACTGAAGTCGATATGAGCTATCCATGTATTTAAGAAACATTAATCAAAGCTAAAAAGGTAATTATTTATCAAATTTTTGGTGACTCAATGAATGACAGCATTAGTCTCGGTGGTGAGTTAAATCAAATAAATGTGTACAAAATGAAAATTGTGATGTGCATTTTGTACCACCACACAGTTCAAAAATGAACAATAGCCATTATGGTGGGTTCATTGTTTTTTACTTTAACCATACTTTATTGTTTATTATTTTGCCATTGCATGCTTAACTTTAGCAGGTTGGAAATTTTCCCCAAATTTTTATTTGAAAAAAGTTTGTATTCGTTCATTCATTTATTCATTTTCCAACATGGATAGTCCAGCTCAGGGTGGCAGGTGGCCAGAGCCTGTCCTGGAACCTCACAGCCCAAGGCAAGAACTATACCTGGATAGGCCCCTATCTTATTACAAAGCACGCTCACACACACATCCATGCTAACTCAGATGGGGACCAAGTAAACATGCAAATTCACCAAACATGCACAAATTTGGGATGTGGGAGAAAACCAGAGTACCCAGGGGAAACCCATACAAACAAGAGAGAATGAACACACTCCACTCAGAAAGTGGACCTGGCTTGATATTGATTTTCTTCTCATCAGTATTAGAACAAAATGAGGTGGAATGGAATTGATGTTATCTGAGGACCTGCTGTACTTCTAGAAAGAGCTCTCACAAACTGACAAGGTAAAAAATGAACATTAATTAGAAACTAAAAAAGCAACGTGAATTTTAAAAAGTAAAAAAGCAAATCAAAATATAGCCAAGCATAAGTTAGTAGCCAAAAAATGAAAATTAAAGTCATAAAAACATATCACTTTATGTTTTTTATATAGCTATAAATGTTTTAGAAGTTATATAGCATCTTTTGTTCTTAGGAATTTAGGAAGAATACTTCCAAATATCACTGGTGAACATGTAGGATTAGAAATTTTCTGGAAAGAGATGGTAATAGATATAAAATTTATATGTATGTACATGTACATCTAGCAGAGCCTTACTGCTTCTAATAATTGATTAGTAGATTTTATTAGATGAACCCTCTTACCAATGACAATTAACGACTTTTTAAAGATTCACTAGGATGACGAAATATGACTGAAACTGGAGGAGATACTCTAGAGAAAAGGGAAACCCTCTGGATGAGGTCTCTATTTAACTGACTTTTCCAGAAGGCCACTTCGTTGCCTGCCTAACACACAAGGACTAAAGTTCAACAGAAGTCAGTGGCCTTACTAGGTAGAGATATCAGAGTTTTGGATTACAGAATAACAGGAAATTGATGGAAAGGGGAAATCGTAGAAGGAGAGCCCCAAAATCTGAATATAAATTATTTTCCAGCCTTTCACTGGGTCATAATGTAGGCATATTTTGGGCCAGACAACAGGATCCTAAAGAAAACAATAGCTGATAGGCAGAAATACCTGAGCTGAGATTTCAGCAACTGTTTGCCGCTGTGAAGACAGAGTCAAGTGCTATCAATTTAGAATTTGGTAAACAATTGGATCTTTTCAGAAAATTTGAGAGAGGTCACACTTTAGCAGAAAAGTATCATATGGTGAGAACAAGGTGTGGGTCCTTGGACACAAGGCAAATTGTAATAAACTTCTAATATCAGCTCACACAAGATCAGGTCATCTGCTGGTAACTTGACCCTCTGCTTGAATAAAATACATCATTTTGTAAAAGAAAATAACATAACCCAGAATGTACACGACAATGAAAATGGCCAGTGAAATATAAATTATGAGCCTTTTAGTGAAGCTGGAAAAATGTAACCCATAATCTAGAGTGGAAAAAACACACACAAATGTTTTTGATGTTGAAATTAGCGGAAAGTAATTTAAAGAAGATTATAACCAGGCACATTAGTTTTAAGTTTTTAAAATGAACTATATGACAAAAATAGCATAAAGATAAAGAACAGGAGGGGAAAAATGAAATTCTATAACCAAAAAATTATATTATACATAAAATCAAAATTAATTGTAAAATAAAATTTCCCTCATAGAAAAAGGAAAAAGGGCCAGGCGCAGTGGTTCATGCCTGTAATCCTAGCACTTTGGGAGGCCGAGGTGGGCAGATCACAAGGTCAGGAGTTCAAGGCCAGCCTGGCCAATATGGTGAAACCCTACTAAAAACACATAAAATTAGCCAGGCATGGTGCCGCGTGCCTCTAATCTCAGCTACTCAGGAGGCTGAGGCGGGAGAATGGCTTGAACCCAGGAGGTGGAGGTTGCAGTGAGCCGAGATCTCGCCATTGCATTCCAGCCTGGGCGACAGGGCAAAACTCTCTCTCAAAAAAAATAAAATAAATTAGGAAAATAAAAAGAAAAAGGAAAAAAAGATACTACAATTATCCAAGGGAATACACTATCTCTGGGAAAACAAACAAATAAAAACTAACCAAAAAAATAAGAATGCTTACCTCTAATAAGAAGACAATGGCTGAAACCTGAATTGTGTATGTGCAAGGTTGAATTCAAGGAAATTCGTGTGGAAAACAATAACTGGAAGACTGAAGGAACTGAACAGAGGTTTTGCTTGCTGCCTACCACAGGAGAAACGGGGTTGTTTTCATACCAACAAGTTGAAGAAGCTTCATAAATTTCGTGGGGCTTCAACACATCCTGGGCTAACAAAGCAGTAAATAAACTTGTACCAGCCAGTACAAGTTCCCCAGCCAGTCATTGAATTGTGTGATAAAATAAAATACGGTTCAAATATGCTTAGAGGGAAACATAACTTTAAACAATTACACTAGAAAAGAAGCAAAGCTTTAATCGGCTATTTAAATATTTGAATAAAACATTTCCAAAACTTCAATAATATTTTAATATTGCATATATATTTAACGAAAGATGGACATGTCCCTACTCATAAAACACTCTTAAGAAATTTAAAGAAGATTGTAATAAATAAGAGGATTTATCACCTACAGAATTGGAAGACTGTTTTTTGCAGTGGAGGAGGACGAGGAGAGGGAGTTTTTTGTTCTTGTTGTCCAGATTGGAGTGCAATGACACTCGATCTCCTCTCACTGCAACCTCCGCCTCCCGGATTTAATCAATTCTCCTGCCTCAGCCTCCCGGGTAGCTAGCATGCACCACCACACCTCGCTAATTTTTGTATTTTTACAAAATACAAAAGGGGTTTCACCATATTAGTCAGGCTAGTCCGGAACTCCTGACCTCAGGTGATCTGCCCACCTCGGCCTTCCAGATTGCTGGGATTACAGGCGTGAGCCACCGTGCCAGGCGGGGAGACTCATTTTAATGTATCAATTCTATCTAAAATAATCTACAGATTTAAAACAATGTGAAAAATTTTAAAGGTATTTTAAATAAAATTACAAATATAAAGTGATTTTTTTGTAAACACAAAGGAGCTAGCCTGAGACAACAACAAAATAAAGAAAAAAATAAAAACATTTTTGCTTATTACAATGACACATTTGTTTATTACTTCATACATGTATTCACTTTTAAATTGACTTTACATTTAATTGTATGTATTGCATGATGTTTTGAAGTATATATGTGGCTCTCACAGAAGTAGAGAGTAGAATGGAAGTTACTAGAGTCTGGGATGTTTGGGGGTGGGAGTTTGGAACTGGGGGTTGAGGAGATGTTGATGAAAGGATATAAAATTATAACTAGGTGAGGGGAAATAAGTTCAAGATAACTATTGTGCAGCATGGTGACTATAGTTAAAAACAAAACAAAAAACCCTTGAAATTTGGAATTTTTTGGAGGATGTACCCTCCTTTATATCATTATACAGCAATCAAAATTACATGGGTTGGTGCAAGCATAGAAAAATAAGTTAATTAAATACAATTAGATACTCCAAATGTAAATCCACTAATTGTGCATGCTGTGCAGCTTTGTTACATAGGTAAACATGTATCATGGTTGTTTGCTGCACAAATCAGCCCATCACCCAGGTATTAATCCCAGCATCCATTAACTATTTTTCCTGATGCTCTTCTTCCCCCCAGGCCCCCAACAAACCCAACTATGTATTGTTCCCCTAACCTGTCCATGTGTTCTCATCATTCAGCTCCCACTTATAAGTGAGAACATGGGGTGTTTGTTGTTCTGTTCCTGTATTAGTTTGCTCAGAATAACGGCTTCCAGCTCCCTCCATGTCCCTGTAAAGGACATGATCTTGTTCTCTTTTATGGTTGTGTAGTATTTCATGGTGTATATGTACCGCATTTTCTTTATCCAGTCTATTGTTGTTAGACATTTGGGTTGATTCCATGTCTTTGCTATTGTGAATAGTGCTGCAATAAATGGCATTATTTACAGGGTGCATGTATCTTTACAATAGAATGTTTATATTCCTTTTGGTATATACCCAGTAATGGGATTGCTGGGTCAAATGGTTTTTCTGCTTCTAGATCTTTGAGGAATGGTGACACTGTCTTCCACAATGGTTGAACTAATTTACACTCCAACCAATGGTGTAAAAGCGTTTCTTTTTATCTGTAACCTCAGTAGCATCTGTTGTTCCTTGACTTTTTAACAATTACCATTTTGATTGATGTGAAGTGGTCTGTTCAGAGTTTGTATTTCTCCCTGAAATCATCTAGAAGGGTTGTATATTTCCAGGAATTTATTCATCTTCTTTGGATTTTCTAGTTCTTGTTCTTACAGGTGTTCATAGTAACCTTTAATGATCTTTTGTATTTCTGTGGTTTGTTGTTATATCTTCCTTTTTTTTCTAGTTTAGTTTATTTGGATCTTCTCTCTTCTTTCCTAGGTTGATTGTGCTAATAGTGTATCAATTTTATCTTTTCAAAAAAACCTCGCTTTTTGTCTCATTTATGTTTTGTATTGTTTTTGTTGTTTTAGTTTTATTTAGTTCTGCTCTGATCTTCTTTATTTCTTTTCTTCTGCTGGGTTTGGTTTATTCTTGTTTCTCTAGTTCTTTGAGATGTGACCTTAGATTGTGTATTTGTGCTCTTTCCCACTTTTTTTTTCTTTTTTTTTTTTTTTTTTTTTTTGAGATGGGGTCTCACTCACTCTGTCACCCAGGCTGGAGTGCAGTGGCACTATCTTGGCTCACTGCAACCTCTGCCTCCCAGGCCCAAGAGATTCTCTTGCCTCAGCCTCTCGATTAGCTGAGACCACAGGCTCATGCCACCACACTCATCTAATTTTTAGTAGAGATAGAGTTTCACTATGTTGGCCAGGCTGGTCTCTAACTCCTGACCTCAAGTGATCCACCCACTTTGGCCTCCAAAAGTGCTGGAATTGCAAGTGTGAGCCACTGTGCCCGGCTCTTTCAGACTTATGTTTTTGCTATATCCCAGAGGTTTTGATAGGTTGTGTTACTATTATAATTAAGTTAAAAGAATTTTTAAATTTCTAGCTTGATTTTACAGTTGACACAACGATCATTCAGGAGTAAGTTTTTAATTTCCATGTATTTGCATGGTTTTGAGGGTTTCTTCTGGAGTTGATTTCCAACTTTATTGCAATGTGGTCTGAGAGAGTAGTTGATATTTCAATTCTCTTAAATTTGTTGACACATTTTGTGGCCTATCATATAGTCTATCCTGGAGAATGTCCCGTATGCTAATGAATAGAATGTATATTCTGCAGTTGTTGCGTACAATGTTCTGTAAATATCTGTTAAGTCCATTTGACCTAGTGTGTAGTTTAAATCCATTGTGTCTTCGTTGACTTTCTGTCTTGATTACCTCTCTAGTGCTGTCAGAGGAGTATTGAAGTCCCCCACTATTATTGTTTTGCTTCTATCTAATTTCTTAGGTCTAGTAGTAATTCTTTTATAAATTTGGAAGTTCCAGTGTTAGGTGCATATGTATTTAGGATTGTGATATTTTCCTGTTAGACTAGTCATTTTATCATTATATAATATCCCTCTTTGTCTTTTTCAACTGTTGTTACTTTAAAGTCTCTTTT
Source organism: Macaca fascicularis (assembly GCF_037993035.2). Lineage (NCBI taxonomy): Eukaryota > Metazoa > Chordata > Mammalia > Primates > Cercopithecidae > Macaca > Macaca fascicularis. The sequence continues at coordinate 55,190,538 of NC_088391.1, read as the reverse complement.
GTCTTATATAAAAATAGCTATCCCTGCTCATTTTTGCTGTCCATTTGCATGAAATATCTTTTTCACCACTTTACCTTAAGTTTCTGTGAGTCCCTATGTGTTACATGAGACTCCTGAAGACAGAAGATACTTGGTTAGTGAATTCTTATCCATTATGCCATTCTGCATCTTTTAAGTGGAGCATCTAGGCCACTAACATTTAGTGTTAGTATTGAGATGTGAGGTACTATTCTATTCATAATGCTCATCGTTGCCTGAATACCTTGTATTTTTTTCATCGTGTTATTATTTTATAGGTCCTGTGAGATTTATGCCTAAGAAAGTTCCATTTTGGTGTATTTTGAAGTTTTGTTTCAAGATTTAGCGCTCCTGTTAGCAGTTCTTGTAGGGCTGGCTTTGTAGTGGCAAATTCTCTAAGCATTTGTTTGTCTGAAAAAAAGACTACCTTCTTTTCATTTATGAAGCTTAGTTTCACTGGATATGAAATTCTTGGCTGATAATTGTTTGGTTTAGGAGGCTAAAGTTAGGACCCCAATCCCTTCTAGCTTGTAGTGTTTCTGCTGAGAAATCTTCTGTTACTCTGACAGGTTTTCCCTTATAGGTTACCTGATACTTTTGCCTCACGGCTCTAAAGATTCTTTCCTTCATCTTGACTTTAGATAAGTTGATGACTATGGTTCTAAACAATAGTACTTTCATGATAAATTTCCTGGGTGTTCTTTGAGCTTCTTGTTTTTGAACGTCTAGATATCTAGCAAGGACCAAGAAGTTCTCATCAATTATTCCCTCAAATATATTTTTCAAACATTTAGATCTCCTTTCTTCCTTAGGAACACCAATTATTCTTAGGTTTGGTCATTTAACATAATATCAAACTTCTTGGAGGCTTTGTTCATTTTTTTTTAAATTCTTTTTTCTTCGTCTTTGTCAGATTGGGTTAATTCAGCTGTGAACTTCTTTATTCTACTTGTTCAATTCTATTGTTGAGACTCTCCAGTGTATTTTGCATTTCTCTAAGTGTGTCCTTCATCTTCAGAAGTTGTAATTGTTTTATATTTATGCTATCTTTTTCGCTGAAGACTTTTCCATCCATATCCTGTAACAATGTTTTTAATTCTTTAAGTCGGTATTCACCTTTCTCCGGTGCCTCCCTGATTAGCTTAATAATAGATCTTCTGAATTCTTTTTCTGGCAATTTAGAGATTTTGTCTTGGTTTGGGTCCATTGCTGGTCAGCTAGTGCAATCTTTTAGAGGTGTTAAAAAGTCTTGTTTTTTCATATTACCAGAATTTTTTTATGGTTCCTTCTCATTTGGGTAGACTATGTCAGAGGAGAGATCTGGGGCTCCAGAGTTATTCTTCAGATTCTTTTGACCCACAGGGTGCTTGCTCTCTTAATGTGGTGTTCTCCCCCTTCTCCTAGGGATGGCACTACCTGAAAGCCTGACTACAGTGATTGTTATTTCTCTTCTGGGTCTAGCCACCCAGTGGAGCTACCAGGCTACAGGCTGGTACTGGAAAGTATCTGCAAAGAGTTTTGCAATATGATCTGACTTCAGGTCTCTCAGCCATGGATACCAGCACCTGCCCTGGTGGAGACAGCAGGGGAGTGAAGGGGACTCTGTGAGGGGCCTTGGTTGTAGTTTTATTCAGTGCACTGTTTTTTTCTAATGCTTGTTGTCCTGGCAGTAAACTTATCACATGTACAGACTCCGGACCTCTGGTTAGGCAGGATGTTACAGGCAGTAGAGTTAGCTATTGCTTTCTTGGGGCAGGATTGTTCTGCTGTAATGGCTTGAGTTTCTTGACTTCCAGCCAAGAGGTGGCACTTTCAAGAGAGCATCAGGTGTGGTGGTGTAGAGAGGAAACAAGCTTGCTCTAGTGTAGCCTAGGTAAGTATTGAGGTTTCTCAAGTGAAATTCTGCTTCATCGATGAATAATAGGATCTTATATAAAACTTTGAATGACATAGGAGGGACAATTTGCATAAAACAAGTCCTCAAATTGGCCACAAGGTATTTATAATGTATAAGCTAGGTTGTAAATTTTATTTGTTAAATTTTGTAAATTTTCTTGTATTTCCATGAAAAATACAATTAATGCAAATTTATTTTTCTTACTAAAACCGTGTGTATGCGTGTGTGTGTGTGTGAGAAAATGGAAGTTTAAAATTGTTAGATTAAAAAAAATCATTAAGAATACACTAAAACACGTCAAAATTCATGTATATTTTGATTTGCAAACTGAATCTTGGTACAATTTAGGCCAAAATGTTTATTTTCCCTATGGATTAAGTAAAAGCATAATATGTACTAAATAAATTGTCCAAGGTCTCATGGTAAATTTTGTGAAATCCTGCATGAGAACTTACTTCCCCTGACATTAAAGTGTTGTTCTTTATTTATTCCTAATGCATTTCCTATACATTTTTATAATTTAGAGAAGTATGTTACATAAATATTAGTATATACAAAAACTAATTAACTATAAAATACACATGACAACCTTGCTGTCAGTTTGACCTACATAAATTAATGTGCCAGCTCTAATAAGTAAAAAATAACTACTGTGTAATAACTTTTCTTGTCTTCTCAGAAATAAGAAATACTTTCATTAATGTGGTCATAGATGCTTTGTATGTCACATGTGTATTTCATAAGTGCAAGTTATTTAACAAGTAAAAGTTCATAGAATCTTCTTAAACTTCTTTCTTAGCTGCAAGGTGAAATCCCTGTAATAATTGCATATAGTGAATAATTTCTATTAATTATAATTTGACCTTATTCATGAGGATATAATAAGCTATAATGTCTGGAATTTTATTAAATGCAGAGGCTCTGAATTAAGAAATATTTTTTACAAAATATGTTATTGTAGAAAATTTATTGTTCTTTCTGTGCCTCTATCAGTTTTCTATAATGTGGGAATGATAATAATACGGGAGAAGCCGATTACGAGGAATAAAAAGTTCATCTACAGCATTTACAAAACACCGCTTTGTTTTTGGTCTTATTTTTTTTCTTTTAAGTTTGATGTAGCATATACCTTTGTAAATTTTTTATAAGACTTCATTAAATACATTTTGGTTTTTTTTTTTTTTTTTTTTTGAGACAGAGTCTCGCTCTGTCGCCCAGGCTGGAGTGCAGTGGTGCGATCTCGACTCACTGCAAGATGAATTCCATTTGAAGCATTCTATGAATGTAAGTTGTATGTAAAAGCATAGTAAGAGATGGTCATAGCGAGGAATAGAACAAGTCAAAAAAAAGTACATACCACAGAAAATATTGTAGTATTAAAATATATGTGGCTGGGCGCGGTGGCTCACGCCTGTAATCCCAGCACTTTGGGAGGCCGAGGTGGGTGGATCACGAGGTCAGAAGATCGAGACCATCCTGGCTAACACGGTGAAACCCCGTCTCTACACAAAATACAAAAAATTAGCCGGGCGTGGATGCGGGCGCCTGTAGTCCCAGTTACTCGGGAAGCCGAGGCGGGAGAATGGCGTGAACCCGGGAGGCGGAGGTTGCAGTGAGCCAAGATGGCACCACTGCAGCCACTGCACTCCAGCCTGGGTGACAGAGTGAGACTCCGTCTCAGGAAAAAAATAAAATAAAAAATAAAATAAAATATATATATGGTTGACTAAAATTATAACAATATCTTTAACATATGAGCAAATTCATTTTTTAAAAAATAACCATTAAGACTTTGGATAGAAATGTGAAATTTATGCTTGTTCTGGAATCATAATTGCTAATCTAAACAACTTCTTCCAAGACTTTCTTTTGAGTCATCAATATAAACACACACATCCACATACACACACCCTTCATACACAAGGCATGTTTTTACATTGTTTTTACTAAGGAATAAGATGAAAGGATTAAAATGAGATGGTGCTGTCCAAAACTAAATGATTCCAAATTCTTTTTCTGTAACTTATGAACAGCTTCATCCAACACTTATAAATACAATTTATGCCTTTTGGCTGTAAATCTAAGTAACAACAATACAAATATAAGGAAAATTTGTATTGCCTTATCTAAAAATGTGATCATGGTTACAATTTGTTTACAAAGGGAAATTCCATTTTCCTGCCCTGCAATTAGTAGACTACCATAGATAGCATTTGAGAAGTATTGCTAATTAATTGTTAACAACCTGCTGGGAACATAACCAAGACAAACACAACATTGGAAAAGTAGTTATCAAGTGAGCTGGAGCAGAAATGATTTAAGAATTTTAATCAGAATTTTTGGTACAAAGTACTTATTTAGCTTGGCTACCTAAATGAATGAGGCATTAAGTAAAGAAAATGGGGATGGCCAAGCTTAATTTTCTAAAGTTCTTTGTACTCTCTTAGTTAATTTAAACAATGTTTTATGGCTTAGTTTCTTTACATTATGATTTAACAATTTTTATAAGTTATGATTGTAAAATTTATTGCTATTTCACTTTCTGCTTTTGCAAATTTAAAAGGTTTTCGACAACCAGGACTGACAAATTTTTAATTTATATTAAAATCTGAATATATAAAAATATACTAATTTTAAGAGTCAGTGAATAGTATTATAATTCGTTCTGTAAAGTCCATTTAAACTAGCCTTTATCAAAAATAAATAAGGCATAAAAACACAACGAAAACCTCAGCAGTTTTTCGATCCAGTCCCAATGTTCTCTCCTTGTATTTTTGAGTTATTATGCATCATAATTGGCAAAGGTCTTATTTTTCTCCTCTTCCTGTTTATTCCACCTAACCCAAATCATTCACTACTTGTTTCTCCATTTTTATTTTTACATTAATTTCTCACTCCTTAATATTTTCTCATTTATTGATTTTATCAAGTTAAAATTTAGGAGAGAATTAGTCCATATTATGTTTTGCCACTGAAGCAACAGTCAGTTTATTTATCCACTGATTTATTAAACTTGTCATTATTACATATCTTTATATTTGAGGTGCTGATCCAAAAACTGGTGCTAAATCATTGATTTTACAAATTATATCATGTCCATCTGAAGCTTTTAATTGAATAAAAAATACACTTGGTGTAATGCCTGCCAATGATGTATGTTTTTAGGAAAAGTAAAATGCACTAATGGAATAGAGCATGGGGAAGGGGTAGTACAAATTGCATTTTTAAATAGGCTGAGCAAGAAGAACAAAAAGTAGAGATATTGGAAAGTTTTCTAAGAGCCACAACGTACAAAGTCCTATAAACCATTATAACCATTTAACACTTATGTGTTATGGGTAGCCATTGGCAGGATTTTGAGCAGGAGATGAAATCATTTTATTTTCTCTTTCAAAGGATTACTCTGTTTAAAGTTTACAAAATTGACTCTGGAGGCAAAATGCAAAGTATAGTCCTCTTTGAGGATATTTCAGGGGTGCAGGTGAAAAACCAGAATGTTAGAATAGATATATTGAGAAATGTTTAGCTAAAACATAATTTGCAATGAGATTGGGAACATAAATTTTAAGCACGAGGTTAATGAAGACCCTAAAAGTAGTCTTTTTAGCTTCTCAATAGAAAAACATTGTAAAGCAAGGGGTTTATTAATCAGAGCTAGACTCATACCTCTCATGAACATACATAGAGAGAATTATGACAGACTGCTTGTAGATTGTTTTTCTACTTTTCCTTGATAATTCTCAACCTAATATGCTATTTCTATAAACTTTTTATTTGCTTTTATTACTTTATACTTACTTCCTAATTTTTAAATTTATGAGTTTTTTTTTTTTTACATTTAAAATATAACTTTAAACCATTTTCCCAGGACTGAACCCTTTTATAAGTTTTGGAAATAAAAAGGTATTTCCATTTCAGACTAATAAGTTATTTGGGAATATTGAAACTAAATCATTTTATACTATTTTTAAAAAATATTAAAAGCATTATCCTATATTGAACTCATTCAAGTAGCATAAAGAGAAAAATGATACAGGAAGAAAATATCTGTGAAATGGCAGAGTATCAGTTACTTCTGAGAATCAGCTTCACTTAATCCATGCCAAAGGGTACCAATAATTAAAACATGCATTGAAAACCTTATGAGAAACCAATAATAAATATCAAAAATTATAATATTGATAAAAATTAATCTGGAAAACATTATTGTATGGCAGATGTAAATTTAATGCTAGTAACAAATGTGAAGTAAGTTATAAAATTTAATAAAATAAAATATATTCTCCATGTGCTGGGCTCTGTGTATAAAGTGATAAAGTAAATAGATGGGACATGCCATCTTAGATCTTATGTCTTATTAAGGGACAGAGACATCTAATAGGTAAACACAACTGTAATAACTGATGACAATTGTAAAGTGGAAAAATGTACAATGAAATGTACGTAAAGAAAACTACTGAAGAGGTTTAATGTAGATTAAATGATACTTAAAAGTCAGATGTATTTTGATAAAACTTGCTTATTGAGAATCAGAGAATAAGTCAGGGAAAATGTGTGAATTCATCAGAGATTAGCCAGGTTCTACCAAAACTAGGAGGTGCATGTATGTTTCATAAATAAGACAAGGAGAGAAAGAGGGTCACTCAATGATTTTGAAGCAGGAGATTCAGAACAGGCATAATGGAAAGGTTTAGTTGAGCAGGTGTCCTAGGAGATTGGATTCACAGAGGCATTTGTATATAAGTGAAAAAGATAAGCAGACAGGGCTAAAAATATGACGATGGACATGATGGACCAAGATTACCGCGGAAATTGTGCCTCTGACTTTGTTCCTACGACTTCATAAGGGAGATATAGCAGATGACAAGGCAGTTTCCTCTGTCAGTGAATACTTACCAGAGTATATCCACCTTCTTGTGTGACTGCATTTACAGATTTCATAGAAGCATTTGTGTGTGGGTGAGCAGGGGCATTTCAGTATTTGCTGAAGTTTGGATTTTCTAATGAGAGGATCCAAGGCAATCAAACGGAAAGTGATTAGTTTTAATATGAGAGTTCCACAAGAGAAACAGATACAATGTAAACAAACTGAAATCAGTATATATGTATTTTTTTATTTTTCAGCAATAAGCTACTAAATATAATGAAAAAAAGCTTCCATTCACGATAACAAGAAACACTTTGAAAATGTTACTAATAATATACTTTAAAACAAAAAAGAAAGGATACAGTTAATGAACATTTAATACATGACTGAAGAAAAAAGACAATTTATATTAAACTGTATTACTAAATGGGATGACTTACTATTTTTTTTTCTTTCTTTCTTTTTCTTTTTTTTTTTTTTTTTTTTTTTTTTTTTGAGACGGAGTCTCTCTCTGTCGCCCAGGCTGGAGTGCAGTGGCGGGATTTCGGCTCACTGCAAGCTCCGCCTCCCGGGTTTAGCCATTCTCCTGCCTCAGCCTCCCGAGGAGCTGGGACCACAGGCGCCCGCCATCTCACCCGGCTAGTTCTTCTGTATTTTTTAGTAGAGACGGGGTTTCGCCGTGTTAGCCAGGATGGTCTTGATCTCCTGACCTCGTGATCCGCCGGTCTCGGCCTCCCAAAGTGCTGGGATTATAGGCTTGAGCCACCGCGCCTGGCCGACTTACTATTTTTAAAATATTATTAATCTCAAATTTAATACAATTTCAGTTAACAGGCAAACATAATTTTTAATGAAATTCCACAGGTACCAAAGTTTATCTGAAAGAGAAAATATAATCAAATAGCTACTTCAGTTTTTTAAAAAGTAGAATAATTAGAATTAGAAGGTAATTTATTAATTCTATAAAATACACGACATAACTACATAATTACAGTCAGTAAGACAGTTTTGTATTTCTATTGATACAGAAATTAGAAAAACAAAATAGAATAGGTAATTCAGAAAGAGACAGATGTTCATATGGTTGAGAAAAGGAGCAACACACACACACACACACACAAACATACACACAGTTTGAAGAGCAGAGCAAGCATTATGACCAGGTTCAAATATGGCAGAGAATTCCAAAGTAAAGATCGGGAATTTAAAATAACTATGATTAGTATGCTAAGCTTTCTAACCTAAAAGGCCAACACTATGCAAGATTCAATGGGTATTATAAGCAGAGAAATGAAAATGCTCAAAATTAATCAAAAAGTAATGCTAAAATCAAAGCATTGTAACAGAAATCAAAATGCCTTTGTTGAATTTATCAGACTGACAATGGCCGAGGAAGAATCATTGAGCCTGAATATATGTCAATGGAAATATCAAACCTGAAATATAAAGAAAAAAATAAGATAAACATTTGTCCAGAAATTGAGAGACAAATATGAATTATAATTTACAAATAATGGGAAAACTGGGTGACTAGGAAAAGGCTAAAGAGAGAAATAAACAGAATAATAGTTGAGAGTTTTCTAAAATGAATGACAGAAACCAAAATAAATATTCAGGAAACTCAGAGAATGCCAAACAAGATAAAATTTACACATCTACAGTTAGACATATCAGATTTAAACTGCAGAAAATATAGAAAAAAGCCAGAGCTTTTGAAAAAAAATTTAGAAAATCTAGAAATAATCCAGATTTTTAAAATAATTCCTAAACACCTTACCTATACAGGAGAAAGAATAAGAATTACGTGAGATTTTTCTTTAGAAACCTTCTAAGCAAAAAGAAAGTGTAATTAAATATTTAAAATGTTGAAAGTAAAAAGTACCAACCTAGAATTTTGAATTTAGTGAGATTATTCTTTAATACATAAGGATAATAGAACAGACAAATGATCAATAAGGAAACAGATAACTCAGACAACACTCTAAACCAATTGGAGCTAACAGCACACAGAATATTCCGCCAACAAAAGCAGAATGTACATTTTTATCAAGTGCACATGAGGCAGTATTTGGGGATACAGTGCTCTCTGAATCTATAACTGCTTTTTAAAAAGTGTATTAACTTTAACAAGAAAAAGGTTGATATTCCTCCCAGATAAGAAAAGCATAGACAGGTAGTCAAGTGTTGGTGAGGTGTCTCCGTATTGTCTTCAGGGACTTAGGCTTCTGCAATTTTCCACTATCATCCTACTATAATATCATCTATCTTTGTGTTCACAAGATTGTTACTGGTTGTGTTTCAGGCTAAAGACCACATCTCAGACCAGAACAAGAGGCAGGGGAGGAAGAAGTGCAAAAATTATGGTGTTTTCCAAAAAATGTTCTGGAAGATCTGTCAGAGCCTCATATTTTGTAACTTATTGAAAACTGAATTGTATTAGCGCCAGTAACTGCAAGGCAGGCTGAGAATTCTAACATTTTATACGAATATTTTATATTAAATGAAATTGAAGTCAGCAAGTAAAGAAAAAAACAGAAAATTGAAATTGAATTGGCGACAACTTGTCCCTATCAGAAAGGTGTAACTATATGTTAGAGAACATAACATAAAGAAAGTATTTCAACATATTATTCGTTGTTGATTGGAGGAAAATAAGTGGAACCATGAATATTTGACATCAGAACTTATAAAGAAATTTGATATAGCAAGAAAATGTTATTATACCATGAGCAGAAGGAAGATACTAATAAATGCAATTATTTGTCCGTGTCAAAGGCCGTATAACATTAAGCAAAAGAACCCAGAAAGCTGCCAGGGCTGGCTTTCAACAATTTCATTTTTGTCTTCAGGTAATGTTTCATATTCATTCTCATTAGCAGTCTTGGGAATGCAAGAGAAAATGGAACAAAACTTCCTCAGATTTAAAAATGGACAAAAATTAAAATTTCAGGTGTTAACTGAAAATTCCTTCAGTCTACTAGATTTCACCAAACTGCAACCAAGCAGCCTGTTATTTTGCTGTCAAATCTCACTTAGGCAACTGTTCAGTTGGTAAGTTAATGCTTTCTTCCTTTTTAATCTGTTTATTTTTTGCTAAAATACTATTTTATTCATTAAGTATAATAAAATGCTACATTGTTACTGATTTACACTGCAAACATGTTTGTCTTGGTGTAGAAGAAAAATTATTTTGCCATATGGTACTTTATTGCTTTACTTACTTTATTTTGCCATATGGTACTTTATTTCTTTATTTAATAAACTTACTGTACAGTTGTTAAATATTTATATAATTGAAATTGTAAATGCTTTCTATTATTCAGGTTTGTTAACTAACTTGTTAAAAGGGTTTTAATTGTATGTGGGGGAATTGGATGCAGATTTTGTCACTAAATTATTTTTCCCATTTAAAATAAGGGAATATGTACTCCTGTTTTTTAAAAATTAGCTATCCGGCAAATTTGCAGGAAGAAATTAAAAATTATGAAAAATACCTGTATTGAAGAAAAAAGTTTATTTGCTGATTCAGGTTTATTGTTTGTTTGTTCAAATCCAGTGGGAAATGTCAATCTTTATTTGGTCGTATGCTCATAATTATTTGGCACATTAATTGAGAGCGCCCTCTTTTTGAACTGCAATCTTTGTGTGCTTTCATTGACATCTTTCCATTGGTATCCAGCCCACACAAACACTGCTTATACACGCTTTCTTACATCCTTATCACCTACTTAAACTTTAAAATGCAGATCATTTTAGGTTCTATTCTTTGTTCTCTTATCTATTTAGACTTACTTCTTGGTGATCTCATCCAGGCCCACATCTTTAAATGCAATTCATGGACCCATGATTCAAGAATATACACAATCACCCTCAAACTTCAACTCATATTGTGATATCTACATCCATCTGAATTATCAGCATTTTTATATGTATATCTAATAGATAGGATGAACAAAAGCCCCAGTTTTCTATGAGTGGCTCCAGTTTTCTCCCATACTGTGACAGCTAACAATACTCAGCTTTTAAACTGTATATCCTGGTTTGTAAAATAAAGTGTATGGTCACTCTACTAAGCTGATAGGATCTTGAAGTTTATGTGTCTACAAACAAAGTCATAAAAATTTAATTTTGTATCTGTATAAAATATCATCAAATAAGTGTTTTATAGACAGATAAGATAGATAAAAAATACTCATTAAAAATAATAAATAATAATTATATACTATAAACCTGTTATGTCAATGAAGAATTAAAACATTACAAATATCTTTTAATTCACCTATATGAAATTGATGGAACTTCATCCTTGCTATTCTTTCTGAGGCATATCTAATATTCTGAATATGTGTATGTATATGTATATCTCCCATCCTTTTGCTTTTCTTTAGGGTTGACTATTGTGACACTGAATATTTGTTAGTTTTGCCTGGGTTTGAGACTGTATTAATGGAATTATGTTCTATAAAGTTGCAGAGTAGCATATTTTGCTAGTGGTAGTTTTTAGCATTCGTTCTGGTTGTGTTGCAGTTATATTTAATTCTTAGTCACTTATCTGAGGTATTTTTAAGTATGCATACATATTGATGTATATGTATTTCAATAAGGTCAACCATTTGCCTTATACAGTTTTTATGCTACTATGAACCTAGTGCTACAATATAATGCAAAGATATCAGAATACCCATTTTCAAATTCCCTTTTTTTACATACCTGAGAAGGAGAAATGTTACATTGTATGTCATACACATGTTCACCTTTGTTAGGCAATGCCAAACACTTTGAGAAAGCAATTGTAGCAATGTATTCTCCATACCAGTGGTGCACTACTTTCTTAAAATTCCAAATATTTATGTGCTTTAAAAGTGCAAAGTGCCCAATCTGGGAGTGTGGAATTATGTTTAGTATAGTACATTTTCATTTTATCAATCAATAGAAATGGTCATGTTTCCTCTGTGAAGTGCTATTTTATTTTACTGATTTTTATATTGAAGACTATTTTTTGTTCCTGAATAATCGCACTTTAAAAAATTCTCAGTAATAAACCCTCTTAGTTCTTTATGTTGAAAGTATCTCCTAATTTTGTTGTCTTTCCATTTTTCACCACATTTTGATGAACAAATACTGCTGATTTGAAAATAGTTGTTTTAGACGAGTTTTACTTTATAAGTTTTGCTGCTGAAAGATATTTAAGGCCAGAGTCAGGAAATTGAAGCAGACTTTTTCTGAGGAAGTCTTTGGTAAGCTCCTGTTACCAGCCTGCCACAAGATGAGGCTGTAGAGGGTAGATTATTTATATCCTTTGGCTTGGTAAGTTGGTGATAGGACACTCTGGAGAGTAAAGTTTACTCATAGTGTCCCTCTTTCTTATTTGGGCCAGAGAGCATAGAGAGATCTCCAAGTTATTGACGGCTCTCAGATTCATAGAAGATAACAATACACACCTCTGGCAATGTATTTAATACATACTTCTACAGTAAATCTCTTGAGCAATTCAATAATAATAATACAAATCCCAAATAAAAAAGGACAAAAGCCTTAAAGAGCACATAACAAAAATTTATATATGAACAACTAATATATTTGTGTATATATGCAATATATTTTGAAAATTACAATTATAAAAAGTGCCATTTACAATATCACAAAATTTAAATACTTATATGTAAATCTTGCTAAATATATGCAAGACCTAGAACATAAACTCTAAAAATCTGATTTAACAAAAAGCAAAGAATTTCTAAATAAGTGGAAAGAGATGCCACGTTCATGAACTGGAAGACTCAGTATTGTTGTCAATTCTCCCCAAAGGCATCTATAGATAGAGTGCAATTCTAGTCAATCAAAATTTCAAGATTCTTTGTTGTTACAGGCAGGCTGATTCTAAAATTTATATTGAAAGTTAAATAAATTAGAACAGCCAAATCAATGTTGTAAATGAATAACTAAATTAGAGCACTTATACTACCTGAGTTTCAGACCTACTATAAAAATATCCTAATGAAGACAGTATGGTATCAAAAAATAATAGATATATAATGAATAGAATAAAAGAGAAGATACACAAATAAATAAAGACATAGATACTCAACTGGTTTTTCATGACATTTACAGAGATTTTACATTTTTAAATTTATTTAAATTTATTTTTTAGAGCCAAGAACTTGTTCTGTTGCCCAGGCTAGAGTTCAGTGGTGCAACAACAGCTCACTGCAGCCTCAAACTCCTGGGATCAAGCCATCTTCCCACCTCAGCCTCACTAGTAGCAGGAACTACGGGTCTGCACCACAATGTCCAGTTAATTTTTTAATTTTTTGTAGAGATAGGATCTTGCTGTGTTGCCCAGGCAGATCTCAAACTCGAGCCTTAAAGTATTCTCCTACCTCTGTCTCCCAAAATGCTGCAATTATAGGCATGAACCCCCACACTCACCTTAATTTTAGAAAGAACATTCCACTAATGGTTATCAAACCATTAGATAGTCATATTCATAAAATGATGCTTATGAATGCAAACAGTGGTTGCCAGGCATCAAGGTTGGAAGTAGAGATTGTGTATAAAGGAACACAGAGAGATTGGAAAGTTTCTACATGTCTTTTCATCAATATTTTTATTGTTTTATTGAACTATAATTTAAATACCATAGAAATTACCATTTTCAGTTAAGTAGCTTGATGACCTTTAATAAATCTATGAAGTAGTACAAGTATCATCACAACTAAGGTGTAAAACATCCCCATTATTCCAAAAAGGACTATTTTTTTTTCTTTTGCAATCAAATTCCATCCCTTAACCCAATGATTTGTTGACCAATAATAAGCGTTGTATAATTTTGCCTTTCCAGAAAGTCATATAAATAAAAATCACATATTATGGGGCATTTTTCATCTGCCTTCCCTCCCTTTTCAAAATACTTTTGAGATTTATTCTTCCCCCACCAGCTCTATTAAGGTATAATTGGCAAATTAAAATTATATACATTTAAAATATACACTGTGATTTTTTAAATATACAAATACATTGTGAAATTATCACCAAGCTAATTAACACATCTGTTCACTTCTCATAGATACTTTTATGGTGAAAACCCTTAATGATCTCTAATCTAGCTAATTTGTATATATACGACATTACTGTTAACTACAGTCAGCATGCTGTACATGAGAATTTCTAAATCTTGATTTTGATGATGGTTAAATGATTGTTTATACTCTTGTTTTCCAAAAAGAATGCAACATTTTCTGGTATTTTTAATATCTGTGTAATTTTAGGGAAATAGTTATAAATATAGGAAATCAAATCATAATTCTTAATTTAAATCCATATATTTATTATTTATCTAAAGATTCAGTATAAATAATTTGGGATTATTTAAAAGATTTACTTTTAAATAAATGGGAATCTTCAATCATCTCATCTTTCATTAAGAATGACAGTAAATGTATTTTACTTGTTCAAGTTTTTCATCTTTCAATGTGATGTGTGTATATATCTATGCACTGACACACACACATGCACACACATATATATATACACACATTTCTTACTAGAAATGTAATCAAGACTGTCATCTAGAGACATGGTACAATTATGCAAATCAAAATTTTGTTGTGCTTATTTACTGAACATCTGATCAATCTCATATATTAAAAATTCTAAGACAATTTCATAGTTTCTTCATTTTTTGTACTTTCTCTGTTCCTTACTGAATGAAAATATTATCCATACATTTTTGGTAACATTTTGCTTTGAGGTTTGTATTCAATTATTAATTTATAAGAATTATTATATAAAATATAAATATTTTGTCCTATAGCACAGATTATAATTTTAATTCAGGATTTGCCCTGCTGTTTGATTTTATGTAATTTACAATCAAATACTAGAATTTATTGAATTCAACCTTAGAAAATTAGAATTTTCCCTCTATATGGCCATATGTATTATCACCTGAACATGTTTTGTCATAATTGGGATTTTTCTTAGACTTCTCACTTTTAAAAATGAGAAGTGAATTTCCCAAGCCTAGATTTCCTAAGAAATAAATAACTGGAATTTTTCATTCACACTGTACAATTAGATTCTCCTTTTCCATCTCAAATTGGTTTGTCATTTCAATTTTTAGTTAAATTATAATATATGTCTAAACTCCATACTCTCTTGTAGAATTAATGTTAACAAGTTATTATTTATTTTTTGATAACTTCCAATCTCATTGCATCCTTTTACGGTGACTTCAAATCTCATTGCAAAGTATAAAACCTGACTCTGAGTCATACACAATGACATAGCATATTAAATGTGTATTTGTGCTTGCCCTGGCATTGTTTTCCTTCACAGAACTTTCTATTCTTTATGGGTCATAATTCTACATTTATTTTGTACTTTCTTCATAGTATACACATTATTTTTATGTTTTTTCTCAAGTAATTTCTAGAATGAAATAGAGTATCATTACTTTGGGAACAAATACAATCAGGCAGTTCAAGGAAAAGAAACATACTTAGGTGTCTTCTGGACATTTGTCAAATGATGCTTATTTTTAAACTTTCCTATCATTTGTTTTGTGAATAGATTTGCTAAAATTGTTTGTAAACCACTAATCTCTATTCCATCCTTAAGGTTAGTGATGATTTCTGGTGAAGAAGTAAATGTTGTAGCTTGTTTGCCTTAACACCATGTAGAATTTTTTTTTAATGACCATGCTAAGGAGCCAGTAAATTCCAAAATGCTATATTTGTCAATCTTTAAAAATGAGCCTATAATGATGCTACTTTGAAAAATAAAAATAAAAAGTAGTATTTAAATTAAATTAAAATATCATCATGTAATTACATCCTAAAGATATTTCATCTCCATCTTTTATTTTTCCAAAAGAGCTTCCGAAAATACCAAGTTTCAAATGGTTGAAAGTTTGACTCCTTCAGCCCTCCAAAACCACATGAGGTTTATATCTACAAACACTACAAATAAAAGAATAGCCCTGCAAATGAAAACACACATAGACAAAGTCAATGTAATTTTCTTTGTTATTCATTGAAAGATGTACCAAAAAATATTTAAATGCTAGTTCATATTTAAAGTGGTCATATTATTAATCAATATGTTTCTTTGAAGATTTTGAAAAATAGTGTTACATATGTTACTGCTTCTTTAAGTGACTTTCAGTCATCGAATTCTGTTTTAGAGAGAAGCTACATAGAATGCTAATGAATCAAGAAAAAATGTGGTAGGTACAAGAATTTTCGTTCTCCTAATAGCCAAGCCCTAGAGAAACTGATTTGATCAATGCATAATCATTTCCGTTCAGATGAATGTGACCAAATAACTAGAATGTTCATTTTGTGCTCCAGTAATTTTGGTTGACTTAATGACACAAGTAGAACACTATGAGTAACTATGCAGCATCCAATTAATTTCTTAGTGATAGATTTTCAAGGAGTCAATCTAGTCAACTGCATAGCACTTGATACTTTCAAATTATCTCATATAATCTAGAGAAATTTATTGCAAGAAGTATTTACTGCAGATATCTTGTCTTGTGTGCAGATGTATTGATATATAAGCTCCTTGAATTCACCTTTATGTAAAACTAAGTTACTGTTTTCATTCATATAGTGATTAATTATGCTTGTTTATACAGACCAACCCTTATTTATATTTGTGATGAAAGTAACAATGGTATGAAAACTACGTATGTTAGTAAATGAGAAAGAAACATAAAGTAGAAAGACTTTGAACTCTGTGGGAGAAATCTGTGTGAGCTGATATTATCATTGTTAAAGAGAATAAAGTCTTTACACATAGGCAAAAGCTATTTAGGCCTAATAATTATGAAATTATGAGATAGTAATTTAATAACATTACGTATTTAGAGAGATATGCCAATGAAGGATTCACTAATTACTAGGTGCTAGTGACATAAAGATAAAAATATTCAGTTTATTTTCCTTACATGGCTTACAATTTGGTGTCTAGCACTGACCCGTGTAAATGTGTGAGAATGGGCAATGAGGTTAACAAATTCTTACTAATAGGTTATAGGCTCTTACTGAAATGGGAAACAAAACAATATATTTTTTTAACTCAGAGAAAAGAATTTGAAGAATAACAAAGCTCTAAGTACAAACTATAAGAGGAAGTTTGGAAGTAACAGTACACAAAGCAACCAGGATACAGCAAGTTAAGGCAGGAGAATAGAGTTTTGTGTGTTTATATATTGTTAGATGTAATATTGCTTTGCAGGATCTTTGAAGGTACAGCAGTGTTCATATTATTTTTTTCTTCTCCTGAAAAGTTACAAAAAACATGGCATAGAAAAGTAAAAAAAAGACTGTTTCCTAATAATGTAAACCCCCATTTTTAAAAAGCCAGTTATCAAATTAGCTTAATACCATAGATATCATAATGAGGTAAAATAATTACACCACTATAATTATGCTGTGTCAAAATTTATCATGTTGAAATGAACAAATATGTTATTTTATGCCAGTTTAATCATACAATTTTCAATTTCTGGCTTCATTTTTTAAAAACAAAACATTGTTTTATTTTAAATTTAACCACGTTTTAAATGTAAAGTGACTATTAGTTGTATTGAAAATGCACACTTTTAAGGCAATTAATAACTGTGATGAATTATGACATTGAAAAGCCACCCTGCTGACATTTTATCAAAAATCAAGACAGTTCACAATCTATAATTCACCATTTTTACTTTGATCTGCTTAGGAAAGAAAGCAAAAGAAAATAGCTTTGTCTATATTTTACAGTTTAGAAATCAATATTAATAAATCAATGTCAACAACATTATTTTGCAAACTCTATCATATTAGATATGTGATGTAAACATGGGGCATGTATATTATTCTTTGTGGCTGGAAATGTAAAAGTGGGGTTTGTGAAACATCTTTCATTACAGACCACTATTACCAGTCAGTCACATTTTTTTATAAATAGATATCATTTAGGATGAAATTTTTATGCTTAGACTTAGCCTACAGGTTGATTTTTTTATGGCTAAAGAACATTTTTCCTGTTGTTCCTGAGTTATTACAGGTAGAAAAGTGGCTTTTTCCTATTCATAAAATTTCTTCAGTGACAACTTCCAGATCCGTCTTTCAACCAAAAAGAAAATACCAGTCTGTGCAAAGCATGGACTGGAGCAGGTCTATCTTCTAGAATTTCAGACATCTGTAGGATGTCTGCCTTCTAGAATTTTAGAGTATAAAATTGACATTGGCCTGAGCAAATATGCAATGTTGCTGAGATGTAAAGACAGCAGCAATTTCATTATTTATTTTATCAAAGGCATTCATGTAAACAATATATTTGTGGGTCTGAAATGATGGTTCTCTGAGCTAAGCATCACACTTTTTCTACTTCTAACCTCTCCTTCTTCCCCAATTAAGTGAAGAATAGATTTAGAAAAAATTTAAAAATTGCAGATTTTAATTATAATTTTATAGAAAATAATGAAGAAAAATGAGAAGTGAATGGTAGTTCTAGACTGTGTAATGTATAAAATGGTAAATCTAAAAACTGGAGAAATATAATAGAAGCAGAGACATGAGATAAAAATCGCCATTAAAGATGATTCTATTTCCCATATGTAGCATGTCAACCTTACAATGTCAATTTTCATCTATCTATCCATCGATCTATCTATCTATCCATCAATCTATCTATCCATCTATCTCTACCAACCTATCATCTATCTATCTATCTATCTATCTTTTCACCTCAAACTAGAATATAGCTCAGTAAATATATATTGAATCAATGAGTGAAAAGGGAAATGCTTTGGGAGACATTTCAATTCATAAAAAGGCAACATTGAGGAGACATAAAAGTTTAGACAAGTTAGATAGTTTATTATTTTATAAGCATCTAAAGCAGAAAAGCAATAGACAAAATCCACTTTTAGCATCTATCCTACATTGATCTTTTCTGCTTAAACTCTTGTAAATTCCTCTCCACATCAGCCCCAATAAAGTAGTTTTTTATTATAACACTTAATTCATAGGTGCACTATGGTGTTTGCCTTGTAATCATCTGATGACTTGTCTATGTGATTCACTAAACTGTGCTTGAAGACCATTATTGTATTCATGATTGCTTAAAAATATATGGTTATAGCACATATAATCACATCTAGAGCAACAATAATACTTATTGATTTCATGTAACTAAGTTAAAGAATGGAGACTCTGCAGTGTGTATTGATATTAGGTTACAGAGAGGTCCTGAGGTCTTCAAATTAGAAGTACGGACCCAATATCAAAGGGAACATATAAATAGTTACATTTTATTCATTCTATTAATTTGAATAAGCAAATAATATTTAACATGCCACCTATTTATTATATATGCAGGAATAAACAAAAGAAACATAGTTTTTGTTTCCTGATGCTTACGGCCTAAAAATGCAGATGTCATTTATATTTTTGTTAGCTAAAAATTATAGAAAATACAAAGTTTTATAAGTGTTTTGAAGGAGTGTAATGGTGTACTGATTAAAAAATAAAAGGAGTTGACTTACATTGGTTGTGAGTGTCAAGGAATGACTTTCTAAGGTGGTAACTTGAAAGATAAGGAGTCAGGTATGTGTGGAATAAAGGAAAAGACAATTTTCAGCAAGAGATAACAGGATAATTAATTCCCTGAAGGTCAAATCTAGTTATATTCTAGGAAATGACAGGCAAGAGTAACTGAAGCACGGTGAGTGAGAGGAAACAGCATGAAATGAGGTTTTGAGGAATGCAGGAGACAGGTGAGGTGAAAATGTAGTAAGAATTTGAATTCAATTGTTAATGAAATCAGAAGCCTTTGACGGGGTTCAAGCAGGGTACCATAATTTAATTTGTGTTTTCTAGAAAATATTATGATGATTCAATAAAAAACACATTAAGAGAGTGAAAGGCAGAGATATACAAAAGTAACGCACACATATGTTTCTGTAATAATACAGACAAAAATGGTAAGAGCGTCAGTCTGTAAAATAAGCAGAGTTGAAAAATACCCCAATGTTTATAGCCAGTACAATGGAAAATAAAGTTTGCTATGTGGCACATAATGGAAAATTATACACACAAAGAGAAAGAATGAACTGAAACCTCAACAACCACATAGATTAAAGAAGTCAGGCACAAACAAATACATACAAAAAGTTCCATTTATAGAAACTTCACAAACAGGCAACATTAAGTTGTGGTGTTAGAAATAGTGATAATGGATGCCCTTAGTGGTTGTTAACTGCAAAAAAAAAAAAAAAAAAAAAAAAAAGGTGGCAAGGGGCACTACTGAGTGTGAATATTTTACATCTTCATCTGGGTGCTCTGTATGTGTTCGTTTTTGAGACATTCTTCATTTAGTTGTATAATGAGTATGATTAGTTCTGTAAGTTATATTCACTGTAAAACTTAATTAATTTATAAAAGATTTCTTTCTTGATAATGTGAGAATTTTGAAGCTGAGAGTGATAAACTTGATAGCAGAGATGCCATTTAGGAAGGCTTTCAAGTAATTCATGGGAATGTTGATAGCATCTGGGACTGAACAAGAGTCTGGAAAATGGACGTGACAGATTAAGAATTATTTTGGAAGTAGCTAATGAATTAGATATGGGAGATGAAGAAGAAAGAATGTGTCAAATACAATAAATCAATTATCTTGAGCAATTGACTGATGGTGATATTTATTAAGTTGGTAAAAATTCTAAGAAATATACATTTTCGAATGGGGATGGAGCATTGGATAAGAAACCAAGAAAGAAGGATGCCAGAGGCAGGAAGACAAAAGTTTAGGGTAATGCCTTAGAAGCCAAGGCTGATTTTTTGAGAACAAAAGAAGTTAATATATTAAATGCTGCTGAAATGGATTAAATAGTACTGAAAATTCTGATATGAAAAGAACAAAAATTTTTTCACTAAATTTAGCAATATAAAAGTCTCTTGCTTACTTGACAAGAACATCATAAATAAGAATTTTTCAGAATATATAGTCATCATTCCAAAGATCTACTCCAACATTAGTTTATTTGGCAGCAAATGACACAAGTAAAATGAGGATATTCAGGTATTCTAGTAACCTTGATTGTACTCCTTGAGAATGATTCTTTTATTTTCACAACAGTAAATTCAATATTCTTTCCGAAGAGCTTAAGTTTAGTTTGCATAGAGGAATTACACTTAATGACCTACCTAAGTTTTATTAATTAACAAGCGAATATATACCATTTATAATTATCTCATGTGGCTTATGACTTTTATCTTACAAAAGTTCACCCTACGGAGGTTTTCTATATAATATTTTAATCAATGAATAGCCAACACACCAGCAGTGTAGCTTCATTCTATATCCTCAGGTAACCCAGATAAGACTCAAAACATTCAATTACAGACATACCACAGTATATCACAATATAGAAGCTGATGACAGAGTAACTAAATAATTAGAAAAATACTCAGAAATAAATCATATTTAAATACATGTAAATCATTTTAAATTTTAATTTTAAAATAAATTAATTTGCCAGGATAATTTCATCAATGTGAAATGCAATACTACAAACAAATATGAAAATGATATTTGTAAGAAATTTTGAAAACATGTTCAAAATAAAACATTTTCTTAAATAATAGATTATAATGCCACATATGATAAATTTTCAATTGTATTGCACTATATAATTGTACTCTAGATAACATATAGTTATCTATAGGTAGAAGGATTATAAAGATGTGGTATAAAATATGATCTCTGCTAAGAAATTTAAATAATATCAAATCAAAAGTAAATATCAGTGTAATCACAGATTTTGAATAATAGCAAGATTATGTTAATATTGCATATAATTTTGTGTGATTTTTACTTTCTTCACTTTCATAATTACATATTTTAATATTTCCATAATTAAATGTATTATTTGATTAATCAAAGAACATATAAAAGTGATGTTAAATATCTGAAGAATAAAAATTATCTCATAAAATGAAAGGCTAAATTAAGAATATATGAGATTAAACTGAGAATGCATATAGTGACTTTTCATTAAATTATTGGGAGAAAATGAGTAAAAAATGAAGAATTCCAATAAATATTTTGTGGTAAAACATTTTTAACAAAAATAATGTATAGATAATTTTGTGTATTAGTAATACCTATAGTAATATTTGAATCCTGATATAAGTATATCTGACATCTCATTCAAGTTAACATAATTCCTAGTAGTATTTTTTCTATGAGCAGGTTTGGGGAAAAATAGGTCAATAAGAAATAAGTCTCTGTATGGTATATACAATGATGTCAAGCAGCTGTAAGATTTTGGAATAAGAGGTAAAACTAATGTAGCTGACATACATCTTTGATGTTTGGATGATGTAGTGAATTCCCTTCAGTTTCTCCGGACGAGAGTTTTAGCAAGTACCAGACACCTCAAATCACAGTTGAAGAAGGGCCAGTAGTCTCACTTCTGCCTCAAATTACCTGTTTCCAGATTTGAAGACTGTGATTACCCAAATCTTTAAGACACATAGTGAAGACAGCACTTTGCACCCTTGAATTTTACTCACTGCATACAATAAAGAGGTATCTTTTTTGTTTCTGTTTGGTTTCTATTTTTTTAATAGCATGTGATAATTAGTGCTCAATATGATTAGTCCTTGTGGAAAATTTTATTATTGCAAAATTGTGCTAAACTGTCTCTTTGCTGTTTAAATTTTCTGGTTAATTCTCAGTGGCCATCGAGAGAGATTACCTTCAAAATATATTTGGCAGATATAATTCAAAATTTTGAATATTTTAAAGAGAAAGACTTAATATGACATAAGAAAAGTTTCAAATCTAAAATAGTAAATGAATGACAGTGATAATTACTAAATCAAAAATACATGAATCGAATCAGGGTCCATTATTCTGATAATATCTCAGATAAATCCAAAGCAAATACACTGACTTTCTTCACTTTAGGAAGCCACAGTTGGAAAAATTGTGAATATCTAAATTTAAACTATTTATTTTGGATAGGATTAAAACTATAACTTTTTAAGAGATTTTAAGAACCGAGGTGGGGGATCATAGGCCATCTCTGTTTACTAATTGGCTTTGCTCAAACAAAAGTAAAGTTCCTCATATCTTTATGACAGGAAGTACCTTTACAACTTGGAGCAAATCTTTTAAAAAAGTTAGACTTCTACTCTCCCACAGAAACTGGGAGATGGGGACACTGACTTCATTGATAATTACATTTCAAAGGGAAGGCTGCCAATCCTTGATAAATTCATTCCTGAATTTTAAAAATGGAAAGAATATTTTGAAAAAAAAAGTTTATATCAAAGGGGCAAAGAATAAATTTATAATAACAAGTTTTCTAATATAAATGCTGTAAGAAAAGGGAGCTCTGGGGCCTAGTGTTGAGAAGCCTGTCTGACATTCAGTCAACCTGAAGAGACTATTAAAACCATCTTGGTCATCAAACACCACAAAAAACTTGAAAAGTCACCACTACTTTAAGTACTTTAAGCCTTTTTTTGTTTGTTTGTTTGTTTTTTTTGTTTTTTTGAGATGGAGTCTCGCTCCCTAGCCCAGGCTGGAGTACGGTGGTGTGATCTTGGCTCACGGCAACCTCCCCCTCCCAGGTCCCGGTTCATGCAATTCTCCTGCCTCACCCTCCTGAGTAGCTCGGATTACAGGCATGTGCCACCATACCAGGCTAATTTTTGTATTTTTAGTGGAGACAGGGTTTCATCATGTTGACCAGGCTGGTCTCGAACCCCTGACCTCGTGATCCTCCCGCCATGGCCTCCCAAAGTGCTGGGATTATAGGCGTGAGCTACCATGCCCAATTTCTAAGCCATTTTTAAGAAAGAAGAAGTTAAATTCTTCATTGATCCCAGAACAACTTGCAAATGAAAGCACCAATGAAGAGCACAAAGTGTTGTATTACAAATAGTTCAGTTTGTGAAATCAAACCCACAAGAATTAGACATTTTACAAACTATAGAACCATACTTATTATTCAAATAGTTTAGACAATTGTGAGATATAAATGAAGCATGGAGCAGTCTGAAACTTTCAATGTCCTTTCTCAGTTCCTTTTTCATTACATTATGGTAAATTTCAGTCCAGATTTAACATACATCGATTTATATAATGCTTGCACTAATTTAGTGCTATTGCTAAATACCTTGCAGCTATTTAGTCTTGGATCATCTCAACTTTATAGTCAATATTACATAACTCACATGACACTCTTTGGCCAGGTGCAGTGAGTCACGCCTGTAATCCCAGCATTTTGGGAGGATCACCTGAGGTCAGGAGTTCGAGACCAACCTGGACACCATGGTGAAATCCTGTCTCTACTAAAAATACAAAAATTAATGGGGCATGGTGGTAAGCTCCTTTGGTGTAATCCCAGCTACTTGGGAGGCTGAGGCAGGAGAATCACTTGAACCTAGGAAGTGGAGGCTGCAGTGAGCCAAGATTGTACCATTGCACTCCAGCCTATGCAACAGAATGAGACTCTGTCTCATAATAATAATAATAATAATAATAATAATAATTTACGTGGCATTTCTTATGAGCCATAGTTCGGTTTACATACAATAAGCAAAGTACACAGATGCTGTGATCTTAATGTATCCCCCCCAAAATTTATAAGTTGAAATCCTAGCCCCTAACGTGATTGACTTAGGAGACAGAGATTTTGGGAGCCATCACAAACAGGATTAATGGGGCCTTATAATATAGGCCCAAGGGAGCCCATTCACCCTGTGCACCTTGTAAACGCATAAAGAAAAGACCGTTTCAATGTGCCAGGAGGTGGGCTCTCACCAGACACTGAATAATATGTCAACAGTTTGATCTTGGACTTCCCAGTCTCCAGAAGTATGAGAAGTAAATCTTCATTGTTTAAGCTACATACTTTAAGGAATGTTATTATAGTAGCTTGAAGGAACTAAGACCAGAAAGGCACTAATCCCTTCCCCCAAAGAGGAGGTAAAGTCCTTGAGTAATGTTTTATCTTCCTCCAGTATTCCAAAACTTAAATACTATGCTGTAAAATTAATGATACTTAAAATAATGATACAAAGTCAATACATCTTATATTACATGATAAGGGAATAAAACATACAAGAGAATGAATATATTTATTTAATATGTGGATTTATATATGCACACAAGAATATTCATAATAAAACAACAATAAAATACTCATCACAATTACAGTTCTCATTTCTGTAAGCAGTTTTGTGATCCTAGATGGTATTTATAACTACCTTCTACTGCCCATTCTGTATTCTCTTTGCCTTCACCAAACACTTCAGCTGGTTGTGGTTCTTTATGCAGATAAGTGACTCAAACTTTCATTCCTGAAGGGTCTGCGCTATTTTCAATCCCATCTGGAATGGATTGTTATGGTTTTCCATAGATGTTAATCGCGGGGCAAGATAATAAATACTAAGATATACTTTAGGGCATCTACAGTATTAGAGACATACTCTTTCTTATTTCCCTTGTGGAATATTAGTCAATTTCCTATTGGTAGTATCTATTAATCACAGCAGCAAACACCATAATTCCTTTCTCAGCTTGTAGATTCAGAGGCATCAGAGCACAAAGTGGCTAGGGGGAAATCTGCACTTCAAGTTCAATGGGAACATTCTACCAGGAATGCTCCTGGTAGAAGCAACCCTCTCTCTAAAAGTTCTAAAAGATTTCTAAGATCTCCTCCAGACCAGCAGAGCATGATGTTGTAGGAAAAGAAAGCAAAAATTCTGTGACTCACTAGGGGTAATGGTGAGTAACGCCATTTCATTTTCATCCCTTGATTTCTGTACTTGCACATACTAGCTGTTGGAAAAACAGCACCATATATTGAACACTAATTCAAAGCATCTACAGGCTTCTAGAGATCTCTGTTCTTGCTCTTTAAGGCAGGGGTCCCCAAACCCCAGGTGGTAGACCAGTATTAGTCTATGGTCTGTTAGGAACCAGACCACAAAGCAGGAAGTGAATGGTGGGTTAGCTAGTGAAGCTTCATCTTTATTCACAGCCACACCCCATCGCTTTCCTTTCCACCCTTCTTGTTTGTGGGAGGAGCCAGATGCAACAATTTCTCTTTTACCTTAGAAGGGATATCTCAGCATGGCCCCCACTGAAACCCTAACAATTTCCTATCAGAGCAATGGTGGCATTAGATTCTCATAGGAGTGTAAACCCTATTGTGAACTGCACATGTGAGGAACCTAGGTTGTGCACTCCTTATGAGATTCAAATGCCTGATGATCTGTCCCTATCTCCCATCACCCCCAGATGGGACCTTCTAGTTAGAGGAAAACAAGCTCAGGGCTGCTATTGATTCCATATTATGGTAAGTTTTATCGTTGTTTCATTATGTATTACAAGGTAATCATAATAGAAATAAAGTGCATGATAAAGGTAATGGCCTTGAATCATCCCACAACCATCCCCTGACCTCTGGCCTGTAGAAAAATTATCTTCCACAAAACTGGTCCCTGGTGCCAAAAAGGTTAGGGACCAGTTCTTTAAGGTATGGACACCTAGAAGACACTATAACTGAGTCTGTAAAAGTTTATTTCACTATTCTGTGAAGTTATCTGCCTTAGCATGGTAGAATTCTTGTTAAGATCAGTAATTAGTGGATTCCATGAACATGGGCCCATTGGCACAGTTCTTTAGCTGTGAAGTGAATTCCTTGGTCAGAAGCCATGTTATGTACAATACTATGATAAGTGATGAAGAATTATCTAAGCCCATAGATAGTAGCTTTGCAAAAGTATTACATGCAGTAAAAACAAAACCGTTTCCAGAGTTAATGTCTATTCCAGTAAGGATAAAACATTGTCCCTTCCATGATGAAAGCAATTCAATACAATAAATCTGACACAGGTAGATGCCTTATCATTCCCAGGTAATGGTGCCATTGGAGGGACTCATTGTTTTTGTTTGTTTGTTTGTTTGTTTTTTGAGATGCAGTTTCCCTCTTATTGTCCTGGCTGAAGTGCAAAGGTGCGATCTCGGCTCACTGCAATCTCCTTCTGCCAGATTCAAGTGATTCTCCTGCCTCAGCCTCCCAAGTAGCTAGGATTACAGGCATGCACCACCATGTCCGCTTAATTTTGTATTTTTAGTAGAGATGGGGTTTCTCCATGTTGGTCAGACTGGTCTTGAACTCCTGACCTCAGGTGATCTGCCCACCTCAGATTCCCAAAATGTTGGGATTACAGGTGTGAGTCACCATGCCTGGCCTACTCATTGTTGATCTCTGCTTCTGAACTCACTCAAAATGCAATTTTTTGGATAACTCAGTAAATGAGCCAGAGTAACACACCCAAATGAGGAATATGTTGCTCTGAAATAAAAATAATCCCACTACACATTATGAGCCTTTCTTGTTTGTGGGAGGAGCCAGATGCAACAACTTCTCCTTTACCTTAAAAGGGATATCCCAGCATGGCCCCCACTGAAACCCTAACAATTTCACTGAGATTAGAAGATTTCTGAATTGCATTAGAATTTATTTTCCATCCTCCGGCATATCTTACCAATAAGTCTAGCGTAATTGCTACTTCTTGCTCTCTAGGTTCAAACATCATAATGTCATCAATGTAATGTAGTGGTGTGATACCTACGGAAGGAAAAGGCACTCAAGATCCCTGTGAACTAAATTATGACAGAGGGCTGGAGAGTTGATATATCCCTAAGGTAAGAAAGTGAAAGTGTCTTGCTGGTTTTGCCAACTAAAATCAAACTGCTTCTGGTGGGCCTCATGAACAGGTAGGTAGAAAAAGGCATTTGTCAGCCCAACAGTTGCATACCAGGTACTAGGGAATATGTTAATTTGCTCAAGCAATAAAACCACATCTGGTACAGCAACTGCAATTAGAGTCTCTACAAAATATTTTATGTAACAATAAACCCATTGACACACAATACCCTAAAAGTGCAAAATTCTGGCATGTCTCATATTTTTGATATCTTCATTAATTGCCTAATATATGATTTTATCTCTTCATCTGTTACCAAATAAAGGCTAACCCTTTACTGCATCTTAGGAGCTTAACCTAGCAACTATAATTCTGAAACTTTTCAATGTTTCTTGCAACTCCAAATTAATTCACAGAAAATTATTTGATATGTTATTCAGTGTGTTCACTTCATATCTATATTTGAAATCTACCTCCTGCCCTTGCCATATGGCACTCCGTCTTCAGCCATCTTAAGCATAGATTGCCTTTCCTTCTGGGTCTCTTAGATCCAGAAGAATAAGTAGGTGTTTGTTTTGTTCTCTTGTGATGTATTCCCACTTCTACTCTTTTTTTCTTAAATAGCTGTGCTTTTATAGTTTGTGATAACAATTTATGTATTTTCTTTACTATGGTCATTATTTAATTTGTTTTTCATTCACCTGGTTATCAGCTTATTTTCTATTTTGTGCTATTAATAATAATGTGTTATTATTCTTAATGATATTATTCTAATTTATATATTTAATACTATATAAAGAGAGAAACCTCAACCAGCAACTGTAAACTCAATATATACACTTCAAAAGCTTTCATTTATCTGCATGTTAGAAACCCACTTGCCTAGTCATACTCTAGATTTGCACTGTTCGATGAGGAAATTGAGCAATGAGAAGTGGCTAAAGTGACTGAGATACATTTTTAATTTTAATTAATATAAATAATAAAATAAAAGTAGAGTGGAATAATTTTCCATTAAATAGAAGGTAATTGTTTTGGTAGAATTCCATTCCATTAAGACCATTACATGACATAAGATAGTACTGTTGTACATTAGTACATTATTCAAACCCAGACACTATTTCCAATATTACCTATAAACACATCATCATAGGTTTGATATAAATAGATTAATTCCATGTAAATTACTTCTGTCTATGTGATGGCAGCGGCGGGCCGGCCAGAGTGGCCACTGGCATCCCGCTGGCTGCAGCAGAGAGGCGAGAGAGGTGGTAGTAGGACCAGCTGCGGGAGCAGCAATGGCGGCAGTGGGTCCTCTATGCCCCGCGTCCCCAAGGCAGCCGACTGTGCTGTCCTCGCTCTCTCACAGTCCGGCAGGACTTGCTCTCAGGTTCGGAGTTTCCGCCACTCCGGACCCTGGCCCCGCATCGCGGTTCTCACCCTGCAAGGAAGGTGCGGGAGGAGGTGGAGCCGGGCCCAGGATGGCGCACACTCTACGGAGTGGGCGACAGCCCCACCCTGCCAGGCGCAGGACACTGGTATTTCTGCACTCTGCATCCTCAGGAGCCCGGGAAGACCCTTCCTGTCCCCTCAGGCTCAGGGAGCGTCTTCTCCACTGCCTGGCCTCTCCCCATTCCCGGCACCTGCTCCGATCTTGAAGCGGGATTGGCGCTGTCACAGCCCAGGTGTGCACACTTGTGGCAGCACTGACATACCAGCCACCTTCCGCCTTGGTCCCCTCCAGACATTGGTCTCTAATTAATGTGAAGGGGAAGCCAAGGTAGGGCTGAGGGCCGCGAGGTGCTTGCCTGCAGATGCCTCTTGGCAAAAGCAGCCTGGGCACCATGGACAGCAGCAGGAGGCAGGCAGGCAGCCTTCGCGGGTCCCTGGTGAAGCCCCATCTTCAGGTCATGGAGGGCCTGAAGGTTGGGGACAGGGCTGCTAGTCCCACGACTCAAGTAGAAACATGTGCCTTTTCTGGGACCGCCCATTGCTGCTCACATCAAGCACTTCCACCCTTCTGAGTCTTATAAAAGTCATGGCTTAGCCAGAGCTAAACAGAAAATG
Organism: Macaca fascicularis; assembly: GCF_037993035.2. Classification (NCBI taxonomy): domain Eukaryota; kingdom Metazoa; phylum Chordata; class Mammalia; order Primates; family Cercopithecidae; genus Macaca; species Macaca fascicularis. Next base: position 55,160,963 of record NC_088391.1, on the reverse strand, counting down.
GGACACAACCAGCTGCAGAGAGGAGCTCCCCTCTGTTCTGATAACTGAACGCTAATCAGGACGACCAGCTGCAGAGAGAACCTACCCTCTCTGCTGAGAGCTGAACACTCATGGAGACAACTTGCCTAGCGGAGAGGAGCCTACCCTCTCTGCTAGGAGCTGAACGCTGATTGGGACACATTGGGTGTGGAAAGGAGCTACCCCTGTTGGTTTCCTCTGAGCTGTTCTATTGCTCAATAAACCTCCTCTTCATCTTTCCCACCCTCCACTTGTCTGCCTACCTCATTCTTCTGGTTGCAGGACAAGAACTCAGGATGCACCAAAGGGTGAGGCTAAAAAAGCTGTAACACAAACAGGGCTGAGACATGTTCCTTGCTTGCCACATTGTGGGCAAAGAAAAGGAGAAAAGACCTTCAGCCCTTAGGGGAACCCAGATCTGGGAGCTCCCTGAGACAGGGCTGTGACTGTCTCTTAGGGAATCTGCAGTCTCTGGCATCTTCAAGCTTTCCAGCACCACAGTGTTCCCCAGTGCCAGCTGTGGTAGCTGTTTGTGGTATACCTGGTCCAGCTGCAGCCTTACAGAGAGCTGGTGACCATACTGTACTGGATTAATTTCATTACTTTTTTTACTTGAGAGAAAATATCTAATACAATTTACTTTGAATTTATAATTATGTTTATTATATAATTTAGTATTTTTAAAAATAATTTTATACTGTAAGGAGATTTTCTTTCATTTTGCTAAAGAAAATTGCAAGTGATATACATTGTAAAATCTGAATAAAACAAAAACAAAAACAAGTTTTCTAACCTCTTTTTGTCTTTCCTATTTTATTTGTAGTACTAGATTCTGCATTCTCCACTCAAGTCTACATTATTAGTGTGCTCTGGTTTTAAGCTTTAAAAAAGTCTATAAAATGCCAAAGCTATTCAATGAGGAAAGAAACTATGTTGGAAGAGCTGGGTATCCATGTGCCAAAGAATAAAGTTGCACCTTTGTTTTACACCATATATAAAAAGGACTAAAGACCTAAATGTAAGACCTCAAACTACAAAATTTCTAGAAGAAAACATAAGGGAAAGTTCTCACGACACTGGACGTGGAAATAAATTCTCATATATAATACCAGAAGCACAGGAAGCAAAAGCAAAAATAGATAAAAGGACTATATCAAGTTTTAAAATATTTGTTGCATCCATGGACACAATCAACAGAGTAAAAGGCAAACTACAGAATAGAAGAAAATATTTACAAATCATATATCTAAAAATAGATATCTGAAGTAGCAGGATTCACAGAAATAGGAAGTGCAATGATGGTCACCAGGTCTTGCTGATGAGGGGAGAGAGAGAGAGAGACAGAGAGAAAGAAAGACAGAGAGAAAGAGAGAGAGAGAAAGGGAAAAAGGAGCTGTTATTTAATGAGTATAGGGTTTCAGATTTGCAATATTTAAATGTTCGGGAGATCTGTTTTACAACAATATAAATACATACTTAACACTACTGAACTCTACACTTCAAAATGGTTAAGATGGTAAATTTTAAGTTAGGAGCTTACAATAAAACCAAGAATGATATAACAAAATGAAACAAAAACATCTCTCTCAATATCTACAAAAGAGTGTCATAGACTTATCAAAACACTAGCAAGATAACAAAGCCTATGATGAACATACTTTTTTAAATAAAATGCCAAGGCTTAAAAATTTAAGATCTGACTTTTTAATGATTGCTATTCTAACTGGTGTGAGATGGTATCTCAAAAGTCAGGAAACAACAGGTGCTGGAGAGGATGTGGAGAAATAGGAACACTTTTACACTGTTGGTGGGATTGTAAACTAGTTCAACCATTATGGAAAACAGTATGGCGATTCCTCAAGGATCTAGAACGAGAAGTACCATATGACCCAGATATCCCATTACTGGGTATATACCCAAAGGATTATAAATCATGCTGCTATAAAGACACATGCACACATATGTTTATTGTGGCACTATTCACAATAGCAAAGACTTGGAATCAACCCAAATGTTCATCAGCGACAGACTGGATTAAGAAAATGTGGGACGTATACACCACAGAATACTATGCAGCCATAAAAAAGGATGAGTTTGTGCCCTTTGTAGGGACATGGATGCAGTTGGAAACCATCATTCTCAGCAAACTATCGCAAGAACAGAAAACCAAACACCGCGTGTTCTTACTCATAGGTGGGAACTGAACAATGAGATCACTTGGACTTAGGAAGGGGAACATCACACACCGGGGCCTATCATGGGGAGGGGGGAGGGGGGAGGGGTTGCATTGGGAGTTATACCTGATGTAAATGACGAGTTGATGGGTGCTGACGAGTTGATGGGTGCAGCACAGCAACATGGCACAACTATACATATGTAACAAACCTGCACGTTATGCACATGTACCCTAGGACTTAAAGTATAATAATAATAATAATAATAATAATAATAATTTAAGATCTATAATACTTTATTTATTTTACAATTAAAATGTAAGAAATTATTCAGTTTAATTGCCAATTACTATTGCCATAATTAATACATTACCTTGTGTTTTTTGCATAAAATGTGAAAATAAACAAATTACACTTGACATTTATGCAAGTGTTATAGGATCTTTGGGATGCCGCTTTTCTGGCCAGAAAACTCTGTGGCCGGTGGCTCTTTTGCCAAAGTTTTGCTCGGGCCCACGGGGCTCATTCTGCCCACTTGGCCTAGCAGGCTCTGCTCTGTTCATGTTACCAGCCTGGGTCCCATGCCTGCCAAGTGCGAGTCAGGCGTGGAGTGGCAAGCAGGTGTGTGAGAGAGTGTGGGGTCCAGACATTGTGCAGTCAGACACTCCAGCTGCTGCAGTGGAGTGGGCAGTTTCAGGTCATATGGTACTTCTAGTTCTAGATCCTTGAGGAATCGCCATACTGTTTTCCATAATGGTTGAACTAGTTTACAATCCCACCAACAGTGTAAAAGTGTTCCTATTTCTCCACATCCTCTCCAGCACCTGTTGTTTCCTGACTTTTGAGATACCATCTCACACCAGTTAGAATAGCAATCATTAAAAAGTCAGATCTTAAATTTTTAAGCCTTGGCATTTTATTTAAAAAAGTATGTTCATCATAGGCTTTGTTATCTTGCTAGTGTTTTGATAAGTCTATGACACTCTTTTGTAGATATTGAGAGAGATGTTTTTGTTTCATTTTGTTATATCATTCTTGGTTTTATTGTAAGCTCCTAACTTAAAATTTACCATCTTAACCATTTTGAAGTGTAGAGTTCAGTAGTGTTAAGTATGTATTTATATTGTTGTAAAACAGATCTCCCGAACATTTAAATATTGCAAATCTGAAACCCTATACTCATTAAATAACAGCTCCTTTTTCCCTTTCTCTCTCTCTCTTTCTCTCTGTCTTTCTTTCTCTCTGTCTCTCTCTCTCTCTCCCCTCATCAGCAAGACCTGGTGACCATCATTGCACTTCCTATTTCTGTGAATCCTGCTACTTCAGATATCTATTTTTAGATATATGATTTGTAAATATTTTCTTCTATTCTGTAGTTTGCCTTTTACTCTGTTGATTGTGTCCATGGATGCAACAAATATTTTAAAACTTGATATAGTCCTTTTATCTATTTTTGCTTTTGCTTCCTGTGCTTCTGGTATTATATATGAGAATTTATTTCCACGTCCAGTGTCGTGAGAACTTTCCCTTATGTTTTCTTCTAGAAATTTTGTAGTTTGAGGTCTTACATTTAGGTCTTTAGTCCTTTTTATATATGGTGTAAAACAAAGGTGCAACTTTATTCTTTGGCACATGGATACCCAGCTCTTCCAACATAGTTTCTTTCCTCATTGAATAGCTTTGGCATTTTATAGACTTTTTTAAAGCTTAAAACCAGAGCACACTAATAATGTAGACTTGAGTGGAGAATGCAGAATCTAGTACTACAAATAAAATAGGAAAGACAAAAAGAGGTTAGAAAACTTGTTTTTGTTTTTGTTTTATTCAGATTTTACAATGTATATCACTTGCAATTTTCTTTAGCAAAATGAAAGAAAATCTCCTTACAGTATAAAATTATTTTTAAAAATACTAAATTATATAATAAACATAATTATAAATTCAAAGTAAATTGTATTAGATATTTTCTCTCAAGTAAAAAAAGTAATAAAATTAATCACTTAAAATCAAAATTAAATGTCCAAGAATAACTTCACTGTTAAGAGATTTTGAGCTTACAGCTGTCAGACTGTATAAAGGACTTTGATTCCTATATACACACACACAAACATGCGTACATATAGATATTTTTGGTTGAAAACATAGTAAATTGTCATTTCAGTAGCAGAAATTTTGTTTGAAAATTATGAGAAATTTAATAAAAAAATGATATTTTTTTAAAAAGTGAAATGCCTTGAGATGTCACCAAACAACCGCTCATAGAATATAAAACTTTCCTAACATCAAAGTTCAATCAATTTAAAATTTGAAAAATGTCATACATATTTTTCAGCTCTATGAGTCATGTACTATGAGACACTGTTATTAATAATTTATGTTTTGTATCAAAGGACTTTCAAGTTGTTAAGAAATGTATAATTGTGGCCTCAAAAATCAAACCAATCACATATATTTTTAGTAACTTCTACATCTGACAAATAACTTAAATCTTATATGTAAAAATTAAATAGTTTCTATCATCATGGATAGTGCTCCAGATTTGACAAATCAAACGTCTGTATATATATTGGGATTTTAAAATAAGTGCCTGATATTTTGATGTTTCCTTATTGTTTCACACTATGGCCTAAGAAATCTTAAACCTATTTTTACTCTGTTTTCTAATGTATCATCAGTGAAAGGTGTCTTAGATACAGTTTTTCCAAGCTGTCAGCACATTTGCCCAAATGCTATGAACCATTTTAAGATTAGAATCATTCTTCAACTTATAAAATATATCTTTGAATTCAATGTTTTTAATTTTGAGTTTAAATAACAGATACGCTTTTCCTTCAAAGTCGAACCAATTCTTCCAAATAGATAAAAGAGTTGCATAATATATGAATGTTAAAATAAAAATTTTGACAGCTTATTCAGTGATTAGTATATATAAATATTAAGAGTGATTTTAGCAAGTAAATAGATTTTTTTTTTGGGGGGAGGGAGATGAAGTCTCACTCTGTCACCCAGGCTGGAGTGCAATGGCCTGATCTTGGATCACTACAACCTCCGCCTCGTGGGTTCAAGCGATTCCCCTGCCTTCGCCTCCCAAGTAGCGGGGATTACAGGCATGCACCACCACCCCCAGCTAATTTTTGTATTTTTAGTAGAGACGGGGTTCGCCGTGTTAACCAGGCTGGTCTCAAATTCCTGGACTAAAGCTATCCACCCGCCTCACCCTCACAAAGTGCTGGGATTACAGGCGTGAGCCATCGCGGACCGGAATAAATCAACTAGTTCAACTTTACTATAAAACTAAAGTACGGATCAAGTATTTGCAATTTTTTTTTTTTTTAGAATTGAGATATAATGAATATAAAATATACGATGGATATGAAAGATTTAGTATGACCAAAAGAATGTAGTTTCATTTCTTTTATATAGATGGAATGTTGAAATAATATTCTTGATATATTCTTTAAAACATATTGTTAAACTTATTGCATTGTTTCTTTTTACTTTTTTAATGTGGCTGCCACAAATTGCAAAACTGGCTCATATATTTAAATTTTATTTCTATTGAATTCCAATGATCTAAACTTTTTTGTCACCAAAAACTGCTCAATTCCTGATGCCTTATTTCTACTTTCGGCTGCAAAACTACACCTCCGACTTCACTCTTCACTTTATATAGTTTTGTGCACCATTGCTGCATGACCTTCTTGAGTACTTGATTTTAATGCTCCGAAAACTGTCTCAGAGACAGTGTGGGTCTTCTCTGTCCTACTTATCCAGTGTGCATATGGAATGGCTTGTTCCTAATAATTCATTTTCAAATATCCAAAACTCTTTTTTTTCCTTCCCTCCCTTTCTTTTCTCTTCTTTTCTTCACTTCTTTCTTATTTTCTGCTTTTCTCTCATTCCTCTTCTCATATTCTCTTCCTCCCTTTCCAGCTATCTTGCCTAATAATCTCCCTGACAGTTGAACCTATCTGCACACCCCTTCCGCACGTTGTCAAACAAAAATATCAACTTAGATGACAACTTTTATCTCACAACATTTCCTAAAAAGCTTGTTAGCTTTTTTCTTGGGATGAATACTTTGCATTATTTCCTTTTTCCACTTATATAAAACTCTGTATCATCATTTACACTTGGTAATTTTTTATATTCACACTCACACTAAAAGACTGCCTGATTAGAATACATTCTTTCCATTATAAGGAATAAACTAACTTCAATGTTTTCATCTAATTTGCTCTTTACTTTTGGCTTTGATATTATCTACAGTACCCTATTCAAGGATATCACTCATTACTTATCTCCTCAGTAATATGCGTCACCAAATTCCTCCACCTGCACACACACTTGAAAGAGATGTTTACAATACTTACTACAACTTATCTACAATTTATCTTACTACAATTTATCTAAAACTCAATCCTCAACATTCTACAAGTCTGTATCTTTCTCTAACATTCCCTTGAAATTGCACTTTCCTAAGCCATGCCCTTTCTAACATATATTCATGGACATATTTTATTATGTTAATTAATCCCCCCAGTGATTTCTTAATATCACAATCTATTTTTCTGCTTATCTCTCATGACAATCTAAATTTTATTTTGTGTATCCTCTTCCACTCCACAACTCTAAGACCTTCTCTGAATTAGATCTGTGACCTCTTTTTTTATTAAAACCACACTCCCAAAAAAGGCATTATTATTTTTATTGTTCTTTGTATTACTTTCATTTTAGAAGTTCTGATTTCTGAGCTCAAATACTTGATTTCAGTTCAGATTCCTATTTTCAACTGCAATACATTTTTGACATATCCTCTTGGATATCTTATAGACTTGTCCAAATTAAAATATTCGTTAGGAACTCTAAATTTTCCACTTTTCGTGTGTAGATAAATAAGCACATATTATTTTCAAGCATTGAAGTTTAATTATTAGTGAAGATTTAAAGCAGTTACTAAATTCAGAAACAAAATACCTATTGATCTTTCTTATAAACTTAAAATATAACTCAAATTTGACTTCTTATCTGAAAATTAATTACTTACATATTAACGCAAGCCTTCATCTTTTCTTGACTAGTCTGTTTTAGTTCCCTTATTAGAATATCTGAGCCCTAACCTGTACTTACTCTACTCCTCTCTCAAATCAGCAGCTGGACTGAACTTTATAAAAACACAAACCAGATATTGATACTCTCTTGATTTAAAAAATGAAAAAAGACAAATACATATCTTCAACAAATTCTTTTTATACTTTGAAAGGGAAAAACAATGACCAAGTCCAATATAAATGATGCTGCTTAGCAATAAACCTCATTTTAGCATATTCCACTTCAAGACTTATCCTACATGTTAAAAGTTAACAAGTCTTCCGTGTGTTATACAGTTACTTAAAAAGGTATCGAATTAATCCCCTGCATCTGATTAGTGTCTTTCAAAAAAATTGATATCTGAGTGATGTTTGTAACAATGCTTGCCAAAATAGTGCAAATGAATCACAGTGCTATGTGAACTTCATTGTTGAAACAAATAAACAATATATTTTTCAGGATGGCCAGTAATTTATCTGTAAATTAATGACAAAAATGTTATTCTGATCAACTTATTGCTCAAGAAGTACTTTCCCTAAGTTTAAATGTCAAAACTTCCATGGTTTCCAAAAAGGAATTTAAATATAGAAACAATTTTAGTACCAAAATTTATGTACACTTGAATTGAAATATATACAGATAACATAAAAGCAGAAACTGAATGTGGTTAAAGGTACCAGTAGATTTTATGCAGTGTCATGTGGCTGTAAATCACTACAAATGCATCTTCCAACATTAAATGTTACGCAATATTAATTAAATGTTAGCAATCTTAGACTGAATGTCATTTATCAGAGACCCTACCTCCACATTTTTTTCTTCTTTTAAAAATCATAAAAAGCTCAGATAATTTTAGTGCAGATGGTTTCTCTAATAGTCCTCCAAAATGATATAGGCAAATCAGTAATTCATTTTTTATTTTTAGAGTGAAATTTACAGGGTGCAGAACATGTAGTGGGTGCTCAATAAATACTTGTCAAAGTAATGATTGATCATCCATGAAACCTTTAAGTTTCTAGAAAAAATAGGAGGCCAAAACAAAACAATATTCTCATTAATAATTGGCAAGTCATTATAGCAAATGATGTCTGCAATATCAATTACAGGGCATAATTTACTAGTTACTATCAATAAGAAATTATTATTGGAAAAATAGTGAGGAGGAAATAACAGTTAATGATTTGTTAATCATTATAAGTAGAAGACTATGCCTTCTAATGTTTACATATGTTTATCCAAGCATTGCAATTTTATTGAATGGCAGAATCAGATCAAAATGGTGAGAGAAAGAAGCTCATAAGTAATTATATTCCTCATAAAATCTTGCAGTAAAACGGTATTAATAACATATTTAAAAAAATATTTTGCATAGTCAAATTTTAAAGATTAATGAAGTGAAAAACACAAATGTGTTTTACTCGTTAGAAACATGTTTTAGAGGCTGTAGATGGTATGAAAGCATTGAGAGTTTGATATTGAAGATTTTTAAGACCCTTTCCAACATATTATTATATTTTTTCATAAATTCTGTTTCAAGAGCCGATAAGGAAAATGTAATTTAGCATACATAAAACCATGAAACATAAACTAATGATATCATAATTAAATTGAGAGAAATTTTCAATGTGAAATATTTTGGGAAAAAACGTGCTTTAGATTACTATAAATAAATTTTGCAACTGTACTAGGTGACCTCCTAATGACATGTCTTTATGATTTTATTTCAATATTTTAATGATAGATATTTTATAATGAATTATTTGGACTTAATTCTCTGTAGGAAGTCTTGAATAGTTAAAAAAAAAAAAAAAAAAAGAAAGAGAAAAGAAAATCCAAATAAATAATCTGCTTTCTTGTCAAACGTACAATAAGATGCACATTATATAGAACACGTCTCTGCTATACCAATTCAGTAACAAATCACAGCATTATATTGTTTTCATGTTTTCTTTTTTCTCTTCTTTCTGCTTCTTTACAGTGCATCATCTCTAAAAAATACCAAAAAAAAAAAATTGTATTGGCAAGAAGGTATCTTTAATGAGTCTTTGTTTTGTAGTAATATTTTACATTTAAGTTTATTCATTTTCTTAAAATTTACTGATATATTTCACATATTTAAAGTAATTTAATCTTTATATAATAAAGAAAATATTCTGTGAAATAATCTGTAAAAAAATAGCAGATAATTAATAGTACCACAGATTATACTAATGACAGAAAAATTCTTTTTTGGTGCCTTTGCATACCACATTCCTCTTGTAGACAGCTTATAGAAAATTTTCTCTGCTATCTACTTTAATATCTTACATTTTATGTCATCTGCTTTGCCTCAGTGATAACAAATTTTATCTCATAGTTCACTGTGTAAAATTTTCATAAAAATTCATATGATCCCTCATGTTTTGGGCTTGTTTCACGGAGCTTAGATAGAGGTGACTCTTGAAATTCATTCAAAGTTCAAAGCAAGAAATATATTTAATAACAACTTAAAAAGTGAAGAAGTAAAATCTTCTTGATTTTTCAAAGTTGTTAATAAATTACAGGGGCAGTATAGAAAGCTTTTGCGACCAACTTTTTAAAATGAGATACTGATGAACCATATGTTACAAGACATAACTAACACTACTGAAACTAAAGGATAATATTTCTTGTGGGATATGAAATATCTTTAAAATGATAGTGAAAAGTTTGGCTCTTTACACGAATGGGGAGGTCTATAGGAGAAACGGTGCTTCATTTAGGAGCAAAATAAGTCAATAATGTCAACTTAAATAATTGTTTTTAAAAATTAAATTTAAACACCAACAGTCATCATATATATAAGAAAAACTAAAAACATGAAAGAGAAAATTCAAGAAAAGCTAAGAACTTAAAGGAAGACAAGAAGAAGAAAAATAAGAAGAGGCTATCTTAAACAGAGAAACTTTGGAAGTAATTCAACAAAAACAATAGTGTGTTAGTCAGGGTTTTCTCAGAGGGACACAACAAATACGATATATATATTATTAGATTGTGCCCACCAGATTGTGCCCACCAGTTAATGGTGGATCTGCCTTCCCCAACCTACTGACTCAAATGTTAATCTCTTTTGGCAATACCCACACAGACACACCCACAATTAATTCTTTGTATCCTTCATTCCAATAAAGTTGACACTCAGTATTAACCATTCCAAATTGTAAAGAAGAAAAAGAGGAGGAGGAGGAGAGAAGAGTGAGGAGGAGGAGGAGAGAGGAAAAGAAAAGAAGAGAAAAAGGAAGAAGAAAGAAAACAGAGGAGCAGGAGAAAGGTAGGAGGGACAAAGAAAACATGTATTGGCAATAAAAGTTATGATATATACAATGATAAATGCTGTAAGAGGACTAGAATATAAACTTTAATACATTTCTCAGAGGACAGAGCAAATTGACAAAATATTTGAGAAAACATATAACATAGAATACATGGAAGAGGTTAAAATAGAGATCCTGAAAAAAAATGAAGGTATGGATAGGGAGAAAATTATCACAGAAGTAGTAGCACTGAAGAAAATGTAAGCTTTTAAAATGATAGTGATGATACTGTGCCAATCAGAATGAAGGAAGAAGATACCAATCTAGATATGTCAGATCAATTATCATTTTGGAGAAATAATAAAAAGAAACATTGGAGAATCTGTAAAGAAAGAAGAATCTGGCTTCAACCTACCGATGAGAAATGTTATGTGTGCCATAGAAAAATAAGCAAAATATCTTTATACTACAGAAAAAAAATTTTGAACCTAGACATCAATGCTGCACAAACTATGAAGGAAAAGTAATAGCAGTTTTTTAGGTATGAAGGAACTAGAAAATTTGTTAAAATATTCATCTTTTCTGCAGGAATTTTTATAGTAGCTCAAAAGAAAAAAAATTTAAAAAACTCAAGACAAAGTGGGAATTGAAAGGCCTCTATGAGTTGACCTAAAATAGAAATGTTATAATCCATACAATAATATTAAGCAAGCAATCGTTCCAAAATAGATAAACCTTGTGGGGTATCACAGATTACTTTTAAAATGAGAGGGAAAAGTTTTGCTTTTTACATCAGTGGGGTGATCTACAGGAGAAACAGTCCTCTCATTCAAGAAAATATAAGTCAATAACATCAACCTAAATAATTGTTTTTAAAATTTAAATTTAAACATCATCAGTCATCAAATATATGACAAAAACTGAAAGCACTAAAAGAAAAAAATCAAAGATTAACTAACAACTTTATTAGAAAACAAGAAGAAAAAGAAGGAAAGTTCTCTCTTTGGAAAAACCCACCTGGGATAAATACAGTATAACAATGGATAGTATTCATGAGAGGATATAATGATATAAACATATTATAATTCTGACAGAAAAGTAATGCAATTAATACACCAGAAAAAAGATCAGTTGTTTTATAAGTCACATGATTAAAATATAAAATTGACTCAAATATTACATGGATTTTAATAACTACTAAAGAATAGAAAATAGTTCATTAGACTGACACTGACTACATTCTCATACAAATAGCACAGGAAACATGACATTTTACATGGCCTTGACAAATGTTTGCATAACCAATATATTATAGTAATTGTTTCCTTTTGATGTTAACACTTAGGTGCCACCAATAAATAAATAAATGCTTAAATAAAACTACAATACAAAACGTAAAATTAAATCAACAGATGATATATTTGGGGATATAGACTAGGAGAATCATGATGAATGGGAAAGTACAGGCATTAATGTTTTCCGTTCACATAATTAGCAAATATTGTCAAAGTTGAGACCTCCAAATAAAGGCAAATAATAAAATTGTAAGATTGAAATGTAACCAACGGGTGATATTTGCTCTGAAATATTAGGACAAGTGAGAAAGAAACAAAATCAAGAATAGCAAAAGAACACTGAATACTCGCTTTTCCTTCTATGGAGAAATAGGTATCATCTAAAGTTGATAGATAAATACATTCTTGAATAAATACACAACTTAAATATTTCTGGGCCATCTTCATATAAATCCAAACGAGAAATTTAAAAAAAAGTATCTTTAAAATATTCATAGAAGGGGGGATGTTTGAGATTATAGTATCCTGTAGTATTTAATTTTGTTTTAAATACTTTAATGTTTTTAACTCAAAGAAACTTATTTATCGGAGTAATTAAATAACACAAAGATATGCTCTTTGCCTTGTGGTAGAAAGAAAATCCAAATCCTGAAGTTTTATTTTAAGAAAATCCTTCAGTTGTGTGGTACAATTTGAAATACCAACCACAGATAATTAATTATTCTTGGGATAATAGGGAATGTGGGCAAAAGGAGGCTCCCAATAATCTTAAACAAATGAAATGAAAGAATGTATAAAATATGATCTGTAATCTTAGAGACACATATTTAGCTTAATTTGCCTTTGAATTAAAAGAAGCAAATGTATTTTATTTCTACTACATAAAAACGTTAATTTAAGTCAGTAGATATATGTGCCATTTTGGTACTGTCAATTCACAAAGATTATAATAAAATAGGTTTTTTTATTTCAACTTTTATTTTAGATATGGGGTATATATGCAGGATTTTTACCTGGGAATATTGTGTGATGCTGAGGTTTGGAGTATCAATTCCTCACCCAGGTAGTGAGTATAGCACCTGATAGGCAGTTTTTAAAAAATCAATTAGTCTATACATTATTTTATTTGAAGGACATTTTAAAATTTTTGTAAACATCCAGTAATAGGATTGCTGGGTCAAATGGTAGTTCTGTTTTCGGCTCTTTGCGGAATCCCCACACTACTTTCCACAATGGGTAAACTAATTTACACTCCCACCAACAGTATATAAGCATTACATTTTCTCAGCAACTAAAACAGCATCTGTTATTTTTTGACTTTTTAAAAACAGCCATTCTGAACGGTGTGAGATGGAATCACATAGTGGTTTTAATTTGTATTTTTCTAATGATCAGTGATGTTGAAATTCTTTTCAACTGCATATATGTCTTCTTTTGACAAGTGTCTGTTCATGTCTTTTGCCCACTTTTTAATGGGTTTTTTTGTTTGTTTCTTATAAATTTAAGTCCCTTATTCATGCTGGATATTAGACCTTTGCCAAGTGAAGAGTTTGCAAATATTTTCTATTATTTTGTAGGTTTTCTGTGTACTCTATTGATAGTTTCTATTGTTATGCAGACGCTCTTTAGTTTAATTAGATCCCATTTGCCAATTTTTACTTTTGTTAAAATTGCTTTTGACATCTTTGTCATAAAATCTTTGCCAGTTCCTATGTCAGAATAATATTGTCTAAGCGTCTTCCAGGGTTTTGATAGTTTGGGGTTTTACATTTAAGTCTTTATTCTATCTTGAGTTGATGTTTGTATATGTGTAAGGAAGGGATTCAATTTCAGTCTTCTGCATGAAGCTGGCAAATTATCCCAGCATCATTATGGAACAGGGAGTCCTTTCCCCATTGCTTGTTTTCATTAGCTTTGTCAAAAATCAGATGGTTGTAGGTGTGTGACCTTATTTCTGCACTTGCAATTCAGTTCCATTGGTCTATGTGTCTGTTTTTGTACCAGTACCATGCTGTTTTGGTTACTGTAGCCATATAGTGTAGTTTGAAGCCAGGTAGCATGATGCTTTCTGCTTTTTTCCTTTTTCTTAGGATTGCGTTGGCTATTCAAACTTTTGTGGTTTCATATAAATTTATTTTTTTTTCTAATTCTGTGAAGAATATCATTGGTGGTTTAATAGGAATAGCATTGAATCTGTACATTGCTTTGGACAGTATGTCCATTTAAGTAATATTGATTCTTCCTGCCCATGAGCATGTAATATTTTCCCATTTGTTTGTGTCATCTCTGAGTTCCTTGAGCAGTGTTTAGTAATTCTCATTGTGGAGATCTTTCACCTTCCTGGTTAGCTGTATCTTAGGTATTTTATTCTTTTTGTGGCAGTTGTGAATGGGATTGCATTCCTGATTTGGTTCTTGGTTTGGCTGTTGTTGGTGTATAGGAATGCTAGTGAGTTTTACATGTTGATTTTGTATCATGAAATTTTGCTGAAGTTATTTAACAGCTAAAGGAGTTTCAGGGCCGAAACTGTGGGGTTCACTAGATATAGGATCATGTTGTCTGCAAACAGATACAATCCTCTTTTCCTATTTGGATATCCTTTATTTCTTTCTCTTGCCTGACTGTTCTGGTCAGGACATCAAATACTATGTTGAATAGAAGTGGTAAAACGGCTTCAGTGCTTTGTGCCAGTTTTCATTGGAAATACTTCCAGCCTTTGCCTGTTCAATATGTTGTTGATTGTGGGTTTATCACCATATATCACTCTTATTATTTTGAGGTATATTTCTTCAATAACTAGTTTGAAGAGAGTTTTTAACATAAAGGAATGTTAAATTTTATCAAAATATTTTTCTGCATTGGTTGAGATGATCATGTGTTTTTTGTCCTTAGTTATGTTTATGTGTTAAATCACATTTATTGATTTGCATGTGCTGAACCAACCTTACATCCCAGAGATAAAGCATACTTGATCATGGTGAATTAGCTTTTTGATTAAGAGATGATTTTCTTGTGAAGTATTTTGCAGGGGTTTTCTGTGTTTCCTGAATTTGAATGTTGGCTTCTCTAGCTAGGTTGGGGAAGTTCTAATGAGTCATATACTGAAATAAGTTTTCCAAGTTGCTTCCATTTTTCCTGTATCTTTCAGGGATGCCAATGAGTCATATATTTAGTTTCTTTACATAATCCCATGTTTCTCAGAAGTTCTGTTCATTCCCTTTTATTCTTTTCTTGTTATTGTTGTCTCACGGTTTTATGATAGAAAGCCACTCTTCAAGCTCTGAGATTCTTTCCCCAGCTTGATCTATTCTACTATTGATAATCACAATTGCATTATTAAATTATCCCGTGTGATTTTCAGCTCTATCAGGTCGGTTATATTTTTTTCTGTACTATTTTGCCTGTCAAGCTCTTGTATCATTTTATTGTGATTCTCGGCTTTCTTGGATTGGGTTTCAATATTCTCCTGAACTTCCATGATCTTCATTTCTATCCATAGTCTGAATTCTATTTCTGTCATTTCAGTCATCTCAGCCTGACCAAGAAACCTTGGTAGAGAACTAGTGTGTCATTTGGAGGAAAGAAGACACTCTCACTTTTTAAACTGTCAGAGTTATTGCACTGGTTCCTTCTCATCTTTGTAGATTGAGGTTCCTTCAGTCTTTCAAGTTGTTGTCCTTTGTATGCTTTTTTTTTTCTTTTATTCTATTTGATGACCTGAGGGTTTGATTGTGGCACAAAGTGAGTTCAGTCGACTGGCTTTGTTTCTGGAAGATTTGAGGGGGCCAAGCCTCAATTTATGATTCCTGGACTGTGTACTGTACGCTTTGGGACTGATATTGGGCCCCAACATCATTCTATGGCTTCTTGAGGAGCTGTAATGGAAGGGCTGAGGAGTTTCCAGACTGTTGCTCACAGTACTCCAATGGGTAGTGCCAAGCAAAGCACTTTGCAGTTTGTTGGCAACTGGTTCTGCCCTTGTTTGCATATGCCAGCAGCTTCAGTAGTGGCAATTAAATAAAATCTAAAACTAGAATATTATAAAATCTAAGACTAGAACATTATAAAACAAAAAAAATCATACTAGGTTAAGTGATTTAACTTTTATCCATTTGTTAATATAGACAGTTCACTTTTTAAGGAGAGTAACTTGAACCTTATTGGAATTAAGGATATCATGTTTTTGTAATATATCAGAAGAATATATTATACAATTATTATTCAAAAGTATGACTTAAATTAACTTTCCTCAACAAAACCATTTTTCTTGTTTGTATAGCCTAGAGTTAAATAATGTATATGGGTATATTCTATGCCCAGGTAAATCTTATATATGTGTGTATATTCATTTCAAATTTAAACCTTTTTATTATTTTCACCAGAAATATACTGCTCAATATGACAGCCTGGTAGGATATGTAGGTTAATTTATTCTTTTGGTGTATATTATATATTAGAAAATCACTCTTGCCACAGAATTACAGTAAGAAGTTTACAGTAAGAAGAAATAATATATACCAAACTTTTCTGCATATAAATTTAAACTAAAACATCTCTGATGACACAAAATTCTCTGTTCTTTTTGAATGTTTTTTGCTTTGTATTCTTCAGATGAGCTGTAAATGATTGCTTTTTAGGGACAAAAAGCACACCTTTATTTCTCGCCGACTTCACTTACAAAGGGAATTTAATTGTGGTCTATAATATACACACTTCTGAAATTAAGAGCTAAGAGAGAAGATTTGGAATGCTTCCCAACATGAAGAAATGATAAATGTTTGAGGAGATAGATACTCCAATTAACCTGTTTTGATCACTAGACATTGTATTCTTGTATTCAAACATTGTATGTGCCCTGTAAATATGTACAATTATTGTGTATTAATAATTATTTAAAATAAAAGGGTTTGGTCCATTCTTAGGGTATATTATCACTTGGGAGCTGACCACTCATTTTATGGTTAGCCATAGATTTCGTGCTGAGCTAGTGCAAATTTTGTGAAGAGAAGGAGACATTATAGTGTCCTTTTTCTCAGAGTCACCATCTGTTTCTCCTTTCTCCCAAATGCCACTTGCTCTTCTGCCAGGAAGAGACACATTCATCCTCCTCTGAGACATACTCTCATCAAGCAATCCAGATTCTCTTTGCTATGACATTTCCACCCACACCATTAGCATGTAAGGGCTTGCAGTTAGGAGTCAGGAATGGAAAAGATCACTTAGAAAAAGACTAAATGCTTAATGGACTAAAAATGGAAAAAGAAAAGAAATGTAATAGGGAAATTTTGAAGCTAAAATTATGTGATTATTCATGAGGGTCATACTCTTCTTCATAAAGTAAGTGGAAGGAAGAGAAGAAGTCTTAGGGATATAGGATTTAATGACTATACTAAGTGGAAGGAAGAGAAGAAGGCTTAGGGATATAGGATTTAATGATTATACTTTAGAGTACCCTAAAGATTCAGAGAGAAAATTGCTAAGCTGCAGAGATACCAGGTGCTAGCCTTTAGAAAATTTAAAAGTGAAGGATATCTACTTTGCAGGGATTAAATAAAACGATGATAGTTGTTTCAAATAAATTGGTAGAGTATAATCTAGTAATGATGTACTCCAGTTATTATATTAAGAATTTATAGTTGATCTGGTAGATAATTTTTAAAACTTCAAAAGATGTAAGTGTAAGAGACATACAAGATAGCAAACAGCATACAAATAACCAAAAATAAAAATAGGCTCTAAGGTAATTTTGGTCACTGATTTTACTAAAGTCGTAACATCATGTATATATTCTTTTTCTCAGCAGTTATTCTGGACTCTTTTCAGAGCATTTGTTAAGACTTTTTATAGCAGTCTGTGACTGAACATTTTTAGATTTGAGCAACCCACCATGATATGATTTTGACAGAAGAAGTCTACTAAAGGATGATTACAATTTCAAATAAAGAAATATGAAACATAGAACAGTGAAAGCTTACTCTATAAGTGTATGTAACTCCCATTTTACATTCAGCTCAAGGAGGATGGCTTATTTTCTCTTTTATAATCTACTGAAAGTACAGCTGTCAAAACAAAGGAAAAGTTATGACAGACTAACCCACACAGATCCTAAATGGATAGTTATAAAAGTGACTTTAGAGTTGTGTTACTCTCTCATGTGAGTATATTCCCTGTTTCACCTAATAGGTTAGGGTTGAAACACATCCACTGAACAATAACAATATATTTGAAATACATATCTAGTTAAATAATTTTTAGAACTCTTTACCACTGCTTTTCAGCAGCAACAAAAATACCTTTCTTTTTAATACTCTAGTTTTCCACAAACATTGAAAGAAAATATTCCACTGTGAGTCATCTTAATACGTTTTCAACAAAGGAAGCTCCAGGGGCAGCCTGTTTATGCTTTTATTTTCTAAAGGGGCATCACTAAGTATCTGGAAAGATCAACTGAACTGTCTGGAATATACAATTTGGCAGATGTTCTTTCTTGCACAGGGTAATTCTGCTGTTTGAAAAATCAGAATGAATGAATACTATTTATTTGAAAGTCAAAGGCCATAGTAGAATGGGAACATACACATGAAAAATAATCAGTAGCTAACATAAACACTCACATGCATACCCCAAAGTAGATAGCGTGTATATGAAAGAAATCTCTTCACATCAGAACTTTCCTTGTTTTAATTTGTGAGAATTATAACACAAGTAAGTTTGAATGCCTCAGAATCAGTAGCATGCTGGAGAAATTTTAAAACTGACTTTTAATAATTATGGAATATGTATGATTTTGTGTAATTTCAGATATTAAATATATGAACCACCAAAGTCTGAATAATAATAAAATATGTAATCATTTTTCATGAATACCACTTAATTGATTATCTCTCATAGAAGGCTTATATTACTTTTTGTCTAACACTTGCATCCTTAACCAAATTATGGATGTGTTTTATGAATGAATATAATTCTAAGATAAACAGAGCTTGATGATTTTCTTTAACATTAAAAAGTAAGGCAAAAGTGTAACAATAAAGATTCACCTTTGTATGATACTTATTTTTCAATTATGTCAGTCACTTCTTTCTAAAATTGTTTAAGTTTTCAAAAATTGGAAGAATAATTTCTGAATTTATTTGTGTGGTATTCACACTGTGATAACTACCGATATGACACATGTTAAAGTTACATTTGCTTTGTTCATATTTTACCTTTACTCTCTTAAGTCTAGGCGAGACATGAGTACTAAATCATATCCCAGTTCTTAGCTTGTTCTGATGTCCACGTTTTAAAAACTCTTACCCTGGACAACTGAAGCTACCAACGCAGTGTTATTAAAAGAGTATGAGAGAAATTTGCCAGCATTAAGATATTTCCACCTGATAAACACATCATGTAAATAACCTAATGCATGTAAATAATGGTAAAACTTTTAAAAATAGTGAGTTTTTAGTATTATTGCCTCTGTTTTAAATATAATTTAATTTTAAACTATGTAACCTGCTTTTTAATAATGGCTGTTTCACAACTGACTGATGAGATTTCAGAAAATTTAACAATTGACTATTTTGGTGTATTTGAAGCCAGCACCATCACACCACTGGGCAGAAAACATGTGATTACTTTTATTGATTGATTGATTATAGAGATTCAAGGATTTTCTTCTACTGGATAACCTGAAAAGTGGCGAATGACAACTGAGATCTGTACATGTGTTGTTCTTTCTCAAATAATTCCTGAGTCTCATGAAAATTTTGTCATTCATTGGCTTGAGCAATGTCCACATTGATGAAGGGTGAGCTCAGCTCCATATACACATAAAAACTATTAGATCGTTATCTTTTTAAAACAGTCTCTTGTTGTTCTTAACTAACAATCTCTGTATTTCTGATACTTCAAAAGAGGTTGTACATGAGCTATCCATGACTGTCCTTAAGAAGAATTATTATTTAATAGTAATTTTTAAATATTAGTAACATTAAAAATCAATATTGGGTCTTACAATCAGTGGTTTTTCTATTTAATAGACAAAAAAATAGTATGTTGCATTCTTTATTTTATTTGAAGTTTTTCACACCTTTACTTTCAATTTCTTCCAGTTCCTTGTGCTACTCTGCTTGATAGCATATATGTTCACAGTGGCCCCACTTAAGCTAGGTCCTTTTACACTGAGAGAAAAGAATTCTAAGTTTATTTGAGGGAAGGGGTCTGTTTCCTTCGCATTTAAGACATTTTAACACACTGTATTCACCACCCTACTGCTACCATTAAGTATAAAAATCAAATTATCTCTCTTTCTCTCCTCTATTTTATTTTAGATGAACAAGTGAGACAATTTCATTAGGGTGACAGTTTTTATACTGCCTAATGAAAACCTGCAGGTGTTTACTTGCATATATTTGCATATTTCATGAATTTCCATTACTATATTATTTTACTCTTTTTCCTTTCTTTGTGTTTTTCTGTAGTTTTTCCCACCAATCTCTTAACATCCTCAAATTGTTTATTTTTCAAACTTTCTTGAGTTTGGTGAATGAATGAACCTATAGAGGTAAATTTTTATTTGCATCCCACAAATTTTTATGTGTAATTATTTGTTTGTATTAATTGGTAAATGTTTTATAATTCTATTTTACTCATGATCTATTAAAATTATATTTTATAAGTTCCACATGTAGGATTTTAAATATGATAGCCACTTACTTTTAATAAATGAAGTTAAATATCTTTACATTTATTTTGATTAGTGCAATATTCATATATATATTTTGTTTCAGGTCTTCTATTTGGTTTATTTTTTTTCTATACTTATTTTCATTCAACTATTATTTTAGATGTGGGTTTGTTACCTGGGTATATTGTGTGATGGTGAGTTACAAATGATCCCATCACCCAGTTACTAAGCATAGTACCTGAATGGTAGGTTTGGGTTACCAATGATCCTGTCACCCAGGTACTGAGCATAGCATCCAATAGTTAGTTTTTCAACCCTACCTTCACTCTTTTCCTCTCCATTCTAGTAATCTCCAGTGTCTATTGTTCCCACCTTTATGTCCATGAGTATCCGATGTTAAGCTCACACTTTTACACAAGAACATGTAGCATGAGGCATTCTCTTTACACCTTAATTTACTTAAGATAAGAGCTTCCAACTGCATTTGTGTCACTGCAAAAAATAACACAATTTCATTGATTTTTATGACTTTGTGGTATTCCATGATGTATATGTACCGCATTTTCTTTATCCAATCCGTCGTTGAAGGGCACCTGCATTGATTTCATGTCTTTGTAATTATGACTGGTGCTGTGATGAACATACAAGTGCTTGTGTCTTTTTGGCACAACTATTTGTTCTCTTCTAGATATATACTCAGTAATGAGATTGCTGGGTCAAATGGTAGTTTTGTTTTAAATTCTTTGAGAAATCTACAAACTGCTTTCCACAGTGTCTGAACTAATTTACATTCCCTCCAAGGGACTATAAGTGTTCCCTTTTCTCCACAGTCTTGCCAGTATCCGATTTTTGTTGCTGTTGTTGTTGTTGTTGTTGTTTCTTTAATTAGAGCCATTCTGACTGGTATGAGATGATATCTCCTGGTGATTTTGATTTGCAATTTCCTGATAATTAGTGATCTGGGGCATTTTTAATATACTTTTTGGCCACTTGTATATATATGTATATATATATATACACATATATATTTAGAAGTGTCTATTCAAGTCTTTTGCCCTCTTTTTAATGAGATTACGTATTGTTTGCTTGTATAATTAAGCAGCATATAGATTCAGGATATTAGACTTTTGTTGGATACATACTTTGTGAATATTTTCTTCCATTCTGTAGGTCATCTGTTTACTCTCTTGATAGTGTCATTTGCTGTGCAGGAGCTCTTTAGTTTAATTAGGTCTCACTTGTCAATATTTGTTTTTCTTGTAATTGCTTTTGAGGACTTAGTAATAAATTTTTTTCCCAAGGTCAATGACCAAAATAGTGTTTTCTGTTTTTTGTTCTAAAATTCTTGTAGTTGAGGTCTTACATCTAAATCTTTAATCCATCTTGAGTTAATTTTCATATATGGTGAAAGATAGGGGTGCAGTTTTATGTTCTGCATGTGGCTAGCCATCTGTCTCCGCACCATTTATTGAATATGGAGACTTTTCTCCATTGATTATTTTTATTGAATATCAGATGGTTTTAGTGGTGCAGGGTTATTTTGGGGTTCTTTATTCTGTTACATTGGTTTATGTGTCTGTTTTTGTACCAGTACCATGCTGTTTTGGCTCGTTTAGCCTTACAGTATAGTTTGAAGTCTAGTAATATGATGCCTCCGGCTTTGTTCTTTGTTTTTACTACTGCTTTGCTATTTGAGCTCTTTTTTGGTTCCATATGAATTTTAGAATACTTTTTTTTTCCTAGTCTGGAAAAAAATAATTTTGGTCATTTGATAGGAGTAATGTTGAGTATGTATGTTGTATGTGTGTGTGGCTATTGTAAATTAGATTTGGGTACATTGATACATTGATTTTGTTTGCTGAAACTTTACTCGAGTCATTTGTCAGATCCAGGAAACTTTTGGCAGAGTCTTTAGGATTTCCTAATGATAGATATATATTCTATAAAGAGAAATCATTTGCTACATTTTTTTTTTTTTTCCTTTTTGGATGCCTTGTTTTTTCTCTTACCTGTTTGCTTTGGCTGGAACTCCCAGTCCTTTGTTGAATAGGAGTGGTGAGAGTGCAAATTCTTGTCTTGTTCCAGTTTTCAAGGGGAATGCTTTCAGTTTTTGCACATTTAGTATGACATTGGTTTTGGGTTGGTCATAGATGTCTCTTATTGTTTTTAAGGTATGCTCCCTGAATGCCTAGTTGTTTGAGGGTTTTTATCATTAAGGGATGTTGCATTTTATAAAGAGTTT
The DNA here is from genome assembly GCF_037993035.2 of Macaca fascicularis. NCBI lineage: Eukaryota > Metazoa > Chordata > Mammalia > Primates > Cercopithecidae > Macaca > Macaca fascicularis. The sequence goes on along the minus strand of NC_088391.1, from coordinate 55,138,200 downwards.
TTTCCTTGACAATTAAGATAATTATAATGTCTTTGTTTTTAATTCTGTTTCAGTGGTGAATCGCATTTATTGATTTGCATATATTGAATCAATCTTGCTTCCCAAGAAGGAAGACTACTTAATCATGGTGAATTAACCTTTTGATGTTCTGTGGGATTTGGTGTGTCAACATTTTCTTGAGGATTTTTGCATCTATGTTCATTAGATATATTGTCCTGTAGTTTACCTTTTTCATTGTGTCTTTGCCAGGTTTTGATAGCAGGATGATGCTATTTTCATAGAATGAGTTAGAGAGACAGTTCTCCTTTATTTATTTATTTATTTTTTTTTGGGGGGGAATAGTGTCAGTAGAATTGGTACCACCTCTTTTTTGTACCTCTGCTAGAATTCAGCTGGTCTGTGACTTTGGGTAGGATTTTATTACTGATTCAATCTCAGAACTTTGTGTTGGTCTGTTTAGGGTTTCAATTTCTTCCTGATTCAACCTTGGGAAATTGTGCATTTCAAGAAATACACCCATTTTCTTTAGATTTTCTAGTTTGTGTTCTTTGAGATATTCATAATATTTTTAAAGGCTCTTTTGAATTTCTGTGGGATCAGTTGAAACGTCACCTTTGTTCTTTCTGACTAGTTGTTTGGATCTTCTCTCTTTTTCTGGCTGTTAATCTAACTAGCAGTCTAATGATTTGTTTTTTCTTTCAAAAAATTACTTTTGGTTTTGTTGATTCTTGGTATGGATTTGAGGGGTCTCAATTTCATACAGTTATGCTCCAATAATGGTCATTTCTTTTATTCAGTTAACTTTGTTCTTGTTTTTCTATTATCCCACATGTGATATTAGATAGTTAATTTGAGATCTTTCTAATTTTTTGACATGAGTGTTTAGCACTGTAAACGTTCCTCTTAACACTATTTTTGCTGCATCCCAGAGATTTTGGCATGTTGTGCCTCTGTTTTCAATTTTTTCAAAGATTTTTTTAATTTTTGTCTTAATTTTATTGTTTACTCAAAATTCATTCAGGAGGAAGTTGCTTAATTTCTAGGAATTGAGTGGTGTTAAGATATCTTCCTGGTATGAACTTCTGTTTTCATTTTATTATGCTCTGGGAATATGGTTGATATGATTTCATTTTTTAAACAATTTATTGAGACTCATTTTATCATCAAAGATGTGTCTGATCTTGAAGTATGTTTCCTGTGCAGATAAAAATAATGTATATTCTGCAGCTGATGGGTGGAGAATTCTGTAGATGTCTATTAGGTGCAATGAGTCTAGTGTTGAATATAAGTGCAGAATTTCTTCGTTAGTTTTCTGCCTTGATGATTCGTTTAGTGCTATCAGAAGGGTGTTGAAGTCCCCATTTATTATTGGGTTGTTGTGTAAGTCATTTACTAGGTCTACAATTACTTGTTTTGTGAATCTGATTGTTCCAATGTTGAGTTTACATATATTTCAAATATTTAAATCTTCTCTTTGAATTGAGCCCTTTTTCATTATGTTTTTCCCTTCTTTATTCTTTTTTACTTTCGTTGGCATAAAGTCTTTTTGTTCTGTTTTTGTTTTGAGATGGGGTCTCACTCTTTCTCCCAGGCTGGAGTGCAGTGGCACGATCTCAGCCCACTGCAACCTCTGCCTCCTGGGTTCAAGTGATTCTCTTCCCTCAGCCTCCTGAGTAGCTGGGATTACAGGCAGCTACCTGCCAGCATGCCTATCTAATTTTTGTATTTTTAGTAGAGACAGTGTTTTGCCATGTTGGCCAGACTGGTCTCCAACCCCCGACCTCAAGCGAGTCACACTTTGGGAAGTCTGTCTTATCTAATGTAAGAATAGTGACCCCATCTCTTTTTTTACTTTCTGTTCGCATGATAGATCTTTCTCCAACTCTTTACTTTGAGCCCATTGGTAACATTACATGTGAAAAAGGTCTATTGAACACAGTAGACAGTTCTTGTTTATTTAATCTAACTTGTCATGCTGTGCCTTTTAAGTGGGTAGTTAAGACTACTTACATTCGAGGTTAATATTAGTATATGAAGTTTTGATCCTGTTTCCACGTTGTTAGCTGGTTGTTTTGTAGGGTCTATTGTGTGATTGTTTTGTAGGGTCTGCAAGCTGTATACTTAAGTGTGTTGTGGTAGCAGGTATTGTTCTTTTGTTTCCATCTATAAAACTCCTTTTAAGATCACTTGTAAGTTTGGTCTACTTGTAACAAATACATTTAGTGCTTGTTTTTCTAGAAAAGATTTTATTTCTCCTTACTTATAAAGCTGAATTTGGTAGAATATGAAATTCATGATTGTAATTTCTTTTTTTTTTTTAAAGAACGCTAAAAATAAGCCCCCGATCTCTCATGACTTGTAAGGCATTTGCTGAGAAGTCTGTTCTTAGCTTGATGGGGTTTTCTTTGTATGAAATATGACCTCTTTCTCTAACTAGTTTTAGTATTTTTTCTTTAGCATTGACTTTGGACAGTCTGGTGACAACATGACTTGATGATGTTTGTTCTGTGTATCTCTCAGGTGTTTTCTGGATTTTTTGTATCTGGATGTCTATCTCTCTAGCATTATTAGTACATTTTTCTTAAATTATTCCCTGAAAAATTTTTTCCAAGTTGTTAACTTTTTCTCCTTCTATCTCATAAATGACAGTAAGTCATAGGTTTGCCTTTTTTACATAATCTCGAATTTCTTGAAGACTTTCTTTCTTTTTTAAAATTCTTTTTTCTTTTCTTTTTTTTTTTTTTTTTAACTGTTTAGCTCAAAAGGTGAATCTTTAAGCTCTGAAATTCTTTCCTCTGCTTGGTCCAGAGTATTAGTAAAGCTTTCAATTGTATTTTGAAGTCCCTTAAGTGATTTCTTTTTAATTCCTTCATTTGCTGGATTGCTTTAGAAAGTTTCTATGATTTTAAACCTGTCTTGGACCAGTGTGTATTCCACTAATCAGCCCATTGTCTGAGGCAACAAAGTGTTTCTGCCAGTAAACAAGGATCAAGTATATACCTAGCCACATTGGCTGCAGCTGCCTACAGGTGTCATCTTCTGACTTGCAGGCCAAACTGCACAGCCCAATATAAAACCTGACAAAACAAGTTCATAGGGCTATAGAAACAAAGCCAAAAGACTTTATCCAGCAACTTCTACAGTTGCATCTCTAGGGAGAGGAGAGGGGAGAAGAAAAGTACAATAATATAATAGGGAAGGAAAGAAAAATCAAAAAATATTACCCACATGAAAATAATTACAAAAGTTAGAAGTCCCAGCATTTCCAGATGAGAAGGAACTAGCACAAGAATTCTGGAACTATGAATGAAGTGAAACCATCAAAGAACCACATTGGTTCTCCAATAATGGTCTCTAACCAAAATGGAAACTGAGAAATGACATAAAATATTCAAAGCATGGATTGCAAGGAAGCTCAGTGAGCTCCATCTGCAAGTTGAGGAGCAAGGAAGTCAGTAGTGGATCTGTCTGAGTCCCAAATTCTCAAAAGTGGGGAAGCTGACAATATAGCCTTCAGTCTGTGGCCAAAGGTCCAAGAACCCCTGGCAAACCATGTGGTGTAAGTCCAAGAGTCCAACAGCCAAAGAACTTGGAGTCTGATCTTGGAGGGTGGCAGGAAGCATCCAGCACAGAAGAAAGATGGAGGCTGGAAGACTCAGAAAGTCTGCTCATTCCACCTTCTTCTGCTTGCTTCTTCTAGCAGCTCCGGCAGCCGAAAAGATGGTGCCCACCAAGATTAAGGGTGAGTCTGCCTCGCCCACTCCACTGACTAAAATGTTAATCTCCTTCGACAACAGCCTCACGGACATGCCCAGGAACAATACCTTCAATCCAATAAAGTTGACACTCAATATTAACCATCACAGCATGACTCATAGAATTTACATTATATTTTGGGTTAAAACACAATACTTAACTTGTTGCTCAAATGATTCTAGCTTTATCTGTTGGTAGTTTTTTTCATCTGGTTTTTGTGTCCCCTTGACATAATGCTTTCATTATGTTGCATGTGTGTGTTGAGAATTTTCTTACTTTTTGTCAGTATCATATGCTGCAAGCTAATTTTGTATATTTTCTGTTTCAATACTAGATTTGGCCAATTCTCCTGATTTTTCTTATGGAAAATATTATTAAAAAGTATGATAAGGCCATTGGCTGTACTTGTTACTACTAGGATGTCATTGCTTCCTGTCCTGTGACCAAACAGAATAAAAATATATATGTATGTACTAACACTTTTATAAGCATATAATCACAACTGCTTCTACTTGTCTCTAAGTGTTTGTATATGATGCTACGTGGGTTCATCTGATGTCCCTAAACCCTAATCCATTGCCACACAGATCTTTCTATCCTCTTCCATTTGATTATCTGTAAACTCCCATTCCAACATTGAAAAACCTTGTTCACACCATCCACCATTCTTGAATCTAAACATTCATTTCCAATATACATGTATTGTATCAAAATTGTTCATCGTTACCCTGTGTGACACAACTTTGTCAATTAGAAGTCAGTTCTTATGTAAGGTTTTTATTTGCCATTAGATTTACAGCCTACTCATTTCCAAAGTTACTTAGGTTAGCACCTATTTATCCTACCACCTTTAGTTACATACAGTTAGAATGATTTGTTACATTTTTCGTTACATCCTGTGTCCTCCCAATTTCTTAAACTTTTTTTGATGAATACATTTATTCACACTTTTTTGCTGTAATATTCCATTTATTTTGACAAATGCATAAGTTCATGTATCTACTATTAGAGTAAATTGCAAATAGGTTCATCTCTAAAAACTCATGGATTTTTATTTTATTTATATTTAATGCTTTATTACCAATTACTTTAATTTTCCTTTTGTTCAAGAATCTTGGTTCACTATTGTGGAGACTTGTGTCTTGTAACCAATTTCTAAACACAGTCTAGATCCTGTTGCTTTTTTCATGATTTTATGTCCAGAATAATTGACTGATGTCTTATATGCAAATGACACTGATATCTATATCCACATGTGTATCTATCTATTTAGCTATGTATCAAGTGAGCTTATGTTTTTATTGACAAAGACAAAAAATACAAAAAGATAATACAAAATGTTATATAGTGATAAAATCGGTGAGAAAACAATAGAACAGAGGAAGGTGATAAAAAAGTGATAAAGGCAGCTGCTATATTAAATACTGTGGTGAGGAAAGCCTTGAGTAAGTAATATTTGATGGAATAATTTATTATAACGCCCACTAACATCATTCTTAGGCAGAAGAATCAGTAAGAACATATGTTCTGAGTCAGAACTATGTTGACTATATTTAAGAAGTCACAAGGAGGATATCTGCTGAAGCACAGGGAAGAAGATAGAGTGTAAAACAAGATGGGATTAGTTAAGGCTTTTTACATATTTAGAGATTTTTGTATCTTAAACTTTTCATTTTGTTAATATATTATTTTCAAGATTTTGTTGGGTTGTCTATCTGTTCTCTTGCAGCTTGCTGAACTTCTTAAAACAATTAATATGAATTATTTCCCAAGCACTTTGTAGAGCTCCATATTGGGGGGTCAGTGACAAGACAGTCATTTAACGTTCCTTTGGTGGCATCATTTTTTTTTTTTTAATGTTCTTTGAAGACTTGCATTGCTGTCTTCACACTTGAAAATCTAGTCTCTGCCTCTAGTCATTACTGACTGGCTTTGGGAGAGAAATAATTCACCAGTCTGCCCAGCTAAGAATTCCGGGGCAGAGCTGAATATCATGCTTTGGTGCACTGAGTAAAATTATTTTACTCAAATAAAAACTAAATAAATTGAATTCAACGAATTATATGCAATGTCAGTAAGTTTTTAAAATTAATTTACTCTTAAAAAACAAAACATAGATTTACTAAAGGAGAAAAACTATATTACTATTGTGTAGCTTTTCCAAGTACTAAAAAATTGACCAGAATAGATAAGTATCTGGTAACATGCCCAATGCTTCATTAATTTCTTCTTAGGCTGTACATCAGGTGGATTCAGAAGGTGTGGGTAAAATGTTTATTCTGGGATTGAAAACCACTGTGGCACTTAATAATTAATTGGTGTTGATAAAATAAGCATCAGAAAAAGCAGAAAACAGAACAAATATTTTTTATTCAAATCCCAGTCCCATTAAATCTTTCAGACAGATCTTCCTTTGTGGAAAATTTATAAATCCCATGTTCTCTTTTAAAACAGTAGGTGCCCCTTATATGAGCCATAACTCTCGCATAATTGGATATTCTAGGACTCTTTCCAAATTTCTACAATAGGTACAATTTTTCAAGAACACGTCTTCCATAAGTGAAAAAAAAAATCTGCAACAATTAACCAAGAAAACTAAATCATGTGATTTACACAGTTTAAAAATATTTGAATGTAAAATCTTTGACATGTGATGTGTGTTAGGCAAGGGGATGGCGGTAATGTGTCATTTTTCATTTTTATTTATTTTTGAAAATAATAGAAATGATATCATTTCTACCAGTTTTTTCTCCTTTTTATTCAAATGTATTCATGATGTTACAGGTAACTCCGAATGTAAATTCTGAAAATATAAAGTTACTGTTTCTGATATGGTTTAAAATAACCTCTCTTTGAAATCTTAGCTATAAATAAACCTGTAATGTCAACTGCAGTTTCTATGAAAAGTAGCACATAACTCAACCACATAATTTGCTGCTTACTATTATTCTTCCATTGTCTTTATGTTGTTATAGCTATTGTTTGTGGGCTTGCATTTTCCCCAATTGTGTGGTTTCAAGAAAGATAAAAATAAAAAACAATTACCAAGTCACCGACTAGAAACTAAGTAACAAATTTATCAAATTTCAAGTATTTAAAAGAAACTATTAATTACATACTCATTTACTCAAAGGTGTTTATTAAACAGCTGCTATAAAACAACCACAAGAATAAATGAGAAAACAGTACAAATAGTACCAACATTGCACTGACAGGAATGTGATGTAGCCAAATGTTTCATGAAATAGGACGAACTACTATAAGCATAATGGAGGTGAGTGCCTTTAGGTAAGTACCATCTAGTTTTAAGACTTCCTTAAAGAAACAACGTTTCTCCTCTTGGCCAAGGGAGACCCAGAGTAACCTTGAAAACTGAGTTCTCCCCCATGACCTAGGATGGGAGGTCAGACATGCCTTGTTTATAGTCCCTCTCTCACTAACTGCCATTAGTCTCTCTTCCCTAGGCGAGACACAGAAAACAGTCCTTTCCAAAACTCCACCACTGATTCCAATCAACCTCTTGATGCTGCCCCACTTTTTTTGCCCGATAAGAGAGGACAGAGTGGTTATGGCCAATCTACAGAGAATGTGTCCAAGAAGGGTTTTTGTGTCCTCTGCTTCACCTTTTGACATTTAAGGTTCTAAAACTCCACCATTGGATCATGCTAATGCTGCCATTTTTTGTATAGGAGACCAACAAAGGGGCATGCTTCTCAATTGCATATGTGCACACTTCTCCTCTCATAAATATTTGTGATTTCTCCAATAACTTATTAGATAGGTATATTCGGCCACCTTGCTCAGCACAAATTTATGTTCCCTTTGCCTTTCCCTCCAAGTGTCTGTTTCTGGCTTCCAACCAGAGGACTATGCTTCCCAACCTGTCAGAATGGGCATTATGCAGTCTATAACCCTTTATTAGAAACAAAACTCTCCTTTCCAAATTTAAAATAAAAAGAAAAGAGAAATTGGCATTTGATTTGTGAACCTAAGAAAGGACAAGAAATATGGAGAATAATGGGGAGAAAAATATGGATAATAATAGGGAGAGATAAGAATATTCCAAGTACATATTAATCCTGGGACAGAAAGGAAATTGGAATTGAAAGTCATTGTTCAAAGCACAGTAGAGAGGAGGCACAAATGCATAATGAGTGAGAAAATGGGAAGGATCCACATTACATAAAGAATATGGGCCATGTAAGGTGCATTGCTCTTTATGTAATGATAAAAGAGAATACAATACAGGGTTTTACAATAGGGGATTATATAATCATTTTTGCTTTTTAAGAATCTTTTTTGCTACACTGGTTAGCATGGTTTACACAGTTGTCAAAGTTAATGCAGAAAGATAAATTGGTAGACTACAATAGAGGCCCCTAAAGGGGTAAAATAGGAGACTAGATATATTTAGAAATAAAACTAAACAGTTTGATTCATGGTTAGATATAGCAGATAAGAGAGAAGGAAATATCAAATTTGACTCTTAGGAAATTGGATATAGCCATTGCATAGATTGTAGTACAGAAAAACAATTCAAGTATTGAATGTAAAAGAAATGGGATTACAAAGTAGGCAAAAGGAGTTGGAGGCTCTACTTGAGGCATGATATTACACTGATAGACACTTAACCTAAACAGCATATAGTTGACCTTTGAACAACATGGATATGAACTGTGAAAGTCTGCTTACAAGCAGATTTTCTGCCATCCCTGAGATAGTAGGACCAATCCCTCCTCTTCCTTCTCCTCCACAGAATTTTCTTAATAACATTTTGTTTTCTCTAGCTTACTTTATTGTAACAATACAGTATATGATGTATGTAACATACAAAATATGTTTTAATTGTTTTTGCAATTAACAAGGCTTCTAGTCAACAGCAGGTTATCAGTAGCTCAGTTTTGGGGGAGACAAAAGTTATACACAGATTTCTGACTATATGGAGAGTCGGCACCCCTACCTCCTATATTGTTCAAAGTTTACATGTACTCACCTAATTGGAAAGGTTCAATTTTCATCAAATTTAAAATATAGCCTACCCAAATGTAAATATGAATTGTTAAGGCAACATCGTTAAAGAATGCTCATTGCCTAATTGTCTCTGAGGTCCAGAGCCTTTAAAACAATTGTTATTCGATATACACTGGACAACATAGTAAAGGATTCTCTTATATGGTACTATATAAAAAAGACCTGAATGATTAAGAGAAGTCAGAAATAAATAATATTAGCAACAAAGAGAAGGTTAACATTTCAGATACAGTGAAATAAAAAATATGATAGGAAATATAATAGAAAAATACCACAAAACATCGTATACATTTTTTTTTTTTTCTTTTTGAGACAGTCTCACTAGGCTCACTGCAACCTCTGCTGCATCCCGGGTACAAGAAAGTCTCCTGCCTCAGCCTTCTGAGTAGCTGGAACTACACCTATGTGCCACCATGCTGGTTAATTTTTGTATTTTTAGTAGGAAAGGGATTTTGCCATGTTGGAGAGGCTGGTCTCAAACCCCTGGTCTCATGTGATCCACCCGCTTCAGCCTCCCAAAACACTGGCATTACAGGCATGACCCACCGTGCCTGGCCACATATTTAACCTTAGAAACAAAATCCAATAAATTATAAGTGACTAAAATTGTCCAGTCAAAATAAAAATCCAAAATGTAATACACTTCCCATAAATTCAGAGTTAAATCACTATTTTCCCCAATAAAAGAAATCCATACCTTCCTAATTTATTAACAATACAAATAAAACATAGAAAATAAAATTTCAATATTGTATACATTTTTCCATAGATTAAAAAAGAAGAATTCCACAAAGTCTAATATTACATTGAAACCAAAAAAAAAAAAAAAAAAAAGAAAATCTAAGAATAGAAAAATTATAGGTCAATCTTCCTCATGAACATAGACTAAAAAATCCCCATTTATGTAAGAGAAAAGGTAATCCTACAGTCTCTGGATCGCTCTCTTTCTCACATTCACACCTACACACGCATAAACACTACACCTATCACGTATCCATGAGAAAGAAAAAATGTCATCCGTAGAAGCTGGCTTCCTCCCGAGAAGACTTAATGTTATCCAGCGGTAAGCTAATTGGCTGGAAACTATCAGAGAAAATATACCCTGATGCAGACAAAACTGGTAACATGGAAGTCGACTGCAGTTATTTATGTTTTTTTTAAGAAAAACCTTGTAATTTTAGCTCTTTCTGAACCTACTGTGTTTATCTCTGGGTAAGAAATACTGCACTTCTTTTAGAATCTCCTGCTTAGTTAAGCCAGAGCTATTCCATTTCTCTTTCATAATTCCTGAGGTCCAATTCACTCTCATAGGATCCATGTTGTCCATAAATATTTAAGTTTCTTCTTGATCCAGTACTACAGCTTATAGTCATAACTTTGTTGCAACTTTTATGCTCCTGCATATTAGATAGTGGAAGAAGGTAAAAAGAAAATAAAAGGAGAATCACCAATGTCATACAAAATAGTTGGAAAATATTCTGCATTTAGTGTCCATATTTACTGGACCTAGTCAAGACAATAAACCAATGCACAATAATACAGTGGGGCTTTTCTTCTTGATTGATATTTCTACTTTTGTTGATATTCTTAAACCAAAACTACTACATACACATACTTTGCTCTAGCTGGCCAATACATATTCAAGAGCAATTTAATTATCCAAGTGTTTTTTGTTTGTTTGTTTGTTTGTTTTTTGAGATGGAGTCTCACTCTGTCGCCCAGGCTGGAGTGCAAAGGCATGAGCTTAGCTCACTGCAACCTCCGACTCCTGGGTTCAAGCTATTCTTGTGCCTCAGCCTCCTGAGTGGCAGGGATTACAGGCACCCGCCAACACGCCCAGCTAATTTTTGTATTTTTAGTAGAGATGGGGTTTCACCATGTTGGCCAGGCTGGTTTCAAACTCCCGACTTCACGTGATCTGCCCACCTCAGCCTTCCAAAGTGCTGGGATTACAGGCTTGAGCCACCCCACTTGGCCTATCCAAATGTATTTTAATCAATTCATTTATGCTATTGTATATTTATCTAAAACTTGGGATCATTTATGATTTGCATCATAGTTGTAGAGAAATTGCAGGTCAATACATTAGTACAGGGTATAAAATAATTTTTGTAATTTTATTTTAGATTCAGCAGGGACATGGGGAGGTAGACTGCATGAATATAATGTGTAATAATGAGGTTGGGTTTCTAGTGAACCCATCACCCAAGTAGTAAACATTTTACCCAATAGGCAATTTTTCAACCCTCACTCACCTGTCATCTTCTCCCGTTGTTGAATCCCAGGTATCTATTATTTCTATCTTCATGTTCATGTATACCCATTGTTTTTCTCCCACTTATAAGTGAGAGTATGTGGTATTTGATTTTCTGTTTCTAAATTATTTCACTTAAGATAATGACTTCTAGCTCCATCTTCATTGCTGCAAAGGACATGATTTTTTTTTTCATGACTCCATAGTATTTCATGATGTACATATACCACATCTTCCTTATCCAGCCAACCACTGATGAACACAAAGATTGATTCCATAACTTTGCTTTCGTGAATACTGCTGCAATAAACATATGAATGCAGGTGTCTTCTTTGTAAAATGATTCCTTTCCTTTTGGGTAGGTACCCAGTAATGAGATTACAGGGTGGAATTGTAATTTAATTATTAGTTCATTGAGAAATCTCCATACTGTTTTCCATAGGGGTTGAACTAATTTACGTTCTTATAACAGTGTATAAGTGTACTATTTTCTCTGCATCCTTGCCAATATCTGTTGTATTTTGACTTTTTAAGAACAGTCACCGTGATTGGTGTGAGATGGTATGTCATTGTGGCTTTAATTTGAATTTCTCTTCTCATTAGTGATACTGAGCATTTTTTTTTCATATGTTTGTTGGCCACATGTGTTCGTATCATTTGCCTACTTTTCAATGGGGTTGTATTTGTCTTGTGGATTTGTTTGAGATCCTTATTAATTTCTGATATTTGTTTTTTGTTAGATGAATAGTTTGCAAATATTTTCTTCCATTCTGTAGGTTTTCTGTTTAATTTGTTGTTTTTTACTTTGCTGTGCAAAAGCTTTCAAAGTAATTAAGTTCCATTTGTCTATTTTTTGTTTTGTTGCATTTGCTTGTGAGGTCTTTGTCATAAATTATTTGCCTTAGGAAATGTCCACAAGAGTATTTTCTCAGTTTCTTTCTAGGGTTTTTATGTTACATTTAAGTCTTTCATCCATCTTCACTTAGTTTTTGTGTATGGTAAGAGATAGGGGTTCAGTTTTATTCTTGTTCATATGTCTAGCCAGTTTTCCCAGTGTCATTTATTGAGTAAGGTGCCCTTACCCAGTGCATATTTTTGTTGACCTTATAAAAGATCAGTTGTCAGTAGGTATGTTCTTTTATTTCTGGGTTCTCTCTTTGTTCTATTGATGTATAGGTCTATTTTTGTACCAATATCATGCTGTTTTGGTTACCAGAAACTTCTAATATAATTTGACGTCAGGTAATTTGATCCCTCTAGCTTTTTTTTCTTCAAGATTGCTTTGGCTATTCTGGCTGTTTTTCAGCTTTCTATGAATTTTAGAATTGTTTTCTCTAATTCTGTGAAAAATGCCACTGGTAATCTGATAGGAATACTATTGAATCTGCAGATTGAGCATCACTCATTTTAATAATATTGATTCCTCTTATCCATGAGCATGGGATGTTTTTTCCATTGTTTCATGTCATCGACAAAGAAATCATTCTGTAAGACAAGAACTCTAGTGTCTTCAATCACATCTGGTACCTTACCACATCAGACTCCTTATGAAATTTAAGCAAGTAAAGACCTTTTTGTTAAACACCTACATACATACCTCAGAGATATTGCAGGTTCAGTTTCAGAAAACCACATAAAGCAGATCACACAAATAGTTTGGTTTCCTAGTACATATTACAGTTATGTTTATACTCTACTGTACTCTATTAAGTATGCACTAGCATTATTTCTAAAAAACAATGTATATACTTTCATTAAACAATACTTTATTGCAAGCGTCTGTACACCAAAGGAAATGCAAGAGTAAAGAGAAATCTGTTAGATGGGAGAAAATATTTGCAAACTATTGTCCAACAAGGGACTAATATCCAGAATATACAAGAAACTCAACTCAATAGTAATAAAACAACAAATGCCATTAAAAAGTAGGCAAAAGACATGAGTAGATATTTCACAAAATAAGATATACAAGTGGCCAACAGATATATAAAATATTTTCAACGTCACTAAGCATTAGAAAATTCAGATCAAAACCACAATGAGATATTATAGCATTCAAGTTAGAATCACTATTATTAAAAAGACCAAAATAAGAGATGCTAGCATGGATCCCTAAGGAGACACAGAGAGATGGAACAATGGCTGGTTGGTGGAGTAGTCAGAACACATATAACATTTATCAGTTAACATTTATCATGAACTTTTGTGTGTGTGGTTCATGGCTCCACAAAATAATTACAATTATAACATCAAGGATCACTTTATAACATATTTGTCTTTTCTTATAATGGGCAATATAAATCCATAGTGCACACCCAGTGTTTTAAAAATAATGTTGCCTAAAAAGACTAATTTAGCCATTTCCAAATAGAAGCGAAGATTTCTTTTGTTAATGTCTTTTCTAGTATACCAAATCTTGGTTATGCAGTCTTAATGAATGTGCCCAAGTATATTTCTTTTGAAAATAAAGCTTTCTTCTGTTGAATACATGGCTGTGTTTATTATATTATTATCATATTTAATATATACAATATTTGACAAAATGAAAAGGTAATGGGTAGAGTCTACCAGCAAACCATGCCAACAAGTCTATGTGTATTCTACTTTATATAGTAGAAAATTGTGAAGATTTATGGTATAGGTGCCATTATTATGAAGACTTTGAACCAAGGGAAGGAAATCTCTTATGGAAGTTTTGGAAAGATTTGGTTTTAAAATACCATTATCTCATTCTCATTCTCCAGATTTTGAGGGTAATAGGGGCAATAATATTTCTTACTAAACAGAAGACCTTGCAGTTATTACACATTTCATGTATAAGATGAGTCTGTCTAACACAACACAGAATTGAAGGCATTTTCAAATTGAGAAAGACAAAATCAATATATCTTTTTTCCAAGAGAAAACACAGTAGTGTTTGATAAAGGAAATGCCAAATAACCAGAAAATTTAGAATCTGTCACTAAAATATATGAAAGGCTTGTAATTTAAATAACTCAGTAAAATCTTCAAATCATCCTTTGCTTGGGTGTTACAGGCAGTCTGCAACTGTATTTTTTTTTTAAATCGGAGTTAAAATACTTAGAAATAATATAAAATTTCAACAGTCAATTGGTCTCTCTGGTAATATTTCTCTGCCAATATATTTGTAAATTTGAAAAGAATCCCCCCTGCCATTGAAGGGGTTACTTGAGCATGAGTGGACCAGAGATCTACTTAGATGTTATCAAGCAGGTGTGTTTGCAATGCCAATATTTATTGCCATGCATAAGAAACATTTGAAATGTAAATATATTTTCACTATGTGGATTCAGATTGTTGTATTTGCAAAATTCCTTTTGGATTTGTAATGTCTAATTGTTTATATACCATTATTATATACATAGAGATGAAATCTCTTGTTGGTAGTCAATTGAAGGACAATTTTCATTCTAAAATATTGCATTTATATGTGCTCTCATGTTAATAATTAAAATTTTCTGAAGTATTGGAATACTTCTAATAAGGTATTATTTTACTATACTGTTATTTAAATTATTATTTTATTCTCTGATTTGTTAATGTTTAAGAAAATTACATTGTTTTGTTCATAGATAACCCAAAAAGAAGTTCAGCAAAGTTCATCCTGTGTCAGTCTTTATACAAATCCACAAAAAAATACTCCTTGATGGTTTGTAATGTATGTCATCAACAAATAATACACAAGTTGTTTAAAAAACAATAATTAATTTATGACAGGGAAAGCTTTGAGTTTGTATAGATATTACACTGAAAACTCACCTTTATCAGAAAATTTAAAGTTACTGGATTTAGATTGGAGTGGCATTTACAGTTATTGGTGAAGAAGGAGATAAACACATTTAATGGCAGCATGTCTTTTGTCCAAGAGGTACTGAGTATTTTTCTATAGACACGGCTTTTTCAACTGAAGAAACTATATAATGAAAAATGAGACTGACAACCTCCTGAGTCTTTTATTAATTTAGCTGTCCACACTATTACATGCACAAAAGAGGAATAATCTCTAGCTATGAGATTAAGTAAAATTAGGCAATAAAGTTATCATGAATTCTCTGTTCTTCAGTAAGCACATTTAGGACATCACCTTATTTACATGAAAACAGTGGGAAAAGATGTTAGTATAATTAAGAATATCCAAAAAACAGTGCTGCTGTGGTTGCTAGTTAAGAAAGAAAATGGACCAAAAAAACACAAATGGCTTAATGGTCCTGTATAACTTGCCAAGTGATGCACTTAAGGAGCCACTTGGATTCCAATATTTATTTTCATGCACTTGTGTATATTGTCATCACTATCAAAATAAGAAAATATACAGGAAAGTGCTTTGTCAACAGTTTAAAAAGTATATGTATGAAGGAAATACTAATAAAAGAATAGGCCTATTCTATTTAAAGATAAAGGAAGTGGCTACATTCATCTATTTCAATGAGTTAATATAGTGGCTAACCCAATTAATATATGGAGAATACCAAACAGTTATTTTAGGATCTTTTCTAGAATAAGGGAAGGAGAGAAACTTGATACAAATGGCCATCTGAGGACTATCAAAATTGCCAAATAAATTTTCAAAAGATTTATTATCCTAAAAAGTTAATATCAAAAAGTACTTTCAGAGAAAACTTATTCTCACATAGAAAACATGAACATAAAATCCAAAACCACTAAAATGTGTCTAAATATTAAACACACACACACTCAGCTAGCTTACAGTGACATTTTTATCAGTACAATAGCATTTAACAATATCCACTTGTTAGTACACTCCATAGCATTAATTTTAGCTTTAAAAATATTATAGATATATGAGATTTAATATTTATAATTGTATTATTAAGTTAAATTAAATATTAGATACATTAGCTTTTCTAAAAATGAAAAACATTTATTAAAACATTTTAAACATAAAAAAGCACAAAAACACACTCAAAGATCAATAATATGCTTACTGATTTTTTTGTTAACATTTATAAACTTTCTGTTATTAATTTAATATATAATTATGTAAATGTAAGCAACTAAAATCACAAAGACACATTATGTTGTACTTTTTATAATATAGTTGAATAATTATGGATGACAGTACTTAATAGATTTGTAGCTTTCACTGTGAAATATGTTAACCTTATCAGGCATATTAAATAAGAAAATGCACCAACTCCTTTGAATTTACTACTTAAGAAAACCTATCTGTGTGTGTATATATATATATGTATATATTCTTTATATAATCGTTATTTAAAACTTTTCAAATTTTGTTTAAATGTCCCGAAGCCTTTAAAGCATTTTTTTTTCAGTTAAGCAAATATGGTTAACCGATTATAATTTTTTCACTGCTCATTTTGTGACTTAGCAATCGAGGCCAATTTTTTTTTTTTTTTTTTTTTGAGACTGAGTCTCGCTCTGTCGCCCAGGCTGGAGTGCAGTGGCGCGATCTCGGCTCACTGCAAGCTCCGCCTCCCGGGTTCACGCCATTCTCCTGCCTCAGCCAATTAATATATAGCTCTGTGTGTGTGTGTTTGTGCATAAATGCACAGTCACAATATAAGTACATGTAAATATATTTTCCTTTCAGTTAGCGCTTCAGAAATGGCTTGAACATTTTTTAAAGTACTATCATTTAAAAAATGTTAATCTTTTATATTCTTGAAAATAATATAATTTTATATACATATATGTGTGTGTCTCTGTGTTTATATGCATATTTAAAATCATGCTTTATTTGCCATTCAAAATATAAATTATTTTAAACTTAATATATGATTTCTGAAGATGAAGCAATGTATTCTTATGATTTTGTTTATAAAATATTTCACAGTTACAAAGCAGAAGAAATTTCTAAAACTGTAAGCAAAATAGGGAACAATGTCTGATTTTGTAGCTATTACATTATATATTGTTTTCTTTAATCCTCATCTAATTGTATTGTGATTATAGCCACTGGCTGAAGCTTAACCTCTGCTAACACAGTGTTTGTGTTGCGAAGTTTTCCCTCTCTTATTGAATGTAATTCTGTGAAACTTTCCTGTTTTCTTTTTTTCTGAGAGAAGGAGGAAGGGGGAAATAAAATAAAACAAAACATGTACCTAAAACTCTTCTACTTTTTTGTGATGTCAAGTGTTTCCAGCCTGCAATGAGTCTACAATGAGATATCACTTCACATCCATTAGAATGGCTGTAATCAAATGGACAGATAATGACATGAGCTGGCAAGGATGTGAAGAAACTGGAATCTTCATATGCTGCTGGGGACACGTAAAGTGATACAGACACTTGGAAAACAGTTTGGCATTTCCACATGTGTTTAAACCCAGTTACCGTATGATCCAGTAATTCCACTCCTAGGTTTATACCCCAAAGAAATGAAAACCCATGACCATGAAAAACTTTTACATTCATGTTTATAATAGCCTTATTTATAACAGCCAAGATGTGGAAACAACCAAAACATACGTTAATTGATGAATGAATAAATAAAATGTGTTATATTGATATAATGTTTGACAATAAAAATAAATGCTACAAAATGGATAAACCTTGAAAATATTATGCTACATATCAGAATACAGTCACCAAGGGCCATATATTTTATAATTCCATTTATATGTAATATGCAGAATAGACAAATCTGTAAAAACAGAAAGTGCTTTAGTGGTTGCCTAGAACTAGAAGGATAGGGTAATTGGAGATAAGAGCTAAGGGGTGTGAAGTTTCTTCTGGGAGTAATTAAAATGTTCTAAAAGTGATTGTGGTGATGGATGCACAATTTTCTAAGTACACCAACAGTTGTTGACTTGAAAAGTCTAACTAGGTGAATTGCATGGTATATTGGTTATACTTCAATAAAGCTGTTTAAAAAATGTCAAAGCAGAAATAATCCTTTTTATTCTACTGCTTTTCTTATTCCAACAGAGACCTAGTCTCACTTATACACTTGTTACACAAATTAAGTTTCTTTCTTTTAAGTTTACAAAATTCAGTTTCTTAATTTTTTTAATAATCTTTTTCTAATTTAAATTAGATATTTTTACAGTATGGATAAGTTACAAGGATAACATACCCTTGTAACATGGATAAATTTTTATGATTGAATAATTTCCAAAAGCATTATATCAATTGTCAGAATAATGTTTCAGGAAATGATATAAAAAATTCCCAAACTCAGAACTGACAAAGGCTAAAAGCCCAACTTAACCATTGTCTTGTAACCCAGTAGCTTAATAATAAATAAGTCAATTCTAGGAATCTTCAAAACAGGAAAGACAAAGAAAATTGATGAAACCATAAAGAAACTAGATTCTGAATTGATTGGCTTATTATGGAAAATTTGTTCCCTCTCCCAGTCCTCCTGACAGAGACCGGATGGTCAGATGATTAAAACCAGCTTACTATCTTCATTGCCATCAACTGGGCAATAAATGCCAGATTATATCTATCTATCTATCTATCTATCTATCTATCTATCTATCTATCTATCTAATCATCAATCTACATATATATAAAGCATACGTGGACAAAACCAGATTTGGCCATGAAAGCAAAATCACTTTATTGTCACAAAAAGAGGCTCAGGAGTAGGGCTTAAGTGTAGATAAAGTGTCTACTCAAGCTGCCTATTTCTGTGACTTTAGTGGAGAGACTCAGGCAGGCAGATCGGTAAAACTTTCAGAAATAACTGACGGAGAATAATACACATATGGCAGTTAGATAGAAATGCAGGTCAGATTTACTTAAATGTTAATCAGATTTTCAGCCATTTGTGACTGTCGCCTTTTAAAAGCAAAGGCAAGTCAGGCTTATACAAGAAAAGAAAAAGACTGTGTGCCAGTGAGTTTTGTTTAATGGGCATTATGGATATTTATGGTTTTCTAACAAAATTGGTGACTTGAGCTATGAGAGTACTTGATAGACGAACTACTAATGCCTTCTATTGGCATCTCCAATTAGGTAAACCAGGACTTTACCATTTCCCTGGATATGATACGGAATTGCTGGGAAAGGAAGAGCGAGGTCCCTTTAAATGATATGGAAGAGGGAAGGGAAGCACCGTGTAGAGGGAGTGGTCCCTGGCTAGGGCTCCACCCCCACGGACCTAGGTGGGGACAGGCACTTCTGCCTTCCTGCCCAACTGTAGCATTTTCCAAGACTACCCTGGCCAGCCACGCCCCTATACTGGGCATATAAAAACCCTGAGACCCTAGCAAGGCAGAGAAAGAAGTTGCTGGACAGTGGGAGCGAGGCATAGACGGAAGAAGATGTGGGGAGTGTGCTAGGGGAAGATCACACAGACAGACGCCAGCATGCTGGAAGGCCATCAACTGATGGGGTGAGGTGGAGTTTGGCCGGGGCATTGGCAGGGTGGGGTGGGGGGTGGTTGGGCTCGGTTACTCTCATTCTCCCGTGTGAGCCGAGTCTTCTGATACACCAAGGCAAGAACCCCAAGATACAGAAAGGCCTCTGTCCTTGTGACAAGGTAGAGGGTCTAATTGAGCTGGTTAACACAAGCTGTCTATAGACCACAAAACTAAAAGAGCATCCTGTAACACATGTCCACTGCGATTTCAGCTGTAAACATTCACCTCTAGACACTGCTGTGGAGTCGGAGCTCCCCCAGCCTGCCTGTCTGTATACTCCTCTAGAGGTTTGAGCAGCAGGGCAAGGAAGAAGGGAGCCACACGCTTATCACACGCCCTATGAAGGGAAAGCAAGTACTCAACAGCTACGTGTATATACATGTAACTTCTTTATCTCCCTTCCAAAACACCAACATATATATGATTCCAATTTTGTTATTCT
The DNA here is from genome assembly GCF_037993035.2 of Macaca fascicularis. NCBI lineage: Eukaryota > Metazoa > Chordata > Mammalia > Primates > Cercopithecidae > Macaca > Macaca fascicularis. Next base: position 55,118,345 of record NC_088391.1, on the reverse strand, counting down.
CATAGATATTGAAACAAATTGCTGAAATTCATATAGGTAGCAATTTTTGGAGTAAAAATTAAGCACTGGATAGTTTGCTTACTAAGACTTACTATTTTTACTAAATTATATTTATGCTTATCTCTCAATTTCGTATCAGTTGCCTCCTCTTCACTGCTGCCACATGATCTTATCAAAATAATCTGTAGCAAAAATTTAAAATAAATTAAGAATTAAATATACATATTTCAACTAAACATTATAACATTATGAACTTCATAAATCTTCCTTAAGAAAAGATAGTATATCTATGACTGTATCTTTTCTTACAAATTTAGCCATGAAAGATAGGATTTGATTTTACCAAACCTTTCTGGAAAACATGAAGCCATTATATTGTTCTCTATCTATTTAGAAATATAAGAGAATAGCATAATTTTCTTTTACCAAAATTGCAGTCTGTATTGCAGTGAGGCATACTTGCAAAACATAAGCAGCACCATTTCCACTAATCCAGCACTATTCACAATTCTTGAGATGTATGATCACTGAGGTTTTATACTTTATATACTTATTAAGGTTACGTATGGCTGAGTTTGTCTTTAAAACATCAGTACAGCGAGCTTTTGTTTTTGTTTTTGTTTTGTTTTTGAGACAGGGTCTCACTCCATCACCTAGACTGAAGCGCATTGGCCCCATCTTGGCTCATTGCATCCTCCACCTCCCAGGTTCAAGTGATTCTCATTTCTCTCAAGTTATTCTCGTTCCTCAGCCTCCTGAGGAACTAGAATTACAGGTATGTAGTCACCACACCTGGTTAATTTGTGTGTGTGTATGTGTGTGTGTTTTGTTTTGTGTTTAGTAGAGACGAGGTTGCACCATGTTGGCCAGGCACCAGCCTCAAACTCCTGGACTCAAGTAATCCACTGGCCTTCATCTCCCTAAGTACTGAGATTGCAGGTGTGAGCCACTGTGCCTGACCTCAGCAAGCATTTTTGAACTGTCATGTATTGAGCTTAGCATTTACTGTGCAATATAATATATATTATGTACAACTATAATATATAATATATACAATTATAATATATATTATATATATTGCACAGTGAATATGAATATCTATTATATATATATATAACTGAGAGTGCCAAAGACTAGCCAGATGAATCTTCCTGAGTTGGTATTGCAGATGAAGATTTTGTATGATTTTAAAATATCATTACTATTTAGTTTCTAGGACTGTCTTGACTGATACTGACTTAGCAATAGAAATAATAATAGTGCTAAATAACGCAATCTAAATACATTTAGTTTAATAATATTACCTAAGTGTGCTTTTTTGTCATTTTAATTGAGATGAAATTATAAATATCAATACATTTTTAATTACTATATATTTGTTTTCAGTTCTAGAATTCAAAAATTATGAAAAGATTATTCACTTCTGATTCAATATTCGTGATTTATTATCATCATCATTTTTTAGAGACAGGGTCTCACTCTGTTGCTCAGGCCGAAGTATAATGGTACAATCATTGTTCATTGCAGCCTCTAACTCCTAGACTCAGGCAATGCTCCAATCTTAGTCTCCCAAAGTACTGGAATTACAGATGTGAGTAACTGCATTTAGCCAATATTAGCATTTTAAAACATTTTTACAGTGTAGTAGTGAGATTGTATCAAAATTATAGAAAGAAAAGAAGTCATATTTTCATAATCAGAACCTAAATGTGTCAAAAATAGCTATTGTCGTTACTATTTTTACTGTTTATTCTTTATTTCAAAATACAATAGATTATTAAAAGGTAATTAACTAAAGTAAAAGATGATTTAACTAAATTTAAGACATTTTATATTTGCTGAAGGACTTTACTAATGAATGAAGCCAGAAGATCTGCTTGCAACAAAGGTGTCAGTTCTGCCAATTACAATCTGTCAAAGTTAATTCATTTGATGTCTGAGACACATCATTGTAATACCATTAATGCATATTTAAATCTGCACACTCTGGAAATGACATATTTACAATGAACTGTCTTCCATAGCATGGATGAATTTAAAGAATGATTTTTGTAATGCGTTGTTAAGATCGAACAATCTTTAAGCTGATGATGCTATTTACATTAAGTTTGAAAACACTATCCTTTGCTATTTCAAAATAACATACACCAGGTTCTCAAATAGTAATATTTCATTCAAGGTCATTTTGTTGTAAGGTTGATGAGAAAAAGGAAATTGATTCGCAGCTGGGAACACTGTCTATGTGGAGCTTGAATGCTCTCCCTATGACTGGGTGGGTGTTCTGGTTCCTCCCACACACCAAAGATGTGCACATTACATGAACTGACATATCTAAACTGTCCCAGTCTGAGTGAGTGTGGGGTATGTGTGTGTGTGAGTACACTCTGGGGCAGCATGGCCTCCTGTCTAGGGTGGGTTCTGGTCTTGCCTCTGAAATTCAAGAATATGGTCCAGACACCTGAGACCCTGAGCTGTAATAAGTGGGTTGAAAAATGAAAGGACAACCATAAAAACGGATGAGTTCATGTCCTTTGCAGGGACATGGATGAAGCTGGAAACCATCATTCTCAGCAAACTAATACAGAAACAGAAAACCAAAACACCACATGTTCTCACTCATCATAAGTGGGGAATTGAACAATGAGAACACTTGGACATAGGGAGGCGAACCTTGCATACTGGGGCCTGTTGGGGGGTAGGGGGAGGGATAGCACTAGGAGAAATAGCTAACATAGATGGCAGGTTGATGGGTGCAGCAAACCACCATGGCACATGTATACCTATGTAATAAACCTGTACATTCTGCACATGTACCCCATAACTTAAAGTATAATAAAAAAAGAAAAATGAATGGATATGACTGATTATAAAATAAAAATTTATAAGGTACACAATAGTCATCCAAATGCATAACAATAAATCATGTGGTATGAAAGTGCTCAGTGAGCCTGCCATATTTGTGATTGTTTGTTTTTGAACTGTGTGCTCCTTAAAACTTTTGCTTTGCAAACATGTGTTTCTTGATTTAACCTACCACCACCATGACTGCTATCACTTGCTGATTTGTCAGAAATTGAATAAATAGTTGTTTTTATTACTCTACCTTAAATGTATTTGTAGCTCTCATTTTTTTCATATTTAAAAATAGAAGCATTTTGAGTCTTTATTTAAAAGTTTGGTGATGCTTTTGTGATCAGAAATATGATGTACACATTTAAGTCTTATATCAATTAACCTATGGTAAAATTGGTTGTGTCACACCTAAGTTTGCTTTAAGTTTCAGTTTCCATGAATCAGTTGATGGCATTCAATGAGAATTTACGGTATTTTCATCATATAATCAATCACCGGCTGACCTATATATTGAGCTGTTATTTTAATGAGTATAATATTCACTCTTCCCTCTTTAGTTGCTCTTAAATATAGTAACAATCACCAAGCAAAAAAGGTAACAGCTTTTCTGAAAATAGTGTTCCCTCTTCAAACTGCTTAGTATAAAGTGGAAGATGGGGTTATTTGATGGTTCTGATTTTTTATCGAATTATATCTCCATGAAAATTTTAAAAGTTTTGTAAGCTAAGGACTAAAGGAATAACGTGTCATTTTAAAGAACAGAAAAACACAAACATAACTTACACTAAGAAAAAGTGGTTCATAAAACTACTTTTGTTGAAATAGAGATCTACAATACATATATTTTTAATATAATTTTATTTTTATTTGTTTAGGAGAAGATATTGCACAATTCTACTCCCCTGATCAATTTTCACCACTCCTCAATCCCATTGCATATATTATGAGTGATATTTTAATGTAAAGATCTAGTATATTGTCAACATTTGAAAGTTTATAATTATGTATGAATACACTCCTGGAAAAATCACTGAGAAAATCCATAAAACATAAAGTACTTGACATTTTAAATAATTTTCCAAGCCAGTCACTTTACATTTTCCAAATCAGTGAATGCATAAGGATTAAAAATCCTGATTTTTTTTCTTGAACAATTAGAAGATACATACTAAAATAAATAAGTAAAGGCACAAATTCAGGAGTATAGAACTAATTTTTTTTTAGACTTTTTGTGCATTGTTGATTTTCTCGTGTGTGTATTTCATAGTGAATTTTTCAGAACGAAAGATTTTTACTAAATATGAAAAAATTTTCCCAAGTTACAAGGATTTTCCAAATGAATTTTAAACCAGGATTTTGTGCTAGTATGAGAACAACCTCAAGAGTAGTTATTTGTAATCCATCAATAAGTAATGGTGTAAATGTAAACACCATGAACTCTGGAGACAGCCTGAGTGTTTTATCCTTGCTCTGCTACTGTTAGCTGTGCGAATATCAGCAAGTTAGGTGACATTTCTACGTCTTTTTTTTCTCATCTACAAAATGGGGATTAAATATAAGTACCTATCTCATTGCTTATTGTGAGAATTAAATGAGTGTTCATGTGTAAAATGCTTAACAAGAAACTTGTTTAATGTTTACTACTACCGTTTATAAAGAATATTACAAATGAATTGTGAAGTAGAAAAACGTAAGTGGAATTTAAATTTTTAAATTTTGGAAATATTAAAAATGTATATTTTCATTAACCATCTGAACACGAACTTTTTTCCTACACAACATATATGCTTCAAAATATTTTATATTGAATAGATTTAATTATGTAATGATCTTTAACATAATGTTACTAGAAAACACTGCAAAAATATGATCATTTTGAGTTTGATATCTCTTTTTATTTTACTGAGGTACAATTGACAAATAAAAATTTTGTATATTCATGGAATACCACACAGTGTTTTTTATATACATACACATTGTGAAATGATGATCACGATCAAGCTAACTAACATCTACATCATTTGTGTGTATAGAGAGAAAACATGTAAGGAAAAAACAGTTTATTAAATTGAAAAATATTTCATGAAATGGTTTGAAAAATAAATTAATGCAAATACTATTACGACAAGAAAAAAATAAACTGAGTTGGTTTTACTCTTGTAATCTTAGTCAGTGTCTGAAACAAAACAATAAATGATACAGGAATACTACCACCTTCAACATTTATCATTTTTTGTGTTGAGAACATTTGGAATCTTTCCTAGTTATTTTGGAAAAAGAATAAATCGTTATCAACTGTAGTTACCTACTATGCTATTGAACACTAGAACTTACTCCATATTGTACCCATTTAACAATCCCTTTTTATCCCCTTCTCCCTACTATCCTTCCCCACTTCTGGTAACCACGATTCTATTCACTAGCCTCAATAGATTTTTTTTTTTTTAATTCCCAACTGTGAGTGACCACAAGTGTTATGTATTTATCTGTGCCTGACTTATTTCACTTAAAATAATGTCCTCCGGCTCAATTTATTTTGTTGCAAATGACAGAATTTTATTCTTTTTATGGCTACATAGTATTTTATTGTGTAGTATATCACATTTTGCTATTCATTCATTCATTCATTCAAAAACACTTAGGTTGATTCCATAGCTTGGCTATTATTAGTAGTGCTGAAATAAATATGGAGATGCAGTTATTTTTTTGATATACTGATTTCCATATCTTTGGATAAATACCCAGTAGTGGAATTACTGGATTGTTAGTAATTCTATATTTAGTTCCCTGAAAAACCGTCAAACTGTTTTCTTAATGGCAGTAATAATTAACATTTCCACCAACAGTGTATGGGCGCCCTTTTCTCTCTGTCCTCCTCAGCATTTGTAATTTTTTTTGTTTTTATTTTTTTGATAATAGTAGGGTGCAGTAATTTGGTTTTTTTTAAATAATACTGGGTGCAGTAATTGTGGCTTTGATTTACATTTCCCTGATAATTAACAATATTGAGCATTTTAAAATATACCTGTTGGTCACTTGTAAATCTTCTTTTTAGTGATGGCTATTCAGGTTTGTAGCCACTTTTTAGTGGGATTATGTGTGGGTTGTTTGTGTGCTCTTCACTTGTTTGAGTTCTTTGTATATTCTGGATACTAGTCTCTTGTTGGATTAAGAGTTTGCAAGTATTTTCTCCAATTCTACAGGTTGTTTCATCATTCTGTTGTTTTCCTTGCTGTTCAGAAGCTATTTAGTTTAATATAGTTCATTTATTTATGTTTGTTGTTATTGCCTGAATCTTTGAGGTCTTAGCCATAAAATCTTTGCTCAGACCAATGTCCTGAAGTGTTTACACTGTTTTTTAAATTAGTTTTAGGATTTCATGTCTTGCATTTAAGTCTTTAACACATTTTGAGGTGATTTTTTCTGAGATAGTTTTTTATATGTTGAAAGACAGAGATCTAGTATCATTCTTTTGCAAAGAAATAGTTTTCCCAGCACCATTTATTGAGGAGACTGACTTTCCCTAATGTATGTTCTTGGGCACCTTTGTCAAAAATCAGTTGACTGTAAATTTATAGACTTATTCCTGAGTTCTCTATTCTATTCCATTGACCCATTTGTCTATTTTTATCGCAAATCCTGCTGTTTTGGTTACTATAGCTTTGTAATATATTTTAAAAACAGGCAGTGTGACCCATCCAGCTTTGAATATTTTGTTAAGGATTTATTTGGCCTTCTGGGGTCTTCTGCAATTCCCTGTGACTTTTAGGATAGTTTTTTGTGCCTCTATTTCTGTAAAGAAGCTCACTGATATTTTGAAAAGGACTGCATTTAACCTATAGATTGCTTTGTCAATATAATCATTTTAACATTAATTTTTATGATCCATGAGTCTTTTTATTTGTGTTCTTTTCAATTTCATTCATCAGTGCAATGTAGTTTTTGTTGTAGAGGTCTGTTGCTCCCTTGATTAAATTTATTCTTAGATTTTTTGGTGGCTATTATAAATTAGATTATTTTTTCTCAACTAGTTTTTCATTGATGTGTAAAAATGCTATTAATTTTTGTATGTTGATTTTGTAAGCTGCAACTTGAGAGAATTTGTTTATCATTTTTAAGAGATTTTGGTAGATTCTTCAGTTTTTTCTAGATGTAAGATCATGCCATTTGCAAAGGCAGACAATTTGACTTCCTGTGTTCTAACTGATTGCCTCTTATTTCTTTCTCTTGCCTGATTGCTCTGGGTAGGACTTCCTGTACAGGATGCATGGGTACCCACCGTGCCAGCAGTGGTGGTGGTAAACAAATCTTTGGACCACTATGTAACATATATAGACATCATGGGTACCTGCAACATTGTAGGTTGGCTGGTACTCAGGTCTCCAGGAGTTTTGTATAGCTGCCATTGGCAAGATAGATGGGCTCATCCTTATGCCTCTGGCAGCAAGCACATGGACAGGTGGTGGTGGGCAGGATGGACCTATCCTTAGGCCCCCAGACAGTATTTGCAGGAAGCAGCATTGAGTGAGGAGGGCACATAGATCCCCAGGCACTTGAATAATTTGTGTAGTTGTGGCATGAGTAGTAGGTGAAGCAGGCTTGTCTTCAGACTCACAGACAATGTGCATGGGCGCTGGTGGTGGTGGGCAGGGTGAGTTAATCTCCAGGCTCCCAGACAATGCATACAAGTGCTGCTGGCAATGGAAGTAGCTTCCTGGTTGCTTGTGGGAGGATGTCAGCCTCGCCAGCTTTAGGAATGTGGAGATGTAGAACTATTGGTCCCAGGGCAGGATGTAGTCTGGTGGGAGCTGAGCTCTCAAAATAGCACCAGGCTGCAGCTTCTTGGGTATCAAGAAGTGTGTGGGATCCAACACAATTTCCTTCTCTGCAACAGTGCCATTGTATGGACTCCAGGGAATTCCCTCTGCTAGTCTCAGGGCCTGTGAGGGTCAAAGAGCTCTCCCATCACTAGAATTAAGGAGTCCATGATGGGAATGTGGACCACTAGAGATCTCTTGCTTACTACTTATCCATAAAGCATGGTTTCTCTTGGCTCCTGACTGATCCGGTCATGCATGCTGTCTCACTTCCTTCTCCTTTTATATCCCAGAGGTTCCCAGTCACTTCTCTGCTGAATTCTAGTGTTTTCTCTTAGAAGGTCTATTTGACAGGTGGTTACCTACTCACTGTTTTGATCCTTCTTTGTGGAAAAGGTGAGTGCTGGGTCCTTACATTTATCCATCTTTCTTCAATTTTAAATCAGTGATCTTTGGTGCTGCTATTGTAGTTGTTTTAGGGTGGCATGAATTTAGCCCATATAATATGACAAACTTAATAAATAAATATGTGTGTTCTGACTGCCCCACCTACCAGCCATCCCCTACCACTCCCCCTCCCTATGGGACTCCCTATTTCCTGAGACATGAAAATGTTAAAATTAGGCCAGTTAATAGTAGGGTTCTACCGTGGCCTCTGAGTGTTCAAGTGAAAAAGAGAGTTCCACATCTCTCTCTTTAAATCAAAAGCTGGAAATAATTGAGCTTAGTAAGGGCGGCATTTGGAAAAGCTGAGATTGGCTGAAAACTAGGCCTTTTGAGCCCAACAGTTAACAAAGTTGTGAATAAAAATAAAAACTTTTTGAAGGAAAGTAAAAGTACTATTCAAGTGAACAGACGAATGATAAGAGAAGGAAACAGCCTTGTTGCTGAGGTGGAGAAAGTTTTAATGATCTGGTTAGAAGATCAAACCAGCCACAACATTCCCTGAAGCCAAAGCCTAATTCAAAGCAAGGCACTCACTCTCTTAAATTGTGTGAAGGCTGTGAGAGGTAAGGATGATACATACGAAAAGTTTGAAGCTAGCCGAGGTTCAACTATGAAGTTTGAAGAAAGAAGCCCTCTCTACAACATAAAAGTACAAGATGAAGCAGCACATGCTGATGGAGAAGCTGTAGCAAGTTATCCAGAAGATTGAGCTAAGATAATGTTTGAAGGTAGCTATACTAACCAACAGATTTTCAAGGAAAATGAAATAACCTTATATTGGCAGGAGATACCTAAGACTTTCATAGCTAGAGAAGAGAAGTCAATGCTGGCCTCAGTGTAGTCTTGTTAGGGGTTAAAGCACCTATTGACTTTAAGTCTTAGCCATGCTCATTTACCATTCAAAAAATCCTAGGACTCTTAAGAATTGTACTAAATCGGCCGGGCACGGTGGCTCAAGCCTGTAATCCCAGCACTTTGGGAGGCCGAGATGGGCGGATCAGGAGGTCAGGAGATGGAGACCATCCTGGCTAACACGGTGAAACCCCGTCTCTACTAAAAAATACAAAAAAACTAGCCAGGTGAGGTGGCGGGTGCCTGTAGTCCCAGCTACTTGGGAGGCTGAGGCAGAGAATTGGTTGAACCCAGGAGGCGGAGGTTGCAGTGAGCTGAGATCCCACCACTGCACTCCAGCCTGGGCTACAGAGCGAGACTCCATACCAAAAAAAAAAAAAAAAAAAGATAAAAACAGTGTGTTTACCATTGGAGGAAAGGGTCCATAAAGACACAATTTAAAGTCATTGGGGGGTGGAAATAGTTTGATATTGGATCTGGAAGAAACAGAGCAGTTTTGATACAAAAATGAAAGAATAGGCCGGGCGCGGTGGCTCACGCCTGTAATCCCAGCACTTTGGGAGGCCGAGATGGGCGGATCACGAGGTCAGGAGATCGAGACCATCCTGACTAACACTGTGAAACCCTGTCTCTACTAAAAATACAAAAAATTAGCCAGGCGAGGCGGTGGGCGCCTGTAGACCCAGCTACTCGGGAGGCTGAGGCAGGAGAATGGCGTAAACCTGGGAGGCGGAGCTTGCAGTGAGCTGAGATCCGGCCACTGCACTCCAGCCTGGGCGACAGAGCAAGACTCCATCTCAAAAAAAAAAAAAAAAAAAAAAAAAAAAAAAAAAGAATTGTACTAAATCTACTCTACCTTTGCTCTATAAATGAAACAACAAGGCCTAGATAATAACATCACATCAGCTTATAGCATGATTTACTGAATATTTATTTTAAAATCACTTTTGACACCTAGTGCTCAGAAAAAAGATTCCTTTCATGATATTACTGTCAATATTATTACTTATTGACACTGTATCTAGTCACCCAAGAGCTCTGATGCAGAAGTACAAAGATATTAATGTTTTCATTTCTGTGAACACAATATCTATTCTGTAGTCCATGGATCAAGGAGTAATTTTAAATTTCATGTCTTGTATTTTAAGAAATACATTTTGTAAGGCTTTAACTGCTATAATGATTTTTCTGATGGGTCTCAGCAAACTAAACTGGAAACTTTCTGGAAAGAATTTACCATTATAGATGCTATTGTAAACATTTGCGATCCATGGGAGGAGTTCAAAATATCAACAGTAACAGAAGTTTAGAAGAGGTGGATCCTAATCTTCTTAGAAAATTTTGAGGAGTACAGGACCTCAGTGAAAGAAATAACTGCAGATGAGGTAGAAATAGCAAGAGAACTATAATTAGAAGTAAAGCCTGAAGATGCAACAGAATTACCGTGATTTCACGATAAAACTGGATGGATGAGAATTTGCTTCTGGATGAGCAAATAAAGTGATTGTTGCGATTAAATCTACTCCTGGTAATAACACTGTGAACATCATTGAAATGATAACAAATGGTTTAGGGCATTACATAAGTTTAATTGATAAAGCAGTGGCATTATTTGAGAGGACTAACTAATTCTGAAGTTCTACTGTGGTAAAATGCTATCAAATAGTGTTACATGCTACAGATAAATTTTTCATGCAAGGAAGACTAAAATCAATACATCACACTTCATTGTTTTCCTTTCTAAAAAACTGCACAGCCCAACCTTCAGCAGCTACCATCTTATCAGTCAACAACCATCGTCATAATCAGCAAAAAGATTATGATTCACTGAAGGTGCAGATGATTGTTAGCCTTTTATAACAATTAAGAATTTTTAAATGTTGGTATGTACACTTTTTTAGACATAATGCCTTTACACACTTAATAGGCTGCAGTATGAAACAAACAAACAAACAAACAAAAAACTGTGTGACTTGCTTTATTGTGATATTTGTTTTATTGCTGTGGTCTGGATTTGTACTGTAATATCTCTGAGGTATGCTTGTATTAAGTTTAAATTTATTTCATCCATTCACCTTTATGCTGAAAAATATTAATTTTCTCCTAGGGCAAGGGGTGTGTGTGTGTGTGTGTGTGTGTGTGTGTGTGTATGCATCAAGAAAACCAAATTTCTTTAAGAATACCACATCCTTTTACAACTCATCCCTCTAAACTTATTTTTCAAATTTTCTGGAATTTTCCATTAAGTATTTTTCTTTTTTATTTGTGACTTCTTACATTATTTCAGAACTTAGTCAAATAGCACCTCCTTACTAATACTCTCCCTAACTTATCAAGAAAAATTAGCCCATTATCTGTGATCTCTTCACAATTAAACTATAATTACTATGTCATGTTTGAACATTTTTTGAAGGTATCCTCTTTAGCTATTCCTTCTATTCTATTTCAATGTTGTAACGTACAAGTTCCTCTACCACGATATTTAGGATCACCAAATACCTATATTTGAGTTTTATTTCCAGGACTTGGAATAGTTTCTCATAAATATAAGACATTGAACAAATGTAGGATAAATTAATATATAGGGGAATCTGAGTAATTGCTCTTGCAGAGAAAAAGCTCAGTGACAACAGATAAAACACTAGTGAAGAAAACTATTACCATAAAAATATCTTCAAAACTTTGTTCGTATATTTTCTCATTATTTTTATTTCTTTTTAAGGCAAGCAAAAGCTAACTACCAAAAAGGGTGGGGGGAGACGTTAATAAATTAACCTTTATTTTGTATGCCATCTAATTTATCATTATATCAGAAATTAGTGAATTACATTAATTATAATTACCCAGAGAGAAAATAATTCTGTCTTCTAACCACTGTGTTGATTATGAATTCAGTATCCTGAAGAATAATATTCATATATGGTATATTTAGAAAATACAGAAATACGCTAAACTATTAATATTACTTCACAGAAATTTTTTTTACTCACTTCATCAATAGCATTATCAGTAGAAAGAGCAGCTCCTGAAAACTCTTTTCTGTTTGATTTGTCTCAATTAATTATCTCTGAATGTGTGAAGAATATATTTTCAAACAATATCAATGATTTTCAAATTTTTTATAGAACATATAATATGCTTATTCATCCTACACATTTAGGCAGTCGCAGGCACTTGCAGAAACAGATGTTCATGAGAGTATATCAGCATACAGATGTCAGTGTTATACTTGTCTCATATATGGAGTCTAAGTTTTTAAACTAGTACTTAAATCAGCATCACAGAGTTTCTCAGTGATTTATATAGTCCTTCATTTTAGTAAACTAGAAACTAGTCCTCAAAAGCAGCCAGCTATATAACAGACCTAGACGTGCAGAAAAAACTCCCAATGGATTTAGCCAAAGAACCAGATGCTGTCTTTGGAAGAAATTTTCCCAGTTTGGCGTCAGAAGTTTGCAATGTCATCCAAATGATTCCTCCACACTTTGGAAGACAATATTTTCAAATAACTTAAGCACATAGAAACCAATTTGAATAGCACTAAAGCTAAAGCCTAATTAGTCTTTAGGGATTAGATTAAGGTATACAACATGCCCCTTCATCACTGTGTGTTATATTTTTTTATTTGGATTTGAAAAATAAAAACTGTTTATATTTCTCTAAATGAAATTATGGTAGAGATGTGTGTTTAGAATAATCAAGTGTGTGCTTATAACAATGTTAAATCATAACAATCTTCAAGGTTTATAAAATTATTTTACAAGTCTGTTCCACTTATGGGATAAAATAACTACAAAATTGGAGAGGTAATTGTACTGCGGAATTGTTCTGGACAAGCCTATGTTTGTGTGTGTCTTTTTGTGTTTCACATTGTTATGATTATTATTTAAAAACCTAATATAATTAGTAAAACTCAGTTTAATACTTATATGTAAGAAAATAAAACATACATAAATGCACAGAACAAAAGAAAATCTGGGCCTGAACAGAAACATTAAGTGAGCTTTTTCTCTTGCATACAAAATCCAATAGCAGTTAAATATTTTAGAGCGAATTCCTTGTCCTGAGTTGGACCATTAATATAAACCTTTGATTTTGCATCTTGCACAACACTGAGAAGTTTTGATTAAAATGTTTATATAACTCTCAAACACCTGCACAAAATTTTGAAAGTACCCATCTTTAAAGAAATATTTATTAATTCACATTTTATTAAAATATTAAATTGAGCACATTCTAGCAAAAACATGGAAGAACATTTTTCATGTTTATGTATCTGTGCAAACATATTTAAGTTTTTGCTAAGTGAGAATTATTTGGGTTTTTCAGGGTGTGTGAAAATATCTCTGTAATATGATCAGATCAGATTGATTTAGTCAATGTTTGGAGTTTGTTGCAAATTTTGGAATATATGTCCTGTATCTCCAAAAGTAATATGTATGAACTTCTACTAATAATGAAGATAAATTCATTTAAAATGTAATTGCCTGACATTCAATTAAGAAATTATAAATCAGTTAATTTCCTAATACTGAAATAAATTTGGCTTATAGTAATTTACTTTTGGGGCAACGTGAAAAAGAATCATCCAAAGATACAGAGAATGATTTGAGATTATCTTAGGGAAGCGTGCTTTGTTCCTTTCTTTACTTCTACATGAAAAATACAGATAATTTTTCCTAAGGGTTCTTTTCATAAAATGAGGACAAATTCTTTTGGACACAGGTCATTCAAAGGAACAAAAATGACAAATTCCAAAAGATAAGACTTTTAAAGTCGTTTATCAATGTCTGATTTTTGTGGGCAGGTCACTAGAGTCTGCTAAAGAGATATTAGCATGGTTAGCAGTGGAGTCAACAGATCTAACAGCCCTATCCAAGCATCAGATGAAGAAAGCAGCCAAGAGCTTTGCACAGACACAGATGTTAATGCTAAAAAATTTATTTCAGACCTTGGCATCGGTGTTCTTTATCTGTCAAACATGTCCATTGTGTGGCTCAGCTGCTGGTTCTGAAGAGAAACATAAAGAGCGGAGGAGTATGGGAAAAGAATATTAGTTACATTAATTCTTTTCTATAAAACACTACCAGAGTTTAGCAATATTTTTTGTATCTTGTAAAATAATGAGTGACATAGGTATTTCATATTTATATTACATATGAATTAAGGGCTTTTGTACTGAAATTTGGTACTTTAGATAAAATATATGAATAAATCATTTCAAAGGTATATATTGCTAGCTTTATTGAAATATATTTAAAAACATTATTTTGATTACAACTAACTTCCCAAGAAGTTAGGGGGAACCAAAAAAAGTATAATCATAATTTTAAAAATTAAAATATAGTCTTCAGGAAATTGGTATAGTAATGTTTTCACTAAAAGTGGTTATAATTTTGGAGTATATAAGTATATTTATATTTCAAAATAACCTTTACATATTAATTTAGGTAACATCTACATCATATATATTTTTGACAAATATAGTGATGTCTTACTGAATACTTAATTATTTTTCAAGTCCTACTATTTCTTCTAATATTACATTTCTTGGATTCAGGGCTCTCTCTTCATTGCTAGGGCTACCACCACAGCCCTCTCCTTAGCTAAATAGCAGCAAATAAACAGTGAATAAACAAACCTTTAGTAGTAATTATTTCTTAAGTTAAAATTGCATAGGAACAACTCATTCTTAGTTACAATAATTTATAATTATGTGAACAAAAAGCAGTTTCAAATTGCTGATAGAAACTAAAAGAAAGGAAGTTTGCTTTCCCCTTTCAAAAATGAGTGTCTGCAAAGGAGTAAGTTATGGTTGATGTATAAGGTGAGATTTTCAGCAGTTACTAGGTTTAGGTATTAACTGTCAGATAATTAGTGTTCTATTCACTCTACTTCTTCACTTTGTCTACATTGTTCCCTTGAATTACCATAATAGAAAAAAACAGCTAAATAAAGTAACCAGAGTAAACATGAGAGAAGAGGGACAATGTAAAAGTAAAATAATTCAATCATACTCAACACTTACCTATGTGGCAGACCACGTGTAACCTACGTTACATATCTTACTTACTGAATCCATAAAACAGCCTAGAGAGTAAAGTGTGTAAGACTCTTTGCAAGTAAAGGCCTGGGGACTTTCAGGCCTTTGGTGATCTGCAAAGGCTACCCACCTCCTAAGTGGCAGAAGTTAGACTCAAAGCTTTGGTGTCTGTCTCCAAATTTCATGCTCTATCATGGTCGTAATCAGTGGTAAGCGGGGAATGTTTAACCAATAACTCTTTGGGGAGCAAAAGGGAGAGCCATGATTTCTAGTCATCCTAATTATCATGGCATATATGTTTCTGCAGTTGATTTTAAGCTACCAAAGAGTAATCAGTGGATGTGATATTCAGAGAGGTGTGCAGTTGGCTTCTAACAGCTAGAGAAAGCAGGATCTAAAATCCCAGTGCAACTTATGGTAGCATTCTGTTTTGAAGTTTATCAACTAAATAAATACACATCTGCTGTGAACTTTATTAAACGAAAATGTTAACACCTTGTAAATATTTGTATTCGTCCCTCATCACTGAATTTTTTATTTCCTAAATTTAAGGACATACATTACTTTAAAAATATTTGCAGTTACTCAGTGTTTTATGTAAGTGTGGTGACAACATTTAATCTAAGTCATGATACCTTACTGTAGTAACTCAGTTAAACTGGCACTTATCTTTGAACCTGGACTGAAATTTTGGGCAAAAATTAAACTGGTAAGTTTAGTTCATATTCTTTAACAATCTACTTTGGAACTGCTATAGCTTGAACTTATTTGTCTCCCTGAAATTCATATATTGAAACCTAAGGCCCAATGTAACAGTATTAAGAGAGAAGGCCATTAGGGGATGATTAAGTCATAAGGGCTGTCTCATGAATGGGAGTAGAACTGTTTTAAAAAGGCTTAAGGGAACTAGCGAGGTTCTTTCTGCCCTTGCACTTCTTTCACTATGTGAAGATACAACGTTTGTCCACTCTAAAGGACATAGCAACCAGGCACCATCTGAAAACTGGAGAGGAGCCCTCACCAAACTTCAAACATTGGCACCTTGGTTTTGGATTTCCCAGCCTCCAGAACTGTAATAAATAAATTTCTATTGATTATAAATTTTCCAGTCTGTGGCGATTTGTTATAGCAGCACAAATGTACCGGGTCAGGGAATTGCTAAACTGTCTGCGTCATCCTTTTCACATGTTTGAAAGCCCACACAAACATGTCTATGGGTGACAATTCAAATAAGCTATATATAAAAAGAAGTTCTCAACCTTTGGTAATTGTGTATTATAAAGAAATGAATTCAAGGAATCTCTGAGTTATACATAAATATCATAGTGTACTAAATATTACATGCAATTACATGGTGATTACAGTAATAATGATTTTTAAATACATATTTCTTAATTTGAAAGTTATTTTGGCTAGACTTTTGATGGAAAGTTAGTCTTTGATAAACCGTGACCTTAAACTTTGTGTAAAGTATATATACCTAAAGTAACAATATGTTCTTCGATTTTTCCCATGGCTTTATATCCTCAGTCATACTGCTGAAATCATTGTGTTTAAAGACTTTATGTGTAATCTTCCAAAAACTTCATGCATTTGCCAACACACATAATTTTTTCAAAAGTGGAATCTTACTGTATATGTTATCAGGAAAGTTGATATTATGACTTAATAATCTATCTAGGAGAAATTGTCACATAAGCACTTTGGGTCCTTTATTGAACAAATCATTTAACCAGTACAAATCATTTAACCAGTTCTCCACTAAAGTATATGAGGTGATTTTCTGGGTTTTGTTATTGCAAACAGGGTTGTACTATTTAATCTTACACATATAACTTTTAGCAAGTTTATCCAGATAATAAATCACTACCAGTGGAATTTCTGGGCTTAAGAGCTTGAGCATTTAAACTTTTATGTATATTACTTAATAAAGTTTGCATCAAATATGCAACTCAGACTCTGAATACATCATTCTTAGATTCTAATCCAACTTCTGCCCCTTACTAGTTGGAAAGTTTGGATTTTAGTTTCTACTGTAAAATAGGGAAGATGATTGAAAGAAAGTCATGGTTTATTGTGAACATTAAGTGTATTACAAAAATAGTTGTATAGTTAGTACCTAGTGCATAATAAGAACTATTTTATTGGAAATTACTGGGATGTTACATAAGTTATTTCTCACTGTGGTCCCATAAAAATATCTTAAAAAGCACTGCTCTAGGCCAGGCATGGTGGCTCATGCCTGTAATTCCAGCAATTTGGGAAGCCAACATGGGCAGATCACCTAAGGTCGGGAGTTTGAGACCAGCCTGACCAACATGGAGAAACCCCATCTCTACTGAAAATACAAAATTAGCTGAATGTGGTGGTGCACACCTGTAATCTCAGCTACTTGGGAGACTGAGGCAGGAGAATCACTTGAACCTGGGAGGCAGAGGTTACAGTGAGTAGAGATCACACCATTGCACTCCAGCCTGGGCAACAAGAGCAAAGCTCTGTCAAAACGAACAAACAAGCAAACAAAACCAAAAACAACAAAAAACAAACAAACAAAAAACACTGTTCTAGCCCATGTGCACTTCTGGCTATGGTAGAGTATGAGGAAGCATAACATTACTGCTGATACAGAGGTGGCCTGTCTGGAGTGGCTGCTGCCATGATGCTGGCTGCAGTGGAGGAGGCATGGCCAGGGCTGTGTGCTCCATGGAGCCTGTGGGAGCCGGGAACAGACAGAAGCCCTGTTCTCTTCCAAGTTGGAGGGGTGGAAGCACCACCCTCCTAAGTACAGCTGCAGTCACTGAGTGGTGGTTGCGTATTGTGGCATCTCTGCACTCTCTGGGGTCAGTAAGTCCCTGTGATGGTTAATACTGAGTGTCCACTTGATTGAATTGAAGAATACAAAGTATTGATCCTGGGTGTGTCTGTGACAGTGCTTCCAAAGGAGATTAACATTTGAGGCAGTGGCCTGGGAAAGGCAGATCCATCCTTCATCTGGGAGGGCACAATCTAATCTGCTGCCAATGTGGCTAGAATATAAGTAGACAGAAAAATATGAAAAGGAAGACTGGCCTAGTTTGCCAGCCTATGTCTTTCTCCTGTGCTGGATGCTTCTTGACCTCAAACATCAGACTCCAAGTTCTTCAGTTTTGGGATGCAGCCTGGCTCTCTTTGCTCCTCAGCTGATAGATGACCTACTGGGGGACATTGTGATCATGTGAGTTAATACTTAATAAACTACCATTATATATTTTTATTATATATAGTTTATGTATACAATATGTATAGTTTATATGTATATAATAAACTAGAGGCACAGAATAAATATATATGTAATATATATAAACTATATCTATTATCTATTTTTTATATATATATATATTAGTTCTGTGCCTCTAGAGAACCCTGACTAATACACCCCCTTTCCTCCATAGGCTCGGAAGTGCTTGCTCCTGCTGCCTGGCCTCTCCCTGCTCCTGGTACTTACCCTGATTTCAGAGCAAAGCTGTGGCCAAGCCTGGGCACTATCATGACCCAGTCAGATGTGCACATACTCGGAGCAGAACTAACACACCAGGTCCCTCCTGCTGCCTAGGCTCCGTCCAGATGTTGGGAACTGATGAGCACTAGAGGAAGGCCAAGAAGGGAGCTGGGGTTGACTCAGCACGGGCCTGCAGACACCCCTTGGCACAAACAACCTGGACACTGTGGGCACCATAGATGACAGGTTAATGACAGCAGGAGGCAGACAGTCTCCTGGGCAGAAAGGGGCAGGTACCCAGTGAAAACCGCCTTCAGGCCAGGGATGGCCTGAGGCCTGGGTGCTTCCAGTTCCATGGACCAGAATAAGATCTATAGTGATTTTACTGGGTCTGCCTATTGCTTCCCATGAGCCATTCAGCATGCACTTCCTCCCCTCTGAAGCCCATAAAAACCCTGGACTCAGCCAGACTCAGGCAGATGATGTGGTGACCTCTCTGCAGAGAGGAGCTACCATTGCAGGGCTTTCATCTGCTGAGAGCTGAGCAGAAAACAGGACAATCTGCCTGCAGAGAGGAGTTACCCACTGTTGGTCTCCTCTGAGCTGTTCTGTTGCTCAGTAAAGCACCTCCTTTGCCTTGTTCACCTCCATTTGTTCATGTGCACCATTCTTCCTGAATACAGGACAAGAACTCAAGAGCTGCTGAATGATGGGGCTGAAAGAGCTATAATATGAACAGGGCTGAAACATGTCCCTTGCTTGCCACATCATGGGCAATGAGGAGCAGAGAAGAGCTGCAGCCCTTTTGGTAGCCCAGACCTAGGAGTTCTCTGAGTCAGGGCTGTGATGCCCTTTTTGGGGTTTTGTGGTTTTTGGCAATTCCAACCTTCTAGGTGCCACTGCATTCTCTTGTGCCAGCTCGAGAAGCTGCTTGCCATATGCCTTGTCCAGCTGCAGCCTCTCAGGGAGCCATTGCCCATGCTAACACCAGGAGTTGCCCAACCCCCAACAGCCAGTGAGCCTGACTGTGCCCAGTGGCCAGACTCAACACTTTCTAGCTCACACACCCCTCACTGCTGTGTGCCTGGTTCACCCTTGGCAGGCATGGGATCCAGTCCTGTAGCACAAGCCAAGCACAACCAACCAGGCCAAGTGGGCAGAATGAATCCAACAGGCCTAGGCAAAACTTGGGAATAGGTGCCACCAGCCACAGAGGATTCTGGTTGGAAAAATGATACCCCAAGGATCCTATGACACTGATAGCAATAACTATTAGACAAGTTTGATAATGTATAAAAATGTACTTGAAATAAATTAAAAGTTGCTAAGGAACTGTCACAGTCCAGAGGAGTCTAAGTAGATGTGAAGAATAAATGCTATGTGATCTCATAAATGGGATATTGGAACATAGAGAAATAAGGTATGGGCTTTAGATAATAATAACAATAATTAATAACAATAATGTTTTTTAAATTGTTACAAATGTACCAAATAATGTAAGATGTTTATAATATAGGAATACAGGCATATGGTAACTACCCATACTACATTCACAAATTTTTATGTAAATCTTAAATAATTGTAAATGTAAACGTTTATTAAAAGAATGCAGGAAGGGGGAAAAAGGTATTTTTGAAAAGGAAAGAAAGTATTGGAGTCATGGATACAACTGAAATGGAAAAAAACAAGTTTCAGTGAAGAACTGCCAGACATGAGCAAATATTCTGTTGTAACATTCCCTATCACCCCCCATACATCTGTTCATTGTGCCTAAGTGACAAAAATGTGAAGATTTAAGTAAAATTTCAGAGAACAATCCTAAGGTTCAGAGAAACAAGGCAAAGTTTTAGTGGTCTCACAAAGTTAGAATAGTTACATACATGATTGATAGATAGGTAGATAGATAGATAGGTAGATAGATAGAGAGATAGATAGATAGATAGATAGATAGATAGATAGATAGATAGATAATAGATAGATAATAGATATATGATAGATAGATAGATAGATAGATAGATAGATAGATAGATAGATAGACAGACAGATAGATAGATAGAAAAATAGACAATGTGAATGTTCAAATTCTGGTGAGAAAAAGGCGCAGAGAAAAGTGACACTGCCAAATTCTCTATAGATATATTTTTCAAATTCCAAAGCTGTTAAAACAAAAGGAAGATGAAAAAACTAAGTTTAATTATTCTGTATTATTTGAAACTATGGAGAAGTGAAAACCTTATAAGGGGTCTCAGTAGGCTCTCAGTTGTAAGTCTTAAAGAGCTCAGCCCTTAGAGCACTGATGAACTAGTACCAAAACTGTCAACACACTAATCAGCCAGCCTCTAAATGGATGAAGGTAATTTTCTGCCACCCTTAACTACCTAGGAAAGAACAGAATGAACCCTCTATGGATGGTTATGGAATCAAAAGCCTGTATGTTTATGAGTTTTACCTCATACAATTAAAAGGTAGCAGGAATTCAGACAGAAATAACTAAATACTTGAAAATAATTCATTTAACTGGTAAAAGAAGAGTTTAAGTAGTATTATTAACATGATTCAGAAACAACAATAAAAAAGAGAGGTAATAAATGAATTAATGGAGATTTCAATTGGAGAAATATAATATACAAAAAAAAAAAAGATTGAAATGAAAATCTTAGTTATAAACACAAATGATTTTGATAAGCCAATACATGGGTTGAACAACAGGATAGACATAAGAAAAACAGGAATAGTAAATTAAAATACAGTTCAATAGCTGGACTTTCCTGAATGTAAAGGCTGGAGTTTGTTCTAGAACAACACAAAACGTTCTGTGAGGATTTTTTGGAGTTCATGTCCCAACTTGCAGCCTGCTCTGAGAATCTGAACAGTGGCCTTGAGCCTCAGATATTCTCTCTGACATAACCCTACCCAAATGAGAAGGAACCAGAAAAACAATTCTGGTAACATGACAAAACAAGGTTCTTTAACACCCCCCAAAATCACACTAGCTCACCATCAATGGAACCAAACCAAGAAGAATAGCCTGAAATAGAATTCAGAAAGTTGATTATTAATCTAATCAAGGAGGCACCAGAGAAAGGTAAAGTCCAACTTAAGGAAATTAAAAAAAAAAAAAAAAAAAAAGATACAAGATATGAGGGGAGAAATCTTCACTGAAATAAATAGCATAAATAAAAACAATCACAACTTCAGGAAATAAAGGACACACTTAGAGAAATACAAAACGCAATGGAAAATCTCAGCAATAGAATCAAACGAGTGGAAACAAGAAATTCAGAGCTTAAAGACAAGGATTTTGAAATAACCAAATCCAACTAAGTCAAAGAAAAAAGAATAGACAAAATAAACAAGACCTCAAAGAAGTTTGGGATTGTGTTAAATGACCTAACCTAAGAATAATTAGCCTTCCTGAAGAAGAGAAAAATCTAAAAGTTTAGAAAATATATTTGGGAGAATATTGGAGAAAAACTTCCCCACCCTTGCTAGAGACCTAGACATCCAAAATAAGAAGCTCAAAGAACACCCAGGAAATTTATCACAAAAAGATAATTATCTAGGCACATTGTCAGCAGGTTAACTAAATTCAAGACAAAGGAAAGAATCTTAAGAGATGTGAGGCAAAAGCACCAGGTAAACTATAAGGGAAAATCTATCAGATTAACAGCAGATTTTCAGCAGAAATCCTACTAGCTCAAAGGAATTGGGGCCCTATTTTCAACCTCCTTAAACAAAACAATTATCAACCAAATTTATATCCAGTGAAACTAAGCTTCATAAATAAAGGAAAGATACGTTTTTTTTCACACTAACAAATGTTGAGAGAATTCGCCACTACCAAGCCTGCACTACAACAACTGCTAAAAGGAGCTCTAAATCTTGAAACAAATCCTGGAAATACGTCAAAATAGAATTTCTTTAGAACATAACTCTCGTAGGACCTATAAAACAAAAATACAATTTAAAAAACCCGACTTATTCAGGCAACAAATAGCATGATGAAGAGAATAATATCTCACATCTCATTACTAACATTGAATGTAAATGGCCTAAATGCTCCACTTAAGAGATACACAGAGTTGCATAATGGAACAGAATTCACCAACCAAGAACCTCCTGCCTTCAAGAGAGTCAACTAACACATAAAAATTCACATAAACTTAAGGTAAAGGGGTGGAAAAAGACATTCCTTGCAAATGAACACCAGAAGTGAGCAGGAGTAGCTATTCTTATATCACACAAAACAAACTTTAAAGCAACAGCAGTTAAAAAAAAAAAAAGACAAAAAGGAGCATTATATAATGATAAAAGGCCTTGTCTAATGGAAAAAAAAACCCACAATCCTATATATAAATGCACCTAACACTGAAATTCCCAAATTTATAAAACAATTACTACTAGACCTAAGAAATGAGTGAGACAGCAACACAATAATAATGAAGGACTTTGATACTCCACTGACAGCACTAGACAGGTCATCAAGAAAGAAAATCAACAAAGACACAATGGATTTAAAATATACCCTAGAACTAATGGACTTGATATTTACAAAACATTCTACCCAATAACTGCAGAATATACATTCTATTCATCAGCTAATGGAAATTTCTCCAATATAGACCGTATGATAGGACGCAAAATAAATCTCAATAAATTTAAGAAAATTGAAATTGTATCAAGTACTCTCTTAGACAACAGTGGAATAAAATTGGAAATCAACTCTAAAGGAACTCTAAAGGAACCTTCAAAACCATGCAAATACATGGGAATCGAATAACCTGCTCCTGAATGATCGTTGGGTCAATAATGGAATCAAGATGGAAATAAAAAAACCAAAAAACAAAAAACAAACAAACAAACAAAAACCTTTGAACTGAATGATAACAGTGACACAAACTATCAAAACCACTAGGATACAGCCAAGGGTTCAGAGCATTAAATGCCTACATCAAAATGTCATTAGTTCCCTAAGGTCACACCTCAGGGAACCAGATAAACAAGAACAAACCAAACCCAAACCCACCGGAATAAAAGAAATTATAATAATCAGAGGAGAACCAAATAAAATTGAAACAAAAAAATGGAAAAGATAAATGAAACAAAAAGTTGGTTCTTTGAAGAGTTAAATAAAGTTGATAAACCATTAAGAAAATTAACCAAGAAAAGAAGCTTGATGATCCAAATAAGTGCAATTAAACATGAAATGGGAGATTTTACCATCACCACAGAAATAAAAAAGATTATTCAAGGCTGCTATGAATACCTTTATGTATATAAACTAGAAAACCTAGAGAAGATGAAGAAATTCCTGGAAATATACAAACCTCCTAGCTTAAATGAGGAAAAATTTGAAACCCTGAAACAGATCAATAACAAGCAGTGAGATTGAAATGGTAATAAGAAAATTACCAACAAAAAAATAATCCAGGTCCAGATGTATTTACAGCTGAATTCTATCAGACATTCAAAGAAAAAATGATAACAATTCTATTGACATTATTCCACAATATAGAGAAATAGGGAAATCTCCTTAAATCATTCTATAAAGTCAATATCACCCTAATATCAAAACCAGGAAAGGACATAACAACAACAACAACAACAACAACTACAGGTTAATATCCGTGATGAACCAAGATGCAACAATCCTTAACAAAATACTAGCTAACTGACTCCAAAAGCATATCAAAAAGATAATCCACCATGACAGGGATGGTTTAACATACACAAGTCAATAAATGTGATACACCATATAAGGAGAATTAAAACAATCATCATATGATCATCTCAATAGATGCAAAGAAAACATTTGACAAAATTAAGCATCCCTTTATTATTAAAACCCTTGACAAAACTGGCATACAAATAACAAACCTCAATGTAATAAAAGTCATCTATAACAACCCACAGCCATCCAAATGTGCAAAAGTTGAAAGCATTCCCTCTGAGACCTGGAACAAGAAAAAGATGCCCACTCACACAACTTCTGTTGAACATAGTACTGAAAGTCCTAGTCAGAGCAATTAAACAAAAGAAAGAAATAAAGGGCATACAAATTTGGGAAAAGGAAGTTAAACTGTCTCTGGTCACTGATGATATGATTGTAGACCTCCGAAACCCTCAAGACCCATCCAAAAAGGTTATAGAACTATAAATAAATTCAGCAAAGATTTAGGATACAAAATCAATGTGCACAAATCAGTAGCTCTGCTATACACCAACAGCAACCAAGCTGAGAATTAAATCAAGAACTCAACCCTTTTAAAAATAGCAGGAAATAATAATAATACAATACTTAAGAATATAGCTAACCAATGAGATGAAAGACTTCTACAAGTGAAACTACAAAACACTGCTGAAAGAAATCACAGATGACACAAATGGAAACACATTCCATGTTCATAGATCGATAGAATCAATATTGTGAAAATGACCCTACTGCCAAAAGCAATCTACCAGTTCAATGTAATTCCCATCAAAATACCACCATTATTCTTCAGATATCTAGAAAAACATCCTAAAATTCATATGGAACCAAAAAAGAGCCTGCATAGCCAAAGCAAGACTAATAAAAAGAGCAAATCTTGAGGCATCACATTACTTGACTTCAAACTATACTATAAGACTATAGTCACCAAAACAGAATGGTATCGGCATGAAAATAGACACATAGACCAATTGAACAAAATAGTGAACCCAGAAATAAGCCCAAATACTTACAGCCAACTGATCTTTGACAAAGCAAACAAAAACATAAAGTGGGGAAAGGACAACCTATTCAACAAATGTTGCTGAGATAATTCGCAAGCCACATGTAGGAGAATGAAGATGGATTTTCATCTCTCACCTTATATGAAAATCAACTCATGATGGATCAAAGACTTAAATCTAAGACTTGAACCTATAAAAATTCTATAACATGACATCAGAAAAACCCTTATAGACATTGGCTTAGGCAAAGACTTCATGACCAAAAACAGAGGGAAATGTAACAAAAGCAAAGATAAATAGGTGGGACTCAATTAAACTAAAGAACTTCTGTGCAGTAAAAGGAACAGCAAGCAGAGTAAACAGACAACCCAGAGATTGGGAGAAAATCTTCACAATCTATACATCTGACTGAGGACTAATATCCAGAATCTACAAAGAACTCAAACAAATGAGCAAGAAAAAAAAAAAAAAATCCGTCAAAAAGTGAGCTAAGAACATGAATAGACAATTATCAAAAGAAAATACACAAATGCCCGATAAACATATCAAAAAATTTTCAAAATAACAAATGATCAGGGAAATGCAAATCAAAACCACAATGCAACATCACCTTACTCCTGAAAGAATGGCCAAAAAAATAGATGTTGGCATGGATGATGTGAAAAGCAAACACTTCTACACTGTTGATGGGAATGTAAACTAGTACAACCACTATGGAAAACAGTGTGGAGATTCCTTAAAAAACTAAAAGTACATGAGCCATTTGATCCAGCAATCCCACTATTGAGTATCTACTCAGAGGAAAAGAAGTCATTATACAAAAAAGATTCTGGCACACACATGTTTATAGCAGCACAATTCACAATTCCAAAAATATAAAACCAGCCCAAATGCCCATCAATCAATGAGTGAATAAAGAAACTGTGATACATATATCACATATGATATCTGTGATATTTATATCATATATACATATACATGTATGTATATATGATGGAATACCACTCAGTCACAGAAAAGAATGAATTAATGGCATTCACAGCAACCTGGATGGAACTGGAGACTATTATTCTAAGTGAAGTAACTCAGGAATCAAAAACCAAACATCGTATGTTTTCACTCATAAGTGGGAGGTAAACTATGGGGATGCAAAAGCATAAGAATGATGCAACTAACTATGGAGATTCATAGGAAAGACTAGCAGTAGGATGAAGGATAAAAGGTTACAAATTGGTTTCAGTGTATACTACTCAGGTGATGGGTGCACCAAAATCTCACTAGTCACCGCTAAATAACTTACTCATGTAACCGAATACCACCTGTTCCCCAAAAACCTAAGAAAATAAAAAAATTCAAAAGCAAGCAAACAAAAATAGATATATAACTTTTAAATCCACAATTCATTCAGCCATTCTCTTTTTGACTAAAGAGGTTTTTCTGGTTATTGTTGTGGTTTTGCCCATTCAAATTGTTATAAGAAACCAGTCTTGTACATATAATCATACGAAGTCTTATTTTTGTGCATATGCTTATACAAACATATCTTCTCAAAAAATACAGTTCAATAGAAAATATCTAGACTGGACAAAAGAAAATAAAATTAAAAACAGAGAAGACAATAAGAGTGGCATTAGGATCCAAGCACAAAAGTCTAACATAGACATAATTTGAATCCCAAAGGGAGAAGTGAGAAATGAAGCAGAAGTACTGTTTAAAGAGATAATTGCTGATAATTTTTTATTATAAAAGATACATAGATTTAGCCCATTTATGCCTGAGGTTGCAAATTTTTTGTCTGAAAATTTGGACCTTGTTGATGACCTTCAGCAGCATAATATAAATAACTCCCACAGGCTTAGCATTCTAATAATGAAACACTAGGCATCAATGGGTTAAGGAGAACTATAACCTTACACAAAATGAGTTTAGGGAAATAAAAGAAAAAGAGAGAGAGAGAACAAGAATGGAAGGAAGAAAATATGCATATTTCTATTAAAGTAAAACTGCTGCACACAAAGCGAACAGTCTAAAAGCAATCAGAAAAAAAAATCAAAAAAGACAAATACATTACCTTCAAAGGTACAATAAGATTGACAACTGACATTTCAACAGAGGCAACAAAAGTGAGAAGATAATAGAATTAAAGATTAGAAAAAAAAATATTTTCACACAATTTTCTACTCGGTGAAATGGTTATAAAAATTAGGAAATAATAATATTTGCAAAACTAAACAAAACTTAGAGAATTCATCTTTGATGGTAGAAAGATTAGACAGTGCTTTTCAGGCAAATGGAAGAATAACCCAGGAGGAAACAGAAAGGAAGGTGGGCTTAAAAGCAATGGAAATAGCAACTAAGATTCTATAGAGCTTTGTTTTTCCACTGTCATGATATGGATCTCACCTTATTGTATTTGACTAATTGTCTATCTGGTTCATAGGACTGTAACCTGTATTAACTCAGAGACAGTCCATGTTTTGCATTGTCCCTAGTTATTTATGTAAACATTTGATGATCTTTGTGATTTTAATGTTAATGTCTTTGTCACAGCTCTTCTTATTTAATGCCATAATATGGCAACCACAGTTAAAGCTTACCAAATACTCATGTTCCTATTTTCAATCTCTTTTTAGATGAGACCTAGATCATGTAACTAGTAATGGTCAATGAAATATGAGAATAATATCAGGTTACAAATTATATCCTGTGGCAGTCAATTGCTTGCTTTCTCCTTCTATTTCTCTTCCCTGGATGAAAATTTGAAGGCGAGAGATTCATTCCAGATGGCACAGTTTTCTGATGTAAGAGCTATATGCCCACATCTGAATTACTTTGGGTGAGAAATAAAACCATAGTTTGTTAAACCACCAAGACTTGAAGTTTGTTAGTAAGACAGCAAATCTATCATAGACATGTATGCATGACATCTCTCTGTCTCTGAAATGTCACTTCAAAGGCATAAATAATGGCATATGAAATACATTCTGAATATAAGATAACGTTTTCCTTAAAAACGTTATCTTATATAAACATTTATAGCAAAGTATATTTTTCTCATATTCGATAAATTTTGAATAATTGCCATAGAAACAGAAGAGTTACTAAATATCATCCTAAGATTTTGATATATAGGTCTGTTTTTAAGATTTACTGCATGTCAAGACATTTTCAATTACAATTTTGTTGTTTTACAATAAATAGAAACACATCTTATTTCACAACGTTGAAAGCTTGTATACCACAATAGGACGAAGAAAATTTATCTACTGTGGGCTTACTAGGTGGTGACATTTTAGTCATACAAAATAAGTACAATTGGATGTTATGTACAAATTCTACACGATGGATTAAGAGAGACGGCTATACAGTAATGGTATTGATTGTAAATAATGAGGTGGAAGCAAAGTTAATTATTATTAATTATATGTCTATATATGCACATCTAACTTTAGATATGTTAGTTTTATAGTCAATCAAATCAAAATCTTATGAACTTAACACTAGGTATAATTACAGTTCTCAGAAGGGGTAGAGATAAACTGCACAAAACCTGGAAATCATAAATGTTTATTGAGAACTGCCAATACTGAATGCTGCAACAACAAATAGACCAACAACACGTTATCATTCAATAAAAGTGAAGTAAGTCAATGGTGATAAAATACTGTCATCACATTATGTCACAAAACAGGTATAAGTTGTAAGAGGTCACTGTGACAGGGTTCAAAAAATATTTCTTTAGAATTATGTAAATTTTCAATAACAAGTTAAATATTATCTTGTATACTGAAAAGGCTAAAACTGAATTTAAAAGTAGTCTACAATCAAAGACAATAAAATATCAAGAATACAACATACAGGAAAATATTAACAGCATTTATTCATCTTCAAAATAATGTGTGATGATGAGAACATTAAAAATTACTCATGTGCATAAAGTAAAAAGGATTCCCTCCTCTAAATGACACTCCATCCCAGTGTTCAGAAATAGAGCCTGTTTATCGGTATAACTTTACAGATCTTTTGTAAAGCTTTAGAGGCATAAACAAGCACACAGTTAACTAGACAACACTACATTGAATGTGCTATATTATTATCCCCAAATTATGTCATGAACATTTTTTCCATTTTAGAAAATATAAAACTATTTTTTATTTGATAAATATTGCATTTTACTCCATAACCTGGGATCATTATAATTTAAGGATTATTTAAATCCTCTTGCAAATAATGTAGTGATTTATATAGTTTTAGTCATTTCCTTGCCTGCTTGTGTATTTCTGAAGCATGGTTTTAGAAATTATAGTAGTATGAATTTTAAGTTTTGACAAATACTGAAAAACACTTTCCACAAAGTTTCAATTATGTGTAGGTCCTGTCTAAGATCTTGCAGCAGTCCTTCACCTATCTATAGAACCCACAAATCAATACCACATTATATTACTTACTTCAGCTATCTGCACTGTTTTGGTATATTGCAGAGAAGTCCTTGTTATTGTTTTAAGGTGTTAAAATATTTTGTTTATCAAACTTTATAATAAGCTTGTCAACATTCATAAAACTTTTTCAATCAGCACACTAGTTTCAAAAGTACTTTCTTACAAAATTGAAATTTTTCTTTTGCTTTATTATCCACTATCATCAGCTTTGGGTTAAAGGCTACCCTGATGTACCATGGCACTCCCTCTCACTCCATTTGTTTTACATCTACAGAAAAGAAATCCTACTGTCTTTATAATGGTAACTTTCTAAATTTTCAAATGTATCATTGGACTTCAAAAACTTTTGCAAGCCTTGCACAATTTTGGTAATTTAATGATAAACTGATAATGGAGAAATGTAAACAAATTTGCTCTTAAAATTATGTGCTTTTTTTCAGGAATTTCCATGCATTTTAAGCACTTGCTAAACTTTAAATACTTCTAATAAATTACTGAAAAATATCTATTAGAAATAGCAAGTACTGCTTTGCTGAATACAGGTAATACCTTCAGAATTCCCAGGACTTTCTTCACACTCTAGGAAAGGCAAAAGTCATGACTTTTCTATCAAAGCACGGATATTCACGTGACTTCTCTTGAGCATTTGTGTTATATTAAATGATGAACTACTATTTTAGAAAGTCTAGTGATATTACCTTTAATATTCTTTAGAAATGAACATAAATATAAGTATATGTACTTATTTCTAGACAATATATATTTACAGCATATAACAGAAAATGAAGATTTTCCCCATGAAACATTAAATCAAAAAGTCATAAAGTTATCTCTTCTCATATCAAAGACCTGAGAGACAGCACAGACTGAAATTTCCTAACCCATAAAGTAATATATGCAAAACTAAACACAATCATTTATTAGCAATGTCTCATTCCGATGTGCATAATTAGTTAGATAATAGCATTGAAGGATTTATTTGGCAGTTGTGATTATTTTAAATGTTATCTTAGAATGTTTGTGTATTACAAGATATTTGATTAATGTTGATTTGCAGATTTTTTTACATCCTTTGATAAAATTATACTTTGTTTTCAAGGTAATATGTTAAAAAACTGTTATACTTTTTGTTGCATTAGTATCCTATTGTTGATATAACAAATTATCCCAAATTTAGTGGATTAAAAAACACAAAGTCCATTATTATCTTACAGTTCTGGAGATCCAAAGTTTAAAATAGTATCACTGGATCAAAACAAAGCTATAGACAGGGCTGTATTCCTTACTTGATGCTGTAGGGGAGAATTTGTTCCCTTGTTTTTCAAGCTTCTAGAAGCTGCCTGAATTCCCCAGCTCATGGCTGGCTGTCAACAGACCATTCATTATGGCCTCTGCTTTCTTAATCACATCTCCTAAAGACTCTGACCCTCCTGCTTCCTATATATTATAAGGGCTCTTGCTAACACATTGGGTCTCCCAGATAACACAGGATAATATATTAATTTCATAATCAGTGACTTACATTCACAAGGTCTCTTTTGCCATATAGATTAAAAAGTAAAATAAGATCAAATTAAGAAAAATCTAAAAGTTTATTGTCATACAAAACGTTATGTATAGAGATCCTGGAGACGTCAAACTGAAAAGTGGTAAGAAGCATGTCTTTACAGGATGTCTTACAATGAGGAAGTCATTTAACCTTTACAATGATTGGATATTACAATGGACATTTCCATGTGGAAGAGGATTGCTTGCAAGGGATTATCTTATACCAGTTTGGGAAGATGACTTAAGTTTTGCTTAGGATTATTAGAAGGATTTACACAAACTCAAAGTTTCACTTATGTTCAAAAATCAAGCTAGTTTAATTTTCACTTATGTGACTGTATTCATCTGTCTCACATTGCTGTAAAGAAATACCTGAGACTGGGAAATTAATAAAGAAAGGAGGTTTAATAGGCTGGTCATTCTGCAGGCTGTGCAGGAATCATGATCCTGGCATCTGCTTGGCTTCTGGAGAGGCCTCAGGAAACTTAAAATCATGGCAGAAGGCAAAGCAAGAGCCTGCACTTCATAGAGCCAGAGCAGGAGGAAGAGAGAGGGGGGAGTTGCTACATATGTTTGTATCAATATATCACATGCACTCTACAAATATGTACAACTAGTATGTATTCATAGTAATTACAAATAAAAATAATTTAAAAAGAAGAATGTGGGCCCTTGATGGCATTGTTGAGCAGGTGAACTCATCCAGAAACTATTTACTATCAGAATTCTCTTTACCTGAGAAAAATGTTCCTTGCCCTTTAAGTCTCTTATAATTGAAGGTGTGTGTATGTGGTTTTTAAATTTGAAATCAAACATTTTCTTACCTGATGAACATGGTAAGAAACTATCTCTCTAACGTAGTGGAATTTGAACTGACAAGGTGAATAGGTGACAGAATAATATATGCAAATATCTGAGCAAGAACTGTACAGGCAGAGGGCACATATGAACATCCACAGCAGAAACAAACTTAGGGTCTTTAGTGCCTTTAGGTCAAAGAGAAGTCCTTTGGGAATAAAGAGGAGTAACTGGGATGTCATGTGGCAATGATGAGCCACGCAAGAGCCATACCATAGCCATAGCAGGTGGATTGAAAGGCTATCGACACAAGGGAAATTTATCGGATGTTTATTTTTACAATTAAAGTGTGTCTTTTCTGATGAAAGCCTTCTGAGGGATTTAGAAATAGTAACAGGGCACCAGTTTAGCAGGCTTTTCCAGTAATCTCCAAAAATGATAATTATGCCTGGACCTGAGTAATTGTTGAGGTATTTAAAAGTGAATGAGTTCAGAATATATTCTCTAAGTAAGTGCTAGTAGGACCAGAAGACGAATTGGGATAAGAGTTATGACTTAAAGAGGGGGCTGCATCTAGAATAAAATTTTGGTTCAAGCATCTAAATAAGTGATGAGAGAAAAATTGAAAATTGCATTTGAGGGACAAGGATAAAATAAAGAAATGTGAAGTTTGCAAAAACATAGAGAGGTTTGATGTATCTATTTGACACTCAAGTGAATATAATGGGTAGGCAGTTGCCTGAATCTGGAATTCAGGAAGAAATCTATTTAAAATCTTGGTTCTTAGCTGTATCTCACAATGGTGTTAGAAACCATCATTTAGATGTCAGGAAGAGACACAGAGAGAGAAAAAAAATTAAGGAGAAAGAAAAAGCAAGAAAGTCTCCAGGAAACAAAACAAAACAAAAAGGAATTTTGCTTAAAAACAAAGCAAATAAATGCAAAAAAAAAAATCCCCTATTTACATAAAATATATTTAACAATATGTAGAAACAGAATACAATAATGAAGTTATCCAATTATTGATTACATATAGGAGCATATTTCACTATTTAATTGTTTAAGCTGAAGGCAGGCTATGAATTTAGTGACTGTAAGCTGTTTAATGTCAGACTCCAACAACACTATAGTTACAGAAACATGAATAAAATATTTACTTCCTAAAATTTAAACAAGTCAAGAATTAACAAGGAAGGATACAGTGGCTAAAAGCCAAATATACTTGGAAGTTAGAGAGTGGCAAAAAAAAATTGATAAGGTATTGAAAAGAAGCTTGTGGATAGCTGATGTTTGTGTAGGAAAACCTCACAATAGCTGAACCATAAAACAATGGGTTTTTATATAGCTCAATGTATATTATCTCTTTTAAAGAAGAAAGATTCTAATTTATTAAGTTTTACCTGAGCACAGTGGCTCATGCCTGTAATCCCAGCACTTTGAGAGGCCAAGGGGGGCATATTACTTGAGACCAGGAGTTTGAGACCAACCTGGGCATTATGGTGAACCCTAGTCTTTACAAAAAATACCAAAAACAAAAATAGTAGCTGGGTGTGGTAGCACACATCTGTATTCCTAGCTACTCAGGAGGCTGAGATGGGAGGATTTGTTGAGCCTGGGAGGTGCAGATTGCAGTGAGCTGAAATTGTGCCAGTGCACTCCAGCCTGGGTGGCAGAGTAAGACCCTGTCTCAAAATAAAATAAATATATTTACTACATTTTAAAATAATAACAAGAATACTTGAAAGTATTAACAAAAACATTTAGTATTTAAAAGGAAAAAAACAATTTTTTTGCTTAAATCCCTTTATTACTAGTCTATTCTTCAAACAATGATTCTTAAGACAAGCACTCTCAGTTAAGGTTCTGGGTTACAAGAAACATATCTTATTCTCCATGTATTAAGTAATAATAACAATAACAGAATGCATATGATATAATAGCAATCATAATTATATATGAGAAGGCTATTTAAGGGTTGATGAAATCATCAGGAAGCTGGACATCTATAAAATACGCTGAGGAGAAAAATAAATTCTGGAGGTTTATAAGCAGTTGCTGTTACAAAGGGCCATGGCTGCAACAGCTTAATTCACCATCACTCAAAACTCAAAGTTTCTGGAATAGAGTTTCCAATTATCAGAGATGCAGACATTTGTCTATTTCCTGGGCTGGGGCAGAGCAGTGGGAAGGCTAATCATCCCCTTGTGCTTCTGAGGTGAAGGCAACGCTCTCCTCCCATAAACGTTATCTCATTCAAGTGCAATAAGGGGTGGCAAAGGAAGGGTCTTAGGATTTGATTGATGGGCAGCCAAAAAATGACAAATATCTTCTACAATCTTTTGGGCAGAAGAGAAAGCAATACATACTTTCAGTCAGGGAAGGCTAGGTGATTATGCATTATCAGTAGCAACAAAGCCTGTGTCTTTAACAGAGTTTTACTTTTGGTTCATTGCTTCTACCGGGGTTGTCTTTCAAGGATCTTGGCTTACGGAGTGCTTAGCATCTGCAACACTTCCAATCTCCCTGGAAGATAGCATATTTACTGTAAGGATTGATAATAGCAATAATACATAATATTTTATTTTTGTAAACATTTGAACACAATAAATCTTGTGAATGCTTTTCCTTCCACTAAATGTCTTCAAATAATAAGTCTAAGATCTAGCAATTTACCATTGCAAAGGAAATAAAGATTGTTGTATCAGTTTTATATTTCTGGTGTGATATTTTTATATAGGAAAGGCTCTAAGTTATATAATGTTGAAATTAATCTGGGAAGACAGAAAGTGCTTATGATTTTAAAATATGATTATGGTGGTCATGTTTCTCATAATGTTACCTATATATCACCTACCTCACAGTTATCTTTTAACATTTAAATATGCATATTCATAAGCCCAATTTGAAAAATAGAATCTCCTCCACAAAGCTGCATTTTAACCCAACTGCCTAGATAATTCTTAAACTGAATTAAATGGAGAAATCGTTTTAGAAGGTTTATGTAATTAAAAAATGGTCATATGAGTTATGAAGTATTTATACATGCTAAACTAAAGATGAAAAAATAAATGATTTTTTTTTTCAGTGTCATTATGTTTCTATGAAGAATAGATATCTTTGGGGTAGGGAGGTGATATCCAGGTGGGCTGCCTGAATATTTGATCTCTGTATTCTGGTAAAAAGAATCATAGTGTAATTGTTAAGAGTCCATGCCAGTAGTCACAGTCTGTATTTAAAATTTGGTGTTGTAAACTGAATAATAATTCAGCCAGGTCTTGATGTAGAGACTTGTTTTGCAAAGCTTGAAGACGTGCTTAGGAAAAAACACAAATCACAGTGGTAACATCGCTGATCCCTGATTTTCCAAAAAAGTTATTTAAGAATTTCAAGTTTTTCTTTTCTTTTCTTTTCTTTTTTTTTTTTTTTTTTTTTTTTGAGATGTAGTTTCGCTCTTGTTGCCTAGGGCTGGAGTGCAACAGCGCAACCTTGATTCACTGCAACCTCTGCCTTCGGTGTTCAAGCGATTCCCCTGCCTCAGCCTCCCAAGTAGCTGGGATTACAGGCGTCCATCACCACACCAGGCTAATATTTTGTATTTTCAGTAGAGACAGGGTTTCACCATGTTGGCCAGGATGGTCTCAAACCCCAGGCCTTAAATGATCTGTTCTCTTTGGCCTCCCAAAGTGCTAAGATTTCAACCGTGTGCCACTGCACCTGGTTGGATTTCAATATTTAAAGGGGAAAGAACAGGCAGGAAGATAGGGAAGAAGGGAAAAAGAGGGAGAGGGAGGATAGGAAATGAGGCAAGTGATTACATTCTTGCAAGGCTTTGATGAAGGCTCAATGAATCTGCATTTTACCTGAGAGAAAAGGGGTTAGTAGAACTGTCAATCGTACATTCCTCTTGCAAGGAGTAGATTTACATTTTACATAAGATACAGTAAACATATGAAAAGATAGGGTAGAGGAAGAAGTAAATTATGCATTTGTCATTCTTTTCGGGTGGGCAGAAGGATGATTTTTATTCTTGTTTTTGTCCCATGCCTGTGAACATAAGCTGTTAATTTAAATTGTATGGTGAGAATCAACAGATCTCTGTTTTAGGACTATTTTATGGGAGATATATATTCGGAAAGATGTTGAAGTCCACCAGAAATTTCCTTGTGAGTAATTTGTAAGGGAAGCCATCTGGGGAGATATGTGGCCTTCTATCATCACAGCTATCTTTTTGGTAACAAAAGGAAGGCAGTTTTTTTGTATGACTCAATTCCCAAGCTTAACTTTCCCTTTGCCATTATAAGTTTGGGGTCCTGAGATTCTGTTTTATTTCAGTTTGTATAGCTATTAACTTATTGTCTTGGCAAATTTATGTAAACCATTGGGACCTTGGGTTCCGTATCTGCAATATGCAGATAATATTAATATTTTAACTTCTGTGGTTAGAAAACAGTCTGTAAAATTTCATGCTTTGTTAATGTTATTGCTTATTACCTTTATTAATATTTTTAATCAAATGTAGTTGCATCATACTTAAATGTAACCTTAGACTTTATGACAAAGATTTCCAGACTGCTCCAGTGGTGACAATGGACATCTGCTATCATTTAAGTCAAAATAAACCTGGTAGGACATGTGTGTTTGAGTTAATCTTTTGTTTTTATTCTTTCTGCTGTTATTTTATTATTTTATCCTCTTAATATGTACCTCTAGCAGATTAAGCTTTTAGCTTTCATCTACTTTATTTCTCAAATAAACTGGGGATTATTCTCTGCTGAAATTATGTAATATATTTCATAATCACACAATTATGTAATATATTCCTAACACATATAACTTTAAAAGGATTAATTAACATTATGTCACCTATATGATGGTGCCGATGAGATTTGGTAGAATTATTCAAAGAAGCGAACCGCATGTCAAATGAGACAGTTAAAAGTTCATAACTATGTTTTGGCAGCTCTTTCTTTCTATTGCCTTCATTGAAAAGGAGCAGGAATAATTTCCAACTTTTAGACAAGTTTTAAGCTAATCTTTTAATAAATACTGATTTCATATATTTTAGAAGACATGTCATTGAGAATATAAAGTTGTAGTTTTAACCTTTTCATTTTCAGTTATCAGTACTGTCAAACAAAAACTATTATAAATTCTATCATATTTAATAATTTTGACACAATTAACAATTTGATAAATCTACTTCAAAGGCTATGAGTGACCTACCCCCACATCTGTACTGCAGCTGACATGTTGCTGTACTGCACAGTGAAACATGATGGACCTTTGCACTTCCAAAGCTAATTTATCATATATGTTGACAATTATGTGCAACAAAGTACTATAGCAAACAATGACATAGAGTTCACAAATGCTTATCACTCCAAACAAGACAGATTTTATGGCCACTGGCTCCTTAGAAGCCAAAGAAAACCATTTGAAGTGTCAAATATATGTATTGTGCAATAATGAAATATTCCTTTGCAATCACTTTAAGTGAAAGAAATCCCTGAGAAGGTAGCAATTTAAAAGGCAACTCATGTTGAGATCTATATGATATTTTAGAGGATTTAATTGCAACGCTGGAGCATGAGTCTTATTGACCACAATCTACAAGTACTTCCATATTGCATGGCCAGACCTTCTCCTAGATCAAGCCACACTAAAGCTATATTTTTCACAAGCAACATTCCCTGCAGGTTATCCCAGCAGTATCTTTTTGTTTCTGAAATTTTATTTTATTTTTAGTTATGTATTTTAGAACTGAATTCAAATGATTTACCCTTGATCACTTGCTGTTTCCCTAAGGGTGAATTGGTAACCTTTCTATTATACAGAAGTGAATTTGCATCTCAGTGAGGATTCACCCCTGGTTAGGTAGTCAGGCCAGGTTAAATGGATTTTACCCCAGGGAAGAGAAAAGAGTGATCACCCTGTTAAAGCAGTTTCCACTGTTTGAATGTGAATCTGAGTCAGGGAACTAACATGGGTTAGTGCGTGAGAAGTAACCTACTTAGATGCTTTTGTAGTGTAGGCTTACACTAGTATTAAAAATGAACATCTCTATCTTAGAATGTATTTACTATAACACAATTTTGGCCATTATATTTCTCAGTTGAAACCATATTTACAGACAAGACTCTTTTTCATTTCCCCTCCCCACAATATTAACCTCATTGTCAACAACGACATTTCTAATGGGTAAGAACTTATATTTAAAGTTAATATATAAATATACATTCCCCCAAAAACATTATCTACTTTTACCATGTCAAATAAAAACAAATCTAGACTTAGGTAAAGATAACCTTTATATAAAAGGTTTATTTTTAAAAGGGGAGGTGGCTATTGCGATACAATCACGCATCACTTAAGGCAGGGATACGCTCTGAGAAGCACATCATTAGGTGACTGTCACACAAACATCATAGAGCGTACTTACACAAGCCTAGATAGTATATCTTATCACATTCCTAGGCTATATGATGTAGTTTATGGCTCCTAGGCTACAAACTTTTACTGAATGCTGTAGGCAAATGCAATAAGAGAAGAGGTAGAAAGAAACTAGCTAGGCAGATAGTTAGGGTAAAGAGTCCTTGGCAGAACTTCCCTTCTAACACAAAGCAGCCCAAGAAATCACTTCTAACAAAGAGTAGCCTGGGAGATCTGACTGTAAACATAGATAAGGAAGCATCTCCAACACAAAGCAGGAGCTTCTTGGGTAATCAGCAAGCTTCACACATGTAAGGTAGTTCCCAGTAAGCACATGCCTTTCTTTTTTGGGGACATATTTAGATAAGGAAGCTGGAAGCTTGCACAGGGTAGGAGGATGCCTGCAACTGCACCAAAAGAAAGTACTACCTTGGGCCAGGCACGTCTATCATGGGGGCTCTGCTTTCACACCTTTTTTAGCACAATGCACAGTAGGAAAGAGATAAGAAACATGGAGTAGCTCAGGCTAAGGACCAGCCTGCATAATAAAAGGTTGGGATTGCAGCTATTAGAGATCTGTGCTTTATGAAAATGACATACATGGTTTGAGCTGGTTTTTCATGCCATATGTAGATAAAGTGCCCCCTCCCCACTAACTCCTTTATTAAAACCTTGCATTTTACTGTGGAACAGCAACCCTTTATGGTACCTCTTTCTGAAGCAGAGAGCTGTTCTCTTTTGCCTATTAAACTTCTGCTCTAACCTCACCCTTGGTATGTCTGTGTCTTTGATTCCCTTGGCCATGACCAAGAACTTCGGGTACCATCCCAGTCAGTGAGGCCATTTCAGTAACACAATGGTAAGTACATGTGTATCTAAACATATCTAAACATAGAAAAGGTACAGTAAAAAAATAAAAATTACAATCTTGTGGGACCACTGTTGTATATGTGGTCTGCTCTTGGCCAAAACATCATAAATAATTGATGTGTATATATATATATATGTGAAAACCAATTAGTATGTTTTTAAATGAAAGAAAGCATTTGTCTCTCTTTTAAAACAGACAAAATTAAGGTCATCAAAAAGAAATGTTTATTTTTTCACTAAAGATTATCAGATACTGATCTTTCATATCTTCCCTAACATAGTATTTTATAATTCATAAATGAAAATAGGAAATAATTATATCTAAATAAATTCCCTCTTTTTAAAATTTCATATTGTTGATTTATGTTAAAATGAAGAATGGCTACAGGGAATGCTCATTAAAAAAATACAATAGCCCGGGCATGGTGGCTAATGCCTATAGTCCCAGCACTGTGGGAGGCCGAGGTTGGCAGATCACTTGAGATCAGGAGTTTGAGACCAGTCTGCCCAACACTGTGAAACCCTGTCTCTACTAAATATACAAAAATTAGCTGGGCGTGGTGGTGCACGCCTGTAATCCCAGCTTCTCGGGAGGCTGAGGCAGGATAAACACTTGAACCCGGGAGGTGGAGGTTGCGGTGAGCCAAGATTGCGCCATTGCACTCCAGCCTGGGCAACAAGAGCAAAAATCCACCTCAGAAAACAAAAACAAAAACAAAAACAAACAAACAATAAATTAACGTTTAAAAATTCTGTGCCAAATCTTTTTTCATTCTACTATTGACAATTCTATTGACTATTACCTTAAACTCTTTAATGTCTATGTGCTCAAAGTCCATTTTTAAAGAATGTTTGCAAAACCTAGATGCAGCATATATGTATATCTTTGACAAAGAATGATTCAGAAAGATCAGTTTCAAATCTTTCAAATGTCACAAAGATCATAATTATTTTAGTACTATAATATGATTATTTATTTCCACAATATTAAACTGTTTTCCTTTATCTATGTTTCTAGTAAATTGCTCTCCTACTTTGACCTGGGTATTTTTTATTTAATGTATAAATTATATTTTGCTTTTGAAGTCTGTCAGTTCTTGTTATGTTGAAATTACATACTTTTAACATAAAATTTATCTTTACAATATGAAATTTCCCTGTGTAATACAGATTCTAATCAACCTTACTTTCCAATAATATAAAAATTGAGAAAATACATTTATCTTTAAAAAATATAATAAAGAGAACATGTCCTTGTTATTAACAAGAAATCACAAATAAAAGTTCCTTATATGTAAGACTGTATTGTGTGATTCATATTAATATTGAGAATGTGACATTTACTAAATTGATAAAAATGTCATGTGGAATTGTCTCATAAACAAATTAAAATTCTGCTACGTTTTCTCCACTATGACATTATGGTTGTGTCAAGTTAGTTTAATGCAATATGTAAGTTTTTGTGCTAATATTTAGAGGAGAAATTCAAGCTATTAAAAGAAGTTTTCTTTTCATAATGTTTGTTTAGGTCAAGAATACTAACTGATAGCACAAAGGAAAAGTATTTACCTCCTCTATTCCTCATTTGTTTTATATTGATAATAGAGATACATTGTCATTATTTATATGATATGATCTTGAATTTCTGACACTATATATTAAATATGAATATATTCTTAAAACTAATGTTTTCGTGTGACTATTTCCTCTACATATTTTGGAACTGGTCTAAAAATATGTTCATTAAAATAAATAAATTGTTTAGAAAGTAGTAGTGTGTTTCCAGAAACAATAGGCATTTTGACACTGTATAAAAATAAACAATTTTTATAAAAGAAAAAAATTGTTACATCCTGTATCAGAAAGTAATAAAACTTACAGAATGCATTTTTTTTCCTACTTACAATGTTTTTCATTTTATTTTCTATTTACTTTCACAAGTAGTTTCCCATATGAATGAATCTGAACAACAGGTGTATGAAACAAGTAGCCATAAATTGTTCGTCAAATAGCAGCTTTGTTACACAAAAGATAAGAATAAATCAAAGAAGGAAACCACTCATTTCTATTGTTATGTATTCAACATGCATTTATTGTGTGCCTTCTATATTCTGAGTAATGTGCTGGATAGCAGGCATAAAAGTTGAACGATGCTAGGAATTATGCACATAAGTTGTTATGGTAACATAAAATAAATATGTGACCCTATTGGGAGGTGAGAGAACAGTTCAGAGAAACAGTTTCCTTGGAACTCAGTTATGAGGTAGAAGGAGACAACTACACAGAGAGGGTAGAAAGTCATTAAGAGCAGAGAACAGAATGTATAAACTTTTGATAATATAAAATAATGCAGGTTGAGAATTCGGTAGTTGTCTATCACTGGAGTGCAGTGGGGAGAAACAAAGCAAAATACAGCTGAGGAAGAAACTGTGAAGAACATTGATTGCTAAGATAAGTTATTCAAAAATGTGTCTTAAATTTATTAGTGCATTTTAAGAAAAACAATCTCATAAATTAACATTTAAGAAGAACTACATGTAATTATTTAAGAGACAAATTTAAGAGCCAATAAATTGGAGATAGAAATATACTTTAGGAAGCTATGATAATAATAGATTTGAGAAATAATATGCACATAAAGTAAATTGCCATATGTGGAAAAAAGAAAGAGAAGAAGGATGTAAGAGATATTAAAGTGGTAAAACTGATAAAATTTGACTGGTTAGAGGGTTTGTGATGATAGAGAAAATCATGTTTGTAATGGCTTTTAATTTTCTGGAGTTGGCGACTGGACAAATGGAGATGTTAATCATAAGGGCACAGAACAAAGAAAGGGCAATAGGAAATGAGGAATTAGATGATACTTTTAGATTGAAGTACATTGGTGACATCCAGATGAAAATTACTCTTTGTCATATATAAGCGTACCATATTACTAAGTAGAGGTATGATAAATTGCATATTATCATTTTAAATTTAATCTGCAAGAAAGGTACATTTACATTAATGTTTTAAATAAGCATGTCTTTAAATTAAATATCAATAATTTTTGAAAATTGTATGAACTCTATGTACTTTATCAATGAGAGAGAACATCAATGAAAGAAAAGGTTAAATGTCAGGGTAAAAGAGGTTAACAAAAAATGAAGAATTATAACCTCATCATTGTAATTAGCAGCATTAAGTGTTCATTTGTCCAGTGAAATTTGAGGAAATGAGAGGTAATTATTACCCCTCATTTGACATAGAAAATCTTAATTATTTTTATCAAAAGTTCTATAGGTTTTAATTTACCATTTATTTTGGTCAGTTGTTACTTGAGCTGAGCAATGAAAATGTCTCTGAAGAAATGTACCACTTCAATGCTTATAAATCGCAGAGTTATGGATAGAACTTGTAGAACTGGATGTAATGCCTAATGCCATTACATTTAGGAAAGAGAAAGAATGATTGTATAAAATACTTGTCAAGATAATTTGTTTATAAATAACTAAATACTTAAGTACACATGGCTTAGACAATGAGTACACAGTCTATTTCATATAGTAATAATTCTGGAGACCAGGCAACCTTTCAGACATCTATTACTTTATTCTTAGAATCTTGACTTGTTCTCAGGTTAATCTCTCTGAATTTAAGATGGCTACAACAGCTTCACTTTCCATGATTCCAACGGCATGAAGAAAGGGATATTTTTCTTTATATCTTCTCCTTAAAATATAGATAAAATTTGTTTTCTGAAGCTCACCCAGCATCATCTTCCTGTACCATTTTCCAGGCTTTATTCAAATGCATGCCATTAAACTTATCTCTATCAAAGAGTCAAAAGCTACGAAATGGAGATAAGACAGAGGGATATTCTCTTGTAACACTAAACAGGAACAAATCTTGTTTATTTTTATTAATAAGTAGAAATGACTGTTGGATTGACAAGTAAGTATGTTTATCATATTTTGCTATATCTAAATATATTTTAGGTGTATTAATATTGATAACTATAATATGCCATTTGGACAAAATTTCTCTTAATATACTGGCAATATCCAGAGGAAACTTCTTAGATTTCTTAGTTTCAGTTTCTTCAGAATGTAGCACAGGAACTGGTTCATCATAAGTACTTAAGCACATTTGTATAGAATGAATAAATACATCTGCAAAATAACTTTTATTGTACACTGCATCTACTAAAAACAACAACAAAATACCCAGGAACTCTTCAATGAAAATAATCAGAGAATTTCTGGAAACCCTGCTGCAAACATACTACTCTCAAACTTCAATGTCTCCTCAGAATGTAAACTTAACATTTACCATTGAAAAAACTATTTCAGACTTCTTGTTACGATAGAACAATAAGAACTGAATTTATCCTCTCAGGTGATCAACTAAAAAAAAATGCGAGGAATAATATAAGAAGATGTAATTTATAAGAATATCTTATAAACCAGGCGACAAAGAAAAATAACCTCCAAGAGATGGATACAAAACAAAGTAGTCTTTTTTGTTGATTTAGTTAACTATACAATATCTCTAATACTTTATTCTTATTCTTTCTTTCTTTCTTTCTTTCTTTCTTTCTTTCTTTCTTTCTTTCTTTCTTTCTTTCTTTCTTTCTTTCTTTCTTTCTTTCAACCAATGGTCAATTCTCGACATATCTAGGTAGATCTCCAGGGGCCAACACTCTTGTACTTCTTTTGCACATGTTTCAGCTTCTTTTCCCCTCTCTGCTTTTCACTCCTAAAATTATGTAGCCACATTGTTACGGGATGAATTATGCTCTTCTTTCTATAGTCCAGATGTTAAAGTCCTAAAACAATACCCCAGAATGTGACATTATTTCAAAATTGGTTACTGATGATGTAATTAATTAAGATGAGGTAACTGGGTGGAGTCCTACTCCAGTATAGCTTCTAAAATGGGGGAATTTGGACATAAAACCTTCACATGTGTGAAGATAAAGGCAAATATCAAGGTGGTGCTTCTGCAGCATACTTAAAATATGACAAACTCATGCCAAAGGTTTTCAACAAACCATCAGAAGCTAGACAAGAGGAATGGAATTGATTCTTTCTCATAGCCATCAGAAGGAACCACCCATACCAATACCTTGATCTTGGACTTCTGTCCTCCAAAACTATGAGAAAATTTTCAGTTGTTTAAGCCACCAGTTAGTGATACTTTGTTACAGCAGCCCTGGGAAATTAATATACCTCTATGTACATCACATTTTTCCGCTTCAGGACTATTACCATCAAGCCAGGTTTACTCAAATTAAATGATACAATAATTTAATTATATGTCATTACCTAGCCTAGTGTGATCACCAAAGTTTATTAAATAAGGATAACATTATTTCAGTAATTCCTAAAAATAGTATGCCATATCCTCAGTAACTATTTCATTTCTTCCAACTTTCCCAGTAACTCCCATTCTCTCTATTCCCTAATTTTTATCTGCTAAATCTGTCTTTGTTCATGCAATATAAATTAGTTATCTTTAACTTAATGAATATTCATTAAAATGTCTCATTTTATTTTGCTTTATCTTATTGCACTTT
Source organism: Macaca fascicularis (assembly GCF_037993035.2). Classification (NCBI taxonomy): domain Eukaryota; kingdom Metazoa; phylum Chordata; class Mammalia; order Primates; family Cercopithecidae; genus Macaca; species Macaca fascicularis. The sequence continues at coordinate 55,073,500 of NC_088391.1, read as the reverse complement.
GCAGATATTACATTATTTAAAAATTTAAAGTTTATGGCTACCCTATATAGAACAAGTCTGTCAACACTATTTTTTCAATAGCATGAATTGACTTTGTGTCTCTGTGTCATATATTGGTAATTATTCAATATACAAAATGTTTTCTTTTATATTATATCTATTATGGTGATCTATGATGAGTGATCTTTGATGTTACTATTGTGACTTTTTTTGGTGGGAGGTTGCCAGAAACCATGCTTATATATGACATAATTGATAAATGTTGTGTATGTTCTGACTGCTTCACCAACCAGCCATTTCACTGTTTCTTTCCCTTTCCCCACACTTCCCTATTCCCTGAGATGCAATAATATTAAAATTAGCCAATTAATAATTCTATAATGGCCTCTAAGTGTTCAAGTGAAAAGAAGAGTCACAAATCTCTCATTTTAAATGAAAAGTTAGACATAATTAAGCTTAGTGAGGAAGGCATGTTGAAAGCTGAGACAGGCCAAAAGCTAGGCCTCTTGCACTAAACAGGCAGCAAAGTTAAAAATGCAAAGAAAAAGCTCTTGAAGGAGATGAAAAACGTTACTTCAGTGAACCCATAAATGATAAGACAGTTAAACAGCCTTATGGCTTATATGGAGAAAATTTTAGTTATCCAAATAGAAAATCAGACAAGCTACAATGTTCCCTTAAGCCAAAGTCTAATCCAGAGCAAGGCCCTAACTCTTTAATTCTATAAAATCTGAGAGAGGTGAGGAAGCTAAAGAAGTAAGTTTGAGCAGAAGTTGGTAAATAACGTTAAAGAAAAAGTCATCTTCATAAAAGGGCAAGATGAAGCAGCAAATGCTAATGGACAAGACACAGCAAGTTATCCAGAAGATACCCCAGATAATTAATAAAGGTAGCTACACAAAACAATAGATTTTGAAGGTAGACAAAACAGTCTTATAGTAAAAGAAGATGCCATCCTGGACGTTCAAAGCTAGAGAAGGACTATGAGTGCCTAGCTTCAAAGCTTCAATGGACAAACTGATTTTCTTCTTAAGGGCTAATGAAGCTGTTGGCTTTAACTTGAAGCCAATGCTCATTTACCATTTCAAAAATCTTCTAAACCTTTAGAATTAAGGCAATTTATAATACCTGTGCTGTATAAATGGAACAACAAAGCCTGATGACAATACATCCATTTATAGCATGGTTTACTAAATATTTTAAGCCCATTATTAAGATCCATTAATCAGAAATAAAAATAAATAAATAAACTATCCCACCTCATTTAAAATGTACCTCACCATCCAAGATGTCTGTTGAAGATGTACAAGGACATTAAAGTTGTTTTTATGCCCACTAACACAACACCCTTTCCACAGCCCATGGGTCCAGGACTAATTTTGACCTTCAAGTCTTATTTAATAAACACATTTAATAGCTGACATAGATAGTAATTTCTCTGATGGATGTGGGCAAAGTAAATTGAAAACTTTTTAGGAACAATTCACTATTCTAGATCCATTAAAAACATTTATGAATCATGGAAAGAGGTCAAAATATCAAGTATCAACAGAAGTTCAAAAAAAGTTTCCTCCAACTCTCATGAATGACTTTGAGGGATTCAAGACTTCAGTGGTGGAAGTAATTGCAGATTCATGAAAACAGCAAGAAAAAATAGAGCTAGAAATGAGTCTTACGATGCAACTGAATTGCTGAAATCTCATGATAAAAGTTAAACAGACAAGGAGTTGTTTCTTATGGATGGTCAAAGAAAGTAGTTTCTTGAGATGAAATCTAATCCTGGTGAAGATATCATGAGCATAAATGAAATAATAACAAAGAATTTAGAATATTACATAACCTGAGTTGATAAATCAGTGGCAGGAGTTGAGAGGATTGACACTAATTGTGAAAAAAGTTCTACTTGGATAAACTGCAATCAAGCAACATTGCATGCTAAAAAGAAATCTTTCATAAAAGGAAGAATCAATCAACATGTCGTTCTTCATTGTCCAGTTTTAAGAAATTGCCACAGCCACTCCTACTTTTAGTAACAACCACCCTGATCAGTCAGCTGCCATCAACATTGAGGCAAGACCCTGCACCAGCAAAAATATTATAACTGGCTGAAGCTCTGATGATAGTTAACATGTTTAAGCAATAAAGTATTTGTAATTAGATATGTACATTATTTTAGCCACATGTTATTGCACACTTAGATTATGGTACATGTGTAAATATAACTTTTATATGTGCTGGAAAACCAAAAAAAAATGTGTGATTTGCTTTATTGTGTTATTTGTTTTATTGCTGTGGTCTTGGACCGAACTTGCATTACCAAAGTATGCCTGTTTTGAATTCCTAATAAATGCTAGACCTATAAGAACTAACAGAATATCAGTGATTAATACATTTACATTGAATACATATTCTAGAAGGTGCGTCAAGGGGTGACAATAAAGGAACAGCAAGTAAAATAAGTATTGATTGAAATTAATTATTTAAACATAATGAGAAATTGAATGATATAGAGTATATTTGGAAAATATATACCTAATGCAGATAAGGTATAAGGTAAGTCAGTCTGGAAAACTGATAATCTGAGATTAAAAAGAGGGTATTATGAAAGTGTAAGTAAAAACAAATTGACAAACAATGTCTGGAAGCTCAAAATTTGTCTGAAGAACCAAATTTTGTTTAAGGATTTTAAATAAAATGTACATAGTCAAAGGTGGAAGATTATATGAGAGGAAGAATGGTAAGATATTTGATAGAAACAGGAACATTTCATTAAGATTCTTTGTAGACTAGAGTAAGGGGTTTGCTTTTTAGTGCAATGGTAAGCTATTGAATAGTTTTAGCATTAACAGGACTTTGCAGATTTTATATTTATAGTTATATTTATTCATACAGGAGATATTTTATAATCAGTAAAGGTGTAAGAAAAATAATTTTGTGTAGCTTTTAATAAGGTAAAATAAATATGATGACTGCTTGAACTAATAACATAAAAGTGAAGATGAGAAAAATTAAAAATACAATTTATTTTGAAGGTAATATTTATAGTGCTTGCTGTTGAATTATATGAGGAGGCAATAAAAAGGAACAATTAAAAGTTTTTTTTTCTAAAGTTTGACTTGAATAAGTTTGAGGATTTTTATAACATATAAAAATGGGGAACTGCATTTGAGGAATGGCAAATAAACAATGGTATTGATATATCTATGGAAAGATGTACAAAGTGTTACCTTAAATGTAAGTCCAGAGCTTAGGCAAATTTCTTACACCTAGGGAATATTGAATACAAATGTGACATCTTTTTTTTACAACCATATTTTCTGCCTGAATCTTTATCCATCTTTTCTTTCTAATTGCTGGTTATCTTCTTATGTCTTGAGACATTTATAGGGAAGCATTCCTCATTCTATCAAACATCAATTGTTATGTGTGTGTATGCTTATATTAGCCCATTCTCACACTGCTATAAAGAACTACCTGAGACTGGGTAATTTATAAATAAGAGGTTTAGTTGGCTCACAGCTCTGCAAAACAGGGGAGGCCTCAGAAAACTTACAATAATGGCGGGAGGTGAAGGGGAAGCAAGGAATATCTTACATGATGGCAGAAGAGAGAGAAAGGGGGAACTGTCACCAACTTTTAAACCATCAGATCTCATGAGAACTCATTTGCTATCATGAGAACAGCATGGGGGAATTCTGCCCTATGATCCAATCATCTCCTACCTGGTCCCTTCCTCAACACATGAGGATTACAATTAGATACGAGATTTGGGTGGTAACACGGAGCCAAACTATATTGTTCTACCCCAGCCCCTCCCAAATCTCATAGTCTTCTCACATTTCAAAACACAATCATGCCTTTCCAATGGTCCCCCAAAGTCTTCACTCATTCCAGCATTAACCCAAAAATCCATGTCCGAAATCTCATATGAGACAAGGCAAGTTTCTTCCACCTATTAACTTGTAAAATAAAAAAGAAGTTAGTTACTTCCATGATACAATGGAAATACAAGATTTTAGTAAATGCTCCCCTTCCAAATGGGAGAAATTGGCCAGGACAAAGGGGATACAGGCCCCATGCAAGTCCAAAACTCAGCGGGGCAGTCATTAAATCTTTAAGCTCCAAAATAATCTCCTATGACTCCATGTCTCATATCCAGGGCATACTGATGCAAAGGGTGGGCTCCCAAGGCCTTAGGCAGCTTTGCCCCTGTGGATCTAGTGGGTACAGTGCACACAGCTGCTTTCACAAGCTGGCTTTGAGTGCCTGCAGCTTTTCCAGGTGCATGATGCAAGCTGTCAGTGGATCTACCATTCTGGGGTCTAGAGGACTGTGTTCCTCTTCTCACAGCTCCACTAGGCAGTGCTCCAGTGGGGACTCTCTGTGGGGGCTCCTTTCCCATGTTTCCTCTATGCATTGCCCTCATAGTTTCTCCATGATGGCTATGTCCCTGCAGCAGATTTCTGCCTGGATATCTAAGTCTTTGCATATATCCTCTGAAATCTAAGTGGAGGTTCCCAAACTTGAACTCTTGTCTTCCGTGTACCTGCAGTACTAACACCATGTGGAAGCCTCCATGGTTTGGGGCTTCCTTTCTCTGAAGTAATAGCCCCAGCTGTATCTTGGCCCCTTTTAGCCATGGCTAGAGTTGAAGCAGTTGGGACACAGGGTTCACAGAGCAGCAGGGCTCTGAGCCTGGCCCACGAAATCATTTTTCCCTCTTAGGCCTCTGGGCCTGGGATGAGAGGATCTGCCACAAAGGTCTCTGACATGTCCTAGAGACATTTTCCCCCACTTTTTTGGTGATTAACATTTGTCTCCTCATTACTTATGCAAATTTCTTCGGCTGGCTTGAATTTCTCCTCAGAAAATAAGTTTTTCTTTTCTATTGCATCATCAGACTGCAATTTTCCAAACTTTTATGCTCTGTTTCCTTTTTGAAACTGAATGCTTTTTACAGCACCCATGTCAACTCTTGAGTGCTTTGCTGGTAGGAAATTTCTTCTGCCAGATACTCTATATCTTCTCTCTCAAGTTGAAAATTCCACAAATTTCTCAGGCAGGGGCAAAATGTTGCCAGTCTCTGCTAAAATATAGCAAGAGTTACCTTTACTTCAGTTCCCAAAAAGTTTCTCATCTCCATCTGAAACCACCTCAGCCTGGACTTCATTGTCCATATCACTATCAGCATTTTATCATAATAATTTGACAAGTCTCTGGGAAGTTTTAAACTTTTCCTCCTCTTTGTGTCTTTTTCTGAGCCCTCCAAACTGTTCCAAACTCTGCCTGTTACCCAGTTCCAAAGTCACTTCCACATTTTCAGATATCTTTATAGCAGTGCCCCAAACTCCTGGTACCGATTTTCTGTATTAGTCTGTTCTCACACTGCTATAAAAAATACTTGAGACTGGGTAGTTTATAAACAAAAGAGGTTTAATGAACTCACAGTTCTACATGGCTGGGGAGGCCTCAGGAAACTTACAGTCATGGCAGAACGTGAAGGGGAAGCAAAGCACATCTTACATGGTGGCAGGAGAGGGAGAGAGAGAAGTGGGAACTGCCACAAACTATTAAACCATCAGATTTTGTGAGAACTCATTCACTATCACAAGAACAGCGTGGGGGAAATTGCCCCCATGATCCATTCACCTCCCACCAGGTACCTTCCTGGGCACATGGGGATTACAATTTGAGATGAAATTTGGGTGGGGAGAGAGAGCCAAACCATATCAACCCTAAAAGAACACTGCACTCTGTAATACTCACAATTTGTTACAGACTCATATTATTCTATGTTGTGGTAAATTTATTCTCCTCCTCTGGATCATTCCCTCCTAGATTCAATCTTCAGTCTCTACTAAATCATTTTCATCAGCATTAATCATGCTCTAATTCAGGAGTTGATACCGATGTTTTGGTTTATGTTTTTCTTATTTTACATTGATTGTTTGTTGTATCCTCATAGATTTATATAGTAATCATATGCTATTTATTTTATTTAAATCCATGTGTACACACACACTACAGCAATTGCCTAGTTAAAATGACTATTTCAATGATGAACAGAAATATACAACTTGGAACTAAAATAGTGATTTTCCTAAATGAATATGTCTCTAATATTCTTTTTCAAAATGTAAAATATCACCTACTCATGAGCTAGATAAATTTGTTAGCCATCTCTAGAACAATCCAAAGTCAAACTCTGACTTGACTAAGAAGTAGGCACATGACTAATAGATCTGCTACTTAGAATTTAAAAGATTTATGAAATCATAATTATAAGATGATAATTATTGATGCTGAGATCTGTTCTTTACACAATACATAAAATAGATGGTGTAATTGATTTTGAGATTCTTAATGGTATTATAGTCCCAATTCTCAACAGTTTACAAAACACAAACATGTATTTATCATGCATTTTGTATACTTTTTGGAGTTGACTAGCTCTGCTTCATAGGTTTTTATTTTGCAGTCTCTAGGACTAGTGTCTATCAGGGAATAATGTTCTTAAAGAGGGGGAAAAGTCATAACAGAATTTTATCTGGCTTTAAAGTGTCTACTTAAAAGTGAAATACATTACTTCTCAGATTTTACTGGCCAAAAAAGTTGTACCAGAAATGCTGAGGCCAGACAAATAATCTCCTTTCAGAAATAAAGTTGGCAGTGAGGGTGGCATAGAAAAATGAAATTTTTCTTTATTATGTAAGTTTTGGAATACAAAGAAAAGAGAATTTTATTTTATGGTGAACTCCCATACAACTACTTTCTTAGTTTATTCAGGCTGCCATAAAAAAAACATAGACTAGATGGCTTACACAGCATTTTTTTTTTTCTCTCAGAGTCCTAGAGGCTGGGGAGTCCAAAATCAAGGTACCAGACAATTCAAATCTTGGTGAAGCTCTTTCTGGCTTGACAATGGCCAGCTTCTCCCTGTGTCTCTCATAAAAGCACCAGTCCTATCCAATTAAGGCTTACCTTTACAATCTCACTTAACCTTTATTGGCTCCTCGCAGACCCTATCTCCAAATACAGTCACATTGGGGATTAGGGTTTCAATGTATGAATTTTGAGTTTACACATAACTGCAATCTGTAATACTCACAATCTAGACTCTTTTATTAACATTTTATTATATTATACTTGTTTTATTAGAGAATTCTTAATTTATTCGTTGATGCATTCAAATTAAACTGTAGACATCTGTACACTTTATGCTAAATGCTTTGGCGTGCATGACATTAACAAAACAATATTTTTTTGAGTTTATCTTTTGCCTTAAAATTTCTTTGTCAGGAAATACACAAACCTAAGTGTGTATTCTTTATGCTTTGAAAAATGCATACACCTGTATAACCTCAAACTGTATCAACATACAGAACATTACAAGAATCTCGAAGAGTTCCCTCATGCTCCTCTCCAGTCAATCCCCATCACCACCGTTAGGACTTTTCCCAGAATAGATTAAATTTGCTTATAGTATAATTTGATATAAAGTCTTTCATTGCTTACACTTCTTTTTATTATTATACTTTAAGTTTGGGGTACATGTGAAGAACATGCAAGTTTGTTACATAGGTATACACATGACATGGTGATTTGCTCTACCCATCAATCCATGATCTACATTAGATATTTCTCCTAAAGCTACCCCACCCCTTGTCTGCCATACCCCAACAGGCCCTGGTGTGTGATGTTCCCCTCCTAGTGTCCATGTGTTCTCATCATTCAAATCCCATTATGAGTGAGAAGACAGTGTTTGGTTTTCTGTTCTTGTGTTAGTTTGCTGAGAATAATGGTTTCAAGCTTCATTCATGTCTCTTTGAAGGACATACACTCATCCTTTTTTATGGCTGCATAGTATTCCAAGGTGTATATGTGCCAGATTTTCTCTATCCAGTCTATCATTGATGGGCATGTGGGTTGGTTCCAAGTCTTTGCTATTGTGAACTGTGCTGCAATAAACATACATGTGCATGTGTCTTTATAGTAGACTGATTTATAATCCTTTGGGTATGTACCCAATAATGGGATTGCTGGGTCAAATGGTATTTCTAGTTCTAGATCCTTGAGGAATCACCACATTGTCTTCCACAATGGTGGAACTAATTTACTCTCCCACTAACAGTATAAAAGCATTCCTATTTCTCCACATCCTCGCCAGCATCTGATGTTTCCTGACTTTTTAATGATCACCATTCTAACTGGTGTGAGATGGCATCTCACTGTGGTTTTGATTTGCATTTCTCTAATGACCACTGATGATGAGATGTTTTTTATATGTTTGCTGTCCGCATAAATGTCTTCTTTTGAGAAGTGTCTGTTCATATCCTTTGCCCACTTTTTGATGTTTTTTTTAAATTTTTTACTTATTTTTTATTTTTTTTTTCTTGTAAATTGGTTTAAGTTCTTTGTAGATTCTGGAGATTAGCCCTTTGTCAGACGTATAGATTGCAAAAATTTTCTACCATTCTGTAGGTTGCCTGTTCACTGTGATGATAGTTTCTTTTGCTGTGCAAAAGCTCTTTAGTTTATTAGCTCTCATTTCTCTATTTTGCCTTTTGTTGTCATTTCTTTTAGTGTTTGCTTTGCCCATGCCTATGTACTGAATGGTATTGCCTAGGTTTTTTTCTAGGATTTTTATGGTTTTAGGTCTTACATTTAAGTTTTTAACAAATTTTGAGTTAATTTTTATATGAGGTGTAAGGAAGGGATCCAGTTTCCTCTCTTATTTCCTATAGAAGTGGTTTGTAGTTGTTCTTGAAGAAGTCCTCCACATCCCTTGTAAGTTGTTTTCCTAGGTTTTTTTTTCTCTTTGTAGCAATTGTAAATGGGAGTTCTTTCATGATCTGGTTCTCTGCTTGTCTCTTGTTGGTGCATAAGAATGCTTGTGATTTTTGCATGTTGATTTTATATCCTGAGATTTTCCTGAAGTTGCTTATCAGCTTAAGGAGATTTTGGGCTGAGGCAATGGGGTTTTGTAAATATACTTTCATGTCATCTGCAAACAGAGACAATTTGACTTCCTCTTTTCCTAATTGAATACCCTTTATTTTTTCACTTGCCTGATTGCCGTAGCCAAGATTTCCAATACTATGTTGAATATGAGTGGCGAAAGAAGGCATCCTTGTCTTGTGTCAATTTTCAATGGCAATGCTTCCAGCTTTTGCCATTCAGTATGCTATTGGCTGTGGGTTTGTCGTAAACAGCTTTTATTATTTTGAGATACGTTCCATCAATGACTAGTTTATTGAGATATTTTAGCATGAAGGGCTGTTGAATTTTGTCAAAGGCCTTTTCTGTATCTTTTGAGATAATCATGTGGTTTTTGTCATTAGTTCTGTTTATGTGTTGGACTATGTTTCTTGATTTGCCTATGTTGAACCAGCTTTGCATCCCAGGGATGAAGCCAACTTGATCATGGTGGATAAGCTTTCTGATATGCTGCTGGATTCAGCTTGCCAGCATTATATTGAGAAATTTTGCATCAATGTGACATTGGCCTGAAATTTTCTTTTTTTGTTGTTTCTCTGCCAGGTTTTGATATCAGGATGATGCTAGCCTCATAAAATGAGTTAAGGAGGACTCCTTTTTCTATTATTTGGAATAGTTTCAGAAGGAATGGTACCAGCTTCTCTCTGTACTTCTGGTAGAATTGGCTGTGAATCCATCTGATCCTGTACTTTTTTTGGTTGGTAGGCTATTAATTACTGCCTCAATTTCAGAACTTGTTATTCATCTATTCAGGGACTCAACTTCTTCCTGGTTTAGTCTTCAGAGGGTATATGTGTCCAGGAATTTATCCATTTCTTGTAGATTTTCTAGTTTATTTACATAGAGTTGTTTATACTATTCTCTAATGGTAGTTTTTATCTCTGTGGGATTGGTGGTGATATCTGATATCCCCTTCAACATTTTTTATTGCCTCTATTTGATTCTTCTCTCTTTTCTTCATTAGTCTTGCTAGTGGTCTATGTATTTCATTGATCTTTTCAAAAAACCAGCTCCTGGATTCATTGATTTTTTTTTTAAGAGTTTTTTGTGTCTCTGTCTACTTCAGTTTGGCTCTGATCTTAGTTATTTCTTGTCTTCTTCTAGCTTTTGAATTTGTTTTCTCTTGCTTCTCTAGTTCTTTTAATTGTGATGTTAGGGTATCAATTTTAGATTTTTCCTGCTTTCTCTTGTGGGCTTTTAGTGCTACAAATTTCCCTTTATACACGCTTTAAATGTGTCCCAGAGATTCTGGTATGTTGTGTCTTTGTTCTCATTGGTTTCAAAGAACATCTTTATCTGCTTTCATTTAGTTATTTACCCAGTTGTCATTCAGGAGCAGGTTGTTCAGTTTCCATGTACATGTGCGGTTTTGAGTGAGTTTCTTAATTCTGAGTTCTAATTTGATTGCTCTGTTGTCTGAGAGATTATTTGTTAGGATTTTTTTTTTTCTTTTGCAATTGCTAAGGAGTGTTTTACTTCCAATTATGTGATCAGTTTTAGAAGAAGTGCAATGTGGTGCTGAGAAGGATATATATTCTGTTGATTTGGGGTGGAGAGTTCTATAGATATCTGTTAGGTCCCCTTGGTCCAGAGCTGAGTTCAAGTCCTGGATATCCATGTTAATTTTCTGTCTCATTGATCTGTCTAATATTGACAATGGGGTGTTAAAGTCTCCCACTATTTTTCTGTGTGAGTCTAAATTTCTTTGTAGGGCTCTAAGAACTCGCTTTATGAATATGAGTGCTCCTGTATTGGGTGCATATATATTTAGGGTAGTTAGCTCTTCTTGTTGCATTGATGCCTTTGACATTATGTAGTGCCCTTCTTTGTCTCTTTTGATCTTTGTTGGTTTAAAATCTGTTTTATCAGACACTAGGATTGCAACCTCTGCTTTTCTGTGTGCTCCATTTGCTTGGTAAATATTCTTCCATCTCTTTATTTTGAGCCCATGTGTGTCTTTGCACATGAGATGGGTCTCCTGAATACAGCACATTGATGGGTCTTGACTTTTTATCCAATTTTTCAGACAGTGTCTTTTAATTGGGGCATTTAGCCTGTTTACATTTAATGTTAATATTGTTATGTGTGAATTTGATCCTGCCATTGTGATGCTAGCTGGTTATTTTGGCCTTTAGTTGATGACAGTTTCTTCAGTGTTGATGTTCTTTACATTTTGGCATGTTTTTTCAGTGGCTGGTACCAGTTGTTCCTTTCCATGTTTAGTGCTTCCTTCAGGAGCTCTTGTAAGGCAGGCCTTGTGGTGACAAAATCTCTCAGCATTTCCTTGCCTGAAAAGGGTTTTTATTTCTCCTTTGCTTATGAGGCTTAGTTTGACTGGATATGAAATTCTGGGTTGAAAATTCTTTTAAGAATGTTGAATATTGGCCCCCACTCTCTTCTGGCTTGTAAGGTTTCTGTTGGGAGATATGCTGCTAGTCTGATGGGCTTCTCTTTGTGAGTAACCTGACCTTCCTCTCTGGCTGCCCTTAACATGGTTTTCCTACATTTCAACCTTGGTGAATCTGACAATTGTGTGTCTTGGGGTTACTATTCTTGAGGAGTATCTTTGTGGTGTTCTCTTTATTTACTGAAATTGAATGTTGGCCTGCCTTGCTAGGTTGAGGAAGTTCTCCTGGATAATATTCTGAAGAGTGTTTTCCAACTTGGTTCCATTCTCCCCATCACTTTCAGGTACACTAATCAAACTTAGATTTGGTCTTTTCACATAGTCCCCTATTGCCTGAAGGCTTTATTCATTTCTCTCCACTTTTTTCTCTACTCTTGGATTCTAGCTTTATTTCATTAAGTAGATCTTCAATCTCTGATATCCTTTCTTCTGCTTGATTGATTTGGCTATTGATACTTGTGTATGCTTCATGAAGTTCTTGTGCTGTGTTTTTCAGCTCCATCAGGTCATTGCTGTTCTTCTCTAAGCTGGTTATTTTAGCTAGCAATTAGTCTAATCTTCTTTCAAGGTTCTTAGCTTCTTTGCATTGGGTTATAACATGCTTTTTTAGCTCAGAGGAGTTTGTTATCACCCACTTTCTGAAGCCTACTTCTGTCAATTTGTCAAACTCATTCTCCGTCCAGTTTTGTTCCCTTGCTGGTGAGTAGTTGTGATCCTTTGTAGGCAAGAGGTGTTCTGATTTTTGGAATTTTCAGCCTTTTGCACTGGTTTCTCCTCATCTTCATAGATTTATCTACCTTTGGTCTTTGAAGTCTATGGCCTTTGGATGGGGTCTCTGGGTGGATGTCCTTTCTGTTGATGTTAATACTATTCCTTTCTGTTTGTTAGTTTTCCTTCTATCAGTCAGTCCTCTCTGCTGCGGGTCTGCTGGAATTTGCTGGAGGTGCACACCAGACACCGTTTGCCTGAGTATCACCAGGAGAGGGTGCAGAACAGCAAAGATTGCTGCCTGTTCCTTTCTCTGGAAGATTTCTCCCAGAGGGATACAGCCAGATGGCAGCCAGAGTTCTCCTCTATGAGGTGTCTATCAGCCCCTTCTGGGAGAGTCAGGATACATGGGGGTCAGGGACCCACACTTGAGGAGGCAGTCTGTCCCTTATCAGAGCTTGAATGCTGTGCGTGTAGATCCACTGCTCTCTTCAGAGTTGCCAGGCAGGGATGTTTAAGTCTGTTGAAGTTTTGCCCAGAACTGCTCTTTCCCCTAGGTGTTCTGTCCCAGGGAGTTGGGGGTTGTATCTATATGTCCCTGACTGGGCTGCTGCCTTTTTTTCAGAGATGCTCTGCTGAGAGAGAAGGGAACCTAGAGAGGCAATCTGGCAGCAGTGGTCTTGCTGAGCTGTGGTGGGGTATGCACAGTTCGAACTTCCCGGCAGCTTTGTTTACACTGTGAGGGCAAAACTGACTACTCAAGCCTCAGCTATGGCAGACGCCCCTCCCCCAACCAAGCTCAAGCTTCCCGGGTTGATCTCAGACTGCTATGCTGGTAGTGAGGATTTCAAGCCAGTGGATTTTAGCTTGCTGGGCTCTGTGGGAGTGGGACCTGCTGAGTCAGACTACTTGGCTCCCTGGCTTCAGCCTTTTCCAGGGAGTAAACATTTCTGTCTTGCTGGCATTCCAGGCACCACTGGACTATGAAAAAGAAACTCCTGCAGCTAGCTCAGTGTCTGTCCAAACGGCCACCCAGTTTTGTTCTGGAAACCCAGGGCCTGGAAGGAATTTCCTGGTCTGTGGGTTGTGAAGACCATGGGAAAAACTCAGTATCTGGGCTGGAGTGCATGGTACAGTCCCTAATGGCTTCCTTGGTGAGGAGAGGGAGTTCCCCAACCCTCTCCAACCCCTGCCCTTGCAGTGTGAGGCAACGCCCCACCCTGCTTCAGCTCACCCTCTTTGGGCTGCACCCACTGCCCAACCAGTCACAATGAGGTGAACCATGTACCTCAGTTAGAAATGCAGAAATCACCTGCCTTCTATGTCAATCCAGAGCTGTTCCTATTTGGCCACCTTGCCAGCCTCTCCCGTTCCTTACACTTTTATCTATACTTTGTTCACAGTGCAAAATCATTCTGAGATCCATTCCTGTTGCCTTTCTCAATTTACCTTCCATTGTTTTTTCTTTCTTCCTTTTTTTAAAATTTTTATTTCTGAGCAGAATTCCATTGCTAAAATACACAATTGTTTTATAATTTTCCTCTTTATACAAAGTGGGCTTGTTCATGTTTGGGCTCTCATGAATAAAAATTCTAGAAACATTTTTTGTAAAAATTTTATTAGAAGTCAATTTTAATTCGGAAGGAGGCTATACCTAGGATTGAAAATATGTATGTTTAGTTATTTTTTTAACACAAACTTTCAGACTATTGTCTAAAATTATATATTTCTGTTGTTTTTTAATGTCTTGATTCAAGTAGTATAAGTCCTCCAAATTTATTTTTCTTTTTTATCATCACTTTAGCTTTTCTAGGTCTTTTGTATTCACACACAAAATTAAGAATTAGTTTCTAATATTAGAGAAACATTAATATTAATTTCTGTACAAAAGATTATTAGAATATGGTGACGGAACTAAAAAAAGCTAATTCTTTCTGTTTCTTTGAAATATGTAACTGTTTCTATAAGAATGAATAAGATGAAGATATGTAAATTCAACTGTGGAATCAAGTACATTTTCATTATAAGTATATGAAATCATTATGTAAAATAATGAGTTTAATGCCTTACCTAGATGAATCTCATATAATACTGCTAAATAAAATACTGTTTTGCCCTGGCACAGTGGCTCATGTCTGTAATCCCAGTACTTTGGGAAGCCAAGGCTGGCAGATAACGAGATCAGGAGATTGAGACCATCCTAGCCAATATGGTGAAACCCTGTCTCTACTAAAAATGCAAAAATTAGCTGGGCATGGTGGCGCGCATCTGTAGTCCCAACTACTCTGGAAACTGAGGCAGGAGAATCACTTGCCCCCACTAGGCGGAGGTTGCAGCGAGCCATCACGCCACTGTACTCCAGCCTGTTGACAGAGTGAGACTCTGTCTCAAAAAAAAAATAAATAAATATATACATAAATTAATTAATAATAATAATAAAAAGAAAAAAAAAGAAATATTGCTTCAGAGTTACTGATAATAGATGTAAAGGTTTTCTCAGCATTTGAGATTCATAAAAATTAATTCACAAAAAAATCCTGTTTTCATCACAATTGCTTTTGTAACACATATAGTAAAGTTATGTTGGTTGCACTGGATGTATATAACAAACCTAAAAAATATACTAGCTAAGTTTCAATGAATTCATTATTTCATTGTCTATATAGTCTATGATGAAACTATACAAAATACAAATACATTAAGATAATCTCAATTGTAAGATGGAAAAATACAAATTAAAAATATATTCTAAATTCTGAAGTATTTGTGGTCTTAACAAATATTTGACTATTCAGACTAAAACATTTTTCTAAGCTTGTCAAATGTTTATTGAAATATAGAGTATATTTCATAAAATGTGGAGAATACCATCAACCATCACAACATAAATTAGACTTTAAAAAGGAAAATCACTTAGGAGATAAGTTGCATGTATTAATTAATATATTTTACATAAAGTAGACCAGGCATGGTAGCTCAAGCCTGTAATCCCAGCACTTTGGGAGGCTGAGGTGGGCAGATCATTTGAGGGCAGGAGTTTGAGACGAGCCTGGCCAACAGGACAAAACCTGTCTCTACTAAATACAAAAAAAAATTAGCCGGGCATAGTGACACATTCCTAGAATCCCAGCTACCCAGAGGCTGAAGCATGAGAATCATTTGAACCCAGGAGGCGGAGGTTGTTGTAAATCAAGATCATGCAACTGGTTGCTGTGAGCCAAGATTGTGAAGCTGCACTCCAGCCTAGGCAACAAAGGGAGACTCCATCTCAAAAAATAATCATTATTTAAAGTTTTATGTAGTAAATTATTCTTAATAGCCTAGACATTAAAGTTAAAATTATTCTTTAATATTTGCTTGAGTAAATTTTCCTTATTGACCTAGTAAAAATAATTTTTTTAAATGTCCTATGTGTTTTCCAAAAAAAAAATTAAATTTGCTTCTGATTCAATTTGCATTGTCGTATCTTCTTTCACTGTTCTCCAAATCCATCTTCCTAATTTTTCTGTTATAGAAGAGATAAAAAGTTAATAGTAGTCAATATGAGACAATCGTATTTCTGTGACAAAGTAGTTTTTGTTTGTAACTGATATATTTTACATAAATGATATTAAATTCACCTTAATGCTAAAACTTCTTTTAATCTCTTTTTAAATTACTAAATGTTGGTAAACATATCTATTTCTTTGCTGAAGTGCTGTCATTTCTACACATACACACATATCAATGAATTGTTTCAAATGTGGTAACAACATGCTATTTTCACTCTCAACACATTTTTAGGTGCAAAATACAGTGTTTTTAATTGTAGGCACGATGACATAGATCAGATCTTTAAAATTTACTCAAATTATTTAATTGAAATTTTACACTTGCTGAACAGCTACTCCCAATTTTTCCCCTCTTAAGCCCCAGATAACCACCATTCCTCTCTCTGAGTGACTATTTTAGATATTTTCTATCAGCAGAATTATGCAGTATGTGCAGTTCTGTTACTAGCTTATTTCATTTACTACAATGTTCTCCAACTTAACTTTAGAAATTATTATAACTTTTTAATATTCCAATAGGATAAACATTTTATCCTTAATTTCAGTTTTCAAAATATGCCAAATGAATGACTTAAGTATATAAATCTAATAATAAGAATATTGTCAAATTAAACCACAAATGTTTCTTCAATAAAATACAAAAATTACATTAATTTTTTTTGTGAAGTGATGTCTATTTTATTTTTTAAATATTTTTTAATGTCCTTAAAGAAAAACATTAAATGAAAGTGAAGTTTTTAATGTAATAGTGCATGTATTTTTATAAATATACATGATAGTATAAAGTAATAATAAACAAGTACATATTTTTAGTAAAAATAGCATTAAAAATGGCATGAAAAATATTAATAAATAAGATTATGGCAGAAATTGGAAAATGTTCTTTTATAAATCTTGTGATAACATTTCTTATTTCATTTTAATGAGAACATTATCATTTAATTTATTGTAATAAAATGTTAGAGAATAAATTAAGCAAAATTGAACTTATAATGAGTTAATTTAAGAGGGAACATGTAGATGTGATGAATTGCTGAATGCTTAGAAAGTAATTATTGAAATTATTAGATAATAGATCTAAATTTCAGTAAAAACGGGAGCTATTATAAGAACAAAAGCAGTTTCTGATAGGTTTCTCGTTGATCAAGACTAACACACAGTTGTCATTGAGTAGAATGTTACTTCTACACTGTGTCTGCCTGACTTCCCCAACTCTGAATTTCACTTCTTTTCTTCAGATCCATCTACTCTGCCTCATCTAACATTTTTGTGGGTATATGTCAGTATTTGACACACTGGAGGGGTTTTACATAAGTTGACACAACTCTTTGTTAGAAAGCTTATGTAAGTGGTGAGAGAGATGTGAATAAAAAACAAAACAACAAAAACAGAATCATTTATTCTGTTATTTCTCTTCCTATCGTGGTATTCATGTGTGTTGCTTCCTTTACCTAACAACACAAACAATTTTGATTATCCTTTGAATAGGATAACAAATATGCTAAGAATCAAGATAAGTGTGAATGTTAAAGAAAAACAAAAATCAGCATGCCAAAATTCTTATTTTATTTTTGTTGACATATAATAATTGCACATATTTATGGGTAAAGTGATGTTTTGATACATGTGTATGTTGTGTAATGATCAAACCATGGGAATTAACATATGCATCACCTTAAACATGTATAATTTCTTTGTTATGAGAACATTTAAAATGCTTTCTTCAAGTTAATTGTAATAGTAGTCACCATACTGTGCAATAGAATACCAAAATGTATTTCTCCTATCTAATTTTAACATTGTACCCGTTGATCAGCTTCTTCCCATTCACCTTGCCCCTTATTTTCCCAAGACTGTGGTAACCACTCTTTTACTTTTAACTTTTATAAAATGAATTCTTTTAAATTTCACGTATGAATGAGATCATGTGGTATTTGTCATTCTGTATTGAATAGAATTCCATTGTGTAAATACACATAATACCATAATTTCTTTACCCTTTCATCTGTTGGACATTTAGATGGATTCCTTACTTTGGCTATTGTGAACAGTTCTGAAAAAAACAAGTGAGTTTGGATATCTCTTCAACGTATTTCCTTTGGAAATATACCTAGTAGTGTGATTCCTGGATCATATGGTATCATACAGCACATCTATCTTCAAATTTGTTAAGAAACTGCCATATTGTTTTCCATAATGCTTGTGCTAATCTACATTCCCACCAGCAGTTTACAAAAGTTTCCCTTTCTGCACATCACTGCCAGGATTTTTTTGTTTTTTCGATTATACATCTAATACATAACCTTTTGATTATATATAATCAAAAAGACAAAAGACAGTTGATTAGTGTGTGTATGGTGTGTGTGTGTGTTTTGGAGAAATATCTATAAATAGATTTTGTCCATTTTTCAAATGGATTTGTCATGCTTTTGCTATTGAGGTGCTTGAGTTCCTTATACCTTCTGGATAGTAACACATTTTCAGATGTATGTTTGGAAAATATTTCCTCCAATTTATAGGTTATCTTTTCACTCTGTTAAACATTTCCTTTACTGCAAAGAAGCTTTTTAGTTTGATGCACTCCGATTTGATTATTTTGCTTTTGTTGCTTTTGCTTTTGCCATCTTGTCTCAAATATCCTTGTTCGATCAATTTTTATAATGTTTATTTTTTAGTAGTTTCAGTAGTTTCATAGAGTCAGTCTCATCCATTTTAAGTAGATTTTTGTATATGGTGACAGATAAGAGTCACATTTTATTATTTGTATGTGTATATCCAGATTTCCTAGCACCATTTATTGAAGACACTGCCCTTTTGCCCTTTACACCTTTGTTGAAAATCACTTGCCTTTAATGAGTGGATTTATTTCTGGGCTCTGTTTTCTGTTCCATTGGTCTATGTGTCTGTTTTTATGCCAGCACTGAGTCGTTTTGGTTACTACAGCTTTGTTGTGTATTTTGAAATCAGGTAGTGTGAGGCCTCCAGTTTTCTTCTTTGCTCATTGTTGCTTTGTCTATTCGAGATCTCCTTTTTTGGTTTCAGATAAATTTTAGTAATTTTTTTCTACTTTTGCCAAGAATTATATTAAAATTTTGATAGATATTGCATTGAATCTGTAGATCACATTGGATAGCATGGACATTTTAACAATATTAATTCTTCCAATTCATGAACATCAGATATCTTTCCATTTATTCACTTCCTCTTCAGTTTCTTTCATCAATGTTTTATAGTTTTCAGTGTACAGATATTTCACCTGCTTGGTTAAATTTATGTATTTGTTATTTATTTATTATCTATTATAAATGGAATTGCTTTCTTGATTTCATTTTCAGATAGTTTGTTATTGACCTATAGAAATGCTACTGAGTTTCGTATGCTGATTTTGCATCCTGTGACTTTACTGAATTTATTTATTCTAACAGTTTTTTGGTGGAATCTTTACGATTTTGTATATATAAGAACATGTAATCTACAAAGAGAAACAATTTGGCTTCCTCCTTTCCAATTTGAAAGTCATTTTTATTTCCTAATTCCTAATTGTTGAAGGTCTTTTCACATTATGTATTTCTCCTTTTTTCAATATTGGTAGGTTGTATGTATCCAGGAATATATCAGTTTCTTCCAGGTTTTCCTATTTGTCAACATATAAATTTTCATAGTAATTTATTATGCTCCTTTGTATTTCTGTGGTATCAACTTTACTGTGTCTTTTTTAATCTGTGATTTTGTTTATTGTAGTCTTCTCTCTCTGTTAGTCTAACTAAAGGCTTGTCTATTTTGTTTATGTTTTTGAAAAACTCAATTTCATTGT
The DNA here is from genome assembly GCF_037993035.2 of Macaca fascicularis. Lineage (NCBI taxonomy): Eukaryota > Metazoa > Chordata > Mammalia > Primates > Cercopithecidae > Macaca > Macaca fascicularis. Next base: position 55,054,023 of record NC_088391.1, on the reverse strand, counting down.
CTTTTGCAGATGTTTTAGTCTCTTTTGTGCTCTAATATTTTAGATTCAGTGGTACATGTGAAGGTTTGTTACATAGGTAACATAGTCATGGGGGTTTATTGTACAGAACATTTTATCACCCAGGAATTAAGACCAGGACCCAATAGTTATCTTTTCTGCTCCTCTCCCTCCTCCCACTCTCTCCCCTCAAGTAGACCCCAGTATCTGTTGTTTCCTTCTTTGTGTTCATATGTTCTCACCACTTAGCTTGCCCTTATATGTGTGAATATGAGGTATTTGCTTTTCTATTCCTGTATTAATTTGCTAAGAATAATAGCCTCCAGCTCTATTCATGTTCCTGCAAAAGATATAATCTCATATTCTTTTTTATGGTCGCATAATATTCTGTGGTATATGTGTATCACATTTTCTTTATCCAGTCTGTTCCCAATGAGTATTTAGGTTGATGCCATGATTTTGCTATTGTGAATAGTGCTGCAATGAGCTTTTACATGCCACATCTTTATTGTAGAATGATTTGTATGCTTCTGGCTACATCCCTAGTAATGGGGATTGCTGGGTCAGATGGTAGTTCTTCTTTTAGCTCTTTGAGGAATCACCATACTGCTTTCCACAATGGTTGAACTAATTTACACCCCACCAACAGTATGTAAGTGTTCCCTTTTCTCTGCAACCTTGCCAGCATCTGTTATTTTTTTACTTTTTTAGTAATAATCATTCTAATTATATATTAGACATAAAAACCCTGTGTAACATATATTTTTCTGATTCTACTTGCTGAATCATTGTACTAGAAGCATACATGTGTCCAGGATTTGCCATTCTCTGATTTTAGGTATAGATCACTAATGATGCAGCAAATATTTGGGAGATTAAAGACGAATCACAAAAGCAGGTACTGCAATTTTTTTTTCACCTATGTTTCTTCAGCTCTAGTAATTGTGTCCACCAAAAAGTGAGTACACAAGGTAGGTCTATTAACAAGGAACGAGCAAATTTTCTAACCCTCTAGCTTGGGACACAATGTGAGAAAATATGACATTGAAACAGAGTAAGTTAGTAGTGTAGCCTTAGGCAAATGCAACTTTACTCTTATCAAAAAATAAAACATTACCATGTTGTTACACTCCTATCCTCCTATGTCCTATTTCCACATCATAGACAAATATCTCTCTTATTTTCTCATCATTTACCTCTTAATGTATGGAAGTTTATTTTATTTATAAACTTCTCAATTAAAAAAAAGAAAAAACTTGGCTGGGCATGGTGGCTCACGACAATAATCCCAACACTTTGGGAGGGCAAGACAGGAGTATTGCTACAACCCAGAAGTTCCATACCAGCTTGGGCAGCATAGTAAGACCCCATCTTTACAAAAAAAATATGTGAAAAATTTGCAGGACATAGTGGTACGTGTCTGTAGTCCTACCTACTCAGGAATCTGAAGTGGGAGGATCACTTTAGCCCCAGAGATTCATGCTGCAGTGAACTGTGATCATGCCACTGCACTCCAGCCAAGGCAGCAGAGCAATATCCTGTTTAAAAACACAAAAGAACAAAACAACAATAGCAACAACAACGAAAACTCTCTCCAATGTCACCAATAAATGTGTATTAATTGTATTAACTCAAGTAAATTATTTAGAGATTTATCAATCATTTTCTCCATCACAAATTATTTCCTTTCATATCCTTTGGCCAATTCTCTGTTCCCTTTGCAGGAGATCCACTCTTTTGCATATGCCTTAAATGTTGTTTTTACAGAATTCAGCCCAAACTTATTCCTCACTATAGACTATCTGTGTGACCTAATGCACTTCCAAAAATTTAATAGTCACATATCTTTCTTAATATATCTTCAAATACCTAACTCCTTCTTAAACCCACCTCTTGAACTTACGATAAACATATGAAATTTATACCAGAAATAACATGTCTTAAATTTTACATAATTTTCTCCAAGATTGCATATTTTGGAAAAAGCCAAGTGTTCTTAATTTAGTTTTCCTTTCAGGAAAAAATAAAATTGTAATCTTTGGTTTCTTCCTCATACTTACCCCTCCAATGCAAACATTCAGTCCTATTAAAATTTTATTACACATATTATTCTAATCATCTATCCATCACGATCATTGCTAATATACATCATTACACTGCTGTCTTGAGGCTGGCCTCATCATGAAGTTTTCATCAAAACAAGAGGTGACTGACTGACTGATCTTAAAAGAATGTTTTTTTTTTTTCCCTAAAAGCAATGTTGTAGTAAGCAAGAGAAGATTTCCTAATCAAAGCAGCAGTGTGCACATTTTAAATATCCTCCAAATGACAAAATAAATATTACTACCATGAAACAGCAAAATATTATTTTATTTAATAATAATTGGGAACATTTATATGACTAATAATCTGGTATCAAACCCAATAATAACATAAAATAAATAATAAAGGTAGAACTAGACTCAGATACAATCATTATAACACAATGTTATAACAATATCTAATGAACTAAACAATGTGAATAAAAACTTAGTTGGTAATATCAATATATATATGTTTATATATACATATATTAATATATTTATATTCTTCAATGTCTTATAACATATCCTTAAGATACATCATATATAAAAATGTCTCACAATCTTCCTGTTTGCTCTAGATTAAGCCAACATCTTTCTTTTTCCTGCTTCACTTTATCACCTAAGCCTGGGGTTGGCAAACTCGTCTATAAAGGAACAAATAGTACTTTATTCTTTGCTGGTGAGAAAGCAAAATTTAGAATATTATGTAGGTATAGTTGGTTCTTAAGATTTGCAATAGTTATGTTCTATACAGTTTCCATGACAATTGAATTAGCAAATGCTGAACCATTGCTCCTAGTTGAAGTACAGGGTTAGATTCAACAACCAATCAATACAGAATCTTGTTTAATATGTGTTTCTTTACAAAGACACCTTATTTGTTGTATATTGCTAACTTTTTAACATTGAACTTGTAGCCAACAGCACTATAACTCATGCCTGAAAAAAATTTATCTAATACACAGGCTTTTCCATAAAATCTATGGGCTTGCTCCCGGTGGCCATTCTCTATTGGTCTTTAGCAATACCAAGCTGTCTAGTATCTTTTAAATCATCTCTCACTACTTACTCACTAAATATTAATACTCTTAATCTCTCATCTTTTTAAATCATCAAATAATTTGCAATTTCATATCTGCTACTTTGTTACTCAATGTGTGATTCATAGACCAGTAGCACCAACATTTTATTAGAAATGCAAAATAGTAGTCCATATTGCAAAAATACTCAATCAGAATCTGCATTTTTATAAGTTCTCCAGGTGATTTATATACCTATTAAATTTGAGAAACACTGCTCTGTTTTCTGACAGTGTGCTAAGATGGTGGGATACGCATCTGAAAACTAATGGCATGTTTTTTAAGTGTTTACTCAATACCTCTGGATAGATATATAAGTAAAATAATAAAACAATGATTTTAACTTTAGGAATGTGCAGAAAATACTGCTCTTTGACTACTCTGAAGGACAAAAAATATATCCCAAGAAAGTCAGTGAAAGCTTCCCAAAGATGCAGCCCCTGGCAACTGAATAAAGAGGGAAATGTAGTTAGTCAGTATTACTTCAATGCTTGATACATGAAAGACATGACATTCTTCTTAGGTGTTGATCTTTTATATCTTTTGTTCCCAGTAATCCCTGGTTATTTATTTATTTAATTATTATTCATTGAATGAATAAATAAATGGATAAGTTCACTTTGTACTCAATGCTTCTCTTCACCACTAAATCATTGCTAAAACAGTTGCCATAAAATGTGGAAAAAATACCTCCTTCACCAATATATGTCATGTAACCTATATGTAGCACCAGCATAGTCTTCTCTCATCCACAAATATTTTCCTAACTTCCAAGACAACTAATTTCTCATTTGAAAAGTTATTTCCCAAAAATTAATATGATAAAATTGGACATTAGAATGTTTTCTAATTATTCTATATATGTTAAGACTGTTTTCTTTGCTGCACTGTCTGTTCTAGGTCATGGTCATATTTGTGTCTCTGAACCAACATGCTGGGAAACAGACTTGATTTGGTATTTTGATGTAGTTTTTGCCTGATTTGGGCATGGATAAAATACTAAGAAAGTGACTGCAAAATTATAGCAAGATGCCCAAATTCTCACTATCTACTAATAATATCTCTGATTCTGTAAACTATTGAAAATGTTTTAATTATTAAAAATTTTAAGTTACAAATGAATTTTTGTCTCAGTAACTGTTTTGCAGGTTTTTGAGCCACATGTATACAGAACAATTAACGCTTCATTAGTCATTTATATTTAAACAAATGCCTACTTTTGTTTTTTCTTTTAAAATTTTAAGCTAATATAAAAACACATTTTTTCATATTATACTTGTCAACTACATGTAATTATAGTAATTCAATAGAAATAACCTAATAACTGCATCCCTTATTCAAGTGTTTCTTTTATAAAATACAGTATATTAAAAGTATTGTATCACAATGCTCACAATGCTCCTCTAGATTTAATGCTCATCTTTATTTGTTGATTATACTATGTACATAAATCACTCAAAATTAGGAAAAAGTAACTTTGTGAATTATAGTAATCTAGTGGTTAGCAGAGACATGGTGTTTTCATGTTGACCTAGGTATGTACAATGCTCTGTAAAATAAATTGCCTTGATTTTAATAAATTTTATATGCCAAAGTTAATTATCCTTGAATACATAGAAAAAGATTTCTAACTGTTTTTTAAACTATCTTTAATATGTCAAATATAACAATGACCAGGAATTGTTACTTCCAATTTCATTAATTGTATTAAATTGCCTTGGCAATTTATACAATTTAATAGCTAACAAGTTCACTTTAAAAAAAAAATAACGGCCGGGCGCGGTGGCTCACGCCTGTAATCCCAGCGCTTTGGGAGGCCGAGGCGGGCGGATCACAAGGTCAGGAGATCGAGACCACGGTGAAACCCTGTCTCTACTAAAAATACAAAAAATTAGCCGGGCGCGGTTGTGGGCGCCTGTAGTCCCAGCTACTCGGGAGGCTGAGGCAGGAGAATGGCGTGAACCCGGGAGGCGGAGCTTGCAGTGAGCCGAGATCGCGCCACTGCACTCCAGCCTGGGCGACAGAGCGAGACTCCGTCTCAAAAAAAAAAAAAAAAAAAAAAAAAAAAAAAAAAAACTATTTGTACTATATTTGAGGCAACAGTTTCTTACCTACAAGTTCTAATTTTTACCAATATATAAAAACCTATACTTATTAGAGAAAAGGGCCTATAAGAAGTAGTATGTTACAATTTTTATTGGGTTTTCCTTGCACTGTAATCAGTCCTGCAAGGAACAACTCAGGCTTCAGTTCACATTTGAGGAAGATTTTGATGTATACTCATGTCAAATATATGGTTGTGGTTTATATTTTTCATCTAGAAAATAGATTGCTATTTCAAAAATTGTTTTCTTTCCTTATTACTTCTATAGCTTCTTTACTACTTTAAATTAGAGGTATTGAGATATATCGATGCCATCACAAAGGCTTTATCTGCAATATATTAGAACAGATGAAATTAATGGAATAATGAGACATTACAAAATCTGATAAAGCACATGGGTGGCTGTGTCATATTTTAAATGTTAGTTTATATTTTATTATTTATTTTTTAAATGATCATAGGATGTTTTCTCTGTTTCTTGAGTCTTACATATGCACAACAAGCATGTTTTATTACTAGTTGAAATTTACAACACAATTTTGTCTTTTTTATGCTTAGAAAAACTGTTAGCTAATATGATACTAGTTTTTTTTTTTTTTTTTTTTTTTTTTTTTTTTTTTTCCAATCTCAACCTGTTAAGTTGCATCGGGTATATACAGAATGCCAAAAAATAAAAGTAAGAAAAATAGCACTCAGCAGATTGTAGGATAAGTAATGAGAAACATGTTCATGGATGAGATAAAACATTTTAAAATACCTTTGGTTTAAAACCTGTCAGTCTTTGACTTTTATATGAATTATATGATTCTTTAAGTAGGTTAAAGTCAAAATTAGAAAAGAATTAAGTCAACCCTATGAAGATTATTCTATATTTGCCATGACTTTCAAGTGAAATTGAGTATATATGGTAAAAAGAAAGAAAAAAAATGTACATGCAGTTGCTATTATTTAAGAGGACACGATCTAAGATAACTAAAGACTTATAATTGCATTTATTTACTGCAAAGAAAAGCAGAACTATGAAACACCTGCCATGTTAATAATTGAACTCTATAATGAACATTTCCTAATACTGAATTAAATACCTTGAGAAGTGATGATACTAATAAGTATATACATGGGGCTCTTCAAATAATTTTTTAATTTTTATACAGAAAATACATTAGAGTTGGCATCTGTTTATTGATTACAAAGTAAGAGAGAATAAATATGAAATGTTGGACAAAATCAAGACAGAATAAGATTATATTTTACTGGTGACATAATGCAAGACATCAGATGAGATGATGATTAAAAGGTAGTGCTTCTATCATCCTGAAGATCCACATAAATTTTTTTATTCTTTTAAGTTAGTTTTCCAAAAGGTAGCTTATATTGGAATGGTTGCAGATCTTCCTCCTTGGCAATCTGAACATGTAGTCTACTCCGTTTTGCTTTAAGTGCCCTAAAAGAGAAATAAAATGTCAGATAGATGTTACTTTTATTTTTTTCTCTTTGTAGATACCATGCTTTTTATATGAAAGTTTATAAAATTTTCTCTTAATTGATGTTACCAGGATACTTACAGGTGTCTTTTCTTTGCCTTCTTATTCTGACCTAGAATTCTGTGGACTCTTAATACGCCAATTGAGACCCCTAACTCCTGGGCATTTTCTTCCATTGGTTTAATTACTGATTTTTCTCCCAAAGTATTAGGCTGATAACTTACATGATTAACTCATTCACAGAGTCCATAGAACTCTAAGGCCAAAGCCTATCTAGCTATGCCTACATTTTTGGTCCTCTCCCAGTGCTCCAACTTGTTTCTCCAGGTTCTTACCCACCCCATAGAGTAGAAAACATTGCACTGGTTTTCTCTGCCAGAGCGCTAACAAAGCAGCAGACTAATCCAACAGGCCTAAGGTAGATGGAGAAATTTAAGGACTTCTTAAAAATTGAGAGGAAAATTTTTTTAAAAAGTGCTATTGTTATTGTTCGGAGGGGAGTGTGGAGTAGGAACGAAATGTTAAAAAGTATTAAGATGTGAAGTTTAATTCTTTTTTTCTACAAACTTTTTTGTTTCAAAGTCACAACTCAAACATTCAAGACAGAACTAATGATTCAATCTATCCGAGTTTCCTATCTCAAACAATCTAACCCGATAATTCAAATTTCTAGTTAACAAGAAAATGAAGAAATTACAGATGATGTGAGATTTTCTACATCCCTATTTCCAAATGGAGGCTTTCTTCCACCTTATTCTGCTTATTTTTCTTTTCCCCTCTCTCCTTATCTCCCTCCCTTTTATCCTGCCTGCATATAAAATGAATTAGAAAATCTGATAGACCAAAGTTTAGGAGATCAATTAAAGTGATAAATTCAACTATTACCATTTCAGTGTCTTTTCCAATTGATATATCTATTTTTGCTTTACTTTCTGATCTTTCTACTGACTAACTTGATGGTACAATTAATTATTTACATTTCCCACAGGAGTTTGAAAAATATAGATGCTGACCAAACAGCCATTTTCCAACAACAACTTCACTTTAAGGAAAGAAGACACAAAACTTTGGTGTTTAGTTTTCTCTTCCACATCAAGAAAGCACTCTGGCACATTTCGTATATTAAGGTTCAACTGAAAGGCAATGCAAACAAAATATTTATGCTACATTTCCCATTATTCTTCAACTAAATTGATCTTTTCATTAAGTATATTTTTGTAAGTGTGTTTATGGGTCACTACCGGTCTCTCACAAATTAAATGTCTTGGATATTAAGTTGAAAATCAGGAAGGGGAACATCACACACCGGGGCCTATCATGGGGAGGGGGGAGGGGGGAGGGATTGCATTGGGAGTTATACCTGATGTAAATGACGAGTTGATGGGTGCAGCACACCAACATGGCACAAGTATACATATGTAACAAACCTGCACGTTATGCACATGTACCCTACAACTTAAAGTATAATAATAATAAATTAATTTAAAAAAAAAAGAAAATCATGAACTTGACTAAACTTTTAAAATATGAGATGACAGTTTTATTGATTGCTATGCATGTTTTGTAGAACAAGAAGTATAATGTATTGCATCTGCTTTATTCATTTTCTTTTGAGAAGATACATTCTGAATATGTTTTTAAACTTGCTTATTCAAACACACTTCTTACTTGGCTGCTGTGGAAAAGCAAGAAAATGCCCATTTTCAGCATTACATATAGGATTTTAAAACTTGCAGAATATTCAACTCACAGAATGAAGTTATTCTAGAATTTTCTATATTTATTAATGCCAATAGAAAGTGTAATACCTCTAAAGTATCCTGCAACAGAATATCACAACAAGTTATGTGAGTTCTGTGGCATGAGGAGGAATGCCAACGCTTATTTCAGTATTTTTTTCAAACTTCTCATTTATCTTCTGATTGATTTGCTATGACATTTATTTCAAATCCTAGATTAACATTTAAAACATGTTGCATATACACCACTACTCATTTATCCCAGTTCTATTGCAAGCAATATTAGGTTATAGCAATCACTCTTAAGGAGTGTGACCATTATTTCACATTCCTTCCAACTCAGCTATATAGACAAATACTGCCAATTTATTTCAGTTAGAAAGATAGGAAAAATTATTTTTTCACTCTAGTGTTCTGTTGGTTCACTTATATTCTTTCAACAAAAACACAACCTACTCAATAGTCCATCTTTCCATCTTTGTTAGCAATTTCACAAATGTTATTAGTAAGTATGATTTTCCAGGGAATATACATATATTAGTAAGGGTACAAACTAGGCTAAGGTATTTTTTTAAATGCTAGGATTTAAGTAAGAAGTTATTTTTCATTCCTGTAATAATCTAGAGAGATTATTTGTGGGCTTTAGGGCAACTCACTGCACAAGGTTATCAGGGGAATCAGACTGGAAATTTGGCTGAGTTCCCCAGCATTTTGCTTCTCCTTCAGAGTTCTAGACGACAGTCTTACCATCTCTTAACAATCAAGAATAAGGGAAAACACAGTGTAGGGTATTTAACTACATCTTTAAGGAGGTGACCCAGAAATTTCATAGTTGTTATAAGGGAGGATGGTAAACTCTTCTTTAGGTATGTAACAAGGTGCCCAGATAAACTTGAGAATTATGTTTCTAAAAAGAATTGATGGATACTAGGAATAATTATAATGCTCTGCCTCATGTTAGGAATAGTAGATGGATGATGATTGTCATGGATAAATAAATTTTTATGTTTTTGATAAATGGATTTTTATTTTTTTAAATTTATTTTATTTTTTTATTATACTTTAAGTTCTAGGGTACATGTGGATAACGTGCAGGTTTGTTACATATGTATACTTGTGCCATGTTGGCGTGCTGCACCCATCAACTCGTCAGCACCCATCAACTCATCATTTACATCAGGTATAACTCCCAATGCAATCCCTCCCCCCTCCCCCCTCCCCGTGATAGGCCCTGGTGTGTGATGTTCCCCTTCCCGAGTCCAAGTGATCTCATTGTTCAGTTCCCACCTATGAGTGAGAACATGTGGTGTTTGGTTTTCTGTTCTTGCCATAGTTTGCTGAGAATGATGGTTTCCAGCTGCATCCATGTCCCTACAAAGGACACAAACTCATCCTTTTTTATGGCTGCATAGTATTCCATGTTGTATAGGTGCCACATTTTCTTAATCCAGTCTGTCACTGATGGACATTTGGGTTGATTCCAAGTCTTTGCTATTGTGAATAGTGCCGCAATAAACATACATGTGCATGTGTCTTTAGAGCAGCATGATTTATAATCCTTTGGGTATATACCCAGTAATGGGATGGCTGGGTCATATGGTACATCTAGTTCTAGATCCTTGAGGAATCGCCATACTGTTTTCCATAATGGTTGAACTAGTTTACAATCCCACCAACAGTGTAAAAGTGTTCCTATTTCTCCACATCCTCTCCAGCACCTGTTGTTTCCTGACTTTTTAATGATTGCCATTCTAACTGGTGTGAGATGGTATCTCATTGTGGTTTTGATTTCCATTTCTCTGATGGTCAGTGATGATGAGCATTTTTTCATGTGTCTGTTGGCTGTATGAATGTCTTCTTTTGAGAAATGTCTGTTCGTATCCTTTGCCCACTTTTTGATGGGTTTGTTTGTTTTTTTCTTGTAAATTTGTTTGAGTTCTTTGTAGGTTCTGGATATTAGCCCTTTGTCAGATGAGTAGATTGCAAAAATGTTCTCCCATTCTGTAGGTTGCCTGTTCACTCTGATGGTAGTTTCTTTTGCTGTGCAGAAGTTCTTTAGTTTAATTAGATCCCATTTGTCAATTTTGGCTTTTGTTGTAAGTCAAAAGAACAAAGCTGGAGGCATCACCCTACCTGACTTCAAACTATACTACAAGGCTACAGTAACCAAAACAGTATGGTACTGGTACCAAAACAGAGATATAGACCAATGGAACAGAACAGAGTCCTCAGAAATAATACCACACATCTACAGCCATCTGATCTTTGACAAACCTGAGAGAAACAAGAAATGGGGAAAGGATTCCCTATTTAATAAATGGTGCTGGGAAAATTGGCTAGCCATAAGTAGAAAGCTGAAAATGGATCCTTTCCTTACTCCTTATACGAAAATTAATTCAAGATGCATTAGAGACTTAAATGTTAGACCTAATACCATAAAAACCCTAGAAGAAAACCTAGTAATACCATTCAGGACATAGGCATGGGCAAGGACTTCATGTATAAATGGATTTTTAAACCGCAGAAAGAATGTTGTATCTATACTATGAATATCGAAATCAATACACTTAAAATTGGGGATTGTAAAAATTCTCCTCTTACAAAAAAATTTTTTGGTCAACTCCTTTCAGTAAGTAGACATATCTTTAATGTTCTCATTGTGGATAATTTTATTGTAAACTTTTTTTTTTATTTTCCTAATAATATATTTGTATTGTTGATGCTAAGAGATATTTAATTTTTAACCTGTGAAAGATTTTATGACATACATTCATGAGTTTTTAGGAATAGCAGAAAATAAACAGTTCCTTGGAATTTATTGGACTTCAACAAAAATATAGCATATAACATAAAATGTCTCTGGTCACCAGTAACAAAATCTCCAACTCAGATTTTTAAGCAGTAAGAAAATTTGCTTACTAGAATGTAAAGACATTCATAAGAAATGTCATCTTTAGAAATTATCTATCACAACTTTTACACTCTACAGTTTTGCACTCTACAACTTTTACACTCTACATTTTTTCTATTGAACTAGCTTCATCTTGGGATTGGCAAAAGACGGATATAGGAGTTTGGCTACACATTATAATCATCCACTTGTAAAAATATCCAGACAAAGCAAAGTTAACATGTATTTATTTGTCTTTTATTGATAGTAAGGAATCAATTTCCAACAACTTCTCAGAAGGCTTCTTTGTAGTATCATTTGCCAGAAGGATGAAAATAGCTGACTAGGTAAGCAGAATGTATAACCCATGATTGGCTTAAATAAACCACTTATGGTAGAATGGATAATATAAAATAAATGATTTATGTTCTAGGATTTACATATTCAGCAAAAGCAGTTTAACAATGGATATGCATATGAGAATAAATAGAGAATATTACTGAAATATAACGTTAGCATTTAGAATCTATAACACATCTGTGTTCCAATGATTCTCAACTAAGATTAGAGCTGCTCTACTAAGGGGCATTTGGTTATAAGAGGAGAAGGCAGGATGTGCTTGTAATTGTCATAGTATCTTAAGGGTGAAACTGGCATACAGTGGCCACAAGCCAAGCATTCTATAATTCATGGATTAGTCTCTAAAAATAAGACATGTTGAAAAATGTTGATTAGATCATATTTATGTAGAATAATACTACAAATACCAATATCAATATAAAAATAAATACATAAAGATAAGGTACATATGTAGACTTGTACATAGTCATTTCACATTAAATATTACTTTAAACATACTGTAACAAACATTCATTTTATTACTCATTTTGGCAACTTTAACATCTATAAGAGCCCTGTGTTCCTGAAAAGCAGCAATGATTAAGAAACCCCCTCCCCCCAGCCTTGTGTGTTCTGGGAAATGCCTTACTACAAAAATACACCTTCCCCCATATGAGTCAGGTAAGACTCAGAAATGCTTCCCTTGTTTACTTATGACAAAGTCAAATGCAGATTTACCAGATTTACTTTCTGTGTTTCATAAATAATTAATTGTTTGAACTCACTGACCAATCTGCTCAAAATACTTTCTAACTTGGTTTGACCAAGCTTAACTTTCTCTCCTTCTTCCCATAACCCAGAACTATGAATCACACTCAGCCAATGCTAGCATGGGAATATGGAGCAATATCTCCTTATGGACCACTCCCAAGAATCTGACAACCTTGGGAAAAGACTGTTTCTGTTCAACTGCCCTATCAAGCCACCATTCCATCCTACTCCCCAGTAACCAGTACTTACTGTCTTCTTTACCCCTTTGTATTAAAGGAAATTCTCCTCTGCCTGTTCTATAAGGTGCTTGCAGATCTTGTGATCTGAAGATTTTCCCCTACTGCAATAGTCTTTTAAAATAATGTCTCTCCTTACCTAAGGTCCATACTTATTTTTGACAATTTATTCATTCATTCATCAATAAATATTTTTTAGTGTCCATTATATTCCAGACACTAACTACACAGAGCTTACACACCTGCCTCAGTAAGCCCTGTTTTAAACAAATGTGAATAGGACTGTTCTAAATAAAGGGCTGAAGAGGATTCCTCTGAGAAAGTGGTATTATAGAGTTTAGTCTTATAAGAGAAAAAGGAGCCTGTTTTGAAAATTGTGGCATAGAGTGGATTAGCCAGAGAGAACAAAAGGAGTGAATGCTCTGGGATATAAAATATATTGTGTTTGCTTTTACAATTCCATTGAGTATAATTACTTAAATTCATTCCCCCCAATGAGTTGCATATTATTTAAATGTTATTTATAATAGTAAATGTAAAAAATCAGCAGATAAAATTTTGTAGGGGTGGTAGCAATTACTGCTTGTCTGAAAATAAATCAAGGCCTTTTTGACTATGACCTGCTTCTCTGCAAAAATTTTTGATTAAATAACATGGAGATTTCTCAAAGAACTAAAAATAGTACTACCATTTGATCCAGGAATCCCACTACTGGGTATCTACCTGCATTAGTAGGTTTTCACATTGCTGATTAAGACATGCCTGAGACTGGGCAATTTACAAAATAAAGAGGTTTAATTGAACTCACAGTTCCACATGGCTGGGGAGGCCTCAGAATCTTGGCGGTAGGCAAGGAGGAGCAAGACACATCTTACATCAATGGCAGCAGGCAAAGAGAGAGAGTCTGTGCAGGGACGCTCCCTTTTATAACACCATCAGATCTCATGAGGCGTATTCGCTATGACAAGAACAGCATGGGAAAGACCCACTCCCATAACTCAATTATGTCCCACCAGGTCACTCCCACAGTACGTGGAAATGATAGGAGCTACAAGATGAGATTTGGGTAGGGACACAGAGTCAAACCATATCATTTTGCCCTGGCCTCTCCCAAATCTTATGTCTTCACATTTCAAAACCAATCAGTCAAACCATATCATTTTCACCCTGGCCTCTCACAAATATCATATCTTCACATTTTAAAACCAATCATGCCTTCCCAACAGTTCCTCAAAGTCTTAACTCATTTCCACATTAACTCAAAAGTCCACAGTCCAATGTCTCATCTCAGACAAGGCAAGTCCCCTATGCCTATGAGTCCATAAAATCAAAAGCAAGTTATTTACTTTTGATTTTATAAGTTACAATGGGGGTACAGGCATTGGGTAAAAACAGTCACTCCAAATGGGAGAAATTGGCCAAAACAAAGGGGCTACAAACCCCATGCAAGTTCAAAATCCAGCGGGGCAGTTAAATCTTAAATCTCCAAAATTATCTCCTTTGACTCCATGTCTCGCATTGGGGTTATGCTGATGCAAGAGTTGGGTTCCCATGGTTTTGGACAGCTCTGCCCCTTGGCTTTAGAGGGTACAGACTCCCTCCTGGCTCCTTTCACAGGCTTCTGTTGAGTGTCTGCAGCTTTTCCAGGCACATGGTGCAAGCTGTCAGTGGATCTACCATTTTGGGGTCTGTAGGATAGTGGCCCTCTTCTCACAGTTCTACTAGTTGGTGCCACAGTAGGGGCCCTGTGTGGGGGCTCCGACACCACCATTCCCTTCTACACTGCCCAAGCAAAAGTTCTGTATGAGAACCCCACCTCTGCACAAACTTCTGCCTGGACATCCTGGTGTTTCCACACATCTTCTGACATCTAGGGGGAGGTTCCCAAACCTCAATTCTTGACTTCTGTGCATTTGCAGGTTCAACATCTCACGGAAGCTGCCAAGGCTTGGGGCTTGCACCCTCTGAAGCCATGGCATGATCTGTTCCTTGGCCTCTTTTATTCATGGCTGGAGTGGCTGGGACACAGGGCACTAAGTCTTCGTACTGCACACAGCACGGGGACGGTTGACCTGGCCCACAAGACTTTTGTTTCCTCCTAGACTTCCAGGCCTGTGATGGGAGAAGCTGCCATGAAGACCTCTGATATTCCCTGGAGACATTTTCCTGATTATCTTGGGGATGAACTTCCAGCTCCTTGTTACTTGTGCAAATTTCTGCAGTCAGCTTGAATTTCTCCTCAAAAAATGGGATTTTCTTTTCTATCACATTATCAGTCTGTAAATTTTCTGAACTTTTATGTTCTGCTTCCCTTATATAAAGTTGAATGCCTTTAATTACACTCAGGTCTCCACTTGAATGCATTGCTTTTTAGAAATTTCCTCCATTAGATACCCTATATCATTTCTCTCAAGTTCAAAGTTCCACAAATCTCAAAGGTGGGGGCAAAATACCACCAGTCTCTTTGCTAAAACATAACAAG
The DNA here is from genome assembly GCF_037993035.2 of Macaca fascicularis. Lineage (NCBI taxonomy): Eukaryota > Metazoa > Chordata > Mammalia > Primates > Cercopithecidae > Macaca > Macaca fascicularis. Next base: position 55,038,818 of record NC_088391.1, on the reverse strand, counting down.
AGTCACCTTTGCTCCATCTCCCAACAAGTTCCTCATCTCCATCTGAGACAACATCAGCCTGGACCTCATTGTCCATATCACCATCAGGTTTTTGGGCAAAGCCATTCAACAAGTCTCTAGGAATCTCCAAACTTTTCCACATTTTCTTGTCTTCTTCTGAGCCCTTCAAACTGTTCCAACCTCTGCCTGTTACGCAGTTCCAAAGCTGCTTCCACATTTTCAGGTAACTTTTCAGTAATGGTCCACTCTACTGGTACCAATTTACTGTATTAGTCCATTTTCACACTGCTGATAAAGACATACCCAAGACTGGGCAATTTACAAAATTAAGAGGTTTTATTGGACTCATAGTTCCACGTGGCTGTGGAGACCTCAGAATAATGGCAGAAGGCAAGGAGGAACAAGTCACATCTTACATTGATGGCAGCAGGCAAAGAGAGAGAGCTGGTGCAGGGAAACTCCCCCTCATAATACCATCAGATCTCATGAGACTTATTTGCTCTTACAAGACTTATTTGCTCTTACATGAGGCAGATCCACCCTCATGATTCAATTATCTCCCACCAGGTCCATCCTACAACATGTGGGAATGATGGGAGTTACAAGATGAGATTTGGGTGGGGACACAGAGCCAAACCGTTATCACTACCCAAAGGAAAAGAAATATTTATATCAAAAGATACCTGCACTCATATGTTTATCACAGCACTATTCCCAATGCCAAAGATATGGAATCAAACTAACCTTTCATTAACAGATGATTGAATAAAGAACACATGGTGGAAAGGAATGGAACACACAATGGAATAATATTCAGCTACAGAAATAATGACGTTATGTCTTTTGCAACATTATGGATGGAACAGGAGGTCATTATCTTAAGTGAAACAATTCAGACACAGAAAGACAAATGCCACATTCTTATTTATAAGTGGAAGCTAAATAATGTGTACACATGAATGGAGAGTGTGGAATAATAGTCATTGAAGACTCAGATGGGTAGGACAATAGGATGGTGGTAAGAGATAAAAAATCAAATGAGTACAATGTACATTACCTAGGTGATGGTTACACTAAAAGGCCAGACTTCACCACTATGCAATATAGCCAATTAAAATCGTACTGTTACCCCTTAGATTTATACAAAGAAAAAAAATGATTGTGAACTGATATTAACAACTTAAGATGAGAGTTCCCAAACTTCATACTGTGTCCCAAATAATATCAAAATAGGCTATACACTTGACTAGCTATGAGAGCTGAGTGTAAACATCTGCTCTGTGCTGTATTCATATCAAATTTTATTTTTCCTCTGAGGGTGTAAACTTACCTCCTTAAATTGCATTTGTAATGAACTGAAATTAAGATATCAGATATTTATTTCACTATGTATTGACATATTATTAATGTTTGTTGGAGAGCTATGATTTTTACTATAAACTTATATCTGGTGTTGCTAATGGGTCACTGTCACCTCTTTTCTTCTTCTTGAAAGTTATGCCAACATGCTCATAAAGAAGGTGAAAAATCTGAAAATTTGGATTCTGCTCACATATAGAGCTTTTTTCTGTAAAATATGCTATATTCTTATATAATATGCTACATGTTCATTAAAAATTAGATAATTTAAGTAATAATATATTTAATGTAAAAATAATTAATTGCCTTTTAAAATAAATGTATACCCATTCCAAGCATTAACAAAGATCAACTAGTTCATGTAAAACTTTATAAATTATGAGATGTATGATGAAAACTTAAAATGTCGAATAGGAGTGGTGAGAGAGGGCATCCCTGTCTTGTGCCAGTTTTCAAAGGGAATTTTTCCAGTTTTTGCCCATTCAGTATGATATTGGCTGTGGGTTTGTAATAAATAGCTGTTATTATTTTGAGGTACGTTCCATCAATACCGAATTTATTGAGCGATTTTAGCATGAAGGGCTGTTGAATTTTGTCAAAAGCCTTTTCTGCATCAATTGAGATAATCATGTGGTTCTTGTCTTTGGTTCTGTTTATATGCTGGATTATGTTTATTGATTTGCGAATGTTGAACCAGCCTTGCATCCCAGGGATGAAGCCCACTGGATCATGGTGGATAAGCTTTTTGATGTGTTGCTGAATCCGGTTTGCCAGTATTTTATTGAGGATTTTTGCATCGATGTTCATCAGGGATATTGGTCTAAAATTCTCTTTTTTTGTTGTGTCTCTGCCAGGCTTTGGTATCAGGATGATGTTGGCCTCATAAAATGAGTTAGGGAGGATTCCCTCTTTTTCTATTGATTGGAATAGTTTCAGAAGGAATGGTACCAACTCCTCCTTGTACCTCTGGTAGAATTCAGCTGTGAATCCATCTGGTCCTGGACTTTTTTTGGTTGGTAGGCTATTAATTATTGCCTCAATTTCAGAGCCTGCTATTGGTCTATTCAGGGATTCAACTTCTTCCTGGTTTAGTCTTGGAAGAGTGTAAGTGTCCAGGAAATTATCCATTTCTTCTAGATTTTCCAGTTTATTTGCGTAGAGGTGTTTATAGTATTCTCTGATGGTAGTTTGTATTTCTGTGGGGTCGGTGATGATATCCCCTTTATCATTTTTAATTGCGTCGATTTGATTCCTCTCTCTTTTCTTCTTTATTAGTCTTGCTAGTGGTCTGTCAATTTTGTTGATCTTTTCAAAAAACCAACTCCTGGATTCATTGATTTTTTGGAGGGTTTTTTGTGTCTCTATCTCCTTCAGTTCTGCTCTGATCTTAGTTATTTCTAGCCTTCTGCTAGCTTTCGAATGTGTTTGCTCTTGCTTCTCTAGTTCTTTTAATTGTGATGTTAGAGTGTCAATTTTAGATCTTTCCTGCTTTCTCTTGTGGGCATTTAGTGCTATAAATTTCCCTCTACACACTGCTTTAAATGTGTCCCAGAGATTCTGGTATGTTGTATCTTTGTTCTCATTGGTTTCAAAGAACATCTTTATTTCTGCCTTCATTTCGTGATGTACCCAGTAGTCATTCAGGAGCAGGTTGTTCAGTTTCCATGTAGTTGAGCGGTTTTGATTGAGTTTCTTAGTCCTGAGTTCTAGTTTGATTGCACTGTGGTCTGAGAGACAGTTTGTTATAATTTCTGTTCTTGTACATTTGCTGAGGAGTGCTTTACTTCCAATTACGTGGTCGATTTTGGAGTAAGTACGATGTGGTGCTGAGAAGAATGTATATTCTGTTGATTTGGGGTGGAGAGTTCTATAAATGTCTATTAGGTCTGCTTGCTGCAGAGATGAGTTCAATTCCTGGATATCCTTGTTAACTTTCTGTCTCGTTGATCTGTCTAATGTTGACAGTGGAGTGTTGAAGTCTCCCATTATTATTGTATGGGAGTCTAAGTCTCTTTGTAAGTCTCTAAGGACTTGCTTTATGAATCTGGGTGCTCCTGTATTGGGTGCATATATATTTAGGATAGTTAGCTCTTCCTGTTGAATTGATCCCTTTACCATTATGTAATGGCCTTCTGGAAGTTCTGGCTAGGGCAATTAGGCAAGAGAAAGAAATCAAGGGTATTCAGTTAGGAAAAGAAGAAGTCAAACTGTCCCTGTTTGCAGATGACATGATTGTATATTTAGAAAACCCCATTGTCTCAGCCCAAAATCTCCTTAAGCTGATAAGCAACTTCAGCAAAGTCTCAGGATATAAAATTAATGTGCAAAAATCACAAGCATTCTTATACACCAGTAACAGACAAACAGAGAGCCAAATCAGGAATGAACTTCCATTCACAATTGCTTCAAAGAGAATCAAATACCTAGGAATCCAACTTACAAGGGATGTAAAGGACCTCTTCAAGGAGAACTACAAACCACTGCTCAGTGAAATCAAAGAGGACACAAACAAATGGAAGAACATACCATGCTCATGGATAGGAAGAATCAATATCGTGAAAATGGCCATATTGCCCAAGGTAATTTATAGATTCAATGCCATCCCCATCAAGCTACCAATGAGTTTCTTCACAGAATTGGAAAAAACTGCTTTAAAGTTCATATGGAACCAAAAAAGAGCCCGCATCTCCAAGACAATCCTAAGTCAAAAGAACAAAGCTGGAGGCATCACGCTACCTGACTTCAAACTCTACTACAAGGCTACAGTAACCAAAACAGCATGGTACTGGTACCAAAACAGAGATATAGACCAATGGAACAGAACAGAGTCCTCAGAAATAATACCACACATCTACAGCCATTTGATCTTTGACAAACCTGAGAGAAACAAGAAATGGGGAAAGGATTCCCTATTTAATAAATGGTGCTGGGAAAACTGGCTAGCCATAAGTAGAAAGCTGAAACTGGATCCTTTCCTTACTCCTTATACGAAAATTAATTCAAGATGGATTAGAGACTTAAATGTTAGACCTAATACCATAAAAATCCTAGAGGAAAACCTAGGTAGTACCATTCAGGACATAGGCATGGGCAAAGACTTCATGTCTAAAACACCAAAAGCAACGGCAGCAAAAGCCAAAATTGACAAATGGGATCTCATTAAATTAAAGAGCTTCTGCACAGCAAAAGAAACTACCACCAGAGTGAACAGGCAACCTACAGAATGGGAGAAAATTTTTGCAATCTACTCATCTGACAAAGGGCTAATATCCAGAACCTACAAGGAACTCAAACAAATTTACAAGAAAAAAACAAACAACCCCATCAAAAAGTGGGCAAAGGATATGAACAGACATTTCTCAAAAGAAGACATTCATACAGCCAACAGACACATGAAAAAATGCTCATCATCACTGGCCATCAGAGAAATGCAAATCAAAACCACAATGAGATACCATCTCACACCAGTTAGAATGGCGATCATTAAAAAGTCAGGAGACAACAGGTGCTGGAGAGGATGTGGAGAAATAGGAACACTTTTACACTGTTGGTGGGATTGTAAACTAGTTCAACCATTATGGAAAACAGTATGGCGATTCCTCAAGGATCTAGAACTAGATGTACCATATGACCCAGCCATCCCATTACTGGGTATATACCCAAAGGATTATAAATTATGCTGCTATAAAGACACATGCACACGTATGTTTATTGCAGCACTATTCACAATAGCAAAGACTTGGAATCAACCCAAATGTCCATCAGTGACAGATTGGATTAAGAAAATGTGGCACATATACACCATGGAATACTATGCAGCCATCAAAAAGGATGAGTTTGCATCCTTTGTAGGGACATGGATGCAGCTGGAAACCATCCTTCTTAGCAAACTATCACAAGAACAGAAAACCAAACACCACATGTTCTCACTCATAGGTGGGAACTGAACAATGAGATCACTTGGACTCATGAAGGGGAACATCACACACCGGGGCCTATCATGGGGAGGGGGGAGGGGGGAGGGATTGCATTGGGAGTTATACCTGATGTAAACGATGAGTTGATGGGTGCAGCACACCAACATGGCACAAGTATACATATGTAACAAACCTGCACGTTATGCACATGTACCCTACAACTTAAAGTATAATAATAATAATAAAAAAAAAAAATAAAAAAATAAAAAAAAAATAAAAAAAAAACTTAAAATGTCTTCTTTAATAAATATGTAACAAATAAATATGACATCTATTGATTTTGATGAAGCTATGTGGCTCCCAGAATGTTTTTTTCATTTCTAATCACAACAGATGATAGGCAGTGGCATGTCTATCTACTTGTCAATAGACATTAAATTAAATTGAATGATTACAATTATAAAATAGTTTTATATACAATTACTTTTAGTAAAATAGCTTTTATATATTCTAGTGTCCTATTCCTTCTATACTCATTGTAAGACCAAGCTTCCTCTGCTCTAGAAACATGCACAATTCTTTTCCTGTTTCCACTGGACCATTGCAAATTGGAGATGGAAAAACGTAAATGAAACCTAAATGTTTTGCTATATTTGCCCCTCAATTTAGCCTCCTAAACTTTCTCTCTTTGAACTTCAAGTTATTAGAGAATGAGACAGAATGTAAAATAAGAACCCAGTAGACTTGACAAACCCACAGGGCACAACTAAAAAATGTGTTGTTTTTATACCCTCATCTTTCCTACTAAATGAACACTTTTTTCTCTGCTATTTTATTTTGTATAGCTTCTCACTGAAAGAGATAGTGTCTGTCTTTTCATTTAGCACATAACTGTTAGGTGCTATTAATGTTTGAAAATGTTTTCTCCTTCTAATTAGTTGAAATTTTTAATCATTATTTTAATACATCAGTGTTTCTATAGATCTTTAACTCTATACAGTTCTCCTGTATCTTTTTAAAATTTCTCCATAAGGATATCAATTGATTCAAGTAGGACATAAAGTCAATAAGTTAATACTATAAAAAGTTTCTTCAGATATAAAAGAAAAATGAAATTATAAGGGTAACAACTGTAATCAATAAAATATTATATAATTAGTAATTTATGTGGTTAATTTGTAATACCACATGTTCTCACAGAAAACATTCCAGAAGAACAGTACAGCCTAAGTCAAAATTTTGAAACAATTTTAGAATGCTAAATATTTCATCTGTGGGTGTATACATCTTATATCAAGTATAAAGTTACCAATTAATTAATGCATTTAGATACACATGCGTGCACACACACACATAATTTCTGGCCATTGCATTGAAAGTCATTTAGTGATTGTTAGCCTTAAATATTATCTACAATAAAGTAGGCCATATAAACACAGAAAAAAGGCTAAAGATCCTCCAATTATATAACAATAAATTTATTTTGTTTCTAACATAAGCCAATTTATAATAAGGATGAATTACAATGATTATGACTCCTAAGTGAAAAAAGTTAAAAAGAATGTCTGTTAACCACAATTAATGAAGGAACGCTATGGGTGTGAATACATGGAAGTTCACACTTCTTTGTGGATATCTTGTTTTCCCGTCTTTTTAGAGGGTGACAAAGTAGAAATGAATTTCCTTACTGTGTCATACTAACTCTCCCTTAAAGTTTATCATTCATTAAGTGCATGTGGATTAAACAAAGGCTAATGTAATTTAACACACTACCTCAGTAAAAATGCTAAAAATGCTTTGATTTAATGATCATGATAATTCAAAGTTATTTATCTTACTCCAGTAAGGGTAATTGACACCTGATTGAAAAATCAATAAAAATAAGCATACCTGTGTGCCTTTAAAGTATGTATTAAGAGAATAAATTACTAGAAGAATAGCAGACTGAAGGGACACATTCAACATGTTTATTATTATCAGTGAATAAATCATGGAGTTAACTTACAATAGTATGAAGCCTGTGGGTGAAGTGGGTACAGATATCGATTTTAATATTTTACTTTTTCCTTACAATAGAATTTATATGTGATTCTTTGCTTAACTATAATGATATACATAGAGCAATTTATCATTGCCTTTCACTTCAGTGGCTGCTTTGTATTAAACAAAATTTTAAGAATAAAATTCAGAACAACAATAAACAAAACATTTGCCTAAAGTGCTTAATTTAATTTGCCAATATTTAATGAGACAGCCATGCTGAATTACCTTTGTTTAACACTTTCACATTCACATTTATATGTCACCAGAGTGATTCATATTTTCTTTTCCTCAAAGAACTCTACTTACCCGTTTGATTCTTTTCTTCATTAATTCCAAAAGTGTTTATTGAACACTATGAAAATATAAAATTCTCAAAATTATTATTTCCTGTCTTAATTTGAAGATAACTTTGTAACTTTTAATACAAAAGGCCAATCTTCCTGTACTGCCTATCACTAGTATCTATTCCTTCATTTCGCTAATAATATTACAGATCCAATAACTCTCCAAATACTAGTGATTGGATGATGAAATGGATATATTTTTCAAATTCATGATTTTCTTATTTTACCAGAGGAACTGATAGACAATTTGTGTTTCTATAGGCTCTGATTACTATTACCAATTACTTGATGGAAAATGAAAAGATCATGTACAGAGGTGAATGGAATAGGAAAGTAGAACAAATTGTTAGTCAAGTATCATATGTAAGTTATATTTGGAATTGATCATAGTACAGTTCACTCATTTAAGCCAGTGATCATAAATCGGGTGATTTTTCTAAGCTCTCTAGCTCCACAAACCACTTTGTTGACAAGCTTTGAAATATTTAGTTTCTGTGTTTATTGATTTCCAATGGAATTGTCATCTAAATTGATGGATGTGTACCTATACTAACAAAAGATGTTCGGTGTATCTCTACACCCTCCGAGGTGAGTCTAATCCCAGGAACTTGCACCAAAAACATAGGTCAAGAAAGAAAAGAAATAAATTATCTTTAAAAACAAATAAAGTTAATAAGATAAAAAGTGGTTAGCAATTACATTCATAGATGGTTATAACAACAATAGGAACTAAAAGCCACTATTACACATTCATGACAAATTCTCATCTCAATATCTTTACATTTCATGTAGGTGTTTAAGAAGATTTGTATCCACATTTAGTAATTAGGTATAGTTTTTGTTAAAGTGTTTGCAAATGCACAGATGGCTGCTCATATTAAAAATCTTTTTTAAGCACATAGCTTTGATGAATTAATATTTGAAAACCTTTTAACATCTTTGACCTAACAACCTCTGTATTTAAAACCTGCTTCATGGGTCTAAAAAAATGGAAATAATTGCTGTGGCCTCATGGTTTCTTTACTTTTCAAAAGCATGTCATAGTGTAGAGAACTAAAGAGGCTGAAAGACAAGCACAGTGGTAGAAAGCACAGAAGTGTCCATCAAGTCACAGAATAGGTCATTGGTCAGGAAATGTAGATAGATTTGCCATAAAGATAATTGAGAGCAAATAATCAAGAGAATGCTTCACCCATATTGATTTTACCAACATCTTATGATAAAAAATGACTCAGAAATAATGTTCATGTAAAACATCAAATTAATTTGCATAGCAAAAAATATTCCTGTTGCATTTTGTTAGAAATATTTTGACTTCTATATGTCTACATAAGAAAGAATATAATTCAAGAATAAAATAATACTGCTAGAAGCACTTGTCCAAGAAATTTAGAATCATGAAGAGTTTGAATAATGTAGATTTACAGATATATATATATACACTTTATATATATAAATATACTTTATATATTTATACTTTATATATATATATGTATATATATATATACACTTTAATTTGGATCACATCCTATGCAGATCTGGCTTTATGAGCAAGAGATTTGTGCAGTTGTACAGAGCTTCATGTTCTGAAAAGTCTTGCTCTGGATTTAGTGCTTGTCAGCAGCCATACAATACTTCCTTAATCTATTTACTCCCTTAGTCACTTACACAATTATTTCATAATATTCACTTTCTCTTTGAAACTCCAATCCCCTGATTTCAACCTCACTCTCATGTAATGATTATCTTTCTATTGTACTTCAAAAACTGGAATCATTTGTAACATTACTGCCACAAGCTCCTGACATTTAAGTTATCTAGCTACCCTTATCTATGGTCATATACTATAATTTTTCTATTATTGCTATAAATTAATTTAAATTTCTCTAGCAAAAAGCAACCCACCTATTTACATACTAGGGATCATCTTTTAATTAATTCAGACATGGGTCCAGAAATTCCATTCTTTCTCTCTTGAATCATGTTTTCATTTTTTCCTGATGTGTCCTAATGAAACATATATGTTATGATTGATCTCATTTAACTACAAAAATCCCAGTCATAAATTCATAACCCTCTCAAGTTATCATCCCATTTCTCTACTTTTAGGTACAGTGAATACAGTTGTTGCCTATCCTGACTCTTTACTTTCTCTCCTAGTGTTTTCTGTAGAAAATACTGAAATCACAATAACACCCTCACTCCTTATTATGGTGGCATTGTTTCTTATTAAGTAGCTAAACTAGAATTATGTTTTCCAGCACCTCCTTCCCTATGTGGTCCTGGGCTAGGATTGGTCATGAGTGAAATTTGTGCAATATTTCAAAAGTACAATAAGCATTTATTTTTATGCTCTGAATTTTGGCATAGGATGTGGTGCTGTGACACCTGCTGCATGTGGTAACTTATCTTTTAACACATCTTGTTGACAGGAGATAATAACCAGGCCTATTTTTTTTCCAGCTCAAGACAAACTTCCTCTTGTAACCGCTTTGAATCCTGGGCCAGATGTGTGTGCAGACCTGTGGTCAAAGGTGCCAGATACCCTGGAAGTCACCATGCTAACAAAATTGGAGATTGTGAGATAGAGATGAAGTTGTCAGTGTTGCCCACTTTGTAAGATGTTCTTAACCAATCATCATGTGAGTCCATGAATAGATATAATTTGATTGCAATTACAGTATTTGTCTATGTTCAATGTAAAAGAAAATTAGCATTCTTGTATATGAAATCAAATTGTTGAAAAAAAAAAAGATGTGCAAATGTGCGTGCATGAGTAGGTATGCGCTTGTGTGTGTAAGTATCTGCCTGTGTCTGTGTTTAGGTCCAGGGCAACATTTCTGCTTTGATAGAACTTAAGATGAATTTGGTGAACAGATTCATGCTATTCCTCATTCTACTTATACCATGACCTATGTAAATCTTTAGATATCTACTCTGCTTTTCTTTAATACAGGGTAGAATTTTAATTAAGTGTATGTATACATGAGTATATGAGGAATAGATGTACCACTGTTAGGAATCATACCGTATAATCATTGAGAAAGTAATGTGCTTGCGTGTACCTGTAAACTGACTTCAATGATAATTGTACTCATAGATGATGTTTGTCATTGCTTTTCCCTCATATTGTTGTCTGACACTTTTTGCTAAAAATTACAGCTCTAAATTTCTGTGTGTTATTTTACAGTATTGCATGTTATGGAGATACCAATTTATTTTATTATGATTCAACTAATGTATATGCTTAAACAATTTTCAAAATAACTTTGATATGTTTTGAGAACAATCTGTACTTTTATATTTTTAAAGATGTATGGAAAATAAGAAGCTCTGGAGAGGCTGCATATGCAGGATTTAATAAGTTGGCCCATTATAAAATTTTTATTAAATTAATATTCAGATTGTATCAAGAGAAGACTTTAAGAAATAAAACCGATTAAATCAAATAATCTTTAAAGATAAATTATGGAGCAAAGGTTCATGTTCAACTATAATACTATCAGTTGGAATTCTTTGTCAACTTAGAGAAATTTATATATTCCATTTTCCAATTAAATGGCATACATACAGGCAAGCCTAAGGCCATAATCTCCTTAGCAGCTCATTCTATTCCAGGCAGCAAGAAAACAGACGTCTACTTGTTCTCTTCTGTGTCTCTTGGACAGACTGGAGTAGCTACTACTGTGACAGCCTGTCTGTCTTGTTGTTTCTTATGTATTCATTTTAACAACTGCAAACAAAATCTATTCTTGTAAGAATTTACATAAAAATTTCATCTTAATAAAGCAGGTCCCAAATATTGATGTTAGTCTACATACTGATAGACTGTATTGATTCCAAGTAACTTTATTTTTTATATTTTTTGTTAAAATTTATTTAAATTGACAGATAAAAATGCATATGTTTATCATGTGCAACATGATGTGTTGAAGTATATGTACCTCATTTGCACATTTTCACCCCAATGTAAAGTTACTTTTACATTTTTCTGCAATCTACTCCCATGATTTGTTTACAAATAGATTACAAAATTAACATGCTAAGGATTATATTCAAGCTCAACCAAGTAGGTATAATTGGGCACAATAACATCTTGGGCAGCATCTTTCAAATGTCACAGTAAAAATTCGACATATATTTTAATTTCTTTTTAGTAAAATAAACAATTTCCAGTTGGGAGAGTGAAATAAATTACATGCATTTAACACATGTACACACACTATGCACCTAAAATAAAGTCAAGTCTGATGAAACCACAGGAAACTATACTTTTTTAAATAGACTACAGGATTTTCATAATTATCTTGAACTAACTTCAGATAATATAATAAAAACCTTTAATTCCCAGTGATGTCAAGGACTCCAAGATGAGTAACACCTAACCCAGTTGATCCTTGCGGCAAGAATTATCTATTAATTTCAGCTAGTTATGATTCTACTCATAACAATGAAATTGATTCTTCCCTTTGCATTAATCTACCTTTCCACAGGCTTAGGAGACCAACTCTGCTTTACCTTCTTGTTCCAAAAACTATTATTTCTGCTTTGTTCAGCACTAATCATATCCAAGAGGGTATGTGCCAAGAAATGAGTTTTGGCTTCTGGTCACAGATTTTCCACATGGAGAATAGTCTAGACTTTAGGAGACAGATAGCATGCTCTCAGATGCAGTTATAAATGCTTAGGGTTAATTCCTCAGACATTCACCTTATTTTTTCTATTGTAGAAACAAAATGTGTGCCTAAAAAATACAGCCCACATTAGAAGAGATAATTGCAATCAGGGTACATTAAAATAATTGTTTCCTCTTTACTGGAATGCAAGATGGCAACATACATAAAAATGAAAAAAAGAAAAAAAAATAAACTGTGAATTCTTTCTATGTACTGCACTGCCATAGATTATTAAAATTTGATATTTAACTTACTTCTGAAATAACAATATCAGGTTACAAGTAAAAGCTTTGCTTTATTGACAGGGAAAATTTATCACATCTGTCTGATATGACACAACTAATGTGTCACACTACATAATAATACTAATTATCAGAAAAAGTAGGTATAATGCTAAGATATCACCAAAAAAAGAAATATAATACCAGTTATTCATATGGTGTAATGATGTGTAATTAGCTATTTTATTCCTAATTGTAATGAAAGAAATTTGACATATCCACATAATATCCTAATCTGAGATTTATTTTTAGTGTTCTTATATGTGAACACAAGTAACTATAAGATAACCTATGAATTATTTATTATGGTCAATAATTCACTAAAAATGTAAAGTCTCTTGAATTAAAAATTAGGATATATAGGTTTCTCAATTACTGTAAGTATGCTTCAGTATTAAACATGTATTATATTTTGTGTTGGTATCAACTTTTAATTCAGAAAAATTCAAGGATTTTATCCAATGAGCTATGATACATGCACAGGTATCTTTTGACTGCACTTAATCATTCAAGCAGAAAAGAGCAGGAACAAATTGTACTAGCTGTGCCTACACAAAGATGTCCAGCTAAAGGGGTTAGTAACTTATGAAATTATGTGGTGCCGCATCCACAAAGAATGACCACTTTTTTAAAAATCATTTACAAAAGATCACGTCTTCTTGAGAAAGAAATGTGCCTATCAGCTTAGAACATTCAAAAGATTTAAATGTTGTTTCGGATTTTTTTTCCTTCTAAATTTAATGAGGCAACATAAGGCCTGAAAACAAATTCAATGAAAAATAGTATTTTGACTGAGTTTTTGTGTGAACGCTGGAGAGTTGAGTATTTAAAAACTTAAGAAATTTTTTTGCAAGTCATTGTTGTGTACGCAAGGAATTACTGCTGCACTCATCTTCTATCAGGCCCCCTAAGTATGCCTTTCACTAAATAACTAAAAGTGGTGGTAATATGTATATTAAAATATATTTTTAATAAAACATGATGAAAATAAGAAAACAGGAAAACCTCAGAGTCTAATACGAATAAATGTGTTAATTTAGAGAGGCAAACAAAATGTAAACCATGATTGTAAGTTTCCTGAGGCTTCCCAGCCATGTTTCCTGTACAGCCTGTGGAACTATGAGTCAATTAAACCTCTTTCTTCATAAATTACTCTGTCCCAGGTACTTCTTTATAGAGGTATTAGAATGGACTATTACACCCTCCATGAAAAACTTGGCTTTACTGAGAATAGAGGCTTAGTCTTTGATCAGTTCTTCCCACCTCATGACCTTTAAGGTGCTACATATGTCTGTGAAATAGCTGTTCTCCACACAGCACTTGAGAAATAAATGACAGATTCTTACTTGGAGAAATACCACAATATCTGGCCATTATTTTCAAACATTTACTTAATAGGCCAAACTATGTTGTAACTCATAATCTGTGAACTTGGACAAGTTATTCAGCCTCTCTCTCCCTCAGTTTCTTCATCCATAGATTACAGATAAAAATACTTAATCCCTAGGGCATGTTAAGTATTAAAACTATATGTATTATACTTTAAACTGTGTCTATCACAAGATAAATGTTATATACATAACTATTATTACTATCAACATCATTATTATGTAAATAAATCTTAAATGAAAATATGCAAATAATCAATAATGACTATGGTTGAAATGTTAAATGAGGGCAGGAGCCTGGCACAGTGGAATCCAAAAAACATGATAAAAATATGTTTGAGTAGAAGATGATCAAAGTAGTTTCCAATGAACTTTCTTAATGCTCCCATCCAGGGATTAGTATATCATTTTACATTCAGAATGCATTTGTTTCATGTAGCATACCTCTAGGAAGCAGTTCACCAGCCAAAACTCCAAATTTAAAATACTGTTTTGCTTCACCATCAGTCCTGCTAAATATTCCTAAACACTCATCATTAATAAAATAGTCAAACCACAGTAACTGTCTTTCTTTTGCTGGATTTTCCCCTAATCATGTTGATTAATTTTTGTAACTATTGTAGGAGTTTTTCATGGCATAACCCTCTAAATCCATATATGTAATTTGAATACTACTCTAAAGATTTAATCATCCATTATATATAAAATACTGCAATTCATTCATTAAATAAGCCTTTATTGAGAGATCGTCTTAAGACACACTGTATACGAGAGCCTGTGTTTTAAAATATCAATATTGTCTAACTTCTACCTTAAATGTTGATAAAATTGAAAGAACATTTCTACACCTATGAAAAAACTGCTAGGCAACCTGCAAATTTATAAGTTCTCTTGAGTGCACCAGGGAAGTAGATCACTGGTAAACCAACTGACCAAAATTTAATGGAAGATGGTATTTTCATGAAAGCATCAGGTATAAGTAGTTACTTTCATAGAGAAGATGTCTGGGTAGTGAGAAAAAATATAATTTAGCTAGAATTTTAATGATTTGAAAAAGGAAATATGCGGACAAGTGGGAGAATACAAATCTCTGGGGGATGCAGATACAAATTGGAAATTGTACTTTTTTCAGCCTCACCAAAAAAAAAAAAAAAAGGGGGTGGGGGGAAGGTGATAGCATTAATAAATCAACACTCTTGTGCAGGCCTTGGGGAGGGAATAGCAGCTGCTGTTTGAGCCCCACACAAACATTTCTATCATGCATAATAGAAAAAAGCCTTAGAATGCTAGAAAGGGGCAAGAAACTCCTTTGCACTTATGGCATTGGTGAAAACCCATTGCAGTTCAGGAAAAAAGAAGACAGGAGGAATAAAAAAGACTTCTGTACTCTTAGGAAAGGGGCAGAGATATATCCTGACACCAGACATACAGGTGGAAAAGTAAAAGAATCACAAAGAAGGCACCACAGTTCAGGGCCAGGTATACAGTGCCTATCTGAGCTTTATCGTGAGTAAGAATAAGGAATAAATCTCTTGCACCCTCTGCACCAAAACAAGAGCAAGCATCAAGTGTCAAGGAACTACAATGTGCTTTTGGAAGATGGAAAAGATTTAGGTGTAACCTTAATACTCGAAAAAGAATAACAAGTTAAAGTAAAAGCAAGTCAACAGAAAGATCTACTAAAAAAAATTCTTAACATTCTTGAAAACCAAATAAATAAAGACGTTTTTAAAAACTCATCTCTGGACCGGGTGTGGTGGCTCACAACTGTAATCTCAGCACTTCAGGAGGCCAGCGCAGGTGTATTACTTGAGGCCAGGAGTTCTAGACCAGCCTGGTGACATGGCAAAACCCCATCTCTACTAAAAATACAAAAATTAGCTGGGCATGGTGGCCTGCACCTGTGATCGCAACTAGTCGAGAGGTAGAGACATGAGAATCACTTGAACCTGGGAGGTGCAGGTTACAGTTAGCCAAGATCATGTCACTGTACTCCAGCCTGGGCAACAGAGTGAGACTCTGTCTCAAAACAAACAAACAAAAAACAAATATAAATAACAACAACAACAAAATCTCTGTGTTTTTTTAAAAAAGTTAACAAAATTGAACTTTTAGCATAATTGACAAAGAAAATTTTACAGAGATAAGATACAAAAATTTACCCATAATAAAAATAAAAGAGGTGACATCACAGAACAAGCATATGTGAAAATAATATGAATTTAAAAATTTAAACAACTCTGTATTCATAGATCCAACAACTTCTCTAAAATGGGCAAATGCCTTAAAATGTACAAACTACTCCAGAATAATTAAATAACCTAAATATTTTATACCTTTTAAGATTCAAATTTGTAGCTAACAATTTTCTAACAAAGAAACCTCTTTACCCAGGTGGCTATCCTGAGGCGTTATACCAATTATTTGAGGAAGACATAATACCAAGTTAACATAGATTTTTCCTGGAATGTGGAATAGGAAAAATATTTACAAGTTTATTTTATGGTGCTGAACTTATACTGATAGCAAAGCCAAACAAAGAGAGTAGGAAAATAAAACTATCAAGCAGTAAACATCAAGATATAGGTGAAAAATGTCCAAAAATAAAAATAAAACTAGTAAAGCAAATCCACTAATATTTGTTTTTAATATTAAAGATAATAGTATACTGTGTCCTAGTGTGTTTTACTTAGGGAATGCAAAACTGATTTTACAATAGAAAATCAATGAAAGTAACCATGTTAATAGAGCACATGAGAAATACTATGCTAACATTTGATTACATGCAGAAGAAAAAATCGACAAAAAAGTCAACATCATTCATGTTAAAAGCTCTCAGTACACTGGCAATAGAATGCCACTCCCATATATTGCTAATGAGTAGAGACTAAATATCATACTTCATGGTGAAACATAATGTTTTCCTCCTGATGGCTGTCCACGTCTGAGCACAGACCTGACAATTTGTCACCTCTCTCCCAGCAGGCCAAAATCCAGAGAAAACATTCTTTTTGAGTTGCACAGCTAAATTGTCAGGAAACAAACAACATGGTTTAGACAGCACAACACAAAATTATAGTGCAAGAGACAGTGAAGAACGAAAGCATAATGGCTATCTGCAAGAAGAGTCACAGTATACAAAAAACTAGTTCTAACCAAAATGTTTCTCCTTTAAATCTAAATTTTAGAAAATACTCTTTGGAAAAAAATAGGAGTAGCTTTTATTGCCTTTGCTCAGGACCCTGAGCAGAGATTCAGGGGTCTGACTGGTAAAAGGTTTCCCTTTGCCAGCTTGGTCATAAAATCCAATATCTCAGCAGGTGTCTTCAAGGTAAGCTAAGAGTCTAAACCATTCCCTCCTCCTTGCCAAAACAGGACAGGAAAATTTTACTTCTACAACTTGGGTCTAATATTTGGGGGCCTACAAATGAAATGACAATATACAGATTAACAGAAAAAAAAGACAGGCTTTCAATATCTATCTATGAATAAATTTCAATAGCTTTGGAGATACGAGCGTTTTTTTGGTTACATGAATGAACTGTATAGTGGTGAAGAGTTTCCTTTTCCACAAAAAAATGGAAGGAAGAGAGTAACAAAATAAAAGAATAATTATTTCAAAAAGAACATTTAATCTCATAATTTCATATTTACATTTTAATGGCTTTCATTACTTACAGAATAAAATACAAAAAAACTTAAAGTACTGAAATAAAAAATACATAATCTTGTTCTTGCCTAACTCCCAAGATTTCTGTCCTACAATTCTGTGACCCATACTCTGATTCAGTGCAGCACTGAACTTCTCAATACAAAAGTCACATGTTTTGTTGTATAATGTTTCTGTTTCTTTGCTAATGCATTTACCTGTCCCAGTTAATCTGCAGTTACTCAGCATATGTACCTTTGAGCAAGACAAAAGTAAATAATATTTTCTAAATTTTTTTCAATCCTGTAATTTAATCTGCCTATTCTAAGTAAGTAGCTCTAAAATCTGGTCCTTATTTAGTTTGACAATCTGGAACCATGTGGCTCAAATACACATGCTAATAGTCTTCTCTGGCTTTTACTGACCTTGGATATTTAAAGTTTTTCTTAATTATCACAATTTTTGAAGCTATTATTTACAACACAAACTTTCCTAAAACCAACCAAACAAACAAAAATGTGGTGAGAAGGTGGAACAAGCATTAATTTGAAATATGCGAAACAATTTGCAACGTTCTACTCTTTACGTTTTATGTCTCAATATATATTCTTCTGATAGTATTATGGGTTTTTTTCTATAACATAAGCAAACTTGTTTGGGTATAGAGGTATGTGCTATGAATTGTGATTTACAAGTCATTATTCCTTTTTTCCCAGGATTATAAAATTTTTAATTGGCTTAAGAAATATGTGTTACAGAAATGTTTTCACTTCTGCGTAAGCTCTGTTTATTTCAAATTGTAAAAGATATATCTTAATCTAAGTGAACCTCTCCTTTTGTTATGTTTTGTCTCATATATTGATAAATGAGTGAATCAAAACCAAATTTAAATAATTTTTATTAAACTTTATTATTTTATTTAAATTACATATATAGTTTGCATATAGAAATCAAAATAGTTAAGACTATTTCAAAGGAAAACTCTCAAATATACTCTGCATTTGAAATGTTTAAATTATGTTTATTGGTTTGCATATGTTGAACCAGCCTTGCATCGCAGGGATGAAGCTGCCTTGATCATGATGGATAGGTTTTTTGATGTGATGCTGGATTCAGTTTGCCAGTATTTTACCAAGGATGTTCACATAGATGTTCATCAGGGATACCGGCCTGAAGTTTTCTTTGTTGTTGTTGTTGTTGTGTCTCTGTCAAGTTTTAGTAGCAGGATGATGCTAGCCTCATAAAGTGAGTTAAGGAGGAGTCTCTCCTTTTCAGTTGTTTGAAATCGTTTCAGAAGGAATGGTACCAGCTCCTCTTTGTACCTCTGTAGAATTTGGCTGTGAATCCATCTGGTCCTGGGCTTTTTATGGTTGGTATGCTATTACTTACTGCCTCAGTTTCAGAACTTGCTATTGGTCTATTCAGGGACTGGACTTCTTCCTGGTTTAGTCTTGACAGGATGTATGTGTCCAGGAATTTATCCATTTCTTCTAGATTCTCTGGTTTATTTGCATAGAGGTGTTTATAGTGTTCTTCTGATGGTAGTTTGTATTTCTGTGGGGTCAGTGGTGATATCTCCTTTATTATTTTTTATTGTGTCAATTTGATTCTTCTCTCTTTTCTTCTTTATTAGATTAGCTGGTGGTCTATGTATTTTGTTATTGTTTTCCAAAAAACAGCTCCTGTGTTCATTGATTTTTTGGAGGCTTTTTCATGTCTCTATCTCATTCAGTTCTGCTCTAATCTTAGTTATTTATTCTGCTAGTTTTTGGATTAGTTTCCTTTTGCTTCTCTAGCTATTTTAATTATGATGTTAGGGTGTTGATCTGAGATCTTTCTAGCTTTGCGATGGTGGCATTTAATGCTATAAATTTCCCTCTTCACACTGTTTTAGCTGTGTCCCAGAAATTCTGGTATATTGTCTCTTTGTTCTCATTGTTTTCAAAGAACTTCTTGATTTCTGCCTTAATTTCATTATTTATCCAGGAGTCATTCAGGAGCAGGTTGCTCAATTTCCATGTAATTGTGTGGTTTTGAGTGAGTTACTTAATCCTGAGTTCTAATTTATCTCACTGTGGTCTGAGAGACTGTTCTTTGTTATGATTTCAGTTCTTTTGCATTTGCTGAGGATCTTCTTAGCCCCAAACTCCTTAAGCTGACAAGCAACTCCAGCAAAGTCTCAGGATACAAAAACAATGTGCAAAAATCACAAGCATTCCTATGCACCGACACTAGACAAGCAGAGAGCCAGATCATGAATGAACTCCCATTTACAATTGCTACAATGAGAATAAAACACCTAGGGATACAACTAACAAGGAATGTGAGGGACCTCTTCAAGGAGAACTGCTCAAGGAACTAAGACAGAACACAATAAATGGAAAAACTTTCCATCCTCATGGATAGGAGGTATCAATATTGTGAAAATGGCCACACTGCCCAAAGTAATTTATAGATTCAATGCTATTTCCAACTAACTACCATTGACATTCTTCACAGAAATAGAAAAAAACTACCTTAAATTTCATATGAAACCAAAGAAGAAGCTGTATAACCAAGACAATCCTAAGCAAAAAGAACAAAGCTGGAGGCATCATGCTACCTGACTTCAAGCTATACTACAAGGCTGCAGAAAACAAAGCAGCATAGTACTGGTATCAAAACAGACACATAGATCAGTGGAACAGAACAGAACCTCGGAAATAATACCACAAAATAATATCTACAAACATCTGATCTTTGACAAACCTGACAAAATCAAACATTGGGAAAAGAATTTCCTATGCAATAAATGGTGCTGGTAAAACTGGCTAGCCATATGCAGAAAGCTGAAACTGGACTCCTTGCTTGCAGCTCATACAAAAATTAACTCAAGATGGATAAAGACTTGAATGTAAAACACAAAACCATAAAAACCCTAGAAGAAAGCCTAGGGAATACAATTCAGGACACAGACATGGGCAAAGACTCCATGACAAAAACATTGAAAGCAATTGCAACAAAAGCCAAAATTGATAAATGAGATCTAATTAAACTGAAGAGCTTCTGCACAGCAAAATAAATTATCATCAGAGTGAACAGGCAACCTACAGAATGGGAGAAAATTTTTGCAATCTATCCATCTGACAAAAGTCTAATGTTCAGAATCTGCAAGGAACTTAAACAAATTTACAAGAATAAAACAAACACCCCATCAAAAAGTGGGTGAAGGGTATGAACAGACACTTCTCAAAAGAAGATATTTATGCAGCCAGCCAACATGAAAAAAAGTGAACATTACTGATCATTAGAGAAATGCAAATCAAAACCACAATGAGATACAAACTCACACCAGTCAGAATGGTGATTATTAAAAAGTCAAGAAACAATAGACGCTAGCAAGGCTGTGGAGAAATAGAAACACTTTTACACTGTTGGTGGCAGTGTAAATTAGTTCAGCCATTGTGGAAGACAGTGTGGCGATTCTTCAAGGATCTAGAACCAGAAGTACAATTTGACCCAGCAGTCTCATTAGGTGATGTATACCCAAAGGAATATAATTCATTCTACTATAAAGACACATGCACACACATGTATATTGCAGCACTATTTACAATAGCAAAGACATGGAACCAACCCAAATGTCCATCAATGATACACTGGATAAAGAAAATGTGGCCCATATACACCATGAAACACTATGCAGCCAAAAAATGGAATGAGATCATGTCCTTTGCAGGGACATGGATGAATCTGGAAGCCATCATCCTCAGGAAACTAACACAGGAACAGAAAACCAAACACCACATGTTCTCACTTGTAAGTGGGAATTGAACACTGAGAAGACATGGACACAGGGTGGAGAACAACACACACTGGGGTCTGTTGGGGTGCGGGGGGTGAGGGGAGGGAACGTAGATGACAGGTCCATAGGTGCAGCAAACCACCATGGCACGTGTATACCTATGTAACGAACTTGCATGTTCTGCACATGTATACCAGAACTTAAAATAGAGAAATGTTTTTTAAAAGAAATGCCTAAATTGTAAATCACTGTATTAGGCTGTTATTGCATTGCTCTAAAGAAATACCTGAGACTGGGGAATTTATTTAAAAAGAGGTTTAATTACTACCTCTTTTCATGTTTCTGCAGGCTGTACAGGAAGCATAGTAGTATCTCTTTCTGGGGAAGCCTCTGGAAGCTTACAATCAAGGCAGACGGTGAAGCGAGAACTTGCAGGTCAAATGGCAAGAGCAGGAGCAAGAGACCAAGGCAAGGAAGTGCTACACACTCATAAATGAGCAGATCTCAGGAGAACTCACTATCCTGAGGACAGTACCAAGGAAGACTGTGCTAAACTAAACCATTCATGAGAAATCCATCCTTATGATGCAATCACCTCCTATCAGGCCCTACCTCCAACTTTGCAGATTACATTTCAACGTGAGATTTGGGTGAGAACACAGCTTCAAACTATATCAAGCACCAATGGGCAGATTCTTCGATAAAAACAATTAAAAATATAACTAGTGACCATTTAATTTTTTTAGTCATGTTAATTTTAAAAAGTAGTTTGAATCTAATATTAAAATTAATGTTAACATGCATATATATTTTGTTAAATATCATTTAAACATGTTTCAATTTATACATTTTTTATTTGTCATGTTAATATTTTTATTATGAATTGTCAGTCATACTGTATTTTATGAGTGTTATGGTAGATGTTGGAACTGATGGAGCTTTGCTCCATTACAGTTTACACCTATAGCCTATCTGAGGCTCAAGGATCATTGATTTAATTGGTTTTAACACCTCCCTTTTATTTTTTCAGAACATGTGCTATCTGATTTTTATTGAATTTGGGAGGTTTATATACTGAAAAAAGACACCTGAGGGTGTGCATTAAAAATGTAGAGGAACTAAATTACATGTTAAAATTTTCAACTTCGGGCAACTTTGCTTATTTAAATGATAACCAAAAAAATTTCTGACTTCTGCAGTGACTTGATTTATATGTTTTTATATTTTAAAAAATTAGAATTTTGTCAGTTATTACAGTCATGTATTAAAAAATAAAAAAAAAAATAATGCTACATACAGCACATA
This sequence comes from Macaca fascicularis, assembly GCF_037993035.2. NCBI lineage: Eukaryota > Metazoa > Chordata > Mammalia > Primates > Cercopithecidae > Macaca > Macaca fascicularis. The sequence continues at coordinate 55,016,072 of NC_088391.1, read as the reverse complement.
CATGACTTCCATTTGCATCCCAACAAATAACTATGGGATACAAATAGGACTCATGTGTATCCCATAGGTAGAACTGGAGTGTACTAACAATAATCAATTTCATTCTTTTACTTTCTTTTGTAAAACGTATTTTAAATTGTTTCTATCTTTTAGTGGCATGCTCAAGAAAGAAAATAGATTTTGAAGAAAAAATAGTATGAGCTTAGTTTTAATTTTTATCTGAGTAGAACCAACTAGCTTATACTTTACCAAGGTCACTTTTGCGAGAAAAAATAAGTGAGTTTGCCGTAAATGTAGAAAAGCTATTAAAAATTCATACCTTCACGGGATAGGTATTGCACTTTATAACTTCACTGAAATCAAAACAAAATACTTCTCCCATTTTGATAAAAATAATTTTCTCCCAGTAGAAAAGTTACAGGATAAATCTGTTCAATATGCCAGGAAGGGATTCATGACCTGGCTTCTATTAACAGAAATGGGGTGTCTTGCAGCTATATCTCCATAAGTTGAACTGAAAAATACCTCTGTAAGTAAAGATTCAACCCAAGGGTTAGTTTTTACTGCGAGTTATAAACTTCAAGAAACTGGGTATGTAATGGAAATGCTGACACAACCTTAAAAATAGCTGCTTGAACAGAGCAACCATAATACTCCAACTCTTTTATTTCAGAAAGTGTTAGTGTTTATGTTGCCACTGGATAAAAGAATTGATGGGGAAATTACTCATGCTTGGTGAATTGCAAGGTAATAAAAGAAAATCTTGCTAAATAGAGCTTTGGGTAAAATGGAATATGAACTCAATATTCCCTACAAAACCCTTTTTACAAGTTGTATGTTTTACTAGCTATGTTCTACAAATCCTGCACTTTGTGTCACTTAAAGTTCTGCATTTCATTTGCAAACACTTCACTGATGAAATAATTTATATAACAATAACGCGACGGTTCACTTTGGACTTTCAGGGAGCAAATATGACAGCAGGAAAAATAGCTTTTTAAAAAATATCATAAAGACAAGTTTTCAAGTTTTATAGTCATTTAAATTTAGGTTTCTAAAAGTGCTTTGACAATCATAGGTGTTCATGTAAAAATTTGTTACTGTTACGCTAAATATCAGTTTATAATTTTAGAATAGAAGAGGTATATATTTTAGAAAACATCCCATATAAGACATTAAAAATTTATAATGTAAAATGTAAAATTTTTTATTTCTCCCAGAATTTTATTACTTTAAGAAAATAAAACTTGTTAATAAGACCTTTTTCTTAATTTATGAGTAAGCATAGTACAAGGCTTTACAGTGTGGTGGATAAATGTCAGAAATGAATTATTCTCTTTATTTACAGGATTATTACTGAGAGCCTTTGAGTAATATGTATAGAGCAAGACTGTGGGATTACAACACTCACTGTGATACAGTAATACTTGTTCTCAAAGGTTCTAGTCTAATGAGAGAGAGACATGAAAACATGGAAAGAGATATGATAACTTCTTTTGTAAGAATATACTTGGGATAATAAGGAACACAACAAAGAATTAACAATATTGGATTTCAAGGTATCAGAAGAGGACACAAAGATGAGGAAATATTTCTAACACAATTTGAAAGACAAGTAGTAATTCATCACATAGACGGAAGAGACATTTTGGGGGGCAAAGGTGAAGAAGAGGTAAAGAGGGGAATATCATGAGTTAAAAATAGAATGAACCATAAGAGCATGTGACCATTGCTACTATATCCATGTAGATGTGTGGAGTGCTTGTTTATAAGGATGAGAGGAAACGTTTGAAGGTAGAATGGGGTTCTACCCAGAGGATTCTCAAGCTGTGTGAATTAATTTTGTATATCTTGCTATATGGGATAAGAATATGGTTTAAAAAAGGTCAGGTGTGGGAATTCAGGCCTTTAATCCCAGCACTTTGGGAGGTCAAGGCAGGTGGATAAAACCCATCTCTACTAAAAATACAACAATTAGCTGGCCATAGTAGTACACATCTGTAGTCCCAGCGACTGGGGAGGCTGAGGCAGGAGAATTGCTTGAACCCGGAATGCAGAGGTTGCATTGAGCTGAGATCACGCCATTGCACTCCAGTCTGGTGACAGAGCAAGACTCCGTCTCAAAAAATAAAAAATAAAAATAAAAAATAAATACAAAAATTAGCTGGGAATGGTGGCGGGTGCTAGTAATCTCAACTACTTGGGAGGGTGAGGCAGGAGAATCGCTTGAACATGGGAGGTGAGAGTTGGAGTGAGCAGAGATCGTGCTACTGCACTCCAGCCTGGGCAAGAGAGCAAGACTCCATCTCAAATAATAATAATAATGGTTAAAAAAAAAAGTAGACCTGAAATAAAGGGGAAAAAAATGGCTAAAGACAATCTACATTTTATAAAAATAAGGCCAACTATTTAAGAACTGAATGAAATAGACTCAAATAAAAAGTATTCAAGAGTGACCAGAGCCTAAAGACATGGATTCAGGAAAATGAATAGAAAATGGAATTGATATTTTTAAATGAAAATTTTTAATATATCCTAAAAATAACATTAAGTCCTAAGTGTTTGAAAAACTATAGCCATGATGAAGAGTTGCTTTTAAATACATAGTTTCAGATTTGAATTCTATTTTGAAATGTATTAATTTATGAGGCAGGTTTCCCTTAGGAATTAATGGTTCTAGTATAGGATTTTTACATTAATTAAAAGCAAAGCATATGTAGAATGCTTTGCCTGTAAGAAGTACTTGATAAATGAGCTTCTGTTTTTATTTAATGTAAACACCCACGGTGTTTTCTTTCTCTTTATTTTTTAAGTCCACTAGACAGTACAGCAACTGCCCTTCTAAAGTGCCTGTCCTAAATGTTGGATTGAGCTGTGACAGATGGAAACTCAATAGCAGTCATGCAGAATGTTTGCCAAATGGGACAGTCATCTGAAGAAGATGGCAGTAATAGAGTTCTTCACTGCAGGACCCGAAGACCTACTACTATTCATCAATGACTATGGAAAGTGCCTGATGACTCGGTGTCCATAACAATACCAGTATACATGAAACAATCTTTGCTAAAGATACTAACAGAAGCGGACCTTCAAGTTAAGAAGGTATGATTTCTACCACCTCTTTCTTTCTCCCACTCTTCTCCCTCATTCCCTTCCTCTCCCCTTTTCATTCACAGTGAAATTAAGGAAGACTGAATGAGAAATTAGAATTTACCAGAGGAAACATTCCAATGACAATATAAGGATAACTTTTTTAGCTTCTGAAAAGATAAATGTGTAATTCTGACCTCTTGATTTTCTAACTCTTTTCCAGAATCTTTTTGTTATCCTGCTTTGGAAATAGTTTCATTGCTTTTGTAGATGGACAAGATTTCCTGTTGGTCAAATAGTGAGTTAGAACAATAATGTCAAGTAAAGGCTAACTTCTTGTCTCAAAGTTTTTATTTAATACTTAATATTTGAACTTATTTATGGAAAAGAGTAGGACTCGAACCACTGGTGAAAATAAAATAAAAACTTTTTGGTACTTTCGACTGGAAGATTTAGGAAGTTTTCACTTATTTTGTTGTCTTTAAACATTTAACATGTAACAACTTTTAAAGCCTTATTATTATTATATATTTGAGTGGAATTTTATCCAGCTTTGTCAATTTCTGTGATGTCTTGAAATTATGGTGTATTAATCATAAAAATATCACTGAGAGTAGATGGAAGTACTGAGTGTCCTTGGAATTATGTAGCAGTGCAATTGTTAAAATTCTCACTGGTGTTGAACTCAAGTGAGATAACTATGAATGGGAATTAACTGGCTAGAGTAATATTTTATACATTTGAAAGCTATGAAGGAAATAATACTTACAAACACTATGGAATCATATAGGTGTTGATGGATACTATTCATGCACAATGGAAAGTATATTAATGCTGAATTAATATCATGTTTGGAAACCAATGGAATTCCTTTGTAGCTTATAAAGCTAATCTCATTTCTACATTCAGAGGGCTAAAGAAGTTGAGCATCAAATGTAGACATTAGACTTGAGAGTAGCAGAGCTCCAGTGATGTTAGAATCCTTCACCCAATCAAATCTCTTACAACAAAATCAATGTCCTTATTATGAAGGAACAAGACCCTGAGAATTCAGATGAGTTCATTTGGAAATCATCAAGACTCCAGATCCTTCTCAACTCTCTTAAAGGGCTGAAGTGGCTCACTCTTCCCTATTAAATGCCAGACCCTTCCCTACCCTGGCTTGAACATGATGTGGAGTCATCTGCCTTGAAAGAAAACATAAACTTCCTTGGAATCTATTCCCATTTCCCCTCCTGGTCATAAGATACATAACTAACACAGCCAGGTTGGGAAAATGCCAGTTTCACTAAGGAAGAAAAGGAACTGAAAGCCAACAAAAGCTATAGAACAAGCCAACATGTATGGGCTAGAGCCAGGAGACTATGTATAGAAATGAGATCTGAGGATGGTGATCAAAGCAGGGGTGAAACATAAAGTTGGAAATTGGAAAGTTTATTAATATGACATACTCTCCCAGGATTTTTGATTTATTACTCTAATAAAAATCCAGAGAGGAGATGGGATTTGGAAGTTTGAGGAAAGCAATGGCTTCCTCTAAATAATATGGAAATTCTAGAATAGAAAACAATGGAGGAAAGGATCAAAAGATACAAATAATGTCTCATGCTAACTGGATTTACTATGTAACCTCACAACCTCCGCTGTGAGACTATTATCCAAGAGAGGACTCAGAGGGCACACTACTTACTGAAGTGTCAAGAAATTTTCTAAAGAAAGGGACACCAGCATGGTTAAGAAGCTCAGTAATGAGTGTGTATTTGCAGAAAAAGTCCGATAATAATGGATATTATTACATAACTGGATTTCCTAGTAATAAAAGGAATGGGATATTGAAGCCACATGGCAACATTTAAATGTCAGAATTTAGATGGGTTCAATTATCATAACGAGTTATAAGACCATAGTGGAAACTAAGGGGAATCTACTCAAAGAAACCAGTCAAGAAACAAAATATGGTGTTGCTTAGGACAAGGTAAATCAGTAGCCAAAAAAAAGTACTGCTTAATTTACAAAATCAAAAGCAATCAAAGATTGATAATTAGGTAAATGAGGAAAGCTGGATTATTTCCTCATTTAATAATAGGATAATAGGAGCTCATTATTTCCTACTCAGCTTGAAAAATTGAACCAGATTTTAGACATGGCTAAGGGAGAAACAATGTGCCCAGGAGGAAAGACACTGCAACACCGCAGTAGGTGCTTGTTGTAATGATTGTCCCAGGTTCTCCCCACTCTCCTACCAAAATACCCATGGCATTTACTCATGTTACCAGACAATGGGAAATAGAAAATTACTAGACATTTTAAGGACTGTTAAAGATGGGTCCTAACTTGACATCAATTCCTGAAGACTGGAAGCATCAGGACAGTCAACTTTTAAAATCAGAACACATAAGAGCAAAATCATAAATGAAATCCTGGCCTACATCTGGTTGATAGTTGGTCCACTCTGTTTAGGTAGCTAATCCTTGGTGATTTTTCAGAACGTCAATTAGATTATTCTATTATGGCTTTTTAATAATTTTGAAAGAAAATTTCCTGTCAGTCTCCCACATTACTGCATGTATTGAGAGCAGAGGGATTGGTTGCTTTGTTCTGTGGTAACTTTTCAAGGATAATTGTACAAGCCTATACCCTTTGCTGAATGAGATACTGCCTCGTTTTGAAGTATAGGACCAGTTTGTTCATTGCCTAATTTAATAAAGAAAATGTCTCCACTTAGGGCAAGCCAAGGTATGTGAACTACTCAGTATCAGAAATATGTGTTCTCTAAACTTGATGTTCCTCTACTGTGAAACAAGCCCGTTGCACGTGTTGAACCCACTTAGACTACTCTGCATTGCCCCTGTAGGACTTGGAGAGCAGGGAACTCATGTAAACATTGAAGCTTATTCTGCTTGCTCTACTGTGTATAATCGAGTTATTTGCCTCTGAGGCAGAAGCCTTGCATCTTCTGCATTAGCTTGCATGTAGGGTGAAATCTCAGATTATTTGCAGTTCTTGACAGCAGCAATTTCACACCAGTTTACTTACCTGTGTGGTCATAGCCATTATGATTGTGAAGGCAAAATGGAAGTCTCTGAGTTCGTCCCTCCTGGCCAGCTAGGAGAAACATCCAAATTTATATCACACCCAGAAGAAAATGACCCCTTAAAGATGAGGGTAGTGATCCCCATTATATCTCTATTTAATTAACCAGTTGGACCCCTTTAAAAAAGGTGGATCCAAGGAAAAAAGAGTTTACTACCGCAAACTTATCCAAGTTTTAGCCCATATGGCATGCAGGTACCATAAGAGATGTGTTTTTGCTAGAACAGATAAACATAGCTTAAGTTGCCATTGATCTAGCAAATGCATTCTTCATTTTTAATATCTGCACATTCTTTAGCAGAGCACATTGATTCATAATGTTGATGACATCCTTTTATTTAGAGACGAATCAGTCACTTGTTGGTAAGTTGATTACATTAGACCCCTAACAACCTGGAAAGGGTTAAAATCCATCTTGCATGAAATTGATGAACATTTTTTACTTTGCCTTCCTGCTCACCAGCCTCACATGTACTATCCTCAAGGCCTAACAGAATATCTGATCTACTCATAGCAATGCCTCATAACAATGCCTCCGATCAAGGGAAACATTTATAACAGAGATGTGGCCATGGATACACAACAATGGGATACACTACTCATGAAATATTGCAGCTTCAAAGCTATTGATCTGACAAAGCAGGGGTATGACCTCTTAATACAACAGCTGAGATGCAAGTCAGGAATTGGTACTTTGTGAGGGTGTCATCCTCCAGGATAAATCACCAACATTTAGATGGTGCTTTTTTCCCAAGGTAGAAGCCAGGAAAGGTAAATAGATGTAGAGTTGTTTTCTGTCCTTCCAATGATCCACTGGCAGTACTTTTCATTCCTATAACTTATGCTCTGCAGGTATAGAGGCACTAATTCCCAAAGGGAGAGTGTGGGACACTTTTGCTAGAGGATACAATAATAGTCCCATTGAACTTTAAGCTATGGCCACTGTATTAGTCTGTTCTCATGCTGCTAATAAACACATGCCAAAGACTGGGTAAATTATAAAGCAAAGAGATTTAATGGACTCATAGTACTATGTGGCTGGGAAGGCCTCACAATCATGGTGGAAGAGCAATGGATGTCTTATATGGCGGCAGACAAGAGAGAGCTTGTTCTGGGAAGCTCCCTTTATAAAAACCATTAGATCTCATAAGACTTATGCGCTATCATGAGAACAGCATGAAAAAGACCTGCCCCTATGATTCAATTACCTCCCACCAGTTCCCTCTCATGCCACATGGGAATTATGGGAGCTATAATTCAAGATAGGATTTTGGTAGGGACACAGCCAAACCATATCATTCCACCCAACCCATCCTAAGTCTCATGTCATCACATTTTAAAACCAATCATGACTTCCCAAGAGTCCCAAAAGTCTTAATTTATTTCAGCATTAACTCAAAAGTCCACTGTCCCAAAGTTTCATCTGAGACAAGGTAAGTCCCTTTGCCTATAAGCCTGTAAAATCATAAGCAAGTTAATTACTTCCTAGATACAGTGAGGGTACAGACATCGGGTAATATAACTATTCCAAATGGGAGAAATTGCCCAAAACCAAGAGGCTACAGGTTCCATGCAAGTCCAAAAACCAGTGGGGCACTCAAATATGAAAGCTCCAAAATGATCTCCTTTGACTTCATGTCTCTCATCTTGTCCATGCTGATGCAAGAGGTGGGCTCCCATCGTCTTGGGCAGCTGCCATATGGCCATTTCAAGTACTGTGTAACCACAGACCTGCAAGTAAAGGCATCAACATACTGGCAAGATAATAGGCCTAATCATCAGTGAGTGGTAGAGTTATTGTTAGAAAATGCCTGCAAGAGGCCAGGCCCTGTGGCTCATGTCTGTAATCCTAGCACTTTGGGAGTCCAAGGCGGGTGGATCACGAGGTCAGTAGATCGAGACCATCCTGGCCAACATGGTGAAACCCCATCACTACTGAAAATACTATATATATATATATAAACAAATTAGCCAGGTGTGGTGGTGTGCACCTGTAGTCCCAGCTACTCAGGAGGCTGAGGCAGGAGAATTGCTTGAACGCAGGAGGCAGAGGTTACAGTGAGCCAAGGTTCCACCACTGCACCTGCACTCCAGCCTGGCAACAGAGCTGTCAGAAAAGAAAAGTGAAGTGAAGTGAAGAGAAGAGAAGAGAAGAGAAGAGAAGAGAAGAGAAGAGAAGAGAAGAGAAGAGAAAGGAAGAGAAGGGAAGAGAAGGGAAGAGAAGGGAAGAGAAAGGAAGAGAAGGGAAGAGAAGGGAAGAGAAGGGAAGAGAAGGGAAGGAAAAGGAAAAGAAAATGCCTGCAAGAAAGAATAAGTTTGGCCTTTTCTTTAATTCATTGACACATCTCATGGTACCTATTGTATTAAATTTTTAATCTTAAATGGATAAGTTTATAAGCCCAGACTAAAGTGGTCATTATTAATAGACAGAAGAGAATTTCACCTCCCAGGTAAGCCATCTAAACCAACAGAGGTGCCATCCAGTGTGAGAAGAATGTTGAAAGAATATTTATCCTTGAGAACAATGCAGCAGAGAGAGAGAAGATATAAATCATCCCACTAACATGCATATTATACATTTCCCCAGGATATGAGACAAAATGGAATCTTAGAGAATCTGAACCAGGTGAGGGTGAGCTTGCTACTAGAAACATGTGAATCAAAATGAGACAAAGTGGGTACTGTAATGGGAACCACGATGCTTCCTGCTTTATGAGAAAGCCCTCATTCACACAGCTAGTATTGGCGGCTGAGAACTCACAGCTCAGTCTTTCTCCTGGGATTTTCTTGTTCGAAGGTCACCTGCATTTAAAGCATGATTGATAGTGGGATACAGAGGCCCAGACCTCTTGTCTTTGTTTTGGACAGCTCAGCCCTTGAGATCAGCTGAAGCCTTTGCAGTCCATTTTAACTTCAACCTCTGCCAAGTCCTGCCTCCCTCACTTTCAAATTTTCCCAAGTGCACACCCCTAACTTTTCTATGTATAAATATTTAATTCAGAAAGTTTATTCCAGGGATCCCAGCCTCAAATGTTCCCCAACTTAACATCAACTAAGGAGTTACATATATATATATATATATATATATATATATATATATATATATATTCATGGAGATAGTAAGCATTCCTAAAGTCAATACATACACTTTATAAAACATTAGGTTACTTTGTATATTTTATCCCTGAATGAACAAGCAGGAAAAAGAATTTTAAAAAGGGATTCATAAAATAATACTACAGAGATATGAGAATGAGAAAACATACGAAGATTCAGAAGAAGATAATATTAATGAAGCTATTTGTAATCAAAACCATAAGACATTTTAGAAAGTTGCTTGGCTTATTGTAAAAAGTGTGCATTTATTTTAATTCGAACAGAAAATTCAATAAAATGTACAAATAAAAGGCCAAGGAAATATTTTTTTCATCTTCCATGGCTTGCAAAAATGATAAGACTTCTGTAGAAAACATCCTCACAAGGCTAGTTATATCTGGATAATCTCATCTTTTCTTGAAACTTCAATATATGCTTTTCTTGATGAGTACCAAATCAAGTGATCTTGCCTACACCTCCACCTCAGCTTCAAATTTTGATACACAATTTTTACCTTATAACTCTATCCAAACATCCAGGAGGCATCTCCAAATCAATATTTACAAAACCACATTATTTTTTCATCATTAATTTTGCCTCCCCCTCCTTTCTAAACTGCATTTCTTCTCTTTAAATTTTATATTGGTTGATACCAAAACATAGAGCTGCTGTCAAAGTTTGAATCTTATTCTTGACTTTGGGCTCTTTCTCATTTTCCGCATCTTATTTTTCAAGTCCAGCCAATTGGCCTTCATTAATGCTTCTCTTTCCTTCTCCTTTTTACACTATGGGGCATTATAGCCTCTTATTATCTTTAAACTAAACTTCCGTAATAGCATCCTTAGTTGGATGCTTGCTTCTCATTCTTCATCCACCATAAATCTTTTACATAAATAGCACCAGCATGAGATTTTACCTTGATGAAATTGTTTAATGACCCTCTGTTGCCTGTAGAATTAACAAACACCTTAGTATGCCACACATAATCCTTTATTATCTAGCACCTGACTACTGTTTCATCCTCATTTCTCACAACTCTCTTATGTGGTATTATTTACAGTTCATGCTTTGAATCATGCAACAACTTTTCCATCTGGCTTCAAAATTCAACTCAGGCATTCTCTAATCCACCAGACACAAAACCTGTAAATGTACCGAAAATCAATGTTTGCATCTATTTTTTTCTCCTTCATTCTTACAACATTGAAAGCAGTTCCTCCTTCAACAAACCTCAACACTTTTATATGCTGTATGAATTTTATTCATTTTGAAGATAATCCATTGAAATATGAACAGAAAATGATAAATTACTTTATTTTAAAGTGTTTTAGGTGACAGAAAGCTGGCTCCCTAAAAGTCTCCGATATCTTCCTATTTTAGTCCAAACTGTTTTCTGAAACTCAAATCATAAAATCATAATAACATTCTCCCAAAATTATCCTGATTGACTTATTTTTTCTTTTTAGGTGAGGTAGATTAAAAAGAGGGTCCATCGGACTCAGATCAAGAAATGGAGGGTCTGCTGTGTCTTGGTGCTACATGTTGCGATTTGCAAGTTCAAGTCACCAAACTGAATTGCAAACAATATATGTTTAATAAATCATGTGATTTTGAATGTTATATTATCTAAAACTTAAAACACATGTTTAAGAATTGTTTTTATAAACTCCTCTCAGAACACTGTTAAAGCAAGACTCGTTCCATGCTTTGGAAATATTATAAATTATTTCTGATGAAAACCATGCTGACTATCTGCCATATCAATATGTTGGTTATTTTCCATTATACTTCCAGTTTTCCCATCTTCTCAGTAAATTTACAAGTAACAGAATAGTCAATGCAAAGATTCGATTTGCACCACCTGGATTCAATACATATGACATTCTGATAAAATATCATAGACTGAACGTAGAAATTGAAAAGTAGATGAAGAACATGTTTCAAAACCCTTGAACTCTTCACCTAATTCGATAATATAAAGTATAAAAAAGGTGGAGCTTCAGGAAGAGAATTGTAAAGCAATCTTTTGGGAGAGAGCTGCTATTACCCCACCCTGCATTCCACCACCAAGGGACAAAGAAAAGACACTGATGGGAAGAAAAAAAGAGTTTGATTAATTTCTCATAGAATTTGGCAGAGCCAATAATACAATTTTGACCCATCCCAGGAAGTCTGAAGGCTAGAGGTAACACACGGAGATGAACTGCTTGGGCAACAGGGCAAAGATGGGTCACTATTATGCCTGGAACACAGGAGTACTTCTTTTTGAATGGAGCCCCTCATTTTTGAGCATGTTCTCTCTGAATCAAATGTGGACCTCATAATACAATATCCCTTTTTGAGGCCAATTTAAGTTCAGCACAAAAGCAACACATGGAAAAAGCAATAGAACTCCAAGTGTGGGGTCAATGTGGAGAGAGAGAAAACCAGGAAATGAATGTGAAAGTGCTTGCAAATGAGATTCACTACCAGGAATGTGGGATGCGGATTACAGAGGAGAAAATGAGCTATTAGTATGACTACGCCCAGAGAAAAAGGTTCCAACCTGTGAACATTTAAGAATTTCCAGCCCTCACATGGCTCTCTTTCCCACACTAAACTTCCAAGAATTCCAGGTGATGGAGGGGAAATACCTGACACTAAGTTAACTTCACAATTTTCATTCTTTACTGCAATTAGAATTTATAATTACTGAGTTCAGACTGTGTTTGAAATTTTAAAAGATCGTAGGAATTTCCATTTTGTAAGAATAACCAGAAGTAATAAAACTATCGGAGGCGTTTGAAACAGAACAACTCCCTCTTCAATAAGAGCTTGGTAAAATAAGACTGAGACCTACTGGGCTGCATTCCCAGAAGTTTAGGCATTCTAAGTGTGATGAGATCAAAGGATGTCACCAGGTATGGTCACAAAGACCTTGCTGATAAAACCGCCTGTGGTATAGAAGCTGGCCCAAACCCCCCAAAACCAAGAGGGCTACTCAAGTGACCTCTGGTCATCCTTATAAGCTAATTATAAGGCATTAGCATGCTAAAAGACACTCCCACCAGCACCATGACAGTTTGCAAATGTCATGGCAATGTCAGTAAATTATTCTATATGGTCTGAAAAGGAGTGAAACCCTCAGTCCTGGGAATTGACCACCCCTTTCCGGGAAAACTCATGGATAATCCACCCCTTGTTTAGCATATAATCAAGAAATAACCATAAAAATAGCCAACCAGGAGCCCTCAGGGCTACTCTGCCTATGAAGTAGACATTCTTTATTCCTTTATTTTCCTAATAAACTTCCTTTCACTTTACTTATGGACTCGCCCTGAATTCTTCCTTGCATGAAATCCAAGAACCCTCTCTTGGGGTCTGGATTGGTACCCCTTTCTGGTAACAAAACCTGTCTAAATTTTCATCTAAGAGCAGAGAAAAATTACCTGAATAAATACAAATGGGAGGCTAAAATAAAGTTGTATTTACATTATTGCCCTGGAGTTGTGCTTATTGAGCATATCAATCAAAACTTTGACGATTTTTTCCCTGCTGTCTTCTCTAACTTTAATCTCCCCAAATCTCTGGCACCATCCTATTTCTATCAGCAACAAACATAATTTAATCCTTTATGTTTAAAATAAGATGAAATATAATACCAAATAAAATCTTTGGAACCTTTTCAAACAACCTTTGCAAAAATTGTAAGTGAGAAAATTATTACAATGTCAGAAATCTGACCTAACTGAGTCCATCTTACTTCTAACCTCCAATCTGTCCTTGTTCATTCCTAGGCACAGGTCGAACTAACTTCGGGAGACAGTTAGTTTATAGTTTAATTTAATTTTACTTTTTTTTTTAGCTTTTATTTTAGCTTCTGGAGTATATGTGAAGGATAAGTATGTAGGTAAAGTCGTGTCACTGGGGTTTGTGGTACAGATTATTTCATCACCTATGTATTAAACTCAGTACCCAATAGTTATCTTTTCTGCTCCTCCTAACCTCCATCCTCAAGAAGACCCCAGTGTCTATTGTTTCTTTCTTTATATCCATAAGTTCTTATCATTAAGCTCCCACTTATAAATGAGAACATGCATTAACAGACAACATAAAGAATGGAACAAAATATTTGTAAACTATGCATCTGTCAAAGGTCTAATATCCAGCATCTATAAGGAACTTGAACACATTTGCAAGGGAAAAACAAACAACTCTATTAAAAAGTGGACACACATGAGGCCAAGAAGTATGTGAAAAAAAAAAAAAAAAGCTTAATATCACTGATCACTAGATAAATGCAAATCAAAACCACAATCATATAAGTTGGAATGGCTATTAATAAAAAATCAAAAAATTACAGAGGCTGACGAGGTTGTGGAGAAAAGGGAACACCTGTACATTGTTGGTGAGAGTGCAAATTAGTTCAACCATTGTGGAAAGCAGTATGGTAATTCCTCAAAGACCAAAAAGCAGAACTACCATTCAACCCAGCAATCCCATATTACTGGGTATGTACCCAAAGGAATATGAATCATTATATGATAAAGGCACATGCATACAAATGTTCATTGCAGTACTATTCACAATAGTAAAGTCATGTAATCAACTTAAATGCCAAACAATGACAGATTGGAAAAAGAAAATATGCCACATCTACACCATGAAATACTATACAGCCATAAAAACGAATGAGATCGTGTCTTTTGTGGGAACATGGATGGAGCTGGAGGCTATGATCCTTAGCAAACTAACGCGAGAACAGAAAACCAAATATGGTTTAACTTTGAAACAAAGATAATAACAGCACTCCACTGAAATAAGACCCCTTCCTGGCCGGGGACTAGACTGCCTTTATAGGACTAACAAATTAGCTGCAAGATTAGAAATTATGGTTTAAGAGTCATGCAGCTGAAGCTGCAAGATTCCAAACCTCCCAATCCTAAGGATAACATCACTACTGTAAAAGCCAAGATTAATGTTTGAGACATTTTTTAGACCTTCCGCTTGATGGATCAGCTGGCAGAACCCAGATGAATAAACTGGCTTATCTGGTCTTGTGGCTCCAACCTAGGAACTGGCTTAGTGCGAGAGGATAGTTTCAACTCCCTATGGTTTCGTCTCTGACAAGACTAATCAGCATTCCCCACTTTCTGATCCCATATCCAATCCCCACATTTTTGGGGAGACCGATTTGAGTAATAATAAAACTCCAGTTTCCCATACAGTTGGCTTTGCACGCATTACACTCTTTCTCCATTGCAATTTGCCGGTCTTGATAAATCAGCTCAGTTTAGGCAGTGAGTAAGAAGAACCTGTCGGGTGGTTATACTTTCATTCATACATATCTACTGCTTGATTCATCTGTATCTACTACTTGATACTATATATCAAGTGTCCTCTTCAAAGAGGCATGGATATTCAGTGCTTCCACTTCCTCACCTTCCTCATACCACTCTTGACAACACCAGACTTGCATATGTGTAATTTTTACTTGCATAACATGCAACTTAATCTCGACATCTTAAAAATAAATTACTGATTTTAGCTTTCAAATCTGCCCCACTACTGCTTTCCATATTTTAGAGATGACAACTCCTCTCTCCAATTGCTCAGGCCAAACATACTGATGGCATTTTTGTCCTCTTTCTTTTTCTCATATTCTATATCTAATCCGTTACTAATTCTATTTTCTTTACCAAAATACATCTAGAACTCTGCCATTTTTTTTGTCAATTCTACTGGAAAGACTCAGATGTGAAACACCATCTCTTTTGCCTGGATTAAGTAGTTTTCTAACTCAGGGGATTGGAAATATTTTATCTAAAGGGTCAGATATTTTACATATTTTTATTAAATATTTTACTAATACATTTACTAATTTGCTAATATATTTAATAATACATTTGATAACATTGTATTAGTATAGTTAGTAAATATTTTTGACTTAGAGGGCAAGAGGCAAAAACCAGGATATGAGGTAGGTACATATAGAGCAAGAGAGAAAACATTTTTATTGACAAAATTTAAATTTAGTAATACTAATTGAGCACAATTCTTTAAATAACACATGTCTAATAATGACAGAACTGGAATCTATTCCTTTTAGTATTTCTCATCATCAAGTTGATTGTTTACCAAAAGTTTTTCATTGAATGTCTTACAAAAATAGACAGTGGGTTAGCCTATGAGATGTATACTAGTTTTCTAGCATCTACCTTTATACCTCCAGCATCTTTTCACTACAGAACAGCTAGAGTAATCATTTTTAAAACACAAATCAAATGATACTATTCCACCAAATCCATCTTTCTCAAAGTAAAAGCCAAACTGCTGACAATGGACTGCGAGGTTCTAAATGATTTGGTGTTCCTATTTATTGATTGTCTTCATCTCTTCTAGTCTTCTATTACAGATTTCATTCAGCCACATGGCCTTTCATCGTGAGCCTTTTGCACTGGCTCTTCTCTCTGGCTGGAACTTTTTTCTCCAATTACATACTTGTGACTGACTTCCTGTCCTCCATCAGTGAGCCTCCTCCTTTGGTTTTCTCCTCAAATGCCTCCTTAATGTTTCCTATCTTATTAATTAACCTCTTTACAATAGCAGTCTGCCAACTCTTCCCCTTACACTCCTGGTCCTACTTCCCCAGGGGTCCATTTTTAATTTTACTTTTTCTTTTGTTTTTGTAACCTTCTAATATACTCTGTGACTAATTTATTTAATATGTTATTTTTTTTTCTCATTTGTTTTCATGAGGTGATAAGGGCTTTTCATTGGTTTTGTTCCCCAATGTTTCCCAGGGACTTAGAACAGTGTCTGGCACATGGCAGCTGGTCAATAAATATTTACTGAATGAGCAAATATATATATTATTCTGTTTATTCAGGCTTCTTCCCATAGCATCAAAACTACTCTCATTGAGACCATCAATTAACTTTCATAAAGTCAATTTATTCCTTCTCTTAGAAAATCAATTTTTGAAATAATTGGAATCACTGGTTTTATAACCTCCTTATTCTCCAGGTTTTTTTTTTTTTTTTTGGTCTAATTTCCTCCAATCTCTGAGCATATATCTCTAAAGCATAAGCATTATTTTTTTTCTAAATTATATACAAATATATATGTAGATATGTATATTCATAGATCTTTGTCTATTTTTCTGTGTGTATAAATTTTATGTATGTGTATATCTCCCTTATTATAGGACCCTGAATTATCTGTCTCCTGACTAACTCATACCCTCCTCTCATGTTTTTGCTTCTTCAGCACCATGCTGCAGTCATACTTTCAAACATTGGTCATTGATTCAGTAAATATTTTCCATCCTGAAAAACAGCTCTCCAAAGAATTGTTCTACATCTGGCTTTTAGCTGAGTCTTCAACAAGTAATTTCACTATTACATCAGGCTGACTACTGAATGATGATACATTTCATAATATCACAGCATCACGTGGTTATATTGTAAAGGCTTTCAAATTAGTTTTAAAAAGCCATACCACTTCTCCCCATATTTATAATTAGTCTTTCCCTCATATTGATGAAGTACCACAACCTTTGCAAAAGCCAACACTTCAGCTTTCACCTGCACCCTTTCAGTGAAGCACAAGTGACAGTGTGCATAATTATGCCATATTGCTTCATGCCAGAAGTTATTGCTTCTGCAAAGGATTATTATTGCTTTTTGACTGTTAAATAATACAGCTCCACAGTCCCATCCCAAGTGTCTACTATTTAAATGTATTCATGGTACTCACTATCTTAGCCTGGGTTTTTCTCCTGAACAGTGGCTATGATAAAAATTTATGTATGAATAGTCTATTTGCAAATGTTATCCCAGAGAGCTGTCATGGAGCAGGTGGGGAAATGGAGAAAATAAAAATATTTTTATGTCAGCTCCTGATTTCCACTGGGCAAGAGTCACTCACTGTTGCTTATTGTGCCTTAAGTCCCCTTCACTTTTGAGCTTTGTATATATGAGGTACAAGCATGTGTGCATAGCTGAATTGATAAGAAGAAAGTTGTGCCTGCAAGATAATCAGGTTGTGCAGACACAGGTGCTGTTTAGAGCCTATGAGGGATTAGATACTGCTCAGTGGCTGCAATGGATAGGGCCTAGAGGATATAATATTATATGTAAAAGAGAACCAATGCACTCCTTATTAAAATCTCCATTACATAATTATGGGATTTTTTTGTTTGTTTTGAGACGGAGTCTTGCCCTGTCACCCAGGCTGGAGTGCAATGGCAATGGCGTGATCTCCACTCACTGCAACCTCCGCCCCCCTGGTTCAAACGATTCTCCTGCCTTAGCCTCCTGAGTAGCTGGGATTACAGGTGGCCAGCATCATGCCTGGCTAATTTTTTTTTTTTTTTTTTTTTTTTTTTGTATTTTTAGTAGAGATGAGGTTTACCATGTTGGCCAGGCTGGTCTCGAACTCCTGACCTCGTGATCCACCCTCCTTGGACTCCCAAAGTGCTGGGATTACAGGCATGAGCCACCGCGCCCAGCCAATAATTATGTGTTTTATGTGTTGTCCTGTAACTTGACATATTTGTATGAAGCTAAGGTCTGACCTGTTCATTGCTATTGTGAGCTAGTAGTTGTGTACCTAGCACAGGATATGTTATAAAAATACGTTTGATCCATATTTTTGAAACAAAATGAAATGAGAGACACCAAAATTACTTTTACATTAAACACCTTCACTATGTTTCAAGCAATATTTTTCTGTTATAGAAAAAGTAATTTCATTTCAAAAATAGACTGATTTAACTTTTAATTATGCTAAATCAACTGTCTACTTAAAGATCTAAGATATCAAATCTTAAAAAAATTATGTATTTTTTATAGAATTAAGGTACACAATACTAAAGTATAAAATAATTGCAGTTGAAGATATATAATACCTTATGAATATACTTTATATCACTGACATTTTTAAATTGAAAAATTTTAAAAACTCTGAGGGTTCTGATGGATAGTAATAGTTAATAATACATGTAGTCTTTCTGATTTTCCAGAATTTCCCTGAGAAAAGTAAATCATGTTTCCTGAAGTATGTTGAATGTGTTTTAGCTGTCAGAGGTATGTTAATAAATTTATTTTAGGACAATTTTATTCATGTTTTTATTAAAGATCAGAATGTCTTATTTAACCTCATGACTTTACATGTAGGATATTGTCATTATTTGTACTCTTTGTAAGAGGTTCTGTATAATGGGATTTTGTTATGTCAATATGCTATATGACTTCTGCACTTCCACAGAATATAAAAAGCTTCACTCTACCTGTTAGTCGCCTACTATCTACCCACAAAATGAACATTCTGCATTCTGCTGTGCAAAGTTATCAATATTTAACCAAAATTGACAGGATGCTTGAAAACCAAGTGAACCTAGACTTATTACAGTAAAGCTGAAGGTCTTATTTACATGACACACACCCCATAATAACCAGTGATCTATACAGCTGTAATGTGCTTGGGTCACTCAAACAAATGGGAATACATTTTTGGCTTTCATGGGTAGATATATTGCTATAACTCAAGGAGTTTGAACCAGAAAAGAAGTTAATTGCATTCGAAAAGAGCTTGAGAATTATATTCTCCTATGACCTTGTGGATTTGCACAACGAGGTATGATTTCCACAGAGATCACTACCACAAAGGAATCCTAAAGGCTACAGTGAATATTAAATTTTAAATTACATAAAAGCAAAGCAGCCTGCTTTGTGCCAGTTTAGCATTCCATTAAGAAAAGCTTCTGTAAAACTTCATCTGATGCGATGGTTAATACTGAGTGTCAACTTGATTGGATTGAAGGATACAAAGAATTGATTCTGGGTGTGTCTGTGAAGGTGTTGCCAAAAGAGATTAACATTTGAGTCAGTGGGCTGTGGAAGGCAGACCCACCCTCAATCTGGTGGGCACAATCTAATCAGCTACCAGAGAATATAAAGCAGGCAAAATACACACACACACACACACACACACACGCACACACATATATATATGCACACACACATATATACATACATATACATGAAATAAACTCCTCTCTCTCTCTATATATATTTAAGGTAGAATATATATATATTTAGGGTAGAATATATATCTATTTAGGGGAGAATATATATATACACACACACATACACACACACACACACATATATATATACTTTTACTTATTTCCCTCCAGAGAACACTAATACACCTGTCTTGTAAGCATAGATTTCCAGAAGAAAAACAGTATGAGAGTGAGTAGGGTTAGTTAACAAAAATATGATGTCAAGCAAAGGATGTGGTTGTTATCCTGGGCACTAGTTTTAAAAAGAAAAAAATAAACATGCTCAAAAATTTGAAGGTTAATTATGCAATTGAAAATAAAGAATCATATGCTAATAAATAATTTACAGCCTAAAATGAGCTGCAGAAATCTTTCTCATTTACTTTTAACATATTTGTTTATTCTTTAATTCAGTCAGTTACCTTTTTTAAAGAAAAATAATTTATATGCTTTTTTTTTTCTTTCAGTTCAAAAAAGTGCAGGGGTCCGCTGGGAGGGACTAGAGCCAATTTAAGACAAATGAAGTTCCTGCCCTGTGACTTTCTCCTGCTCTTGTTTCTTCCTTGGATAGTCACTGCATGGTTTTGTGTTTATATTTGCTTCTAACTTTATCATTTAAAAAAAATCCTGGACTTCCAAACTGATATATTGGGCTTTGATGTATTCCTCTATTCCTGGATCAGTTTGCCCTTCTAGTCTTAACAAATTCTTGGTTTCAGATGAGCAAAACCAACTGACAAACCAACCCAAAAGCAAGCAAGCAAACAAACAAACAACAAAACATCATCCCTATAGTGCTAGCTGCAGCTACAAAGATCTACCATATGTCACCCTCCTCAAAACAGGGGCACTTTCTGGCATCAATTATCGGGTTTTCACTATGTGCTTTGCAGTAAGATTTGTATTAATCTTACCTATAAATCAATTGCAAAAGCCAAAATATATTGGCTATACAACTGTATTATTTTTAAATTCATCAGGTGAATTTAATGGAATATCATTGTCGAGGCGGTAATAAAAATAATTGTATTGCCTCTTATGTGATAGAAAAAATGAATTTGTTTTTCTCACAAATTATTTCTTCAGAATTTGAAAATAAAGCTCACTATTTACAAAAACTTTCATGAAACCAAGGTTAAATAATTTTAATTATTACAGAAGAGACAATATTCTGGTGAAAAAGTGCTGCTAAACCTCATTAGGTCACATTCTGGTTTCCTATTTATCTTACCCTGGGGATTTCCAATCAGTTATTATGGTGATACATGGTTTTCAAGGAGCCGTGCTTTCCCTTTAATACACTTAACTGCTTGACCCCATTATCCGTTCCACCTGGAAGAGATGAGATCAAGCAAGACATTAAATCAAAATTTTATTAGGCCTTAGGCGATAACAAAAGTGTAAACGTGAGAGAGTACAACATCCACATGGACCCCAACCTGATTCCTGTGGCAGAGTCTTTTGTTATCTAGCATGTCCTTATACCTGTCTACGCCTGCACAGAGATATGTGATACTTATCTTCCTAGTTTCAGTTCCTGGTGTTTACATCCATCTCTTTCCTAGGTGAATCATAATCTTCTCTGGGAAAGACATGGACTGCCCAGTACCAGTATGCTTGACTATAATTTGCTGAACTCAACCTTCCTCCTAGGGTTACATCTATGCTGTACTATGGAATTACTTTAAAGATTGGGTAACTTAATGACAAGGTAGAAGTACTGAAAAAATAAACTCAATGTAAATGAGAGAATAATGAATCCTATACTGAATATAGGACAACAAACCGTATGGTAGAAACAGTACAAAGAACATTTAAAGATATTTTCATGAGCTCAGGATTCTAGCTTTCCATGTAATCATATCAACCAAAGGGTTCATGCACCATTCTTACCTTGATTTTCTTTACAGAGATTGAAAAAATACAAAATGATAATCTTTGTAAAAATTTGAAGTGTATGAGGACTGAAACTGTTAGGTCAAATATGAAACTAATAGTTTTGTGGGTCTAAAATGTTCAAATTAAGTGATTCAATCGCTTAATAATTCAATCAAATGATTCATGAATCACTGAAGGGACAATGAATGACAATGTTAAAATTCAGTTAAAATTTTAAAATAAACTGTGTCACAAGTTATAATTGGCAGTCAAAAAATTTGACTCCTTTATTACTACAAAATCATTGATGGAAAATCAAGGATTTCTCTCTAAACAAGCCATCATAACTATACAGCTTCAATTCCTTGATTACTTACTATTGCATACCATCATTTATTAAATATTTATTTAATGAACACCTACTACGCTCTAGACAAGTGGCACTATTATGTTACATATATGAGAACAGAATTAGTGAAGATAACTTGATCAAGTTCATGCAGCTTTAAGGGGCAGAATTAGGACATATGCTTTTAATGACCTTTTTATACATTTTTGAGCCATGGTTTCACTCTTTGTTTTTTACATTTTGTTCCAAATGTAAAATTCATTAAATCTTCACACATAGTCCCTAAAAGCATTAATATTATGAGAAATAATCATTTGTATAAATGTTATCACAAACATTTAAAAACACTTTGGTGATTCTTTTTGAATATATTATAGAAATATGTTGTGATGACAAAATATTTTCAGTTATGATGAGATCAAATTATCTCTCATTGTTTAGCACTATTTTACTTGTGCAATGTAATGACATTGTTATCTTTGTCTACAGGTTAAATATATTTGGATAAACAAAACTTACAAGTGTCCATAATTGCAGTTTTATTCTCTTATCTTTATAGAACCTGTATTTCAAACCTGCAAACAACTTTTCTTTGTGACTGATGTCACTACTATTTAGCCCTTCGAGGTTAACATTTATTGATTTTGCTTTTACTTTGATTGGATCTTACCTACCTCTGTGCTTCAGTAAATTGAAACCTTCTGCAGTTCATGGAAGAAAGCTGAGAGCAAGGTTATGAGAAAATGTACACTGACCTCAATTTGTTTCAGACTATATTGGTAAAATCATTGTCACTGTATTACAGAAGTGACCTTGACTGAATATGTATAAATTTAATTCATAATATGCTATACAGCTGATGAAAAACTGGCCTTAAGAGTAAAAATTAAAATATTTTTAAAATGAAAATTACCAACACTTGTGCTATTTCATGCAAATATTACATCATTTGTCACATGCATTAACTTCTGTACTTCCATTAAAGCCGTTCAACCTTCTATGTGAATATTGACTGTGTTATGGGCAATGTGGCTGTTGTGGGGGTTACAAAAGAGAATATTGTGTGGTCTGCCTCTTATAGAGTTCACAACGGAGTAATGTACCTAACTTACTTAAAAAGTATAATATAGTACAACAAATGATAAACATCATATGAACTGTGGGAGCCCAGACTAGAGGGCCATTATATAAATTTTGGTGTAAACTGGGACTCTTTTATGGGTAAAATGAGAGTCATTATTAATAATTATGCTGTGGCAACAAAAACAGGAATTGTATATTCAAAACTTGGATAATTTGCATGTTAGCTTAGTAGAGGTAGAAGACTTCTCAAAAAATGTTGGAATTTAGCCTTAAATTGGGAGCTATTCGAAGATGGAGAGAATACACAAACAGAAAAAGAAATCAAGGCATATGGCCCAGCATGAGTAGAAGCACTGAATTAAAAGGAAAAAAAAAAAAAAAAAAAAAAAAAGGACTTGGGAAACCTGCTGAAAAATACAGCAAAAGATCTAGTGGAAAATAAGATTGGAAAGAAATAGACTAGATTGTGAAGACGACATTCTGTTTTGTTAAATAATTTGATATTTATGCTGTCCAGGGATTCAAATGTAATTTAGAGCACAGTTAAATTCACAGACTTTGCTGCTCATTAGAATCACCTGGGAAGCAGGTGCTGCGGTAGCACACTATACTAATTGACAATGTTTAGGGGTAGAATCCAGACAATAGTGTGTTAAAGATCTCCAGTTGAATACAATTTGCATTCAAGTTTGGGAACCACCAGTGAAAGCCATATCATACTTTATTTCAAAGCACCTGGAAACTTTTAAATAAAATATTTGGAACAGTGTCCAACTACATGGACCTTCTTTATGTTTCTCCAATATGCCAAGCAAATATTTGAACACATCCACAGTGATTGTTTATTCTAACTGGAACCTTCTTCAAGAAGATATTTTCTATGAGACTCTCTATAACTTTATTCAATTTCTGTACAATATGAACTGTTCAAAGAAACATACCAAGACCACTAAAATTAGTATAGTAATTTTTATTCCTTTTTCATTCAACACACAGATGTATTTGTCTTCTTGTTACTTAGAGCTACCTGATATCATATATGTATTTATTTGTTTAACTATTATTTGTTTCTGCCCCACACATTAGACTATGAATAATATATATTATGTATATTTCAGATAACTTTGCCTAAAGAGTGCTTGGCACAGAATACTCAGCATATACTTGGTAAATGAATAAATCATTGTGAAAATAAGGGAGAGTAATGTAGACATCCTGTATCTCTGATGCAGTTAGAATGTTCCCATTTTTTTTTAAAAAAGAGGCAAACCCCCATCAGTATTAAACTTTAATCCTATCATTTCTCTGTTTTATATTTAAAATTGATGTGAGAAAATAAACTTAATTTTCTTCTTCTTGAGGGATTATGCTAAGTAGAATAGAGCTTTGAAGTAATAATCTAGGATCCTTTGCTGAATTTGCTGAATTGGTAGCATGTTGCTCAGTTTTACCAAAAACAAACTGCGTTGGAAGCTGCACGACCCACAGATGGTAACCTCTCCTCTCATGAATCTGGGGTTCTGAACCAATGTGAAAATTCTGCCACAATTTTTTTAATGAACATTATAGTTTTATTTATATAAGATTTCCAGATATTGAGATTTCGATTTAACTTCCATAGTTGGAAAATAAAAAAATTAAAATAATCACATCCAGTTGTTGTCATTTAATGTATTTTCCCATTTCTGAGTTTGGATGCTCTGAGATTAGTTGACCAAACTGATGCAGTTTGCTTTGCCTCTACTAATTGGTAAGATGTGACTTCAAGAGATTTTTGAACATCTAGGTAGTCCTCTATGTCAAAAAAAAAAAACTACCCAGTTTCTTCATACAGCTTCAAATAGTGGTAATATAATTCAGATACAAGTATTTTAATGTGGGTTTATAAAATATTCTATTGAATACTGTAAGGTACTGACATATGAAGAGTGAAGAAGGTAACATATTTTCCAATATATTTATATGTGGAAAAATTAGAAATTTTCTGTCAGGCTGTGATGTAAAAGGGACTCTGAAACAAAGCAAAATTATACTCAAGCCGAATAATGACAGGAAGAACAGTTACTCTTTAACAGCAGAACCTGTTAGGAACTGTATCACTAAAATACTTTCAGAGACCTACGAATACAGCCTTGATGATTGAAGTTCATTTTTACCTTGTATTTTACCATTTCTCTATTTTAATTTTGAAACTTATGTGACAAAAAATGAATACAAATTAGTTGAAATACAAAATTATTTTTAAACTACATATATTTGTTTATCAATGCTTGCATTTATATATACACATATGTATTATTATATATATTATTTATTTAATCAACATCTTTTACCCAAGTCTAAACCTCACGTGCTAATATTTTTATATATTGTATATGAATACTTTCTTTTCCTGAAACACTTGAACCTCCATCTCTAGAGTCAACCTCTGACAAGCATTATGATCAATGTACTCAGATATCAGTAACTACCCCCAAAAGATAACCAGTTTAGTCACTCTTCCATTAAGTTTTTTGTGCATACATGGTGAGGTGAAGACAATCTTTATCCTGCTTCCTCAGGAAAGTTTCTTCTTCTGCCCCCACACCATTTCCATGTCCCCTTTTCATTCCTGGGAACCAGTTTCTATGGTCTTCATCATACGTGTCAAATTCTGCTAAATATTTACCAACCCTTTAAATTTAAATTTTATAATAGGGTTCTAGAAGAAAGATTTAATTAGGGAAAATATGGATACCTTTTCTACTATAGTGAAATCTTGACAGCCTCATAAAACCCTAAAGAATTATTTATTTCTCTTAGCAAACGAGCAATCAGAACCCAATAACTTTTGTAAGAATATGTGGCAAAGTATTAGGCTTCTTTCTTTTAAGTCTCAAATACCAAATCTCATTTTGTGCTTTTTTGAGATGGGGACGAGGAGATCATTTTATTTGAAAAGTTTAGTCAAACTGAATTAATGTCAACGTGGGGTTGTTGATAAAATAATTACATCATTCTAATTAATTGCTTTAAAAGAGAAAACTTATGGATCTATAAGCCCAATTTAGCAAGAATATTAGTTTTGAAAATCTATTCATTCTTATTAATAGCAATTGCCAATTTTTGAAATATAATTTGCTTCATCCAGTCTGTTATGTAAAGACCTTGGAAGTCATCACTCCTGTCTTCCTCACAACAGGAAAAAAATTTTAAAAATAAAAATTACCAACTCATCCTAAATGCATCAGAGAATTTAGATCACAGGGCACACTCCTGCCAGAATAATTGGTGAGATATATAGGTGGATAGATGCAGAGAATCATGGTTTACTTGGAGCTGAAGCCCAGAAGCAAAAGCCTGAAGCTGCAGACAATACTGGTAGGAACATCTTAAAGAGTAATTGACAAATTTCTGGAGGCTCAGCATAGACTAGCTTGAGAGTTAGCAATTCTGATGAAGCCCAGTCTTAGGCAAGTCACTGTAATTTTGGGTTTTCTCTGCATAAGCTCTATCTGACTTATTGTGAAGATGGGTGACAGAAGGAATTCCCTGGTGCTTCTACCAGAGAGAAGGGGCGGAGTAACTATTCTTAGAGTTACTCAGGCCCAGAGTTCTCTCTTTTCCTTAACAAAGCCTACCCTCACGGAAAACTACCAAGGCCTAACCCACTGGAGTTTTACCCAAACCTAACTGACCTGGGTAAAGGAAAATACCCAAATGTCAGGGCTCTCCAGCCTTTGAGGTGAAAAAAGGTAAACAGCCAACTCAAGCTCATTAAAAGATTAATTACTAATCTTTATCATTAAGAGACTAATTATAGAACTACACAAAACTCTCGTCTGCCTCACACTCACCTTATCATCACATCAATATTGCCCCTTTATAATAAAAGAGCATTACAACTAAAATAACTGCAAACCTCAGGTCCTACTTAAAGAATCTCCAGGAAAACTCAAAGACAAATACAAAGATAATAGAGAAAATGATAGCCTAAAATACCATAGCTACTGCAAACAGCCTAACTACTCACCAGATAAGTATAAAATATCACACAAAAGGACTGTCTACCTCAGTTCTGTTTACTTGATAAATCATATCCCGCTTTGAACAAAAAATTAGAAGGTATGCTAAAAGGAAAAATCACAGTCTAAAGAGACAAAGAAAACATCAAATTCAGGCTCAAATATAAAGATTTTAGAATTATCATGCCAGAAATTTAAAATATATATAATATGCTAAATGTTCTACTGGAAAAAGTGAACAGCATGCAAAAACAGATGAGTAATGTAAACCGTGTGAAACTCTAACAAAAAGTAAAAAGAAAGTGCTAAAAATCAAAACATTTTAACAGAAACGAAGAATGGTTTTGATGGCTCTATCAGTAGCCTGGAATCAGCAGAGAAAAAAAAAAAAAAAAAGAAAAACAGTGAGGCAGAATATATGTCAACACAAACTTTCAAAATGGAAACAGGGAGAGAGAAAACAATTTAAAAGATGAAATAAAATATCTGACAACTGGGGGACAAATACATCTTTTCATGGGCTTATGGACTATTTGCAGATATTGTTTAAAGAAAGGTATATTATTATTCACTGACTATTCTTTAATTAGTTTTTCTTAGTATTAGAGAAATGAAAGGGTTATATTTTACAGATTAAAGTTCATTATCAGATGTATAGTTCGCAAATATTTGATTATCTGAGTTGTCTTTTCAGTCTTGATAGTATATTTTGAAGCACAAAAGTTTAATTTTGACGAAGTTCAATTTATTCTATTTTTGTGTTGTTTGTGATTGTTTTGTGTATGTTATAGCTATAAAGGCTCTATAAAAATCAAATTTATAAAGATTTACTCCTATATTTCCTTCTAATAATTTTATAATTTTACTTCTAACAGTTACATATTTCATCATTTTGGCTTAAATCACTTGTGTGGTTTGAAGGGCAACAGTTTCATTCTTTTCCATGCGGATATACAATTATCCCATTTATTTTCCCCATCAAATGGTCTTGGTATCCATGTGAAAATTCATGTGCTCATAAACACAGGGGTTTATTTATTATCTCTCCATTCTATTTTATTGAGCTGTATCTATCCTTATGGAAGTGTCACAATGTCTTGTAGCTTTTTAGTAGTTTTGAATTCAGAAAAGATCAGTCCTCTAACTTTTTTCTTTCTTTTATAAATTGCTTTGGCCATTTTGGGACTCATGCATATTAATTTTAAAATTGACTTGTCAATTTCTTTAGGAAAAGACAGCTAAAATTTTGATAGGTGGCAGGCACTTGTAATCCCAGCTACTCGAGAGACTGAGGCAGGAGAATCGCTAGAACCCAGGAGGCAGAGGTTGCAGTGAGCCAAGATTACATCATTGCACTCCAGCCTGGGTGGCAAGAGTGAAACTCCATCTTAAAAAAAAAAAAAAAAAAAAAAAAATGGTGGCTGACATTGATGTTTCCTTAGACACTGCCACCAAATACATTAAATAAATCTCTCTAGAGAAAGGAACCTATGATGTGTTTACAGAAGCAATCAACGTTTGGTTTGCAGGCATCCTAAATGATGAATGGCAAGCTTGGGTTTTCCAAGGGTTTCTAATCTTTAAATTACTTCTAGTAAGTTTCCCAGTTATTATGATTTGTGTTACCAGGGTAACAATAAAAATGAGTACTTCTTAAAATAAGGCTACTTTACAGTGCACTATGGTCCTTGATTTCTATTACACTCCAAACGAGGACGATGATGATTTAGATACTAATACTGTTAAACTGCCTATATTGTCTTAATCTTAACTCATTTAATTTTGCTTGGTTTGTTTCATAGGAACTCTTATTAAGGAGTATGCAATGGCGTTTTGATGTTATCTTATTGATAATCACAACAACAGTCCCCCTCATGTGGTATGTTCTCTCAAGTCTTAAATGTTTCAGATGCAGTCATCCATTGACAGTGTAATGGTCTCAAGAACATAACAAATCAACAAGAAATGGATTAGCAAGAACATAAAGAATCATTCAGCTGGTACAGAGCTGTGACTTGTGAATTCCACATTGATGTCAAAGAAGATTTGCGAAGCTCCATGCTGAAACTAAAGGAGACTTGTAAATTCTACCCTGAGACCAAATAAGTCTTTATGATGGTGACAGAGAGTGGCATAAATGCTTAAAGTTTTGGTCAACCTCTCTAAATTGAGAGGCTACCAAAAAGAGGGGAATTTTTAAAGTAAACTAAATATGGCCTGAGAAGGTCTCTGTACTTCTATATTTGAGTCCTTGTGGATGAACTGTAACCTAACTTAACAGGCAGACAAGATTGAAAACCTAACTTAGGAGCATGTACCTGTAACAATACCTGACTTTTGGCAATTTCCAGCAGCCATACTTCAATCACTCATACGGTTGTCTCAATTCCATGTTATAATGGTAACTCTTAGAAATTTTTAATTTTGGTGAAAAAACCAGTAAGTTATTTTAATTATGTACTAAGAGTGGAGCTTAGGACACCAGAAAGAAGCACAGATAAAGTTTTACTCTTTCTAGCATAGCTAGGGGTATGGCTAACTCCACAAGCCCCCAGGCCTTACTTAGCTGTAAAGCAGACAAGTTGAACAATTTTCAAAAGCAAATAAGCAGTTTATGACCTTAAAGCATTGAGCAAACCTAATATCTGACCTACCTAATTTAGACCAAATGTCTTCATTTTATTAATAATCTTTAAAGTTGTTTTTACTTCCCAAAGATTTGTAAACTCACATTATCTAAAAGGCATTAGGTTTCATTTTTCTTTAAAAATATTTGATTTAAGCACTTATTTTTCTTAAAGTCAGTTATCTTCTACATAAACTTCACACACACAATAATATATAACTACACAGACAAACAGAAGAATAACCCGTAGTTATAATATCTTTAATTTGCCAGTTTTAAAGTTGCTTAATTGGATTACTGGCTTTAGTTCTTCAAGTAATAGGTTCTTCAAGTAATAGGGCCAGGAAAGCATGCAGTTTCTAGGGCCTAATAAGCAGACACAGCTGGAAGACAAAAACAGATCTCCAAAATTTAGAATCTCATTTTTATGTCACATGCTGAAGCCCCTGAAAGAGAAAAATGCTACAGGACAAGAAAGTGTAATGCCTTTACCATGCACTTTATTTCATGGCAACCTTAAACCAATTAGCCCATTTTGTAATTAGCTCATCCCTCATGGAAGTTTTATCTCTCAGTGGGAGACGGGGACATTTCCATACTTTCTAGGTGGCCAAAAGCATGCTTCCCTGATCCAAAAGTGCAAAGAGCTAAGTATTCCCTTACAACTGCCATTAGTCAGCCCTAAAAGTCTATTGCCTACCTAGTTATTACACACCAAAGCTCTCTCATAATGTGAAGAAATTTCTGATACCCCCCAAACTAAAAACCATCAACAGAGTCTTAGGTTTTAAGAGAAACTTATTCACGTCAATTCCTGGAGTTCCCTGAGCAAAAGAGAGTTTTTCTCAAATCTTGGTCTCTGGTACCTCCTCTGTTTTTCCCAAAGACTCCCAGGCTATCAAAAGTTATCTTAGGGCCACTCATGTGTGCATTAAGAGTGGCAAGACAAAATGGAGAAAAATCAGTCAACAAGAAGAAAACAACAACAACAACAACAAAACAAACAAACAAAAAAAAAAACCAAAGTTTTTCCCAGAAAAACAAGGTCCAAAAAGAGAGAAAAAAAAAAAAAAAAAGTAAAGGCCTTTTAAATATGCCTATACCTTGGATATCAACTTTTAATTAAGCTCACTTTTACCCATAATGCTCTCTAAAAAATATCCCTTTAAATCTTTTATTATGCTACTTTTGCCAGGCCAAACAGCCAATATTTTGGGCCTTTAAACATCGTCAAAGTTAACCTAGTTAGTGAAATCAACAAGCCTCAACTAAGGTTATGAAGTAACTAGGAGTATATGAGATATTTTCAAAGAAGTTGTAAGCAGATTTTACAAAATCTAAAGTCTTTCAAGGTAGCTCAAGGTAAGGAAAATTTAAGAAAGAAACCGGAAGTTGTTCATGGAGGGGAAGAGAAGAAACAAATGGTAAATGTCACAAAGATATTAACCAGAAAGTACTCATTTCCCAAGCAAGATCGAATCAGTCTGCCATTTTAAAAGAGCAAGACTTAGATGCTGAATTACAGCATTAGGGCAGTTTCCATTACTTTTCCCAGAAGGAGTCTTGAGTGGTCAATTTTGAACTTGCAATGGCTTTTAACTACTAAAGGTAGAGACCTCATCCAGTTTTTTGTGTTGGAGATCTGCAGCAAAGTTTGTAACTGGACTGTCTTAAACAGTAACCATATGGGGTCCAAAGACCATGTTCTATCCTAAGGTACCCCTCTTCATGACAGAATGACACAGAAAGACAAATTCATAGCACAAAATACACTAAATTTGGTACAGCTTAAGACTATCCTCATGAATCCTTTTCTCATTAATTAAACCTTTGCAAGAGATAGTGATTTTTATCATTCCCACACCAGTTTGTACAGAGAGAGAGAGAGAGAGAATAGCATTGCCTGAGGTAGGGTGGGGAAGGTAAGAAGCTCAGGGAGGCCAGAGAATGATCCACCCATTGCAGAGATACTGAATCAAAAATTCAGGTGACCACTTTTCAGTCATGAAGGGACTTTTAAGCATTCCCATCAGCTCTCCAGCTCCTCCTTTGGGAAGAAAAATGTTTCCTGTATCCCATGATCCTATGCATGCCTAATCCCATCACCCATTCCCATCCGCAAAAAGTACAGGACAGATTTTTTAAAATCAATTAGTTGCTTAAACTTTTTATTTGCCTTTTGTAAAGTATTTAAATAAAAACACTGACATTTTCTTAGAAACTTCTGCACATCAATAGGCATCCCTAGATGAGACTAATTTGGGAACACTCATTCTTAAATGCACTTCAGTGTGTTGTTGTTCATTCAGAACGTTCCACTGCAAGTTATCTTTAGTAAGATTTTACCATTTCTGTAAGACTTTGCTGCTTCTGGGGCCTAAGATTTATGCACGTATAAGCCAGAAAGAACTCAGTTCTTCAGAAATTAAATATTCCATTTTTACCTGAGATAGTGTCTTTGGTCTTGGGTTTCCTTTCCCTTTTCCTTGCCAATGATTTTTTTTTTCCTACCTAAGCATACAAGAAAAATGAAACAAAGAGGTAGAAGACAAAAATCCCTGAGAATTTCCAAAAGCCAAATTTTACAATTCTTGCAATGTTACCATTTGCTGCCAATTTCTTTCTAACCTAGTCAGATGTAAGAGACCTCTAACTGGATCCAACCCACTTAATTATCAGATCTAATCCAATCCTAGACCCAGTCCAGTTTCTGTCACAACTTCCAAACCCAGTGTGGAAAAGAAATTTGCTCAAAGAAACTCAGAGAGCTCAAAGCACAAATTCATGGAGTTTCAGAATCTGAGAGAAAACTTACCACAATCCCCAGGTGCCCTGAAAGATCAGTGGACACAAGAGAGTCCAGCAGGTACCTTGTTTGGTCACTTGGTGTTCCTGGAGTTCATTAGAACCTCTATTTTGGATCTCACTTCTGACATCATCTAATGAAGGAAAAACTTCAGAAGAATTAAAGTTAAAGGAGTCTAATTGAGCAATGAACAATTCATGAATTGAGTTGACCCCAAAATCACAAAAGATCCAGAGAGAGACTCAAGGGATGCCTTGTGGTCACAAGTTTATAGACAAAAAAAAAAAAAAAACAGAAGTGATTTACAAAAATGAAAAGTGAGGTTCAGAAACAGCTGAACTGGTTGCAGCTAAGCGTTTACCTTGTCTGGACATGGTTTGAACATTCAGCAGGATATGACTGGTTGAAGTAAGGCTGCTGGGACTGACCAAGTCTCAGTTATTGTTACAGGCACATATTCCTAAATAAGATTTTCAATCTTGTCTACCTATTAAGTTAGCTTATGATTTGTCCACAAAGACTCAAATATAGAAGTCCAGATTCCTTCTCAGGTAATATTTAGTTCATTTTAACATATATTTAAAAATTTCAAAGAAATCTGAAAAAGTATTTTTAGACATAATAAGTAATTATAATAAAGGCATAGGATACATGTGTAATATACAATGCCAATTTCTTTTGAGGAGTTGGAAACTAAAATAAAACATACAGCACAGTTTTTGTTATCTCCAAAAAGAAGAAGGAGAACAAGAAGGTGAAAGAGAAGGAGAGGGAAGAAGAGGAGGAAGAAATCTAACAAAATATGTACAGGATGTATATGGGGAAATCTACACAATTGTAATACAATAAATCAAAGCTCTAAATAAGTGGAGATATTTCATGTTCATGAATTTGAAGACTAAATATTGTTTAAGATGCCCTTCTCCCCAATTGCATCTATACATGCAATTCAGTCTCAACAAAAATATCAGCAATTTACTTTATGTATATCAACAAACTATTTTAAAGTTTATACAAAGAAACAAAGGACTCTAAATTACCAACACAATTTTGGAGAAAACTAACAAAGTCAGAAAACTGATACTACATGACTGACTAGTAAGACTACAAGACTCACTATTCAGCTAGAGTAACAAAAACAGAGTGGTCTTAACAAAAGTATACACAAAAAGACCAATGGAATAAAAAAATGAGCTCAAAATAACACCCACACTAGAGCAGTCAACTTATCTTTGCCAGAGGAGAAATGGAAATCTGACAATTGGTGCTGAAAATTTAAATGTTCACATGCAAAAAAAAAAAAAAAAAAAAAAAAAAAATGAATATAAACACAGATTTCACATTTTTTGTAAGAACTAACTCAAAATAGATTATAAACCTAAATGTAAATGCAAATATTTCAACTTTCTTAAAGATAGAATGTGAGAAAATCTATGTAACCTTAGGTTTGGTAATGAGTGTTTAGATATAACACAAAGCAAGATCCATAAAAAAATAGACAAGTTGGACTTCATTAAAACTGTAAACACTTCTGCTCTGTGAAGGATAGTGTTAAGGGAATGAAAATACAAGTCACGACTGAGATAAAATATTTGCAAAACACATGTCTGATAAAGTAGTCATATCTAACATATACAACAACTTAATTAAAACGTGGACAAAAACCACAAAATGATAAAATACCTAGGAACACATCTGACAAAAGAGGTGAAAGGTTGCTATCAGGAGAACTACAAAACAGTGCTGAAAGAAAGCATAGATGTCACAAAAAAAAAAGAGAAAATCAAGCTCATGGATTAGAATAATAAATGTAGTTAGAATGTTCATACTATCCAAAG
Source organism: Macaca fascicularis (assembly GCF_037993035.2). Taxonomy (NCBI): domain Eukaryota; kingdom Metazoa; phylum Chordata; class Mammalia; order Primates; family Cercopithecidae; genus Macaca; species Macaca fascicularis. The sequence goes on along the minus strand of NC_088391.1, from coordinate 54,982,161 downwards.
CAACCTATAGATTCAATGTTATTCCTATCAAATTACCAACATCATTTTTTACATAATTAGAAAAAACTGTGCTGAAATTTATATGGAACCAAAAAAGAGCCCAAATAGCCAAAACAATTCTAAGCAAAAAGAACAAAGCCAGAGGCATACTGCCTGACTTCAAACTATATTACAAAATGACAGTTACCAAAACAGCATGGTACTGGTAGAAAAATAGACAATGTAGATCAATGGAATAGCATTACTTATCTTCCACAAAGTTGACAAAAATTAGCAATGGAGAAAGGACTTCCTATTCAATAAATGGTGTTGGGAAAGTTGGTTAACCATATACAGAAGAATGAAACTGCACCACTACCTATCACCATATGAAAACATTAACTCAAGATGGATCAAAGCCATGAATTTAAGACCTCAAATTGGAAAAATCCTAAAGGAAAATCTAGGAAATACCCTTTTGGACAAATAATTTATGACTTAGTCCACAAAAGAAAGTGCAACAAAAACAAAAATTGACAAGTGGAACCTCATTAAATTAAGGAGTTTCAGCAAAGCAAAAGAAACTAACAATAGCATAAACAGACAACCTACAGAATGGAAGAAAATATTTGCAAACTATACTTTCAACAAAGGTCTATTATCCAGAGTCTATAAGTTCTAAATCAACAGCAGCAACAACAGCACAAAAGTAAGCAAAGGACATGAACAAACACTTCTCATAAGAAGACATACAAGCAACCAATAAACATATAAAAACATGCTCAACATCACTCATCATCACAGGAATGCAAATCAAAACTATGATTAGCTATTATCTAACATAAGTCAGAATGGCTAGTATTAAAAACAAAACAAGAGCAGATGTTGGCAAGGCTACAGAGAAACAGAAACACATATTTAATTTTAATATGAGCTTTATATATGAGCTTTAATATGAACTTTAACACAGAACTACCTTATGAAGATAGTATCAAAAAAGTAAAAAAGACAACAGGCAGAATGGGAGAAAATATTTGCAAATTATATATTTAATAAGGAAATTTACCATAATATATAAAGAACTCTTACAATTTAATTATGTAAAGTCAAACAATCCAATTTTAAACTAAGGTTTAAATTATTGAAAAACATTTAGACAGTCATTTCTCCAAAGTAAATATTCAAATAATTAATTAGAAATGAAAGGCTGCTGAACATCATCACTCATCAGATAAATTCATATAAAAACCAGGGGATACCACTTCATACCCATAACGATGGCTCTAATTAAAAAAAGAAAAACAAGCACACACACACAGGTAATAACAATTGTTGGCAAGGATGTGAAGAAATTTGAACTCTCATACATTGCTGGCTGTATTATAAAGTAGTAAAGTATGTTTGACAGTGCCTTGACAGTTCCTCAGATCCTAAATATAGTATAAGTGTAAACAGATAACCTAGAGAATGACTGAAACTAGACTGATAATGCCAAAAGTTAGCAAAGATATGAAGCCACCTTACACACTAATAGTAGAATACAATGGTACAACAATGCAAATATGGAAGTTATTTTAAATTAAATATGGGCTGCCTGTCTCTATAAATCCATGGTTTTATCCTAGGTATTTATCAAAATACTTAATAAATATATATATATATAATATATAAAATTATATATATATATATTTTATATAAAACTTCCATGAGAAAGTTCATAGACATTTTCTTGAGAAAAGCCAAAATTTAGAAAGAGTTTGGATATCTATGACTTGGAATATGTATAAATTGTTTATTGTAAGCTATGAATTAATGATACTTGCAACAACATGGATGAATCTCAAAATCATTATTCTGAGCGAAGAAAGTATTATTCAAAAGAGAACCCTTTGTAAGATTTAATATAAATTTAATTCTAGAAGAAGGAAATCTAATCTATAGAAGAAGTAAAATAGAAGACAGACCTCCAGGGAGTTGGGATTGGGAAGTGAACCAAAATAACCTTTAAGAAGAAACATGAAATAACTTTCTAGGGTGATGATAGTGTTATACACCTGTAGAGATATGGTTATAAGAGTAAATGTATTCAAAACCCAAATATATATTTATGAAATGTGCATGACATTTTATGTAAACTTTATATCAAATTAAAGAAAACAGTAATAAATACTGACCTTTGACTAATGTTATCATAAAGATGTACTGAGGGAAATACACAAATATTTACGTTCATTTTGAAATGCATCAAAAATTAACAAAATTGATAGATGGATAGAAGGCAAATTGATATACATGTGATTAAATGAATGTAGTAAATATTATTCATAGAATCTAGATAATGGATATATTAGTGTTCATTGTAAAATTATTTCAACATTGTTGTATGTTTATAAATTTTCATAATAAAAATCATATCTAGAAAGACATCAATAAGAGCTTAAGAGTAGGTCTTCTCAGTGTTCCTCTTCACCCTTCTTACTAATATTGGAATATAAACAAAAATATTGCTTGTGGAGATTTGGAGAGAGATAAAGCATGTTTTATTGTTTTATAACCTAACTTTATAAATGTGGTTATGTTATTTATTTATTTATTTATTTATTTTGAGACAGGGTCTCACTCTGTCAGCCAGACTGAAGTGCAGTGGTGCAACCAGAGCTCACTGCAGCCTCAATTTCCCTGGGCTCAAGTAATCCGCTTTCCTCAGCCTCCCAAGTAGCTGGGACTACAGGTGCATGCCACCATACCTGGCTAATTTTTGTGGGTTTTTTTTTGTAAAGATGGGGATTCACTATGTTGCCCAGGCTGGTATTGAACTGCTGGACTCTCAAGCAATCCTCCAGACTCAGCCTCCCAAAGTGCTGGGATTACAGTCGTGAGCCACCATGCCTGGCCTCCTATAGGTAAGTTATTTTACTTTTGAATTGGGTGATACTTCTGAGCTTTTTCAGGCCATTCTGTTTAGTCCTATCAGTCTACTGTATTTATGAATAATGTCATTTTTATGTTTAAAATATGTTTTTATTATAATTTGACATTTTCTAAAGTTAGATATTAACATTACATGAATGCTAGATATGCACCTAGTCTTAAAACTAATGTTTGTAATTAATTGGCATTCTTTAAAATTTCAAATACTGAAGAATTCTCTAATTCATGAATTTTATTGTTAAAATAAATTGTGTATTATTTTTATTGTCAAAATATTGTGTATTATTTTTAACTGATTGTATTCAAAATTTATTTAAGATATAATGCTCTGAAACACTGACATAACCAAGTTAGTACTAAGTTAGTATTTAGTTAATAAAGCAGTGTAAATAAAACAGTATGTGATAATGACACAGACTTTTGCGACAGACAGATGAAAACTTGTTATTTATTATTAAAGTGAATTGTTATATACATGTATATATGCATATGCATACACAAACAGTGTGGGCTGAAGAGAATTTCTTGGAAAGATTTGTTGAAATCTTGTCCACAGTAATTGTGAATGTGATGTTATTTGGAAACAGGGACTTTGTAGTAACAGCTTCATTTAAGATGGGGATCTCATATTAGATCAGTGTGGGCTGTATACTGGATATTACTTAACCATATCATGATCTTGTATCATATCGTCTCTCCTCTTAAGGAGAAAAACAGAAACACATGGGAGAATGCTATGTGAAGACAGAGGCAGAGATTGAAAAGTGTGTTGACAAGCCAAGGAACACCAAGATTGTCAGCAGCCACCAAAAGCCGGGAGAGTGGCATGGGACAGATTCTTCCTCAAAAACTTAAGAAGAAACCAACCTTGTTGACACCTTGATTTCCGACATCTAGCTTTCAGAACTGTCCTTTTAAGTATGACAAAAGAAAAATTTCCGCCGAATTAAATTTAAAAGCATTTAGTTGAGCAATGAACCATTTGTGAATGGGCAGCCTCTCAAGCCAGAGTATGTTCAGAGACTCCAGCACAACCACATGGTGGAAGAGGATTTATGAATAAAAAAAGGAAAGTGAAGTACAGAAAATGGAAGTGAGGTACAGAAACAGCCAGATTGGTTACAGCTCACTGTATGGCTTCTTTGAACCCTGTTTGAACAGTTGGCTACATTTGATTGGTCAAAACTCAGTGATTGGCATAAGTATAGGCTACGGTCTGTTTACATCTTCACTTGTTATAGTTCACAGTGTACAGAGAAACCTTTAGGCCAAACTTAAAATATGTAAGGAGGTAGCTTTAGGCTAAACTTGATTTTTACCATGGGTAATTTGTTCATGGCAGTCCTAAGACATTGTACACACACAAACATATGTGCATGCATACATACATGTACATATGCATGTATATACATAGACATGATTATGATTATAAACAATATAAATGATTATGCATGTATGGATATATAAGTGCATTACATACACATATATATAATTATACAAATTTAATTCATTTAAATGCAAATCATTCTAGAAGGAAAATTTATCCATAAATAGAAACATATGTATATTATCAAATCAAATATCCTTCAAATGTACACACCATGGCATAATTTTCAAATCAAATGTAAAATCAACTGAAAAGATCTTTTTCTAAATATGTTTACATTAAAATGTCTTAAGTATATGAAATAGAAAAATCTATATATAATCAAGACCAAAAATAAATCTTCGGAAAGAAAATTTTAAAACCCATTATTACATATGAACCCTGAAAGCATTTTGGCATGGTGTACAACAGATTTTCAGCAGTTTCATCCCTGAAAGATACTAAAACAAGATGCAAGTAGCAAAGAATAAAAGAACAAATATATCAGTGTTAACACTAATGTATTTATGACTTTGATACTATTTTTTTCTAAAATTTCAGAGTACATAATGTTAAAGAAAGTATCTTGACATATAGTACAAACAATATTCATTGAATAAGTTATGAAATTAAAAATAATTCAACTCAATATATTTAGTCATTAATCGTTATCATGAAGACAAATAAGAAAATATAATATTAATGCTGATATTTCTGTAATGATATTACAGTATATAAAATATATCCCCTAGATTTATGCAGAAAATATAATTTTAAAGCCAGTTAAATATTAAGCATACAGAAATTTTAGGCTTGTTTATTTTTATTTTTTTCAAAATACCTGTCATTTTAAACACAGCTAATATAAAAACAATTTTCAATAAAGATTTTATTTTATAGTAAATATGTATAAATTTTGTTTTCATTGAATATCTTATAAATATATATGGAAATGTAGAACACTAAATGGTAAATTTGATTATTTCACTTTCAAGAAAGATTGAATTTCTTAATATGCTTTCTTAATATAATTACATCATATCTTACAGACAATTATACATGATCATTTTCAAACACACACTGTTGATGGCACCTTTCCCTCTCTCTCTTTGTGTGTCTGTATGTGTGTATATATGTTAATTTCAATAAATTGCTAATTGGTATTTACTAAAATAAGCTTTAGAATATTTTTAACCAATATATTTTAATTTTCAATATTTTTTCTTCAATTACATTATTTTAAGTATATTTTCTCAAAATAAGAGAATAGACAAAGTAGGCAAAAAGATAGAAGCAAATCCATAGGTATCATGTTAAAACCAATCATAAACATACTATGAACCAGTGCTAAGTTATACACCAGGCTGGTTTCACAAATGATTATCAAACTGTGTAAGGATAACTGAAACCAGTAACAGAGTAAACACTGTGTTAGGATAATAGGGTGCTCACAGGGTGGATGCCTTCCAGCAGAATCATTTTTCCATTCCTGTAAGGTTTTGAAATGGAGAATTAAGCATTGTCTACCTCAGGGTTACTCAGTCAGAATGTATTTCTGCAGATGAGCTTGCTGATATGACACAGAAACACACAGTGATAAGTCTTACGAATCCAAGTACTTGCAGGCATGAGTCCTGCACATTGAGCAGGCTGGGTCAATGCTACATCCTCAGTTTGCTCTAGACAACAACAAATAGAAAACACCATGTAACTGTAGAACAATACTTGATGGGAAAATAAGCCAAGCATTATACTGTAGTGTCTTATGACACAATTGAGAAATGAATCCCTTAGGGGGCCTGTGAGAAACTCATAAATATGTAAAACAGTTAAGTTTTTGGAAAGTATATTACTTTGTAGGATTAGATTTAGAAACAGGGCAGGCTATAACTTTTTTATATATACAAGAGCTTTGTGAAAATAAGATTTTTGATAAACAGCACAAACATAATGGCAAATGGCAAATCAGGAAATGCAATCTATAAATTGTCATCTAGCCAGTATAATTACAACATTGATTACTATCAGTGCATCCAAGTCAGCTGTGTTAAGAATTTGTCTTTTCTTCAATTAAATCATAAATGGGGGGGACATACCTACTTATTTTCATGCTGAATTTTTAATTCTCTAAGATGACTTCCTTCAGTACACAAAGAACATCCTTGCCTTTGTCTATAATATAAGTTTTCCCAGACAAGGCAGACAACTCTAGCTTTAATTCAAGCAAAATATATATCAGATTATTGTTTATTCTACAGCTTCAAATAGTACTAAATATTCCAAACTGAAATGTAAATGGTTTGAAATGATTTTTTAGAATTATGCATATCGCATAATCCATGCACAGATAAGAGAGATTTACTCATTTCTGTGAACATAATTCTATTTTACTATGCAATTCTGAAAATGAACTCTCTTGAGCTATAAAACAACCAAACAAATGCATATATAAATGTTTTATCTCTTCAACAATATTATATTAATCAAGTTAGGCTTAGTACTTGCAGCAGGTATCATAGTGCTCTGAGCATAACAGACATTCCAAAAGTGTTGACTCGACTATTCAAGTTAATCATAGAGAAATGCTTTAGACAAAATTTGAGAAAAGAATCTATAGTTTATATAAACGAACATAATGTGATGTAGCTGTGCTGTGCTGTAAAGAAGCATTAATATAGCAGATAATAATATGATCAAATTGTGTAAGCGCCAAAGGGTTCTTTACAAATTCTTTTAAACTATCACAAGGAAACAAAGCAAAATACAATTCCTTTTTTTTTCCTTAAAAAAAGGGTCATGAACATATTTTAAACTCTTGGCAACTTACTAATATTATTTTTTTAACAATAACAAAAATACATTTATGAAATATTAATTTTCTTCACTGAAATATTTGGAAACAAGATAAATTCCATAATTTTGATTTATCAGGTATAATTTTGCAAGACATACATAAAATAAGAAAAGATGAAAGTCAATTGATTATTAAATATTAAAATTATAAATATAAATTAAATGATGAATACAGACAAACAAAAGGTAAAAAGATTAAATAATTTAAACAGTAGAAGCTGACTGGTTCTCCTTGAAGAGGCCCTTCACATGCCTAGGTTGTATTCGTAGGTATTGTATTCCTAGGTATTTTATTCTCTTTGTCACAATTGTGAATGGGAGTTCACTCATGATTTGGCTCTTTGTTTGTCTATTATTGGTGTATAGGAATTGTGATTTTGCACATTGATTTCGTATCCCAAGACTTTGCTGAAGTTGCTTATCAGCTTAAGGAGATTTTGGGCTGAGACAATGGGGTTTTCTAAATATACAATCATGTCATCTGCAAATAGAGACACTTTGACTTCCTATCTTCCTATTTGAATACCCTTTATTCCCTTCTCTTGCCTGATTGCCCTGGCCAGAACTTCCAATACAATACTATGTTGAATAGGAGTGCTGACAGAGAGCATCCCCTTGTCTTGTGCCAGTTTTCAAAGGGAATGCTTCCAGCTTTTGCCCATTAAGTATTATATTGGCTATGGGTTTGTCATAAATAGCTTTTATTATTTTGAGATACGTTCCATCAATGCCTAATTTTTTGAGTATTTTTAGCATAAAGAGGTGTCAAAATTTATCAAAGGCCTTTTCTGCATCTGTTGAGATAATCATGTGGTTTTTGTCACTGGTTCTGTTTATGTGATGGATTACGTTTACTGATTTGCATATGTTGAACCAGCCTTGCATCCCAGGGATGAAACTGACTTCATTGTGATGGATAAGCTTTCTGATGTGCTGCTGGATTCTGTTTGCCAATATTTTATTGAGGATTTTTGCATCAATGTTCATCAGGGATACTGGCCTGAAATTTTCTTTTTCGAGTTGTTGTGTCTCTGCCAGGTTTTGGTATCAGGATGATGCTGGCCTCATAAAATGAATTAGGGAGGAGTTCCTCTTTTTTATTGTTTGGAATAGTTTCAGAAAGAATGGTACCAGCTCCTCTTTGTACCTCTGGTAGAATTTGGCTGTGAATCTGTCTGGTCCTGGGCTTTTCTTGATGGTAGGCTATTAATTACTGCCTCAATTTTAGAACTTGTTTTGGTCTATTCACGGATTTGACTTCTTACTGTTTTAGTCTTGGGAGGGTGTATGTGACCAGGAATTTATCCATTTCTCCTAGATTTTCTGGTTTATTTGTGTAGAGGTGTTTATAGCATTCTCTGATGGTAGTTTGTATTTCTGTAGGATCAGTGGTGTTATCCCTTCTATCATTTTTTATTGTGTCTATTTTATTCTTCTCTCTTTTCTTTTTGTTTAGTCTGGCTAGAAGTCTATTTCGTTAATCTTAAAAAAAAAAAAAAAAAAGAAAAAAAAAAAGAAAAACAGCTCCTGGATTCATTGACTTTTTGAAGGGTTTTCCATGTCTCTATCTCTTTCAGTTCTGCTCTGATCTTAGTTATTTCTTGTCTTCTGCTAGCTTACGAATTAGTTTGCTCTTGCTTCTCTAGTTCTTTTAATTGTGATATTAGGGTATTGATTTTAGATCTTTCCTGCTTTCTGATGTGGGCATTTAGTGCTATAAATTTCCCTCTTAACATGACTTTAGCTGTGTCCCAGAGATTCTGGTACATTGTGTCTTCGTTTTCATTGGTTTCAAATAATTTATTTATTTCTGCCTTAATTTGTTATTTACTCAGTAGTCATTAAGGAGCAGGTTGTTCAGTTTCCATGTAGTTGTGTGGTTTTGAGTTAGTTTCTTAATCCTGAGTTCAAATTTGTTTGCACTGTGGTCTGAGAGGCTATCATGACTTCCATTATTTTGCATTTGATGAGGAGTGTTTTACTTTGAATTATGTGATTGATTTTAGAATAAGTGCTATGTGGTGCTGAGAAGAATGTATACTCCATGAGTTGGGGTGGAGAACTCTGTGGATGTCGAATAGGTCTGCTTGGTTCAGAGCTGAGTTCAAGTCCTGGATATCCTTGTTAATTTTCTACCTCATTGATCTGTCTAATATTCACAGTGAGGTGTGAAAGTCTCCCAGTATTATTGTGTAGAAGTCTAAGTCTCTTTGTAGGTCTCCAAGAACAAACCACTGCTCAAGGAAATAAGAGAGGACACAAACAAATGGAAAAACATTCCACGCTCATGGATCAAAAGAATCAATATTGTGAAAATAGCCACACTGTCCAAAGTAATTTATAGAGTCAATGCTATTTCCATTAAGCTACCACTGATTTTCTTCATAGTACTAGAAAAAACAACTTCACATTTCATATGGAACTGAAAAAGACCCCTTATGTAGCCAAGATAATCCTAAGCAAAAAACAACAAAGCTGAAGGGATTATGCTACCTTACTTCAAACTATACTACAAGGCTACAGTAAGCAAAACAGCATGGTACTGGTAACAAAACAGATACACAGACCAATGAAACAGAACAGAGGCCTCAGAATCACATGATAGAGCTACAACCATCTCATTTTTGACATACGTAACAAAAACAAGCAATGGGGAAAAGATTCCATATCTAACAAATGGTGCTGAGAAAACTGGCTAGTCAAATCCAGAAAACTGAAGCTGGATTTACACCTTACACAAAAATTAACTCAAGAAGAATTAAAAGCTTAAACATAAAACGTAAAAAAATAAAATCCCTGGAAGAAAACCTAGGCAATATCATTCAGGACATAGGCATGGGCAAAGACTTCATGACCAAAACACCAAAAGCAATTGCAACAAAAGCCAAAATTGACAAATGGGATCTAATTAAACTAAAGAGCTTCTGCATGGCAAAAGAAACTACTATCAGAGTGAACAGGCAACCTACAGAATGGGAGAAAATTTTTGCAATCTATCCATCTGACAAAGATCTAACATCCAGAATCTACAAGGAACTTAAACAAATTTACAAGAAAAAAATAACCCCTTCAATAAGCAGGCTAAGGATATGAACAGAACTTTTCAAAAGAAAACATGTATGTGGCCAAGAACCATATGAAAAAAAGTTCATCATCACTGGTCATTAGAAAATGAGAATCAAAACTACCATGAGATACCGTCTCACGCCAGTTAGAATGACAATGATTAAAAAGTTGGGAAACAACAGATGCTGGAGAGGATGCGGAGAAGTAGGAACACTTTTACACTGTTGGTGGTAATGTAAATTAGTTCAACCTTTGTGGAAGACAGTGTGGTGATTCCTCAAGGATCTAGAACTAGAAATACCATTTGACACAGCAATGCCATTACTGGGTATATACCCAAAGAATTATAAATCATTCTATTATAAAAACATATGCACGTGTATGTTTATAGCAGAACTATTCACAATAGCAAAGACTTGGAACCAGCCCAAATGCCCATCAATGATAGACTGGATAAAGAAAATGTGTCACATATATACCATGGAATACTATGCAGCCATAAAAGAGAATGAGTTCATGTCCTTTGCAGGGACATGGATGAAGCTGGAAACCATCATTCTCAGTAAACTAACACAGGAACAGAAAACCAAACAACACATGCTCTCACTCATAAGTGGGAGTTGAACAATGAGAACACATGGACACAAGGAAGGAAACTGGGCTCTGTTGGGGTCTGGGGGGCAAGGGGAGGGAGAGCATTAGGACAAATACCTAAGGCATGCGGTGCTTAAGGGGGGTGGATCACAATGTCAGGAGATCAGGACCATCCTGGCCAACATGGCGAAACCCTGTTTCTACTACTAAAAATACAAAACTTAGCCAGGCATGGTAGTGTGTGCCTATTGTCCCAGCTACTTGGGAGGCTGAGGCAGGAGAGATGGAAGTTGCAGTGAGCCGAGATAGCACCATGCATTCCAGCCTGGCGACAGAGTAAGACTCTGTCTCAAAAAACAAACAAACAAAAAAACCTAGATGACAGGTTAATGAGTGCAGCAAACCACCATGGCACATGTACACCTATGTAACAAACCTGCACATTCTTCACATTTAAAGCATAATCCAGTCTAATGTAATCAATCCACAGATGCTGCATAATTAGAATGGGTCTAGTCCAGCTCCATTCAGAGGCTTACTCCTCACATGTTGAAAATTTTAAAAATAATAAAAATTACAGTCTTATTTGATAACTTTTTTCACTTCATAAGAGTAGTTTGAAAAATTACGATTTAAAGTAATTAAGGTATCTCTAACCAGATCATATAATTAAGTATTCAAAATAGCAAACTATTCAAAAGGAAATACACACATGAATATTTTCTTATTGTTATAAGAAATAATATTTCTTATTACATAATATATTCTTTATTCTTTTGTCTGCTTATTTGTACCTAAAAGGTACAAATAAGAAAAAAAATAAGAAGCTAAATAATTAGTTAATGGCTCAGGCTTATATAAATATATATATATAATATATATATAAAATGCACACATATTACATATATATGAAGAAGTATAAATACACATATAATATCCTACTATCTCCAATTATAATTTCATAGCAAAAACTTAAAACAAGAAGCTGGAAAAAATACTACTACCTTGAAGAATTTGTCCAAGAAGAGGAAAATTATGTAGAACAAAAAAATGGACATGAAGGTCATTTCTTCATGTGCACGTTCAGTGATTGATGGGTCTACTTTTGAAGAGTTTCCTGCAAATCAAGAAAAAAAGTGTTATAAAGTAATCACAAGAGTGTAATGAATTATAGTTAGAATCTAAGAAAAAATTGTATAGCTCAGCTCATGACAGGATTCATAGAAAAGGGAACCTGAATATAGAATGTTAAAATGACTATGATATTAATGTTAAGTTTGTGTCCTTGAAGAGATATAGGCAGAAAATGGGGTGTGTATACATATATTTATTAGAGGAAAAATGCCTGCACTAAAATATATAACCTAAAAGATATATCCTATATTCCACACTGAAATATATATACATACAAAGTCCTTAATGCACATAATAAAATCTTTATTTGGAAAATTAGTATACAAAGAAGGATTTTGCAAATGTATATTACACAGACACCTTGTCCCTGGTCCTGTCCATATTTCTGAGGAGGTAAAATCAAAATATTCTTCTTGTGCATAAACTTAATGCTCTAACAGTTATTTTGTATGCATTACCCTTTCAAATATCAATTGTGAAGTTAGTATTTTTAGGAAAGCATAGAAATGTTTTATGTTGTAACTTTTTAAAAATTAAAATATTTAAATATTTAAGATAAAGTAGAAATATTTAAAATGGTTATAAAATAAGTGAGCAACACTGACATACAAAGTCAAATTTATTTACAGATTATGACATCATGGTCCAGATAGCTCTGGGTTTTGGAGGTTTTACTGGAAAATCATCATAGCCAATGTGGCAAGTTGTATATTCTCATGTGAACCTGTATGTATTTGTTTATGTACATGTTTATATGTGTGTATGTGTGCTTTTGGAGGTACCTGATATAAACATTTTATGATGTCATTTTATCGTATCCTACTGTTCATGTTAATCCATTTTTGTAAGATATTGAAGATTTTGTTAAAGTATTGTCAGAAAATAAAGAATGCACATCATGGAAGGAAAAGGTCACAGACAAATTATTTTGCAAAGTACAACTAGCAAAAAAACACACATTCAATTGGGAAGACAATATATTTTCAAACTATTTTTTTGGAAGAAAGAACTTGTCCTACTACACACACATATGTTTATAAAAAGAATAAAGCTAAGAGATAAAATTTGATTTACCTAGAAATTCAAATGAATGAAGGTGAGTTATAAAGAAATGCTTATAAGATTGACAGTTTTTATTTGTGTTCTCTTTACCTAATCTATTGACGACCTAACAAAAACTTGGTGTTTTTTTGTTTTGTTTTGTTTAAAATACTGGCCTGCTATCCACCTTGGCGTTTGTCTAATGATGGATATGTGAAAGAATACAATTTATCTCCTAAATGTACATTGTACAATGCTTAAAAATCACCATATCAAAGAATCTTATAATGGGGAAATTGAAACTGAAGGATTCAATAAATCTTATCCCTTGTCACCACCTACTTATTAGCAATCTCAAATTCAAGTCTAGGCTACCTTGGTATCAGATTAGCAGAAGTTACATAATCTTTGGAGCCCTAAAGTTGTGCATTTGCATATTGAACCCTGAGCCTTCAACATATAACTGTAGGTGTTATGTATAACAACACACTTCTTGAGTTTAAATTTGCCGTCTTTGTAAAAAAGTTATGTTAGAATGTATGTTTCAGAGTTAAAGATCTGGATATTCTAGAATTTCTAAGCATATATATTTTAGTGCAGACATTTTTCTTTACTAAATTCCTTAAAAACAAAAATCATATTACTGTTGTGATTATTAGTGCAAAATGTTGTTCTGTACTTTTTTGACTTGAGAGTACATGGTTTTACATAGAGACTCCAAAAGAATAAATTATGTCAGTATGAGTTCATTCATCTCTTGAAAAGCAGGATCTGAGGCATGGGAAATGCATGACCAATGATGGGACAGTTTCAGGGTCCATGAAGCATGAAAGCAAAGAAGCCAGAATTTGCCTTCCTTTATGCTGACTTCTTTCACAATTTCAAATGGATGACTGATGGCAATAAATTAACGTGATAGAGGCACAATATTCTTTTTCTCACATAAGGAGAGATGCTTGGATAAAACATTAGAAAAACATGTAGACATTTAAATAAGTTACACTAAAAATTAATTATATGTTGGCTAATAACTTCTTTTGTAAATATTTAGATCATTAATTACAGATACTTCATATATTTTAAGCTAGCTAGACTTACCAAATAAATTTGAGCACTATGAAGTCATTTCTATCAAGATACTCAGCTTGTAAAATATTATTATGCCATCCATGTCTGAAATAAATGTTTCCCATAAATCCGGGTATTTTCAAAGAGGAATAAATTTAAAATGCCTTTAATTAACCCAAATATGTATATTTAATCTAACTATTAGTAGGTGTAAATAGACCGATGTGTTTATTTTTTTTAAATCATCCTCAGCAAATATGCAATAGTGAACAACAACAACAACCTGGTAATCTTAAGATTCTATGATCTAAGGCTTTTAGTGTGCAGATATTCAATTAGTAATCACATGAAATCATGACATTAAGGGTCAAAGAAACAAGAACAAAAGAACAACATATGAATAAGATCTAAAGCATTCACAAATAACATTTGTCAGTCATTTCCACTTAATTCGTTTTCACGGTAAGCAAATTAATGAAAGAAATTGAGGCCAGTGACCTTCTCCTTCTCTTTCACTCTCTCTTTCGTTTTTCATTTCAGTCTCTCAAAAGGCATGCTTGACTCAAAGATCTTAAAAAGTAGGGAGGTTAAAAGTCCTCCAGTTACTATGATCTTGTCTTGCCTAGTATTATTTCTCCTGTTCATGGTAATTATGAGCTGATTACAAAGAGTAATTCAAATTTTTCTTTGCATTGTTACCTTCACTCAGGTAGAGAAAAAGCTGACTTGGTCCTCTAGTTTTGCTCAAAGTTCAAGAGGAACAGAAAGAACTGGATTAGCCTTTACACTCTCTCAGCAAGTGCTCTTTCCCCAATTTGTTTTTAGCCTTTTGGGAAACTAGGTGATCTACTTTCGTTTTTAAAGACTCATATACTTTTAGACACATTCAACAGGAATGAAGAAAACTACCAAAATGTAAATAAAAAATATCTAGAACAAACAGTCAAAGGGTATTTTTTTTTAAATCAAAAGGTCCACTCCTGTATTCCAGCATCTTAGCCAAACACACAATTCTTCTCTAACACTATTTTCATATAACAATAATTATTATAATTAAAGTGTCAGTAGATTTCCAGACTGCTGTATATCAGAGATGAAAAATACATTTAAACTCAGAAGAATATTGCTGTCTCCTTAGCACTCATGTGTCTGTAGAAGCTGCTCTTATCCTCCTGGCTAGAAATCTGCTATTGTCTCTGTCTAAACAACAGAACCAGAGTCACGATCTGATGCACATGCTGCCTAGTCCGAGATGTTTAAAACCACAATCTGTAATTTAGTTCACCGTAAGTACCTGTATATAAGCATATAGTTTGCAAATTATATTCTAAAAGGTAGTATCATATTTTGAAGAATTTAAGTTCCTTTCAAAGCACAGAGAGGGCTGTGTTACGCTAGCGGGAGCAAGAAAAAATATTAAAAAAGAAAGTGTGGTAAGAGTGAAGGAGCAAATTTTAACGTATCAGACCAAACATGCATAGCTTCATGGACACATTAACTGTGTCTAGACAGTTTCATGTGTGGAACTTGGGGGAGGTGTTATAAGTTTGGGATATGAAGAGAAGAGGTAAACTTCTGTCGTTAGACTACTGGAAAGCTTTTTTGAGCACAGCCAATTCTTGTTGTTTAATAAGATTGAGTAAGCAGAATGCATTAAGATCATAAACTTCGCATGATGATATCAATGTAGTACTTTCATCATGTAATTTCCCAGTAAATTTTGTGGACTACAGGGTACAGTTGCATCACTTATAATAGAAGAAATGCAGAAATAGCTTTGGACCTTGAAGTATATGAATGATAGGCAAGGGCTGTGTGTCATTTCTCTGTGATCTACAACATGAAGTACATCGAGGGGAATTCTTTTTGATTATATGGTGGTTTGCATGTGTACATATAGTAGCAATAGATGAAGAGAAAATAAGTTGAAAAACAAAATCAGCCTTAAGTGAAACGATTTCGATCCCCAACCTGCTCCTGAAATTATACAATCTCAAACATTCCTGCATTTTAGTTCAACATTCTAGCAACAGTAAACCTTTTATATCCTTCAAAGGCTTCCAACTTCTAATTAAATTCCTGGATTTGTTTCCAAATTGGAAGTAGTTTGTATTTTAACAAGATAAGATTATTACCAAATAATCATTGGTTATAATCAAATCATTTTATCTTTTTGTCTAAAAGAAATACTATGTCTTGTTGCAGAATATAATTAACAGTTGTGGTGACAGGGAACTTTCACAAGTGCTACTACATTGTCTGTGTAAAAATATTTTTTGTTAGTCTGCTATTAATAAAACTGCTGAATGTATTCAAGCATTCATTACAAATTAATGGTCTTCTTACTTCATACTAACTATAGGCTTACTCTTCTTATTGCTTCACATTTAAATTATTTAAAGTTCTTTTTTCTATTAGAGCCCTTAAATTACAAAAGACTGGGAACAAACTTATGAGTATGAAAAGAATAGACACAAAGAACAAAGACCACCTTCATGTACGTATTTTAATTAACAAGACTGAGAAAAAAGACCACATAGACCAACAGGAATATATCATTATTCTAAGAAATCATTCTCCAGGAAGATAATGTACAAAATAATAATTTCACTGTTTTTTTGGGGGAAAGGGTAGAAACCTCCAAACTATTAATACAGATCAAACCATTTGTTCACAGGAGCAAGTAGCTTGCTAGTCAAACCACAGTTTACCAATAAAGACTCACTTCAAGACATTAAACTGATGTCCACAATTCCTAACTTGGTATCTTTTAAATTTTGTCTTATTCCAATCAATCTTCATCTTTAAATAACCTACTTTAAACTACCTGAATCTAGACACAAAGACTCTTAAAGTATCTTCTCATGAAGTTCCCCTTCTGAGACTCCTTTAGAACTCTGGCAAAGAGGGGGATTTACTCACTATAGTAACTTCCTTTGATGGGTAACTTATTCTGATTACCATTTCTAAGAGTCAATAGTTAAGAGTATTTTCACATGTCCTGAAAAGAAATTTCTAATGGTCTTTTTGGTTTTTCCATTTTGAAAAATAGGAGCCAGGAGCAATGGCTCACGACTGTTATCTCAGCACTGTGGAAAGCCGAGGCAGCAGGATTGCTTGAGCCCAGAG